>NC_092857.1:19359703-22039703 GCF_039878825.1 Excalfactoria chinensis | reverse complement strand
AATGTGTTTTACTTCCTTTGGTATTCTACAAATTCTTATCAACAAGAGAACACCAGAACAAAACACTACTTTGATCAGACTTCTTTTTTGAATTCATATTCCCCTAATGCTGAGCAGCTGAAGAAAAATTCTTGACAAGGAAAGAAACAAATAGGCAGGCAACCATACAGATCTGCATCAGTGACAGCTTTTTAAACTCAATTTCACTTATTTTGTATAGTCATATGAAGTATTACAGCAACTACAATACCACTAACATGGTATTCTCCAAAGAAAATATTTGCAAAAAAAAGCCTTGGATAAAGGATTTTCATGTTTATTTTGAGGTTTAAGTAGCTAGAAGATGTTTTCTGTTGTGTTGTAGGCAGGTGTTACTCCATTTGATCAATTTCACGCAAGGCTTTTATTTTTATGGATAAAGGCACCTCCACACACTCTTTCATGCCAACCTCATCATTTATAATAAAACTCCTTGAGATGACTGCAGTCAAACTCTCCTCATAAAAGCTTTCAGAAGTTTGTAAACAAATATCTCTTTTCCTGAAATGTATATAAGAAAGTAAACAATTATTACTCAAGTACTAAGGAGAAAAGCTTGCTCTACCACTTCATCGTTTACTGGCCTCTGCAAAGCACAACCAATTTTCTCAACTCATCCCACTCCTGACATCTTATATGCAAATTAATGTGCAATTTAATGTGGGACTTGGCTAATGACAAGGACCATGTGCTTTTCCACGTGGACATGCTAAAAGAACTTATCTCTGGGAGCATCACCAGCACAGTATATTTCAGTACAACTCAATTCTTACTCCTGTACAATAGCTTTTACTGACATTTATTAGTACTCTGGTATCTGATGCATAAATCACAACTCTGGTACCAGAACATGATTCTGCCAGCTAATTTACAGTCCCGTAACAGAACGGAATCAGTAGTAGATGACTACTTGTCAACAAGTAACTAGCGCACTAATAGATGACATTTTCTTTTTAGAGACTTACCAAATTTTATTCAGACTGTCTGAAATGTAAACCTTGGTCTATTCCATATTTTACACTACAAAACATACATAACTTCTTACTCTGCTGCTGCCTTTTGTTTATTCTTTTTTTTTTCTGCTATGACTTGGATTTGTGCACTGAAAAACCTCCACCAACGTACTACTTTCATATTCTAGCAACACTCATCATTAACAGTAATAAACATAATGCAGCACAGTGAATACAGGAGATAAGAAATAAAAAACAAGATTGAAGGGAAGAGAGTTAATTTAGTCCTCAAGCGAAGTAAAGTGGCCTACAGCTGATCCGCTTCTCTCATGGAAAGTAAACAGTGAATATGGTGCAGTTTTAAAAAATTTTCAGTTTCCAAGCTAAAACAAGCCACACAGATCATCACACGTATAAAACATTTTCAGAACAGCATAAATGTATTATTTAACTCTTTACGTTTCCAGATAAGATTTGGTACTGGCTTACGCCTTCGGCAAAGTTACTTTTAACAGTGCCAACATACCGATTCGGCCACTTCAACGTTTCGCACGGCAGGGTCAGGGGCCACCTCTGGCCAGTCAGACAGCTCCAGGTAGCCAGTGGCTTGGCTGTTCAGTGTGTGAGACAAGGTACCAAGCTGGAAATGATCCCGATCTATTAAAAAAATGGGGGAGTGGAAAATATACAAACAACATGAGCTCTACCACAAAGAGCAATCTTAATCAGGGCTAAAGGTAATTGCTATTATATTACCTCAAATGTCATGGAATAAATATAAACTAGGAAGCTCTTCATAGGTCAAAAAACTGATTTCAGTCCATAGATTACAATAATCTCCCCCATAATGGTCAATAAAAAAGCTAATCAGTCAGTGTGTTTAGAGGTGTTGCTCTGAAATGTAGCTTCTCTAAAAATTACTTTACTGTGAATATTAAGAATGACAGCACAGTTAAACAATCCATATACATGTCTTGGCACAAACACATCCAGAATCTTAATAGTTTTTCTTCAAAATGGAGCTCCTTTTAGAGCTTTACAACATATATAAGTATGAACATTAAAATTGCAAATCATCGCAGTAACAGAGCATTTTTAATTCAGACAACCTAATAACCTTATCATTTGAGCAGACAATGACTCTTACTTCCTAATAGACGAAAAATGCACTGGGAAAACTATCACTTTGGAGGAAAACAATAAAAAAGCTAATCTACAGAGATTCAATTTATTTCAGATTCATAATAGGTTTACAGTGCATTAACAGCCTTCTATTAACGTCTAGATAAAAGACTAAAGACATTTTCCTAAATGGAGGAATATTTTTTCCTCAAAATACACACTTTCTGATATTAAGCCAAATTTAAAATCCACACAAACAGTTTTGCCAGGGTTTGTCATCGGGCAAATGTAATGTGTGTACAACATGTAAACCTTGTTTGTTGAAAAGCAAGTAAGCAGAGTGAGTATCCTTGCATATTAATCACTTGTGTTCGCTAAGTGACGCAATTTGTGAGCATATTTGAAATAGAATAGGCTGTCACATTCCTTTACACAATGAACATTTACCAAATGATTTTGGCAGTAGTACCTTTAAAGGGAGACTCGAGCAATGGAGCAGGTTTCTGTGCCAGAAATATTTTTTTGGCATATTTGCTTAAAGCTCCACTCTTCTCATTCGGAACAATAAGCTGCCTAATAAATCTTGTACGGTCTCTGATGTCGTAGCTTTGATCATACTTGCCGAGATTTAATACATACTGGGTAAGCAATTTTGTCTGTGGAAAAAAACAGGACAAGAACAGAATACAAGTTATTTATGATTATTGATAACTCTGGATAAACATATTTAAAGAGGTAATAAAAATGAATGGTTATGTCAAACAAATGTTGTTCCACAGGGAATATGCATTTCTAAAGCTGCAAATGGAATTCTGAAGCCAAAGCACATGTCCTCTTCTGTATTGGGGAGGTGAATGCTGAGTACTGAGAAGCAGCCATGTGCTAGATTATTAAACTGCTGAAGTGGAAAGAAAGGCATCATTAAAAAAATAATCATATATGGCAAACCCGCTGAAGGATCTACGTGAGGATAATGAATGTGGAAATACAACTAAAAACATGGCACTCAAAACTTAATCGGAAAAATATGCAGGACATCAAAACATCAGAGGGTATTAGGGGGCTGGCAAACTGCTTCTGCTGAGGTGTGTTTTATGAAGAGATACAGTCCCTGGCATAAGCAGTGTCTGCACTCTGACTGCACTCAGTTACTTTATCCTGAATTATGACCCATTAAAGCAGACACATGAATCACTGAACTGGATTACTGCAAATTATTTGCAGTGCATTTAGCTGTTACTTTTTCATAAAAGCAAGCTGCTGATGCCCTCTAAAAACCAGGATAAAAGACTTCTTCCATTTTTTTTCTCAAAGCTTAAAGCCTCCAGTAATATCGGTCATTTATTTATTTATGTTAGAGAACAACTTGTATTATCATGCTTTTTACCGGATAATAGGATTTCCTAATTTGATGTCTGAGAATATTAACATGTATTAAATAATTTTAATAATACAGATAAATTTTAAACACACATACATGCATAGAAAGGCTCTCCCCACACCTCAGAAATACTGTAGGTTAAGCATAGCAATAACGGTGAACAGAACTGCATTGATCAAATGCATCTGAAAGAATTATGCAACTTTGTTCATACAGAAGGAAACAGTGAAAAGAGCAAAAATAATTTACCATCACAACAAAGTTAATTTTTAGTGTACCAACTAACAGTAGATGGATAACATAAGGTTAAGACATTGACAAGAGGTATTTATTTTCTTTATGCAAAGAAACTAGCTTGCATATATATCTTGTTTATCAGGTGATTGTTACAAGAGTAGCATTTTTAATTGCATGAGGGGAGGAATATGCAAAAAAAGCATTAAATTTTGTAATGTACAATCTGTTAGGAAAAAATCCTTGTTGAGAATTCAAGTAAGAGTTGTCTATATCTCTACAAAGACTTTTTGAGCACACTAATCAATTCCTATAAGCGACATTCACATTAACCAAAACTTTTTTTTTTTTTTATTTTAAACATAAATATAGGTTGCTCCAAAAGTAATGCCTCCTCTATGTCCATGGAAACTACAACAGATATTAAGAGCACAACAGCACTATGTAATGGAACAAATTCTCTGCTACAAAACACTTTTTTTTTTAAACAGAGTCCCCATCATTAGTTATGCATTTACAGCAGCAATGAACAATGTAACAACATGCACCACTGCTGAAACACACCACCCACCGCCTTACTATGCCCACATCCACTGCTCAGTTTCCATAAATATTCAGGAGGTGCCAACGAATGCCAATAGGTGCCATTATTTCCTCATGGAGGAATTCAATGACACACCTCTGCTCCATACACACTTCTATGTCATGTGCCACTTTTGTCAGACGTCACTCTGCTGCCAATTGTCATATGGCAAGAAAATGTAATGGACTATTGGTGGGAAAGTTTAACCTCTACTGTCATGCCACCAACATCTGCCTCTGACGTTATGGGTCAAAATAATAAAATAGGAGGCATTATTTTTGGAGCAGCCCTCATACAATGTGATATTGAAAGATGACATTTTCTTTAATGGGATCATCTCTGTGATCCTGTCTTTCTTCCTCTCCACTAAAATGCCTCTTCCATATTTTTCTATACAAATACATGTGGTCAAATGCTCCACAGCTGCGAGAATTATCCCTCCAGGTATCATAAATAGCTTTAATGAAAACAGCAAAAGAACACCAAATTTTTGTTATGGCAGTGCAACCTAACAAGTCAGAGAAGCTTTTCTACATGGAGAAAGCTAATAGAAACAATTAATTTTAATTAAAAACAAAAAATAAACTAATGAACGCTCCTCAGTTTTGCCAACAAAGGAATATCTGTGAGGAAAACTGTTTCAGCAAGCAAGTTAATCTTCTGAAGTGTGACAGAATCTGCACATATCTGCCTTAATACTTCAATACAAAACAAAGCACTATGGCATAAATATTCTATACATTTATTACCATATGCCCACCTCTTCTTATCTGTACAGGCTTGTTATGTATAAACATAATATCACTTATTTTATCTCTACACTGTTAGCATAGACTACTATTGTTTGTAAATTTTGGTTTGGCCAGTGTGAAGGTATAGAACAGATCATCCTTCAGCAGTGCTTCTAGAACTTTCCAATGGCAGTGCTTCTGTTTAAGAATCTAATGGATGTTCTAGACTAGCAGCAATTAGCTGTTTGGCTCTCCTTGAAAAATATTTTAATGCAAATATCACCAGTGGCTTAGCCTCTACAGTGGGAGAGAAACAGCAATATACCAACTCTTTGTTGTCATTACCTCACAGTAACCTGACTTCTTTGATACGTACGATAAGGATGTTATCCTAAATCACATTCACAAATTATCCATTTACAATTACTTGGGCCCCTATCCACTGTGACACCTATCATGTTACACAACAGAAACACCTCTAAATATCATTTATTCTTCCTGTTACATGCAAGGAATATCTCAAGCAATTAGATGCCGTGTTTTTCTGCATAACTTGTTTCCGTCATATGAACTTCACTTATACAGCTATATGCTACATTCACAAAGATTTTTACACTCCTAATTGAATCTTATTATACATTTATTCAGATAGCACTGAACCTGGAGGTCTTAAATGATAAACAGCTGTTGTAAACTCATCACACAATTAAAAAAATAGACCTGGAAATACTTATTAAAAAACACTGAATTTTTAAAGTATTACTACAAATGTGCTGCACTAGGTGTCATATGTCTAAGGAAATTAACAGGAAATCAAAGATGATATTCTAAGGATAGTGAAAACACAAAGTCAGATTCCCTCCAGAACTCGGTGCTTTTCTTGACACAAGGCTGAACAAACAAATTTTACCAGCTTATTTTTCTTCCTGTTTGCATGGCTCTGCTACATGGTGGTGTCTACTACTGTGACACTACTTTTCAACAAAGGGACATTGCATCTTTGAGATTACCTCAACTCCACTGGGTTTGTAGGAATTGAACAAAGAATTAAAAAATATTATGTAATGGAGTAGGATACAGGAGAAAATACTGACAAGGGGAGAGAGGGACAGAAAGACAACCGAGCAGCCAAGTGTACAGGCTTTGCCTGAGAGCTCAGAAATTACGCTGAAGAATGTCTGGATGTTTTAGGAACTGAAATCACTCCTGAAAGAAATGTTTTAACAAGCGAGTTGAGAAGAGTCTTATGCACATAAAGGAGAAGTGCTGCTGGCTCCTAAAGGCAAAAACACCTATTCTAGTTTGGAAGGAGTGAATTTATTGAATTTATTGAATTTATTGAATTTATTGAATTTAGTGAATTTTGCACTAAAATATCTGGATGATTCAAGAAGAAAGCTTATTACTACACAAGTTAAAAGAGGAAAATACCCTTCCATGACACTCATCATTTAGCAGGCATCTCAGGAGACAGATTCATCCACTCTATAATCAGCATCATATTTGAATCAATTAGCATGTCTCATGTATAATATGTTTAAAAATGTATTAAGGCCACATGAATTTGGAAAAAGAATACCACAGAAATCACCATTTCCTACATATTTTTAGCCATTTGGAAAAATCAGTAAATACTACCAATGGCCCAGTAAGAGACAATTAAGATAATCAAACCAATCTTTTCTTAGCTCAGTCAGCACTTTCATTAAGAAGAGCACTGACAGGAAGAAGTCACCTTTTGTTACTCACCCATTTTAGACTGTCTGAGTAAAGGACAAGCATTCATTCTTATTTGAATGCCAGGAGAGACAGTTCATCTCCCACATGCCCTACAGAATAAAGTCTCAGATGGATCAAGTCTGCAGCTAGATATAGCTATCAAGGAACACATCGCAGTTGTGGAGGTGCAAGATCCTGTGCTGCTGTAAAGCAAAAAGGTCTAGGAGTCCAGTCTATATATCTCAAATAATATATTCATTATATATTCGGAAAATATTCCACAAACTTTTATAATTAAATTAGAATTACAGTGAAAAATTAGTGTCAAGATGCCATATTCCACAGTCAGAGAGTGACGAAGTTCACAGTATTGTCATTGAGATGAATTAAACAGTAGGCCCCTCTCACAGCTGTAGATACCTAAGTTCATCCTTCTGTATTATCTGACATTTTTAGGTTATCTTTAGCACCAGAGATAATCAAAACCCACTCTCTCACATAGAAAAGCAACATAATAAGAAGCAGAAAGAAAAGAAAAAGCAGTTACTATCTGTAAGATAAGCCCCAATGGGAAAGGCACTGAGGCCTCTTTCTGGTGTTGCCTTTTAAACATCCTGAACAAAAACGAGAAGCTTTTTGCTCACAGTGACAGCAGTCCCCAGAAAATTCTGCTTTTTGATCCAGAAAACATCAAATCACAGCTGGAAAATTTCCAATTTTATGTTAGCTATACAATCTATAAATACTTTCTACTTACCTGAATGAAAAAAAAAATAAAATAATAATCCACAAATATTCTTGATCAAGAAAGGGACAAAAATGAAAAAAGAGTAATTCAATTTCATCAATACATTTGTATTTATGATACAGCCCACACTCAAGGGCTGCTGGTTAGGTTTAGGTTGAGTTCTAAAAACACTAATAATAATGTGAACTGGTTTCAGCTGTTCATTGAAAAGAAATCAACTGGACTATACAGATGGCAGAAAAAAACTACTGTGACTGTAAATATATTCTCTTGTGTATTTAAGCCTTACCTGCTTTGAGTTCGTTAAATAGAGTTTTGCTCCCAAATTTAAGATCTGCAACTTTACAAGGTCATCTTCATTTGTGAAGCTCTTGGCTGTCTTTCTCAGAACATCAGGTGCAATCTTCGGAACTCGTTCACAGTACTCCCCAATGAGCCACAAGATACTGGCTCTTGCTACTGGAACCTGAGAAAACATCACACACTATAAAGTAACACATACACAAGGAAAACCTGCACTGTGTTCAGTAACAAGTTAAACAAAATACTGCCTAAACGTAATTGTCACAAAAGAAACACAAACTCAAATTACAACTCATTCAACACACTCACTGTGGTAGACTGAGTGTACATACATAGACATGCAGATTCTGTCCCAGAGTACACTAGCTGACAAGACAAACACATCAGGAGTGTGAACAGAGGCACACAGAAGTGATGTGTCCATGATCACAGTACGAGCCAATGGCAACTAGGAAGAAAATCTAAGTATTTCAGGTTCAGCTGGGAGTGTTTGCCATCAGATTATTCTAAAGACCATGCTGAAACACAAAAATGCTTTTTGTGCCTATACTCATATAGAAATGGTTTTCAGTAAACAGAGCTTCCTCAGCTCCTATCCATCAACTTTAAAAGCATGGGAATTTAAGACTATTGTTATTTTTCCCCTATACTTATTTAAAATCATATGACAGCAAGATTCATATTTGTTCAAAACATGTCCAGTGAGAGCTCAGCACCAAATTCTGAAGAGAGAGGAATTCAAAGTTGGTCTTTTCAACTTTGGAACAGGATCTGCCTCGTTAAGCAAAAACACTCAGACCAGAAACTTCACACGGGTCTTTTACTTTTGGAACTACCTGACTGTATTTCACAGGTGTTAGAAGGCACAGTGATACATGCAGAGAATTTTCAAAGGTTGGGAAATTCATCTAGGAAAAGGCGTGTCTTGAGAGCACCACAGTTAGCAGAAGCACTACAAGTTTTACATAGAACCTCTATCAAAACACTTTAAAAAACCGCAACTGTTCTATCCTGTAAAATGACAGACTTCAGATAAAAATGCCAAGGGAAAGCTTCCAATTGCAACTGCGATTTCAGCTAATTTTTTCCAGTTTCTTTTTCAAAGTAAATAATGTGTCTAACACATTCCATGAATCTGCACTACACAGTGTTCTTTTTGAGTAAGCTTATACTCAAGCCAGTTTGAATTCCGCCTTAGGAGAACCAGAGAGAACAAGTTAGAGAAGTGCAGTTCTTAAAACACTAATTCTTACTGTATTGATGTTTTAATTACTTTTTCGGCACCTGTCCATAATTTATTTACATGTCAGAATTACAATGGGAACCAACTGTTAGTTATTCTACTCTGTATGCATTTAAATTCGGAAATTCTGCTTTTCAGTCACATTCATAAGTTAACAAGTGTAAGCAAATTACCAAGGTTCACTTTCCAAACTGCAGTCCACAGTCCCCAATAAATGGTCCAGTAAACTATATTTATATATATAAAGCTAATTACGTTCACAAGAAACTTTAGTGATTAACCACCTTCTAGTATTCCAGAAAGTTTGAGATCAGCTCTAAATAAAATCAGTCCCAAATACCTGACTCTATCCTGCACACTGTTGCAAACACATGAGCCAACACAAATTCAAACACATGACTGCTTCTACTGAAAGAAGGAGCAATAAGATCATGGAAGGACATAACTAAGGAGTGAAATAACAACAAAATATCCCTCAAGATAAACATCAGACGTAAACTCTGAAAAATGCTTGAGGCAGAGATAATGTAACTGCAAAATAACGTATCAAGTGCACTAAAACACACTTACGTGATATACATAGATATACAATTGAGACATTTTTATCAATTGATTAAAAAATAAAAGGCCTTGGAACCTATGGTATGGGAGACAGGAACAATACACTGAACAACTGCTAAATACAAGAACTTCAAATGCAGTCAGAAAATGTTCACCTGCAGTACAGTAAGACCGATGTCATTACTGTACACTGATTTCAGAAGGGAAAGAGGTTATTTCTAATGTTCCAAAGGTTACACCACATTAAGACCTCACTCCCGATCTATTACTTTAAATTGGGCTAAAGAATAGTAATTGAGTGGTACATTAAATTTTCCAGTATTGGAGCAGTTCAAGTTGCCGGCTGTACAGACAGAATACCTCCAAATAAGAATATATGGGCAACTTCAGATTTCAGTTATGCTAGATTTATTTTTCTTAAATATTTCATTATAGACTTGTTACAAAGTTGGAATTCTACAAGAGAACACCAACTACCCCACTTTAGGCAGCAGCCCATCAGAAACATCTCTTTTCTTATACCTGCCTTTTCATAAAGCAAAACCAGCTCACATAGCAGACTACTTTCAAAAACTATTTATTACGAAAACACAAACACTGGAAATGTACTTTTCCAAGTCAAATCCAGGACTGCAACTTAAAAACACAATGAAATATTTCAGTGTGTACTGTTTGATGCCTTAGGGGCTGTTTGTGTTTTTTCTTTTTTTTTTCTAATAAACTACTTTGTAAAATGTAAATCTTACAAACTAGTCTTAGAATATCAAACAAACAAACTAAACACAGCTTAACTTGAAAAACATCACCAAAGGAAACCACATGGAATATCTTGTGAGACTGAGCATTTTAACCAGCCCACTATATAAATACACTATATATTAAACACAATTTTGTGCAATGAGAATCGATATCAATTAGAGACTTTTTGAATCGAACCCTAAGTGGAAACCATTTTAATGAAAAGTATATGTGGAACTGATGAACCCAACGTTTCCGTGTCACTGGATTCATTCAGGGTCAAAATCACACAATATTTTCAGACTTCTTTTTCCCTGCTTAAGACTGCCTGTCTTCAAACATGTAATATCAAGTGCATGATCCTGAAGCCATTGTTTCCAGAGTTCAAAACAGCAAACAAGAAATGAAGCCACTTCTAGACCTTCATTGCCTTTTCCAGTTTAGTATAAGTAGGGACCTTGAAGCAACAAAAAATGCTGGAAATAATACTTTCATTATTCAGCCCTGCTCCGTATTGTTCTCAAAAGCAAACATGATGGCAAATCACTTTGCCTTATGTTTTATTCTATACGCCCTGAGCAAGTCGTTAAGTGCACTTCTGAAGCTGTAGTACAAAAAAGCAGTTTCTACAGCCATTTTAACCCATTATCTGTCTGGAAGAAAACAAATAGATAGTTGTTTGTTGTTTTTTGTTGTTGTTGTTGTTGTTTTTAAGTGTATATATATATATTGTTTAAAAAAAAACAACAAAAAGCACAACATCAAGACAAGAAACCATCCATGCTAATTCCCTTCAAAGTAAGATTCTAGGTACTTACAGCAATTAGAGAAAAACATCTACAAAGGTTTTACAGATCACTCTAAACAGCACATTTCATAAAGCTCTTGTTATTCAGTTCTTACTACAAAATATATGAGGCTAAATCACAACTTAAAATCACCAGTGCTGGTTATGTACAGTTGCCAGAAAACAAGTTGATATTCAAACAGATAGCAAGTGGAATTAGAAATAGGGTTAATTTTGATCTGGCAATGTCAGTAGAAAGAAAAGATACAAAAGAAAGCATCTCCTGTGCTTACCTGGTTCAGTTAGTCTAACCAAACTATGTTAAAAATTAACTCAGGTTAAAACTGCCCGTATTTGCTCTTAGACAAATTCCGAATCATGCACATTTCAAAAGGAAACTATTTTCTAAACATCATGGTTATGTGATAGAGGAATATTCTATAATCTTTTGAAATAGCCCCTCAACAACATCTTTGTAAATCTCACTCATTTATGAGGCCGGGAGGTATTTCCCTGAGTAAAAAAGGGACTAGAAAATATAAAATACAGAAGAACAGTTACAACCATCAGATGTTCACCAAGGCCCTATCAGTGAAGACAAGTGCTCAACACATCTGCAAGTTAGTGAGAAGAGTAGCTAGAAAGCTGACAAATCTGCTGACAGTAAATTATTCAAGGTAACATAAACTAAAACGGAGCCTGAAGAGTTGTGGGTGAGTCATTAGTGGTACTTAAGAATTGGGCAGGGTTTACACAGGCAGCGTTGGTACATTAATATTAGAACTTTAGAAAAAAAAATCCTACAAAATGCTGGTAAGAGTCCAAACTTTTTCTAGTGAAGAGTATCTTTGGTTTACAAACAAGTCTATAGCTCTTTGGAAATACTAACTCAGTGCTCAGTAGAAATCATAAGGCAGAAAACACTGTGGAAGCAAGATAAAAAAATATAAACAATATATTTATGTCACTGTATTAAATTTCTTTATACTCTGATTACTGTGGGCAACTTCTGGCTACCTCACTTCAAAAACCATAGGAATCAGAAAAGAGAAACAGAAGAAGAAAATGCTTGTCAAAAGATACAAAATACAAAGCGAGGTTACTTAAAGTTTTTGGATTACTGAACATGACAACACGGACAGCAAACAGACCTTTGCCTGGGCATACCTGAGGCACAAGTCTAAAGTAAAAGTGATATCATTAAAAATGATAATAATAAATAAAAATAATTAAAAAAGAAAAATAAGCATTCTTTTTAACATATAAGAAATGTCCAGCTTCTGAAGATCTTAGACAAGAATGATTAAATTGCAGGTTGGAGAACCTGAACAAAACATCGATATGGAAAATTTTTAGGCACTTTGCCACTGAAAATGAAAGTGAAATTGATAGTAACAATAACACAATAAATTCATGCACCAGCCCCAAATGTAACTTCATTCAGTTTCCACCAAATTTGTTTATTTTAGTGACTAAGTTTTCGCCATTTACCTACATTTACATGGTAGAAAAATCAAGTTCATTTTTACCTTACATGTTTGTCTTTAACTGCTTATAGATATGTTCATTCTTTCTGCCGTTTCAAAGTATTACACTGGCATTAAACTCTAAGCAGCACCAACGAATTTCTTTGCTCACAGTCCCCTACCCACTAGCTACTTTCAAGCACACCTAAGATTATATTTGATTACATCTCCTTCGTTGAAATAAAAAGAGTCCTTTTGAGATGGCGGTATGCTTTTGCATAAGGAAGTAATGTCAGCCTCTTACATTCAAATTTAAAAACACACTCATAAAAACTTTCCCAAGAGAAAAAGACAGAAAAAATATTACTTAACCAACTAGAGAGCTGGTCAAACACAAACCACATGAAATCTAACAAAAGAAAGTGCTATAGTCTACATCTGAGATATGGCAGCCCTGAGTATCTCATCTCTCGACTCAGGACGTGAGGCTGGAAAGCAGCCCAGCTGAAATGGATTTGGGCATCTTGGTCAACAGCAAATGAACAGCAACACATCCCAGCAGCCAAAAGGGCCATCTATACCCAGCACTGCCAGTGGGCAAGGGGAGGGGTTCTTTCATTCATTCATTTAGAAATTATTTACTGTTCAATCATCAATAAACATGTAATTATATGAAACAGAACTGTCTCATTTTTGGCATCTATAGAAAAATAATAATTGAGAGATCAAATTTTGATGTCCTTGGGATATGATGCAGTAGGCAGTTAATGATATTCAGTCCTACATTGTAATTTAGAATAGAACAATGAATGTTTTATCAATAACTGGGACTGCAAGGAGTGTCTGACTAGTAAATACCAATATACCTTAACTTCAATTTAGTCAAAGGATAGGTAATAGTAACACAGATGTTACTGCTAAGTGCCAGAGAATCTCAAACACAGAAAAGATAGGAGTGTGACTTAAATAAGCAGTTCATTGCTTACTCAGCAGTGCATTTGTGCCTTGGAAAGTTTAGGGGATTTGGTAGTGTCCTGGCTCCATAATAGCTGGTATGGGGCTGTGTTTTGAATTTAGGGTGAAAACAATACAGGCAGCAATGGTAGAAGTAACCACAGAAGTGTTAGAAATGTGTTCTATGCCACCACATGAAACTACTACGGGCCTTCAAAAGCAAATCTTAGGGCAACATGACATTCCTGAAAGAATTCAGCAATCATGGGGACTCATTTCCAAAAACAAAATTTTAAACACCAGGCCCAAAAGGTGTAGCTTTGAGTATGTAAATCACATCCTCTACCATGCACCAGCATGCAGGAAAATCAAACAGCTATACTGAGAGCAAAGTCTTCTGGGATCTCACAACATTCTGATACACATTTAGGAAAGGCTATCTTGTTAGTCAACAGTAGGGGGTCTTCCATGGGAGGTAACCCTGTCCAGTTAAAACTGGAAAAGGGAAGAAAGCTCCTGGAATGCACATAAAAGTGCTCTGGGAAAGAAAGTCTGGGTTATTCCTGATTTAGGTGAAGGCATACTTGTCCAGTGCACTGTTTTTGTTCAAGGAACTGGGTGTACTTGGTGGGTAATGTGGAAATACAACATGGACCATATGAGAATAGTGATGACACTGCGGTAGAACCAGTTCTTAGCTACACTGAGTTCTCAACCAGTTCTCAATGCAGTCATCACTATTAGCCATGCATTTTCACTGGTGATAAACATGCATGCTGTGTGTGTAAAAATCTCCACCAACAGCGGTTACTCACTACTGTTTTGTTGCTATCACATAGCAACAAAATGTAATGCAATACTGTCAGAAAGACACAACCTCTACTGCCCTTCAACCAACATTTTGGAGCATCCCTCACAAATAATGCCATATGTCATTGCTATTATAGTTACTTCATGCCATATCAAAGGTATTACAGTAAGTCACAAAGATTAATGAGGAATGCACAACAAAGTGCATAACTGATGGAATGGGAAAGGTACAGTTTTGACTGGAACCAGAGCTGGCTTCAGCATGCAACAGTTCAACACCACACACCATCTCTCCAGCCCTGAAGGTCTAATGTGACTGATGTAGCCCAAAGTTATGGACTAGAAGAACCCAATGGACTTTTAAGAAGGATGGTCTGTAGACAAAGGGAATGACACCTGTCTGTATATATCTAAGATTAAGAGGGTGATGATAATTAATTAGAAAATCTGGGACCTAAGCATGATGTAAATTATATAGAATAAGGGGTGGATATTGTTCTGCTTTGAGCTGAGACAAAGTTAGTTTTCTTCATGGTAGCTGGTATGGTGCTGTGGTTTGGATTTGTGAAGGAAATATTGCTGTAACATACTAAAATCAGTATTTTACTTGTTGCTGAGCAGCACTTGTACCAAGAACCATTCTGCGTCTCACACAGCCCTGCTACAAAGGATGCTGCAGGAGGACACAACCAGAACAGCAGTTGAACTGACCGCAGGGATACTAAATACCATATGATATCATTCTTAGTAGTAACACTGTGAGGAGTTGGCCAGAGAGGATATCATTGTTCAGGGAATTATTGGGTATTGGTCAACTGGTGGTGAGAAACGATACACTGCAACATTTGTTTGCTTCATTTTTATTTTTCCCTTTATTTCTTATTAAACTGTCCTTGCTTCAGCCCACACATTCTTGCACTTTTCAGTACTCTCTCCTATCACAGCAGAGTGATGGAAGAAGAAGGGAAGAATGTGAATGAACAGCTGTGTGGTGCTTAGCTGCCTGCCAGGTTAAACCACAACAGTGGGTATGCAAAAGGATTGTTAGGACAATAGGCAGAGATCAGTGTTATTTTGCCCTTATTTTCATTTCAACTTACCCATTTGTGCTCTAGAAGCTAAACAGATTTGATCCTGGCTTGAAGGTACTAGCAATTATCAGCATTTCAGTATTTTTTTTTTTTCAAAGAAGCTTCTGAAGTTTCAAACTGATGCCATTTCCTCTTTCTTAAAAATTAGTAAAATAATACTTTGTAAAGTAAAACATTTAAATTATTTCTACTTCTCTTATATATCCACTTCCATTCATAGTCCAAATTCAAAAGGAATGGTCTGATTTTTATCAATCAATAAAGAAAATACCACTCTATCAGGCAGTACACACAAATACTCACTGTAATGTTATCCAAGAGTTTGGCCATATGCTTAATTATTTCACCATGGTGTGCTGGCTGGGTTTGCAGCAGCTTCTTAATGACAACAACGCTTTCAGCAACTACAATTTCTGTTTAAGACAAAACAAATTATTATTTTTAAAACTATTTATGAAGAAGAGAAAGTAATAAATAATGAATTGTAAAAGATGCAATAGGCTTTCAAAATATGTTTTGCAGGACAGAACGCTTGGTAACAAAGATGTAAACCACTCCTCTAAGTAATATGAAGTTTGGCTTCTAGAATCAAGTTGTAACCAGCAAAAAGGACGGAGCCATGTTCTAAATGTAAAAATATCACCCTACCACATATTTTCTCTGAAATTACCTTTTAGTAAAGCTGTTTGTATTTTTTCTTTTGAAATTGACAAACAGAAAGAAAAATATGTTTGTCAAGATGAAATTATGAAAAAGCACTAAACAGAAGAAATCTCCATTTTTAAATTATTATTACTGAGAAAGCAAACTTCTTGATGGGGGAGGGATATTCAAAAGCTCTGAATATGCACCATTACACTATAAACCTTAAATTATAGCTTGCAGCTTCTTGTGTCATCCTGTATTTGACATGGTATCACAGTCACTTGGAGTGGGAGTCACTGGTATGATGACCTCCACCACTGAGCATTTTTATTACTTAACAGAGGAAAAAAATGGTTAAGTAAAGTAAGATTGCAACCAAAAAACTGAGGTGGACATGAAACCATTATTAAAAACACCTGTTGAAAATGTAGAATTGATCATGACGAACTGTAAGTGCAACATAGGAGGTGTCAACCTAGGAACATCTTTAATGTGGAGACCTAATATATATTATGTGATAGTTTATTATTTGTTCTATAATATACATAGAAAACTATGAGATAACTGCTATCATGGAAACATGGTGGGACAAATCACACAGCTGGAACACTTTGATTGAGGGCTACAAGCTTTTTAGAATTGGAAAGGTAGGGCAGGAGGGGTTAGGGAGCTGCCTTCCTATGTTAAGTGGATTGATTGCAAAGCGCTGCCTCTAAAAACAGTCTCAATGAGGTTGAGACCTTATGGGTTAAAATTAGGGACCAGACCAATACAGAACATCAGGTGGTCTGAGTCTACCACAGGCTGCCTGCACTTGCAGGCTCTCATCCTGACGGGTGATTTCAACCAGCTGTGTATCTGCTAGGAAAGCAACATGGTGGGTTACATGCAATCCAGGAGATTTAGGAGCCTGATGTGGATAACCTTCTGTCAAACCTCTGGTTGTTTCAGGAATTAGGGGATGGGATCCTGTGAGAAACTGTCCTTGGGGACAAAGGAACAGAACAGATCTGTCAGCTCTTTAAGTACACTTTTGTGGGAGCACAAGAGCTCTCCATCCCTCAGAACAAGAAATCAAACAGAAGAGGCAGGAAATGGACATGGCTGAGAAAGGACCATGCAGCTAAACTGAGGGAAAAGAAGGAAAAGTGCAAGTGGTGGAAGCAGGGATGGGGGCCTGGGAAGAATACATAGAAGCCAGTTGGACAGGCAGAAATGAGCTCAGGAAAGTTAAGATGCACATAGAACTGAATGTGAGGAGGGATGAGAAAATTAATACGAAGGGGTTCTACAGGTACAATGGGCAGAAGAGAAGCCCAAGGACAGCACAGCTCCTCTCATAAGTGAGAAGGGAGAAACGGCTACAATGGATATGGATAAGGCTGAGGTACTCAAAAAGTTCTTTGCCTCAGTCTTCATCTACAGTAAAACAATTTGCTATCTGCCAGGTTCAAAAGATCTTTCAAAATCTGCATAAATATTTTCTGGATTATTACTTAGAATCAGTCAAGAAGAGTAATCTTGTTGGGACATATCTTTATATACATGCAGATACATGTACAAACATAGATGCGCTACACTTATGTAGAATGTACAGAAATACATGACAAGCTATTTTGAAGAAACTCATATGGCGAGAAGTTATAATAAATAAAAAACAAACGTGTTATTCTTATCTAAGTTCCTTATCAGCGAAAAGAAAAGAAAACAAAACAACAAAGCAAGAAGGTGGGACATAAGGTCCAGAGCAACAGGAAATTAAAGTTACATAGATAAAAAGTATCAAGCAGTACAATGGGGCCCCTTAGAAATTTCTAAACCAAGGTGAAGTAGAAGAGAAGGAGGGCTTGTAGTATATAAATCAAACAAGAAAAAGCTCTGAATGCATCACTGAGTCACACTGGTAGGACTATACCAAAGCACTGTACCTAATACAGGCCTTTTTAAGATTACCAGGAAAAATACGTCCAGTAAATATGAAGAGGAATTAATGCTGCTTGTAAAAGCTCAGAGCAGGTCACACCCCTGTTCTGAGTACAATTCTGATTAATCTACACCATCCCCAAAATCATGCTTCTCCTCCTTCCTAACATTATTATATTTGATTATGTCTGTGCCAACACTATTTCTGATATTTAGCAATAGCTATGTCGACTTCACATTTTACAATAATCTTCTGATTCTCTTATTGACCTTCTTCTGTGTAATATTCCTTGGTAACTAGTAAGAATATACAATATCATCAGGTATTGATTTACAGTGCTACTATATCTCCTATTCGACTTCACCTGATTCTTGCCGTATTCCTTAGTGGCTTGCAACTACATGTTACTATAAAAAAAATAGCAGAAGGCTAAATAATAAAATCAAGCAAAATTTAGGACTGCTTATACTAGAACTATTTAATATATTTTTCCAGCTAAGTATTGATGCACTAAAAATCCATTCCAAGCTTTCAGCACCCTCTACAGGCTAACTGCTTTGATGCAACTGGACACAGAACAGGAAAATTTCTACTATCATCTGACGATCACAACAGTACAGTTTAGTAATGAACAGTATTCTGAGAAAAAAACAAAAAACAAAAACCAAGGAATTAATTTCACTAAAAATAGGAGAACAAATATTCAGTGATTATGGGGGAATTTTAAAGTATTTCACACAAGAAACACCATAGTTGCTATTTTTTCCCAGCCACATGAGTTAAATTTTATACAAGTTTTCATGCATGTTATTACACTGTCTACTCTGAGAGATTCCTGTTAAGAAAAGGTTTCAAGCCATCCACCACTCAGACAGAACATTTCACTTACCATCCCTGCTGGACAGCAGACATACGAGGCCGTTAAGACATGTGTCAGTTACTTCAGTGATGTTTGTTGCACATCTGCCTATTGCCTGAATTGTAGCTGCAGCAAACTGTTTATCTTGGCTTTTCACATAAGTCTAAGAAAATAGGGTTTTCATTAGTTTATACACAAGTTATATCAACAGGAAACTTATGATATTATCCTTATAAGACAAATAGACTATATAATAAATTCAATCTAGAAAGCTACTTTGCACAGGAGGTTTTACTCATTCACTTGTTCACCACCACTTCCAGAAGACATTTTCTTGTCTGCTTTGGCCACTCATGGTCATGGGAAACTCTGATTTCAAGGAAGCTCTGGGCCAGGGGCAATTAGCCAAAAACAGCAATTAGTTTGCTTGCAAGGTTAGAGGAGTTGATGAGCTTTCTCTTCAGATAAGTTTCAGTTCATTTAATCAGAAGCGTCTGTGAAACTGTGAATAACCTACCTACCTACGAATCAGTACATTTCAGAAATAACCAGCCATAGAACTGAAGCAATTAAACTAGATGTCATATTGCAAAAGGAAAGAAGAGCACACGCTTTCACTTGCATCACACACGTTTCAAATGCAGAACGCCTTGCTGATACATACACATGTATTGGAGGTAATACTACTTTAACAGGTGACTTACAGAAACAAGGCTTGGCAATTAATGCAAATGACCAAATAATACTAAAATTAAGGCTCTATTTTCTAGTGATTTAAAGAATCAGGCAAGTCAGTAAAATATGCTTTAAAAAGTTTGGAATGCTTGAGCTCTTCTTGACTTTTTTATTTTGTTTTTTGTTTGTTTGTTTCTTGGGGTTTTCTGTTTTCTTGTGGTTTTCTTTTTTTTTTCTTTTTTTTTTTTTTTTTTTTTTTTTTTTTTGGAAGCTATGAGGTGTGAGAAACAACACACTGAAACTTTTCAAACATAAAAGGTTCCATTACCCATTATGATACAAGACAGTTTAATTTCTATTCCAAGAACACTGTAATGACTTTAACTTGAAAATGTTAAGACTAAGACTCTACTTAAAGCATCCAACAATGGCAATTGGCCAACAGGAGACATTTCTTTTCCAAAGAACACACTTTTGCACAAACCTGAAATTCTCGAAGCAGAGTTGATATGTTGGCTTCGTTTGCTAAATTTGTCATGATTTCGAGCTAAGAGAAAAGAATATACATTAAAACCTAAAAAATTATATAAGCATTAACATATGCATACAATACTTCTTCTGCACATAAAAGATAATACTATTAAACACACTACTTAGAACTAAATAGAGTATACCACTTTTCAGTATGAACCAATAGCAGCATTGCACTCAGGAGGAACATTCTCCTTTCAAGTACACGCAAGGTTTTCAAAGCAGGACTCCTGGGTTCAGTGATGTATCTTCTAACTCTAGTTTTACAGTGTTGCATAGCATATTGAATAGATCTGAAGTACCTCTGGCAGTACCATTTCTTATCTTTTGCCACAGGATTTAGCTTATAAGAACTATGTAATGCTGTAAGAAGAAAGAATGGAAAGTACAATTGCAGCTAGAGAAAATAAATGCAGTGTCCATTATTTTCAGATGAACTGTTGTAAAAGACTTAACTTTAGAAACAAACATCTAACATCCATAAGAATATTTAGATCTCAATTAACATTACCAGCATCAGACCCTGCTCCTGGTGAACAAGAGGATGATACACAGTACCTGGCACATATCATTAAAATACTATGATCCCACTACGTTCTAACTTCGAAGGCAGAATTCCAATAACATTTGAATGAAGTAAACTGAAGAAAAAGAAAAGGGAAGCCACATCTCACAAATTTCTTGGTATTTTTTGAGTTGGATGCCAAAGGTTAAGGGTATATACTTGATATAATCCTGCATTTCAAGAGCCATTTGGTGAGACCTCTCACCTCAAATCCACATGAAAGTGTACAAATAATTGATTGAAAGACAGGAACAGACTAAAAATTATTATTTTTACAGAACAGGAAGGCTATCAGTGGAATCCCGGAATTTACTCAGTTGACTTTTGCTTTCAGCATAGTGGTAAGAAGATAGGAATCATCAGTTTACTGCTGACATTACAGCAGAAATTTTTTTGACAAAAAAAAATGTAGGCAAAGGTTGACTAAGAAAATCTGCACTGAAAATTTAAAATATTAAATGACTAGTTCATAAAATGAGAAATTTGACACAGATGAATGCATAGTGATGTTGAAAAACTGAGAGAAAACCTTGCAGAGAATGATAGACTGTGAGCCAATTACTAAAAATTGTAACAGGATTTGTGGTTACAAGAGATAATTCCTTGAGAACATCAGCTTAATGCTAAGTAGTGATCAAAAAAGCAAACTTAATCTTTGAAAAGTAACAATGAATGAATCAAAGCAATGTAGATGAATTCCAGGTCTCTATATATCTTAAGTATTGCCAAAAGAAATATATATATATATATATATTTTAAAGTATGTTATTTTTCAACTATGCAACAGTTCAACCTGACATAGAATTTTCAGTTAGCAATAAGGAATTGAGATGGAGAGAAAGAAGAGAGCACAATTTCTCCTTCTCCAGCTTTTTTCTACTGCATTATCCATTAAAAAAGAAACGACTAAATGTCAATAAAAAATCTCTTCGTGAAATCTGTGCCTAAACAGAAATGCCTGTGGCAAACTAAAACAAAACATGAGGCACGTAGCAGTAGAAAATGCTTAACCATTGTTTTGTCAAGGACTTAAAATCTATTAAAGACAAAGAACACAGACAAGATTAAAACAGCCTAACATATGCACTAAGATATGGCACTGAGAAAAGTCTAAAATACACAGGTCACTCCAAAAGTAATGCCTCCTATTTATTTCCATGGATACTACAGCAGATGCAAGGAGTACAATACCAACTTCTGAAAGAGCAAATTCTCAGCTACAATACACTGTTTTTCAAGAATCATTACTATTAGTTGTGCATTTTCACCACTGATGAAAAAGAGCCTGCATGACATGCTTGTAGCAATTTGCACTAGCAGAGGTGACCCACTGCCACTGCCACCACCCACAGGCTCTCTGCCCTGATACCCACTGTTTGGTCTCCACACATATTAAGCAAGTGTTGATGAATGTCAAATAATACAGGTCTCCTAGAAACAGTCCAGAGGAGGACAACGAAGATGATTAGGAGCCTGGATGATCCCCCATATGAAGAAAGGCTGAGAGGAAATCTCATAACTACATACCAAATAAATACCTTAAGTGTGGGAGTCAAGTTGGTGCGGCAAACTCTTTTTATTGGCATGCAGCAATAGTAGAAGGGGCATCAGGCAGAAACTGCTACACAGGAAGTTCTATACAAATGCGAGGAAGAACTTCTTTATTGTGAGAATGTTGGAGAACTGGAACAGGCTGCCATGAGAGGTTGTGGAGTCTCCCTCTCTGGAGATATTCAAGACCTATCTAGATGCCTACCTTCACAACTTACTGTAGGGAATGTGCTTTAGCAGGGGGCTTGGACTCAATGGTCTCCAGAGCTCCCTTCCAAACCCCACCATTCTGTGGTTCTGTGATTCAGTGGATGCCATTATTTCTGCATGGATGAATTCAATGACAAATCTTTGCTTCATATGTGCTTTCACATCAGACACCATTTTGTCAGACTGTCCCTCTGCTGCCATCTGTCTCACAGCAATATAATGCAATGGAATACTGGTGGGAACTACTGCCATAACCAGTGGCATCTACCTCTGATGCTGTGTGTCAGCAACACTGAATAGGAGGCATTAATTCCAGAGCAACCCTCATACTTATGCTGAAAGCTGACCTCAAAGGGAATGTGCTACTCAGACACTGTCCCATATTTGACTTCAATTTCTTTTGGTAAAAAAGATTTAAACTCCTTTTAACCAAATAGCATCAATAACAGTGTGATTTCACTTCTCTTTACATGAGATTTTTCCTATTAGGAAAACAATCAAAGTCTAAATATTTTAATGACTACATACATTAAAATAAATAAATAGATAAATAAAGTAATGCTCTTTACTGAATTGTACCAAAAGATATGGTGGAAAATACAGTCCTCATGCTGCCTTTAGTCTGATAACAAAAGAATTCTCAGATCACCTGAGGGACATCTGTGGACTTAAATAAAAAGCAACAACTCTATACTTAGTGAAAGAACTGAATAGCACAGAATGATGTCTGTCATAGCAGCACATGAAAACTTTACTTTTCTGTTTCAAACAGTGATTTGTCCAGTAATATACAGGTGATTTTTATTTTAACTCACCTTCAGAGTTTTAATCATTGTTGGGTCCGTTGATCTAACATAGAAACTCTTCAGATAAGGTTCAAACATGCCCTGGAAAATAGGATATATGTAAGTAGTTTGCCTGAGTTCAACATAATGTACTTTCAAAAATTATAAATATGGTTTACCTTTCTCTGAATTGACATAGTGGCAATATTTTGCAGAACAATATACTGCACTTCCCTAGAATTGAACAGAGAAACAGACGTTATTCTGTAGAATTATATATTACTTGACACAAACATACAAAGAAAAAGTAGTTGGAAATTGTCAACCATTATGAGATGATTATTTGTTTCACATTCTGGCATCTCCAAACATTGTTCACAAAACCTACACATTTTGTCCACTATGAGCTGAGAACTGAAAAGACATGGACTACTATCTGTAGTGTACAAATTATTGTGTTACAATGACAACTAATGCCTGAACAACCAGTAAGAATTAGGTTAGCATTCCTTTGTCTTGAAAAATTTCCTGTTAATGCTCAAAAAGGGCCTAGCTTGCCAGTCACATGGAATACATGCTAAGAGACTCACATACCAAAAAACAACACCCTACATTACAAACTCTTGACAACATGTAGACCACAGAATTATGTGACATGCTAAGCAAAAAGACAAAATGTTCTAGGAGGACATTTTGATCAATATATTCATTCACAACCTTCATTATGAGCAAGCAAAAAGAAATCTGGATCATTGTCTGAAGATTTTAAACTAAAATTCCCCTTCCAATCACTTAAGGACCAAGTAGAAATTCACATGCATATTTTTTAAAACTAGTGCTAAAATTCTCTTGTGATGCCAATAACAACCTAATAAAGAAAACATTCATTATCTCCTCTTATTCAAAACTGTGTCATAGCCCTGCAGTAGTTACACTTGTTGCTTACAGATACAGGTAATAATGCAGAAGTATACAATATATTATAAACTTAATTTTATGTAATTCTTATGAAGTACTTGGAAACAGTCAGCGTCACGTGATAAACTATGACTGGAAATCACTATGAAATGTTCTTCCAGGTATTTATATGCCCTCCACAGAATCACAGAATGGCCTGAGTTGAAAAGGACCACAATGATCATCAAGTTTCAACCCCCCTGCTATGTGCAGGGTCACCAACCAACAGACCAGGCTGCCCAGAGCCACATCCAGCCTGGCCTTGAATGCGTCCAGAGATGGCGCATCCACAACCTCCTTGGGCAACCTGTTCCAGTGTGTCACCAGCCTTCTTCCTAATATCTAACCTAAACCTCCCCTGTCTCAGTTTAAAACCATACCCCTTGTCACCATAAAACCATATAAGTAGTCATTCCCCCTCCTGTTTATACACTCCCTTCTACCCTTGCTAGATTATAACTATATTTGGCATTAATTACTATTATCATGCCTGGCATTAATTTAAAGGCCACTGGCTAAGGACAATCAACAAAAGCTTATTTCAAGGTTGCTCTAATAGCAAAAATGTTTCTCTCAGACTGGTGACAGAGAACTGCCAAGTCATTCAATACGAAAATCAGAACACTAAAGTCATTTTAGGTGCTACTTGAAGAAAGCATTTGAGGAAAATTCTCATTTGAGGAAATCTGAGTATAAATGAAAAGTAAACAACATGCAAACGGAGATGGAGGTGATTGTCCCCCTCTGTGCAGCTCTTGTAAGGCCCCATCTGGAGCACTGTATCCTGATCTGGGGCCCTCAGCACATGGAGGATGTGGAGCTCTTGGAAAAGGTCCATAGGCAGGCCACTAAGATGATAAGAGGGGTGGAGCACCTCTCGTGTGAATAAAGATTCAGCCTGTTTAGCTTGGAGAAGACTCCAGGGAGACCTCATTGTGGCCTTCCAATATTTGAAAGGAGCGTATAAACAGGAGGGAGAATGGCTGTTTATGAGGTACATGGAACATGTAAAGATGGTACACAGAAGATGGTGAAGTTAAAATTCTAGTTATACTGAATGAAATATAAACCTGTTCTTTAAAAGCTGTCCAAGTCCTAAGGAAACACAGAGGATTCAAAAGTACCAGACAATAATTTAACAAGTGACTCTCAGTTTCTCTGTCAACAAGACAAAACTACAACACAATTGTAGTTCCATTAACTTCCAGTAATTGGGGAAAAAAAAAACAACACACAACAAAAAGCAAAAAAGCAAACACAAAAAGTTAGTAGTATCTTTCTTTGAATGTTCATTAGGCAGCCATGATTCTTCTCAGCAAGACAGTCATAATTAAGAATAAAATGCTTATGACAATGCATGATCACTGGAAGTGATACTGAAAATGATGGGGTTACACATAAAGATTCTCACTCACCAAAAATTTTACATGACAATCTTAAAATAAAATACTAGTAGCATAGGAGTTATGTATTTACACATAAAACTACAACTAAACATGGATGTACTAAAAACATATGTACCTAAAGCTCTCATAAAAAAATACAGATGGCAATTTGATTGGACCTACCTATTACTACGGAGTAAACGCACTAATGACTTAGAAATAATGCCAGCTTCGGATTTTGGTGCCAAATGCCAATAAAGCTGGGCAACTGCCATTACCACCTAAAAAAAAGAACGTTCAAAACAACGTATTAACTCAAAAACTTTTGACTCATACATACACATTACATTTAGTTCACACCTGCAGACCTACCAGGTACGCAAAGTGCAAAGAAATCAGCAAAGAAGACTGGGGGAGAAACAGGGGGAGAAAGGTATTTTTATTTCTAACAGTCACAGTTATTCAGTACCTGTTATTCCTCTGAGTATTTACTAGATAGTATAATATTCAGAACAAAGAAAGAGGGACAAAGAGTAAGAAATGTAACTCATTCAGATGTAATCATACTGATGTCATTGTTAATAACCCCATAATGCTAATATTAGATCTACTAATTAAAGAGGAAATACCGTGGGTTTGTTTTGATTCAGTTTTCAAAAAAACTTCTACAAGTCTTGTGTTCTTATTTTTATTAAATACTGGTTCAAGATTACTTGTTCTTTAGCTTAGAAAATCTAAGGTCAAAGAGAAAGCAATTTATTTAATTACTGGTAAATTCTGTGAACATTTTAAAAAAATGGTGCAATCGCAGCAATTCAAAGAATCAAGATTTCATTTGATAAACTGCATTTCAACACCTCAATTAACTTTAATAAAGTAAACTTCAAGATCTCAAATCTTAGAATCAATACTGTACTTAACAAATATGAAGAAAGTGATTTATGGACTATGGAAGATAAGCAGCTTTTACGAAGTAAAAGAATGTAGCTGGGCATGACAAGGAACTGAGACATGTAACTGTCCACTCAAAGGAAAGTATCATTTGATGAATCAATAGCAACTACAATTTTCCTTGTGAATCTCTATCACCAAAACTTGAACTCAAATTTTCTCACATTTTCTCCAGTATTTTGCCTGTTGTAAAAGTTGAGCAAACACAACATTCCATTTAGGTGTTTTACTTAAAAGTTAAGCTAATTTCAAAGAAGAAAGAACAGCTATTCTTTTCCTATAGCGGTTACTGCTTGACTTAAAGAGGAATAGATGTGAATTTTCAAAGTTTCATGTCTTCTAGAAACATACATGTTTAGTATTTTAACGTTTTATGAGGGCATTTAAAGAAATAATTTGTCTTACAGCAGCATTTCGGCTTTGAAGCAAGGGCTTTGTATTTCGTAGCAGCAGCCTGTGATCTGGGTCCATAGTGTAGGTCTTCTTAACTTTCCGATCCTTTTCTTTCTGTTCTTCATCAGATTCATAGAAATTGTTTTCGTTGTATTCTTCTTCAACGTCCTCATCCTACCAAAAGATAAAATATGAAAAACATGCATGAATGCAACAGATTGTATTAATTGAAGAAGCAATATTCAGAGCCACAATTCTATGTGGAAGGACGGAAGGAATGACAGAAGGATGGAAGGACAGAAGGAAGGAAGGAAGGAAGCAGTAACGCAATTTCTATGCATTCTTCCTTTTCTAGCAATATATAAAGTATCTACAAAAGCAATAAATCTCAAAAGAAAAACAAGATAACAATTAAGGAATTTTGTGAAAAAGAAAAATAAAATACATTTTCTATCTCCAGTTTTCTCTAATAAAGTACAAATCCTTGAGCTGTTTAAATTAAGTGATAAGCTATCAGACATCACTTTAATAAAAGCAACAAAAACCCCACAAAGAAAAAGCATTTATCAAAGTCTGTGATACTGATACATTTAGATGTTTTTGTTTTGTTTTGAAGATTTCTGCTGTGGATCAAAAATGAGTAAAGAACAGATTTCAACTATTTCATTATGCATATATTTAATTAACACCGAAAGGATTAGATCAAAACAAAATGTCAGAACGACGAAGATTTACAGTAAATTTACACAATTTTACACAGCTACACTACATAAGAGGGTACTCTTGTCTCCCAGCACACATAGGAAGCAATGAGGATAATGTTCAGACTTCCTAGCTGCCACCCAGTAACTTTGTACTCAATGGCCTACAACGAACTACATATATAATATCAACTATGTGTCATGGTTTTGTAATATTGCTGTCAATATTCCACATCATAACATCATGTGCAGTATGGATCATTTAAAAGTTCATACTCCAGTTCCGTGGAATAACAGCGTCCCAAATACTCAGCTCTCAGAAGAAAACTACATATCCCAGAGGACTTCACGACCAGAGATAAGTCACAGGAGGAGGACATATATAATCTCGCTCCCAGGCTGGAGCTCTCTCTCTTTCGGACTCTTGGAGAGTGGGAAGCATTCCAGCCGTGTCGCCTAGAGATCACAGTAGGCCTCCCAGTTTTTGGGGATTCTCTCTCTCTGTTTTGTTCGATTTATTAGCCCCAGTCATATTGCACTGTATTCTGTTATCTTGTATTCCATTATCATATTTAGTAAAATAAGCTTTCCTCCTTAGATTGCCACTGCTGTTCTCTTTTCCCATTCCCCTTTTCCCTTCCCTTTTGGGCCGGGGGCCCTATGGGGCGGCTGCCTCCTGTCACGGGCACAGGTAAACCTGTGACACTATGACACTGATCACTAAGTAAAACTAAGTACAACTAAGTACTTTTTCACTTTAAAAATGAATGTTTTAAATGGAAAGAGGAAATATTCCGGCTAACCAAGTCCATTTCTAATGTTCACAGGCTTTAATGTAAAGTTGGCAAAGCACAATGAGATCTCCACTTGTAATTTCATGTTTTTATTTGTTACAGGATTATGAAGAATAGTTCTTATACTGAAGTTGATTGAACTCTACTTGATCAAAGTTCAGAGTCTCTGTATCAAGAGAAAAGAACTTGGTTCTTGTTGATTTGTTTTTGTTGTTGTTGGGTTTGTCCTGGTTTCAGCTGGGACAGTTATTTTCTGAACAGTATCTGGTTTGATGCTCTGTTTTGGCTCAGAGAGAAGACCAACATCGATAACACACCAATGTTTTAGCTCTTGCTAAGCAGTGCTGCACAGAGCCAAGGACATTTCATTTTTCAGCTCCTCATGCCATCCTGCCAGTGGGGCACTGGGGGCCACAAGGAGCTGGGAGGAGACAAAACCAAGACAGCTGACCTACACTGGCCAAAGGGATATTTCATACTATACGACAACCCATGAAAAAACTATAAAACTGAAAATAAGTGAAGTTGGGCAGGGGAAGCAGATGCTGCTTGGGTACTGGCTCAGCATTTGTCAGTGGGTGGTGAGCAATTATGTTGTACATCGCTTGTTTTGTAAACTTATATAATATTATTACCGTTTCTATGATTATTTTCCTTTTCTCTTCCTTTTATGTCTCAGTAAATAGTTTATATCTCAACCTGCAGGTTCTACACTGTTGTTTTTTTTTCCCATAATTCTCTCCCATATCCCACTGGGAGTGGGGGGCTGAGCGAAGGACTGTGAGATGCTGAGCTGCCTGCTGGGTTAAACCCTAGCATTGTTGTTGTTTGTTGAAGGTATTAAAATGGGTTTAATATAACTCATGACATTAAATATGGAGCCATTGCAAAGATGCACTGAAGATTTCAGTTAGATATAAAATGAAAGAGTTAATAATTGAACAGAGATTATCACTGCCCACATAAGAAATTGTGGAATTTCTGTTCTTCAATTCCTTCAATACACAAATGAAAAGGCCCTGAGTAATCTAGTCTACAGAGGAGGAGGCCTTACTTTGTGCAGTAATCTTATCAAGAAAGACCTCTATAGCTGTCTTTCCAACCATGTAATTTTCCAATTAAATGACTACAACAGGACAGTCAATTTCGAGCAGCATGCTGTTGGAGGAAGGAGGAATGGATGGTAGTTGTTGGTTTTATGAATGACCTTGGTAGAAAACGTCCTTCTGAAATATAGTTTCTACTAGAATGGTTGTTAGCATTGAATATTTGTAGCACAACTGAATTGAAAGCCATGTCAGAAACTCACACATCAGAGCATCAGAGAACTAGCAGGAAAGGCACTGAAACTATTTAGACTTATATGCATCTTCACTCCCCTAAATTTCTGATCACTCTTTGTCACCAGAATAGCAAGCTAAAAGAGCAAGCATCACTGCGGCTAGTTATTTATGCTACAACAAGCTAGCTTATAGCAGAATCATTAAATCACAGGATAACAGAATGGTTTGGGTTGGAAGGGACCTTAACAAATATCCAGTTCACAATGCCACTGCATCATGCAGGGTTGCCACCCACCAGATCACAGCGCCATCCAACCTGGCCTTAGACACTTTCAGGAATGGGGAATCCATGAGATCTCTGGACACCCTGTTCCTTCACCTCATCGCTGTCTGAGTAAAGAATGTCTTCCTAATAACTAGCCTAAAACTCCCCTCTTTAAGGTTAAAAATCATTCTCCCTTGTACTATCACTAACAGACCACGTGAAAAGACAATATTGATCTCTCTCTTGCTCAATAGTTCAAGTACTGGAAGGTCCCAGTGAGGTCTCTTCAGAGCCTTTTCTTCAGGCTGAACAAGCTGAACTACATCAGCCAGTACTTGAAAGGAGAGGTGCTCCAGCCTTTTGATCATCTTCATGGCCCTCCTTTGGACCTACTCCAACAGCTCTATGTTCTTATCCTGGGAACTCCAGATCTGGACACATTACTCCAGATAGGGCCTCACAAGGACAGAGTACAAGGGGACAGTCACCTCCCTCTCCCTGTTGGCCATCCTTCTTTTGATGCAGAGATACTGTTGGACTTCTGGGACACAAGTGCACACTTCTGGCTCATATCTAGCTTTTCAGCCACCAGAGCCCAACTATAATTGTTCTGCTCAGCTTTCTCTCATGTCTTTGCCACGATAAAGTCTATTTAAAATATGTGTGTCCAGCCTTTTGGCATGCCCAAGTTGCACTTACTGAACACCAATTGACTTGGGACGATGTTTTGGTTGGTACTGAGCAATGGATGCATGCCTGAGGTCAGCTTGCTAGAAGGGGCAGAGCTGCTGCCACAGTAGCATGGGAAAGGTGGTAGGTCCTGGGCCAAACACAGCCTGTAGGCTGGAGACATCTGATATAGTATTATCCAACCATACATAGTTATTAAACTCCAGTTGTTTTTTGAGGATTATTTAAGTCATGTATCCAATTGCTCCTTTTTAAAAAAACAATTACTTTTGAGACAAATCCTTTTAATTTTTGCTGGAGGTAGAAAAGAAATCAAAAGTGAGTAGAGGAATTGCTAGAAATTAAGATAAAGGCTTACTTATTATCTCTCCAGCAAACCAGGCTAGGATAACTTTGAAACTTGTCTTTATGCATTCAGCAAGACCATAGGTAACTGTGAAAAACTATAAAGATGGGTGTGGAAAAGAGATAACTTACAGTTTTCTTTTTTTTTTTTTTTAAATTTTTATTTTTTTAATTAAATTTGAAAGGACATTGAAAATAATTTTTCCTTTACATTTTTCCTCATTTAAATAGGTGATGTCAACAGTACCCTCAATGTTTTGCAGAAGACCTAGCAAGCACTTAGCTGCTAGATTTCTCATGCAAAAGCAACCATGGTGATTCAGTTTGTTTATTTCTCTGCTGATAGATCTTTGTGATAGGCATCCTTCCAAATTAAAAATTCAAGATGCTCAATCAATAGTCCTGGTGACTGAATTCCTTCCCTTCTCTCCAGGACAAAACAGAATTCCACTTCAAAGCAGAATTCCTGATCTTGATGCATCTCACCATACTGAACAAACCAAGCTTCCTTTAATTGGAAGCTCATAGTTACTATTTATTGCCATCTCAGAATTCCCCTTTTTTCAAATTTGTTGAAATATGAAGTAATTATGTTCCAGACAGAAGATGATGATGCCACGTAGGGAAATAAGTTTAATGAAGTGTAATTCATTAACATAAAGTTGAAGTCTAAATAAGTCAGAATTTGTAATCACACAAGGACCTTATTAAAACAAAGAAAATAATACTGCAAGATTTCCACTTCACCAGAAAATGAAAAAAAAATAAAAGAAAAAAGAAAAAAAAAGCATTACATAAAGGAGCCAGGAGACTGAAATACAGACACCTACAGGCTTCTTGTGTGTAAGAATTGCCGTTCAAATTCTATTAATTATCCCAGACATGGACAGCTCCTATAAGCATACATGAAATCGTTCAGTCACTAGCACCTCCTTAAGCCTCACACTGAGCTACTGACTGTACTTACTGTCAGAAGGAGGGAATTTATTTTTTTTAAGTCTGCATTTACCTCAGTAACAAGACTTTTTTATGTGTTGGTTTTTATCTGATGTGAACAAAGTCAGATTTATAAATTCTGCAGTACCAGACAAACTTTGTTTTTTGATAGCCTGCCTGTATTGTTAAGTAGTTTGGGATCTGTAGAAAAAAAAACAAACAACAAAATTGAACACTTCAAAGGAACCCTTCAGATTTTTGTTATTCAAAGCAGAGCCATACCCACTAACCGCTCTGCATAAGCAATGGAAGAGTTATTACATAAGGGAAGGGGAAAATAATTCAACCAGAAATATCCCATAGAATCATAGAATGTCCTGGGTTGGAAAGGCCCTCAAAGATCATCTAGCTCCAACCCCCAGTAGGTTCTCATGCACCCATTTTTCAAGCTTATCCGGGTCTTTCAGGATAGCATGCCTTCCTTCTATCTCACTGTCTGTGCCTCTTAGTTCAGTGTCATCAGCAAACATGCTGAGGGTACATTCAATCCCTAAATCTCAATCGATGCTAAAGATGCTGAAGAGCAGTGGTCCCATGAGGGACGTTGCTCGTGACAGTCCTCCACCTGTACATACAACCACTGGCAACAACTCTGGCTGCAACCATTCAGCCTATTCTTTATCCACTCAACAGTCCAGCTTTCAAACCCATCTCAATTTATGGTGCAAGTCTGTGTCAAAGGCCTTGCACAAGTCCAGGTAGAGTTGCCCTTCCTTGGTCCATCAATGCCATCAACTCCACCACAAAAGTCTCCACTTTGGCAATGCTGCTGAAGTGGTAGGAAAATGTCAGTGGGACTACCCCTCCAATACATGGTGTAAGAAGTACATAAGGAGAACTGGCAAAGACTGTTTATCCCAAAGGAACTTTACAGTGCAAATTCTGAACTTTGCACAAAAGGAAGAGATTGGACACTTATTTATTTTCCTCTGAAGTGGCCCAGAGCTAGTAGCTTCAAGGTGGCAAGTACAACAGAAGCTTCTTTGTACTGCAAGATAACAAGGAGGAAAAGCCTTGCTTGAGAGCAAAAGCATTCATACTCTGCAATAGTGCTACTGGTATCTTGGATTACTAAGCACAATAAGAACAGCATGCCTCTTATATGATGTCTGAAGTGTAAGAGTTTTTCTAAGGAGGAAAAACAGTATCATGGAGAAAAGCATTGATAATACTCTAATTGCTGGGAAAAAAAACTTCTGCCTTTCAAAGATGCTTTAACAAATATCATTCAACCACAACTGATACTTGTTTACTTCCCCAGAGTTTTGATTTGACCTCAAACTGAAGACATATGTACTAGCAGCAGTATCAAGACAAAAAAATAAAATAAACCACGCAACTACCACATGCCTCCTTTACTCTTTTTGACAAGAATAAAGTTGTCCATGTCCAGGAAGCCCTGAATCCCACAGCTCTGATTTTGCTGTGCATCTTTCCTGTTTCACAAGGGATCCTGAACTCTATCATTTCATGGTCACTGCAGCCAAGGTTGCCTTTCACCTTCAAATTTAAAACAAGCCCCTCCTTTTTATGACAGTGAGGTCCAGCATGGCTCCTCTTCTCATTGGCTCCTCTTGGAGAAGCTATACAAAGCTATAAAAATATTCTAGGAATCTTCCAAAATGCTTACGCTCTACTTTGCTGTCCCTCTAAGAGAACTACAGCTGTTTTAAGTCCCCCATGAGAATAAGGGCTCCTGACAACAAAACTGCTCCCGTTTATAGAGAACTTCATCTGCTTGGTTTTCCTAGTCAGGTGGTCTGTAGCAGACTCCCATCGTACAACACTCAGAGAAAACTTAAAGAGTTCAAGGAGTATAATCTAGTGTTGCTGTGTTTTCTCTTGTCCTTTCAACCACTTTAGATGCAGTTTCACAGTTAACATGAGATCTATCATGTCATTAAAAGACTCTTTTTGTTTTTAAAAGCATGTTTCATTTTCACAAGGACCAGTAAAATAATCTGGCTCATAGAGTGATTACAGGAACATTAGAAGACTGAATTTTCAAAAAATGGATATAAGAGAAGAACAGAAAAGAGGCTTTCCCTCTTAGTGGCAGTCCTTAGCTAAACTGAATAAAGTAAACTTGCAGTTTGTAGCAGCACATCATTTAATTGTGCAGTTAATAGCTTTTCTGAATTTACAATACTATGAAGTTCAGAACCCTGGGAGAATGAAGCATTCCGGGCTGGGTACTGCAAATGGACTCTTGTGCATTTCACATCATCTGTGATTTGTTCAATCCAGAAGCAGAGTGAATAATTTAGTGCCAGAGAATGTGTATAATTCTTTTCTACATTATTCCAGACACATAGTTAGGGGACATCTTCATAAAGTATTAACACCTTAGATGAAGAAATTGCTAGATAACAAGTTCCATTAGCATGTTGTTAAAGTCACTAAGTAAATGAGATAACATTTAACTGAGATCTTGCTTGAAATTGCATTCAGTATGGCATTAAAGTTGAGAATGCGCCATCCCCTTAGAGTAAAGCACATTAGGCAAATGCTGCAATTACTTCTAAATAGTGTTTCACACATCCACAAATTCAGAAGTAAAACTCTGAAACTGGAAAAAAAACAGAAGCATGGACAAATACAATCTGCTCCTTCTACAAGCCTAAACTGTGTCTTGTATTCAAAAGCCATTCACTTATCTAAATCTTTTCATGCACTTAAAAGATGTGGCTTACAACACCAAGATAGATCTGGTTTTGATCTATCAGCACAAAAACAAAGTTCCCCCAACACAGTTCAAAAAGCCAAGGAGACATACTATCAAAACCTTCAAACTGATTTCTTTCCAACAGATGAACAGAGCTAAACCGTCCACGCTTGTTGATAATCAAATGCTTGCAGAAGTATCCATCCACTCCATACTAACTGACAGCTGTGCCAGAACAGGCAAAACCTGACACGTGCTTCCGTGCACAGAATGATACATGTGGATTTTTAAACTTTACTTATCTAAAGAGACAAACACACTTTCAGCTAACAAACACCAAAGTGAGTATTAATGGAACTTGCTCTACCGTAGTGTTATTGTGCTTTTTGTATCTGTAGTAGCTATGTAGTTTCCATAACTACATAAATAAATACGAGGCATTATTTTCAGAGTGAGCTACATAGACAGTGGTTTTCCATCTGCCACTTTGTGGTACATTGTAGTTTCTTTGCATTAAAAGCTCATTGAGACTGTATTGGTCACTGAGTTATAGGAAATGTGACAAGAAATTTCAATGACATTTTGAATGTGAACACTTTTTAAGGGTGTATTGCTCCCTGACATGTTTGTACATGAAAAATTAAATTGGTTCTCAACATCATCTGACTTCATGAGTCCAATATTAAGTTAACAGCGTTTACATAAAAATAATTGGCAATGTGACCCACTGTCTTACAGTGGGTTTTAAAATCTTGCTCAAATAATCACGTAGGTTTGGAAAAAAACTCAAAAATATGATGAATTAAAATTGATGAAAAACTAAGTCACAAAATGTTATTTACATAGAATTGCAGAATCACAGAATTGTTTGAGCTGAAACGGACCTTTAAAGGTCATTTAGCCCAACTCCCCTGCAGTGAGCACTAACAGCTAGATTAGGTTGCTCAGAGCCTGGTCCAGTCTGACCCTGAATGTCTCCAATAACAGGAGATCCACAACTCTGGGCAACCTGTTCCAGTGCTTCGCTACCCTTATCGTAAAAGACTTCTTCCTTATATCACAGAATCACAGAATTGTAGGGGTTGGAAGGGACCTCTAGAGATCATTGAGTCCAACCCCCCTGCCAAACCTCAAATTTCTGATTATGCTAGTAACAAAGTTTCACTACACCTGCAGTTAGAATTAATTATATAATTCATTTAAATTTGTCTATTTTAAAATAATTTATTTAAAACAGTTTAATTTTTTTTATCAGTAATTTGTTTAACAGCTTTAATTTATGTAAAACAGTTCAATCCTCTTCAAAATGGAAGCTGGACATAAAATAGCTTTCTCTTACCACAAAATCATACTAATTTCGATAGCCTGTGGAAGATATACAGTAGTGAGAATACAAATACAGATTTGCAAAACCAAAGATAATTTGAAATTTTGGTAAAGTACTTCATGTTCCCTGTGGTCCTTTAGAGATATGCAATAAACCAAATCAAAAAGCATGCAGTCTCAGACTCAAGAGACTAAAGAATCCTCATTACAGACACACAGGTCTTCTTCGGAGGAAAAATTAAGCAAAAGCTTACTTTTGTGAAAAGGGAGATAAAGAAGTTTATTTGGCAACTTTTCTATATATTGTGAGGAAACAATGAAAAGGCCACACAAGGTAGCAGGCAAAGAATTTCTTATGGACAGATGCTCAGAACAAAATTTATCGATACTCTAGAATTCAAGATGGCCTTAAGTATGTACATAATATTCATTTCACATTGCTTATGTAATTTTACGTGATTACTTATGACAGAAATTACCAAAATTAAAGCTAAAAACTTGAATAGTTTGCCTGACTAGGCCATAGGCTGACAGGGGTTTAGTACATCTGATATTTAAATTGAAAATGATTAGCAGTTAAACAGTTAATATTTATTTTTCCATAAAAGCATTTCAGTATTTACCACCAATAAGTCAATGATTTAGATAGACTAGAAAAGATGTCTCTTGTCCTGTATATAAGTAACAGTGCTCTCATTCTGAGTCAAGAAGGCAAGACCACAGTATTGGATGGATTACACAGAAACTCTTTCCAGAGAAAGTTATGAGAAAAGCAGTGGTTACTTTCTTAATTTCAGCTGACACAGATGTCCTACAGAACTTACCTACACAAGCTCTACCCACTGCTGCAATCCACAGCGAGATACTTTGGGTAACCACAGCAACACACTTTGCTGCAAAAATAGATGTCATTTTTATCTACAGATCATAATTCTGTGTCAGCAGTAAATGCTTGGTAAAGTACATCAAATTAGAAAACTCATGTGGCTGAAATCTAACCCTTCCTGTCCCTCCAAGTACTATTCTGATAGGTCTGTTCCCTTAGAAACACTGCTCCTAACACAGGAGAACAGAAGAAGAAAATGTGAAGAAAGAAAGACAATAATGCTTCCTATCAGTGAGAGATCATCTGCAGTGGTCGTAAAATAAAACGACCAGAAAGTTCTCATTAGAATTCAGTTAGAACTCTGCTTCCCCTAATTTACTTTAAGTCTTTTGTTGTTGTTGTTGTTTTTTGTTATAAATCTATGCTCTAAGTTACTCTTCTTTTGTTGGGCACTAAAACTGATATCACAGTCAAATAGCTAACCCGTCCACAATATCACACATTAACCCTTTCTCAGGTATATCCATAAGAACCTAGTTAGGGAGTACACTGATGAAAAGGAAAACAGATTAAACCAGAATTCTCCAGTAGAGATGGACAGTGTAAGAATGGAAGAAATAAACAGCACAACATACACATGCCAGCTTTCTGAAATATGCTTCATCTTTTGACTTTATCGGCTACATCAGGCACATGTAAATCTGCTAAATCTAGGACATGGCTTTAATTTGCATCTGTAGAAGATATCTTAATAGAAGCTAAAAATGAGATTACTACTTTCGATCCCCAGGAAGTAAAATCTTGTGGCTGGGATGGGGCATCCACAACCTCCTTGCGCAACCTGTTCCAGTGTATCACCACCCTAATTTCCCTTGTGTCATTTTAAAACCATTCCCTCTTGTTCTGTCACTATCTAACCTTGTAAACAGCTATTTCCTCTCCTGTTTATGTGCTCCCTTCAAGTACTGGAAGGCCACAATGATGTCTGCCCAGAGCCTTCCCTTCTCCAAGCTAAACAAAACACCTTTCTGTTGCAACACGGTAAGACAAGGCCCCACACCAGCCTGAAGATTGTCCTACCACACCCACTGTATAGTGGGTGCAGATTTTTACAAGTGTGACACGCAGGCTTTTGTTCATTGCACAGCTAAAGGTGGTGACTGTTGAAAAAGAGCGTTTTGTTGCTGAGAATTTGCTCTACAAAATAGTGTTGCTCTTCGTATCTGTTGTAGTTTCCAAAGAAAAAAAAAAAGAAAAAAAAGGCATTACTTTCAGAGCAACCTGCATTCATCTTGATAAATTAGTCCTAAAAGATTAAATACTATTCTAAATATTTCTTAAATATGTTTGACTGTCTATGGCTCCTCACTGATCTTCATTTAATAATGATTTTACATATAGAATATTTTTAAAGTACTTTAGCTTGTTTTATTTTTACCACGTTACCTAGGGAATTCACCTAGCTAAGAGTATACTGTCAACCTGAATATACCTTTCCCTTCTTCTGTTCTCAGCACTGCAAAGTAGGATTTAGGACTTTTATTATGCTCTCAACAGAACTGATTCAGAATACTCTTTATAGAGTACTACAAAAAGTTAAGGACAGACAGTATTGCTTATATGCTCTGACTGAATCATTATTATTTACACTTACTGTTCTTTAGATGTGCAACTCAATATGGAGAATAATAAAGATATTTAGAACAGTGCTAAACACTTAGAGCAGTCATAATATAGCCATTTCACACCGGATTCCATCATGCATAACCATAACCTTTACAGAATACACTAATAATTCATAACTGTAATATACTAAGAAAACACTGCAAGGGCTAGAAGCATTTTAAAGCATTTAACAATAAGAATGGAGATCAGAGAATGGTGGAGTTTGGAAGGAACCTCATCTGATCCAGCACTCTGTTGGACAGTCAGCTCGAGAAGATTAGTAGGACTACAGCTTTTGCATACTGCCAGGGACAACCGGTTCTTGATCATTTCCACAATAAAAATATCTTTTCTTATTCAGAGAGATACTATTACACAAGGTAATGATTCACAGTTTAACGTGTACCATAAAATTCACGTTCTTATACAATACCTGAAAGAATATGATCAAGTTATTTCTAGTTTAAAAAAAAAAAAAAAAAGAAAGAGAAGAAAGTAAATTTAGCCATTAGAAAACACTGTCAGCATTCACATTTTGTCTTCAATGATATCCTCATGTACTCAAGTCTTATGCGAAATAGAAAATAGAGAAAGTCCTAAAAAAGGGACAAAAAAGGGAAAAGAGCCTTGAGAGAGCCTGCTGTCCGCCATCTCTGTCTTGATCTATGAAATTCAATATTTGACAACTTCCGCCTCTATTAATGTTTGGTGTTTAGTGGAAGTGATCAGCAAACTACAGAACAATGATGAATTTCCCCACTACCACCTCCAATGTCCTAAAACTGCAAAAATCCAAATTTTTAAACCTAGATAATACAAGAAAAATATTGCTTATACAGTGCAAGCCAAAACAAGAACAGGTTCCACTTAGCTGGAAGCTAGATTGTTTCTAAGGCACATGCTTCTGAAAAGCCAAACCTTGGTAGATTCTCACAGAGAAAAAAGGCACATCTATTTCAAAAAACATTATCTTACCAAGTAGAGACTTATGCTCCTAACCATAAAAATTCTATAGTTCTCTCCTTCCCTTAGCAAAGCAACCAGTATTTATAGAAGACTGTGTTCGAATATGTTGGTATCTTAACTGGCAGAAACAGCTTTTTTGTTTTCTGAAATTAATATAAAAACTGGAAACAAATATCCAGAATACAAGAAATTAGTACAAACTGTTAAAGGTAACTATGCAATTAAATGGCCTTAAACTTGCTAGCAGGTGACAAACACCGATATTTGTCTGTCATACAACAAATGCCATATTTCTTACAGCTGTACTAGGATAGAACTTCTCTTTACCTGATGGCCATAAAAATAACCAAAATAGTCCATACCCCACAAATTAAACATGAGTTAATCGATTTCTGCTCCTTACATCAACGCTACAAAACTTCAGTGTTGAAAAAATACTCAAAAACCAAAATAATAGAACTTGGGGGGGAAAAAAGAAGTAAAGCTGAGATTGCATGCTAAGCATACAAATGATTGTACAAAATAAGCAAAAATCACAATATTATTCAATATTTTGTTTGAGCTGGAAATCATTTATTTATTTATTTTCCTGTTACTCATTCAGAGCTGGGCTATTTACTCTGACTCACAGTTTTGGATATACACATGGAAAGACTTGCTTTTTTTTTTCTGGTAACCTTTATTCTCTAAGGTCATTTTTTCTTCAGGCTTCATTCCCATCCCTGACATCCCTATCACAGATGTCAGTCTCTACTTGTAAGTGCTTTGAGTTGAGCAATGCTTTAATCATTCGATGGATTAATAATCCTAAAAGTGTAAACTTGAAAACCTGGGACACAATTCACGTAAGTATTAGTTTATAAGTAATTTCACTGATAGAAGACCATGAGTAATCTGAATTCAACTTTTCCTTTTTTTTTTTTTTTTTCCTTTTTTCCCCAAATCTTAATTGAATATCAACAAAGCCTGCTTCTGAAATCTGCAACTGTCTGAAATAAAGCTAACCAGACCTGAGAACCCTGCACCTCAAAGATGATACACTCCTTTCGTGGTGGAGAGCTGAAGCACACTCCTCCTATCACACTTGTTTCACTACTAAAACAGAGACAGATGCACAGCTTTAAAATCTGTTCCTGAGCTGCCAGACTACAAGACCACACATTCCTGCAAGCCAACAGCAACTTCATTTTAAGCATCTCAACGTATTACACTCTAAGTTGTAATGGTTTGAGATCTATTTACTAATAACAGTTCCAAAAACTTCTGGGAAAAGCGATGGGCAAAAAATTCAAACTGGCATAAAATCTGTCACTACATCGAAAATGGCTTAAATCATCCTTGCTCATCTGTTCTGGACAGAAACTGTCACTCCAGGGTGAGTGACTTGCTCTCTTTACATTTAATACTTGCTAAAGTTGTAGAAAATTGGAAAAAGAGGTTACTGATAAATAAGTAACTACTTCAAAATCGGCCTCCAAGCCTTTCAAGACTTGCAGTAAAGCAGGGACATTCTTCACAGGACTCATGACCAGAATGAAAGTCCTTAAGAGAAACAAAAAGTATGAATATAAAACTAAGTACTCTTGGTTAAAGCGTATTAATGCTATTAAGAGCTCTGCAATAATTTAGAGAATCTGGTTTAAAATAGATTTTTCTCTGTAACTGATGATGGTTACAAATATTTTCAGGATAAAGCACAAGAAAACAATGTTAAACAATTACTTGCTGAGAATTAGCTCAAATTGAACAAAAGAAGCACGTTTCTCAAAAAGTAAGGTAAATTTTAGTGAATAAAAATGCAAATATGCATTTTAGCAGTCTTGAATTTATTAATCTGATAGGTTTAATTTCCATTTTCCTGCATCAGCTTTATTTATAAAGTGTCGTGCCCTATAAATGTGCTGTTATTTTCTATAGTCAAGCACCCTCTTAACAAATCTTCTCATTAATATGTAAATTTAAAGTCAATCGGTCTTCTTCCTGACAGCGCCATGAATTCCTAGTGCACTGTATAATCGGCTTTGACTTGGCATCCACTATTTATCATCAAAGATGTCAGTTAGAAAAATTATGTAAAATGTGCTGCAATTGATATGACTGCAATCTACTTTGTCAACACTTAATTGTTCCTCAAATCGTACATTTACATATAAACAGCCTAAATACTGATCCATAATGATGCAAATAAACTAAATTAAAAATCTCTTTTACTGCACAAGATGCCCTGCTGTATGATGTGTTCATTTAAGAACCTATTGACAAAGGCATGCCTTTCAGCCAGCCTCAGAAAAAAAATCTGCTAATTTAATTGCTGAGTAGGTAGGCAAACTAAATTTTGCACTGAAGCTCATAAGAGAAGTAACAAAGTATTATTAATAAAATACCAGAGATGAACAATTTTAGGTTGACATAGGCAGTATAGTTACACAAACCTTTTCAATTTGTATAATAGAAGTCATAGCAGTAACTGTCATCCATCTGGTCTCAATGAAAGAAAGAAGGTTACAGTCTGGAAGAAGCCTAATACTATCAAAACCTCTAGGCTCAATCTAAGACATGTGGTCATCTCCTCCTTCTCTTCCTTCACTTCATCACCAAGTAGAACTGGATCAAATTAGTTCTGAATCTGTATCTGCAGGTGAAGTAAATTACTGATTTTGATTCTTTTAAAAATTTGAAGTTCCAGGGTGTAGAATGTAAGTATCTTTCTTTCAACAAGCAACAAAGAGAAAACATTCTGTCTCAAGTACTTTAGGAAAATGAATTACTCAAGTGTCTCATCATCTAAAAGACATTCCATAATATAAGCAATCTTAAGGAAAGATGTGTTCTTATAATTTCATTTTCTCCCGAAATGAAATCAAATGATACAAATTTCTACAGGTTCTGGACTCATGTTCACTACAAATAAGTACAGCAGACATTCAGAACAAAAGTTCATCTTCCAGTAACATAAAATATTACACATATAAATGAATATACACACCTTTAAGTATGAATTAGTTTGAAATTAAATGGTAAAACTTCACAGTAGTAACACCCCAACCCTGTACAACAACCACAAGCAGAGTTGTAGAGCAACTTCATACTGCTCTTTGCAGAAGTATTCTCTTTAAACCAATTTCTTGAGCACTTCTGATGTTGCAAGTGATGGGATTTTTACTTTGAATATCCCTTTTTCTTGAGTTTAAATAAGGGTGTACTCATATTGACATAATAAAAATGAAAATGTCAGAAAATATTTATACTTCACATTAAAAAAAACCAACAAGCATGTCTCCACACAATCTGAATTTATTATTACTTAAGCTTTGTTTTACATAGTTCAGAGTTCAAATACATAAGATAATTAAAAGCTCCACAAACTTACCGTCTTCCATGGGCTTACAAACTGTGTACGTGCATATCGAGTTAACATGTGGATTATAACAACTTGACCCCATTCTTCTACATCAACCAGCAAGTTACAGAGCTTTCGGTAGTTCTTGTGAATCAGATCTATTCTATCCGGACACACTTCCTCAAATGCCATCACAACACTGCCAGCTACCAGCTAGAAAACAAAACATAAACCAGAAGGTCAGTATTCCCTTTATGGTTCACCAAGAAGTGAGAATCTGAATTAATACTGGCTATTCTCAGCATTTTAAGATAGGCTGAATTTAGAATTGCTTCTTTTCAAGGAAAAAAATAACAACCAGCAATGACAAAAAAAATTTAGTCCCACAGAATGGTATTAAAAAAAAAAAAAAAAAAAGAAAAAAAAAAAAAAAGAGTAGTTATATTGGAACAGAACAAACATTTGCCATTAGTATTACACACATAAATCTTAGTCTCAGCCCTTTAGACACAGTGCTATGTAAGCATTCTTTTTTCTTATAGCTATAGTTTCCAAATAAATTATCAGAAAACTTGCCATTAACTCAAAAAATAACAGGACATAACAACAAAGTATAATACAGCAATGTGCCCGACAGGGTCTATTTGGATTCTCTTAACAACACTGGCATGATCAAACTTAAGATGAGCTGAGTAAGTTTTCCAGCACTACTGGGATCTAAACTTCTCTCTTGATATGGCCAAATTAACTGTCATACAGAATTTCTTCTTAGCATTTCATGAATACACTGTGTAAAAAAAAAAAAAAAAAGGCATAAAAATTAGCAATTACAATACAGAGATATATTAACGCTTTTCCTCACAGAGTACAAGAATTTCGGCATGTTTTCCACACTTAAAAGAAACAAAAACACAGAGTTTTAAAGTTACAGAAATGGATAACTTATGCCATGCTATGACCTTAAATATTTTGATCCCGTAAGAATTGAATCTTTATATACACGCAGAGGTTCTCATAGGGAGTATGATTATAAACACAGCTTTGTTTTCACAAGCAATGGAATAGATTCTCAATGTTCTAACACTTTCAAGATTATTCAAATATTCTTACAGGGTTTTGCTTATTTCTTTCAAAAATAAAGAAAGGGAATCCCTAATCTGGTTGCTGTTTAATTTTAGGCAGCAAGAAGTTACTTCAGCTGCAGGAAAGCCACCGAATCTGACTGTGTGTTACAGAGACATGTCATTGTGTGCCTAGAATTATTATTTTTTTTTCTCTAATGCTTTAATTAAGATTTGTTTTGTGTCAAAGTACATGTTAAGTCAAGTAAGTAAGATGATGAGACTTTATATGAAGCAGCTGATATGTATGCAGTTGGCATGCATGCAGTATAGCCTTCTGGCAGCAAATTAATGTCATATTCTATCTGAGCACTGGGGATCTGCATTTCAACCTCTAAAATTTCCCCAATGACTTAAAGTAAGCAATTAAATAGGAGTGCAGTTTATTGAAATGGTACTTTTTGAGAAATATTAAATACAATGATATTCATATGTTACATTTTTCTCCCTGTATTTGGCTGACATTTGGTTTATTAGTATGTGCCCAACATTACAATTGAAAGAAAACAGCTCAGAATATAGTCTTGCTATTATGCTAAACAAGTTACAGGCTCTGTGGGGATTTTATGAATTACCAATAAGAATAAACGTGAAGTTGCATTTATTGCCTCCAGCTCCATCCACATACTGGTACCTGCTGGTCTCAACATGTATACAATTCATTCTTTGAAGAAAAATCTGATGATTTGATAGAGCTAAATAAAAACATTTAACATCTAAAATAATTCTATAGTTTTGCTGCATAACAAAAAACAGTAAGTTGATGTTGCTGTTCTATTGAGTTCTCTTCTCAGCAACCCGCTACATTAAGCTCCTTTGTCATTAAAAAATACGGCGAGTTTACATTTAGGTGTGGAACCTGAATGGATATACAGCTCAACACAACACAGTGGTCAGCTCTAGGCAAAAGACAGTGTGATAAAGCACTTCAGTGTGATAGTGTGTTGGCACTTTGAGTCTCCAGAGACTTTTTTTTTCCCCACTAACCCATAGACTCTGTTATTACGGATATCCCACACTTCCACACAGTGTAGTGTCTCTTGATGTGTTTGAAATACAAAAGAAGAAAAGGAGGGTGGGAAAGGAGACGCACAGATTTATGAGTGCAAAAATATTTGCAGCCTAATATTTAGACATTTTAGGTTCACAGGTGAAGGACAATAGAGATGCTGGTGTCTGACGAGTTCTAGCACAGCTACCTTGCTTTCTGCTGCTACTAGTGCTGTACTCCATTTCTATTTAAATATATTTTGAAAGCTTTATTTGTGTTCAGCCTTAAAAGATCTAAACAACACAACTGAAGGCCGAATAGACACCTAAAATAGATTCCTAAATCAATTTAAACCGAGCTGTTTTACCAAAAGATTAAGTATATATTCATTCCCTCTTTCTTTGAGAATGGAACAGTGATTGTTCCATTTTCAGCAGTCCACCAATTCTGGAGAGCCACAGACTTGTCAGTTCCTTTGCAATTAATGGGCTGGAAGAAAGTTCTAAAATTTATGCTGGGACAGGGAGGTGATGCAGAATAAACTGTGCCTTCCTTTTGCAAGAGTGGAAGCAGCAACAGTGAGCAGACAACCTGTATCATCTCGTAAGTACAGCACAGTATTTTAGAAAGCTCTGCTACTGGGTGAAAGACACAACCGAATACAAAGAAATAGCCAACCATACTGAAACACAGGAATTTAAATTATTTATTTATTTCCATGCACACCCGTAACCCACTCCATTTTACAGTGAGAACACTTAAAAATATTAAAAATTTGAACATTCATTATGGGATGCAAGAGGTGCACTGGATGAACAAGAATTTTATTCCTTTAGTGAGCCTATGGTTTTAGAATTACCATACAACACACATTACTTAACACCCTGCTCTTATAATTGCATTTTCCTCAATGAAGGTTTTCATTTTAAGTGGGGAAAAAAAAAAAAAAAAAAAAAAAAAAAAAAGGTAATAATTTAAATAAATAGAAAATGGATGTTGTAGCTAGAGGATTTATGCGAGAGGATTTCCCACTGTTTTCTTAATATGACTCTATTCTGATACTGTTACCCCAATAGTATGATCCCACTATACATCTAAACACCAAGAACAGCTTATAATATCTGTTTATTAAATGCTCAATATTCCATAAAAATATTTAGAATTAAAACAAAATGATCCAATCAGAATATAAAACTGAAAAATATTAGTTTCCAAAAAACAGTCAGTTAATTTCCATCTCACTGTGTCAATAGTGGCTTTTTGTGTAAGGATAAAATATAAATCACTCCAACAAAACTAGGAATGAGCTCATCAAACTCACATGCTGCTTTCTATTTATGTATTTTTTATATTAAAGCAATAAGCATGCTTCATTTGTCTTCCACTGGTTGCCACATTTTTCTGTGCTGTTGCTATGAACTTCAGCCATTAGCTGTGCTCCAAGGTAAACTACATGAACCATCAACAAAAGTGACACCCAATCTATGGAGTTCATATTTTCTCCAGATTATCTATGCTAGTTGACAAGCTGGTAATGAAAAAAATCACACTAAGCAAATGGTTCCTCTAATAACAATAAATTTTCTATAAAATTATGAAGGGTACAAAATGTTTCCTTGCATCTATTTTGTCATGAATTCTAATTAATGCTGCGAAAACCTGAGAGTGCTGGGTCATCACAAGAAGTACATCGAGGTTTGATTGATAATATAGTGCAAGTTGGCCTATGCTGCCAAGATTCTTCTCTCTTAAATTAATGGCTACCCCACCTGCCCTAATCATACAGCCCAAATGATATCCCCCTTCTTATTTCAATTTTCTGGAGGCACAGAAACTGGAAAAGATCAGTCATTTATCTTCTAATAGTGGGATAATAGATCTATCACAACAAAACATCTGCACAAAGCCAGTAATTTTTTTTTCTGAAGGAGTAAAGCTTTTACCAACATTAAATCAATAAGTTAGAAAAACAATGTCTCAGACATACATTTTGATTTTAAACCAAAACACTAACTTATTAACAGAAGCCTACATTTGAACAGTAGACCTCAGTTTTCTTCCCCCCGTTATCTGCAATGGCATTGCTTTAGTTTAAAAGATTAAGATCCTCATAGCAAAGCCATCACCAATTCCAAGCATGATTTTTTAATGTTAGAGGTCTCACGTTTCAGGAATCCATGCTTCATCTAGTAACTATGCAGTCTGTAAAATGTATCTCAACACTCACACATATATTTAAGGACTTTTTACTCCTCGAGCAGAATACATACCAAAATGTGTTACATTTAGAAGTAAATTTTCACATGGGAATTGAACAATTAGTCTAAAAGTTAGAATTAATACATTGTGATGAGGATATTCTAATTAAAGGGGAATACAATATTGCAAATCCTTACTGGGAATAAATAAATTCCATGTAGTAAAGTAATTTACTGGCAGGCTTCACTTAAAATCTTATCTCTAACCTATGCAGAATTTCTTCACAACAGAAGTTTCTGGAGTGCGTTAGTACCATAAGTTTTACCAACATGTTTTGAAATTTCTCTCCAATATCCTTCATTCTAGAGGTGTTCAGGGGTAGTACTGCAGTCAATACACTACCTGGTCCCAGAAAAAAAAAAGCTACAATATCAACAGTTATGATATATAACATAATACATGCAGCCATACTAATCCCATTCCCTGGATGTGGCTGAACAAAATCATTTTCACAATGCAGCATATACATATTTATATTTTATAGAAGTATCGTAAAAACATCCCTTGTATCAAAGAGGCATTTGTTCAAACCAAATAAAACCAGATCAAAAACAATGGAAAAAATCTAGACATTTTTAGGACACTCATCATCCACACAATTACATCGCAGCAGCAGGTCTACACACTGCCTTCTACAGATGAGCAACTTTGAGATACATTCCTCAGTCCAAACTAAATAAGCAGGAAGTTCTTTATCTAAAAGGCTAAACCAATGGGTATGATTCCATCTCAATATCAGTATGAATGTTTAAAATTATTAGGTAGGTTAGGTATCATCAGTGCACTTGATTTTGTTTTTCCAACACTGCTTACAAAAATCAGTTATAAAATAACTTAGCTACAAACAGAATGTAGTTCTACAGTCCTTCACAGCATGCCAAAAGCAAACTGAGCAACAAATCCTGCCTCAAACTGTTTATCTCAAAACTAGAATAGCACGCTTGTTAAGAAACTGAGAAAAATAATGAGGAAAACCAGAGTGAAATCATTTAGAAACAAACAATCTAAATAAATGGATAAATAAATAAATAAACGACCACTTACTCCTTCACACCTACTTCATTAGCTCTATTAATTTCTGAAAAGGTGTCACTTTAGCATAAAGAAATGTGTCCCTATCTTCATTTCTACATAAAATCATATCAGATGCTTCGTGATACTAGAAAAATAAAGCAGATGTTCCTGCTGTTCTACTTGTTTATCAGAATTTGATGTACTTTTTATGTAAATGGAAAAGTAAAACAGAACTCAGTTTAATTTATTTTTAAATCTGTTTATTACAATATCTGTTTAAAAATTAAATATGTTGGTAAAAAATAAAAAAATTAAAAAAAATCAAAGCTTTGTTGATACACCTTGGTTATACTAAAGCTACAGGCTCTGTGGGGATTTTATGAACTACCAATAAGAATAAACATGAAGTTGCATTTATTGCCTCCAGCTCCATCCACATACTGGTACCCTGCTGGTCCCAACACACATACAGTTCACTCCAGGGAGTAAAAACTGATTCTTTGATAGAGCTAAATAAAAATATTTAAGATCTAAAACAACATATTGATGTTGTTGTTCTACTGAATTCTATTCTTAGCAACATGCTGCACTAAGCTCCTTTGTCATTAAAAAATACTGTCAGTTTACATGTAGGTGTGGAAACAGAACGGAGCTATAGTTCAACAGAACACAGTGGTCAGCTACAGGCAAACCACTGTCAGCCCAGAGCTGTGTTCAGTAAGCCCAGAAAAGCTGGTGAGGGAGAAGGTAAAAGTAGTGAAGAGTTATATGTGAGAACTTACTTGTTCAGTTATCACATTGAGATTATGTTACTGATGATTTGCACTTGATTTATTTATTTTTCTTTCCAAATTAGATTAACAGAGAGGTTGGGTTTTAATTGTATCTTTATGTTAAGTCATTTAAGGAGTACATTGATCTTCCATTTATGTCAACAGAAATATTAATTAAGTGCTGGGTTAAGGTTGGATCTCGCGCCATTTTAAGTTTTGCTTACCTCAGCTTATATAAAAAATTTACTGCTGATTGAGACCTAACAAATGAACACATTTTGTAGAGTCTGATAAAACAGTTCAATTCTACTGTAGTAAAAATCCCATCTAGATAGTATCTTTCTACTTCAAATGTGAAATGACTGCAACTAATTTAAATACATTTTGCCTTTTCTATGCAACATAAGCTGCACTAATAATTCACAATAGCATTTTCTCTTTGAAGAAATTTGTTTTACATAAATTTAGAGGCATCTTATGTTTAGTAGCTATTCAGTCTCATTTTAACATAGACATTATGCTGGTAAGTTTTAAAACCACTGTGCAAATTCAGATATTTATAGAAAGGAAAACAAATGTGTATTTGTATTTTTCCTTTTTATAAAGAGAATTCTCAAGCATCATTTGAACCAAACATTCATCTGTTATGCGACATTAAATTTAAAATTACAATCCTCTTCCAGCCATACCTAAAACAAACTGAATAACAACAACAAAAATCATATGCATCTATTTCTCTCATCTAGATATTAAATATAAAAGACACTGTGTTTATCTAATGATGACTGGTCCTTAAGTATATAGAAATGACAAAATTAACCTGACACTTTGTTAGTGGCACTGTGACACACTCCCATCAGGGGAAAAAAGCCAACACAAAAACAAACAAACAAACAAAAGAAAAGTCCCACCAAAATTCAACAGTTCCCAGTCACTAGGATTCTCCCAACTGAGTAAAGATGCTATTTAATGAAGTACTATTATGATCTTAATCTGCTTGTATTAGAATACAGCTAACCGGAGATGACAATATTGATACAAGGGAACAATTTCTGTGTACATGCATTGCAGGACCTCAAAGATTAGTGTCAAGTAAACTCATGGTTTGAGTTCCACATTACTACACTCCAAATCTCAGGCAAACTCACTATCGAACAGGCAAGGGAAGCTACAAAAAAGCCTGAAAAATGTCATCAGTCAGATGAAATTCTTATGCCTATAGCAAAATTATCTTTTTCTAAAGCTCAGTTTCCCAAAGAAGTCTTGTGCAGACAAATCTAGCAATTTTCTAGGAGCTCTAGCAAAGACCTCTTTCTTGCATCCGAAGAATATGAAATCTAGATTCTCTTACAAAACGTAAGGAAGACTGTCCAAACTAGTTAAGTTTATTTAAGCTATTTAAGGTTTTATTAACACTTACAAAGTAACTTACATAAGATTATGTAAACTACTTAAATAACTTTAAGTGAGGACAACCACATGGCTGGATTCCATCCTCAGCAAGTCTGCTGATCATACTGAACTGGGAAGTGCTGTGGACACCCTGGAGGGACAGGAGGCCTTACAAAGAGATCTAGATAGACTGGAGGCACAGATGGGAGTATTCAGCAAAGGCATCAAATCTGGTGACAAGGCAGGAAGGCATGTCCTCTAATGAGAAGCTGAGGACATATGGATTGCCAGGCCCAGAGAAGGGGAGGCCAAGAGGACCTCAGTGCTCCCTGTAGCTCCCTCAGGAGGAGAAGCAGGATGGGAATGGCACAGAGATACCAGGCACACTGAGCATTAGGAAACATTTTTGTACTGTGAGGGTGGTCAGACACTGAAACAGGCTTCCTACAGAGGCGGACAATACTCCATGCCTGTTAGTGCTCATGTGTACTTTGTAAATAAATTTGGAGTTTTCCTGGGAACATTCAGTGGAATATGATAAGAAATGACTACTTAAATTGGAGCTTTTCTGTGCTAGACTGCTCTTACTGAAAACAAACGAACAAGCAGTAAACAGAGATAGGTTCCTCTTAAATCAGAACAAACTGTGAAGCAGCTCTGAATCAAAATTCCAAAAGCAGATCTGTATTGCTCCTTTCTGGAATTTTTCATACTGCCTTTTGAAAAAAAAGTAAAACTTCTAAAGCAGAAATGTCAGCCAAAGCTGGAATCAGGCCTTGTTAGAGAAGGCATCAAGTACAATCACAAGGATAAAAACACTTCAGCAGTTATGACATTGTATCTCCAAAGAAGCTTTTCTGAAAAGGCCCAGACAACCAAAATACAGATTATCATTCTTAAATTCCTGAACATGCTGGAGAAAAAACAGTACAGCTGTAACTACTGCTTCAGCTGGTATTCTTAAATACAACGTCTATTATTCAGTGTTACAAAGGCGCCAGAATTATGGCATATATCAAGCAGTGATGACTAGTTTCCCCTGTAAACATCTCCAAGTGTCAAGATTAGCCACTGAGAAAAAGAGAAAAAAATTTGGGACGTTCTAATATTTCATTAAAATTAATGTATAAATGACTACTTGTCAGGTACCTTGGTTTTTAACTTAAGTAATGGGGGCTATGGAAATTCAAGAATTTTGTTTTCTTGCCATCAGCAATAAGAAGAAACAATGATGGCTTCTCTGTCCCTTTAGCCTCCACAGGTACACAAAATCTAATCTCACATTCACAGATTGCATGCACACCAAGAGCATGAACCACAAAAAGAAAATACACAAAGAACCACTGGGGGCAACTCCACAGAAGCACAAAGGTCTCTGACAAATGAGTACAGGTCAAGCATGGATGCAGCCAGGAGAACTAACTAACTGATTTACTGCCTGCTGAGCCATTAAGCTCTGACACTCTTCTTTCAGCAACCCTTCAGTGGAAGTTGTGAGATGTCTATTAGAGGTTGACACCATTTTTGTCCTGGACATCTGGACTGTGCTAGAACAACATACTGTATATTACCTTAGTAATAGGAGACTAACATTACATGTAAACAGTAAAATCTGACATTTAAAAACAGAAAAAAAGCCAACATAGTAATAGGGACTAATGGTATATGAAGCAACTCGCTTGTACCTAGCAATGCTTTCATTTAGTCAAAAACATTACATTCGACACATTAGTGATTTGAAAATGAACAAGAGAAGTGTTTTAATTTACATCCCTGTTTTATATTTGAAGTCTGTCTTTTGACTCCTTGCTCAATTACCTTTCTGACCTAGACTTGTGAAAATTAATTGTAAATTGTAAATTGTCAGAGGACATCAATTTTACTTACCACGGAGGAAATGGAAATATTTGCAAGGACAAACAAGTGCACAGCACACCACAGACTTCAAAAGGTATACTGTGTATTACACAGAAGTAAGCCATTCTTATAATATCACAAATTGACCTGATCCAGTTAATATCTCATTGAAAAAAATACAAATACACTTGCACACTTATTCATATAATTATAAAATTTTCATTTTTTAAACTAAGTTTTTTTTTTAAAAAAAAAAAAGCATACACAAAACAAAAACAACCAGTAATAAGGAACTAGATTAAGAATACCCAAAATGTCAGAAAAATTACCAGACTTGTAAAAGGAAATGATCATTATCACGTTCACAATATAATACAATAGATACACAATAATGCTTCAATTTTCAAGCATACAAAGACATATCAATAAGGCTTCAGGAAAAATATTCCTCAGGCTGTCATTCAACTGTACGTGATATAACTCTTCAAATATCTACAAATACTTACATATTTATAATATACATATATATAGTTTAAATATATAAACTTAAATACATACATACACACATTCACACATACACAGCATATACATATATATGTAATAGTAACTCTTGTCTTACCGTACTTCTATCCTTCAACAGCTTTTCTATCACTTCAATTAACATTTCCTTTTGCTCTGGATCAAGACTAGAAGGAAAAAAAAATATTGTTTTAGATATTTGGTTAGAAATATCAGAAATTTAAGAAAGGTTAGCTTTCTTGCCATGTAGATGCAAGCTGGGAACCAAACGTGTTGAAGAATCTACTTGCAGAAAAATCAAGTAATTCAAAGAACCAATTCCAAAATCTCATGTCTGAGAAAAAGTTCAGCATGAAATATTAATATGAATCAAAGAAATGTAACCTTTGTAATTTTTAGTTCACACTTAAGCAGTGCAACAAAGATAAAAAACTTATTTTTGCTTATCTTGTCTTGTACTGGTGGCACAAGGAGCTGACAGAGCACAGAACCGGGACAGCTGACCTTAACTGGCCAAAGAGATATACCATACTATAAGGTATAATATAAAAACAACAATAAAACTGAAGGGAGTTGGTCAGGTGGCAGTCACTGCTTGGGGATCAGCTGGGCATTTGTTGGCAGGCTAGTATTTTTTATTTCAACCTACATGTTCTACCTTTTTGTTTTTTTCTGATTCTCTCCTGGCTGATTCTCAATGGGCAGTAGGGTTGTATACAAAAGGTTGGGAGATGTCAGCTAACTGCTCACTTAAACCACAAGAAATAGGAAGAAAAGCCAACATATTAGCGATGTTGCTCAGTCAAATCCATATATTTCCAAATCAAAGAGAAGAAGGTTATGGGGTCTGTATCAAAGACCTTCTTGAAGTCCAGACAGATGACATCAGTGGCTCTTCCCTTGTCCACGATGCACTTATGCCAGCACAGGAGGCCACCAGGTTGGTCAGGCAGCAGTCACCCTTGGTCACTCTGCCCATCTCACAGTTCGCCCATCAGATACATATCTATCCAATTTACAGAGAAGGATTTTGTGGGGTACCACATCAAAGGCTTTACTCAACCGCTAGTTTCTACCCTGCTCACAGGTAACAGTGAAGCTTATTCTACTGCAGGTAAGGTGGACTGTGCAGCTACAACAGTCTGAAACTTTATAATATACAGGCCCTTTCTGCTAAAAGAAAGAACATTACTTAAACAGCAGGGACTTGAAAAATCCTTTTGCTGGCTTATGTGACAGCAGACATGTCTGCATGTTCACAGAGAGATGGAGAGATGGCAGGTGACTGAAACTGGTAACATCCTGACCCAGCTACTCCCAAGGCCATCAGATGAGAGCACTCACTGTAAAAAAGACCCTACAGAGGGAACCCCTGCCCAGGCTCTTCACAAGGCTGTCATGAAAAAAACCATCAACCTTACAGCCAAGAAACCAAACTCATCATCTGTACCACGAGAGGTACAGATCTTATTGCCTGCAGATGAGTAAGCCACTACCCTCTTCTTTGTAAGAGATCTTCCACAAGAAGGATTTCTGAAGAGGGAAAAGGAGGATGTGGAAGAGATGGATTTGCACATATAGAATTGCTATTAGGAAGCATTATTTTGTCGTCTGTATTGCAAACCAACGTGAATGCCTTCAAGATGAAAGATACAGATGGTAAAAACAGATCTTGCATTCTGAGTTGCTACAGTGATTATGGTAACAGGCTTGTTAAAAAGCAGAAAATACTGCATCAGTTTCTCTTTTATATATTTTCATACTTATCATGTTACTGTATCAATAATAAACTATTCAGCATTGTGTCACTACACATGCAGTACTTGTATTTGTTACAACTATATAAAAACTCTCATCAAACGAAACACTTTGAACTTATACAAGAATGTAACGTAGAATAATGGAGAAAAAAATATAAAGCTCATCCACCAGTAAGAAAAAAATTAAAAAAAGGATATTAAAACAGAACAGAATTTTATTTTCAAATGTTCATGAAGACATTTTAAATACACAGCAGTGTATTCTCATAGTACTCTGACTTTCCAAAGAGCAGCAAACAGTAGATACATTACTTATAAATTATTGAGAATATGAAAACCTTTTCTGTAGCAACTAGGGAAAAACAATTCAAAGGTGTCTAAATTCCAATCGAATCAGCTGAGTGATTGAATCTATGTGTGTTCTACATTTCTAAAAGAATAGATCTGATATACATCTGGGACACACACAACATCCACAACAGTTTTACTAAGCAGAACCCATAATGATCTGTAAAAACACTTCTCAGTATTTTTCAGAATAACTTACCTGTACAGTTTTTGGATTGCATGGGCTGCATTCTTCCTCACATAAGGAGATAAATCAGAAGAGGCTTCTTTAATAGCAAGCATCATAATAGGAACAATAATTGGCACACGGATACTAGATAAAACTCTGAGAGCACTTGCACGGATTAACTGATTAGGGTCCTAAAAAATGGGAGAGAAAGGGAAAAATAAAATTAAGAAACATACAATTAAATCTTGGAGTGTTTACCCTAGTAAGGGCATATTTAAGGGGCCAAGGGGAAAAAGTTTTATACTAAAAGAAGGGAGATTTAATTTAAACTAAAGGGGAAATTTTTCACTGAGAGCACAGTGCAGTACTGGAACAGGCTGCCCTGAGAAGCTGCGCATGCCCCATCCCTAGAGGTGTTCAAGTCCAGGCTGGATGGGGCTCTGTGCAGCCAGTGCTTGAGATCATGGTCAGCTACCCTGACTGTAGTAGGGCAGGCTGGAATTAGGTGATCTTAGAGGTCCCTTCCAACACAAGTCATTACAAGATTAAAGCACCCAAATTTATCTTGCCATAAGTCAGACCTGCAACTTAAAGCCACACCAACAAGTAAATGTGTCAAACTTCTTGCAATAAACTTTTAATGAGAAAAATAAAATAAAATAAAATCTGTAGCATCATTTACTTTCCATTACAAAAGACTAGCATTTTATTTAATGATCTGGAATTCAGATATTCTGAAAACAACAACTTAGTTTTATTACTTAAACATAACTTCTAGCAAATTTAAATGTGGTTCTTAGCTGTGACACTTCCACTCAAATTCTTTCTAAGTAAACACTCACTTTTATTCCTAGCTGGAAGATATAATCCAAATCAGTAACAAAACTATTTTTCTTAAGAATGTGTAAAACCTGAAGGACAAATGTTTTGAAACCTCCTTCGCTTTCTACCCTTTCTTCTTTCATTCCAGGATATGTCCTTCTTTATAATGCTAAGGTTAGGTTGGAGACACAAAAATACCACAAAGTAACTGTACTTTGAAGAACAGCTATGAAAACCTAGTCCATTAAGCACGAGTTTGAATACACAGAATAAATCTAGAATAGCTTTAGTAGAAGAATGTAAGGAAAAAAAAAAACAAAACCTCAACATCCTCTGATCATAAATTCTGGCTACAATCATTGGTACAGATATAAGAGACCTTTCTAAACCTCAAAAGTCATACTTTAAGGGCAATACTGACTTCTGCTCTCTAATCCCATACCATGTTGTGATGCAAATCAGAAGCAAACCAGTACAAAAGGCTTTGTCAACACTTTATATTAAAATAAGCACATTGCATATTGTAATGGAAGCACTATCTTCCTTACATTATATTTCTCTCTTGTATATAAACATCTCTTACACAAGCTAAAAGAAACAGGGGGCTTCAGTTATAATAGGGTCTTCTTTCTATATACATAAGTTAATTTGGAAAGAAAAATGGCATTCTAAAAACGCTATTTCACAGTCACTCACTTTCAAAGCACGCTGAAAAGTACTGATGGACAACAATGCTAAATCTTGCTGTTCTTCTGCATATCGCATCAGATAAACATACACAAGCTTTTTTATCTGAAAATGAAAACACAAAGAACGTTATTACAAGATTATTACAAGAAAGTTTTGGAATTCTGCAAATCTAAGCCCTAGACTGCGCAGTTTCATCTTTTTTGTATTTTTTGAAGGAAAAGTTAATAGCATCACTGGAATATCCACACGCTTCTCAGATGTCCTATGGCTTAATGTAATACCTTTAATAAAAATTACCTGAGGTGCTGAATATTACTTAATTTATGAGATAGTCAGATCAAGACTAACAATACAAAGTACTGTTTTATATTACTAACAGGTTTATAAAGACTTCAGTATCTTAAGAAGCTACCATGTGCCAACTGACCATGTGAGAACTGCTAATACATTCTCAGGGAAAATAGATTGGGTGAAATCCTTGGTAACCACGGTTTAAACAAGCACATTTTACCCTGAAACTCAAAATCAATTATTTTACACATTTGAAATAGAATATAACTTCAAGCTGATGAGTGGTAGTTTGTGTGGTTTAATTCTGATTAAAAACACACTTCTGACTACGTCTTGGAGAAAAGCAAAGGCATTAGATCTGCCTTTGCATGGCTCAAAACATTAAAAAGATGTGACCAATATAAGTTTATATATATTACGAGAGATGTAGTGTTCAAAGAGTAAAAAAACCGCAGTATAACTTTGGGGGAGGCAGATATTCAATTTAATTCACTTTACCCCCTCATAGCTGCTATAAGTCAAGGAAGCGGGGATAATATTTTTTACATTGGACAACTTCAACTGACTCTTGGGGCTTATAATGGAAAACTCTTCAAGACCCTCAACTACAGCTGTGCTATAATTACCATTGCTATCAGAAGACGCATCTTTGTGCCAGTTCTGGCAAAAAGCAGAATATTAAATCACAGAAGGTTATACGACACCAAATTATTTGCTGTTCTGCTACAGACAAACTGCAATCAACACTGACCACAAGAGGCCTACGCACTGAATGACTGCAGGTGTGCAAAGATAGCCTCCTTTCCCTGAATCCACTCTGTGACTAGAAATGGTAGCCCTTACAGCTTCGTGACTACACTGTTCTTCTATCATTTACCTTCATTCAATGTTAAAATGCTCCTTTCTATGAAACTAATCATAACACGGGCACATTAAGCTTGAGGAACATAGGCAGATTTGATTAATTAGTTTGTCAATACAAACACATCAAACTCCATGAGGTATTGACCAAGACTTATTTTTGTTCTATACCACCAATTGTTTATTAGGTCACTTTTTGCATCCTCACAATGCATGACATGATGCACATAATCAAGTTAAGGTCAGTATATACTTACAAAAACAAAAATCACAAGGCACTTCTGTAAAACAATAAGATGCCCTTAAGCCAAATGAGTATGTTTTAGTGCTTCTTCACCTCCATTCTGTTATATCAGAGCACTCAGCACAGATTTAAAGAAAAATTAAAAACAAAACAAACAAACAAACAAACAAAAAAACACAGCAGCCTTTTTTGGTCAGGAAAACCATTCAAGAAAAACTGATATACATTTATACTTCTGTGTTGTAGCAGTCTGTATAGGCAAGTTCCTGTCAGAGTTAAAGATGGGGGAAAAAAAAGACAAAAATTGTTTCAGAAAACACTGACAAGATCATAGAATCTTTGAATCATTTGAGTTAGACGTGACATTTAAAGGTCATTTAGTCCAGCTCCCTTGCAATGAACAGGGACATCTATAGCTAGATCATGTTGCTCAGAGCCCCATTCAATCTGACCGAACTCACTCCAAGTAATTTCTAGAAATTTCAGAGCATCCTAAAAACTGAATCATGAAAGGTCATCTGAGACCCTGAAGTGGTTAGCTCTGTCTAGTTACAGTGACCTAAATTTGCCAATTTAATTATTTAAAAAGGTTAGTAAGTTGTCTTTTCTAAATGCCCTGATCTCTTTTCTGTCTAAGTCTCCTCCTCCCACATAAACGTTTTCACCAACAAATGGTGGAATTTTGACCACTGCACAGAGAAAATGTGATTATATAATTATTCGATTTAAAACATAATAAAACAATCACAAAAATACTAACACAAACAACGAATAGTAAATAAGGTTTATGCGATTAAACATTATCTTCACACATACAAGGGAGAACAGAGAGACAATATAATGAGAAGCAGCAGAATAATAACCTGCCTAGATCAAATCCATGACAGGAACCTTCAACACATCTCCAAGGAGAAAAAGAAAATACAAACTTAGGGCTCCAAAGAAGGTACACCCTTTTGGGTCCCTGCAAGAATCTTCTCAGCCACAGGGTCCAGGAGTGAAACCCATCAGGAGCACCTTTCATTCAAGTTGAACAGTATTGCAGCCTAAGGGCATGGGACATGTTATATGATGAAGAGTACTTTAGGACTTTACAAGAGTTATGAGATGCTCTATGGCATGGGAATGAAGGGGCTTCAGTGTGACTTGGAACACAGTCAGTAGGTAAAAATAGAGAAATAAGGGGTAAAAAGGACTGGCTGGACGATTGGGCACAGAGAGCGGTGGTGGTGATGAAAGAAGTTGTAGTCAGCTGGCAATCAGCTACTGGTGTGCTCCCCAGGGGTCAGCACTGAGGCCAGCTCAGTTTCATACCTTTATTAGTGATCTGGATGAGGGGATTGAGTACATTCCCAGTATGTTTCCATACAACAAGTTGGGAGGAAGTGTGAATCTGAGAATGGGAAAGCCCTATGGAGGGACGTGAGCAGGGCAGACCGATGGGCTGACGCCCACTGTATGATCTTTAACAAGATCAAGTTCCAGGGCCTTCACTTTGGCCACAGCAACCCCAGGCAACACTACAGACTTGCGGCAGAGTGGTTGAAAGACAGTAAAAGAAATGAACTCAGGAGTGCTGGTTGATGCTCAGCTGAACACAAGCCAGTAGCATGCCCAAGTGGTCAAAGGCCAAATTAGGAAAACTTTATTTGCAGAAGGAGTGGCAAGGCATTGGAAAAGGCTGCCCAGGGAGGTGGTAGACTCACCTTCCCTGAAGGTTTTCAAGAAAAGGCACTGAGAGACATTGTTTAGTGGATATGATGATGATGGACTAAAGGTTAGACGAGATTATCTTAGTGGTCTTTTCCAACCTTAATGATTCTATGATCCTCTGTGTCCTGCAGCTGATCAGTATTCTGTACATACAGCTTCATGTTGAATACACAATGTATGCTAGCAATCAGAACCAGAGCACAGGCCATTTGACCTTTGGTGCCAGCAACAAAAAACACCAGGTTGAGTGAGGTCTCGGGACACAAGAGCCCCAAGGGCGACAAGAACAAGCAAAGGTCTGAATGCCATCACCTCTAACCACAGGTTAGAGGGCCCATGAGTAACTGGAGAGTGAGTGAAACTAGGTGTCAGCCAGAGGCATGCCTGTGACTGAAATGAGTGCAGGTAAATCACAGAGCACTGGCTGGCAAGTGGGTGAAGCACATGACAAGCAGAGGTAAAAATGCAGGTACAGAAAAGAGACATCCCAGAAAAAGCTGGCAAGAGAGTGGACCAGAAGAGTTCTGTCCAACTACCAGAAAGACCAAAGTGGCCTGGAGGCTTTAGGAAGAGAAACATTACTGTAGTCTTCTCTTTAGGGAGAGACATAAGGAGACCAGTGTTATCCTGTCCAAGTGTATGTTTGTATGCACACACACACCCACACACCACACACACAGTTGTCTGTAGGGCAAAATTACAGGGTGGTAGCTACTGGTGGACATAGGGAGCATGTATGCGCAGAGCATTCTGTACCAGCCAGAGAAGTAGTTCTGCAGACTCAAGGCCCTAAATCTAACTGCCATCAAATGAAGAGATTGGTACCTATGGGCCAGCTACTGGGGAGACCCAGTTAGATGGACTCACAGTCTATATGAACAAACTCAAGAACTTCCTCTTGAACTGCCTGGTGGCATCTGCATTCATACAAGTCCTCTGTCAATCTATGTGGCAGCTGTTGTATGTACCTGTATTGCACATATCCATATACACAGGAAAAAAAAAATACATGCATGTGTGTACATATGCACTCCAATCAGGAATACGTTCTCAGCCTCAATACTACTGTACCTTTAAACCTGGAGCTATGCATACTGCCTCTACTGGACTAGCGATTCAAGCTCTAGTTATTCAATTTGAGTCATTCTAGCATTCAAACAATACTTCAAGGCACTCTTCTTTGGTTTAAGGTAAAGTGGATTTAAGAGTACTCATATTACCTGAAAGCCACATTTAAAAGGGGAGGAAAATATTTTCAATTAGTATTTTCCAACTATAATAAAAATGACAATTATTTTCCACTTTTCCTTTTATCACCTATTTATTAGAAGTACAGCTCTAATCTCTAAAATATTAAATACAGTATATTATGAAAGATTCTGAATTTATCACCTTCGCTCAATTATGCCTCCTTGTCTTACAGAGCACAGTATTTGGCATTAGCCAAACAGAGGCTTTCAGGAAAAAAAAGAAAAAAGAAAGAAAAAGAAAGAAAAGCATAATAAAAAATACTTCTAAAGTAGTATTTGAATAACTAAAATTTATTTAAAATAAAATTACACTAACTAGAATTTTACTAATGATCAGTGTAAAATAAGGAAGAAAACAGGTGCCTGTGACTTGCTATACTGCAGTACTGTGGAGTGAGACAGCAGTTTCTGAAGCCACCACAGCAGGAACTCTAGTCTGCAGTGGCACAAGCCTTAGAAAAAGCAACTTTTTTCTTACTCATAACAGATGTCTGAAGTACGTATTTCCAGAAGAGAAGGGATAAACTACAGCATGCATTCTATTCACAGCACTTCAAACCACTTTATTTCCACAGAATTATTAGATACTTGCTACCACACGGGATGATACTTTTGCATGCTTGGTCTACTGTTCAAAGCCAGACCTCACAAAGATTTGATGTTAAAATGCACAACAGTTAAGCTTCTCCCCTCAAAATGGGACCTATTTCCCCCTCCGCCAGATTTCCAAGATTTTCTGAGATTTTAAAGCTTCTGCTTTGTAATCTCCTCAGATCACAGACATTCACATTAATAAGCAGAGCATTAAAATAACTCTTCCAAATTAAGTTATCAAAAGAACCAATACTTAAGTGTTGTGGAACAAAATATTATTTTTGGCACACTTCATCAGCAGCTACTGTCTAATCATAAATTTCTTAAGAGACTTGAGTGAAAGTGATCTTACTTTGCAATCCTAAAGCCCAAACACTTCATTTCTGTAAGTACTGTACAGGAGTAGGCTCTGTGAAAGTTTTTAACTCCACTCTTCTCTCAGTGTTAATCTGTAACTGATGTTTTCAAATGCATTGTAGCACAAATCATACAACAATTCAAAGAGATTATGTCCTCAGCATTTAATGGCAACCACATGCTTCCATAAGCTTTCTCTTATCGACCCTTTTGAACATGTTTCATATGGATTTGATTATTTTTTATAATGTAAATCATAAATAGCTGTTGGTGTTTCTCCCCCCAAACAAATCACCAAATGGGCTTTCTTTAATCTATACAGAACTTTTTCTTTAATGCTGTAATTGTAGAGAAAAATAAAATAAAATAAAATAAAATAAAATAAAATAAAATAAAATAAAATAAAATAAAATAAAATAAAATAAAATAAAATAAAATAAAATAAAATAAAATAAAATAAAATAAAATAAAATAAAATAAAATAAAATAAAATAAAATAAAATAAAATAAAATAAAATAAAATAAAATAAAATAAAATAAAATAAAATAAAATAAAATAAAATAAAATAAAATAAAATAAAATAAAATAAAATAAAATAAAATAAAATAAAATAAAATAAGCAATTCTAGTAAAAAAAATTTAGAAATATTTTTACAATTTATGTTGAAGTCTGATAGAATTAGAAAAGATCTTCGTATATGCACTGATCTTCTCTAACAACATTTTTAATAAGCTGTAGGAATACCTCAATATTTTTACTGGCAACATTCTTCACAACAGCGGGAAACAGCTCAGAAGCATTTTTTCCCTTCGCAATCATCTGAAAAAAAAAATAATAAAATTGCATCATTTATTAGTGATCTGGTTTCATTTTTAAGATAAGAGACTTATTACTGATCCGTATGGAAGATAAAGTCTGAATTAAAACACACAAACACAAAACCAAACAACCAACCAGAATCTGCAGGATGCCACCCATACAACAGCACCACCACAATGGGTAGGCTGGAATAACAGTAGGGGAGCAGGGGCACAATCAAGAAGCTGGGTTTTACCCTACTAGGCTGCAAAGCAATTTTAACGTTTTAGAAATTAAAATTAATTCTTCCAAAATTAATGAACATTTTCCTCATCAGTAAAGTGTTAACAGAACACCATGTCAGGGAGCTACTATCAAAAAAGAAAAAGAAAAAAGGAAGAAAAAGAAAAAAGATGGACAGAAAGAAGTTTAAGAGAAATTGTAAGATTAAATCCTGTTTCATCTCTCAGGAATGACTTCAGTGTGCTAGAAGAAAACCAAGAAGAAAAATAAATAAATTGATATTGCTCTAAAATCAAAGCACAGTTATTTTCCATAGGAAGTTTAACACAGAGGGCCTTAACAAAGCAAGGACAGAGAACAAAAAAATTACGAAGTAAACATACAGCCCATCAACCTATCAGTATGCATGGTTGCTTTTACGTGCTTGTTTTCAAAGGAAGTGTTTGTATCTGACCTCAGAAAAGTCTAAAACTGGGATAAAGAATAAACAAAGTTGTTCACTCAGCAAAGAGTACCAACAACAAAACCCCAGTCTGGCTTCATCCTTCAAATATGAACAGCTAAGAGTTCTACTTATCAAAAACAAATACGTGAAAAGGAATAGAGTGAACGCACTTCGGCTGCGCAATTCTGTTACCACTTAGATCTAATTTCAGCAGCATGTCTGCCAATAATTCATATCCACATTGCAAGATTGCAAACTGAACAGATGGTTACAATTTCAGTTTGGGTTTTGCTGCAGACTGACAAGCTCAGAAGAGAACACCTTCAGATACAGACAAGCCAGGATCCAGTCAGCATACTGGAAAGGATAAGAGTAAAATAAGACAATAAAGTCAGATTCAGATGGACCAGAGTTGTGCACTACCCAGTAACAATGTGCACTGCAAAGTACCACAAAATAGCTTATTAGCAATCTTCACAGCTAATGCAGCAGAAGTTATTCAAAAATTCAGAGAATCTTTTCAAGATTTCCCTGATAGGCTGTAACAATACGACTCTACAAATCACTTCCACTATTTAACTCATCCACTGTAATAGCTCCAGTATACAATGTAAATATGTATTGGAGTTCTGTAAGAAGACAGACAGTATTTCGACTCACAAAGTCATAAGGACTAGCATAGATGGAATGTACCTGAAGGAACATTATCATCCTATGGTCTTATCACACCATTTTGGCTTTGGTGCACAGATACACCAGCTGCGTTGTCTTACATACCTCAAGCTTCTGCACAGACAGAAATATTCTGAATCAAGAATCTTTACTTGTGTCCACATATCTGTGCACAATTCTGTACCTACAAAACACCGTACATAATACGGGACGCACTACACTTTTATTTTAAGTGAGGGATGGCCATAAAGCAATGCCTCTGTGGAAAACCAGGCATATTAATTTGTTTCTGAATTTATTCTCTGATTTGTTCTGTTTGTAGAACATTAACTTCTCCCCAGGAGAGAATTCGCCAACCAACGAAGAAGAGAATAAGCAGCAAAAGGAGTTGTAAGAAGTGTTCTCCTGGTACTTTTCCACCACACCTACACAAACACAGGAAGGTTCAGCTTCTTGAAGTCTTAAAAGGGTAAGAAAATAATTACTGGCCTATGCAGCCCTTTCCCTTATTTAAAATTACTGAAAAAAAAAAAACAGTACTCCCATGAGACACGTTAAACAATGCTCTGACAAATTCCTTTTTCCTCTAGTAAATAGGGCAGAGAATGTCCTTTATCTCTAAAAAATATATCATGCCTGAGAGCTTGCTAGATGTAAGCACATAACTGCTAATGCATAAGTGTCCCTGTGCCCAGCAAGAACATTATTACAGTTACAGGTCTTACGCTAATTGCACAAGATCCCAGTACTGACCTGAAAAGCTCACTGATCCAACTGGTTAAGTGAACCAAAGGTTGGTACCAGGTATCAGTTATGAGGCATAGTTTAAACACAAGAGAGAAGTAAATACTTTGAATCACAAAGTTATAGAATGGCCTGGGTTGAAAAGGACCACAAGGATCATCTGGTTTCAAAACCCCTAATATGTGCGGGGTCACCAACCACCACACCAGGCTGCCCAGAGCCACATCCAGCCTGGCCTTGAATGCCTTCAGGGATGGGGCATCCACAACCTCCCTGGGTAACCTGTTCCAGTGCGTCACCACCCTCTGTGTGAAAAACTTCCTTCTAATATCTAACCTAAAGTTCCCTTGTCTCAGTTTAAAACCATTCCCTCTTGTCCTATCCTTATCCACCCTTGTAAACAGCCATTCCCCTCCTGTTTATATGATCCCTTCAAATACTTAAAGGTCACAATGAGGTCACCTCAGAGCCTTCTCCAAGCTAAACAAGCGCAGGTCCCTCAACCTTTCCTCATAGGAGAGGTGCTCCAGACCTCTGATCATCTTAGTGGCCCTCCTCTAGACCTGTTCCAAGACCTCTGTGTCTTTCCTGTACTGGGGCCCCAAGCCTGGATGCAACACCCCAGATGGGGCCACACAAGAGCTGAGTAGAGGGGGACAATCACCTCCCTCTCCCTGCTGGCCACCCCTTTTTTAATACACTTATTGGTAAATATAGTGTTCTCAAGAACTACTTCGAATATGTTGCAGCAGTGAGTGCAAATTAACCATCAATAAAAGACAGAAGTGAGAGTGAGTACCAATCTGGTAAATCTTTGTTTTAAAGCTGACCTGATTTAATACTTTCCAGTTGCCTCAAACACATATGCATTTAGTTGTAACAGTTTCCAAGTGTAAAGAACAGTATCACAGGATACAGCCAGCAACTACACATTTCAGTACATGCTTAGAGAGGACTAAGCCACGTAAAAAGGAAACAAAATGGAGAAAAAAAAAAAAAAAAAAAAAAAAAAAAAAAGCACCCATAGGAAACTGAAGGAGCTGTGAGAGAAAGCAACTGTAAGAGTTCAAGAAAAAGAAACTAGTTGGATACTGATTAGATTTCCACAGCACATTCTTCTAATACTTTTCAGAAATAATAATAATAAAAAAAAATCAAATTCAAGATGTTTAACGTACAGAGCTTAAACACATTGTGGTGTTAAACATCACAGCTGACCTGGAATACTTGGACAAATAAATAGGTAACAGGCTCAATTTAAATATATCTTTATATCTTCTTAAAGAACAAAAACAGAACAACAAATGCAAAACATATTTTTTTAAATATGAAAACTCCAGCAAACTCCTGTTGCTTTCTGACTGCTGAATTAGGACAGTTCCTTCAGAAAAACTTCAACTGCAATTTTATATTTTAACATAGAATCATAGAACGATTTGGGTTAGAAGGAACTTTCGAGATGATCCAGTTCCAGTCCTCTTGCCATAGGCAGGGACACCTCTCCTACTAGACCAGGCTGCTCAAAGTCCCATCCAACCTGGCCTTGAATGCTTCCAGGGAGGCAGCATCTGCATCTTTGCTGGGCAGCCTATGCCAGTGTCTTGCTACCCCCATAGTAAATAATTTCTTCCTGATATCTAGTCTAAATCTACCCTGTTCCAGTTTAAAGACATTCCTCCCAGTCTGGTTACTACATGCCTTTATAAAAATTCCCTCCCCAGCTTTCATGTAGGCCCTTTTCTGCTACTAGAAGGATGCTATAAGGTCCTCACAGAGCCTTCTCCAGGCTGAAGAGCCCCAGCTCCCTCAGCCTATCACAGTAGGAGGAGATCCAGCCCTAGGATCTCCTCTGGACCCACTCTAACAACTCCATGTCCTCCTTGTGTTGGAAACCCAGAATTGGATGCAGTGCTCCAGTTGGAGGGTCTTGCAAGCAGAGTAGAGGGGCAAACTACCTCCCTTTGCCTGATGGTCACACTTCTCTTGATGCAAACCAGCATATGATTGGCCATCTGGGCTGCAAGCACACACTGTCAGCTTATGCTGAGTCTTTCAACAGCTGACACTCCCAAATCCTTCTCCATAGGGCTGCTCTCAAGCCATCCTCCACCCAAACTGTGTCTGTGCTCTGGACTGCCCCAACCCAGGTGCAGGACCTTGCACTCAGCCTTGGTGAACTTCATGAGGCTGACATAAGTTCTCTTCTCAAGCCTGTCCAGGCCCCTCCACCAAATGGCCTCCCTTCCTTCCAGGAAGTCAACTGCACCACTCAGCTTGGTGTTATCTACAAACACCTTGCCTCCTTACTGCAAACAATTATTTATAGGCATATTGACACTGTTGAACAAATATTACAAAAGTGCATGACTGTATATATTTTAATAGAAAAGTACAAATTAAAGACTCCACAACAGCATTTAAACACCATCCAAAGATTCAAATTTGTGCAGAATTTGTAAAGTAAAATGTATTCATGACCAAGAAGAAAATAGTAATAATAATCACATACCCCAACAATCCTTTTCATTGCATCCAGCTTTGCAGAGTCTTTGCTGCTTTCCAACATTTGTTTCAGGTCTTCATTTCTAAGACAGAAACATAGAAAAATCTCAATTAGAAGTAGTAAAAAATAAAAGAAAGAAAGAAAGAAAAAGAAAAGAATAGCAAGTTTATATCCTTGCATCACTTTGGCAGCTTGAGATGAAGAGCTGGTCTCTCTTGCTCAGTTTTGAATTGTATTTGTTGACATTCTGGCTAAGAAAAACGAAATGTTTAGTAAAATAAATTATCCAATTGCAACAATAAAGCAAGCACACACAAGTTTAATGAGCTGTGAGCTGAGCCTAGGTTGGAAGATTAAAAGGAATTTTAAACTGACGCTTCTTTCACTCCCCATCATGCTCCCACAAAGCAAGGGCCAGATGTAACAGTCTGAGATTGACTTGTTTATGTTAAAATACAATATCATCTTAACTCAAACAGCTGAAAAACAACTGGAACCCTCCTCTTCCATAGTGAAAAGTAACATGGAAATCCAGAGACAGGACTTCAGACTTCAAAAGTAAATTGACGACTTAAGTACACTCCAGTTTATCAATCATAATTTCAGATTGAAAGAAAATCAAGGTCTAAGTAAGAAAACAGTCAGATCATAAAATTTTGTCACATTCCTTCATAAAAATGTTAAAAAGCATTTCTCATACTTGCAAGACATAGTCACTCTACAGAGACGATTTTTCTCATATTCTCAGACCTATTACGGCATCTATTCCCTGCCCACTCATGAGAAATCCACACCACTCTCATGCTTTGGTGCATATCAAAGTTAAGAGCTACAGTCAAAGATTAAAATAATAATAATAATAATAATAATAATAATAATTCTATTAAACCAAAAGAAAAACCTACAAAACTCAATTAATAGATACATCTACAGGAAACACTCAAGTGAGGTCTAGCTACTTTTTCAGAAACAAGCACATCTTAAAAAACTTCATCAACTTAACACAGATGGTCTGTTCTAAGTACAGGCTTCACTTAACAAGTTAAATATTTTATTTTCTTGCCCACTTCAGCACAGTTTCCAAAGTATCACTTGGAATCCCTCATGTTTTCTTTCTCAGACACTCTCTGAGCAATTTACTGTTCTCAGTTATTCTAGAAGTTTTCACAGAACTATTGGTCAATATTCTATGGCTGCATTTTTATTTTTATTTTTTAATTTGCTTCTCTCCTTCAAACTATGCTCCCAAATGACTTTTTTTCTGTAGTTTTTGATACTGTTAAGGTCAGCTTATTATAGTTTCCCTTCTTCACCAGTTCAAATACTCCATTGTTCCATCCCAAGCTGATCTATCTGTAAAAATAACTAGAGCTAACTTTGTGATGTCATGTCTCTTTTTAAGCCTTTCGTCCAATCTTCTCCATGTTCCTGTAATAAAGGAACTTTTCTATATTTTATCTCTCTTTGCATTACTCTTTGTTTTTTTTAATCTCACTTCATGTGCATCCATGATCAACTCTGTATCATAGAATCATAGAATTACCCAGGTTAGAAAAGACCTTGAAAATCATCAGGTCCAACTGCAGCCTAACCATAGTACCCTAACTCTAACAACCCTCTGCTCAATCATATTCCTGAGCACCACATCCAAATGGCTCTTAAAACACATACAGAGACGGTGACTCAACCACCTCCCTGGGGAGCCTATTCCAGTGCTTAACCATCCTTTCTGTAAAGAAGTGTTTCCTAACATCCAACCTAAACTTACCTTGGTGCAACTTGAGGCCATTTCCCCTCATCCTGTCACTTGTCACCATTAAGAAGAGACTTGCCCCACTCTCACTGTAAGCAACCTTCATATACTGGAAGAGAGCAATAAAGTCTTCCATCAGCCAACTCTGCTCTCACTGTAAGGACCTTTCAGATATTGGAAGAAAATAATAAAGTCTCCCCTCAGCCCCCTCTTCCCCAGACTAAACAGCCCCACTTCCTTCAGTCTCTCCTGGTAGGGCATATTCTCCAAGCCCTTCATAAGCCTTGTTGCCATTCTTTGGACCTGCTCCAGCACCCCAGTGTTCTTTCTGTACTCAAGGTAGGGCCTCATTAGTGCCGAGTACAGGGGCAGGATGATTTCCTTAGTGCTGCTCACCACACCATTCCTGATACAAGCCAGGATGCCATTGGCCTTCTTGCTCACCTGGGCATACTGCTGGCTCATATTCAGCTGACTGTCCATCAGTGCACCAAGGTCCCTTTCTGTCAGGCAGCTTTCTAGCCACTTCCCTCCAAACCTGTATGAAATGCAGGACCTGACACTTGACCATACTGAAACTCAAACAGTTTGACTTAGCCCATTGATACAGTCTATCCAGGTCCCACTGTAGTGCCTTTCTGCCCTCTGACAGAACAACACCCTCTCCCAACTTGGTGTCATCTGTGAACTTTCTGAGGGTGAACTCAATCCCTTCATCAAGATCACTGATAAAGATGGTAAACAGGAGCGGCTGCAGTACCGATCCCTGGTGGACACCACTCATGACTGGCCACCAACTGGATTTAACTCCACTGACCTCAATTCTCTGGGGCCAGCCGTCCAGCCAGTGTTTCACACAGTAATGCGTACACCTATCCATCCTGTGGGCAGCCAGCTTCTCCATGATGCTGCTGTGGTGTCAAAGGTTTTACTGAAGTCCAGGTAGACCACATTGACAGCCTTACCATTATCCACTAAGTGGGTCACCTTGTCATACAATGAAATCAGGAGGTTTGTCGAACAGGATCTACCCTCCATAAGGTAGGTCTGTAGTTACCAGAATCACTTTTCTGGCCCTTTCTGAAGATGGGTATCACATCTGCCAGTCTCCACTCTACTGGGCCATTCCTGGTTAGGCAGGACTGTTAAAAGATGATGGAGAGTGGTTTGGCAACCACACATCTGCCAACTCCCTCAGCACTCTAGGGTGAAATCCACCTAGCCCCATTCAACATCCAGCTTTCGAAGCAGGTCCAAAGGCATTTCCTCATGGATTATGTAGGGCCTGTTCTCATCCCCATCCCTATGTTCCAGCACAAGGGGCTGTGTGTCCAGGGAACAACTAATCTTGCTATTAAAGACTGAGGCAAAGAAGACATGAAGTGATCAGCCTCATCCTGATCCTTGATCAACGTGTTCCCCTCTGCATCCGACAAGGGATGGAGATTCTCCCTAGCTCTCCTCTTACTGTTAGTGTATTTATAGAAATATTTATTGTTCTCCTTCACCTTAGTGGCCACTTTTAGTTCTAGTTGGGCTTTGGCCTTTCTAATTTTTTTCCTGCACAGCTTCACTTTGTATTTGTAATCCTCATAAGTTACTTGCCCCCTCTTCCAAAGACCATAAACTTTCCTTTTGTTCCTGAGTTCCAGCCAAAGGTCTCTGTTCAGCCAGGCTGGTCTCCTTCCCATCTGCTTGTCTTCCATGACTTGTGGATGGTCAACTCCTGCATCTTTAAAATTACTTCATTAAAGTATTCCCAGACTTTCTCGGCTCCCATGCTCTCCAAAAGAGATCCAAGTTGGCCTTCCAGAAGTCCAAGGCAGCAGTTCCGCTAACTACTCATGTTGCTTCAACAGTGACTGAAAAAATCTAACATTGTGTGATCAGTTTGCCCCAGATGGCCTCCAAACTTTACATCCCGCACATGACCTTCTCTGTTAACAAACAGCATGTCCAGAAGTGTGCTTTCTCTTGTTGGCTCCCTCACCATCTGTGTCATCTCCCACACATTCTAGGAACCTTTGGGACTAATCCCTTTCTGCTCTATTATATTTCCAGCAGATATCTGGAAGTTGAAGTCTCCCATGAGAACAAAGGGTAAAGACAGCAAGATCTCACCCATCTGTCTATAAAGTATCTTATCCACCTCTTCATCCTAGATGGGTGGCCAGTAACAGACTTCCACAATAATGTCTGTCTTATTGACCTTCCCCTTGATTCTAACCCAGATGCTCCCAACCCTATCAACACCATCATTCACTTCCAGATATTTACATTTTTTCTTAACGTAGAGGGCCACACACCACTGCTTTTCCTGACTTGAAGTGCTGTGATTGATGGCTACCAGCTGTGAGTCATTCCACCACATTTCTGTGATGGCAATTATATCAGTTTTCTGACTGCAGAATGGCCTCCAGTGCCTCCTGTCTGTTGCCCGTGTTGCATGCATTAGTGTAAATGTACCTCAGCTGGCCTATCTTTAGGGTGGGAGAAGCCCTATTACCCTCTTAAACATACTCAGGTGTTTCCATCTCACACCAACCCTCGTGCTCTTTCCACAAAATGGTATGTCATCCTTCTTCACCAAAACACAAGACTGTGAGATTTTGCTAAGCACATCTCTCTCCCACAAGCACAGACATGCTACATTCAGGCTCTTTTCTAGTGACCCCAGTTACATCCCCACTCCTGTTCATACCCAGTTTAAAGCTGTCACTGAACCCTGGCAATTCCCTTTCCATGCCTAAAATATTCTACTTTTTTTTTCTTAAAAGTCTCTGCAGTTGCATTTGTAATTAACTTTTCATAAAGTCTAACTTAACTTTTGATAGTCCTCTATATTCCTATTTTTTGTCCAGAGATAGCTTTCTTTGCTCTCCTTTCCTGTCCACCTAATTCTCAACCAGTGTAATTGAGAAAGTTGCTTCTAATTCCACACTACTGCTTCCAGCATCCTTCTCTTCTCCCATCTCACATGATGGTGCAAAAGTGGAGATTGAGATACTAGCAAAGGGTATAACACAGAATGATATAAATAAATCATTATTTAGTTAGAGTGTTTAGCGCTCTTCACATAATTTGTAGGAGGATTTTTCAGTTCTTTGGCATAACCAACCAAAAAAAAAAATAAATAAATAAAATAAAGATCTGACCAAATAATCAAAAAACATTGAATGAATGAGACTTCAGAGAAAGTGTGTAAAATTCAAGTTTAGGTCTATATTTATCTAGCTAAAATATTATCAAAAAAGTTGATTTGAAAAAGTAGGAATATAAATTTCCAAAGAGAAAGTAGGAAATGTGCAGACAATAACTGGACTTCAAAAACCAAGGATCAGAAATGAAGGAAGTTAAGCAGCACAAACACAAGTTGACAACTCACTGACAGAATCTGGGAATGACAGAAACAGCCAAGAATAAATTACTACTGTAGTGGATAGAAAAGACTAAAAAGTGAATTTCAGACAAGTGAAAACAGGAGAAAAAGTAATTGATGTTGAAATGCATTTTTAGTTGCTTATAGAAAATATTGTCATATTACTAAAAAAAACCAAAAAAACAACAAAACAAAACAAAAAAACACATTTTGAACTGTCAATAGGAAAGATATATCTCAGAGACATTAAAACAAATATTTGCTTTTCTAAGAGAAAAAGCATCATGGGGGAAAAAAACTCAAGAAAAATAGAACAGTAGAGTCTTGGTTAATCCACTTGGAATTTAATTTCTAAAATAACTGATGATTTTTTAAAAATCTCTTAAAAAAATAAAAACACTTTTCTCACACACACAGTAATCCAGGATTAGTAGGCATTAGATACTTACAGAGCAATATACTGTTCCATGTATTCATAAGGACTGTCAGCAGCAAGCCTTTTTTCCTCAATACTTATGTACGGTTTCAGTGTAACTTCAAAGTTTCCCACTTTAAAAGCAGATTTAATAGAGTTTGAAACCTCCACTATTTTATCCAGCACTGTAGAATTTTGTTCCATTTCTTAAAGTATAGTACTTAAAAAAAAAAAAAAAAAAGAAAAAGCCAACTGCACTCAGCCAACCTTGCCTGCAGAGACTGAAGTCTACTAAAAATAAAATAAAATCTTACAGCCTTATTATGTAACAGGATACTCACTCCCTTGCTGTTTTAACTTCTAGAAACAAATATCCTATGTAGATTTCAAAGGTCATTTCCCTCCAAAAACAGCTCTTATCAGAAGCCTTTAACAATGTTTAGGGATAAACATACTTCTGTCTTTCACGGTATGTAGTATAGAACACCAATATTTCCATCTTCTGAACACTAAGATTTAAGGGAATTTCAGTTTGTAAGTAAAATCCCTCAAAAAACCTTGCAAGAATAAAAATCACAACAAAATAAACATAACCTTCATAATGCTGCTTCTATGCTCATTAGTTACTCTGCAGTGACTGTTCTTCAGTACACAACACTGGACAAATAATGTCTTTATCACTTACATAAACCTGCTAGGAGCTTAGGAAAGTACAGAGCAACCACCCAGCTGCATCAATACATTTGCCTCTCCCTGCTAGAAGCTGGAGGGTGACTGTAGTCTACAGAGTCACTACACATTGCAGGTAACTGAACTTTATTACTTCAGCAGGCAAAACTAGATTTAAAGAAGACAAATGTGACAGTTTATGGATAATACTAAGCTGTATTAAGCAGGACAGTATTCATCCCAACACAAATAGGCACAAAGAAAGAAACTTTCAGAGTAAAAATATAATCTCTAAGTTCATTTCCCTTCCCAACAGTTGGAAGCAGTAAAATTATCTCACTCCCCCACCCCACCCCCCTCTTTTTTCTCATCCTCTCAAGGAACAGACAAAAACATGAATCCCGTTAGTCTGACAACCACCATATCTAAGAAAGCAAAGAGGTTTCCCTCATCTGTAGTCTTACATCTTAAACTCTGTATAATACATCTCCTACTGTCCTAACAAGTTGCAGGGTTTCAAGAGCATCAGTGTGTGACTTTAATCAGAAACAGACACACAGAACATAAACAGGTTATGAAATACATTTACAGCATATGAACAGGCTATGAAATACAACCTATATAACATCCACCAAAAAAGGTACAGTTTTCTTTTTATTTAGTATCAATGTAATTACAAAGCGGTAACCTTTGTAACTTTCACCAGAAAGTTCTACTCTTCAAAACAATAATTTGATTAGGGATTCACAGTGACCACGTTAAGTCAGTAGAAAAGGATTTCTATTTCTCTTCTGATGTTTTAAAGTTTTCTGACTGTGCCTTTAAGATAGATAATTTGTCTTCCCACTTCAAAGCACTGCTCTCTTTCATGTCTTTGCAACATTTTTGCTGTAATAGAGATAAAGCCAAGATACATTTATGATAGGTCTACAGGTTAGGACTTGTTATCTAGATGCTACTTCAAGAAAGGAAACAGGAAAACAACTACCAGTTGAATTTTTTCCGTTCTCATTCTCTTCCTTGAGCCTTCTGCATATGAAATAATCACAGGGGGGAAAAAGGATTAAAAAAAAAAATTTAAAAAAAAAATTAAAAAAAAACCACTCCCGCATCCCAAAAAAGCCAATAAGCCTTGAGCTTAAGATTCAAGAGAACACAATGATAAAATATTTCAGCTACCTGGGTCCTAAGACAGAACTGAGCAACAAAGCAGGACGTTGAACCCAGCTGTAAAAGAACCTGACAGTTACCCCCTCCACTCCCACCGCAGCACCTAAAGAACAACTCAGTGTATGCCATATTCCTTAGTCTTGCTACTGCACACACGGTAAAAAAAAAAAGAAAAAAAACAAAAAAAAACAACTGGCCTCTTGCCTAAATTGAAACATGGATTTCAGATTCTGCTGAGCAACATCACTCGACTTTACCATAACAAAAAAAAAAAAAAAAAGCAGCCCACATCAAAAAGGGTAGGTACATCTGTACATCATTGAGGAGTACATCAGCTATGCTGGTAATAAATCTGGACCTCCCCCTCAACTTTTCTTAAAGGAACCATCAGAAAGCGTTAGGAGCAATAACTTTTATCTGCAATAAAATGTTAAATCATGATCTGTAGAAAATAATTTGCCACTTCACCTATTTATCCCCAACAACTGCTGTTAAGAGAACACTTTATCCACGGTGTTGACAGATATTTATTATATTTCCTACTTCCATCTAGCAATACCATAATGTAATATCCATGAATTATTATTCACTACACTTTTAACATACCCTGGTACTGTAATAAGTAACTCTGTAATTATAAGACTTTCATACAAAGCATAATTTTCATAAATACCAGAACTGCAAATGAAGCCCAAATAGCAAAGAAACAATGACTCAACCATTAAGATTTACTTTATCTGCAGCTTAACAAAGTGTTCCAAGATAAAGATAAATATCATATGAATGTTACCAGGTTTGAAGCAGAAAATGCATACTGACAGAGCAACCTATCTCTCCTTGGCACTTCTACAGTAATTAATTCCTATGGAAGTATTTGAGGAAGGAAAGGACTTCAAGAGATTATCAAACACAAATCCCCTGCTAAAGCATAAGCACCTAGGGGGGGTCTTGAATATCTTTATAGAAGTAATCTTCACAATCTCTCTGGGCAACCTGTTTCAGTGCTCTCAACCTTAGCATAAAGAAGGTCTTCTGCATGCAAGTACGAAACCTCCTGTGTTCAAGTTTTAAGCCATTACTCCTTGTTCTACCACTAAACACTGCCAAGAAGAGCCTGGCCACATCCATTTGCCTCCCACCTCCTTTTAAATGTTTATAAACATTAATCAGAACAGTCCTCAGTCCTCTTTTCCCCAGGCTGAACACACCCAGGTAACTCAGTCTTTTCTTGCACAGAAGATGCTCCGGGCCCCTCCTCACCACCTTGTTGCTCTCACCTGGACTCCTCCTAGGAGATCTCCGGCTTTTTTGAACTGGGGAGCCCAGAACTGGACACAATATTCTAAATGTGACTTTACCAGGGCAGCACAGAGAGGAAGGAACCCTTACCTCGATCTGCTGTCTACTCTTTTAATGCACCTGTCTGAACCCTTCTTTCTTCCTGGCTCAAAGCTCACTTTCTGAGGCATTTTTTGTGATAAGACTCTGACTTACCTAGGAGGTGAGCAGTGGGTGTCACTGTGTGGTAATCAACAGTTAGAGGGCTAGAGAACCTCTACTATAAGAAAAGGTTGAGTGAATCGGACTTGTTTAGCTAGGAGATGAGAAGGCTCTGAGGAGACCTCACTGTAGCCTTCCAGTATGTGAAGAAAGAGTGACAGGACAAGGTTTTAAACCGAGACAAGGGAGATGTAGGCTGGATATTAGGGGGAAGTTTTTCACACAGAGAGTGGTGACACACTGGAAGAGGTGGTCCAAGGAGGTTGTGGATACACATCCCTGGAGGCATTCAAGGCCAGGCTGGATGTGGCTCTGGGCAGCCTGGTCTGGTGGTTGGTGACCTTGCCCACAGCATGGGGTTTGAAACTAGATGATCATTGCGATCCTTTTCAACCCAGTCCATTCTATATCTATGATCACTTTGCAGACAATTTTACATCTGAAAGCATTTCTTTGAAGATGTTTGCCTTCAAAAGGGAGTGACCAGGGTTGTTTACTGGCAGAAGACCTGGCCCATAACCGAATAACTCCACTGTATCCTATGAAGATGGGAACAAAGGAGTTCCTGCTGAGATCCCAAAGCCAAAGCTGTCACTCCAAAAAGAGCTGACTTGACTACTTTGAATTTATAAATAAGTCTGTACTGCCATCATCAGAGGTTCTCAACTGAACAACACAACCCCCGACATCCCATCACTACTGAACATGAACGTCTGAACTACAAGTACTGCTGGAAACCCCAGTGCTGACTCTCTCTCTTGCTTTCTACAAAGACTTTTTTTTTTTTTAATTCCTATCTCATTCCTATTGGGGTTTGTAATAAACTGGTCAGGCAAACATTTGACCTGTTGTGTCTCAATCTTGCTGCCATGTATACATATATTAAAAGAACCTCCTCTCCCTCCTATAACTGGATCAAGAAAGCACCTCAGGATACCATAGGTCTTCTTGGCCACAAGGGCACACTGTTGGTTCATGGCCAACTTGTTGTCTACCAGAACACCTAGGTCCTTCCCTGCAGTGCTCCTTTCCAGCAGATTATCCCCTAACTTGTATACTGATGCATGTGGTTATCCCTCTGTAGATGCAAGAGTGGAGAAGTTACCACATACTGCTCTGTGCAGTCCCACCTCTAGCACTGCATAAGGTTTGGGTGCCACAATATAAGAACGACATAAAGCTGTTAAGTGTGTCCAAAGGAGGGCTACAAAGATGGTAAAGGGTCTGGAGGGTAATATGAATGAGGAGCAGCTGAAGTCCCTCAGATTATTTGGCCCAGATCAGAGAAGGCTGAGGAGAGGCCCATACTCTCTGGTGACAGCAACAGGACCTGATGGAGCTGCATCAGGGGAGGGTCAAGGGGATGTTAGGAAATGGCTCTGCTCCAGTCAGTGGTGGGCATGGAACAGGCTGCCCAGAGTAGCAGGCACTGTACTGAACTACTGGAGTTCAGGAAGTACCCCTAACACTCTCTACGACATTCCCCCCCACAAAAATCAGGGTGTTCCTTCCTTCCCCCCAACCCCCTTCAGTCTACAGGCACTGTAAAATCCTTAAAACAAACTCATTTATTCTAGTCTAGAGTTTATACAATTGCCTGTACAGCCTAAACACAATACTTATAAGAGAACTGCAAACTGATTTCAAAGCCATACAACATGGAAAACAAAAGTAAATACATGCTATGATTTGAGTTTACTCTGCTGTTGAATCAGATTCCTTTTTTCAGCAGGAAATTAAGAAGTCTGTGTTTCACTGAGCATTTCATTCTATAGCACAAACTGTTCGAATGACATCTTGTGGTGCTATTCAGTACTGCCACCCTCTCTCATTATAACATATTTTTAGTTCATAATCCCACTGTGATTTAAAGACAAACGATGAGATGAAAAATCATCTCTTTCCTTTTCAGCTTCACCTAACTTCCTTTTCAATCTGAAAAACAAATACACTCCTCAGAATGTGGTTTTTGTAGCTTTAAAACGTAGACTAAAGAGACACAAGGAAAAACAGTATCATGGATGTCTGAGTGTCACAGAGAACAAGAAGGCAGGTTACACTTAGACGACCAAGATAATTAACTCATCTAATGACTATTTTGCCAGTAGCTTCTCAAAGCACACGTCATTAGACAGTTTAGGTAATCTCATCCTCAGTAAGCAAAAATACAAAAATCATGAAACTAATACATGTTTACTGTTAAGCTACACAGCTATTTGACCTACGCTTGAGCAAGCCAGTGCAGGAACACCCAGAAGATACTGATACCACCAACTTCAGTGGACAACCTACACTTCAAAGGCTCTAACCAGACAGGAATGTGACACAGTAGTTTGAAAGGCCTTCTGAAGAGGTCTGTTGTTGGAGACCCTACTACACCACTGAAAACAAAGGTTACTTCTTGTCACCCGTTCAAACAATCATGCAAGACCATTGCTTATAGCTTATTCTGATAGCACCAACACCTTCAAAGCTACAGCAACGTTTCTGCAATAGAGAAATCTTCAGTGACAGAGACCAGTTACCCGATGTCTGAAAAACTGGCACCTGAACTACCACCACCACCTCGGCAGCAGGAGCAGGCCAGCATTCAGAATTTGTAGACACACGTAGATCACTTACAGACATGAATAGATGCAAAAGGAGTATAGGAGAGTAAGTAGTATTTCCAGCATTCCTGAAAATGCTAATGCTTCCTTTAAAGATACCTGTAAAAGGACAGTGTTATCACTGACAGAATCCACAACGGTGTTAGTATATTCACAGATATATGGCAAATTTCAGATACGCTGCTTACGAGCATTATAATATACGGCTCTTCACTTTCTACCAGAATACCAGAAATGTTCAACTAAGGAATTCTACTTTTCTCAAGAAAACTACTAGGAGGAAGAGGGAACATAGGCAAGGATAATCTCCAGAAAAGCAGAACTTCTTTTTGCAAGTGTCAGCCTTATAACAGTGCTACTGAAAAACATATGTAATGCCATTCACAATGCAGATCATACAGTCTACAATGAATACATTACATAAATCCAGTAAATGTTTAAAAAACATGGTTTAGAACTTAAACTCACCCTTCCAAAAAACAAACAAAAAACCAACAATAACAAAGCTAGGGCTTAAAAAAAAAAAAAAAAAAAAAAAAAAAAAGAGTCACTACATTACAGAGAATCACAGCAAATCAACAGTTCATTGCTTAGACTCCCATGTGTGCCAAGAGCACAGAAATAAGAACATATTCACCGCGTGTCACTTTCCATCAGATCTGACCAATTTCAAATGGGGAACTGCTCTGCAATACTGTTTCTGTTCATATACTGCATTTAGTTCCTACTGCTGTATTGACTACTGTGATCAGATTTTATCTTCTACAGTTGCCATTTCACCCAAACCATCCCTCTTCACCAGCTTGTGCATCCTACTGCAGCTGGCGTATCACCATCTCAGTGGGCACAGTGCCATTATAACAGATGGGAAAAGACAGTGGACCTGCCAGTGAGCTACTGTATGCATCAAGTTTGAGCATTAGGCCTGGACTTCCCTCCAAGAATTTCATAAATAGAAGTCTATACAAGCTTTCCATGACTGGTTGAACAGGGTATGCCAAGGTAAAACTAGTGAAGACTCCAAGAACATCTCTGGCAGTTGTTGAAAGCAAGTTTTTAGCTTTGATGAATTTGGAAATCTTGTGCACAGGGAATTGGGGAACGAGTACCTTAATGAAATCACCACCTTAGATCAACTTTCTCCAAAACAAGCTTGCAAAATCTCAGCAGAAAATAAATAAATAAATAAATAATGTTTGCAGCCCTGCTGAGTTTCGTAATGAATAGTTCAACCAAACAGTTAATACAGATCTGCAGGAAAAAAAAACAAAACCAAAAACTCGAATATTAAACTACGCTTGTATTTTGCTTGGCAGGAATATAGCTTAAAGATACAAAACAGTTAAGTTCAAAACGGTTGTTAACAAATTTTGCCATCTGTTTCAATACTACACTTACCAGTACCTGCTGATGTTACTCACAGGATTTACTTGTAATTTTTTACATTTAATTCAGATAAAGCAACAGCTAGTTATACTGTTGAATTCACGTTGCCTCAAAGACTATATACTACTATAAAACTACTATACTTCTATATTACAAAGCAACTAACACATGAAAATCCTCTATGCACCGGGTATCAACAGGGGTAGGCAGCAATACCATCAGTGTAGCATATGCAACTGATGTGGATTCTGGATACTAATTCTTTATTTTTCTTTAAAATTGGAAAGTGGTCAGACTTCTTATCCTTTTACACACAGCAACATTACATACTGTAAGGATAAACGTATCCCATTAACTGGGGTGATCTGCATCAAACTCCATCTGCATGACTGCATAGTAAAGTGAATATCATCTCCCTGGATTTCAGTAAGGCTTTTGAAGCAGTCCCCCATAAGATCTTCATAGAGGAACTGCTGAGGTATGGGCTGGGTGAGGAATAAATAAGGTGGATCAGAAACTGGCTGAATGGCTGGACATGAAGGGGTAGTGATTAGTGCTGTAAAGTAATCTAAGTTGTACCTCCAGAGTCAATATTGGGTCCCAATTAACATCTTCATTAACATTCTGAACAACAGGGCAGAGGCTAGTCTCAGTGAATTCAAGGATGACATGAAACTAGGGGTAGCGGCTGACACTCATGATGGGTGCCATGTAGACAGCAGGAAAGATGCTCTGCAGGTACGGGTCTGGAGGTTTTGAGGGGCACCAAGCTGAACATGAGTCAGCAGCATGCCCTTGGCTGCGTTAGGCAAAATACTGCCAGTAGGTCAAGTGAAGCAATCGTTCACACAAGCATAGAATCACCAAAGTGGCATGGCTTGAAGAGTCCTTAAAAACACCCAGTTCCAACACTGTCAAGGGCAGAGTTACCAACCACCATATCAGACTACCCAGGACCTCATCTTGAACACCTCTGCAGATGGGGCATCTAAAGCTTCTCCAGGCAGCCTGCGCCAGTGTCTCACCACTCTGAGTAAAAAAGATTTCCCAGTAAATAATCTAAATATCCCCTCTTTTATGACCACTATCTGTCCAAGTATAAAGTTGGTCCCTGCCCTGTTTATAATCTTCTTTGAGGTACTGGAAGGCCACATGAAGGTCTTTCAGAGCCTTATCTTCTTCAAGATAAATAAACCCAAATCCTTCAAACTTCCTTCACACAAGAGGTGCACCAGCCTTCTGATTATTTCTGTGGTCTCTTCTGGTCTCAACCCAACAAGCTCTAAATCTTTCTTGTGCTGGAGACCCCAGGCCTGGTCACAGTATTGAAGGTGGGGCCACTCAAGGGCAGGGCAGAGGAGGACAGTCACCTCCCTCTCCTTGCTGGCTGCCTCTCTTTGGATGCAGCCCAGAAGACAGCTGGCCTTCCGTGCTGCAAATGCACACTGCTGGTTCATGTCAAGCTTTTCATCTGCCAAAATCTCTAAATCTTTCAAGAAGTCACAAGAACTTCTCCCAGTCTGTACAATTACCTGGGGTTGATCTGACCCAAGTGTAACACTTGTTGAACCTCATTCACATGGGCCCACTTATGAAGTTTGTCCATGATCCTCTGAATGGCATCCCTCTCTTCTAGCATATTATCACATTCATAGCACTGAGCCTTCAGGGGTTCAGTAACCACTTGGACAAAGTCATGTGGCTGGGTTTTTGTGTGGTTCTGTATGGAGCCTGGAGTATGACTCAGTGATTCCTATGGGTTCCTTCCAACTTAGGATATTCTATGATTCTAACTGCACCAATAATAAAATCATAGAATGGCCTGGGTTGAAAAGGACCACAACAATCATCTAGTTTCAACCCCCTTGCAATGTGCAGGGTCACCAACCACCACACCAGGCTGCCCAGAGCAACATCCAGCCTGGCCATGAATGCCTCCAGGGATGGGGCATCCACAGCCTCCCTGGGCAACCTGTTCCAGTGCATCACCACCCACTGTGTGAGAAAATTTCTCCTAATATCTAACATAAACCTTCCTGCCACAGCAGGGAACTATTCCCTCTTGTCCTATCACTATCCACCCTTGTAAACAGCCATTCCCCCTCCTGTTTATATGCACCCTTCAAATACTGCAAGGCCACAATGAGGTCTCCTCAGAGCCTTCTCCAAGCTAAACAAGCACAGGTCCCCCAACCTTTCCTCATAGGAAAGTTGCCCCAGCTCTCTGATCATCTTAGAGCAAGGGACAAAACGAGAAGGGTGCAAACAACATAAATCAGACACAGTGCACAAGTCAGAGGGGATATTCGTGGCAGATCACTGAACGTTTTAACTAGAACAGAACAAACATTGGGTCAACAAGGAAGACAAGTGCAGCTGTGTGGCAAAGCGATGAAGCCTAGCAATGGCTGACCCAGAGAGCGGCACATCAGTCACAGCAGCTTCGCCTTGGCATTTACTGAACTGCGGCATAAAAAACACATCAGTCGAGGTTTCTAAGCACAGATGCTCTCTTTGTGCAGAACAATCAAACTGAAGAACTGATGATTGATTTCCTAATGTGTTCGAGGCTTCAGTTTATGGTCCTTTCTACTTGTTGCACTAGGAATAGATTTCCAATGTGTTGTAAGGTATCATTCCCACCTGGCAAACCACTTGATCCCTCTGCATATCCTGTCTGTCCCTCCAACTCACTTCTCCTCTAAGGAGGGAAAGGCTTTCTGCGCCACCGCATTCAGACCGGCCTCCCACCCTCGTTTCCTCATTCTGATTTCTGACAGACCTCCTGGCCCCTGTTCCCTCCCACCTTCAGGCAGACCGCTGCGCTTCCAGCTTCCACAAACACTCCCAATGACTTTTAAAAACAAAAAACACTTTAATGCAGAACGAAACTTACTGTGAACGCAGCTGGTTATTGGAAGCGATGCGGGACTGTACGTTTGTCCTTCCCAGAGAGCAATCGAACGGCGCCCCGTACCCACAGCACCACAGGGGTCGGGCGCGAAGGCCCGGAAGCGCGACACGAGGCACCCGGCACCACGAAGCGCCGTCCCGCGGCTCCCGCCGCCCCGCCCACAGCCACGCAGACGGCCACGCTCCGCTGCGCTTCCCCCGCCGCCCGCTTGGCCCGACCCGACCCGGCCCGGCCCCTTACTTCTTGGTGTCGCTGCTGAAGAGCCCGAAGGCTGCGGGTGCCGCAGGGGCCGTGGTGGGCACCGCCTCCTGCGCCAGCTCGGGCACCGCCTCGCCGCCGTGCTCGCCGTAGCCGATTCCGTTGCCGGACATGCCGCCGCTCCGACAAACTTACCGGCGCGACACTCCCACACGCTCCTCCCGGAAGCGGCGAGTGCCGGACCACGTGACGGGGGCGGGGCCACGCCTGTGGCTCGATGATGGCCCCGCCCCGCCGGGGGCGCTGCCGTGGCGGCGGGAGGAGCGGGCGGCGGCGGTGGGCCGTGCTCGCTGCGGCCGGGCCGGGCTGGGCCTGGCGTACCTCTAGTGCTGTGTGAGGGAAGGAAAGTTTGAAAATCTCAGAGCGCACATCTTCAGCGCGCTGCTGGCGTCCGTTTGGCGCCGCAGTTTGCTCCCTGCATGTGCTATTTCTGCCGTTCCGTTTTGCTTTCGGTAATTCTTACTGCTGAGGAGTCCAGATGTGGAGTCAGCGGTACGAGGGAGACGTGGGCCTGAAGGAGCGCGTCCAGAGAAGGGCCCACTCCCATGAGAACAGAGTGAGAGCTGTGTCAGCCTGGAGAACAGAAGGGTTAGGGTCAGGACCTGCCAGCATCGAAAGAAAGAAGGGGACGGACTCTTTAGTAGGGTCTGTGGTGATGGAAAGAGGGGAAATGGTTTCAGATCGAAAGAGGGGAGATTTAGGTTGGACGTTTGAGAAGTTTTCTGCAGTGAGGGTGTTGGGGCACTGGAGCAGATTGCCCAGAGGTGATGGTCAGGCTGGACAGGCTGGTCTCTCAGTAGGCATCCCTGTTCATTGCAGGGGAGGTGGACTAGACTGCCTTTAAGGGTACCTTCCGAGTTACACAATTCTATGATTCTATTCTGAACTTACCATTTGCCAGCACTACCACATGCTGACTTTGCTGCAGGTCTTTCCCAGGTTCTTAATGATCAAGAAGTTACTTTAAAATGCAAGGCAAAGGGCATGGGAAAAGTGAAGAGGAAACAGCTCAGGATCTGACAGTTTGAGAGTAATAGCTGCCATTTCCAGTGCTAACAACACTCAACATATCCACAACAGTGATGCAGCTCAGCATTTTGCATGCAACTGGCCACAATATGTATATATTTACAATCCTATTTTCCTACGTATCTCATCCGTTCCCCAGCAGCATTTGAGAAATAATCTGTGCTCATTAAAATGCCCTTCTTTCTATCTGTCTACTGACATAACTTACATTAGTGAAGTCCAACCTTTTCATCCTGAGAACTGAACTCATTTCCAAAAGGTTACAGTTCACAATCAATACTTTTTATCTTGCAGAGGGGAAAAATAAATGGGCTGTCATAATATTTTATGAAGCAGATCCTTGAATTTCCTGTCTTTCACCATCTAGTATATACATTTCTAATTGAAAACCGGTCATTGACAGGCATGTAAACTTGAGAATATGAGTTACCAATATATTAATTGTTGTGTTTATTACTTTTAGGGTCTCTGTTGGCTCCCAGTCACAAAGCAGAGATTCTTTATTGTCACCATTTTAGCTGATGGTTCTTCAAATTTACCTGAGAACATCAGATGAAAAGTTTAAACTATTGCTTTGAACTACAGAGATCTAAGAACTCGTACTGGCAGTCTTTCTAGATCAGGGTTTTCAAATCCTGCATTGATTTCAAAACATAACAATGAGAGCACTTGAACTTCAATCCTGGAAGTGGTTTTGTATCTGTGTACAAGGGCCCCTGGCTTACATCTTTTATTTGTGTGTAAGGCACGTACAATGTAGGAAGTGGCCAAGACCATAGTTCTCATAGTGGATCTGTTCTAGTTTATCTTGAGGTTGTCTGCCTCAGAATGAGGGGGATGTTTCAAGCTGCTTTGCTTCTTTGTAAAAAGCTGTAAAATGCATGCATTTTTTTTGCTGGCAATATGAAACACACTAAGTACAACAAACTAATTATTCTCTAATTATCATGCATAGCATTTAAAAAGTAATCTTAGAGGAAGGTTTAACAGGGGAAGAAAAAAAAACAAAAACAAAAACAAACAAACAAACAAACAAAAAAGACAAGTATAGTGGGCTTCTAGGTTGCTCCAGATAAGTTTGTGGGAATATGAACAAGCAGGAAGGCAAGCAAATGGGCTCCAGAGGAGGACAATGATGCAACTGTGTTAGAGAAAGAAAAACAGACAATAACAGAGAAGCACAGTTCAGCAGGGCCTTGAAACTGACAATGGAAAGCAGATACTGCATGCACATTTATTAAGTACCTTAATACAGTCATATCAGGAGGGCTCAGTACAAGTTCTTGCTGTTTTCTTTTAGCCTGAAAATACACCATGCTCATTCACTGAATATCCCCAGGCTGCATTAACTACTCTGAATAATCTTGAAGGGGTGATGTGTTCACACATGGAATTTATACTCATTCAAGATTATTTCAAATTGCTGGTTTACAAAGCACAAAATATCACTGAATCTAAATGCATTTGCATTCATTGACTACAGAATTCTGTATTTCAGGTTTTTGCACACCACAAACAACATCATAGATGATAACTGAAGACTCGCAGAATATCCTGAGTCGAAGGGCACCCCCAAGGATCATAGAGTCACAGGATCATAATCATAGAACCTTTAGAGTTGTAAGGGAGCCTTAAAGGTCATCTTGTCCAACTCAGCTGCAATGACAAAAGACAGGTTATTTTACAGTGTGTTTTAGTGTGAATTATATCCCCTCTTTTTCTTTTTCAGCTGAGCTGGGTTGCCATATGTTTACTTGGTGCCCTCTGGTGGATCATATTATTAGTATGTTCTTTGTCATAACAAATTCAGTAGATGCAGTGGTGAAGAAGCTTATTTTAATGGCATTCAAGCTCTCTGCAACAGAAACTTTGCAATGTTAAATGTTTTCCTCATGTTTTCTATATTGCTGATAATTTTGGAGTCACCTAAAATGTGCTGTTGTTGCAGATCCTACACAAATGTGCAACAGTGTTGACTTTGAGTTGCATCTTAGTAACTCAGTAGTAACTCCAGTAGTAGCGTCATGAAAATGATGAAAGGTAAATTATGATATGATACAAACTTCCGAATATTAAGATTTCTCATTCTGTAATTACTTTGACATCTGATGTTTAGTCAGTTAGTTTAAAATTAAACAACAGAAACTAATTTCCTAACTAGGAATATGAGGGGTCATTGCAATGCACTTTCTGCCTGTGACCCAAACTCAGTATTCCACAGTAGTAGTCCAGAAAAACTCTTATGCAAGAGACAAAGCAAGTGGCTCTGAAAAAATCTTTGATCATCCTTATCCAATTGGACGTGTATTTGGGAATGTAATAAAAAAAAAAATAAGTACCTGAAAGGTTCTTATAGTGAGAGTGGGGCAGGTCTCTTCTCACTAGTGACAAATGACAGGATGAGGGGAAATGTCGTCCTCAAGTTGCGCCAGGGCAAGTTTAGGTTGCATATTAGGAAGCACTTCTTTACAGAAAGGGTGGTTAGGTACTGGAATAGGCTCCCCAGGGAGGTGGTTGAATCACCATCCCTGGATGTGTTTAAGAGCCGTTTGGATGTGGTGCTCAGGGATATGATTTAGTGGAGGGTTTTTAGAGATGGGGTACTGGTTAGACTGTGGTTGGACTTGATGATCTTCAAGGTCTTTTCCAACCTGGGTAATTCTATGATTCTATGATTCTAAAAGCAAACAACTGTTCTTTTAGAAGTACTCATTCCTTATGGCTACCATATAATACACAGGAGCTGCTCAATATGCACTCTTGAAACCAGCTGACCCCAGATTCTCTTTTGTTCCTACTGTTTTGCTGTGAACTATAAAATTACACAATACGTGTTGCCTGGCTTCATTAATTAATATTCCTTCCAATGCTTACAAAGATTTTGATTAATTGGTGAATAAGCAAAGCAGAAAACAAACAGCACAGATGCTGAGAGTGAAAGCAGAAATATTTGAAGGAAAAAACAATTCTGGAAAATCTAAGCATGGCTTTTCCAACTTCTGATTTTTTTAATCTACAAAAAGGCAGGGGTCTAGCTAAGTTAGAAGAAAATGTATTTTACTGCCTTAGGTAATGCAGCTTTAATACACCCTAAAAACCTGTGCCTGTATAAACAATTTACACTGTAACATATCTGGCTGGGATGAGCCCATTGGGTTGAGGTTAGCTTCAAACTTCATTAGGGTTTTGCCTTTGTTGAAAGATTAAAGCACAGATTTTCTTGCTTTTATTAGTACTTAACGGTTTACTCGTTGTTTGAAGTTTTTTTTAATCTAGTTTGAAATAAACTCTTCAAGATGTGTGCACATAGTTGATATGTTTATGATAATGTATCTCTCTTTATTGTACTATGTGCTGGCCATAACCTAGAAATGCCACTGATCGAGGTGTCTTTGCAAATCCATGCTATGGTCGTTGGAAATAGTTCTTAATGGATCCTGACTTTTGTAAAGAAAATCAAGCTGCACTTACTGAGGACTTCAGCCTTTGCATTCCTGTGTACTCAGACATCCTCTATGTTTTACTTTCAAACTGTACTGGAATAGCTAACACACATACATGTTTGTTTCTGCTTTCCATTGTGCTGCAAGTGAATTGCCTGGCAGAAATAAAGTGCCAAATATTCCTAGAAGGAATAGCATTCTCGGAGTGTGTCTCAATCCTCCACTCAACATAGAGAAATAAATATCTATCCTAAACAACTTTTATCCAGATTGTGAGTTATTAATTCAGTTTCCCACTGAGTGAACAGCAATTACAATACACACAACAACAAAAAGAGAAGAAAATAAAAAAGACATTTGTGAGTCCCTTGCTCACAAGCAAAAGAAGTCTTAGATGTAAACATTCCATGACTTCCATGTCATAGGGCCAACTCTGCATCAGTCCTGGTATAGACTGCAGCACTGGACGTGGTTTAGTGGGAGCTATTGCTAATAGGTGAGCAGTTGTACTGGATGATCTTTAAGGTCCTTTCCAACCTTGGTGATTCTATGAGTCTATGACTATTGGATCAGACCTTATCTAAGTTGTACGAACATAGCATTCAAATATTTTCACTTTTCTGAACAGCTGGAGCATGATGTCCTTCGAACACAATCCCTTCTTACTTCTGCAGCTGTCAGCATGCATCCTGTCCCAAAGGGGGTGAGTAAAGATAGCCTACAACAAAGATTTCCCTGTGCAAAGAGATATGACTTCTTTTCAAGCACTTTTGTGCAACTTGAGGACACAAACTAATCAGGAATAGAATAGAATAGAATAGAATAGAATAGAATAGAATAGAATAGAATAGAATAGAATAGAATAGAATAGAATAGAATAGAATAGAATAGAATAGAATAGAATAGAATAGAATAGAATAGAATAGAATAGAATAGAATAGAATCTGGTCTACTAAATATATTAAAATATGAAGTGAAGCCTACCCTTAAATAGCAGAGGAAAGGCGAAACATTATTTTATTTTATTTTATTTTTATTATTTTATTTTTTAGTAAGAAGAAGGAGAAAATAAGCAATGAAGGCTCAGAACAACACCATGGCTCTTTCAGATGGAAGCAATTACTGAAGATAAAATTCTGACACAGCGTGTAATAAAATTTGTAGAAAAAACGTGGGAGAGTCTTTTACTGGAAGAGTAACAAAGAAGTAAAAGGAAGGCACGATGCCAAGAAGTGGTTACTCCTCATATTTTCCTAAGGGTGAAACACTTACATTACATATCCTACTGGATTATTATTATTATTATTATTTTTAATGTATGATAATTTCTAAATGGTTTCTGGAAGGAACATAATGAGCTGGCTGAGAATCAGATCTGTAAGCAATTGCTACACTCAAGTGCACTTGTATATGAAAGGGGTGAAAAGGCCAATAAATTATTTTCCTGGCAGATCAGGAATGAGGAAGTTGAAAGATTTACCTTGGAAATCACACTGGATACACAAAATGTAGTTGAGGACAAGAAAATAAAAGCAGCCTTTTTTCTTTTCTTTTCTTTTCTTTTCTTTTCTTTTCTTTTCTTTTCTTTTCTTTTCTTTTTTTTTTTTTTTTTTTTTTTTTTTTTTTTTGTCACAGATTCCCTCTGCAGTCACAGTGATCGCTCATAACCTCAAACTCCAAAGGCCATGGAAACTTTTCTTCTTGCTGAGCAATCTCTCTGGCTTCTCTTGGGATGAGATAAGGAGTCACAACTAAAACAGGGATAAATAGTTGCCATGGGATGCTACTGATGCCAGTAGTTTTCATTAGTCAAGGAAAAACAAGACAAATTCAAAAAAGAAAAGGTTATGAAGCATAAAGATAACATCTCTGGCTCAGTAATTGCCGGAGCCAAAGGTTTATTGCAGAGAAGCATCTTGTAATCTCCTTGTTCTGAATCTCCTCCACAGATTCTGGCACCAGACAAATTTAAATTTAAGTATTCTGTGCTAGATTGGAGATCTGCAGGTACAACTGTTAAAGAGATGCTTTCCAATTCACTATGTCTATTGCAGCTATGTAATTGTGTGGAAGTCTTGCAGACTTGTAATACAGTTCAGCAGCTGAAAAAGAGACTGCTCATGAAGAGCCAACTTTGTACAAACTGCACAAAGTTTGTGCAGTCCACACACCATAACTAGGATTTTCAGTACAAGTAATGAAAGGATTTAGCATTTATGAAGATTGCTCCAAAAATAATGCCCCTATTTTATTATGTTGGCGCTATGGCAGTAGAAGTTGAACCTTCCCTCCAGTATTCCATTATATTTTGTTGCCATGTGACAGATGGCAGCACAGGGGCACTCTGACAAAATGGCATCTGACATGGACGAATCAAGCAAACTTGCATTGAAGAAGAATGTTTTGTAGCTGAGAACTGGCTCTACCAAACAGTGTTACCGTGCTCTTTGTAACTGTTGTAGTTTCCATAGTAATAGATAGGAGACATTATTTGCAGAACAACATACATGTGTCATCTAATGGTATGGTTCACATTCCACCAAAGACTTGTAGTCCAGCAGAAAAGGAATTAAACTCATACTACATTTCTTCTTTTCAGTTTCTTCTTCCAAAAATAAATAAATAAATAAATAAACATGCCATTCTATCATATCTATAGTCAAAGAACGCCACGAATAGGGCAAATCAGGCTGCACATCACATGCTACTCTCAAAATCTGAAACATAAGAGCAGCTTCATGTTTTATTTCAGAGAAAAACAGAAACATGCTTTGTTTTCAGACCTACATATCCCTCTTAGGCCTCGTATGCCATAATGCCTTTGAAGAGAAAGAGTCTATTCACTCATAACAGACCGCCATGCTAAGTCTTTAAGCATGGGAAATGTTTATAGCTCTGCTATCTTCATAAAGTGCTTGAGATGTTACAAGGATGACCTATCTGTTCTGCTCTCAGGACTCCATCACCCGTCTTGCTGGTTTTATAGTTCTTCAACTGAAACACTTCAGTGGTGCATATTTATGAAGTACAGTACTCCGCAGAAGAATTCAGTCCTTCAGTAGAATCATCACTTAAGTCAAAACGGACAATATGATTTAACAGAAAGTCCTTAGATGAAACTAGAAGATCATGTTGAAGAGGAAAATCCTGTTTCACCTTTTATACCTCTTTGTTCCCGCAACTGAACTCAAAAGAAAAAGAAAAAGGCCTTTATTACAAAACATAACTGGAAATTAATTACTTTATGTGGAGATGTGACTGTTACTCAAAAGAATACCAGGCAAGCAGCTAGCAACCATCAGAGGTTCTATGTATATATTTCTATATATATATTTCCTTTCAAAACAAGATAAGTTGCACAAACATTTGACAGTATCTCATATAAACTTCCTGACACCACTGTCATCAGAAAATTTTACTTCTGCATCCTTTGATGCCTGCATTGCTTCCTTCTTTTTGATCATTACTGACTGGTTCATTTCTACTGAAGGTAGACAGCTGGATTTCTACTTCATCCCTTTAGTGGGTCTTCATCAAGGAAAGATAGCTGTCCATCACTGGTTTGAGTTGCAACCCAGTAATCAAGGCATTTCATGCTTATTTTTGTAAGAAGAAAATGATGGGAAAAACAAAGTCAAATTAATGGCCAGTGCTGGAAAAAAGGAGCAGCACAGGGACACACAGAGAGAGTGTTATCTGCCCTGAAAATTTAGAGCTGAACATACGGAAAAGATGAACCTGGCACAAGAGTCCGGATACTGAGAGGATGGGAGTGGGATGAGGAATGCAGCTGGGACAACACCTACACAACGGCCAGGGTGGTCTACATCTGCTTCTCCTCAGCAGAGCTTTGTGCTCAGGGCTTTGCTACTGGAGCAGAAGATAATACAGAACACTGGGGAGCACTACTCCACCCATGCACATGTTCACCTACATGTGAGGGTGGGGTAGCAGGGAAGAAGATGAAAGCACCAAAGGTTTCAGCTCTGAAACCAAACAGCCTTCTTTCTGCCTTGAGAAAATACTTCTCTTTGATGCAGTTTTGAACACAATGTCCTATTCCTTGAAAATAGAAACAAGGACCACAAAGCAGTTTCCTTTTGCACACTTTGCAAGCCCTGAGTCTGGGGCCCTTCAAGACCTCTTTCTGTAGTCATATGTCCTCAGACACCCATTCACCCTTTCTTCTTGTTATGGCTAATGGCTTTCTTCCTCATACCTGCGTTTTACCAGTCTAGTTCCCTAAGTGGCTGATTTTCATACAAGATGTACTCACATCCATTTCAGCAGAAAAAAAATTAAGCAGAATTATAACCTCTGGAATCAGGCTATTTCCACCCAAGAAATTCATAATGAAGTGTCTAAATTCAGGCATACTCATTTCAAAGGGTATGCAATTCTAAGCACTAGAACAGAGCACACCAACAAAACACCTTTAAATAGAGGAGAATTTTCAGCCTTCCTGAAAAAAAGAAGTTTGAGCTGTAAGTTACTTAGGAAGTTAATAGTCCAGCTTGCCAGAAGATGTCACTTCTTTGTTTGTTCTCTCTTGCTTTAAACATTTGTAAGTAGGGTTCTTTATTTCTCCATGCACTTTTACTCAACTTCTGCTATGACAGAGATGCAAAAAAAATTCACTCTGAACATTAAGCAGGTCTAGGAGAGCTCTTAGATGAATCTGTATTTTTGCCTTCTACTACTCCCCACTGGAGTACAGGGACCAGGAGATAACCTTTCATTCTGACCCACTGCTTTTGAGACAGTAACATGAAAGTAATACGTAAAAATCTCTAGAGCAATACATGGAAAAGTGGTGTAAAATGTGCCTGGAACAGAAAATGGGAAGTCAAAAGGGAAATTATCTAGGTAACACAGCTTTAGAAAGGGTTGAAAGAATATACAACAGAAACAAAAGTTCAATTATCTGCACAATATGTAGGTTAAAGACACCAAATCTGTTCTCTAAAGGCGCTGATATTGTTTGTTCTATTCTACATACATAGAGTAAATACAAATTCTAAGTCTGCAGATCACAAATAAAACTAAAAGATCCTTCTTTTTTTCTTTTTTCCCTTAAAGTTACTTTCAGATTTTTGATGTAAACTTAGTTTTGAAACTGACTTAACACAGCTGCATTTGAAAAAAATGTGGTTTTAAAACTTGGTTATGTAAACTGACTTGTGGCCTGGTCTTGGCTGGCCCACAGCCCCATGGGGATGGGCAGTATTGAGGCTGGGACTGCCCCAGGGCTCCTGTCTGCTGGGGCACTGGGAGAGAGCCCTCACTGACCCCCTGGACACCTGGCCTTTCCCTCACTTGCTCTATGCTGTTGTTTATAAATCCACAGCTGGGAAAGGACTGTTCACAGATAAGTCCTTGTTTTGTGGTATAAAGAACAATATTATTAGCATTTGTCAGTATTGAAATAATACACACATACGTATATATATATGTATATATGTATATGTATGTATGTATATATATATATATTTATAGAATGGTGAATGAAAATTCACCTTTTCAGTGGTAGTTCCAGCTGTGGGCACAAGAGGTAGTTGTTTTCACAGGAAACTTCCAGCAGGTACTAAATATTATTTAACTTGCTTTTATGTTCAAGATAAGCAATGACGGCCAGCTACTTATTTCTTTTTCTGTGTTATATGTAGAAATATATTTACAAGAAGTTGCAATAACTGTAAAGATGTAACATGGAGAAAGGAGAAAGCCGTGAGTTAACTTACAATGGGCTATAGTGAATAACTTGCCCAGGGCATCTTAAGGTTTGAGAGGGGGTGAAGAGTCCTGAGTGTTCTCTAGACAAGAAAAAAAAAGATCCTTCTTATGCAATTATGAGGCCAGACTACAGACAGTACAGTTAATTGGGTTGATATCACAGAATCACAGAATCCTTTTAAACTAAGACAGAGGAGTTTTATGTTAGAGATTAGAAGAAAGTTTTTCACACAGAGGGTGGTGATGCACTGGACCAGGTTGCCCAAGGAGGTTGTGGATGCCCCATCCTTAGAGGTATTCAAGGCCAGGCTGGATGTGGCTCTTGGCAGCCTGGTCTGGTGGTTGGTGACCCTGCACATTGCAAGGGGGTTGAAACCAGATGATCATTATGGCCTTTTTCAACCCAGGCCATTTTATGATTCTATGATTCATTGGCTTCTGAGCCACCCACTGTGTGTCAACAGGTGCTCAGAATGCTGCAGTTGAAAGTGAAGAAGCATTGACTGAGACTGTATACTTGACAATACTCTCAGAAGGCCTTGATTCTATCTCACTACTTCACGCCACTGAGAGCACAAAGACAGTACATCACAGAAGTGCAAATCCTGAACAAAGATTGAATTGGCTCATTCTTTAAATATGCATTTTCCTACAGACACAGCAAATACAGAGCAAGTACTAAGCAGAACCAGTGCAGTCTGCAGGGGCTGAGCATGACTTAAAATGAGATGCCTCTCTCACCAGCCATAAATCAATGTATTTCAAGCAGAGACCACTGACATCCCTCATCCTGCCCCTAAGAATCAGTGGGGCTGCAAGCACTACAGCAATTCAAATTCCTAGTTAGAAATTTTGTGAGCACAGATCCGTTACTTCAAGAGAGATTTGGCTCTGGTCTCCTTTCTTGGCTCCTCATCCTGATGGACCCAGCTACCACAGTTTCAGTAATGGAGTTCAGGGCTCAGCTGGCATCCTTGTTGCTGGGTGGTAAGACATTGTGTTGAGCATCACTTATTTTGTGTACTGCTTTTTCTGTTTTGTCTTTGTTGGCTCTAATTCCAACCCCTTTTCTATTGAGCTGTCTTTATCCCCACCCATGAGTTCTACTTTTGTTTTTGCCTAATTCTCTCCCCATCTCCCTGAGTCTCTGCATGGTACTGAGCTGCCTGCCAGGTTAAATCACAGCAGAAATCTACCAGACAGAAAGGTAAGCAAAGTTTGCAGAGCCAGTGGAAAATAATATGACGAATTGTGATAACTACTTTAAACTCAACACCTCCTAACAGAGAATAAGGCATACGATATTTAATGCTAAACACTTCACAGTTTTTAATGTTTTAGAATAGCAATAGAAAAAAAAAAATAAGTGCAGGAGAACATCTTTGAGACACTGGGCATTGATATATCACAGAACAAGCTAAGCTTGAAAAATAAATCCAACTCTTAATAAAACAGGAATGTTTTCCAACTTTCTTTGAAGCTATTTCTTTCATATATATTTTTTTTCTTTCTGAAATTTAATCTTAAGTGGTGGTTTAAAATTGGACATTTGCAGTGAAAATATAATTTAATAGTGAAGTACTGGTAACAGTAGTTCTCCAGTGACTACAAAGACAGCTGTGAAAACTTAATAAAACTGTAATTCCTCATACATATTGCTATTTTAGCACCACGTGCACTCAAATGTTTAATTAAAATAATTGCCTGTATGGTTCTGGATCATCTTTTTTATGGAATGGAGACCTGATATGGCCTTCTACCTACTCCTTACTTTAATTAAGCTGAGCTGTAAATCTTTTTTCCCCCTACCCCCACCGTTAGTTCAATTTAAGCTCTTCTCTTTCCTCTCCACAGTAATTATCTCCAGTCAGGGCACCCATTGTTCAACAATCTATTCCTAACTATGCAGAGAGCGTAACACACATAAAATGTAGATTGTTGTACAAGCTAAATCCTGAAAGTGTGTTTTCCAATCCAGTCCTCCCCACAGACCAAATAGAACATGTATAGAATATGTATTGACTCCCATTTCAAATGAAAACTGTTCTGTGCTGGGACTATCTTTTACAACAGCATATCTTCAAGATTTAATGACAAGCTTATTATTGAAGCTTATTTGATTATTGCTATTCAAATTCAGTGTATTTGAATCTGAATTCATGCCAGTTCTACTCGTGTCATGCCCAAGGAGGTTGTGGGCGCCCCATGCCTGGAGGTATTCAAGGCCAGGCTGGATGTGACTCTGGGCAGCCTGGTCTGGTGGTTAGTGACCCTGCGCATATCAGGGGGTTTGAAACCAGATGATCATTGTGGTCCTTTTCAACCCAGGCCATTCTATGATTCTATGTCTTCTTTTTTATGCCAGATTTAGCAATTGTGTATTCCGTGTGCATATATAACTATGGATTGATTGGTGTAGGGTTGCTGTTTGTCACAGTTTTTCCAATGTTCTTGAAGAGGTCTGTGTCAGCAGCATGGAATGAATGGCATATTATCCCTCAAAAATGCATCTGGAAATGTAATTCTTTACCTGAATTTCTTCTAAATTACTGAATACCTCTTTTGGATATTGGTAACTAGATGGACCAAAGAATCTGAAGTGAAAAGAAACTTCTTTCTCTTTTAATAGCATGGATTTGAAATATCACAAAAACAGGACTATGAGAGTGTGGAATAAGATGGCAGAAAAGAGTGAAACTCATTCAGGAGTTTTGGCTACTGATTTTAATACCCAGACTCCAAACACGTGACTCAAACAAACACGAAAGCCAAAGAAATGGATATATTTTGCAAGAACTTCAATGTCCCAAGTGCCACAAAGTTAAATTTGTTTGTCTCTTGTATACTACCATGTGACTTGCATCCATCCAGAAAAAACAGAAAGCGCTGTATAATTCAGAAATTAAAATTCATGCGTGCCTTTACTGATAAGAATATATTAAAGTAATTTTCATATGTTATTTGAATAGCAAGGAACCAAATGAAAGATAGACTTCAATCAACCAAGCTAAACTTTTGGAAATATCTCATTTAATTTGTTAATTCCCTCCAGAAAGATAATCAGTGCACTGAAGTGTGTGCCAAATGACGGCACTTCTAAGAAAACATTTTCATTAGTTTCTCAGCATATCAGGGAGACACAAAATAACAAAACATTAAAAAGAACAGCGGTGTCTGAGACAGCAGTAATTTTAGTTTTAGTGGTTACGAAATAGATGTCAGAACCAGTACAACTGCATAAAGCATAGAAGAGATGGGTCATTCTTAAAATTAAGGCAGATTTTCAGATTTCCACTGCTACCACGGGAGATTTCTAGGCCATTCCACGAAAAGCCTCACCATCGTCATCTATGATTTCTTGTGTGGAAAAAAATGGCAGAGAAAGCAACAGAATCTATGCACACTAAAATGGAATAGATATGCAAGGAATGAGATTTGTAATAAATCTGTAGACCAAAGGCTTTCATTCTAAGGTAGCTGCTTGCTCAGATGCATCATGTCCTAGATCTTGCTACTAACCATAAACAGCATCTTAGATGAGTAGCTTAAATTGGAGGGGCACATTACAGATTTAGTCAAATTAATCCCATCCAAAAAGAAATGTAAAGTTGGACAGAGTTATGGAACTCTAAAGCAAATTTCTCCCCAGATCTATTTAACCATCTGTCTGAAGGCCTGCCAGTAAATCCAAGTTGTTGTAGACCTCATGAATCACGAAAAAAAAAGAGAATATAAGTAAATTTATTGGAAAGCATTCTAGTCCCATGACCAAGTGTTGTGATTTAACTTGTCAGGCAGCTCAGTACCATGCAGCTGTTCACACACTCCCCAACATTCAAATGTGGGAGAGATAATCAGGAAAAGGTAAAACTCATGAGTTGAGATTAAGACAGTTTAATAGGGCAGAAAAAGAAGGGAAACAATTATTTACAATAACATCAATAAAAATGAAAGTAACAACAACTGTACTTATACATATAAAAAACAAGTGATGCACAATGCTCACCATTTGCCACTGATGATCAGCCAGTCACCAAGCAGCAGCTTCCCTCACCTCAGCCAGGCCCTTCAGTTTCATAATTCCACATCACACTGAATGCATGAAATATCCCTGAGTCCAATTATAACCATCCCCACCCTTCTCACTAGCACTATAAGCTGCTGTGTGCAATGGATTTTGCCCTGGTCCTAGAAAGGAGTCACTGTATGGTTTGCCCGAGTAATTAATGTGGGTGACTAATATGAAATAGTGAAGATAGCAAAAGGACAATTTAGTAAGCTGAGCAATGTGATGGGCTACTACTTAACTGCACAAGAAGAAGTTAATTCACTACTGAAGCATCATTATTTAAATAATACTTACCTGCTCACCAGGCATCTACTTAGAGCTAAATCACAGCAAGCCTGTAAGAGCTTGCCTCTCCATCTAAACAAGACAGGCAAGTCAAAATGAGTGATGAGATATTCGTTTTAGTAATTTTCAGTTTAGCCACTTACTAGAATTACTACTGGGTGCTGTATCTTTCGTTGCTTCACTTATCATTTCGTGTTTGAAGCCATCTGATCTGTATTTCTGTTGTTCTGTTCTGAACACCTAAGCTATGTAAAGGAATACTGATATCTTCTTTCCCTTTAAAGAGCTACTTAGCTGCAGGAAAACAAGATGAAATAAAGCAACAAAGGTTAGAATTTTATTTGAACTAGAATAACCTTTACTGCTGGATGAATATGGGTATGTGGGACTCTCACCTTTAAATTTCAGTCTGCCATCTTTGCAGCAGCAAACCTTTCAAATACTGTAAAAGCATTGCCTGAAAGATAGGAATTTGAAATAGATATTAGAAATGTTCTGTTGCTATTATTGAAATCTCAAGGTCTTTAAGGCTAGTTGTTTTTTATTCTGGAGCAGAGAGAAGAGTTAGATATTAATAACAGACTTCTGCAATATAGCTTTTGATTATTATTATTAAGAAGATATCAGAGCAATCTCTAATCCATGCAAAGCCCTAAAACCACTAAAGAAACTTAAGGGTAAGACAAGTTCTAGTGCACTCTTCAGATTTCTTCTTATCTTACTTTCTGTAAGGATAATAACATCATTTTCTTAATAATACTGAGATTCTTTGTCCAGGTTCTTCTCTGCTCACAGCAAATGCAATAGGATTATTTTATTTTATTTTAATTTTTATTTCAACCCATGATAAAATTGTATATGGATTTTATTCTTGGAATTTTATTCGACTTAGATAATTATTCTTACATAATCATAGAATGGCCTAGGTTGAAAAGGACCGTAATGATCACCTAGTTAAAACCCCCCTGCTATGTGCAAGGTAAATATAATGTGTTCACTTGTTTTGTTTCTTTGGTTCTCAAGTTACACCAGCGGCGTTGTAACTTGAGCTGCACACAGCGCAAACAACCATTATGTTTAAACAAGTTGTTTTCACTTTTCTTTTCATTCAATATTTTCTTTTAATATTACATTCTGTGAAATAGTTTTAACTGAAGGCTCATGCATAAGATTAGATTTTTACATTGCTTAATGCATTTATCCTCTTAAAAGATCAACTCTTCTGGTAATACTTAATATTATTTAACTGCACTCAGTAATACTTGAAATATAATGACTATTGATATAGTATGTTTCTTCACTTAATTGCTTCAGACTTAGCACTGAAAGAAAATGTTTTCTCTACCTTAAATTATAGATAAACAACGTACAGTGTTTATTTACTCATAGGTTACTTTATGGCTTTGCATTAGATTTCAACATACTTTGTTGCCTGCTCTGCCTTTCTTAAACATAGAAAAAGTATCTGCATTAATGTTTCCCCTTTTCTACCAAAGGGGTAAAGGTTCAGACTAAGGGCTTGACTTGTTCTGTATTTGTGTAAGTGCTCTTTCATTATATCAGTAACTCTCCAGTATTGGTGGAGCTTTCATACAAACACAAAGGATGTCTTATTAAACCATGAGGAGTGTCCTTCAACTTCAATCACTGATGTTTGGATTATTTTCATTTTCACTTTTTTGGTATCTCTTTATTTTTATTGTGACCAATCAATGAGAAATTGTAGCTCTTTTTCTCTTTCTTTTTCTTTTTCTTTTTCTTCTTCTTTTTCTTTTTCTTCTTCTTTTTCTTCTTCTTTTACTTTTTCTTTTTCTTTTTCTCTTTCTTTTTCTCTTTCTTTTTCTCTTTTTTTTTTTTTTTTTTTTTTTTTCTAGAGGTTTGTTGCTAAATATATAGCTTACAGTTGCATAGTGGTAGTGCAGTAATAAAGCAGACTGTTACAAAGCTAAGTTTAATTACTCCAGCTTGCCACTGAAGAAAAAGAGTTTTGTTTACACAGGTCTGACCTCTTAAGCATTCCAGATGTTGCAGAATGAGACACACAAGAACTGAAATAGATGTTTACTCCTCATATAGGCGTTCTCCTGAGAAAACAGATCCTTTAGCCAGTTCCTTTTCCCTTTTTCTCTCACGTTTCCACATGAATTGGCTTTTTTTTTTTTTTTTTTTTTTTTTTATTATTATTATTATTATACTGAATGCTCTTCTTCTCTAGGAAGGAAAAAGGCTTTACTACTCTGATAGTGGAGTAAGTACTCTAGATAATAACTCATGCTTCAAAAATAGTAAGTTAAGTATTAGTTACAGAGACCAGTGTAATTTCTCTTCTACAAGACACCACCTGATATAACAGAGAAATTCCTTATCTCTTCACATTGCTTTATGGAATCATTGAAACACTTCCTCAGTTGTGTCATTTTACTTACTGATGCCTCCCCCTGTTCAATTTAGGGCAGTATAAGGAACTTTCTCAGCTATCTTAACATATGTTTGCTCTTGGATTAGAACTCTTTTCTAGTTAATGTTTCTTCATTCATTAGGCTTAGACAGCTAGCATTTCTTTATCCTCTCTTTGCCAACACTTCTGACTATTATGAAAATGGACAACCTTTCTCTTCCCTAGAAAGTAATGATGCTCCTTCACTTAACAAATAAAATACACAGTAAACTTGCAGAGGAACACTGTGGGAAGAAGTGAGACCAAATACCCTGTCTCCACTTTGGTAGGGTTTTGTCAGCTTACTAGAAAGGCCCTTCTGTTCACAGTTATTCAGTATAGCTCCTGTGGGGCCACCTGCATGGAAAGCAGCTCAGGAGAAAGCAGCTCTGGAGAAAGCTCTAATGCCCCTGGTGAGCACCAAGTTGAACATCAGTCAGCAACGTGCCTTTGAGGAAGAGCAGGGTTCACAGTACTCTCGGTTGTATTAGGCAAGGTAAGACCAGGAGGTCAAGGGAAGAACCCCTTCCTCCCCTCTCAACACACCATTGATGAGACCAGACCTAAAGTTCTGGGTCCAGTTCTGGATCTCCCAGTACGAGAGAGACACAGACAAACTGGAGAGAATCCAACGGAGGGTCTTAAAGATGATGAAGAGACTGGAAGTCCTATCCTGCGATGAGAGGCTGAGAGAGCTGGGGCTGTTCAGGCTAGAGGGAGGCTCAGGAAGGATCTCTTCCTTGCCTATAAATGCCTGAATGCAGCATGCAAAGAAGATGGAGTCATGCTCTTTTCAGTCATGCTTATTGCCAGGACAAGAGAAAAAGGGCACAAATTGAGACACAGGGGGTTTCATCTGAACATCAGGCAGCACTTCTGTGCTGTCCAGGTGATGAAACACTGGCACAGGTTGTCCAGAGGCTGTTCGAGTTCCCCACTACCGTGCTCTGGACGTCCCTGCTTGAGCAGATGTTCAAGAAGGTGACCTCATTTCACACCAACATGTAACAGCAGCATACTAATGTGGTTACAGCTCTTATGCTTCTATACTTTCAAATACTTTGTACACTCTGAAGAAGTAAAATTTTACTCATAGCAGTAAATGACTAGGAACGTGATGATCTTTTATATAATGCAAACTGCAGGACTATGTGAAAAGAACTTTTGTGGAACAAAGAAAGACACAACGAACAAGAGATCTGGCAAATGAGTAATCAAGCTTGGTAGCTTCTTGAGCCAGGCATAAACATGTATGAGGTGCCTGGTTGGTACATGTGACCAAGTGGTTGTTGTGAGGGCATAAAGGCTGTAAGCACCTTCAATAAAGGTCTTTGTTCTGCACCAGCAATGGAGTCCATGACTCTCCTGCTATAAATATTGAAGTGATGAAGTTGCTATTCTTATCTCTTTATTAACTATGTTCAGATGAGAGTTGAAAAACTTAGAATTGAAATTTTGATGTCGTCTGCTTAACATTTCAGAGAAACTGTTAAGATACTGATTAATTGGTTACCTTCAGAGTAGTTACAAGTTTACATTAATGGAAATACACTGTACAGAATCACAGAACTGCAGGGGTTGGAAGGGACCTCTGGTGATCACCTAGACCAACCCCTCTGCTAAAGGAGGTTCCCTACAGAAGGTTGCACAGGAGAACATCCAGATGGGTTTTGAATATCTCCAGAGGAGACTCCACAGTCTCTCTGGGCAGCCTGTTCCAGTGCTCTGTCACCCTCAAGGTAAAGAAGTTCTTCCTCATGTTCGTATGGAACTTTCTGTGTTCCAGTTTGTGCTCATCACCCTTTATCTTACCTTTCATTGTAAAGTCTTTACACAGGAATTAACATGGTTTCATGGAGTTTGTGAAACATATTCCTGCAGAGACAAGAGGCCTGGAAAGCAGCACAACTCAGTGTCCATTCAGGTATGAATAAAAGAGGGAGTACAAACAATCCAATTACAAGAAAGAAACAGAAAAATGGCATTATTAAAAGCCATCAATCTGGTGGCTACATCTTTAGATACTGCCTTTTAATACAGGTAAATTAGTAAACATGTTCGCTCTGGTCTCAAAATGAAAGGTAGTGCTTATTAAGCTTCTTCCACAAGGCAAACATAGCTATGACACAGGAATCAGATGAATACTTCTTAGCTACAACAACCACTAATCCTTTTTATTTATGGAACATCTTTTAAGGAAAAACGTCATTGAAAAATTGTCATTCAGATTTTTAAAAAAGATTATAACTGCTGAAGAAAAGGGAAATTGCTTTAGAAACAAAAGAAAACCTGTGTGCAAGACAGCAATTTACATAAGACACAGAAACCTAGGACTGCTAAAAAAAAGACCTGCATTTCAACTAAGAAGGAAAAGCCATCACATGGTCAAAACATCCTCTTTTATTTAGACTCGTTAAGAAATTGTTTTGGGGAACACTTTCAAAAATTAACTTTAAATAACAACTTATTCAGTCACTCAGACTAGAAACAGTGATATTACACAGGTAAAATAAACAAAACTCTGGACTTAAGTTCTTTTCACACTTACCACTCATTTTAACTATAAAGCTATTAGGGCAGTTGATGGGTGACACAAAAGAAGCAGGGGGATTTATGTGCTGGAAACAGAAAATAAGAGCTGATTAAATGCTTCTGACTTCATGTTTTTCTTACAATATACATAGCAGAGTTGGAAATAATTGCTGGATATAAAGTTAGGGCTTTTTTTGTTTGCTGTTTGTTTGTTTGTTTGTTTCAGAATTGAGGGCATAAACAACTTTGCTATAAACCACAGATACAGCATTGTAGTTGGAAACAGTAAAAGATGACAAATAATTGCTAAAACATATAGGTAATAAAATTAGTTGTTTTGGCATTAATGTTCTGAAGAAGAAGAATATGATTCAATAAAATATGGAATGTCAATTAATTACTGTGATGGAAATGGGGGTATGTTATTATCAGTCAAACAGCCTGAAGATTTCCAGGGCTGTGAGTGAATAGTTGGGCTTCTGTATCTCTATTAACCCACAAAACAATGCTGAAGAAACCTTTAAAAATAACTAAAAATTTCCTAAACATTAAATTGTCTGATCACATGCAAAGTGGAACAGCCGAAGCAAGCCTGTAGCAGACCAAATCAGGGCAGTGCTGTCACATAATTCCTAGAGGAAACACTCCTCCAGAACAAGAAGAGAACTCACTGACCTAAATCCTGCAATGTAACCGAGCACCAAACCTTTATTCTAAAAGTCCTGATAAGTATGAGACAAAATCTCCAGAATGTAAAAGCACGAGAGGCAGAATATGGCTCTTAGGGTGGCAGGTAATTTGCTTCTATACATTTTATATGTATATTTATATGTATATGTCTATATATAATAGAAATATCTACGTATGTTTATATATATGAGTGCATACCTATGTGCATACTGTATATGAATATACGGAGAAAGAGGGAGGGGAAGGAGATGATATAACATCAGAATCAGAAAAAAAAAATTGCTTAGGCCTTGGAAGTAGTGTAAGGACTCATTTAAGGCCTACAACCCTAGACAGTGTATTAAGAATAGATTCATTTAAACTGTTTGTACTACAAACTGTTAGAAGTCCTTCATAAGAAAGTTCCTAGAAAGCAAGCTAGTAAAACTACCTTCAAAATTTCACGTGGAAATCTGAAACATGCAGAGCCAATAGAGATCGTTTTGTAATGTACCATCTCAAGGCTGTGGCTTTAGAAGACCAAATTCCGAGTCAACGAGGTGTGAATTGCATATGTGATTCAACAGGAAAAGCTTAGATTGAGAGCTAATGCAGATCACAAACACCATCTCAGAACTAACCACTTAACCCACAAGCTACCTGTTTCATAGAACATTTTAGTCTTGATACCATATTACTGTTTCCTCAGCTATCACAAAGGAATAAAAATCACACAGGCCTCATTTCACAAAGGATGTGACAGAGAGGGAAGAAGGATTCAAAAGCTGATATGCAAATGAATTTTGCAGCAGCATTCTGTGAAGGTATGAGTGAGGAAAAACAATCATGGGAATGGATGAGATAGGAAATGACGTGGGGGATGGCGACAGCCTTGATGAGGGTGGATGAGAAAGGGGACCAGTCTGTCTTGCTAACATACTAACTGCATTTTAGCTTTTGTTTCATTGCAAACGCTTGGCAAAACCACTGACCAAGCTTATCTTTTGTATGGAACATCTAGGTGAAAATGCATCCCTTTTTTAGCATTTCTCAGATTGCTACTAAGTGGATGGAATACTTATCTCAAGTTCCACTTCTCACTTTTCATTTGAATTTAATGCAAGTTTATTTTGCTGATTCCTTTCTCTTAGTGTTTCCACAGTGCTCCAAGAGACACCCTGTCACAAAAACAGGAACAATATTGTTACTTGCTAAGCATTTCTGAAATGTTAAGTGCATCTCAGAGAAGAGAACTTGGCACTAAGCAGTTATCAGCTTCTTTATTCTGTTGCTACAAATATTGCAAATTTAAGAAGAGGTATTTTACAATGCAGTCATACTTTTGAATTAAAACATTTGTGTTCATGACTCAAAATTTTGCTCTTTATGTTCTGCTTCACCTTTCAGCACAGCATGATTCAGGTTTTCACTGTTTCTAAGTCTGGATATCCTTCTGATTGTAGAGCATGAAAAATGTAAGGAAATTTCAGTCCTAGTAGTAGTGTTTATCAGGAAATGGAATCTCCCTAGAGTCCAAGAATGTACTCACCTTACATTCCTGAAAAGTTAAAAACAGTAAAATTACACACTCTCAGAATGCTAGGCTACCTATATTTGGAAAGCAGAAAAGTGATAAATACGGAACCCTTTAATTACCGTTTTCACAAAGCCATTTCATAGCAGATCCAGATTTTACAGTGCCACTATTAAATGTTTAAACATGCTGTGGAGTGGCACATTTGTTTGGTGTGATGGAAGACTATTTCTACAGAAGTGGGCCTGCACACCCATTGATGATGGTGAGAAACTTCACTGTTTGCTTCGCTATTTAATTCAGTGGAGAGAACTAGAAGAAAGAGGAGGAACACATACTCACTGAAAAAAAAGTGCTGAAGGCAAATTTCTAAAGATGAGTTGCACTTCACTAGTGGAATAACTACTTGAGCAAAAAAAAAATGGAAGTATGTCTCATTTCCCAGAAAAACCCTCACAGAACTACTCCACGTTTGAGTTTATAACTGCTTATGAAATAGTTCTTCTTTAGTGTAAAGTAGGCCAGGGCCATTTTCCTCATTCACTGGTAGAAAGCTATTACTTTTATTTCATTTATACTATTAAATTAATGTTCAACTTGCCACCATACTTCTTCCTTGCAGTTGAGGTGCCAGGAATTTAGTACTTACTTACTGTTTTTTGAAGAATATTTCCTCTCAGACATCTGAGAACCCCCAAATAAGTTTTCTGCTTACATATTTAGGTGCTAATTTCATGTTTTTTTCCCCAACAGCAGTTTCTGGCTTATGTCCATCAGATCTCTTCTATTTTACCATGAAAATCAGAAAAAAAAAAAAAAAAAATAGGGTCTTTCAGAGCAGAATCAAACAAAAAGAGAACAACAACAACAACAAAAAAAAACAGAAGGACATTCTCATCTAATTCTGCAATTTAATTCAAAGTCTGCTTTTGAGTCTAAGGCAAAAAGCTATGTTTTTCTAAATGAGGGACTTGGGCATGTGACCATAACAAGAAATATCCTGTCTATGATTTCAAGATTTCTTTGCATATGATAATTCTTAATTTGACACAAGGAAATTCAAATATTACCAAATATACTACTTTCTGATTTAAGCCATTAACACTTATACATATATAAATGTAGACACAGACAGGTAATCCTACTGCAAAATTCACTCTGAGTTCACTCATGTTACTCTGGGAACTTTACATTTTTTGGAAGTCCTGGGATGACAAGGTTATGTTTTAATGTCCCAGTGCTTTAACATCTAAAGTAGGCTTTTATAAAAAGTGCTGCATTTAATTAGCAAGTATTACGGTTTTTTTAGTTAACTATACTAACAACTAAAAACAAAGAGTTACTCCTAAATAATTAACTTTTGAGCCAACAATGCAATTTTATTTCCCTTTCATTAAATGCTTCAGACCCAGCAAATTTTTAAAAGGCACATATTTTTGACATGTTTGCAGCATGGCTTTGTCTAATCATTGATTCAACTAAGTTTAGGTGGCTGTTCGTACTTCAAAGGTTATAATTACAGCATTTTTGATGTACAACAGATCAAGGTCACAATGAAATGACAGATCTGGTTGCCCTGTTGAATTACTTCCTGGCAGTCAACAACTCTCATTTTTCTTTTTTTCTTTTGTTTTTCTTTGTTCCAAAATGAATCTGTAAAATGAGTCAGTAGAAAATGGAATAGCTGTTGGAATTGTTTCCCCAGAGATCTGTAGTGTTCTAAAGAAAAGATTATTTTCTTCCTGAAACCCTCTGCTGAGATACTGTTATTAGAAATGAGAAAGCAATTACTGCATTTTTAAGAGAAAATGCCCTTTCTTTCTAATTGATTTAAAATCTGAAGAAATACAAGTTGAACAAACATTTATGTTTTTTCTTTTTCAGAGGAAGATAAATTTGCATGCTGAAATCTGTCACTTCTATATCCATAATTTGCCCCTTCTGAAAATGAGCCTCTCTAAATAATAAGTGGGTGTTGTTTTTTTGGTTTGTTTTTTTTTTTTTTTTTTTTAGTTCTGCAAAGATGTTTTTTCCCTTTAAGGATATGATTAATGACCTGCTATGAATGTCAAAGGGCAAATTCAAAGGAAAGATTTATTTATTTTATAAGAAGTATTGTTTTTAAATGTGAACCTTTGTGCAACAGTTATCCCTCATTTCAAACCATGCTGTTTTTACCACTGTCTGTGAGTAGCCATTGGAAACTTCCAGAGCTCTTTTCTGTGTCAGTGCTTTCTGCTTGCTCTTTCCCATTCTCTTTCCTGCACACTTTTCTATTTCAGTGCACAACTAAGCAGATTTTTTAAAAGCCAACCCTTAAAATGATGCGTTTTCATAATTCCCGAGTACTACATGCTATGCCAATGAAAACATAAACTCTTTAGTCTGAAAAGAACAACTCTGCATTATATATGCTGTCAAGGAAAGACTAGCATTTAATTTTTTATTGTTGTCTTGCTTACAAAAGGAGGGTTGACAGATTTCTGAAAGCTGTTGTTATTACGGACTATTTTAAGAAGGACTGCTGTGTAAAGGTGCGTGTACCAATACACATATCTGTGACATGATAAGGCTACACTTTCTTTTTGCATCACTGCCCTAGACAAATTCTCAGACATCAACTTCAATGTGAACCTGAAAACCATTACAAAAAGATATCTGGTCACCTGACTTACAGTTTACTGTCATCTCTGCTTAGAACTTTCTGGTGATCATTTTTTTTCTTGACATATAAATCTGACATCAATCCATAAGAATCATTCTTATCTAAGTTAAACCATAGTCTTTCCTATTTTCTTTCAATGCCATGTCTTTCTTATTTAATGTTTACATCACACAGATGTAATTCCTTCTGCCAGTTTCACTTCATGTCTGCTACTGCAGCCTTGAGAGCATCCCCACCACGACATATCTCCCAATAGCATGGTAATCTGCAAGATTATTCTCGCCATCTTACCTTGGATACTATCTTGGAATTCTGTTTTATGTATAAATGAAATGCAGCTTCAGACTGCCTTAAATTTCCCTCATCGTCTAAAGTTGTGGTACCATGTTTGCATTTGTGTCACATTACTCTGGAGTACAGGCTTGCATCAGCTCAGGCACAAGGGCACTTTTCCAACTGCACTGCTCACTTATCAAGAGCTAACAGCAGAGATTGTTGGATGGCAAGAAGTTGCACATGCAGCAATTCACTACTTGATACCATTTCCCTGCAGGGCTGTGTGTGGATTGGTTTCTGTAGAAGAGCTTGCCTTATGCTTATGCTATCAAACCTTTCCTATGCTGCCAGCCAGAAACAGGTGTCCTTAAAGCACTGTTCCACTGCCAGCACACCATTCAGTACTGCAAAAGCAATACCTCATTTTTGCTTCAGCCTGAGTAGTCACTGCAGCAGCAGAAGCATGGATTCTTGCCTGATGACAGCTATACACGTCTTGATGCAGCTGCATCAAAAGTCTCTGTGCCAGAAACAAGCTTTCTTCTTCACTGATGGCCATGTACAGGCAGAATATGTACATACAGAGATGGAATGACAGCAGGCTCAGCTCCCCCAAGCCTATTCACAACATACACGTAGTTTTGGGCTTTGTGTGAAAATCTGCATCTACTTGCACCTGCACATGAGGAGAGTCAAACTGTGAGAAATGCCCTGCATGGTATTTTTTATGCAAATCTCCATATCTGTTGTTCTTTAAAGCTGCATATAGTTTGAACTGAAACCAAAACTCATCATTCCCCACTTTTTTTTTTTTTTTTCCCAATCTTTTTTTTCCCTATTTCTTGCTGAACAGAATTTCCGACATTTGAGGACCACAGTTTTGAATTACTCACTTCTTGACAACGTATACAGATCACTTTCTAGGTCATTTTCCAGATCCCAGAACTGCAATTCAATTGCTCTCTAATTGCAATGTAATTGCTTAATAATTGCAACTTAATAATTGCCCAATGAAGAAAATAAAAGGAGTGATTAGAAAGAAATAGAAAACATAATTAAAATGCAGACAACTATTTATATTTGACAATTTATGTACATTTTTATATTAGAGGGGATGAGAAACATGCCGGAAAGTTATTAGTATTAATTATTTGGCTGGAAGATGTCATAGCACAAGTCCTGCTTCTATTTAGACAACGGCCTCTGAAATCTACTGGTTTAATTCCTCATGAGAACAGTTCTACTTTCAGAAAGAGTTACAATGGCCTGCAGAAGACATCCATCTGTGTTATCACACAGCAGAGACACAGCAGGAATAAGAGGCAGGTGAGGCTTAGGTCTGCCCATTGCTGATCCAGCTCTGCTCTCACCTGCCTTGGCTTTCTTATTACTCATGCACTGATGCTGGAACACATGAGCACAGCATAGACTGCCAGCAACACTTGGCTTCATTCCACAGCTGCCTAAAGCGCTACCAGACAGCATGTGTTTGATTTGCCATATCTTCACTCACGACTGTAGTTTACTATTCATTGCTCCCACACGCTGGCTCCTAGTTTTTCAGCCATCCTCTTAAAGGCACCGTTTGCTGCAGTGTGTGTCTTCGGCCACAGGTGTCACAACTCTTCAGATTACGGGTGAATTGCCATTATTTTTCCCCCTGCTAGAGGGATGTGTGTTTTTCCAGGAGCGCTTCCATGATATACCCTGCTGTCTTGGCCAGTGCTAATGACTGCTGGACTCTGCAAGTGTGCATGACATACAGTCACCCCAGGGCCCACATTCACATCTTCAGTGTTGCCCATGGAAAGCAGGCAGAGAGGTCCAATCTGGGAGCAACACAAAGACTTTGTGCTGGGAATAGTTGTGTTGTGCTTGCATATTCCTAAAACACAGGCATCCACTGCCATGGGAGAAGTAACAGCTCTGTTCCTAGGATGATGACTCGCAATTTGGTCCATGGGGAAAGAAAACAGGAAAAATTGTTTGCTGCTGACAACATGCCTTTGTACAGATCCCAAACAGACAGAGCCGAATAGGACTATGGGGAACAGAAAGAACAACACAGACTGATGGCTCCACTGGGGACATCTTTCACCTTCATGTTGAAGAACATGACATTGATCAGTGTCATTCCAGGTCAGCAGGAAGGATTCACTGAGCAAGCCAAGAATGATCCAATCTTGCTGTTTTACAGCATGCCTTAATGCACCCAGACAAAAGTGAAATCAGCCACTCCAAGTAACTGTTCTTCAGACTATCTTTTCTTTTAAGTGAAGAAAGCTGCTTTTGGGGAATACTGCAGCTCATGACCTTCAACTGTTATTCTGAAGTACTTGTGTCACATTCCTTTTCTCCCTCTGAAGTTAAAGTCCTTTCAACATTTTGTAAGAAAATCTCTCTGCTGTGCAACCCAGTAAAAGAGAAACTTGTGCATTCCAGCAATTTTAAATTCTTCCAAGAGCTGTTAGCAAGTAACTTTTATTTTGCCTAAAAAACTAGGTGTCTTCTGTCCAAACTTTCAGTGAGAAGTTAAAACTGGGGTCTGGTTATGCTCTATTCTGAAGCTGCACCTTGCACTGAGACCACCAGAGTGTCCTCTTGCTTGTTTCTACATGAGTTCCTAGCAGTCAATCTTCCATGCCAGTCAGTTTGCTTACATTCTGCAGCAGAAGCTCCACAAAGTGCTTGTGTGGTGTGACAACATTCCCCATCCCTGCTTTTTTTCTAACAATTAAGCTTGCCTACGGTGCTGCACAAACTCTTTACTGTTCTGTGAAGAGAAACACTCTTCTTCAGAGTGGTTACTGGGCTTACTCGTTACAGCTCAACTTTACATCTCAAAGATCCATCCTCTGCAAATGTGTGATCTACTTCATCAGGAAAGAGATACGATAATGACAGACCACTTCATTGTCTACTCAGCATTCAGGCATCATAGATTGTAAAAAAATAATTAAAATAATAATAATAAAAATAAAAATAATTAGAATAAAAATAAAAAAATAAAAATAATTAAAAAAAAAAAAAACCAAAAACTGACTTCAGCAAACCATCGAATGAAACCAATCCCATGAGACTGGGGGATTTTTAGATGAGGGAGAGAGTTTTAATGAGAATCACCCATTCTTTACTTCAACTTATTTTTTAATGAACTGACATATTGGAACATTCAAAATCAGGTTAATGCATCCATGAATTATACTCATATCAGAATTTAAAACAGTTTATTGCAAGTAAGTAATTCTTACCTAGCACACATACACACATACTCACAAACTCTACATTTGGAAAATAAGGCAGAAAGAGATCTTGCAGAACAAGGACATCCTTGGCTAACCATGTATATTTTCTAATTCTGAAAGTCCTTCACAAGACCAAGAAAATAATTGAGAAAATCCATTATATAACACTCTGCATGATATGATAACCATTTGTATTGCCCATGTTGTGCATGTGGAGTATAAACTAAGTAATTAGTTGGAAGCAGATACTCATTCACATATTCTATTAGCTAGCAGTTATTTGGTATCTTCCAGTCAACACTTCAAGCAGCAAGCAATGATGCGCTGTCAAAGTTCTATCATTTGAATGTAAAATAATTATTATCCTTTCAAAAAATATCCTAACACAGTTTCATTATTGCCTTGAAAGTCAGATGAAATGACAGATTATTCTCCCCTAACTGTGCACAAACAAATTATTATCAGGGAAACGTTGCTATGTCCATGATTTGAGGCATCAGTAGCCATATCAGAAAAGATGCTGTTTTCAGACAAACATTCACTGATTCATGCATGCATACAATACATTCACACACATTCAAATGAAAAAAACAAAACAAAACAAAACAAATACACTGTTTTCAGTGCATACAGTTTTTGAATAATCAACATGTATCATTGAGCTATGATATATTGAGCCATGGGAAAATATTGAAAAACAACATGATTTAGTTTGCTGTCACAGTAAGTGAGCTATATGGATGACTGTGACTAATACTGTAATGCAATTTTGTTCGTTGTACAACAGCTGCCTTTGTGTTTTTTGAAGCGTGAACTATTTTACACTTCATAGCAACAAAAAAGTTGAAAGTGCTTTATTCCTCAGAAGCTATGCTTTCATGATTGGTCCCATTTGCATATCATCATATATCTGACAGTCCTTCACAAATAATTGAGAAACTTCTGCATAAATTACAGGAAGCCTTGTGGTAATTATTGCTTTCTTTTCTGATGCATGCAAAGTAAATTCTCCTGCACACACAGGACTATTCTCAACTTGTGAGCCTCACCTCAAGTACTACGTTCAGTTTTGGGCACCTCAATACAGAAAGGACATTTAGGTGCCGGGGCAGGTCCGAATAAGGGCAACAAGGCTTGTGAAGGGCTTGGAGAATATGCTCTTTGAGGAGCAACTGAAAGAAGTGTTTGGTCTAGGGAAGAGGAGGCTGAGGAGAGACCTTATTGCTCTCTTTCAGTGTCTGAAAGGTGCTTACAGCAAGAGTGGGGTTGGTCTCTTCTCTCTGGTGACAGGTGACAGGACGAGGGGAAACGGCCACAGGTTGTGCCAGGGTAAGTTTAGGTTGGATATCAGGAAAAACTTCTTTACAGAAAAGGTTGTTAAGCACTGGAATGGGCTCCCCAGGGAGGTGGTTGAGTCACCATCCCTCAGCGACATGATTTAGTGAAGGATTGTTAGGGTAGTGTGGTTAGATTGTGGTTGGACTCAATGATCTTTAAGGTTTCTTCCAACATGAGCAATTCTGTGATTCTATGAACAACACCACTGCAATAAATGCCAGTTTCAGGATGAGAGTAACGACAAAAGTTGAACCACTAAAACATGTAGGCCACTCTAAAAATAATGCCTCCTGTTGATTTACAGGGGACATACAACAATACAAAGAGCACAGTAACACTACATGACAGAACACATTCTCAGCCACACAACTCTCTTTTTCAACGCAGTCATGACCAATTAGGAACGTGTTTTTGCCAGCGATGAACAACAGCCTGCATGCTGTGCTCACAGAAAGCTGCAGCAGGGGAGGTGACTTGCTGTCACTGCCACCACTGCTGAAACACACCACCCACTGCTTCACTGTGCTCATATTGGTCTCCATAAACATTCAGCAAACGTTGATGAATGTCACTGGGTGCCATGTTTTCCTCATGGAAGAATTCAGTGACGCAGCTTTGTTTCATACGCACTTTCACGTCAGATGCCATTTTGTCAGAGTGCCCCTCTGCTGCCATCTGTCACGCAGCAACAACACAAAATGGGATATTGGTGGGAAAGTTCAGCCTCTACTGCAGTTCCACCACCGTGTGCCTCCTATGTTGTGGTCCAGCCCTCTGTCATACATGCATAAGGATCATGTTCAGTGGGCATGACGCTGATGGGATGGTTGTTGGACTGTCTGATCTTAGCGGTCCTCCCCAACCTTAATGATTCTACGCTTCTGTGTTAATGTTCTGAGTCAGCCTTCAACAAACCCTAAATAGCAATACCCAAAGTTTGCCTGTGGTTGTTATATGGAGGAAAAAATAACAACTAACACTGAGAAAGCCAATTTTACTCTGCAACAGCTCCTTTCAGACAGACTTCAGGCCTCGGTTTCAAACCTTCTCTTTTTGCATTTTAACGAAAACTCAAATAATTTCTTTAGAAAGCATGGAAAAGAATGCACTGTTGTGCCGGTAGACACATCAGAATTGCTTCGTAAGGTTGCCTCGGCTGCCTCCAGCCTCCCCCGCGCCATGCATGGACTCTCCCAGCCGCACCACGTCCCTACCGCCCCGGGCCGCCCGCTTTCCCGGTCGCAGCGCCTTCTCGCCCAGCGACGCCATTTCCGGGGCGGCCATTTTGGGAGGCCGGCGTTCGGCGGCTGGTAGGTGCGGAGGGGGCGGGCTCGGGCCGGGCCGCAGCAGCAGCAGCTGGTGTCAGGGCGGGGGGCGTCCCGCGAGCCGGTGAGTGTGGGGCGCCGCAGGGCGAGAGCCGCCGCCACCACCCGGAGATCGCAGCCCTCGTCATGTCGGACTTCGACAGCAACCCTTTCGCCGACCCGGACCTCAACAACCCCTTCAAGGTGAGGCGGGGGGGCGATGTGCTCGGGGCATCCCGCTGTAGGAACCGGCCCGGGGGGCTTCGGCCCCGAAGACCGCCCTGCTCACCTTCGTGGGGCTGGGCGGCTCGGGGGTGTTGTCAGGGAGAGCAGCCGTTCTGGAAGCGCTTGGAACGGGCGTAGCGCTCTCACGAGTTCAGGTTTCTGTGTTTCGTCGTCCATACTGCAGCTGGAATAATAGGAATTGTTTTTTTCCAGTTCTCTCCTCCCTCTTAATTTTGTTTTTCACGTGGTGTCTGCGGATGCGTGTGTGATAGTACAGTATTTTTTCTTTCTGTTGGGTTGACCCACATAGTGCCGTGGATTTATCACGTTTTCCCTCTGCCGTCTCCTCCTGGCCCTCATCGGGCTTACCTGCTTTGCTGCATTTTTCTGAAGCGCGCAGGCTGCTGAGGGAGAGGCTGGGTTCTGCCCTGCTTTTAAATTGCTGCATTACAGCTGTACGGCTGAAGCTTTTGGTTCTTGCACTCCTGACCTAGCATGCCACTGGGAATTGTTTCTTTACCCTCTGTTCTGGCTGTGGTGGTCAGGGTGAGCTGACCTCTCAAATGCTTCCCCACCTCATCTCATCTGCTCTTTATTATTTGAGTCTGGTTCGTCTGATTTTTTATTTTTTTTCCTTTCTTTTTTTTTTTTTATCACCTACTTAAAAAATCTCACCAAACTTCCGCTCCTCATTTTTATCTCATTTGGGCACTTTAGAACACACAGGTACTGCATGTCGATGAGTTTAGGATGCCAGCAGAAAAAAATAAAGCCTTTTGGAAACTGAGCTGTCGCACTTCAGCTGTACTTCTGCACAAGGAGTTGCTGGATGCATACAGCGTTGTCTGGTTCATTCATTAGAGTGTGTCATCTTAGTTCAGTCTTTATTCCCATAAAACTTAGTATATTCTGTTATTTGGGCTTGTCACTGCTTTTACTTCACCTTGTGCAGTGTGCAGTTTTTAGAGGAAGAGCAGTCCAGGCACAGGGGTTGCTGCCAGCAGTAGTTTGGACTGGCACCAATGGCTGTGAGCTCTGTTCTCTGCTTCCTGGCACCAGGAGGCAAAAAGGTGTCATTGTTCTAGAACATGTCTTCAGCAGTAGGAGATTCGTTTCCTGTGCAAAAGGAATATATAGCAAATCTATTGTGTTTGGATACCCAAAGCAGGAACAGCTTCCCTTGCATTGTTTACTGACCCTGTAACTTCGTAAAATCATAAAATGGTTTGGGTTGGAAGGTACCTTTAAGGTCACCTAGTTCCAACCCCCCTGCCGTAGGCAGGGACACCTCCTTCTAGACCAGGTTGCTCAAAGCCCCATCCAGCCTGGCCTTCAGCACTTCCAGGGAGTGTGTGTGGGGGTATCCACAGCCTCGCTGGGCAACCTGTTCCAATGTCTCCCCATACTCACAATGAAGAATTTCTTCCTGATACCTAGTCTAAATCTACCCTCTTCCAGTTTAAATTCATTTCCCCTCATCCCGTCACTACATACCCTTATAAATAGTCCCTTCCCAGTTTTCCTGTAGGCCCCCCTGAGGTATTGGAAAGCTGCTATAAGGTCCCTCTGGAGCCTTTTCTTCTCCAGGATGAAGAGAACTTGTCCTGTTTAGTGTTTCTGAGACCTGAGCTGGGAACTTGTATCACCGTACTCACAATTTGAAGCCCTGCTTAAAGTGATATTTCTTTTCCAGTTTCTCTTCATTGTAACTGTTAGGCAAGATCTGCAGTGTATCACAATGAAAGTGCTCTAGAACAGCTTCTCTGTAACTTGAAGCTCCTCGCTAAACACAGTTTTGGATTTCTCTTGCTTGTGGAAGCTGCATGCTTTTCCTTTCTTGGAGGCTTTTTTTCCCCCACTTCTTCTAGTTTATGCTATTTTCTTTCTCATTCAACTGCCAACAGAAAATAATGCTGCATATATTTAGTCATATGCTTATTTACTTGAAGGGGCAGAAGGCCTCCTCAATGTACCAAACCTTGATTGTCATCTTGTTGGCATGACAACTTTGCAGTACACGTGTGTCAGGATTTCATTTTACTCTGCGTGTTTTATAGTATGGTCTATGTATTTTATTATGCTTTACACACAGAACCAGAATTTCCAGATAGGCCTTGATGACCTAGATCGTCTGAACACTGTATTCAAATTTATTTGTACTATTTGTCAATGAGATTACTTACTTCCCTTATGTTAGCAGGCACTTTCTATGTCTGTAAAAATCACAAAGTAGCATGACAGAAAGGAGGGAGGGGCATCACATGGAGAGTCATTGCCATGTTTGAAGACGGCTCATGTGTTCTCTGAAGTGTTTTGGTTTTGCTAATTATCTGTGATCTGCTAGTTTCCCATGGCTGCTCTCAGGCCTGCTAATGAAAAGATTTCAGTGGAGATTCTACTTCGATGCTGAATGTAAAAATGGGAAGACAGAGACATCTAGTTTGCTCCTGCTCAGCATTTTGGGTAGTTACTTCTTTCAGAAACCTAAAATTATGTTTCTCATTTGGCATCTCCTGGAGTAAAGGGATTTAGTCTGTAAATAGAATTTCTCATTTCAAGTATTTCTTTGCTTGGATTTATCATGGCACGTCGATTTTGATATGCAGACACCTAACATCTCTTTTTAAAGAAGAGTAACACACTGAAAAACAAAAGCCCTCAAACTGAATCCAAAGGATGCTATGTTTTTGATTTCACAGTATTTCTCTACAAGTAGTTGTCCTCTGGAAGGTATACCAACCAAAACAGGAGATCTTTCTTTTAGAAAGACAAGGAGTGATGAAACAAATATATGAGTAACATTCTTGTGTTAGAAAGCTTGTGATCACATTAGAATTGTGCAGAAGAAAGTGTATGGTACATGAGAACAAGTGAAGATATGCTAATCTTGCTATAGTTTGATGTAGCAGTACTGCAAAAATACATCTGTGATGTGACTTGAAGCATCATAAATGAAAATGGGCTAATAATCAAGGCTGTACTATTTCCTTCTCTGTGAAGTACTTCTCTCATCTTGAGCACATGAACTCAGGTTTGGTAACATTCTCCCTGACAAATGGTGGAATCCCACCTAACCCAAACAGGGTGAGCAAAGCAGGTCCTGTGATGGTACTGTGTTCAGCCTGGAGTCAAAGCCGTACTGAAACCAAGGTAGGAAGTCAAGTTTGGGTCAGGATCAGGTCCCCTGAAAGAAATGAGTCATCTGGTTGGATGTTGTGATGAGAGCTCTGAGCAGATGAAGGTTTTTGATGCTAAATTAATGTAAGACTGAAAAGTAAGATGTATTTGTGTTTAAATATGAATGGTAGCCTCCTGGTAAAAACAACAAAGTTATGTGGATGGAGATTGAACAAAATACTGCGTGTCTGGTTCAGTTATAGTCTGGAAGCCTGCAAGCATGTAAACCTTCAAAATTACATAATTATGGAAGCAATTTCTTTGTTCAGATTAGGTATTTGTATGGCCTGAACCAGTGATTGAGCACGTGGTGAAGTGGTGTAGCCAGCCCTGGCAGCAGAGGTGGAAGCAATTCACCTGTGTGACTAGGAGGGGTGGGGCCTGGCTCCCTAACCTCATTTAAGGGCGGGCAGCTACAAGAGAAGCATCTCTACTTAGTGATCCTCTCCTCTGGAGTATTTGGTGAGCCATGGTCCTTGGAAAGAGTTAAGTAATTCTTTGTTTATTGACCATTCTTAGGTAATTTAAGACTGGTTTAAAGCAGCTATATCTGCTGTTGTTTTTCTCTGCATTATCCAAAAGATGGTTAACCTCCAGTTGTTGCTCCTCAAAGTCTTCCACGGTTCTGTCATGACTTGTATAGATGTCTGAGATTCTCTAAGACATCTAAAAATGGAATTAGATGCCTGCTTTGCTCCCACTGAGGTCACAGGATTAGTTTAGTCACTGGAGCTAAGTATATATTAGAGCTTAACTTCACAACAGAGCTAGTTCCAGTGATAATTTGGATATTGCAGTTAATCTGACTCACATGAGCACAAATTAATCTTCTGTCTGGTTTGGCAGGAAGGATGAGCTGAAGGTCTGATGCTTCAGCACCCGAGAATTGATGACTGCTGCCTTGTACTGCAGCAGAACTTATCTGTACAGCTTTCACCTTGCTGTTGCTGTCAAAGAGAAGCTAAAGTGAAAGAAACTTTCATGAAGGAAAGGAAAACTTAATTACTCTTAAGGGATCAGAACCCTAATTACACGAAGTGTTTCATGCCTATATGCTTAACTTTGTTTTAATTCTTAGGTAATTAGAAAATGTACCCAATTAATCTGTATCTCTTTAAATTAGTAAAGGACATAAAATACAAATACTTTTCTGATTTGCTTATCAGATGTCCCTTCATATTTTCAAAACCTGTAAGTTCCTTCAAGTCTTGCATAATTTGATGCTGTAAATAATGTTCAGAGTGCCCTTTAAATGTCCTACGTAGTAGGTATTTTTTGAGAGTACTATTGCTCAGCCTTTCAGCCTTTTTTTTTTTTTTTTTTTTTTCTTACTTACTTACTTATTCCTTTGAAGAGCAGTAGTGAGATAGCAGTGTGGTGAGGTTTAGCCGTCCATCAGTGTGAAACCATAATGCTTACTTAGCCTCATCCTGCGCTAGAGTACTGGTGTGGTCTTCAGGACCAATTTGCTTTGGGAACCAGGGATATTCTGTTTGGTTTCAGAGATGGGGAATTTGGATTGCTTGGTAGCTCAAAACCCTTCTGAGCTGTGCTTCTATCAGATAACGCAGCATACAGCAGGCACTGCTTGAGAGAGCCAAGTGAGAGAAAAACAACTGGATGCTTCTGCAGTATTTTATTAATAATAGTGCTCTGGAGTGAAAATCTTTGAATGTCATTTGGAGAAGGAAGGTTAGAGAGGCAGAGGTTAGGAGGGAAATGGCTGATCAGTGATGGAGATGATAAAAGTTTTGAAAGAACTGTTCTGGGAATTATGCATACTTTTATTAGGTGCAAAACATATAGGCAGTTTCTGCATTTGTCATTAAATCTCCCTGGTGTTACATGTGGAAATTTTCAAGGCAGTTATTCCTCTCAGTAAGTTGTGTTTAATCATAGATAATGTCTTGCAACAATGATATATTTTAAGGATTCCTTTATACTCTTGAACGTAAACAGTTTTTTACTATTAATATACTATTACAGCAGTAAAACATGCAAATATTGATTTACCACTTGCAAAGTTCCCGTAACTCTAAACTACCCTGGGTTTATAATGATGAAAGGAGAAATAAAGCATGAAGAGCCAGTAGTATTTTTCACTGCATCAAAACACGAGTAACTTCTTGAAACTCATGCATCTTGTGGCACAAACAAGGAGAAAGTCTGTGTGGAGCTGAGCTCTTGATTTGTATAAATCAAGTACCAGTTGAAATTTCAGAGGCCTAATCACCAGAATGTGGACAGTATTATGGGACTATGAAACACATATATTTTTTTATTTTTATTTTTTTTCCAAAGGTTGGTTCCTTATTTTAAAGTTCAGAACCATTTCTTCCTATTCTCAAAAAGTAAGCTCTGTCAATCCTCTCTCCAACGGTGCTCATTGGAAGCAAAGTATATTGTATAGAGATTTTCAACTGAAAGACTGGTGGCTTTGATTGCTCTAGAGAACTTATTTCTTCTTGAGGAGTGGGGTATATAGTTGTTGGTTTTGTTCTGGTCAAGAAGTCATAAAACCCTCAGGCCAGTGAAGGTAGTTACAGCCATCTTTTGGCAACATTTTTTGCCTAGTTTTCAGAGCCAGTCACGTCATCTTAGGAAGTACTCAACAGAGAGCAGGTGCTGAACGAAGTTCAGGAAGCATTCTTAACACAGTATGTGTAGTTAGTATTGTCTATGTTTAGAAAAGGCGGGTAGGTAGTAAGTATAGGAAATAATCTGTAATAACCAGTTGGGAGTTTGTGTTAAAACACAGAATACAGGGTAATGTGGGGGCGCAGTCATGAGAGAAAAGACCTAATGGCGACTGAAAGTTCATATTGAATTATATCCACTGCAATTGATCAGTAGTAAATGTAGTCTGAAGTGGGGAAGGGTTCTAATTTTTTGGACTGATATGCTAAAGCTTTCAGTGGGAGTGGTGGGTCTAAGAAATCCTAGTTGGCTAGGATTGATTCTGTAAGACTTATTGATCTTATTGTTTCCCTAGAGTGGATTCACCAATCTGGATTCAGCTTCTAGTCTGTACAGGGTCACATTTTTTGAAGGTATAATATCTTTGCTGAGCACGTAAAGTAGATGGAAGGATTACACTGGGCCTGAATTTCACTCTCTTGGAACCTCCTTTCAAGCATAAAGGCACAAGGGAAAATGCATAGCTGAGTGAAAGTGATTATGGGTGAATGCTGAAAAAGTTGTCTCAGTAGAAGGTGGATGGTGTCAGTGACTGTTAAAGCAGGGAGGATGAAGCAGTTTCTGAGGATCTTGAAGCAAAGAACAAAAACTGTATGGTGGTACAAGAAAAGTGAAGCCTTGTTATATCAACCCAATAATCTCTTAGAAGTTTCTGTGATGAGAACTGGTTTCTCTGTGTGGATTGGAACCACTTTTGTCATTAACAGATCATCTTTTTCCCTTGAACCTAAGCCGAAAATGAAAATTTCTAGAATTGTGTACAGCTGCTTGTTATTCCTTAGTTGCAGTCAAGTAGCTGTGCTTCTGATAAATTGTTTTCTTGCCCCGACTTCATCCATGAAAATTAATTAATCCTCTTTAAAAGTCTACTTCAGCTTTCTTTGTCTAGTGCTTTATCCTTGGTTTCTTTTTTCCCCGAAGGTCAACCAGGTGTACTTCTGTCAGTTTACTCATACTTTCTTGATATTGTCCTATGAATCCTGTGTATATTGAGAAGATAAAAAAAGCTGTCATTTCCAAACACAGAACTCTAGTGTAATGCGTTCTCTCAAACAACATGGTTATTATATTCTTTTGATGTGCCGTGCTCCTGGTAATGTGATCCAAATCATGGAAGAAATTTAGTTGTCGTATTTACTTGCACATGTCAACTAGTGTTAAAGATTTATCTTCCTGCCCTGTTTTAGAGGTAGTTATCTTTTCCTAATCAAAGCATTGTATGCACCTATGTCTGTTATAGGTTTTAGTAATTCTCTACATATGATGAACAATTATAATTTGAAGTTATTGTTTTGAGCTGCTGATGCATTGTGAAACCTTTGTAATCCCTGTCCAAATCAGTATTTAAAATGTGTTTTTTGTTCTGTTTCTTGACCTCTGCAATGAGATGTTTCTACTTCCTTGCCAGTCCTTGGAATCAAGGCATACTGAACTAAATTAATTGTGACATCTGGAGTGCTTAACATCACTGTCACTTATGTAGTTCCATTAGGGGGTAAAAAGGACTGCAGAGATGTACCTTCTCAGATGTATTGTTAGCTTTTGTTTTATTTTTCAAACAATCTGAAGTACGTGTTGCAGGATGGAGAATTCCTAGTTCTCTACTCAGCCAGTCACCTTAAAGGAAACTAAATTCTCAAACAGCAAAATAAACCCAGTAACATTTTTCAGAACATTTTCACATTGTGCATTATTCGAGCATCCTGCTCATGGTGAAACAATGCTGGAGCCATTCCCAGTGAATAGTAACGCAGAGAATCATTACATCTAATATCCAGTTTGAGTCTTTAATTTGTTAATCTGTGTGTGCTCTCAGGACATCTTAATCATGGCGTATCAGTGCTGGAGCCATTTCCAGTGAATAGTAATACAAAGAATCATTACTTCTAGCATCTAGTTTGAATCTTTTAATTTATTCATCTGTGATGTATTAATGAAAATTGTAGCAGATGACTGGTTTTTGTTTCCTAGACAACAGAGGTCTCTATTCTCTTTGATTTTTTAAAAAGCTGTAAAAACTTGTATAGAATGGATTGTTCTCCATTTTAGCCATGTGCTCTGTTATGGGGTGGCTCACCTTCCTTCTTTTTTTTCCCCTTAATTTGTAAATAGGTGGTTTTGTATACCCTCTTTAAATAAGCCCTTTGTGCTGACTGGATATGTGAGTGTTATTTGTTAAGCTAGTACAGAAGGCATTTTTAACAGTTCTGTAGGTACTCTTGTAAATGTGAACTAAAGATGTATTGTGGTTTTTCCAATTTCCCATTCTTAATGTTAAGTACTGGGGTGCTTCTTACCCCTGACTCCTAGTGACACAAATAAAGCAATTCTAATCTTTGCTTTTTCAGGTTGATGTTGTGGGAGAGAGACTACAGGGAATAAGTGAAAGTTAGGATGGAAAAGGTTAATTAGATTGTGCCAGTTTCTTAAAACTCCAGTATTCCAAGCTAATTCATATCTTGAAAACACCATCTGAAGTGTTTGTATGTTACCAGTGCACAGCTTAGAGTATCTGGCTGTGGAAAATAGCCAGTTCTTGTTTCTCAGTTGGTGTGACTAATAGTTAAAAGAGAAAAAGCAGAAAATTGGGGTGCTGAACTTGGGAGCTTGGGTGAGATAACACTCGTGAAAGAAATTTTTAGTGGAAAGAGGGAACAGTAAGCTGGGTAATCAATAAGGAAATTGTTGGCATCTGCTCTGTAAGAAGCAAGGGCTGGTACTGGCTGAGTGTCTCTGGGAGATTGGGTTGTGGCATAGGGTCAGTGCAAGGGCAGGACCATAATGGAGAGGAGTCCTCCAGAATGTATCCTTCTCAGTCTAAGCATTATGTAGTTGCCCTATTTAGGGGCTGACACCTGATATTTAAAGAACATCCCAGAAATTCTAAATCTTCTAGGTTTTATCACTTAAACTGTGCAGTGTGTGTTTGAGGTCTCTAAATGCTTGATGGTTCCAGTCATACTGTTGCTTTTTGTCTGTGCCTGCATATTATCACTTAATGTAGTTTATCTTTGGGGCTTTTTTTTCTGTTCTTCCATATTAGCAAACTAGAATAGCTCAAATAATGCATTTATCTTAACTATCCAGGTAGAATACTAAATATGGAAAACAAGTTATGTCATCCTACGTTCATTCGTTTGTTTAGAGTATTGTGGTTCCAACCTATTAAACCAGGAGGATTCATCTGTCCTGTACAGATTTGTTAGCTTTCATTTAAATACCACTTTATTCCAGTGTTGTGTTTGGCAGATATTTGTCATTCGTGCTCCTTGTTCATTACTCAAACCCTGATAAACTGCTAAATTAAATCATTTCTTACTAAGCAGCAGTGAGCATGAGTATTTCACAGTTTTTCTTGCTGCATCTAGATGAATAGGCATTTGCTCTGGTTTGAAGTGAGATGCAATGAGTGTAAGGTGAGAAGGTGCACAGTAAGCCCATGTGTTCTCTGGGTTGCCAGAATCTTTTCAGAGCATTAAGTATGAAATGTAACTCTTGTGGGTGTCAGTACTTCACTGTACTGTGAATGTTTAGAACAGTCCAATAGCTTTCACTTAGTGACCAGGCTATGATGAACATGTTCCTCTCCTCCGAAGCTGGTTTTCCCAGCATTACAGAACATTTCAGTGAATAAGCATAGGAGAGAGTCAGATCTCCATGGTAGTCATTGCATCCTTCAGCTGTGAGATCACTGTATTTTTCACTGTAATCTCTGGTTTATTCCTCCTTGTGTCTTCCAGCTTGTGAGGAGGATTAGGCCTTGTACTTAGACTGCTGTCCAGATTGAGGTTTTCTGAGAGCAGAAACTTGGCATAATGGTATTTGCTTCATGAATTTCAGTAGAACTGCAATAACCTTTGCAGGTTTTTTACTACATAAAAGAACTTTTCTTATGTGGAACTGATGTTGTAGGTCTTCTGGGTCATGGTTTTTTTTCAGAGCTGTTGTTAATTTTGCAAACAATGGCAATATCTGGCAGAAGGGCAGCAATTGTTAGTTCTAAAGGCAGGATGGGCTTCTGCTAGAGGACTTCTTGCTATGCTCATTGTGTGTTTGTGCGTACAACTTATTTCTAGAACTAAGACATTTGATATAGTAAGCTTGTTTAGTTCAGTGAGCATGATTTCCTGTCATTCTTATAAATCAGTGTTAGAATGTCACAATCAGCATGAAGAGATCTAAGAGTTTTTCCCCCATTCATCTCTGAAACACTTGGAGAAGAAAGGCTTTTCTTTCATCAGACATTTATTGTTTGCATATCTTACTTGTAAATGTAGACAGCCTTTCAAAATTTGATGTGACCACTCTTTCCTGTTTTTTGGAAATCTGCTTCTGTACAGGGACTGTCTCATGAGTCTGTGATATTCTAGTTAAAATTGAGTTACTTGGTTAGTAATTAATGCACTGAAGAATCACAGGAGTGTTGAAATATGCTTTTGAAGCAACTAAATCTAATTGCTGTTTGAGTTTAATAATTCGGTCTTCTTGTTCATGGCTGATGGCCAGCTGTCTGTAGCTTTATCTGTGTCTACACTTAGCATTTGAAAAGGCAATGATTGGAGAACATTTGCTGAAGAAATACTGAAAGCATGAGTGAAAGTCCAGTGGAGAAGGAGCTGGGGGTTGTTGTGGGTGAGAAGTTTGTTCAGAGCCAGCAGTGTGCACTTGTAGCCTGGAAGGCCTACAGTACCCTGGGATGTGTCAGAAGAGAGGTGGCCAGCAGGGAGAGGGAGGTGGTTGTTCCTCCTGTCTCTGAGAGGCAGCATTGGAAGTACTGCATCTGGGAGTGGGGCTTCCAGCGCAAGAAAGATACAGAGCTGGTGGGGAGGGTCCAGAAGAGGCCATGAAGGGCAGGAGCACGTTTCTACAATGTAAGGTTGAGGGAGCTATGCTTATTGAGCTTGGAGAAAAAGCACTGGGGAGACTTCATTGTGGCCTTCTGGTACTTGAAGGGTGCTCATAAATAGGAGAGGGAGCAACTTTACATGATCTCATAGTGATAGGACAAGGGGGAATAGTTTTAACTAAAAGTAGGGATATTAAGAGGAGATTTTATTAGTCAGGGTGGTGCGACAATGGAATGGGTTGCCCAGAAGATCTGTGGACCCGCCCCATCCCTGGAGATGTGAGTCCAGGGTTGGCAGTCCTGCCCATGACATGGGGTTGAACCTGGGGGGATCTTTAAGGTCCCTTCCAGCTGAAGCCTTTCTGTGATTAATTATACTATTAGGATTCATTCTGTTTAAGGGCTAGAGTAAGTGTCCTGGTTCTGGCTACAAAAGAGTTAATTTTTCTCATAGCAGTCTGTTAGGTGCTGTGTTTTAGATTTGGGACCAAAGCAGTGCTGGTGGCATAGTAGTGTTTCTGATGCTGCTGAACAACTCTTGCACAGTATCAAGGCCTTCTGTTCCTTACTCTTCTCTGCTGAAAGGAGTCTGGGGGTGTGGGCGAGTGGCTGGGAGGAGACGCAGCCAGGGCAGCTGACTCTGTCTGATAAAACAGATAATCTGTACCCTGTATTTTTGTGTTCAGCAGTAAGGAAAGTAATGGAAAGGAATCCAAAGTAGCCATTACTCAGAGACTGCCTAGGTATCCCTCTGCTGGTTGAGGATGGTGAGTGGTTGCCCTTGCATCATTTGCGTATTTTTTATTTATTTTTTTTGTTTTGTTTTGTTTTTTCTCTCCCCCTTCCCTAATTTCTCTCTATCTTGACACTGTCAGGTTGCTTTTGCTGGTCTGGTTTCTCCACTGTCACTGTTAGGAGGGAGTGAGAAACTGGGTGGGGGCTCAACTGCACACCTTGGTCAACTCACCTGAGCAAGATAATGGTTTTTATATGTATAAAACTTTCTAGTTGTGTGTATTGAATTATGACACTGCCTTATTTGTATTCCCTTTAAGCTCCTCTGTAAAGATCTTGCACTAGCAAGTCCAGTAAACTGATGTTCAGGTGTCAGATTTTTGCTTGTTTGTCTTTTAATTGAATGTTTCACACGATGTGTTCAAATTTTGATAGCAAGTGTTCTCTGTATATTCTCACTTGCTTTTGTTATTCAGCTGCATGATATTTTGTGTCAGTCTTTTAAAGAAAGGAGGTGTTACATGAAATTAGTTCTCTGTTAGTTCATATAAGTTCATGTAAGACCTCATGAGATTGTACTTGAAACAGAGAATTCAAGTCTAAGATGAAAACTAAAAATTCGGTGAGCTTGTAGGAGAGATTGTCACCAGCATAACATTATTAAAATCACTGATTATTGTATAAGTCAAATGCAGGAAAGAGGATTTTGATTGCATGTAACTTTTTTTTTTTATTTTAATTCACTTAAAGAGGTTGACTCGTTCAGTCACTGTTAAAATGCTGTTTTGCAGCTAAATGTATGCTTCAGCCAGAAGTGGCAGCATTCCATGTTAACAGAAACAGTAGTTTTATGTGAATATACACACAATTTTGATGAAGATATATCATATAGTTTATTTTTGAAGCAGTATTTTTCTTGTCTTGCACTTTTTATAGGTGAATTTTCAAAATTGCCTCTTATTTTAATGTCTGTTACTACAGATAGTGAAAAAATAGACTTAAGAAAATGCTATTCCTACATTGTAGATTAAGCAGCTTCTGTCAAGACAATGTTAGTATTGTAGTGGATTCTGCATCTAAGAAACTAGATTTTATTTTTCAGTAGTTCAATAGTTTATATATTTACTTCAGTGTAGCATAAGCCACACTTAAAGTATTAATATTTCATATAAAGGGCTTAAATTTAGTTATCATAGAGGAAATATAAATAGAAATACATAATGCAAAATAGAAAAATATGAATACTTAATCTTCTTCCTAGTCTTAATCATCTTTATCTTTTCTGATATTTAACTGGACTGAAAATAAGGAAATATTTACGTGCACATAAAATATAAGCAAATATGTATAGCACCTTGGTTTATTTGATACGTATGTAATATTGTAAGCTTCTATTGTGTAAACATAACTGAAACTAACGACATAGACTAAGTGGAATTCTTAATTAAAAAAAAAAACAAACAAAAAACAACAAGAAAACAAACCCAACAAACAACAGCCCACCTCCTTTCATCCATTCTTAATATCTAAAGATACAAAACTCTCAGTTTAAACCACAGACATTACGTAGGTGGAACCAAGCACCACGTGGAGTAAGTACCATTTTTATTTATATCAAGTTAGTCTGGTTTCTGATAAGTGGGTGTCTCTGCAGATCCAAGCCTGCCTGTCTCTACTGCAGGAATGTTTTACTCCTGCAGTTAATCTATAAAGCTAAATATTAAGCCGTGTTCCTCATTGTGTAGAAGTTTGGAGAAGAAAAAAAAATAAGAGAAAGTCTCTTTTCCTTAAGCCTACCAGTTCATGTTGAAGCTGAAGCAAAGGTACCATTCTGTTGTAAATCATTGTTTCCTCAGCTTCATTTGTCCCAAGTGCTTTTCCTACTACTGGAGGTTCTGTAGGGACTTCTAAGTAGGAAATGCCCAAAGTTAAAGCAAGCTTTTTTTTCCTGTTGTGCTCTTTGTTGGTTGTATAGTTGTGGAGACCAGCAGTCAAAATAGCAGCATATGGTTTTCTTCCCTTCTCTGCTGAGAACATTTTTTCCTTATGAATTAAATGCATGACAGATGGAGTTTGTGTGAATCTAGATTTGTAACAAGCTCTGAGTAGAGTGATGTCAGGCTTAGAGGAAGAGGTGGGCATTTACAACTTCTTGGGTGTTGTTTTTTTCAGTGAAAATAAGCTTTTTATTAAACAAAAGCAGAATTTTATGTGATATGATGTAAGTGTTGTCTCATTTCTTCTATACATTGCTGTGCATTTACAAATTGTCTTGTCTTCTAGGATCCTTCAGTTACACAAGTGACAAGAAATGTTCCCCCTGGACTAGATGAATACAATCCTTTCTCTGATTCGAGAACAGTAAGCATATTTATTTCTTAAGTGTGCTGTTTTTTAGGTGAGACTTGTGGAGTATTGTTTTCAGAATTTGGAACAGTTATGTAAAATATGTGAAGAGCTAGCTAGAGATAATGGAAGATCTGTAAGGACATACTGTCTCCAAAGTATTTGAGTCTTAGTTTCAGCTAGGATAGAATCATTTTCTTCAGAGAATCTGATATGATGCCATGTTTTGATCCTGTGAGGAAAACAATGCTGATAACACACCAGTGTTCATAGTTATCTGCTAAGCAGTGTTGTATAGAGCCAAGGCCTTTCTCAGTAAAGAGCCCAGGGACATGGGAGAGAACAGAATTAAAACAACTGCCTCAATTGCTGTTGTATATATATGCTTATATATAATGTCATAATTATTAACTTTTTTCTATCTTAGTAAATAGTTTTACCTTGACCCATGAGTTCTATTTATTTATTTTAAGGATTTTCTTCCCCATCTCACTGGGGGAAGGGGTGGGTGAGCAAAGGACTGGGTGGTGCTCAACCACCTGCTGGGTTAAACCGCAGCAATTTGAGGGACAGTTGAAGGATACATACTGTGGGCTTAACCTGACTGAGTTTTGATCTCTTGAGGAATGTGGCTTCCTAAAAGGGTCTCAAAACAAAACTGTTTTTCTTCTGTTCAGTGAAGTTTCTGGTAGTCTGTCCTTTGTGCTTTTTAAATTTTCCAATTCGTTAAAGCATGCGAATGCGGCATATTAACAAAGTACGTGTTTCATGTTAAGTACTGCTCAGAGTAAGAAAAACATTGAATTTAACTAATAATCCTCAGACTATGAATAGTTTTATTGTTATAAAAGGAGTAATTTATTCCTGAGAAACACAGCATTGCCTGTAATTTGTGTAGTTTCTACATTGTCTCCTCTCTTGGAGGAAAAGTACAGGGAATGAAATAGATTTGATGGTGTAACATTTTTAAGTGATTACTTCTGGCAGTGAAGATCTCGTGTGAAATCTGCATAATGTATGGACAGTTACTATCAGTGTAACTTCCAACAATAAAATACTATATTTTTTCAAATTTAAGCTTTTATTTCCTGTGGCAGATCTTGGAAGTGCTGCTCAAGGATATTGGTATCCCTGTCTCTACAACACAGTGGCAAGGTGTCATATAGTATTACAGCACTAGACTGAAAGTACCTTTTTTTGAGCATGTTTGGGTCATGTCTTAAGTGAGATGCAGTTAGAACATGCAGCAGTATTAAATAAGCCCAGACTTTTTTTTCTCCTGAGTTGTAGCATTGCAACATAGATTTTCACTTATGTATCTTGTGAGTGCCGAATATATTAAGCATTTATTCTGGGGCCTTTCGAAGAATGGGCACATTTCTTTATTGCAGGTACAGATGGATTCATGGCCTGGTTCTGGTGAGAAAGTGACTTAGAGCTCTGTATTCTGGCATTGTCTTAGCTCTGTTGTGGTTTTTGTTTTTTTTTTTTAAACCAAGGGAGATGCTTCTTATTCTTTCTGTTTTCAGAATTCAGCAGGGAAAAAAAAAAAAAAAAATCGGAGTACTTCTAATGAAATTTCTTTTTCTTTTTTTCCTCATTATTTCAATGCATTTATCTGTTCTCTGTGAGCATACATCCTTTGAATCTGCTGTACTTCTGCAAGTTTTGCCAGTGCTTGTTGAACCTCCGCTTAGAGCACTGCGTATGTGTAAACACGTATGGAGGCAATCATGCATACAGCATGCACTTTGATATATATGTATTAAAAATCTGAAAAAAATCGTTAGTAGTGTATTATTTTTAGTGGTGTATATTCAGTTAATTCCTTGATAGCTCCCCCTCTTTTGTCATCCCAGCAGTGAATGTAAAACCAGATCACTTAATTAATTACAGTAGACTTCTTTTGAAAGTTTTTGTCTTGTTTGCTGCTAGTCTTGTTTTTGTTATTATCCAGTGATGGCTGGAGATCAGTGCAGAACTTGCAATACAAGTCTGAATAATTAGTGTTAAGCCCTTATAAAAGGTAATGTCTGGCTGTGTTTTTCTGCTAATGTCTCCTCAGTCTCATCCAGGCTGTCAGTCAGATATTTCTCTTCCCTACACAAATCCCCAGTAGCACTTGGATAAACAACTGGTAAGAACCACATCAGAGGTTGCAGTGGACCTCTGGAAGTTGTTCTTTAGCCCTCTAATCAAAATGAATCAGTATACCACATTGCTTAGCATCTTATCCTGATGAGTTTTGAATGTGCAGTAGGATGGTCATCCTGTGTGGCATTGCTGGGCAGTGTCTTCCAGTGCTTGGTAGTTTTAATAGTGAATAGCTAGCTACTTACCTGGTAACTAGTATGTGAATCTGGCATTGCTTTCAAAGCTGCCTCAACGTTTTTAGCACTGGAAATCCTGTGCCAGTAAAAATTAAAACAACACAGGAAGAAATAATATACTGTTCTGCTTATTAAGTATTGTTCTGTGCACAGAGAAGCAAAGTTGATTCTGACAGATTCTTGGTGATATCAGGCATCCACAGTTAGGCCAACAGTCACATACAGAAGGAAGAGCTGAATGCATGCCACTGGTGAAGGGGCTCTCTGTCTGTGCAGCATTTGTTCTTCCTCCAGGTGGGGTGTTATGAGAAGATTGTATCTCGTGAGAATATTTTTACAGTACTTTGCCACTTTACATAATTTTTCAATGCAAAACCTTGTGAATGCTTTACCACGTGCAACTGTGAAGAACTTACTGTAAGCTAGCTAATGCTCCAGAAGGGATTTTATTGGGATTGTTTTGGACTTTTTTTAATGAAGTTAGCTTAATTCTTAATTGAGCTAATTTAAGAGGTGACAGTTAGAGGAAACCTGTGCTTAATCTGTACTTGGAAAGTAATGCAGAATGAGCTTGTGGAATAACTTTCTAATAACTGTGTAAAGAACTCTCAGCCTTTTTGTTTTGTCTACAGGCTAATAAATGATTAATTCTTTGACTTCTCAGAACGTTCTGTTTACGTATGTGAAGTAACACACTTGAGTACCCTGTTTGCATTAAGGCTTAGCATGCTTAATTTCTGTTCTCCCTACTTGTTTGCTTGCCCTATATGCACTTTATTGAACTTCTGTTTCTCCAATGATTGCTGAACATTAGAAGATACATTTGCAGGGCAAAATAAATTATTTGTGACTCTAAGAAGTTGTTAAGTGATTCCAGATAATATCTTACTGCAAATCGCTCTTCTGTATTATTTCATTACTGCCAATGATGGTGCAGTAATAAATGATCTTGTATGCTAGCAGGAATTCTGTTTAAGGCTGTGCTGTCCTCCACATTAGCAGTACTGTGCCAATGCTTGAAGACATTGCTTCTAAGAAAGTCTGGAACTTTAAAGCTTTGGTTTTCCAGGGCAGCTGGATATTCTGGTTGTTTGATTCTGAGTAGCTGTGGGACTTTTCTGCACTGCTTCTTAGCTTTAATTGGAGGTATAGAAACTAGTTCTTAGTTTAATAGGAAGAGTGAGTGCAACCTGGGTTTTAAATGGTTTCATGTTTACAATACTTCCCCATTAATCTGCAGATGGGTTATAATGCATGTGATGATTACACTTAGAGTTTGTCTTTGAATAATAAACAAGAAAAATAAACACACTAAAGCAATTCTGAGCATCCACCATTGCTGATAGATTGGAGTAATTAAGTTTATTTCCCTATATGCAAATTATGATAACACTAGTAATTATGATGACACAATAGTATACAAAAATGTGCATGGTTCTTTCTGTTCATGATGAAGAAATTCTTCAATATTAAAATAACAAGCTGTAGCTTGTGAAGATGTTGGCCAGAATGTGACTTGTGTTGGAATTTTATTCTTAACTTACAACAATCTAGAAGAAAACCTGGAGAGATATCTAATGAGGAGTAATTTCCAATCTTGAAGCAGAAATGTGATTTTTTTTTTTCTTGTGTTTTCCTCATCATCTCTGACTCTTACAAACTCTTCTCTCATTGTTTTCTTACACTGTGCACTGGCTGCAATGAGTGATAATAAGTGATAAGTGTTCAATAGCATTATTTTATGGGGTAGATGTGCTTACTCTAGCTTGAAGATAACAGCACAGGAGAGTCAGCAGCCATTTAGATGCCAGCTGGGAGGAGACTAATCATTCTGACTTTCTGCTGCTTTTGATTTAAACAGTAAGCGTATAGTAAGTGAGATTCTGGGGTTAGACATTTGGAAACATGAAGGTTATTTCTAAAGAAAATTTAAAGAGTAATCTCTGGCAAGCAAGCATGAAACTCTTAGGCAAGCTCTAAGGTAAAACAGTTGCAGAACTAATTGAGAAACTTCTTTTCCTGGATGGTAGAAGCTTCCACCATCTTTAAGGTTACAAGAGTACTGATAGAAGTTAATGACGTAGGAAAAAGCTTGATGAATAATTTCTTACAAGTAATAAATCAAAGGAAGTGTCTTAAACTTGAATGCTCAATAAAATAGGCTCTAGAGCAGTGATAAATTGCCAGAACAAGGTAGTATTTGGCAGAGTATTAAGAAGACGGAAATGGGAAGTTGCTAATGCGTGAACTGGAATGTACCTCAGTTGGTCTTGCACTAGAGGAAAGAAAAGTGACAGCAGTCATACTCGGTTCAGAAAAAGCACTTCATAGAACTCAAGATGGTTCCAGTTCTTTATTGGCCAGGCAGAGGAAAAAAATCTAAGCATAGCAGACTTGGTTTGTTGTTTTCTTTCTTGCATTCTTATCAGATAGGGACAGTCTGTCAATACCCCCATTTGCGCGAACCCTGTATCTGATCACTGCAGCTTCTTAAAAAGCCCCACTTAACCATTTTTCTGTAAAATTTCACTCAGTTGCCTCTGTGCTGCAAGGTCTGGTTACCAGAAGCTCAAGAGACTGGAGTGAGTGAACTAGATACCAGTAGCTGTGGCCATGCCCCCAGACAGTGATGTCTGCAGTATTAACTTCCTCTTTCTTCTGAGAGGGGAGGAATGGCACACTATTGTATGTATCTGTTCTATCAGAGTACTGACAGTGTTTTGTGGGAATGTTGTTTAAGACAGTGCCCTACCTGGCCATATTAATGTCCTCTGCATGGGTGTGTATTTTTGTGGACCTTAAGTATGTGTTCAGCCTTGCTACAAACCAAATACATTAACAGGATTTATGCCTAAAACAGACCTCAAGATACTGAGGTGCGTGCACTGAGCTCTAGCAGTAGGAAACCCCCCAGGTGGAGGGAGTGTCACAGAGAAGTCCACAGTCTGAGACTGCTGGATGTGGTAGCTGTTATCCCATGTCAGTTGTTGTGCACCAGGACTCCAGGCTGTGTATCCAAAGATCCAAATTACTATTTCAGTCTCATTTTTTTTTTTTTTTTTAATTATTATTTATTTTTATATTTATTTTTCCCACGGAGCATAGGCTGTTACCTAGGTGGCAGACTTCCTTCACAAGTGTCCTTGTATGCACAGTAAACAGCAAAAAGCTGTATAGATGACTATAGCTAGCATGTAGTAGAGCATGTGCATCTTCAAGGAACATTAAAACCAAGTCCTTTAATTACAAATGTATGTGCATGTTTCAGTCATTAGCAGCACTGCAGGCTGTTTGGATGATGTATCTTTAAAGGATAAGCATCTCTGAATTCAGTGTTCAAATATTCTCTGGTCTAGCAATTCACCTTTAAATAGTATTACAGGGGGGGAGTCATTATGGAGGTCTGTAAGTGTTCTACAGTCTAACTTGTATCAGTTATGCTTTCAAAGCCTTTAATTACTTTGGCTGCATAGCCAGACTTCTGGGGAGGTTTCTTCAGCATTGGTCTGTTATGAAGTACATAATGTATGGAGTTTTTGTTCAGTAGGTTTTTGTGCAGAGTCTGAGTGTTATGTTTAAGTAGAAGATAAAAATTTTTGGTAGTTGCGTGGTTTTTCTAGGTTTTCTCATGAAAAATACCTTTTTTTTTTTTTTTTCTTTTGGCAGAATGCTCCAACATAACTTTGTTCATCCTAAAGTGATGACTAATCTTTATAAGGATGAAAAGTTTAAATTATTGACTGTTTATGAAAAAAAAATGAGACCTGATAGCTCTTCATTTTGTTAGAAGCTTATGTATAAAGATAATTTTGCAATGCTGGAAACAACTGATGTTGCAGTATTACCTATATGGGTGGAATTTCCTTTGTCATGCTGATTTATCTTCAAAGTAGTGAAGCGTATTTCAAAAGATGATTGGAGAAAGTGCACATAAAATGGACCAGATCACGATTTCCCACATTAGTGGTGTTTAGTTGATCTTTTTTTTGCTTCAAGTATTTTGTATTTTACTCACGTTCCTCACTGTATTTTTGTTACTGACTTCAGTCTTACTATAATTTTGTGTCATAAAGAACACAAAAAGCAATGTCTTTCATACTGCAAGCTCTACACAAAGATAGGTATGAATTGTACTTCTCTCCAGGCCCTACACTAAATGCTACTGGGATAGTTAAACCATTTATTTGTTACGGGTCCTGGATTTGAATATTTAATACGGTGGATTGTTTCTCCAGGTAAGCAGGTGGTTTAGGCCTTTGCTAGGTAGAAAGTTCTGGAAGACATTGCTAATAGACAACATAATGTTTGAGAATGAGAGCACTGGTAAATCCAACAATTCTGTTAATAACTGCCCTTCCCCACAGCTGTGTCTGAAGAAAATTAGAATTTTATTTACTTTCTGGTAATCAGTAAAATGCTTTGTGCATTTGTGGCAAGTAGTGTGGTGTAAAAACAACCAAGCAAAACACTGCAGCGCAGAATGTATTTATCTTTTTTCCTGAAGGTTATAAATATTGCAGACAGCATATCAGATTTTCAGGTTATCAGTAACACTTCCTTTAGAACAATCGGATTAGATCTTACTGACTTAATGAAAAGGTGGTTATTAGAATAGGAGACTGTTTCCCTGTAACTGTCTCTTGTATTCTTAGGCTCCTCCAGGGAATGTGAAAATGCCTAATGTACCCAGTACTCAGCCAGCAATAATGAAACCAACGGAAGAACCACCTGCTTACACTCAAATTGCAAAGGTTTGTCTATAACTTTCAGACACCAGATTCCTTTTAAATATAATTGTTACATGCTTCTGGAACAGTCTTATTTATAAATAAGTATTGTTTTCCTGATGGTTTATGAAAATTAATACTGCCTTTAACATAATCAGTTATCAAATGACTTTATGCAACACAAACTTTTATACAGAACCGGAAACAGTTAATTATGTGAGGTAGGATTAGATTTATTTTTGTACATATTTTTAATCAATATCTGGTGATGTCTATTTTGTTCAGGAGCATGCCTTGGCCCAGGCTGAGCTGCTAAAGCGTCAAGAAGAATTGGAAAGAAAAGCTGCTGAACTGGATCGCAGAGAAAGGGAAATGCAGAGTCTCAATCAGCAGGGGGGTATGCATGAAAACTGTTTTTTAATTGCAGAACTTAATTTTTTTTTTAGCAACCATTTTTGTTTTATAGTGATATTGTAAAACAGATCTGAAAGGGTTTTTATAAACTCTATAGGAGAATCCATCCTCTTTGGAATAGTTCATACAATCCAGTAAAATCTGGCTTGTACAGTACAAATTTTCACAGCAGTAGTATTAGAGGTGGCCTTGGTTGCATATTATCCTCAGCTGTCAGTTATTTTTATTCTAGTATCTAAGCAATTGGAACACTTTGAGAAGTAACTTTGTATGTAGAATGTCTTTTATTTCTCTTCTGTATTTATAACTGTAGATTTCTTATCTTTTTTTTCTTTTACTGTGTTCTGGGTATAGTATTTATGCAAATAGCAGAAAATGTATCTGGTATTAATCTTTGATATGAAGCTTCATAATCCATAATCAGGATCTGCATCTCATTTTGCTGTTAATTGTAACTGTGCTGTTTAACACCATCAGTTTTCATACTGCAGTTTCACAAATGGGAAGATAGATATATTATCTTAACTGAAGATAACTGAAGATAACTTTTCAAAAGGAATAAATTTAGACTGAAATTATAAGAACACCTCAAAACATTTTGTGCAGGGGTGACTTTTTTGTGGTCTTTCCGCTTGCATCTGGATTTCTGACTGATTTATTTCCACATGATTCCCTGAGATTTTATTTGCTCCTTTGGAAATAGAGTTGTACAACTCTGTATGTGTAATCACATAGTAATTCAGATTTGCAGAGAATTTTCTAATATGCATACCACGAGGATCTTCTTATGAAAAGAGTCACATTCCCTTTATAAAGCCATTTTTATTTTTTCTGTACTTACTCTTTTCATTTTTATTAAAACTCTTTGCCTGTCCTCCAGTATAATTATTTTTTTGTTTATTTTTTAAATTTCCTTTTCCATATTACCCTTCATATAATTTCAGTAACTTGTATTGTGGGTCTGAATTGATTACTTTACTTTTCAAGTCTTTTGTGACAGTTTTATTCCTTCTCATCTCTGTCTCAGGGGATGGAAGTCTAATGCCTGATGCATCTTTCAGATTATTCTGAAACAGCTTCAGCTGTTTACATTGAAGTGCTTAAAGAGTGTGTGTAAGAAGCTAAAGCATTCTTCAGGAGGGCTAAAAAGAAATGAGAGCTGCTAGAGCTTTAAGGAGAATGCTAAATTTTTAGCAAATGGCCAAGTAAAAGATGCTGCAAAGCATGAATTGTGCGTTGTGACTGAGGAAAAACTTTTTTCTTTTTTTCTTTTGTGCACTCATTCTAACTGCTTTGGAAATGCTGTAGGGGTGTCTTGATTGCAGGGTAGAGTATTCTTTAATAATGCTGTAGATATTTGCATTTAATTCAGAATGGTGGCTGCATGTCTAGGACAGTCATCATGTAAAGTTGACTACAATTCAAAGATCTTAAATCCTGATAGGTCTGCTCAGCTCTATTTGGGTTCTGTACAGTATTGCTTGTGAACTGCATGAAGTGTATTGTTTCTTATTTCAGCTAACTCATTTGAGTAGGTCTTAAAAAAAATCCACCAGTGTACTTGTTTGAGGCTAGTTTGGGGATGTCTTCAGTGACGTGCCTCCAATATGAATGCAGTTATGTTCGCAGGCCTTAAGTTGGTAACGATGTATTGAATTAAATAAATCTGAGCAACATCTTTGCTTATAATTCAGTATTGGAACATGAGTGTCTTAAAAGAGTGATACATAAAATACCAATATAGCATTCAGTCTTAGTTGAAAAATGGTGCTGGGCTGGAAAAGCGTATCAAATAGCATTATTAATAACTTGAATTATTTAGAGATATCTGAGTTTTTCTGTTACTCTCTCTTGAAACTGAGAGAAACAATCATATACTGCTAAATAAAGATCTGAATTGTTATCAATATTTTCATAGAAGAAATTCCAGAGCAGTTTTAAAAATAAGTGGGCATATTGATTAAATTTGTATGTTCTCATTATAAATCATCAGCTCTAAAAGCCTGGGTGAAAAAACCTCAAGTGTAAGAGGCAGAATGTTCAGCAGATCCTCAGTGTTTGGGAGTTCTGTAGACAGAACTGTCAACTCCATCTTATCTTGATTGAGGAAAGAAATAATTTCAAAATACAAGTATGAAAGATTTGCTGGCTTGCTGTTCTTACTAGGTGAAACACTAGTGAAGCTATGGTTGAAGATGAAATTTGCAAGCAAAACATTGTCATAATTTCAAAGAAAGATACCTTTAATTTTGTCTTTAGCTCCCCTGTTGGAATATGGTGATTTACATATCTGTTGTATACAGGATTTGAAATGTTACAGTGAAGGTTTGTTAGAATTATCTCAGCTGGATCTATGAGTCTGTGTGTATACCCCAGTCTGTGAATAGATCAGCATGCAGGAATCAGAGGTTCTCTTTGAGTCCTGACTGTCTGAAAACTTCATATGAAAATGTAATTGGTGCTGTAGGGATATCTTCTCATGGTTGAGAGTATTTTAATAACTGCTTTTCTCAACTTTTATGAGCTTGGAAGCAACGCTTTGACTATGAACTATATTGGGAACTAGTTGCAAGTGTTAGAGATAGCCAGGTGTTAAAAATATCAGGATTCAAAGAATTAAGATTGCCTTTCTATCTCTACCTTTTGTATTCAAAAAAATGAGTAGGTGAGTGTAGCACATTGTGGAGAAATGTGCATTAAGAAGTAAAGAAACCCTGAAAATTTGTTTTTCTGACCAAAGTTTACTGTTTATTTTCAAGGTTTCTCTTGATGCATTATAGGAGCTGTCAGGTGCTGGCTTAGGTATTTACATAGATAAAATAGATAAAATACAGTCTGAATTGGTCTGTCTGAATTTTGTTGTATCTTCAAAATTTTCTGTATACTTCTAAAATCTGTGTTAGGCTTGGTAATAAAACTCTTGGCTTTTTGTAGCTCAAGCTATATCTAGAGTATCTTTTTCTAGTATAGAGAGACTGAACTCATATTATAATGCATGTTTTTGTTTTTTTTATTTGCAGGTAGAAAAAATAACTGGCCACCTCTTCCTGAGAATTTTCCAGTGGGTCCATGTTTCTACCAGGACTTTTCTGTAGACATTCCTGTAGAATTCCAGAAGACTGTAAAGATTATGTACTACTTGTGGATGTGTAAGTATTTTTTTTTTTTTTTTTTTTTTTTTTAAAGAAGAAACAAATTGCTAATTCAGGCTTGATGTTGCGTGCTTCCTACTTAGCTTTTGCAACATCTGTGACAATGTATTTTTAAAATCCAGAAATTAAATATTTAAATGAAACCTTTTTGTTGGTTTTGACTTTGGAAACACTGAATTATTTCATAGAAACTTCCTTGGGGATAAAAGAGTTATCCTAAAGCAGTTCTGCGTTATATATTGTACTCCATTTTAAATCTCATTATTATCATAAAACAACATTTGACCATTTTGTTACCTTAGAAATACAAACTGATTTTAAAAACGGTAAAATTATATGAAGAAATACGATTCATGATTTTTGTTAACATACTGTGATTTAAGAAGTGCAATATCCATTTGCTTTAATATGCATACTTATAGTTCAGTGTAGTTTTAGTGTTAATATTTTTTAGTATTATTTAGTATCATTGTTAGTATATTGTCCTCATTCAGATACTGCGTTTTGAGGAAATGCTGAATGAACCAAATGTGCAAATGACATACTACCTCTTTCCAAGGACCAGGGCTCACCAAACACTCCAGAGGTCTCAATCTCCAAGTAGAGACCCTTCCCCTGTGGCTGCCAGTCCTTTAAATGAGTTTAGGGAGGGATAGAGCTATGATTCACACTTTCCAGTCTCACACATTGCTTTCACCTGTGCTCCCAGGGCTGGCTATAACCCTTCACCAGGTCAGTCACTTGGTTCAGGCCGTGACCTAACAGTTCCCATACAGCTGGTAATTCTGTTAGTATGATTGAAGCATGTCTATAAAACGTGTAAAATTATTAGAGAACACTAAATCAATTCCAGCTCATCCACTGCTTGCTATTTTCATTGCTGAGTCATCAATCATTAATGTAAGTCCATTGTAGATAGAATGTGATTAGACATTCTCAGAAATTGGGCAGGCGTTTAAGATTTATGTCAAATGAAAGATGAAGGGATCCAGAATTTTAAGATGCTGGTTGTGGCCACTTTCAGAATTGAGTTTTGGAAGTTCTGTATTTTCTTTTAAACACAAATTCAGTTGGTTGGTAAGAATCCGAATATAAAGAGTTTTTCTTTTCTCCTTCACACAGAAAGCAGTAATATTATAGAATTTCAAAATATATTTAAAATATATTTGAGTTCTGCTTAAATTATTGATTTTCTTCTAATTAAACTGGTTTTGAATCCTCTTCTTCTTGTCTTTCTTTAGATCTCCTACTCTCTGACTTAAGGATTACTAAGGAAGGAGGGAAACAAGCATAATAAAAGTAGATTATCTATTTGAGGCTAAAAAGAGATGATTAAGTACTTTAGGGTTGACTACTTTAGTGCTTTAGGGCTGATACCTACATGGTTTAGCTCATACCTCATTAGAGTAGCTTTGCTTCTCGGTGGAGGCAGTCATTAGCATAGCAAACCAACTTGTTTCTGCTTGTTATTGTACTTTCTATTCTGCGTCCTCTGCATCCGAGGACTTGTAAGGACTAGGGATCTGTAGAGATGATAGGATAAATCTGATACTGACTGCTCTGCACTTTGTAAAGTTGTTTTCCTGGCCTTTTATTTATTTAAGTTTTTATTTTCCAGCCCTCATTTTGTGAGTTTCTGTGTTGGTTTGGTTAGTGCCAGTTTTTAATACTTTTTTCTTGGCCATTATATATCTGTGGTCTTTTGTTTTTTTTTTCCCTTCTTGGACGAGCCACTTTTTTTCTGTTTTTGCTTTGTGCTCCCCTTTGTCCCCTTTGTTTTTGGACTACAGCAGTTATGGGGTAATGGCTTCTGTCAACTGACAGCGGTATGCTTCTGTACTCTCTTTTTTTGCTACCACTGCCGTCTTGGTGACTTGTAGATGAAACAGCAGTTTTCCAGTCTCTGTGGCAGGGAGCACTAGCTTCTTACAACTGTTTTTAAATGCTTCTACAAGTGAGATATCTGTCTCTTGATCACTTTCTGACACCAAACTTCTTTTGGCTCAGAAGCCTGTTTTCCAGTTACACTAACCACAGCCCAACTGCATGTGCAAAAAGCGGTATCAATTTTCAAGGAATTTTTATTATTTAAAGTTAAAAACTGAAGATCTCTTTAATCTTATGGAAGGGTTTATGGCATTTGCCTTTGTTTTGTGGTGTTGTTTGAATTTTTCCTTTATTCTATGACAAGATTTTCAAAGGCAAAGGACTTAAAGGACGTACAGATGATGGAGAAAATATACTCTAAGGTGTCAACTTCTATGATATTTTTCCATTTGGGGTTCTTTAGACTCATACATTCTGCTGTCTGAGGGTACAGTCCATAGTGTGTATTAATCTGTGTGGATGTTTGTTTTGGCATTTCCTGGTATCTCCAAGTGTGGGTGCTTTATAAGCTCCTTCCAAGCCTGCTCTAGTGTTACTGTCTTTATCGTTAGATGGTGTTTCTAAGTATATAATTTAATTCTCCAGTGCTGTGACTGGAGAACACCATCTACTGTTATTACGAAAGATGCTTATGTCCCCTTTAGTTATTTTCTTTCAGCTAGAATAGTTCAACCAGCCATTCTTTGTAGGTCATGTTTTCTAGAGTTCTGATTGTTTTGTTGGTATCTTACAGATTTGCTATTTGGACCATATCAAATTATTATGGCATTTTTGTGTGGTATCTAAAATTGGACAGTGTGGACTGGGTCCAGTATTTTAGCTGAAGTTTTAATTTACTGTATAGGGTGAAAAAAAATCTTAATACTCCTGATAGCATGAACTCAGACTCCTCCACCCTGTTATCAATTCTTGCTTTTTTTGCAATTGCTTGGTATTGTCCGCTTACGTTTTTGTTGTGCTGGTGTGTGGTGACTGTTTTCGTTGCAAATCCACTCAGGAAGAGCAACCATGATTTGTGTTGGTCAGTGGACTGCATATTGAGAGGTGTTCTTTTTTTCTAAACTTCTGTTTGGGTGAATTTTCAAAGTGAAAATTATCATGTTCTGATCAAAGTCTATTTCATTCCTGTTTTGTTGTTTTTAGGGTGTGTGTGTAGATGTCCCCCACCCCTTTCCAGAAAGAGCAGAACAGACAGGGAGCAAAAGTCTAAGCTAAATTTTAAGCTAACTTGTGGCTTCAGAATTCTGTGTAGACATCTTGTTCCAGTCAGGTCATTCTATTAAAGGATGACAGCCCAGCTGATTTCTGAGAGAAAAGCATGTTCTTTTGCCGTATATCCCAGTGAGGACTTTATTATCACAGTCACTGGAAGTGTCTAGAGTTCTGCCAAGGACTAAAGTAATTTCAGGCTTCGGAGTTGTCTTTGAAGAGGTAGAATATTTTTAGACCTGCCTGTTCTTACAGTGTTTGTGTTGATTTAAGGCTTGCTTAAAGTACGAACTGAGAGGGAATGAACCAAAAAGCTTTGAAGACTTTTTTTCAGAGTCTTTGCAAACTCACTAGTTTCTCTGTTAAACTTATCTTACAGTAGAATGACTAAAATATTTCTCTGGACTTGAGCAGTTTCTTTCAGCACTGTTTGCATGCTCTTAATTATGAGAGGGCTGCCTGTTTAACAGTGAGCAGGTAGAATCACTCCTGAATCACTGGGTAATCACCAGGTATTGCTGAACAGACACAAATTCATTTTTATCTTCTAAGTATCTGGAAGAACAGTAATTTTTATGCTAGATACTAAGGAAGTGTTTCATAATTAGGTATTGTGAAAATATTTTTATGATGTAATATTTCTTACTACTGCTGTGTCTTTTGTTCTGGGAGTCAAGTATTTTTGAAGTAACTGTCAAAATACCAACGCATTTCCTTTAGTTGAAATGTTAGCCTGTAACATGATTTTGTTTAATGGATAAATGTATTCTCAGAGTAGGGTATTTTTCTCTACTACATGTAAGTCAAAGTGTTTGGCAAAAATATATTTGATGTATTTTATATTTAGATTATATGTTGAAAGTTCCTTTTAAATTAGAACACATCTGATGCTAATTTTTAATGTATTTTCAATCAGTTACAGCACTGTCTTTAAAAATACATAGGAAAACAGTGGAAATGTGTGATACTTTGACTGATACTCTGCATTTATTTCCTTGCCTGATTGTAAGAGAAAGTAAATAGTCTTTTTAAAAAGTGTGTATGTGCATATCAATAGTATAATAGAGGAATCATCCATTACTGCAACTTTAGAAACCCCTTTTTTTTCATCCTTCTAGTTTTAAGTGTTTAATCTCCACTGTGTACCTGTTTATACTTGATTTGTTGTTGTTTTGTTCAGTGCTTTCACTTGGGAATATTGACTTTATATGAAAGTTACAAAGATGTATAAAAAACAGTTGGATTATTGCAGTGAGGATATTGCTTTATTTTCAGCATGTTTAGTATTTTAGTTATTACTTTAACTGTTAATCTTTTCTTATATAACCATAATTTTATTGAGACTTTTTTTTTGTTTGTGCTCTTACAGTCCATACAGTGACACTGTTTCTTAATATCTTTGGATGTTTGGCCTGGTTTTATGTTGATGCTACACGAGGTGTTGATTTTGGATTGAGTATCCTCTGGTTCTTGCTTTTTACACCTTGTTCTTTTGTCTGCTGGTACAGACCACTGTATGGAGCCTTCAGGTAAAAACTTCATCTTGACTTGCAATACATTTCTTAAATATCCTACTTGTTGAAGTGCATTAGCATTGCAGGATTTTTGTAATTAGGATGATCCTTTAATATGAGTTCATTAGAAGCAAGTAGTATATTTGCCATTAAATTAATTTCTGTATTTGAAATATAAACAGTGGTAGTAATATCATGGAACATCCTTTAAAATATTTACTGTTTCTACTTCTTTCTATTGGGCTGGTAACAATTTCAAGCAAAATTCTCATTATATTGTGTGTGAGTGATTTACAGTTAAATGCTCTTAAATTTTTGGCTTCCTAAGTGAAATTAATGAAACTTGCACCTCATGTTTTATTGTCTAGTGGCCTGAGATGCCTGAAGTTGTTGTAGACTAAGATTCTTAATCCTGAGTACAACTAATCTTCATTAATGAAGTTCCTGTATTTTTTTTCCCAGCTTTTACCTTCTATATTTGGTAGACTTCACAGTTTTGAAATGCATCAGTGTTGAAAAACAAAATGGCTGCAAAATTGAATTTCGTTTCAGTCAACATGAGAAAATTGGAAACTTCTATACTCTTAGAATAATTTTAAAATTTTTATATTAAACTGAATCAGAATATTGTCAGATTAAATACACTTAATTTTTTTAGAGAAAGATTGATAGCCACAGATCGTGGGTTAGCATAATCTTTGGGCCACATGTTTCTTTTGCATGTTTCTTTTTGATAACCAAGGAGATAGCATGTATCATTGAAGATTTGTGTAGCTTAAACTGCATTTAAGTACATACAAATGGTAACACCAGAACACATGATGTAAATAATAACTGGTTGAGGTGGTTTTTTGTTTGTTTTCATAGAAACCAGTCTTCTTGAGAGCATTAGAGATGTGGTAGCTTTAACTAGTTATAAATATGACATAGTGTTGATTTATAAATAATTGTTGTTCCTGATTTGCTGGATTCTGACTTGATTCATTCTCTCCTAGGGTTTTAAATCTAGTAAATCTATAGCATTTCTTAGTTGTTTGGAATACTGTTACTCAGCTTTCATTTTGTGCTGAACAACTGAAGGCAGTACTTACTGAAAGCATTGAATCAATAGTAATGAAAAAAATTCCCTCAAGAAATGTTACTGCTAGCAAACCTGATTCCATATTCTTAATTGGTATCTTAACTAAGTGACTTTTACTTTATTTGGAACTTTGGGATCAAGCATATCAATTCATCACTAGTTTTGAGGTCTTCATTGGAGTTTCACCTGTTCATTTGTAGTTGGATTTCTTGGACAGGCTGTTGACTCTTTAGTCCTTGTCAAGCTGGCATTTTAGAAATATAAACAGGAAGCATATTTTGTATGTTTTGCCTTTAAACAACAGATACCTCAGTACTGTGATCTGCGTTTTGCTTCCATAATTACAGGTCAGATTTTATGTCCTTTTCCAGTAAAAGATTTTGGTACAGTACTGTTAGTACCATAAATTTCAGACCTTTGTTCTAACTTTGCTGTGGTGGAACTTCTGTGTTAAGTCTAAGAGGCCTTGCTTTGTGCAGAACAAAACACAAGGGAGAAGCACCCTGCTGTTACTTTCACCTCTTGAAAAGATGCAAGAGGCAAGCCTACTGTATTAAAGAGGAAAACACTTGTAAATAAACACAAATCACAGAGTTACCAGTCTTTGAAGTCAACACCAACAATTCAAAACACTTTTCATCTAGTTAATGCGGATTTTTTTTTAACATAGTTAAAAACATAATGGTGGTATTACATTTTTTTTTTTTTTTTTTTTTTCTCCCTCTCTTTCAGGAGTGACAGTTCATTTAGATTCTTTGTGTTCTTCTTTGTGTATATCTGTCAGTTTGCTGTACATGTACTTCAAGCTGCAGGATTTCAAAGATGGGGAAACTGGTGAGTGTTCTGTTCTCTGAATATGACAAACGTATTTGGTATAGCACCTGCAATTTAGTCTGTGTTTTTAAAAATATATATGTTGTTTTCACTAGAATTGTTACATTTGGCACTCAGAAAAGCGTAAGTGAAAGATATCCCAGGAGTGTGAGGTACTTCTGTTACTAGGCTGTTCAAAGTTTTGCTGTTTAATGTACACAAGGCTAAACTACTTTTGTACCCTCTCCTGTGTTTTAGTGGTGTGTGGAGGTGTTATGTGCTTAGAATAAGGAAGGAAAACATGGAGAAAATTAGGATAATATAAAAGTAATAGGATGCTGTTTGTATTTTCCTTACAGCTATTTGTTATTTCAGATGTTTACCACTTGCTAATGAAATTTACAGCTAAAACTTGCAGAATGAATCAGTCTGGTGTTTGGGTGTGTATAGTGGTCTATGCCCAGAGCGGTCATGGAATCTCCTTCTCTAGAGATACTCAAGATTGACTTGGACACCTAGCTGTGCAACTTACTGTAGAGTACCTGCCTTAGCAGAGGGTTTGGACTCTTGAGGTCCCTTCCAACCCCTGCAATTCTTTGTGATTCTGTGTGATTTTTGATATTGTTTGAAAAGCTCAAATGTCTAAGGCAACTGCATATTCTGTAATAGTTAATTTTTCTTTTCACTGCATGTTAGTGCAAGGGCTGCTCTGAAATTAGTATCTCCTGTTTTACTGTGTTGGCCCACATCAGAGGCAATGTTGGTGGTATGGCAGTAGAGACTGAAACTTCCCACCAGTATTCTATTGCATTTTCTTGCTGCATGACAGATGAAAGCATAGGGGCAGTCTGGCAAAGTGACATCTGACATGGAAATGTGTATGGTGCAAAGGTGTGTCATTGAATTCCTCTACATGGAAAAAAATTACACCCACTGACAGTCACTGACACTTGCTGAATGTTTATAGAGACCAAACAGTGGATGTATGCACAGTGAGGAAGTGGCAGTACATTTCAGCAGAGGCAACGGTGCCAGCTGGTCACCTTCACTGGGGTGCAGATTTTTACAAATGTGGTATGCAACTCTTGTCCATGGCTGGTGAAAGTGCATAGCTAATGATGGTGTCTGCATTGAAAAACAGCACTTTTTAGCTAAGAATTTGCCCTATCAAATAGTGTTGTACTCTTTGTATCTGTTGTAGTTTCCATGGAAATGAGTAGGAGCTATTACTTTTGGAACCCCCTATGTATATAAGCTTTAATTTGAAAGTCCATTGAATCATAGAATCACCGATGTTTGAAAAGAATTCCAAGGTCATCCAGACCAACCACCCACCTATCATCAATATTAGTACAATAATGGTACAACATCTTAACTTTTCTTGAGCATCTGCAGGGACAGTGACTCACCCACTTCTCTGGGCAGCCCATTCCAGCTCCTGACAACCCTTTTGGAGAAGATTTTCCTAACATCTAACCATTCCCTCTAGTTCTATGACTAGTTACATGGGAGAAGAGGCCAACCCCTACCTCATCACAGTCACCTTCCAGGTAGTTATAGAGAGCTAAAATGTCTCCTCTGAGCCTCCTCTTCTCCAGACTAAATAATCCACCCCTCATAAGACTTTTGCTCCAGATCCTGCACCAGCTTTGTTGCCTTTCTCTAGACACACTCCAAGACCCCCATTCCTTTCTTGTAGTGCGGGGCCCAGAACTGGACGTGGCATTCAAGGTGTGGCCTCACCATTGCTAAGTACAGAGGGATGACCACTTCTTTGCTCTTGCTGGCAATGCTATTTCTGATACAAGCCTGACTGGCCTTCTTGACCACCTGGGCAGCAGCTAGCTCATGTTCAGCTGAGAATCAACCAACACCACAGGTCCATTTCCTCTCCACAGACTACCAGCCTCTGCCCCAGGCCTGTAGCATTGCCTGGGGTTGTTATGGCCAAAGTGAAGGACTTTAGCACTTCTTGAACTTTGATCTCATTGGCCTCAGCCCTGAGATCCAGCCTGTCCAGATCCCTTTTCAGGGCCTTCTTACCCCCATGCAGATCGATACTTCCTGCCAGCATGGTGTCATCTGCAAACTTACTGAGGGTGCACTCAATGCACCCTCATCCAGGCCATCAATAAAGATATTAAGCAGGAAAGGCCCCAGTACCAACCCCAGTCACTAGTTGGATTAAAATACCATTCACCACTACTCTCAAAGCCTGACACTCCAGCCAGCTCTTTACCCAGCAAATAATTTATCTGTCCAAGACATGGGCTTCCAGTTTCTCCTAGAGAATACTGTGGGATACAGTGTCAAAGGCTTGGCTGAAGTCTCTGTTGACTATGTCAACAGCCTTTTCCTCACTTTTTCTCATTCATCCAGTGGGTCACTCAATCATAGAAAGAGATTAGGGTTATCAAGCAGGACCTGCATTTCATGAACCATGCTGTCTGGGCCTGATGCCTGATTTTCCTGCACATGTCATGTGATTTCACTCAAGGTGATCTGTTCCATAGCCGTCCCTGGCACTGAGGTCAGGTTGAAGGCCTGTATTCCCCCAGATATTCCTTATGACCATTCTTGTAGATGGGCATCACGCTGGCAAGCCCCCAGTCCTCTGGAACCTCTCTGGTTGACCAGGAACATTGATAGATGTTGGAAATCAGCTGGGTAATCATGTCTGCCAGCTCCCTCAGTGCCCTCAGGTGGATCCCATCTGACCCCATGAACTTGTGATAGTCCAGGTAGAATAGTAGATCTCTAACTGTTCTCACCTGAATCGTGAGCAGCTTGTAATACTTAAATTTTACATAGAAAAGTTATTGGAAATTGTAGTTACCATTCCTGCAAAAAAATACTCAGCAAAACAGAACTAAATAAAAGCATGATTGTAGTAGCCAGTTGATAGCATGGAATGCTATGACTGGCAGTACAGTATCTGGGTAGTGATATTTTTCTGTATCAGAGATATTTTGCAACTAATCTGCAAACATTTTGTACAGCAGCCAAAACAATATTGCTTTAGAATTGGAGCATAATGAAAAGTCCCATTTCATTATTTTTTGCTCTCAAATTTGTGTTCCTTTTTCATAGATATCTTGATTGACATGAGAAAAATAAATTAATTTTCTAGGGGCCGCTTTTCTAGTGTGTGTGGAATAAGCTTCTAAGGATGTTTGCAGAATGGGTATTAAAAGTAGCGAGATCAGAAGATGCTGTTTACAGTTCAGATTTTGGGGATTTGTGGTAGAGTCCAGTTGGGTGTGGGGAATCAGAGCAGTATGAAACAGAGGAAAATTTTAATGTTCTGAAGGTTCACAGAATTTATTTGCTCTCTTAATTGGAAGAATCTTTTCCATCTTGATATTCTGGTTTTCTTATCGCAGACTGCTTGTTTGTGATTTAAAGGTTTGGCATTGTTCTACACTGTTGATGTTTCAGTTTAAAATAAGTGCTTAAGGTAGAGAATGAGTTGTTAATCTGGCTACTTCTTTAATAAGTTATCATATTAACACCAACTGAGAAACTTCACTCTGTGGGTATAGCTCAACAAATCCTCTCACATGCAAGGTGTATGTATGGCATATTTTTGTATCATTTTAAAAGAAGTTTTAAGTATTTTGGGGGGATGTTTTCTTTTTCACGAAGTCATGCTATTTTAAATGAGTCTGAAATGTTATTATGACCAAAGGTAACCAAGATTGATAAGTTACTCTCAAATTTCTTTAATTTCTTCTTGTCTCGTGCAGAAGTTTTCCTGATAAAGTAGAACTGAAGCTGTAAAAACTGGCTGCAATACAGAAATGTTCTCACTGGTAATTTTTCTGAATTTCCTTTCAAAAATATTTGGAGTTGATTAGGACCAGGAGTTTATCTAGCTTTCCTCTGATGTGGATGAATGATTCCAGTACTGTTCAAGTAAAGTTTGGTGTTTTTCTTTTTCTTCCTTCAGTGGATGGATTTCATCTCTTACTGGTCTTAATAAGAGTATTCCAGTTGGCATTATGATGATCATCATAGCTGCACTTTTCACAGCATCCGCTGTTATCTCATTAGTTATGTTTAAGAAGGTAAGCTGTTTGTTCCACTTTTCTGCTTTCTAGGTTTGACCTGGAATTTGTTTTCTGCAGGAGAGTCACAGAGTATGGGGGGATTATCTGATATTCTTGGGGGGTCTGCTGTACATATTAAGAAAGGTTTACAGGAAAGGTTGTAAGGAGGATGTGGGAAACTACAGGCCTGTTAGCCTGACCTCGGTGCCAGGGAAGGTTATGGAGCAGATTGTCTTAAGGGAGATTGAGCAGCATGTACAGGATGACTGGGGGATCAGGCCTAGCCAGCATGGGTTCATAAAGGGCAGGTCCTGTTTGACCAACCTGATCTCCTTCTATGATCCTGTGACCCATCTGGTAGATGAGGGAAAGGCTGTTGATGTGGTCTACCCAGACTTCAGCAAAGCCTTTGACACTGTCTGCAGTATTCTCCTGCAGAAGCTGGCAGCCCGTGGCTTGGCTGGGTACACTCTTGGCTGGGTAAGGAGCTGGCTGGAGGGCTGGGCTTAGAGAGTGGTGGTGAGTGGAGCTAAATCCAGCTGGTGACCGGTCACGAGTGGTGTTCCCCAGGGGTCGGTGCTGGGGCCTGTCCTCTTCATTATTTTTATTGATGACCTGGATGAGGGCATCGAGTGCACCCTCAGTAAGTTCGCAGATGACACCAAATTGTCTGGGAGTGTGGATCTGTCTGGGGGTAGCGAGGCCCTACAGAAGGATCTGGACAGGCTGCAGAGCTGGGCTGAAGCCAATGGGATGAGGTTCAACAAGACCAAATGCCGGGTCCTGCACTTTGGCCACAACAACCCCAGGTCATGCTACAGGCTTGGGGTGAAGTGACTGGAAGACTGTGTAGAGGAAATGGACCTAGGGGTACTGATGCTTGGCTGAACATGAGCCGACTGTGCCTGGGTGGCCAAGATGGCCAACGGCATCCTGGCTTGCATCAGAAACAGTGTTGCCAGCAGGATCGGGGCAGTGATTGTCCCCCTGTACTCAGCACTGGTGAGGCCGCACCTCGAGTACTGTGTCCAGTTTTGGGCCCCTCACTGCAAGAAAGACATTGAGGCTCTGGAACATGTTCAAAGAAAGGCAACTAAGCTGGTGAGGGGTCTGGAGCACAGGCTGTATGAGGAGAGGCTGAAGGAGCTGGGAATGTTCAGCCTGGTGAAGAGGAGGCTCCAGGAGACCTCATTGCTCTCTATAACTTCCTGAAGGGAGGCTGTAGTGAGCTGGGGGTTGGCCTCTTCTCTCGTGTCATAAGTGATAGGACTAGATGGAATGCTTTCAAGCTGCGGCAGGGGAGTTTTCCTAATGTCCAGCCTGAATATTACTTCTCAGAAAGGGTGGTCAGGCAGTGGAATGGACTCCCCAGGGAGGTGGTGGAGTCACTGACCTGGGGGTGTTCAAGGAATGACTGGATGTTGTGTTGAGGGACATGGTTTAGTGGGACCTATTGGTAATGGGTGAATGGTTGGACTGAATGATCTTTTAGGTCTTTTCCAACTGTGGTGATTCTATGATTAACAACTGTGCTTCTGTAGTACTTTCTTACTGCTACGTTTAATCATTTTCACATACCCAAACTCTCCTGTCCCTCATACATTGTCAGAAATTTTAAGTATAGCCTGGTGATGTCAACCTCGTGTTATTCCTTTTCTCCATTAATACTCAGATACAGGAGAAAGAATCAAGAAAAATGCAGATCAGGTTGGGCTTTTTTAGTCTTTCTGTAACATGCATCTGGATTCTTTTAGAAAGCCTGTATACTCAGCATGCTCAGATATGACATGGTGCATCTTCACAGACAGGAAACATTTCTACCAAAGGAAAAGTGTTTTAACATCAGTTTGCCTGCTGTGTGTAGATGGAAATGTCGTTATAATACTGTTAGACAACTTTATCAACTATTTAAAGACATGATTGAAAATGAATCTAAAATTGAGATCTCATTTCAGTTTTCAGGTAATTGGATGCTACTGAGGGTTTGATTTGTGTTGTACTATAAACTGTGAGCTGTATTGTTTGAAGAGTTTGTAAGTCATCTGGTTATCATCTCTGATTATTATGCAGACCTGTTGGGTATGATGGTAGCAGATGCATATCTACATTACTAAGATATTTTGAATTATGCTCAGTAATAGCTTAGCTTAATAGATTCTTGTAACCATGTAAATTAGAGAATTTTTTTTCTAAAGATTGATGCAGGAAAAAGCTGTTAAGATTGTTACTGTCACAGTGCAATTTTTTGCCTTTGTTTTCTGTTCTTTCTTTTAACATGGGCATTCATTTTCAATGAGTATGCCAAATTGTAGGCAAATTGAGACAAGCTTCTTTTGCAAGCCATGTCCCTGTGTAATACTAAGAATACAGCCTGTCTTGCATACATTGTTTTAGAAAGTGGGTATTATGCAAGTTAAAAACCTTTTGAGAGACCCCTGTGAAAGCATAAGTAACAGAAATCTGTGTAATCAAACTGTCTACAGTGGGGCAGTCAAAATTTGTAGGACCTTGTGCAGTAGCAGTTTGACTCATTTCCAGATCCGTCTAAACACAAGTGAGTTTTCTCTACCACACAGCTCTGCTTTTGCTATTACTCTACCAGGAAATGGAAAGCTCATTACTTTTTCGCTGTTTTCACGCATTCCTAGGTTCATGGTCTCTACCGCACAACTGGTGCTAGTTTTGAGAAAGCACAGCAAGAGTTTGCAACAGGAGTGATGTCCAACAAAACTGTACAAACCGCTGCAGCCAACGCCGCGTCGACAGCAGCGACCAGTGCAGCTCAGAATGCATTCAAGGGTAACCGAATGTAGAGGAGATCAAAGAAGTTGCTGCGGTTCTCTTTGATTGTGCTTTAATTTCAGGTCATTTATTCTGTTTCCTAAAAGCCTAGAATAAAGTTAACACAGCATGTTTGTCCTTCCTTCAGCTGTGCATGGGTAAAATGGGAAATGTTTGTTTTGTTCTATTATAAATTTATTTATTTTGAGAGTAACTTCTTTGCCCTTCTTTTAAATGTTGCTATCTGTAACGTAAAGCCCTCTGTATTTTATGGGAGATAAATGATTTCAACAATTGGCCTCATATTGAAATAATGGTATTTAATGATCAACTACATAAATTAGGAATTTGATAAATTCTTCAAAACTTTTTTTAGGGTAAGTTTTTTGATATAAACCTGTAAGTTTGCATGAATGCTGTTGAGTTATCTGATCATATTTAAATAGTGTTTTGGTCCAGAATTTACTTGCACCACTTTATAGCATTTGTTTGTATCTATTTTCATGGAGTATTCCCTTCCTGTGAGAAATGACAATGATGCATAAACATTCTCTGTAATAGAATGTGTAATGCAGTGTACAAGTTAAGGAAGTTTGCTGATGGTTACAATCACAGACATCAATGATTATATACTGTGTTTTTTATTTCAGTATTTCTTTCTTGAAGTAACAGTTTTGCTGGAAAAGAACAGAATATTGATGTTTAGAACACTAGTTTCTTGTCTAGCTCTCCTCTTTGACATGCAGTGGTATTTTTTGTTTTGGGGATTCTTAGATTTTGGTTTTTTTTAGTGTAGGTTTGTGTTTAACAGTGGTACCGAATCTCTAGCCTTGTCAGTCACTCTGTTTACTGCTTGTCCAAAAATTGAAATACACAGTATTTAATTTTCTTACAACGATATTGTCTAAGATCAATCTTTATAAGCAATGGCATTTAACTGATACTTGAATTCATTTTAACATAACTCAGCCATCTCTGTGATTTACGCTGGAAGTAAGAGCTTCCTATTTTGAACTGCAAAAGTGAAAACTATTCATCTTTCACAAAGTTAAGTCATTGAACCAAAAGCCTAAAAGGCTGAATGTTTGCTGTGGAACTGAACTGTCGGTAAAGGGACGTACCATCATAATGTTCTAAAATTTAATCAGGTTGTAAAGTGATGGATTTGTCCTTTGGAGGTTACTCAAAGTTCCTTGATTTGGCTCATGAGCATAATATTTGGGCTGTTTGTTTTTAAGCTTTGTTTTATAAAATGAAAGCAGGACGTCACGCCATGACCTGTAGTGTAATTTTATTGTAGATGGATTTTTTTTCAGCTCTTAACGTGAATCACTTTTAGCAAGATTGAGCCAGAAGTTTCTGAGGCCCCTCCATGCTGACAAGTTAAGTCTTTTTCTTTACAGTGCATTTACAATAACACAAAAGGTGTTATTTTTAATGCTATTAATTCCTTGATAAGCATTACCGTTAGCCATAGTAATTAGTCTCCTTTGTTTTACTAACTTCTTTAATTGCAACCTGAATTAGGATAAATGTAGCAGTTCCACCTACGCAGAAGTTAAGTAATAATAACACACTATCATCTAAATATTCTTTGCATCACAATGTTAAAAGCAATTTAACTGTTTTATCCAATAGGGGCTCTCAAATTTTACAGTAGTGAATAGGTTGGCGTTGAACTTAAATTTATGTGGGACGTCAATAAAAGATTTCCAGACAAGCCTGTATTTTCTGCTGAGGTCGGACACTGCTTTTCTAGCAGCTGTACATCAAATTTGTTCTTTTGGAAATCTTTTAAATTTGACTTGGAAGTCCTGTTTGGGAGCTGCAATATGGATTGTTTTTAATCTAAATTTAAGCAGTTATCTTGGATCTCTCTTGGATTTGAATCCCAGGGACATAATCCTTGCTTTAAGATGAAGAATGTGTGATTTACTATGTCTGAATATACTAAGGAAAAGAGGTATAAAACCCGAATTCCACCGGCATATTTTGCCAAATGGTTAAATGTTTGGTGAGATGTTCATTGTATGTTGGGTGCTGATTTGTGATGTCCCGGGCTGAGTATACACATCCAAACCTCGTGAGCAAAATTCAGGACGCCGTTACACGTGAATTTTTAAACCAGAAATCTGATGCTTTGCAGCCCAAAAGGAAGGAAGAAGTTTTAGTTTACCTTTGGTAACAGAAGGCTGATGTTGGTTAAAATACTTCTACCCAAATAAACTGAGCTTTTAGCCTCTTATTAATTACCAGAGTATGGCACCCACTCGTCATTTTGTAGTATTGTGACAAATTGAGTACAGAGTATGAAGTTTAAACACTGGAATGTCAGTAGTCATTGATACGTAATATAGGAGTATTTATCATGGGGATGTTTGTATATTTTGTAAATTACTAACAATGCTCTGTCATCCTGGTGAGTGTCACGATCCTCTACAAACACACTCCTTCTGTCCCTCTGTTTGCATGTCTGAGTTGTTCAGAAGTTTTGTATATTTATTGTATTAACACGGTGTCATGGAATAAAACAAAACAAAACTTTTTTTCCGGGATTTTTGCTCTGTATAGTTTTGAACAAAACAGTTCTTTTTTTTTTTTCTTTCAGAATTCAGGATGACGTACAAGGCGGCTGATCTATGTAAAAATCTCACTGGCTTTTTGTAACTCTGTATATAAATGCTTTAATTATGCTGAAATGGGAAAGTTGTCCACTATTGGAAATACCACATTAGGATAAGGAGAATAGCCAACTCAAGTATTGTAAGAAGCATTCTCAAATACTTGCAGCCTGCTTCCTTGTGCTATATAGTTAGAGGGTTAAAATCTAAACATGTTCTGTCATTACTGAATGAAATTGTGGCTATCCAGTGAATCCTGAAATGTCATTGAAAGTAAAATGAAGTTGCTGAAAACAGCATTGGTTTGGTACTGTTTGTTTTCCTAACGTCAGTTGAGTTGACTTGTGTCACCGCTGTGTCCTTGGTCTTTCATTCATTAGGTACTACCAGTTGTTTTTTCCCGTGATGTCACCTGTAACAACAACTCTTTGGCACTGAATGCATCTGTGGGATTTATTTGAATGGGAATCGTGTTTATCTGTACCCACTGTGATAGCAATACGGAGAACAGTGCTCAGAGATACAGCCAGGATCATTCTGGGAAAGGACAGCAAGGATAGAAAGAAAAAGCTGCCAGCTTTTTCATGAGAAAGGAGCTGCAGTGCTTTAGTGGCAAAATAAAAACCGCGTCAGACGTGCTTTTAATTAGAGAGTCTCTTTAATGCGACTGTACTGTATAATGCATAGGTACAATTTCAAATCACATACTTTTTGATCAGTAATTGTTAGTCAGAAAACTAAAACACTAACAAAATCACCGGGCTGGGTTCTTAAAATGCTATTAAAGCTACAATTAAAGAAAACTTGCTCTGGCTAAACATACCTAATTATGTTTGAATTAAGATAGTCATACTCCTGTTACAGTTCAAAAACTCACATTTTAATTGAAATTTAGATTGAAAAAAATAACACATTAGGTACATAATTCATGCTAATAAGTGTACATAGTGGTGACTCAAGAACAGATAATCAGTACCACAAATAAACCATGGCTCAATCTAATCTAGCTGGGTTGCCACAGCTTCTCCTTCTACAGAGCGTGGCTGTGCTGTGCATGTTGCTGCCAGGCACCGCTTTTGTTGGGCTCTGTCCTTCCCTTATTGTAGGCAAACAGAGCCCATGGCTTTCAAGGAGCACAAGTGAGATACTTTTACGTGGGATAACAATTCAAAACTGAGATGGCTGGGCTTGAAAAATCTCAGATTCCAAAGAATTTGGAGTGAAATGGGTGAGAAGGTGATATAGACAAACAAGAATGAGCTCAGTAGCAATTTTTTCCCCCACAATGCCACGTTATAAATAAAGCACACTGAGAAACCTTGATGAACCTTTTCAGTTGCAGCTTCACATTTCCACTGCCTGTATTATATCGATTAAATCGCCCTAGAAGAGATCTCTGTTAGATCTTTAGGCTACTGTCTGCATTGTACTCATTTTCATAACCCTGAACTCTATTGCGTTATTCTACACTTAGTTTGTCCACACCACCAACCCACCAATTCTTCCCTGGGAAGTCCCTTTTCAAATATCCTGTTTAATAGAAAAAAAAAAAGACTTAAAAACAAAACAAAAAAAAACTAAGAAAAAAACAAAATCCACCAGAAGACATTCCTGTTATTGCACATCGCACACAAATTTGTGTATATATAATATATTTAAATATGCTACAATTAAAAAAAAAAAGAAGTCTATGGCACTTTACAGATTATAAGTTTACAAAGTTGATCAAACCACAGATGCTTGAAGAATTCTTCAATACCACAAAAAACAAACTGAGCTAATTGGCACACAGGTTTTAAAAGAATCCACAGCAAAGTCTTCTAGATCCTATGCAGTGCATGTACGTTAAGAAGCAGTTACGCTCTGCAGCCCCTCTCACAGAATTAATTAAATTAGTTTTAAGCTGATTTGTTTTCTTTTTGTTTCAGAACATCTTTGAAAGCTGTTGTTGAGGAGACAGTCAGGAACAACTTCAAACAGCTGTCAGATTTAATGAGAGCACCCTACATCTGAAAACTTCATCCAGGAAAAAATAAGCGGCGAGGTGTAACACCTTCAACCCCTTATCACTTGATAGAAAAACAGAACCCTGAGAAAGGACATTCTAGTTATTGGCTTTCTGTACTTCTTCCCAGCCTGTCTTCCGTCCATCCGTGTGCTACGCGATGAATGCGGATATTCTTGCAAGTTAGCTGATTATGCCGTTGCGGAGCAGGTTGATCGCGTACCAGCAACAAGCAGAAAAGCTGGCTCTTCTTGGTTACAAATGAAAACGAAAGCAAAACGTGCCACTGAAAATACTTCCCTAGTATTAAAAAACACCAATATTGAAAATTTGAAGCGTGCGTTAGATCACTGCAGACGTTGGCTATCGGGGGATATTGGGGTTGTTCACTGCTTGCTTGTAAACCTAAGCAGCATATGCCCTCCAATCCTTTTGGAGATACTGACCTTGTCTCTGGCTGATCAGGTGCTCAAGCCAAAGCAGTATTTACTTCAATAACGTAGTTAAAAAGGCTTCTGGCAGTGGCAACATTCACACTGGATTGCTACCCACTTCAGAAAGGCTAAAACTCCAGATCCAACTGATAGAACTCTGTATTAATTAAATTTTTTAGAATTAATGTTCAGCCAGTTTATAGCTTACTCTTACTCTTAACAGCCCTTCTTTTCCAGTTATGCTGTTGACAAAAGCACAGCTGAGCTAATGCCCCAGCCTCCTCAAGGATGCACTCCAGTAGAGGGCTCAAGAGGAGCACCAAAGGACGTTTCCTATGGCATCACAGCTGTGCTAAACAGGTAGCACACATGCCCTTCAGTGTGTGTGTGTGTGCGTACCTGGGAAGGAACAGGAAACCCATGAGTGTGGTCAAGACACACTGGCTGAGACTTTTTGTCCTCAAACACCGCTTTGTTCCAAAAGCTCTGTTTTTTTAAGAGCAAATTCTGCTACATGCAGATAATTGGCATAAGTGGTTCCAGACCGTTTTTTAAACTTAAATATTTCAAAGAAAAGTTAATTACCCGTTTTAAAATCTACACTATGGTGGAAGTGGGCTAGAGAAACAGGTGAGCGCAAGAAGCGGCTAATTAAAACAATCCCTTTTTAATACTGGTAGAAGTCGATCCTGGTTTTTGAACAGTGGCTCAGTCATCAGCTCCACATCTGTCCGGCACCCAGCCTGAACATGTGCTGTGTGCTGATGGGCACTGGCAGGGAGCTGAGCCTGCTGCTCCACATGTGGGCTGGGCTGAGGCGGGGTCTGTGGGGCACAGCAGGCACTGAGGGGTGCTCCAGCACCAGCGCTCAGCCACGCTCAAGGCCAGCCCTGGGCTTGCATTAGTGGCTGCTTTCACAGGGCTTGTGAATCACCCAGAGGAGCAGTGTATTGAAATTAGCCTTCTACCTGTGCAGTAACAATTTTTAACACCTGTAAGTAGCTAACGGCATACTTCCATAGACTGACCAGGCTCCAGTGATAGAGAGATGAATTCGTCCCAGTGCTTCTGTGCCAAGGCTGCATCATTCCTTTTTTATTTTATTATTATTTTTTTAAATACCTTTGAAAATTTGTTTTTACAAGTAGTTCTAGTAAGTGACGGGACACCACAAGTAATGCAACCGACTGCTTTTCAGAAAGGAATGTCATTTGTGGCAAGGTCTGTTATTTCTGCTGATTTAGCTGGAAAAGGTTCCACGTTACATGTGGTTCAAAAAATGGGAAAAGATCTTCCCAGCCATTGAGAATTTGGCACGGCTTCCTGAAAAATCTGAATTTCTTAAGGACGTAGCTGGTTCTGGGACATGAGGCATCCTGATCTATGATTAAGAATGAAGTTTCACAGGCAAAAGGAAGAGTAATACCATGGAAGTCAAGCATTTGACGTACATTTGTACAAGAGGCTAAAGCCCAGCTCCAGCTGTTGGCATTCACAAAATAATGCCCAGCTGTGCTCTGGAGTGTTATCATCTGCTTGGGATTTGGGGGATTTCAGATAAAGGCAGAGTTGCTGTTTCAACATACGTTAAAATGGTATTTCTAACAGCTGCATCAGAATCAAGTGAAAACCAGTGTTAACAACAGCATCTCTACTGAGTCAGGGGAAAGAAAATAATGATGAGCCTGCTAGACAAGGCGCTGCAACCTCATGTGGCTGAGTTTCAAGCAGGAGATGTAGGTAGGGATGGTAGGGATTCAGCTTTAACTGTTCAAAGATCTGTGTGAACTGCATCACGTCAGCTTTGATCTCTCCATCATAGACTTACTTACTGTCTGAGAAGGCACTGCACTTTAAGGAAGTTCTGTATGAAAAAGCACCTCAATTGAAAATACGGTACGGTACCAAACCAGGCGGTGATGAAAGATTCACAGGTGAGGGGAGCCCTTGGAAACGAAGCCTCGTTAAAACAGGCTTCTTGGTTGTGTAAAAATAAAATGTGCTGGCTTTTACTATTTTAAATCCAATTTTTTTTTAAAGTGACCAAGGTGGGTAAGGCAATCCAATCAATCAGAATTTATCAGCTACGTAAGAATATCCCCATTTATATATACGATTCCTCACATCCCCAATCTGATTAATATACTCCACAGTGTCCTGATAACATAATGAAACTAAAAAATCCCCAAGTGTTTACATTCTCCTTTCTCGGGATCCTTTCTCTGATTTTCATTGCCCAGCAAGGAAGAAAGACCATTTCAGTAGTTCAGGGCTGGAATGCATGGGGCTCAATCACACAAACTGTGGTAACTGGTAAGTGGATCTCCTCATCGAGTCAGTGGATAGCAGATCGATATCCAGGCACTGGTATTTTTTTCCCACTGGAATTAAAGGAGGCAGATAAGGTTTTTTCCTTCCTCTATTTCTTCTTGCACTTTGTCGCTGGATGTGGCGATTTCAGCTTGCGCCGAGAAGACCGCACAGATGAATGTCAGAATAGTGCCACCAATCGCCGTGTAGAAAGCCCAGCCCAAGGAGCAGTCTCCCAGTTTGTAAGCAGAAGCATAATGTCCACAATAGCTTATTGCTTTCTGGCATCCCCAACCTGCAGGGTAAAGTATCAAGCCTAAGATAAGGAAGAGGCCTAGAAATAAAAAAAAGAGAGAAAAGGCAGAAGTTTAATAACTCGTAAGCTTAGCAGTGAACGAAACACATTAAACGGCAGTTAAAATAGATACAGACACTGCTGACTTTAAGTGCCAGACCTGGGCACAGACAGCTCTGTCTCATCCCTCAGCTACTGGTTGTTCCTTAGTGTATCCTGTGTAGTTTTGTCTCAGCATGGGGCTGTCCTGCAGTTTTTTAATTGTGCAAGGGTTATTTCACATGGTAACGACCTCGTTCCTAGGCTTACTCTCTGTATTCCTCCTGCATATCACTGCTACATTTACACAGCTTGCCAAATGTTTGGACATCTCACCTACTGTTTGTATTTGGTGCTTTTCAAATACTTACAATTCTCTGCATCTACTTAAATTTTGTATTTAGCCAACCCTCATTCCACTTTATTTAGTCATTCATAAATATATGTGTATCATCTTCTTTCATCTGGATTTTCCCTACATCTGTTTTCTTAACCCGAAAAGAACAACCTCACATAGCACTGCTTATCTGTCCACATTCAGACACAGCAAAGAATCACTTGGCACATTCAAGAAGCTTCTTTTGCAATGAGGAGGTTCTGGAGTCAGACACAAACAAGTGGATGTAAATACCCACTACCAGTGCACAGGTGATGCTGGGATCCTCTGAAGAAGGGATGCTGTTACTTATAGCTTCCTTTCTGCTGAGGACCAAAGTTAGCAAAGCAGTGAAGAGTTTCACTGTGGAGATGAAAATGTTGTATGAGAGCCCCTATACATATATCAGGCTATCATGCTGTCATGCAACCTCTGCTGAAAATCACTGTGCCTTAGAAACAGATCATCTCCATGCAGCACGGTACACAGATACTTGTCAAGACAGCCCATAGGCATCTGTAGCTCCATGCTGTTTTCTTTAAGATTTTACTTAGAAGAGCAGGAAGAATTGCACAAAACAGCTGAAAGACAACCCGTTTATCCAGAAAGTGAACACAGCCTTCCACATCCTGTAAGCACTACCCGATTTATTTCTCCTGTCCTAAATAAAGCCCTTTATTTAGCCTGGCATGCTGAAGAAGACAGCTGATAACAGCAGTATTCTTGGCGCTGGCTGAAAGTTGTGCTTTTTGTTCATTCATAAATTTAATTTCAAAATTTCTACCAGGTCATCAAAAAGTCTTATTTTATTCTCTCTGCTACATTTACTACCAAGAACACCCGTTAAGACTTGTTCCCATCTGCAATTCAGTTAGAACTGCCCATTCTGCAGCGCATTCGGTTTCCTCACCGGCTGTCCAATGTCTATAAAAGCCAGGTATTTCACAAAAGATTGTCCTTCCTTCAGCATTTCCCTAACGGTAACGCCACGGGCGAGAACAATCTAAATGCCATCATTTAGGGCAGCAAAATCCACTCGTGAATGATACCTGCTCTGTCTGAGGGGATTTAATCGCTGTTTACATTTAAGAAGCAATGACAAATTTTGTGCAGTGATTCCAGTCCAACTGGCCAAACTACATTAAGCATAAAGTACTGCTTTGTCTTGGGCAGACCTGGATAAGCTGTGCTTTCATCTTGCTGAGCCCAGCAGCTGTTTCAGACTAAACACCAGCAGTTTCTCTCCTCTATTCATCACTATCTTCCTGTTCAGCATTAACCAGCAGGACTAAACATTGTATTTCTCTAACCGTATGTAGGTTCCAGCTGCCATTTTTTCTAAGGATCACAAACCCTTTGATAGTTAAAGATCTCCAGCTCTGAATTAAGAAGCCAGGCATGAAATGCCAAAGTAGCTACTACTGCCAAGTTAGTTTTTAAAGCCTACCACCCTATCAGTAACAAACCCGGAGGTCCGCGTTTCACTCCAGATGGCTTAGTTACAAGCAAGTCTAAGAAGTCGCATCCATCTCTTTTAGCCAAAGCCAGAGCACTGAGCAACTCTTGAGAGCTCCTGCTGCATAGCATGGGCCCCCATGCTGAAAAGCCGCTACCAAAATCTCAGCCACCTCTAAAAGGCTGCAGCACCTCTACGTATTCAACAATACGCTACTGAATTAAGACTTTTTTAACCTTTTTTAAACTTTTTCTTCTCTAAAGAGTGAAGAAAATCCCTGTAGAAATGCAGAAGGCAGCCCACAACTCGACAATCTACAGTTATTCCCTCAGTTAAGATGATTTGGAGAAAACTCCTGAAGTACGGGCCATGACCATGGACAGATTCTCCTTCCCACTCCAACCCCTCTACTACCTAAGCACCCAGCCTGCGTTCTACTCCATCCCAGTGCAGACTCAAGGCTTCTCAGCACACTCCTCCTATCGCTATCGCTCATGTTTACCATCACTTACAATTTCATCAGTATCTGGTTCCTTCCTGTTAGGAAAGGTTAATAAAGATTACCTAATTAAGTCAATTCAACACACCCACAAGCAGAGATGGCACTCCTTGTGTTTCATGCTAACTAGCATGAAGTGGAGAGCTGCAGACTCGTCCTGTGCTCAGCTCTAACCTGCAAAGCACAGTGATGGAGCTGTGCGGGCTTCAGAAAAGGTTCTCTCCATAGGGATCTCAAGTGAAAAGGTCAGGAAGACCTTTGCCTGCTGCTTCCCAGTCACTACAGAAGAGGTGATGGCATGTTGCAGTGATTCCTGCTGCTTAAACAAAATGGATGGAAGATTTTCATTATCCAACAGCAGAGAAAACCACGGGCTACAGCAGAAGTCAGCAACCAGCAGCACTTACCTGTCCAACTAGCTCTAGCCAGAGGCATCTTCCAGAGACCACAAGAAAAGAACCGCTGTGCTCCTGGGAACACAGATGCAGAGGGAGGGAAGAGAGGCCTCGTGTGGAAAGAACAAGCTCAGATATATCTGATACCAAGGTCGGATGAGGCTGTGATACTCCTTGGAAAGTCAAGGTCTACTTTTAAACACGTGAAATGGTTAAATGTAATACGAATAGCTCAGCAGCCTCTGTGTTCTTTCACCTTTAACCCAAGGATTGCTGCTCAACCATTTTAAGAAACGCAAAAAAGCCAGAGGCATGTTTCTGTGGCTAATGCCGCAGCCTTGATCTATGCCTCAAACACATGCAACAAGCTGCAGCTGAGCAAAAAACAGTTACAGGATAGCATCTGGCCACACTGGAAGACTTTCAGCACTGAATTCTCATACTGGTGTCCACAGGGCAGAGCCTGGCTGAGCCCCTCACATCTCTTTGCTTAATTGCCTGTATCTCTCCTTCTCTGCAGCCACTCTCAGTCCCTGGGGCTTGACCTGCCTGCATCTCTCTCACCTGTTGTTATTTATTTGCACTACTGCAGCACTTGGCAGCTCTGCTGGTAGTTTCTGTCAATAGCTGGCAAACTCTTCTTACACAACAAACAGAGCACAAAGAACAAACCAGTTAACCCACTGGCAATAGTGTTTCATTGTGGTTCTAGTGGGTAGCAGTCCTGCTCACATCAGGGTATTAGAACTACATGGATGCTCTTGAAGGTTCATTACAAGCCAAACCATTCTGTGATTCGAGGATTCATAGCCAGACTGCAGCAAGACAGAGAAAAAATGAAGATCAACTGGTTTTCAGCTGCTCATGCAAAGCACAAAACACGTTTTTGTTTTTTGAAGCATCCACGGGCAGATGGCAGAGGAGGGCACTGGACAGGCTGCACGGAGCTGGGCACGAAGCTTCCCATCACTGAGCATGGGGCTGTCACAGGAGGCATGGGGCACACCTGCAGCGTTCATTTATGTCCACTGTGCACAGGGACATGGGAGCAGCTCCTAGCACTATACTCATCTGTGTATAAGAAGTTCTTGTCTGGATTGATTAAGAGTTCTCAGGGTTCTTGACTTTGACTCAGTTACTCTTAAGCTCGACACATTCAAACACTGCTTGTGTATTTAATCCGCACCATGAGGCTGAGGCACTGAATGCCATAAGTTAAAATTGAAGCACTTAAGCTCCTGTTGGCCATAGAAATACAAAGCTCACTGTGTGTTGTGTAACTTTATGTCAGCACAATCTAATGAAGCAACAATTATCTCACGTCGACAGTTTGTCTTAAGATGAATCTGGCAGGAGGACAGTAAATTATAATGATAATGATTTCCTTTTCTTAATAAATCTTTTTTATTTTTATTTTTTTGCTATTGTCCCAGTGTATCTGAACAGAAGCCAATCTTCAAAAGGAAAAGCAGAGAACAAAAGTCTGGTGCTTTAGCTGAAGAAAACTTTCCTGCAAAGAATCCTTTCAGTTCCTCACTCTAACGCACAGTAAATGAGTTTTAATGCACAGCCAATCCACCTGTTAAATCACTGCTGTTTGTTCCCCATGCCAGGACAGCAAATCAATTCTGAAAGCATGACATGAGGCTGTTTTCCACTGTGCTTCTCTGCAGCCTTGCAGAGCTCAAGTTTGCTCTGCTGAAGATTCAACCCCCCCCTCTTTGCACAGCTGCACTGCTATGGGTGCAGCATTAATTACATTTTTCCTTCTGCTAGCTGTTGCCAGCTTTCATACATGTTTCTTCTTTGGATTCCTTAAAACAGAGGTTCTCAGAGCAGGCTGCATAATGCAGTCAGATGCTTTACGAACAACACAGGAAAACTATTCAAATAACATCTCATACAGCTCACTGGTGTACCTCTGTCAGCAGAGAACATTTTGGCATGTTTCACTAAAGGGAATTTGCTCCCGTAACATTTTATCAATCCCAAATCATGTGCTTTCAGAAGAAAGCCTTTAGAAATACAAAATGTAGGCTAAACTTTATGAGGATTATTAGCCCGATCCCATTACAGCTCAGACAACCCATTAAGCACTTGCCCTCAAATGCTGACCCTAAAGCCAAACTTCTCATACCGAGAAACATCAGCATGGACACAGCAGAATGCTCTGACAAGAGGAAAAGCTTCTGAAGACAGTCCAGAAATTGCACTGATTTAAAAAGACGTTTTTCCACCTGCAGCCCAATGCTTTCCCTCCTGGCGGCCTAGAACTGCAACAAGCAAGTGCTCCCCATTTTTCATGCTCTATAGCAGCGTTGCTAAGCTAACATCACAGAAAGACAACAGATCAGTCTGCCACTCCGGGCATCTGCATGTCACATCACGTGCCGGCCAGCAGCAGGGTCAGAGCTGAGTAAAAGCCTTCTCGTTCCATCCTTGGAAACAACCCTCAAGAAAGGGTCTGTGCAGATGCCTGTTTAGATAAGTGAAGGCATGCTGTTTAGTTCTGACAGTCTTCTGCGCAGCTGCTGTTGTGCCATATTAAATGCAGCATATACTAACACAGCCAATTTCCATTGCAAAGCTTGAAACTATCTTCTCATTTCCTAGCAAAATAGTGAAAACAAGCAAACAAAAAAACAACCAACCCAAAAGACCAAAACCAAACAACCCTTCTAAAAGTCTGCTGAAGATAACAGGGAATTAAGCAGCTGTGATCAATGAGGTGGCAATGCAATAGGCTCCCGCAGAGCAGCACAACCCAGCAACAGCACTGCAGCAGACAGGAGTGGAAGAGGGAAGGTGAACCTTGCTCCACTCATGTGGAGACCTCCTGGCGGTGGAAAGCAGTGACACTGCTTTTCTTCCCTTCTGCACAGCCACAGGAGACCAGTGCTCCGCCCCAAGGGCACGCAACAGCTTGGCACAACAACCACACCTTTGTTTACCATGGGCACGTTAGCAAATGCGTCAGCGTGCTACATGAATGCCTGAAAAATGTCATGCTTCAAGTATGCACACAAATGCACCTCACCGTCTTAAACTGAGCAAGCTTTTGCATATGCGGACAACTGTAGCGACAGCCTCGGCACACGGTGGACATGGTGGACGGCCTCTATGCTGAACAATCGCAGTTCCACCAGCCACTCCTAAGCCTGGCCAGCCTGGGCCAGTCACAGAGCTCCAAGTCAGGCGGAGGGGGTGGAATTGCCCACAGAGGCTGGGACAGGACCACTGTGGTGCAGCAGGCTGGGCACCGCAGCACAGCCCACATCCTGCCCACGGCCTGTCACGCTGCATGACCTCCAGCAGCCCCGGCAGCCTTCACTGGAGTGAGGCGGCACACACACAGCAAGAGAGGGGAGAATCTGTGAGCACAAGTGCCTTGAAGATGGCCTGTCTGGAAACACTGCAAAACAGAAGAATCTGTGATTTCAAGACCTATCTCGATACTGCCGTCACTGTGGGTTCACATCCACGAGGGGATCTTGCTCACATTCCAATTCATTAAGCCAATCAAACATGCATAATCAAATAATGTTTTTGACGTCATTACTGATATTAGGGTGTAAAATAGGACTAAGAATATGTGGTGGAGGATGTCCACGACAGGAGGAAAAGCAATGGACGAGAAGCTATTATCACTATTATGTATATTTTGCTACCCACGGAAAGAGCCAAAATGAGGCCATCTTATTAAGCCTTGATGTGGGCTGCTTTGGCAGAACGACAGCATACGGGCGATTCCTGCGTGGCGTTCGGGGTTTCTTGGGTTTAGGTTTTGTGATTGTTTACTCTTCTGCTTGCTCTTCTCTTTAACGAAGCGTAAGCACACAGACTCCTCTCTTCAGGAGCAGGGAGGCCGAGCTGCATCCCAGAATCACAGGATACCCTGCGCTGTGCCAACCCTACGCGTCACGCCAATGTGCAGGCCCTGACCGACCACCTGTGTGGCTGCAGCACCTTTCTGTGAAGCAGGCCCTGTTGGTGTGCTCACACACACACGCAAGCCCTGCCCAGCTCTGTGCTCAGAGCACCACGGGAGCCAGGCACTCTGCTGCGCCTTCTGTGGGGCTGCCGCGTGGCCACCGGGGTTTGCCTCAAAAGCCAGCGAGGTAGTACAGGCGTTTTTAATCTGAGATGGCCTGATGGCAGGCTTGAAGCAGCTAAATGAGTAAGTACATTGCAGTGGTTGAATTTGGGAGGTTAGTTAGTTTGGAATGAGAATACCAGATGATGTCAAACTGTCCATCTGCGAAAGAAGCAGGGGAAAAGACCCAGAACATTTCAGTGCTTGCTGTAACTGTTTTCAGTGCTGTCCAATTGGCTGTTGCCAGTGGCCTCCTAAACATGAATCGGTTGTGCAGAATCAGCAGAAAGGGAAAGAAAAACACCTCGTGACCAGGGCTCCGCAAAGGAGCTGCCTTGGCTGACACAATGAGGTAAAAGGGCCCTGGGACGTTTTCTCGTTCCATTACATTTCTTCAGTGCTGATGCTGCAGTGCAAGCCAACCGTCCCCACCCCTCTCTGTCTGCTGAGCCTGAGCTGATTTCTTCTTTTCTCTTGTGTTTGCGTGAAGGCACAGCCTCTGCATCTAAATACTCTCCTACAGAGTTCACTGTTCTACGTAACAGCAGCACCAGTCTTGGCTCTAAGTCTGACAGCAAAAATCCACCCTGCAGGAGAGGCAGCCAACTGTCCCACTCCACCAGGCAGCGGGGAACGCAGACATCCCCAGCCTCTCAGCATCGGCACAAGTACTGCACCGCTGCACACGTGCTGCAGGAAAGCACTTCTCAGGGTGCTGCACAAGGCTCCCACACTCAGCACCCAGATGGAAGGTTCATGCATGCTGGCTAAGAACATCAGCTGCTAATTTTTGTTAGTGAGAACCTCAGCACTGACATCCAATGAGTGTCTGCTGATCCCTGTGACCATCACGGTAGCACAGGAGGCATGCTGACCTCCAAATCTAACTCAACACTAAAAAGCTTCACTTTATCTCTTTAACTGTCCTTTAACTACTTCTTAATACTGTCCCTCAGGCTCAACAGCAGTTTAGCACTGGAACTCATTTTCCTTCCCTGGCATACTTCCTCCTGCTCCAAATCAGCAGTCCCCTTAGCTTGAACTTTCAGCAGCCATGTGTGTATTGGATGCCGTGCTGGCAGCTGGCCATATAGGTTACAGGAAGCACTATACCGCAGACAGCAGGAGCAGTTCAGACCGTCAGGATTTCCATTAGAAATCCCCACTCCCCACCCCTTTTTCTTTCTTCCCACCCCAAGAATTCAGAATTCTGGCATCAGAAAAGAAAAAATTCTAAGATGAATCCAAGAGGAAATATGCTTTTGAAAAATGCATGCTCTGCATTTTAGAAAGACAAACAAGAAGTTCCCTTGCCATTGAAGGCTGAACTGCTCTGGCTTCGCTTTCCTCCTGCTCGGGCTCCCAGCCAAGCAGCAGCCTCAGTCACCTGTGGGCAGCGGTGTGAGCGCGTGCGGTGCTTCCCCCGCGCACCAGCTTGGCCTCTTTGACACAGCAGTGCTTCTTAACAACATGCACAAACACCTGAAGTGCTCCACAGCCACAAGCCAACCTCGGCCTCTTCCAGCCTCTGTACTTCAAATGGTTCCACAACTGCAAAAACGGAATACTTTCCTGAAGAAGATGTTCAAAAAGTCTGCCTGGACTTCTTGCTGCTGGGTGGTAATTATCTATTTAATTACACAGCGCCTTTCTTTGCACTGTCTATTGCAGGGAAAATGTTCTTTTCCAGATGAAACAATCTGCAAATACTTCTAAAACCAGGACAACTGATTACTACTTCTACAAGTCCAGAGTGAAAGACACTGCAGCCTGAAAGCAAGTGGGAAGACGTCAGGCCCCGTGACAACAAATGGCAAGATTTCAAACAGAAGCTGTATTTTCTTCCTGTATAGTTTTTTATTTCTAATTTTCTGCAACGGCAACAACGACAGAAGCTCCGTGGACCAGATATCTGCATGGCTCCTATCCACTGATCCAAACGAGGGTTCGTCAAGGGACCATACAAAAAGATGTGGCTTTGTGTTAGTAATTTCACCGTAGGCATCACCCAGGTCACAGCCACTGTTGCTAGACAGAAAAGATAAATCCAGTGTCTGTTATTGTCTTTTCATGATGAATTCCAGGAACAAACTCACTTGCTGTATGTTTTTAATTATATTAAATCTCCATGGCAAAGACATAGAGATTTTAAATGAGATTAAGTCTGTGAGTTCCCGTAGATTACTCTGTGTGGGCGCATCTCATCCTTGAAAATGAAATGTTTGACATGCTTAAAAACACTGGGCTGATATATGCTGATAAACAAAATGATTTTGCAAATTCTTGTTCCTCAAGAATATTAATAGTTCACATCTGAAAGAATGATCTTAAGCTGGAGACAATCACGCTGGTCTGTGTCAAGCTGTTCTCTGGACGGGGCATTAGTTCACATATCATAATCCTCACACAGATTAACCATGCCAACAACTGTCCTGCTAAAAACATGCCTAAGTGTTTTTCAAAGCTCAGGAACTGAGAAAGTTGAAATTAACAGCTGTGATAAGTCATACGGAAAATACTTTCAACTAAGTAAGCAGATGCTGTAATGCTACTGGCACAAGAGCAGCAGTGGACCCAATAAAATTAATCTTGAGAAAATGAGTTGCTAGCCACAAGGCGCCTGGCTGCAAATACTGGCAGCGGTATTTCTCATAGCAACAGTTTCAGCAACGTGACCCTTCGGTTACCCAGTTTCAGGCCGTGTCATTTATCTAAATCGTAGTAAGGGAAGCGCTTCTCTTCCCAATGCAACTCAAAAAAAGGACTTAGCTACCTCTTCGCATTACAAACGCTTGCTCCACCACATTGTTCAGTGCCATCCTTTTACAGGCACAGCTGGTTTGGTATTAAAACCCAGAACTGTCACATCTGCTCACAAACGGATGCTTTCCAGAACAGTCTGCTAAGATACAAGAATCTACTTCCTGCCTAATCTGATGCTAGACTGTACGTATCTTGATATGGCACTGGAACCAGAAGCAGAGTTATCTTTTCAACAGACACGAGCCTGCTGCACCAAACAACTACTTGTACCCATCTCTCACACAAACATAACTTTAAATGAAAAGATGTAATCTCTTAAAAAACAGGTTTCATGGATTATTGCAGAAGTACAGGATAAGAAAGCGGGGAGCTAAAGCCTTCCACTAGCTCTAATTTGCACTGCAGAGCTGCTTATTTGTCACGCTGGTGCTGGTAGTATTGTGAACCAGGAGGGACTGCTGAAAAACATGTCATTTTTTATTTGAAGGACATTCATCTGCTCCCATAATCTGAACAGAAGCAGCTTGAGCCAGCGTAGGGATCTAATTCTGGTGCAAACGCACAAACCTTATTGTGGGTGACAGAAAATAACCCATTTGCTTCTATACTGCTTTACAGTGCTTTAGGAGCCACTGTCCGCCACGTGACACCTCTGTGATCGGAGGAAGGTGAGCACAGCCCTCATCCAGGCCGAGGAGCAGTCGGGACCCCAGTCAAGATACAGCCAGCACCAGGGCCACCACTGTCCTGGCAAGGAGTGGTCAAGATGGACCCCTCGTTCCAGCAAACAAGTCCCAACTCCTCACTTCTGCTTTAACCAAATCACAGTAAAAACTGAAAACATCTGGTTAAGAGCACCACCAGGAGGGAAGGCGGAGGCAGCCTGTGCCACTGCCGCCTCCTTTGCCAGTCCCTGAGGGCAGCTGGTTGTGGCAGGACCACTCTTCTTCCTTCAGACCACCCCATGCACACACCGCAAAGCACGGAACTGGCACACACAACCAGTCCTAGTGACCACAGAAAGCCACACACTGCTCTGCCTAGGGCTTTCCAGCTTCAGACTGCATTAGTTACTTAATCCCTGCAAACCTATGTTATAAACAGTAACATGACATAGCTAGAGTAGATCCGTCATTTCAAACAAAGTACAGTCAGAGCACAAAAAGATAAGCTCTGTGACTGCAGCTGAACAACGCAATGGGCTGGCCAAGGGGAGAGTTTACCGTCAGGTATGACTTGTCAAGCACACGCCCTTGAAGGAGGTGGCTTAGCATGAAACCTGGTACGCAGGGTGTACAGCTGCAGGCCCTGCCCTGGGGTGTTTGCTCTCACCACAGCCATGGGGCACCTGAGCTGCCCCAGGCCTATGGAAAAATCACCAAAGTAGTGAGTGGGAAATGAACTGCCTTAGCATGAGGATTAACTTTGCTCTCTGCTGGTAACAAAGGAGAGAAGTTTTTTGTTGCAGAAAGAAATTCACACAGAGAGAAAGCACTGAACAGCAAACAAAAGAAACATCGGTCAGTTCATTTTGGCACACCACAGACTGCAATCCCACTGCCAATGTCAACGCATTACATGCTGTGTAGCTATAAATTTCAGCTGTGTTTGAATAAACACCAGCATATAGAACCACTCTGGTTCTGCCTAATGTGATCTCCCTGTAGATACTACAGAATTGCTGTGTTTCTGTAGATGAGCAGCACAAAAATTAGCGTTTTTAGTTGCTCTCAGAGCTCACGTACCTGCAATCCCTTGTAGCAGCCCACAGACATTAAAAATACTTTTCTTCATAATACTCTGCACACACATAGTAAAGACAGACACAAACGCCACGGCGCAGAGGATCAGGATTCCCACAGCTAGGAAAATAGCGGTTGCCTGCCAGAACCCACTGGCAATCTCACTGAAGTTTTCAGCATAAGGGCCACAAAGCGTATCTCGCCTGGAGAGCTGCATGTGAGAGATCCTTGTGCAGCGCCCGTAGATGCCCAGGGTCGGGCGGTAGGGCTCCTGCGGCCCCCCCGTTCTGTTGTCCATGTCGTCTGTGCTGACCGGCTTGGCTTTGCCAATCAGCCAGTCCGCGCTCATGAAGGCGATGAGCTCCGCAAAAGCCACTACGATGCTCAGGAGAGTCCATAGCATCGACCGACACGTTACAATGACATGACACATATTGGTGTCCACTGCTTGCGAACAGTGAGGCTGGCAGGCTTAAATCCGGGCACGAGGAGGAAAAGGTTAAATAACAGCAGAGAAAAGGGACCACGAGGAAATCGCTGCTGCAGCACCGCTCGCTCTTTCAGCTCTCACAGCAGCCAAGACAAAACTCCTCCGGAGAAAAAGTGAACTGCTACAAGTTTTGCAAGCAGCTCAGTCATTTGTTCTCTCCGCTCAGTTCCTCCTTTCTTCTTGCGGGGATGCTGAGCTCTGAAACGCGCTTTTCCCTCTTACTGCTCATACTGGCACATGACGCTCCGGGCTGGCGGGGAAGGCCGTGGGGACTGCCCACTGCTTGACATCACGCACCTACGGGAAACAGAGAGACCACATCAGCAGCAGGAAAAGCCCTCGCGCCTCCGCACAACCCAGCAAGCTGAAACCCCCGCGCGCATCCGCATCCACATCCGCATCCACATCCACATCCACACGCCGAAGCTCTCCGTGCGCGCTGGAAGCCGCCCGCCTCGTCCCGGGGGAACGACCGCTCCGTCTGCCCGGCGGCACTCACACATCCGCTCGGTCCGTCCCGCACGGCCGCGCGCCGAGCGAGCTGCCAGTGATGTCTTGGTGGCGGCCCGGTCCCACCCACTCCTCCAGCACGCCCACATCATCAGCCCCTGCCTGAAATCACCACGGCTGCCGGCGGCCCAGCACAGCGCCTTGGGCGCGTTCAAGCCGTTTTACAGCCGCGGAGTGGATATCTGGGCGAGGCGGGGAGCACCTCGGTCGGGCAGGAGCGCGGCGCGGCGCTCCCCGGGGCGTCCCCTTCTGCCGCCTGTGACAGCAGCCGGGGGACGTTCCCTGAGCTTTATACTTCCATCGGAACGAGAGGCGATGCGGAGATCACTGCGCTCCTCACTCATACCCTGAAGCCTTCCTTGAAATAACAGATGAATCAACACACTTGTCTCCGCGCTTAAACTTAATGTGTCTCGCTTGGAAAGAGGGGGGAGAGCAGGAAATGCAGCCATGCTGCCCCTCAGCAAAGGGAGCGCACCGCTCCCCAGTTCTACTCACAAGAAAGCCCAGAGGCAAACAGTGCCTCATGCACTCTGCCAAATGGAGAGGGGTCAGCAGGTGCCAGAAACAAACAAAAAGCCATTCCCATCCTCCTTCCAGGTCTCTGAGCTTTGTCAAGGAGTGATGGGGTTGGTGTGTAATTTTGTAGCAGTTTCTGAGCCCAGCGGTTGAATCCTAGTCCCACTGAATGCAAAAGTAAAATAAAAAAGCAAAAACAACTCCAAAACCCTCAAAATTCCATACTGGCAATTTCTTCTCCTTCCTACCCTAGGAATTATGGACTATCCACAAGATCTCACCCCCATTACTCTTCTTCCCCACCTTGATCCACAGGCTCCTCCAGGACTTAGAGAGCTGTGTGCTGAGCCTTTCATGCACACAACCGAATTTCACTCCCCCCCAGTTCATGGTTACCGTGCTGCCTGGCCTGGTTTTCTGACAGATGCTCCCACATACCCTGCCTGGTATTGGGCTTAGAACAAAGCCTGCAGCTTTCAGCCTCTCTGTTGTCAATGGTCAACTAGAGAAAAACATCAGAGAGCACCAGAAAGACAAGCCCAAACCGACAGTGCATGTCTGGTACTCAGCTCATTTCATGGCTTTACTAAGTAAGTTATGAAAATGGACTAAGCTAGATGTTAGCAATTGGCAGTACGCATTTAGCTGCGCACTCAGCTGTACTGGGACAGCCATTCTCTTTCCATTTTTTATTCTGGAAAAGCTGGGGAAAGCATCGAGTTTTCAAGCAACCTGACATACCAATGACTCGAATACACCCTTTGTAATAACAGAGAACTAAAGTGTCAGCCTGCCAAAAAAAAGTTAATTCTCTCAGTATTTCCACTTTAAATAACAACTGGAATGTAGGAAAAGCATACATGCTTCTTATGTCAGAGGCATGATTAAATACAATTTAATAGAAAACACCTTTATTTTTCCAGAGGAGTTCCAAAAAGAGTCTGAATTTTTGTGTAAGCACCACTCCTGTTAAACTCATCTTTGTCATTAGTTGTGTTTTTAACTGCGGTGCAAAGGACCTAACAGTTGAATCACAGCTGGGACACATCACTCTGTATCTACATCAAATGATAAAATGCAATTTACTGAATGCAGAAGAGAATAAAGTTCATATTTACTTAGGTAGGTGGAAATTCCAAACGAACATTGGAAGCCGTAATACATGTCACTAATAAAAAATGGTGCGTGCGTATTGGAATAAGGGAAAGTAAACACCACCATGCCCTTTTTTCATTTAAAATGCAACCATACACAGTAGTGTCATGTTAAGATATGAGCATCTCCAAAAAAGTCAATGCATGAGCAGAACTGCCCGGTCAAAAATGATAGGAAAACTGCGTCAAATCTCAGGACTTCCATGGGATATACACTTCCCAGGTTTGCTATATGGTGAAATATTCAGTGTGTGAAACTTAATGAACGCCACCAGTAACAACAGCTCCTCCTGTCACACTTACCTTTCAAAAATGAAACCTTCACAACCCAGGTTATTTATGTGAAGCACACAGATAAATCTGTTCCTGTGCTAGTGATAAGCTGAATGTGAGTGCTACTCCCCTCATCTCCTGTTATAGCTCAGAGGACAAAACCACGCTACAGAATATGGTTCAGGGGTCAGAGGAAGGGCAGGAACATTTCTTACCCATTAGACTCAGCACAGAGAGGTTGCAGATGAAGTACTGAAGACTATTCACAGTTTGGTCATGTTTCTGTAGTTAACGTTTTTGTTCCAGCCGGTATCGCCTTGAATTTCTGAGTGATTTACCCAATTCTCACACAGCTCCAACACGCACACTGTACATCGGAGCCTTTCCAGCCACATGCTGCACTGTGCAACTCTGTGCTTCATGAAGCTGCCCTCCAGCACTTTTCTCCCATCTTTGCTGGACAGAAACTCAAGCTACTTTCTTTCCAAGCTGAAAACTAGCTGTTTATTCCACCTCAAAGTTTCCCATCCCTTGACAAACTTTTTCCATGACAGAGCTGCATGTTCTTCACAGCACGCCACTCAATATCCACTTCTGAGAGACTGTCAAAATATTTGCCTTGACAGCCTGAATTCAAAATATACAACAGTTCTTTAACCCCTTTGCTATTATCTCACTCAAACCAACTCTAGTTGAGGAGGCAAACTTCTTCCTGCAGGCTCATCTCCTGGCCATTTGGGTTTGCCCCTTTATTTACTGCTGTGATTATCCATGTGGGTGCTGCAAGAGGGCCCCATCTGCCCCAGCGCAGTCCAGCCCAGCCCCTCAGCCAGGTGCTGCATTTGGACACACTACAGGTTCTTTTGGAGGGCAGAGCAGGTGTTTTAAAATTCAGGTCATTCCAGCCAGCAGGTTCCCATCGTGCCCCTCCAAAAAACGTGAGGGCAGCAGCAAACCCTGAGTAAGGCAAAAGGGCCCTCAAACATTTTTCACTGTCGAAGACAAAACTATCTAGAAACTACACCTTCACTTTTTCGGTTCCCTTGTGGTCAAATAAATTATGCATTAAGTGAAGTCTAACGAAGTTAAAAGATGTTTGATCCTCACAGCAACCAGAGAGGACAACGCTGAAGGCAAACTATTATTTTGATTGCTTTAATCTAACAAAGCAAACTGAGCTTAAAACATCACTAAAATTTTCCTTCTCTTCAGACATAATTTTGACAGCCAGATATTATGCCTCAAATTATACTTACACATCTCTTGTTAAGGATTTTTAGCCACTGCCCGTACTGCACAGCACTGCTATATCCTCAGTAAATGAGTAACATCTTATTTTCTGAACTAGATAAGGAATCACACTTGCCTCCATTTTGCTCATGCTGCCAAAACCAAAAGGTCAGAAGCTGATCCAAACTATAATATTAAGTTTTTGATTTTAGAGATGTTGAGCTGGAGTTTTGCTCTGGCATACCACACAGATAGGAAGGAACAGCTGCAAAGTTCAAATTTGAGTCAATCACATACCACTGCTGTTTATTTTAAAAAGTGTCCTACAAGCAAAGCACAAGAGTCCCGCAAGTACCTTCCAGAACAATGTTATGGCCAGGCCTTTATGCTCTCCTTAAGAGTCTGACTGGAGGGGGCTCATACCAAACCCACAGCTCAGCTTTCACCCTTCCCAGCCTGGTTCTATCAGCTCAAGAGTGAGAATAAATCATCTTTAGATAAGTGGCTTTTGGCTTGGCTTAAACAAACAGCTGAATGGAAGGCCACACAGACTGCTGAAATGACCCCAGTTTGTAAAATGAATCCAGGCACAATTACAGCCTTTATTCTACAGTTTGCCATAGTCCAAAGCACGGCTATCCAGAGGAGCTTCTACATCTTGTTTACAAAACACAAGCTTGAGCATCTCATAACCAAAAATGTGAAAATCCTAGAAGCTTGGCTTCTGCTTTCTCTGAAGCATTGTTCACTAGCAGTTACAAACGCTGTGAGAATGCTTTGAACCACCAGAGTGGAAGTAACTCCTATTTATGTCGATGCTTGCAAACTCACACTTTAAAACAAATACAGCTGAGGCTCACACACCAAGGGTCAGTCACTTCAGACTGACCCTAGCCAGGTCAGCGCAGGGTACTGCGCTAGGCAGCTCCTTCCCTGGTGCTCTCACAGGCCAGTGGTCAGTGGAAGGCTCACTCTGCCCAGCAAGCGGGGACAGCTCACAGCATAAGCATTACAGACTGTTCATTTACGGGTGAGTGACACATGGCAAATTGGTTTGCTACCCTGAGGGCTGAAGACAAAGAAGACAATAATCTGGGAGGTAGTGGATGGCAGGATAAGGAAAGAGAAAGAGGAATAAAGCAGGGAAAAGAACAGTTGTCATGTGAGTTGGCTCTAATGGCGCTTGGCCCCTTCTTGGGATGTGTGTTCCTGCAGGAGGAGCTGCCCGGAGGAGCACTGTTTCTCAGGAGATACCACCACAAAGATCAAGTCACTCTGACAAAGGGCTATCCCCACATGGTTACATGTGACCTGCACGTGTAAGAGGAGGTACATTCATCATATTCTGCTCTCAAAATGTAACAGGGATGAGGACTAGTTCTTAAGGAAAAACAAGTTGTCCTAAAAGGTTAGGAGTAAGCTCTCTCTGCAGGCCACGAGGAGATCTGCTGACACTGGTTTGTGCTAAGCAGCGCGCTCACCACAGGAAACACCTGGGTCATGAAGAGGCAAGGCATTTGGATACTTCAGTGTGTCATTGTTTTGTTCTTTAAGCGGAACAGATTTCAGAGTCATCAAAACATTCAGAGTCAGATAACAAAATAGGAGCAGGTGGTTTAAAACTGAAGTGGTAGCATAACTTCAGACATACTTCATAGAATAAAAAAAGGATCCCCTCCTCGTTCCATTCACCATCTTGTTTTCATAAAATTATTGCATACAAAAGTAATACTTATGAGGAACAGATCTTTTTGCTTGAAGAACTGAAAGCAAAGCTCTGAACAGTTGTCACTTGTGAATTAAAGAGAGTAGATATTTGCATATTATAAATATTTAACTATTATAAAGCTGTACACAGCTATAAATGAGTGCATTATTGTGACAGGTTGCTGAAAAACATACCAAATTCTGTTCAAAGACAGATATGTATGTCTGTATAACAAAGAACAGCTGGTGACCGGGGTCTACTGCAGGCCATCTGAGTAAGAGGAGCTTGTTGATGAGGCCTTCCTGTATTGAACAGACCAGCCAGAGGCAAAGCGTTGCTGGACCTGGTGCTCATTAGTGCAGAGGAGACTGTTAAAGATAATAAGATCGGAGGCAGCCTGGGCTGCAGAGACCATGCCCTGGTTGAGTTTGTGGTCTTGAAGAATGTGGGCATCACAAAGAGTGGAGTCAGGGACCCTGAACTTCAAGAGAGCAAACCAGGTATTTTAAGGAACTGTCAGATGAGATTTGCTGGGAAGAGGTCCTTAGAGACAAAGGAGCGGAACAAAGCTGGCTAGTCTTCAAGGATGCCTTTCTGAGAGTGCAAGAGCTCTCCATCCTTCAGAATAAGACAGCAGGCAGGGGAGGCAGGAAATCAGTATGGCTCAACAAGGACCTGCTGATCAAACTGAGGGAAGTGAAGAGAAAATACAGGCAGTGGATGCAAGGGTGCAACACCTGGGAAGAATACAGTGATGTGATGCTGTCTGGCTACAACAGATATGAAGAAGACTGAGGTATTCAAAGAGTTCTTTGCCTAAGTCTTAAATGGCAGCCAGGATTCTCATGCCCCTGAACCTCTAAGTGGAAACAGGGGAGCAAACTTCTTCACTGTAAGGGCAGAGTAAGTCCAAGATCAGCTCATGAGAGTGAATGTGTACAGGTCCATAGGGCTGGATGACATGCATCCCAGGGTTCTAAGGGAGATGGCTGATGTGGCTGTCAAGCTGGTCTTCATCACATCTGAAATGTCGTTGTTGTCAGGTGAAGTCGCTGGGGACTCGAAAAAGGGGAACATCATTCCTTTTTACAGGAAGGAGAGAAACTACAGGCCAGTGAGCCTCACCTCAGTGTATGGGAAAATCATGGAACAGATCCTCCTGGATGACATGTTAAGGCACAGAAGAGACAAGTCAACATGGCTTCACCAGGGGAAGGTTCTGCCTGACCAATCTGATGGCCATCTACAATGGAGTGACGACACTGGAGGACAAAAGGAAGAAAACTGATGTCATCTCCCTTGACTTCTGCAAGGCCTTTGCCATGGTCCCCTACCACATCATTATCTCTAAAATGGAGAGAGATGGATTTGAAGGATGGACTGCTGAACGAGGATGAGGTGGATGAGGAATTGGTTGGATGGTTGCAACCATAGAGTTGTGGTTAATAGCTCTCTGGCCAGGTGGAGGCCAGTAACAGCAGTGTCTCCCAGGGATCAGTCTTGGGGCCAGTACTCTTTAACATTTTCATCGATGACATAAATTATGGGATTGAGCCCACCCTCAGCAAGTTCGCTGATGACACCAAGCTGTGTAGTGCAACTGATACAGCAGAAGGAAGGGGTACCATCCTTGATGAACTTGAAAGGTGGGCCTTTGTGAACCTACCCAGATTAAATAAAGCAGAGTGCAAGGTTTTGCATTTGTGCCATGGTAATCCCATATATGTATAAAACTGGGAGAAGAACTCCTTAGGAGTAGCCCTGCTGAGAAGGATTTAGGGGTCCTGATTGATGAAAAACTTAAGACGAGCCAGCAGTGTGCACTTGCAGCCCAGAAGGTCAGTGGTATCCTGCGTTCCATCAGAAGAGTGGTGTCTAGCATGGAGAGGGAGGCGACTGTTTCCCACTGCTCTGTCCTTGTGAGGGCCTATCCAGAGTACTGTGTCCGAGTCTGGGGCACCCAATATAGGAAAGATGTGGAGCTTTTGGAGAAGGTCCAAAAGAGAACCACAAAGATGATCCAAGGGCTGGAGCACCTCTCGTATGAAAATAGGCTGAAGGAACTGGGCTTGTTCAGCCCGGAAAAGAGAAGGTTGCAGGGAGACCTCGCTGTGGTCTTCCAGTATTTTAAGGGAGTATATAAACATATGGAAAATCAACTTCTTACAAGGCTAGATAGTGACAGGACAAGTGGGAATGGTTTTAAACTAAAGGAAGGGAGATTTAGATTTGATGTCAGAGAATCATTTTTTACTGAGTGGTGAAGCACTGGCACAAGCACCCGAAGAGGCTGTGGATGTCTCATCCCTGGAAATATTCAAGGCCAGGTTGGGGGTCTGGGCAATCTGATTTAGTGCCTGATCTAGTGCTTGGCAGTCCTGCCTGTGGCGGTGGGGTTGGAACTTGATGATCCTTGAGGTCCCTTCCAATCCAAGCCATTCTATGATTCAGTGTTACACTGCTAACAGGGAAAGCAGATTAACAATACATCATGTCTTAGTCATGTTGGAATGATGTAATATACCAAATATAATTAAATTCTTTTGGAAATTAGTTAAAATTCACTGAAGTATCATTATCTATTTCTTATTTCCCTGTGTTTCATTTGAATTATGCTCTATTTATTTCAGTTTTCCTACTGTTTAGTATCCATGTGCCAAAATGCCCATATTTTCTGCATGTCAACAGGTTTAAACAGGTTTAGAAAAAAAAAAACAAACAGCATCTATTGTTCTTCCTGATGCAGTGCAAAGTTATTCCACCCCATCCTGCAAACAAATTCCCTCCTGTCATGTCACAGAAAATCTTACCTAATTACAGGTGGATCTGCATATCAAATACATCACTGAAGAAGAAATGAATAATAATTTTAAAAAAAATAGAAAAAAAAAACAACAGCTAAAACGCACCATTCTTTTTCTGACCTCATTAAAATCTGTGGCAGGACTCCCACTGATTTTTACAGGGCCAATACATCACTGAAAAATTACTAAAAGAACAAGAGCTTCCAAATTTTCAGACCAACTGCAGGGGAGATTTAAGCACAGGACTCATTTCCCTCTTTTCTCATCCAGACAAAACTTTACATATTGCTCCCACACTGAGATGAGATCAAGCTAACTTGGGTTTCCAACGTCTCTCTTAAACTGCAAATTCTCATGCAGGAGATTCATTCCATTGCTTCATATTTATTTACAAAAGTCCTTAAACCTTCAGCCATTACATTATGTTTTGAAAACTTACTCAAGATCTTCTGTAATTCCAAAATGTAATAAAACTTATGAGGCAAGGAAAAGCTAACATGTATTATTTCTATTGTTGTATCTCAAGAGAAAATTACACATCACATAAAAAATCATTACTAAGGGAGCAATCTTGGCAACAATTACTGATAGTCTAACTGCTCAGGAATTCACCAACTGGGAGTGGAGTCGTGAGTTTCCTTTCTCACTTTCCCACTAGGTCACTGAAGTCTCAATACTGTAAGCATCTCATCTGAAGCACCCTTTCTTGGTCACCTAAAATATTACATCTATCAGGAAGACTCAAGTACTGGGGTATAATCATTTCTATCGTCTCTTAAGTTCAGCTCCTAAAGGACTCTGAAGCGGGGATGGAGAAAGAGTGTCTGGGAGGAAAATGAGAAGTCAGAAGGAAAGCATCACTAATATTTGATAGTAAACAAAACCTTGCTATTTTTGTGCTAGGAATTTTTACCTTAAAAGGAAGCCAGGCTTTCACTGTTTAAATAGTTAATAGTGTGTACATGAGCTAGAGCATCAGCCCAAAAATACTTGGAATCTGTGCTTGCTGTAAAAAGAGTTCAATCCCATGAGTTCACTGTGACAGATTTGGAAATGCTCTTGATAATTTATGAATATTTCATTATGATATTTATTATAGAATATAGTGGTTATTGTTTAATAAGAGACTGGTGAGAAAAACACACAGGAAAGGAAAGAATGGCTCTATTATGCCACTTCACAGAAAGCTCTGGAGAACTGCTTACTAAAAAGACAATACTATGACAGGAAAACCCTTGCAAACACGAGAGATCAAAGACACAAGGGCTGTTTAGGAAGAAACAGCTTCTCAAACTGAAGGGAAACTGTTTCAGACAAACAAGTTCTAACTCTAAAACAGATGATAGTGCTGTATTCCCTTCCCCGTTGTGGACACTTAGCAGAGTTATAAATGGTTATCCATCTGCTGCTGGGGCAAACACCATGGGATGGGCACTTCTGCTGACATAAGACCTACAGTTTGACGGCTGCCCAATAAAACTCAGGTTGTTTCGGTGTGTCTCACCCCTTATTCCTGTAAGCAATCACCTCCGTCATTCCCTCCAGAAAACCACCATCAGTTCACCTACCAACAAAACCAGGAGCTGGCACACCTATGATGCACCTGTCACATTTCAAAATGTATGCCTTCATTTGATTTCCCCTTTATTAAATTGAAAACAAAACATCCTCCCACAAATCAATATGCACGAGCACCGTAGCACAGTAAAATATACAAACTGGGATACGTGTCAGAAATGACCTTCTTGAGCAAACACTGAATTCTTGTTATGCAGGAGCTGAGAAGAATTGGTAGTGACGTAAAGGGAACCAAAAGGGTCCTGATGGATCAGAGCTGGCATGCAACTATGCACACCTTTGTGTGCAGACATCTGAGTATCTGGACATCGCATACAATAGTAAGCAACAATAAGTGTGAAAAAAAGTGTGAGAAGATTGTTTTATCTAGTCAGGGAAAAGGCAAAGTGCTCAGAGAAATACAGATACGATATCTCTGCAAACATCTACCAAAGGTGAGCTATAACCACAGTTAATAGCTAACTATTTAACCACAGTAGCGAGTGAAGAAAAAAGATGTATTGCCTATGTCATTAATTAATAATTAAAGGAATGGAATACGCATTTCAGCTTAAAATGGGATCTCACAGCAGAGAGTTTGGAAAAATTTTGACTAGTAATTCAAATTCTAGACAACCATTTTAAATAATTAGAAGAATCCAATGATTTATTTTAGCAAATGGATTCAATTCTGAAGTCAAGATTGGACGTAATTCTGAAAGTCATATACAGTTCTAGCTTGCTTTGTGCACTGTGAACAATTAGATGAGGGAATCGTAATAATCCTTTTTCTATCCTCAAAAATGCATACAACTGTGAAAATCAGCAACTAAAATAATTTTTTTAAAGCTGAAAAGGACTAGCTGGTAGAAAATCTGCATCCCCCCCAATTGTACTTTCTCTGAAAATGGCCCACAGTCTCTCTCTGCTGCTGAAGTTCAGGTTGGATGTCAGGAAACACTTCTTTACCAAAAAGGTTGTTAAGCACTGGAATAGGCTCCCAAGGCAGGTGGTTGAGTCACCATCCCTGGAGGTGTATAAAAACCGTTGGGATGTGGTGCTCAGGGACAGGATTTAGTGGAGGGTTGTTAGAGTTAAGGTGGTATGGTTAGCTTGTGGTTGGTCTTGATGATCTTTAAGGTTGTTTCCAACCTGAGTAATTCTACTATACTATGGTGTTCTGAGAACTAAAACTGGAGCTGTGCATGAACATGCACATATATAAGGCAAGGCTATGCCTTCTTGCCTTCCAGACAGATAGAAAAAGAAATCAAAGGAAAAAGATGTTATAGCCATCCTCATTTTCCAGATGAGGTGTTTCTCATCATAGCCATCCTTGTTACATTCATATATCCACTGGAAACTGAACCTGAATGCTGATACTGCAGATCCTGAACCCACAGTGGTTTGACATGTGTCATGCATTGTGCCTTTCTTGTCCTCACAGTCCTCAACCACTTGAGGATTCATTTGGACTCTCCTGCCTGGACTTGCTGCAGGCAAAGGTACGCGTCATTTTCTGCTAATTAGGACCTATGACAAATGATATCAAATGAAAAGATTGTGTCTCCAACAGTAACTTTTATCTACCTGATCACTGAGAAACAGCTTCGTAATTACACTGCAGCTCTTATTCCTACCATATTCACTATAGAAATAAATAACTCCCACTGCAACATTACACAGCAGTCTGATCATCCTGCAGGGAAATACAAATTAATTTGCAAAGAGACAGACTTAACTCTACAACTAGCCTGAACTTTTCTCTAATTGTGCTTGAGTGTAGAATATACCTCTGTCGTAACACCTATAGAACATGCTTCTGCTCAAATGAGTACTTTATAATAAAGAGAATAAGACAGATAATAATAGCGTATTAGAGAGTGGACTTCAGGATAGACAGCCTTTCTGCACACTCTTTTCTTGTTAAAGCTTTCACAGATTAATCCTCATGAAAGCAAACACAGCCTACAAACTAACATAAACACTGCATCTGATTGTATCACTGCCAAAAGGCGTGAAGTTCTAGACTATGCTTCCCCTTGAGAAACGCAAATAAATCAAAATAAAAGCTACATATCTGAAGATCTCCCAACACTTGGATGGATATCTATTTCTTAGATCCCCGTATGTCATCAACTTTTAGAGAATTAGTCTGCTCTGTCAGTCTCAACTCCTTAATTGATGTTAAGATGACCTGTACATGTATTTTTGCTGTTGAATCACCCTGTTACATTTCCAGCTCTATACAGACACAAAATTCAGTGCAAAATTAAAAGTTCCAAGTACTTACACAGTACACTGTCTATCATACAGCTATCAGTCTTAAAATAATTCAAAAGTATATTGACTTTTGCAAATTGATAATGGCAACTCTTAGCATCAGTTTCTTGTTTAAAACACACAGTTTCAACTCAAATTTTATATTCCATTTCCTAATAAATACTTGTCCTAGAAAACCAAGTCACTTCATCAAGGACAAATTTAAGTGGTCCCTGATAAATCAGTAACATTTATAAAATGGAGAGAAAATAAAAACACCAAGATATGATGTTTACTTAAACAGTTTATCAGAATTTTATTCTTCCCCCAGTGTCACTAATTCACAAGGGTCTTCTAATTTCACACAGTAGCAATATTTGGATATAATCCTCCATATTTTACTCAACACGTAAGCCAATTCTGCACTGGAACAAGCTTCCTAGTTTGCACATTTGTCTCTTAGAAAACTCATCAAATTCTCCAGGTCCACTTCTTAAAACTGTTGCTTTTATTTGGACTGTAAAATCACAGTCCTTCAGGTAGATCACTGCCTCTAATATTGCCTTCAATTTCTGTCAGATTATGCAGCTCTTCTACTACACTTGCCTATTTGGTCATGTCAAGACCTTAGAATTAACCCTTCAGAAAAAGCTAATACACAATCAAAACCATTTGGGTTATAACACATTGAGTTTTGATGTTTTGTTTGTTTATTTCTTTTTCAAAATGCTTAGCCTATGATCTCTTACTGCTGAATGACAACGTTATGAGATTGGACTGAAGTATCAGAGGAAGGAAAAATGAGCGACCTAAACATGGAGAAGACAAAAACATGCAGGTAGAGAGCCAAAAGGCAACACTACACTACAGCCAGTTTCCTATGCCAGCAGGGCTTTGTTTTGCTTTTAATAATGTATTCATGTACTGCAATGCTTTTCAGCTATCTATCCGTTACTGACCTTCAGATCTCCACTAACACATACAAAAAATCTATTGTACAGACTTATCATTTTACATTATATACACATACATATATATTTTAAGTGGCAATATTCTTTCCTTATAAAATCTTGTATTATTCTTGCACAGAAGTTGTTTCAGGAGATTTATTTATTTTTCATTTAAACAGAGAAAAGATCAGGAGACACTGATGTTCTTGTTTAGCATTAACCAGTAAAAATGCTTATATAAAAGGCATAAAATTTCCCAGCAGCTGACTTCAACAACTCATCATTTCAAAGCATTAAAAAGAAAGAACTGTTATATATTCAGCCACCCATTCAATAAATCAAACTGGAAGCAAAGCAGTTGCATGCACATCAAGTACCATGCCCATCTGCAAGCACTGCTGAATGAATAGTGACTGCAACACATACAGTTCATCAAGCTTGGCACCTCTTGCAGAGCAGGCCCCTGTGATTCTGAAACTGTAAGTAAGATGTATTAAGCATGTCCAGTAAATGCCATCTTTATCAGAGTAAGGGGTTATTTGGTTTTGTATTGTTTTTCTTTTAAACTTTATTTCACTGTCTACAATAAGAGCTGACTGATTTGTTGAGTGTTCTGTGTAGGATAAACTCCAGAAACACCCTGCTTGGTTGCATTTAATTTTCAGTTACATTTTCCATCCACTTTTCCTCTCACGCTGGGGAAGTATAGTCCTTTCCATGTCAAAAGTAAACAAATGAGCAGGCTGAGCTGATCACTTTGGGTCTTTTGCTGGAAAGCAGGGATGAGAGACTCTCAGAGCTAGATCCCCTGTGGATGTGCCCAGGGGCTGGCTGGAACATGCACACAGCTGCATCAGAGCTGACAAGCAGTGCAGTCGGAGCCTTTGTGGCAAGCTCTCTTCTCCCGAAGCCCTTTGTGCATTGCGCAGGCCCTGCATCTGACCTTGTAGAAGAGAGATTCACCTTGACTGCTTGCCTCAGTATTTGGAAAAACTTTCTGAATGCCAAGCTTCAGTAGCAGAGCTGTCACCATTGCTCAACAGCTCTGCTGGTGACACCTGCATTGAATTTTTGAGTTCCATGACTTGCAGCAGCAGCTCTGTATAGAGTAACTAGAAAACAGAGCTTACCTTTTACTAAAATTTGCAGGCTTGTCTTTTCCTGTAGATCTTCTGATCTACAGTAGGAGATGAGCAGCAATTGTGCTCATTGTGTGTTCAGGTTGCATATCCCTGACTGTAAGGGTAAGAGGGTGTAAGCACCCTCACATCCGCTTACTATATGGGTATATCACAAGACGGGGAAAAAAAACCATTTGCTTTATTCATTTTTCACTAGAATCAAAATGTGCCATTCTATACCAGTAATAATAAATAAAAAGCAGAAGGAACTTAACTTCAGTATTTACTTCAGGGACAGGTTATAACTAACATGGACCAGAATAACTGAAAAGCATTCTCAAGAGTTTAAGAAGTCTGTTTATCTAGAATGCACCCAACTTGTCTCCCAGCTGCAGATTAAAAGAAGAAACCACAGGAGTTTTGCAGCAAAGCTGCTCTCATTTGCCATATGCTGGAGCCAGATAGCACTTCCAGCACGCGCGCAGCTCCGATTCTCTTTGGTATTCCAGAGGCAGTAAATCTTTGAGGGCTTAAAAACAACAAAGCTGCAATGAAATATGCTGCAAGAGCAATAAGACATATAGCTCCTCTTTCCAAATATGAAAAATATTTTGTGTACTAGGATTCTGGTTTCTTTATGAAATGTTACAGTAACGTCACATAACAAGGTACTTGGGAAATTGGTTTGTTCATAGAAAAAGCAGACAGGTTATGTTAGATTGGGCCTGACATGTAAAACTAACACGCTGGTCACAGTTATACCTATAGGACAATCCTCTGCTCTGTTTTCAAAGCAATGCTTATGTTTAAAGATTGTTTTTATTTATTTATTTTATTTTTCTTTAACAGGAAACTATAAAAAGAAACAATAAGCAGAAAGTACATAAACTACAAGCAAATGCAAGGAAGAGATAAGGTGAAATACTAAAAATAAGTCTGGAGGAGTTGTAAGTGTGGCCAGGAAGGAAAGTAACAGTAAAACATCCAAGTCTTTATGCAAATATGGTTAAAAAAGAAAATAAAGCAAAAGGGACCAGGGAGAGGTAGGGCACAGTGGGATAAAGCACACTATGAAAATGCAATATAGTGCAGAGGAAAACTGTATATCTAAGAGCAGGCCATACCAGCATTACTATTTTCACAGAAAATAAGTGTGGTAAAATAGGAAAGACTGAAATTATGGACGTGCAGTTGCCTCAGAGACTGATACATGCTAATAGCCTTGCTGCTGAGGGCCAGCTTGGAAAGCCTGTGGTGTTCTCCAAGGACAGCCCAGCAGAGCAGCTCAACAGCACTGACACCTCCCTGCAGCACTGGAGGAAAATAAGCTCTGCCTGACCTCATGAGCAGGTGTCCTTGCTTCAGGCACTTCTGAGCTCAGGATGCTTCATACCACTTCCACTACAAAGTACAAAAGAACCCGTAGTTTTAAGGAAAAGATATCAAATCATGACCTAGGAAATGGGATAGGGCATCTCACAGGACTCTGTAGAAAAACAGTAGATAACTGAAACATAAGCAAAGAAATAGTTAGTGATGGGTCAAACTCTGAGAATACTTGGAGAATTTGTAAGAAGTAGTTTAATGCAGGCAGCAGGAATTTATCATCCGTAGTCAAGACTTTTCAACATGGGAGAATGCACTCATGAAACAAACGAGAAAATCACCCCAGACTCAACTAACAGCAAGGAACAGGGCATCTAAGAACTCTTGTAAGCAATTATCTTTAATTTATAAAGGCCAGGAGTTTATGAAAATGAGCCTGATCTTTCTATGGTGTGCTGATTTATAATGACAGGCTAAAATTCAGAGCTTAAGCTATATGTATATATTTTAATTTTTAATTATTTTTTTTTAAATTGGAGTAAAAGATCAAGAAGAGTCTTGTGACAACCAGAAATATTCATCCCTTCACACATCTTAAGTACTTTTGTCTTCTGAAAATACCATTAAGACACACAGGGAAAAATGCTGCTAAAGACAAGTTCACTTGAAACTGATACTGGCTACAAACTCTTATTAGAGCCCAGACAATTCAGGTTCCTATGGGCTGAGCTGCAAATGAAATGGTTACTTATAAGAGAGAGCAGCATTCAAGAGTTCAGTACTGTTGCTATGACTCCTAGAAGTTTTAAATCACATTGCAGTCATGCCCTTATGAGTAAGTATGACTATTGCTTAGAAGGCAGAATTTGTAAGAAACTTGGTTTTGAAATAGTTCAAAAATAATTGCTTATCAGCACAGTGATGCATCAAATAAGGATGAGTTGTTCGCTTTCTCTTCTGCTTTATGAGAGAGAAGAGAAAAAAAGGCATTACTGACTTTTTGTTGGTAATATATTTACATGGTAGTAAATCACTAATCATGATGCATTTATACAACAAATGAGTCATGGAAACAATTAATGAGGAAAACTTCTATTTGCCTTTTTTTCCTCACTCTGTTGATACACAAAATTATTGTATTTGCATCCATGCTGAATAAACAGGGGATACTGTAACAATTTGACTACTGTACCTTCCTTAAAGGGACATTTTAAAAGAATTATTTATGTCTACCCTGGGAAAATACAGTATTAACAAAGAGCACGTGCTTAATTTTGACAATAATCACACAAGTATATTTAATTCAATTCAAAGCCATGCTTTGAATTTGACACAGTATCTCAGGGAGGCTTTATTCCTCTTCTGATGAGCTGTTATGTATCCTGTCAAACAAATGTACTGCAAAAAGAAGTCAGGGAGAGAATAGAGAACACTTCCACCCACTTTTTATCCCCAGTCATGAAAGCAAGACACTGAACTCCATCTGATTCCAACAGCAAAACTCAGGCAACGCTCGCTGGGCTGGAGTGGTGACACTGAGCGTTCTCTTTGATTTTGAAAAGATTTCCTACAAACATTCTGCAGTAACTTGTAGTAAGTAATGCTATCTAAGTCCCTGTTAAAATAAAACTGTGGTTTACAGAGACTGTGGCACTGATCTTTCATCCGGTTAAATGTTTTCACATACACTCTGCAATATTAAGACACAAATCTCCTCGGTGAGTGAGACAGAATTAATTTCCCAGAATAAAATAATATGCAACACTGAGGTCGCAGATATATCAGACTTCTCAATTACTGTAATACTTTTCAAACTATAGATATGTTTATGTAGAGTTTGTTTACTGAGCAGAAAATTTTCACAGGATATGCTTAGAAATGTTCAGTATCATTTGAAAATTCCAGCTCCATCTCCTACGGTTTATGAGGTCATCGTTTCCACTAGGCTCCCCTTGCCATCTGAGCACAGAAATACAAACTGCTTTTGAGCCTTAGCATGAATCTACAAATGTAATCTTAGAAACAAAACAACAAACTGACTCAGTTACTGTGTTTTCACTTAGATTGTCTGGTATTCAGGAAGCTGGGCTGATTAGTAATCATCTGAGAGTGCCCTTGAAATGATGAGTGACCTTTTAAAGTTCAGAAGAATAAACATGTATCATGAAATCATTGGGAAACAGCTTTTCAAAGAAAACAGGTAATGGAGAAACTTAGTTGAGGGCGAGTGTTTGGCTTTGTGTCTGTCACATCCTGGCCTTAATGTTTTGAACATGACATTAAGTTGAGCCCTCCCTAAAAAAGAGGGATGCTTATTTTAATTGTGAAGCAGAGAAGCAGACACTTACAACACAGTGACACTGTCTGTATATTCTGCAACACTAGCAGCCTACCTATGTTGAAAAATCCTTGTGCTTTGTTGACATGTTGTCAGCTGAGTTCCCAGTAAGTCCATTTAGGAAAACTTATGTGGTGGTTTCTATAAAGTTCACTAGCAGCTACCAGAGACCTTGCTTCAAAAAGAAAGAGACACAGCACAAAATACAACGAAAAAACACATTAAGCTAGAACTTATTAAATAAAAGATAACCCTTATGATCTCTTGCAACATGGCAGATGTGATCCTAAGTAGAGGAATTCAAGAGTATCCTCGCAGAAGTCAGTAACTGGATATAGTGATATATACCTACGTATGATAAAAGCAAGGATCTTGGTAAATATCATGAACTACAAATTAACTGACATCAATAAAATTAAACGAGAAAAAAGAAAAATGAAGTAATACTATATTGACGAATTTTGGACAGCTCTGTTGTTTCTTCAGCCAGAAATGATAAAGGAGAAGGAGACAGTCTTTCACTGTATCTCGAGAATGTCTGTATTTGCTCAATGTCCAGAAAACTGCAGACAGACAGACAGGACATGGAGTGCTTCTGGTTGAAGGGACAAAAAGGGGAAAAGATCAGAATACCCTCTAACTTGAAAACTGTACTGTTCTCCTTCTACCAATCAGAATGAGGTGATGAATGAGTGTCATAGGTTACCCTAAAATGCAAAACCATGACAATGAGGTCTCATTTTTACTTCTCAGAAGTACTTGAAGCATCCAGGAGTCTGGACATAGTGGTAACAAAGAACATCATTCAGTTATTTCTTGAAAGTACAACATAAAGCAATATGAAATCAAAAAGAAAACATCCAATAAGGATAAGCTACAAGAAAGATAAATCAAATCTATAAATACAGATGGAAGAATAGCTTGCAATATTACAGAAGAGGATCCAAGTATAAAATGAATCACAACTGAGTAGGAGTGAAAAGATATGGAGGGAGGGAAAAAAATAAAAAAAAATTAAAAAAAAATTAAGAAAAAAAAAAACCTTAAAAACTTCTAATTCAAGGATGTGTCAGTACTCACACCATGACACAGAAGGCAATGAGATTCCATTCACATCCAGTGCTTATCACTTTATTATAAGATGTAAGCAAGAAAAGAGAGTCCAGAGGATTGCAATAAGACTGTCCACAGATTTTTAAAAAGTGAAGTACGAGAGAAGATCTCAGGAACATCTTGTGTGAAAGAACAGGTCCATAGTAGGTTATTAATTAAGATGTGTAATAGAAGCACTTTCCCAGAAATAGCACATAAGCCCTTGGCAGAGGGATATTTTATCCAACAGTTTTGTTCTCCAATATGAGAGACTAGCTGATTAGCATACTTGAAACCAACAGCACTGCTGAATGAGCTGTAATAAAACAGAAAGAAAAAAAACGTCCTGTGTGGGGTTAACTGAAAGATCCCATTCAAAAATATGAGTACAGATTTTCCTCTACCTTTCTGCCAGTTTCAAGTTTCAGCAAGAGCCACAAAAGCAGCTATAGGTGTGTTAAGCTCCCACTGCAGTATGGAACTGCAGTAAGAATTTCAGTGAGCTTTGAAAAGAGCTTTCTTTCACACTGCAATCAGTCAAACTTGAGATTCATGCCCTTCACACAGCCAGCCTATAAACTGCAGGACAACAAATCAGCCAAATCAAAACAGGATGTGCAAGGCAGTTGCTGTGTTTCTTGAACACCTCCTCTGGGATGCAGATGCAAGGCACTCATGGGGATTTGCATTTATTTCCAAACCCAGGTGATGCACATGCTCAGTGCAGTGCAGAATTAATTATAAAGTTGAATCCCAAAACACAATCTGCTGCTTTGCTTCCTGATGGCATTAGCAGCATCTTCTTTGTATGCCATCAGAGCTCAATGGTATTCTTCCTAAATTTACAGTTAAGCTAGCACAGAGCTTCTCTGTGCTTCACTCAGTAATAGCTGCAAGTAACAACTACTTAACTCTCAGAAAAAAATGTTTAACTGACATAATTGGTTGCGGAAAAATTTCAGTTTGGGTACAAGATGAAAGAATGTTGTTGCAGTTAAGTCTAAAACTCCATCACAAATTCCCCATCAAAATGTAAGCTCTGTCTTGCTACAGACATTGTTCAATGCTTTCCACTCTTAAAAGACGTTTTCATTTTGGACAGTTTTGCCAGAATAGCAGTTTGGGCTGAAACTTTGCATGCCAGATGCCTGCCCGAGGCTGAATCTTCTTGCACAAGTTTCAGCCACACAGTTTGGATGTTTCAGAAAACGAAGCTACATTTTTCAGCGTCAGAAGCTTCTGGTGACATTTTCTTCAAGAAGAAAAGATATTCCTGTCAAATTTCAAATGCCTGTTTGCATGACAGAGAAGTAAGATTTGTAGTAGAGGATAAGATCTTCTAGTTACTCCAGCTGGCATGTGACACCGAGGGCTACACATTCACCCTGATTTGGAAGCTGCAAGACTTACCGAAGTTAGTTTAGTAAATTCAGATCTCTAAAGACTGCATCACCACTTTGCCCACCATTCCCTCAAGCCAAAGTCCTGTCCAGAATGCAGAGTCACCATCCCCAGAGGAAAACATGTGTTTTCCATCAGTTGCACACCACAGCAGACCAGAGCTGGCATGGGAGCTGAAGACAGGGAGCACTCTCTCTCTTGCCAGAAACTGGGAGATGCTTTGGAAAGAAACAGTCAAAAAGCTTTAAAAGCAAAACAAAAAAAAACAAAACCCAACCCACCAACCACCCCAACTAAAACAATAACAGACACCACAGCACGGCTGGAGACTAGGTGGGCTGAAGAAATGAAGTGAGCTGGAAGACGATGAGGGACTGGACTTCTTTTCTAAGAGACAGAGAGGGACTGTCCCAGGGACACACCAACCAGCTTACCGAGGGAGAGCATCCAGTTCTGTAAATGGTAAAAGGTGGAAAAGCACATAAAAGCAGGGAGAATTTATTTTGCATGAGTAATCTCAAATCTGACACTTACTCACAGAGTCCTGAAACTCTGTGTGACAACATTCTTGAAGCTCTTTAGTTCTGCATCTGCAACACTACTTAACAATGTCCACTCATACTATTTTGAATGAAACTGGACACTTTGGCAAGACTGTCAAGCTTGGAAAATTAAAATTGACCTTTTTCTCCCCAGTTCCTATCCATACTACCCTCCTACCTTCCTTGACCACTCTGGCCACTGCTAGATCCTTCTGTGAGGTGAATGAACCTACCAAATAGTAACTCAGAAGGAAGAGAGGAAAGAAAACCCAGGAAAGAGCTGCTCAGGCATCCTCCAAGTGAGTCACACAGCTCCCAGCAGAGATGAGAACACCCACAGCCAGAGGTAGGAAAGGGCAGGACTGCACAAAAGGGAGCGAAGAGGGAGGAGAGCAAGCCCCCCCTGGTCTTCAGTGTAGCAAGTTGAAGGATATTTATTTCCACAATTACAGAGTGGCAAATCAAAGCTTCAGAAGGAAGAATAATGGAGTAATTTGGCCTACCTGAAGTCAAGCTATTATCTCTGTTCACAGACAAGCAACATTTAAGAAAAGCTGCTGAAAGTCCTCCTCTCCCTACAGGTTATGGCCCCTGAAAACAGCAGTTTATTCCTGAAAATCTGACAAAACTGTTGGTATTTCCATGTTCACTGTCACAACTCTACTGTGACCCACTAGAATTATTTCACTTGAACAGTGCCAACGTGACTCACAGGCTGGCGTGCAGTATCCTCCCCTTAGAGAGCTAATCTCATTTCTCTGCTGGTTAAAAACCAGTACCATTTTATTTAGTCTCTCTTACATTTCTGTAGCTCAGTTATACTGGCATTCTGCTCACTTAGAGTCTAAAACCAGCAAAGTTTTTATTAAAAGTTCTTCGGACCATACCCATGTTAGAGTTGACACTACAAAGTTTTTAAGTCTTTTTCTACCATTTTTTTTTCCTCTAAACAACAGCCTGCCAAGCCCAGCCCAACTATGAATCCAGAAAACACCTGATAAATCATACAATTAAACTCAAGCCATAAACCGGTCAGCAAACCAGCACCCAGCTGTAATAGGTGTGTTTGCAAGTAACAGTAGCCAGCAGCAGCGCCTCTGGTTCTGGATGAAGCAGTGCAGCCTTCGTTTGGCACCAACACAAAGCTGGCATGCAGCTGCCGCAAGATCTGGTGAACCTCATGTTGGCACATCAAGAACCTAAGGGCCTCACTAGATCCCAGACAGCTGTCAAAACTCCCATGCTGAGTGAGACCTCCCTTGTATTCCAGAGACATCTGGTGAAAAGCATCTCTGTTGCATCAGGGCTTGTTGCAAAGAAGCTAATTATAGACATGAAGCTATTATGTATCTTGGAGCAAACACTGACGTGTGCAATGGACTTCTCCTACTTCTTCCCTGCAATTCAGTCCTTACTTCACAGAGGTACGGATCCTGTTGAGGTTTCTCCCCACTTCAGGATCCTCTTGGCCAGAGTTGTCTCTGCATCAGATCCATTGCATGAAGCCTCCTGGAGTGAGGAATGAGGACTGACACATCATTCTCCAGCTACAGACTAGCACCATTCACCACAGCAGCTGGCAGATCAGAACCCTGTGCTGAGCACGGAGGAGGGAAATAAACAAAAAACAAAAAACAAAACAAAACAAAACAAACAAACAAACAAAAAATGTATCACACATCAAGCAGTCTGCAGCAAGACAGAAAGACTCTTGCATCACATTTCTCTTCTCATGCTGCATTCAGGGCCTCTTTGGCCCAAACTCTCTTCCTGACCTCATCTACTATGACAGTCCTCCAAGGCCTGACTTAAAGCTCGTTTCCTCTAGGGAGATTACCAGTTAGAAATTGTAGCTGCATGAGCACATTTTAGAAAAAAAAGAAAGCTCAAAAATATGCACAAGAGTGTCCAAGCAAGCTTTCAAAGAATGAGCTTCCAGTTGGTTTAGTCATTCAGTTCCAGCAACCCTCTTCGTTTCAGTTTCTTATCTCCAACACACTGACTTTCTCGTAGGGTCCTTTCTGGGGACAGAGTACTTTTGAAATCTGAACAACGGACACTAAATCCCAACAGGAGATTAATGAGAGGAGGCTTCTATTGGAAGCTTCCCTGGGCTCTTTGAAGGTAAAATGTATTTGTTGAGAACCTCCATCTCATTCTAGAACATTAAATACTGATTACTTGTTATTATACACACAATTTAAAATACATTTGCTCTCTGTCACGTTACGTCCTACATGCAAAATGTCCTCTCGGAGTTTAAAAGAACAAACAAACATGAATCACTGAATTGCAGGGGTTGGAAGGGATCTCCATAGATATGAAGGTTCCAAACAATTAAAAACTTTTAAAAGTAATATACAGTGCAGAAAGACACAGTACATCTGTCTATATGTGCAAACAGTTCAGAAAGCAATGAGATTCAACTTCCAGCAAAATAATAAAAGCATTAATAAATTTGTACTTAAGAAATAAATAAATTCCTTTTTCCCTTCAAGAAGAGTTGATACTAACTGAAGTCTTTCAGTTTTCAGATAACAGACTGGAAAGTATTTCTCCAAGAAAGATGAAAGGATTTAGGTAATGCAGTATATACTATTAGAATTCCCATGTTTGCAGCTCCTGTGGGTGCTGGGGGAAAGATAATGCTTGATTGAACTGCAGATACAAGTCTGTTCATAGACTCAGATGTGATACGGAATAAAAAACTACTGCCCATTAATGTACTGGTAAAATACCTGAAGTCTGCTTCCCTATTATTTTTAACATAAAAACATAGTTTAATATGAGCTTAGAAACAAATGAAGTCCAGTGCAAGTGTTACACAGGCAGGTGAAGGCAAAGAAAAATTACTTCAATCTAAGAATCTTAAATGTGTATTTCGTTGCCTCTTTGTTCCACACGTTTCAATTGTGTTTGTCACATGGTTCCAGTTCATGTAATGATCTATTCAACTTAACCGCCTTTTATTTTCATCTCTAATCACTTTTTAAAATGTGCATTTTTGTCATGACAAGATTTTGCTAATATAAAAATATTTTTTGGATACTTATGAAGCCCTACTGTATTCTAACTCTGATGCGGTAGATGGTTCAAAAATGGAAATACTATGAAACAAACACTCAACAGCACATTTCAACAGAGAAATCTAAGGTCAGAGAGTGAAGGATATGGAAATCCAGCAAAACTCTCCTTAGTCCAGAGCCAAGACTGCCGGGACCACCAAACAATCCAAACAATCAACTGTATTCTAGTCTTCATGGAAATGCAAACACACTCTATACTGACAAAACAAGTTTTAGTCCCAAACAAAACAATTCTGAATATTGACTTGGAAGATGTGTAAGAGTTTGCCACTTACTCCAGGAAAGGCAGGATTTAACCTGTTCAATCCACTTTCCAAAACACTTCCTGTAAGTGACTACCTGAGCTGGATTCAGATTTGATCCCTTTGTTTCAGCTTGCCACTGAGAGTAAAAAGTCCCTTCTGTCCCTAGAAGAGTCCAAACAGTCCAAAACTAAGCACTTCTTTATAGGATGCTTGATTTACACACATTACAGAAGAGAACTAAGTTAACTCAAAATGCATCTAAAAGAAAGGCTGCAGCTTTTGTGGCTAACCTGGCCTATATGAATAACAAAAACACCCAAACAATTAAAATTTCAAGCTAGAGCATGAAATACGTCCAGCCTTTAGTGTTTTGTATTGTCTCAGTTTCCCCCATCTTTCAAATTGTCACAAATTGCCTCTGTGCCAGAGAATTTGCCTTTCCTTGCCCCAATTCAGAATGCTTGTTTATGTGAAATACACTGCTGAGTTAGCTTTCACCTCTTGTGTCTCATCATAAATTATTCTGCCAGGCAGATTTACTAAAAGCTTTTACCGCTACTTTAGCAATGGAGATTGAAAAAAAAAGAAAAGAATGCTGAAATGGGGAAAAAAAACACAACTTCTTTCTTATTCTCATACTTAAAAGCCACATGTGAAGAAGTCCTCTAAAACCAATCCTATTTCAGTCACTGAAGTGAAAAACCTTTCAGGGCCTTTCCTAGTGTAATCCAGGCTGAGAAACAAATTCACAGAAGCAAAATAAAGCAAGAAAATGGAAACTACAGAGACGTGCAGGGCTGAGTTAATTGGCAAGAGGTGACCTTGTGTGACAATGCAGGAAGCACTATGAGGTGAAGGAATTAAATGTCATGCCTAATGTCTCATGTTAATGGCTTAGCATGCCCAAGGAGAGTAAAAATCTATGTAAAAGTGAAGTTTTATACAGTATATTCAGGTTATTCTCTCAGCCGTTTATCTCATACTCCCTAACAAAGTGCTCAAGCAACAACAGGAGGAGTTCCTCCATACAACAGCTTTTCCTTGATTAGTTTTTGGTAACATCAACACCATTCACGTAACAGTTGGCTGATAAATCTATGCTTTTTTTTTTTTCCCCACACAGCTTACACAAAAATCACATAATGTGACTGGTTTTTGTGTCTGTAGCAGCAAATTTGTTGTACGGGACTAAAGATTACACTGGGCTCCTTTAAGAAAAAAGCAAAAAACAGAAAGCCACAAAACCCACAATAAAAAACCTCTAAGAGAATGCTTGTTATGGAGCTTCCCCACAAGTTGAATTTTAATGCTTCCAATATCCACGTTCTGAAAAAGACCATTCACAATGCTGAAAATGTTGCATTATTACTTGACTGCTTCCATCAGCTAGCGCTGACAAATGTTTGAAATGAATCTGAAAAGAAAATTCAGTCTAGAGCTACTGCACTGCTTGCACGCTCTCATTAGAGCATACTGAGAGAATACATTCTCTCTAACCTCTCAGAGTTAGAAGAAAGTGACTGGAAAAAATACTGACTGTAACTAGAATAGGATTTCTGCTCTAATGTAGTAATTCTGGTGTTTTTGTTTTTTCTTTTTTTTTCTTTTTATTTATTTCTATTTAGATAGAATTTTGGGATAGAGAGAGATCTGTATTTACCTCTCCCTTCCTGTCATCCATCTCTCCCCCACAAGCTGCAACTTGCAGGCTCTTCATTTACAGCTGTCACTGCTATTATCGTAAAAGTAAGGGAAAACCCTAGCTTTTCACACTACCACTTGGCAAGTCACAGGCAATTCCTGACACAAATAGCTGATGCATGAAGCCAGATTTTGCTTTTCACTAGAAAGGAAGCAAGGTTAATTTAAATGTTCCTTACAGTCTTCTGAAAGTTGTTATAAATTGTGTTTAATGCCAAGGACTGAGTTGTGAGAATAGGAAGTATTTTGATATGCTTATCAAAACTTCTTATCGCTTCTCTCAATAGCTTGGCTGAGAACACTGTAACAGACAAATAAAACAGAAGAACGCAGATTCATTTCACAGGTATTTTGAAAACACACTATACAAGTCATCACACATTGGGGTGTTTCTGGCTTTGGTCTACCAGCATTACCATAACATCGACCACTACACCACAATGGAAGCAAGACACATCAACCAGCTAAGTCTTTTTTTCCAGTGGATGCTCCTAAAAGTCTTGGAAATATTCAATTTATCTACCTAGCTCTGTATCTTTCTAACATATCATTGGGAAGAAGCACACCCCCACTGCAAAAACTTCTTACAAAAAGATCTGATGTTAACCTTCAAAAAACCTGCACTAAACTTTTTCAGTCTTTAAGCAAAATTGTAAATCTTTGTAATTGTGTGCCTTTTTTCCTGAAGGAAAGCTATATTACTGCTGGCTGATCTGATCTTTTGTAAAATACCTTTGAGGAGATGTGAGATATGATTTAGTAGCTTGTGGTAGCAATGGTAATGGGAGAACAGTTGGACTAGATGATCTTGTAGGTCCTTTCCAACTTTGTGATTCTATGACTCTATGGAAACTCAACACATGAGTGATCTCAGGCATCCACAGCTTCCCTGGGCAGCCTGTGCCAGCACCTCACCATCCTCCCAGAAGAGCTTCCTCCCAATATCTAATCTAAATCTCTCCTCTTTTAGTTTAAAACCAATTTCCCTTGTGATATATCTCTATCAGACTGTTAAAAAGTCACTCTGTCTCCTCTTTATAAACTCCTTTTAAATAGTGGAAGGCTGCAAGGACATCTCCCCCACAGCCTTCTCTTCTCCAGGCCTGTCTATCCCTCACCCTGTCTTTGTATGTGAGGTGTTCCAGCCCTCCTAGCATTTTCCTTGCCCTCCTCAGGAACAATGGAAAAATTTTGACAAATCAATGACAAAAACAAGACAAACTGGGAAAGTGCCTTTAATCATGGAGATACCCTGTGCATACACGAAACTTAACCTTAAAATACCATTTATTTTTAAGAAAAGAGAGGTAATTATTGTGATTCTATGTTTGGGAACTACAGTATTGCAAAATAATGCTCTGCATACTCGTTTTACTTCTGCATAAATATTTACATTGTATTAGAGGAAGAGTAACCCATGCTCTTCCCTCCCTAGATTTAAGCATCACCACCAAATTACACAAGTCATGGCTAACTGGAAACAGCTGCTAAGCCACTTGTATCTCCTTTGCTTTCTAATACCCACTAATAACTCAAAGGGATCATACCTTACATCTGCTTCTCTTCTACATCAAAGTTTTAACAGATAGCTTGTAAGTGAAATTGTCATAGAAGCTGAGTCTTGAGGAGATGCACAGAGAGCTATTCTGTTGTTACTGCAGATGTTCCCCTCTGTACGTTTACTAATAGCTGCCTGCTGAGTTTTAACATTCCTGAAGCCAAGGTTTCCAGATGTCTCCTTCAAAATGAATATGATTAACTAGAAAGTTTATGTAAGACAACATACAAGTCTCTTTCCCCACATTTTTTCCCCTTCAGCCTCTGATATTCACAGTGGAATTGTATGTAATGTGTAATGTGTATTTGCTGCTGTAATCCAAACATGCACACCAGTATTCTCAAATAAAGACTCCACACCATAAATCACTACTTTCACGTATCAGATACAGCCCCTTAAGGTCACCGGAATTGATCAGGCCACAAAGTTTCACTGCCTCTTCCTGCTGATTTTGCTTGGTATGACATAAATGCTCATCACCACACAGACTTAGTCACTTCAGAGATTATCCATCAGGCTTGATAACGCATAATGAGATACAGAGGCTCAATACACTAAAATTTAATGAAAATTCGCCATAATGTAGACTTTACGAAGATTTTTCTGGCCACTTTATTTTATGTGGCCACAAGCAAATGCATCTACTTCATTTTCAAAAGCCTTCTGCATTCAAAAGCAACTAAGATGTATGATGCACACATCCAAACTTTCAAATAACATAAAGTGAAACCCTGCCAAGTTTCTTTATCAAATTCATCAAATATTTTCCTCTTTCTCTTTAAGAATGAAAGCAGTCACCCAATTCTTATTAAAATTCAAACAAAACAGATTGTAGTGACAAGGCCGGCCACAGTGATTGCTGTATTTTATTCAAGGGTTCAAACTGCTTCCAGTCAGCAACCCTCAACAATGGCCTCTGAATATGCATTCAGGCGCTTCTTTTTTCAGCAACGATTTTATGAAGATGTACACACACAAAACAGGTTCCATGCAGACAGTATTTACTGCCTTTCCTGCCTTCTGCCAGAATTTTTTCTTCTTCTTTAAACAAAGAACTACTGCTTTTCCTAATGGAATGAACATTTCTAAAGCCCCGGAAATCTAGCTGCAATTAGGTAATATAAATCAAAACAATAATGAAGCACACAGATGACCCAGTTTTCTAACCAACATAGCAGGAAGCCTTTTTGAAGTATACCTAGTGATTTTTAGCACTAGCATACAATGTGCTTTTATCTATCTATCTACAACTATTCTCCTTTCCCACAAAAAGAAAAAAAGAAAAAAAAGAAAAAAAAAAAATCCCCACAATTCTGCCTTGAAATAAAAAGAGTGAAAAAAAAGGCATGAAATAAAAGGCAATCCTGTTCACTACAACTAAAAGCCACGGTCTCTTTGGGAAACAGAAATAATTCCAACTTTTTAACAATAGGGAAGACAAACCATCTTCCATGAGCTATTATCATGAAAGTTAATCACTTCAAACATGGATAATACTTCAGGATCTTAACCTAGCAAGGCCACAGGCCAGAAACCAGGGCTTTCATCTGAAATGGGAAGCAGCTTCTTCCCTGTTGGCTGTTTTAGAACAAATACACATTTTTTTTGCAACTGCCATTTACATTCTTGTCACAGTCTGTCACATACACCTATGATAAAACACTGATTTTCGTGAAGTTTCAGATTTAAGGAAAGTTAATGGAGAATTAATCAGCTTGATATCTGCCAACATCAGCTGGTAAATGACAAGCTGAAACAACCGCAGACTATTCTCAAAAATACTTCAAGCATGTTAGAGAGAGATTTGATGAAAGAACATTTCAGAACAGTTTTGGCACAACATTCTTCTTGAAATAAAGCACCATGGACTTTCTGTTGACCAGCATTCACATTGTTGCTACAGAACTATATCTATCAGCTTTCTTTGTCTTCAGCACCTCTTTATTTTCCTGCCATCCCTTCATGCGCTAAAAATCACCTTAAAATGTGTGTGCAAGGATAACAGTAAGAATTGTATAACGAGACATCAGACTGTCAAGAACTGTGATTCTCTTATTAATCAAGGGATGAGAAAAGATAATGAATCTATCTCTCACTTTTGGGGACTAATTATTATTTGTAGCAAGCACCAGCTCATAGTAGAACAACAAAGAACTGCATAATGCAACTGCACTTCAAAAGATGGCAATTACGAGTAAACAAAATACTGCACTAGAATACTATTCTGACTACATAATTTATATTTTCTACAACACTGCAAACTCCAAGGAGAGAAATGAAGGGAAAAAAACATTAGTTAAACAACAGTGAAAGCTTTCGTCTGAATACCTCTGCAGGAAGGCCTTCCACTCAGCAAAGAAAAGGCTGAACCTTACCTTTGATTTTAGTACTACTCAGCACATTGCACATAGCTTCTTAAAATGTCTACGTGGTTTAGAATCCCTACTTACTCTTTTATTTTTTATTATTATTATCATTATTTTTCTTCAACTCCACACATAGTTGTATGTGACCCTTAGTCTACTTTAGAAAAGAAGTTAGCTGCGAAGGATTGCCAGGTTCCACGAGGTCAATAAATTCTTGGAAAAAAGGGGTACAATTCACTTCACCTTTTAAGAAGAGCAAGTAGGCAATTCCATCCTCCAGTAAATAACGACAGTACTACATAACATTAATATTAATTAATATTAACATTTGGGAATTAAAATGAAGATGACCTGGGACACTGCACCTCATTTTACTAAAACTGTAAGGCAGCATATTAACCCGCACAGCTGCAATCAACCCTTGTTGTGCAACCACAGGATATCATTTGCAAGTCAGCAAAATGCTCCAGTAGCTGGAAAACTTTCAGTCTAGACCGTTATCAGAAGATGATCTGAGTAATAACAATAATAAGATCACGAAGACTTGTGCATCCATTTAATTAAAATAATAAGCTCTTTAATAGAATATATACTTCATCATACTTGAGCAAACATCGAATCAGCTCTCATCCATCACTGTTTAAGAATATTTTCCATGGAAAAAACAAAGAACAAAAAAACCCAACCCTAGTCTACTGTCATAAATTTAGATTGAACGATAAAAGCTTTACTCAGCAGCCCTTTTTCTAGACTATACCATAGAGACATAAGACCATTATGACATTTAGAAACAGACTTGAATCTGATTAGCTCTTTTTCTTCTTCCTCAAGACAGAATTTAAACAAACAAAGTCACAAGCTGTAAAAAAAAAAAAAAAAAATTACTAGAACTGAAAAGCAGAAGAAAAAACAATTCCGTTTCTTTCATCTAGATAGACTTCACATTCGAAACTAAAAAACCATCCCTTTTGTTCCAAACATAATTAGAGCAAAAATAAGATGTCCAGTTTTTATCTGCTGTTATCTATCTCTGCTCTCTTCTTTTCCAAGCACTTCTACAACATGTGGCTAAACTTGGCTATATTTCTCTCTGTGCCCATTTTAACAATGTGATTTGTAACTCTAGAAGTGAAAAACAAGGCCTCAAATATAATGAGGTGAAAGAAATAAAACTACTTAATAATGTTCTAGTGAGAGCCTTTTTGCATGCTTTTTCCAGTAACCTGCCATGTTCTATGAAGTTTTAGAATGAGGTTCATTTCAACATAAACTTCAGTTTTAAGGATACAGTCACTGCACACTGAAACCAATAGGAGTTCTTCACCTACATACCTTCAGTGGACTCTGGACAAGAGGTGTTCCAGTTTTACTGCAGACACAGACATATTCTTCCTTCCTTCTAACTTAATTGTGTGCACACAAACATCATGGGAATAGCTCTTGAAAAAGCTGCAGCTGTTTCTCAATTGAAGCATTAAATCCAGGTGGATCATGTAACAACTCTTTCAGTTGTGCTGAATATTCCAAATCAGAACACAGCCAACTTTTAGAAGATGTCTAAACCTGGATGGATTAGGCCACCCTCGTTGGAAAATCTGACAAAATACATAACTTCATTTAATTCTAGTTGATTTAGGCATGCTGCAAATTGCTGGACTGTTACAATAGACAGTGCATCATTGCACCCTCTGCCAACTGGGAAACTGGACAAACATGCACAAACAGCTAAAAAATGTAATAAATCTACAGATTACTCTCAAGTGGAAAATCATTCACTTCCACTTCATCTAGGACTGTTAGACTCTGTCTTATCTCTCATGGATAAGAATGGAAATAGTCACAAGAATACTGAACGCTCAGTTTAATTTATCTGTTTTGGAGAGCAAACCTTTTGTTAAATATGTGACATTTTACAATATACTACCTTCCAATGAATTAAACTGTAAAGATCTGAGCCGCAATATTTAATATCTTCTGTTTAATCAATATGAATCAAGCTAATATTGTCCCTTAGTGAAGGATGAGATATAATTACTTCTATCGGTACTTATACTTTCATCACCTGGCACAGAAAACAAAGTTCCATTATCCAAATACCACTGTGCAGTTCCTATTGATATTACTTTCCTTTTCATCAGCAGGGATAAAACCACAAAAATATGCTGCTAGGTGAATCTACAAGCATGATCCTGGATACTATAGCAAAGCGTGCAACTATAGCCGATATCAATCAAATGATTTCCAGCTCTTGTGATCTTACGATGAATCATATTTAGAGTTCTGATTGAATCAAACTTTTAGAAACCTTGTGGTGGTGTGCACAATTACAATTTCATTACTGTTGTGAGAGGCAAAGGAATCTGCCTCTTCACATGCATGTACCCATACACAAAGCATGCACAGGATACCCGTGGTAACATGCCTGATTATCAAATGCTGTTGCTCAAAACACAACAGATTGTTACAAAAGTGCTTTTCCTCTGCTAATGATAACTTCACAGTGACCATGAGTGCCCACTTATTTGACTTCCAACACATCTTCTCTGCTGTGTACTTTTAACTAATGAAACAATTCTCATATACTCCATTTAGGAAAAAAAAACAAAACAACAACAAACAAACAAACAAACAAACACACAAAGGTTTATCAGCTGGAAAGGTTACGACAGCAACACTATAACATTCCACACAGAAGCCAGCCTGTTCAAGTCAAAACCTTAAAGAACATAGATGAAGCTTATTTTTCTGCTTTCTGTCCCCTTTATTCATTCAGTGACTTTTAGAAGTAATAATCAAAAATGGACCACTCATGTTCCTGCCCCAGAAATCTTCTTAATTTCCCTACTTTTTTCTTATCCTTTCATTTCATTTTCATCCTTTTTTCTCACCATTCTTCTGTTTATGTAAAAGTGGTTTTGGTCATAAAATTATGAAAAAATAAAAAAACCTTGTAGTTTTGTTATAAGTCGTATCAAGCGGTGGGGAAAACGTAATGTTCTGTCCAGCTAGAACAGTTAAACAAAGTCAACAAATGTTAACAGTAAGAAAAAACACTGACCAGACCTTTACTGTTAAAAACTGTTATTCTGTGCATGATTTCAAGAACTTTCAAACGCTACTCAAGAAGCAGATAAGAATCAACACAGCCTAAATTAAAAGCAGTGAGGGGAAGCACGCAGGTACTTCCAATACAAACATAACTTTTAAATTTTTGCAACTCTGAATATCCTCAAAAAATCCAGTAAGCTTTATTTATTTATTTATTTATTTTCTCAGTTTTGCTTTTTCGGAAAAGCAACAACTGCAAACAGAACTGCTTTTCAATGTTAACATAAAACTCTATAAATTCTAACCATTGTCTGAAGCTAACACCACAGTTCTTGCAATCATCAACTAAATTCATTAGGGGAAAAACAATGCTCCTCCTGTCCTTACTTCCAACAGCGGGAGTGTTAAAAGTTATTCTCAAGTTGCATCCAGCAGGAAGAAATTCTGCTTCAGCAGTGAATGCAGCAGATGAACAATGGAGTTCTCTCACATCAAATTCTGATGATGTACCACATTTTACCTAATCTGTCACTTAGTAAGTGATAACAAATGTCCCCAAAGCAAGTACTGTCTACAAAGTAGATTCAAACAAGCATGAATTTAAGAAGAGCAGAGCAGAATGCAGAAAGAAAAACACACAACCAACAAAGAGCTCCTAGAGTGTGTTGTCATTTGCTAAAATAAGCAAGATTGCACTCTGGCTGCTTTTCCTACAAACATCCCCTTCTGGCCTCAGCAAACAGGGGGGAAGAGTGGTGTAATTCTATGGTACCCACACCCTCAGATCCAGACACCCACGACCTAAATGTCAGCAAGCTCTAGCACAAGTCTGCTCCAATTACTGCTTTACACCAAGGCCTGAAACTGCCTCCCCTTAGCATCTGTTAATCTAATTGATTCCAATGAGCCTGTAACAATTAAATATGTTGTTGCAGGAAGCAATACAGAAAGGGGATTTTATATACCGCAGCTGGGCTGTTAGCTGAACAAATGGACTGCATCCCACTCAGGGTTGATCACTGGAGTCCCATTGTTAATCCGTGAGAATGAGCCCTAAATGAAGCTGATGGCCTCAGCAACTGGGCTGAGCTCAAAGCACTCATCAGCTGCTCTGTCACAACAGTGTCCATAGGCAGGAGGTGGAAGCTTCAGAATTTCTCTAGTCAATAAAATTAACAATCCTGGAAGAAAGCACAAAGACTACAAACATGAAAGATACAGGGTGAATCATTCACACCAAAAATAGCATTTTTTCTATGATACATTATGAAAGCTGCAGTTTTAAGTTGGCATGCATTAACAAGGAAATAAAAAACCTGGAATCAAAGTCCTTGTTTAGATTCAAAATATTTCACAAAACGGGAAGTACTGCAACAGTTGAGTAAACTCAGCTATTCCCTCACACAGAATACTTCAGTGCATTTAAATTAGAAATAATGTTGCTTATTTCAAAAGAAAAAGTGAAAATGGAACAGACTGATACCCAGCTTCACATTAGACCCAGCTGCACAAAACTTACGTGTGCATCTCTGCACATTTACAGCTAATTCAGTTTCAGAAGGAATTTTCGAACATGTAAGATACACACACACACGGGTTTGTTGAGTAGGAGATAAAATATCTTCTGTATTATCAGCATCCATTATAAGGAAACAAAGACTTAATTGTAAGTTCTGTTGATCTCTAAGCCTGAACAACTTACAGACTGAGAAAGCAAGCAGTTTTCAAGTGTGCCAGATTTATCACTCATGCAGTTGATTTCCTTTCTCAGTCCAGTCTTAGAACAACTTTGTGAAAGTCTGCAAAATGTTTTGCTCTGTCTATTCTTCTGTGCTTTCTACCTAAGCAGCTAGGGCTAACACTATAATGAGGTGCCACCGCAACCCTAACAGCTTACATGCCTCACATTTGGATACTCCAGAGTTTATTAGCTCACATCCTAGGGGGTAAGAGGTAGGAGGAAAAACAGATGTTATTTACCCTGTGGGAGTCAAGGAATTAGAACCTTTCAACATTTGTTTCTTTAAGAACTCCCTATCTACTTGATTTTATTTTGTTTTGTTTGCTACTCATCTTCTTTATCTGCTTCTCTAATTCCCACCAATCACTGTAAAATTCCACAGGAATGTTTCTAAGTGTTGGGACTTGGCTATTCTTAAGTGAATGCAGAAACTCTTCCCTTTCCAAGGTTATAAACTGAAGAAGGCCTATATATCTGAAATCTTTCAGATTTCAGATCTTTCCTTTTCCTTTCTTTGTGAAATTTTTCCTCACTGTAGCACATCTCTTCTAGTAGCATTGCAAAAGACCTGCATGTAGAAGCAGAATAAACGAGATGACAGTGTGGAACACAGACAGCCCTTCTAGCTGCACCCATAGTAATGACTGGGATGCATTCTCACAATGAACAGAACCAAGCTGGTCCAGCACAGCAAGCTGGGGTGAGCTTCTCCCAAGGACTTCCAGGACAAGATGATGGCTTTGAGCTGTGTGGTAAGGAGCTCAGTTACAGGAGGGAGGGGCACTTCATCTCACAGAGGGATATCTGCATACAGAATACTGAAAACAAGAAATGTCCTACTTAGTTAACAATCTACAGGGTTGGCAAGCCCAAGGAAAATCTGATGGCAGAACTTTTAGCAGCACAGTAGAGGAGCAGGCTAGATTGCACCTTGACAAAAAGAATCACTGGAGCTCAAGAGTAAAGCAGTTTTGAAAGGAGAGTGACTTTTTGACTGTTAGATTCAAGAGATTTCAAGGCCAGGTTGGATGTACCCTGGGCAACCTGATCTAGCGAACGTGGAAGTTCAGTGGCCCTGCCAGGCAGGGGTGTTGGAGCTTCATGATCCTTGAGGTCCCTTCCAACCCAGGTCATTCTGTGATTCTGTGAAATGATGGATAAACCACTGTGTATCAGGCTGGAGTGGACTTGCAGAGTGCGTATAAAGCTGTTGTGATGCGAGGGCAGGGAAGAGATCATTCTAATATGTCTGAGACCTCCTGATATTCAAGTTGTGATGATGTAACCATTATTGCAGATAGGAAACAAAAACAGCCAAAAGGGCTTACCAGATGTCATACTCTGATATTAAGGAGGTGGAAAAGGAACCAACCATGTCTTACATCACAACCACATTGCTTTTAAAAAGCTTTGCAAGTCTCTTATATTACTCCCATTATCTAGCCTAGAAAACATGTACCTCAAAAGTGTTTCAGCTGCTAGTTCCATAGCTGAGATGAATACACAGAACAGATGTGCCTGCACTCATACCTAAACTTTCCTAAGTTTCATGTCTACAGAACTGCTGTTAAGCCCAGATAAAATATGGAAGTCAGAGGATAAGAAAACATAACACTGAAAGAGGGCCTGTCTTCTTTTATGTTTAGAATGATCTGTTTAATCAGCCCTAGATGCTGCATCAGTATTATAATAAACCAGATATCCGGAGTGCATAACATAGCATTCTACAGAGCACTATAATTACCTACTCAGTAAACTTCATCCAAATTATTCTCATTCTTCTAGTACTGGACTGAGATAGTATCTTTAGATTCCACCTAACTTGAAAATTCTCTACTGTAAATCTGAATCCTTGCTACACATTACATCAAATCTTAAGGCATTATCATTACATGAGTTCTGACAAGATAAACTGACATAAGCAGACATCAATCTCTAGAGAAAAAGATTAATATACGTTACTAAATAAGAACACAGACCAGATTCTGCTCAGATGGGGTCAGGACTTCTCAAATAAGAGTCATGGCATGTGGTCAGACATCTTTTGATTCACTTAGATATCCATAGATAAGCACTATCCTGCTTGTATTTCAAAAGCATTATTAAGCCAGCAGTACCTGTAGAATCCCCTTGGCTGTCAGGAAAACGGTCATCAAAATTCAGTAACAAAAAAAGCCACCCTGCTAATCAACCATCAGAGGATGGACTGCTGTCATGGGCACAGGTCAATTTAGGTAACCCATGACAACTGCTGAGAATACCAAGGAGAAAGATCAAGAAAATACTTATTGTTTTAAATACAATGCTGTCTCATCATACGTGCACAAAAGAATGCTTTATCATACTCCTAATGGATTTGACAGCTTTAGAAAGGGATATAAACTGTACCCAATTGCCAGAGGAAAATATCCTCAGCACAATCTGGAAAACTAGTTGGATTTCAATGGGTGTTTTCAACCTAGTATATAATTTCCCTTTTTATTCTCTGACTCAACTTTTCCAACACACACACACACATACACACACACAGACGGAAGGATTTTTTCCTCATTTAATGAAATCTTGAAATCTTTAGAGACTATAAAGTTTTTCATTTTCTACTGCATTAAATTTTACCTCCAAAGGAATCCTTATGAAAATGTTTATCTTCCTTTATTAGTTGTCTAAGTAGTCTTAAAAGTGACCCAACTGAGGACAATTGACAACTTTTACAGCCTCCTACAGGGTAGACAACACCATTGTGCTTTTCCATTAAAAAAAATAAGTGATACAAAAAGTAAACAAACAAACAACTATTGGCCTACCTCAAAATTTGATTACAGTAATATACAAATCATGACCATTTATTATGTTCAAAATATTCCATCAGAATGCCAGTCTAATATTGTAGAACAATAAGATAACAAATTTAAAGACATCCTTCATATGCATCTTCAAGTATTTCACGAGGTACATGCACCACAAGAAGACATTCACCTTTGGTCTGAAATCTTAACTTTCCATCTTTCATCTGTTCCTCCCATTTATTCCACCTCACTGTAAGTCAACCATATTCCTTCACCATTGCTAATGCTTCCACACTTGCACATTTTCCTGCAGGGTGCTGCATTTGCTGGGCTGAGGAAAGCACTGCAACCACACAATCAGGGTGTATCAGTTAATGTCCTTGATTAGGTAACATCTCTATTTATCTACTGCTGTTTTGAAAGTAATAAAGAGTGGATTTTGATGGATATTATCTGTAAAAAAGTTCAGCTACTATCATTTGATCACTTGCCAGCCCAGGCCACTCTCAGTTCACAGCTCTCACAGGATACCTTACCCACCATACGCCTGCATAAATTATTGGGAAAAAATCTCACATTATTTTCCTGTGTTTCATTTCCTCAGTTCATCTAGCCCACAGGAGTTTGAGCTGCCAACAGGTTACTTGCAAATGCACTTGATATCCCTAATTTCTCCCTCTTTTCAACAGTATTGAATCTAACAGTAATCTAACAACTCCAGTAGTTAAAGCTAGAGAGGCTATACGGACATGAGAAAACAAGTCCTCTGTGCAACAGAGAAGAGGGTTAAATCAGAGACAAAAAATGAAAAAAGGAACTGCTTCTTTCACGAGTTTGGTTCTCCTTGATCATAAAGCAATTAGCTCCATTGGTGCAATCTGCACTGCTCTGATTTCTACACAAGGTAACCCAAATCACATCCATTGCAGAAAATACAGTTTGATGAAAACAAAGGTGATTCCTCACAATTGATCTTACTCAAGTTATATGGATTTCTTCTAATTCTTTCCTTGGCAGTTTAATCTTATAAGCAACTTCAGAATTTATGATGGCCTTGCTCCTTAGAAATGATCTGCACACAAAGGCTAACGCATTTGCTTATCTTCCCACATATCTACAGAGTGCAACACACAGATCATATGGTTTTGAAATAAGTCAGTGTGTTGTACTACATCACAGAACAAAAAGAGTAAACAGAACGGTAAAAAAAAAAAACAACAAAAAAGAAAGAAAGAAAGAAAACCCCAGACCATCTAGCATATCTGAAAATGAGCTAAAGATCTTTCCAGTTCCAGTAGTTGCCTGTAATGGAAAAAATGAAGACAGGCTGTTGCCAGAAAAGCGGGCAGTAAGAAATAACAGATGTGAACGTCTCAGCAATATCACTGGCCAGAACAGCCATACTTGGGAGCCGAGTCTCTGCTAAGCTGCAGTGCTCACCTTTCCAGCTGCCGCCCTGCTCCTCTGCCTTTGCTGAATTCACTCAGTGACCCCAGCTGCGAATGCAATTGTCAGGATATATTCATATTCTTGCCGCCATGTGTGGGCTATGGGTAAAAGCTCCTTGACTAGAGTTAAATACTACAGCTTCCAAAGCCATCTGAAGATTTCTCTTCCTCCTTCTCCCTCACCTCTTTTTGTTTCACAGAGTTGGTTTAAGCAGGCAGAAAAGACAGATCCTTCAACACAATATCTCATTACACAAGGTTCACAAAGAAAATAACATCAAAGAAGCCAATCTAATCTAGTGCATACATTTTTAAGCGAAAGGCCAGCAGGTGAAAAACGTCCTTCAAAGAGTCAGCTTCAATTAGAGAAGTCATTTTCAAAGAAGAATGAAGTTGCTAGACAGAGTTTAAAGGGGAAATCACGAACACAATGTCTCCAGAATACATGACAACAAGAACAACTTCTGTCAGCTCAATTTGCAAGATTAAATGGACTTCAATTCAAATGAAAATTAACTAAAATAGAAACCATATTTAGACATCAGAAATATGTCTTGAAAGTGCACTGTGCATCACAAAAATGACTGCTATTTCAGAGAAGCCGATTAAAAAGTAGCGTTAGGGAAAACTACTTCCACTGAAGACTATGTAACATAGCAACTAAATCCAGCAGAAACTAAGTTGGAGTATCACGTTCTTTACAAGCCATTGTTCTGGAACATTCAATATCAGATTGTAAAATGCAGCTCTTAACAAGCATATGTTTCCACGCTATGTCTCATTTCGTGTATTTATTACTCGTTGCTGAAGGAAAAAGAACCCCTTACCCCACCTACCTCCAGCTGCTTATTCCCACTTTGACCTTTGTGTTACAGATAGCAGTTTCACAGCCACAGGACAAACCAGCCCAGCACAGCTGCCTGCTGTCATTTTCTGCATATATATATATACATGTATATATTTTTTTAATCTTCATTTGCTGCTTGCCTTAAACTCACCTCAGATCTGGAGACTGATGTGAGGACTGATGCAAAAGTGAGGAAGGAACAGACTTAAGTGGTACTGCTCCTCCTGGCATCAGCCTGCAGTTGTGTAAGACTGGATACAACATTAAACCATGCTCTGAACAGTATTACTAGCTTAATTTTGGCTGAATTAATACTCAACTGTCTTCAGGATTCCATGTCCCACATGAAGTCCCTGAGACTGAATATCACAGCACAAGGGAAATCGCAAATACTGCAAATGCAACTGGAGAAATGCACGGACACTAAAGAACTGTGAGACACACTGACTGAGCTGCAGCATCTGGAGCAGATGCCTTTCAGCCTAAAAGGACAAGAAATGTAAGGAACAATTAACTTACCTAACATTACTTAGCAGGTGGAAATAGAATCCAAGTCATGACAGGCATCTCCATCCACTACACCACACTTCTGTCTGCAGCTGCAACTGCTGTTTGCTCACTGTATGCCTCATGGTATTTCCTTCCATATCAAGAAATGCATTAAGTTCCAGAAATAACAAAACTGAAATTGCCATTCTGTTTGTTGCTCCAGAAGCCAATTGTCAGTTCAGCCTGTTTTACAGTGTCCACCAGTAATCCCAGTGCCCTCCCAAAGAAAGAACTCCAAACCTTCATTATTTTCCTTATTTAAAAACTCATCTTCTCTCCCTTGTGCTGAGAGATAAAAGGAAATAAAGTGACCAAGTGTCCTTTTATATTTCTGCTTCTATCAATGAAGGCAGAGCACCGTTTTAGGTTTGTATTTTAATGTCACCTTAAATTTCTCACAAGAAGCATACAGAGAAAAATCATAAGTGAAAGAAAAGTAACAGGCAAACCATACTCACAGAGAAGACATACTTATATAGAAAAAGCAGTACAAACTTATAACTTCCTATTAACTCTGGCTTTTAACAAAAGTTCAATCAGCAAGACTGGCTACAGCTCCACTTTTGGCTTCTAGAGAAAAAACTAAAAAACAAACCTGTTTCTGTATTGTAATGTACATAGCACATAAGTGCATCAATAAACATACAAAGCCTTAAAACCTCAAAATTCAATTCCCTGTTCCCGTCTATATTCTACTTTGAGCTACACAGGACTGACATACATTGACCTTCCAATTACATCAAAACTGTTAACAACTTTTCTACTTCAGCCCTAAGATAGGACAAGGCTTCATCAAAGACCTAAAATACAATTCCTAAAGTCATGAAAATTCTGCCATGAGGCAGATGAAGGCCAAAACATACACGAGATGACAGCTGGAACACTACAAACAAATCATGGCTTTCTTTTCCTTGAGGGCTATCATCACAAAAGGAAAGACCTTCAGAAAGACATTCTACTTGCACACCTTCATCCTGGTTTCCCTGTTGTTTCCAAGGCCAGAAAAAACCCTCATCCTACAAAGCCAACTGTGAAGTAGAGTCAAGTAAGTAATACTGCCTGGTGAGGAAACACACTGGCTGGTCAAAGTATGTAGTTTTCACAGTAATCTTTATATACAACATAATATAGTTTCCAGTTACAATTTTATTATTTTATTGCAATTGAACTTCTTCATGAAAGTAGGCGTTTATTCATTTTCAGATGTTCCCCAGACAACTTAGAAGAAGCCCATAAGGAATATCCAGACAATGAGGCCTTTGCTCAGTAAAACATGTGAAGATATGCCACAATATGCATATATTTAGTTATGAAAGTAACAAATGAAAGCAATTTGGTTTTCTTTTTACATACTATATCTGCACAGACTTAAACTTCTAAAAATTGTGCATAAGCTTCTATGTAGACTTCTCAACTACTGACAGTTGTCCACGTCTTCAAGACAGCTTCACATTCTTAATGCACACACTAGTGTTTTTGTTATGTTGCTAAGCACCACAAAGCTCCCTTTTTAACTGGTTCAAGGAACATTGCTATGAAATAAGTCCTACTCATCTGTAAAGGTAGGCAATAAGTAATTTTAAATTTATAACAAGTGCCTTTATTCTTAAAACAGAGCTTCCTAAAGAGCATCGGCCTGGAAGGATTGAACACCTATATTCACTATTACAAAAAGCTGTACGGATTGCCTACACAATGCATCAAGGTTATCCACAGTGCTAAAGAGTACAAGTCCACTTCCCCACAGTTCAGTTTTCATTCCCCAGCAACTGCTATGAACGTCTGGTACAACATATCACTGATCCATAACATGAGCAAGATTCCTGTCTAACTACAGCTGTTTCTCCATTCAACAAAAGACTTAAATATCTCCTTAGTTTCTAAACAAACAGTATATATAACATGTTCTGATGACCTTTAAGCACATCCCCTGATCCTCTGATGAAGTGGGGTCTCACTTCAGAGCATCCCACCAAAAAGGCCATGGTATTAATCATAAAGCATCAGCACTCTGCCGAGGAGGAAATAATTTCAGTTCAAAGTCATGCAATTAAATGAGAGTAAAAAAGTCAGTAATTATTTCACATAAGCCATTACAGTTGTTTACAACATTACTCTTAATTGCACCTATGTCAACAAGCAGCAGCAGTCACAAGCAAGTTTCAGAGTTACTTCTGAAAGCACTGTGTACTTTTTAATTAAGTCTCCCTAACACTACAAGAATGCTTAGCTTGACAGAAGGACAGTTTTGATTTTCAGCATATCTGGGACAAGGGATTTCTGCACACTGGGTATGGTGTTATCAGAGCCCATACATGAAGAGGCACATACCAGAGTTCTGTGCATTTGTAAAGGAACTTCCCTGTATTTCAGTGTTTCATGGAATCACACACTACTGGAGCAGTACCTCTTGGGTACCACCTAAGTTACACAGAACATGAATAATTACGTCACACAGCCAAAGACAAATCCATTTACACATAAGTATCTCAGTGAGGATGAGAATTTTCTACAATTAAAAAAAAAAAGACCTACAAAAAACTATTCAAACATAACTCTCAGAGGCCATAAAGGCAAAAAGGAAAACAAAGACAAGGCAAGAGTATCTCAATGTATTGTGTTTTACCTGTTCTAGGACACCAATAAACAGCATGCACAACCAAATCTACGGATGCTACAAACTCACATTTGCTAACAGCGGCTCTGGAATCAAACGAGATCCCATAAAATAAAAGTATTTCACATACTGTGTTTCAGCTATGGAAATCAGGAGTAGGAAGACTGCATTATTCCAAATAACTTGGCAAGAAAACACAGTTGCTTTATGAAAGATCATTTTTTATTGCCGAAGAGTAACAAGTGATGTTTTTATCTTTGCATTTATAAAGCCCTCTTTGCCAACCTACCTCTACAGCCAGAGAAGTACAAGCAATATATCTATAATCCCATTAATAAAGAAAATTCACTGAAAAAGTACCTGAAATTTTTTAAGTTCTACCTTAGACCCACTCCATGTTCCTCTCTCAAGTCACCATGAGTACACAATTGGCACACAGGATGCACAGAATCAACGTATGTGCCTTTACGAAAGACACTAGAATTTTCAGAAGGGGAATTAGAAACACTTTCCTAACATTGCTGCTTAAAAAAAATAATCAATACTCTGAATAGAGCTGCTGCATCCTCCAGCCCTCATACAGTAGTCAGTCTTAGAGTCAGACAGCATGTGGAAATACCAGATAACATCATCTGAATTTCGTTTACTCACCAGTGTCCTATGTTCTTAGCCTCGGTTAACCACTTCAGAAGCCTGGCAATACCTAGGAAAATAATTGATGCAAAATGTAAGAAAGGTACAGAGCCAAAAACATTAAAACAATATTTATTTTTAGTTTCTGGTGGTTGGAATGGCACAACTCTGCTCACTTGAGACTAAAAGCACACGGGTAACATTTCACTACCATGACACTTCTGCTTTGCCAGAAATGCAGCATTCTGGTCTTCGCTCCAAACCACCAGAGAGCTAAGGAAAATAAGTACATGTGAGGAAATAACACATAAACCACTAAGCATGATCAACATTGCATCTTTTTCTCTTTCTCTACTTTACCAATCTTTGTAGGCCAAGATTTGAAAATAAATTTAAAATTATTTTTACATATAGCAGAATAAAAACCTAAACTACACAGCATATTAAGCCCTGCAAATTTATGAAGCACACCTCCAAATCCCTTCCATCTCATGGAACTCAGTCCTCTAACAAGGGTGGACTCATTCTTTGTACAGACCAGTGGAATGGCTCTGCTGAAATGGAGTTGGGTTAACCATGATCTCAGACTTAGCGCTGAGTAGCAGCACAGAAGGCTGCGAATATCCTGGAGCATATCCATGGGCTAAGCTCTTGTTAATAAGCTACAATTCCCCCTCACCCAACCCTCCTGAAATACATATGTGAAACACCACATCCAGTTTTGAACACTTGGTATCAAAAAAATGAAAAAGGCAATAAAATGAGGTGACAAAGGTATGGTAAACTTGATTTAATGGTACTGAACCAGAGGATTTTCCATAGCAATATCAAATTCTGCATTCTTATAAGTATATCTCAAGAGGCTAAAAGAAGATCTCTCCTTATCTACAAGAATAAAATAAGCTGGAAGATCAGCAAAGTCATTAGAGACTAACTGGCACTTTAAAGGGTGGTTTTACAAGGGAAAAACCCACACAGAACTCTTAAAACTCACTGCTGAAAGCAGAGGAAAGCACCCTGGGAAGACTGGAAATTCAACCAAGGCTTAAAATCATGTCAGAATTCCTGGCATATTGAAAGAAAACAGCAAGAAAACAAAAACAACAAACAACAAAGAACTAGGTAGATGCGATTATTCCAGCTTTTCCCTTCCATCTCAAAGGAGGAATGTTTCCATGCAGTTCACGGAGCAGTTGTCTATACTGTGTACTTTGCAGAGCCACTCACTTAAAGCTTTGTATTTACAGTCAGTTGTAAACTGAGAAGCAAATAGGTTGGACACAGTTAAGAGAACACAGCTATCTTGATAACATCCCTTTGTCACATACCCTGACTTTACACACAACAGGAACAGGGTATGCTCAGGCTCCCCAGCAAAAATGGAAAAAATAATACAGATATATCCGCTGTATCTTAAAACATCCTTTTTAAGGGGCTTTTTCTTCTGATATACTACTGTGCAATACTTCCACGTATTATACAATAACAAGTATCCCAATCAAAGAAATATTTACTTTCTTGAAGAAAGTTTGTATGACCAATTATGTCACTATAAATAGAAATAATTCATTCAATGGGTTCTTTGTCTTTTGCTATCAATGCAGAACAGTTTAAAATTAAAAACAAAAAACAAAAAAACCCCACAAAAACCAAAAACAACAGTATTTAATAGGCGTCATTAAGGCTAGCTTCAGAAGCAGCAAAACAAGGAGAAGGCATTTTATTTAGCAATACACTAGTAGGAGGTTAAAGAAAAAAAAAAGGTCTCTAAACTAATTGTCATAATAAACAACGAAGGAAACTAACAACTTAGGGTTCAGAGCAGCTTTTTTGTTTTTTAACATTTCTTCCCATGCTAAACATGCTCTTTTTCCCCACACAAAAAAGTCATTTTTATTTTGCATTTCTCCAGCATAATGTACCTAATTTGTTCAACCTAGGAGATCACATCACATATCTGCAGACACATAATTCAAAGCAAATTCGAAGCAGCATACTATGGAAAGCAATAAAACTTGTAGGCTACTTCAATGAGGAAAAAAAACCCACCCTCAATTGATGTGAACTACGAGAAACATTTCACCCAAATGCACCTGTCCTGAAGTTTACACCTAATAAAACCCAGATGTACTCCTAATACGCTGCTGATCCATGCTTTAATTCCTGTTTTCCCACCATACCACCTCAACCAAGAAAGTGGTACAGTCTAGTTTTACACATCGTTAGAATTTTTAAACCAAATAGTACATTTTTTATAATCAGTTCCCACAAAACGGAACTGAATGAATACAGCAATGTTAACAGACCTGCACCATGAATGAAAGATCCCTCCTAGCCCATTACCTAATACAATAAGCACCTGAGAGATCGAGTCGAATTACCACATTTCTTTTACAAGTCATTCATTACCAATTGGAACAAAAAATACGTAGATTCATTTTTAGCAAAGTTGATCACTGAAGTGAGTTGTCTTTCTGTGTTTATTAACCTGAGCCTAAAACTTTATTTGAAATAAGTAATATGAATCATCAGGTAAGAGTCCGATTTCACACACTGCAACCAACAGGAGCTCAAATGTTAGCTGCAAGGATAAAAGGATATAAATAGTTTACTTTCAAAGGTGTGTAAAAATACTTAGCAAGTCCACTTTTACAATATGCTTCCTAAGTCACATCATTGCGTCACAGAAAATAAAGGTAAGTCACCCTCACACATCAGCAGTGTGAGTTACACCACAGCCAACACTTCGGTCTTTCTCCATAAAACCCATCACTTCTGAGAGCTCGAGAGTGACCAAATGCCTTCCCTCACTAAGACAGCCAAACACAGTGAGCAGTTTTGCAGCAACCTCCCTAGCAAGAGCCTGTTATTCCCAGTCACCAAAGATTTCTGAAGAAGAAAGCTGTTCTAGATGGCTCTGGCTCAGCCATCACTGTGATTGGCTAGACAAGAAGTGACACAGAAAGCAGTATTACCACATTGCAGTCAGGGCTTCTTTTCTTAGTGCAGACTGCTTCCTCCCTGGGGTTCACCTGAAGGAAACTACCTAGTCTAGTACAACCAAAAGCTCATTATCCATTGCTGCTCTTAAACATCAGTGGTGACAAAGAAGGAACACATAGAGCCCTGGAACAACTGCCGAAGAAATCAACAACACAGGTGATCTTCTATTGTCTACTTCTTGTAGGGGGTAAGGACACTGAAAAAAAACATTAGGATCCAATTTATAGACACTTCATGTCTGGTACCACCAGCAAATCTTAGGGTATTCTGGTGATGGAATAACCTAGACAGCACCAGGCTTAAAGGTATTAGGTAGGTTTCACCTCTCTAAAAGGGGGAAGAGAGTCCCTGGGGAAAAGCTAGCAAGGTTCACTGGGTGGGTTTTAAACTATGTTGGAAGGGAGCGGTAATAGCAAGCCTGCCCATGGCAAGGTGTGAGACAGCCTAGCTACACCAAAAGGACAGGGTACTACTGGGTTCTCAATCTGCTGTCCTGAGATGTTCTGGTGCCACTGCAGCACACTTGAAATCTTACAACAATGAGCCAGGGACCACTGAGGCAATAGGAAAAAGCAACAGGGAAATTCAAGGGAAGTATCCAAAGGAATTAAGGAGTTATCCTCCAAGAAGGCAATAAGACTGGCTCCCAGCTGAAGTGCCTATCTACCAACACATGCAGCTTGGAAAATAAGCAGGAAAAGTTGGAAGCCAACATGCTACTAGAAAAGCATGACATAGTTAAGAACTCTGAAACCTGGTGAGATGATTTCCATAACTTGACCTTGGCTATCTATGGCTACTTGCAGTTTAGAAGGGACAGATGAGACAGGAGGGGAGGAAATTATGCCTTCTACATAAGGGAAGGAAAAAGAGTGTGAAGAACTGTCCCTGAAGAATGGCCATAGGCAAGCTGAAAGTGTAACAGGTAATAGACAGCTCCAGCAGGGGGGATGCAATGCTGGCCCTGTTGCTCAACAATGCAAGTGAACTAACTGGTGATAGCAGGATTGGAAGCTGCCTAGGCTGTAGTGAATATGCAGTGTTAGATTTCATGCTCCTGAGGGATACGGAACAGAAAAAAGGAAAGTTAGGACATCAAATTTTAGGAAAGCCCATACACACCTCAGGGAGTGAGCAGACAAAACTCTCTGGAAAACTGTCCACAAGGGCAAGGGAATGGAGGTAAGCAAACTGATCTTTAAGAAAGGTTTCCTTAGGGCACAAGAGCTCTCCATCACCAGGTGTATGAAGTCAAGAATGTCTCTCCCACTCTAAGTGAATATCATGTTTGTGACCACCTGAGGAATCTTAACCATAAATCTATGGGAAGATACATGCCAGAGTCCTGAGGGAAGCATAGTCGCCAAGCCACATTCAATGATACCTGAAAAGTCATGGCAATCAGGTGAATTCCCTGGTGACTGGAAAAAAAGACAATGCCATACCCACTTTTAAGAAGTGTTGAAGGGATGATCCAAGCAACTACTGACCTGTCAGCCTAATCTTGGTGGCAGGGAAGATCACGGAACAGATCCTCCTGGAAGATATGCTAAGGCACATGGAAGAAAAAGAGGTGACACAGGACAACTAGCATGGCTTAATAAAGGGCAAATCTCACCTGACATATTAAGTGGCTTTCTCTGCCAGCATAACTGCAACAGCTGACAAGGGAAGAGCCATCAATATCACCTACCTGGATCTCAGTGAGGTCTTTGACACAGGCCCTAGAAATTTTTCTCTCTAAATTGGAAAGATACGGATTTGATGAGTGGACTGCTCAGTGGACAAGAAAGTCATTGCCAGATCGTACTGGTCAATAACTTATTACCCAGACGGAGGTCAGGAGCAAGTGGCATCCCTCATGAGTCAGTACTGGGACAGATGATTTAATACCTTCACCAATTATGTAACGAGTGGGATCAAGTGCACTCTCAGCAAGTTTGCAGGTGACATCAAGCTGTGCAATAGTCAGTACGCCTGAGGGATGAGACTGCCATTCAGAGACCTAGACAGGCCTGAGCAGTGGGCACAAGTGATCATCCTGAGGTTCAACAAATCCAAGTGCAGTGTCTCACACCCGGGTCATGGCAACCCTCACTATCAATAAAAGCTGGGGGATGAAAGAGTAGAGCACAGCCCTGCCAAACAAGACTTGGCGGCACTCACAGATGGCAAGATGGACATGATCCAACAACGTGCCCTCACCACCCAGAAAGTCAACCAGATCCTGGGCTGCATCAAAAGATGCAAGACCAGCAGGTCAAAGGAGTGCTACTCTGCACTGGCAAGACCAGTACCTGGAGTACTGTGTCCACACGTGGAGTACTCAGTATAGGACAGACACTGAACTGCTGCAGGGCGTCCAGAATGATCCAATCTTTGAAATACATCCCACAGACAGACCAGCAATTACCAGGCACAAGCAGGCACCAGGCCAACCAGTAACAGATGGGCTAGGAACAAGCAGACCTGCAACACCACTCCAGCACAGACTGTCTGCTCCAGCTGGCTGAAATGGTTTTGTGGCCCCACAGGCAAAGGTGTGAAAGGGCCTAGGGGAGGCTGAGCAGGAATGCTGAGGCCCAGCAGGCCCCTCAGGGGCCCAGGCATTTGTTCGCTAATTAAATACTCTTAGCAGTAGCAAGTTCTTCAGCAATGAACTAAAAAAACTTGGCAGGCTTAGGCTATTCTTCTTCCTAAATGTCAACTGGCTTAATAAATAACAACTTCTGAGGAGTATTATTAGCATCCAAATTATTGCCCCAGATTACCACACACTGTGGCCTGCAAAATGCTAAGTTTACAAATAAAATAGTCTGCTGGCAGAAGAGGAACAGAAGAACTCCAATCAAGACCGCTCAGCTATCTTCTTATAAAGGCCTGCAGATAGCAACTGCAAAGTTTTGCTGAAATGTAAGCACTGTTTCATTTAATTGGTAGACAGCCTGAGACTGACGTAGAATGCAGCATGGCATTGATCTGTCTAAACAGAAAGACATTATCTCACAAGTGCATATACAGTCTTTAAATCAGAGGCTGTGGTACTTGTTTTCAATCCAGCACCTCTTTTGCATGCCAAAGTTTTATTCAGAGTACTGTCCTGGTGATGCAAGTTGTGACTATTACAACTCAATGAAAATAATCAGTAAAGTTCCCAAATGGCTTTATAAATTCCCTACAACACTGAGTACTTCTCTGACACAATTCAATTAGGAACCTGTTCTGTGGCTTCAACTGAAATAAGAAACCTCCTTAAGCGTTATCTTCCCCACTCTCCACTCTCACCCCGTCACCGCAAAAAAGCAGAAGAGTTTTAACATTTTACTGCTTTATAATTTAAGGCAACCAAACATAACCACAGACTGGCTTACTAAGACCAGAACAAGATTTCAAGATTTCTGAAAAACACATGCTTTATCTTCTTTATGGTTCTAGGATGACAATATTGTAAATACTGGACTTGTCTCCATGCTTTCCTAATTTTTTGCATCTTCACAGTTTTGATAGTATATACACATAAAAACCAGTGTATAAAATAAAAGCAACCACAGCTATGACAGTCCTTAGTAAGCCTTCCACCTGTGAAAAGCACCTTTTTAATCATGAAATTCTTCAATGACTAATTTAATAATTTTGTTAAGTAACAAAGCCTAGAACTTAGATCATTTGGCTTGACCTCAAAGCATAGTTTCTTCTACTGAAACTAGTTTGACTGAATGTTACCCAACTAATAGATCTACTATGCACTCAGACATTAAAGTTAATACCACGCTGCATAGGACACCATCATCTTTATTTTCAACTGTTCTCCAGCTTGTATCTCTGACACAATATAAAATGAATAAACAAAGAAGAGACTTTGAGCAAGATAGTGTGCCTTTCTTGAGTAAGGTCATGTTACGAAAACAAAAATATTTACTAAATTTTTATCTGCCCAATATTCCAGCTCTGGAGAACATCCTGCCATTTCTGCAGATGCCTAAGAAGTTCTAAGCCATCTTCATCTAATCTGCTTTTCTAACAGGAAGTTAGAAGCCCATGGTGAGGTATTTCTTTGATGCTCATTCAAAGAAATGTTAGTAAGCAACCACTTCTTGGTTAGTGTTAAAAATAATACTCAGTTTGCTGCTGGAAAAAATAGTCAGCCCCAGGTACAGTGGAAAGTGATCAGAAACTAACAAAGACATGAATTATGGTTTTGTTCACCACAAAGAGGCCTTTGTCTTTTTAGTTTTTGTCATTTTCATCTTTCTCTGGACCCAATTAGCTTAAACACAACTCTAGATCTTCTTTCCAGAAAATCAGTCTCTTCCGGTAACATAAGAAATAAAACCAATGGGTTTTGCTTTCCTGAAGCTAGTAATATCCTCTTTAAAGGCTGTTAGAGCTCACATTTACTAATCTGTAATTATTCCTTAAATTCCCAGAAAAATAAAACCATTTGGATCATTTGGGGTTGGACTTGATGACCTCTAAAGGTCCCTTCCAACCCCTATAACTCTGTGATTCTTTGAATTCTATTAATTTTATTTTGTTCTTTAAAATACAATTCTCAGTATAATCAAGAACTAACTTCTTGATGAGCGATGAGCTCCTAAGTAAGTAAGTAAGTATTCTTCTAAGTAAGAAGAAATGAATATTTTTAGCAAGACAAAAAAAAAAAAATAAAATGTATGTTAGGAGATTACTTGACAAGCCCAGATTCTGCAACAGCCTTACGAACAAAAGTGGAGGCAGGAAGCCTAAAAAGTTTTATATGACATGATGAAAGGAATTACATACAGCCTGACTGCTTACAATACCAAGGGAACAGACTCATAAGACTCTTCTCATACAAAGATCTGTATTTTTTTAATATATATATACATATATATATATATATTTACAATATGTTAGTATCAATTATCCATGTACTTATTATCTTAAAAACATAACAAAACCCACTGTTAAAAGCAAGACATCCATTGTAAGTCTGTTTAAAATGCTCTCAAAGTATTATATGTCAAGTATGCAATTTTAATTTAAGCTTTACTAGCCCTGTAAGATTATGAAGTCTGCCTCATGATTTTAACACTCAAAGGCAGCTGACAACTGTGTTTATTAAAAGTCATTGACAAAATTCACAGTTATGTGTAAAGAACATGAAATACTTAGTCATTTATGTCATTCTAGACCAAGGCTAAAACCAAAGAATGGTGGAACAAAGATACTTATTTTGAATGTTATTAGCTCTTTTTTCTTCTGTTAGGTACATAAACAAAGTAATATCCATGAAAAAATAAAATATTTTTAAGCAAAACACGAAAAACTAATGTCAAGCAGACCACTCCAAAAACAAAAAAGAAAAAGAAGAAACTAGTCCCTTCACAGAGCTCACACAAAGCAGCCTTACAAAATACATACAAAGGTTGTGGTTTTGTTTTTTTTTTAAGGATCTCTCTAGCAGACAATTTAAGAGACAACACTTTTCTTGAACATTCACAAACATTTCTGAAAGTTTCTTCCCTCAGTGTCTCGAAACATTACATTTTGCTATTTTATTAGCAGTTAACATTTTAATTTACATTGGCCATTTCCTTCTTAACAGAATAAACATAACAATAAATGTGCAAGATGACAAGTTCAGGTTTGGTCAACAAGGCATTAAGAAATGGGTTCCCATTTCTACTCCAGGGAAGGCAGTAAAATATATCACCATTAATGTCCTCATGGCCCACTCCAGTTTTGGGGGCCAAGAAAATCTACAACTGAGCTCACAGCTGTTTTAACCCTTCAATACGATACTACCATGCTAACTTTAAAATTCCCAAAGGAGTTTAATAACTTTCAAGAAACCAGTATCAAATCCTGAAATAAGACATTTCTTGTCTGTTCAGTTGAGCTTGTCAAAATCCAAGAAGCAATAAGGCTGTTATGATTTTTTTCCCCTTTTTATTTGTAGTTTCATGATGGTAAGTTATTTCCAAGCGTGGAAAAAAAAAAAATCTTTCATGTACAAAGTTTTACGTGTTAAGAATAGTTTAAATTCTGCATCAACTGAATGTTCCTATCTCTAAGTTGTAGCAGGCAGTTTTTTTAAGATATGTATGCATAAGTCATATCAGACATACACATACATACATACACACACACATACGTATACATACATAAACACACTCATGTTGGTCCACGATGTTAGAGGAAAGTGTATAGCAGTAGAGATTGAACCTTCCAGCCACTATTCCAGTCCATCATCTATGATCTTTCATATCAACCATGAAATAATGAGCAAATTCACCCCAAGAACAAGCATGATGGAGTTTCTTAGGTCTTGTACACTGATTCAAATCCATAATTCTGTGAAGTTTGAAACCGCAATTCTGAGTCCCTAAACACTAACCTTCTCTCCCCAGTTACTAACTTTCTGAACTATTTGTATGGGCTATCTATCATTTTAAGTGATTTTTCCAGTGCAGGCCGAGTTTCAAAACACAACATGAATACATTTTCTTCCATAATTGCTTTCTTATGGTATTCCAGCAATTGAATATTGATTCAAAACCACTTAACAGGCAGAACTAGCTGCTTTAAATCATTGCTTTTGAAAGCACACAGATGATATGCAGCTACTTTACTTCCCAATATCCTTTGCTGCATCAAAAGATTTTTCAAGTAAAGGAAGATATACATATATACACAATATCTCTTTCATATTCACATGCATAATATACTCCAGATCAACTCAGGTGGTCCCCAGAGGTTTGGGCTCTTTAGAAAGAATTAAATATCTAAGTAGATACTTGTTCATTTATTAGCACTCTTTTCAAAGGACTGTTCAGAAAAAGAACCCCAAGAAAAAATGCAAATTGTCCACTCCATGCTCAACTAACAAAGCACCAATTCAGTTCCCACTGAGTTCCAGTTCATTTTGTGTCCACATGTAAGTGATTAGGAGTACATTGTTTGAAACTTAATTCCACATCTGTTCTTCTGTGGGACTTGGAAAACAGATGAATTTTTCTGACAATTGTTTGCAGAGAGGATAATCACATGCATGTGTAATAGTATCCAAAGCGTAAGGGGAAAACACCAGAATCTAAGAAGCTTTTTTTGCTGAATATTTTTGTGTCTTTTCTAAGATTTAAAAAAAAAAAAAAAAAAAAAAAAAAAAAAGTTCTCAGATGGAAATCATTAATATGCTTGAGAAGACATTCTCAATTCCCTATAACTCAAAAAAAAAAAAAAGGAAAAAAAAAAAAAAAGAAAAAAAAACACAAAACTTTTGTTCTTAATAGTCTTCATTTCATGTCCCACTAAACTTACCCATTAAGTGATCCATAAGGTAACTTAAAAAATAAAATAAAATCAATCCTGCAAAAGTGGCAAAAGCTCCAGCACAGAAAATACATGGTTTCTTCAAGGAGTTCGGCAGCTGTAAGGCAGAACATTCCAGGCTAATACAGTATGAGAGCCAGCATCTTGTGAAAAGATCACATGCTTAAGTGAAGGATATAATTTCTTTAGATCTTCATAGAAGACTGATAAGCACGGAAAAGTAGGTAAGAACTCTTCACTGTATCTGCTAATGGAAGTGCAGACAGCATCAAAGGGTGCTGGGGAATGTAAGGTTCAAGAAAACACTTCTTCCATGTAAGATGCAGTCAGCAGCCAACTTTCTAATTTGCTTAATAACTGGACAAGTTAATGACACAAAGGTCCACACAAACCCTGCCTTCTCTGAATCAGTACATCCTAAAGGAGCAGAGCAGTGGAGATGATGAGAGCATAAATGTATACATCTGTTCCCTAGGCTACTGGCTATCGTCATATCTATACTGAGCTAAATAAACCTTTGGCCTACTTTTGCTTAATTACGGCCTTACAGCATTATCTTGGTACTTGAACTGTACCTATAATAAGTACCAAAGTGATGTTAACTGCAGTGATTCAGGAAGAAATACACAGTGAGGGTTAAGCTTGAGGTAACAGCTCGTCATCTATAAGGCCACGTCAAAGAATGGCTAAAATTTCAGATTAGACACAGCAAACTGATGAGTCAGTTAAAGAAACAAATACATCATCTTCCAACTCCTGCAATCTTATTGTGAACTCCCTGGTACCTGGTGATCTTTTAAAACAGCAAATGTCGGAGATGCATGATTAGCTCACACCATAAGAAGTGTTTCCAAACTTTTCTCTGTGCTCATTAGGAATAGAAATGGCGATAGAAACCAAACAAACCACAAAATCTGAAAAACAAACAAACAAACAAACAAACACTGCCAAAATTCCCAATGTATTTGTAAGATTAAGAAAGTATTTATTTTCATTTTGCATATATATGTATTTTTTTTTTCTTTTTCCTTTTTCTTTGATGATACTGGCAATAGTGGAAACAAAGCTAACACTCAGAATTCCCACAAGTGGCCATTTCTGAAATACTGCATCACCTCTGATGAAACAGATCAAAGCCATGAATGAGAACCAGGTGGGCTTCCTGAAGTAGGAAAGTAAAAAAGATACAGAAGAAAAATACATTTCAACTAGCAGAATGCTTATGACATGAAAAAGATGCTCTTCAGAGCAGGAAGAAAGTCTGTTTTCTACAGCAAAATAAACTACTGAGTTGTTGGGTTTTTTTGCTTAATTCTACTAAGCAAAATTGTTATCTGACATTACTTAAATGGAACTTTAACTTAAAATGTGCAGGATAACCCACTCCATAAATCTGAAGATATACAAAGAACATGCTGCAGATGATAATTTTGTATTCTCAAATTATGAATTATGAATCTTGAAGAATGCAGTAAAGATGCAGAGCATGTGATAAAGCAGCACTGTGCTTTGGAGGAAATATCAAATCTGTATTAAAGTCATTGAAGAACTGAAAGGATAAGCAGTATTGTTTTACCAAGGATTGAAACACTAAGTATGCCCTTATTTATACATCAAAAGTTGACAGATTAGGCAGGCATGATCATTGTACCCATTAAGAGCCATTGATGTATCAGCCCAACTCTACCATATACAGTGTAGATAATAGTGACTGAGTCATATGATTTCATTTGATTTAAGGCTCAGAGAAAGATAGTGTGAACAAAGTTCCCTCCCACACCTTTAGTACTACTGGTACTGGAACAGCACCGAAGTTCTCCCAGCTTTCTTTCCATGCATTATATGCAGTGAAACAATTCTTTCACTTTGAGCATCTTCTGCCAGTAGCATTTCACAGTAGCATTTCACAGTATCACAGTATCCTGTGAGTTGGAAGGGACCTTAGAGATTTCCTAAGAACTACAGCATTCACATGCTCTTACACATACACATTCAAAAAAACAGTACACCCACATACTTGTACCCCAAATTTCAAACTTATAGACTTCAGAGACTCATATAGGACTGACTCTTCCTGCAGGGGTGACCAAAAGGCTAAACAAAATTCAATACACGCAGCAGTCCCATGGGTCCCATCCACTTCATCCCTCTGTAATTGTACTAAAAGCCCGTCTGGAGTCTCTCAAGGCATCTGGAGTTGACACTTCTCCTATTTATCCAGCTAAAGAAAGGTTCCCTGCTTCTCCCCTGCCAATACCATGAAGAATTTAATGCATCAGCAGGGACTTGAAACCTGAAACTCCATGCAGTATTTTCATAAAATGATTCACAGACTTGCACCAACTTTTTTGACTTAAAGCAAAGGGTTTCCGTGCAGCAATTTGGAGCTAGATGAATCCACTCATTTCCAGCAGTGGGGGAGGGAGGAAGAACACGGTAAATGCAAACAGCAAACTGATTTTAACATAATGAGAAAGAAAGGAAACCCCAACTGAGTTTCTTCATGTCTTCTTAAAAAGATCAGAGCACCTACTTAATGCCTCCTATGAGAAAAGAAAAAGTAGGGAAGAACAGAAAGAAACACTAGAAAATTAAAGGTGGAAGTAAAACAAAATGAGAACCTACAAGCATGAAGAGATATTTACTTTAAGAGAAGAAAGAAGTTTGGAACCAAATCTTGCTCTTCATCAACACCCCAGACAAGGTGGAAAAACAAACTGCAGCTCAAATGAGTGTCCACATGGAAAGCTGAACAGATCCCCCCTTTTCGAACTGAAAGTTGAGACAGATATTTCAGACAACAGGAAATCCTATCCTACATTTGTGTGTTTGTGTAAGAAAAATGCTCATCCACACTTCTACTTTTATTGTCCCCACCCAGTATAGGTATCAGCAAAGCTAGCCATTCTGCATTTAGCTATTGGAGAATAGAGTGTTTTGTGATTAATACCATTACCTTTTCTTAATTTCCTGCTCATGCAAAATGGCATCTTTTGTTTTTTAAACTTGAAATATCATCCAATAACACATCAGCCATATGATGAGAGACAGTCAGAGGCAGGATAGATACAGTATGGTCACTGAATGCTCAGGAAGGACACCAGCACCCTAGAATACACACTAAAGCTTCTGCAGCTTTTTCCAGCTTCCTGTAAACAAAGACCAGGCAGAAAAACACATTCAGTATTGTACATATGGGTGCGGCATTTCAGTTTCTATGTAAAAGTCACAGAACTGTAGGGGTTGGAAAGGACTCTGAAGATCATCTAAGTCCAGCACTCCTGTCCTCCACAAGACATTTTTAACAGCATAGTCACTGTGCTTCAAGTAACTGTCTTCTGAATTGCTAAAAATACCTCTCATGCTAACAGCATTGACAGGGATGATGTACTCCTTAAGTATATTAAGGAACCATTCCTAATGATTAACTCAAAATATAAATGCACAAAAAAGAACCGCAGTAATCAGTATTAGATACTCTTAATTTCTGTCGTTTCACACACTGGTTCCATTGCTCTCAGGTGTGAATGTGAACTGGGCAACTTGCTTTAGCGTCCCTGCTCAAGTAGGGCTTTGGAACAGGTGACCTCCAGAGGTTCCTTCTAAACTCTGCCATTCAGGGATGCTGTGAATTAACCTATTGTATCAGATTACAAGTTACCGCACTTCTATGAAGTGTGTTCTCAAGTTCAAAAATACTTCAAAAAGCCTCTGTATCTACAACAGCTTATTATTACTCCTACAATCTAAAGAGTTTGCTTTTACCAAATTAGCTGCCACTTTGGAATTTCCAATATGAACAAAACAGTGCCATTCGAAGCACTTTCACATTTCAAGAAGGTGTTTTAACTTCACCTTTTTTTTTCCTGTGCATGTTCATTTTAGTAAGCCTATAGTAGGACTAGGAACTTCAATTTTTATTTTGCATTTATTAACACTGCATACACAATGAACACGTGGCTACGACAGACCACCTGGCAGAAACAACCCTCAGGAGACACATGCCACTGCCACAAGCTTGCTGCATGGACGACTGAGCTCCTCCACGCTCCCCACATAAGCTGGGTGGTGACAAACCATCCATACAGACTGAGAGGCAAGACACCATTGAAAGAACACATCCTTACCTCAGACAGAGTCAGGTAACGTGAAAAGATGAGTCTCTAAGACACAGTTAGCTGTGCTGCAGAGACTTCACAATCTGTTGGACAGAGCCTACTGTTTTAGCATCTTGACTCTCACTTTGCTCAGACTCTAATCAAGTCTAAGTTTAAACACTGTCTTGCCTAGCCTTGAATGCAGACTCCAGTTTTCAGAACCTAACCTGAACAGATGTGTGCTGTAATATGTAAGACGAAAGTAAGTTCTGAACAACCAAACATTTGAACACCGCATGTTGGTGCATCATCATTCACCAAGTCGCAGCACTGTCAATAAATCGGTTTGAAGCCAGCTTCCATTACATTCCTGGAAAACTAATCCATATTTTTGATGTATGGTGGGATCTATGTATGGTGTTTATTCCATGTAAGCTGCCAGAGTCCCACAGAGTTTCAAACAGATGAGAGACATCTGCCCTTAATGCGCAGGTAGTGACTCAATGCTTCTAGTACCTTCCTTTGAGGTAGAATCATAGAATGGCTTGGGTTGGAAGCAACTTCAAGAATCATTAAGCTCCAAATCCTCTGTCACAGGCAGGACCAACACAATACTCACCTGAACTTCTGCAGCCTACCCTTACTGTATCCTATAACAACATGGGTAGCTTTTAACTACTGTGTACTAAGATGTGATACAAATAAATTCAGAATCTGTACTCAGAATTAATGTTTTCTTCACATTTTTCCCCTCATTTTTCAGACGTATCCAGATGAAATACAAATTACAAAGCAGCACCATTTCCCTCTTCCTGAGGGCACCTGCTTGTGGCTGTAGATACAGACATGGCTGCTATTCCCACCTAAACAAAAGCAACCATTACTGACTAAACAGACATAGCCACGCTGCTGCACAGACAGATAAATCCTATCTGCCAAAACAGCCTTGTAAATGACCAATGAAAAACACTTTCTGTGTGGTCTTGGCCAGGACAGTGATAGCTGGAAGAGCCTCTGGAAGACGGATGGACTTAGAAATGCACACTCCTCATCTGGGCACTGACTTCTTCAGTAGGGCAGAAGCTGTGTGTGGTTTCTGCAGCATAGATTCCCTTCTTCGGGCTAGAATCCTCAACTCCCCCAGCAGCAGTTGAGTCCAGACCCTCAGGAAATAAACATCTGGCTCTTGACATCCACACACAAAGGAAAACCTGCTTCTGGGTAGAGAACACACAGATTTGTGATTCTGAACATTCCCACCCTACAGTTGGGTTTTGAGGCCTCACATTTAACTCTTGACAAGCTCTTACTCCTTTCTTTCCCCCTCCCTTTCACTATTTATTTATTTATTTATTAGGGGGGAATCAAGACTCAGCATTTTTTCCCAGGCTTATCTGTAAGGATAAAAGCTCACTAAAATTATCCATTCATAGTTTCCAAGTACTTGCTGCCAACCTCAAAACAGATAGCTTAGGATGGCAGCGCACATCAATACCAAGCTTGGCTCTCAAAAGCTTCATGCCTAACGTAACAGCTTCCAGCTAGCAAGAATGAACCTGAGAGGTAGCTGCTGCTGTTGAACAAGGAAGTTGAATAGAAAAGGCATCTTCATCGTTAAAATTAGCCTTTATAGCTTTGATTTTTATTCATAGTTTTGCAGTAGCAGAACGCTTAGTTGTGAATTGCTTTCAGTTCCTTTAAAGCTTTAACTCACTTTAGTTAATCTTATTAACTATCTACTGCTGAAAATTTAAATGATTAACATTCAAGAACCCTACTACTGTGTGTCTGACTTTCTTCATCAGAGGCTTCAAAGAGTTCACCTGCCAGGTTCTCAAAGTTTGTAAAGCAAAGTCTTGTCCACAGAGAACATTTCTAAGTTTTGTTTAAAGATCTGCGTACTCCTACAACTGACTGCTAAGACAAAAAACTGATGAAGTGAAAAAATGAACTGCACTGCTTCAAGTGCATCCTCTGTAACCAAAGAACACATTCATGCTGAATGCCACTTTGGGTCTTCACACTCAATCCAGCACAGACAGGACAAGGACTAAAGCCAAAATGCTTCTCAGCCACAATCTCAAGGAAACTTGTTAGGCTGCTTATGAGACATCTGTCATCTTTCTGCCTGCATGGAAGAATAACCTTGTTCCAAGCTTCTTTTAAACATTAACTTGGGATGGATATTTTCTCCATTTGTAACATAGGTGATCTGAAGTGGAAGTGCTGTGCATTAATATTTAATCAAATTAACAGAAAAACTGAAGTAGTAAGCAAAAAGACAACTAGAGATAGATGTTGTAATTACTCATGATGATCATTCTTCACCAATTCCCAGTTTTGTTAATGTCTCTATGAAGCAAACAACACTTTCACCTACATACTAAAGCAAAATCCTTTGTTATAAAACACAGCAGAAAAAAGATAATTATGCTTTATGATGTCAGCAGAAAAACAGAAGACCTCTGGGACCTGTGCAAGAAAGCTCTCAGGCCAACGTGTCCAGAATTCACTTCCAATATTTCTACACAACAGAACAAAGCAAACAACAAAATTCCACAGCAACTTTCAATTTTCATATTTATGGAATGATCAAATTCAACTTTAAAGTCAGCATTAACATAAATAATAATACAATGGATATTTGAGGCCATTGCCCCAATGCAAGAAAACATGAAATTCCTCCTAGCACTTAAGAATATTGCTGAATACAACTCTCTTTCCTAATGCAGCTATGCACAGCAAAGAGATTGTACAGTCCTTAGAAGAAGAGGAATGAAAAATAATATACTTTGTCTCTCAGAATTTACATTACTGATTTATACGTTGTGTAAATTACTAGCACTTAAAGCAAAACAATAATTCCAAACAGAAAGCATGAAGTGCAAGCTTCCTTTGCTTAACTGTTTTGGGTAAGTAATATGTTTCAAATGCCCCAAACAGCTTTTAAGTTCAACTATACTAACCCATTTTACAAAACAAATACATTCCTGTATTCAGTCAAAAGGGCAGCTCTACATTTTCCTGGTTCAACACAACGTTAACAGGATTTCCATTTGATAAATGCACCTTTCTTATTTCTGAGTATTACTGAAAAAAAAAACAACACCAAGTTCACTCATCCAAATGAGTGACAGGAGCTTTATTCACAGACTTGTACATCCAGAAAGCCTATCTGGCTGAACATTCTGACATGTGCTCATTTTATGGGTTGTGCTGTTTAAACTAACACCAACTATTTTCATTTTCTTACTTCCCCAACTCATAGATGCACAAGCAATACCACATCCATTGAAGCCAATCCCAGTCAGCCACTGTGGCTATTTGAAATCTTCTGCTTAAGGCCACAAAAACTGTCTCCAGAGTAGTGATGAGCTCTCAATGCTATTCTCCTTGAGCACTGAGAGCTCAGTGCCATGGCTGGATTCTATTCCATACTGTGCAGAAGGCTGCATTCCCTGCAGCATGGTGCCGTGACTTCTGGGGCACCACATCAGTGACTTAACACAGCCCTGGCACTTGCAGACAGAAGAGGTGGGACAAGGACAGAAGGCACATGCTAGGACAGAAAAGCACATGATTGGAGTGCTTGGCCATGAAAAGCAATAATTTATCTGTCATGCAGGCAACAAGAGATATATCAGCACTCCAAATATCTCCCTTGTTTTCAAAGGAATGTGCTAAGGTCTCTTATCTTTGCCCCCTCTCCTGTGGAAATTAAAATTTCTTGAAACTTTTCCCTTTCACAGAGCAGCCAAGGAAAACTGGCATTTATTATCTCCTTCCCCAGCTTTGCCTTCGGGAACTGCAGGATCCAGCAGCCCATCCATTGTGACAGATGGGTTGGATCAGCCACCCCAGCCCCCTCACAGCATCCTCATGTGGGAATGCAGTTACAGGAGTACGGAGAGCTCACAAACAGCATGAGTGTTCTTAGAGCATCTATAAATTGCACACAGACAAATTCTCCAAGTCATTTCAGACGTACTGCATGTATAAACATTGCCAATTTAAAATATTTGCTAACATACATTCAACAGCTTAACTGTTTCAAGATTACAATGAAAAGAGAGAAGGCACTCCTGGCTCTTACTTTCAGCAGGGTCCTCTATTCAAATGGACATTCAGAAAACAAAGAGTCCAGATAAAGCCTACATTTTCTAGAGAATTATTTTTAGCTTTCTTATGCTGAAGGAATTCACTACAGGCTCTCCACCACATGGAACTACGTTCCCACCAGTCTCTCTGTTACAAATTAATGAAAAGCTGGCTGCTCACTCTCTGCCTAAAGGCATCTACCATGCACCATAAATTTCAGTCTTGGGCACACAGATAGCCCGGCTGAAGCTCTGTGCTTCACATTCCTTGAAGCAAGACAGCCTTCTGAGTCTTCTAATACAATTAACTCCCCAGTCCTCTTACCTCACTGCCAGACTTCTCCAAAAGTATCATGTGCACAGGAGAAACTGAGAAGTTGCCTTTTCCTCTTTCAACAACAAGGTGCAGGAAGGTGACGCATCTTTAACTACCATACCCCACCTCAGCTTGAGCTGGGAACAAAGATCTGGAAATCAGCTTTTGTAAAATTGTATCAAAAGCACTCAGTGGCGATCTGAGCATTAGAAGCCCTGCTCTAAACAAGACCTATAAAGCACTTCAGCTGTGTACTTTGGAACAGTGCCTAGAAACAAAGAAACTCCCAGACCCAAGCCACTGTTCTTTGACTGATATTTTATGACAGCAAAGAAAATATAAAATTATAGTACGAACTCATACAGCTACAAAAGAAAAAAGTCATGCTAACAACGAAGCTACTACACATTTGAAGTAAAACTGTTAAAAGTGCTAAGTACTGGCTTAATTCAATTGTTCCTGTTGGTGTCAGCAGTGTCACTTTAAGCTATTACTGACTGCTGTAGTTCAATGTTCAAGCACTAAAAATATTTAATTACGGTTTTAATACTAATCTAAATTTGATCTACTGGGCTTATAAACTTTGCCGGTCAGAATTCTCAGATTGTAAGAAAAAGGGACATTTTACAATTTAAAGCAGAAAAGCACAAAGGGATTGTAAGTGTCTAACTTAAACATGGCAAGTTATTAGTTAATACTACAAGTTTAATCACTTGCACTCTTTGAAAGCCCTGTTTTAAGTCATCATTTATGACCACTGGGTTAGGAAGCATTAGTCTACTTGCCAAAACTGGTGACCTGTTTTCAGCTTCTGTGGCATACAGAGGAAACACCCATCAATATTTCCCCTGAATTCCAAGCTCAGTGTTTCACAGACACTGACCTTTCCTTTCACCTGCTGACTTAGTCTTTATTCCACTCCCCATGGAGTTTTGCCCATCCCCTTCTAAAATTCAGCATGGTATGCAGCTCCAAATAATATCTAGAAGAGAACAGCATGGTCTGGTTCAAACTTGCAACTTCTGGTATAGAGATGCAAACTGCACGTATGTAGTATTCTTCATACAGGATAGCAGGTAGCAAGGATAACCCAATCATCCATGCAGACTTTATTATTTTCAAGGTTCCTGATACAATACGTAATGAAATAAAACAAAAAGAGTCACATTTTGTCAACTCCTGGAGGAGTGAAGCCCAAATTCTAATTGAAATTTATAGTGTGCTTGGCTGCTAATGGAAAACTTGCGTTTGAAATAAATCCTTATATGGCAAAGAGTTCCTCAACTGTGGAAAACTAATTGAAGTAACTCCATGAGCTCTGCTACTAATGATGCTTATTCTTGTCACACTTGTGCTTTGCAGTTTATCAAGACTTATGACAGCATGTTGTAGAGTCCTTTTTCCACTCATGTGAAACACACTCGTTATTCCCTGCAATCATTAGATAATGCTGTTTCCTCCTAATATAAAAATGAGCAATTTAACAGGACTGGGATGTTTTCAATTGGCGGGCCATACAGACCCCATGCCACTAGCCTCACTGTTGAACCTCTATATCCATCCAAACCCCACAGTCACAGCCTGGAGGGCCAACTATGACCCAAGTTGCTTTAAAAAAGGGGTGGCCAGCAGGGAGAGGGAGGTGACTGTCTTCCTCTACTCAGCTCTTGTGAGGCCCCATCTGCAGTACTGCACCCAAGGCTGGGGCCACCAGCACAGGAAGGATGAGGAGCTCTTGGAGCAGGTCCAGAGGAGGGCCACTGAGGTGATCAGAGGGCTGGAGCACCTCTCCTACAAGGAAACGTTGAGGGAACTGGGCTTGTTTTGCTCAGAGAAGGCGCTGAGGGACCTCACCATGGTCATCATAGTATCATAGTATCATAGTATCATGCGAGTTGGAAGGGACCTTAGAGATCATCGAGTCCAACTCCCGGGTTTCGAGCCCCCTGTGTAGCGAAGCGGCACTTCTACCCCTGCGCCACAGGGGGGGGATTCGAACCCGGGCCCTCCAGTGCCGCAGGCAGCAGCTTATACCACTGCGCCACTGGGGGCACACAGTCTTCTGATATTTGAAAGGAGCATATAAAGAGGAGGGGGAATGACTGTTTACAAGGGTGGAAAGTGACAGGACAAGGGGAAATGGTTTTAAACAGAGATAGGGGAGGTTTAGGTTAGATATTAGGAGGAAGTTATTCACAAGGAGGGTGGTGATGCACTGGAACAGGTTGCCCAAGGAGGCTGTGGATGCCCCATCCCTGCAGTCATTCAAGGCCAGGCTGGATGTGGCTCTGGGCAGCCTGGTGGTGACCCTACACATTGCACTGGGGTTGAAATCAGATGATCGTTGTGGTCCTTTTCAACCCAGGACATTCTGTGATTCTATGATATGTTCAGCAGAGCTGCTGTGCTTTTACATTGTGCTTTTTCACTCCTGTATGGCAAATTGCCCCCACTTCTCTGTGCAGGGTCAAAAAGGCACAGCACAGCCAAAAGGGGTTTTACAAAATGCAGTATGTGATGAAACCAAAGACTGTCAGCTGATGGGCAAAAAAGATGTACACTTAGAATGCCAGGTTTCTTAGAGAGAATCTGCTTGCAGGCTCAACAAATTTGGGTCACAATTCAGATGAAATTCACCATCAGATAGATGGATTATTTTCTTTGAAACAAAACTAGGTGTCATTTTGCATTCTGAAGTAACTTAATTCCTTCATAACTGAAATTTTATGTGTCATCTTGTTTCTGAGCCACAACAGTTGTTTATTAATGTTTCTTAAACACAGTGCAATGCCGTAATAAGATTGCCCTCAGTGTTTTCAAATTTTTAAATAAAAATAAAAGGAGAAACCAAACAAACAGCTACTACAAGTGTGCCACAGGTTTGTTTTAGAAGCAGGAATGTGGAACTATCTTTCAAAAAAACCCCACAAAAAATAATCACCATTAATGCCTATATACAGCACAGAGCAACAACACTCTACTTGTGGAAGTCATCGTTTTGAACCACACTTTGTTTTCTCATTAATTTATGGAAGTATTAAATAACTGCACACAGGCATTAATTGGACTTCACTGAGCTTCAACTTACTGAAGAGATCTCAACCAAGTTTTACTGGTGAAAACCTAAAAAAAACACTCTGTCTTATCTACAGTGGGTGGCAGAACTTGCACAGTGTTGTGAGATCAACGCTTACACTGGAGTCCTGTTGAACCCTTCAAGACCAAACAGACTTGACGTCTTAAGCAAAAAAGGAAAAAACAAACGAACAAAAATCACCAAGAAAAAGCACAGAGGCTGGCAGAATGACTAATATACAAAAAATAAAAAAAAAAAAAAATCAACAAGGAACAATTCTCACAGCAGAAACAACAGGACAGCCAATGAAGTGTTAAATCTGAAACAAGGGAATGCTTTTTCTTCACTGTATGTAATATCTAAGTTAGGGAATCACTGCAGCAAAACCATAGACACAAAGTGTAAGTGAACTAAAAAAAACAAAACACCCCAAAACTAAAAGCCTGAATGACAGATTCTCTACTGCTTATTTAACTCATAAATGATTGGGTGCAACCTTCAGCTAAGGAGGCCCCTAAACCACTAATTAAGGGACTCAACCATGGGAAAGAATCACTATATATACTTCATGCATTTCTTACATTTTTCTCCCCAAGCATCTTTATTGGCTAGCTTTGGGAAGAGCACTGAGCAAAAATGACCTCACCAGAACACAGCTATTCTTCTGCTGCCATATAGTACTGCAAGAGGTGCCAAATACTAGATGGAGGCAGAGAAACTGATAGGCACAAGATGTTCAGACTCTCCCCATTCACAAGCAGCATTAATCACAATTTTTATAAACAACGTGATTTACTCTAAGACAACAGATTTGGACAGATTTGTGTGTCATTATTGTGAAAAACAAAAATTACAAACGAAAGAAATTATTCTACCTATCCCATATCTATGAATTTATTCACTGCTGGGAAAGAAGCCATGATCCACAGCCAGCTCTCAAACAGCAAAACAAATTAGGTACAATCACATTTAAAATCTGAGGCTGCCTTCTGTGAAGTGGTTAAAAATCGTTGTGCTTTTCCAATTCCATGGAAATCAAGTCTGGGCAGGTGGATCACATCTGAGGACTATCCCAGTGTACGGTACTGATCGTACCCAGTGCAGAATAGGAAACGTCACCTACTCCAAGATTTAAGACAAGAGCTGAGTTGGAAATATTCCTTTTCTTTCAGTTAATGTAAACTTCTTGAGTGTTCTTTTTGTTTGGGAATCATGACGATTTGTCTCTGCACACGTGTGTGGTTTTACTGATTTGTTCATTTGATTAAGTGATGCGATTCTTCTTGCAGTTGGCAAATTTTTCACAACTCTAATATCAACCCTGGTATCTTTTCTATAGAAAAAGATTTCAAACCAAGATTTAATCACATAATGGAGCTTTTGACATGAAACTAAAGATATGTTTATTTGGGACAGAATTTGCTGCCTGTATTCTATTTACTGCTATACAACAGCCATTGGGCTTCAGCCTGGAAATCTAGTGCAACTTAGATGTCTACAGAAACTCATATTTCTGATTGTCAGTTAGGTGACATATGAGAACGTTTCCTATAGCAAACAAAAACCACAATCCTTTTTGACAAAAAATTCAACAGAGCTACTTCAGTTATTAAGAGATGAGGAAAATCAGACCTTACACATTGGCCCAAAGGGCTGAGGATGTCTCTGTCTTCTTTAGACAGAGGTAGCTCTACTCTCATGATGAATAAAACTTTTGGTCCTCATCACAAGCAAGTCCACTGAAGAAACAAACAACCTCATGGCTCTCTGACAGAACATTTTCTATATGAATACTAATTCCTGTGTGGATAGATTTTTTGTTTATTTTCCTCTTGAATTAAATTGCTCCTATATAAGGAGAACTAGCAGGAGCTAGAAAAGACTTCGAAAGACCATGTCATCCTACTCCTAACTGTGAGATAACATAGCATGGAGGATCTAGCAAACATAGCTAGATCCTCCATGAAAATTTTGTGCATCTCACCTGTTTCCAGAAATCTCTAATTTCAAAGTCTATTCCACAACATTTTTAAGTCATCTATTCAATGACCAACTGCATACACAAGTTGTTGAGAACATGCAGGGGATAAACCACATCATAACCACAGAGTATATCAGGCAATTGCCACCAAAACCTGCAGACCTAAGACACTTGGAGACCTCTCCTCAACCACCTGCGTGTTCAGTCTGTAATGATTCCATGTAATGCTCCTTAGCCATTTTCTAAGAATGATATGTGAGATAGCATCAAGAACAGCACATGTAGTCACTGCACGAAAGAAGTTATGAAGTCAAGATATCTCATCCATCTACTAATCTTTTAATCTACGAGACTAGCAACACTGCCAAGAAAGGAAATTAAAATTGTTTGACACTGTTTGTTCTTGATAAATCTATACTGGCAGTTTACCAACTTTATTATCCCAGAGGTGCTTAAAAAGCAACAATTTAAAAATCATGCAGGGATTAAGGTTTCATGGAGCAGCTTACAGCTCTCTTCCTCTTAAGGTTTTACTGACTGGTTTACAATTCCCTTCATCTTCCCAACTACTTAATAAAAAATTAGAAAGAAAGAAGCAGGGAGTCCAGTTCTGCATTTGCTCTCCTCCAGTCCTCCACAGAGTCTTCTCTTGCCCCCCCAAAGACTCTCCGAAGATTCAGACTAAGGGATCTGTGGCAAGAGGGATAATGTTGAATTTGACTTAGTAACTCTTAGGTTCTATATGAGCTTAGAAAGCTAGAAGTCTGTGGAAAAACAACAGGTAAGTTAATCAGAGTCTTTAATAGTACACTGAGATATCTGCAGAAACAATGACAACTGGACTTCATTTAAAGGGTTGTTATTAGTCATCTAAGTAGAAAAAAAACCTCTGAAGGGAACTGATGGGTCAAATCCATTCCAAAAAATAAAATAACATTATGAGAACAAAAATATCCTAAGCTGCTAGCCTTACTACTTACCTTAAGATGCATCCTGAAGGGCAATAAAACAGACTGTTTAAACAGATGTTTAACAATGCACTTCTGAACAACTCAGTAAACCTCTTTGGCCAGTTCTGTGGAGTGAGGGGCCCACTTGGGTATCATCTTCAGCTATTCTGCTAGGAAAATGCAGGAAGCCAGTGTCTCCATCATTCCGGTCTGAGACACTCCTTATTGCTACAGTGGGAGGCTATTGTACTAATGGAAATCCCCTGTTAACTCTCAGTTTCAGTCAGAACTGACTCTTTCCTGCCAAGTTCTCCCAAAACGTGTCTAAAAAGGCCTGTAGTTAGAAAATTCTCCAAGAGACTGTGAGGCAGCTCACGATGTCAGGGTCAGGAGACATAAAAGACATTCTGACAGCCAGCCAGGAAACGGAGAAAGCAGTAAGAATAGCAACAAGGTGTTTGGTTTTGTTTTAGGTTTTTTGTTTGTTTGTTGCCTTTTTTTTCTTTGCAACTACCTTGTAGCAAATGCAAATGACAGGTTAGCTAGAATGTAGGCTTAACACTGGATTTAGCACATGAACAAGAGATGACTAATGTATTGCGAACTAATCAGATAAAGCAGGCTACCAGCGTTGCCAGTAACTATCCTACCATAAGTGCACTGATTTAAACATTTTTTTACACTAACTTATTTAGTCCTCAAGGCACATAAGAAAACATCAAAAGGTGCCTCTTTATCTCCTCCTCCCCCCACCCCGATCCAAAACAGGAGATGAAAAATTAAAGAGAAGGAAGTTCTTAATGAGGAGGAAAACCGAGACAGTGAAAAGTCCGAAAGTATTTTCTCTGTCCATGTAACATGCACAGTTTCTGGCATTTATGCATTCTGTTTCAATTCTCCAACAGCACTAGTAAGATTAACAGAAGCTTCAAATCTACCTGCAGCTCAAAACACAGAACAGTAGAGTCGTTCCCTTCACCACTACTCATCCATCAGTAAAATATTTACACTTCAAGTTTTATGTTCCTGAAACCTGCAGTTGTGCATGGCTACTGCACAATCCCAGCTTGTTGTGCTCAATGCACCCACTGGACTCAAGCAAGTACAAGGCCCCACATCTCCTGGATGCTGTCAATACAGTGATGTGTCTTCATCAGACACTAGAATGCTGGAGCAGTTGAGAGATTTACCCAAAACCCGGTGGATGAAACACAGTTGAGTTCTGCGTATTAGAGAGAACCACAACGATATACATAGATGAAAAAGGATTGTACCAATACATTTCTCATCCCTACATATGACAAATGTCCACGTTTTGTTATTTAAGTTCAGAACCTGAAATGTGTTTTTGTTGTTGTTTGTTTTAGATAGCATTAACCATACCTTACTGTTCAAGAGGGAAATGGCTGAAATCAACCACACCTTTTCCAGAACATCTCAGAAACTCAAATGACAAAGAATGTGGATCTACAGCAAACAAATGCAGGTAGGCAGGAATCCTTTCACTGGGACTCAGATAAAGCTCCACTGAAAAGGACCAAGATCATAATACCTACAGTAGCACTCAGATGCACTGTTTTGAATTGTATCAGGGGGAAAATGATTTTCCACAGAACGCAGCAGATGAATGAATTAGATTTGACATCCTCTTACTAACCGAAGAGCAACAGGGTTATCAAGTTCCTGATTCAGGCTGATCCCTGCTTGGGAGCTTCCACTGCCTCATATAACTCTCTCAGCTATCAGAATTAACAGTAGCACAGAGACAAGCTGTAACACACCTGTTTAAAACACACCATGAGGAAAGAGAAGTCAAATATACAACTAAGAAGCTAGCTTTCCAATAAATTAATAAAACACATCTACCACTCACATGACAACAACACATCCTGGAAAGACGGCACATGGACCCACAGCCCACTCCATGTTTTTCTTTTCTACAATACGTAGCTCTTCATTAGGTATTTGTTTGTACAGGGCTTAAATAAACACTTTGTTTAAACAGATCCTTCACTCTGGAAGGATGGTTTACAGCTTACGGTTTAAACTATTACAGTGGTGCATACCTAACCAACAGATTGCCTTAGCAATTCACAGACTTACAGAGGAAACATTATAGAAGCAAAAAATTCCAGTGTTTTAACAAAACAACTTCAAACTGTCTAAGAATGAACATCCAGTTTCGCATTGTAGCAACGACCCCAGCAAATCCAGAAGTCCTCTTTCTCTAGATATCCAAGAGCATTGTTTTTCCCCTTCCTTTTTTTAATGCTAAGGTCATTTAGTTCAAGATAAAAAACACACTCATCTGGGCTGACAGACAGATGTGTTCTAGTAAGACTTTGCCAGATAGTGTTTTCATACACATGCAGTGCATCCATTAATCCAATTAACATATATATGCTACATAAGAAGTAAAGCAAACTCATATCATAAAAAAACTTATCAGTAGAAATACAATGTGTATTTCTGAAATATGCACTTTCCCTTTTCAACCTGTTCATAGACAGTCTCTTATACCATTATTTTTATTTAGGATTCGGATTTTCAGTACTGTTTGGCTATCAGAATACTTCAGAATAGCACCATAACTTGTTTTTTACCTAAACCAAAAAGAAACTATATACATACGTATGCAGTGGATATGTTACACCCTTACAAAAACAAACCAAAAGCCAATAGCTCCCCTTCAGAAAAATAATCTACACATCTTCAAAAAAAAGAAAAAAAAAAAAAAAAAAAAGAAAGAAAAAAAGCACTTTTGATCATCATTTCCCATACAGACTGGCACCATATGTTTCATTCACTTTTTTTGTTGGCTTTTTTTTTTTTGTTGCTTATTTTTCGCCCCCCTATTTGTGTTTTTCTTCCCTCTTGAAGGACTACAGCAAGCTCTATTATGCATGAATTCTGAAAGCACAAGTCAGCCAGAAGTCACAAATCTCTCAGAATACACACATCCATCTGTCATTTCACAGCAGGAGAACAATAGCAGCTTGGATATAGACACAACAGCTCACACAGTCCTCACACAGCCAGACAGAAAATCTGCCTTAGCTGATAGCTAGCTGCCTTTGAAACTCCAGACAGATGTTCCTGTGTAACACCAGGATCAATTTATCCTCTTGTTCCTGCGTTTTCAAATTCCTCATTTGTTCATAGCAACCAAAACAGTCAGTATGCTGCTTGCAACCCTTACAGAGCTTTAGGAAAATCAGATTTCAAAGCACAAATGCACAAAGTACACCAGTCTTTAATTTGAATTGTTTCTGCTGTTGGGGTCTATTTAAAAGTAGACGGTCTACAAAGATGGACAAAGAACTGCATGCGTTGCCTGCAGAAACTTTTAAAGCTATGCTTGGCAGCATCCACCGATCTTCTCCGTAAATCTCCTTAAGAGATGTCATACCATGTTGCTTTTGCACTGCTCAAAATTAAACTTCCACTTTTTAGAAATGATTTATTAGACGGCATACCTGTAAATGTCCAAGATAAATAAATAAATAAAATAAAGCTCAAGATAGAAAATGAATCATCTATAAACAATCTACACATTAAATTGCCAAGCATTAGCTGTAATTCAGTTTGAAAAAACAAGTTCCAATAATCTCACCAGGACACCTGCAAAAAACTCTGTTTCTGGGAAACACATTTATTTACTTTTTCTATTGACAGTCAGTTTCTTTGAGTTTTGATTACAGCAGATTTCCTTCACAGGTCACACACATCTCAGAAGTAAACTCCTTTTGAACAACAGGACAGTGACCATGTCATGAGCCTACTGCAACGTTTGTCTCATTGAGAATACACCTCTAAAACAAACTTGACTGCTTAGTACCTGGGGAGATGCTGTGAAAATGAATGCCTTGAAATCATTTCAGAAGTCAACATTTGGGTTTACTTAATTTGAAATCCAAAACTAAAGAACTTCACACACAAGATAATTCTACAGTCTGGAGGCTGGCACATTACCATTTCACAGGTAATAATCTTGTCTGCTTTTGTTCAAAATTGGTATCATCTGCACTCCCTCTTTTCAAGGTCCACCAGAACAAAGAATGGCGAGGGTCCACAAACACAGAAAGAATAAGGAAGCTGGGGGAAGGAGCAGGAAAGAGTAAGCCAGAAAATAATTATATGTATGTTGCTGACAGAAAACAAGCTTTGTGTAACTACCGAATTTGTTTCAAAAATCCATGCATAGCTCTCAAATTTTCAGGCACCAGATATACAGTTCTGCTTATCAAAATCATACCCCTTTTTGAGAATATAAAGCAAACTCATTTTCTTTTGTCATCCCTAAGATGTATTTCAACCCCACCTAACTAGTCAGGGCAATTAATTATGTATTCACTGTTATTCTTTTAAAGTCTGCTGGCCAGGGACAGAATGTAGAACTTGAATAAAGATTATCCCTAATCCAAGACAGAGTACAGCCGAGCAGGGGAAAATGAAGCTGAAACTCTTTGAGAGGGGCTTTGTTTTAATCTGTTTTTCGATGTCAGGAGTTGTTTGCTTTCTCATCTGTGCTGAGGACTGGAATTGCCTGAAGCCACAGACAGCAAAGACAGAGGAGTCAGAATACAGCTGGGAAAGTCAAAAGGTAACAGCAAATCCAGTTCCTCAAGATAACCCACCAAACAAAAGCTAAGCTTGTCACAAAAGAAAATTAAAACAGAATGCCTGCTTGTCACTTGTCTCTGAGCCTGCTGATATGGTTGGTCACTTTCCTTGTACTTTATGGCTCTCCTGAACACATTACAGGTACACTAGATCATCCACTGAAAGGTGATTTACTAAAATGCAGGTTATATTAAGAATACTTTAATTTATCCCCTCTTTCTGCAAGACAGATTATGTTCTACCTAGTAACAAATTGAAAAAGGTCAATTTTTGCTGTTTAGACAAGTAATTCCACAGTCTTTAAAAACACACCCTTTAAGAAAATGAAGTTTGGGGTAAACACTAACTTCCCTTTTTTCCTTACATAAATGTCCATAGACAGAATGGTACCCATGCCTTTAGGAAGCTAAGTAGAAAATGAGTCTTCAAGCACAGACACACAGCATATGGAAACATCCTCCTCTTCTGTCCGTTCTCCACTTTTCTGACTCTCCTATGCTTCTCCACAAAGTAGATATACTGACCGTATTTGCAAAGCGCTGGCAACCAACACTGAAAAAGGTAAGTGCACAATGCTGAACAAGCTTTTGAATAAGGTTCTAGTTACCAGTCAAGTTGTACAGCCACTCTGGACAGAAGGTTCCTGTGCCTATACGTCTATCGTTGATATTAAAATGAAGAATTTTTAATTAATACAGGAGAGCAAATGGATAAAACAGCTACAAAGAATGGTTTTGTGATTTACAAACATTTGTTTTTTCTAGGAAAGTTCTCAAATTCAAATAAAATCTCCCGGCAGAGATGTACTAGATCTCTAGACACAGCGAGATAGTTTAATAGTGCTGGGAAAAGAGAAGCCACAATTTATCTGCAAAGCTGAAGTAAAATCTCTGCCTAGAGGAAGTGTTTAATGCTGGGATCCCTGAAAAGAATACTTTTCTTGCATGTGTTAATATCATCAGCAGATCAACATACCCCTGCCCAGAATTCTCATAAGAAGTCATTAGTTTCACATGTCTAATGTGGTATTTACCTGCTGGACTTTACATAAGCCATTATACCACTTGCTGATGTTCTTCTGGAGACTAGTTCACCAGCACGTCACATCATCTAAACACTGATTTTAAATCCACATGAACCGAAATGGAAGCCTGCAGTCCACCAGTGAACTCCCTCTGCCAGTGTGCTTTGGCAAAGCTTCAGTGCTTTGTTACAAAAAAATAATGGAAACAAGGGAAAAAAGTTCCCCAGCCTAAGAGGTACAGACAGTATCCAGGATACCCTTGCAGGTCTACTTTTTTTGCTTTACAGAAGACCAGAGAAAGGATAGTAAAATTTCTAAAGAGCAAAACAAACTTTCATAAAAACAACAAGGAAAAAAGCCAGCAAACTAAAGTTCCCACTGCAGCCCCTTGCACACATCATTTGTGGTTCCTAGATGCAAGACAATGGACCACATCACACCAGCAGCCGTCATGGCACACCACGTATCCAGCCGCTCTGCCAGCTGGTTTGCCATCCCTCAAAGTGAGCTTTGCCAGGAGGCAAGAGGCTGCAAGCTCCAGTTCACCTTCTATCAGGGGATGGCTCAAACAGAAGAGCCACAGTTTTCATCACAAGTACCAGCACATTTACCAGCTCACACCTGCTGTGCACACATGAAGGCACAGCATAGCTCCTCAGTGAACACCTCTATTCCAGAAGGTTAATGGAGGGGACCTTCAAACAAAGTCAATCAGAAATACCCCTTCCTACAGATGTTCTTCACACCAACAGCCACAGATGTGGGCAGAGAAAAGAGATACCTGCAGTCACTGAATCAGAAGTTCGGTAACTGAGCACATTTCCGCAAGGTACCAAATATTCTGGTGGGCTTCAGAATGAGCTGTGCTTTGCTTCTGCGCTACCACCCATTCCTGACAGCAGATAACAATGTACAGTATTTTTCTAGGATGCAGTCTTGTACCTGGAAAGGCTCACCTTCATATAGGCATTGCCACACCAAGTTAGTCCTCCAGGTACTGCAAACAGCAGCCACAGCACTGTTGTGCTCCTTTTTGTACAAAGCACTACTTAAGATTTCCAAGAACAGACCAGTGCATTTTCCTCTTTCCAAAACTAATATTACTGCTACAGTAATCCTGGAAAAAGTGATACCCAGGGGAGAATCAAACGGTAATGGCAGAAGTTGTGAAAACAAAATGGCTTCCTTCCATCTGCAAAGCATAGCTGCTGGGGACGGCAAAGGGGGAATGCTTTGAAGAGGAATCTCTGCATTAAGAATTTATTTGGAAGTGTCAGACAGACACTGTCCTGCTGTGCTTGTCCCCAATTATCTGGAAGAAGTAAGATGGGGAGCAGATTGCAGTGCTTTGATCTGAAGCGGAACAAGGATGGTTTCATGATTTCAGTTATGTCGTGGCTGTTAAGAGGCAGCCAAGACTGAGATCTGTTCCTAAAGCCTCTCATACATCTTACAGTCTCCCATATCCACTGACCTCCTTTGATCGGAGTGATGAGCAGCCCCTTTTGCACCCAAAAGGAAAGCATCTGGTAGAAGAGGGCTGGTTTGCAACATAGCCACAATGCTGCAGTTTCAGGAGCAGCCCAACAAGTTTTGAGGCTCCTTGCCATCCCAAATGAAACAAGAGGCCTCCTCCTCTCTGCAGATACTTACCCTCACTTTCTCCTCCCCTGCACCTGGCTGCTCAGTATGAGCTCTTTCCCTCCTTAATGTCAGCACTTAAAAGACTTTTTTAGTAATACACTACACTTAAAAGCAAGGATACTTTTTTACTAAAGAGTCATGAAGAAGTGAGCAGCATGTGGGTCTTGGGGATCAGGACATCAGGCAGCTCTCAGATCTGTTCAGTTCAAGGACTTTTAATTTGCCTCCATAGTTTTTGTAACATTTGACAGGAGTCAAGCACATGCATGGATTTAATTTTTGTCTGATGACTCCTGGTATTCCTGCTTCCTATTGACTGCAATAGTGAACAGATACGTGTTCCTGGAAATGGTTCATGCCAATGCCTTCTTCAATCACAGCAAAAAAGAAGGAAACTCTGTCAGATTTAGGAAATACTTACCTAAAAATGTTGAGGTGGCTTGTTTTAATCAACTAAAGAATACAACAGTTAAGCATAAAATAAATAAACAAACATGCACTCCTTCTTATTGTGTAACACAGATAGATCTGTTTGTAGCACAGCACTTCATTAAAATAAAACAAATGCAAAGTGCAGCAATAAGGACATCCTAGCATCACATGTCCTAAATTCTTTGCCATAGACACATTCACAGTATCCTGTGTGGTAACCGGGAAATGAATATACTACATCATGTATGCATAAAATGATCCCATTTCAGAGACAATTGCATGTTTCACAGCACACGGCGCTTCCACATAATACCATAACTAATGGCTGCCACTTCTTTCACTTGAGAAAATAAACTGTAAGATGACGGTAATAACAGCCAGTAATTTACCATCTGATCTTTTTTGGAATACTTCATATAACCAAAAAAAAAACCTACTGCAAAGCTGCAATCTTCATTTTCTCTGTGCAAGCACACAGGATCTCCTAGAACACCACACATAATTTGAATAGCGGTTTAGAATTAAAAGCTGAATTAAAATAATTTACATAGTCTAAAACTTATCTACCAGGTAGCTAACCCACTTGATCACATTTGAACTCAAATTAGATCACTTGAAATATGCCGCAAGTGATAAAGTACTTCTGTAGTGTAAGGTAGCATAAGTTCTAAATCAGGAGGGACAAGATTATTATTATTATTTAAAAGGAAAACAAAACTGAGCCAATTTTCCAGTATCCTGAACATCAGCAGAAAAATGGTAAAATGATTCCCTCAATATTACTTGCCTCATACTATCTGAATACTCCTTAAAGGAGAGTGTCAAAACGATGTTACGGTAAAATTAATTCACAGTCATCAGAAGTGGAAGGGATACTGTCTTAAGCTAAATTCTCGCCTGATAAGAAACATCAACAGATGCCCATTCTGAAAAACAGACCTTTATCCTACTAGTGTGATCACAAGTTAAACCATGACACTGGAGGAACCTCCGGTCCCAATCTAGATAAAGAAATTTTTCTTTAGATAAGGTTTCATTTGCATTCTTCTTTGCAAGCAAAAGAAAGGGCAAGCCCTCCTTCTGAGAGGGTGGGGATTTTACTAACAGCAACCAAAAAAGATAACTAAACAACCCTTTATAACAAATTACCAAATACTCAAGCAAAGCACCTTTTGTGATCAGAAAAGTACCATAACTTGGTAACACAAATAATTTTTGTGTCATTGTTTCATTTGCAACAAAGATTCCAGCAATTCTAGGAGCAGTAACAATGCATTAGGTCATACTGCGAAGAAAAACAGGCATATAACAACACAGTAAAAGCAGAATCACATCATTCGGTCTAGCAGCATCAACGAGCAGCTGACTGGGACTCTTTATCACTTCAAAGATATGTTTCCCAAAATGTGCCCTCATTGAATTCTGGCGGATCCTGAGGTATGCTTTAGTTCACAGCATCACAAGATGTTCTTCAGTTTAGTTTCTTCAAGATGATTGTGTCATATGAAAGGGGAAAAACACTCAAGTTAAGGCCATCCTATGTGCCTTTAGTAGCCCCACTGCTTTGCCCTTACTCAACCTCAGCAAGACCTACCTTCCTAGCAATGTTTCTCTTTTTCTTTTTTGAATGGAAATTAACAGCCCTTCTCGCACAGAAAAAAAAAAAAAAAAAAAAAAAAAAAAAAAAAAAAAAAAAAAAAAAAAAAAAAAAAGTATTCCTTTTCCTCATCAGATGCCACATAAATCTAATATTTGTCTTTCTGGGTATCCTTTACCACATCAATCTCATATTGCAGGTGTCTCCGAAATGATCTGACTGGATTTATACTCACAATTATGCCTCACATGACCAGCACACTACCTGCACACTACATACAGCGAAGCTCAGTTCTCATTTAACGTAGGATAAATGCGAACAGGTTCAAAGATGGTCCAGATTTTTAAACATCCACAATATGCGAGCTCCATACTTGTGCCTGGGAATATCATGGAACGGATCCCCCTAGAAGCTACGTTAAGGCACGTAAGAGATGAAAAGGTCATCTGTGACAGCCTGGCTTCACCAAGGGCAGATCATGCCTCACCAATCACAGGGGAGGCCATCAAGATGATCAGAGAGCTGGAGCACCTCTCCTACAAAGAACAGCTGAAGGAGTTGGGATTGTTCAGTCTGCAGCCCTGACCATGGCACAGAGTTGTAACTGATGGTCTTTGAGGTCCCTTCCAACCCAAGCCACTCTATGACTGTGAACTCAGACAGTAAACGTTAGCCTGCAACAGCAAATGTGAGCTTTAAACAACCAAGCTCTAGCAATCCCCAAAACACACTCCAGAGGGTCAGATATTTCACTTCTTAACTGGCAAAATATTTAATCAGTCTGAATAATTACTTAAAGAAATGTAGATCCCTTGGTTCCACGTCTTTAAACATTAACATTTTCAGTTCGAAGAGAGAATAAGCCAGTTAAATATATATGTGTATATGTATATATATATATATTTAAGGCTATCCACAGTCCATTTTCTTTGATGTGGAAAAACACGCAGTAGACACTAACAAATGGAAATATTTACATATGATAAAAGTTTCTTAAGCCTACTTAATTATCAACTAAGAACCCGGTGGTCTGAATGCTATTTATGACGTTATGGTCCAAGAAACTAACTTAAGTCAATTTTCTCAATTAAAGCCTTCACAACTTGCAGAACAACAACAATAAAAGCCCTGAAAAATGTACCCAGTGAAACAGTTTAACTCAATTGCTGAATAAATCTTCCCATCTCAAACAGCTAAGATCACAGTCTTCTCATATTTCTTTAGGAGAGAATTATGAATTTTACAGAACAAAGCTGACTTTTTAAAACCCATTTATGAAAATCCATTTGAAAAAAAAAAAAAAAAACAAAACAAAAAAAAAACCAACAAAAAACACTAACATATATTAGCTTATCCCAAGTAAACACTCTTAAGCAAACACTAAAAGCACAAGACATTCTACAGAGTAGACAAATTTTAACTCTAATCCTACTATGTTTAAGAAAACCAAGATTACTTCCCTTTGATCTATGATAAAAGCCAGTCAGGGATAGTGTGCAGTACATCTTCCACTGTCTGCCCTCTGTACACTACTCCTAATGGAGCCGGTGGTTTTCAGCTCCTGAGAAAAACCAAGCCTTAAATACTCAGAAATGTACTACAGTGAGAAACAAAAGATACATCATATCACACGCTTCCAGAACATATTAACATATTCCCCTCCTCTTCTCTGGTAATACTGTAAGTGAAATTTTCAGCCATAGCTGGTAATTAATAGCTGGTAATCAAGTTAACATTAAGTTGCTTATATTGACACTTCATAGAATGAATCATAGAATGGCCTGGGTTGAAAAGGACCACAATGATCACCTAGTTTCAACACTCCTGCTATGTGCAGGGTCGGCAACCACCAGACCAGGCTGCCCAGAGCCACATCCAGCCTGGCTTTGAATGCCTGCAAGGATGGGGCATCCACAACCTCCTTGGGCAACCTGTTCCAGTGCATCACCACCCGCTGTGTGAAAAATTTCCTCCTAATATCTAACCTAAACCTCCCGTCTTAGTTTAAAACCATCCCCCCTTGTCCTATCACTTTCCATCCTTGTAAACAGTAATTCCCCCTCCTGTTCATATGCTTCTTTCAAATATTGGAAGGCCACAGTGAGGTCTCCCCAGACCCTTCCAAGCTAAACAAGCCCTGTTCCCTCAGCCTTTTTTGATAGAAGAAGTGCTCCAGCCCTCCGGTCATCTTAGTGGCAAAAGTTTCAAATACAAATCTAACAAGACAATGTATCTGTTTGCACCAACAGCACAGACACATCATCAAGAATCAGCTCTACACAGGGCTTCAAAGTTTCTGCCACCAGGGTGAAGAAGGCCACTCTGCGCCAGGAGAACTTCACCAGAACCCAACATCTGCCCCCACCACCAATAGCAGATAATAAGCCATAATGTCACTTAAATCATGAGACGGAATGTGGTACTTCATGCTTCCCAGGTTAAAGGTTTTATACATTAATATATACTAATAGAAACTAAACATATGGTTAATACTTTGGTTGCTCCACAAGTAATGCCTTGTATTTTATAACACGACATTATTGGTATATTGGCAGTAGAGGTTAAGCCTTCCCTTAAACACCTTCCTCCTTGTCTTCCTGACTATACTGCTCTTAGCTTAAGTGGCACAGCCTCAGGATTCAGCCTCTACTCCCTCTTTCCCGATAATTTTGTATCCTCATATATTTCAGAGGCACCTATTGGATGTGGGTTCCCCATCTGACAGAGGGACATAAATACATGTCACCCATTTTCCACACAAGCTCCCCAGCTAGCTGCCAAAGGAAGCTGACAGCAACATCTCTTCAACCGCAGCAGCTGATGCGCTGCAGGGCAGACCACACCTCCAGACCCTCTGGAGGGGATCTTACCTGAATAGCAATGACCATTTCCTTTGAGACAGGTGTCTCCACTGCAACGGGAGGGAACAGGCACAATTTCTTCTGTGGGCTAACTGCAAACCACAATGTTCCCACTGACATCTCTAATTTTTTCTCCTGACTACAAACAATTGCAGGCACTAGGCCCAGGTAACATGAAACCAGTGCCTAATTTTTCAGCAATACATGAGATACATACATGGGTTTTCCTTGAAACTCTACCCAGCAATTTCTTGACTTATTATATTGTTATAGCAATTTCTGGCAAAATTTTAAAGCAAGCTACTCTGAAAACAAATTTATGAAAGAAAAATGAGACGAGAGAGAGAAAGATTCAGTCTCTTTTTCCACATACAACTCATTTTAATTATCATCCTGAAGGCAGATCAGTTAATTGCCAGGAACAGCTGATTAATCATTACTTTTCTTTTGAGGTAGAAGTCTTTACATACTCAGACAGAAATCTTAGCATGAACTAAAACCAGACCTTGTTTGGCATTTATTTTGCAGTCTGACTCTGTTTCCAAACTATTGTTTCTGCAACATAATGGTAACTCTACACTGCTTAGGTACATACTCTCATTGTCTTTCAACATCTGAAATCAGTTACACCACCTAATAAAGTACTGTATTATGTTTTTCAAGTTAAGCATCCAGATGTGTCTCTAGGTCTAAATCAATATGAAGGTTTTATTTCACAGAATAACGGGATTTTCTTCAAGGCGCTAGAGCAGAAATATAATTTGTTTCTATTTTTCTATACCTAAGGGGATCTCAAGCAAAGAACAGAACTGTAATTTTAAAAAAACAAAAACAAACAAACACCACATAGGTTGCTCCAAAAGTAATGCCTCCTATTTATTTCCATGGAAACTACAACAGATAGAAAGAGCACAATAACACTATTTAGTAAAGCACATACCCAGCTACAAAATGTTCACTTTCAACACAAGTCTCACCTATTAGCTATGCATTTTTTGCTAGCAATTAACAAAAGCCTGCAGGCTGCATCGGTAAAAATCTGCACCAGTGAAGGTGACCACCCTCACTGTCACCACTGCTGAAATGCACCATTCGGCCTCACTGCACTCACATCCACTGTTTGGTCTCCATCAACATTCAGCAAATGTCATTGAATGAAAGTGAATGTCATTTTTTCCACATGGAGTAATTCAATGACGCATCTTTGCTTCATATGCACTTCCATGCCAGACACCATTTTGTCAGACTACCCCTCAGCTGCCATCTGTCTTAAGGCAACAAAATTATAATCAATTACGTATTTTGACTGTATTATATTTTATTTAATATGTTTATATTATATTTATATAAATGTTTACATATACATATATTTAATATATATTATGTAGATATATATACACACATATAGACATACGTATCTATCTACACACATTCTTTTGGTGAACCAACAGTACTCAGGCTGAGAAGACTTAAATGCCAAACAGAGCAGTCTGCAAATGAAAGTATGCCAAAACCAGGGCCTGCAGTGGACACACAGCAAAACGACAATGACAAAAGTTCTTGAAAGGCATCCTGCCTTCTGGACTGAAGAAATGATGTATTTCACCTGGGAAGAACACTGTTCTGTGGGGCTTTATTTTAGATCAAATGCACATGTCGGTATTTGAAATTGGAAATAAGACATGGCAGGGATAAATAAAGCAGTCCCCAGCTGCCACAGTTTATTATCAAAAAGTAATATAACTAGAGAAATTATTTGGATTTACAGATGTTCTCCATTAAACAGAGGTCTTTTGGAATGTGCCGTTTCATACAAGTGAAATCTCCAAACCATGTTCAGGCTTGTGAGGGGAAGAAGATCCATCCAGCCCACAGGTTGCTTCTGGGATGAGTACTGGTGGTCCAGCGCAGGTTAAACATGGCAACAGGCACCCACATGTAGGTGACTGCACTACAAAATGGGCTACCCAGAATCTCACCAGCACAGAAAGAATACCCAGAGACCATAGAATGGCTTGGGTGAGAAGGAACCTCAAAGACCCAAACAGTTCCAATCCCCTGCCATGGGCAGGATTGCCACCCACCACATTAAGATGCCCAGAGCCCCATCCAAACTGGCCTTGAAACCCTATGGGGATGGGGCACCCACAGAATCTCTGGGCAGCCTGTACCACTACCTCACCTGTTCTCTTATTTCCTATCTCTGTAACTTTGGCTTCAAAATCAGCATGCCAACCCACCTACATCACTGCCCCTTTCTGTTATTTGTCACACCACATAATTCTTTTCCCTGTCATCAGTGATTTTTAAATTCACATGGGAAGCTCTTTCTATGCTGCAACTCAGATAGAATTAACTCAGAAACATCCGGATGGCTCCCTTGCCCAGGAAGCCAGGCTGCCTGACCACAGGGTCCCTTCAGGCCTCATCAGCTTCAGTCCCATGACTCTTCAAAGCTTGACAGGGGTAGTGTAATACACTGGTTCACATCACCAATAATATCAGTGAAGAGCCCATAAGCTTATCTGGAAACCCAGCCAAACACCAACAACACCATATTTACAGTTACATTAAACATCAGTCATTTAGCCAGGTCACAGCTTATTCTTTGACTTTTCTCTGTTCTACTCTGTGAACAAAAATGGGTGTTGAAAGGTTAAATACTTGACCTACATTTATTACATCCTTATCTATCACTTGAACTTGTCGGTTTGTGTAAAAACATTACCAAGTTAATTCAAACAGACAAACTTTCCACAATTGCATACTAGTTGGTATTAGTTCAGCACACTTCTCTCAGCATCTGTTAATTCAGTCCCATCATGCCCATCACAACATCAGGCCTCAAGACTGACTTTCCAGGCACTTCCACGCAGCTCACCCAGCACCTTTCCCTGGATGAGGCAGAGCATGCTTTTCAGGTAGCACCCTGTCCTGAGAACTTAATGGTGATGCTACGACAGCCTAAGCAAATGGTCAGGTTGAAGTTACTGGCGAAGGGGGAATGACAAGTGACCATTTCCGGTGCTTACCCACTCACCAACATCAGTGTCCTCTCACCTCCATAGGCAGCGACAAAAATCTCACCATGGCTGCAGCACAGTCCACCCAAACTATGTATCCAACTGTATTCTCAACCTCTCCTCCCCAGCAGCCCATACAAAAAAAAACAAAACAAACACAGCCCCAGCCCCAGTCTGTGTTGTACAATATTAAGTCATCTTGTGTAATCTAATAAAATAGAGACATAACACTGATGTCATCTTCTCATCTCTGAAATCACTCCAGAAGTAAACCAGAAACTGGGGGTATAGAGGGGTCAGGACAGGGATGCAAGTAGCATAAACACAGCAGGGAACTTGTTGTTCAGCTTTTCCAAATTTTCTGCAAGCAATCCTTTGTCCCTGAGGATTTTAAAGGATACTGTTTAATGGTTGATGTTACTGGACTGAAATCTGTTTTCCTATAAACCTGAGAAAAGAGCTACGCTGTCTCTTCCAAATTCTGTGCAACGCTTACTAATAAAAACCTCGCTGTTTTTTCACTCTCATTTGCAGCTATACCATTTCTATCAAGTACTGCACCGACTGTAAAGCTGCAGTTTGCTTTGTCCCCGACACAGTAAACTCGATTTCGCAGTCCTTAACCCAGGGATCAAGACAATCACACCCATGGGGCACACTTAGTTTAAACAAGATTTGCAGCTGGTTCCCCTTTGTATAGGTAGTGATCTAAAATGTATAGTTCTGATTCCTTTTGTTCCTCTAACAGTTGGAGCGCAACCGTGTATCCTGTACAGATTACCACTTACGTACACAATGCAATGTTAAATTACCAACAGTCAGTGCCCAAAGATTTAAGCCACCTGTGAGGTGAAACATGACAAGATTAAGTTCTGAGAGCACTGATTATTATCCAACTCCAAATACAAAAGATTAATGTAGGGAGGAAAAAAACAAACACTACCGAAAAACTCAGTTATTTTTTTACAGGTGGAGATATACACAAATACTGTGCATCTTAGGTGGGCACCTAGAATCTAGTGGCTGTCACTGGGGAGCATTATGTTTTGTGTCACGATGGCCAAAGAGACACTGCAAACATCTGAAAACTTTAAATCAGCCACATAGCTGCATTCAGGAGCTGGGGACCAGACTTCAGGATCCAGAGACTCTCTGGCAATTTTGTCCTCTGAAACAGTTCACAAAAAAAGTGCGTGGACACTCCTCTGAGTTCTAAGGCAATTGGAAATAGGCATGGCATGGTTAATGCTGAAAAGGAGTTCAAACAGTTACTATACCAGCAATGCTGATTTGGTTCTTTAATTAACTGTCCAATTTACATTTAGGATTTCTATACATGCAAAAGTGACTTACTCTCATATATATGAACATAAGTACTTGTATAACAGTACATATATAACAGTGTATGTAGTGTGCATAATACCCATATAACCTTAAGCCAGATCTCCACCTGTACAGCAACAATAACACTGCCAAATGGGTACTCTAATTCAGTGCTTTCAAGAGAAGTAATTTTCTTTCCGTTCAGACCAAAAAGCTCATGTAAACTTAAAATACAAATATTCCATAGCCAAAGGCTGTCCACAGCTATCTCTAGGATTATTAAAATTTTCATCATTTTCTGCTACAATTTGACGCTGATATTTTCCCATGCGGTTAGTAAGCAGCTACAGAAAGGAATGGAAGATTACCTCTCTTCAGTGCTGGTCAGCATCTGAGACAACTTCAGGAAGATCCCAAGCTTTTGTTAACATGAACTCCACAGTGCGTAATGGTCTTAAAAAGAACTGTTCCACATAATATTGCTCTGAAAGCACACCCTCTTGCAAGCAAGCCAGCAGAAGAACACAGCACAGCTTTTTGCCCTCCCAATGGGATGGGGAGAGAATTGGGAGGGGGGGATTGAAACAAACAAAACAAAAATAAAAAAATAAAATAAAATTCAGAGATGAAAGAAAAAAAAAACAACAAAAACAACCCCCCCACCAGTGATACATAACATAATTGCTCACCACCCGATGACCAACACCCAGCCAGTCCCTGAGCAGCATCTGCCCCCTGGCCAACTCCCCTGAGCTTTACAGTTTTTACATCTCACACCAGGAATATCCCTTTGGCAGTTTAGGTCAGCTGCCCTGGCTCTGTCCCTTCCCAGCTCATTCTGCCCAACAGCCCCTCACAGCAGGACAGCATCAGGAGCTGAGAAAACGAAATGTCCTTGGTTCAGTGCAGCATTGCTGAGCAACAACTAAAACACTGGTGTGTTATCAGCACTGTTTTTCTCCTAAAAGCTCCTAAAGCAGAGCATCGTACAACTCCGTGAAGAAAATCAGCTCTATCCCACCTGAAACCAGGATGCTCCTGAACAGAAAGGAGACAAAACGCAGAAGGTATTATTCAACACATTCATTTTCCCTCCAGAATGGAACTGTTTCCCTCTACATCAATAACAGCAGGTTTTCTGAAAGCAACTGCAGGTTTATCACAGCTCATTCATGGTTTAACTATTACTTAGAATTAGCCTTTTTAAGAATTGGAATTTTTCTATTTTATGTTCTAGTATATACACTTAATTCAACTGATAAAAATGATCGAGATATTATTTTTCAATTCATTTCTACAGGGGAAAACTCCTATTCACCAAGTCTCAGAATGCCTAACCTAAGCTAGGCCAATATAGTCAGTTCCACATCTTCTGAGCAAAACTAAACATTTCCCAAGCTGTGCATAGTTTCAGCTCCTGAAGAGTTGGAAGGCAGGGCAGCCTTACAAAATTGGAAGATATTTAAAGCGACAGCAAATGATTAATGTTAGCTCTTCCCTCAACCATTCTGAGACTAAAAGCAAATACAACACATGCAGCGCGGCTCTTCAGAGAAATACAGAAACAACCAGTACATGCTTGTAGACCTTTACACTCTAATCATTTGATACCACACAACAAGGCTCTCATATTGTACCTCTTCTACACAGACGAGGACTGCATAGACGACTATACACTTCCTTGAAGTGGCTGGCCTTCTGGTTCATACCATGGGAAGCAGCCAATGAACATTGTTCTGGTTGGCCTGGTGCATTTCCCAAGCAGCTGCAGTAGTGAGAGAACTGCCTTTTTGGACCCTGCTCACCAAGACATTTGCTTAAAGCTTGCCTCAGCAGCTCAGTGTGTCTGCTGTCAAAGGTACCCCTGCCTTTTCTAGACAGGGAGTGATGGCATCTACCTAACAGGTTATAATTTTTATAGAAAGTCCCATCATCATAAAAACAAAACCTTCATGCCAGCAGCAGCCATATAGCAAGGAGTTGGTATACATTATGTAACTACTTCTGGCTTCCTGTTTTCCTCCAGCTAGCAAAACTGAATGGAAGATAACTCGGACACCGATGTTTCTCACTTGCACTCCCAGGTCTTCTTAGACTCTGCCCATGTTCCAGCTTCCAGCATCACTCATACCCACATAAAAGAGCAACAGTGGATAGCAGTCTATATTCTTGACAAGCTGTGGCACTTTCTTGGCATTGCCATGGATCTTGGTTCTCAAAAGGCTACAAACCACTCAAGTCTCCCTGTCAGACTGGCAGAGAGATGTCTCAGTGCATTTTAACAGTCACCCACTACAAGCATATGGCATTCCTTTTCGTGATATCCACTTCAGGCTGCCAGTATGGTTTCTTCTTACAGATCCTGGTCATAAGTATTATATAGCTGTAAGAGCTTCCTATCTGTAGTGAAGCAGAAGGGTGGGGACTGAAGTGGAGCCCTGCTTTTGTGAGTCAGCAGGGACCAGGTGCCTCCTACTCAGAGTTGTCTTTTGCTGGAACATGATTATTAAACAATCTCTCTCTAATATTATAAAGCTTTTTAACTTCTTCTTGCAGCTCAGCCACTTGTCATAAAGGGTCACCCACCTGTGTGCATCTTGTGTGTGTACTTATCACCAGGAGAAGGTTCAGGGCACTTGGTGCAACTGACTGCATGAACCAAAGTCTCCTATCTTACTGGCTGTGTCTCAGTGAGTGCAAAAGACATCTCTGGGGATTTCCCTGAAGGAGTGCAAGTGCCCATCTCCATACTGGCAGAGATTAAGAGCACTTTTCCTGGTTTTGAACCTGCAAGCAAGGTGCAGCGCCCTGCCTGCATTAACTGCTATCGCAGCTCAAGTTCACTTAAAAACAAAGCAAAAGCCAAAACTGTTCTCTTAGAAAAGAGATAGAGAACAGACAGCTTGGTCAGTCTAGGTCAATGTAAGACATTGAACAGATTATCCCATTTAATTTTAACATATGTGACTAATGTAATCTTTTCTATTTGACAGGAAACAGTTTCAGAGAAAATGATTTCAGTACACAGAGTAACACTGACACGTAACCTACATTTTCTTCATTTCAACCAAATATCACCTTGTTTTCTCATTTCACCACTTAACAAAGCCATTAAAATAAGTTCTGTTTTGCTCAAAAGTAATCCTACCAACCTTTGATCGGTTTAATACCTTCCTCTTAATGTCTTTAATTTTATCATCACTTTTTCATAATAGGAGTCTCAAAGAGCCTGCAATTCAAACAAACATACATTATTCCAGAAAAGAGAGGTAAATTACAAAATAGGGAAGAGATGTGTTTTCTTTTCCCTCTTTCCTAGTCCATAGGTTATTTTCACATATAATAATTAGAACTGATTTTTTTTCACCATGTAAAACTCAGATCTCAAGTACTCTCAACATTTCTGAGCATTCTCACTCTTTCTTACTATCAGTTTTTAAGGTTCTCAGTCCCACCTCCTTTTCAATTTACACTACACAGCTGCTAAATAACAGTTTTCAATATACATCCCAATGTAATGGTTTTCCTGCTGTTATTTTTAATTTGGGAAACTGGATGCTGAGCAAGGGATGATACTACAAGGTCTGTATCTGCTAGCATTTTCTTAACAGATTTCTGTCCTGAAAAACTATATATTTTATAATATATAGTTGACTCAGCCCAAAAGTCAACTCTGAATTTTAGAAAAAAAAATATATAATTAAGAAATCATCTCAATTATGGCCAAATAACACTTTGTTACACATCTAATCAAAGAAAATTAGGGTTTTATCTCTGTATGCTAGACTAGAAATACTATCCCGAAGATAGCTATGTAACAAGTAATCAGATTTTTTCTAATACTAAATAGTATAAAAAGTCAAATACTTTGCCACTTGCTTTTATATATTTCAGACAGCACGTGTCTAAAAACTGAACAGCCTCCATATTAAAATAGCTTTCTATCATGTTCTAGCATAAACAAATGGATGGTGGTGAATCTAGCAGCTGAGCTAAGCAAAGACATCAGTATACAGACAAGTAAGCAAAAGGGAGACAAAACAATTTCCCTCTAGAGGCAGAAACTCATCTAGCCATGTAAAAACAAATAAACAAAAGAAAAAAGCATATAATAATTAGGGAAAATTGTTTATCTTCTGTTTCTGAATTGATACAATAAAGAACAGATACAGCTGCAGTGTGGGCCACATCCATGAAATCTGTGAGGTCTCCTGGACCAGACTAGAAGCAACCAAACATCTATGCAAAAGGGAAGAGACAAACCAGTACTTCATGGTTGCGTTAAGTCAGAGAAGGAGATGAAGATTTCCACTCAGTGATTGCTTTCCCTCTAACCGTCTGACAGGTAAGGGACACTACTGCAGTAATGCAGACCTTATAAATAACGATGCACTACCACCTTCAAAGCAAAGCAGATGAAACAGAAGCCATACAAAACCTTGGCTCTCAGCACAGCCATGTTGCTGGGGGAGGGACCAACTGCTGAATTACCTACTCCACTTTAAGAGCATACAAACTTCACAGGGAAGAAACAAACATCAAGCTTCTGCTGCACAGCCAGGTTTAGAGTGGCTATACCCATTTATAGCAATTTTCCCCTTGAAACCTTCATCTTGGTCACAGATACAAAGAAAGATAATAATAATTAATAAAAATTAAGGCTTAAAATGTGGGTCTGCCTCTACATACTAAAGACAATACTGAAGTGCAGTTTACATTCCTTTCATTCTTCACAAATGAAGACTAGGACAACATTCCTCAACCCTTAATGGAGTAACAGGACATGCCTGTAATGATAAAAATAATAACAGTAATTGAAACTAGCTAAATACAGAGCTACTGTTATGTACAATTCATCCAATATCAAATAATCATCACCTACATGGGATCAAGCACTCCCTCCGTGGGTTTGCAGATGACACCAAGTTTTGTGATGCAGCAGCAGCCAGAATACTACTATACCGCTGAGAAACTTCATAAAGTCACCAGCTGCAAAGAGCAGAATACAAATGAACGCCCACCAGTGGGAGGACATTAAAATTTTAAACAGGACAGTAGTTTACAACAAGAGCAGCAGAATACTTACTATGTGGCAATGATATAAACACAGATCAGGAGACACACATTTTCTTTTCACAAGCAGATTTCAGATTCAGTGTTGAGCCCTTGTGTTCAACTTCTCACCCTCCCTAAGATCTTCTATCCCTTCCTCTCTTCATGAGGACATTGCCCAGTGAGTAACACTGTGCTAGACAATGGCTGTGAGTATTTCTTACTGCTTGAAGTAGTAATGTTAGCTACTCTTATCAATTACTATTCATTTAAAAAACAAAAAACACAAGAAAAACACAACCATACCTCCCCTTTTCTGAATAAGGAGATATAAAATGGAGTTTCAAGCTTCTGAGGCTCTGCAGGAAACCATGAGATATAAACATTATAAAAAAAACAACAACACTGCTTTTTAGAAAAGAAACAGGAAATAAGCTTCATATTTTTTAAGAATTTGACTGGGGAGGGGCACCTATTGGTCCAAGCCACGCCACGAAAAGTAAGCATTAGATAATCTTTTCCCCCTAGACTGCAAACTGGTTAACCATGTTACACAATGGGACTATAATTGCCCATTCTTCATTATCAGACCAACATCTGCCTGAAATGAGTCATGCTGTCTGAAGAATTCAGAGATACTGTGGAGCATGCTATGTGTTTGCAAACATGGCTGAAGTACACTATCACCCTTAACATGCTGGATAGATGATGGAAGAGCATTGGACGTTGCAGGCCTTGACTTCAGCAAGGCTTTTAACACTGTATCCGATGATGTCCTTGTAGATAAGCTTAGGCATTGGATAGATGAGTGGACAGCGGAGCAGAATAAGAACTGGTGACAGACGATCCTCTAGCTGGATCCCAGTGTTCCCCAGGGGCTTGATACTGAGCCTGATCTTGCTCATCACCTTCATCAATGATCTGGATGAAAAGATGGATACTAAGGAGACCCTTAGTAAATTTGCTGATGATGGAAAGCTGGAAGGAGTGGCTTGGCCACCATTCAGTAAGACCAGGACGGGCTGAAGATTTGGATCAGGATGAGGTCCAACAAGGGCAAGAGTAAAGTCTTACACATGGTGAGGATGCATGCATCAGTACAGCTCAGAGGCTGACCTGCTGGAAAGAAGATCTGCAGAGAAGGACTTGCATGTCCTGGCAGACTGCAGGGTGGCCATAAGCCAACCGTGTGCCCCTGTGGCCAAGGCCAAGGGTATCCTTTTTAAGAAAAGCATGGTCAGGAAGTTGGAGAAGTTCTTCTTCCCCCACTGTTCTGCCCAGATAAGGTCACATCTGAAGTATTACGTCCAGTTCTGGGCCTCCCATTTCAAGAAAGATAAGGATCTACTGTAGAGAGTCCAGCAGAGGGTGACAAAGATGATTACAGACCTGCAGCACCTCACTCCTGAGAAAAGGTTAAGGGACTTGGAAGTGTTTAGCTTGAAGAAGACAGAGAGGATCTTCTCAAATACTCAAAAATACCTAAAGGACAGTAGTCAAATGAATGGAACTAGGCTCCTTTTGGTGGAGCACAGTGACAGAACAAGGGTCAATGGGCACAAACTGGAACAAAAGAAGTTTCATACAAACATGAGGAAAAACTTTACTTTGAGTGTGACATAGCACTGAAACAAGCTGTCCAGAGAGATTTTGGAGTGTCCTCTGGAGATACTCAAAATCCATGTGGACGCTTTCATGTGCAACCTACTGCAGAGAACCTAGTTAGCGAGGGGTTGGACTAGATGATCTCCAGAGGTCCCTCCCAACCCCTAAGATTCTGTGAATCTGTGACAATGAATGATTTCTTCACCTAGGCAGACACGGGTTTGAACTTTCACACTATCACATTCAGAAAAATACAAGTGAGCAGTAACAGTACCAATTTCTATCTATTTTTGTTCAGTATTTATGGTAGAAGAAAGTAGATAGGAAAGGGATGTGTTCATTTTCCCAGTTATCCAGCTAGCTTTTCAAACATCCTCAGTGCAAAACATTTTTTAAGGCAGAAACTAATATACCCTGTGTAGTCATACAAGGAACCATGAATGGACAGTAAAATCAATAAACATCAGATTGATGCCTGCCTATGTAGATTATCCCTTGACAAGAACTTTGTGAACACAGACAAGAATTCAGAATGAAAAAACTTCAAATCAGTTATTATTATTTTTTTCATGTTAGAAATTGTCAAGCAAGTTGTTTATATCTTCTAGACTCAAATAATGAAGAACAAAATTCCCTAACAACCCTGAAAGATACATCTTTCTATTGATATTATCAATACACTCTAAATTTAAACTGTGATTCTGACATGGAAAGAGGATAGCAGTAAGGACTTCTAGGAGTATATTTAAATAATGATTTCCCTTTCAAACTTAACCTCTGAACATTATTTTTACAGTTTTCTCCCCCAGAATAACATCTAGTCACATAAAGGCCTGGTGAAAGAATCGTAACTGTGGATACTAAGTTAGAGGTCAGTGATCAGTTAATAGACTGACTGATAGCTAGGCCATTTATCCTTCTTCTTTTCCCTCCTTTCTTCCTCAGCATAACTCAATAGCAAAAGATTAAATGAAAAACAAACAAAAAAACATCAAGATTTCCTTCAGAGTGTTTTCACAATCAGTTCTAACACATGAGCCCCTCAGGTATAGTCCCCAGTTCTCCGACAAAGAACTTCATTTTACTGAAGAGCACTTCAGCTTCAAGGTAGGCTGTCAGGCATATAAACAGTAGCTTCACATTATCTGACATACTACTCACAAGCATAATCAGTTAATGCCATGGCTAAGCCTTCACCTGTCCATGTAGGAGAGGTGTTTGAGTGGAACAGAAAAGCTGGTCCACTCTCTAGTCTAAACAGATTTATCTTCCTTTATCAATTCAAAAACACACAGCTGTGATACTGTTGACTATGACTAACTCTGTCTGGCACAGGTTTAATAAACCTTCAGAGAGCAGAACTGTATTTGCTGTGTGCAAATACATCATCAGTTCAAATATTTACAGGTACCAGAAGATGACATTTGAAGATCAGAAGACTTCTGGGATTTTCAACAGTTTATTCCTAAGGTAGTCATAAAATAGTCCTGAATTAGCATTCACTCAACATGCAAAGATCAAAGGAACTACTGTATACAAACAGCCCAACATAACAAAACAGCACTCACGGCTATTTACAATAAACTTCAATAGCCTCACCTACACAAACCCAAACACTGCTTCTCAGACCTCTGCACACTCCTGCCTTCCCCACCTCCAAAGCCACATACTTCAATTCAGCTCATTACAGACTGTGAAGTAAATGGAGCACTTGATAAACATACTCCAGTGGGAGATGTGGAAGCAGACTACAAATGCAATGAAGGGACATCCTACTACCTACAGTAAGACCCTTGCCTCTGTAGCCGGGCCCCTACTGCAATGAGATAATGAGGAATTTAGCTGCTGCTAACACTGAGTGCACGGAATGGGCTAATACCAGCTACAAAAAGAAAGAAAGCTCTATGGCAGCACAATCACTGAGCAATTTATCCACATCCAGGCAAAGCTGCTCTCCCCCACATCTCAGACTACAGGGAAAAGGAACATAAAAAATTTTAGGAGTAGAAAAATAGAGGGAATATTCAGGTGGTCAGACATGAAGACACCTGCAGATACAATCTGGAACAGAAAGCACTGGCAATTTAACTTCCATAGCCACTTTAGAAAAGCCAGCAATACCCTGTTAAGTGTATCAACACATGACAAAAAAATCCAAGAATGCATATGCAACATATGGCTCCATGTTCATTAATGCCAAAATGCCCATCTAGTACTCAATCAGCAGGTATAATTGCCATGCAGCAAAGACCCCAGAGCAAGTGTGAACACAGTCACATTTCTGTCCAGTTCAGCACCACCTTCATGAGGTCTTCAAACCAGTGCAGGAGGACAAACAATACCTGACCTAGCATTATTGGTTGTAGACAGACAAATAGTATCTGACACAGAAAAAAAAAAAAAAAAAAAAAAAAAATGTTAGCATAAACTTAGTAAAATTCAGGCTGAAAGGGTATGTTTATGGTAGATCTTTGCATCATGTGACTATGCATATTTGATCTGACAGTGAGTGCCTTAAAGATATACCACTGAACCCACACTCCAAATTAATCCAGTAAATCAGTGGCTGGAGAAAAGCCCAATATCCTTCTTCCCGTACCTCTCCGTCTCATTCAGAGGTACAAGGACTTTCTAACTTTTCTCTAACTCCAAAGGCAATCTCACATATTATGTGTTTATGTCAGCAGTTAATATGTAGTATAAAAGAGAAGGGCTAAGAAAGACAGATCTCCCAGACAAAATAAAATTTCACACAACTGCTGGAGAAAATAAATCAGAAAAACCAAGCTAGCATTACAGACATAGCCACTTAGATTCCCCAAACAAGACAACATGTATTATCTCATCTGGCATTTTAGTAAGGCTGAAATGAAACATAATTTGTAGTTAACACCAACTGGCAGAAGAAAGACAAGAGTTCATGGTAATGTCTGTGTTTTGTTAAAAAACGTACTTCTGTCTTAAATTATAAGGAAAATGAATAGGAGGCTTTCAGTATAAAGAATACAAGATTTGTAGATGCTACCCTGAGTTGCTAGCTCAGAGAAAATTGCGTATTGAGTTTATGCAAGTTAAAAAGACAAATCTAAAATTATGTCAGGTCAAATCTTCTACCCAGTACCCCTGCTCTCTCCAAGAGCAGCCAAAAGCAGATGTCTGGGGAAGAGGATAAGAATAGTGTAAGCATTTAGTCATACTTTCCCCAAATACTCTCCAGTCTCCAACAATTTGCAGTTCAGCGTCTTTCAAAGTCAGAGGTCATGCTTATGCATTTAATAATCCCCTACAGACCTTTTCTTCTTTTCATTTTGTCCAGTCTCCCTTTGAATTGCTATAAATTTTTGGTATCCACCACACCACATCCTGTAGAATTACACAATTTAATGATGTGTGAGTGAAACAATATTCCTCTTTTTTTTTTGCTATTCTGAATCCAACACCTTCTAGTTTCATTGATGAGCCCATTAGTTCTCATACTGGGAGAGACAATAACCCCTATCACTCTTGGCATCCTAGGTTTGATTTTATAGAAGTATCGCTGCATCCTCAGTTGGCTATTTTCCTCATCAATTTAAATGTACTTTGAATGGAAAATGCTATACATTTGCACTGTCCTTGTAAGACTTACCTGGGTGTTTCCCAGTTCTAATGGAACCTTCTAATGGTGCATAAATGCAGGTAAGCACTGAAGATATAAGTACCCTCAGGATACAGATGGCAGACTTGTGCCTCACCCCTCTAAGAAAGAATCACAATAACCTAGATTCCTAACATTCCACTTGATTTTTTAACTGTGACATAGTCATGGAAACATTTATTGTCCAAGATCTCATATCTCAGAGATAAGTCAGCCCAGAGACCATCACTTTCCAACCATTGTATGTCTGGTCTCCTTGTACCAACATTTTCATCAGCTCTTTTTCAACACTCAGTTGCATATACTGTTTTATTGCCTAGCTTCTTGGTCTTAAAAAAGTTTTTGCAGGTGCCTGTTACCAGGAATAACACATCAGCACATGTAAATACTACAAGTTATTATTTCTTCCGAATCATGTATTAACAGCACTGTAAGTCAAACAAATCAATGTGCATTTCTACTGGTAGCCTTCCTCTCATGTAGTAAGAAGCCATTTATGTCCACCCTTGGTTTTTTGCTTTCTTGCCCATGCAAAGCTTCTTTGCTTTTGCCCACCATACCAGATTGTTTTCCTCAAGAGCTTTTCTGAATTCTTAGAAACATAAAAATCACCCCTATCTCCATTATCTATGTGCTTCCAGGTCTATAAGCCACTACTGCCCCTTGAAAAACTTATGTTCTCTCAACCCCATTATCTCAGGTTTCCACTAACTCTATTTCTTGGTACACCCACATGTTGCAGACCACAGTCTGCAGACCCTTGTTCCCGTGGTCCCCTGAACCTCCCCCAGATTCCCTGTGAAGCTATGTGAATGTGTGGCAACACATTCACCATTCACTGATGCCTTTCATTACTTAAGTGTTTCAAATAAAACGTCACAGCACATTTAACAGTTACTTCATTTCTGAATTAGTTCTTCTGCACCTCCCAACAACAGTTCCAAACTGACCTTCTAACAAGTCTTCCATGACAAAGAATTCCATTGCAAAAACCTCTATTCATTTCTCCTACTGCACGAAGAAAAGCAAAACACCAACTTAACCTTTCTATTATGGCCTCACCTTATTCCCTGATAACTTGTTGGCCCTACAGACCTTCTGGAGAAATTCCCACTCCCCAGCTTATTCCTCAGACTCTTCATTAACCAGCCTCCTTGCACTCACTTAGTTTTGCCAGAGTTCATCATTTCTCCATTCCTCTTTCTGTATTTTCAGAACTAAAGCCAATAGTCCTGAAAATGCATTTTTCAATGAGCACTGATTCTGCAATGGCCTAGTATTCGTATTATGAAAACAGCTAAGGATGTAGGGCATTAGTTTCTTATGAGAAATATTATCTCCATCACCTGTGGGCTAGCTGAAAGACTTCAGGAGAAAGGAGGCTCTCTCCAAGCATTAACATCTGCACAAATTGCTTTTCCCAACCAACAGGATCAGATGAAGTCCAGTGAATTTTTCATTCCTTAGACTCTTCAATACATACAGCTAAAACACTTGCACTACTAGGAAAATACTTGAAGAGCTGAGAATTCAAAATGACAAACCGGAGGAATGACTTGAGAAACAATTATCAACTTCAGTAACAACATGTGCAAAATGCTACAGGCAGGCAGAAACAATAAGCAGTAATACAAAGAGCGAGAAGGCCATCTCATAATGCTTGGACAAGGATCTGCCTGAACATGGAACAGTTACAGAGCTGCAAGACAAGCACTGGATTAACAAACATGGAGAGGATCCTTCTCCATTTTATTCAACAGCATTAATCCTCAAGGCTAACAGAATCCTAATTCGAACATAAAGCTTCAAAATAGATCTGAGACAGTGAAAGATAACTCAAGAAAAGTAACAAGAATAACTGAAGTAAAAGAAAAAAAAAGCACTTCTGAAGTGAAATAACTGAGCTTGAAAAAACAGTGGGCTAGAGTAGGTAAGAAGCAAAACTAATAAAACACATTCTTAAGAAGAAAAAACAACTGTTTTCTCAGTCCAGTACAGATACAGGATGGTGTTAAACTACAATAAGAAATGTATGAATTTGTGATAACATATAAAGAAAATTTCTCATAGCAAGTTGATATAAGGGAGACTGCTGGGGCAACAACTCTCAGAAGATATCTAGATGATCCTAACTGGAGGCAGATGAATGGACTGGATGAATTCATAAGGTCTCTTCCCGTCCTGTTTTTTTAGGATCATTTCATATAATCACAGTACATCCCAAGCTGGAAGGGACCCACAAGGACTAAGTCCAAGCCCTGGCTCTGCTCAAGACTATCTAAAATTCAAACCATATGTCTGAGAGTGTCATCAAAATGCTCCTTGAATTCTGGCAGTTGAAGGCTGTGCCCACAGCCCTGTGCAGCCCGTTCCATGCCCACCACCCTCTGGTGCAGACCCTGTCCCTGACCCCCAGCTGTCCCTCCCCTGGCACAGCTCCATGCCATTCCCTCGGGCCCTGTCGCTGTCACACAGAGCAGAGCTCAGCTCCCCTCAGCTCCTCTGCCCTGCGCTGAGCACACACAGGGGCCTCAGCCGCTCCTCATACATTTTGCCCTCTAAACTGTCTTCACAGCCCTCCTGCAGACCTTGTCTAATGGGTTTATGTCCTTACACTGTGGTACCCCAAACTGCACCCAGTGCTCAAAGTGAGACCGCACCACAGCAGCGTAGAGTGGGTCAATCTCTTCCCTCATGCTGTGGAAAACAGGTTTGAAGCAGCCTACTCATACACAAAATATCATCTAGTTCTCTCCCTGACCATATCGAAGAAGCTCTTAGAAAGGAAATCTGAGAGCAGCCAAGAGCTGCACGATTACACCAAAAGTGAGGACTCTTACTCTCTGACAGTCTTCTCAAATGCAGATTGAAAGCAGATGCATACTCTGCCCAGTTTAGAGCGTGCAACAACCTGAAATTGTTTGTCTATTTACTGTGCAGCCTGTACAGCACACAACAGAAAAACTACATAAATTTTGCCAATGCAGGCTGGTCAAACATCAGTGAATCAGAATATTCTTAAGGGGCTATTTTAGCCTCAGCTTTTACTCTTTCATGTTAACATGCGCCATTCCTGCACTAAGCAAACTCAAGACAGGCTGGATATTTCTGTTCTTCAAATCTGGCTGCAATGAAAAGCAAACTCTAATTCAAGCTGTCAGGGCTGTCATGGAATGTGGTCTGGGTCACTTTGGCATAAAGATTGGTTGAAGGTAATTACACTGATTTTATGCAGCCATGATCACAACTAACGTCTGAATAAACAGACATGCACAACACAAACCTCATGCACATTTCTGCAAACTGGCTACCTCTCTTCAATTATATGGCATCTCAACAGAGCAATCAGCTGGGCAGTCTGCGGAAAATCTTGCACACTGGCTGTCACGTACTAAGTTACTAGTAGCTTAAAGAAAACCTAAAACAGTGAGAAAAATGAGAACTTAGTTAACTCTTGACAGATAAACCACACCAGAATAGCAATGGCATGAGAAAAATCAATGCACAGATAAAGAAAGCAGGCAGAAAACAACATTGCTTGAAACTTTCTCTTAGGCATAGAACTATCTCGTCATTATCATGCTAAACTTGGCCCACCATTTGATGTTGAATTTGTAGGTAAAAATGATTTTTTAAAAGCACAGAAACAAATCCTTAAATATGACTGAATTTTAATATTAGCATATAACTTATCTGTGCAAGACACACCAAAGGAATATGCATGTGCTAAAAGACTATAACAAGAGCACACGGACATTAAAATAAAGCTTCTCTCAAATGCATTTGGCAGCATATAAAACTGGTGCATCAGCACCAACACCAACTTTAGAGGGGTGGCCCGTTTTTGAGAAAGAAGGTTCAGTGCAAACTCTGAAAAAAAAAGAAAAAAAACAACACTGTTTACAATGATGTACACACTGCAATTCACTGACCTATGTAAACTTATTTGGCCTACAGATACTCTCCCGGTGAATACGGTTATAACATCTGTAAACACAGATGGCACCAACAGGCATCCTCTATCTGCAGCTTCAGCAGGTCAAATACAGCACCTGAATTTATACTCCGACATCACAGGTGATTCTTTCCAAACATTTTTAAGGGGTTACGACTAGAAGCTGAACTAACACCGCAGCAACCCAAACCCCGGCTAACTTGAGATGTCACACTACTTGAATGAAGCTCCTTGAAAATCTGTTTGGCTTTTAGCAAACTACTACAACATTTCAGTCTTGAGGTCATTCAAGTTATAACTGTGAAAATTAAGATGTTGATCATTTCTATCAGCAGTAAACTAAGAAAATTCTAAAGCACGATAACAGAAGAACCTACTCAAGATAAAAAAAAAGTCTTGCAGGATGAAAAGGCCAATAACACACAGACATATTTTAAGGTAAGTATCAACAGTATTATTAAAGCCCATTAAATGATTATACCTACCAAAACGTACTGTTATTCATTTGGAACAAAGTAACAGCACTGCTGTTGTTAATGGTGGGCTGTCATAAATGACACACAAGAGCACATTCAAAGTATGCAATGTCTAATGTTCTCAAAATGAAGGCCAATTAATAAACTCTAATGCTAATTCAAAAACCAGACATTTTCACAGACAAAATTACAAATACCCTGAATAAACACAAATCTAACTATAGCTCCAGTCCTTAAAGTAATAAGACAGTATTAAGGCAGAATAATTTGAAATGGGCATGGACATCAATAATAAAGGAAGCTAAACAGATGCTTTGGCAAAATTGTTTCATTAGCCTTTTTGTAGCACTACAAGCTGTTTAGAGTTGAAAATGAAAAGATCTGAAGATCAGCTTAATGTACAGTTTCTGTGTGTTGTTCAGATACACCTCACAGTTGTCTCAGATGGCTGCAACACAATACAACACTAAGGCAGCTTTGTTTCCTCGTTCTACAGTATTTCCCTTTCTTAGTTTACCATTTAGTTTCCATGCTCTCACCAGGGACCCTTAAAGCCTTAAAAAAACAAATCTAACCAACAATATTTAAATCAATGTAAATACGAGATGTTTCCAGGCAAAAATTTTGCTGCAGCGCTCTCACCATGTAGGTATGTTTGAACAGCCTGGATTCTCCCTTGAAGCACTGACCATCTAACTTGGCCACAGAGCTCCAAAATGTAAAAGTCAGTATGATTACAAGGACCAGGAGACAAGGAAAACTATAGAAACAAATCTATAGCAACAGACCGATCTATTCAGTTATTATGTTTTACTGGACTTTAGTGATTGTGTCAACCACAGAGCTGTCTCCAGTTATCTTCCACTGTGACTTACTGCGCTTGGTCATGGAAAAGGTAATTGCCCAATTACTATACTATTCCCCAAGTTGAGAATTTCAGATATATTCCTGATTTGCTCATACAGATTGGTTATATTTGGGTCATTTACTTGACTTTTGCAGCAAATTTATATCTTAATTACTCCTTCACTGTGGATTTGCTTTCTTTGGAATTACCTTCCACAAGACTCTCTTCTAGAAAAATACATCTAAGAAAACTGATTATTCTATTCTCTGATTAGCTCGTGTTAAAATGCTTATCTCTGATCTGACTGACCTCCAAGATTCTATACAGTGACACACAAAAAAAAAAAAAAGGTAATTGAGAAAAAGATCTCAAATCAGCAGTAGAATATTTTCTAAAATACATTAATTACATTCTACAGCATAACATGAAAATGGCCAGAATTATTTGCTTTAATTAGAAGACTGTTTCAAAATAACATACTAGAACTGCTTTTTACACAGCCTTCAGAGTGCATGACCGCACCACTCCAGCAAGGTAAGAAGGCAAGTAATAACGACATGATTTTTTTTTTCTTTGCTTAACCAAAGCCCTATGTTTAGTTTAATTCCAGTTCATCTGTAATTAACGTGCTAATTGTAGAGTAAGACACCATTTTAGCTCCACATTTGCAGACAAGACCTGAGGCACTGTGACCTGGGAGAATCCTATCAATTCTTGTGAAAACTGGAAAACCAGAAAGTGGAAAAGGGCCAGTCAACGCTTACCAGACGTGTCAGCTCTCATCACATCAGCAAGTATCTTCACACCAGCAAAAAGGCTCTGAGAGCAGGCAATGCCTTCCAGTCACTCACCACCACTGCCCCCTCTCCCACATGCGTTATAAACACTGACAACCTCCACTGATCCTCAACAGAAGGAAAAATTGGGAACTGCTCTAGGTTAAGGGAGGCTGGGAAGGACAGGGACACAGAAGAGCTTCTTGCATTGCCAGCTGGCAGCTGAGCCCTGCTCCCTGCCCACAGGCTGGGTGGAGAGGACAGGCAGCCCAGAAGAACAGTATGTGCTAGCACAAAGCCCTCTGACAGGGTTGGTCCTACATGAAGGGCTTTCTTCCTCTTCCTCCTGCCCTGGAATGAGCTGGCCTGAAGGCAACGAGGAAGGGAATTTCACAGACTTCTTGTTTCTCCTATGGACAACTAGGAGCCTGCTGCATTTAGAGATGGACCGAGCAGCTGTGTCCCCAGTTGTGACCACCACTTCGCTTCTGCGAGAAGCCATCCTAATTGTATGGCTTGTGTCTAATGGAGGAGGAACTTCTAGAAATACAAAACTTGGAGAACAGCAGTTGTATCCTTCACATCACTCAGAACAATCATTCATCCTCAAGATTTATTTTAAGTGTCTACGCTGCCACAGTATACAAAACAAAACCAGGCCCCTATCCTGGGGCAGCTACCAGACCCCATGCAGCCCAACCAGGCTCTCCCAGCCTGGCTGCCTGCAGTACAGCACCCACAGTCCCTGCTGGCCAAAGCATACACCACCATGAGCACTGTGCACAGCTGCACATTGCAGCACCAGCACAGTCATAGCAAACCTAACCCAGACACAGCACAATCAGGAACAAGCAAGCAAGGTGATGCATAGGCAAGACCTCCAATTAAGTAGGAAGAAAAGGAATTTCTGTACTTTCTATTGCATGCAACTCCGAAAAATTAAGTTCTTACAAACAAATGACCCAATACTGTTACTTGCCTAACACTCAGGTACATCAGCACCCCAGCACTTCCCAGAATGCATAATAAAAACAGATGATTAAGGCCAAAAAGATAAAGTGGGCAATTTCCTAACCACTTATTAAAACCACACCATCAGCCAGACAGAGAGAACTTGAGAAGAAAGCAATGAAATGAGTGGATGGTGTTTGCTGCCATCATACACAATGGCAATGGAGTTACAGTGCCATGAAATCGTGTGTCTGAGATGAAACTGCACACTAGGGGTGGATGATCTGTGTTGTACCCTGCATTAATAAGATGCGAGGAAGGGAAAATACTCAATAAGATGCCATAGATTAACTAGGATTACACTTCTGCAGCATGTTTTATTCAGAAGAATATTGACTTTAGTGCCACCAATGCTTTCTAACAAACCCTGCTTTGTGCACAGCAGATATTCAGACCCCCATGAGGTTTCAATTACCAAAAATAAAAACAAAACTTGAGGATTCTCTGCAGGTGTGCACTCACATGGCCAGAATCCAGAGCAGGACTGGGACAGAGCTGACATTTTCATTAAGGAATCTGCAGTTGTGCCCAGGGATGTTTTCCTAACAATGCCGTACCTTTTAATTAACACATATAACGTTTCCTTCCAGATGAGGTCAGCCTGAGCTTTTTCTTCTTTTGTTACTTCTCACAGCCCATCTCTTACCAGGACCGGCGCGCTCGCCGACGCCTGGCAGCACCCGGCCCTCCGGTACCGGTACCGGTGGTCGTGCACTTGGCACAGCGCTTGGCGGACTACACTGGAACCGCACCATTGCGCTCACGCCTTCCACATGATGGAATCAACTCAACAGACCTCTACCGACGTGCGAGCCCCCTTCCAAAAGGCTCCTAAGAAACAAAATCCCTCTCAGGCCCCTCAACGGCAGAGGGTAGAAAGGTGCAGGGAAGCAAGAGCACGTTCGGAGGAGCGCTAAGCGCCCGCCACGAACCTCACCTTTCCCCGCGCCGAGGCTGGGGCTGCCATCGGCCGGGACCTCGTGCGGGTGGTTACGAGCGCCGGGTAGCAGCGCGCTCCCCTCTGGCTGCCGCTCCCCCTTTCCGCATCCCGCCCGGCAAGGAGCCAGGGGGCCCCCGCGATCTCAGAGCCCTCCCGCCCCGGCCGAGGCTCCCCGAGTCCCAAGGAAGGATTCTATGATTCAATGAAGAGCTTCCGCTGCCCCCCCGCGGGAATGGAGGGGATGGGGCGAGCAGGCGCCCTCTGGCCTCACCGCTTCTCGGAGCGATGCGGGCACCGGTTGGCTTCCGCCGCGTCCCGTCCCGTCCCGTCCCATGGCTGCCGCCCAGCCGCCGCTCGGGCAATGAATGGAGCACTCCCAGCGCTCCGCTCTCCGTCTCCCTCCTGCTCCTTCCCTCCCTCTCTCGCACAACTTCGGCGCCTCCGCCTCACCTCCCGCAAGCAGCGCCCGCTCCCCGGCGCCTCCTGTGCGCTGCCGCTCCGCTCCCTGCGCCGCCTCCGGCCAGCGCCCCGCCGGGCTCGCCCTGCGCCGCTCCCGCCGCCACCATGCACCGAGGGAGGAGGAATGGGAACCCGGCGAGACCCGACCCGGCCGCCCCCAGCCGGAGGGAGGGAGTGCGGCGAGGGGAGGGACGCGGCGCCTCTGCCCTGCCCACGACAGCCGCCTCCCCGCCCTGGGCTGCTGGATGGGACTCGACGCGGGGCGGCGCTGCGGGCGGCCCGGGGTGCGCAAGGGTCCGCGGGGCCCCTCGCTTCTGTCCCTGAGCGGCCGCCAAAGGGGAGCGCCGCTGGGAGCAGTCCTCGGGCGGCAGCGGAAGCCGAAGTACCGAGAGTGAGACCGTCGGGCGTTCGCTTCCACTGCGAGAGGGGCAGCGCCGGGCCCCCATCAACCGCCCGCTGCTCTTCGCCATAGTTAGAACAACTGTTAAAAGAGCTGTAGGTCACAACAGCTGTATGTTGCAACAGCTATATAGTACAGTAGGTCTGCAGTAGCTGTAGGTTACAACAGCTGTACAGTACAATAGCCATACAGTACAATAGCTGCTATAACAGAAACAGCCATTACTCTCAAAACGGCCCTACTCGACCTTGTCTTAGAGGACGCGTTACAGAGTGGGAATGGTGAGCTCCTGCTTCCACACATTCCTCCTTGTCTGGACTGTCTGGGGGAAAAAATAAATAAATGAATAAATAAAATAAATAAAAAATGCAGTTAATTACAGTTAATTGCAGTTATACAGCTTCCACTGCAAGAAAGCACCTCAAATTGTCTGCAAGGCATCTACCTTCATTTGTTTGTTTGTTTTTTTCCCTCGGAATCTTTTCCCCCTCAGAACTAATTATTTCCCATCAGTCTCCCTGTGAAATCCCATTCATATTCTACCAGTTCCAAGGAAGCACACAGTGGTACCGGCTTTTCAAAAATGTTGTACTTTGTAAAGCGTTGCCAGATGCCTGGTTCTGAGTGCACTTGTGTCTGGAAGCAGTGATCCATGAACATCTGCAGAGAGAATCTTCTCAGGCTGGGACTTGTCCCCCACAAGCCTGTGCTGCTCCAGCCCTTGTGTCCATATGCATACACTGATAGCTGCAAGCATGTCACAGGTGTCCAACTTCATCTGGCTTCTCCCAAAAGAAAGCCTCACTTGTGAGAATGGAGCCGACATTTGTAATAGGGAGGCCAGCCACTAAATGGGTGAATAAAATAAATCACTCCGGGTATCTCAGGGGCATAAATGAGCTGCTGCAGCAACGTAAAACTTGATTTGATGCGGCTCATGACTGTAAGAAAAGAAAGCTTTCTCTCTGCAGCTGTCAGCTCCTTCCAGGAGCACTGCATTTGCAGGAGCTGAATTCCTCCTTCCTGCAGCATGCTGACCTATGCATGGCCTTGCCAGCAGCCAGGGCTCCTAGGGCTTTTGCAGGAGGTAAAGAGCCATACCAGGTCTGTCTGCTGGGCCCCTGCTCCTCAGAACAGCAAAACCTAGTGAATATTTTCACAAGTGTGTAGAGTTAGGAGGAAGAAACAAGCATAGATAAACAAGAAATATGCTCATGTAGAGGAAACATTAAAACATTTGCAGGTAAGAAGATAGAGCATGCTTTTGTGCTTTCTCATGTTTATCTTCCAAACTTGTAGCCTTAGACTACTTTTACCCTTTCTTTGTGGATGAGTCATCAACTGCAACACTCTAACTCATGCTTTTTATGAATGTATGTTTTTTGCTGTTCCTACTAAAGGCTCTGAAGATTCACTTTTAACAAAATAAGGGAGTCTTTGTAAAGCTGAACTCTCCGTGACCTCCAGTAGCTGCTTTAACATACAATAGGAGACAACTCAATAGGTCCGTCCAAAAATAAACATCTGTTTAAAGAATATTTTTATCCTAGAGACTTCAAGCAAACAGAGCAGTTGCAGTGGATCTTGATAATACAAAATGAATGCAATAGATGCATTAATTTGCAAAAGCTCGAAGCCATTTTGCATTCCAGGGTCTGAGTGCACTTTGAGCCGCTCTCCTGAAGGGATGCCTCTACCACTTTCAGGCTGGAGTGCTCCCTCAAAAAGACACATGCCCCATGGCTTTCTAAAAGGACATGTTGGGGCCATGAGAACCCACCCGTGACATGAACTAGGAGTATAAAAGCAGCACTGCAAATGTTCTTGTAGCAAAGATCTCTTTTTCATTGCTGATCCTAAAAAGATAAAGTGCCTATGAATTTAATACAGATTACTTATATAGTAAGGAAATCATCATTCAGTCCTTGTTATATTCATTTATGAAGTTCTCTGGGTTTCCCTGCCATGTACAGATGGGATAAGGAGGGCTGTTGCGATGGTTGTTGTGGCAGTGGGCCCAGTGCTGGCAGCAGCCCCTTTCTCCTTCTCTGTTGCCTTTAGAATAAAACCAAGTGTTTGAAGAGGAGAGGGAGGAGAGACTCCACTGACCAGGTCTCACAGATGGCCAAGTGCTGGCACAGGGGCCTCTCTAGGCTGAATGGAGACAGCTTCCCTGTCAGGGTCTGACAGAGCAGCCTACAAAGGGCCACCAGACCTGCAACTTCACAGCTCTGCAGCTGGAGTGATGGAGTCTAAAAGCACAAATGCTAAAGCAAGCTCTGAACATTTTGTGTTGTCAGATAGTCCATCCCATACTGGGTGCTGTCTGGTCATCAGAACTGACATCTGCTCTTAGATTTACCACACAGTCCTTGATGGAGAACCTTTTGCAGTGAGCAGGGCATTCGGCTGTGGGGCTGAACAACTCTGGGGTTTAGAAAAGCTGCTACACACAGGTAGGTTTCCTGGGGAGGAAGGGAGCAGCACTCCAACATCACTGTGAGGCCATTCTGTCGTGTTTGTGCATCCTGCTGAGGTCTGGGGCTCTGGGCATCGTTCTGTTTCAATTTGAAAAGATTATTTATTGGAAGTGGTGTGAGGAACTTGTTAATTCCTCCTACTAAAGCACCAGGGTTTTAAGGCTAACCGTCAAAAATGTTGTCTTTGATGTGCAGATCTAAACATTTCTATTTTGATTATCTGAAAGGCAACAGCACAAACAAATTATTCATCTCCAGAACTTTGCACATATGCATTATACAAACAGGAAACTGAGATGTCAAACAAGCACACTCTGGATTAAGGAATATATTGGATGGAAGAGATGATATAATGCTTTTTTCCTCTCACTCATAGATCTTCCCAAGTATTAACTTCACAGGCATGCATTTGTTTAGACAGTTTTCCTCCCTAAACACTGGTTTACTGACAACCACAGATAGCAATACCTGACATCATTCTGACTGATCTATTTAAGTTCTCCACAGACTATTAGAATGAAGGATTATTTCTCCCTGAAATTTCCTGAAGTTCACCTGAACAAATACAGCCTTGGATGTGGCCCAAAAAACATTTTCTGAAGGTTGTAAGAATAGAATATAGACGGGGCAGACAAAACAGGATAGCAGAATGTACGACCAAAGAGGCTGCTACATCCAAACAGCCAGGAAATAGCACATAGGTTGGAAAGCAGACGAACTCTCTTTGGCTCAGAATGAAGCTCTAACTTAGCTCTGTGAACAGACACTGGAAACTATTAAAAATACTGGAGAAGATACAAAAATGTCTATATGGTGCCTACAGAAAGCTAAAAATGAACGAAGGGAATATCTTGGCTGCATTCTGCAATTAGAAGTAGTCATGCTAATCAATCCTAGCTTTATAAGCTTCAGGTGTATGCATGTTACAAATGTACCCTGGTTTTATTTACAAAACTGTTTCTTTTGTAGGTCTGTAGGTTCTTCTTTCGTTTGTCTGTGGTATTTGTTCGTTTGCATGTTTCCAGCTTCTGGTAACTGGAGTTCAAAAACCTTATTGCTACAGGAGAGTGGAATAAATTGGAACATTCTACTGAAGTAAGTGGTCTGAGTATAGATACATACAGCAAATAATTTTGTCAGAGGAACATAACGAACGCTGCTTGGAAGAACAATGTTATGGACTGGACTAGTCCTGAGAACTCTCATGTGAATGGCAATTGCCAGAGGGACAAAAGCTGAAGAGATAAAAAGTTGAAGAGATAAAAAAAATTTAAAAAAATTAAAAAAAAATTAAAAATGGTGGGAAATACACAGGAGAAATGACCCAGCTCTATAAGAACTGAGAAATCAGAAGGAGCAGTGAGGGCATGGATGTTTCTCTGCTGCGGTTTGTTTATACGTTGCCCCCTGAAGAAAAGTAAGACGTAAAACATTTACTTGTTATCTTTCCCATGTAATACTTACTCTTGTTTACAGCTCCAAAAATCTTGTTTCCTGGAAGCACTTAGTTTTGACATCATTCTTCTAGTGTCAACTAGCATATGGTGTTACAGAAAATAATCTCATCACTCTGCTCAGTAACTAGTGACAGTAGGGCCAAAAAAAAAAAAAAAAAAAGTCACTTGAAGAATCTGAGCCTGGGAAACCCATCTGTTAAAAGCTTGTTTTACCATAGGAAACTTGGTCAGGATCAGCCTCATACTGTATTACAGAGTGAAATGATGGCCTCCTGGCCAGAAACATCTTTATTACATTCTAAGCAAATCAGACAAAAACGCCAGTGCCTAGATACAAACAGGAGAACACTGAGAAATAAATAACAACTACTGAACAGCATTTTTTGGCAGAAGTGTTGTTTAAAAAAAACAACTGCGGAGGGGCTGACTGTATCATCACAGATTGTTTGTAATGCAATGGACATTTTGGTAGAGATGAGAAAAGCCTGTGGTTAAGCTGGAAAGGACATTCAAAATCAGCACCTTATGTTGAAGTTAATAAAAAAAAAGGGTGCAGCATCCTGAGTGGGTAACAGCAGTATCATATGGAATCCATCTATCAAGTGACAGAGATGTGGAATTTTTAGTTCAGGCACAAAATATAAATTAAAGTATTTTAGCCATGGACAGATAGAAAATGATGTCAGTGATATTAAAGAGAATCAATATGCAATATTTAGCCTATCTGCATGTGAGGACTGAGGAAAAGATCCATGTTGAGTGGTAGAAATCCACTCAATGCACACATCCATGTTGTGTGCAATGAGAGAGAAAATGAGAGGAAGACTTTGAAGGAAAGCCTGGAGCTGTCTTCAGCTTTCTGATCTTGACTCAATGGCTTACTCTAAAAATATCCTGAGAGATTATGTGAGATTTCTGTTTCTACAGAGAAAGAAGGCTGGGGCAACTCTGTACATCCTCACATTAAGAAAGTTTATTTAATTGCATGGACATTATTTTGATTCCAGGAACAAGTAAAAGGAAAGCAAGGACAGAGCTGCTTAGAGATTCTCTGGGAGACAGATTAGGATATTCTTCCAGACATGCAAAGCTTGCAAGACACTGCCATGCACTGATTTAAAATGAAAACAAATTGAAGAACGAGGTCAGTTAAAATTGAGTGTTTTGAAGACTGAGAGCCAAAAAGAAGGAAATATCAGAAGAAATGAAGGCCTTTGGTGGGTGACAAGAGGTATCGTTGGCCCTGGCTGGGTATTCTGGTCTCACATTCCAACTCTGAACCAAGCTCAAGAGTTCTGGGGACAGTAACTGTTGAACTAATTTGGGACTCAGACAGTTTTTTACAAGCAAGAATCCACCTCTGTTTCTTAAGGGGGCTGTAATTGATTGCAGACACATTCACTGAAGGGATTCAGATTTATCATGATGTCGAATCTGTATTTTTGAAACACATATTATTGCAAGAAGTATGAGCGAAGCTGTCTAGCCAAATAAGTGCTGCCTGACACAACAGCAGCAACAGCTGCTTTATCTCTTTAGCCATAATTTGGGGCTCTAGGTCAAAGAATATTTTTAAGAGCACTTTAAGGCAGTAATTCATGGGAATTAAAATTATCAGTATTCTTTCTACTGAACAAACATCAGCATCCAGTAGGCATAAATAATTAAAAAGGCTGAGTTTAAAATATGACATTCATCTATTGGAATTCCCACATTAATACCCAGCTATGCTAATCTGTTTTTCTTCTAATGTCTTGAAATCTCTTTTCATGTCCTAAGGAACACTAGGAGAAAATGTACAAAGTCAAATAGATTTAATAATCTTGAGCAAGATTCTATGCATATAATATTTGAAATTACCCTATCAGCTCATATGTCAGTTGAAAAAAGCAACTTCGATATGTTCTTCAACTACTAGATTATTTATCACAAATGAGGCATTTTCTAGGACTTTGTCAAAAATATCCTACAGTTCTACAGGCTGTGTTACAAATTATGAAAGGATTTAGACTAGTGCTATTTGTAATTACAAATTTCAAAATTATTTAATATTTTTCATGTAGCACTGCTCACATCACTAGAAATAGGAAAATCTCAAAGATTGTAACACTGTCAAGTTGTCCAACGTAATTTACAATTTCAAGGAACTGCATAAGAACTGGAAGGAAGAGCCATCCAAACCAGCTAAGAATATTCAACAGAAGGGGCTTCTTGCTGCACAACTCCAGCTTGAGAATAACTGCAACATTTTTTTAGAATAAAAATGGATTCCAGAGACCAGTCCCACCTACAGAAGGACTCAGCCATGAGTCCCCCAATGAGCCTTTCTATGCTATATTCAAATGGAGTGTCAGTGAGACCCAGACCTGTGCAAACCCAGTTACAGAGACTGACTGCTCTCACCAGCACTTGGTGCTCCGTTCAGACTAATCTCCAGCCCCACATTCACAAATGGACAGTGCCTGGGACCTCAGGATCATACATGCTGACAGTAACATTGCCAGAATGGAAAGGCAGAAAAAAGATCCTTATCGCTTTTTGTTGTATTCTATCTCAATTTCCACATCTCACAGTCTAATGACACTGTTCTCACAGAAGGCATAGCTCTTTGCAAGAGTAGATAATGGCAGGACAAAGGGAAATGGTTTTAAGTTGAAGGAGGGAAGATTTAGGTTGGATATCAGGGGAAGTTTTTTATCAAGAGTGGTGAGGTACTGGCACAGGCTGCCCAGAGTGGTTGTGGATGCCCCATCCCTGGAGATGTTCAAGGCCAAGTTGGCCAAGTTGGATGGGGCCCTGTTGAACTAATCTGGGACTTTGGGCAGCCTGGTCTGGTATTAGATGTGGAGGTTGGTGGCCCTGCCTGTGGCATAGGGGTTTGGATTCATGATCCTTGAGGTCCCTTCCAACCCAGCCCATTCTGTGATTCTGTGATAATGATGTTTTCCAGTCTAGAAGTCTGAATTTGTATTTCATCAACAGCTTCTTTACTTGTCAGCTATCTGTAATGCAGTTCCTTACCATGTTTCTGTAATCTTTTCCCTTGCTTGTCTCATATGGCTCTAGTTTTACTCTATTTCCTTTTCCTGCTCTAGACACAACTGTACTGAAACCCTTGTTTTACCTGAATATTAATAATACAAAATGATTATATCTGTCTCCTAAATTAAACTAGATAGCAGGATCCATCTGTTAGCTCCTTATTTACTCTGTCTTGAATCACGCTTTCATCTTGATCTTTTTTTTTTTTTCCTCAGAAAAATTTTCTTTATGTTTCGAATCTTATTGACACTAAATTTAAATTAGTAAGCACACATTCTAGGGCTTTTGCCAAGACTTTTTTTTTGTTTTGGTTAAGCCAGAACTCTGAAAATAAACAGAAAAAAAAAAAGAAAAAAAAAGAAAAAAAAAAAAAACTATGCAGAAAGGGCTGTTCTGTGTTTAAATCTGAGTTTCCTGAGAAGGAGAAAAAAAAAAGTGTTTATCCACATGCTCGGACTTTGTTAGAAAATGCTCAAGATTTAAAAAATGAATTCTTTGAGGATAAACCATCCAGACTATATTCACTGAAATGAAGAGAATGTACTTCATTTTTCCAGAAAGCAATTAGTATTGAATGTATAATTAAAAGAAAATAACATTGAGACAGTTTCCGTTCTTAAGTACCTGCAACAAACATCAGGTATTAATTGAAAGTTACACTGTTCCAGGTTAGAGCGGCTCTCTTGTGGGAAAGGACAGCAATACCATTAACTCAACCCTCTTAGTGTATAAGGCTAGATCACATTCATGTCCATGGCCTCACTCGAGTAGTAATGTGGCATGCCAGATTAAAGAGATTCATATGTCTTATGCAGCCTGGGGGCAAATGACAGTATATCTCAGCACATCATCATTTTGGAACGATATTTCAAAGTAGAGGATCAAGTCTACATGACTTGCGAGAAACTAAACTTGCTAGAAGAAACAATCTGTAAACTAGTCAGGAGAATGCCTTTTAAACTTGCCTCCTATTTTTGCTATGGTCTGTCTATTGACTCTAGCACTGACTCAGGCCAGCAGGCATTTCTTCCTTCAGTCACTGGTAACAGTCATGAGGATGTAGAAATCTCAGTGAAACTGTGCAAACTACAGACTATTAGCTCCCTTTGGTATAGCCATTCTGACTTTGTTTAACAGTGCACATACTGAATAAAATTGAGAAAGTGAACAACCATTTGTGTAAAAAATATCAGACAAACTTACCAATTATATATTATTTTGAAGAAAACTTTTAACTACAAAACTCAAAGACATCTAGGAACAAAAGAATGTTGTGTCAGTACACTTATAATCATTTGGTACTTGAAATTAATAACAAAGTGATAGAATTCCCCTTTGGATAATACTGTAAAGCAAAGTTAATGCAAAAACTCCATATTTTAACATCACACATATAGCTTCATATAGAGCATAGTGCTACATGAAGTTTCTTTGACAGTATTGTTCCTTTCCATTAAAACATTTAATTTCTTTTAAGGAACACTGTCACTGTTTCCACTTAATAGCAGCCTGTATTTGTTAGTAAGCCACAAAATGTTCATTAGTCTTTCATTTTTAAATCCCACCTAATTGAGGTTACTGTGCTTTAGCAATGAAGTGTTGTGCTGAGCAGAACGCTGGCTATAACTTCCAAAACAATTTTAATGACTAATAAAGTCCTGATGAAGTAACCTGATAATTAGGATTTATGACATTTCCCTGTACAGAGAATTGCCTTTCTCCACTTATTCACTGAAAGCTGAATCCATCACTTTGTTTGATATAGTATCTCTACATAAAATTTATAGAATGTGAAAATTAGCCCCAATATAAATAACTGGGGCCTAAATAGCTAGACTAGCCTTTTTTGGTCTAGACACTGAGGATTCTGGACTACTGACTGCTAAGCTTTTTGAAAGATCAAGCCCTGTGTGAAAATACATATTTCTCACTATGTTTGTCTTTCCTTTAACAAGACAACTTGCATTTTCATAACAATTTTGTTCACCTTACATATCACTTACCTTCCAGGTTTATATCTGTGTATGTTAGCATGGGAAATCTTTTGGGAAATTTTGCTCAGGATTCTCATTACTATGTTACAAAATCATAACTTTTGCATCTTTGTGTTGATCACTGTCTTAGAAAAAGATTTCTTGAAATGATCTGGATATTAAGTACTTCACCATGGCTTAAGTTTCTCTTGTAGGCCATTTGTGTGAATTCCTGTATGTGCAGTAGCAATAAAGTTTTCTGATGAATCAGTGGAAATCTCTGTGACATAATCAAATAATCGCATTGCAATATTACAGTCAGTTCTGGCTGCTGGACACATTTCAGCAGTACATAACCTCATTAAAGACATTCAGTTAATGATTTCTGAGTTCTCACCCTTACAAGCACTAAAGCAGCCTTCTACTTCTGAAAGATCCTCACACGTGCTGCAAAGGGCATTCTGTCTTGTCACCCTTCATCTTTAATGATTTTGTGCGCAATCAGAAAAGTTTAAGTTGCTATGTTATGTTTTCCATCTCTTTAGGAATTAATTTAACTTTTCAAGAAGTGATGGACGATCCACGTAAAAGCACAAATGAAAACTCTTAGCTGGAGATAACATTAATGATACACTATGCTGATTAATGTCAGGAATTCACGCTTCCATTGTTTGAACGGATAAGATGGAATCAAAGAAAGCAACGTGCAAACCCAGTATTTGCATTGAGCTGCAGATGGCACTGATCTTGCAAGGACACTGCAATTATCGAGAATACAGAAAGAAGAAATAAGAAGTGAAAATTTAAATACTACAACGGATTAAAAGTAAATTTTGCTAACAATGATAATGACAGGGCTAACAGACTCAAGAGGAAATGGAAAGGAAGAAATTAATTACAGAGAAAAAAAGGCATATATTGACTACGAGTGGGTTGCAAAGCCATTAGAGCATGTTTCTCCTTCAGCACTGAAACAAACCCTGAAGTGCTGTGGTAAGTGAAGAAAATTCTGATATGCAGTACCACACTAGCCAAATTAACAGAAAGAGCAGTTTCATCATATAATGGTTTTATTTAGGTTTACCTGCACTTTATGGCTTGGCATCATAGCCACATTCAATACTTAAACAGTACATCAGCTGGACTTCACAAAACACACTATAGGGCTGGTCACTGCACTGTAATAAATCTGTTAACTATCCCACTGAAATCTTTAAGATACACAATTTTATTATGTAAGCTAGTTTTAACAAAACTGCAAATTTCAGTTAGTTCTATTTCCCTATTTATTACTTGGTTTCTGTGCAAAATCAGAGTAAATAAGAAAACTGGAGAGAGAAAAGTAATCACAACAGGAAAAGGCATGCAGGGATGGTTGTATATATGGAAGTAGCTAGTGCTTCACTTTCTAGCATGCAAACTAATGTCAGTTTGCAAAGTCACTGAATGACAGGTAAGCAAAAGTCGTACCTTAACTTCAAAAGTAATTCAGTCGTGTTTGGCTGCAAATCATTGAGGTGACACTGGGAGAAGTTCCTAAAGAAGAATGATAAAGTGAACAGGGGAAAAAAACAGAGCTCTTTGTTCTCATAGAGGGGAGCATTAATCTTGGTGGGGAATTCACAGCATAGCAGTGACGCACTCAGTAAGAATGGCCATTCTGAGCACTCCACAAAGAAAAGAGATGATAAGGTCATTAAGAAATACTTCCATACAGCAGTTTCAGATCTTGCACTACACAGGAAAAAAAATAAATTAGGATTAAAGCCACCATTAATACGCAGCCTCTGGCTTTGGAATAGCAAACAAAGAAAACCAGTCTCTCATGGCAAAGTGCACATGGTTTTGCAATGATGCAACACTGGCAAAATTAACAAAACTCTACACTACTTCTTTGGTACAGCACAAGCTTTTATTTATGCTCTCTGCTTACTGTGTATATGCCAGTCTTCTGGATTAGTATTTTTTGAATAGTTGCAGTTTATAACAAGTTAGATTTTTGTGGTTTTGACTATCTGATTTCAATTGAGACATCTGGCTCAGAGGCAAATAATGATCTTTCCAGAACTGATTGTAGGCCAAGCGGACTCCAGTGAGCCCAGATATACCATACATAGTAAATCAAAGAGGGATTCTATTTTTCTCACCTTTGAAATTAACTGAAAGCCCATTAGAGATGTGACCTTCATTAGTTTTCTTCCAACTAAAATAAATAAAGCTCTCCCTTTAAAAAAAAAATAATAATCACAAAAAACAGCACAGTTTGTTTCTTTACAATCTGTTCATTCAGGGTATGAATCCAGAGAATATTTTGCAACTCACAGATCTACTGGGTTTTTTGAATGGCAGGTACCTTACATGTTTGTTATATAAACATATGCATAGATACAGAATTCTAGATGAGAATATTTCTCTGTTCTTGGGGAAACCTTTTAAAGATTACCCTAAAATGAATGCTCCATTTCTCAGTTCAAACCAATGGCAATCATGGGTTAAGGCAGAGATCCAAAAACTGAATAAATATAGATATTTTTAATTTACAAGTGAACATATCAGCAGTAATGTCATTTGCCCACTCTTTACATCCTATCCTCCTTCCCCCTGCCTCCCCACCCCAAAAAAATAAATAAAATAAAATAAAATAAAATAAAATAAAATAAAGGCTTTTCAATGGAATTATTTTGGTCTTAGAAACTGTAAAATAAAATCTAGCAAATGTTGAAGTTTTCAGCTAGAACAGTTGTAAGCAATTCAGTTAGTAAATCAAAGCCCCGGGGTCACATGGCTGTACAGTAAGTGGTACCACACTCAGCATCTTCATATTGCTTTATTTTTATCTTAAATGTTCAGCCTAATCAAATGAAAGTTGTCTCTGTTTCCCTATTAGTACATCCATTAAAATTCAGTTTCACTGATTCTAATTTACCTTTTTTTTTTTTTTTCCTCTAGCAATTTTAACTGTATAATTAGGATTTCCTGCTGGCACTTCCTTTTAGTTTTTCAGATTACATTCCTTCTTTGTTTAAATGCAGCATGCTTTACATCTCTTACATATTCCAGAACAGTAACAAAAAAAAGCCCCCCAAAAAAAACCAAGAACAAAAACCCACCACCAGAGATGGTGAAGAATGCACAACTGACAATTAAGTCAATAGAGAAAGTTGGTATAATCCACCCTCAACACCAATAGCACATTCTGTCAACTCAGCTGAAACTGACAGTATCATCACATTTGAGATAGGGGTGCAATTATGGCTGGAAGATTCCCACAGCCCTGCCAGATTCCTCGAGGGGATTAGCACTTGTCTGACTGCAGCACACAACAAAGACATTGTTAAAATATCAGTGCCCCAATCAGGAGGCATTTGGAGACTTTGAAGTTTGAAAAAATAAAACAACACTGTGGGAAAAAGAAGTAGCTACAATAGCTAAGAGCAGTTTTGTTCACCTGATTTCATTTGATGATCTGCAGTTCGACTAGTGCTATATTCTTAACAATTTCTCAATAAGAAATTAATATTTAGAAATTAATTTTTACTTCATCAAATACTTGATAGCTATCTATCAAAGAATCAAAGAATGGCTTAGGTTGGAACAGACCTTAAAGCTCATCTACTTCCAATCTCCTGTTGCTGGCTGGGCTGCTAGCCACCAGCTCAGTCTGCCTTCTGAGTAAAGAATTTCTCCCTGAAGTACATCAGCTTCATGTGCCTTCCCTACAAGAAAGAAATTTAAAAAATATAAAGAACATTAACTGTGGGTTTCAGACTCATAATTACAGATACAGAGACTGAGGCTACACTTTCCCACACTACTGCCAGTTTCCCTACCTTCCAGCTGCTGAGGTCAGAAGATAGTGCTGAAAGTCTAAGGAGGTGGATCTCTTGAGAACAGGGTGTAGTAAATACATTCTCCACTAAATCTCTCTCTGCTCTGTAGGTAGTGAATACTTTTCAGCTGTAAAATATTCACTGTTAAGAATGACTATGAAAAATATCCACATAATTTCTGAAGAGCATAAACTACTGTGCTGGAATTCATAGTTGTAGCCTCCTTGTAGTAAACATACAGAATGTGCAGGCTTTTATTTTGCTGATTTATATTAATAGTTCTACATGATGTTATGGTATAAATCTGAGCTAAATGTCTATACCAGAAGCATTAACGATAGGGGTGTACTCCAGCTCAAGGTGAAAGGTTTCAACAAAATCTTGCTATGATTTTCCAAGAAAACTGAACTAGCTGCAGCAGTGGATCTCTCAGATAGTAGTTTGAAGAAGCATTTCAAAGTCCGTATCTTTTCAAGAGCATCTCTAACAGGTTAGCCACAAAAGTGACTAAGGATGCACAAATGCAGCATGCACAGGTAATGGGAAGCAAACGTGTTGAAAACACAAACAACAACAGAAGATTTCTTAACACCACTCCCCTCACTACATTTGCTCCTACCATAAACAGGTCTTACAGAAGTTTACTCAGTTCCAACTGAGTCTGCAGCTCATATTACACTTGTCTTTCACTCAAATAATCTGATTTTTTTATTATTTTATTTTATTTTTCTGTTAGCAGTGATGTTTTCTGATGAAATCGGGGGATATATTTTCACCAAGATGAATTTGAACAAATCCTACACGAGACTACACAGCCAAATGAACTGAATAACTTCCTTAGTCCAGAGACCACAGACTTTGTAACTGCCTTTATGAAAAATAAATCCATCACTCACAACATCACAAGAAGATAAATAAGCAGAAATGGCAGCAGCTAGGAAACCTGCAAGGGAATGTGTTTGCTCTGTGCAGTAAATTAAAACCATGTTCAACAACCAGTGCAGCCAGTGGCCATGGGATGAGCTGGGACAGAAGTACGTTAGGACAGATATAATGTGCCCACAAAAAAAAAACTGCCAGTTTTTCAGATGTGTCTCTGGCTTTAACTGTCATATCACTGACTGAGAAATTATGAGCCTGTCAGAAAGAAATTATAGGCTGACTCGTGTTCAGTTACTCCGAGCATGAAAAGATCCAATTGTTACTGCTACATAAATATGCAGAAGTATGCCACCACGTGCTTGCAAGAGACCAGAAATTAAAAATAGAGAAAAGGGACAAAGATCTTGACAACATCTGCGTGAGACTTAATGGTATAAGCCAGAGTAGCTCATTTGGCCACAGTAGTGCTGTATATCAGCCTTCTAACATGAAGATCTTGGCTCTACTTTGATTCCCATTATTGTTCTGAAGTTAGGAACATCAGGGTTGGAATCAGAGAAACTCTCCACCATGAATTCTCAGTGAAACATGCGTAACTAGATAGTATAACAAGAGCAGGAGCTGACAAGAAACATGCCAAGTTTTGAAGCTTTCAGTTTGTATATGCCAGCAGATGACGAAAGGTGCATGAATCATTTGCAAATGCTGTGTTATTTGAAAATCTGTTCCGCCATCAACTTTTTTGTTTTGTTTTGTTTTACTGCCTTTGAGAGAAGAGGAATTAAGAGTGTCGAATTACAAAGCAGAATTCTTACTGCTGACCAGAAAACATTGGATTTCCTTGTTCAGAGCCTATGGGAAAGAACTGTAGCTGCTGATATGGGTTTTTGAAACTTGATTTCTAAGTAGCAACATAAATCTAAATACAGGTCCACTTAAATGCTATAGAAATCTAACTGATTTACTAAACGTTATGTCTATACAGGCTTTATTATAGGACTTCTGGAAGAAAACTGTATCTAAAACATATCTTTTTCTTTGTAGACTTTGTGAGAAAAGGAAATGGAGATTAAAATATTTTCAGAGAGGAAATTGAGACTGCAGTATTTTCAAGACAGTGAATTTTATTAATGATTGTTTCAAACGCCAGCAGAATTGTTTTGAAACTAAAGTTGTATGAATAAATCTGTTTGTTATCTTCCTCTGGAGCTGTAACTAGCAAAAACTTATTTAAATGTAAGCACAGAAAAAACAAACAAACAAACAAACAAACAAAAAACCTAAAACTAAAACAAAAGTAGAACACTTTAAATATATTTTCATATAATTAATTTCAGGCTATTAACTGAGAAAGTAAGTTTCTCTTCTTCCCGCAAGGACATGGCATGGCAGCCATTGGTATATCGCATTTGCAGAATGTTCAAAATAAGCCCATCATTTCAGAGCAAGGAGACATTTACCAGGAACAAGATACAAAGAGTTTTCCTGGATTGCAAACATGATTCCAGTTTAGCTTAGAGGTAGAATAATTAATGTCAATGTTTATGCTGCACTTGTCCATTTGTTTAATATATCATGATCAGGCTCAGTCACTATTTTCACAACCTTTTAAGAAGGCTCCGATTACCACTACTACACAGAGTGAAAAGAGTGGTGATCCTCCAGAAACTGTGTTTTCATGGATAAACCCACTCTGGTGAGCAATTTCAAGAAACAGTTTGGATTCACAGAATCACTGTAAATGAAATCCATAGAAAATAATAATAATAATAATAAAATAAAAAAGGTATTTTCTGTACATCGAGCTAAGCTTGAAATGTAGACTTGCTAGAGCTGAAGACAAGCTTTCACTTAATGCTCTCAACAGTCATTTTTACATCTTTCAGAGACCCATTAAACTGTTTTTGCTAATGAAGCAGGATAAATGTAAAGCTAATATAAAATCTCAGATGTCCCTGAACAAGTGAATTAAAATGGTAACTCCTAGTTCATGAGAGTGCTGTGAGAATGCACACAATGAATAAAGTGTCCAGCACTGCCTGTGAGCTACCAAGTGTGATCCCACCAAGTGATGTTCCAGAGCAGAAGTTTAGATCTCATGAAATAATTTGGGTTGGCCACAGATGTCCTGATTAAAGTTTTCTATTCATTACTATAGGCTTTATGCCCAAAGCTGCTCAACAGAGTTCTTTATTTTTATCACTGTCTTCAATGACAGAATCTGGCAGCACAGAACTGTGGCTTTGGTGTAGTACCTTGTTGTGGATTTTGAAGACTTGTCCAAATAAGCACTGCATTCCTTAGATCCAAATCTAGTTATTCTGACCCTACTTTTTCTAACTATAGTCCGGCAGGAAAAATATAGCTGCCTGTGTTGCTTTTGAATTTAGCTAGAATTAGGGGAGCAACATCCGTTAGCTGCTTTGATGATGGCAACTGATAGTCACTTTTTAGAAACTTGGCAGCAGATATATCGCCAGCCTTTCCAGTCTCTTTCCACTCCACCCCAGAAAAATAACACTCTCAGGAGGGAACACTAACGCAACAAGAACTTAATGCATCATCCTCTTTGCCTCAGCTAACCATGGTATGTAATTATCACAAGGGCCGTCACTGAGTACATCCACAGTTGGATGACTGACTCACTCCACTTGCCTTGTGCCAAGGTGTTCTTACTATTCACTGTAGCAGTTCTGCTCTCTATAAATGAGCTCATGTGCATGTTGTACAGCTGCACAACAAATCTGAGAACAATGGAGTCAGACTTCTCAATTCAGCTTTGGTCCTCAGGTAATTTTCTACACGAAATATTTAGCCAGAATTTTCCCAGGCGATAACCTAATCTGAAACTTAAAGATCTGAAGTTTAAAAATCTCCCCCAAACATAGAACTGGTGGTTGGTTTTTTTTATTTCTCTTAAGAAAAACACTGCTTTCCTATTACAAAGCTCAGCTTATTTATAGCTGAGATACACAAAACCTAGGGGTGCAGTTAGGGTGGGGCTGGAATGGGCTGCCAAGGGAAGGGCTGGGTTGGACTGTACTGTACTATACTGTACTGTATTGTAGAAAGGATTCTCCAGGCTCATCTCATGGTTAGAGCCAGGATTAGGAATACAGTTGTCACAGCTCCAAGTCTGTTAAGAGGCGTTATTGATGTTGAGCATCCTCATCTGGGAACTCTCAGACTCTAACCTTCGGGCCAAGATCCCCATTTCAGCTCAGCACTGGGCCTTTGGTCCTTCCCTGAGCTGTCTTTAGGCCCTGTGTTGTAGACTTGTTTCCAGACCTATCTCTGTATTCCCTGAGCTGGAACTCCAGAATGGACCCTAGAGATGGTACCTGCTTGGTACTTTCTACAGACCCTGATACCAGTCTTGCAAGGGACTGAGCCTCATCCTGAAGACCCTACAAGTCCAGCTGTGTGGCAGATGCCCCAGGGAGCTCTAGGATGAGAAGACAGACAACGTCTAGGGTCCAGCTGAGGGGCTGCCATTGGCAGCTGAAGGCTTATCTCCTCACAGTGCTTGCCTGAGAAGCTTTTTCCTCTGGCCATGACCTGGGGTCTTGAGTTGAGGCTTAGCCCATGGCTAGAGTTAAGGTTAACCTTCAAGCTTGGACAGCTGTAAATCCTAGGGTTAGGAGCGAGTTAAAACTGTAGCCGCCCATGTATGTTGGGTGACATGGTTCTAGCAGATGGGGTAAGGTCCAAAAAGAATTATGCTTTGGCATCTTTGCTATCTCAACTACAACTTCATTCTTAGGTTAAGAATCACATGAAGTTTTAGAGTTAGATCTAGCATTAGTGTCACGGGTAGTACAGAGATAAAGTCTGGGGTCCACTGAGGTTGTGTATGCAATAGTGATGTCAAAAGGGCAGGCTTCCGAAAGAAGCATCTCAGGATTCCTTCACAAAATAAGAATGCAGGTCAAAGGCTCCACCCACCTCTCCCTCATGTGAGAGCTATGGTTAGTGCTATGAGATAGCCTCAGGGTCCATTTGGAGAAACGCTTGCAAGTGGGCTGCCAAATGGGAAAGAATTATCTCTTGCCAGCTACATTCTGGAAACAGCTTGATCTTCCTAGGCTAACCACAACCCATGGATAGATTTTGGATTACCACATATTGCATGACATCATATATATATATATTTTCAAGATTTAATTATTTAGATTGCTTTTCCTATTTCTCACACAGGTTTCCCAGGCCATGGGATTTCAAGCATGACTACACACACAGAATACATGTCCCGGTGTGCATGACTTTATCACACATCCTGTATCAACGGTTCTGTCATTGTCATCCCTTCCATCAAGACTCTTTAATACGTCTGCAATAGGGTGGCACAGGTATAATAGGACTCTCAGTGTAACTTCAAGCTCATTTATAATTTCCTAAAGAAAACATGCAAGAGCTTTGGAAATCCCTAATAGTGTTACTACTTTTAAACCGCTGTTACATGAGACAAACTTCCAGAGGCCAACAGGAACAGCCTCTGGATCTTCAAGTCCATCCAGACAACAAGCGTTTAAATTCCGAGTTCTACTGTTCAGAGATTATAAAAGGGATTAAACATAAATGTTTTATTCAAGCCCCCAGGTATCAACATTAGGAAAACTGAACGAATTATTTTCAGTCTGAATTTAAGGCCTTAGACTTAAGAACAGGCCCAGACTTTGCTTATAAAATCACTACTTCCTTCTTTGTGTGCATATTTTTGTAAATAAGGAGTGCAGAATGAACATCCCTCCTAAACATGGTTACTTTTCCAAAGCTTAAGTAATTTTTACAGTATACAAATGTACACTTTCACATTCAAAATCCTCAGGTGTTTGCTACATTAAGAATGAATCTTAAATTAGAAAGAATGCAATCAAATTTTCCTTGGAGTTCAAAATGCTTGCATTTTTGAATATCGTTTGAGTCTCCACAGAACATATAAAGGGTTCTGTACTTTCTAATTTGAAATAAGTGCAGAGTACATGGCTCTTTTCTGATGTTGACCTGAATGTGTCAACCAGCTGTTTGTCTTTTTTACTCAGTTCAACTAAACTATTTTACTCAGGACCACTCATGTCAAATAATTAGGTACTAAAATATGTAATGAATTGTTGGAGAAAATAATGAATCCTTGGATGTCGAAATATATCATCTCTTTGTACAGCAAAAGGAGAAACAGAGAGTGAACTTAATACCTCATGAAGACAGAAATAGGACACATTCTCCTCCTGACAGATAAACTCCTAGCAGCAAGGTACTAAAATGCACACTGCAGGACACAGATAAAAGAAAGCATATAAAGGCTCTACTTACCTCTCAAATTAATATTTGTTGTTGCTTTAGCCAAGGGGCTGACATGGATGGGAGACTCAAATACACAGATTATTTGAGCTTTTGCAAGTTATTTCATGCTTCTTTTGTTTCCATGAAAATGGGCTTCACAATAATAAAAACAGTATCTGTTTTAAAAACATCACTGACCGAAGTTTCCACTCTTGTGGGTAAGCCAGCACCAAAAATCATGCAATGTAATTGCAGGATGCTGAATGACATACAGGAATGCAGGGCAGAAGTTCCACTCTCCCTCCACCCCCAAGTCCAGGCCTTTTTATTGTGACAGCCACATCATGTAATTGCTTTGCAAACTAAAATGTTATATGTGTATACTGAGAACAGACACTTTCCTAGTCTTATATATCTATGAGAGCAGACACAGTGCAAAATGCACTAAAAAAAACCCCAGCCAGCTCTTTCAAAAGTGACAGTAATACAAATGCATTGGGTCTATTTGCCTTGCCTTATGAACAAGGGAATGATTGTCAACTTCTCCATCTGAAATTTGGTAGCAAGAATAAATTAACCACATGTTTTGAATGAATAAGGAATAGAGGACTAAACAGATGGAATCTCTGATATTTGGATGATTTATTTCAAAAAGGAAAGACATTTGAAGGCCAAGCTGCATCAGTAATGCATAAAATAAAGTAACAGTAACTCCCCAAGTTGTTGTACTGATGTTTCCTATAATCTCATATTCCAAATCTCACATTCCATATTTTACTAATATGTATTACAGAAAATTGGATAATGAGAGTTAGGATTGCAGTATTAACATCTAAGTTATAAACTAGGATAAATAAAGAAATTGGTATAAAATAAATACATCAAAACAGTGAGGAAAGGGGAGTGCAATAAAATATTTTTAGAGCCATAAGATGGAAGCCTTGTCAAGCCACCATGACTTATACAAAGGTTTTGTTGATAATGTTTTCCATTCCTTGCTGTGGACAGCAAATAAGAGAGTTTGAGTCTCAGATATCACAAACTATCTTCAAAAGCTCAAAAATTAAATGCTGCTGTGTGTGAACAATTTAAATGGGTTTTAGAAAATGGGAGAAGATATGGTCACATGTCAGTTTGGAGACCACATCTTCATAAAATAATTACTTTTTAAAAAATATATTTTATAGATAACGTGAAAGTTGGTAAATGTGGTGTAAAAGAGATTCCATCACAGCATATGTACTTTATCAGTGAAAATTACATTATCTGAAAGTAGGCTATAAACAAACAGAAATAGTTCCTCACACAGCGTGCAGTTAAACTGTGGAAGTGTGGAAGAGGACTGTATGAATACCAACAGTTTACAAGGGTTTTAGGAAAAGCTGAATGACCTCCTAAGAGGTAAAATATCACTGATGTTAACTAAATGCAAGAAAGTTAAATCTCTGAGGCTGTGAACCATACTTTAAGAGACAATTTGGAGAACTTACACATATGCTTGCCCAGTTTATACTCTCCTGTAACCATTTGCTGTCAGCCAAGGACAGGTGAATGGAAAAGCACTCTGAAACTTAACTTGAGAAAGGACTCCAGAAACTATCCAAACCACAGGGAACATAGATTTCCCCACTGTAGAATAATTATTGTCTCCTCAACTAGTTTTCTTCTTTCCCCAGCTTCAAGGCTGAGGAGAAACAAAGACAGATACTGAGACCTTGGAGTGTGTCCAAAGAAGGGCAGCAATGCTGTAAAGGATCTGGAGCACAAGACTTATGGGGAGCAACTGAGGGAACTGGGATTGTTTAGTCTGGAGAGGAAGAAGCTCAGGGAAGACCTCATTGCACTCCACAACTCCTTGAAAGAAGGCTGTGGCAAGGTGGCAGTCAGCCTCTTCTCCCAGTCAGAGACAAGACAAGAGATAATGGTCTCAAGTTTGCATCAGGAGAGGTTCAAGTTGGATATTAGGAAAAAATTCTTCTCAGAAAGAGTGTGAAGCATTGGAATATGCTGCCAAGGGAGGTGGTGGAGTCACCATCCCTGGAAGTCATCAAGAAATGTGGAGATGTGACAATCGGGACATGGTTTAGTATGCACGGCAGGGGTGGGCTGATGGTTGCACTAGGTGATCTTAGAGGTTTTTTCCAACATTCTATGACTCCACATAGAATAGAAAAAGTACCAACATAAATGAGTAAAAGTGACAAGGACATAAGACTGGGGAAAAAAGCTGTACTGATAAACAGCCTTTTGGATAGCTTTGGCTTCATTTCTGCTTTTAGGAACATACTGAAGGTGCAAAAGACAAACTGGATTTAAAACAGTGTAACAGAAAATCACCTGTATCAGAAAGGATTTTCTGTTTATTTTCACATATGTTTCAGTTTTCCTAAACCTTACCTTTTCATCTTTTTATTTAAAAAATATACAAATTCTGTTAATTCTCATTCTTCGTGAATCTCTTTGCCAATAATCAGCACACTTCCTGGAGGAAAATGGCAAAAATGTCTGCAAAACTAACTGGACTTTGTCCTAGACCCTGAAAATAGGCCATTAGATCCCTACTTTCTTGATAGGGTGACAGCTGAAGCTTTGCAGCTTGAGAACTTGGCTAGGGACAGCGAGAAGTAAAACCAGAACTCTGGCTAGAATCCAGAGACTTGATACATTTAGAAAGCTGGTAGGTTGATTTCGCATCAATTTGATGAGTAACGGGGAAATGTTGGTTTGTCTGGTTTCTTCATGGCTCAGAGCCCACTTCAAGATGAAAACAGTCTCTTCTACAGTGATGAAGAAGTACAGTCTGAGTAGGGTTACTCATCACAATGGCAGGCAGTAAGAGTAAGGCTTTTTTAATTGTAGAATGGTTGAATAATGCATGCTGAAAGGCCCTTTGGAAATCATCATTTGTTTTTCCCCCACAAAAGCAGGCCCAACTTCAAGTTAGACCCAACATCCGAGTTAGATAACACTGTTCATGGTCTCCTTCAACCCAAGTTTGAACATCTCTGAGGATGGGGTTACCACTGCATCACAGACCCAACATTTGACAATCCTCTCAGTGAGATTTTTATTTATTTATTTTTTCTTATATTGAATTAGAACTCTCCGTGGGCCTCTCATCTTTGTGCATCTCTGATGGGAGTTTCCATATCCTTCATCTTCTCTATGTCCTCATATTAGGTAGTTAAAGATAGAAGTTTCCCCTTTCTTTCTTCTCCAGTCTAAGGCAACCCATTCCTTCTACCACTCCTTATTTGTTCTCCTCCAAATGATCATATTCCTGGCCCTTAAGTATTCCACTATCTCCCACACACAGGGAAACCCAAAACACTCTGCTGAGCAGAGGAGAGTAAGTAGTTCTCTTCATGTGCTGGGTACATTCATGCCCATATAGACAAACGAGTGATTGGTCTTCTTCACCAAGAGAGAATGTGGCAAATCCTCTTCAATTTATCATCCAGTAGAACACCCAGGTTCTTCTTCACAAAAATGCTTCCAGTCTAGTCAGAGCCAAACATGACCCCGCATGGGGTTATTCTACATCAGTTGCAATACTTCCCTTCCTTTGAACTTTATAACTTTTGGTTCAACTGTTTCTTTAGCTTGTCAAGGCTTTTCTGACTGCCAGCTCTGCCCTCTAGCTGTACACCATTCTCTTTGTGTTTTTGATGTGTTAACAATGAACAGGAATTCAAGATTTTGCTGTATTATCAGAGGTTGAGGGCTTTTTCTTACTCTCAGAATTCTTCATGTTGCCTTTTCTAGATAGAGGAGTATGTTAAAGGCAAAGATTGTAATGTCAACTGATGTGTTTTTTTTTTTGTTTTGTTTTGTTTTGTTTTTTTTTTTTTTTTTTTTTTTAATGGGTAACGTAGCAGCTTTCAGTAGAATTTATCTCCTGGGTAAACATGAAACAATCTGTTTATTCCACAGGAGAGCTCTAAAGGTTTCTGCTGCCATGACTCACTGCAGCTTTTTAACAAACATCATCCCTTTCAGAGAAGGAAGAAACATTTTGCTTTCTGCTTTAAGGGCATAATGTTAAAAAAGAATACTCAAACAACAGATTTATAATTTTATCAATATTTCACAAACAATAACTGGGAAGGAGACAGAGAAGGACTGAAATAAGATTTGGATCGTATTTTAAGAGTAAGAAGTACTCCTAAAGAACGAGTGAATAATGAATTCACAATTAGCAATAGTGTAACAAGATAAGACAGATGTGACAAGGATTCTGAAGTCCATAAATCAAACACTACTGCAGGCATGTTCTGCAGAATACAGTGTTGTGCACTATGCCCAAGGACCCCAGACCCCAGTTGCTGCTGGATCACACTGGGGATCCTCATCAGGATAGAACACAGGCACTGAACGTCTATAATAGTACTGAAGACGTGAGAGCAGCTTTTTCACCACATGAGGATATTTTTCAGACAACTCATATTTCTCTTCAGGATCACGAACAATATCAAATAGCCAGAGTCTCTTCGTTGGTGGATCATATGACTGAATCTGTGACTCATTGAACAAAGATGGTGGAGGGAACCAATGACTGCAACCTACGGAAACAGGAACAGATTGTTAATTCCCAGATACAGAGCAGCAATGGAGAGGCAGAGTTATACTGTAAATGAGGAAATCAACAGGTTCCCCTGATAAGTCACTGGCCAGTGACTGTAGCTGCATTGTTAGCCCAGCACCAGAATCTCTCTACTCCAAGACTACCTATACGTAAGTTATATTTGTACTAGATTTAAAAACTTGCGTGTTGCTGAATTTCAAATCAAATAATTTCATGGACTTTCTTCTTGATAGATTTTCCAGTGCTGAAGAGGTCAACCCTGTAAAACCTACTTGCAAAATGAAAGAATATGATTGGATTTTAGAATGCCCCTCCTAGATTCATGCATCTGATCAAAATCCTGAAAAAACTAGCAGAATAAGTAAAAGAAATGGTGATATAGTAAATAGAATAAAACTGTTTGGGATGGGGTAGATACAACACTGTGTACAAGAAAGAGTTACTTGTTACCTGGGTATCCAGTTAGTAACTTCCATTTTCCATGACGGATTGCTGCATGCATGGAGATATTGAAAAGTGTATTATCCCATGAAAAAGAAGTGATCTGTGGTAAAGATGTCCTGTTGTCAATGCCAAGACCTTAATAAAATAATAAACTAAGTTATATACGTAGCATATAAATGAGGTTACGTTTAGAATTCTGACGGAAAGCAAAGCAGAATAATTCATTTACTTCTACACATTGCATACAGAATTTGTTATATGTACATACAAAGATCAATGCTAAAATTCAGTGGAGATGCTTAACTCTTGGAAATTAAACTGCGGCCCCAAAAGTGATTTGATTACCTACAGAGAAAGTTACTCCTAAGGCCAGATAACAGGACTCATATACAGATAACATATGCTTATCTCGTATTATGAATATGAAATAAGAACTCTAAGAACTGTAGATGCTAAACTTGTTCATAAGACTTAGAAGACTCTGGGATAAGTGCTATTACTGTTATTTCTGTTGGACCACTCCAGAAAGCAAGCTAGGTCTCAGCCTGTATCCACACACCAGAGAGTGGACTCTGTGTAATGACTGGCTACATTCAGACAGAACCACATCTGTCAGCTTCTATGACAGAACACTGAGAGTCTGTGAAGCATGTTTTCATGGAGCCTTTGGTAGGAAAACTAGTTTATGGTGTGACCCCATAATCCAGAACTGCAGCAAATTCTCAAATGTTAACTATGCACTGATTCCCTCTCAAAAGGAATATTTGTATGTTCTTTATATGAAGTAGTTCAGAAGAAAAAATTAAGACGTATACACTAGGGATGAGGAGACCAGTTTCATACTGAAACAAAGACAGATTTAGACATTCCAGGAGGATCCAAACCTTCAGCCAACTTTCATATTGGCTTTCATAAAAAAGCCATGTTTACAAAAAAATCTAAGAATTTTACAACAATTCAACCAGCTGACACCTACTTACAAAGGACTATCAAAGAGCAAGTCTATAATCGGAATAGGAACATGACATAAGGAGAGGACAGAAACAGATTATGGATTTATATCATTTTTCAAGAGATATTTTCAACCAATTTGGGGAATTTGAAGGGCTCAGCTGACAGATTTCTGCCTGTAAAACAAAAAGAGCAATTAGTGAGAGGTGCAATGATTAAATGCAATCCAGTATCAGAAGTAATACTAGAGGACTCTGAAAAGAGGAAATTTGGTATATCATAATAGGGCAAATATATATCAGACAGAATACAGAAACCAAACATTTAGAAAAAAAAAAGATTGGATGTAATTTCTCTGTTTTTTGTTTGTTTGTTGTTTGTGAAGGTCCTGCTAAGTTTCTGTTTTATTACTGGTCATCATACCATGAATTAGTTTTCTCTTAATAAACATTTATTGTAAGTACTCAAATTCTCTGTTTACATCAGATTTGTATAGAGTTCCCAGGTAAATAAGGCTAGAACACATGTTTAGAATTTGCATGCACAGATTAAGGAGGGCTGAGCTTAGCTTACATCATGGAATACTGAAGTTGATGGAAACAAAAAAGAACCCATCCTTTCCCCCTTCAAAAAAATACCACATAAACAAGAGAAAAAAAATTGTAAAAATAACACAAATAATCTTTTCCGGAACATTAAAATCTCATGCAGTCATGTGATGCCCCTATCAGATAACAACAGTTTGAAGATTTATATTGGCTGCTTTTCCACATCATTACACCACATATTATTCTGTAATACTGTTTGCTAATGGGAAAACTCATCTTTGCCTTTCACTTGCTTAAAGAGTGCAGTGAAGGACATCTAGCAGATCAAAAAACATAGCTATGCTTTTTAAACATTACATCTCAAAATTACGTGGTCTAACAGCAAGATTATTAAAGCCTACATTTTTTATGTTTATGGTTTAGCGAGGAGAATATGCTTCTGATTGTAACAGTGTGTGAAGCCATAGCACTGCGCAATATAAATGATTTAAAATACTTCAAATAAACAGTATGGAAGACTGCATTTTAAATATACCTTGCAAAAATATGGGTGACAAAGCCAAACTAATTCTGAACTAGGAAATGCTTTTACCACAGCTCAGCGTTGAAGTTGTTTGATATAATATTATCCCTGAGGAAACTATTGATGAGGAAAAGATAAAGAACAAGAACAAAAAGAAAGTTTATGGTCTCTGGAAGAGTGGGCAAGCTACTTATGAGGATTACAGGAAGTGAAGCTATGCAGGGAGAAAATTAGGAAAGCCAAAGCACAGCTAGAACTGAGCTTGGTTGCTAAGGTTAAGGAGACAATAGAACCCTGTCAGTCATGTTGATACACCCATTTTTAAATGCTGATCTTGTGCCAAAGAGATCTGCAGTCTGTTATTCAACCAAACACGTAACTTCACAGGCAACAAGAGTCAACTGCTGTCAGATACACCAGCAACAGAGAACAGGCTGGTGATTGAAAGAGCTCTACACAGAATATTTATAAAACTATCAGTTTATTATGTTATATAAGCACCAGATAAAGTACTTAGAAAACATTGCTCAATATGAGTTCTGTTTCCGCCACATGATTCTCACCTTAAGCTAGAACATTCCTCTCCCTGCTTTTACCTAAATTTCTCATCCCAGCTGTTAAGCTTCCAGATCTGCCTTCTTTCTTCAGCTTCTGCAATTGCAGCTGAAATGCAATATCAGGCAGTCTTTTGCTGCCATACAGATTTTACAGAGATCCCTTTTCCAGGTCAATAGATTAAATAAGTCACATCTGTTTTGTTTCCCTTGCACGATAAAACACTTGTTCCTTAAGCATCTAAGAAGCTACTCTCTGCACTTGCTCTAGATTGGTTTTGATATCCTATTTCTTTCTCTTTTCTTCTTTCTTTTAGCATGGTTGACTTGGCAGTAGCTACAGGCCCATGGACTAATTCAGCATACTGAGGGCAGATACTTTTTATGGATCTAAGTCTAACCTTACATGCTCACATACTTCCTTCACAGGCTTATGTATCTAAAATGTGATGCCTTTGCCTGTGCAGAGGCTAGACACTTTATTTTTTGCCATTTGCTTACCACTATATCAATATCTAATGGAAAACTAAAGCTTAGCTTCCACTTGAAACAATCCATACAGCCTTCACTATCATTTTTCTTATTTTCAAGCTCAAGGTTCTCTTTACTGAAGCCTAATTTATGACCCTTACCACCTGCTATATTTAAGCGTACTGATGGAAAATGATAATAACTTTTATTACTTAGGAAAGCAGTGATATTTTGATACTTTTAAACATTTAATACTATGACAAATTGATCCAAGTGTTATACTATTCTGTTTGAAGTTGTAGGTCACCAAAAAAAGTATTCTAAACTCAAATAGCATTTGTATCTCTGTAGAAAATAAGACAAGTACTTCAGAAAATGATGCCCTGGGATAAGTGACTTTGGAGTACATGTCTTATTTCAAAACCATCCTTAGTGTCAACAGCTTGCAAACTGATTTCAAGTCAGATTCTAAAATGAATGGAGGTGGCCAATCCCCACTGTCCACAAAAGAAGTTCATGATCTAAAATGATGGTACTATGCCAGATTAAACCTATGATGGAATAATTGTATGAGTGACTACATAAATAGGACTTTCATCCCCAAAGAGAAACAGCACAGAAATGTGACACAAGGTAGTAATCACAGACTGAATACAGAAGGCATACTAGTCTCTCATAACATAGAGCACCAAATAAATCATGAAGCAGCTTATTCAAAACAAGCAATAGGATGTACTTCCTCATCACAAACACAACTCAACACTGTAACTCCTTTCCAAAGGATGTTGTGGATGCCAAAAATTTACATGTGTTGAGGGATAAAGAAATGTTCAAAAACTGCAAGAAAAGTCTTCCAAGGATTATTAAAGACCAAAATACAATGTAATTATCTGGAGATCCACTAGTTTGCTGCAGGTTTTCAGGGTATACAGTAGATATAACTTTATGTACTTGCACTCATTCGTTGTTACACAGTTGCTACTGTTGGAAATAGGACAGAAATAGAAGCAAGACAGATTTATTTATTTTCCTAATTATATACAAGATTACAAAATTACATTAGGTTCAGGGCAAACAAAGTATTTTGTTTACAAAAGGAAGGGTTACATCCAAGTAGATTTATGCAATCCCTTTTGTTACATTAATCACTACGTGTACTTAGCAGCAGGGGTTGAAATTTTTGTTGAGTATATATGACTCAGATTCAGGTTTAGCTATAGTCTCAGAAACACATATACACCACAAATCATTTCTAGCATACCCTCTAGTTATTTCCAGTTCTTCTACTACTACAGTACAGTACAGTACTTTGACCAATTGATGCCTGCGTTGCCATTTGGCAGTTAAAAAAGAATGGCTGATCCAGTTTTACTAAATTTTACAATTTCAAGTGTCTTATCAGGAGTCTGTAAATCAAATCTGTATGTTTGCTAAGTCCCATGATAGGTTTCATTGATACCACTGATATTTCATTAAACATTTAATATTCTGTCAAGAGTAGCCACTAAAAAAATATCATTAAATATTATTCATATATATATTAAATACTAAAAATATTTAAAAATAAATATTATTTCTACTTTACAATGAAAATATTTCAAATACTCAATGGACATAATCTGCTAAAAAAAAAAAAAAAAAAAAGATTTCATAGTAGTCAACACCTGCACCACATAAATTTGCAAGGCAAAAAAGATTGAAGTCTGAACTTTCTACTTCTTTAACTTTGTCTAATATGTGTATTTGTTGCAAACATTTCACTACATTTAATAAACGTACAGAAGAGTATATTAATTTAGAATTTCCTCTCTAATTTTTAGTCATGAAAAGGAAGAAGATCGCCTGTAAATTTCCATCTGAAATATAAAAAACTGAATAAATATACAGAAATATATTTTACTCATATGTGTAGGTATGATACTTGTAGAAATTCCCACAGCTCTCCTTTTTCCCTCTGACAATGATACCAACTCAATTGGTAGAAATCTAAAATGCAGAGACAGAAATAGTACACATAAAAATAGAATATTCTGCCTTCAATATGTGATTAAGATTACAAAAACTACCCATGCGGAGATTAAGAAGTTCTCTTGGTTGGTAAAAGACCACAGAGCAGAGAATTCTCTCTAACATACCATTTAGCAAGAGACCAACCACAAAATTCAGAGGTCTAAATAATATTACTATGAAGCACACTACATTTCTGTACACTATGGTCTGTGATGCTAGAATGTAAGGAGTAAATACAGGGTATTGGATACAGACAAATAAATGTTAACTTCTTGATTACTTGGGAAACAGAGCCTTGCCAAAAGATGTAATCTAGACAACCCACACAAGCACCAGTTTGGAGAGTCCACGTCCCTACAATTTTCCAATATACTACACCATAACAGAAGCTTTCATCTATAAACATCTACATACAATCAGAGCCCTTTACTGATAATAGAAGCAAAAGAAACTCATACAGTCAATTCTTCATCAGTAAAGCAAAAACTAAAGCAGTTACCTATATTGTGCCAAGGAACTGATAAACAGAAAAGTAACAGCATCCTCTATATCAATTTTCTGTATATAATAAGAAATTCAACCATATGTAGGGAATATATGATTATCACCTTGTCACACAAGTATTTATGTGTATTATACTACATGGGTATCTACATGGTTTAGAACTTGCTTCTATAGAAACCTTCACAGTTTACAATCTATATTGCTTCCAGGTGATCTGTTCGCAACTAAAAAACGTTCTCTGTAGTTCTCAAAACTTGTTTCAGTAGAGCATTTTCTGGCTATGCAACTCCTTCTATCACTTGTTTGGTTATTCCATTTCAAGACTTAAATAACAAATAAACAGGATCCACACAGACCAAAGCTTACTTCTTATACTGTATGAATTATTTAAGGAAAGTGGAAAAGGTAGAGAATGTTAAAGCTAAGACTTGTCATAAGAAGAGAAGATAACATTAATCATTTTGAAGAAATCTGTCTGCTCTTTACAATGAAGATCAGGCAAATAAAGCATAGCTTGAGTTCCAAAAGGCTCCAGACAAATGAATTAATTAGCCATGAGATAAGAGCAAAGATCATCACATCAAGTAGGTGGCATCTAATAAAACAGGAAACAAAGTTTTATTTTCACATTGGACACATCACTGGACTACTGAAGGAATTCGTGCTGGGGTTCATGCTGTTAGATACTTTCCAAATGACCTTGAGGAGTGAAAACTGAGATTACACAATCACAGAATTGTAGGGGTTGGAAGAGACCTTTGGAGATCAATGCAAACCCTTGCTAAAGCAGGTTCCCTATAGTATATTGCACAGGAGGGTGTCCAGGCTGAATTTATTCAAATAAGGAGGCTCTGCAACTTCTCTGTGCAGCCTGTTCTAGTCTTTTATCATGCTCAAAGAAGTTTCTTCTCTTGCTCATAAGTAACTTCCTGTGTTCCACCTTTGTGCCAGTATAATCAGAAGCCTCATTTAAGGGCTGACTGCCACAAGAGAAGGATCTCTGTCTTCACTGGATTCTGTCCAGTAGCTCTTTATCTTTCTTGGAATGGGAAGCCCAGAAATGGACACAGTACTTCAGATGTGGCCTCATTAGGGTAGAATAGCAGGGGCGGAAGAACTTCCTCAATCTGTTGGTCATACTTTTTCCTAATGTACTCCAGGATAACACTGGCCTTCTTGGCCACAAGGGCACACTGCTGGCCCATTGCCGACCTGAGGTCCAGGATATTTTATGTTCTTTGCAGAAATCTTTCCAGCAGGACAGCCCATAATCGACACTGATAAATTCAGTTATTCCTCTCCAAGTGCAGGACTCCATGGTTGCCCTTGTTGAACCTTGTAAGGTTCCTCTCTGCCCAACCTTCCAGGCTGTCTGTGTTATTACAAAGTTTGAGGAGTATAACTTATTTAAAGGCAACTGAAAAGAATGACAGAAGATGCTTGTGAAACCAGATGAGTGGGTGCTAAAACAGGCAATGATATTTAACACAGATAATGTGTGAAATAACAATCCTAAATTCACATAAAATACTCTAAGGAACTCCAAGGACAAGATCCTTCCTTCCTCTGCATGAGCAAAAGAAGGCTTTTTCCATCTTGTGTGATGCCGAGCCAAATGCAGTCATGTTAATCAAATCCCTAATTGACACAGGATATACCAAGGTAACACACAGGCTGAATACCAAGGTAACACACAGGCTGAATAGTTTTGTCTGTCAATATATTCAGTGCAGCTACAGTCTGGACCTGGACCCGACCTCTTCAACAACTGTCTAGATGTCACCTACAACTCCAAATGGCAATACTACAAAGCACACTCCCACAATAAGAAAAACTCAAACATGCTGAAACACTGAATGAGTTACAGAATTATTTGCCTGAGTAGTAATTTTCTGCTTCTAGTAACACCCATCTTCCAGCTAGACTAGACTGCATTCTCTTAACAATCTGGTCTACATCCTCAAATGCAATTATATATATTTTTTTTCCAGCCACCAAAGTCACCAGGGAATATTTCCATGGTTTTGTATGACTTTGTATGGCATCTCAACTTATTGCTATCAGAATGGGTACAGCACCTCTCTGATCTTTTGGTCTGCTGCTGTTGCATGATAAAAGAAAGCTCATTTTGTTTGTAGGTACTACACAAGCAACATTTGTTATTAGGACAGCACTGCAAGAGAGTCTTGTGTGTCTCTCTCAGGAGGATTACACACACTGGATGGTACTGCTGTGCTTGCAGACATGGAATTAAACTCAGAAGATCCCAGTTTGGAGGGGATCCACAAAGAACACAGAATCACAGAATTGTAGGGGTTGGAAGGGACCCCTGGGGATCATCACATCCAACACCCCTGATAAAGCAGGTTCCCTAGAGTCAGATCAGACATATTTCTGCCAACACAACCTGGAGAGATACATACAGTAAGATTCTACCAACTATGCCTTTAGAGCAAGGACCACATATATAACAAAGCCTCATCAAACAGCCAGAAGAAGAGAAACTACTGCACTGAAGAAACTAACACTTACATTATTGCCCTTTCTCAGCTTTTGAGAACAGTGGTGTCTCTGCTTATGACTAAAATAGATACTGCATTTAAAACACTACAATCCTGTCCATACAGTTTGTGAAGTGATTTAAGTCAGTCACTCCAGGAAGATGAGATTTCAAAAGGTACTTTTATCTTGCAATATCAATTTCAACTTTTTTTTTTTTCCTTTTTAGTATTATGTTAAGATTATACTCTAAAATACCGAGTGACTAAGAAGCAGTTTCTTTACTTAGTAAAAGTGTTTCTGCTAGAGAGAAGTGAATATCTCAGTGCATTACAGAGTAGAAATGTGCTTAACAATTTAACAAAATACTGGGGAAAAGACACACAGGCTTTTACCACTAGAATTTAAAACCAACAAACAATAACTCATATTATTTTCATAGTAAGGCAATGCATATGCCTTCTTGCCTCTTGTGATCTGATTAGTAGCCTATAAAAACCACAGAGGAGATCCCCAGACAGAAGTCTGGGACTCACAAACCAAAAACCACTTATATGTGAAACTAAGAGAGAGGATATTTTCCAGTATGTTCACTGCTATGTTTAAAATCAACATACTGCTTTAATGATGCAATAAATCTGTATTGTATTCAATAGCCCCTACATACTGCTATATAAACAGCAATAGTACCATTCTATGCTGTCTCCATCAAAATAAGTCCAAAGCTTTTCACATCACTCCTTCTTTTCTAATATAAATCATTTGAATCTTTTATCAGGATTTGAAACACTTACTTACATGATGCCCTCTAAATAGAGAATACTTCATCCAACACAACAGAAGAAAGCCAGTCTTCAGTAGCAGGCACCCAAACAATTGGCTATTTATAGGAGTGTGCCATCAGTAAGAGAAATAAAAAGTGGAGAAACAAACTGTAACTCCATTGCAGTACAACTTAGAAAGCCACATTATAACTCTTCTTTGTGGTCAGAACTGCTTCCCATAATCACATCTTAGGACTTTTATTGAATAGTATTTTTCCAATTGTCCAATAGTTTCCTACCTACAGGAGAAAATTCTCAGGTCACACTGAAAACTCCATACAAGTACAGGCTATATACATTATTTTTGTCCAGTACAGCAATTAGAAAAGAGATAACAATTTAATGATGAACTCACTTATTTTTTCAGTGAGCTGGAAATAAAAGAGAAAGCTCAGGCCGATTTAATATATACTTTTAATAAAGGGAATCTGAAAGCAAAGGGTTAAATTCACATGTGGTTGCACCTGACAGAATGAGAGATTGTCTCTCATTTCTAAAAGATCCAGTCCAGCATTGGGGTTTTAGGGACCCAAGTTCCTGCCCCAAATATTCCTGGTTGATAAACAGGGTTTTGAACTGTGAGCTTCCTTTCAACATGAATTTATCCTGAACAAACTGCATGAAATTTCAAGATGTGAAACAGAAAATAGGTAGAAGTTTCATACATCATATAATACATGTAAATACTTAGTTTGACATAAGAGAAAGCAAGCATTTAAGACAGTAATGGGGTATTTAGATGCGTTTGGGTAATGTCAATTTCACTCATACCAAATTCATTCATAAAGCTTCAAAATTATATAAGAACTTATAGAAATTTAGTGCACACACAATGTGAATCAGATTCTTACCTTTTTGCTGTCTCCTAAATTTTAACTTAATGATCAGCATGTTTTTCTAGCACCCACAGATGCAAAATATTTTGTGAGAACAGGGTGGTTTTGATTTGCAGGCAGTCTGGTTTGGTGCTTAAACAATCATTCTACAAATCAATCCAATGCTGAATTAGAAACTTTACCTTACATCATAAAAACAGAATGTTAACTGGAAATTAAATCAAGTTCTCCTTCAGTATGTTCCAGTAAGGTAGTAGCTAGTTCTGGGGAGAACAGACAGAAGGTGACAAGACATCCTCTTATGGGAACATAAGAACATCATCAGCTTGGAGTGAAGGTCCTTTTAGCAATTGGAAAACTGTACTCTACACACTGTACAGCTGCACACATAACAGAAGAAGTACAAATCTATGGACTGGTTCAAAAATACAAGCTGACATTGGACCTCTGTTCTGTTTGAATTTATTTTATACTTTTGGATTAAGCATCAACTTGCTTTACATTATTTTTTTTTTTTCTGTTCCTAAATTTCACAAGATAATATAGCAAATGTGAATCAAGCTTTTCTCTAATTACCCAATATACACACTAGGCAATGGCTATGGTACTGAGAGAAGCGAGAGTACTACATATTTCATTTCTGTCAGTGAATACTTAATACATTCTCTGCCAACTATCTGAAAAACCTGGCTGTTTCTAATGTAGCAATATAATTTCAATACTTATCTAAACTACCCAGATGAACTAACCACTCACTTGCAAGAAAACGAATCAGATGGGAAGAGAGTATTTCTCTCCTCTTTTCATGTTACAGCAGCATGAAAGTTTTGCATAAAAATAGATAAGGATGACCTAGGCAAAATCAGTTTTAAATACAATGCACCTTTCCATTCTGCAGGTGTGCAACTAGGTCTGTAACATATGTTTCACTAGAGAAGGAGATTCACCTGGTGCTGGCCTATCCTGCACTGTAAAGCAATACAAGAATTATCAGAGCCTTGTATTAAGCACCAGCAGCTGATGAAAGACATGCATGTCCCTCTATACAACACAGAATTAAAAAAAAAAATAAAAAATTGTCTTTGGGTACTAAGTACATTTGCAGCAATTTCAAGTCTTACTTGTCCCTAAAGAGAAAACATTGTGATGTGTTTCTCACAGATGCATTAGGAACTTCCTAGGTGGTGATACATTGAAAATATTCATCATTTTATTAAAAATATATGAATGAAACTTAATGACAAAAAATTACCTCTTGCTAGACTGGATTCTCAGTGGCTGACTGTTGCTAGGTTTTCACAGTGAAATGCAAGCAAAAGCAAACTGCAGGGAGAATTTTCAGAAATCCTCTCACTTCCTCTGGCAAAATGCATATTGCTGTCTTGGGATAAACATAACACACGTTGCTCCTATTACTGATTGGGCACTGGGATCGAATGCACTCAGGCTGGTCAAGTGGGATATGATCAACTCTGGCTAAAAGTGCGGATCTCACCAGTTTGGTTCTCTGCAATAGACTCTGTTGATCACTGCAGCGAACTTTAGTGTCTGAAATACCTTCCACAAAATGCAGGGAATTTTTAAAGCCTCCTCGTGAGAATTCAGCTTTTGAGAAGAATGTTTTTAGACTAATTTTTAAAATACTGCAAATTTTGGGACCTAACTAAGGAATAAGAGGTAACACCATAAATGTTTAACCTATTCCTTCATGGGATACATGATTGTAAGAAACTTTTTATTTTTCTTTGTATTCACTGAATATAAGACTCCTTTTTCTATGACAGGAATTTTCCAAAGAGGTGAAGAAATAAGAAGGAGCAAATGGAGGAAACAGAAAAAAAAAAAAATGCTATGGATGCTTGCTGTGATACCACAGTCATCACCATCCACAATAAAGCCCAAATTAAGATCTTACTACATGTCTCGGAAGATATATATATGTTAAAGTCCTGATCAACACCTCCTCTACTACACTCGTCATTCAGTTTTTTTTTTCAGAAAAAAAAATCTACAGAGAACTATAAAAACAAAAACAAAACAAACTATGGAAAAAATTAAATGCAGAAGTACCAGTCCAACTTTATTGAAGAAACGTTCTGAGCCCAAGCAAGTTATATGGACTACATTAATGAAAGTATATATAAGAGCATCTTGCTTGTGATCAGACTGCTTTTGCACATGCATATTTTGCATTGTTTTTTCTCATATTAACAGGCCTATAGTCAGGTCACAGTGCTTAACTCGTGCTGTCTTATGAAGCACTTCAAAAAAATCTCAAAGAAATGAAAGTTTAAAGTTTAACAGCTGCAAGATAGCACTGAATAATACTTAACCTACTTAAGTAGTATTTTCCCTCTTCATGAAAAGAAAGAGATACCATCAATATGTGAGCAGAGCAAGATCTTCATGGTTATTTCCAGGTCTACTACAACATTATGGACATGTTCATAGGCAAGATGCCTTAATTAACAGGATACTTGTGAGAGTCCATGAGAAAAATGAGAGTGTGCAAAAAGGGATAACAAGTCTGCTACGGTTATCTTGAAATTCAGATGGGTCTCTGGGCTAACAAGGCCTTTGCAACATATACTTTTAACCAATTTCTCTTTTTTTGAACTTTGATGTATGGATCAATTATTTCACCTCAATAACGAAACTGCAAATGTCAAGGGCTCCTCCAACCTGCGCTGTGACAATGAATTACTAAAAAAATAATGGCTTTTGCTACTTCACTAAGGAAAGACATTTGGTGACCTTTTGCTGCTTTATAGCAATAATGAGTTTTCTTCAAAACTCTGAGTCTTTCTGTTACATTATTAAAATAAAAGCATTTGAGGAATAGCCAAGGCCTCAGACACCCATAATGTCACGGTGATGAGACATAGGTTTGTGCCACAGACAAACTCACACAGTGAAGTTCGCACACCTTAATCCACTTAGCTAAATGTTGTGAAAAAAACAAAACAAAACAGTTTCAAACTAACCTATTACCCCTTCCAATTTCAGTTTTCTTATGGCAATTTTTTATTCCAAATAAAAGATTTACATGAGGATACCAAGCACAGACTCTTGTAAACTGTATACCCTTCTAAAATTAATTTCAACAATAGTAAGCATATTAAAATATTCTTGTTTCAAAGTACTCTTCACCTCCATTTTTACAACAGATTAAGACTGTAACTTAAATAACATTCAAATTAGTAACAGTAGTAAGAAGTATCACCAGGAAAATCAATAGTGTGAAGCACTTGTCAGCGTTATTACGTTCTTACACAAATAGAGAATGGAAACATGAAAGTTATTCTAAACAAGAGCAAACAGATTAATACAGCCTACAAGATAAAACATCAAAAAATGAGAGGTAGCAAAATGAAGCACTTAACTTTCACTTTTCCTGGGAAAATATGAAACAAACAAACAAACAAAAAACTATCTTTTTGAAAATCTTTTTTTGGTTTGAAACTCATGTAATAGTATTTATGTATTGTGGTAAGACATCAGATGTCTTGCTGAGATGGCCTTCTCCATGAAACATACAAACCCACTTGTGTTACAATAAGACAGCACTCTAATAACAAAGAAAATTGAGCAGTCCATAATCCAATATTAATGTCCTGCGTACAACTGAAACTTTAGATGCCCAGCTCAGAGATATTTCATTTGAAAAATGTAGCATATGAGTCAAGAGGAACAAAAACATAAAAAAAAAAAACAAACCAAAAAACCAGTGTTATGTTTAAGTAGGTATTGGACATAATGAAGCATAAAAAAGCAGTAATAACAAATTCCTGAATCCCAGCCATCATATTGGTGCTGGACACTTAATCAAGTGACCTACCAATTCTAAATTCTAAAGGTGATCACCTACATCTCAAAGGAAACATGGAATAGTTACTTATGAGACTCACCAAAAGTGCAACAGTGAAGAATACTATAATGATATGTCAATGTACAAACAAAGGCCAAACTTCCCAAGCAACACCTCCAAAAGAGCTACACCACAGAAACTGCATATAAACAGCAGACAAAGAGAAAGCACTATTCCACTATTCATTTGATCTGAACAGCAGTGAGTTGGCTGGAACTATGGTCTCCTATCAGCAAGTGGGGTTGAGATCTACCCAGAACTGTCAGACCCACATGAAAGCAGCAAGTGAAGTTGCTGAATGCCATGCACAGATTCAGGGTCACACGTTGGCAACTCCTGTGTTATGCAAACACACTGAGTCATTTGAATGTATGATTTACTTGTAATGAAAAGATGACAGATTCCAGATGGTCAGCATATGGACTGTTTAACTTTGCAGAGAGATGGAAATTCAGAGAAGTAGTGCATCTTTTCCCCATTCTTGATCACTTTCCCATTCCAGCTGTCATATTGTAAGCCCAGTCATTTAAAGATACCTATTACTTCTTCATATCCTGATTCTCCAAGGATGATTTCTAGGTCTCAGCCTAGTAGAGATTTGGTAGTACATTTCTCCAACAAAAAGCCCAAGGAGCATATTCATCCATGCATACCTACGCCTGTTTTACACTTCTGTTGCTGAATAAATCCATTACCAGAGACTGTTTTTCTTTTCCCTTCTTTTTATAGTTCTAAGGAAACTAGATCATCAGTATTAAAATTTGAGAAGAAATCACTTCTGACCAGAAAAGTCTTAGGAATCATCTTTCACCTGGACACTGTAAGTAATAAATGGGGCCTGAAGGAGCCTGGAATGTCTATTTCTTAATCAAGATTAATCATTTTGGTATATGTATAGATATAATATATAATGCTGCAGCCATTACAATGTAATTTTAATGCCGATGAATGGCATATCAGTCCCAGAAACAAAATGGTTTCCCTATTGTAATATATCATATGTTCATTCTGCACAGAGTAGATTTAGCTCTTTATAAGCAATCATTTATTTTGGCAATTAATAGTGCAATATATGAGGTAATGCCTTTCTACAAATGTCAAGGAGAGCAACGTAAAGTTTTATTTGCATTGAGAAAATGAATCAAAGCTTAGAGAAAAGTCACAGAACGTTTTTACAAGTTTTCTGTCTTGGATGTCAGCCTCTGTGTATAGATATCTTCAAAATAAATTGTCTACAATTAGTAGCCTACAGTTTTATAATGCCTTTGATGTTCCACTTTATGGTTAGGTCTGGAATTTGAAAGGAAGGTGAAAGTTTTTTCAGTCCAAAACAGCCCCACCCAACAACATATTTATTTTGAATACACCATTGTGACTTAAAGTTTTAAATTACTTTTTGAAGAGAAATTGATTCTATATATGAAGTCTACAAGACTTCGTAAAATCCACTATATTCATTAATAAGTCAGATTAAAAAATAATACAGTACGTACTGACAGATTCTTATTAACAGCTCTGAAATAAAGTGCGCATTTTCTTTTACCATGTCATTTAGTTCTGATTCTCAAAATAAAACTGCTTTCTGTGGGTTATAAAGTTTCAATACGGCTTCAAGACAGACCTACTTGAAACGATGCTGTGGCCAGGAATATGTTCGGTTTAGCAGTTAGGGGAATTTAGATTTAAAACCAGTTGGTTTTTAATTCAGCTGAATCACCAGAAATTGATTGAATGCCATAAGACTATCTAAAAGAAAGCAGATATTTCACAATGGAGGAGCTGACATCATCCTTACAGCTGCCAAGCCATCAACAACTTGGCTTTTTATAAGAAAGAAAGAAAAAAAAGATGACGTTACAAAAATGTGGTAAAACAATTTTGTTTCTTTCTTCCAATGAATGCAAATCAGATTTTGATTTATGCAACTTTTCAGTTACTTACATATTTTAATTGAGATTTCTTAAACAATTTATTACAGAGAAAATGATACTGTTTGAACATAATTCTAGCTTTCTGGTTTTAATTTTCTTAATTTCCTACTGAAGTCGTAACAGAAAATGTGACTGTTTCAGACAGAAACCTGGAAGACTGTAAGTCTTTCATACCAATGTCCTGCCTCTATGGAACTGCAAACTCTATAGTAAATTACCATGTGATTGAGGCATGTTTTGTGGGTGTTTGTTTTTTTTTTAATGAAATGAACTGGATAATGAAGGAGAAACAAAAACGATGGCTTTCAGCAAGGAGCGAAAAGAGCAACTGCTCCAAGCAGACAAGGTCTGTCTCCATATGCAGAGCTCAGCAAACTGGTTTAGCACAGCAAAGTCCAACAAAAGGGTGCAGCCCACAGTTTTCCCTGAGGCTCTGGTGCCAGGAACAGCCAGCTGCCAGCTTTAGGGGGACTAGCTGCCAGCTAGGAGGACTGGCTCTAGCTCTCCACTTTTAATTGCACAGCTCTTCTCACCCCACCTTCCACTGGCACCCATAAGGACATTCAGTGAGCCAGCTGATTCAACCCAAGTTAAGAGGAAAACAACGTTTCCCACTCAAGGTATGCAGGTTCAATCGGCCTGTGGAGGCACTTGACTAGTACTAGAACAGATGCAAAACAAGCATCACGAGCACGTGACTGTGAATGAGGAACAGCCCAAGTGAAGGATTTCTCCAACAGAAACCTGCTGGATCACTTTTCCCCCATATTATGAAATAGAAACCTCAAGGTTGGTAGGTCCAAAGCTAAATAAGAACCAGGCTCATCTTTCCCTGGAAATTTCTTTTTCTCCCTTCCTTTGTACCAAAATGAGCATTATATTAAGTATCCAAAGTATATTCCAAGGAAAAAAAAAAAAAAAGCAATTAAAATTTGAATCAATATCTGATATTCTTCATAGCCTGGCTATATGAGTAACGTTGGTAACTCAAAGGAGAGGGTGACTTCAGTGTCCATGCTCTGTGGCCATTCCCTCTGTCTGTCACTATACATACAATCCCATCTGCTTCTAGTCATATATTTACTAGGTAAATTTAAACAGATGGCTGCTTTAGTAGAAATCTGCTCCTTATTCACCCCACCCATGCCTCAGGTTGTAAGCTGATTCAGCAGAAGCCTCACCCTGTTGTCATGTCATTTTCAGATTCCCCTCAGGGCATAGAAGAAAGGATGGGAGAAAAAGAAAGGCAGGCTGGTCATTTTGTCAGTATATTACCACCACATTAGCCTCCGTAACCCCCATACTCTATCAGTACTGCTTTTTGGAGATTTCACTCCCAGGTTTTCATTCTGTTAAAACATCACAATTTTTATGATCTGTAAACCAGGTCAGTTAAGAGAGAATGGATTATTTTTAATCTGACCATTCCACTGGGCTGCCACAGGTAAGACATCGCCTGAGGGAAAATCTGCAGTCAAGAATAGGAACTCCTTTTTAACACTGATAAAGACAAATGAGAAATTAAAGTTTAAAAGACCGCAATACGTTTTAGACCACTCTGAGCTTTTACATTTGAATTAAGAAAGTCTTGAATTAAGAAGGTAACAACTTGAAACAGACAGTAATATAATGACTGCCAGCTTTGCTTTCTAAAATGAAACTGCGGATGAAATAGTTCACAGTGTTTTGCTTCTTATATTGCTTAGTGATAATAGGAATGAAATATAGTACTTTGATGCAAGAATACCATGGGTATTCTTATATTTTATTTCTATTATATTTGCTACTAGATACAAGTTCTAGAACACGGGCAAGTAGCTGCTGATCAGGAGATTCACCAACCTGTTGCAGTAGCAATGGTTGACGCCCAGATGTTGGGTAACAGCGCCCAGACTAAGAACTTGAGAAGCTTACCCCACAAGTGATAATGATTAATATGATTAGATCACAATTCAGTTTTCCTGTTTGAGACAAAAAAATCTGTGAATTACATGGGGCATCCCCTGATTCACTCGACTGAAAATACATACTATCAGCTTACTTAGAGATGAAGATAGATGCGCTCATTAAATAACCTATACAGAAAGAATGCACACAGTGTATGCAACAGTACTCAAGAGTTTAGGACTAATGAGCACCCATAGAACAATAACTTAATTCCCTGTGTGTGCATAACTACAATGATCAGTACTCTCCTGATAATCCTCAACTTCCTGTATGCTTTCTTTGATTATGTTTAATAGTATCTTGACATTTGGTTTCCTACTTGCCCTTCTAAAGTACCCTCCAAGCCCAAAGGTTTAGCTAAACTCTATCTTCTACTCATTATTTTCTACTCTAATTACTAAAATAAATGAATAAATGTTAGCAAGATATAAATATCACGACCATGATTTAGATGAAGTGATATTTTAAGTGGACTTGAGCAAGGGCAAAGACTACTGTCATAATAATTACACAGGAGGCAAGAAAGAACCAAGAGAAACAAACATGCATTCATTTTAGCATTGCGGGAAATAGAATACTTCAGTCTCCAAAAAGTTAGGACAAAAAACCACTAAACAGTTATGGAAAGAACAAGACTTAAGAATGATGAGTGCTTTAACACCTCGATGATAAGAAGACTACATATGGGCACTTTAAAATGCTTTTTAAAAACATGCAGAGTTGTATTGCCAACATGACTTATTTTATCCGCAATACAAATGCCAATAACATTATCATGGGTCTTGTTCTAAACTTGTCATTCAAATACAAACTAAACACTTGAAGAAATTGTCTGAATTAATTACATATTGTTGGTTCTAATTACTTATTAATTACATATTGTTGTTAGTAATACAGATTTCTAAACAGAATTTTTAAACCTTGCATACCACAGCAAAATTTCACTATATAGTGAAAAACAAAACCGCAAATACCCCGATTTGTCCTACAAAATACAGAACTATTCCAGCTTCCAGTTAAGAAACGGACTACATTCTAACAGTGCAAGTACAAGGAAGGATTCTTGCCCCCCAATAATAGATTACTAATTAATAAATTCGGTGGCAATAGAAATGGCATGTTAAAAAAAGGAATGGTGGTTTGTAGAAGTACAGTTTTATGTATGTTCTACCACGTATAACAGGGAAATACCTTCAGTTAAAACTATCAGTAACACAATCACTTACAGGCAAATCTTTGAGGAATGGTATCATTAAATCAGAATTAGGAAGAATGTGATACATAGAATCACAGAATCACAGAATGACCCGGGTTGGAAGGGACCTCAAGGATCATGTAGTTCCAACCCCCCTGCCTAGCAGGGCCACCAAACATACGTCTTTACTAGATCAGGTTGCCCAGAGCCCCGTCCAACCTGGTCTTGAACACCTCCAAGGACGGGGCATCCACAACCTCCCTGGGCAGCCTGTTCCAGGACCTAACCACTCTCCTAGTAAAGAACTTCCCCCTAACATCCAACCTAAATCTTCCCTCTTTTAACTTAAAATACATTCTAATTTTAGACGTCATTTTGCCTGTTCTTGACCAGAAGTGTTATTAAGAGAGAAAGTGAAAAGCAACTTTCTGAAAAACACCAGGCACGTCCAATCTACAGCCTGCCTCGTGCTACAGAGATGAAGAACACACAGCAAAGCTTTCCATTTTGATAAAGGAGTTTCAGAACAGGTTTAAAGATTGCAAACAAATAAAACAAACAAAAACAAACAAACAAGCATCAACTTATGTTTGCAAAACATAAGTAAAATTTCATCAAAAATCTCCAGTGAACACCTGGAGAAGTCAATAAGAATTGCAACCACTGTCATCAAGCCAGAGTGATACATCAGTTTCACAAAAACAAGGCCAAATATCCCACTAGTTTTATGTTTTTTGATGCTCTCTGTTTTAATATTTTTAAGAAAAATACTAAAAGTTAAAATAGTTTGGTTATTTACGTATTAGTAGTATTGTATATATTATGAGAGCTGCTCTGAAATTAGTTCCTCCTATGTTAATATGTTGGCCCATGACGTCACAGGCAGATGTTGGTGGTATGGCAATAGAGGTTGAGCCTCCCCACCAATATTCTGTTATGCTTTATTGCCATGTGACAGACAACAGCAGAGGAGAAGTCTTACAAAATGGCATGAAAACTCGTGTGAAGCAAAGGTTTGTACAGAATTCCTACATGCACAAGCAATGGCATCCACTGACATTCATCATTGCTTGCTGAATGCTTACGGAGACCAAGTAGTGGATGTGAACAACAGCAGATCACAAGCACCATTGCAGATTTTTATGGTGTAGTGTGCAGACTCCTCTTCATCGCTAAGGAAAATGCATAGCTAATAGCAGGAATGTTTTGCAGCTGAGAATTTGTTCTATCAAACTGCTTTATTGTGCTCTTCATACAGGTTCTGTTTTCCATGGTAATAAATAGGAGGCATTACTTTCAGAGCAACTCGTGTATATGCAGGCTAAGACAATTCCTCTTTATTCAACGAGGCCCAGGCAAGTCAAAAGATTGGACACCCACACCATACAGGGTGCACAAGGACTTGCAGGTGGAGATTTACATTTTGTTTCTCATTACTCCACTTTTAAATAGCATATAAAAATATTATGAATTTACAGGTACATACTCTCCTCCCTCCATTCCTGGTAGTTGAAAGCCACATTTCATTCAGAATAAAGTACAATTTACTACATCTTCTGCCCAGCTGCCTTGTTCTGTGCTCAAATTTCATGCAACAAACACACACATAAAGTAAAGGCATGCTGGATGTTGTGTACAGTAAAGAATCATCAGTGTATGGCTTCATGGAAACAATCTGTGGGAGTATTTCCTGAGCTTAGGCTTCTGAAAACTTCCTCTTCTCATCCCCTTTATATTTAAAGCAGGAAACTGGCTATTTAAACACCTCAGCTGTGCTCAATAACAGCAGCTCCCACATGGAAATGATGGTCTCTGAGGTATACCTCAGAACACATTGTGGCATAGCATTTTACCGGGATACTACAACTCACTGAGGATTCTTTGAAGGGAAATTGGAGTAGCTATGCCTTAATTTCATCAGTATGTAGGAATTATCTTCAGGCAGTATCATACAGACAACATTAGTTGTGCACAATGTTTCTCCATCTCAGAAAAGCACTGCAGAAACAGATGTGCCTTGCAGGCCACCTTGCCACTTTCCTTCCTGTTACCACGGCAAAACTTGTATCTCTCAGGAAAGTAATAGATCACAGTTCCCACCAGACTACTATTCCTATGACTGGATTTACTTCATTTAATGCAATACAGAAATGCTATAAGAGCACTGGAAAGGACATGTTCCAATGTTCTGTTTGAAAAAATCTGCTTGAAAAGTATGTAGTCCTTAGTAAACCAGTTGGGTTAAATCATAAAAAAGACCGTGTCCAAAAAGCTATGGAACTGGCAAAGTTAAGTTCCAATTTATGTGACTAGCATTAAATATTTAACTCGTGTGATTATGGAACAATAGCAAACACAAAACTTGGAACTTCTAAGCTTCTCACGAACTCACGTTTTCCGTTTGCAAGGTTAACAATATGATCACATTAAATAGACACATCAAGATATGCCTGGCTGAGCATTTCATTGGGAGCTACCTGCCAGTCTGGAGCACTGAAGACAGGATTTGGTGGTTTGTTTTGGCTGTCTGCCTTGCTGTGCACCTCAAGCACATGGCTGCTCCTGAACAACTCCATGTCACAAAGTACTGTATTCATTACTCAGCAGTGCTTCAGAGCTCTGCAAAACGGGAAGTGTGCATTGGTCATGGTTCAGTAAGGATTTACCCAGGGTATGATGTTTCTGTATTTTAAAATGAAATGCTTTATCGAAAAGCAAATGGCATACTACATTATACTGTTTCACCTAGAAGGAAATACTTTACTTAAGGGAAACAAGGAGTATTGCAAAGATAGTCTGTATGTTTTATGACTCTATACCAGTGGCATACTCACATGGGTAATCATCCACAAACATGGGATCTATGTTATGAAGCAGTTCCACTCTGGGGGAAGGTCTTCCTTCACTAGAAGAGAAAGAAAATATTGACTTCATTCTACAGCTCATTAGGATCCTACATGTTTTATTTCAGTGCTCTTCACACTAACAAAAAACTAACTCATACTGATAAAACTAATCTGAATGTTCTCTTCCAGCCCAGTAACAGTACCTTTTGCCCCATCTACCTTCCTTGACTTTAATGGAATGTACTGTGATTATCCGCAAGATTAAATAGTATACCAAGGAAGGATTTTCACTATTACCAACTTTAAAAATCAAATTTAGCAGCATAAGGTGACAACTTAGACTTCCTCTGCTTCCTTGTGCTTGAACAGGAATCATCACCCTAAAGTGCTGAAAGCGTTTTGGCTGTCTGCTTTAAAAAACACCAGAGGCACTGGCTAACCCTTAAAAAAATTCAACCTCTTCCTTTTGTAGAGACAGACAAAGATTATTCAGATACTCCAAGCCTTCCTCTGCAAAAATAAATAAAAGTAAAATAAAAATAAAAATCACTTTCTCCAGCTATTAGGCCCATAGTATGAAACCTTAAGCTACCAAGAAACTCTCTAAAGAAAACCCAGTCCTGAAAGAAACTTAATAAACGAAATTCACTCCTTAAAAAGGGCAACATGGGTAGAAATTAATAATTAGAACCTTGTCTACATCATTATAAGACATTATTGTATTATCTGACTGGGAACATAAACATTCTCAGTTTTTAGACACTTTTAGAAACTTCCAAACAGCTAAAACTGTTCTCATTTATTGTAAGTCTCAAAACAGTCAATGTAGGCCACTAAAACTCTTGACATTAAAAATAGAAATTGAGGTAATAAACTTAGTGGAAAACTAGTAGAAACCAAAAAATGGCTGTTAGTTTAACATATGTTTCTGTGAGACGTATTTTATAATTGAATCATATTTACACAATTTAAACCTTTCAATATCAACTAATTAATACTGTTCCATTTCACTTCTAAAATCATTACTGGATGCTACACATTTTGAGAAAATAAAAAATAAGAGGATCAGATGAGAGGCTGAAGTTATTCAGATAATACAACCTTACAATGAGTACAGAGGAAGTACAATAATTGACCTGTAGGCTAATTGGTGGTCACATTACTGAGTGACCTGGAAGGCACTACCAGGTGCCTGTCTATACGTAACAAAGTTTGATCTTAGATTTAAGAGAACTTTATTGCCTCTAGATGCTTCATTTTCAGCTGCTGTCAAGTGTGCCTTTTCCCAGCTGTTATTAATACTATTATGAATCAATTAGTGCAAGTTAAATTAGGACGTGAAATCTAAGTTTGTATGTGATTTTATAGAAGCTGCTTGGAAGACACTGTCATTTTCGTATGTGAATTTTCAGTATTCTTTCAAAAATGGAGGCTTACAAGCACTACAACAGGACATCAGGAAGGAAGAAACAATGTCCTTTCAGTACAGAACTCAAACTCACATCAAACTTCCCTTTCCCTTTGCCTAAACTCATCTCTTTCCAATTTGCAGAGGTTTGCAGCTGACCTTAGTCCCTCCAGATGCCCTACGTTAGAAATATACACAGCTAAATAAGAAAGCTGTAGGATTCTCTCTGACATCTTACTTCTGTAATTTAGCAGGTTTCATTGTAACCACAACAACAACAACAAAAAAAAAAGGTCTAAGAACATCTGGATATTCAGAGTTAGCAGAAGAATTAGCAAATGTATGCTGAGAATATCAGACTATCTTCTCCTTTTTAAAATCATATAGAGGATGTACTGCTCTCTAGTGAATTTTAACAAATATCAACATGTGATCATTCACTTTAATTGCTGTCAAATAGGCAGAAGGTGTCCTTGGGGGGAAATCAAGATTTTTCAGAGTAAATATGTTTATCTTTCATGAAAACATCCTGAGTATCACTCAGCAAAAGCATTTGTATCATCTTGCACTTCTTTGGGTTATATCTGTATACGCTTTTCTTAAATAATTTTATTCTACATGTTCTGGAAATAAACATTACTCTCAGCTTTCAATTGCTCTGTTTGTACGCAGTTATTTATACCACAAATAGATGTGAATGAACTTTTTCCAAACAGTTCTTCAAGTTAATGTCACTATTTAGTAAAAAATAAAAATAAAAATAAAAATAAAAATGAAAATAAAAATAAAAATAAAAATAAAAATAAAAATAAAAATAAAAATAAAAATAAAAATAAAAATAAAAATAAGTTGTTCTTGCTTCCTATTTCACCCATTCAAATCTGATCTAGCATCACAAAAATACAAAACTGCATACGCGCCAGGCAAAAGTATCGGAATAACACCTGAAAAAAGATTTGGAGAAATAGTAGTTATTCTAACCACATTTCATTCAGAATCTCTTAGTGTCTATCACAGTGCGTCACTGCACTTCTTTTTTTGTTTGGTTAATGTAAAACAAAATCCTTCTGAGCACACACGTATTAGATATTCAGTACTGAAAAGCAAAATATATCAAAACAATGCATCAACCAGGACAGACTTCTACATCATTATTTTGCCTCACATCTCTGTTTCAATAAATTAGAAAGCATATGGAAAACAGATGTTTCTTAGAGATGCAAGTGCCTTTTGAGAAACATGTTGTACAGTTCAGATTCCTTGACTAGCTGTATTTTAGTATTGTATTCCATTCACCGTTTTTGCTATCCTCAATTGCTATTTTTGAAAAACAGTAAGTGATATTTCTACTGGATTTTAGATATCATTTCTAATATGTACATGGTCTTAAGTGTTCCAGCTACAATGCGGTATTACAAGTGATAATCTAAGGTACAAGATAAGTGAAATCCACCATGATTTATGCAGAATGTCTATAGGCTGTGTTAATAACACCCAGTTTAGAAGGTGAACAAGATCTGAACATGCAGGTCACTTTGACAGGATGTAGTTATCTGAAGATAAAGAACAGTGAAGACTTCTGATGCTCCAACAGAGGCAGAACAGGAAAAACAGCACCAGCAAGGGTACCAAATGGCATAACAAAAAACCGTGCATGGTCACCAGTCTAAGAAGAACACAGATGTGTCCATTGACCTCTGCACCACTGCAGCTGTGGCTGGGCAGAAGTGTTGTGAAGCTCAGCTGCCAATGTGCTGCCTCAGAACACCTGCCCTGGTGCCTGGATGCAGGGCAGACTTCTTAAGATACTCACATTTTGGCAACTGTGTGTTAGCCGTTACTCTGTGAGTAAAACCTGTTTTACTTCAGTTTCTGTATAAATTAAATTACATTTTACTGCAATAGGTCCCCCAATGGTACAGTGCTGCAATGCTATTCCCTCCAGTACTATGTCAGTAGATGAATTTGGAAAGAACAAACAAGTTTTGAGCTCAAAGGCTCTGTCCAACAGCTTCTAAGCAGCATACCAATTTTTATTCAAGAAAATAAGCTCAAACAAGGAGAACAAAAATACTGTATTTCTGCAGTTTCATGCATTGTGTGAAGGGAATTTAAACTATAAATTGGTAAAAAGCAGTGCAGAAAAGGATATATATATTTGTCTACAAGAACCATATGCTTATGAATTTAAGTTTTTCATGTCCCATTTGCTCCCAGCCATTAACTTTTCTTCTGGTCCTTCAATCAAAATTTAGCAGAGGAAGTGCAAAATGAACAGCTGTGGACACATGTGGTTTTCAGCTCTATTTACCACAAGAATTTAATATTAATCAATGTCGTGTTAGTGAAATTCCTAATTTGGACTACCAGTCACCCTAAAATAATCTTAGTTTCTTTTAGGATTTCAGAATTTATATTTATTCTCTCTGTTTTTACATCATTACCAACATAAACACTTCATTTAGTATTGAATAATTGCTTTTGTAATTGTATTTACTCATAAGTATCATATTAAGAAAGGTCCTTTAAGAAACTATCAATTATCTGTAGATAAAGATCAAACAGCTTTGGGAGTGGCTCCAATACTGTTTTGACTTCTGAGATTGTCTGTGTTGTTTCATACAACTCTTTGAAAAGATGGTAAAATCAATATCCCAAATTTAAAAACTTTCCCCCTTTGATTAAATACATAAGCACATTAAATAGTAGGCTTGGGTACAAAATTCAACAACAAAAATCCTTGAACAAAACAAAAACTTACAGAAGCATATGCAGCTAATTGTACTGTATCAGGAAAGGAAAAAAAAATACAGACGTAACATGTTGATAAGCGATTAATTTCCATTTTTCAAATGAGGCAGAATCTTAGCAAATTTCACTCATTAAGAGCTACCTCATCCTAGAAAAGCAATGTATTTGAACTTTCCATTAGATGTCACCAAAAGGGCATTATTCCTTCACTGTTTACCACCCAATTGTCAAGCGACCTTTTGAGTTATGATCATGAAATTTAATATACTCATTTCTCCTGATTATATGGGAAAATCATGTGAAATTGACATTTATGCTGCAAGGCAGACAAACAGCAGCCTGACAGTTCACAAAAAAATGGCCTTTCCTCCATTCTGGACAAAGGCCCTCCAGCTGGCACAACTGCAAACGTATGAGGACAACTGTTCCCTAGCAGTGCTAGTAAACATAACGTTCCATAAGAGATGAGATTAAAGTGACATGAGTGTGCAGGGGATGCACAGTTGTACCCTGTTATTCCTCACATACAGTTTTAACACTGAAGTAAACTGATTTGAGAAGATCAGTCCGCCACAGAGAATGCTAGTTTGAAAGGGAATCCAGTGTAGACAGAAACTCTGCTGGTAGGTGGAAGAAAGGTTAGCCCATGGTTAAGCAGTACCTCAGGATCTTGCTGATGCTGTTTTTCTCATGTTAATGTCAGCAGGTAAAACATTCAGCTGTGTCTGGCTCAACAGAAGATTCAAATTCTTCCAGGCAGTTAATGGCCCACTACCCTCAGGTATATATATATACATGCTTATCTTCTTCCATTTGCAAGAGAGCCATGCAGGGTACCGGTGCGCAGGACTGAAAGCTCTCTCAAAAATCCAGCTGGGATAGAACACAACAGCAGAGCTCCCCAGAAAAAGAGACACCACTAAGAAAGAAATCAGGCTAGCACAATAAACCAACTATTATACAAACAAAATAAATCTAAAGATTTGTTTTTAACTCCTGTAATTTGCAGTTTACGATGCTAAGATACAGGAAATGCATGTTAATTCATGCTAATGAACCATATAGGTTGCTTATAAAAGTAATGCCTCCTGTTTGTTTCCATGGATAATATAACAGATACACAGAGCACAATAACACTATTTGATAGAGTAAATTCTCAGCTACAGAAAAACTTTCTTCAACATACTCACTACCATTAGCTGTGCATTTTCACAAGCAATGAACAAGAGCATTCACACCACACTCAAAGTGGAGATGACCCACTGTTTCACAGGTGTTATGATGGCATCAACAGCCCAAACAGATGGAAGACAGAAGGCACCAAATCTGAAATATATGGTGGGTATCATAGGACAATCCAGGCAAGACTGGCAATGTGCTCCATGCTCTTCAAAGTGCTGTAGGGCCTGGCATTACTGTGTTGTAAGAGAAAGGCTGTCTTTTTTTTTCCCACATGACTCAGGAAGTTTGAACCTTCAGCTTAGTCAGCATAGTGGACTAGTGGTCAGCGCTGACAGTTTGTCCAGATTTCCAGACATTCATTTGGAAGGATCACTCTTTTCTTATCCCCAAAGCCAGTGCACATCACCTTGCCTGCTGAAGGATGAGACTTGAACTTTTCCTTTGATGGTGAATTCACATGTCGCCACTCCATGAACTGCTGTTCACACTCTATCTAGCTGCAGTAACAACATATCTTGTCACCACAGGATGCAACCCAGGAAAAATGTCATCTTCATCCTTGTACTGGCTCACAATTATGAAAAATCTGCATATAATGTTCCTTCTGTTCCTGTGAGTGCATTTGTGAGCACCTGCTGCCAATTCTGAGATATTCCAATGTTTCCACCACCATTTCCAATGCACTGAAGCCAATATTCAGTTCCATGTACAGCTCACTGGTTGCAATCCGCTGATTCACATGGATGAGCTGATTGAGATGCTCTTCATTTTGCGGTGTGACAGCTGTGAATGGCTGTCCAGAACATTGTTTGTCTTTTGTCACAGTGTTACTACTGCTGAAACGCAGTGCCCACCACCTCACTGTGTTCACGTCCACTGTTTGAATGTCAGTGGGTGCCATTTTTTCTGCATGAAGCAATTCAGGGGCACACCTTTTATATACACACACTTCCATGTCAGATGCCATTTTGCCAGGATGCCTCTGATGCCGTCAGTCACACAGCAGCAAAATGCAATGGAATATTATCAGGAAAGTTCAAAGTCTACTGCCTTAACACCAACATTCACCCCTGATTTCATGGGCCAACATCATAAAATAGGAGGCACTAATTTCAGAGCAGCCCTCATATGCAGTATTGTATATACTACATTTCTGTATACACACACACACAAAACAAGTAACACACAATGCAATTGCTCACCTCTCGCTGACTAATGCCAGTCACATAGACGTAGCCATTCCCATGGCACAACCCACCTAGTTTCATTGGTGAGCACAAAGCCACAGGGCATGGAATACTCCTCTAGCCAGACTGGGACGCCCATCCTGGCTATGCTCCCTCCCTTCGAGCTTTTTGTGCATCCCCAGATTCCTTACTGACAGGGTACCACACAAAGCTGAAAAGTCCTTGGATCCATGCATGCACTGCTCTGACTTCAGGCCAGCCCATGATCTTTCCCAAGATTCCTGTGTTTACACCATAGTCTCAGACATATGATGTGTGGAGGGGACCCTCCCTTTGAACGTGCAGCCCAGCACAGGCAATTGGGGTGCCAAGAGTTGTCTTCAGTACCAACCACTTCTGAAGCATTTCAAACCCCTTCATATGCTGCCAATTGCTTTTTCAGTTGGAACAGAGCAGATCCACTGTATTCCTGAGTACAAAACCCTAGGGATCAACCTCAAGTCTCCTATGGTGTTTTCTGCCATAGGCTCCAGGTGAGGCCATTCTCCCCAGCTGCAGTGCAAAGCACATTTTTATATCTTGCCCTGTCCAGACTGGCCCAAGGGCTACTGCTTGAACTCCCTCTCATTAATTTGTTCAAAGACTTGTTGTTGCTCAGGACCCCATGTGAAATTGCTCTTCCAGGCCACTCGATAGAAAGGGTTTATAATCAGACTGTAATCTGGAATATGGATTTTCCAGACCCACAACACCTCAGAAAGCTTGTGTTTCTTATTTGCTAGTTGGTGGAGACATAGCAGCTATTATGCTGATCACATCCACGGGGACCCGACATTGTCCATCTTTGCATTTTAATCCTAAGGACCAGATCTCCTGTGCAGGCCCCTTGACCTTACTTTGCTTTTTGGCAAAACTGGCTTTCAGAAGGGCTGTCTTCTCAGAAACTTCCTCTGCTGTGTGTCCCACACATTGATGTTATCAATGTACAGCAAGTGTTCAGGAGCTTCCCCCTGTTCCAGTGCAGTTTGTACCAGCCCGTGGAAAACAGCAGGGTCCAGGAGCACTTTTCAAGTGAAAGTAAACTGTGGTGTAGCCAACTCTCTGCCACCAAAACAACTGAGAAAAACACACAAGTCCATTTTCCATCATACTACCTCACATCCTCTCCACAGTCATGCAAGTAAGAACACAGGGGAACATGGTGTATTCCCACTATGTCCCCTCTTAAGCAGAAGAGCACTTACTCCTAATAGCTGAGGTGTTGGTCTACAGGGGTGGGGGAGAAAACTCATTTTCTCTCTTTAAGTTGCTGAACTGGTGTCTCCATAGCAGACGTTCAGATCCATAGGGAGGAAAAGACTTTCTTCATATTACTGGAGTTGGCCAGCAAATTTATCCACCATTTTTCCCTCTCCGACTTTCCAAGTCAATATTGCCAGTGACTTCACACACACTTCTGTAACATGGATCATATGCCCTTGACTTCACTTGGATCTTTGGATAACTCATCGTTATCCAGGTCAAGATAAAGTGTCTTAAGCACGGCTAATTCCCACAAGTACCAGATGCTTCTTCTCCATGGTAATTCACTTGCTGGTATTACATACTTCTACCTTGATGTACAACAGGGGTTGCCTCCGGAGGGTGAGGGGTTGCCCCCCTTTTCCAATTGCTTTGTCAGCACATCTTTCCCAGAAGAGGGATCCCAGCTGCTCGACTTGTCTGGCCTGGTTGACTTTCTGGTACAAAAGCAGGGCCTGACAAAAGGCTGGATCAAATCCAGAGGCATTTTCTTCCTCTTGAGGGTGCTGAATTGTGTTGACTACTGCTTGATAGGCACAGGAGATAATCCAGCACTGTGAAGAGAACTGTTACCTCTGGCACTGTCAGAATCAGGACATACCTTTTCAAAATGTATCAGTTTTTTTAGAGTCCCACACATATTCATGGCTGACATCTGAAACCATCAGAGGTGACAATTGTTACAGATACCTGACTATATCCTCCCACACACACTGCCACGCCTAACCCCACTCTGCCTCAGGCCAGATCTTTGGTTGATACTTTTAGGCAGTAATTTAACCCTAGACAAAACTGCAGACGTAGCAATAGTATCTTCCTAGCTAGAATATCTCAAGAATATTCAGAATTAAAAATATATATATTTTAACTCATTCTGCAGAGAGGAGTGTACTTGTTAGTAGTATCCAGGATAAGATTCCTGAAATGCGAGAATGATGGCAGTTCTGAGTACAAATACTAGATTAAGTTCATGGTCCATGTAATTTGAGCGCATGCAGTATACAGATCAGCAAAACCATAAACAAACTTAAGCCAGACCCCATAGACAATAAACAGTAAGAATTAAGAAAAACAACTTTGAATGCAAATAAAGCAGCATTATGAATGAATAAACCAATGTTGTGACCAGCAACTATCAGTCTAGTATAATTGCTATAAAATATTAATTCTCAACCCTTTGAGCCTCATGTTAGGTGCCAAAAGGACTTTTGTGGTTTAACCCAGCAGACTACTCAGCCTTTCAATCACCTCCACCCTTCTATAGTGGGACAGGGAGAGAATATGAAAAAGGTGAAGCTTGTGGGTTGAGATAAAAAGAGCTTAATAGGACAGAAAAAGAAGGGAGATAAAAAAAATCATAATAATTCAGATAAAAATGTACAAGCAAGTGATGTGCAAAACAACTGCTTATCAGTTCCTAACTGATGCTCAGCTAGTCACCAAGAAGGGGCAGCACCCAAGGCCAACTCCACCCTTTTTATTACTCAGTATAATGTATGAAATAGCCCTTTGGTTAGTTTAAGTCAGTGTCCTAGTGCCCTCCCAGTTTCTTATGTGTCTCCAGTCTCCACCCTGGCAAGGCACTGTGAGAAGCTGAGAATTCCTTGACGTAATGTAATCAGTTGCTCAACAACAACTTACACATTGGTGTGTTATCCACACTGTTCTTTTTGTAAACTGAAACACAGCATCAGACTAATTACTGTGAAAAAAATAATCTTTTTCAGCCAAAACCAGTACAGGGCTCCAGAATCCATTTCAGTAGGATAGAAGAGAACATTACAAGAACAGTTTTGAAATATGGACTAACTGAATCTAAGTTTTAACTGAAAATACCACAAGGAGACATCACCAGAGCTCCTTTTGATAGCTTGTTCCAGTGATTAATCACCTTTATCAGTAAATGCCTTTTTCATTTATTCTTTTACATTCAACTTATTCTGCTGAGCCCACTGCACCAGTAACCAGCACATGTTCATATGTACCCAGTGCCCAAGTCCAATATCCAGTATTTGTGATATCATTTTTATTATACTACTCTTGAGGAAAAATGTATCAGATTTAACTCATTTTCCTTTTAATGCACTGAAGACTTCATTATCTGAGCTAATGGGGTCTGGGATATCCCATTTAATACACACAGCACGAGAAGTACACAGAATCAGTCAGAGACCAGTTAAATTTATTAGGTATTCATGGTCTCAGTGCCAAATCAGCTAGAGCTAAGCTGCCTTCTCTACAGTCATCTAAGTACTGCACTTGCTTAAATCAGGTTCAACATCACAAACTCAGGAACGAAGTCAGGTTTATCACCGCATCCAACCTCACAGGCATTCTGAGACAGTGGACAGTGCAATACAGATTCATCCGTATCCATCCAAATGCAAGTTCAATTAGTTTAATGTATGGTTAGATTTCTGACATGTCCAATTCCCAAAGCATACTGCAGAGATGCCCAGCATGGCTGGGTCCGTGTAAGTTACTAACTTGTACTTCACACTGTACAAACCCATTTCTGGAAGATAGAAAGTTCTTGAAAAAAATATACTGTTTTTGTGCAGCACTGCATGTGCACTAATAAATTCAGCACACCTAAGTTAATACATTCCAAAGGCCCTTCATCTGGGAAAAGGATTAACCCGCAACCTTGATAATTTTCTCATCAGCAAGAACCTGTATCTTCCCTTCAACTAGGGAAAATAGTAACATTTTTTACTCTATTCAGCTCTGTTCTGTAGGTTGAATAAATTTTTCCCATATCAGAATTCTTACTCTGTGATTTGACATGCAGGTTACCTGATAGTTTTCCAAACATCAAAGCCATCCAAAGGCTTTGTGCCATTGGTATGTCCTCCAGCAAGGTGCACCAGTGTTGGCAGCCAGTCAGAGATATGGATAAGTTCATGACTTTCTACACCTTTTTGCTTCAGTAAAGGACTTGCAACAAAACCTACTCCTCTAACTCCTCCTTCCCAGAGAGTCCATTTTCTTCCTCTAAGTGGCCAATTGTTTCCACCTGCCATAGTCTGTCCTCCATTATCTGAAAAAAAGTAATTAACCATAATCAGTGGTAAGAAAGGAACAGAACAATCCTCCATACAACATTTATTCACCCATTTGAGAAATATACATATATTTTTTTACAATCTAAGCATGACATAGGAGTTCATACAACGTACTGAATATATTAAGAGAGTATTTAAAAACTAAGTCAAGTCTTGCAGAAGTCTTAGAAATTACTGGGCAAAAACAATACCATATTACAAAGCAATGATTCAGAAAGTGACGTTTAAAAACATCCCCTGACATTAGACAGCTCAAGTTTCTGGGATCAACAGCTTAATTTTAATTTCAATGAACCTGTTAGTGAATTTCAAACAGATTTGAGATGCAGTAGCAGACTTGAGCGTGGAAAATGGCAATGGCAAGAGGAGGGATGTGGCTTAGTGAACTTCTGATTACAGGAACACAGAAATACCTACACAAGTCAAAGATAGCTCATGTAACTTTTTAGCCAGGCTTCCACATTTGGAAAAACACTTGGATTTCTAAAATTGTCAGGATTAATGATTTGAGGCAACTTTAGTTACTACTGTATATTTCTTCTTGTTTATACCTGTTTTAATGATTTCAGAACAGTAACTGTCAACAATCTTTCTACACATGACTTTTCTGCATTTTAGTATGCTTAAAATTACTTTCAAAGCAGTCACTGAACTAAACTTCATTAAAAATTGTCAAGTTTCTGTTTTAAGTACTTCCCAATTAAAATACTGAAATTTTAGGTAAGAAACAGGAAATTCATGTTCAGTGCACTACAGACTCCACTGTAATTGCCAAATGATCTCCCTTCTGTTTCACTAATTAAGGAGCAGTGTAAAACACTACAATGAATATTTTTCTACTGAAAGACTCCTTTTGTTCTAGTATAGGATTTTCAAAGGTGGAAGCCTTAACAGTTGAAAAAAACAGCATGATCTGAAAAATACAAAGTATTCTGTGGACCAATTAGCCCCCAGGAAGGCTGCATGGGTTAAAAAATAATAATGATAAGGTCAAGAGCTTCGCCATTTTCAGTACAAAATACAGGGAACAAAATACTAGTTACCAATATTTCTCACAGAAAGATCTTGAGTATGGAGACCTAAGAATTCAAGCTGTTGTCTGATATAAAATAAAAAGACATCAGTTCTACAGTCCCTTCTGAATTCAGTGTGAATAGGAATTCCTGTCAGGAATAATGATGGGACAGAGTTCTCAGTAGCTTTTAACCTTTGAAGAATTACAGTGTAGACTAGATGCCTTTTACTGTTAGAATTTAGTTAAGATTTGATTCTACAATTTGTCCTAAGTATATTTTTTTCTCCATATGACAAGCTACTAACTTTCCATATCAGTTGAACAGTAATATTCAAGACTGCAGAAACTAACATACCAGCAAACAGGAAGGAATTAGAGAAGCAGAGTGAGTTATAGAAGAACTAAGACAGTGTATGTTTCCTGGGTTACAGTCAGATCTTTATGTAGTTTTTTTGTTTTTTTTGTTTTTTTCCTGAGCTTTCACCATCTGTAGTTCAGTTAATACACTCAACACTGTGCCAGATTCATTATGCAATAAACTGCTTGAGACAAGGCCTCTATCCAACACGAATCTACAAGTAAGGACTTGTGTGCAATACCATATGTAGTATATGATTAAAAGAAATGGGAGGAGGGGAACTATGTTTTCTTGTTTTGCTAGCTTATCTGATATGCAAATGAAAAAACCCAATATATGAGAAAAGCTTCATCCCACTCATTTTCAAATTGCTAATTTACAATTTCCTTCTCCCTAAGGAATTTATGTGCAAGGATTGCTTTCTGCTTCAGTTCTTTGCTGAGCAACCAAGAAAGTTTTGAAGTATGGAAAATCATGGTTTCTGTTCTGATTCTTGACATTTTCATCCTAGTGAATCAGAATAGAGTTGATGATGCCAGAATAAACCATACCAATGGTTCATACCATTTTTAAAAGTTATACTCGTGTATTTCTGAATGATTTGAAACATTATCTGGGACTTCAAAAAACAATAACAAATTAATGAGGAGAAACTGTCATAACTTTAAAAGATCATAATGGTGCCTACACTGATTAAATATCAAGGAATAAACAAGAACTCAATGACTGCATGAGATGTAGACCTGGGAGAAAGTAAGGCATAGAAAACCACTAGAGAACTGTAACTCATTTTTGGGGGTCTAGTGCATGTCTAGACAACAGGTCATAAAGCAGACAACTGCTGTGTACACACCTTTGCCCTAAGATAATACCCATGGATGTTTTTTTTGTTTTTTGTTTTTTGTTTTTTGTTTTTTTTATATATTATTTACTGATGCTAAAAATTTGCATGGATTCAGAAAACCACTGAAGAAGTTCAAAGTTAAAATATCACTGATAGCTCTTAAGTGACAGCTACTCTGTCTCAGGAAGATTTGAATATTTTCACAAGATTTTGGGTGAAAGGGCACCAATGATGAGTTCTGAAACCCTTTCCCAACCACACGATGCCAGATACTGCTATAGTGAGAGGATACATATTCAGAGGGATCCTTTGTCTATAGGAGTACAGCCATTCTCAAATTGTCCCAAACAAGCTAAATCTTCATGCTATTTCTCACTAAAACTTTATGTTATTTTAGCAAAGTATCTTGAATGTGGAATGCACTCCGTAGTACATATGGAAAATTCCAGTAGCTTAAAACACACACTTAACATCCACTTAGGTAAGAGATAAATAGAATCATGTTCTATGCAAACTTCATATCCAATTTAGAATCCACTTCAAAACAGTGTTTCCTCAATGATTGATCATCCATTTTTGCAACTGTTTCTCTCCATGACTCATCCTAATACATTATCTCAGCAGACGGTCTCCAGAGCAAAGCTTTTATAATCAAAGTACCTACAGCTAGAGGCTCTGATTTATAACGCTTCTTAGCAAAGCTTCAGCCTTGCTACTTCAGCTGAAAGCAGAAGCCCCACCCCCTCAAGCATGATCCTTCAATAGTCTCTGTGCTGGAGACAAACATCAAGTATGACATTCATTAAAAATAATGGCAGAGAAGTCTGGAAAAAGAAGTGAGCATATTTTTCCTACTGGTAAGAATAATTTTTGCAATTACTTCTGTATAATTTAGACTTCAATAATACCCACAACATATCATGTGCGTTAGAAAAATTATAAAACAAACCAGCTCTTGCTCATAAAGAAAGGATGAAAGTGAAGAGAATAATTCTGTAATTAGAAATGATAGTACATGGCGTAAATATAACCTAGCTAATTTATTCAGTACTGTTTGTTTTCTCAAATGGAAGAATTATGCATTTGTAATGAGCTTTGTTGTTGTCTCGGTTTGCTCTGATGGATGTTCTGCTATCTCTGTGTTCCCTTGGTATTCCTATCAAACCCATCATTTTGTGCTAACAGGAGCACCTGAAATGTTCTTTATAGTTCTGACAGGGTCTTCTTCTGTAAGATGCTATTTGAAGTATATGTATGGTAAACAGCAAAACAAGGACTGAATATACAAAAGATGCAGAGAAACAAAAGTATCCCGGCAACTTTTAAAGTTTGATTTGAGCAAAGTAGCGCACACTTGAATTGACTCCAGCTTTGCTGACTACAGAGAAATCTGAATTACAAAAGACAAACAAACAAACAAAAAACTCAATTATATGGTTGCACTGACTTGGGAAGGGGTATTATTCTTGCTGTGTAAAAAAAAAAAAAAAAAAAAAAAAAAAAAACTGTAAAAAGAAAATTAAACATATTGACAGTTCTAAGCGCTATGGAGATATTCCCACAGATGCTGGATTTGAGGGAAGGGAATAGTCTAATAGTCTCAGGGAGAATAGTCTTTAAAGGGCAGTAGATAATTCTGAGAATCAGGAATTGGACAAAAATCTCTAGGAGTAAAAGTTAGATTAATCTCTGATATTATCAACCCCCTGCCAGTTCACATCTCCTGTGAGTAGCATAATTGTGTTCTAATTTTGTGTTGGCCCTCAGTAACCAAAATATAAGAATCCTCTTATAAAAGAATTGCCATGCTGAGCAACTTCAGTGCAACTGACGCTAACAAAAATTTGATCTAGATCTTAGCAGATCTAAAACCCTAAACCAATACAATGCCTCCAGACTGTTAATAGCAATGCTTTTTATGTCAGTTTTTCCATACAAATGTATTTGTGGGAAGCACATCTTTGATAAAATAGATTGATTTAAAGCTCCCTGGACAAAGTATTCTTTGCTTTAACAATACACAACACCCTAGGTCCTCTGAAGACTGGAGAAATTTACCATACATTTTGACAGTAAGTTCTGCCAGTAAACAAACAAATATGCATATATAGTTCTCCTAATGCTAGAACTATTCCAGTATGCCTTCAAGAGCAAAATCATTCCACTTAAGACAATTTTTACAGTCTTTCAGTCATGTGTCCATTTACATTCAATCCCTATCTCTCCCCTTCCCCCTTTCTCTCCCCCTTTTAAAGTCAGTTCAATGCTGTTTACATTGATATACTTCAGTGGTCTAAAATGAAACAACAAAAATAGCACTTTCCTTCCAAAACATTCAAGATGAAATTCAGATAATATAAACCATATTCCAAAAAATCTTTGTATAACTCTCTGTATAACTGGATGTTTGTCTTTCAAAATATTGTGGGTTTTGGTAAAGGTAATGAATATTTTAATAAAAACTTTTCAACATAAGCACAACAAAGCTTGTGCCTCTTTTCTGTACCTTTAAAAATGAAGGACAATGCTTTTTCCCTCACAGTCATCCATTTTATTAATTAATATTCACTGTTATATACATAAGAAAGAATTTAATTTGCTGTATCTGTAATCTGTAAACTGTCATAGATGTAAAACGGGAGTTCTTAAAGGAATCAATAAACAAAACTAAACAGATATGCCACTCTGTTTCTCCCAAACTCTTCTCTGAAGAGTTGCCAGCTGCCTAGCAGTCTGACAAGTGCATTATATCTATGCAGTGATGTGGGACACATGCAAGTAGTAAACAGTTTAATGAATATAGCTTCTTTGAAGAAGAGTTTGATAACAAAGAATAGGAATGAAGCAATTCTGAGAACAATAACTAATAAAGCATGTATAAATTCCAACCTAACAAACTTCAGTTTGACAAACTTTTTAATTGAATGACACTGCAACAGAAGCAGCAGCCTACTTCAAATAATTAAAACAAGCCACATACACAACAGATAGTAAAAACTATGGGAAAAGCTGCCTGGCAATTCCATTGCAGCAATCTACTTTTTCTCCAAGAGGCTAGAAGGCTAGATCTTGTTTCTACTATAGCAAAGTAACTTACTGTCTTTTTTTTTTTTTTTTTTTTTTTTCTTTAATAGAGCCCCCTTTTCTTCTTACGTTCTTCTTATGACCACAACAAAGCTAAACCTCACCTCACAGTCCTGTTGACACGCCTGGCAAACTGCTCTAGATGAGCTCATTGCAGAAGGTTTCCTGAAAATTCCCCACAGATCCATCCAGGATTGTATTAGATGCTGTTATTAAGCAGTTTTAATTCCAGTATTTCTTTTCAAGATTTTCTGTTCTCTTATTGTTTTCCTACAGTAAGGAGCTGCTCACAAGCCTCCTTACAGAAAATGTTTTTAACTTCTGTATGTTCTAAACCTTCCACTCTCATAAAACAATAAAATCAGAGGCTTTAGATTTGTAATATATATTATACAACCTTGCAATGGCAGAACTGTAATGCTAAGTTTGTATGTTAGTAATCCTAATTATCATAACAAGTTTAACAACTGCTTTTGGCATTTGTGGAATAAAAAATGCTTCAAAAATGTGGAAAACATAACTCTTAACATAAATAAATAAATAATCACAGCATATAATGAATTACTTTAAGAAAAGTAACAGTCTTAACAGACTCCTTTTCCCACTTACCCCTCCCCCCTCCCAAAAATAAAACCAAACCCAAATCAAACACGTAAATAACAACCACGAAAACCCACCATCAACAAAAAACAACCCACTTTCAGTGCAAAAGCCCACTAGGATTAACTATTCTGGACCATTTTGATGTCTCAGTGGAACAAAGCCTGCATAAATAAATTCTAGCAATAAGTAACAAAAGTTATAACTAAAAACATCTACATGCATCATATATCATCATAAGAATGTTAAATTTACATACAAAATCCACGTAGGCACCTACAATCAGTGTCTAAACCTTAACAGATCTTCATGCATATATATTCGCTACACACAGAGAAAGAAAAAATCAACTAACATTTGAATGATGTATTCAATAAGGAGTTGATAAAAAAATAAAATTAAAAAATCAAGTCATGTGAAGAAATTTTTTGACTGTGTAGCCACTTCATTATCCTATTCAGAACCCAGCAAAGGAAAACCATTCTATGTATTATATATAAAAGTGCAAAGCAAAGGAAAATTTAAGCACTGAGGATAATATAAATGCAATTAGATATCACATATCTATTCACTTCCAATTGTTTATCACTTACAGGTGCTACTACAGTCCATAAAGAGCAGATTCAGTCTAACAATCCTGGTCTGTGCAAAAGATACCTTATTTCCTGAAAACTGTTACAAAAGATTTGCCAAATACTCTTGCTGTACCAACAGTGCATTTCTTTTATATTTTTTTCTATTTTTCAGCAGTGCTTAATCTCCTACATTTTTCAACTGTTGAAATTTTTCTGAAGGTGTAAGAGAAAACTCCCATGCTCCAAAATTTCTCCTCATGGGCCCCTGCAGTAAGCTGATCTAGCACACATCTGTCTGATATATAAACCATGCTAAGCTCTGTTTGAAAGGTTTGTCTGAAGCCATGCAGTATTTTAAAAGTGAGAACAGACCAGGAAGAAAAAAAAAAAACAAAACAACAATAACAAAAAAACCCCCTAAACAATAATTGTTTAATTTTATAATGCAAATCTGGACACTTCAATATATTTAATCAAACCAGAGCATCAGCAAAATAAAGGGAAAATGGATTATTTCAAGCTCCGGATACTCCTGCAGCTAAAGGCTGCATCAACTGCATATACCGTAGCATAAACATTCACAAAGTGTCTGAAAGGCAAATATGGTCAATAATAATTTATAGCACTTATTCCAGTTTTTTACTTTTGAGTAACTGATTGCTTTGTCAAGATGAGAGAAACAAAACTACTTCTTTGCTTTGTGGAGTCCCTTCCACATGCTCCATCTTTTCATTTAAAGTCAGGGCTGTAGGTTTAATTTACAAGACTTCTAAAACTTCATTTTAAAGTACATCCCCCCTCTCCGCCTACCATCAGAAGAGATGGGTTTATGTGGTAGACAGACACTCCTCCGTAAGCAGAGGAGTGACTGTGAATGTGGTAGGCAGCACCAAACTTCCAAGTGTAAAGCTTGTAAGAGCCATAAACTGTCCAACTGTTGGCAGTATCTAGTTGTTTTCATTCAGTAAAAGCATTTGGAAGTTTATTTTGAATAAATTTGGGTTGCTTCCTCTGCTTCTGGAAGCCGTGTGAATTCACTTAGAACAAGTGTAGTGCTGTTATCCAAAAAACAGTAATGGCTCTAATTAGGGCACATTTATAACAACATTCTGAGGGAAAAAGCGGGAAGTCAGGCAACTGTTACTACCATACTTACAGACAGTCTGTATAAGCGCCGATCAGCCAAAACTAATGTATCTATTTTTCCAAACAAATGGAAAATGCCTGACCTGAGGCCTGTCGGATTTGTGCTCAAGTTGCAGCTGTGAGGTAAGAGAAGATGAAGAAATTCTAACATGTGAGAACATGATCCAGACTAAAGCTAGCTTTGTATCTTTTACTCATCAGTCCTGTACAGCAGATTTTCCTGAATTCAGATGCAGCGAAAGTTCTAAGATGTGCATGGACTGCAGAGAAGGCTGCAAACATCAGAGAACCATTGTTTCAGGAAGAATATCTTGACCTAACATTATTCATTTTTTTTACATTTAAAAAGGAAAAAAAAAAAATCAAAAACAAAAAAACCCACATAACTTCCAGTCTTGTGGAGCTGCCAAACTTTAGAATTACATGCAAACAGGAGAGACAAATGATCCAATTTACATGCATTAAAGCCTCATGCTTATGTCTAGAATCTGCATCTTCCATCATAATATCCTGTACCCCCTTTTCCTCTGTGTTTATTTGAGGAGGACTGTTAAGATTGCACTTTGTCACTTATCTTACCCAAAATAAACAGAGCAATCTGGAGCTAATTTAAGTGGTTTAGCATATCAGGATACAGCTGGGAAAGATTTTAAGAGAAAGGCTCCAGATGAACAATAGCAGTGTGCAGCCGAGCAGCAGCAAGCACAGGAAGGCTGAGCAGACAGGCTGGCAGACAGCTGTCAGCCATTCCAATAACAACTCCTGCAGCCAGTGTTAACTAGTCAGCATTGAAACCCTCCAGCCAGCTCAGGAACAGCCACAAACAAAACAGAGAATTAAAAAGTTCACTTGAGATGACGGGAGTGTCAGAGCCAGAATTTAGTGTCATGAGCATTTCAGTTGTTCTTCGTTCATCTAGCAACAGCACAACTCCTGTCTGTCTATGATTTTTATAGCTCATCTGCAGGGTCCAGATGTCTTTTTTTTTTTCCCTTGTTAATATTAAGCAGGCAGATGCAATGCCTTAACAGTTATGAGTTGATTCAGGCAATTGGATGAATTTATACATCTGTTTTTCACATCACTTTTCCTTGAGAGGAGTGACTAGAGCTCTTACCCACTTGGGGCCCTACCTATACTCAGGAAATCTTGGCACTGTTCATAATCAGAAAGAAACACACATCTACTGGCATAAAACATTAAAATGAAACAGAACTCTTTCATTATTACTTGCAATACTGGACATTCGAAAAAAAGGGTAGCAAGTGCCTTAACAAATGTATCTTTCTTAAGCCAACTCTCAAAAAAGCATATAAACCACAAAAATTGAAATTCCACCTCACAATTCTCCCAACCAAATAAATGTAGAAAAGTAGAAAGAAAAATCTTTGTAATACTAGTCCTAAACTTTGAGGGAGGAAAAGAAAAAGAAAAAAGAAAAGAAAAAGGTGGTTAATTACTTTGCAATCTGTTGTAATCATTCTGTCTATACTGTAGTCTATTTCATTTTCCTCGAGATGACAATTAAATGAAACAGATAAGTTTAAGTATACACTGACAAGATGAAAAATATATCTGTCTTGAACCCATATATTCAGCATTGTCTGAGCCTATGGTAGCCCTAAAGCTATCCTAGCTTTGGCTAAATGCAATCAAGTTTACAGAGGAGGAAGGGGATTATATGATAATATGGTGGCAAACAAACACAGATAATAATGAAAAGAAAATGAAGGTTAAATAAAGACTGTTCTTTCCCTTCAGTGATCTAAGTTGCATTTTTAATTAGTTTCCATAAATTTAGGATTTTCTGTACTGGATTATGTCACCAGGATGGGGAAACAGCAGAGAACAGGATGCCAGAGAGGCTGTGGGTGCTCTGTCCCTGAAAGTGTTCAAGACCAGGCTGGACGGGGCCCAGGGAAACTTGATCTTGTACCAGATCTGGAGGTTGCTGGCCCTGCCTGTTGACACAGGGGGTCAGAACTTAATGCTACTTGGTTGATTACAACCCAAGCCATTCTATGATTCTATGGTGGTGTGAATAATGCCTGAGTAAAATATTGCCAAATAGAAGACATTAAGTTGGCTGTAACTGAACACATTTCCCTGAAATACTAATAAAAAATACTAGAGTGTTTTTCAGAAGTACATGTAATGTTCTTCTTGTCCTTCTTAATGTTGCCCCATTAATGCAACTTTCAAGGGGGTAACAAGGAGAAGCACTTAAAATTTGTTGCTAATAGAGATTATTCTATTCAAAATGTATGACTGCCTTTCCCAATTGCACGCCAAAATAAGCTGTTTTCTAATTGATCTCATTATCTTAATCACTGCAAAATACCTTTGAGACACTATGGCACTTCAGTAAGGTCACCAGCAATTTCCTCTTGGAAAGGCTCAACCTTTCTGCAACATCATCATCCTTATCCTTGAACTTTCTGACACTTTTGATCATGTTTCCTGAATCCTGATGTCATGAAAGCTCTCCTCTTGCAACGCTCCACCATTTCTGACCACAGTCAGTTTTCAAGTATATATTCTCATTTCTTTCAATAGGTATCTGTCCATATTCACAACAGAAAAAAACTTAAAGACTTAAAGGCAACACTCAAGTTGCATATCTTGTCCTTAGTAGGCATTGTAGTCTGAGGTTTTCATGCCTATATGTAACTAGTAATCATTCCTTAGAAATTTTATCATAGAAAATTTATCCTTTTCAGGTCAATTAGTTTCCAGTTCCATTCACAATAGTGGTAATGAAGGAAAATTCATAAAGCACTGTCAGGTTCATTGGTTCAAATTCAGTATTTCACCAAATAGCTTTGGACTGCCTAGTGTCTTGGTAGACACTGTACAGGCATACGTAAGTACATACTGTACTTAAGTACAGGCATACTTAAGATGGGATGACATCACCCTGTGATTTGAGCTCCCCTAGCACCACACTAAAAATTGAAGATTTATCTTCCTTGTAAATGCTTCTGCTTTTCTGAGCTACCATTAACCAACCCACATATCTGAGCTGAGAACTCCTATCTTTTCATTACCTTCAATTTGAAACAGGAGTTGATCTTCAAAAATTCAAATTGAAGTCTTTCTCAGCATTATGGAATAACTGACCCACTAAATTACTGAAGGCCTTCAAGTTCTTGTTCAGCCAAGTTTCTGTAAGTTGCTGTAAAATGTCCTGTTTGGTTCTGACCAAACTAATTTAAAGAGTTAAGATAATTAAAAGCTCTCAGATTGCACAAGAGGCCAGAAGTCTTTCAACAAAGGCTGGTGCATCTGCATGTAAGCTTAGTCTCAACTTATTTCTTTCAAAATTATCTCAATTAATAAACCAAACCCACTATAACTACTGAGAATGTTCGAGCTACTCAAGGTCACTTGAAGAGAATCACAGGAAGCCACACACAGTCCCTGTATGCAGCTGAGAGACCCCAGGGGCAATCACCTGTGATGAGACATACAGAGGGCAGAAAAACACCTGTAGGCAGAAAAAAACACCAATAGAAATAAGCCGTTCCACCCATCAGCATCACTGTCCATACAGACATTTCTGAGACAAGCATTTTCTTTTTTTCTTCTCTTTGTTGTGTTTTTATTTCTGTTGTCTTTGACTTCCTGTAACTATAGCTGCTGACTGGCAGTAGTTTACATCTCCTAGTCAATGTGAATCACTTGTGGCCAGTAATGTGTAATTATTAAGCTCTCTTGAACATAACTTTGCTTTTTCAGTCAATCAGAAGCACTAGTATAAAGCTTGAAGCCAGATTTATGCAGCATAACATGCAGTAATTCCAAGAAGAAAGAAATGATTTTGTGTATTTGAAACCTCAGCTTTCTACATATAACTTTCAGGAAAACAATACTGGAAGCCACTGTTCTTTTTTTTTTTTTTTTTTTTTTTTTTTCCCTTCCCGTGTGAACAGTAATAATAGAATGCAATTGTAAGAGTTTGGACTTGACAGAAAAGCATATGCAGGATGTCATGCTTAAGATCCACCTATCACAAATGCTTATTTGATTTCAAAACGTGTTATAGTGTTGTAGTGCAAACAAAAGCAGACTGAACAATTATTAAAACTACCATTAAATTTTGCAGTTGTCAATATATTTCAACTCTTTCTCTGCCAATTTGTTAAAATATTCCCTTGCAACCTATTAGAAGCAGTGCAGTACTCTGAGACATACAGTCCCCTGCATATGATCAGTAATAATCTTCTGCAAAGCTTAAACACACAGATTGCATCTAATATAATAGGTTCATAAGGAAAAGTATACTCTGTAGTTGCTGCATTATTACTTTTGCTTGAAGCCATTTGCCTTAAAACACAAAGTGAAATTTCTGCTGCTGCTTCTTCTCAACTAAGTTCAAACAACTCTGGAATCTTAATGAGAATTCAGGGTCAGTATACACAAAGCGCTGGCTATATATATTAACATGAGAAAATGCAATTGGAGGTCAAATCTCAAAACGAGCACAGGCAACATTCTACATGGCTGCAGTGCTGAAAGTTCATACAGTAAGTGTGGGTGTTTCTTCCTGATTAAAGAAAGATTTCCAGATGAAGAAATACTTAATACTAGTAAGAGACGTATTCTAGTCATATGAGACAAATGAAGACACCCAGAGTTGCAAAAATTGCAAATGGTATGAAGACTAGCAGTAGGAACATATAGCAAAAGCAGAGAAAAGATTAAGATGGAGCTGAAAAAAACTGAAATAGTCCTCATGAAATGGAGGGAGAAATTAGCTTATTAGTTCAAACTTTAGTGTGAAGAACTAAGAACATACAACAGACATTGCAGTAAGTGGTCTCTAAGCCAGTTTTACATCAGATGTTTACACTGTCTGATACACGCATCCATGGCCAAATCTTAACACCCAGGACTAATGTTAAGAGCTACTTTGAAACTCTCTCTCCTTGTTAAACTTTATTTGTAATAAAGAAGAAGACACTTTCCATGTGCTAGCCTTCACTATCTTGCAGATTTTTTTTCCCAACATTAAACACATCCCTTATGCCTCTAACACTGTTTCATTAAAAACAAGCAAGCAAGCAAACAAACAAACAGAAAAAGAAAACATTCTCTTCTGTGGGTACAGGAGACAAACAACGCTATGATCTACCCATACAACACCTACTTGTGATAATCTCTTTTCATCTGCCTCAATCCTACAGATTACTGGGAGATGCTGGAAGCGCAGTTTTTCATTCAGCAGTTATTTAATTTATCTACTTTTGCTTACCATTTTTTCCATGAAAATAGACACTACAAGATTCCCTTAGTGTATGTAAGTGCATAACCTCAGACAAAGTCCACCTAGTCTTCATCTCTATCCTACAGCTGGGAGGCTTAATGTTCTGCTTTTGATGCTCATCTCTCATCATTTCACAGTCACAAAAAATTTGTTTCCTTATACCAGATTATTTCATCGTGGTCCAAACTGACTCCCTCATCTGTGCCACAACATCCTCTCTGCATCTGCTCTTCATGGTTGCTATATTCACTGCCATCCTGTCAATGATCTAAATGAGTAACATGAGTGATGTCTTTAGTCTCTACTACTTCTGCTTGAGCATCCAGGTATCTTCTAAGGCTTGCTTCCACCAGCCTTTTGAAGAGGTGTTAGAGAGAATGAGTCAGCGAGGGAGTGAGTGGGTAGTTTATGTTTCCTGCCCTATTTTTTTCTCTTTTTAAATCATCTTAAGGAACTCCTACTATTAGCTGGTTTCTTTATTGTTCTTCACTTCAGGGTGTATTTCACTAGATCACATTTTCATAAGTATATCCATGGTCTCTTTTCCAGCTCATCTTTCCATCTGCATGTCAATGTTTTTTTGTTTGTTTGTTTGTTTTTGCTATCTATATAACCTGATTTCTTTCATTTGTTTCAAGACAGAGGACTTAAAAGTGGCAGCTTTTCTTCTGCTGCCTACTGTGCATTTTACGTATGCAATGACTCTTATGCTTGCAACAATGCTCCCAGCCTGCAAAACCACAGTCTTGAATTATGAAAACTACTTATTCTAGCCAATCAAATACACAAAACTGAATAGAGATTTGCACATTTTAATTTTTTTTATCCTATCTTGCTAGATAAACACAATAATTTATTTCACAATACATATTTTTTGGCAGGACAGAAGTCACAGTTGTACTGTATTACCAGACTCAAACCTTCTCTTCCATCCAATTGTGTGATCAATCTGAAATGTCATTCAGAGGAAAACACGTAGTACAGAAAAAAACCACTCCAGCAGCAACAAGTGCTGCAAAGAAAAGTTCGAATTCTTCCACTGGCCAAGGGGAGAGTCTTTACAAAGTCTCTTAAGAAAGCAATTTGTATTTCATGGCATGTTTAGTTCCTTCTAAACATCTATTAGAGAAATGGATGATGAGGAAAATTGAAAGTTCTGAAATCTAATAATTTTAGCTGATACGATATCTGATTACAGAATAGGTGTGATTTGGAAAGCCTACTATTTATGTCCTTTATTTTTTTAAAACTTGAAATCTGTAAAATGTACAAATTCCCAGGCACTGAACATCTCTATATTCAAATGTTCTAAGTAAATTCAGCTGGTTATATTTACTTATGAATTAAAGCAGAGAAAAAAAATCTTATTGCTTAACACATGCTAAACTGAAATCTTCCCCAGATATAGATCTATTATGTTAAATACACAGGAATAACATAGATCATAGAATGCTTAGAGTTGGAAGAGACCTTTAAAGGTCATCTAGTCCAAATCCCCTGCAATGAACAGGGACAATACAGGATGATGGAAAGTGAAAGTGAGAAAATAATATAAAAGATAGGTGCACTGAGCTTTAATATGGAAACTCTATTTTTTTCTGTAGTTTAGCCTTCACGCATTTATTTGGAGTGTGCTTTAATTCTGAAATATTCAAAAGTATAAAAAACAGATGTTCTAGCCAAGCCATAGCATGCTTGTGAACATAAAGGTATGAAAAAGAAAGGAAAATGCAAAGAAAGAACACAAATTTGAAACAACTCAGCATGGATTTGAGAAATATTTTCCTGATAATATTAGCGCTATCCAATATCATATGCAGCTTCTTCCAAATGCTTAACCCAGACTAGACAATATCGTACACTGTTTCTGTAAATCAGTGGTAGATTTGCCTTTAGTTCCAGTATTGGTCCACAAAAGCAAGAGCTTGCTGTGGTACAACATAACAAAATAGGTGGCATTACCTTCAAAGCAGCCCTCATAAATGGGAGGCATTACATTTGGAGTGACCTACATAGATAAGAAAGTAGTTGGTTTGAAAAAGGCATACATTTGGTTATATTTTAATATTTAGTATCTTTAATAGTATCTGATGATTTAATAGTACCTAATGGATTTGTAAATTGATAACCATAGTATAAAACAACTTAGAGGATGAGGAATACTTAAGGTTAGGAAAGGAAGTCATGAGGAAAAACAAGAAGGCTTATTTACCCAGAATTTTTCTAGGATACAGTCCCTACTCAAAGTGAAAGACATTTCACCATTTGCTTACCCAATACAGGCAGAACAATCAGAGACTGCTATATTCACCAGATCTTAGTAAAATAAGTACAGACTAAACTCCTTCCCTCTCAAGTTTCTGCTGCATTTCCACTGTGCAAAAACTAAGCATGGGGAAAGCTTGAAAAGGATTACAAACACATTTTGAATACTTCTTTTCCTTTTCATCTTGTGCTTCTGCCTTAGGAGACTTCTCAATGAATCATAAACAGCAAGAACAGACTTGTCCTCCAATCCCGCACCTCACAGCACCTACTGTGATCCTACCAGTTTGCTGCCATCAGCCAGGAAGCACAATCACGTCAACAGAACATGAACTACATAACAAAATGGACTGGGGACACATCATTAACTATCTATAACAACCACCACACTGGATTACTGAAAATGTTGTGTTGTCATCTCCTTTGTTTAATTCTATATTTTTTCCAGTATTGACTTGTTGATTTTTCAATCCAACATTATCACATTCTAAAAGTCAAATGCGATTCAACATTGAATACAAGAGGCTATTTAGGTTCCTTAAATTCAATTAGATATTAATGGAAGCAACCAGTATAGAAAAAGATGGCAGGAATAACATGGCATGTCCCGTTCATCCACAGTTTGGTTCTGTAAGCATTTGTTAGAAGCTAGCACTCCTCTGCAGGACTGGGGATTCATGTGCAACCATGCTCTTATACCTAATCACTACCATATGGAGGCCAGTGTAAGGGTCCATCCACAATGAAGCAGAACTGGAAAGTCTATTAAAAGTTAACCGTGAAGTTATTTTATACCTAACTTATAAACCTTAAGAAGCCAGCCTAACAACATCAGTCTCAATACCACTGAAAACAGAGTATGTCAGCTGAGTGCCTCACACTACACATAGTGTTTCTACATAGTTACTTTCTGAAGTTTGCAATTATTTTAAAAATAAGTAAAATGAGTAACATACAACGTGCACACAAGCTTAGACAAAGGTAAACAAAACACAGACAGTGACATAAAAACAAAGGATGGGAAAATGTCAACTTCCCCATAACTTTCTTGTATTTGTCCATTTGTGTACTGAATTCTTGTACACAAATTTTGGATATAACACTTCCATCAGCCACCAGTATCAAGAATATAAGCAGACACTTGTTGGGTTTCAGTCAGGTTTTTGTTTTTTCCTCCTCCCAGTTCTGAGGGTGAATTTGGTATAGGCAGGAGGGAATTAAATAGCATTTACTAGTGCCAGACACAGCGTGAGCAAGCACTAGACAGCTTCAATGCACAGCTCTGTAAATGCATCTTATTTTTGACCTCCCACATTCTTTCTGAAAGTCTAGGTCAGAGAACAGAACTTCGGAGCCTTTCTTTTATACAGTTGAAGCTCATGATTGTGGCTCAGAGTTAAACAGAGAGGACTGTCAATAGCAGTGGTAAAAGATCACATTTGGAGAAAATTTCTCCCCTCTGATCTTCACAGCATGAATGCTGCTTATTCTGTACATGTTCCAAGTATGGAACTCCCATTGAGGTTTTGTTTAAGAAAAAAGAGAGAGAGAGAGACAGTACAGCATACAGAGCAGAGATCTACACTGTGGATAAGCTACCCACAGCATGAATTAGAGAATAACTTTGCCCTTAATTTGAACTCGAGTTCTTTCCTATTTCTCCATATTGCATGTGAAAGATCCATTTGTTGCTGCATTTTTGAGTTGTGCTAGAAGTGTGACAAAAATGTAAGCACACTCCCCTGATGGCTAGCAGGAAACATGCATTTTCAGGGAAACAGATGACTTTCATTTAGTTAAGATTTGCAGATGAAAAAACGCCTGTTGTATATTTCACTATGATGCTGTATACACTCAGTGGAAAGAGAAGCCTTGAAGGTTCAACACAAGCAGGAGAAAAGCTACTTAAAGTCTTCAGACAGCTGATCCACTGTAATATCTGTAATACTTAATACAGATTTTTGTGTGTGTATCACCAAAGAACTACTGAAAGCCATTCAGTTAGAGGCACAGAGGAAACAGAAACCTACACCTTCTCCTATAAAATTCTGCTCATGTAATTTTCATCAAGATTTAAGTGCACCCATAGGGCTTTCATTTTCCATCAGGAGAACGTAATACTTCTGCCGCATCGTAGCACCACGTTTTTACAGAGTACTGTTCAGATAAATCAACTTTTCTTCTTCAGCTTAACAGAACTGTCTGTTTATTCTCCTGACCGTTCTAACATGGGAAAAAAGAAAAAAAAATAAAAAATAAAATAAAAAATTGATCTCATGGAAAAAAAGATCTTTATAAAGACTCCAACAGTTACAAACACGGCCTTCCAACAGCTGCATATACAATGTCCTTTTTCATTCTATTCTATTCTTTTTTTTTTTTTTTTAATCCCCTGACTTCCCCAGTGCAGTTTTAGCAATAGGAACAATCCAAGTGCAGATAGTTTCAAGGCAATCATTTTACTGTAAGCAGCTTAAGCAACTAAACAGGTCTCAGAGTTAGAGACTCTGCTCCATCAGGTCAATATTAGCATACACAACCAATTAAACACAAGAGAAATACAAAGGCAAATTTTAACCTAAAACCAATGTCAATAACCTGAAAAACTTCTCATATGTCTGCAGTAAGTAATTTAAATGAGACACAATTAATTCTGATACACAGTATAATGAATTTTTTAACACTATCATGGAAAGTAAACCAGTATAGGAATTATACTCTAACGCAAACTTTTAACAGGGTTTTAATTATTAAATGTCATTAACATGTGAAATTAGCTGTTTTCAGCATTTACCATTACCCTCAGTCTGAAAAAAGACAAAAAATAAAAAAATAAAAAAACAAGAATTGATAGGATGGCTAAGTAAAAGCTTTAACCAAAAATGGTCAGTTATTAACACCGGGTAAAGTCAATTTCAGAGTTTACTTACAAGTGAACTTCACTTTCATTACCGGCATTTCCTTAAAGCAGGAAGAAAAATACCAGATTCTGGCTATGCAGGAATTTTAAACACAGCTTGATAAGAAGTGAGTACCTCTGCCATGAGGTTACCCTCTGTTCAGGGATTCAATTTCAGAAGTTTTGCAAGGGAAAAAGTAGGAAAGGGCAATGGGATTTAATGCCATAAGAAAGAAAATAAAGCAAACAAACATTTCCTACAGAACGTTTCATGTTTTCACAGGATTTTAGAATAAAAAAAAAAAAGAAAGTATATTTCTTGAGTATCAATATTTTCTCAGCTTTCATTTTGATATTAATTTCCTCCATAAGGTTGAAATTAATTTCCTTCATAAAATAATATTTCTACTTTTCATAACATAATTACAAGATAGTCTAGATGTTTCATTACAACTATCTGCAACTTGTGACATTAATTTAGATGTCACCCATACTTTATTGGGGGGAAAAGAATAATATAAGAATGAAAGTCAATACTGGTATAAGAAACACCATACACATGCCAGCAATGCATGCTTGCAGCCCAGAAGGCCAACTGTATCCTGTTTTACATCAAGGGAAGCGTGACCAGCAGGTCAAGGGAGGTGATTCTGCTCCTCTACTTTGCTCTCATGAGACCCCACCTGGAGTACAGCATCCAGTTCTGGGTCCCCAGCACAAGAAGGACACAGCGCTGTTGGATGGGTATAGAGGAGGGCCACTAAGATGATCCGAGGGCTGGAGCACCTCCACTATGAGGACAGGCTGAGAGAGCTGGGGCTGTTCAGCCTGGAGAAGAGAAGGCTCCAAGGAGACCTTGTAGCAGCCTCCCAGTACCTAAAGGGAGCCTACAGGAAAGCTGGAGAGGGACTTTTTATAAGGACATGTAAGTGAGAGGATGAAGGAAAAATGGTTTTAAACTGGAATAGGGTAGATTTAGACTAGATATCAGGAAAAAAATTCTTTACTGTGAGGGTGGATGCCCAGAGAAGCTGAGAATGATCCCTCCCTGGAGGTGCCAAAGGCCAGGCTGGATGGGGCTTTGAGCAACCTGGTCTAAAAGAAGGTTTCCCTGCCTGTACAAGGTGGGTCGGAACTAGGTGATCTTAAAGGTCCCTTCCAACCCAAACAATTCTGTGATTCTATGATTATGTGCACCTTCCGTTATTTCTCACTCACAGTCTGTACTGGCAATCAATGCAAGTGCGGGGGTAAGATGCACCTTTTGCTTGTAGAATAACAAACTTAAACAGTCCAGACAAAAGCTGTCATTGAAAGTGCTTGCAACTTAGATATATACTTAAATAATGCAGATGCTCTGTCAGTTTCTTTGATGACAGTACACCGAACTTTTCAGAGTTCCCTGACAGGACTGATTAAAATAGTTTTTCAGCAAACCTGCTATAATTGAGGAGGTATACTAAAAATTCTGTCTGATAGCACATCTAACAATGCAGTCAGATAAGAACTTTTCCAATCAATCTGTCCTCTAGCTGCTTTAGACAATTTAAATCTAAGTCTCCCTAAAGTTGCTTCCCTACAAAAGGGAATGAATGGAAGTTTACTCAAGAGCAAAGACATAAGGAAGAAATAAAAAAGATATTTTAAAAGTCCAGTAAAAGACAGATCCCTATTTTTTAACAAAGACGGAAAATATGCAACATTTTATCAAGCAAAAGCCAAAATATGCTTTAAAAAAAAAAAAAAAAAAAAAAAAAGAAAGAAGGAAAAGAAGCAATATGCTTAAGATAAAACAAATGAGAGTAAGAATTCTTTAATAGAGAAAGATAATATAAATTTCTAGAGAAAAATACATGAGTATGTAAGAGAGGCTGTATAAACATCAGTAAGTACATCCATGAGAATCTATTCTTCTATTAATCATAATTCCAAAATGATTATAAAATATTCTGGAGTGAAAACAGTCAAAACAGAGGACTTATGTAGTTTTTTCTTAGCAGTATTAAGCCCTGGACTGAGCAGAAATACTCTACATATTTTACTGTTCAAAGCCCTCAAATGGCAACAAAGAGAGACTACAGTACTAATCAACTTTTAAGAAATGTCAGGGCATACTGGAAGAGAGTGTGTTATGGGATGTTGCTTCAAAGCAGTTTGAAATACTAAGAAGCTGAAAGTTAAATAAGACAGCAGATACCATCTCTAATACAGAACTGAAAACAGAAGTCTGATTTGTGTATTCTAATGTTGGCAAGTGTCCACTCAAATAACTCGCTGCATTTTGCAAGAACCTTAAACACATGCTGAAGACAGCAAAACCTCTTACCTTAAATATAGGCCTACATTTGAAGCAAAACTTGGGCTTTTAAACCAGTGTTAATAGTGCTGAGCTAAATTTATACAACTAGAATGCTTATTATGACCTTCGGGTATTTTAAATCAAGGTTCTCTTCAGGAAAGCTGTAGTTACAGTCTCTTAACATTTTCTAAAAAGAAAAATAAACTGTATGCTGTTATTTTGTATTTCAAATGGGTAAAAGGCCACGGACACTAAAGACATTGCTGCATCCATTTTTATCTCCTTTGCTTAAATAAACAAGGACTTCATTTTCACCACTGATTTTATCAGTGTAAAGCATTTGCACCTGCAGTATAAAATGTGGAAAGCAAATTCTGTTTTACATTGAACCAATCATGAAGTTGCTTGTCTCTTCTACTCAATACGTTAATGTGATATGACTTACTGTCTTTTTTTCTTTTTTCTTTTTTTTTTTAACTTATTCACCTGCCAAAATTGCTAGTGTATCTGTAGAAAAAGACCTGCAATGCTGATGTACATTGTACATGTTATGCTGAGGGGTGGTGAGATTATACTGATTGTCAGATGACTTCATTCTTGGCCCAGTATATCCATCAGGCCTTTTATTTCTTTTAAAGAGAAACTGGAGTTCTATACAATTTGCAGAGTCCTTGTAAAATGTTCAGTAGTTCCATTTACCAGCTGGCATGTTTTCAAGTGAATCTTAATTGAGCCTCTACAAACATCAAAATGTCAATTCTGGCTGTAACTAAAGAAAAGAACAGTAAATGGTAAAGCAAAACCAACTGCAAAACTAGAGGCTTCACTTCTTTTTTCTCTATTGTTTTCCAAAATTACACTTACAGAACTAAATGGTTTTTTAAGAAACTTGAGGGTGTCTTTATGGTCTTACACCTTTAACTACTATGCTGAGAAGAAATGCAGCCACAGCCCAATAAAATTATGAATACTATTTATCATTCCCTAGTCTCCTCCTTGTAGCCTTCATCCAAGCTCCTAAATTAAGCTTACTGATTCTTAACTTCATAACATAGGAATAATTATCTTGATGATAACTCCTAGTCACATATGAAAATGTGTCTCTTTAGTCATATGGAACAAAAGGAAGGCCTATAGGTTCAGAGCATTGAGCTGGCCCTACATAGCAGAAGAAAATGTTTAAGTATGCTAGAAAATAGTAGTTAAGAAAGAAAGGGTGAAGAGAAATCTACATACAGCATGAACAGAGCAGCAGAAGGCAGAATGTAAAACAACTGAGACGTGTGAGGGAAGGTATACTTTCATTACAAGGAAAGTACCAAACAAGTCTAGAAAGACCTAAAGCCAGAAGAGCATAGAAGAACACTAATTTTACAACAACAGCGACAGCATCAACAAAAACCATGTAAATCCTCTCAGGCCACACTGCAGACGGAACTTGCATGGTCATTAATTTAAGCAATACCATATAGGTGCATACCAGTATTATAACTATCAGTGCACACTAATATAATACAGAACAAGAACTTGCAATGAGATCTCACATAGCACAGTTCTCTGCATAAGACACCCAACTGCAGGCCCTCATGTTTCATTTCAACCACTTCATAACAACCATTATAAAAGACACCATCTGCAAAACTGATAGATAGAATAGAGAAAAGTTGAATAGATTTCTCACTTTTTGAAAAGCACTTAATGGTTTCAACATTTGATTTTTTGGAAGCTGGGTCTTTAATGTAAGCAATGTTTTATGTCTGTAAGGAACAGTTGTGTGAAGGAAAGAGAACACTGGAAAAAATGAATCACTGCCCTGTGATCTGCTTGATCTAGGCCCAATTTTCTTGCATTTCAATCATTAAATACCACTCCTACCAGTTTAAGACTTCAGTTAAGTCAAGAGAAGTCCCATTAGATAAGAGATACTAGATTCTCCTGTCAGAGTTTTTTGTTGTTTTTTTTTTTTTTGAAAAGCATATGAAACTGACTATAAAATAACTACTGTTACAAGCAAGGTATACTGTGGTTATTTGGGAAAAAAAAAAGAAACATCCTATAAATAAAAATTAAATTTGTCCCTTTAATTCCATCATACTCTGGACTTCCAGCTCAGATGTCGTTAGCTTTATTCCACAATGTACTGAAAAAACATTACTGCAAAAATTCTACCAGGACCCCATGAACAAAGATTGGATTTTTTCCACATGGGATAAGTATTGGTATCATTTTCCATATGGCTTTGCTTACTTTCAGTTCTAAATATGAAAACATTGTAAACGGAAACAGGCACAGAAAAGTTATCAAATCCTGTTAGAGACAAAGCCTGGACACACATGCAACATCACAAGGGAAAAAGGCTTGGACTTAAACTGAAATTCCAGAGCAGCTGATAAACTCAAAATAAATCACTACGTTTTTATCAAAATTTGACTTATGCTTTTCAGATTTGCTTTTTCGGGGCTGTTGGTTGATTGTTTTGTTGTTGTTTTTTTCCTCAGTGGTGTCCACATAGAATGCACTTGCTATTTTGACAGCCCTAATGTGTAAAGCGTGGGCAAACAAGCAGTTTTTAACAGGCGGCTTCCCACAGCCAACCAAACAAGAACATCTATTTTCCTGAAATCCAGCCAAGCAGCTGTATTTCAAATAGGCTCCATTTCATTCCTAGTTTGGAAACAAAGAACTCCGCTTTATAATCCATTATTTGCATTCGCCTAAACTGACAGGCCTCTGCTTCTCAGATGCAATGGGCCAGTGAAATACTTTAAGCCAGAACTGTGCAAAAATCATGTTACATGTAAGAGGAAAAACGTGTTTTGGTAAAACTGACAGTTTGTGCCTTCTGCAAACTATGACAATTTACAGACTGATCAGAAAGCCACCTAATGCTCAGGACATATGAATTTGGTAGATTACTCACAGTAAGGATTCAGTTCCGATAGATATTCAGTGACTTCAGTGGCAAGTAAAAAGTCTCCAGTTTTACTGCACTACTCTGTATTTACAGCACTATTTTTACTCCAATAGGAGCACCCTCCATTTCCACTGATAATTCCTGAGAACTGTTTCAGTCACACATTAAAAAGCCATAAAAGGGAGGAGAGTTTTCCTTACAGCTTGAGTTTCCTCTTTCATCCATCTTCCGTAATTACAAATTACATTGAGGAACAACACAAAGGCCAGATGTCTCTGCATTCAGCTCATTAGACATAGTATCAGCACTGTACCAAAGATATTACTGAAACTATATAATCAAATGAACTTACCAGTAGAGAAAACAAGAACAGTGTTATTCCAAAGACCATATTTTTTCAGAGCATCAGTAAGATTTCCTACAGCTTCATCCATAAGAGACACCATTCCTGCATAACGGCGCCTCTTCTCATCTTTAATGGAGGAATATGGTTTCACATATTCTTCAGAAACCTCAAGAGGTTCATGGACAGACTGAAAAGCAAGGTAGAGAAAGAGGGGCTGGGGTGGAAGGGAGAGGATGTACATTAGTTCAACACAAAGCACTACATGCAAAATAAATAAATAAATAAATAATGCTACAACTCATTAACAGGTACAGGAATTTATTCTAGACTTCTGATTTTAGTGTTTGGTAAAATCATAGAGAAGATTATTCTAGGAGCTACTGAAATACACATGAAAGATAATACAGCCCTTAGTTATAGCCAGCACAGGTTCACAAGAGGATGGTCTTGTTTAACTGATTTAATTTCCTTTCATGACAAGGTTATCGATCTTGTTGAACAGTGGAAGTCAGTAGACCCGGTCATTCTGGAGTTCAGCAAAGCTTTCAATACTGTTTCTCACAGTATCCTTCCAGATATAATGTCCAGCATGCAGCCAGCCAAGAACAGAATATGGTGGATGAACAACTGGCTGATGGGCAATGCTCGAGGTTTACAGTAAATGAGGTTACATCAGACTAGCAGCCAGTCACTACAAGATACTGCAGGGTTCCATTCTGTGGCCAGTTCTCTTCAATGTTTATATAAGAGATCTGAATCCAGGATTTTAATTCATACTAGGTATATTAAGAGGACCTCTGATAAAAGACCAAAGGTGTGAGAAAGCATCAACTGTACCTTCTCTTCGTAACACAGTTAAGAGTTGTTTCTCTGAAAATGATCCCACTAAGCTTTCCACTCTCTTTGTAGGAGAGCAACCAAAACATGCTGGAACATTTTTATGATTTTTACAAATTCACTGCTCCCATTATTAAAAATAAAATGGAGAAGGGTAGTAGGTCAGGGTTGTGCGAACTGAATTCATTTGGACAGGGAGAAAACATGAGTTTTATCAGTGCTACTTCTCACATTTAGCTGTTCTCCATGTAACCTTCTGAAAAGCCCAGATACAAGCTCTGCATTGCTATTTCATTATTATTATTATTTTTAATAAATATTCCCCAGTGCAAGTAAGAATTGCTGACACTACCTTCTCAGTTTTATGACTGGCTATTATGTCTATAGCTCTTTCTGTAAACAAATTCGTGGAGTACATGTTTTTAAACCCAGTTGCAACTTCTTCTCCATCACGGAAGTCCAGAGCACAGCGTGTTACATTCTTTGCTTTGATGAAGACACAGTGATCATGAGAATAATAATCCTCACTCCCCAGAAGATAACCTAGAAAGGACGGCAAGTAACGAAGTCCGTTTAACATCACAGAAGAAGGGGAAAAGAGCCAAATAAAAATGTCAAAACTTTAGAGCTTTTGACATTAGGAACTCATCCAACTTTTAATAACCTGTAGTGATAGAACTAAATAGCTCAATGCTTGACACACAGACTTTTTATTACTATGACAGATAGCAATTATACCGCTCACAAAATAGTCTGAAAGCAGTTCAGTGACATTTATGTTCAAGTCTGTTATAAAAGTTATAAACTAACACACTGTTAGTGAAATTAGTGACCCCAATAATACTATGGATTTATATCTCGTATAACTTTGTAAACTTGCTTTTTCATATCAGGTTTTTCTCTCTATTGGAAAATTTGGACTGTTTTATCTTAGCACTTGTTCTAAGTGTTTTTTTTTTGTTTGTTTGTTTGTTTTGTTGGCTGTTATTTGGTGGTTTTTTTTCTTATATTTATTTAAAAGCACCAAAACATGAAGTTTCTTTAGCCATAGACATTTCTGATCCACTGCTGCCACCAACTGGTGTAAAGAAGATATTACAATTTAAAGATAAAAAACTAGAGGTACAGATTTGCTCCCATCAAGAAATACACTTTTAAGTGTTGAGTGCCTTTTTTTTTTTTTTTTATTGACCAGAAACAAAACTCTTTTAAATCATTCAAATATCGTAATTATTGCTTCTAGAATTAGATTTCAGATGTATACTTCAATACCCTAGAAAAGAACCAAAAAAAAGGCAAAATCTGCAAAATTATACTCTGAAGTTCCGCAAAACCAAACTAAAATTGAGGATAAAACTTCAAAATGGAAAAACTCGACTTGAATCTTATTCAAGAGCTTCAACTATTATTAGTCATAAGTATAGGAAGAAGAGATATTAAATCACAAAACAATCCCTCCATTTTAAGGTTAAAAAATAAATAAATAAATAAATAAAATAAAATAGAATAGAATAAAATAAAATAAAATAAAAAAGGCTTTTCTTTCAAAGCATGGACAGTGATTTTGCATGCCTCCTTCAACTAATACAAACTAAAAGTTTCATTTCTCTATTTTGAGTGTCCATTGGGGGAGACGCTATCAAGCTTGCTAAAGAATGAAAAGCCTCTGACTGCAACCAAAACCTAGTGGAATTAAATCAACATAACAGGGTATCAAACCACCACATTCTCTGAAAAAGAATTCCCTTACTGTCATGCTGGGCACCCACTGAGCATACTTAGAGGCAACACTGGCCCAGTATTAAATCCTGCTCATTCCTAGGGTGAGATTTCACAATGAATGTAAGCCTGTAGCTACATTTGTGCTGTCAAAAAGAACACAAGCCCATTGAAGAGATTGAAGTAGGCAGACAATAAGGTAAGAAGAATAAACATTCAAGCAATGACCCATGATATTATGATCCCTATTGAGGCGTCAAGCCTCAAGCTCCCTTAAGAGTCAAGAGACAAAAAACCTAAGGGAACTGTTCTTCCCACCATTTTCAACTTGAATCATCAGTATCTACAAGGGAACTTAGCACAACCCAGCTCTTATTCTGGATATTGCATTACAAGAGCGTGGGCTTCAAAAGCATAGATTAAATTTCTCTATCTTAATTTCCCTGCTGTAAAAACTGGGGAGTGGTAATTTATAGTGATAAAGTTATTTTCAAGATGATGTGTTTTCAATTTTTCCATTCAGTGAAAGATTTAAAATCCAAGCCAGTGGATATTACCAACTTCGTATCCAGTTTCAGGTGACGTGGGGTGTGTTAGTGATAGCCCCATTCAAATAACACCAAGGATATTCGTGCAAAGCTATGAAACATATAATTAATACTTGGAAAGGAAACTTTGTGAGAGGAAAAATATGTAATACATAGTTACAAATTGCTTTGTAACATAAACATAGTTGGACAATCCAACTCTGGCTTTTTGTTTGTTTGTTTGTTTTAAATCTAGGTGACCTTCCTATCTTTTAAATTAAGTCTTCTAACCATCATGGAACACACTCAAATGAAGTTCTTTAAAGATAAACACTTTCTTTAGAGGGACTCAATACTTACGGCATTTTCTTCAATAAATTGTAAGGCTTGGACATACATTTAATACAGCAATGCATTGTAAACACGCTTCGCAAATAAGCATACACAAGCATTCATTCACTTACGCACTTAGAGTAAATCTGTCCTTAGAAGAATCAAGCACTCTTACATCATTATTAACAACACATTTACTGCACAGATTAAATCTACCCATTACCAAAGTAAGTATCAAATCCTCTGCGGGTTGGAAGGCATTCCTTCCTGTACATCCCTAAATGCCACTTTCCCACCATGTGAGTAGCATATCCTGCATCTTTAAGCAGCTCTGGAAGGAGTTTCTCATCAAGTGGTAGACAGCTGGGCTGGCACGGCCAAATTATTTGATGTTGTAAACCTGTATGGATCTAGCAAGGAAAAAAAAAAGAAGAAAATCACTTACAATGCAGTGACACATGTATGCAGGCTATATATCAGATCCAAAAGTAAAAAACACTATACAACAGGCTAGCATCAGTTTTAGGGCCTGTTTTCACCGACATAGCACTGAGGAAGCTCAGAAACCCAAAGACAGAGGATATGGAGGAAGACAATGAAATATCACTGCTGGTGTTAAGAAGCCTCTTGTGCTTCCACTCAAAAATCTACCAATTAACAACTACCAAACTACCACTACATTCTTTCTGTTAGACCTCTAACTACTCCATCAATGTTTTTAAACCTAACAAGTGGTGAATCGTGTATCCCTTCACAAAAGTATGACCAGCAAAGATAATCTGATTAGAACATTGTGTTCAGTGGAAGAAACCTCTTCTATGACTACATACCATAAGCTGGGTTTTGCTAATTCCCTTACCTTTGACAACATAGACAGTGGGATCAAGTTTACCCTCAGCAAGTTTGCTGATGACATCAAACTGAGTGTTGCAGGTCATATGAGGAAGTGACGCCATCCAGATTGACCTAGACAGGCTTGAATAATGGACCCAAGAGACCCCAATGAGGTTCAACAAAGCCAAATACAAGGTGTTGTACTAGGGTTGAGCAGCCCTGTGTAGAAGGACCTGGGGGTTCTGGCAGACAAGAAGCTGGACATGACCCAGCAGCGTGTGCTTGCAGCCCAGATGTCCAGCAATACCCTGGGCTGCATTAAAAGAGGGATGGCCAGCAGGGAGTGGGAGCTGACTGTCCCACTCTGCCCTCATCAGGACCCATCTGAAATAGACGGTCTTGATCTCAAGCCCCTAGTAGAGAAGTGATGCAGAGTTCAGAGCTGTTAGAGCAAGTAAAGAAGAGGGCCACAAAGATGATCAGACAGCTGAAGCACCTCAACTACACAGAAAGGTTGAGGGAGTTGGGTTTATTGAGCTTGGAAAAGAGAAGGCTCCATAGAGACCTTGCTGCTGCCTTCCTCTTAGGGATCTTATAAACAGGAGCTGGACTGACTTTTTACACACTCTGATAGTGGCAGGACAAGCAGCTTTAAACTAAAACAGTACAGATTCTATTAGAAGTTAGGAATAAATTTTTCACTGTAAGGGTGGTGAGTTGATGGAGACTGCCCAAAGAAACTGTGGCTGCCCCATCCCCGGAGCTGTTCAAGGCCAGGCTGGATGGGGCACTGTACAGCCTGATCTAGTTGGTTTCATCTCTGTCCACAGCAAGTGAACTGGGTGGGCTTTAAGATCCCTTCCAAATCAAGCTATTCTATGATCTCCCACCAAAAAGAAAAATAACAACAACAAAACACCCTTAAACCTAGGATAGAAAACACACCATGCATGTTTCTTTCTGGCTCAGACTCTGTGACAACACCTTAGCCAACTGTAACACCGTGAATTCTTACTATCTTTGTGATTGGTTAAGAGAACTTGCAGCAAACCGTTAACTAGTGAAACAGAACTGTAACAATCTTGTGAAGGCCTGGACACAAAAAGCTGCACTGTAACACTCCTCTGAAAAGTTGCATAACAAACACATGTTGTGTGCAAGCACAGTGCAGAAATCAAGAGTTAGTTGCCTTGCTTAAGGAGACCTTGGGTCCCCCCCTCCAACTATGACCCTCCATGACTGCCATGCAAAGGGAGAAGCACAGCCAGTACAGCATGTGCATGGCAAGTGGTGCCAGACACCTTCTGGCTGGCAGCAGCTCCTGGCCCAATTGGAAGGGGCCATCACATGGCATAACAGGCACTGCCAACCTCACAGCCAGTGGCATATGCCCCACCACATCCTCAGCCACTTCAGAAGGAGATGGACTCACAGGCCAACATGGGATCTGCGGTGGTGGCTTGCTTTTCTTTTCTTGTTTTTCTTTTTGTTTTTTTCTTTTTTTCTCTCTCTCTCCTTTTCTTCTCTTTTTCCTCTCCTGCTTGCCTGTCGTTTAATAACATTTAATAAATACAAGCACGCTCTTGCTCAATCAATACTCTGTTCTGAGTCTTAACTTGGATGGGTTGAAATCAACATAATGAACCACAAGCCTCTTCACGCACACATACAAGTTCAAATATCTTATTTACAAAATATTCCTAGTAAACTGCCACTGTCAAAGCACAAAATAAAGACTGAACTCCAAGTATTTCCAAATTCTACTTGTTTCTGACTGCGACACTGTTTCTGACACTGACCCATATCTAAATAAGCATATTAAGTATAAAATGTGTTCTAGAAATGGTCAATATGACAAAAATGAGAAATTTACATTAAAAAAATAGAAGGAGTTGGTAAATAAATAAATAAATACATAAATTACATCCTCCGATTCCTTATTACTCACTTTTGATGTTTGGAAATATAGCAAATGTTGCTTGCAAAGGTTAAGTCCCATCTAATGCAATTGCTCTGAGACAACAAGAGACAACATCCAGAATGACAGAAAGACATTTACTTTCATTCCGAGCAGTTTCTCTGGCAAATCACTATGATTAACATACACATACAAGACTTCTTTAGAGAAGGAAGATGTTTTGGAAATACACTTAACCCTCTGTCATTTCCTCCATTTTGACCTTGCTAAATTATTCTTTTTCCTGTCTTTGCCAGAGTCGCAATAAAAAATAAGAGTTAAAAGGGGGGGAGGGAGGGAAGGGACTGGGAAAAGGGAAGGAAGCAAGAAGTACAGCAGAGTATGAAGTACAACTCTTGTGCGATAGAAAAAAACAAAAGCAGCTCATGAGCACACTACAAAGAAGTGAGGTCAGGTCAAGACTCAGTCAAAGGACACACAAATGTATGTGCTGAGGGTATTATATGAAGGAGGACGTGAAGGTAAGAATGCATTTAAATATCTAGAAAAATAAATTACACACAGAATCACAGAATGGAAGGGGTTGGAAGTGATCTTTGCAGATGTCTGAGTCTGACCCCCTGCTAAGGCAGGTTCCCTAGGGCAGGTCACACAAAAAAGCATCCAGGTGTGTTTCAATTATCTCCAAAGGAGACTCACAACCTCCCTGGGCAGCCCATTCCAGCATTCCGTCACCCTCACAGTAAAGGAGTTTTTCCTCACACTCACATGGAACTTCCTGTGCCCCTTGTCCTGTCTGTGCGCATCATGGGAAAGAGCCCGTCCCTATCCTCTTCACTGTCAGACTTTAGATATTCACAAGCACTGATAAGACCCCCTCCTCAGCCTGCCTTCTGCAGAACGGCCCCACATCTCTCAGCCTTCCATCACACGGGAGATGCCCCAGGCCCTTCAACATCACCGTGTCGCTCCGCTGGGCTCTCTGTTAAGTTCCCTGCCTGCCTTCACCTGGTGAGACCGGAGCTGTGCACAGACCGCACCAACGCGGCACATCACGCTGGTGCGGCTGGATCTCCAACCACGCGCCCGCCCAGTTCTGAAGTGCACAACAAAACAGGACAGTGCCATGGACGTCTTTCACAGCACGCTGCCGCTGCCTTTTAATCCACACAAAGCAGAGAGCAGCTCGGCTTTTCCGAAGCAGAGCACCTCGCACCAAACCCCGTTTAGTTTTACCCTAACGACCAGAAAGTGAAGAAGTGACGGGTTTGTTTTCACCGAGCGGCAGCCCCGCTCCAAGGCCGGCAGGCTGCTCGCGTTACAGCCAGCCGAGCACCAGCCGCCCCCGCCGCTCCCTACCTGGTAGCGGCCGCTGAGGAGCTGGCTGCGGGACGGCGTGCACAGCGGCTGCGTGTAGTAGCGCTCCAGCCGCACGCCGCCCGCCCCCAGCGCATCCAGCCGCGGCGTCCGGATGGCCGAGCCATGCCAGCCCACGTCGCCCCAGCCCAGGTCGTCGGCCAGCACCAGCACCAGGTGCGGGGGGGGCCGCGCCGCCGCCGGCCTTAGCAGGCACCACAGCAGGCACCACAGCACGCACAGCCGCCCCATCCCCGGCCGACAACCAGGAACTGCGCCGTCGGCGAGCCGCCCCGTTCGTACTCGCGGCCCGCCTCCGGGATGGGCCACGGCCGGGGGGCGGGAGCACCCGCTGGAGGGAGCGATGTGCGGGATGCGGGTGGTGGGCGTGCGGGTTGGGGCGCTTTTGCTTGCGTACGCGGGGCCGTGGTAGCTCTATCTGTTCTTCGCGTGCACCGTGCTCTGCGAGTTAGAAAGGTTGGGCCCAGCCACCCGTACGGCAGCCCTGGGGAGTCACGGTGCCTGTGCCGCCGGGAAGCGGCTGGGTGTGTGCGATGGCCAGCGCCAGTAGGAGAAAGTGCGTGGCCTCCCTGCTGCCCTGGTCCCCTACCGCTCACAGCCCTTCCCCTGCGAAGCCGCGAGCGACAGCGGGTTTTGCTCTTGGTTTGGTTCACGTGGCTGAGAGGCCTGGTTCTGGCTCTGCTTCTGAAATCTCCCTTGTGGCAGTTACAGTGTAGGAAGGAAGTGAAGCAACCCAGAAGCAGAACTAAGAGCTGTGTCAGCAGAGCTGTTTCTTCAAACCATTTTATCTTCTAAGGCAATATTGTAAATGACTGGTAACCTACACAAAAATCTTGATGTAAAACTCAGGCTGTGGAAGAACAGAAGGAGCTGTCAGCTGAATTTTGTACATCCACAGACCACAGAAATATTCCTGCATTGAGTTAAAAAGCAAACAACCGTATGTTTCACATTTACCTGGAATGGTACATGCTTGCATTCCCAAGTTTACGTAGCCATTTGTTAACAGCTGGAAACTGTATTTATCAGTTAAAGGAAAGTCAATGCTGAGTACACCAAACTCCTGCCTATTTCGTTTTGGTTCATAAATCTCTGTAGAAAGTAGGTTCCTGCTCCTCTGAATGAAGACTATTGGATAAGCCCTATGAAGCTAGCTAGTGGTTATTATAGAAATCCCAAAGGATTCCCTGCTGGCTTGGAAACAACAGCACTGACAAGTGATGATGTGTTTTTCTACAATGATCAATAATAAAATGATTTATATTATGGTGAGAAGTTTGTTTAACCTTAATTTCAGACCATTAGTAGTTCTGATACCCATCTAGACAAATGATACTCTTTTCCCAGCTTCCAGGTATTTCTCCAGACCTACTGATGGAAGAAGTGGAACGTATCACAGAGGCACTGCAAAGAAAAGATAGGAGGGGAGACTGGAACTGCACACAGTACACAAGAGATGAAAAGCCATGATGAAAGACAGCAGAGAAGCAAATGAAGACAGCACTAGTAAGTAGATTATATATTTGACAGGTAATGCAAAGTGCCCAGGAATACCAAGCAAAAATAATCTGATATGAAGAAATGGAAAGAAAGCAGAATATGAAAGGGAAGAAATGTATTATCATTTTGCTGTTAATTTTTTCTCTCATAAAACACAGTGAAGAATGAATTGATATCGTTGATACTGGTTCTGTTACACCTAGATCCGTAAGTTCTATATCTTTACAGTTATTATTGCTGTCTTTGTATTATTTTATTCTGCATATCATACCATGTTTATCTTTTCCCTGAGTGAACTTCTGATGCATGGAAGGTTCTAGAAAAGAGCTGTTCCTGCATCCTTTTGTTCACCTCAGCTTTAGAACTGGGTGAGAATTAAGGAAATTACACAGTTAAGATAACCAAATTCTTTTGTTGCTCTTGGAAAGAGGCTTATCAGCCATGAGTCAAAATCAGACACTGATACTGGAACAAGAAGCAGTAAGACTTTCCTAGAGTAACTTTTCCCTGAAGTAAATTCCAGGATTCCTGACAAGCTGATATGTGACAATGAGTTATATTTCATTTGTTCACATTTGATTCATCCTGTTTCTAAGTTTGGAAAGTCCATATTTTTAGTCCAGGCTCTATCTGCAGTCATAGTTGTCTCAAAAAAAGTTGTGTATTTTGCTAGTTTATTTGTCTTCATTCTTGTTAAAATCCCATTCAAATGTTACCACGTTCTTATGGAAATTATTCTTGCTCATTCAAAATAACTTTGAAAATCTACACAGTGTTGGTGAGAATTGCGAAGTTTGCATTAAAATTCATAGCACCTACTTATCTGATATGTTTTCAAAGGTAAAATGGTGTTTCATCTCCTCATGTAGAGGGGTGTCAAGATTTTTTTCTGTTTGTCCTGCTAACCCAGCCTTTTGGGATGTCCTGATCTACTGACACACAAGCTTGAGTATTTCAGAAAAGTAATTTACATGATGGTTAATCTAAATTAAAGCATCTTTCTCAAATGCCTTACTGAATAAAGGTAAAAATTTTCAGCAGTCCGGTGTTATGATTATCTGTAAAATTAGACTCGTATAGTCTACATAAGGAGAAATTAGTTGATGGGAGGTTACAGCTGGAAATGTGTTGTGCATGTTATTCCTTATCTTTTGAGCAGGCTGCAGAAAGTCTGTACCTTGTACCGTCGGACTGATGTGGTTGATCTCTTAACTAACAGCACACTTCTTCTGAACTGGAAAGGGTTACAAACCCGATTTTAACTTCCAGTTAGAGATGTGGATGGCACAAGTGAAACAGCGTTTTGTATAACAAAGTTACTTAAAAGAATACATGACTGCCTGCCTCAGAATTACTGTTACTGTACAATCCCAGACATCAAGTCTAGTGCATCTGCATATTCACTGTTTGCATATTAAAATTCAAAACTACATCCATAAGAATTGCTCTAAATAAAACACTATTACACTGTGTTGTATTTTAGGCTTCTTAAATCTTCATGGAAACTCTGCGGCTGAATGCCTCATTAAAAACAATGTCCCCTTTGCAAAAAGTAACACCTCTGATTGGTTCAGCAAAGCAGAATCACAAAAGCAAAATGGTGATTATTTCAGAGTGGATTTTTCACCCAAGACAGTACTACATGCAAACTTCCAAATCTTTTCTGTCTTTTATTTTTATCTTCTTTGTCAACATGTTGTAGGCGTCAGTGTGGAATAAATCTCTTAACGTGCATAAATATTCACTACTTAAATTGTGTTTCTGCTGGTATTTTCTATTTATATATTTCCTTCTTAGATAAAGATTTAGATGCAGTAATTGGAAAAAAATCATTTTAAGTATTATTTGTAGTCATATGAACTTTAGAAATGTTTGTCTATAGCCTGAAGGTGAGCGTTGGAAGTTATATGGTGTTACAGTTTAAAAGAACTGATAAGCTATCGTGGAATTCAGAAGTCTGTTTTAGTAATTCAGCAAGCTCCCACAGTTTACATTATCCCAATCCCACTTATTTGGGTTATCAAATATAAAAACCTCATCTCCCGTGGATTGCATTTTTTTCATTGTTAATATTTCTGTCTATCAACATACACTTCTAACTACTGCTCAGTCTACAGTTAAAGGAGCAATGGTGGCACACATGACTATTCACATTTAGACCAGTAAATCCTCAAGACAGTATTTTAAGTTCCTTTCAGAGACTGAGCAATAACACGTACATGTTATCTACCAGCTCATCTATAGGAAACATTCTTCATTATTTCATGTAACTGCTACATCAAGAGTAAGATTTTGATCATTTCTGACAGGGTGATACATAGAGCAAAAAAAAAAAACAAAACAAAAACATCAGCAATTCAGTTTGCCTTTAATATTGTTTTTATTACTTTGTAATGATTCATGGGAAAGATTTCCATTCTCTTGTGAGCATTTTTGTGCATAACAGTGATATTATTTTATTGATAAGTTTGTGAAGTTACATCCAGTTGTAAGGATAAGCTACTTTAGCCCAAGGACAGATGAAGGATGAGCTATGAGTCTCTAGGTGAATGAATAATTTGCTATTAGTCTATACTAAGAGCAACCTTTTCCTCTGCCTGAATTCAGATCTGACAGCCAAAATCTGAGCAAGCTGAATCAAGGATCTACTCGTTCTCAGCCATTTTCTGCTCTCAGCTGTTACTGACAAGAGTGAACACATACTGGTCCATCAGCTGTGCTTTGATCTCTGAAATGAACAATGGATATAAGGAAGCAAGAAGGCAATGCCATCAAATTTCTCAGTGAATAATGGCAATCAGGTTCTTATGTTCAGTAATTAAGGACCTTGAGTAGTTTAATTCTCTTAATTGCATGCATAGAAAAAGAAGTATTTCATACTGCACGATTTCCTGTATTCTCATTTGTGTTTATATTTTGGGACTTTGACCCTTTCTCTGAAGGCGTGTTCTTGTTGGCTCGGTCAGCACCAGTGGCTCTTGTATAACAGCTGCAGAATAATTTTTTCCTAAAAGTTCAACTTCTAACTTCTGTCCAACTTTGCTGAGCTCTATGGGAACATATGCAAAAGCCAGACTCTGCTTAGCACTATAGCTGAAACTTCCAGATGTGGTGTTGCCAATAACCTGAAAAAAAACAAACAACAAAAAGCCAAGTCCTTAATGCATATATTCAACATCAGCTGAGTTTGTTGGTTGGTTGTTCTTTGTTTGTTTTTATGATACACAATCCAGAATTAGTGTCTGAGGTGTATATTTCGTATATGACGTAAATTTCAGGTGCATTGTGCTGTTCATAACTTCTCTATGGATAGCATCACCTAAAGCTGGCAAACTTTTGCTCCCTGAAAGTTTATTCCTGTTGCATTCAGCTCAGTTATTACCAGTAACAAACACTTTACACATGTATACACACAATTTATCTATGTATAATAGATACACAATGATTTAATTGCTATTAAGTGTTTCAGTGCAAAATCTGACCTGAAGTGTGAGTGCCTAAGCTTTACTGGTGTGTTTTTTTCTTTTAAGCAAATAACAGAAATTGTCTTAGAACAATGATTAACTTGTAGAATGACTTAGTTCAATAAATGGATGACCATACTTCAGTCTCTCCTGTTCCTGTGTCTGTGACAGCATTCAGTACATAAACAATGCTGTTTCCTACCTGAAGATTAGAAAATGGTGTCAAGGCTTAGAATTCGTCTGTGCCAGCAGAACAAAGATAATTATATTCACACTTGATACACAAAGTAAGATTCTGTTCACAAATTAACTTTAGTTTCTTGTAACATGACCTACAGTCATTACCTTGCCATTATGCCACACGCTTTCATTTCCCTCTGGATCAACATCATCTGTTTCCAGGGTGAGATACACCAGTCGTCGTTTGAGTCCCTTTTCTTTAATCTGCTTCAGTGTTTTCTTTCCTATAAAGTCTGCTGGCTGAGAAAATAGAACATAATGATGATATTCAGGTTACTTGAGTTTCACAAGGAGGTCAGAGATAAAAACATTTATATTTGTCTTATTCATGTTCCTAGCACTTAAGTATTCTGTATGAAATACAGATCAATTTTTTTTTGACAGACATTGTATCTTGAATCTTGATGTTTTTATATTGGTACATTTCATCTTGGTAATTTTATTCAGCATCAGCAACCACTTCTGCTACCTGTTACAGTTCCATGCTGATGCCTCTGTGCCAGGGTGCAAATCTGGCAGTTTACTCCATATTCTTGCTTTAACCTATGTATGGGGGAAAAACCCATATCTACCATTTTAAGAGATTAAAAAGCTTGTTAGCTACAGAATACTACTGCCATTTTGAGTTCCCTTTTCAGCTTGTCTAGTAAAATACATATAGATGTTCATCTTTTTAGAAGCAGGCTGCATAAATGCATGACAAGTACTGAGGGAGCCATCTGTAAGTCTCTGCATAGTAAAGGATATATAAGATAGTGTATACTGTATGCAGTGATGTTGAGCTGGCTGAGATGGACTGATTCTACAGCCAGGATTTTGTCTACTGTTAGCTGCAACACTGACTTTTCTCACACTACTATTTAAGACTTAGATGTAAACTTCCTTGCTTGATCAGCTGGGAATTAATTGAGAAAACAAGCCATAGGAAGAGTTGTTACAGACTTTGTGCTGCTAGACAGAATGTCTCAAGTGCCTAGAGAGAGCGCTTCACAACACTGCTGATAGCCTGGCTGAAGTATGTCTATGCCAGTGTACACAGCATGGGAAACAAGCAGGAGGAGTTGTGAGCCACATCATGATTAGAAAACTATGAACTGATCGCAATCACAGAAACATGGTGGGATGATTTACATGACTGGAGCACAATGACTGAGGGCTAGAAACTTTTCTGAAGAGATGGACAGGGAAACTGCCCTCTTTGCAAAGAGGAGGATAGAGAGCCAAGACCTGCCTCTAAGAAACAGCCATGACTGGGTTAAGAGCCTGTGTCTGAAAATTAGGGACTGGACTAATAAAACACATCTGAGGTCGCAATCTACTGCAGGAAACCTGACCAGGGGGAGCATGCTGATGAGGCCTTCTTCAACTACAAGAAATATTGCACTCATAGGCTCTCATCTTGATGGGGGATTTTAAACTACTTGGATGTCTGCTTGGAAAGCAACATGGCAAGCTCTGTCGAGGATGCTGGTCCAGGTACTGAACAGATCAGTCAGGAGTGAAGCATTACTGGACCAGGTGCTCACCAACACAGAGGAGCATATTAAAGAGATTAATATTGGAGGCACTCTGGGCTGCATGCTGTGGTAGAGTTTGTGATCTTGAGGGAGACTGCCCTGGAAGAAAGCAGTCAGGATCCTCAGCTCCAGGAGAGCAAACTGGCTGTTTAAGGTATTACTAGATGAGGTCCCCTGGGAAACTATCCTTAGGAAAAAAGTGCTGGCTGCACTTGAAGGATGCCTTTCTGAGAGCATGACAGTCTCTGTCCCTGAGTATAGAAAAACAAGCAGAAGAGGCAGGAAGCCAGCAGGGCTGAGCAAGGACCTGTTTTCAAACTGAGGGGTAAGAAGGACATGTGCAGCCAGCAGAATCAGGAATGAATGGCCTGGGAAGGATACAAGGATGTGGTCTGGACGTGCAGAGATGGGATCAGAAAAGTCAAAGCATAGATGTATCTGCACTTGATGAGTGATGTGAAAAATAATAATAAGGGGTTCTACAGGTACACTAAACAAGTAATGGAAATTGTACTCTCTCTGATAAATGATAGGGGAAAACTAGCTTCAACAGACAAGGAGAAAATTGAGGACACAATGATATGGTCTCGCACCACATCCTTATATTTAAATTGGAGAGATAAGTGTTCAAAGGATGGACTACTCTGTAGATAAATAACTGGTTGGAAAGCTACAGCCAGAGTGTCACGATCAATTATTCTATGTCCAGGTGGAGGCCAGTCATGAATTATGTCCCCCATAGGCTTGTCTTGGGATGGATGCTCTTTAGCATCTTTGTCAATAACACAGATAATTGATGGAGTTGGATACCCCTTCAGCAAGTTTGTGAATGGCACCAAACTGACTAGTGCATTTGATATGACAGAAGGAAGGAATACCATCTAAAGGGAACTGGACAAGCTTGATAAATTGGCCCCTATGAATCAGATGAGGTTCAACAAAGTCAAAAATTGTGTTTTGTTTGTTTGTTTGTTTGTTTGTTTGTTTGTTTGTTTGTTGTTGTTGTTGTTGTTTGTTTGTTTTTGTTTTTTTTGCACTTGCATCAGGGCAATCCCAGACATGTATACAGACTGAGAGAAACTGAAAGCAAGACTTGGGAGTTCTGATAGATGAAAAGCTTGGCATGGCCCAGAAGGCCAACAGTATCCTGGGCTGCATCAAAGGAAGGGTGGCCAGCAGGCAAAGCTGTTGCTTCCAGTATTCAAGGGAGCTTATAAACAGGAGTAAAATCAAATTTTTAAACAAGTAGACAGTGACAGAACAAGGGGGAATGGCTTTAAGCTAGAAAAGAGCAGATTTAGATTAGACATCAGGAAAATATTTTGCTCAGAGTGTGGTGAGGCAATGGAACAGGTTGTCCAGAGGAGTTGTGGATGCCTATCCCTGGAGGAGTTCAAGGCCAGGTTGGAAGGGGCCTTGCACAGCCTAACCTAGTGCCTGATTTAGCAGTTGGCAACCGTGTCATGGCAGTGCAGTTGGAACTAGATGATCTCTGAGGTACCTTCCAACCTAAGCCATTCTATGATTCACTGTTTGTTTTGGTTTTTTTTTGGCATAGGTCAGGCAGAACAAACAATTTGCAATCAACTAATATGCCAGATGCACATCATCCTGTCCTGTGGGCAAGAAACATAACAGCAGTTAAAAGTTCACCTAGCTGTTTAGCCTTTGCTGAGATGAGTAGCAGTGAAAGCTATTTTAAGACACACGGTCCTAGGTCACCGTGACAAATCTTCTACATCTAAAGCAGAATTTCTAGCCATCTGATGAGAGCTAAAGAGAAAAGGAATGAAATAATGTTGAAAATATCAAGATACTATTTCTGGTATTGTTCTTTAATTTCCATTAAGAATTACAGCCTATAGACCCCAGCAGTTATTTGAAATACACTTGTGATGAGTGCTGTGCTTATAGTGCGATATTCAGAATGCCAAGTTCTAAAGTTCTGCTCCTTGTGAGTCAGCAGCGAATGTATTGTACTCAGAATACAGACAGCACAGTTAGAATGTGTTCTTATTTCTGAACATCTTATTCTGGTTCATATACGTCTACTTCTAGTCTCAGAAGAAACCACTAAAGTACCGATGACTTTTGAAAGATTGGATTGTACAAGCAATGGTGGAAAGCTGCGGGTGTCAAGAAGTGGCTAAGGATCAGTAAGTCTGAAAATCAGTGTGGACCAACTGAAGATAAAGGCAGACATTATACCTAAGTATCACGAATGCTCCACTCTGAAGGGCAGCACGAAATACCGCCCAGATTAGACAAAGGACTGGGAGAACTGATTTTAGAACTCTCTGGATGTTGCTAGAAAAGCATATAACAACAATCTCAAATCTGACAATAGACAGCAAAAGGGTGGTTCCTTGTCACTTTTCACAGAATTGCTTTTGTGTTACGAAGGAAGATTTATAAAAGGAATCACCTACAACTAGAAACACAAATAAGACGGCATACCAGAGCACATCACAGAGTAGAACACTTTGCACAAGACAGGTATCTGGGAAGCAAATATTCTACAGGTGAGTTTAACACTGAATTAACTTCCCCCCAGCCCCCAGCATGCCAATGTAGTACATGGTATTTAGTCTCAAGGAATTTACCTGGAACTGAACACAAGAACTCAAATAAAATGGCATGTGCTCTAGGCCTCCAACTGCAACCAGGAAGTTAGGTCTCCCCTCTTCCAGCAGTATTATTTTACTGTGCCCATTCCCTTCATTGATTCACCCTCAAGTTTTCCAGAAAAAAAAAACCTAAGACATTGGAAGTGCATTATCTCACCACACTGACACAGCTTGTTCTTGTTTTTTTATGGAGTATTTAGATACTTGTGAGTGCATAAATAGAGAGAGAACTGAAAGCCCTTAAAACATGTATCATTTTCATCAATGTGTGTGTGTTTGTGTACTGTTGTTTTTTTTAAATTCAGGACTTCCAGTTAATTGTTACCTCTCTAAGTTTCTTTTTTTTTACAAACGGGTGAACAGTTCCATAAAAATGAATGCATCAGTCATAATGAAAACCTTGAGTATGACCTGGTAGCATATAAATACCACTCTAATGGGTCACTTCAAGATTAGCTGTATAGATGATAGTTAATTCCTGTTAATCTACCAATTACTGTAACCTTAAGGTTGACAGCAAAAAGCCCTTGACTTCCATGGTGACCATTACGGAAAACTCGAGGCAGTTTACAGGTTTTATAATCTACACATTTCTGGATTGTTCTCTGTCTGTTCTTTATGGATAGAAAATGCAATTCTTGCTGAATTAATTTCAACTGCACCAGACCTTCTGCCACCAGGAATACATCATTATATTCTGCATGCTAACTGGAGATGGATTTGGCAGCTTTTATACAGTGGACTAGTTGTTTGCTGATTTAATCCTTAATGGTTGATATTTTTCTTCTTATTAGAATTCTGTCCTGGAAAAATAACCTAAAGGTAACCCAGAATTCAAGTTCTGCAAAATACACACACACACCGACATAAACACACCCTTCAAGAATGAATATATGTATCACAGAATCACAGAACTGCAGGGGTTGGAAGAAGCCTCCCAAGATCATCGAGTGCACCCCCTGCTAAAGCATGTTCCCTAGGGTAGGCAGCACAGAAAAGCGTTCAGGTGGATTTGAACTATCTCCAAAGGAGGAGACTCCAAACCCTGGGCAGCTGGTTCCAGTGCTCTGTCACCCTCACGGGTAAAGGAGCTTGTCCTCATGTTCATATGGAATTTCCTGTGTTCCCTTTGGTGCACATAGCCCCTTGTCCTGCCACTGGACACTGCTGAAAATAGCCTGGCTCTATCCACTTGACTCCCACACTTTAGATATTTATAACCATTTGACACAATGGAAAGTGATTAATTCAAATTAACACTGTCTATTCTTGGCAACTTCTTCCTGTTTCTTGGACAAAATCAGTAAGTTGAGTTTCTGTTTCTTTTAAGTCATTGCGTTAAATAGAATATTAAATACAATGCAAGATTAAATCCATTCAAACTAGCACAACTTATTAACAGGATATTCTGCAAAAGAAAGGGGAAAAAAAGGGAAAGAAAAAAAGAAAAAAGGGGGAAATATTAAATAATTCCAACCTCAAACAAATGTCAAATTTGTATTTGTTCCTATTGTCTCTTCACTTAAAAGAAACCCAACATGAAATGGAGTAACAATACAATGCTTCATTACTTAATGATTCTCATTAAACTAAGCCTAAAATACAGAAGATTTTCCAGTATTTTAATATATGCTCCCAAAGCGTTAAGCTGGGGCAGAAGTGATATTTTTCACAGTAAGTAAAAAGAATCAGGATAAGGACAACAGTATTTAGATTCACATTCTTTAGTTTGAGTGCACTGAAAATAAAAGAAGGGTTTAGCTCTTTATATACTATTTGTAAAGGAAAATTAAACCACGGTGACAAATCAGTTACAGTTTTCAAACAGCATAAAGCTTAGGGGAGGCCACAGGTTATCCAATTTATTAATATATCATACATTTTCCCTTGCCATTCTCCCCATCAGGCTTTCACCTTGTATCAATTACTCTGTGTTTGTTAGCACTAAATAAGAGCACTTAACGGTTAAAAAAAGAACATTAACCAGTGAGGTGATTTTAGGCACTGTGACATACCCTGGAAAGTTGAACTCACTGTATTTCAAACACGCTTGGTGCTCATTCCAAGGCTCACGGATCCTAATTCTAATTCTTCAATGAGTTGCTTAAGGAAAGGAAATACAAAGTGCGTACGAAGCTTCAGATTTTCGTTTTTAAACTGTGCTGTTTAGTGGCATAAAGTCTGGGTTTCCTGGAAGAAAAACTGTCAAATCCCTTCAGGAATAACTGGCAGCAAAGATATGCAAATCTCTTTTAATAATAAAATGTAATTGTCATTTATTTGGAATCCTTCTTACGCATGTGGGCATACAGCCAAATTATGTACACAAAGGCACCCAGCTGAGTGAGGCAGCACCAACAGATGCTGCAGTCTGCTATAACCATGGCACTATAACACACTGGAGACAGCATCAATGCAGTATTTTGAAAATAATTATTTTTACTTGAATGCTCTTGAGTAATTTCAGGGTTATGCACCAAATGGTATCAGAGGGTGATAGCTGAAGATCCTTTTCCTCCACAGGTAGCAAATATTTGAAGAATTTGCTTTCCAGCAGCAAACCAAAGCTGCAGTTTATATTGCATTAAACAATTTTCTAAAGGATACACAGCCAGTCAGTATGTGTGGTACCTTCGTCTTTCACTTCACCTTTCACTCAGTCAGCCCAAGCCCTTCTTGAATGCAAACAAGCAGCTCTAAAAATCTGTTTAAAACAAACTGATGATGAATTATTTTTGCTCAAAATTCCTAGCTTGGTGAGTGCCTATAGCTTTATATGACCCAACACAGTGGGAAAGACCCAAGTGTGCATTTTATACAGAAAACAAAACCTCTGCAGATATTTTCATACCCTGTGTAAAGTGATGGGATAAAACCTTTGTTTTCATGACCCCTCTAGACATCCAATGAAACAACTACAGTGTATGAATCCACTTCCATCTCCTTTTCTTCTTTAAAGAGGAAGTGGCACAGAACCTTATTCTGGATTATGGAGTGGGGTCAGTAGTTACTACTATGTTCATCCCTCTCTGAACAGGTGGGATGCAAATTGCTGAAAGGGAATGCTGGACAGACCTTAACAAAAGGGGGAAATTACAGAAACTCTTGCAGGTTCACCAACATCAGAGTTGGAACTGTGCTTCCAGCACACTTGGTCGGCAATTGCCAGGCATTTCATCCCTGAAGCTGCCTTATACAGTTTATACTGCATTTTAGGAACAAGAAAATAACTATTTATCACTTGCTATGGTCCTGCCAACACAGGACCATTATAAAGTCAGTGACTAAGTAAAACAGAAATTCAATTAAGAAAACATGCACAAAGGGCTAAAAGTGGTTGTTTTACAAGTTACCACCTTTCAGTCCTTGTTCCACCTGTATGAAACCTTTGTCTCCTGCACGTGAAAGATTTTTATTTCATATCACTGCCTAACAGTGCTATAGGCCACATAATTTGTGTGGAGTCATCAAACATTACCAAAACAGAAAAAGAGCATTTTATATACATCATGATACAAATGGCTACATACACTGGAATACTGCAGAGAAAGAGAGGCAGCATGTATATTCTCCTCTCTGCCACTTTTCCCATGCTTGTCACTTAGTATCACTGTTTTTTGTAGCCAGAGCTACAGAGGGGCATGGTAGAACTAGTAAGTTCTAGTGCTCCCTTTTGGAGAGATGGTCTCTGTGGTTGGGCCAGTTCAGCCTTTTATTTTTTGGTGTTCCCTACCAAAACTGCACCCGTAAAATGATGCAAAAAAAAAAAAAAAAAAAAATAAAAAAAAAATAAAAATAAAAAAAAATAAAAAAAAAATAGAATAAATATGATAAAATAAAATAAAAATAAATAATAAGATCCTAAAAGAATATTTTGTTCTGTGCTTTAATAAATCAGGACATACCACTATAAACCACGATTTAGAGTGTTGAGGCCCTGGCACAGGCTGCCCAGAGAAACCGTGGACGCCCCATTCCTGCAGGTGCTCAAGGCCAGGTTGGATGGGGCTGTGGGCAGCCTGAGCGGATGGATGGCAGCCCTGCACATGGTGGAGGGTTAGAACTAAATGACCTTTCCAACACAAGATATTCTGTAATGCTATGACATGGTAACACTAGAAGAGTGGAAAGGAAGGAGATACACAACTGGGCAGATCACGGATGTGTAACACTGAATTTACTACAAAAGGAATAAAATATGTCCAACAGGTGAAATACCAACAGCCACCACTGAATTCCAATGCAAAGTAAGAAGTGGTAGGATTGCAGTTTAAGAAGCACTTTTTATGCATTTTAAATGACATTTAAATGCAATATTGGTGGAGACAGAAACACTGAAAAGCTGACAGGGAAGGAAAAAGGAAATAAACCGGGTTAAAAAAAACCTGCAAGTATCATAGGCCTAAGAAAAAGCAAAGGGGTGGAGACTGTGGGTAATATATAACCCCGGAAGAAAAGAACTTTGAATAGAGAAATTGCCTCAATACATAGACAGGACTGCAACAAAGAAACACTGTCTCTAATAAAGGTATTTCCTACTAAAGGAAAAAAATGCTAAATATTGGCTAACCTCTTAGATGAGTATATTAGAACAAAATCCCCACGGGTTTCTGTCATCTGCTGCCTTCCGCCCCCAAAATTGCAGCGAGCTGATGCTGCACACACTGCCCAGCAGATGGCAGTCTTGCATATAAATCACGGCAAGTTAAACGCCAACAGATAAACAAGGAATTTTGTGTCACAAGAAAAACAACTGTTGCAAAAACAGATGTATCCTTTTTCATCCTTAGAGACATCCTGTGAATTTCCTGACATGGACCCTACTGAATAATTTGTAACAGAGTGCTTACTCGTGAGTAGAAAGTATGGTGTCTAACAAAGAATATTCAGTAAAAACAGTTGAATACAGAGACTAGAGATACTTAAAAAATACCTCTCCTGAAACTGAAAGATTTTCGTGTGAATTCATAAAAAGGATGTGCACACTAACTTAGAAATTCTATTATCATCCCTCCACTTTGATTTAATCACATCCCATCCTGCCCATCTCCACGCGGAACAAACACCATCAACAAAACAATAAGGGAGCACTAAGAAGAAGCCAGACAAAACCATCTAGAACTATGAATCTTTTCACTGAAATCACGAGGAAACCAATTTAAGCTTTTAAGAATTTTTCATGTTCCTTATCACAAATAAAATGAATGGTCTCTACACACCTGAAGCTGATGCATATACTAAGCTTTGCATAATACAAAGAAATACCAAGATTTTATTGGGAACTTGCATCTCCTTATGTTTGTCCCATAGATTTTTGAATAGGCTCTTGTGTAAAATAACTTTGATCGTATTACCTTCGCAGGCATTTGGTTCTTCATTCACTCTAATCTGCTTATAAGCTGCTTGTATTTCCATGACTTATGATTCACTTACATTGAAGTGAGCTGTTTTAGCTGTTTGTTGTGCGATAAGAAGCGCTATCCAATAATCAGCTGAATGGTTCATTTTTGTTTTAATCTACACAGAAATAAGCACTTTCTGCCACTGGGAGTACACAGTTTCCATCAGAAATTTCCTGCAGACCAAGATGTCAAACAAGAATAATCTGTTATGGCCTTGTTTTGTTTTTTAAGAAGACGAAAAATGTTTGACAATAGGAAAGCTGATAGCCACAATAAAAGAATACTTAGCTCGTATTCAGTCATAGTGTCCTGTAGGAAATGCTGAAGTCTACACCATGCCAAATGAACATCAAAGCCAGAAACGGGAAATTGTAACTAAAAATGGGATTCACCATCCTAAGCTGCCAAAAAGAAGAGTAAATAATCTCACATGGCGCTTCATGCTACACTGTTTAGACTGCTTCCAATATCTGAGTTAATTCAGGTACCTCTGCAGTGTCAACATACAGCCACAACTGCCCTCTTCTCTAAGTCAATAAATAAACATCGATTATTCCTTCTTCACGTTTGTTCGACAAAACTAGCAAATGTTTTCAGGCTGACATCCTGCTTCTATGACAGAGGTTCTCTTCACACCTACTTATCTACAGTATGCGTAACCATGAAGAAAAGCATGCAGAACAGTAAAAACCAAAGTGTTTCCTGCATATTAGTGCCTTCGCATATTCTGCATGGGCATCTTGTCAAGCAACAGCTTCCCTGGCTTATGGCAGTTTTCTTCCCATACTCAAAAAAAAAAAACAACAACAAAGCAAGCAAGCAATCAAACTACCAGAAAGAGATGTATGGATTGGAAAGGGAAAGAAAAACTAAAAAAAAAAAAAAAAAGTGATGTTTTCCATTCTACTATATAATAAGAATAATGTGTATAATAATCGTGTTTTCCATTGTATTCTTCTCCAGTTCAGCTGATGTTCTTCTCAAGGTTGGAAAATCATTGATAACATTATTCTGAAGCACCAGATTTCCTTTGCACATCATTTTATCTCAGCAGGGAAAAAATACACAGCCTAATGGAGACAGCTGGAGCTTTGCTACATGTAGGAACTCAACTGACATCTCTGGGAGCACCTTGCTTTCCAGTGGATAAGCTCCATAGCTGGGCAGGAATAACTCTGGAACTTGTATTTTGTGATACAGCACACACTGATGTTAGACTGGGACAAGAATGGATGCCTTCTTGGATTCATTCCTCTTACTGCTAGTACACTTGTCTCATGTAGGTAAAAAGCATAATTTTATGTCTAACCTGAGTCCGTAACTCCTGCATATCCAAAGATAAAGATCAGTAGCTTATCTAGTGCTGCAACTTAAAAGTTGGAGCTGGCTTTTCTTAGGTTAGAAACTTCACATCCATTGTATATGTGATCCCTGTTTGAGCTGATAAGCTAACTGGTAGCAACAGGTGGCATCGGAGCTGCACAGGAAGAGATTTCACAGTGTTTCATGGAGAGTTTGGACACCTGTTTTATTTATTTGGAACAGAAAATTACATGCAATTTCTCTATCTGTTAGACAATAATGGGTTCTGATTTTCTAAAATATTACTATCATAAGAAAACGAGGATGGCAATAAAAGGAGATAGAATAATGATTTTTACTTGCATCACACATTTCAATTCAACTAATCCCATTCTCTAAACTGCAACTCAGACAAGAACAAGTTATCAACAGGGATCTCCTCAGAAATTCTACCAAAACTTTTATTTTACTTTATTTTATTTTATTTTATTTTATTTTATTTTATTTTATTTTATTTTATTTTATTTTATTTTATTTTATTTTATTTTTTTACAGATATACTAGTATTTGACTTGTTTCATTATTGTCAATCAGCAGTTATTCTAAAAAATCTACTGATTTTTTTTCAGCGATTGCTGTACCAAAGCAGTAGGCAGAGATGACGATACTACAGATAATTCCTTTAACAAGACTAAGCAGGTAAAACATTTTCACAACACAAATGGGTTTGTTCAGCCCATACATGTGTAACACGTGCTTTCAAAAGCACATAATGTATTTTTCTAGAAAAATAAATCAAATTCAAAGAGACATTTTTTATATAGACAGCATCAAATGTAATACTTGCAAGTTTCCAATCTAGTATATACTCTTGTTACTGAGAACCATGGAAAAAAAATACATACATTTAAATCTGTACTTAGTACTATATACTGCAAAAAAATGTTGCTCAGCTCATTTTCTAGTACCTGTTTTATTTTAGAGACAACAACAATTTTTCTTTTCAAACACTGGAAAGGATAACTTTGCACATAATGGAACATTCTCAAAATAATGGGACATACCTTGTTTAGCTTTACAAAATATTCCAGTCCAGCTTCCAAGGGATTAGTGTCACAGTTCATCTGTTATAAAGAAAAAAAAAAACAAAAGCCATCTCTACATGGTGGTCTATAGCAGGTTTTACCTTTAAAAAAAAAAAATAAAATTATTATTATTCTGTGCATCTTTCTATTTATTTCTGAGTCAATGTCATCCACATTGCTTATGTGCAACTTCCATCTGAATATACTGTAAGCTTCCTCATACATGATTTCAAGCAGAATATCATACTATCCTTAACATAAAGTGTAGATTCATAACTCCTGCACTTAAGTTTCAGTGTGCAAAGTAAATACACATTCCAATCAGAAATGAGAGGTTTTTTTCAAAGCAGAATGGAACCTGCAGAAGCATGAATAATCAGGTTATAAAAATTAACTGCCACACACCAGAATGCCTCAGCTAGAGACAAAAATAAAACACAATGCCAGGTTTTCTTACTGCCTTCCTACTGGGGGAAGGGGGGGTAATGGTTTGTTGGGCAGCATTACAAGCGAGAATGAAAATAATTATCAGTGAACAAAGCAAAAGTACTCCTAAATGCCCAGCATTTTATCTTCCTCGTTTCTTTCCTTTCCAAAGGAATCAGGCAAAAAAATCAGGTAAGTAGAATTTTACTGTTTTTCCCACAGTTCTCTAGCTCTCCTAAGTATTTCCTTACTTTACTTACTAATGGGAAATAAGTAAGTTACAAACACATGATAAAGCAAGAATAACTGGCCTCTCATAACATAATTACTCAGAAATAAAACATTTTCAGAACCCATCTGCCAAATCTTTGATTTCAAAAGCCTAAACTTAGCAAGACCATCATAATTTTGTGGTACACAATGGGCAAAAGTATCAGTGAATCAACACAAGTGTCTCCCTGCCAGCAGTGCAATGGATTACAGTAGTTATTTTTTCATTTACAAAAGACACTGTTCAAAATTACAGTACTTTCATCTCAAAACAGATCTATTTTTATGCTAAACTTAGAAACTGGAACAAAAACCAAATACTATCTTTGTTAATACAGACTAAAAGCTGTATAGTCAAAGTGAAATAAAGAAACAGAAAGAATAATAAAAAAAAAAAGTTTGACTTCCTGACCTCTGCCCCCCAGGCTCGGAAACCCTTTTCTAGCCTTAAAGCATTCAAAGCATATGTTCCAAAGTTGTCAATTCCCTCTTTTTGGCCAGCATCCATGATTGCATTGTAAAGAGCTGCAGAGTCTTCTTTCCTATGATACAGTTCCCATCCCAATTCACCTGTTTGACAAACAAGATTAGTATTTCCATCAACTCAGCACTGAAACAATCCTAGTAAATGCAGTCTGTTTGTTGGTAAAAAGTAAGGAGCAGCACCGTATTTGTTCATGTTATAGGGTCAATTCTGCTATCATACAGAAAGCCAATTTCCCTGTAAGAACCACAAGAGGATTCACGCCCTAGTTCTTAAGCAGTGATAATATTATTCTAATTTAAAATGTTAACTGACATCTAAGTGGGGGAAAAAAAAGACCCAAAATACTGGCAAGAAAAGATCATGTAACAAAGTTGCACTTAGGGATGAAGCTTAAGACACTATAAGCAGGTGATGAATCGGCAAGTGAACAGCACATGTAACACTGCAAATAAGCAAAAAGGGAACATTTCATACTTTGCACACTAGAAAGAGAATATGAATTTCAGTGACTTCAGCTGCTTCAGAAAGCTCTGAATTCATTCCATTGCAATAGAGATTTACATAAAAAAGAAATAAAATTAACTCAGAAAAGCAAATATTCCATATTTCAGTGTTACATTTTAAAAGCACTTGACAAAAAATATACGGTAATCCAAAGCCAATTCCTGACGTTGGTTTTGCAGCAAATACCACAGAGGTTATCAGAACTGCCCTTTTGTTCTGTAAAATAAATATTTACACCACAGGATATTCTAGAGAAGAGGATCTTGGAAAATTTGGAACCGACCATGACCAGATTACATCTGAAAAATCAATGTGCTAGGTTTCCTCACACATAAAAAAAAAGTGTGGTGAACCTACTTAAGAACATATAGCGAGGTTTATTATTCAATATACTTTTGATTATACTGATTATATTATTTTTTTGCCTCTTAAAGAGTCTTTCTTCTCTTATCACTCACCTGTGTAAGATATCCTTATGGCAGTAACAGCAATATCAGACAGTTTCAAATGTCTACACTGGAGAAATTTAAATGAGTCATCACTCAGATCCTCAGCTGTCAATTTCTGGAGGACCCGTCGTGCATATGGACCTGCTATACCCAGTACTCCCATCTCATCGGTCACGTTTTCTATTTCAACTTTGTATCCACCTCTCACTACCTGCTCTTCTATCCATCTGCGTGTAAAACACAACAATGACATTAACCTTATGTATCCAAATATAATTGATCCATATCAAGATTGAAAATGAAAGGTTTTTCTTACTGCTCAAGTTCTGGTGAGGTAACTGGTAAAAGAACACAAGTGTCTAAGGTACAGTGAGGAAAGTGGGAGAACTTAGATATGCTTTTTCACAGAATATTTCACAGAATCCCAGAACAGCTGAGGTTGGTAGGGGTCTCTGGGTCTATCTGCTGCAACCCCTGCCCAAGCAGAGACACCCAGAGCAGGGTGCCCACCACCATGACCAGGTGGCTTCTGAAGATCTCCAAGGAGAAGATTCTGTGGGCAACCTGTCCTACCGTTCTGTCACCAGCATAGTAAAAGAGCTGTTCCCTAATGTTCAGACAGAACAGTGTCCGTTGTCCTGATGCATCACCACTAAAAACAGACTGGTTCTGTCCTCTTTGTACCCGTCCTTCAGGTATTTATATACACAATGCTGAGTTTCCATTTGAGCATTCTCACATCCACTCTGAACAGTCCCATCTCACTCAGCCTTTCCAACTGGGAGAGAAGCTTCAAGTCCCTTCATCAACTTAATGGCCCCTTATTGGATTCTGTCCAGTATAGCTATGTCTCTTCTACTGGACTGCCCAGAACTAATCACACTTTTCAACATGTGGCCCCATCAGTGCTGAAGGAAAGGATTACCTCCTTCAGCCCATCAATGATACTACTGCCCAGGATACACTAGCTTTTTTTCTGCAAGGCTCGTGTTCAACCTGGTGTCCACCTGTATCCTGAGATCCTTCTCTACCAAGCTTCTTCCTGGTGGTCTCCAGCATTTATTGTTACATTTTTCTGTTTCTCTCCAGGTGCAGAAGTTTGAACTCCTTGAAATCTGTGAGATTCCTCTCAGCCCATTTGCTTGGCCTGCTGAAGTCTCTCTGGTTGGCAGCACAATTCTCTGGCAAATCAGCTTCTCCTACCAGTTTTGTGTCCTCTGCAAACCTGCTATTGGTGCACTCTGCCCTATCATTCAGATCATTATGAAGAAGATGTTTTATATGGGACTGGACTCAGCACGAACCCCTGGAATACACCAACATTTATGTGCTTCCAGATAGACTCTGCACCACTGAACACTGGGCTCTGGTTTCAGCCATTCAGCCAGGTTTCATTCAACCTCACTGTCTGTCCATGTAACTCATAGCTTGTCTACAAGCTTTGACTGTGTCAAAGCTCATAGTGAAGACCAGGTGGACAATACTCACTGCTCTACTCTCACCTATCAAGCTAATCATTTCATCACAGGAGCATATCAGTTTGATCAAGCATGATGTCTTGGCAAATCCATGCTGACTGTTAAGAGAAAGAAGTAAAATCATAAAATTATAAGCCTTGAACACAGACCTGCTGCTGGATTCAGAAGATGTTAATAAAACCCCAGTATACAAAAAGAGTAAGCATCAAACAGAATGAACGTGATGAACCTCAACATAAATTTCTGTGCTAACATAAACGTACAAATGTTATTGTTGGTTCCTGAATGTGGTATTTAAAGTACTGGCAGCAAGTTCAGCGTGCAGTCTTGCTCTGATTAAAAACTAAAGCTGCGTACATCTTTCAGGAAATTCACAAAGTAAATGAAAGGTTTTTTTCTTTAAATTTTATAAATTATTGTTTTGTTAAACAGTGTTTAATGATCTCAGGCCCAAGGAACTACCAAAAAGCACTGCGGAAATTCCTCAAAGGTAAATTCATTAGGCCTGTCCTTTTTTAAAGCATGGGGCTGTTACAAAAGTGCAATGTGCATCATGTATAAGGGTAGTAAATTTCAGCTTTCATGTATTGATTCACTTTGTAGAACTGTTGTCAGAAACTATAGGTAAGAAAAAATCTTCTTTTTCTGTATTATGTGTGTACAGGCACTAATAACACAATAAACTGTATAAAATCTGTATAAAAATGTATAAATCTGATTGAAAAGAAAAAATCCATTGCATCTTATTGACGGAAAAAAAAAAAAAAAAAAAGAAATGGAGTCAACTTGCAACTGCTTCTACCTCCTTTCTTTCACTTCACTTTGTAGCCCCAGAGCCCAAAGCAGAAGACATTATCACAGTATCAGAAATAATACTATTCATCTCCATTAGCCAGGTCAGTGCCTCTGGGGTCACCGTGTTAAAAGTCAGTTCTCTTTTTTACGTAAGAGAAAACACTGAAAAGAAACAACCATGCCATGTTCCATCATACAATGCCAAACACAAATAGGTTCAATAATAAAACAAGAACTACTTAGATTAAAGCATATTACATAACCGTCAGTAAATTATCCACCAATTATCTGACACTTATTAAAAAGATCTCTATATTAATATGATTGTATGGCATTAAGTACTTACGATATCAAAAATAAGTTTACCTCAGATCATGAAGTTCTGACCCTGAGCCAGTTACAAGCATAAATTCCCCTGGATACAGTTGAGACACTGTTAGCTCAGCATAAACTTTTCCTCTGGGTGTCAACATATGGCTTATATTTGTGGAACCAACCTACAGAGTATAATGCCTAGTTAGTAAGGATGCAGAGAAAAACCTCTGAATTTTTAATCATTGTTAAATATGTGGAAATACACACTTACTTAACAACTTTTTATGCTTGTTCCGCTATGACCTAACAGGAGAGAATCATCCAAGCTTAACATTTACAGGCTAAATTCCATATTTTTCTTCACAGAAATCAGATAAATAAAGATCTTTGCAAATATTTTCTGGTTGTGTATTAAATGTTACCAAGAACGCCCTTTAGATGCAAACAGATCCAATAAATTTGAGTTTGTTTGCTGATCATCAGAATTAAAAAAACAAACAAACAAACAAACAAACAAACAAAAAACTAATACAGAACATTGATGTAAATATTGTTTTTCAATCATGTGAATAACATTTTCGAAGCCCAAAAGGATGACATATACTTTGTCTCTTAATTTAAAGGAAAAACCATTAAGTTTGTTCATGTTTTTGTGCCCTGATGTATTCAATTTTTTCATATTCTATCCAGTTCTTGCCTATGAATCAACATCATTGTATATGTGGATCTGATTCTGTATATAAATGTTTTCCCAAAAGGCAAAATTTCAACAGGTATTTAGCTATGACTGTTACATGTACGCGTGTTCATACAGACACCATCTGTACAAACAGAAATTTAAATGTGCTAGAGCTGCTGCTCCTGTCTGATTCCAGAGAAATAATTTTACCTCTCTTATTTCATTTTGCTTTCCTAAAAACCTCATCAATCAGAAAAAGCCTGGATTCCAGTCTTCTGAACAAAAAAAGTGACAGTATTGCAGATACTGGCATCCTTTTACAACGTCATACTACATGAGCAGAGTTACCAGCACATTACAGGTACGCAGTTGAATTTTTGCAGTCTGATGCTGGTCACATTCAGTCTGGTTTTGGTACAAGTGACTCTCTGGTAACTTCACTGCATTACTTCATGACTCAGACAAGAATGAATGATACCAGACAGCTTAAATAATCAATCAACTCTCGTGAAAGCTAGATTTTTAAGTGTACTCGTACACCGTTTGCTTTGTTTTGCTCTTTCTTTTTCTCCTCAGCAACTCTTCCAAATCCTACATAAACTATTCACTTTTGTCTTCATAATTTCCCATTTAATGTTGCTTTAACTTCAAAATATAAATATATTCAACAAGTGTTAGTAATGCCACCTGATGATAGTCACACCACCTCTACACAAAGCTGGAGAGAAGACTTTTAAACTATTTAATACAGTAAAATATATGACGAAATATATATGGCTGTTTAGGATCTCTTTTTTCTCTCTGAAATCTATGGGACATCTTTCTTGTGTACAGGCTTCATATCCAGCTGGCCCTGAGCTCTGAGAAGACTTCTAACTTCATGACTATAGTTTCAGTGTACTTAATGTTTTCCCCGTGTCTCCTCCTTCTGCTGTCTAAAATAGACAAAACCATAGTCTATAGCCAAAAACAAAAAGTGTAATTCCAACCCAGAATAACAGAACCTCATAGCTGCAGCACTTCAGAAAAGAACAAGACATACCTTTTGATACAAATCATTGAGTCACAGAGTTGTTGACATTAGAAAGGATCTCATATACCACTGACCGGTGCTAGATCTCTGCAGTTAGACACTAGATGAGAATGGCTGACAAAGCAGGAAGACAAAACGGACTCAAGGAGCACTACCATGAACTGAGGATCAATAATAAGAAACCTGAGTTAGTTTGCCAGTGTGCCATTTTTCCCATTCTGAGTATCTGTGAGCAGATTCGGAATTATGGAGAGAGGACAGGTGTGAGTTTGAAAGCTGAACATCTTGAACATTTGCAACCCCACCTGCTCTAGGCAGCCAGATATAAAAGACAGTCATTATGAACTGTGTGGAAAACAAGCAAGAAACAAATTTGAAAACAAAACAAAACATTCATTTGCAGATTCAGGAAAAATACAAAATCCAGCTATGGTCTGGCAAGAACACATCCCATTGCTATCCTTTGCTACTTGAAGCTGCATCTTAGGTAAGCAGCTTCCAAGTTATTCAAGTATTATTGTAAATGAATTCCAGGTTTTCTTTAGATCAGGATTTGAAACACAGAACATTTTGTCTGAATGTGAGAAAATAACGTTTTTAATTTGAGCCTGACAAAGCACTGGAATGGAGTGCCCAGAAAGGTTTTGGAGTCTTCATCCTTTGAGATATCCAAAACCCATCTGGACACAGTCCTGAGCAATCAGCTCGAGGTGGCCTCCTTTAGTAGATGTTCAGACAAGATTACAAGAATGAGGATTCTTATAACATCAGCAACTCTGCCACTCAATGATTTGCATCAAAAGGTACATCTGAGAGCTACTTTAGTACAAACTCCACCGTTCCTGCTCCTGACATTGAAATTTCTTCAAAAGACAGGAGTGCTTGGCTATCTGAAAGATATTATGACAATATTATGTCACATTTTCCGTTTCTGAAACACATCTTGTTTGCCTAAATCTTACATTAAAACAGTTATCACAATCCCATTTACCTTTGGAACAACATTTGCAAACAGATGATCCAGCAGCTTCACAGAATCAGCACCTTTTACTTTAAACTTGCCAAATGGTGTCAGGTCAATCACACCAACCTTTTCCATAACCTGTTTGTACTCACGACCCACTGGATCAAACCAGTTTGTACGCCGAAAACTGGGTCTGAAACAGAGTGTTCATACACTGAAGCCACTGAAGTTTCTTCAGTTCAATAAGAGATAGACATTCCAATGTAGGTAGCTTACCCAGTATTTTGCTTGGTCTAACATAGCTTAATGATTAAATCCTCTAACAACAGAGAAAGATATGGGTTCATATTTTATCAACCACTTTGTAGAATAAACTGAACTCATCAAATGTTGGAAGAAAGTAGTAGTCTGACATACGTAAATTTACAGAAAAAACAATAATAGAAGATCAACCTAGTAGACACTTTTAGCTGAAACAACTAATCAATGTATCCTTGCCTTTAATCTAAGTCATCTGGCCCTTGCTGACAACTTATTGGACAAAAAGAAATATATGAATAATCTATAATTTACTTGTATCCAGTCTCATCTCCAGGTTTGTAGAACCAATGAGGTTGTTCCCATCCGGCATGAAAGCCCATTGAGCATTTTGTTTTCAGCAAATCATACAGCCCACTAGACCTCTCTGTTGGTCTCCCAGCAAATCTTTCTTCTTTAGGGTAAATAACTAGAGAAGAAAGACAAAAAAACTGCATCACAGGACAGAATGTACAAATGTGTATGTGAACAGAAATCTAGAGGCAGGCTTTGTTGGAATTGATTTTCAGAATATATGTACAATTAAAAACATTTTCTTACTAATGTTATTAAAACCGTAAGATTCTCTTGCTTTGGCTGCTGTGTATTCTGTAGTGGTCCACTTTCCGTAGCGATTAGGATCTAATTCTATCAGGTCAAATGGAGGCTCCCCTTCAAGGATCCAGTCACTCAGGTACTTTCCTATGCCACCAGCATGTATAATTCCATACCTTTAAAAAAACACAGAAAGCCCTGCAGTGCCAAAACTTGCCTTTTTTTTCAGTCAATACAGCACATATTGCTACTACATCCCCTAATTTTTCCTTTTTGTTGTTTGTTCCACTTTGTCTTGTTTTCCAAGATTACATTCTTTACTGGCAGATACTTCTACTGCACCATGAGTAGCAAAACTCCACAGATGTCTGGTAGTTGTAGTGCTTAAGACTACAGAAAACTCTGTATCTGAAGTTCAGAATTTAATAGTCTCTGCCAGGAATATTAACAGTTAACATTAAATAAAGTTCTCAATTAAATGATACCCATTAAATACACTTTCTAGCTACAAAGTACATCTTTTACAATCAAATTTGATTAAACCAGACTCAGAATTGAAAACAAGACTAAGACATTCTAGCAGCTATGGTGAATATTCTCTTTACAGAGACAAGAACGGCAGAGAAAGTTAAGAGATAGTATTATCAAGACAGTCTTAAATAAATTGGAATAATAGCAATATTTTTTACATTGCTCCACAGAAAATCAGAGAATTGTGGGAAACTAGGGATAAAGCTAGGAGACTTCTTTGCAGTGGAGCTGGAACTGAGAGCTGTCTTTCCTTACTTGATTTGCCCTCTCCATGCTCCAGTCCTACAAAGAGAAACAGGTCCAGAAAATTTCTGCTAAACAAATACACATGGAGGAATTTTCTTCTACCAGTATGCAGCAAAAGCCTGTCCTGTTTCTATCTGGTAAGAGGGTGACACATCAGGACACAGAGTTCTTTTGATGGAAATTTGTACTGAAGGAACAATAGAAGACATCAAAGTTAAAACCTCACAAATGTTTCACACTCAAAAGTTAAGAAATGATAGATCCAAGGGTTTCTTACTTAAGCATTTTGTACATATTTTGATCTTTCAAATGCTCAACATCTTAATATCCTTGAGAAAACAGCAATGTATGAAACATGATGTTGTGTTGAGGGACATGGTTTAGTAGGAGCTATTGGTAATAGGTGAACATTTGGACTTCTAGATCTTTTCCAACCTTGGTGATTCTGTGATTCTATGTTTCTGCCCCACAGCTAAACCAGACAGATGAGAGACAATGATCTTTGGTGTACTGCAGTACGTGTGTACAATTCAGCCTGCATAAAGCCAAACAGAAACATGCAGTGCTAAATTAAAGGCATCTAGGATTTTACACTGAAATGATTAATGGCAAATAATTAATAACACGTGATTTAAAACATTTTATACTAATATATCTGTGAATTAGTTTCCCATGTCTCAGAAAGGGTCCAAATATCCTTGTGCATAGACAGCAAATGAAAACAAATTCTTAAGCTATTTACAGAATGCTCCAGTGAGTAGAATAGAAAAAAAATCTTGAAGAAATAGTAAACCTGTGCAAAACCAAAATTGAATTAGGATGCAATAGTTCATTCTCAGAGAGTCACACTCAATAGTGAAACTAAAATAAACCTGAATTGCTGCTCATAAATTTTCTGTGCCCTCACACATATAGATAGATAGATAGATAGATAGATAGATAGATAGATAGATAGATAGATAGATAGATAGATAGATAGATCCTATTGCACATACATAAGATGATGATTTAGTCCTATCCCTTAGCCCTGGCACTTTCTAGCTGTAGAATGCCTGACTTCATAGTCTCCATGAGATTACTTTGATAGAGTGCTGTTGTTATAGGGATATATTTTCACAGTTTTGGGGGGTTTTGCAGTGGCTTTTTTGTTTTGTTTTGTTTTTAAAATAACTAATATCAGGCATTTGAGCACATGAAGTAGTTCTGCCAAACATACTCCTTTAGGATGTTCATCAAAAATCTTCAGATTCACATGATAACAGCTTGTAAACAGTCACTGTCTAAGTGCTACTGAATAGCCAGCCAATTTTGGTGTTGATTTAGTTAGCCAACTGTGAGATATTCATGGGTTTCAGTTTTGTAAACATAGCTCCAGAAGACATTATAGCCACCCCAAGTTTCCCTTCACCATTAACTGCATCCAAAAAGCAGGGGTAATGCAGCACAGAGCCCATTATGGATGGCAACAGCTCAAATGTAGTGAATTTTTTTTTATCTTCAGCTGATGGCTGGTGAGATAATGGCACAGTATCTCCATGGGCAAGACAGACCAGGTGCCAGCCCTGCAATGTGGAGCTGCTATGACAGGTACAAAGCTGCACCTGGGCTGACTGGTTTCTGCATTCTGCAGAGTTTTCCAACACTGACTCTGCACATATAGCTCACTACCTATGGTGCTCCCAGCAGAGTCCACATCATCAAAGATGTTAAACTGCCTAGGGTGCCCAACCCCCTCGTCAACTCAGATAAGGAGAGCTGACTGTATTAAAAAAGAATAGAATCATAGAATCATCAAGATTGGAAAAGACCCATAAGTCCAACCATCCACCATCACCAATAGTGCTCACTAAACCATGTCTTTGTTCTGCTATAGTTTGCAGTGATGACAAGGTATAGCTGTAAAGACCGGTACAGCTTAGAGTTTATCTTCATATGGAAATTTAGAGAAGCCTGCCTTAGAGAACACAACATGTCATTCTGTTTTCTTTCCTTCCAGTTCCTGCCAATGATATTCTGCTCCATGCAATCTGCTCCATCATCTCTGTCCTATTCCTGTGCCGTACTTGCTCATGATCCCTCCTCTCTGACTTTTGAAGTTTTCCATTCCAGCCCGAATTCCTAGAAAATCCAAGTCCCTGAACACAGTGGTCCCTGTTCTAGTTACTTCATTCCAGGTTCAGCCATTTTTCTACACTGAATATTTCTATTTCTGTAGGAAAACTCCTATTCAGTCTCTGGCTGTACAACGTAACTGTGGATAGAATTCAAGAAAATCGAGTGAGTCTCTGTTAAGTGTTTATCAGCCTTAACTTTTATAAAGACTAGTGAATGGGCCTCATCTATAGACTTCCTGAAGAATGGCAGAAAGATATGTCTTCTAGGTCACTGCTGTCAGAATGAATGTGAAGTTCATTCTCAGCAAATAGGAACATTAAGAGTTCTTTGAAAGAAAGACTTCCACCAAAAAAGCTTAACATGGCAAAACAACATCCCTGACAATAATCTCATTCTTTTGAGTAGTTATACTGCCTTGACGCCAACTTCCCTGAATAGAATGCTAGCCTCTTGTTAAAAATTTCAAAGCTATAAATAACTGAAAGCAGTCTTAAATGGGAAGCATTGAGCAACCTTAATAATAAACATGCTACATGCCCTGCTAACTATACTTATTAACCTCTTTGCACATTAAAATGCCTAGCATGCTGCTAATTTTAGATAATAAAAATCCTCTAAACTAACAGCACTAAGTCCTCTGTCACAATGTCCATTCCAGCTGATTGTGAGATAAGGATTTGCTAATGCACACGAAAAATTACAACACCGGCAGAAACATCACTGCGACCCAGAAGTGCAGAACAGAGTCAAAAGTCCCTGAAAAGCAGACAAACTAATCCAGTGACAGCATTATAATTGCAACCTGTGCCTATATGTTCAGAGATTAATCAAATTCCTGAAATAAGTTTTTTTTAAGAGACTTAAGCATACAAACTGGTCTCCAGTTATTCCTGTATGGAACTTCTGATTCTGCTCCCATTGATGCCAATGAAGGAAAACAGGCTCCAAAGTCTGGCAGCACAGTAATGAACTTAAATAGTCTTTCTAGTGAACTAGGGCTAGGCAAACCACTTTTGTAACTGTAAGTTCTGCAAATGTTACTGAAAGATAACAGTTTTGTTGGTTCTTTTTTTTTTTAATCTAAGCAGCAAAGGTGAACACCTTTCACAATGAATCATTGCAAAATTACCAAACCCTTTTATTTTGAGGGCCTCAGAAAGCAAGTCAGTGATACTGCCTTATCTTACAATCTAAGGGTTTGTTTGGTTTGGACAGAAAGAACACTAGGAAAAGCTTAGCTGGATTTTGAACAGCAAATTAGGCAATTGGAAGAGCAATGTAAACAGAACGTGTTCAATAACATGCACCTGGAATTGCATTCACTTCATTCTATCAGTCTTAAGACAACAGGCAAACTAAGACAATTAAAGATAAGTCAGCAAGAGTTTTACCACTGACTTCAGTGCAGCCAGACTATATAAAATGCAAATCAGACTCAAAGAAAATATCATAGTGGGCAGAAGAGAATAAACACCAGTTGTCATATTAACCTCATCACAATAACCTCAACTTTAGTGATACCATTTTCAGCATATACTAAGCAATTTATGAACACAACATAATTCAAAATGATGCATAAAACAAACTGGAAAATTCAGCACTTTCAAGGCTTTCACTTGCTAAGCAGACAGTACCAAATACTACTCACTTCCTGCTGCTTCGTGAAATATCACAGATATGGGATAGATTCAGAATAAAAAGAGGAAACAAACTGAAAAAAAATTTTTGCAAAGTTCAAGCTAGCTATTATTTTAATAATATGACAGGCAAAATACGTCACAACAAATTTACTTACCCAAACCCAATAGCTACCCAGTAATTTCTGACACCCTGATGTGGCCCCACCATAGGAAGAATGTCTGGAGAATAAGTAATAGGACCTGAAACTGTGTTTATGATGTTTGCTTGTTTTAGAACTGGAACCATTTCCATAGCAGCCTCAATATATTCCATTATTCTGTCTAAATCAGACTCAAAAAGTTCTTTTCCAAAACCTGTGGGAATATCATTATATACTTGTTAATTACACTGAAAACTTTAAATACAGTTATGCTAGATACATATAGTTTGTACAGAATTTATCAGTATGTTCAAACTTTTACCACACTACATGAGAAAAATGGTGTGTATATGCCCCTAGTTATTTGCAGGATCAAGTTTACTGTCACTGTCTTTTATGCATATTTGTTTAACTCCAGGGTCATGCAAATTCAACAACGAAATAGAAAAGAGCTAGAGAAAGACAGAAAACTTCCTTCCGCGTTAATAAGATCAATTTATTTATCTCATTATGGCAACAAATTGAGGGGAGAAAAAAAGATAGAGCTTGGGTCAACTTATGACTTCCATGGCATTTACTGAATTCCTTGATATATTTCAGTCTTTAGTCTGTGCACTGTAGAAGGACTTGTCACTAGTGGAGGCAGTAACCTTGGGAAGCTGTGAAAGTGTCATTCAAAGCCCAACTGCTCTTCATTAGGAAATGACTTCTGTGGGTTTTTATTTCAAACATCAATACACTGACTTAGGATAAATTTCTGTGAAGAAGTTAGCGGAAAACTGGAGCACACATGTAACACAGTTATTTTTTTCTAATAATCAGCAGTATGGCAAGTTTGTAATAATTTCATACAAAAATTCAATACAAATCTACAGCTCTCTTCCACTTACATCTGAAAGCAGTACTTTGTTTAAGACATTTCTTTGCTGCATCTCTGCTCCTATTGGAAAACCACATTACTTCTGAGAGAACAGTCAAAAATTGAAAGCCCCTGTCAGTACACTGGACAGGGCGTTAGCTTAAAAAAAACACCCCATTCAGATGCAAAAGAGTGTATAAAACAGATTTAGTATATGCATTTAATCACAACAGACACCTATTCAGAGACTAGGCAAGAACATGTTGCAGTTGTGCATTTTTATTTCTACCTTTTTTTGTTTTTTACATTAGAGGTCGCGACTATTCTTTGAAAAAAATAGTTTCTCTGTTTCAATCTCTATCATGTATTGCAAGTATTTTCTGTTTTCCAACATATTTGGCGTTTTGACATGGTGGGAGTTATACAGATTAAAACATATGCTACTGAGTATCAAATCTAAAGATTTAATCTTTTCAGTTACCTGGCGGGACTCCATTTGTGACCCAAGAGTCCTGCAGCTTCATCTTCTCCTGACTTTCATATGGACCAAATAGAAGACCATCTCTTTCTTGCCTTAAATAATATGATCCTTCTAAGTCACGAATCACAGGCAATTCTGTTTTTAGGGCTTTCACTTCAGGGACAGTTGATGTCACAACATACTGATGATGGACAGGTATGACAGGGTGCTCCAGGCCAATCATTTTGCCTATTTCACGGGCCCAAAATCCTACAGAAAACAAACAAAATACTAACATTCAAACACTTTCCATACAATTAATGGAAAAAAACAGTAAAACATTGTCTAAAAGCATTCTGCTTTGTGGAATGTGAAGAATCTATTTCATGCTTTCACTTTTAAAATTATTTCTTGTATTATCCAGAATTACTTTCGGTCAATGATTTGACATACTTGTTACTAATTTTACCACCATATATGTATATATAGGTACTCAAAAACATCACTGAAAAATATATTTCCAAAAGCTCAGAATGTAATTCAGTTATCAGTTCCACAACCCTGAAGGTTTGTTTCAAAGTAGGTCAGCAATGCAGAGAAATCAAATACACAAGCAGATAAATTAGCTCATACCAGAGCTGTTGTCCTAGCCTCTTACTCTCAAACAAAACAGCTAGAATGCTTTTCCAAGAGAGCAGTGAAGTCCTAACACAGCAAGGCAGTTCCTTCATCTGTTTAATTTTTCCCCCTTCTTCCTATGTACCATGCAAATTCTATTAATTACGCCTTCCAGGTAATAGTCAATTCATTATGATTTTCCTATTGGCAAGTATTGAGCGTACTTTCTTGCAGTTGTCTAATTAAATGTTCAGATATAAACCACAGAAAAAGCAAGTAAAAATTTCCCAGTCCTTAAGCCTGCTCAAGGTCCTTCATGTAAACTTAGACAGATAAAATAAAAGCCTAATTCTTCTCTGCTGGGGTCCTTTCTGACCAGTTGTTTCTACCTTGTTAGACATATTCACTTAATGCGTACTGGTGATGTACCAGTGTCTTCTTAGTTTGAGGTCTGAAGCAGGGCTCATGTCTGCTGTGAGGTTGTAATGTATTGATGAAAGAATAGAGCAGATACAAAAGACTGAGATGGCAGATGCTCTTACAAGCTCAGAATATCCTTCAACATCACTTTCCTGATTCTTTGGATGAAAGAATGGAAACCTCAAAAATGGGAATGAAAGCAGAAAATCCAACAAAGTAGGAATTTCAGAGGAGCCTGTGGCAACACTGTTAGGGTTTGGGAGAAGGCAGTGTCGAAGAAGAGGCTGAGGCAACAGGGCCTTTCAAATAAAAGGCAATGGGCTGTATGTACTCCCTAAAAGGAGGCCGTGCAGACTGGTTCCTTTATTGGTCAGCTCCAAATTCTAAGAAAAGCTATCAAGATTTGCTACCTAACAGAGCTTCCCCTTCTCCTAAAGACTACACTCTTGATGATCAGCTTAACACGCAGTTTTTCTCTCTTCTTGCAGTTTTTTTGCAGCTTACTTGGCTTCTGAAGTAGACTTTTCAGTTCTACATTTTCCAAGAACTGGTCAAATTTTAGCTCATAGGACCCCAAGAGCACTAACATGCCCCAGTGATCTCAACTGTGACATTCACCTACATCCCTGCCCATGGGTCCTGTAGCCCCACTTCTGCTCCGCTCAGTACCAGTCTGAGCTGGTTTGACTGGAGGTGTGCCTGTTTACAGCTCTGTCACAACCATGCCTGTGCCTGGCCATGGACCTCATTGATCCAGACCCTGATCTGTGGACTACTTTCCAGGTTGGCCCCTCAACCCAGTCTCATCACCATGGACCTGCTTGTTGATAACTGAGCAGTCTCTGACCTTGGTTACTACTCACTTCCTGTCTTGTCTGTAGCCTGGGATCGTCACTATGGATATGTCTGTGCATCTTCCACACAAATCGTCTGGAAATCTAGACAATGGGGAGATGACAAGTGCCAGTCTTTGGCCTCCCCCACTCTGTCCCTTGCACCGTTTGGGATGAGACCCTTGCTGGCAAGATCCCTGCCCTGCTGGCCTTATTTCCATGCTTCCACAGAGAGAACCATCCCATGCTGCTGGCTGACACTAACTTGGGCATACATCCTCTCATCTCTGGCAAGGCCTAAAGCCAGGGCAATTAGAAAAACTGAGTTGGGCTATGCTGGCTTGGAGCCATTATTTCGTGCCAGAAGGGCTGTTAATCCTCTATTTAATATTCCAAGCCAGCCTCAGGGTCTAACACTCAGAGTTTTTAAAAATACCCAGTTTCCAAGAGGAAGGTTTTCTGTGGTAATTCATTTGACAGTTGCTAACAGCCAGGTGAAGAAAGGGACAGTGAAATCCAAGATGAGGAAATTCAGACAATTGAAATAGTAAATAGTTCAGTAAATAGTAAAAAAAACAACAAACAGTAAATCATGTTCTGCATTTATCCTATATGCAAGACCTGCATTTCCTCCTGAACTGCAGCCACGTTACTTGGGGAAACTCACGGACAGAATAGTTTTTAAGTTGGTAAAATTAGCTCAGGTAAGATTGTGCCATAGTTGTACACCAATTCAAAACATCTTCTTAAGGCTTTTGAAACCTGATTTATGCTTCTTAATGCAAAGAACAACCAAGAAAACCCCATGAAGCTGAATTTCCAGCACATCTTCAAGAGTTTCCCCTGTTATTACGTGACAAATACAAATGTGATTTTAAGCCCAGGCTCAGGGGACCTAAAGATTACTAATTAAATAATTAAAAAATAATTCACTCATTTACTAGGCAGTCTGCACACTACCCATTTCTATCAAGTCCAGGCCATTGACTAGTCAACTACAATCAGTCTTTATGCAGGTATTACAGTAATTTAACAGTGCTTTAGATTTCACAGAAAGCTTAGGGTTAATTTATTTAAATTATATAAAAGAGAACTCTTCCCCCTGAATCAGCAAAAGGTCTGGTCTTTTACTGTTGCTCTTTCCAGAAATCTAGTAAAGGTCATACAACCAATACCCAATAATTAGCAAAAGTATTAATTGCATGCCTTGATTTTATAAAGGGTTTTGTGAGTTCTTCTATATTAAATCTTCGTGCAGGACAAGCTTGTAGTAGTCAGTTAGGAATGTCTCAGATTTGAAAGCAACTCTCTCATTTTCACTGTTATGATTTAGGAACACTGTAACACTGTAGATGTGTTAACATGACTACATATATATGTGTGTGTGTGTATATATATATGTATGTATGTACATATATGTATGTGTGTGTTTGTAGATATATATATATATATACACATATGATATACATATGATACAATTGAAAGTTACATCAAGATCTGTAGGGAACTTATTTGGGCATTTCCAGACCACCTCCAAAGAAAACAGTTTTAAAGTAAGGTCAGTTAATGATCCACTGAAGAGTGAAAAAATTGAAATAGCACATCTAGCATCACATGCTCTTTTCTTGCCAAAATTGTTTGGACTTAAAAGAGATATTTGCAAAATAAATAATACTCCAGGCATGATATTCAAATAAATTCAATATTTCTGCTTACTTGTTAAAACAAAACTAGTTTGAAAACATATAGAGAGCAAATATATTCAAGATCCTCGGAGAAAGTAAAAATGGTAGACTTAACATAACTTTGCTGCTTTCAAAACTGTTTAAAAAAAAAAAAAAACAAACAAAAAAAACCCACAAAGCTAGAAAAGCATTAATTTTCCAGAAATACATGGCAAACAATTGATTTTAAACTGCCAATAAATTAAAAGCAAGTACTTTAGGCATGCTCAAAATAAAATCTTACTTATCGTGCTTCTAAAAAAAAATTCATACTTGAGCTAAATGCTCATTTAATTGTTCAAAACCACAACAGCTGGCATTTACTAAATGAAATATATCATACTTTCTTTGTTTAAAGTTTTTGAACCATGTGCAAAAGCCATTATAAACACAAAAATGACAATGGAGAGAATATGTTCTCTAAAACAAAATTATAATTGGAAGCAGATGTCAAGTCCTATCACAGATAGAAGAGATAAATGAAGGCATAAATTACATCTCAAGGACATTTATAAAGATTAAATTCTAGAGACTGCAAAACATCTGATGCAGAACTATTTACTGGTGATATTACTGAGCATATCCGTTCAACTATGTAATTTATCTCTTGTATTTAAAAGTAGAGAGAATCTTCCATCACTACATATGTATAATGGTAGTGTACAGATTGTGCACAGGCCTGAACATGTGTGCTTATGTATGCATACATACAGTGCACAAACAAACTAAATAAGCTATTTTTTTTAGATTTTAATCAACTTTCTGTTATGAGTAGGCAGAAAATCACTCTAACAGCCTCAATGCTAGTTAGTTCGTGTCAGAGATTATTTATTAGACATCTACTCTGTTCCAAAATTGAAATCTCACATAAGGAACAGCTAAAGTTTAAACTAGTTTGTTCCAATTTCACGGCAGATGCTGGTTGAGGGATGAGGGAGGAAGAAAGAATGTGGAGAGCCATTCTGGTGGAATGAGATAAGGCTGAGAAGAAGAATAAATGTTAGCTGAAGGAACATTTATAAGAGATATGGTTTATTCAGTATTAAGTTCACATCCTTAGCCAGAATGCTAAGCAATACATGCTTCCAAAGTTCATTTTGGCTGAAGAGTGAGCAGTATATTTTTTGGTTTAATAAGATATGAAGTCAGAAGAAGACTATGAAAAATTTGTAAGGGCTCATTTTGATTTTAACAGACTCTGAGAAGCAGCTACTAGAGAATTCTGCCTAGTGATGTATAAGCTAAAGATGAGTACAATACAAAAATTTAAGGAAATTACTACGTCTGTGAAACTCATACTTCATCCATATGATGCTGAGCCAATGTTTTAGAATTATAAATATCTACAAGTTTGGGGTCCAAATAAGAAAAATAAGAAGTCTGACTGTCAAAAGAGATCCTCGTTCCATAATATTGGAATGTTTCCAGACTAATGCATCCATCCTGTCTAAGAAATGACACAAGGATCCCAGTAAGAGAAGTTATGATTTTTTGTAACTGAATGCTGTCATGAAACAGTTCATGTCCCAAACAAACTAAGAATCCAAAGGCAATCTAAATACTGATGCCCTTCGTATTCTAAGTGCTTGGCTTTGCAGTTTACATAAAATTACTTTAATGTAGTTTTCCTGTCTGTGTGGTTACCTGCTTTCTAATAAGCACACTGAACTCCTCTAGACCTCTTCAAAATGTCATTATGGCACAGTGCATTGACATCATGATAGTCCATGCACAGAAATTCGATGTAGACTATTTCAGAAAGACTGACAGCAACAGCAGATGACTAACTGTGTATGCAAGGCATACAGATGAGAAAGCACACTTTTCAGTGGGTTTCTCAGTCTTTACTGAAAGCCTGGAATGGTCTTGTACAGCGCTCTCTGCATTCCTTACATGAAAGGGTCACCAATACATAAGATTTTTCTGTCCAGAGTACAACTGTTTTAATTCATTCCCTCCAAACATCTCACTGTTTCAGTCTTCTCACCACCCTTTCTCAGCTAGTTTGTTAGTCTTCTTTCCAGATGCAAGTCAGTTTCCCTCCTTTGCCACATGCTGTCCCACCTGCTCTGTCTTCCTTCCAGTCCACTCAGGTCTACCTTTCTCTTGCTTCTTTTATTTCTTTCTTCTTCTGCTTCTTTAATCCTCAGTTAGTCCAGGCAAACCCAGTTTTCAAATATCCTTATCTCTCTCTCTCTCTCTTTTTTTTTTTTTTTTTTTTTCCCAAATAAAGAGCTCCTCTGCTTTCTATAATGAAACATATCGGATCTCTTCAACCTATCTCTTTTGTGTCTCCTCCACTGTTGCCTTCACCACAGACTCTCACAGTCTGGACATCCTTATTCAACACCTCTCAGGTGCTCTAGCACAGAAGTTGCCAGGGCTCCCAACCACATTCCAGCACCTTTCTCAAGAATCTCACTCTTTCAGATTACTGCCTTCCAATCCAATGGACTCATGTTTTAAAGTATTAGCCATAGTTAGTGTGTCCAACAACAGGAGGAGTACCTGTCTCATTCAACCCATTTAGGAAAACAAAAACAAAACCTGTTTCTTTGAAGTAGAAATATCAGTTTGGCTTCTTTAACAATATGAAAAATAAAAATAGCATATTGCAGTTGGGAAATCTTTATTACGCTGTACAGATGCATTGTTAAGCAAAGTGCACATTTATAATACTATACAAAGGACAACAAAAATCTTCCCTTTCAATGATATGTGGTTAAATCTTAGAGAAAAAATAAGTTATCTTGCTTGGTACAAATTCTCAGTCTCTTTGAAAAAAAAAATGATGAAGATATTTCTACTTCATTTGTATATCCCATCTCCCTAAGTAGTTCTCATAAGATTGTAGAGGTCAACGTTCACAGACTGTCTCTTCTACACAACTTAGTGCATAATAGAAGGAGTCTTTTCTGCTTCTGAAATCTAAGAAGACAGTCTAACTAGTAACTTGTGGAGACAAACCAGAAAGAAATATTATTAATGCCTAGTCAAGAGCAACTAACTAGAGAGCTAAATTTTCATAATAATGTAAAGTAATACACACAGAGTATATTTTACCACAAACCAAATGAATACTCAAAACCCCATATATTACTCACTTCTGTAAATCACACAATTCAATACTGATCCTCAGTGGATCTGGTTTGTAAATCGGAAGAGAATAAAAATGATTACGTTAAATCCTACCTGCAGCATTGACAATTCTCTTTGCTTGAATTACTCCAAGGGGAGTTTCAACGTCCCACGTCCCATCTGATCGAGAGTTTAGATTAGTCACTTGGACTGGATAATTTAATTGGGCGCCATATTTTCTGGCTCCTGCAGCCAAAGCCATTGTCAAAGAATAGGGATCTATATGACCATCTCCAGGGTTATACAGGCCTGCTAAAACCTAAATGGAGGAAAAATCACAGAAAATGTAAGCATATAAAAATCAAGATCAACTAATTTTGTTTCAAAAATGCTTTATTTTCTAAATGTGATCTACTTCTTTGATTTCTTAAGTAAAACTTAAGGAGACAAATCAAAATAAATTTAAAAAAATAGAACATTAAGACTTAACAGTGGCCCTAATGAAGTAAAATTCCTCAGTTTTCCCATGTAATTAAAGGCTCCAATGCTTTAGAATTATAGCATAGAGTATTCACTAAAATCTGAGTGATTTCATTCATTTCTTTTTTCACTGAAAAACAGGAGTTTCTCATACCGCTTGTATGAATAGGCTCTAGAATTAAATATTTGATCAATATTTAAATGCAGTAGAAGTTATTTTTCATAAGATTAGGTTCTTTACCTTATCCATGTTCAATAAGGGGAATAGCTCTTGCACTTTCTCAGGTGTAATTAGGTATTGCTCTGTTGGATGCCAACCAGCACGAGTCATTTGGTATCTGAATTCATCCACCCTAGTAGGGGTTGATGCAATTCTGATGCTGCCAGGCTGATGAAACCCCACAGCCTAAATGAAACAGTAGAAGAGAAATAATGCAAGAACCTTTACTTAACTCCATAAATGCATGTTCCCATACTGTGGAAAGTCCACAGAAGTTTTGTGTCATTAGCACAATGAAAATGACTCATGTAAGTCAAGCATTCTTGAAGGAACAGGATATAGAATAAACTCTTAGATTTGTTGGGTTTTTTTAAATGTTATCAAATTAGCTTCCCAAATAAATACATAATATCATCAAAAAAAGTTCTAAAAAGCTTCTGTTAAGATCTGATTAGTATTTGAATTTACAGATCCACTTTCAAAACAGACAATCACATCTGAAAATAAATAACAGTTTATATTAAAATTTATCACTTACATAATTTTTTATTAAGATAAGGCAGAATAAGCCGAGCTGACCAAGCACTTTTATTAACACAATGAATAATCTCTCTCCCTTTTATCTTTATAATAATGTAGACATCCTTACATATTTAGACACCATATTCTCACTTTTTGGTATATATTATGTACTTCATCTTTTCTCCATTACTTCACAGGAAGTTAATATGGCTTTTAGTAGAACTTCCAATGACAGTTTGCTGTGCTATCTTAGGTAGCTATAGAAAATGGCAATAGAAAGAAGGAAAAAGCTTTTTAGGACAATTAACTGATTAGTAGACTAGTACTATGAGTATCGTGCAGTTTCTGCTATAGTATGAAGCAAGCATGAGAGTAGTAAATGAATGGTTGAATGATGCCAGATAAGGAATACAACTCCCTCTCTGCATACCCATTCCTTAAGTCACTAAATAAAAACATGACTCTTAAAGGGATAGGAAGAATTGCAGCAATCTTCTCAAGTACTATCTATCATATCATATGAAATTAAAAGTGGACATGTTTAAAGCAGGAATGTATCATAATCAATCCATTCATTCCAGATCCTCGATGCTATTTTAGTTCCTACACGAAGCTAAAGTTGCAGACACTCTATCTGCTGAACTTCTGAGATGTTTGATGAAAACCATCTTCTTAAACTTCAGAAAGATCTTGGAAACAATCCTAAATATTTACTGATGAAGCATTGCATCAGACTTTAGCATTGACATGCAGGCAGAAGAATATGTTTAAATAAAAGGTAAGCCTTATGATAGTCCCAAACTATTACATACAATCTGTCCATTCCAAACTTTTTTGTAAGCCTATTAATAAGATTTATAAATATTTGAATTAATACTTAAAAAGTCAGTTACCTGGCCGGTCTCTTCTTCCAGCTTTTCATAGAGCTTGATGCTGTAGGCATGGATTTTCTTCAGGTTTATTCCAGGGTGAAAATAAGTAGTTAAGCCAGCCTCAAAAAAGAAAAAGGAACAACAACATAGTGATACGATTAGAAATGCAATGTTTTCTTTCCCTCCCTTCAACTGTCATTCAAAAAGGAACTGTCAAGATACTGTAAAGAAAAGCAACACATGGATAGAGACAAGTGCCATGAAAAGAAAACCAAAATTCTTTCCCTACTTAAGGAATTCTTCTCTGCACACATGTTTTTCCACCTGTCCTTTCTCATCAAATTTGGCAGCTCCCGATACTCTTGCAGTTGTCCTCTCCTATAGTTTCCTTTCTTCCTTAACTTATAGAGTTGTTTCAAATTGTTTGGAAGTGACACACAACCCTCATCAACTTCAGTCTCTGCAGTTGTCGTGTTTCAGAAGTAACACAACAAATTGGTATTTGTATTTTGCACACTGTTTTTCTAGGTTTGACTTCAGAAATCTGAGGAGCCCTTTTGGGTCCATACAAACGTGAAAGCAAGAAGTTACCACAGCCTTTTCTGCATTTAAGAAAACTATTCACTTGCTTCCTCTAGAGCCAGCTGTATTAATCTAGTGACATATACTTAAAATAGTTAAGCACATGTCTCCGCATCTTCAGAATTCAGCATCTCACTGAAATCCTTCTTCCAAGGGAAAAATCACATTACATTTTCAAGCTAATTAACTACATTGTTTTAAATATTTTCATAGTGTATCCCCCTTAGCTGACTAAAATAGATCTTATTCATAGATAATGACTGCTTTGCTTATTAATTCAAATTATATATGAAGGATGTATTTACTTACATGGATATATTAAAGTACAGTGCAGTGTTTTTTAAAATAGTTAAAGGAGATAGACACCAGAGTTCACCTTTGAGCTCATAGCCATTTTAAGGTAAAAACAGCAGGGAATCCACAGGTAAAAGTTAACACAAACAGCAGAGTTTTAGGCTAGCCACAGTGTAAAAAGATTTTCCTACTTCTCTTCAGGTGGATTTTATCTTTCTGATATGTTAAAGTTTATATACAGCACCATATTGTACCAAACGAGTGAAATTACATATTTTTCAGTTGCGAGAGTATTTTATTCATACATTTGGCTGCAGTTCCCTAAGCACGTCTGATACTGTTTGTTACCCAAACAATCTGAGTTTAAAAACTGTCATGCAAATCTGTAGGAGCAAAAAGTATCCACCAATGGCCATGTTAAATGCAAAACAAGAACCTTGAATTCAGGAAGTCCTTAGGATAGATAAATACTATAAAAAATATTGCTCATCCTTTTCTTGTTAGGATATGGCATCATCTATATGATATACACATACATACATACAACAGAGACTGGGTATTTGAGTGCTTTTGATCTCACTTGATTCACGCAGCTTTATGAACACATTATTTAATTTCCTCAGTTAACTAAAACCCAGGGCTGCTTCATTGCAAAATCTGTAATTAAAACTTGCTTGCTTCCTAAAAAATAAGCCCTAAGGGTTGTTTTTTTTTTTTCTCTTCTGTGTATGTAACAAATAAATATATAAATAAAAGCAATAAAATAGGCACTGAAGTGTTTACATTTCTTCAGCCATTCACAATAATCAATGTGCAGTTCATTCATTTGCACCTGGAAGTTGTGCCACCTCATATTACTTTTACTGTCTTCAGTTATTTACGAAAATGTTCTCAGTTTGATCTTTCCTTCTTTTTCTAAATTTTCTAAATTTTCTAAATAATTTAGCAATACCTTTTCCAAAGTTAAGGAAATTCCATGTTAGTGGCCACTGTTCTTTGAAAGAGCTTGATGCTGTAAGCATGGATTTTCTTTTTCATTTGACTCTGAAGTCATTATAACCAATGAATCAAATTATTTACAAATTAGCTATAAAACCATGCAAAGTGCATTTAATTTCAAGAATCTATGACATTTTTAAGTGAAGAAAGGAATTCTAAACATACTTAATGCCTTTGGCTTCTCATGAAGAATGTTTCTGATTTCAGAAATGTCATGAGACAAATATAACTTGACTGGACCACAACAAAATTAAGATAATATAATTACAGAATAATTTAGGCTGAGTAGGTCCTCAGGAATTCTGTAACCTCATGCTTTATGCAGGGTCAGCCGTGAGATCAAATCAGTTTGCCTGGTGTTCTCCAGTCTGGAAAATCTTAATGGACAGAAAATGCCGTTTGTCCATGGACAATTATTTTAATACTCTGCATCTGTACTTGATAAATTTCATTAAGTTTTTGTCATTCCATCTCCCCAGTCTATCCAGGTCACTCAGTAAGATCCCTGAAACATCCCTGCCCTTTCCTGTATTGACTGGTTCCTGCAGTTTGTTGTTAACTGCAAACTTGACAAGTACACACTTTTGTCATTTGCTCCAGATCACTGATAAACAAGACAGGTCCAAGGACAGACCCACGTCTGACCCAACTCACTTGTTACCAAATTTTGGGTAGAGTATGATCCATTAACCAGTACCCTCTGAGTCCAAGCATCCAGTCTTTTACCTATTAGTTGTCCTTGCCATATTGTCCATAAAATCTTAAACTGAATACATAAGTATTATGGGAGTCATAATAGTCTTGCTGAAGTTTGGGTAAATTACATGAGCTGCTCTCTCCTTGTCCCCAGTTTCAAACATTCTGACATGGAAGGTACTGGATTTGGTCAGGTATGTTTTACTCTCAACAAATCCATGCTGACTGTTCCCAATTATAGTCTTTTTTATGGGCCCAGACACACATCTGAAACTTGCTCCATGACTTCCTAAGAACCAAAGTAATGCTAGTTGCTGGCCTTTAGCTTCCCAGTATTCTCTTCAGCTTCTTATAAAGTTGGACACTTTTGGCCTTTTCCAGGTGTTGGGTATTTCCTTCAACACCAAAGTCTTTCAAAAATGATACAACAGCAATCTTGCAATGCCATCAACACATCCGTGCATTCAGACCATGCGAGCCAATGTACTTGCATAAGCCAAGTTTTAATTGTGCCTGTCCCAATACTTATTCACTGCTGGCTGTTCCTCTACTCCCCAGACTCTGTAATCAGAGAGGCACAAGAAACTTTGCCAGTGGAAAGTAGTAGCGAAGGCATTGAGAACTTCAGACATATCAGTGTTCAGTGTGGCTGAATCATCCACCTCATACAGCAGGAGTTCCCCATTTCCCTTCTTCAGCATTTTACTACTAATGTAATGCTGGAAGCTGTTGGCCTTAATCTTCCTTACCAGTCTTAACTCTAGTTACATCCCCTTTGCATGACTATACAGGTTTTTGTCTTTTTTAAAATTACCTGTTTATAGCCTTTTTCTGCTTCCACCTCCTGTGTATTATGTTTTTGCACTGAAATGCTGTCATGATTTCCCTGTTTAGCCTAGCTGGCCTCCCAGAATGCTGTCCTAAATTTCACGGTAAAACATTCTCATATTTGAAGATTCAGATTCTGCACTATTTCTGTTAAGGTAGATTTTGTTCCTGTAGGTGAACATGAGCGATGAAAGTAGTTTTCTTTTGAATGGACATTACACTATAAAAACTGACGCAGAGATTTCAGAGCACGTTTATAGATTAGATGTTTATATTTTGATGTATTTTTGTCATTTTATTTGAGTCTGTTCATTATTCTGAAGTGAAATGGAATAAGCACCACCTACATCCACTCTTCTCACAAGCTTGACCAAATCTTAACAAGTTTTTATTTGTCTTGTGCTGTGATTTATTAACTATCAGCAGCAAAATCAACTGAAAGTTGCAAGAATCGCTATTATGTAACAAAATGATACATTACACATTTTCTTACAAAACAACTTTTCAAAAAATAACTACACAAAAACTACTTGTTGAGTGAGTAATATATGCATAGTTCAGTACTTAGAGCTTCGATAATTAAGACTGCCAGCAGTCTGATCTGCAGTATACTATGACTTCAAGGACTCCTCAAGTTCTTGAAGCCATAGTTCTGACCTACTTTACATTCATGTAATAGTCATTACTTTGTTGTGGTTAGGTAGTAATAAAATAAGAGCAGCACACGCCCCATTATTTCTATCTACTCATTACTTCTCATCATTCTCATTGTTAGAAGAAAAGTGTGCATACTATCCATCCTGTTTTCATTTCAATATAATGAAAGTCAGACAAATCTATCTCAGACCTGAGACACGGAATAAAGTTTTGGCAGTAACACTGACAGCAGTATGATCTATATGAAACACAATCCTGAGCTCTGGCAGGACTTACTGGCCTGTGAAAGAGAGAAAATATGGTACGTTTTAGCAATATCTGAACCAGGCTTTCTCAGATTTTGGGGCTGCAGATGATATGCTATGTGCCATTCAACATGCTGATCACGTGTGTAGTTTTCATTTACACCTTGTACTGAATCACTTTGAGGAGGCCACTGATACATATACAGTACCTATTGCAACAAAGAAGTGACAGTTGCAGTTTTGATCTCTTTGGTCTTGACAAGCAACTTTTTCATCTTCAGATACAGCACCCTAATACTGAATTCAATAGAGAGCAATACTAGACTGTCTATTTTACTTCATAGCTATCCATTTTTTACCCGTCTCCTACTGTACTGATCACCGCAATCTGCTGCATCTCAGACTATAAGGCAGCCCTCTGAGTTGCCTCAATCTTCCTGGCTGTGGTACCCTCCCTGTCTTTAGAACAGAGCTCTTCACCCAGTGCTCCATCGTTACATTCACTAAGATGTGAGAGAAAAATACTGAAGGATTGGTTTACATAGTTACAAGCAACAATCTAGGGGGACAGTATAACAAAAAACCTGTTAGAAACAGATTCCCCCTTCACCATTTTGGTATCTTATTGAATGAGGGGATTTTTAAAGATTTTTATTTTACACACACATCATTATGTATATGCACTGGCTAAATAGAATTCAGTCTGTGACTCTCATATGCATAAAGCAAATTATTTATCCAAACATATCACAATCATCATTCCACTTTGAGAAGTGTGATCTGGCACTTAGTATGGACCACGTTGTTCTGTTCTCTTTACTGCATCAGCTATGCTATGACTGGCTAAAAGAAATGCAATTACCGTATTGTGTTTTCTTAACTCTACAAAGTGTATATTCTTCTGTTTGCAGAAAACCAAGTAAAATTAAACATAAATACACTTAAATGTCTCAGGCAGTGTTTTTTCTAAATATCATTTTTTTAGTATTATTGTCTTGTAAGGCTCCAAACATACAAAGCATGTGCGCCATAATGAAGCATTTTAAACTTCACAGCTCCTCCTCTGGGAAAAGTATGAGGATACAAATCAAACATGATCCATTTGAGTCATCCTCCACTTGGATACTACCTATAAATATTGCACAAATGCTCTATCATATTAACAGCGCAAATCCAGAGACAGCAAACTGTTGCTTTTATATCCACTTTTATTACTACAGACAGGAATAGCTTCCTCCTAACATCATCTGGGTGTAGCTCAAAATGAATGTAAAAAGCATCTATTATTGTGGCAAGCTTTATTTTATTTCATTATGCTACCTACTCCAGACACTAACAAACAAAATCTGTAGTTACATACGTGCACACTGTACAACACTGCATCCAACTGACTAGCATTATAAGAGGACGTGTCCTCACTTGTCAATATTACACATATATTTTTTAGCTCTTTTCCTAAGAGTACAAACAATTGGCCTTACAGAACCATGGTGTGCAGTTGTTATTTTTGCTCCTCCACAATTCCGTGCAATGTCAGAGGTGGCAGGAAAGAAAGTTGTTGTCTCTAACGAGAATCAGTTTCTGGGACACTGATATTCCAAAGAACTGGACACTGCTGTTGCTTCGCTATCACCTGTCTTTCAGGATAGAACATTTATTAAAAATGATTGTGCATAAAGTGCCAAATTTCATGTTTTTGGCTTATGCATCACTTCCAGTGATAAACTGTGCAGTATACGCTGAATTACTTATGAAGCAAAAATTTAAGTTTAAAAGACCCAACTTCAGTGAAGTTTAAAATCTCAATCCATTTAATTACCAATAATGTGTAATAGCACTAGCAGTTACCTTTCGGCAATTCCAAAATGCAGTCAGTATTTGCTCAGATTGTCACAGATGAGGAAAGCATACTTGTGGATAGCTAAATCAACTTTCAAACACAGGAAGTCTATACAGAACCCGGTGCTAAAATTGTAACAAACTCTTGTTAACCTCAGAGATTAACGAAATATTCCTTACTGCATGCCAAGTAGATCCTGCAGTGAGTTCAGATTTTTCCAGTAGAATGACATCCTGTAAACCAGCCTTAGCCAAGTGATAGGCTAGACTAACACCAACGCAGCCGCCTCCAATGATCACCGTGTCTGCTCTATCTTTCAGCAAGGAAGGAGACTGGCTTTCTTTCCTAGGGGAAACAGAACAGTACAGTTACAAAAAGACAGTTGAGCATTTGTCCATTTTCACTGATTACAGCTCCAGACATAACACAATTTCGTCTCTGCTTGGGAGTCTATGTGCCTTAGAACTTAGCCTATTCACATTTTTCTTCTTTTAAAGTAAACGCTCTTTAAAAAGTCTTAATACATATGTATTACTAATAACTACACAAAGCAAATGTAGCTCCAATCCTAACTTTCAGTCTCTGTTATTTGTCCCATTTACTCTTATCTCTGGTTCTCATTTCTTAATGACAGCCTGTACCCCTCAAGTAGCATAAAAATCTGTCTTCTGAAAATTGTGATCAGCGTGGTTGTGGTCAATGGGGCAGAGTCTCGTTTGAGGCCTATAGCTAGTGGTGCTCCCCAGGGTTTTATACTGGGTCACTTCTACTCGACATCTTCATCAGTGGCCTGGATGAACAGACAGCATGCACCCACATCAAGTTTGCTGATGATATAAAGCTGAGAAGAGTGGCTGACACATCAGGAAGCTGTGCTGCCATTTGATGAGACCTGGATTTGATGAGGCTGGAAAGCTGGGTAGAGAAGAGTCTTATGAGGTTCCATGTGGTAAGTGTATATTTCTAAAACTGGGGAGGAATAACTGCACACATCAGTACAGGTAAGGGGATTACCTGCTGGAAAGAAGCTCTACAGAGAAGAGCCTGGGTGTCCTGGTAGGCAACAGGTTGGCCATGAGCCGGCAGTGTGCCCTAGTGGCCAAGGACAACTGTACCCTGAGATGCATTGAAAAGAGCATGGTTGGCAGGCTGGGGGAGGTGCTCCTCCCCCTCTACCCTGTCCTGGTGAGGCCACATTTAGAATACTGTGTCCAGCTCTGAACTCCCCAGTTCAAGAAAGACAGGGGACTATGGGACACAGTCCAACAGAGTGCAATAATGATGATGAGGGGCCTGGGGCATCCCCCTCTGAGGAAAGGCTGAGACCTGTGACTGTTCAGCCTGGAGAAGACTGAGAGGGGATCTTATTAATGCTCATGAATCTCTAAAAAACGGGTGTCAAGAGGATGGGGCCAGGCTTCTGTTGATTTCGCTGGGTGGCAGAACAAGAGGCAGCGGGCACAAAACAAGCACAGAAAGTACCATACAAACATGAGGAAAAACTTATGCACTTAGATGGCGCCAGAGCACTAGAACAGGTTGCCCGCAATACCTTCTCTGGTATTCAAAACCCACCTGGATGCTTTCCTGTGAAACCTACTGTAGGGAACGCTACCTTTTGAGGAGTAGCTGAGGGAATTGGGATTATTTAATCTGGAGAAGAGAGGCGCAGGGGAGACCTTATCACCCTCTTTAACTACCTGATAGGAGCCTGTGATAAGGTAGAGGTTGGCCTCTTCTCCCATTAACTATCAATAGGGGATGGCCCCCAAGTTTCACCAGGGACATTCAGGTTTGTCGTTAGGAAGTACTTCTCAAAAAGAGTGGTCAGGCACTGGAAGAAGCTGCCCAGGGCGATGGTGGAGTCACTGACCCTGGAGGTGTTCAAGAAATGTTGACAGGTGAACAGTTGGACTGGATGATCTTGGAAGTCTTTTCCAATCTTGGTGATTCTATAATTCTGTGAACCTTCTTTTGCGGGAGCTAAGACTAGATGGTCTTCAGAAGTCCCTTCCACCCCCACAATTCTCTGATTCTGTGGAAGTGCCTACTTAAGAAAGTTCTTTAATGTGTTAGCAGACTACATCAGTGTTCACAAAACAATGAAGCTTAGCTTTTATTTCCATGTTCTGCCTATTTTGACATTTTACTCTGCTAAAGTTAGAGCATTATGAAAACAGGTTTTCCTCAATTGTTTGCGTACAGTCAGTATGCTGCACTGCAGTTCCAGTCACTTTAGGCCAGCATAAGCCAGAACAGATACCAAAGGCAGCCCCATCCTTCTCTACCTTGCGTGATCCTCCCCTCTGCTCTCTCTTCCAGGGACTGTGAAGCAGCAAGCAGATCAGGAAATGTATCCAAATTAAAACCAGCCATTTACTGGATGAGTGAGACGAGGTCAGACCTCTTTGTGCAGGAGATGTTCCAGACAGCTGTGAAACCACAGCATCTGTTGCTCAAGGACAGTTAATCAATACTCATTTAATTTTATCTCCACACTTCTACACAGCTTTTTGCTTGTTACTTTTGCCAACTTCCCTGACATAAGGCTATCTAATGTGTAACTGATCTTTCACCTACCAGCACTCAGAAATCCAAGCTGCCAGTTGTTCACATTATGAATTATCTTACAAAATGGTATCTTAGATACAAACGCAGGGATAAGCTGGCATGCTCACCACGTGGCAGCAAAAGAAAGCAGAGAAGCAGTGGACACCACGAGTTCACTGTGTTTGACCAGTACACGCTTACATGTGTTTTTGAGATTACATATTAATCTTTTTCCAAGTTATCATTAAGCTGTTCAATGGCCTGATGTGAAAAAGCAACAGCTCCTATACTGAATACTGTACCGAGGTACACATTAATCAGGGTTGAGCTTCTTTTGCATTTTGAATTCATACCCTGGCCCTCCATTTTTTTCAAGCCAGGTCAGAACCCACTAAGTCCGTCTCCTGCAACCTCCACTACTCACCCAGATACAGCAAAATGTCCCTGTGTGTGTGCCCACATCACCCAGAACACAATGGGGGGCACCTTGGCACACCGACCCCAACCCCGCGCAGGTCTGCTCTCCTGCAGGCGAGGCCCCCCAGGCGCACACCCCGCCCCACGGACGGACCCCACGGCCCCGCGCAGCGCCCGCCACGTGGGTTCGCCTGTCTAGGGCGGCTGCCATACCTTTGCAGGTAAAGCCACCCGGGAGGGACCGCCGTTATCGGGGCCGGCGCCTCCCACACCTCCCGCGCGTCACCACAGCCAGCCAGCCAGCCAGCCCCGCTCCCGCAGCCCCTCGCAGCCCCCCGGCTCAGGGCCCGCACTCACCCTCCCCGGACGCCCGAGGCGCCGCCGAGGGCCCTCGAGGCAGCGAAGGGGCCGGGACACACGGCGCGGCGCGGGAGCGGCAGCCGCCGCAGGGCAGCCCGCAGCATCGCGCTCATCCCGCACAGCTCAGGGATGCGGAGCGCTGGCGCTGCGCCTCTCCCGGCGGGCGGACTCCTGCCCCGCCGTGAACAGCCCTCCCGGGAAGGACGCCGGTCCGCCCCTTGGCTGCAGCAGCCGCACGGGTCAGCCGGGCAGCGCAGCCCGCCGGCCGCCCACCCTGGCCTCGGCCGGGACGGGCGGGGCCGAGAGGGTGCGGCGGCTGCCGGCGGGGTCAGGAGGTCAGGGGCTCGGGGGGCGAGCCCGGCCGGGGGTGTCACCCGCAGCGCTACCCCCGCGGACCGCCTCCCGCCCGAGCTATAAAAGCGCTGTCCGAGCACCGGCACAGTGTCCCGCTTCGTGCCTAGCCGTCGGGTCGCAGTAGGGCAGCCGGCGTCCCCAGACGAGGAAGATGATGCCGATCGCGAAGACCCTGAAACAGGGCAAAAGGGTAACTTTCCCCACCCCTCCCCGGCTCGGCCCCGCTACGGTGGCCCCGCATCTGCGGAACCCCGCGAGCCGAGCGACCGCGCCGGGGGCGGCGCAGGCTGAGAGCTGGGGGCTGCGCCGCAGCTGCTCAGCGGGGCCGTGCTCGGGGCCGGCGGCCGTGCTGCCCCGCCGCGCTCCCGGGACGATCTCTCGCTGGCAGCGCTGTGTACCCCGCGGGAGAGACCCGCTGCTCCTGCGGGTGAGGCACGGTGTGGGGGGCTGCAATTAAGGGCGGGTGGTAGCGGTGCCTGCTGGGCACCGAGCTTCTCAAAGTGATCGGACGCTGTTGTGGGATAGTCGGGTGTATTAAATTGAACTTAGTGCTGCTCCAGCCCTTAGAATTTTTCTTTGAACGCACAGATTGCAGCCACCAAATCTATTTTGTTTTACAGTATATTTGGTAAGAAAATTAAACAGGATTTGCAGTGCATTGAAATTCTGAATATTATAAGCATAAACCTTCATTAGGTGGGATTTCTGTTTCCAGCCAACTCTATTTAAAAGCCCCAAACTGCTCTTCCCTCGATTGATAGGACTGAATACCAGCAGTGTAACACGAGTAACCACCCCCAGTGTGTGCATGCCCTTTGCACTCTCATTCAGCTGAAGAAATAAGTCAGTATGAATTTATTCTGGCATCAGCTGTTCTGCCTATTAAGACAAAACTCTGAGCAATGTGTGAATCAAACACCAACATATAGGAGTGCTGCTGCCTGTCACTGTTTGGCAGGGGCACGGAGTGACACGTTCTACCTTCTTGCCAGGACAGTGATTTTAATAGTAGGACACCTCTTAGAGCTGTTTTCATTCATTTTTTGTGTTTATGAACTCTGTCCCTTTCATGTAAACCGATTGTAAATGGTGGGCACAGCTTACAATGTGAGTTTCTGAATGCTTGCTTTCTCTTCACCAATGGAAAGGTAGGGCATAGGTGGAACAAGCATGCTGTCTACTGACATTGTTCAGTTACACTCCTAAGCAAGCTGGAAATATCTTCATGCAGTCATTTGTACTCTTTTGGTGAATAGATAGATCATTCTGGAGAATGCACTGTGTGGTGCAGTGTCATTCATGGTGGTAAAAATGAAAAAGATGGCTTGAAAGCCATAGATTTCATTTATCTTTCTTACTTTATACCAGATCTGTGTGCTACTGGGTTGCCACATGGATTAGTTTTTACCTAGTTTAGGCGTGAGTGTACAGCTATAGTTAGCTGTAAAGGAGAAAATGAGCTGGTTGTGAACTTACAACACCTAAATGCTGTTTGAACCAAAGGTATTTCATTCCGTGAGGAGAAGTAACAGTGGTATGGTAGGGTAACATCAATCTACAATAAGTTGCAAAAAAGTGATTTTGAGCTAATAATATGGATTAAGTACTGTCTTAGTTTGTGTTGCTTCTGTGTATCAGAAGTGAAGGTTATTTTAAAGTGCTGTTTAAAAAAGCTGTAACTGAGGGTAAAATGCCATTAACTCCAAGAAGTGACTTGTTAAAAGAAATAAGTCAGTGTTGTAGTGCATTTAAATGTAGTACCTATATGTGACAAATCTAGTCCCTCATTTTCAATCAATCAGCAGTGCCTGAAGTTGTTTTTATCGTCAAGGCTTTTCCCTCTGTGCTCCTGTTCCCTGCACATTAAACTTCTGAAGCAGGCTTTGTTCAACCTTCCTTGGCATGCAGGAGAGGGAAGGACTTAGAAATTGGTTCCTCGGCTGCTTTTCCTTAGACCCATTTGAGTCATTCAGCCTAAAAATTATTTAATTGCAAACAATTTTCACAAAGCTTCCCAGCATTTACATGTACAACAGAGCTGCCATCTGCTGAGGAACGACTGGTGGGCTCACTGAAAGTTGCTCAGTTTTGTAGATACGATACTAGAGGCTGAGTTTTGCCGAGCTCCTGCTGAAATAATGCTACAGTTAATCAGATTGTTGTTTTGGCAAGTCCACAATGTGCAGTAGAATGAGATGCAAGATCTGCAAGCCAGCACTTTGCCAGGCTCACATATCTGCACAGCAGCCCCATAGCCTTACTGCCGTGTCAGCACCTGAGCCAAAAATGCTGACCCTCTCAGCAGGGCTTTGAACCTTGGGGCAGTTGCACTCTGAAGAGACTTGTACTAGACCTGTCTGAGATACACGGTGCTCCTTGTTGGGAGGATGTACTCTCATCCCTCCTAAAGGCCATCAATGAGACATTGTAGATGTTTCTCTTTCTGATACACGTGATAGGATAAATGAATTAGCAGAGAAATTATCAAGATACGCTCTGAGTACACAAACAACACTCAGCTCTGTCCTGATGGACAGACGGCTTTTCCTTTTCTTACTCTCTCAGGTTTCATTTGCTCAACTGCTAAATGTGCCATCAGGAAAATACAGCCATAAATTTTTTCATAAATTTTTCTCTTACCTTTGTTAATATCTGCATTCATCCATTTCTTGAAATCTTGTGGAATTATGGTAGTAATCTGTTTGTTGCATGTAGTAGTAATGTTCAGAGTAATAGCACAGAACACACTGAATGAAATACAAAAAACAATGTCTAGTAGGTGCAGTTTGCTTTCATGTATTTCACATGGAAAGCCTGATTAAAAAGCCACTTTTTTTCTACTACTATTATTTCAAGAGAATTTCAAGAAGGAAATAGATGATATTTTTTTATTAGTATGGTGTTTCTGTAGCCCACAAATATTTCTGTCTTGTCAAATATGGGCAATGACAGCAAGTCACATATGGCCATGAATCTGAAGAACTGTAATTATTAACCTTTCCTCTTGCTTTCTTCCAGGGTATTTTGGAGCGCTTGGATGCTGGAGAGATTGTGATTGGAGATGGGGGATTTGTCTTTGCCCTAGAAAAGAGGGGATATGTAAAAGCTGGGCCTTGGACTCCCGAAGCAACAGTGGAACACCCAGAAGCAGGTCAGTTTTACTGGAAAATGGTAGTCCTGCAATGAAAAGAAAAGTGGTTGGAAAAATAATTAGTATGTAGGACTTGTAGCAGGCTTTTAAATAGAAATGTGTCTGTGGAATTAGACACTGTGAAGAACAGCATAAGAATCTGTAGATCAAAAGCTCGTCTTACCTCATACTCTTCCTGTAGCAGTGGCTAAAAGCAGTTGGCGAGGGAAAAATGAGTAGTACCTCATTATATATAGTATAGTGATACCTCTCCAGAATGGAGGACCAGATATGGTATCTCTGAGTTCAGTAATATTCTCTCTCATGGACTTGTCCTGTCTTGAGCCAAGATCAAATTTATCACTGACAGCATCTTGTGACAAAGAGATCTACAAGTGGCTGCCTGTTTTGTTGGATTTGACCATTCTAGGATTTTATATTGCTATAAATGAATATTGTCTATGTATTATTGTTTTTTTTTCCTGAAATAGTGGCTTTAAATAAACAATTGAATGGGAGTGGAGTATTAAATGTATGTGCCTCCACTGTGAAATGGGGAATGAGAACCCAACTGTTCCAGTAAAATAGAATCATTTTCTGTGCCTCTCTTGTTTAAAGTAGTAAGGGGGACAAAATGAGCAATTACAGTGTCTTATAGCATAAAGTCTACTTAGCATAAATAGTGCTAAAACAGGTTCTATTAGTGGTTAATGTGCATTCTGTTTACCTTTTAGTACAACGCTTTTAATTCTAATTATCACATCTGAGAAATAGCACTTGTGTTACCAAGTGATTCAGTCTGGGAAGGGTCTATTTGTTATGAGCTAGCATCAGCTGGCTTAACCCAGACAGTGCCAGTTATCTGCCTTGCTGATATTCTGCTTTACACTGAGTTCTTGTTCTTAGGCAGTGCTTTAAAGGATTAAATGTGCCTTCAGTGGAATTTTGCTGTCTGCTTTTTTTGACACATTTTTATGTAGAAAAGTACTTTCATAGATGAATTAGATGTGCAAAATGAGCACGCAAACCTGCTTTAAGTAACTGCCTAGTTGTCATTGGTTAGAGCTCAGCCATCTAAGCATTACTGTTGATTTGATGGTAGCTATCTATAGAACATACTGTTTACATCTGTAACCACTGCAACAGTTTAATAAACCTTTTTATAGGCTATTTATAAACATATACTCAACCAGGAATATGGTCATTTCTTGTGGTGCACTGTGCTGCCTGCCTCCCCTCCATTACTGATTTTTGCTCCTGCGTGTTTAAGAGTCAAGTTTCTTGGAAAGCAGGTGTAAAGAGCACAAGGAGCAACTGTCTGGGCCAGCTGGTACAAAATCCATACAGCTAACAGCCCCCCTCCTCTTTGTAAGAAAAGAGGAAAGAAGAGGGGTTTCTTAGAATGCAGCGAGGCATGTGAAGAAGGAGAAGGGAATATATAAGAAAAGGCAAGTTGAACGCCATTCACTCTGTTGCAAGAGAGAAGTTCTCTGAGACTGACAAATGTCCTGAGCCAGATCAGGTATCTGAGCTACTGCCCTGCATGGGGCAGCGTGCATATGCACTCTCCCCATCTCCTGTTAGCTAAAGTCTGTCTATTGTTAAATGTCTGACTTGTGGTGAATTGAAATGGAAACTCAGTGTGATATGTCTAACTCCTAAAATGCATCCAATAATTATTCATCATTCTTTGGCCTTACTTGTAGCTCTTAACCTCGTTTTTCAAATGGTGGAGGAAGCCATAGTTTGAGTAGTATACTAGAAGTCACACAATAATTTACACAGTGGTTTGGGATTTTCTAATAGTGTCATGCAGGATGTTGCAGGCTTTAAAATAACAAAATATTGTGGCTGTAATGATATCTGCATGGGTTAGAATGAGGTTTGGGCTGATATTTTACTTATAAGGCCATTTTTTCTCTCCAAGTGTGGACAGGAGACTCCTGAGTGGGTCTGTGTAACTAACAGTTCGAAGTAAGTTTCTTGTTTCATTTGCTTATCTATATCGCTGTCCTTATTCACCCAAAGCCCAAGATTTTTTCAGAAATGCATCAATTTTAAATGGAAATCAAACTAACTGTGGGTAAATAAAGCTGATTTATTATGGAAGTCAGAGCATTTGTGAAAATATTTGTAGGGGTTTTGTTTTGTTTTTTCACTTTTTCCCATTTCCTGACTAGTTTTCACCATTATTTTCTATTCTCCCTCATGTGGGAAAAAAATAAAACCAAAAAACACTTCAGACCACTAGAAGCATGTTAGTCACAGGCATGTTTCTATGATCTATTTTAATGCTGTAGGAAGTGGAATTCTCTCTGAAATAGTAAAGTTTTGAATTAATGTAGAAATGGTAAAAACTGAAATCTGATCCTGGTAGCTTCGGAGATTCCAGGCACTTTCTGATCTGTAGTCCTGCTACAGTCTGTGTTCCTGAATCGGTCCCTTTGGCTGCAGGGTAAACAGGCACTGTATTAAGTCACACTGTGGTTGGCCAAGGCTGTAACTGAAAATGAAATACTGCACCAGCAGAAAAAAGTAAGCAACACGACACTGTTCCTTCACTGGAAGCAGATGTGCTTATGTGATTGATGCTAGCAACTTCTGCTTGAGCTTTCCTGTTGCAGAATGCTTTATGTGTGGTAGCTGAAGGCAATAATTTCATTATGACACAGTCACACAGTTTGCTAATGGCACAGATCGTCTGTGGACAAGGAGGTATGATAAACCAGGACATCAGGAAAACTTTCCCAAACATCTACTGTAAAATCTTCAGTGATCTCTTGTTTGTTTCCAATATCTAGAGGTTAAATGATTTCATGTACGTGCTATGAACTGTTGAATCTTTTAATACAGTCATGATCTAGAAGCTGAGAAACTGGCTCATTGTTTCATTTGCTGTTTGTTTTGCTTGTTATTCCCTGCTATTCCCTCACAGGCTTTTGCTGTTGTTTTTTTTTCCTTTCCCTTCCCAAACTATGATACATTTCTGTCATGTGAGACTGGGAGGTGTGAAGGACTGCAAAAAAGCAGGAGATAGGTGTGAAATGCACGACAAAACTGGATTTACTGATAGAAAACTGAGTAGAAATCCTCAGTTATTCATAGCAGGGAATATCTAAGTTTTCTACCAATTGTTTAAAAGCTGGGATGGGGAAGAAATTTGGCATACACTACTAGTACTACTCTCTCACAGTGGCTTTACTAGTAAATACTATATCACTTTTGTCACAGTAACATTACTTCGGTAAGCACTTAATTTTAGAATATCAGTATATATCAGATATTAGAATATCAATATATATCAATATCAGAATAACTGTACCAAGCATCTCTTTGTCTTTTTTTAGTTCGTCAGCTTCACAGGGAATTCCTCAGAGCTGGATCCAATGTTCTGCAAACATTCACCTTTTATGCCAGTGAGGACAAACTAGAGAACAGAGGCAACTATGTAGCTGAGAAAATAACTGTGAGTAGAATACTACTTTGATGGAGATATGAAGTAAGTGAATTCAATTCAAAAGGTTCCTTAGAGTGATTTTTTTGATCATTTTTGAGGACCGAAAATGAGATGATGCAATCTCAGAGTTTGGAACAGTAAGAATTGATGTGGTTAAAGGAGAAGATAGTTACAAAATGGGACTAGAGGATACCCACATTGTACTTTTCTCATCTGAAGAGATTAATTTACTGGGATTTTGATATGAAGAGAATTCATTTGCACAGAGAACAAAATCATTTGGGAGTGGAGAGGGGAAGAAGTGCATTAACACTCACTGAAACAAATCAACAGCTAAAATGGTGACGAATCCTAGAAATTAATGACTGGTTTAAAAGTACTGAATTTTTTAAGATCATTTCTTCAGTAAAGTAATAACTAAAAACCAAGATATGCTCTGTGGCCAGTATTCCCATCTTCAAGTATAAGGGTAATCTGGAACAGCAACAGAAGTACAGTTGTGGTTTCTCACTCTGCGCACCAAGGAGACATAAGATGCTGAGTGGCTTTACTAACTGCAGGCCTCAGCTCACCTGGGACTTTGGTCATAAACATTTCTAGATAGTTCCTTTGAGGCTAGAAGACTTGTTAGTGTGTTTTCCCTGATCCTTGTTCCCTTGGTCATGTTGTCTGCTTCAGCCTCTGGAAAAGATACTCTTGGGTGAAGAAGATATTGTAGGATTTGAAACTGGACATTAGTGAAACACTTGTGGCTTAAAATTGAGAGGTCACTGTTATGCTAAAACTGTTGTACATGTCAGGCTGAGCTATTAGCGCATTACTTTCCAATCACAATGTGTGTCAGCTCTCTCATCTATGTAGGCAGCATGTTAGATATAAAGAAACACCTGAGAGCCTAGTTTTTTTTTTACTGCTTTCCAGTAAATAAGAACTTTGGAGACATTTTCTATGCAAGAGAATGTGAGTGGAATTAATCAGAGTTTTGCATATTCTAATGAGGGGTGGGGGGAAACACTGATTATAAATACTGAGGTAATGTACACAGCTTAGGAGATACTGATGTGGGAGTGATTCAGAAGATGCTGATGGAGTCAGAACAAACATTTTAATGAATATTTTCTCATTTCTCTTATATCCATTTAGAATGGATATGTTCTAAATTCTACATTTTTATTAACTTGTTCAGACCAGCTAACTGAGTTCCTGTATATTATGGGTGCTCCTATATATTATAGGTAGCATATGAATGAATGCTTTATTGCTGCATGTGGCTTTGCATTTACAGTTCAGAAATGTTTCTGTCACTACAGTTAAAATTCCAACTCAAGGGTGAAAAAACCATTCTCCCATCTCCACAGAAACTGTTCAGTGTATGAAACATCGGTCAATGTTTTCTGACCAGCTTTACTTGGAAATGCAGTATCTTTACATTCAACAGATGCAACATTTAAAATCTGTTCTAGAAGCCTGTGGAACAAACCATGCTGCAACTCCTGCTGTCATGCAAAATAAGAGGGGTTGGAAGAGTACCAATGCAGCAAATACTTTGCAGCAAAACTTTAAAGACTCACTGCTTATTCTAGACTCAGGTTCTCTGGGTTTTGCTTAGTGTATGTCTCCAGATCCTGGAATTCCCAAATGTGAATGCGAATTGCAAATGGAAGTCACTGTGTCAGGATTAATGTTAAAAACATCTTGACCTTCTGGAGCATCCATGAAACACTTCAGCTGTGGGAAGCCTGTTTCTGAGTAACCCATGGGCCACAAACAGACCTGCTCTAGCCAGTACTTACTACCTATCCTAAATAATTCCTTTTCAAAATTTTTCTCCCTCAACTTAATGCCTCTTTCACAAGCTGTTCTGGACATCTCTGAGTATAGTGAGAATGTCTTTCAGTCTAAGTGATTAATTTTATACAGTGCTAAGTTCTGCCTTGATGTTATTAAATTGGCCATTCTAATATATGTGATAATTAATTATATCTTTTTTTTAAAAGGTCCTTAATAGATCCATATAAATATCTTGCATTTTGAAGATTTTCAGAATACTAAAATAAATTTAAAAAGAATGAGAAATTAACTGAGGTAACTACATATTACTTCCATCCACGAAAAAGAGTCTTTCTGACTCATTTTCTAAAAGACAAAGAGAATTATACTTCATATCAAATATTTGCTTTTTCTAGCTTTAGTTGTTTAAATTGTGTTAGAGGTAGTATGCTTTTTATTAGTATTTGATAGTGTGATATAATAACTTAGAAATTTGTTTTCTAACACTTGTTACTTTTTTGAAAGTTTGCTGATCTTTCTGATCAATATTATTTAAGAATGGTTTGACTTTTGTGTGTGTTGTGCTCTAAAACTTCATGCGTATCTCTGAGGTAGAACTAATGTAATCTGTATTCATGCAGGGCCAGAAAGTGAATGAAGCTGCTTGTGACATTGCCAGAGAAGTGGCCAATGAAGGCGATGCTTTAGTAGCTGGAGGAGTTAGTCAGACACCATCATACTTAAGCTGCAAGGACAAAGCAGAGGTTAAAGCAGTCTTTCGAAAGCAGCTAGATATCTTCACGAAGAAGAATGTGGACTTCCTCATTGCAGAGGTACACTTGTAGTTAAAAATAAGAAAAATGCACTCAACTGATACAACGTGTTAACTTCCAGCCTCCTTTTGGGATTGCAAGTTATGTACTGCTTCCTCCTTTAAATTTTTTTGTTATATCCTGTTAGCATCAGAAGCTGTTAGTCAATACTTAACAGCATCTGCAAGCATTCGAGAATAGGCCCTTGAAGCATACATGTCTTAGGTCAAATTCTATACTGGCACAATTATTATACTTAAATACAATCCTGACTAGTTTCTGTTTCCTTATGTACTCTGCAAGCAGCAAACTATGGTGACTTGATAGATAAAACTAGTTCTTCAGGGATAAATCCTTCACTAACCCTCTACATAGGACATTTTTAAGAGTACTTGTTTATTTGCTTTATTTGCTGACTTCTTACAATTATTTTTTAATGGTATGGTCAGTGAATTCAACAGTTTTGTTACAGTTTGTCATTGTGTTATTCATGAATTTGGGATCTGAATTAATATTTATGCTCCGTCTCCAAGAAATGAAACTAGTTCTGCTTTAATGTCTTTCAGTATTTTGAACATGTTGAAGAAGCTGTCTGGGCAGTTGAAGTCCTAAAAGAATCGGGCAAGCCAGTTGCAGCTACAATGTGCATAGGTCCAGAAGGAGACATGCATGGTGTGCCTCCTGGACAGTGTGCTGTCCAACTGGTGAAAGCTGGTAAGAAACTCTTTTAATCTGACTTTTAAAAGTATGAAAGAAAATGAATTTCTTAGGCATTCAGATACATGAATAAGTTGTTTTTTTTTTTTAACTTTTTCATAGAATCACAAGGTTAGAAAGGACTTACAAGATCATCTAGTCCAACTGTCCTCCCATTAACATTGCTACCACAAGCCTCTAACCCATATCTCATAGCTCTTCATCCAGATACGTCTTGAACACTGCCAGGGATGGTGACTCCACCACCTCTCCATGCAGTCATTCCAGTGCCTGACCACTCTCTGAGAGAAAAAGTTTTTCCTTATGTCCAATCTAAACCCCTTTGGTAAAACTTGCGGCCATCTCCTTGGGTCCTGTTTGTTGCCTGGGAGAAGAGGCCAAGCCCCTCCTCATCACAACCTCCCTTCAGGAAGCTGTAGAGTGCAGTGAGGTCTCCCCTGAGCCTCCTCTTCTCCAGGCTAAACAATCCCAGCTCCCTCAGCTGCTCCTCATAAGACTTGTGCTCCAGACCCCTCACCAGTTTTGTTGCCCTTCCCTGGACATGTTCTGGGGCCTCCATGTCTTTCTTGTAGTGAGGGGCCCAAAACTGAACACAATACTTGAGGTGCAGATTCACCAGAGCTGAGCACAGGGGGATGATTACCTCCCTGCTCCTGCTGGCCACACTATTTCTAATGCAGGCCAGGATGCTGCTTCTTGGCCATCTGGGTGCACTGTCAGCTCATGTTCAGCCCAGATTCAGCCTACACCCCCAGGACCCTTTTTTCTTCACAGTCATCCAGGCACTCAGCCCCAAGCCTATAGCGCTGCATGGGGTTATTGTGGCCAAAGTGCAGGATGCAGCACCTGGCCTTGTTGAACCCCATCCCATTCACCTCAACCCAGCGATCCAGCATATCAAGATCTCTCTGAAGGGCCTCTGCACCCTCAGGGAGATCATACTACCTCCCAACTTGCTGTCATTCTCAGACTTACTGAGGGTACTCTCAGTCCCCTCACTAACACAGAATATTGCAGCTAAGAAGTCATATTAACCAAGATGGTATTGGGAGCGGTAGCCACAGGTATCTAATGCTGAGTAGAGGAAAATTCTAAACAAATTCCTTTTTGGTTACAGCAACAGCCCCAGGTTCTGGGCTCGAAATTATAAAACATAAGCAGAATCCAAAGCAACATTTGATTCTATGCTTTAAGAACTTTCTGGAGTACAGTTCAAATCCAGGATGAGAAACAATGTCTTTTTGTCTAGGAAAAGCTGTATTTTCTGCAGGACAGGTAGAATCATAGAATGATTAACTTGAAAGGACAGAAGGAATTAATAAGTGGCATAACAGATGATACAAGGGCTTCATTATATCTGTCCTGAACCACTCTTCACTTGGAGTTAGAGTTAAAATCCCAAGGCAGAACCTGCATTAGAAAGCTGCTAGATAATTGCTTATGTGGCTGTGGATGCTTTTCATCTTGGTACTTCATCTGGAAGGTGAAGAGGAGAGCAGCTGAAATGCAGATGGTTATGATCTGCCACATGAAAGCTGAGACTGGTTCCGGCTCAGCTGCCTTTTCATAGGGCTGGTGTAGAGAGGCGCTGTGCTGTGACTAAGAACATTCACTACCTACTTCTTGAGAATACGTGATTTAAACAGTTGCTGTCCTCCTTATAGGTGCTTCTATCGTTGGAGTCAACTGCCATTTTGACCCAGATACTGTGCTGGAAACTGTGAAACTGATGAAAGAGGGCTTGCAAGCTGCTAATCTGAAAGCCCACCTGATGTCTCAACCACTTGCTTTCCATACACCTGACTGTGGGAAGCAAGGATTTATTGATCTTCCTGAATTTCCCTTTGGTAAGGCATCCTTTTTATTGCATACTTCTTTTTTTCCTGTTGAAAATTGAAAGTATAAGATGTTCTTTTATACAATAAGATGAGTCCCCGCTGTCCTGCCTGGCATTCTGCATAATGGGTTTGAAGTGTAACATCAGATTAAAGTTCATCCACACAGCAAGAGTGTTTCAGTAGTACTATAGCCTGAGAAACCAGAAGTAGTATGTCCTTTGATGTTGCTAACAAACAGATAGGCAATTTGGACATGTGTCATCACTCATGTGCTCAAGAGAAATTTCATGAAATCTGAAAGACTCAGACACTTTGTATGTAAAAGGTTTTTGTATTCTGGGGCTTATTTACACATTGGATGTAAAAGATCACATTCTCCTGAGAGGACTAAATAAGCCAAAATACTGTTAAATTGGTTTGAGAAATATCTCTGTTCTCAGACATCATACTCTCTTCTTTTCAAATTCAGTTTATAAGATAAGGTAATAAAACAAATTAATTTGTGGAAAGAAATTGAAGTAAATGTGATTTTCCAGGAAGATGCAATTATTAGAAAATTCCTCTCTATAAAGGGAAGTTTGAAGCATAAGTGTGAGGCATTCATTAGTCAATAAAAGCATGATGATGTTCTGAAAATATTCTGGGATACTGAAGTGCCAGGAACTCATTTTTGCTATTCATTCCTTCATACAACTCCTCTGATTGCAAGCAAAAAGATGAAACAGATCCAGAAAACAGTCAAGTGATTTGAAGGATTCACTGTTTGGTTTCTTGCGGTTCTTGGCTTGAGCACTACAAGGAGCCTGTGTGAGGCCTTAGTTTTCAGAAATACCATGAAGCAATTGCAGAAGCTTGGTTCTATGAGTATTTTCCAGTACCCAGAATGAGCAACTGATGACTTGATCACAAATAAGCAGTTTGGCTATTAAAATGACTTAGTTAACTTTTAAATGTGAAAGATAGTGTGCAGAAGAGGCACTTAGATATTTGAAATGTAAAAGGCCAACAAAACCTCATACTGGTAAGCTCCAGCATCAGCTGTCAGAAATGTTTATAAACCATTAGAACTTCTTCCAGTTTTGTGTCTTCCCTTTTGTGTTACTACAGTTATCCTCAAATGCCACCAGTAAGGCAAGGGCAGTGGTTTAGAAAGAAATGCGCTGGTCAGTCAAAGCATACCCAATTATTTCAAGAATAAATGCATGGAAGGGCTAAATTTAGGAGTCAGTTACAGTCTTCTAATCAATGAAAACATCAACCTTTTTTGTACTATAAATGACTGAACATTAAGCTATAGTTAATTAATTTTGAGTAAAGATAATACTATAAAAAGTCATGAATTGAAGACAAAGTATTAGATAAGTTTGGGGAGGGGAAAGATGAAACAAACAAAGAAACAAACAAAAAAAACAACAAAGGAAACATGATTTATGTGGAAACTTTTCGTTGAATGTTTGTTTTAAACTATCATGCTCCCTGTGTGTTGCCAGCTGATACAGTGCAATCTACCCCTGCTTCTTTAGAGATGTTCGGCTGGTGCTGTCCTTATGCTTCAGGAGCATAGGAAGTTTTGCATCATTAAATCTAGCTTAGACAGTTCAAACATCTACATTTACCATCAGTTTTCAAAACAGTGTACGAGTGTTTCAGTAACATGATTCCTCAGTAAAAAACCTAAGGAAGTGGAGTGTTGTGGAAGCCCAGTATATGAATGTCTTTGCAGGTCTGGAACCAAGAATCATCACCAGATGGGATGTTCAAAAATACGCAAGAAAGGCTTATGACTTAGGAATCCGCTATATTGGAGGCTGCTGTGGATTTGAGCCATATCATATCCGAGCAATAGCTGAAGAGCTGGCTCCTGAAAGAGGATTTTTGCCATTAGCTTCTGAGAAACATGGTAGCTGGGGCAATGGCCTGAGCATGCATACTAAACCCTGGGTCAGAGCAAGGTATGTATATCTGAACTGTAAGGCACAACAAAGCAATCCTTGCAGAGGCTTATATTGGCCCATAAAGCAGACAGAATTCAGAGACCCTATCACCTTAAGTTTTCTACATACTAATAATTTTGAGGAGTTAAATCTTATCTGGGAGTAGTGAAAAGTATGCAGAAGCAGTAGAAGAGCTCCAAAAGTTGAGGAAAAATTAATGTGAAAGTAATTCATGAAAGTTAAAATGGAAACCTAACACTTTATCTACTGACACTTTTATGTCAGTAGTATATAACATTTTAACTACTGACAGCTTAGAGTGTTCTTTTTAAGGATGAAAAGATTTATTTTTTTTTAACAAGTGTAACATTTATTTCTATACTTCTGTTCATCTTCCTGTATCTAAACATGAAGTCAGAGTTTTGCAAGTCAGAGGATCCTTTGTAATGGCTGCAGTTTCTTTAGTACTGTGAGGTGCTGAAACAAATGCTGTATTTGCTTTTCTTTGTTTTAGAGCAAGAAAAGAGTACTGGGAGAATCTGAAGCCTGCTTCAGGCAGGCCATACTGTCCTTCCATGTCAAAACCAGATGGCTGGGGAGTGACCAAAGGAGCCAGGGAGCTGATGCAGCAGAAAGAAGCAACAACTGAACAGCAGCTGAAGGAGCTCTTCCAGAAACAGAAATTCTAATCTGCTGCAGTTGTTCTAACATCCTAACATTCAGACATCTCATCCTCTGAGAGAAGTCTTGTGATGATTAATACCCTGTTAATCAATTAACATGTAACGAAAGAGGCAAAATGCAAAGAGAATGTGATTACAAATGAAATATGAGAAGCTTTGATAATAAAATCTTCTCTGGACAAAGAGTTTGGGAAGAGGTTTGGATTCTTATAATAGATCTTCTGTTAGTTAGCTAGATGCCATTGACTGGGTAGACACAGAATACATAAAAAGCAATACTAGGCTCAACTGACCTGTGCATAGACCAGAAAACATCTATAAACACTACTGTACAGTTGGAAGAGTAGCATGGTTAGGATGGTGTTATAGTTGGAAAGGTTTACAGGTGTTATAGTTGGAACGATTATCATGGTGAAAAAGAAACAATTAAGGAAGAAATGTTCACCTGTATCCTAGGCTTACAGTAGAAAACTCCAAAAAGGAGGGATCTCAAGAAAGAGATCCCTCCCTAGTGGCAGTCAGCCCTTAATGGGGTCTAGGAGGGGTGCAGCCAGGTTCCACCCCTTCTGTTCACACAGCTGAATTGCTTCACTTGTGCTTCCACAGTGGACCCAGTCCTTGCCTCAGGTAATCAGTCAGTGGTTCAGGCCATTCAACAGTTCCAATACAACTACATTAATACTCTTGAGTCTATTCATACTCTTGAATCCGTTTTAGTTTAGAATTCTGTGGGAGCACCTCACACCTCAGGATTTGTTGAGGGCCACTTAGGTGTGCACAGCCTGCCAATGCTTCAGGCTCAGTTAACTATAGTAAGCTCATGTACTTCAAGAGCACAGAAGTAAACTGGAAATTGCATCTTATGAATCTGACATGATTTACTCCCTGGAGGACTGAGAGGCTTTGTCCATCGATTATGTCACTCCACTGTAGAAGGCCACTAGGCTAGTCAGGCCCTTAGTGAAGCTACGCTGGTGATCTTGGATCACATCCTCATCTCACTGGTGCTTTAACATGTCTTCTAGGAGGGTTTATACCACAAGTATATCCCAGGCACAAAGGTGAGTCCTTGTTCTAAGTTAATTCTACCCTGAAGCAGAAATGAAGTGATCTGAACCTTAGTAGTTTGAGTCCAGAAAAGAAAATGTAAAGTCTTCACTACCTAAAGAATAAGCCTCTACTCACTAGGCTGAACATACACCCAAGAGAGATCTGAACAAACAATAATGTTTGGATGGGAAAAAAGAAAAGCAAGTCTGAGTAAAAAACTTGAGCCAACCAGAGTGGAGAGCAATAGCTAAGAAGTGAATTTCAAAGCAGATTTGGGAGCAGCAGATTTGACTCTTGTTTTATGATGTTGGCCCACAACATCAGTGGTGGACATTAGTGGTATAGCAATAGAGGCTGAACCTTCCTACCAGTATCCCACTACATTTTGTTGCTGTATGGCAGATGGCAGCAGAGGAGCAGTATGACAAAATAGCACCTGATGTGGAAGTGATTATGAAGCAAATGTGCATCACTGAGTTCCTCCATGAGAAGAAAATGGCACCCAGTGACTTTCATTGATGCTTACTGAACTCTTAGGGAGATCAAACAGTGGATGAATACGCAGTGAGTGATGTGTTTCATTAGTGGTGACAGCAATATGAAATAACAATCCAGACAGCCACGTACAGATGTGGCAAACACAATGAAGAGTATCTGGATCATCTCATCTGTGCAAACTGGCTAGTGGTGGGTGGTGGTGACTGATGAAAAAATGGTGTTTCATATGTGAGAATTTGCTCTATCAAACAGTTTCATAATGCTTTGATTCTGTTACTGTTTCCATGGAAATAAATGGGAGGCATTACTTTTGGAACAACCTATGTATATCTGGAACAGGAAGGAGAAGCATGATGCCATCTCATGACTAACAGCAAATATGCACTGCACAAAAGATGCTTTACAAGCATTGCCAGTTATCAGTGAGTGGTTCAAGAATGTTTTGCAGCTTTAATTTACAAATGTTTGCATGTAATCATTTCAACGCAATGGAAGAAAGAGACCAATTGGCAACGGAAACAAAAGAGGAAAATGGTGATACATGAATAAATGGTGCTTTGCAATTTATCTGCTTGCAAATCAAGACACCAGACATACTCAGCCCAGTAGGTTAGTCATTGCCTTTTAGCAGCCCATGCATCAAGCTTCATAGCAAAATATATTTTATATAATATATTAAAATATAATATTAAGCAAAATATTATCATTTTTTATTTTCAGTCAAACAAAGAAAGGCAGAGCAGTTCCACACAAGAAGACCAAGAATAAAAACTGTACTATTCTTTGGATCAAGCAGCAGTGCTTTTCTCTCACACTGGGAATTAAGGCTTTACTTACAGAAGAGGTGCCATGTAGGGCATAAGGAAGAACATTCCCACTCCCTGATTTGCCAGTTTATCTCAACCCTCTAAATCCCAGATATCTAGTCCATAGTTCTCTGTCTGTCCTATCTTTGGAATCAGTCCTGTAGGCTGATTCCTCACACCTCTACCAACCCACAGCTGTACCAGCCCTGCTTCCAAGATTTCATGGTCTGATGTTGCTGTAGGGTTCCTAATGTGTTGGAACATCATGCTGTGAGACCTGGCTAGTGTGCTGTTATTTATTTTGAATGTGGTGCAGTTCTGGGACATTTTTAAAGATCTGACCCATGCTATTGCTGTGAAGATGTTAACTGCAAAGAGTAAAAGGCTACGTGCAGAGTAATATAAAGTTATATCCCTGATAAGCAAAAGCTAAACCCATATGCATTTGCTGATGCATATCATGAAAGTTGCTGAATCTCCAAAGTTTCTGCAAAGGACTGAAAGTAGGGGCTGTGATACAGTTTTTTAATTTTATGAAACTGGATATAATTATTGTCATCCAGATTACTAAATTTACCAATGTAATTCATTGCTCTGTGAATGTTACATTAATAAAATGTTAAAATTTTCACACACACACACACAAAAAAAAAAGTTTAACATTTCCATACTCTGTGTATCATATATATATAGTTGCACAATGAAAAGAGATTGGAGTTGGCCTGCTGAAAGATACTACAACCTACTATCAAACCTTTCAGTAAAAAAACATTTCTTAGTAGTGTCACAGTACTACAACTTTATATAAAATTGAAGATATGTCCTATTAAGATAAAAGATTTTTTGAAACCTTGTTTCTTATCCTCTGTTTTTTGCTTAGAATGTTTTTGTGTGGGATAGGTTTAAATACACAGACTTGTAGAAAAATGTGCAAATGCTGCCTCCTGGTGAGCCACTGTAAGGCTACAGAACAGGGGTGGAAGGTGGAGCCTCAACGGGATTCTCACTTTTATACATGCAGCAGAGCAATTTATTTTTATCTAACTTCAAAACAGACTTAATCACACCCGTATTTGTTACTTAACAAGGAATTGCTCTCAAGCACTGTCAAAGATAATTAAGCATTTAATTGTGCAACATTTCATTCTTATTTTATTGCCAGGACAAAAGAGCTGAAGTTTTTTTCTTTGGACATGGTCAAGTCAGCTCCTATTCTGAAAAGATAGACTGTGATATGGCATACAGTATAGAGAAGCATTTTAAATTGTATGAAACAGGACAGTGAGAAAAGATGGAAGGTAGTTAATACTACCTAAATACCACCTTCCCATTTAGCACTACTTCCAAAGCCCAACATTGCTATAACACAGAATTTCCATATCTTGATTCTCAGTAGTGAAGAAATTTAACCATATGTCCTTAAGTCTACCCACGTGGGTGCAATTCTATCCAGTGAGTAATACACAAGGAGGCACTGTGTGCAATATTAAACACAGTACAATGCTGTATCTAGCACACAATAGGGCAGAATTTAGCTGACTTGACAGATACGCAGTGCTGCATCCACTGTAGTCACAACTCTTTACAAGGCCAGAACGTGCCTAGTTTCTGTTTGCTGCCCTGGTGAGGCCGCACTGCAAATGAGCTGCAAGTTGAGACTTTATTATTTAAACCTTCTTATGGAGTTTCTGAATGCTTTTATTCATTTAATAATTATTTTCGCAGACAAATCTTTGTTATTCCATCCTGCTTTCCTACTGTTACACCTACATTTAATTTGACTGGTTCTGCTGGTTATGCTAGGCAGGCAGGTCTTAATTAGTATTTGCACCACTGACCTGAAAGATGACTTGCATTTGTTTTTTCAGATTTGAAGGTCCTGAAGTTCTATTCTGTTCACACTGATATGACAGCAGAAATAAGTAGAGGTTGGATTAGCTATGTTTGCCTCAAAATAAAACAGTCCTTGGATAGCATAAAGATAGCACTGAGACTCTTTCTTACCATGGGCTTATTCCTACTTATGGGAAATGGAACATTCCAAAGGTGTGTCAGCGTGGCCAGAACAACTCACACTCCATCTGCCTTGGACTAAAAAATTAAAAGTTAATCAGATTTGTCACCTAAGCCTGTGGAAAAAAAGGATGAATAGAAACATAAGTGAAGAACTGTGATCTGTTCACGTTTAATGTTCATGTTGAATAGAGCTGCTACCAGCTGCCTTAGGTTTAACAGCAGAACAACATAGACCTTTGATTTTCATTTGTAATTTCCACAAAACTATTTACCTTGTTTTTACCCTGAGATGTTAACAGAAAGCTGTGCCAGAATGTTGTCTTCACCTGAAAACAGGAAGGAGATAGGATGATGTCCAAATGGCAATTGCCAGTACTTTTCAGACTGCATGCAGAACATTGTCTAGCCAAAAAGATTTTGTTCCCTGGTTCAAACCTTCAAAAAGGAGCCACAGAGAAATCTGATTAGCTATTCTGTGCTCACAACCAAAGGCAGAAAACCATGGATGTAAATCACTATTCCCTTGGGTTATTAATAGCTGCACGTAACACACAAGTGAATGTTAAATGCTGGCACATCAAAACGATCTACTCCAGATCCAGACCTCTATGCTGGTTGCTTCCCTGTGGCATAACTGAGTATCTGGGATTGAGGCAATACGTATAGCACGTAGTGTAGTTCACTGCTGCAGAAGCACTAGAAGCAGTATTCATTGTTAGGTACATCTTTACTCTTCATGGCTTGGTTTAACAGTCTGTCTGGAATAGTATCTGTTCTAACAGTGTGTCTGGCTAACAAGTACTTATTTATCCAAAGCACAAAGAGATTTCTAAGTAACATAGGCTATTCCATTACTCACCTACCAAGTTGCAGCTAATAAATCAAAGCTCTTCTTTTATCCTAATATCCTGGCCTCATTTCTAAAAGTAGTACCTCAACCTTTGCTGTGTATGTGATAGATTCACTTACAAATCCAATCTTATGGGCACACTTTGCAGACATGTCTGTTAGGACATTCTTCAATTTTTTTCCTTTTACAGAGAATGTGTAAATCAAGCTTCTGAAAAACAGCTAAAAAATCATACTTGTCTACAGGAACATATAGTGACACATTTTTTATAATCTTCAATGAGGTGATGCATGGAATTCATTATAATAATAAAATGTATGATACTCATAGCTCAGTATTTCCTTAAAAGTGAAAGACAGTCATATTTTCCATGTGAAAACCTGCTGCCCCTCAGTGGTTTCTAAAAGAAGCAATGGAACAATGTCATCAATCACTCAGATGAGCATCTACTGTTCTGCGTTAATAATGAATTTAAATCTTCCTTGACATTAATAGTATGGTGTCAAGGAATACCTTCTAAACAAAGACCTAATGACAATGCCACATTGGTCTACTTACTCAGTGAGCCTGGCCCATGAACCTTCTTCCCTCTGAGCAGCGTTTGCTGTTACTTCCAAGACAGTGACAATGAAATGTGAGGTACATTATAGCTTGAGGTCTTAGCTGATCCTGGAAATGGCAAAGAAAAAAACTTAGGAGTAAAGGAATTCTGAAATTCCTGAGGAAGCTGGCCCCTGTGTTTAGAAACACTTTGTGTTTGCAGCTACAGAAATAGCCAGTGTGACATGCAAGCAGTTTGTATGATCAAAACAAAATTCTTCTCCAAGTAAAAAAAAGTAAGACTGGGATTCCTCATCTGAAATACCATCTAGTCTCTACAACCACTAATAACATGAATAAACAACAAGGACGTAGCAGTGGGTTATGGTAATGAAAGTGCAGTACATCTGAAGAATCTTATGTAATTGATTTGCATTTATATAACCTCCCTTTTTGCAATATTTCAGTATTACATAGTCTTACAAAGTACTTAATTTTACAAGAATCCAGTGGGGCAAATAACTACCAACCACCTGTTTAACAGGTGAGAAATCAAAGCAAAAGAAAAGAACTACATTCAGATTGATTCATGTAAGTTAACTTTGCTATCATAAGTAACTCCTCCGCAGTTCTACGAGGTCTTCCTGTCTTGTAGAAACAGAGCTCTGAATTGCTGAGTGCACTCATAAGCTCAGATGCCACAGCAGATGCAAAACCAAAGGTTTGTACTGAGACCAGCCCTACTGAATATGGCCCAAAGAGCTTTTCTATGATCACATTCTGCTTGAGGTAAAAAATGAAAGCTGTAGGTAGATGTTTCCCAATTCCTGCAGGTCAGATAGGAAAAACTGTGGAGAAGCAGAATTTCTGAAAGTAATCCTTTAATGTAATGACAATTACAGGTGTGCCAGAGAAAGTACAGTCCCCTTACTCAGCTTTCAAAGGCCCTGCAGGAGGTTCTGGCAGATGTACACACATGCTTTACTGTGTGATTCTCTTCCCAACAGCCACTCAGCTCTCATCTTTGAGACTTTTTTTTTTTTACTTTTTTTTTTTTTTTTTTACTTTTTTTTTTTTTTTTCCACTTAGGAGACCAAAAGCCTCATTTTCAATTCAACTGAAGATGATTATAATTGATGTGAATTATGCAAAGCCTCTTGTCACATTTTCCATTCTGGCTGACTCAAAGCCCTGGATCTCAAACCCCACTTTGCAGTGCTGTTCCAGGTCTGAAACTGTAGATCAGGTTCTTTTCTAGTTTCAGAGATCTTTGTCTAGTTGATCATATTAGTAACTATGTTTTGTATGAACCTAAGTCACTACATTTAAGTTTGAGCTAGTGCATGAATACCATCAGTTGAAACTGTCCTTTAATAAGTCCTTTGCAATACATAAATAACTCTGCTGAGAGCAAAACAAAGGCCCTTTGTGTTATTGCACAGCAGAGCCAAAAATGTTCTCGAAGCAAAGTTTGTTTTCAATATAATTACATACAGCTCATACATAAAACAGCTTGCCATTCTGTAGCCAAAAATGTAGTCCTTTAGATTCCACGAACATCTCCATCTATGTTAACAATAGAAACAAGTATATAGTAAAACTGCTTATATTTCATTGGTTCTTCTTTTTTCTTTTTATTCTTCTTGATATATTACTTGTTGTCTAAGGAGACAGTCCTGCAAGGATCTTACTGCTGGCACAAATGTCTGCCTGTACAAATGCTCTTTCAGCGATGGGAGTTTTGTGAGTGAATTCAGGACTGTTCTGGTATGTTTTGGGATAGTGCCTGTTACTGATCTTGAGTGGGGATCAAAATCTACAATTACAGAACTTAGCAGAAAAAGCATCAAATATGTTTAAAAATACTGCAGGATGAAAATAAAGATTTAGAGCATTTATTCGCATTAGGTGTGCTAAGAAAAAGAATAGATTCAAACTTCCCAGTGAGAACCATCTGTATCAGCTGAGACATCATGTCATCATGGATCATGTCAGGATGATCCATTTGGACCTCAGCTATTAAATAACTCTTCTGCACTTGAAATGACAGAAACAAGTATGAAGTTTCAGTGTTGGTGGTGGAACCAGACAACAGCCTCTCCAGCAGATCATTTTAATTCAGGTGGAAACTTTTGTTTCATAGTCATTTTTCCTTGCATACCTGCATCCTTCCATTCCGCAGTACAGTGACTGTGGAGCCAGGTGCCAGTTGTACTTAATTCTTTATTTTGTTCTCACTAGTATTTCAGTCAGATTTCATTTTAATGTTTTTCCTTCTGAATGCACTAACAGGAAAGCAAATGATGATAACCCACAGTGTACTACATATCTGTGTTGTTGCGTGATGAATCACCTTTACAGAAATAATTTTATTTGTATAGAAATCCATAGTCAATAAAGGGCTGCTATAGCTGGACAGAAGGAATGTGATGCTGATGCTACACTGAGGCGTGGAACACACTAAAGGACATGCTGGTAGGTGAAATACTTCAGGACTACATAAAATCTGCCCTTCTCTGCTCAGGACAGGCAAATCCTTGCAAGTCTGAGATGAAAGAAGACAAGATTTGTGCTAAGCACAATTTACTTGGCTACCAAAAGGCCTAGGTCTCTGTAAAAATTCTCCCTACCATTTGAAAAGTCCATTTCCATCTCAGCTGACAACACCTACACGGCTGGAACAGCTCACAGCTACCATTACCACCAGAAGCTAGGAACTATGTAATCAGAGATCCACAGTCTTTCAGTTCTTCTCACCTCTTATTATCACCTGCATCTACCATGCAGTTACTGGTAGTGACAACTGGGAACAAGGAAGGCATCCTAAACCCTTTTGCATTCACTACATAAGCAAGCAGGCTAGCCCACAGTCTTATCCTAAATTGCCATCTGTGTAAACATAGTCTGGAAATACCAATGACACACAAAGTTCACACTCAAAGGATTGCTGATCTGCATGAGGGTAGGAAGTTCTGCAGAGAGATCTGGACAGGCTGCATTGATGGCTGCATGCAGTTGTGCAGCATTCTGCAAGGCTAAAATTTAGGTGCTGCACTTGGGTCATAACAACTCCATGCAGTGGTGCACAGCTGGGGAAGAGCAGGGGGAAAACTGCCTGGCAAAAAGGGACCTAGCAGTTCTGGGTGACAGGCTGCTGAACATGAGCCAGCAGTGTGCCCAGGTGGCCAAGAAGGCCAATTGCCTCCTGGTCTGTGTTGGAAATCATATGGCCAGTTAGCATAGGGAAGTGATTGTCCCTTTGTATTCAGCTCTGGTGACACAGACCCACCTACACTCAGCTTTGGGCCCCTTACTACATGAAAGGTATTGAGCTGCTTTTTATCGAAAGGAAGTAAGATTTGCTCCAAGAATCAATATGCATTTTATCACTCTTGTTAAACCCCTGGAAATAAAATTATTTGAATGATTTCTTGTCTAACCAGTTTAAAGCTAACTGGTAACTTGCAAAGACCAAAGTACTTCTTTGAGAGCCTGATGGAGAGGTAAACACAGCCACAAGGAGTATTTTCTGTCAGGGAAAGAAAACTTCAAATATGCTTTTCAATTGTGTGTCACAAATAAAAGTTGGCAGATGATGGATTTGATGGAGAAGAACATACCATATCACAGAAAGATGGAATCATTTAAGTTGGAAAATACCTTCAAGATCATGAAGTCCAACCCTCTGCCTGGCCTAGAGGGTTCTATCACTAAACTATGTCCCTTAGTGCCACATCCAGACATCTCCTGACCGCCTCCCAGGATGGGGACTCCACAACTTCCCTGGGCAGCCATTTCAGAGCTGACCACCCTCTCTATAAATAAATTCTTCCAAATGAGACCTTCCTGGCACAACCTGTGATCATTTCCTCCAGTCCAAGACATCAATTCTAAATGTAAAAGTGAACCAGGAAACAAACATGAAAAGTAACAGAGTAATTTTGGACTTACATAAGAAAAATACTGATTTTTGCTAGACACTCAAGAATAGATAAACTGATTTTTTTTACTAAAAATGTCATTAAAATAAGTGAAGTTTAGACAATTTAGTGCTCACCAAAGAAGAAAATTCCAGAAAATGCATATGCAAGGGTAGAAATAATCCCTTCTTGGGTTTATTACTTGTTCTGCACACTCCCTACAGTGGTGTTTCAGCACTCTGCATTCACAAGCATTATGGGTAACTACAGACAGATCAGTTCAAAGTACACCAGTTAACAGTGACTGTGAAGGTATGCAAATAAAAGGCAATAGAAATTGTTCAGTAACAATGCACACCTTGGCCTTCAGGAACAGACATCACTCAGTCACAAACAGTGCTGTCTCCAGGATGACAGAGCCGTAATGTCACAATCAAGCTACATTTGCAGTGAGTGTGTCTTTGGTCTGCGAGCAATCACCTCACTTTTAGCTGAAGTGTCTGGGCATGATAATTGTCTTCCATTCAGCTTATTTCAGGGAACAAGTTACAGAGGGACCCCTTTGTTCAAGGATGGCCTTTAAAATAGAAGCAAGTCACTCACAAAGCGACTCAGCACACTGAGGGCACAACAGCCGCTCAGCTCTGGGGTCCCAAGGGCTCTCCCTGCATGTGGGAAAACAGTGCGGGCGTATGGGATTGATTTGAGTGCAGAACAGCGTGTGTGCGTGCAGGCGTGTTTGAGAGCGCATGCAAAAATATATGTGTGTAACAGAGCAGTGAAATTTTACAGATACAAACAAGTCACAAAAAAACGGAACCCACCCAGAGAAATAGCAGCTGGAATATGATCAGGAGCAAATGTAAAGCAAGCAAGAGCTTCTGGGCTGTCTGAAGTGGAGGCTTGGAACTGAGAACAGAGAAATCTGTTCCTGTGACTTGAATGCAGATATACCCAGAAAATTACTCAGTTGCTGTAAAGGCACTGGATTGCATTTAAAAATACCTAACTACATTTTCAGTTTCTTCTTTTACAGGACATATGCCAAGATTCCTCCCTAACTGATCAATTATTCTTTCCAAAATGAGGATACAATATTACAGTAGAAACTTAGGGATGCTGTAAAGGTACTTGAATGAAAATCTTAAATCAGAAGGTTATCTGTATTTTTCTGCAACAAGTTTAATTTCTGGGTGTATGCTACTGAAACTGAAATAAGCAATGCCTTCAGCTACTTGGTTTATAAGAGTAGCACGGTGCCACTTCCATGTTTTTTTTAACATTGCTGTCCAAAATAATAATAACAATAATAACAACAATAATAAATAATAATAAATAAAAATCCTCCATAGTGCTCTCTTTAGCAAAGAATGCAGGCTGCCATCTTTCTTTACCCTGCTTCTTCCCCATCTCAACTAATAGAAAGTGAACACAATTCCACAGACTAACAGTGTTAGAGAAAACAGTAAATGTTGTTATGAAACAACATCCTTGTTATGAAACTTAGAAAATGGGGGACAGATGAGTAGACAGTGAGGTGGACTGAGAGCTGACTGACTGGCAGAGCTCACAGGGTTGTTATCAGCAGTGCAGAGTCTGTCTGGAGGCCTGTAACTAGCAGTGTTGCCCAGGGGCTAGTGCTGGATCTGGTCTTGTTTAACATTCTCATCAGTGACCTGGATGAAGGGATAGAGTACACCTTCAGCAAGTTTGCTGATGATACAAAGCTGGGAGGAGTGGCTAGAACACCTGAAAGCTGTGTCAACAGCTTCAGCAGGACCTGGACAGACTGGAGAGTTTGGCAGGGAGGAACCTGATGAGGTTTAACAAGAGCAAGTGTAGAGTCTTGTACCTAGGGAGGAATAACCACATGTGTCAGTGCAGGCTGGGAGATGAACTACTGGAGAAGAACTCTGCAGAGAAGGACCTGGAGGACCTGGACAACAGGTTGGCCATGAGCCAGCGGTGTGCCCTTGTGGTCAAGAGGGCCAGTGCATTCTATTCTGGGGTGTGTTAAAAAGTTCATGGCCAGCAGGTTGAGGGAGGTGACCCTCCCCCTCTACTCTGCCCTGGTGAGGCCACATTTAGACTACTGTGTCCAGTTCTGAGCTCCTCCGTTCAAAAAAGGCAGGGATCTTCTAGGAGGAGCCCAATAGAGGGCCACAAAGATTATTAACAACCTGGAGCATTTCCCTTATGAGGAAAGTCTGAGTAACCTGCATCTGTTCAGCCTGGGGAAGACAGAGGGGATCTGATAAGTGTTTATCAATATCTAAAGTGAGGTGGGTGGCAAATGGATGAGGCCGGGCTCTTCTCAGTGGTGTGTAGCAACAGGACAAAGAATAATGGCCTAAAACTTGAATATAGAAAGTACCATACTAACACAAGGAACTTCTTTATGGTAAGGGTGTCAGTGCACTGGAACAGGATGCCCAGAGAAGTTGTGAGAGTCTCTTTCTCTGGAGATATTCAAGATTTGGCTGGATGCTGACCTGTGCAACCTACTGAAGGGTTCCTGCTTTAGCAGAGGGTTTGGACTCTATGATCTACTGAGTTCCTTCCCAACACATGTGATTCTGTGATGTTCTTGTTGAATGAAATCACTATATTGGAAAAGAAATATGACATATATGTTTTAAATTAATTGCACAATTTTCATAACTTCCTATACCATACAAAAGTGTTTTAAAAAAGAAACAGTGCAGTGATTCAACTGGAATCACATTCTATATCATACTTCAGTGTCTGTGCTGCTGCACAAAAAATTTGAACTTGAGAAACATAGTCAACACTTCAATAAAATTGTGTCAAATTCAGTTTCCTAAGAAAAACGTAGTAGAAGAGAAAATCCCACTTTTAATCCAGAAGGGCAACTAGATAGTAATTGGGACACCCAAAGGCTAAGCAACAAGAATGCAAACGATGGAGTTAGAGGAAAGCGAGAATCAATAAGCAAATGAGGAATTAAAACAAACAAACAAATACCAACGAAAAAACAGGTAAAGTGTCATAGATTGAATCACAGAATGTCTTGGGTTGGAAAGGGCCTCAAGGATCATCTAGTTCCAACCCCACTGCCACAGGCACTCGATCAGGCTGCCCAGGGCCCTATAAAACCTGGGCTTGAACAACTTCAGGGATGAGACATCCACATCTGCAGTCTGTTTCAGCACCTCACCACCCTCTAAGTGAAAACCTTTCTTTCTTTAATTTAAAACCATTTCCCCTCATCCAGTCACTATCTGCCTGTATAAAAAGTTGATGTTTATAAAGTCCCTTTAAATACTGGAAGACTGGAAGTTCTCCTTGTACCTTTCACTTGTCCAAGCTGAACAAGCCCATTTCCTTCAGTCTGTCTTCATAGATGAGATGCTCCAGCCCCCCGATCATCTTTGTGGCCTACTCAGGACCCTCTCCAACAGCTCCACATCTTCTCCATGCTGGGGGCCCCAGAATTGGATGCAGTACTCCATAAGGGGCCCCACAAGGGCAGAGTAGAAGGGGACGATCACCTCCCTCTCCCTTCTGGATGAGATGTACACCTCTTTTGATGCACTCCAGGATTTAACTGGCCTTCTGGGCTGCAAGCATACACAACCAGAACCCCTAAGTCCTTCTTAGCAGGTTTACTTTCAAGGGGTTCTTCTTCCAGTCTGTGTACATATCTGGGATTGCCATGACTCAAGTGCAAAATTTTGCACTTGGCCTTGTTGAACATCATTAAGTTTACATGGTCCCACCTTCTGAGTTCATTAAGATTCTAGTGTGAAAGAAAAAGAGATTCTTACCTCTAGCTGTGGTCCTCTGAAAGGTTTTCTGTTTGGCTAATATTTTACACCTACAGTTTCTTGCCCAAGGGTCTCCGTATTTCACAATTGTAGAGGTGCATCACCATGAGAATACATTTGCCTCACAGTATAACCCACATATTTTTTCAACCTTTTTTCCTTTACATACATCACACCTACTTCACTGACAGCAGTCAGTCAAGACTATTTAGAGTGCACAGCTGAGCAATCAGTCTGTCTGCCACATACTCATCTCTGCAGATTCCCACCCAGCAGCTCCTGTCCCTCTACAGCTGCACTTTCCACTTCCTCCCAGGCTACATCTCCCAACACTGACAGAGATCATTGTGGTAAGATGGATTCAGGTGGGAGAAAATGCTTCTTCTGAGGCACCTGAAGATTTACTTATCAAACAGGCCTTATCCAGGCACCACTTAATGCTTCCTGAGCCCCAAAATACAACAAATAAATAAATAAATAAATGTTTGGGTTTTTTCTTCAAATCTTTGCAATTTCTTTAAATCTCTTTTCCTACAAACCAAACAGTGTGAAGGACTTTAGCTTCTCCCCAAGGCCCTGGTCTCAATGAAATCTTAAGCCACAAATCATCCCAAGCACAAAAGTCCAATGCGACTGGTATGAAGAAGATACAGGGTTTATCTGAAATGATAGAGTAAGTATGGGAACTACTAAGAAGGCTGTCTGCTGGGACACATCACTAAGTGTTGCTTAAGAGAACATGCATTACTGGCTGAGCAGAAGCACAGATGTTTGGGTTGTCCTGTGAGATCGCGGTCAGACCAGTTGCTTTAAACACTGGTGTCTTCTGGCTCTAAAATGAAAAAAATAAAATGAAAAAAATAAAATGAAAAAAAAAAAATCCTTGCAAAACTAGATTTTCCCTCCCAAGATAAGAACGGTTAAAGTTGATGAGGACTAGCTGATTCTTACCTTTGTATCCACTCAGCTCAATTAAAAGTGTGATGGTTCTTTAAGAAAACACAGACACTAGCATGGTAAATAATGGTATTCAAAGAGCTATGCGTGTCTGTCAAACTATAATAGGAACAGAAGCTCAGATTGCCTGACGTTCGAAGGCACATGCCATGAAAGAAGCTCTGTCAGGGAAAAGTCAGCCAGGAAATGTCAGTGTTGCACAGAGACAGCAGGCTGTAAAACTATTGTATTTGTACAAGTCAGAAGAGGTTAAGGTTAGAAAGGTCTCTAGTTACCCACCAGGGACCACAAAGGCTGTGGCAAACAAACAGGTCCACCATGACCACACTGCATACTCTTTCTTCAGCCCTAATGCCAAGGGCAGTGCATGCATGATACTGCCTCTTCTGCCAGCTTCAGCAAATGCTGGGCTGGAAAACAAGGGTTTCTTGCTGCCATACCTCTTCACTTGTGTCCCTTTGCTTCCTCAATGTAGATCAACTCATGCTTTAGCTGGCTGGATGACACTTTTTAGCAGGACTGATTTAAGTTTAAAATGGGAAAGCAGTGTTCACTGCTTGTACAGGTTAGCCAAATCACTGGCTACTGTGCTTAGTCTCCTCTAGCATCAATACTGTAAAAAAGTCAGGAGCAAAAACAGAGAGTACACTTTCTAATTTGGCATTTTTCCTTTATACTTTTGTGTGTTCTTGTCTTAATTTATCATTGAAGAGGCAGAATCAGTCTCTTACTGTAGCAGTAATAACAGCAGCTCTGGCTCATTATCTTAGCCTCTTTCTCATCCAAAAAGAACAGTTATTGCCATCTTTAATACTACCTAAAAGGCTGCCAAATACAACATCTTCCCTTATTATAAGAAACAAAACAAAACCAGCAAAGACTATTGCAGCTATTGGGAAAGGAAATAAGAGATGTAGATAAAATCTCATTCAACCATTTTCCATGTTCTTTTTTCCTTTATTTGTAACTAACAAAAGCTTAAACTTCTGGGTTTTTATTTTAGATGTGGGTTTTTGCTGCAAGACATTTGGTTATCTCTGAATGTCCATACTTTAACTACTCAGTACTGTACAATGGGTCACATAAATAAATACCTTTGACCCTCCTGACTCATTTGTTCCAGTAAAACAGGCTTAAAACTTCTAATTAATACAGGATGTCACTATTGCTTCTCCATCCCCCACAGATGACTCCATAAACACTGTGCCATTGTTTCCTCATTATTTTCTTCTTTCCAATGCTTCTCCTCTCACTTCTCAGCTGCCATTCTTTGGGTTACTTCCCTATCCCCTCTGACTTAGGAGTCCCCACCATCACTGCTCCCCTGGAAAAAGCTGCTGCTACTCTGAGATCTCTTATCGAGCTGAAAGGCAGTCCTTCATGCTAAATACCACACTCTTTTCTTACTCCTGGTGATGATTTCAGATCATTTATGTTTCAGATCATGCATATTCTTGCCTTCAAAATTCTGGCCTACAGTGGTGGCATGATTTGTCATCCCATTTCTGTTCAGAAATGATAGAAAAGATCTACCAGCAGCCACATCAAAGCCGTGGTCAAATCCCACTGAAGCTAGGCTCTTGGTAATTGTTTAACAAAAGAAACACTGCCAGCACCAATGACTCTATTGCAGATACCCTCTTAGTATCTGCCTTTCCCCATATCCCCTCATCAGCTTCTTAGTGCCTGCCCTGACTGCAGACTTGTCTGGACAAATAGCTTATGAGAAATCTTGGCAAGGCTTCTTGGAATGGAAGATGTTCCATTCAAGTCAGTGAGACAATTCAAAGCAGTGAAGCACACACATACTTGTAAATTACTAGTAATATAACCGTGCAGATTCAAGGGACTGTGAGAACACACATTCAGATAGCTGTAATAAGGAATTACAGATCACCTACAGTAAAGGCATACTTCAGATGACTGAAATGGCATTGGTGCCTTTTGCACTTCAACAAAGTAAAAACAGGGTTCTGCAATGAAACAAACAATTTTCCATTGCCATACAAAATACAGTCAGTAGTACAGGGTGAAACTTTAATGAAGGGGTGCTGAACAAATTCACCTGATGGGGAGTCCCCTGCTATGAACACACTGACCATTGAAACATCTCCATTCTCAGAAGAAAACGATAAGTATCTCAGTGAAATGTTGAACTTCACTGAACTACCCAATATAATCAGAGTATATTACAGCTGATTTGACTTACTCACAACAAATAAGGATCATTAGTATATTTGTTTCAGTCAGCAGACATATTCAAAATCTCAGCTGAAAATGATCAAAAGATGGAACATGGGTCAAAGTCTGTCAATTTATTCTAGGCCACGAAAGAATGCAGATGTTAATTAAAGCAGAATCAGTGATACACTAAATAAGCAGAAATAGATCAGTGCACAAATTAGTTTGCTGTGTTGGTAGGCAAACAATGAATCAACAATCAAAATAAACAGCGCCTACTTTCAGTATTCAACAAATAGTAAATAACACAATCATTAAGAAAACAAGCATTCTTCTGTGACCAAAATGGATCTTGAAGACAGTGTAAAGGAAAAAAAGAATTACCAAAGACCTACTGATAGAATTCAATTAACAATACTTGAAGAAGGGCTGTATTTCCCTAGTAAAAGATCTACCTTTCCCATGTTTTCAATATTTAATCTCGTTTTGTTTACAGCCATGGTTATGACAACCAAGTTACCTCCAAAAGAAATAAACATACAAAATATAGTTATGATACAGTTAAACAGAAAGGATTTGCCACAGGATGATGACAATAACTTAAAACAGGAACTTGAATAACGATTCAGACCTGTTCAGTTCTTGCCTCAACAGCAGAGAATGTCAAGAGTATTTGTTGCATGATGCAATCCTAGGAATAAAGACTGACTGGAAAAGGTGTCAGCTGGTGATTAATGACAAGCACAGGAGAAGTCATTTATAAAAACCATTCCTATGGATGTCCTGTTCTTCTGTAAAAGAAGACAAGACCACAGTCTTAAGACAAATATACATTACTGTAATGATAATTGGCTTGGTTTACATCATGCTAAAACCTAATAGGTGTCATCATAGTCTTATTACATTTCCTTTCAGCAATGCCAGGAGAATATTTATTGAACAGATGCTGAAAGTAAACCTTGGTAATATGAGAAGCAGAGTGTGAGTTAGCAACACAGAAGTGCCAGTCACACAATAGTGCCAGGCCACAATAGCCAGACTCTGTGAAAAAGCAATGCTTCTGCAGTCACCACCAGTTTGTGCCTCCATTACTCCATGTCTTAGGATACTTGAACGTGTTGGCCAGTTTTAATCAAATTTGAAATCAGCGTTAATTGCAAAATAATTCAGGTTGTATGAATCCAATTGTTTAAATGTCCATCCATAACTTAATTTTAACAGTGTTGAATGACAGAATGATTCAGGTTGGATGAGGTCATCTGATTAAATTGATAAAGACTCAAAGGGCAAACACACTTCTTACAAGTTAAAAAAAATAAATAAATCAATAATTATACATACATATACAGAACTTACACGTTGCATCAGCTGACTGACCATCTAAGACATACCTCTATTAGCGTAGCTTTGGGCAAGTCATTGCTCATACTGATGCTTACTCAGATGTGGTGGCATGCTGTAGGAGCACAGGGTGGGTTACAATGTTGAACTGAGGATGCAGAACATAAATCTGTAAGGAAATAGTTTTGAATATTCTATTGCTCATAATATAAATTGTTTGCCTGAGGCATAAATCTTAGAATGAAAACAGTAAGACTCATCAAATAGGCTAGAGGGTAGCAGTGTTAATCTTCTTCATAAAATCTGACACAAGCGACCTTCTGATTTCAATTAAAATGATTAGGTGCTATTTTTGCCTGAAAATATCTTCGTGCATTAATGATTTGAGTGCTGCATCCCATTATCAAGGACCCACAGTCAGAAGGTGATTTTTTGTGCAAAGGATTTGAGATACTGCTTAGGAGGAAAAATATTTACTTCTAAAAATAAAAGCTGCTTGTCTTATCTGACAAACCTGATTTGCTTTCAGACCAGCTATTTAACAACCATAACAGCAATAAAATAATAAAATACACTAGCATTTTCTATGAATGCTAAATTGATTTGGATACAGAATAGCATATCATATTATTTCTAACACTACACTCTATCTCATCCTGTTGTTTCAATGCAGAATGAAAATGCAGGAGCTTGACAAGCAATATTATTCAGTCGCTTTACAAGAAGAAACAAAACTCACCTTTCCTTTATCATTTTCATTTAAACTATGAATTACAGCTCTATATGAAATCCCTCTAGGGCTTTGCTACTCTTCGAGATCTGATCTCCTAGACCGAAGGAGGAATTTAACCTCTCAAAGGATAACGTGCAGGCCCAGCAGCAGCAGATTTAGACTTCTTTCTACAAGGACAGCTTCCCTTCCTCAATGCTGCCAGTGGGATCATGTGGCAGTTCAGCTGAAGATGGAACCAGATTAAGATACCATCTATTTATCCATTTCTTCCATACTGAGTAACACGATGAGACTCAAGTATATAGCAGCTTCAGGTGCAGCCATGTCCATAGACAGCAGCTCATACATCCAGCATTTCTTTGGAAGAGCTTAATCGGGATGACAGTTTCACAAGTGAGGCTAAATCTCAGGTTTTCCACTGATGCATATAATGGAGCACCTAAGCTCCCTTAGAAGCAGGACTCTCATCCCAACATTCTTTGATGAGGGCACTCCTTAGGATTCAGGCTTCCTATAGCAACAGCAGCATTGTTACAACCTTTCACTCCATGAGCTGAGTTTATTCTATTGCATGGTGTTATTTCCAGAGTGCTCAGGAGAATTTGGTTACAAGACTTCCTCACTGGTATGTGTTTCTTTACTCAGCAGGCTGTTCTCTTTCTTGAACTGTTTCCAGCTTCACTGGATCCCAACACTGCCGGAGCACATATCTGGTAAGGAGTAGTTGCTATCAGTAATTCTGTTTTGCTCAAAAACTGGTAAGACTTTAAATTTCTCTCTATCCTGCTGACTTGCATTTTAGTAGGAGACAACTTTCAAAATACTTTCAAAATACTCAGTAAACATCATACAAGTCTAATGCTTTCTATGGTCCCAAGTCTGTTGATACAGACACTATTCTACCTTGTGTTTTACCTTCTGCCCCAACTCTGCCTTTCACATTGGTGCTTTCTGTTGCCAATTGAAGACATGTATATATTTCCTGAGACACTGCTCTTCAAAGACTATTAGATACATCTACACTGCAGAGCTTTGAGTGAAACTTGCAGAAATGATTACACAGTAACTTTAACAAAAGCAAGTCGGGTAGTTAAGAACAGCGCAGCTGTAGCTTCAGGGAGATTACATATGGGCTGGACATTAGGTAGTTTCTGTGTTGAAATTGGCAAATGGTTCAAAAACCACTGGGCATTCCTTAAGTGAATATACAAGCTAAACATAAGGGTCCATGATCTTCCCTGACCTGTATGAAAGAGGAGCAGAATGTTTTGGTGAAAAATAAATTTACAGTGTCCCTGTGATCTTTATAAATCATGGATACTTAATTCAGTAATTATATATATATATATAAGCATAGTGAATTTACTCAAACCTTAAGCAACGCAGAGAAAGTAGTGAGGATTAATCGGACAGCTAAGGACAAATTTCCTGTCACTTCCTTAAGGTGTTATCATAATTGAAATCTCAGGAGGCAGAACTCCCTGTCTGGTGAGATAACCCTGGAAGTTACAAACAGTGCAAAGAAATCCTGGCATTTTCTTGGTTCAGTGGAAATTTTTGACAGTTTTGAAGACTAAATTCATCAGATTCAAGCTAAGACTTTACTCAGTAATATTCCCATTACTCAATCTATTCTTAGCTGGTTAAAGAATGCATTTAGAATTTTTACCATCCAATTGTGACTCAAATACAGCTTTGGCTCTGCATACAATAGTCTGTTATGCTCATCTCAGCCAGTGTATATTGCAGTGACACAAGTCCGGCAGAATTTTGGTGGGGTCAGATGGCCTGGAAATGTATTGGAAGTAAGAGCGACTCATAGAGGATTCAAGGCTTTTAGACCAAAGGAAGAGCGGCTTACATGTTTATGGGAAGTCCTAGGATCAGATGCTAAATCAAAAGCTAAGTGGTCTTCAACATGCTCTCTCCATCCAAAAGTCAGGTCAGAAATCCTCAGATAAGTACTTTTCCATACAATAGATGTATTTTAGTGTAGGCCTCATGTGATCCTGTAGATAGATCAGGCTCTCAGTCTATGAATCTAACTGCAAATCAGACACAGAGAAGATGGAAACTCTAAGGCTACTTAAAAACATCCAAATGGCTTTCTTGTCAAATGCTACATGAGTAAAAAGAAGGCAGACTGTATTCACTACTACAAGAGCTATAATTTCCTTTTTTTTTTTTTTTTTTTTTTTTTTTTTTAGTTTTATGTAGGTATTTTGTCTGTTATAACTCAATGCCTGTTCTGTGGTTTGGGGCTTTCCCTGCCTACTTACAAATGTTCTTGATTGACTCAGTTAAATTGTGGATGTGGCTAAATGTATTGCTTCCTCTTTCCTTGAATAACAGCTTCCAATGCTACTACAGTCTTTATATTGCTGTGCTTGTTGACACACTGTGTTCAGAGCCAAGAAAGCATTTTCTTTATTTCTCAAAATATTTCAGACTAGATTTTTTCACTCTTGTCCTCAAAGAAAATGCAACTTCTAGGGAACTGAAACAATTATCATTGTTTAATTATAAGAAATTAAAGGGAAAAAAAAAAAAAAAAGTTAGAAATATTCCCTGAATTTCTTAAAACAACTTTTTTTAAAAATTGCTTTTTCAGAACTCCTAATTGTCCTTTCTGTCACCAGGATCATTTTCTTTATTCCCATGTACTTGGGTGGAGCACATAGGAATATAGTTTCTGTAAACAAACAAGTTGCAGAATTGCCTTGTAAACCACTAAAGAGAGCTGCAAACACCATCATTCCCAACTCACCCAGCCTGAAAGACAGGACTGCTCTAACTGTGTCTCCTATGGCAGATGTTTTTGTATTTGCCAAAGAGACTGCTGACTACTTTTAGATAGTTTAGTAAAAGTCTTGTTAAAATTAGAATTTTCCAACTATGATAGTACATCTAAGTTGAAAATGGATTTTTTACCATCTCAGCTTCCTGGGAGGGGTTACTTGAGCACTGCCAACATATTTTTCTCCATTGCCACTTACACAAATTAAGAGCATAAGTCTTCTCATTTGGCTAGAGAGAAAATACTGGCTTTTATGAATGATTTCATTCAAGAAAAGACTGATCTGCATTTAAACTGTTGGGTTTTCTCAGCAGCTCAACTTAATCACACATTTGTAAAGTTTACCATGCAGTAATAACTCCACATGTTATCCACTGCAATAATATTTGGTTGCAGAAAATTCCTCAGTTTGGAGCCAGCATAAATATAAAAAATATTCAGTCTTCCTTTATAAGATGGATGGACTATTACATACACTGCAGCTATACTTTTTCCTCCGCCCAATGTGATTCATTATACTTGGAAACTACCCCAAAATTTTTCTTATATCAAAGTTGGTAAGGGTAGTCATTTGCAGAATTTCAAGTGTAGGTAAAACAAATAGAAAGTGTGTTTTTTGTTAAATGAGTGCTACTAAACCATCACACATTCAATAGTGCTTTCATGTAGCCAGCTTCTAATCTTGCTTCACACCGACATTGTCTAGAAAAACACTCCTAAACCTTTGCCAGAAAAAGACTCCCACTAACAACAAACAGACATTTTTATTTGGCTTGCCCACACTAAAATTTGAATTACACTTTCAACAGAAACCTGTTAAAAAGTGCTTATCTGCAATACTTGTGTTAACACAATAGCTACAATCAACTTCAGGACACCTAAAGATACTCACACTCACACTGCTAAGCACTTTAAAGCACATTAAGGAATATCTTCCACTCTCTATCTCAGCTACTGTAAAGAATGGTACAGCTGAGATCACAGCATAACAGGGACACTATTATGTCCAGAGGGACATAAATCATATTGCAACAGTAGTAGTTTGGAATTATTAAACTTAAAATTAGGTTCCCCAGATGAGGCCTTGTTTTCTCAAAAAGCAGTTTATACCAAAACTAGTTTATCCAAGGTGTTCAAAGATTCAAAATGAGAATGGTGTTTCAGCCCAAGCAATCCTCAGGAATCACACATTAGCTGGAATGTTTGTATAAATACTGATGGGAGTATTTCTGTTTTTGTTCATAATATCAGTACGCAGATGCCAATTTAGACAGCACTGGATGAGACCACAGGTTATTCAATCCACAGAGGACTCAGCCTTTTATGACAGGAAGTTACTAACCCACCCAACACATGCACAAGTACATGCATGCAATTCCATAGGGTTTCATCCTGTTACCAGCCCTTTTACTATGTATGGATCTTCCTAGGCATTAAATGCATATTTAATTAAATAAAATTATTAATATGCATTAAAATGCATATTAACTTCCTACAGTTAATAGAGATGAGAAACTTTCAGTCTATCTCCTTCACTGCTGAATTTCTATTCCATAGTTTCCTTGTTTTCCCAACACCAATCTGAACTGAGATCATATTTGAAAACTGTCTGGTCTGAGAGTTGGCTCAGGTAAATGAAACTGCAAGGCAGAAAGAAGTACAGAGAAACTCAAGGAAGTCTATTTATCATTGGCTCACTAGCACAAAATCCTATTAAAAATCACTGCTTGGAGCCTGCCCAGGGATAGCAATGACTCAAAGTACTCCCTGTATAAAAGTTCTGGCACTTGACCCAATTCTTAAAAAAAATAACATGACATCAATTAAATTCCCAAGCTTACATTTCATCTCGCTAGCAATAGAATGCTTGTGGCTCTCAGAAACCTTTGTCCCTTTGAAACATAATAATCTAGCTTGTTGACTGAGTAACTGCTACTTCCAATATCCCCACTAATAAGGTTAACTAGGTCTCTCATGCATGGTTTCCAGTTTAGTGATGGGATCTGCACACACTGTAGTGTGACAGCTTGTTTCTCTCTAGGTAGTCAGATCCTCTTAGGAGACAAAGACACTCTCCAGTAGTTGTTTCAGTTACCACAAACTTTCCACTTTTCTAAACTGTGGAAATCAATCACAAGTCAGGTTGATCAGGCTGAGCTCATTGGATGCTATTTAACTGACTTCTTAGTGATGAAGAGCACTGAATCACAGAATGGTTGAGGCTGGAATGGACCTCCAGATGTCATCTGGTACACCTTCCCTGCTCAAGCATGACCATGTCCACAGGGCTTTTCAGTATCTCCAAGGATGGAGATACTATAGTCAACTTGTCTCAGAGTTCAGCTGTCCACACAATACAGAAGTGCATCCTGATGTTCAGCAGAAACTCCCTATGATCCTGTTTGTGCCCACTGCCTCTTGTCCTGGCACACGACACAACTGAAAAGAACCCGGCTTCATCCCCTTTGCACTTTCTCTTCAAGTATTTAATAGACATCAATGAGATCCTGCTAAGTCTCCTCTTCTCCAGGCTGTAGGGTGTGCAGCTCTCTCAGCCTCTCCTCACTGAACAGGAGCACCAGGCCCTTCATCATTTTCATGGCCTGCTGTTGAACTCTCTCCAGTAGTGCTTGTCACACTAGGGGACGAGCATTACACACAGCACTTGAGGTATGGCCTCATCTCCCTCAGCCTGCTGGAAACAATCTTCTTAAGGCAGCCCAGGGATATCAGCAGACTCCACCACAATCCTTGTTCCTAGCCTTTAAGAAAGTCATTTTAATTTTTTGCTGTATTACTCAGTAAAGTTCATTGACATATTTACCTTAGTCACTCTTAAGAACAAAACAACAAAATCAGGAAAGCCTGCCCTTTATGACTTTGAGTGACAAGTTATGAGTGACCAACAATAAAGAAGTTGCTATAAAGGTTACTGAGTGCTCCTTAATAATGTGATTTTGAAAAGTTGCCACTTCTTTGTATTTTTATTATTATTTTTCCCCTGGGAGTACAACTTTGGCAATATACAACAGCTCTTGAGACCTGACTGCACAGCTTTTCTGCTGCATGAGAACAGGCCTATCAGAAACTTATCAAGCTTCAGACTAATTGTCATCCAGCTCCCAAATGCTGCATTTACCTAATATCTGCTTTAAATTCTAATGGCTTGTCCATCAGTTATCCAAGAACAGCCAGGCTAACACTGCTTCAAAGACCTTGGCCTCTGCAGTAGCATACTTGAAATGCTAGGACTCTGATCCTTTGCCTGATGAGGAACCTTAAATCCATGTTCATTTTTCTTAGGCCTGTGTTCATGCGTGTATATATTCACACAGAAATAAGCACATCTTCATTTTTTACATCTTTTCTTTCATGCATTTCTAATGACAAAATTGGACTGCTGTTTTCTATCATCCACTGCAAACTTGTTTCTGAATACCTAACAGTCGGAGTACAGTTCCTCCACCAATGTATTATCATTTGCCTGCACGGTCGCTTACGTGCTGCTTATAATCGAATCTTCCAGATAATTTCACAGACGTTCTGACCTGCGCTGATTTACAGCACTAGTAAAGATATCGTTCCCTCAGATGTAAAGCAAACACCATCGCCATTAGCAGAGCCCACTTCTGCCCATTCCTCTGGCTGCTGAGCTGTCATTTCCTTCTTTTTTCTAACAGCAGCCACTTTCGGTATTTGATATGTGACTCTCCTGAACACGAGGTTGCTCAGTTAATGACCAGAGAACGGCTGGACTGTCAGCGGCTCCTGGGGCACTTCAGTCCCCGAGGGCAGGATGCTAGTCAGCATGCTAACTTTAGAGCAAGGGAGATGGTGACTCACTCTGCCTCTCCACAAACTCAACTGAAAACACTTTATCCCCCAGCTTCCCCTAAATTGCGGGGGAACAACAGCATCACAGGTGGGTCAGCACACATCGCCTACCCTATTTCCGATGCAAGTCTGTTAGGACCGATTCGTTTTTATCTTTATTTTTTCCCATTTCCGCACAAAGTGAAGCAGAACACCCCAAAGGGCAGCACGATCCCGGCTAACGCTCTCCCTCGGATCACGCCCCCCCCCCGCGGGCCGGCCCACTCACGGCGGCGGCGCGGCACGTGCCGCTCCCATCATGCCCAGCGCGCGGCTGAACGGCCGCATTGTACGTCCGCGGGAAGGGGCGGCCGTCGCCCAATCCCCGCCCACCCTGCGGAGCGCCAGGACGGGACGCGGCCGGCGGAAGGGGGCGGGCGGCGCTACGGCTGCGGCAGCCAATGGGGACGGCGCCTGGCGGGGCGGAGGGCGGAGCTCGGCGGGCGCGGCGTTGAGTTGCCGCAGCGCCACCGCCGCTTGTAAACAGATCCCGCCCCACGTGACGTGCGGCAGTACCTGAGCGGGGGGCGCCGGGCATTGTGCGCCGCGGCGGCGGTGGGCGGCGTGAGCTCGGCCGCGGGCCTGCCGGCGGTTCCTCTTCCTTCTCCTTCCGTGCCGGGACGCGGCGCATCGCTCCCGTTGCGCGACGCCAGCCGCCCCCTTTCTTTCTTCCCCCCCCCCCGCCCGCTCTAAGATGGCTGGCGGTGGGCGGTGAGCGGCGAGGGCTGCGGGCTGCCGGCCGGCCGGCGAGCGGGGGCGGCCGACGGGACGGGAGCGGAGCGGAGCGGGGGGAGGCGGCCGCGCAGCGCCATGTCCGCCTTCGCGCTAGAGGAGACGCTGGAGGCCGACTGGGTGGCCGTGAGGCCTCACGCTTTCCAGGAGCGGGAGAAGCACAAGTTTGTCTTTATCGTGGCCTGGAATGAGATCGAGGGCAAGTTCGCCATCACCTGCCACAACCGCACGGCGCAGCGCCAGCGCAGCGGTTCCCGCGAGGCCCGCGCCGCCCCCAAGGCCTCCAGCCCCGCGGCGCGCAGGGGCGCCGAGCCCGCCCTGCTGCCCCGCGCCGAACGGGGCGAAGCGCTGCCCGGCAGCCCGCTGCGCGCCTCCAGGGGCGGCCCGGCGCGCAGGGCGGCGCGGGGCGCGGAGGCGGCAGCCGAGGAGATGGAAGTGCTGGAGCTGGGCAAGGAGGAGGCGGCCGAGGCGGGCGCTCTCGACGCGGAGCCCGCGGGGGAGGAGTGCAGCTGGGCCGGACTGTTCTCCTTCCAAGACTTGCGCGCCGTGCACCAGCAGCTCTGCTCGGTGAACTCGGAGCTGGAGCCCTACCTGCCCGCCTTCCCTGAGGAGCCCTCGGGCATGTGGACCGTGCTGTTCGGGGCGCCGGAGCTCTCGGAGCAGGAGATGGACGCGCTGTGCTACCGGCTGCAGGTCTACCTGGTGCACAGCCTGGACACCTGCGGATGGAAGATCCTCTCGCAGGTGCTCTTCACCGAGACCGACGACCCCGAGGAGTACTATGAGAGCCTGAGCGAGCTGCGGCAGAAGGGCTACGAGGAGGTGCTGCAGCGGGCCCGCAGGCGGATCCAAGAGGTGAGGTTCCAACGCGGTCTGCACCTCGGTGTTACCTTTCCCTTCCTCTGTGACTCTTTCTGTAGTAGTTCGTTGCACTTGGGCCTGTCTGTCTTGGCAGAGTTGACTGAGCCACGGATGAGCAGGAGCAGGGGACTTCTTTCTGAAGTCTCCAGGGCCAGGATTTAAAAGGTGCAAATTTCAGTCTCAGCTTGGTGTGGCTCGTTTCTTTACTCTCAATTAAATGCAGACGTTTGTGAGCACAGATCTTGGGGGTTTGGCAAAGTCTTGCTGCCAGACGTATGCTGTTGTGTTGCTTTGCGCTAAGATGGGTTTGGATCCTGTTTAATAAGAGCAGCAACATGTGGTGTTTATTTTGATAATACAGTTTAATCACTGGAGGCCAAAGAATTTGGGCTCTGGGTGTTGAATCTGGTATTTGAATTGAGATTATGTCCTGTAGCACTGGCATAGCTACAGTGGTTGCATAGCCTTGGTGAGTTCTCAGAGTTGAGTTTTCAGCAAGAGAGATCTGGTCCTAGCAAGAGCTCTGCACATTGCCAGTGTCTGACGGGCCTCAGGTGCTGCTGGATGTGCTGTCTTGCTTCCTCATACCTTACTGCTCAGGCAGAAGCATTTAAGGAGGTTGTTTCCAATAGTTTCTGGATTCAGCATGTGATGTTTGTTGTTTTTTGTTTTGTTTTTTTTTTTTAATATATTTTTTGCTATACTTGAGGGACTCAGCATGTGAGAGTGTTTTTTTAGATACATTTTGCTATACTTTAGGGTATATGAGACCTTAGATTTGCCTTGTTGAAAAGGAGATTCTAGTTTTGGTACTTCAGTGGCCTTATGCAGAACGCACAAGGTCTAGGTGTGACTGCGTGTGTGAATCATGTGGCATTTTTGGTTTTTGTAAATGCTATAAAGGTTCTGCTGTATGGCTTTAAATCAAGTTTAGCTGTTTCTGTGACCCACGTGTATCCTATAGTGTTGTGTTTTCAGAAATGTGTGGTGGTGAATGATGTTGTTTTATTTTGTTTGTTGTTTTTTTTTTTAATCTGTGACAGCCTATGGTCTTATGTGTAAGTGACATAGTGTTGAGTCTGAGTAGGATTCTATGGTTTCTGTAGTGATTACAGAGTATTTTGTCTTTTCAGTGATGAAATCATGACAAGGGCATTTCAGTGCAGCACTGTCAGATACAAGTTTATTTCCAAACTGTTAAGTTAGCATATATCCTTGTGATTTTATTTTTTTTTAATTATTTTTTCCCATTGCTATTTAAAGGGCTGAATTCATCACTGTTAATTATTGCATACTGCTAGGCATAAGTCTAACAATGTTCTGCGGAGGTTTTAATCCAGAGCATTTGGAATTGTATCATCTACCACTTTTGGCTGCATAAATGATTGGTAACATGTGTCTAGATTCACTTGGCCTTCTGCTGAGCAGTTTTTGGGAGTAGCTGATCAGTATGAGAAATGTTCCTGTTAAAGTGGAGTTTGGATACTGGCTATCTAATTCTAAGTGCATGGTGTTTTTGAAGAAACACACTTTCAAAATTACTGTGCAAGAACTATTTGCTTCTTGAAGAATCTCAACTTTGATCTTATTAGCACCAGTGCTGCAGTCAAAAGATATATCAGTTATCAGTAGTCACTACAAGCTTTATCCATAAGCATACTCTTCTCTGTTTAATGTTCAGAGTCTGGTGCAGACAAAATGGTAGATCTTGTTTGTGTACTTGACTACAGCACAGTGGCCCTTTCTCATGGAATCTACTAGTGTGCCTTGTGTCACTAAGCTGTACTTCTGTCACTGTCCATTGTGTAAATCAATCCTTCTTTAATTAAAGGTAGTTCATGTTTAAGAAAAGAAACCAATAGAATGACCTGCCCTTTCCCTTTTGGCTCTCAAGTTTCTCTTTTCCTTACTTGTTAGTGGTTTACTTGGTCCACAGTGTCTTTCTTTGAAGCACGTTCTAATATTGTCTGCCATTGAATTTTAGGCAAATGAAGCAATGGATGATGGGTGTTGGTATTTATGAAGTAAAAGTTTCTCATAGTTTTAGGTAGGACCTACTGATTCAGCGTTCCATCTCACAGTTCGATTTACTTTTCTAGGCATACCTGAAATCTGCCTGTTAGCTGTTGAGAATGTTGGATTAGTTGAATTAATAATTTTAAGCATTTTACTTTTAAATTTCACTTCTAAAAGAGCTTTTGAAGAAGTGGAGAAGGGAGTGAAGGCCATTGGCAACTGAAATAATGAGGAGGAGCATAATTAATATAGAAGACTTTCGTTTACTTAATACTGCATTAAATACAAGTTTAGAATGCCAAGACTTTGGTTTAACATGGTAAGCTGTGCTTCTGAGGCTTATAATTACTTCCTGTATCTCTTTTTCCAGGACAATTTTCTGCGTACAGTTACAGTATTACTTCAGAAGTGCTTACAGTTTCTTATGCTTATGTTTTTTTTGATATGAAGGGACAAAGTGAACAGCAGAACCTCTCTTGTTCATTGCTTCTGCCTCCCCTATGTGGCCATCTGTTGCTCCAGTTTGTTCTCACAGTAATTAATCGTTGTTGCTTTTTGTAATAGGCATTTTTATCTCTGTCACAATTATAAGCCTTTGGTAGGCCAGAAGAATGTTACAACTAGAAACAGACCCAAGATGAGAGGAACAATAGTTGCAGAGTAGTTGTGTGACATGGAATTATTTTCTTCTGCATAACTCAGTGGTTTGAAATAGCACCATCTTTTTTCCAGACAAAACTATTAATTCTATAATAACTTAGGAACAATTATGTCAAAGCGAATTCTCATATCTAAGGGAGTTATTCTGCCTCTTTTTTGTTTTTGTTTTTAAACTACTAGTCTGTTATTTGGAGCCCTGGTTTATTAAAATTTATGCCTGTTTAAAAATTCCTCGGGCGCTCAGATAGAGAACTGAACTCCCAAGTAGATGTAAAACCAGTTAATGACCAGATAAAAAGATGTTACTGTTTCAAAACAGTGGATACCACCAAATTATTCTTTGGCATTGGCTTCTTAGCCAGTGTTTCTAAGACCTTAACATTTTGTATCTAGAAGGCAGAAAAGGTTGTTTTCTCTACTCGTTACTGACAGTTTCATGGCTGCTATAATTTGGGAGGACCTTTTCAGGCTAAGTGTTCATGCTTGTAAATCTTTGTGGACATTGTAATATCGAAGATGGTTACTACATATTTGTCATAGCTGTGTTGGCAAAAGGTTGAATGTCGTCACAGTTTTACTGAATAAGAACTGCTGTTAGTATAAACTGTGATTAACAGGGCTGGGTGGCATAGTTGTGCCAACAAACATGTTCTATTGTGTGCTGATCCTTTTCTTGCTCTTGCGTAGCAAATTGTAAGTAAGAAAGCCTCTCTTTACAATTCATGCCTACTTTGGCATGTTTGAATTAATGGTACCTGTAAATTTCTTTTTCTTAGAGCACAAATGCTGCAGCAGTCTGAAATTTGGCAGGTGACACTGAATGCCAGTTATAAAACCAGTCACAGACTTGCTTTCATATTGCTGTTTCTCTGTGTAACCTGTGGATTCTTATTTACTGTAGGCAGACTGAAAGACCATTCTGCATGTCTGTTCTCTGGGTTCCTTTGTGTTGGTCCTGTATGAAAGCTCATAAATGTGTCAGTAGGTGGTTTGGTTCAGAAGTTCTGAGAGCATCTTGTTTTCAGTGTCTAACTTAGGAGTGCCTTGGGGCTTGCAGCGTCCCCCTTGTTCAGTGCAATATTAAACACTCTCACTAACTGTGTGAACTTCAGTTTTATGTTGGTTGACTTAATTTTCTTGGGACTAGAAAGGTTTACAAAAGAAAAAAAAATCATTTTTTTTTAATGTATTTTGTTACAGTAACCACTTCTTTTTAAGAAGAAAATGTTTTTTTTTTGTGTGTGTGCTGTTGCTGGGATGTTTTTTATTTCTTCATTTGTTTGTTTCTTTTACGGGAAACTTTTCTGTTACCTTCTTCCTTGTTGGTAGCTATGTTGATAGTGAGGCACTCTCACAAAACTTAGTTTTCCACAGGTAAAGTGACCTGTTTGTATTCAATTATCTGCTCGGAACATTGTGATTTAGGAAGATTTCAACATCAAGGTATTAAATTATCCAGAATTAAGTAATCCATAGTGGTTTGGAGGGTACTTACTGCACTAGCACAAAAAACAAACAACAACAACAAAGAAAAAACCAACAGAATAAAACCACTGGCAGTGGTGTTTCCATCAAAACTGGTGTAACACCTCCATGAAAGAGGTACAGAAAACTGAATCTTGGATGTTAGCTACAACAGATTTTGGAGATGCGAAAGGTGTCATGGGACAGCAGAGTATTGCTGAGTATTCTGGATATGTAGCCCATTTTTGTTTGAGGTCTGTTTTTATGTACTCAGTAGTTACAGAGGTAATACTTTTTTCTTTTCTTTTTTCCTCTCTCTCTCTTCAGTCAAACTGTTTAGATTCATTTTGAATACTTTGTAAAGTATTTTGTAAAGTAAGTTAGTACTAGCTGAAACACAGTGTGTCACTAGTTGTAGGGTGTGCTCTGTACAGCAGGTAAATAAGCCCCACGCTTGTAGTAAGAACGGCTCTGTGAGCATACTACTCTGCCTCATACCTGTTGCTGTCCAACCAAAGATGTTTTTTACTTAGTGTTCGTGAAGGCCATCATTGTCCTATTTACCTAATCAGCAGTTGTAGTTATTAGCAGTCTCTTCTGGCTGTTATAGAGTAGTCTTGAAGTAATAAACATTTTACATGTTTGGCATTTTAGTGTCTGGAAGTGCACACCTAACTTGTTCTGTAAGTATACCCAGTATACAGTAGTGAGTATGTATCTTAACAAAAGCAGAATCAAATGTGTAGTGGTTCTTCCCTTCATTTTCTGCAGATGATGGAAGTGTAAGGCAGGTAGCTATTTCGCTTTTAGAAGTTTCTAAATTTTGGAATTTCAGAGAATTTCTGAAATGTGTTCTGTGTATGTAAATAAATGTTACAAGTTAAATGCTTTTTATAAGGATTTGATATTACTGAAAGTCATGGAAGTGAAGTTGAGAGGGCTGTATACCTTGAGAGATGCTTGGTTCTCTTTAGCAGCAAGGGTGAACAAGTACCTCAGCAGTTTAATCATATGGTGGACCCTGTTGCTGAAAATCATAGCTGTTACTACATGCCATTTTAAAATACACGTTTTGAAATGCCTTCTAGGAATTTAGTATTTAGAGTACATTGGACCATCTTACTACCATGTTGTTTTCACTTTAGTCTGTGAATTAAAACCTCCTAAGTCTGAAGCAAAATAACTTTATCTTTTATCTGGAAGTCTTTTATTTTTCTTCCTTCTTCTGTTTGATATCTTCCCAACTAAATGCTTGCTTTTCTGCTGAAGGTGTGTACTGCTACTGTTTCTGTAAACATTGAAATTTTTAAAATAATGTACATTTCTTACATTTCTTTGAGACTTATACATGCTGTATGCACAATGAAAAGCAAGTCAGACTGTAAAATTGAGTTTTCCTTGACAGAATTTAAGTACTCCATGAAAAAAAGAGTAATACTTCCTGTAGAACATATCAGTACTATTCAGGATGATGTTTAGTAAGCTTAGACCTAATGTTTAGAAAACAAATGCATCAGTTTGCCAGTCTGTCTCATGTTTTTCTTCCCTACTCAAATACCTGGGAAGAAAGGAAAAATGAAATAAAGTGGAATACGTGCTCTGGTTAGCAGTGAGAATTGGGGTTGAGGAAGCATCTTAATATTGTAGTTGGAAGTATTCTGATGAGACATTTATTTGATATTACTTTCGAAACTTGTTTCTTTCTCTAGATGTGGAGAGAGATGTCTTTTTTTTTTTTTTTTTTGAGGTTGTTCTAGCTGTTAGCCAGTTGGAGCATTTTCATATGTGAGAATACTTTGAAGAGGCTTGTAGGATGTGTGCAAGGAAAGCACTTCTCGATATAGAGTTGAGTCTTTTTTTTTTTTTTCCTCCCTTTTTATTTACATTTCTTTGTCTTGCACATTTTAATCCATTTGCTAGCATTGTTTTCCTTCTCCTCTGTTTAATGTCTTACAGGACAATGCCTTTTAAAGCTGCTTTCACTATCCAGTAAGTTTTTTCTCTCCTTGGTTTCCAAGATAGTATTATATAGGTAGGCTTAGAAGAAGAAAGCAGATTCTATTAATTGCATCTTCCTATGTTTCTTTCTATAAGATACTACCAGAAGGTGATCAGTGGTATTTCTTTAGGGGGGGTAGGGGGGAGGGAACCAATAAAAAACTTTTAATTTATTTTAATTAATTTAAAATGCAATAGATAGCTTGTAAGTAAGATACTCTGTTATATTGTGTTAGAAGTTGAGCATTGTGCTTTATTGCTGTTCAGCATGATAGTACTACAGGGAAGGGGCATATAAGGCTAGTGGCACATGTAGATTTAACTATACTGTATATACTGATCTTGATGTTTTTGAGGAAAGGAGCCTAAGCTGATATACTTCTGGAATGGTTTGAGTTATTCATTTTGTGTGTTACTAATGCTTCTACATCCTTTCAGAATAAGAATCTTGAATAGTTCACCAAAAATCAAAATCCCTGCATTACATATGATACTATTTAATAGTAAATGTGCAAGAATATTTTAGGGGAAACTAACTGTTGTTCCATTATGAGAAGTAGCAGTTCAGTTTCATCAAAAATCTGTTAATGGTATCTGCAAGTATATGAGGTAGTGTCTAAGAACAATTGTTAAAGCCCATGCATAACTGGAAATGGCATTATAAAAACGTAGGAAATAGTCTAAATTTGTTGGGTAGGAGATTGGATGATCTCATAGTATCTTCCAGTTATGTGTAAATTTATTAGGGAAGTGTGTTTCTGCCTTAATTAGTTTGTTGTTGAAACTTGTCTAATTTCCATTTTCTGAAGAATTTGGGCCTGAAATATGAACCAAGCCATTGAGCTTGTCTGAAGACTCTATGAAGAATTTTAACACATAGGGCTATATTTTAACTTGTGACATATTCATAAACCTCTCCTTGTTTTCTGACCTCTACTTTCATCCATGTTCTTGATTCCTGGTAATTTCTAATTGGAGGCTCTTCTGTGCAGTTTGGATTTTACTTCTAAACTCTTACAGCTGTAGCCAGAAAAGTGCTTCAATGTGAAGTCAGCTCCCTGGCACACTGATTTTTGAAAACTGTCATGTGGCACTACTGAGATTAGATGTAAAGAAAGTCCTGCTGATTATCTGCCTATGAGTCAGCTGACTCATCCCAGAAGTTGTGACAGAGGTTAAGAAACCTTTTACCCATAAGCCCCTATGTCTGCATTTCCATTTTTATTCTTTTTTTTTTTTTTTTTTTTTTTTTTCTTTCTGCCTTTTGTATTTGTATAATAAAAATTATCAAATGGATATGGATTTTTTTCTGTCCTGTGTAGGACAGACAAACATTACACACTCAGAAAAATTTGAATGCTCACTGAATAATTTTCTATTATTATTACTATTATTTATTTTTGTCAAATAGTTGTTCAAGAAGAGATGTTGCAGAACACTTCTATTCACCAGCCTGTTCTGCTCTTCTTTTTTTCCTCTCAATTCTGAAAGTGATTATTTGCTTTGTACAACTGTTATGTTACTTACCAACATGCATTTGTAAACAGCCATTTACATGGCCTTCCTTTGGAAAAAAGCAGTGCTGTGATATCAGTGTAGGGAACCTGGATTATTTTTCCTTTGAAAAGTGTTCAAGTCATTAGTTCAGATTTGTTTGCCATGACTTGCAGGCAATGTATGCAGGTCATCTAAAATGAGTAGTGCTCTACTTTTTTGCACAGTAGCCTTGCATAGTGGCTTTTCTTTCAGATACTGTAGGGAGAGTTTTTCAGTAATTCAGAATCATAGATTATGATGTTAGAAGGTGCCTCTGCAGATTTCCTAGTCAAGCCCCATTGCTAAAGAGATACTAATTTAGATTAGTGGGTCTTGTCAGTTTTTAACACCTCGATGAAAACTGCATGTGTGTACTGTATCAATTTTAAGGAAATCTGGAAAAAAAAAAAAAAAAAGCAGCAGTTCTGATTTCTGCTGATTTCTGATGTGAAGCTTCCGAGGGAGAAAATCTGTAGTTTTAGACATTTCTAAAAGGTTATAACATATCTTCAAATAACTCTGTGGCTTCAGAGCCCAAGTAGGTGCAGTTTGCTGCTCTAAGAAAGTTATTCAAACCTGGAAGTAGTGTGATGTTTGCTTACAGTCATCAGTTCTTAGAATTTCTGATTGAATCCTTTGTTATTCCAGAGTGGTTTAATCCAGGAAAATAAACAATCTCTGGTGGAATTAAAAATAAAATTAATAACAATAATAATAATAAAAAATTAAAAAATTTAAAAATCCTGAACTACTTCAGGTATTGGAAGTGTTTAATTGGGAAATGTATGTAATGTTTCAACTGTGTTTTATCATGTTGTTGTATCATGTGTATTTTATTTATGTATCACATTCTTTTCCTCTCACTTGCCATGAAAGGAGGAAGAAAACTGATCCAGATGGATAGAAATCTGTGTTCATCTGATAATAGTTAAAATTTCTTCTGAAATGTTTTCATGTTGTGAAGGTAATTTATAGCCTGCTATTTATGCGGTATTTGCTACTAGAGTAGGAGGTAAACCATATCATGCAATGTTGCGATTTCAGGAGTTTCTTCATATATCAGAGTTTAAAAAGTAATAGTGGCCTTTTTATTGATTGCTTTTAATGTTGTATTCAACTTCTAAATAATATATATTTATTATTTTATCTTATAAACTTTACGAATTTGTGCTTCCCATTTAGACTCGGCTTTTTGTGTGACTTTACCATTGCATAAAATGGCTGTGGAGGTTGAAACAATGTTAAACCATTAAAGTTACCTGTGAGCTGTTGTCTAGGGTTTAAAGATACCCATCATCTTCACAGATGTAGGGAGGTGAAAAGATGGATTGTGCTGTAATGCATCACCTACCTCAGCTTGCAGATTGTGGGGCCCCTCCTGCTTCTTGGTGTGCCTTCCTCTTGCACATTGCTGTCTCTGGGTGTAAACTTCAGTAAACTAATCCAAGGGAAATAGCTTTCTGCTGGGTGCTGGGTTAGCTTGTTGAAGTTCCTGACAAGTAACAAAGTTACTGAGTGCAGCAGAGAAAGGGTTGCAACTGATAATAGGGGAGAAAAAGGAGTGGGGCTGGAACTGGAAGTAGGAAGAGGGATAGGAAGTGGGATATCCTTTCAGTAAAAGCAAGCCATAAACTCAGCTCAGCTTTAAAAAGTAAATTCACTCCTAGTATGGCTTTGAAACTGGTGTTGCCATAACACTTCACTACTTTTGAGTTAGATTTTAAAACCTAACATTACCTTAATATCAACCATTTGAGAATATCTGCTACCAGGCCTATTGCATTGCACTGATGATTACTAGTTCTGCACTGGAAGTGTGAGTCACAGAAGTTAACTTCAGTGTGATGTTGATAGCATTGTTTTAATTTTTCTGTTCCCATCATATTCTCTCATTTGTTTACACAGAAGACTATTTGCTGTTCAGCAGAGTGGGTTTGGCTCAGTGTGTCTATCCTGACATTGCAAGCCTTACATAAAGAAAGGGGCTTTAGAATAGTGTAGTAATAATTTGCATTTAATGAGTACATTAAATGATTAAATACTTGTTATATAGATTGTCAGTATTGACACAGTTTTATATGCTTTTCTACCAAGTAGCATTGCAGAGAAGAATAGGGTTCATGGACTAAAAGTTGATGTATATAATGGCACAGCATGAACCCTTTGCATCACATATGTTCCGTATGTTTTGAGCTTTTTTGGGGGGGGTGGGGATGGGGAGGGGAAGGGGGCAGCTGGAATGGGATTGGGCCACTGCAGAAAAAGTTCCTTAGAACTCATTAGTACATGACAGCACTTTGCCAAGCCTTCAGGGTGAGGTGTCACATAGAAGTTTTTGTTTGAAGTTGCTGTATTCCAACTGATTGGTGATTCATTAGTGACTTTATGTTTTAGTTATTTTAACCCGTTCCAAACTGAGGGAGATCTGGAGTACCATATTAACTTTGAAGTAAGGTATTTACCTTGCTCATCAAGTTACATTGCAGTGTAAATACTTATTTCTTTGTTCTTAACAGCAGAAAAATGTCTAGCAGTCCTATATAATTAGCTTTTGTTTGCACGATTTATGTAATTATTTGTAGCTATGTTGTTTCAAAGTAATATACTAAATTCAAATACCTGGGTTTTATGGCTACTCACTTGACACAACAGCATAATTCAGGTGTGGCACAGCCACATCTTACTATATGATTAGACAAGGTGATTAGACAAGTTCCATCTTCAACATCTTAAGATTAATGCAACTTTACTATGCTGTTCTGCATACATTTGTCTTGTTCACAGAAAAGGAGGTGGATCATTTTTACTTACTTGCTAACATGCCCCTCTTTAGCTTTTAGGAAGAGATTTTGTGTGCCATACATTGTTGTCAGTTGGCAGCTTTAAACAAGCCTTGTGATGTTCCAAGTTATATGTGGAATGTACTGCTGAGATTTCTATTTAGAGTGTTGGGTGGAAGGAGAGAAAGTTCATTGTTCAGTAACATTGCATGCATGAAAGTAATGTTTGGCTCTGTTGGCTGTATTAAAATACTGCTTCAATTTTACTTCCCATTACTATTTTTTTTCTTTTCTTTTCTTTTTCTTTTTTTTTTTTTTTTTTTTTTTTTTTTCTTTTTTTGCTATTCTGATTTGCTTTGTATGCATTCAGTGCTTGTTTGGTAGAGTAGCTGCACATTTTGATAAATTTGTTTGTGTGTGTTTTATGCATGTCTGTTTTGATTACTTTAGAACAGTCCTCCTGCGAACAGCCATTCAAAGAATCCTCCTTCCTTAAAAATACAGACAATGACCTCTGCTATGCATTGGTGTATGCTTGAATCCCATAATTTCAAAAGCGTGATTGGGGAAAACAAACAAACAAAAAAACAATGTAAAGCCTACTGGACTTCTTTTCTCCACTCAGTAGGTGGAGGATTGCTTTATGTAGCAATTATAAACTGTGGTTTCCAAATCAGTTCAATACTCAATCACTTGTATCTTCTTTCAGTCTTAAGAGCTTAGACAAATGAGATAAAATGCTGATTCTTACACCTATAATTCTGAGCAGCATTACAGTGATTTATTTATGCATTTCCAACTCTGTGTCCAAATTTTGTATTCTCTTAGGTGATTTATATCTTCCTTTTAGAGAATCAAGCTTTAGTCTGTTACTGATGCATTTATCTGCTATAGTTATGTAAATTGACATTCTGTATTACAAAGCTGAGGATGTTGACAGCAATGGGCTCATGCAAGCAACTGAATGTTGTAGAATCTTTGAATCATAGAATGGCTTGGGTTGGAAGGGACAACAAGGATTAAGTTCCATCCCCTCTGCCATAGGCAAGGCCACCAAGTTCCAGAACATCCTAGGAAGGACTGACCTTTAGCCTAACCACTAAAGGTGATATTTGAATACAGGAACGTGCGTGTAAGAGAGAGAAGTTGTTCACTTGTGGAACAAATATTGTGTAGCTGAGGCTTCTGCATATTACCAGGATGCATGTCTGGGTTATGAGCATCAACAAGAATGCATTTTGTTTAAAGACAGCTTGAAAATAAAGAACATAAACAGTTTAAAGTATGTTCTAATGTAAGAACTTGAAGTTTAAAATCGGTTACTAAAACTCTTTCCAAGTTCTGTGTGCTGTTTTTATTTTTTTATTTTTTGGAGACTATTGCAAGTTTATAGCAAGAGTATTCAGTATTTTTTATTTAACACTGAAGTTCAGTCAAAAGGATGGAGCATCTTAAAAGTACTTTTCCTGCAAAATTGTAATTCATATACCTCTAAAAAAGCAGTCCAATGTTCCAAATGTTTATTTGTGATTTTTAAACGTGCTTTTCTGACCAAAATGTGTATATAATTGTTCCTGGAATTGGCAAGTAATACTTAGAGGCTTTGAGAACTGAAATTAATAATTCTCTTGTGTAACTAGTGATAGGACTAGAGGGAATGGCCTCAAGTTGCACCAGGGGATATTCAGGCTGCATGTTAGGAAATGGTACTTCTCTGAAAGAGTGCTCAGGTGCTGGAACGGGCTGCCCGGGGCATTTAGATTCGTTGAGGGACATGGTTTAGTGAGAAGTATTGATGATAGGTGGATTGCACTGGATGATCTTAAGTCTTTTCCAGCCTTGGTGATTCTGTGATTCTATGATAGTATATTCTGTAATTACTATATATATATTAATATCTATAATAATACTATTAAATACATTAATATATATAGTATACATTATACTATATATTATGTATATTAACATATACAATAGTATATGATATATATTATTATGTCAAAAATATGTGCAAATTTAGGAGGGGATTTAAGTATTTATTCATTTTAGCTACAGTTGGATTTGTGGCATTTTCATAGAGTTTTTATTAACCATACAATATATAAAGTGAGTGTTAATATATAAAGTTTGAGTGTTGATCTGCCTGAGGGGAGAAGGGCACTACAGAGGGACCTGGACAGAGTTGATCGATGAGCCAAGGTTAACAGCATGAGTTTCAAAAGGGACAAGTGTCAGGTCCTGCATTTTGGTCACAACAACCCCAGGCAACCAACAGGCTTGGGGAGGTGTGACTGGAAAGCTCCCAGACAGAAAGGGACCTTGGTGTGCTGATGGACAGTTGGCTGAATATGAGCCAGCAGTGTGCCCAGGCAGCCAAGAGGGCCAATGGCATCCTGGCTTGTATCAGGAATGGTGTGGTGAGCAGGACTAAGGAAGTCATCCTGCCCCTGTACTCGGCATTGGTGAGGCCTCACCTCAAGTACTGTGTTCAGTTTTGGGCACCTCAGCACAGGAAAGACATGGAGGTACTGGAGCAGGTCCAGAGAAGGGCAATGAGGCTTGTGAAGGGCTTGGAGAATCAACCCTATGAGGAGAGGCTAAGGAAGCTGGGGCTGTTTAGTCTGGGGAATAGGAGGCTGAGGGGAGACCTTATCGCCCTCTTACAGTACCTGAAAGGTGCTTACAGTGAGAGTGGGGCAATTCTCACTGGTGACAAGTGACAGGACAAGGGGAAATGGCCTCAAGTTGCGCCAGGGCAAGTTTAGGTTGGAATTCAGGAAGCACTTCTTTACAGAAAGGGTAGTTAAGCACTGGAATAGGCTCCCCAGGGAGGTTGTTGAATCGCTGTTGAATCGCCATCCCTGGATGTGTTTAAGAGCCGTTTGGATGTGGTGCTCAGGGATATGATTTAGCAGAGGGTTTTTAGAGTTAGGGTACTATGGTTAGACTGAGGTTGGACTTGATGATCTTCAAGGTCTTTTCCAACCTGGGTAATTCTATGATAAATGGTGAAAGTTTTGAGAATAATAGCAAAGGTAATGTAAGAAAAGGCCCTTCACCGATGGCTTTGGAGTAGCCTTCTAGCTGGAGGTGGCTTTCACACAATTGCACTGTCATCTGTATAGATTTTAAAGATTTATGGACAAAATATATTTTTAATATTGAAGACAGAAATAGTCTTTGTTATGCAGTGGAAGTGTATGTGCAGTTAAACCAGGGAAAAAAAGAGTTTCCTGCTGACTAGAGTTTATCTGCATAATAGTTGCCCAAAATATATGAATTCATTTAGTTGTGAACAATATAACATCTGTGAAACATCATTCTTAAAATAAATACAGTATTGAATGGTTATTGCACTAGTCAGGCCTGTACCGGATATTACTCTGCCCTCCTCCACCCACTTCATTAAATAATATCTTTTAAAAAAATAATAAAAAAAATGTGAAAATAGAAGTATGAATGTTGAGGTGGTTAAAGTAAGAGTGGTAACACTGAATGTCTGCGTTAAGAATTAACCATTGGTGAGACATAAAATATGCTGCAGAAATTGTTCATTTATTTTAGACTAACAATTTGGAAAACATACAGTTTTAAGGTGTTGGGTTGGCTGAGGCATTTGGCCAGCTTAACCAATGTCTCTGCCTTACTAAAATGTAATAACTGAGTTTTTGTATTTCTGTAACAGAAATTAGATCCTTTAGATACTTCCTGTGTGGAATTTGGAACATGCACAGTTAAACTACCTGTGAGGCTGTGGGGGGCCAGGCTTTTCTTATGACATTATTAATTCAGTGGATTCTCTGCTAGACCTAGCATTAATGTTATCTGATAGTCTAAATACTATCTGGATGGCAGCCAGCTTAAAAAAAAAAGGCTTCATCTGACTTGGTTCCTGGACAGGAAAGGCTCCCTTGGACTGTGCTGTAGAGCAGAATGGGAGGGTGATAGCACAGCTAACAATATCTGTCAATATCTGTTTAGATGTTTTTTCCTCTCAAATGCGGACTGAATGAGCCTCTATATGGATGTGTTAATAGGCAGGTGTGTGTAGTGAGGCTATATGTATCCTGTGTTAAAAGGCAGGTAATTTTCCTTCCTGTTTTGAAGAATATCCATCTTTGATAGCTCTTTGGTATAAATCAAAGAAGATGGTATTTGGTTGTTTCTGAATTAGCTTTCCAGTGTTGTCTTGTTATTCAAACTCTAATTATGTGGAAGTTGCATCACCATTTTCATTCAGGAAAAAAAATGGTCTTTGCTAGGCACAGGATATGCAATATGTGTGGTTTGTTGCTGTAGGAATGAAGAAAGGCCTTGTATTAAAAATTTAAGACAATAATATGTGTTGTGTGAATAACATGCCCTTTACAGATTTATTGTAACAGGTGGCTTGAGAGGAAAGGTTTGTTTTTTCAGTATGTTGATGGAGGAATAACTGCAGCTTTGGGATTACAGGAAGGTTTTTGATATGCCTGGTACAAGAGGGGGAAGATTTAAGTATGGCAACTGTATTTTGAGACACCAGCAGTAAGCAAGAAGAGCTGAGAAAGTGGTGGCTTTATAGCCTGAAAGGCTAAAACTGCTTGTGAGCTGGAACAATGCATAATCTGTGGAAATTTAGGAGTCAAACCCAGTGTCTGGCCTGACTGCTGTCTGTTCACTTGGAGGTTAAGTTATGTGTGTTTAGCCCAGAATGTGCATAAAACATTAGTTTTATAGACTGCAAACCAGAGAACACTGCCCTCACTGAGAACTTGAACACCACAGGATATTACATGCTGCTGGAAGACAACAAGAAAGGCATAGTGAATGAACCTGGAGTAGGAACAGTTTCCAAGGCAAAACTGTTTAGGTGAAAAAACAAATTGTCATATGGTTGATAAGAAACATCATCATTATTGTACTCTCTCATCCAGACCTCTTAGCTCCAACAAGGCTTGCTGAGGGAAAATGCTTTATGACTTGTCATATGTCAGTCATCTCAGTGGTGAACAAGCAAATAAGCTACTACAAGCTTCTCTCATTTCTGTTTTTAATCTTGGCCAATATTTAGAGATTCAGAGGAAACTGAGGCAGTGTGGTGGGGATCATCAGATGCAAAATTTGCATTAGAGTGTTTGTTTGGCTCTTTTTTTTTTTTAGTAACAAACCCAGCAGAATAATATGAATATAATGGAGCATAGTAGATGACTATGGTAAAAAAGATGTCTTTTGACAGTTCTGGTATGAAGATAAATCAGATGCCAGAGAACTATTGATCAAAGATTTGGTTTCTCATCTGCAGTTCCCTCTATTTTGTTTTCCAGTATTTATGCTTGATGCAGTTGAGTATTAAGCAGATATTTCTTGTAAGCTGAGTATCCAGCTTGAGCGAACTCAGAAGAAAGAAAATGGTTATTCTGTAGTTCCCGCATCTGCGTTTAAATATATGCTTATGAGGTGGTGAAAGGAAGGTCAAGAGACTGACTTTCAGGGTCTAAAAATTACATAAGAAAGGAATATATTTTGGATAATCTTGGTAAACACATCAATTACTCCACATGTCTGTATGAGATCAGTAGTAGCTGAACAGTTCAGTATATTTTTGGAAATGGTAAAAGATTTCCAGCAACATGTGAGGCTTGTTGAGACAAATGCCCAAAATAGCTGCGAAGCAAACATAAATTAAAAACATGCATTGTAGCAGATTTGTAGAAATGAATTAGTTTTCCATTCCAGAAGATCTGAAAGGGGGAGTGGGCAGGATGTCTCCTTAAACGAAGTAAAACACATGCTTAATAAATAAATAAATAAAAATATTTAATTTTAATACATTTATATTTTCCTTGTTAAAAATATCTAATAGAAACTCTGGATCTTAATGCCTAAATTATCAGGTAAAATGCAGATCACTGTTCCATTTCGCCCAGAGCAGCATTAGTATAATGAAACTATGTGGATACGAAGTAACAGGTGAGCAAGGAATCTTAGAATCTGAGTCCTTTTTTGACTTACTTTTCCCTGTAATTGCTCCTAATATACCTGAAAGTGGGCAGTATATGAAGTAGCGTATCTGATTAATATGTTCTTGTGCTCTTTGTACTGTCATGTACATCTCAAATCTTATTTATGGTGATTTTTGAAGAGAAGAAATCAGTAGGAATGCCATGCCTTTTGGGTTAAGGTGATTGGACAAGCAATCATATCTGATTGGCTGAATTCAAGATGTGAGTGGAAAACTCTGGCTCTTTATTTTTGGTATGTCTGAGTGAGGATTTTTGAAGGAGATAATAGGTGGGCTACAAGTACTTTTTAAACTGTTATTGCTTTTAGCAGGAATTTTGGATACATTCATTAAAATTAACATTTTTCTTTTTTTAGTTGCTGGAAAAACACAAGAATACAGAAAGCATGGTAGAGCTGCTTGAACTGTATCAAATGGAGGATGAGGCCTACAGCAGTCTTGCAGAAGCTACCACAGAGCTTTACCAGTACTTACTACAACCATTCCGAGATATGAGAGAACTTGCAATGCTTAGAAGACAACAGATAAAGGTACAGCAAATGCCACTGAAGTTCTCATTCTTGGTTTTTATTTACTGTTCATTAACAAGTACTTTCATTATGCAGTATGTGTAGTGATGGTTTTTCCACTAACTGTTCTCATACCTTTTCTTAGAGGAGTGTTTTTGTAGCGTGAGGACATCTCTGACTTGTGGCTTTTCCGTTACTTGTCTAACTTCTACATTTCTATGTTAAACTCTTTAAATTCATTGTTGATTTTTAGCAGGTGAAATTAAAAATATATATATTATGGAGGGGTATTAATGCATAAAATATAAACAGGAATGAGTTGCACAGTGTCTTTTAAATTGCTAATTATTTTATAAGGTTCTGCAAGAAATTACATTCCATTTTAGTTTTCTGAGGTAATCTGTTAAACCATTAGGAGTTAGTAGATTCTTATCCTATGTAAAGAAACTCTTAAATGTAGAAGTGTTAAAAGTACTTAGTTGTTAAACTTTAATAGTGTGTTTTCCGAAGAGCTATAGATATTGTAACCAGCTGAAGAATGCTGTTTTGATAGATGTTTTTTATAACACGTTTCATCTAAAAATTTTAATATCTTTAGATTTCATTCAAGTGCTTAAACAGAAGGAACAAACATTGCCTTTGCTGCATCGCAGAAATATTAATCATAGTTACTACACAGTTGATTAGATTATACCCTCTGTGTCTTTTAAGATATGTATCATGGCTAAAATGGGTCTATTTTGTTTAGTCTGTATTGTAAATGTCAATTTCTGTGATCTTGATATCTTATTCAACTGGCCAATGTTGATTTTACTACTTTCAATTAAAAATGAGAGTGGTCTATATTTGAGTATAGAATGAGGGAAGGAGGAAAGAGGATTTAAGATTCTCCAATTGTTTTTATTTTGAGCCATTGCTGTTTCTAAAAGCAAATTTTTTGTTCAAAGTTCAAATACCCACAATTATAAATGTTGTTGCACAGAGAATTTGAATATTGTTTTGGACTTACTATGCTGTTCAAGGTTATGAAAACCACACAATCTTTTACGAAGTACAATGAAATAGTTCTTTTTTACTTATTATAAAGGAATTTTTAAAAAATATTTTATTTTTCACTCTAGAAAAGAGGAGATAAATATTGTAATCCAGATGCAACATGAAGTAGGAGTCTTTTCTAGTTTTAATCTCACTGATTTCTTAGATTTTAGGTTTAAAAAAAGTCTTCTTTCCCTTTTTGTGAAATAATAACCTTGGTAAGTTAAAGAGGCATAATCTATGATGTATTATTTTACTCATGTGTAGTTCCATTTAATGGACGTTAAATTCTCTTCCTAACTTGGCAGTTTTTGAGTTATAAAACTTGGTCATCTGTATTATGTGGTTGAGAAAGATGCCATCTCTTGTTTTTCATTTCATTGTTTGTGAAAAAGCAGTACTTGTATCTATGATGACAAAATATATATATTGCACTTGGTAGCTAGGGTGGATGAATTCATTTATAAATAGAACTTGTGCTTGAGATGGTTTGTGTTAACATGCCACATATGTGTTTCTGGAAGGCTAAATATTGGAACATTTCTATAAACCACTATGGTGGGGGTTAGCTTCGTTTTCATGCATAATGCTAGTATTTTTGATGCCTCAGTTAATGAGGTCTGTGAACACACACCGTTTAAATACCAACAAGGAGAAAAAAGTTTGTTTAGAGCAGAGCGTTTCTTACAGGGATAATTATTTTCTTGCAGGGATAATTATACATCAATACAAATATTAGTCAAGATTATCTCTGCCTTCTGTATTGAAGGCATCATTTGTGTTTTGGTTTGATTTCTTTTATGGATTTGGGTTTTTACTAAGTAGTTTAATCAGTTTCATTTTTGTCTGTTTTCAGAGTAAGATGAGGAAGAAATTAGTTGCTTTACCTGTAGTCCTTGCAAACAAATGTTTAGTGTCATCTCCTTTTGGTGCAGAACATAAAACTTTTTATGATACGTGTATATCTGGGTGCTGAATTTCTCCTGTTAATCTGAAAAGTTAGATGAGAGGCAAGCCTCCAGGAGAGGAGAAACACCATATTCTTTGCACACAATGGAGGCTTGTTAGAGCTGTGCAGCTTGGTTGTCTTAAGTGGTGAGGAACCTGAATGTTTTGCACAGGATTGCTGACTACAAAACTGTAACATATATTCAGTCACTTAAATCTGACTGTGTGCAAGTTGAATAGAATACAAACTGCTTGTATGTTTGATTATAAAATTGACTGATAAGATATATATATAGAAAATGCCAAAAGCTTTTTTTGATCTTCTCTTACAAAAGACAGGATTGGATGATAAACTGACAGATAAATTTGTCAATAGATGAAAGCTGTTGCATGTACAAAACAGTGATGATAGCATGTTAGAGTGTAGGTGTACATTTATATGCACTTCAGTATTATTTCTGAAGAAAAACGTATGAGAATTATCTCAGTTCTTGGAAAATAGCTTGCCATTCAGCATTCTTAGGGATGAAAGGAAAATTTTGAATTAGTAGAGGGTGAAAAAATTAGAAAAGAGCATTATACTTTTTATGTCTGTGTATACTCACATCCAGAACACTAAAGTTTTGTTTCTCTCTCCAAAAGATACTGTAGAATCAGAATAGCTGTAAAATGCCAGTAAGGTTGGTATAAGGTACTTCCATACCAACAATCTCAGATTAATCAGATGACTTTATTTTTGTCATTCAACACATGCAGTAAGTGTAAGATAAGAAATGTTTCTGTAACTCATTAATGTTATAGGAAAGGAAATACTGAATGATTTATTTTACTCCTATGTGCACATGCAAAGTCAAGGGCCCTGTTGATGAACTTGTGACATTTCTAAACAGCCTGCAAACAAAGGAAAAAAAATAGAATCATAAACTCCTATTAAGCACACCTCGCATACTCTTTGGCAATAGTTTGCAGTTTAATTATGGACGCTAAGTATATACATGTTCCAGAAAGAGGTGGGTCCCTCATTGGCTATTAACAGTGATTCAGATTAGCCATTAGCTCAAGAAGCCTCTAAGCTGGTGAGTGACAGAAGCTTGGGAGGTATTGCTCTGTACACACTTTGGGGCTTAATTATTACTTTTTTTTTTTTTCTTCCAACTGTTACTGATAATTACAGGCCAGGACAGCTTCATAACTGACCTAAAAACAAAGTACGAGGGGAAAGAGTGAGAAAGGACACAGGTCTAATATGCATTGATAGAAAGGCATCTTGATGAAAACCTGAAAGGTGTATGAACATTCAAAAAATATCAGATTGTATTGCTGCAGTAGTAACAGTAATGGAGAGGATGAACTGGAAATGCATGATTTCATTTATTTTTTTCTTCTATTGGGCTGAAGATGGGGAAGGAGAAGGAAGAGTAAGGTAGAGGCTGCAGCAACATTAACCTGACTATGAAAGGCGATGACAAGGGTTTAAGAAGGTCTTCAAAGATGGATCTTTGAAAAAGCTCTTTAAACTGGTTCATTGTGTAAATTTTACAAGTCCCAATATTATATGAATCTGTAAATAGGCTTAAGTCTAGTCCTTATTTTTCAGTGGTGCTATGAAACAAGTTTTTACAGCTTTTGTGACCTTCACTGGCTCCACTTATGGTGTTACCACAGTTACTTGCATTGATCCCATTCCTGGGTATTCGTGTGTGTTCTTTCAGATTTCATCTTCTCTAAGGGCTCTTATTATTTTACTTTTATTCATTGTATCTCTATATAAAAATTGTCCATCTTATCTTGATGAATTCTTGATGAACACGTGCTTCATATTTTGTTGCTTTTTTTTTTTTAACCGAAGATTGAAATACATCCAACTCTTTTCATCCACGGAAGGAATCTACAACTTTCTGAAGTGCCAAAACCACTTAAACATTTTCAAGTAACTAGATTGTTTTTTTTCAGTACTTTTTTCAACTTGGAACTTTGTCAATGAAGTTGAAATGCAGTTAAAATTATATGACACATGAGGGATAGAGAGAGGGAAGTCACAACTCTAAAGTACACAACCTTAATCCTATTAATTGCTAGTATAAAATAATTTAATTTAGCAATCTTAACATTTCCTTCTATATATTGTCATATGTCTGGAAAAGAAGAAACCTCAACAACTTGAATATTTTATTTTACCTAATATTTTCTTGTGCAAAAACTTTAATCTTTTGTTTCTTCCTTTTCTGAATACTTCTTTATTCTTCAGCATTCTTCGTAGTTCTGGAAAAAAACATTCACCACTGCAACTTGCAGTTCAATGATAATTTTGTTCAGTCTTCTACGTGTTGATATCTTATTCGGTTTTAAGTATGTTGCTGCTTTTACTGCCAGTGTCTTTATCAACATCTGCCTTTCTCCTGTATATTGATATGGGTAGTCTAAACCTCTGTAGTTTGTATTGTTAGTCCTAGGCTTCAGACATGCTAAGGACCTTAAGCCCTCCAATCTAAGCTGGTTTGGTTATATTAACATTAAAGTCCATTCTAGTATTAATTAATTAGAATAAAACTAATAAAGCTGTAATGTGAATTTTAAAGCTGAATGCTTTCACAACATATTTGGGGCTTTACGTGGAAAATTAGAATATATTTTGGGAAATCATGCCGAGTTTTAATTTAACTAGCTGGGAGCATAGTTAAATTAAAACCTGTGAGACTTTGCCCCTGAGTGGATGAAGAAACTGAAATGCACACTTTCTTGTTAATATATACAGCATGCTGTAGTTTGTATTAGTTGTCTTGCCTACTGGAATCTGAAAGGTAGCTGAAGAATGAAGGTGAAATGATCTTTTACATGTGAAGCAGTGTTGTGTTTTTTTTTTTCTTTTGTCTCCTCTGCTATGTGGTTTTTTTTTGTTGTTGTTGTTTTGTTTTTTTAATAATTAAATGGCCTGCTGTTGTTACATCTTTTGTTTTTGTTTTTTCCATTTTTGCCTATTGCAATTCTGTCTAGGAATATAACATGGCATGTGGGAGGTGTACAACAGATCCTTGCCTAAGCCATAAATATGACCTGGACTAAGTCTATTTTGTGCCAATATTCTCCATAATTTTCCTATCTATCTTCAGTCAGAGGTGGAAAATATTTGCCTTTTTATCAGTTCTGTTGACCATCTCTGGATGTCTTCAAGGACTTTAACATCCTTTCTATATTGTGGAGCCCAGAACTGCACACAGCATTCAGAGTGAGGCCACATCAGTGGTAAATACAACAGGAAAAGTATTATTGTGATTGTGTGGCTGTGCTGTGTTAAAGCATCCTAAGATGCTGCTTGCCCTCATGGCTGTGTCCTCAGGGCGCACTGTTGTTTGATGCTGAGCTGCTGGCAGCAGCATTCCCAGATCCTCTCATGCTGCACTGTGTTTTCTATTTCTATTAATCTGAAAGATGACCTATGGTCTTTTATGGACTATAAAAACAAAAAGGTGCTGGAATAGTAGAGATGTGCAGCAAAAAAAATGAAGCCTAAATATATTGCACATGCATTGTGAACGGAATTGGAATGCAGCAAGATCTTCCTTTAATTTTATAATGATAGTTATTACCTTCACAGAAATGTTTATAACAAGAGATTGGTTTTTAAGGAGATGATAGGAAATAGCATCTTCAAAATACGTGGGCCTGTTCATATTGTTGTTTCATAGGCCATGTGTTTTTCCCTTGTGCACTCAATATACTCCTCTTTTGTGAGGATGTTGTGGATAGTTGCAAACTTTCTTTCTTCCCTTACTTTTCTGTTTATTTGAGCTGCCATCTCTCTTTAATTAAGCTACTAGTTATTTTGTCTTTTTTTCTTTGGTCTTTTTAGTTACCATGACTGTAGTTTGGAAAGGTTGCTAACAGTAGTTTCTTTTACATTGGTATCTTATGTTCAGTAACTTATTTTTCTTTGTTACATTCCTTCATGGAGAGATTGAATCAGATGGAATGTGCTGTCTGGATGAGAAGAGATTGCTTTAACTCTGGGAGCATGTTCAGGCCAATGGAGAGGCTCCCAGAGGCCACAGGATGCATGTCAGGCAAGCCCAGGAAAGGAAACCTCTGTGTTGGGCACATCTACCCCAGCCCTGAGGTGTGTGGCAGGCAGCTAGACACTGGAAAACAAAACAGACTCTTAAAGTTTGCTATTACTCAGAAAGTGAAGGACCTAATAAAAAAAACAAGAAAAAAAGCAGAGAAGCAATCCGCTATCTTTTAGGATACAGTACAGAATGTATTTTGTGAGTATTTTTATGTTGCTTTGATCCATTTGACCTTCACTGCACCTTGAGTGGTCTAAGAGGCCTTCTACTGTGAGGTGGTGTCCATAGTACATAGTCTCAATCACACATCTGTGTAGATGAGGATTATTGCTCCAGGAGTCAGCCCAGGAACCTCAGTCTTCAGGAGCTCATTTGAAGTTCCAAGTACCTAAGACTCTTGTCACTTACTCTTGCACTATCCCATCAGTTTGTTACTGTGACCCTCAGATACCTCTGTTTGGCGCAGGTGACAAATCATTGTCGGAGCAAATAGTGTCCTCTAGTCTCCAGTTGTGGGTATTTCTATGGTCGTCAGTACTTTCACAAATGCTGCCAAGGCAAAGGCTGCTTAGGTTTTCTGTGCCTTGTCAAATGAATAACCTCAGTGTGAATGATAGTATAGATGATGTAATTGGGATTGCAGTAAATGAAAAGATGCTTCCCATTTTTGTTACTTGTAAATATTTGATGTCTGGAACAGGGATGCAGTGGTATTGGAAAATGCTAAATTTCTAGCCTGTGCTGCATGTGAATAATGTTTTGACAGTCAAAATTGGATGAAGAAATGATAAGAAATGCTATATTGAGGCTTCTTATTCTTCTAGAAGTGGTGGCTAGCAATAATGTTCCTCACACTACTTGGTGATCCCATTTTAATTTCCACATCAAATTATGTAATCACTACCCAAGAGTATTAAAGGACGGTTTCTAACTGTATTACTTTTACCCTTGTTTCTCAAAATTTTTTTGCTTAACAGTTCTGTGTAAAGCATTAACTCTGCCAGGACGGTTCAAAATATAGGCATATTTTGACTTCTGTTTTGAAATTCTTGTCTGTCCACTCATAACTGTTACCTCTACAAATACCCAATACCCAACAGTGAGGTATCTTCTTTTTTACCAATATAAATTGAAAATATTCAGAATTAAGGCTTTGGAATTGTAGGTTCCAGCATAAATGTCTACTGACTTAGATATCTATTTTGGGGTGATTTTTTTTTTTTTTATTTTTTATTTTTTTTTATTTTTTGCAATTGGACTGATGATAACATCAACTTTTAAGAAGCATGTACAAAAATTAGAGACAGCTACATATTTTTTTTTAATTTGTAAAAGAAATCCCAGTTTTCTTGCTGGCTTCAAAAAGTTATTAGTTAGAATTAAAATTGCCTCCATTTTAGGAATGGAAAAAGTATTTAAATTCTCAGTCTCTGGGGAAATATGTTTTAAGTCATCATTAAAACAAAGAATTCCTAAAACTGATGATTATTTCCCAGCATCCCAAGACATCCCTTTTTCCATCTTTATTATTATCTAAGAACATTTACTTGCTTCATATTGGAGTATTCTAGGCTGAAAGAAACCCTGGATAAAGCATGCTTTTTATTTGAGGATATTGTATTTAATGAGAAGTTGCTGGTGAATCAGATTTTTATTGGAGTTTGTTGGGCTTCTAATAAGAATAGTAATGAAGCCATGAATGTACTTTTACAGCAGAAAGGAACACTTTTTTCTGTTGAATAAAAGCCGTGATGATTTGTTGGTAGTTTTCTCTCCTTTTTGTTCTTCTTTTGTTTTCTTTTGTTCTTAGCCACGCTGAAACTGATCACTGTTCAGAAGCTAGCAGTATTATTAACTATGGTCTGATTTATTTTCAGATCTCAATAGAGAATGACTACCTAGGCCCCAGAAGAATTGAGAGTCTGCAGAAAGAAGATGCTGATTGGCAGAGGAAAGCCCACATGGCTGTACTTTCTATTCAAGATCTTACAGTTAAATACTTTGAAATAACAGCTAAAGCACAGAAAGGTAGTTATTCTGTTATCCTGTACTTGAAATAAAAAATCTTTAAAGGTTAATGTTTATCATCTTCTGTATTGTACCATTTAATTTCTTTTTTATCAATCCTTTGTGAGGAAAATGCACTTGTCATTCTTACTTGTTTTTATTTCTGTGTATGTTGAAATCTTTCTCAAGTAAGTAGTTATGGAATGCCATCAGAAGCAGTCACAATATAAATTTTTAAATAGTTTCACAACCAGCTTTGCAGTGGGATTTTATTAGTGGCAATTACATTTGCAAAAGATTTAGGAAACATGGAATCCCTGATGGATTCTGTCTTCTGCATTGGCTATGGCAAACCACAATAAGTGTCCATTGCTTTTCACTTATTTTCATTTTTCTTCCCCTACTGCCTTCCAGTAAAATTTTTTTATAGCTCTGAACACTAAGCAACAGCTCAGCTTTAACTGCTCTGAAAGCAGCTCTGCTTGAAAGTCTTCGTAGATTGATCTTTCACAGCAGTTTTACTAAATGAGTCAGTGCAGTTAAGCAATGACATATGGCTTGCACAGACATCTGTGCTCTTATCCTTATATCATTTTAACCAAAATAATGAGTTAATTAGTGTAAACAAACCTGAGGGTGCAGTTTTATCTTCTCTATTTTAGTTTGACTGTGTACTGCTGCTGACAAAAGCTTGTCCTACTCTTTCCCCTGCTTGAATGCAGATTCTGGTCTCTTTCTTTGCCTTGGTGGTAGTGCTGGTGCAAATAGGTGAATGAGCTGTACCCCAGGGAGAAAGTCTTTTTTGATGGGTAGGTTTCCTGTTTTCTTCCTGAATAGAACTGCCTCAAGAGAAGCAATCAGCGTAAAACAACTCAAGTTAGGGTTAACGTGAAACTTCACCTTACCTGAAAATGTGACTAAACTAGTTCAAACATGTTAATTAGAGCTAATTCTAAATGTATTTAGCATCTGCTCTGACAAACATGGAAAGTAAAATACCTCACTAGCTAATTAAAAAAAAAAAAAGCATATTTACAGTTCCTTTCCTTTTTATTTTTTTCTATGTAGTATCTTCATATACAGCTGTCAGGATTGTGAGGAAGGACACTGGAAAATGAAATGCCTGGAGATTTTTGATAAATGTACAACATAGGGGTGCATATTGTTTTTTGTTTGCTTTATTTGGCCTTCTACTGATCATAAGGAGATCATACACAACAAAATAATGACAGATGACAGAGAAAAAATGGGTGAGAGCAAGTAGATACTTATTATCTAACAATAGTGATTGGTATTTTCTGGCACCTAGGGACTGAATGCTGCTCGTTTTGGTTGTGACTTCCATGTCTTTTGCTCTGTAAAGCTAAGTGTGATCAGTATCATGTGATTGTTCTATATGTTAAAAATGTTGAAAATCTGAAATGCATTAACCTAGTTTTTTTCTGGGGCTCAGGAAGAGAAATCTGAGTCAAGCAAGGGACTGTAGCTACTCTGAAGGCTTCCTTAAAAGATTCCATATCATCACTGTACATTAAGGGCAGATTGTACCTTGTTATCTAATTATCCCATAAAGCAATCTTTGAGTTTAAAAGAAAATATTGTTTAAAAAAAATAGGCTTGTTAAATTCATTATTCTTTCTGAAATGCATTTGAGGTCAACCTCAAATTTCTGTTTTAAACTGTAACTCTTATTTCACTCTGCAGATTTGTGTTAAATATATGATTGCCCTGTAGAATTTGTAAAGCCACTGGTGATTTCAGTGGCTGATGTAGAGGCTTTCAGAAGCAGGGGGAATCTGGGATGCACTTCAAGACCACATGGTAACATTAAACAGTATTTTTGTTAAGTCAGAAGTTCTGAACTTGTGGTTCAGACATTCGTATGAATAACAATAATTGGATTTATAGTAACGAAATGGTAAACAGATAGCAAATTACGTACGTATGTGAGTCCTAAGAATTCTTAAACCTTGAATATGAAGGCTGTTACTCTACAGAATGACTTCTCTGCTAAGAGAACTTTGTATGGTTTTGGATAGAAACGCGTACAGTCTATACAGTAGAATCATTATAGAGATCTGAAGAGAAGACTGATAAATTGTCTGCCTTTTTCTTCCCTTCTGTAGCTGTGTATGATCGAATGCGAGCAGACCAGAAAAAATTTGGTAAGGCAGCATGGGCAGCAGCAGTGGAACGTATGGAAAAGCTTCAGTATGCAGTTTCTAAGGAGACTTTGCAATTGATGCGTGCTAAAGAAATCTGTTTGGAGCAGAAGAAACATGCACTAAAAGAGGAGGTAATTTTTCAGTACCAATAAGTAGAAAAATTAAGCGTAGTAAAAAATTGAACCTTAAGGAGTGTTGATACTCTTGATAGAAATGAACCAACACACATGAAACTTGCTATTTTTTGTATTTTTAATAATATAAGTCTTTGCTTAATTCCCCACATTCAATCAAACTAAGCAAATGAAATTTTATTGCAAGTGTGTCAGAGTGCTGAGGGGATTCGCTGATGTATTAACAAGCTACTCTTGATAACTTTGAAAAATTATGTCAGTCAGGTGTAGTCCCAGGTGACTGGAAAAAAAGGCAGTATAGTACTCAAATTAAGAAGGGCTGAAAAGATGACCCAGGGAACTACTGACTTATTAGTCTCACCTCAGTGTTGGGGAAGACCCTGGATCAGATAATCCTGAGAGATACACTAAGGCATATGGAAAAAAGGGAGTTGATATGAGATGTCAGGCATGTCCAACTTTTGTTGTTTTTGATATGGTCCCCATAGCACCCTTCTCCCCAAATTGGAAAGATACAGATTTTATGAGTGGAATGGTTTGGTAGACGAGGAACTGGTTGTGAGATAGTACCCAGAGGGTTTTGGTCAATGGCTTGATGTCCCAATGGAGATGAGTGACAAGTATTGTCCATCAGGGGTCCGTACTAGGACCAGTGATCTTTAATATCTTCATCAGTGACATTGTCAGTGCACCCTCAGCACGTTTGTGGATGATACCATGCTGTGTGGGTGCAATTGACATGCCTGAGGGATTAGATACCATCCAGAGAGACCTAGATAGACTCAGGAAGTGGGCCCAGGTGTATCTCGTGAGGTTCAGTAAATCCAAGAACAAGGTCTTGCACCTACTTTGCTGCAATCCCTGCTATCAATATGAGCTGGTGGGTGTGAGGATGGAGCCCAGCTATGCTGAATAGAACTTGGGATGGCAAGCTGAACATGATCTAGCTGAACATGATCTCTTACTGCCCAGAAAGCCAGCTGGATCCTGTGGCACATCAAAAGAAGGGTAATCAGCAGGTTGAGGAAGGCAATCCTGTCTCTCTGCTCTGCATTGGTGAGACCTCATCCTGAGTATCACATCCAGTTGTGAAGTCCTTAGTACAGGGCATGCTTGAGAGCCATTGTGCATCCAGAGGAGGGCCATGAAAATGATCCAAGGAAGGGAGCAGGCTGGGGAAGCTGGGTCTGGGGATGAGAAGGCTCCAGCAAGAACTGTTAGCGGCTTTTCAGTTTCTAAAGGGAGGCTATAAGAAGGAAGGGGTTAGACTCTTCAGCAGAGGCTGCTGGGTTAGGAGGGGAGAGGGTATCAAGCTAAACAAGGAGGGATTTAGATTGGATATAAGGAAGACATTTTTGATAAGGGTGGTAAGACTCTCTAGTGGGCTGCTTAGAGAGGTGACAGAAGGCCCGTCCCTGGAGATATCCATGGTCAGGCTGAATGAGGCTCAGAACAACTTGATCTAGATGTGTATGTCTCTGTTCATTGTGGGAGAGTTGGAATAGATGATCGTTAGAGGTCCTTTATACCTCAAAAGGTTCTTTTGTACCACTTATTCTCTTATTACCTTTTCCTGGTTAGTCAACCAAAATTACAGTTTTTGCTGTTAATGTTCACAACTATCCACTAAAACATATTTTAAAAGGAATAGAAGGTGAAATCAGTTGCTCTGTAACCTCCATACTACCTTTCAGGCCATAAGCACTTTTTTGGGAGCAATTTTTGACAGTCCATGTGGAAGGAGTATTCACATTAGTGATTATACAGGTGACCAGTGGCAATACGAAATTATACAGATCACTATGCAGGCAATACTTTGATTTTGCTTACCATGTTTATTAAGGCAGTCTTCCAGAGGGATTAGTACTAACTGCAGTACTCCTGAGGAAAGAGTGCATGCATTAAACTGTGTTTAAATATGTTAGCAGAAAAAAAAACACCATACGTTAGGTTTTATGATACTTCCTCAAAACAAGTATGCTAAAAAACCTTCTCCTAAAGTCTGTCATCTTATGGATACTCTAAGAACTTTGCAGGCATACTAATGTTAATTTACATTTTATTCATATTTCTACTGGCTTAAGAATACTTTCCAAATGCTTGTTGACCAGCAAAATTTCACTGAATTCTGTTAGAAAAAAGTTATTCAGGACTTTAACATGGTACAGATTGGTAAATTTGCAGACAGATTGTGCCTTTCTATGATCTTCTGTGGAAGACAGAAGGAGTAAACACAAGCACGAAATTAAAGCATGCCTCATTACAATTATAATTTTTTATAACTGAGATTCTTTTTGATTAGTGGGTGATTATTGAGATGTGAAGAAGCATTTGGGACTAAGCAGAGAAACAAGATTGCGGTATATTAGGATGATGGAGATCTCTGAAGTGAAAGGTGGGGGGCTTTTTGAAAAAGAGGAACAAGAAGCATCTGATGGGTGTGCATCAACATGGTGCTTTGGGATGCTGTGTAATAAGGTTGAAGATTAAAACGAGGTGCTGGGGATGATATCACAACCATCTTCTGTTCTGAAATGCCTTTTTTATTGCTTTGAGAATGGGATAGCTCTAAGTATGCAGAGGTTGTATATTATAAAAAAATTCTTCTCAGAAACAGTGACAGTGAATTGGAAGAGGCTGCCCAGGAAAGTGGTGGAGTCAGTGACCCTGGGGTTTTTCAAACAAAGAGTAGATGTGGCACTGAGAGACACGGGTTAGTAGGCATGGTGGTAATGGGTCAATGACTGGACTAGATGACCTTAAAGATCTTTGCAGACCTTAGTGATTCTGTGCAAAATTGGTTGTGACAAATGTGACTTGGAATCCTGTGTGATAGAAGAAGGGTTGCAGTCTTATCATAGTTTTCATTCAGTATGCTAATGATTTATTTTTTATTTTGTCTCCTAAAATGTTTTACACTTAAATATACAGAAAGCTACCACATGTTTATTTTGTGATGTCAAAATAAAGGTAGAATAAGGTAGAATTCATAAAAGGTATAGTGGGACATTTTTGCTATAAAAAATGATTGAACGACACTGTTGAAAGAAGATGAGTGGTTTCTGGGAGTATTTGACATGGTCATGCACTGCATACTTGTGTCTAAATTGGAGGGAGATGAATTTGAAGGTTAGGCTATTTGGTGAATGAAAACTGTTTGAATGGTTATAGCTAGAGAGTTCTGGTCAACAGTCAGATGGTGGCTGGTGATGAGTGTTGTTTCCTGGGGGTTTGTCTTAGGACTGGTGCCCTTCAGCATTTTTACCAACAGTGTAGACAGTGAGATCGAGTATAGCCTTAGCAAATTCGCTGTTGACACCGATCTAAGTGGTGCAGTTGGTGCAGTAGAAGGAAGGAACGCTATCCAGAGGAACCTGGACATGCTTAAAAAATGTGCCTATGAGAACCTAATGAGGTTCAACAAGGGTAAGTGCAAGTGCACTTGGGTCAGGGTAAACCCAGACTGGGAGACAGGGTGCACAGACTGGGAGAAGATCTCATGGAGAGCAGCCCAGTGCAGAAGGACCTGGTGGTCCTGGTGAATGAAAGGCAGACATGAGCCAGCACTACACTTGCAGCCCAGAAGGTCGGATGTGTTGTGGGCTGCATCAAAAGAGGAGCTGCCAACCAGGAGTGGAAGATGATTGTCCTTTCCACACTGCCCTCGTGAGACCCCACCTGCAGTACTGTGTCCAGGCTTAGAGCCCCCAGCATAAAACAGATGTGGAGCTGTTGGGGCGGGTCCAGAGGAAGCCACTAAGATGATCAGAGGGCTGGAGCACCTCTCCTACAAGAAGGGATGAGGGAGCTGACCTTGTTCAGCTTGGAGAAGAGAAGCCTCTTGAGAAACCTCATTGAGGCCATCCAGTTATTTGGGGTAAACTTAGAAACAAAAAGGACGCAGACTTTTTACACGGTTTCCTTTTTAGAAAGGGAATGGTTTTAAACTGAAAGAGGGAGATGTAGGTTAGATGTCAGGTGGAAATTCTTTACTCGGGTTGGTGAGGCACCTTTTTTCAGCCCTCTAAGACTGGTGGGTACAGCTGTTAGGTGTTCTGCCTACCAGCTATGCCAGATATGTACAATTCAGGAGGCTCGGTCATTTTGTTTGGACAAAATGTGTATTCATGAAGTATGAAACCCAGCTAAAAAGTCATGTGAAAATTCTCATTATAAGATTATATTAATTATGAAGTTGTTTAGTTGGAACTGTAGTTTTAGGGAAGAATATCTGGTATCCTATTTGATCCTTTTGAATTTTCATGTATGCCATTTTGTGGATAAAAGAAAGTAAAACAGCTGAGGTTAGCAGTTGAAATTCAAGATCAAAGTTTTCTTTTTAATACTTCTTTTTAATTTCTTTCTCACTGTGACAAAGTCTTAAAAAATAATAAATCAAAAATAGTTTTTGCTTTTTATTTGTGCATAGACTTTTTGATTACTACTCTAATTACACATCAAAAACTTGAAGAAGCTGTGCATGTCAGTGATGATGTCTTTGAATTAGGTAGTGTCTTCTGAATTTTAATAAAGTGCTGACTTTAAATTAATATTTTAATTTAGCTTCACTTAATATAGTAAAGCTGTATATACAGCAATTGTGTAACTGAAAGTGTAGAGTAATGAGATACATTGGAGGGAGCTACATATTAGGCTCTAATTTTGTACACGTAGATACTTGGGATTTGAGCCATGTTTTAGTAGACTGAATTTCAGTTTGTTAGGCCAGTAGTTACCAGTTTGTTTAACAGCTGAAACTGTTTGCATTATTGCTATCAGTATTTTTTCTTTCAATCAAAAGTAGAAATTGACACAAGCTACACTTAGATCTTTTTATTTTCCTGTTCAGTACCTCTGTAAATTCCATCTGTTACTCTGAATTTTGTTTGAGGAGAATGATGAAAACTTTCCTTTGAGGCAGACCAGAGTCTGTTTTTGTGGACTGGTTCCCAAGACATGTCCTCCTGACAGTAAACAGAAACATTAAATCACAGTGAGAATCCTTTGTAATTCTGTAAGTATGTGAAATAGTTTGGACAAATGGAAATGTGTGACTGAACACTTAAAAACCAACAAGTCTCTTCCTGCGTATGTAGGAATCAGTAACTAGTCTTGTATTATTTTTTTTATTAGTATTTTTGCTTAGAAGTGTATAGTACAGTTGTAAACATTCACTTCAGAACACTTTAAATGTGTATGGTAAATGTTTAGTGATATTTTCATAAAAATATATTCCAACCAATTTCTGGTTAGGTTCTGTAATTTTTTTGTGTAGTTTGTAATTTTAGAAGATTGTTTTTCTTGTGCAGTGAGACTAAATGAAAGATACATTTACTTCCAATGAATTTGAATATTTAAGCATGTATTGAATTTCATGACTGTTATTTTGCTTTTGTCTGTGCTGAATGCATCAGCAAAAATAAAAATATCATTTAATGATTCTATTCAAGAAAAACTGAAAAAGCCTTTTTAGAAAGCTTTTTTTTTTTTTTTCTGTTAGCAGCAACATATATGTGTTAGAGATGGATACCAATTACCAATTTGCTAAACACACCAGAAAATATTTTTCAGAAAACTATGCTTCACTGTAGTAGCTGTTATTTATTTACTTTTTAATTTGACTGCAAGCATTCTGACATGGTAAAAAGGTGGATTTGATGATCATTAGTTCTGTGTTCTCTTTGACTATTTTTAAATTTGTTTTTGTCATCATAGTATGTTATCTTAGAACATGTGTTAAAGTTCTTATAAGTGGCTGTCTGTTATGATCTATTATGTCCTTATTACATTACTTGTGTTTGAGTCTACATTAGAAATGAGTCTGCCATAGAAATGTTAGGAAAACTTAGTTCCTGCTGAAGATCTCAGCTTAGTCTGAAGGAGGCAACAAAGAAACACTGTTACTCCAATTAGGGTCACATAGATTCAGTTATTTGTTACAATGAATGCAAGAAGTTAAGGCATATCAGGAAATTGAACTTGGATCTCCTTGGTTCTAGTCATTCGTCCAGCTGCAAAATATTTCTTTGCTGTAATCACATTCACACTTTGAAGTTCCTGGCATTTTCTCCACTGGATTGGGATTAGTTACACACTCACAAATGACAAAAATTAAAGGTTCACTTTCTTTTTTTTGTGCACATTTATATTGCTTAAATATCTGAGAACTGTACAGTGATATTCATTTCACATTCCTGTTTCATGTGAAAACTGATTATAGTGATGTTGAATGCCTTAAATGGATCAGGTAGGTGGCATATATGCTTGCAGGGCTAAGATTTGGTTGTCAGTTTGGCCTTTATGTTGCAGACACTGGTGCAGCTGAAAGAAATTTTGAGCTGCTGTAACTTCATTTGCTGATACTTGGTGTCTGTTCAGTCTTTGCAGTGTCTGTGGACTTATAATCTGTGAACATATTTTGAAGAAAAGTTTAGGTGAATTTCACAGTGCATTTCCACTGACAAAGCATGACTTCTTAGCAGTGGTAGAACTTTGAGTGGCATTGCATTAATTTGCTGGGAGAAAAAAAATGTATTATAACTTGTTATATTACTAATATGTTACATATATATTGTAATAGTACTGATATATTGCATATATTATAATATATATAATTATAGATTACAGTAAGAGAATTCTTTTAGTGTCTCAAAACGCAGGAGTGTCTCTTGCAAGCTAGCCTCCGTTAAAAACTGTGAAATTCAGAAGAAATAACTCGTGTTGCCCTAAAAAGTTACCATCTTTATTTTGTTTACTGTTTTGATAATAATTGGATGTGGAGGTGGCAGTAGACCATCTTAGCAAGACATACTGGTGTCACTGATCTAAAACATAAAAACTATGCACTATTGATTGTAAGATTTATGATAAACACTTGCAGACTTGTTCATCCTTTCTGGCTGGTAACTGGGGGAAAAAAGCTGCATTCAGTAGATAGTTTAGTAGCAAATTTTAAGAATAGAAATTCTAAGAGTTCTTCCATCTGTTAATCTTGGGCAAAACAAAGTGTAATTAAGGGAGATGTTTCCTCATTGTTTAATTAAGCTGTGAAATCTGTTAGTGGATAATGATTGAGGTGCTAAGAGCTTACACACTATTAAAGAGGGGGATAGGAGAAAGTCATGTGGTAACTGGATCCCCTTCCGTTAGAACATTAAGACAGATAGATCGCAAGTCTTCAGTAAGAATTAGATTTACTTTCATCGTTTGTATGGGGGAAAATGTATGGCATTAATTGTTGAGAAGGTAGAGAATTTGACCTTAAGTGACCTTAGCACTTCTGTGTGCAAGTTGTAGAGCTGCATGGCTTTGAATTTGCTCTGAAGTGAAAACGTGTTTCTTAAATGTGATCTGATTGGCCAACTTTTTAAATAGCCGACAATATTTAAATACTGTTTTGCTGAATGCATGCCTACCTGAAGTCAAGAGAATGATCTAAGATCATATTTGGTGTTTCTTGTGTCACTTTTTCAGACTGAAGCCCCAATTAATTACTGAAAAGCATACTAAAGCTTAACTACTCCTTTTTTTTGATCTTTGAAAGACTCCAGAAACAAGGCTGTGATAAGATTCTGTACATTCTGAGGGGATAGACCTTGGAATTTTCTTTCTTTCTTTCTTTTTTTTTTTTTTGGAGGGGGGGGGGGTGTTTTTCCTTTCCAGCTGCAAAAGTTAGGAACTCTTTTTTATAAGTATTTTGAAAAAAATAGTATAAAGAGCTTTGGCTGTGCAGATATTCTACTTCATTAAGCCTGTATTCAAGAATGCCTATGGTGTAATTTTGGGATAGGAAATACAATAGAAAAACACCTACTTAACCCTCTTCAGCTTTTTTTTTTTTTTTCTTTTAGTTTTGAAATAAGCTTCTCAGTAAAGTTTCCCTTTACTGAGATAAAGGGACAAGGTTTGTGCCACCTCTCTTTTTTTTTTCCCTACTTCAGCTCCAGTGATAATTTTGATGTAGTTTTGTAGATGCTGTTTTTTCGTTTGTTTTTAATTGAAGATTAGAACATAGAATCTCCTGTGAGAATCAGGTAGGAGAGTAAGAGTGATAGGATTATTTCACACTGCTTACTATTTGGTTTAGCACTTTAGCCATCAGGAGTAATCTACCATATTGAAAAAAAATGTCAAGTATTGTAGTTGCCTTGTATTGTGTGGGTCAAAACCAGCCTTCTGCTCTTGATGTATTAAATTTTAACGTGCTGTATTTAGTACACTAGACTGTACCTGGCTGTAATGATAAAATCTTTATCCTGGAAGTGTATATTTATTCTTTTTTTTTTTTTTTCCCTTCTTTCCACTTAGATGCAAAGTCTGAAGGGTGGTACAGAAGCCATAGCCCACTTGGATCAGTTAGAAGCCGACTATTATGATCTGCAGCTTCAGTTATATGAAGTGCAGTTTGAGATCTTGAAATATGAAGAGTTGCTGCTGACAGCACAACTTGAAAGCATCAGAAGGCTGATATCAGGTACTTTGTGCATTTTAACTTTACACGTCATCTGAAAAAAATAATTCATGGGAATGAAATGAGAACAGTTTCTCTACCACATGACAAGCTGGATATTCAAACATAAGTGCTCTTAAATTAAATTTACGCTTGTTCATAGGCAATAAAAATACGGGAGTTTTAGCATGGTTCTCATTGTCTGTGTTTGAAAATTAGCAAATAAGATTCTACGCAAAGTTTAGGAAAACTAAATTCAAGCAGGAAGAAATATCTTTATTGCTGGTCCGATGTGATTAAAAACCTGCATCTGTGCCACTCATTTCTTAAAAGTGACTGGTTTCCAAAAGATCGTCCTGTAAAACAGAATTCTTCAGCAAAATCTTGAAGCTGCTTTTATCACGGTTGTCCTGGTGTAGAGCAGTGGTGCAAGCCTCTTATTTCCAAACTGTCTTGTATATTCAGAAACTAAAGAAATGGTAGAAACAAACTGTGCAGCATTTTTGAATTTAGTTCTGTCTCTTGACCCTTTTATGCTTAATGATTTTATTCACATAAGCTCTTTTTTCTTGTTTAGAGTTTAGGGCTTATGTAGCTTTTTCTTTTTTTGAGGATAGGAAAGTCATTTGAAAGAGCAGAGATGTGAAGGTAGGTTGCAGTTCTCTGGAGAATAAGAAAACATGGAGTACTACTCAGCATTGCTCTTGCTGTTGTGTAAATGGCCTACCTTCAGGCTTGTGATGGCAACAAAGTTAACTGCATGTGCAGGAGCTAGGGATTGAAAATTCTCAAGTGACTTAAATGAAGAATAAGACCTTTAACAGTGTGCCTTTGTGGAAAGTTTGTTGTTGCTGTACGCATATTGTTGTTTGTGCTTGAGTAATGAGTAGTGATTAATTATACCAAAAGAACACACTTGAATAGGAGACTGAGAAGAAATTTGTACCAGAAATTTGTATCAAAATCCTTTCACTTAGTGATACCAGAGGACCATCAGAGATCAAGTCCCCTTTAAAACATAATTGGTCATTACAAGTTTTAACAAAAATTTTCTCTAGAAATCTAAACAAAAAAATCACCCCTAAAATTTAGTCTCTTGACTTGACCTGTGGTAAAACAAAGCCTCTAGTCTGCTAAAAATACAAACTGTCTCCTGTTCTGCTTGCAACAAAACAGTTGACTGTTCTGGCTTCTTTTGTTCTTTTAAAATTATACAATACTCTTTAATAAAAAAAAGGCTTTTTATTTATTTTTAATTGGAGATAGAAGAAATTACTGTTTAGACTACTCTTATCATATCTCATAGCACAGAAAACAAAAAACACAGTTCCTAAGCATATTGGAATTTTGCTGAAATGCAGGGATACATATCTGTAAAACTGTATGACTTGATATGTGTGGTTTAGTGACTTCTAGAAGCTGTTGCTGTTATGTCGTCTTTGACTATATTGGCTCTGCATTGATGTATCAGAAGATCTTTGGATTCTATTCCAATTTACGGGATATCTGCAAAACTACAGATAAATTTCTGGCTGAGGATTTCTTGAGAGCATAATTTGATTTCCTTGTGAGTTTGGATTTGCAAGTTGTAAGCTAGAAGGAATTTTTTTTATATATATATATATTTTTTTGCAAGTCCAGCACACTGGGTCTGAAAACTATTAAATAATATATAATCTTATTAGCAGTTTTACCATCTTTAATCAAAAACTTGTTCCAAAAATGTGAATTTGTTAGGATAGAATCTTAAAGAGTCTTCCCTACCCATGCCTATCTAACAGTAAAACAATATTTAACATATTGACCTGATGGAACAGTGGGAATTGGCATCAAAGAAGTTTCAGGGTGGGTATTTGGGAAAGGTTCTTCACCAGATGCACTGGATTAGGTTCCCAAGCTGCAGGAGTTCAAGAGGCATTAGGACAGTGCTCTCAGGCATAGGTTTTAAATTTTGTCCCTGTGTGGAGCCATATTTGGACTCAGTGATTCTTGCGAGTCCCTTCCAACTCAGGTTTTTCTGTGATTCTGTTTGTTATATATCTTGTAGGTTTTGACAGTTCTGCAGCTGAGTTGTTAGGGATTCATTTTTAAATTGTTAACCTTAACTTTTAATGAAATTGCATTCTAAAGCAAGTGAATTCTTGCATTTTATAAGTGTGTAGGGAAATACAATCGGTATTAGCCATAGTGCTTGTTTTTACTCTCTGTTTCAAAGTGGGTTCTAATGACATAATGGCTTTATGTCTGGATGAAACTCTGTATACTGTGCACTACTCTAAAGACATTAATAGATCTGATATTTATTGCTAGTTTTTCTGGTAGAGTACTATATCCTGCTGACTCAAAATTAACATTATGTAGTCAAGATTTTGACTGAAGCAGAGACCTTATGCACAAATGATGTGAACTAACAACCACTTTAGAAACTGACAGTATTCTGAAGAACACCCTGTCCTCTTCCCTATATCATATAAGGGCAGAAACAGGAGAAAGCCACAGTCTTCCTAAGACATAGTTGATGTAGGAGGAGTCATAGGATCATAGAATTGCTCAGGCTGAAAAAGACCTTAAAGATCATCAAGTCCAACCACATGCTAACCATACAACCCTAACTCTTAACAACCCTCCATTAAATCATGTCCCTGAAAAAAACATCCAAATGATTTTTATACACATCCAGGGATGGTGATATGGCCACCTCCCTGGGGAGCCTATTCCAGGGCTTAACAACCCTTTCTGTAAAGACGTGTTTCCTGATATCCAACCTAAACTCTCCCTGGTGCAACTTGAGCCCATTTGCTCTCATCTTGTCACCAAAGGAGGAAGTTTGATTATGCTGTGGAGTAGATTCATGACAGTCAAGCTAGTTATAACTGCCAGTTAAAATCAGTAGTATCATGTATCCTTTTTGGTATATTACAAGCAATTCCTACTACTATGCCAGTGAAATGTGGAACAAGAAACCTTTGCTGTTTCCTCATAAAAACATTTTGTAAGGATCTGAAATCATCTTTCTTTCTTGGTGATGAGATGAGGAGTCAAGCTATCAGACCTGAGCTGAATGTTACACTGAATGTTTCACTTAGGAGGTTGAAAATTGTGCATTGATAAAACTGTTAGTAATGATAAATCTGTAATGTTTTGAATAACAACCTTTAAGTTACCTTCCCACTGCTGCCTCTAAGCACAGGCAGTGACTGGAAGGTTAGAAACCTCCTGAGAGGATTATTGGCAATGTATTGCCCAGTTTACCTTGTAATAGTAGGTTGTGGCAGAAGAATCTCTTGCTTAGAGACATCATAAAGAATCTATGCATTCTGAATTTTGTAGTGAAGTCCAGAGGATATTACTGTATTGTGTGGGTTCCTTGTATTAGTCAAGTGATCCAAAGGCATGCACTGGCACTGTAATCAAATTGGTTCACATACAGAAGTACCACATCTTCAGTGTCGTTTGTTCTTTAATGTTTGAGCTTATCTGAATGACAAGCTTCTAACCTTCTGCTTCGATGCTTCGGAAATAACCGTAGTATTCTTATGCGTTAAATCTTGCAACACAGGGTGGCATTGTCTTGTAACAAAACAAGATGTTGACCAAAGACATGCCATTGATTTGAATTTTTCATTGCTCATGTTTTTAAAACAGAGAAGAGAGATGAAGTGGTATATTATGATACTTATGAAAGTATGGAAGCAATGCTTGAAAAGGAGGATCCAGCAACATCTGTACACTTGCAAAAAGAGGAGCTGCAAAAGTTACAACAAAAAATCCGCCAGCTGGAAGCGAGGCGTGGACGTATTTCAGCCAAGAAAGCCTACCTCAGAAATAAAAAGGTACTAATAAATTGCAAATTTATGTTATTATTAGCAAACTTAAACTTCAAAATTAAATTTCAAAAGATTATATTACATTACATTCAACTTCCACATCTTAGAAATTCAGTGGATTATATTTACTATATATTAAAAGTTGTTTTATAATGTAATCAGTCAAATAAAGAAGCATATTATTTCTATTAACTTATCAAATCACTCGCATGTGGAGATTCTAGCATGTCTGTACAGAGAGCAGATTTATGTTGTGTTTTATATTTTGCAGAAGATCTTCAAGGATATTTTCTCATTCATGAGTTATATTTTTATTCTCTTACTTCTACCATTCTAAGGAAAAGCAGCTATGTATGAAGTCCAGTATGCATTCTTAATTCATAAAGCTAGGTTTGCTATTATAAATTGAGAGGTTCAGTTTCATTTTATGGGTTTCAGGGTTGAAATATTGTGTTGAAAGTGTTTTCTGTGCAGCAAAGATTTTTATGTGCTATGTGAAATGTAGGCAAATATATTCATTCCTTTTTCCATAATGACTTGTTCATTGTTCTCTAGCAGTTAACACATAGATCAATATGCATTATTAATGCGATAATTTAATGAATAGATAAAAGTTTTTAGAGAATAATGTAATACCTATTTTAAAAAAAGTGTTTCCACTTTAGTGCTGTCCTAGCTAAGATCCCATTTTAAATTAAAATTTATTAAAATAAATTAAAATTAAATTATTAAAATTAAATTATTAATTAAATAATTATTAAAAATAATAAAATTTATTTTTAATTTAAAATTTATATTTTGTGTTTTATATGATTAACAAAATATGGTGAAGAGTGATTAAGGAAGCATTGAACCAAGTACTTAAAAGTCTTCTCTGTTAAGGAGATGATGTAGCAACAGATAATCAATTAGGATGTTTAGAATAAGATGAAAATGATTACAGTCAAAGAAGTTTATATTTACTTTTTCAGGAATTCTTTCCTTGTTTATGCAGTTTATGTTTTTTTTATGTTTTATGACACTGTCAAATAGTTTTGTTTTTACTTAGAAACTTTTTACAGATCTGTTAGACCTGACTCAGTTTTACTTCTGAGTATTGGGCCAGATGTTTTTAAGAATTTAGCTTTACTGAAGTCAGAGCAGTTTCACATGAATATAATCTCTATACTCATATTTTTTTGCTCAAAATCTATTTGCGTTTATCAAGCAATCATCTCCTGAAGTTCCTTCGTCTTGATGGGAGTTACGAAAGAAAAAGCACTCATTATTTTCTTGTTTCTTTAACATGTTTTATGAATATTTTATGAAATATCTCTATTGTTATCCCAGTCTACCCCCTGCTGGCTGCAGAGTAGTATTAATTAAGTTGTAGCATGAAACAAACATCTGTTTTATTATAGTGCTAGATTTCTAGCATATTATGATAATAAAGGTCACCTAGAAGGTGAGTAGAAAAAATATTTCAGAAACAGAGTTATGAATAGAATTACTTGACATCCAGTAAAAGTGTTTATCGTGAGCAGCTGAGAGAAGGAGCCATTGATGAAGTTGTTTGGGCCTTTCTTATAGTGCGTGCTTTCACCTAAAAATCTTCACATGCTGCCAATTGGAGATTTTTACAGTTTCACAAGCATACAGGCTAATGTGCAGCCCATGTCTAAGCAGATATATGCAGTGACAGTTAACATAAGGTTACTTGGTATGCTTTCATAACATCATTATAACTATTATGTTCTAAGGGCATAAGTACATAGAAGTCTTAAAATATGATATCTGAACATCCTCAGTTTACTAAATGAGAAGATAATTTTTTAATCCGGACATCGTTCAATATGAAAGCAAAATTCACTGGAACTAACTAAATACAACACTAATATAGACCTCTTTTCACTATATCATATATTATTGGTTTTGAATGTATTAGCTTATCCAGTGATAAAAGTTAAGTAGTTGATCAGTTCTCTTTATCTGTCTTTTGAATACAACTATAGAAATGGGTCAGATAATTAAAGGCCAAAAACAGTGCTTCTAGGTACTTCCTGATGCTTGCACTATTGGTCACCATCTCTTATGAAGTGTGGCTCCTCCAACTGATCATAATGCCCCCACTAAAGTTTTAAATAGTCCATAATATGAAGGATTATGTCACATATATGGCAGGCTATGTTCTCAATTATAGAATCATACAATCATTGGAATAATCTTTTCTTTTTTAACAAGAGTGTGAGGTTAATGATTTATATTCAAATCGTCATTCACCATAATGACACAGTTCGTTTTCTTTGATATTTCCACCTCTTTTTTTTCCCCATCATCCTTTGCTTGCAGAAGTTTAATCTTGTCCACATAGAACCTCAAATTTATCCCTAAGAAACTGCAGCCTTTCTTTGTTAAGAACATTTGGTAATTAAGACGATTCAGAGTTCTAGTACTGTGCCGTAACATGTTTTCAGCCCCTCCTATTTGTGGGGTTTTTCTTAGTATTATTTCCAGTCATGCAGAACTAATATATTAAAGTAGGTCACTTTATTAGTATGAAATCAACACCAAGGATGTTTTTGTCCAGCTTATCCACTTTCTTTACATACTTAAAATATATTTCACTACTGCTCTTATTCAGACAGATTTAAATATTGATGCTAAATAAAAAAATTCAGGAAAGTTTGGCCTCAATTAGTTGTGAGAATATGTTCCTGTAATTTACATTCCAAAGTACAGTTCATATTATTTTTCACTATTGTTGCCAACATGCAAAAAAATACCAAGAAATAGAATGTGATCATCTTCACAGAATCATAGAAAGCCTTAGGTCAGAAGGGACCTTACAAGATTATCTAGTTTGAACCACTGAGCCACCCTACAGAGTTGCAAACCACCAGTTCAGGCTGCCCAGGTTCTCATCCCACCTGCGCTTGAACACCTCTGGGGATGACTGGGCATTTGCTGCTTTTCTGGGCAGCCCCATGCCAGTGCCTCACCAACCCCTTTGTAAAGAATTTCCACCTAACATTTAACCTATATTTCCCCTCTTTTATTTTAAAACTGTTCCCCTTGTAAAAAGGAGATTGTATAAAGAGTCTGTCTCCTTTCTAAGTTCATCTCAACTAACTGGATGGCCTCAATGAGGTCTCCCAATAGGCTTCTCTTCTCCAAGCTGAACAAGGTCAGCTCCCTCATCCTTTCTTGTAGGAGAGGTGCTCCAGCCCTCTGATCATCTTAGTGGCTTCCTCTGGACCCACTCCAACAGCTCCACATCTGTCTTATGCTGGGGGCTCTAAGCTTGGTCACAGTACTGCAGGTGGGGTCCCATGAGGGCATTGTGGAGAGGACAATCATTTCCCACTCCTGGCTGGCCACCTCTTTTTTTTTGATGCAGCCCACAATAATGTTGACTGTCTGGGCTGCGAGTGCATGCTGCTGATGGAAGTCCAACTTCTCATCCACCAGGACCCCCAAATCCTTCTTTGCAAGTTTAGTTCCATCTGTGCCTGTCTTTCCTAATCCCATATCTGTACATCTTGACAGCATCCCTGTACTCCTCCCAGACCACTTATTTCTGCTTCTGCTGCCTGTACATGTCCTTCTTATCCTTCAGTTTGAACAGCAGGTCCTTGCTCAACCATGTGCTGGGGGACTGAGAACTCCTGTGGTCTCAGGAAGGTGTCTTTAGAGAACTGCCTTCTCTATTCTGCTTCTGTGTCACTAAAAACAGTTTCCCAGATCTCACTGAAAAATTTGTTAAAATATCCAGAATTTCATTCTCCTGAAGTTCAGGGTCCTGACTGCTCTTTGCCAGACCTATATTCTTTGAGGTTGTGAACTTGACCAGGAAAGACATGGTCACTACAGCCCTGAGCACCTGTCACCTTAACCTTTTTAATGAGCTCTTCTGTGAGGTGTTTAACCAATCAGCATTTCTTACCACTTATGTACTCATTCTGTAGAAGAGACTTTTCAAACAGCAGTTGCGTATTCTTTTTACAGCTAAAACTAATAGGCTTGGCTTTGATTCCCTTGATTTTGTTTATATTTTATGGTTTTATTGTAAGTTAAATCAACTTCTTAAATTTGGTTGTCTGAAATGGGCTTTGTAATTTTTATTTTTCTAATTCTTAGTGCTGTCTGCTAAATATTACATTATGAACTGAATGCTGATATTTGAAATACACATTTTATAGACATCATCTTGTGTCTCTACAGGAGATTTGTATCGCAAAGCATAATGAAAAGATCCAGCAGCGTCAACAGAGTGAAGAGGAGTACAAAATGCACCACACTGTTCAGCTAGTAAGTTTGAGCTTTCTGCTATTCAGCAGGCATCTAAGTGATAACTTGCATTGCTCATTATATGTTCAGTAGTAGATCAGATCAGTAAATCAGATCAGATTTCTATCTTGTATTATGCTGGTAAGGAAGAACATATTGCTGTGTTAGGATGACACTGAACCCAATAAACAAAAGAAGTTAATATTTGATTCACAGTCTAAACAATTACTGCTAGAGTTAGGCTGCATGCAGAATCTCTGACACAGTTCTGGATCATGCTCCACATTTCTCTATGTAGTGTTGCAACACAGAATAGGCTACCTTGTCCAACTGTTGTGTTGTACATAACAGACTTTTTTAAAAGACTGTTCAGACTATAGGCTAGGTCTTTAATGCTGACATAATATCCATATTTAATGAAGATCACTGACAAAGATGTGTTGAAATCTAAGTCTTTAATTCAGGCTTCAGTTAGATTATTGAAAATGATTCTCAGTTATCCTTCTACATTTTTAACGTTGATATATTTATCCAAGTCAGCTGCATAATTTATGTTGTAAAAAGGCTATGCTTACCAGAATACTTTCTCAGGAATTTGGAAGAATAGATATTTTATTCATTTCTAAAAATAAGGCAGATAATTCTACTGTATTGATTACAGTCCATTTATCACTCCTAAGAATAAAAGACTTGATGAGCTCAGTCAGCAGATTGAGGGAGGTGATCCTGCACCCCTACTTGGCCCTGGTGAGATCTCACCTGGAGTACCAAGTCCAGTGGAGAGTCCTTATTACAGGAGAGACATGAGCATGTTGTGTGTCCAGAAGAAAAAACAGTTCAGGGGCTGGAACACCTCTGGTGTGAGTGTGAGCTGGGAGACCTGGGACTGATCAGCCTGGAGAAGAGAAGGCTCCAGGGAGACCTGATAGTGGACTTCTGTTATCTAAAGGGGTTGGCTTTAAAAAAAGGAGATAGATTCTTTAGTGGCGTATTTTGTGATAGGTTAAGGGGAAATAGTTTTAAATTAAAAGAGAAGAGATTTAGAGATTGGGTATGAGGAAGAAACTTGTAATGATAAGGACTGCGAGACACTTGCCCAGAGAACTGCTAGAAGCTCTATCCTTGGAGATGTTCAAGGTCAGGCTGAATGGTGCTCTGAGCAACATGGTGTAGCTGTAAGTGATCTTGCTCATTGTGGGGGGGTTTGGACTAGGTGACCTCTAAAGGCCCTTTCCAACTCAAAAGATTCAATGATTCTGTGATTTTGTCTGTTAAATACTAAGGGTCTTTTTATTATTTATTTCATGGGTTTGCTGACTTACGTTAGAGATGTGCCTTAACTTGACTGAGCAACATTCATTATTGTTGTAAAATAGGTTTTTACACAGACACGCACACAGCCTTTGACCAGGCTGCATGTTTAAAATGTAGATGTGGTGGTAGAACTGTACTTTCTTCTTGCTATAATCTTTTCTTTGTATTCTAGTAATTTCTTTTCCCTGCTACTCAAATACATTGAGTACTTTATATACATTATTTAAAGGATATATATTATATATATTTTATTGCTTTCTTCTTTTTCTGTCTCCCATCTTAGCTATTTTCTATGCATCTTCCATGCATCTATTTATACATATCTCATTAGAAAACACAGAAGCTGGCTCTTGGAAAGGACTACTAGCTAAATTATGAAAATCCCAGTTAGTCTGACTCTGCTTTTATGTTGATTGAGGAAGGATAAAAGTTCATGAAGTCTCTGAACTTTTAACAATACATACCAGCTTTTTTTAGTTACATTTGATGCCATGAGTCTTAATTAAGGCTGCTGTTAATGTTTATGATGTTTCTCTTTGTAGTCATTTGTTCTGTGGTATATTCTGATAAATTCTGTACTTATGCCTAAGAGTACTTTTGCCATTTGGTACTGAGTACCCATTTTCAATAAATTTGACTGAAGTGTTTTGTTTCAAAGAATAAACGACTGAAAGAAAGCAGATGACTAATTAATAGAGGTGGTTGCAAATGCGTTTCCCCTAAGTTAAGAACCCCAAACAAAAAAAATACTACTGTCTTAGGTGTGAGGATGAGCTTCAAACCATTTTAAAAATAGATTACAGAAAATCAGGCTTGATTAAATATGTCACTTCAAGATAATAAAATTTAGAACTTCAGTTTAATATTGTTGCTGAATATGCTACTTATCATCTTTCAAGGCAAAAACTTCCAGTCCAAGTGCTCCAGTTCTGCGCTGAAATCTTTTTACCAAGCCTTGCATTTCATTACAGTTAGAAAATAGGAAATCTCTTCTGTTATTTGAGGGGAAGGCAACAGCAAAGTTTTGAAATTCTCAAATGTATTTATTTGAAAAATAGAACATGAAACAATTCATTACAATTATTAGAAGAGTTATTTAAAAAATACAGTATTTTTATGATGTTAGGTATTGCTTTAGATGTAATATTTATGTTTTCTACATATGTTCTCAGAAGCGAGATCAGCTACAAGATGAGGAAGAAAGAAAGAGCTCCTGGGTTAGTCAGGAACGTCAGAAAACACTGGACAGACTTCGCACATTTAAACAGGTAACAGAAGAAGACTTGTCCTATTTTTATGCTTTTTTTTTTCCAGAATAAATTTTCACTCTTCCCAGGACAAGTCTATACTATTTGTTAGTTTGTTCTACTAGGTAGTTAATTACTCTTCGGAAAATTTATCACAAAGTATGGCGCTGGTTGTAGCAAATCTCTATCATCTTATCAGTACCATAATAAGCTTCTGTTCTCCTACATCTACACACTGTGGCAAGGCATTTAACAGACTTTCCTAGGAATGTAATCCAAATGGTATTTCCTGCAAGGAGCATTGCCATCTGGTAAAGTTGCACCACCACTGACTTCAGAACATCCGTCAGTACCTGTCCCTTCCTGTTACAATCTATTAGAGGAAAGTTTTTGAGTGCTATGATTCACATCTAAAGCCAGTGTTTTAGGCTGGAGTGGTCTTTGTTGTGAGGAGAGTCTTTGAGCAGCTTTGGGGAAGAGAAGCAAGAAGGAATTTTAAGAAAAAACAGTTTTGAATGTACTGTTTATTTATGAAATCCTAATCTTAATTTATATGCATCCCTAGACCAGTCATGTATAACTTATGGCTAAACTCAGAATTGAAATCAGAAAAATGTATTATATGTACATAAAGGTAAGAATATATTTGCTTTGGTTTTATGTCTAGAGCAATATGAATGAAAACAATAGATGAATTCTACTGGTTGGAAAAGCAAGCCTTAATGACAAGTATTCAGTATCTAAAATAGTCTTCTATATTTACTTACCTAATTGTAATTAACTTTTATACTCCAGCGGTACCCTGGCCAAGTAATACTTAAATCAACCAGACTACGACTGGCTCATGCAAGAAGAAAATGTGCAGCCAGCTCAGCACCCTCTGTAGATCAGCCTCAATCTTTGCCAGCAACCATACAAATCCAAGAGAAAAGTGAAGAGGTGGAAGTGGAAAATGCAGTTCAGCCTTTGCAAGTGCAGGAATCCACGAGCTTAGAACAACTTCAAGATATCTTGTTACCTCCCAGCAGTGTTACATCTGAACTGCCTCAAGTTAGTCCTTCTCCACTCATCAGTACTGAGCTACAAACAGAAACTGTTAGTGTAGTACCACTTCCACCCCCTTTGCCTCCACCACCTCTGCCTCCACCTCCACCTCTGCCCTCCAAGGAAGATACCACCAAATCCTTGGAGAAAAGCGGCAGCTTTGTCAAACGTCAGAGTGAAGAGAAGGGAGTCCAGCACTCTTCCAGTGTCCCAGCAGCATATCTATTTGACAGCAGTCAACTAGTCAGTGCCAAGAAGAAGCTTAAGAAGACAGGTGATCTAGAGGGTTTACAGAGAAGGAGAGGTAATGTTTGCATTCCTGTGCATTTAGTTGTAATGTATATCTATTCCTCTGCTGTATTGCTATATAGAAAAGTCTATGCTGTGATTTATCATTAATGTATAATCATTAATGACTTAAAGAATATTGGCAACTTTTGACAAACTAATTGTAGCATCCTTACAACAGCATAATATATACATGTTTTTTGTTTAATTGAACAACTTGTGAAACTGATTATGTGAAACTCCATATCAAATCAGCTAGAAAATGTAGCTAAAAGTTGTTTTAAAGAACCCTTCCCTATCTTGCTTACAGATAGCTTCACCTGAGGGTGCAATGTTTTGTTTTGTTTGTTTGGTTTTTTTTTAAAAACAGCATTTTAAATAATTTATGTCCTAATAAAAGAAGTATTGTCTTGGGACATAGGAAACCTTGAGAATGTTTTCTTCAAGGTTTCTTCAAATTTTCATAGAAAAATCCACAACTTAAGTCATGTTGAGAGCCAAATAAGAATATACGCATTTAACTGTAGTTGAGAATTAAAGTTACAATAAATCAGCTAAGCATGTAACTTCATTAGAGTCTTTGCTGGTAAGTAAGTAGGGTAAGGACTGAGTTGGTAGATTTGTTACAACTTCGCTGAGTGACTGTGATACCTACTTTTAACTATTTATCCCTTATATCATATATAAAATGGGGAGGTGGCAGCCAAAACTATTTTTAGATAAGATGTGCAATATTAGGGTGGAGTCTTTTTATGAGAATTGGATATAGAGTTTTCAAAAGCACTGAACTGTTGTACTGAGGAAAGTGCCTGATGCAGGCCGTGATTTGCTATACTGTAACACGGCTTTTCATTGGAAATTCTATTTGGGTTTGTCAATTATAACTGCAGGAAACATCCCTCAGTTGACGTTTTTCTTCATGCATTTAGGATTGGAGTCGTTTTTACCAATCAGACAGAAATGAGTTTTTAGTGTTCCTCAAATGATTGAAATACCTTGAAACAACTGCATAGTTACAGACTTAAGCTCTTAGGAGTCTTGCAAGTCACAAGCACAGCGTCTCAAGTTCATTATAAATACTGACGATGCTGTGCTTTTTTTTTTTTCCTGTTTTCTGATACCTGCATTGTTTCCTTTTTATATAAAACATAATTTATGTGTGCAACTTGAAATACATCATAAAATGACAAACAGAAAAACAAGTTATATCTCCCCTCTTAAGAGTGTCATTAATGTTAGCAGCTGTACACTGTGGATTTTGAAAGATAGATGTTCCAGATCTCTAAGCAGCTTCAGAGATGTCAGCCTACAACAGATGAGTGCTTAACAGTCTTTCCTTTCTCCTTCAAATGTGCAATCCATTATCTTCTTCCTTTTCCTCATGTCTGTTCCAGTTGTCTGAGCCATTAGTCATCTGGACAAGGTCCACTTGTAAATACAAAGGAGGTTTTAGAATGAAAAGAATTGGAGCTGGATATTCAACTGTTGACAGATATGTGCTAGTGTTTCTAACCGAACTGTACTGTTTATTGTATCACATTCTCTGACATAGAAATCTAACCTACCTGTATCTCTTAAAAGAGCCAAAGCCCAATCTTTATTTCTCCAGAGAATTAGCTTCAGATTGGTCATAAAGGAAGAATGTGTGATAAAGTATATGCTCTTCTCTCAAAATTATAAAGGAAAGTAATCTGTGCAGGCACATTGTAACTAGGTGCTTGTGCATATCTTAATCCAAACGAGCAGGAAAATAAACCCTGTGGCAGTTGGCTGTACTGCTTCCCTCACTGGAATCCGTTAGTACTTATAGATTAGGTAAAACTGGCCACAGAATGCAAGTGCTGAAAATGTAGATTCTCCTCCTGTTGCTGCACAATCCAGTACCTGTTCGCGACGTAAGTTTCCAAGTCAAGAAATACAAAGTAATGTGCACTTTCATTATGTTTTACTCGTTGCAGATATTTTGGTTTTCCTGACTTGTGATAGGAAAGCCATCTTCAGAAAGCTTTTCTACTTACCTATTACAAGGTTCTTTTGGTTCAGAAATTATAATTGTTTGTATAATCTAGTTTTGACCTGGTGATAGGGAAGATAAACTTGGAGGCTAATACAAAAATAGAGGTGCAGAATGATGAAATTGAAACTGCAGTCTCCTTTATACATGCTATACTATATATGCTGTTGGATTATTACATTAATTGCATGTGGCTAATTTTGGTTGTGTAAGAAACATAAATAGCTACTGAATAAATTCAGTAGAAATGGTACTGAAGGTATTTTGATTTTACTGCAGTGAGTTCCCCGATGGACGAAGTGCTGGCTTCTTTGAAGCGTGGGAGCTTTCACTTACGAAAAGTGGAGCAAAGAAGTCTCCCTCCTTTCCCTGATGAAGATGATAGCAATAACATCTTGGCACAGATCAGGAAAGGAGTGAAACTGAAGAAAGTGCAGAAAGATGTGCTGAGAGAATCCTTTACAATTCTGCCTGATACTGATCCTCTGACAAGGAGCATCCATGAAGCATTGCGACGAATTAAAGAAGCATCACCTGAATCAGAGGATGAAGAGGAGAGTTTGCCTTGCACAGACTGGGAAAATTAACCTGTAATTAAATCCATTTAAGAATACATATATATTTCTTCAACACTTTTTTTTAAAAACAGCAGCTGCTAAGCCTCAGGTCATGCATTATAGGATACGTAGTATGAATGTGACTAAACTGTGTGATGTCCAGTGTGATAAAATATGCACATAGGAATTTCGTATCACTGACTTTTTGAAGCGAATTAGGGTTTCTATTAAGGGAAAGTTTTTGAAGACAACATCTTAGTCTGTTATTGTTTGAATATTTCTGCTGAATACTGACAGGACAGATGCTATAAAAAGCTTGGTTTCATTTAGGAAATTTGAATTGAAGGGACTGTTTACAGCTTTAAAACTTTAAAAAAGCTCTTAAGTAGCAAAGCAAAAGCAGCACAATCACTCTTGGACATGTGCTATTATTATCTTCTAATTACTTCTGGCCTTGTAAAAAATGTAATGTTTACCACTTCAGACTGAATAGCTCCAAGTCAAGGATTGTAGATTTGACTGCTGAAATCTCATTGGCTACTCTCAGTGACTCTCAGTAATCTCAGTGACTCTCTTTGATAGCTTGATTTCTGTCTGTGAACACTCTGAATTTCTAGACTATCAGTAGTATATGTACAAGTATAATTTATACTTCTGCTCCTTACACAGATCCCATGAATTTACTTAAAATGAAGCTACAGTGCCTGAAAGTACTTATGCTAGGCTTCAGCAGATGAAGTTAGAACTAAACAGAGATTGGCATTAGATTCCAAAATTAAGGCTGCTTTAGCCTTAATTTTTGATTACAGCAGCGGCATACAGCACTGTTCTTCTGTGGTGGTTCTTTTCTGTTACTGGCTTGTAGTTGAGCTTAAGTCTGAATAAGAGGTCCCCCTACATGTATTTGTGAATATTTAAAATCTGGAGGGAAGAGACAATCTCTGAACAAAAATTACAGATCTGTTTAAAAATAAAAGGCTATTTCAAGAGTATGGAAGATTAGTGTTTACTATCCGTGCGACACAGCTAGAAGTAAGTAAGGGATAATCATTTTTTATGATTTCCATCAGGCAGTTCTATGCTGGTTAGTTTTTATCAGTTGTCACTCTTCAGATACAGTAAAATGCTACAGCTGTTGGTGTTGTAGCGCGTCACCAACAATGTGTTGGTGGTGTAGCACATCATCTGCTGAACTGTGCACTAATAAGCTATTTTCAAATAACTATACTTAAAAGTTTTAGAAAAGAAAGTACATTTTGCATTATTTTTTTTCCCCCTTGGAAAGTGTCAAGGGGAAGATCATCACTATGAGAGTGGTGAGGTGCTGGCACAGACTGCCCAGAGTGGTTGTGGATGCTCCATCCCTGGAGGTCTTCAAGGCCAGGTTGGATAGGGCCCTGGGCAGCCTGGTCTAGTATTAAATGTGGAGGTTGGTGGCCCTGCCTGTGGCAGCGGGGCTGGAGATTTGTGATCCTTGAGGTCCCTTCCAACTTGGGCCACTCTGTGAGTCTGTGAACAATCATAATAAACTCTTGCTGAAACTCAAAGCTCCGAAATTTTACATTATGAAAACTCCCACTATCACAGACCATCAGAAATCAAGTCATAGGTATAAGAAAAGGCTTGCCTTCAAATTGACTTGGTTTTCTCAGTGCAATTATTTTCTTCGTTTCCTATATCACTTAGCAAGAGTATTATTTAACACTAAAGAATATCTGTAGGTATATACATGTTTATATCCAGAAGTGACTTCAAATATTCTTAATCCAATTGGTGAGCTTCCTAAGCACTTTCCATTGGAACTGCATTCTCACAGAAGTCCTACAAGTACATTACTGTACTGTATAAATTAACATTTTTCTCGTTATCTTTTACAGCCCTTTAGGCATTTCAGAGCATTGGTTGAAAATCACTGCTATGCGGTACCTGTAGTGCACCAGCTCACATCATCTTTTAAAGCAGTACTGACCTGAAGTATCCTGTCAGTTTCCAGCTACGGCCATTTCCCATTTAAAAATGCTCATCTGACAAACACTGAACTCACAAACAGTGAAATCAGTTGGACCGAAAGCAGGGTGCAGTGCTTGAGTTCTGAGTGTGTTTCTTGGGAGTTTTTCACCCATCCAGAACCTGCTTTCTCTTAGTAGCATCTTAGTCTATTAAGAAAATAATCCTTTTCTCATGAGATGAGACTTAGACAGATTTGACTGAAGAATGGTTGTACAAACCGGCAACAGATCAGAAATGAAAAACTGGCCCATGCTATCAGTTTGTGAAATAATCTGCTAGAACAGAAAGTCTGAAACAAATTTGTGTTGAAATTCAGCAGAATAAATGATTTTCACATAGATGAATGCTTGAACATCTAGCCTGATTACAGAAGAGGAGTAGAGAATAAGAGCTTTCAAAATAGTACTTTGTTTTTACTATTATAAGTTATTACTGATATCAGTTTGCTACTATGCTTTATTAAGAAAGGACTGATATACTGATTTTTATCTGTAAGATCTGCATATCCAAAAACAGTTGCATAGGAATTTTAGGTTCAGCAGTTATATAAAAGAATTTTTGCAGCTGCTTTACAAATTTTGCTTAGTATGTATGCATCCTTATAGACTAATGTGATTATTTGCCTTAAGAATGGAAGCTAAATCTATGTTTATCAAATGCCAAAAAGTGTCTTAGAATATGCATAGTAGATGGGAAAATATTAATGCACACTGAAGTAATTTTCTTAATTATTGATGTTTGAAGACAGTCGTAATTTCTGCAGGAGACCTAGTCATACCTTGTATTATCTACTGTGCAAGTTAACTTCTGTCCAAAGTTATGTGATTGCCTTTTTTTAAAAGCAGTTCCTTCCGTACCTCAGTCTAAGCCATGTACAGTAATGCTGAGGCACTCCTTGTATCTGAGGTACAACTGAACAATCAGCATAAATGTGCAGTGGATTCTGTGTGGGTAAAAAAACAAAACAAGATTTTTGGTTATCAGAGGTATCCCAAGCTTTTATAGTACACAAAGATGGCAAGAGTACTTTCAGAGTACTGTGTAGTTGCAAAGCATGGGTTCCTGGGAGTGATGGACAGAGTTACTGGGTGAAAAAGTCATCTTCTGTTCTCTATAGCCTTTTAATCCAGGGCTTAGGTGAGTGTTCAATGGAAAAATACCATAGGGAAAAGGAGATCCGGTCATACTGTGTGTTAAGGTGTCATTAGCTTGGGAGCGGTATTGCCCTGGGAACAGAGAGAATCTGGGCTTCTTCTAGACACAGATCAGATTTGCATGTTGGACTTGCCTAATACGTTGATCAGGGAGGACTTGTAAAGCTCTTTAGCTTTTCAGATGTTCCTGTTTTGTTTTTTTTTCCCCAAACAGGTGATATACAGCCACTGAAGGGAGAAAGGAACCCCCAGTTGAAGACCACTTTTCCTCTTCATTTTGAAAATGCAGAGCCAGCAGTTTTGACCATCAGTTCCGCAGGCGGCTTTTCTTTCACAAAGATATAGTCTTTCTTTGGCAAACGATTCAGCATCTGGAAAAAATGGCTTGAAATGTAAATTTTTTCAGGTCATTTTTTTCATTATTTGTTCTAAAAATTTTGGTTTGAGTAGAAAGCTAAGTTGTTTTGACATGCATTTTATGTAATCAAGAATGCCTGACTCTTAAGCACTTTTCATATTTGTATTAGTAGTGTGTGGCCAGTTGTCAATGGTTTACGGGCTGGTTCTTCTCCTCTGGACAGGCACCCAGAATAGGAGCGGTAACACTTTTAACTCCAACTGCACTACATAATGTTATGTGGAATACCAGTAACCAGAAATCATAAAACCGTGATGCCAGTTAAGTGGAGAGAGCATTTTGAGCTGGGAGAGCATTTGCTGTTAAAGTAACTGTGATCTGGCTGAAACAACAAAACAGGTATTAGAAGCTAGCCCTTCCTGCACTGAATTGCAGGACTGCTTGAAACTGCTTGAAAGCCAGTTAAGTAGGTCCTCACAGGAAAGTAGCAGTGATATTACAGAAAGAGCAGGGTTCCTTGTTGCACCACGGTAGCTGAAATTCAGTAATGTGCAACTATCACTTTTTTTCTTCTTAGTTTGAAGAAATGTATGTCAGTATGAAAAACAGCAAGTGGCTACAGCATAATGAGTAGTAGGAGCTGAATTCAGAACATCTTTAGGATTGTGTTTCCAGCAAGATGCATTCATAGGAAGACATACTGGCAGCACCATTTTAGAAGGTCATTTGTAATCTTAAGCTTTTCTAACGTAGACATTTTCATGCTTTTTTAAAATAATTTTCAGCTGTGTTAAACCAAGTATACTTTATCATTTGTTGTAAGAAGCAATATTTTGTAATTTCATACTCGGAATTATTTTTCTCTTTGGCATAAAAGGCTTTGTTTGAATACTGTAAGCAGCCTTCTTTTAAAAAAAGATCAAAGCACTTAAGCATACTTGATATTTCAGTTTTGAAAATAGGCTTTTCTTGCTTTTGTTTTTCTTGTTATTCTCCTCAGTGGCTGCAGAAGTGTTTGTACTTCATAGCCAAAGGCCTGCTGGCTGGAAAAAAAAAAAAAAAAGGTTTCCTTTTGTTCATGACTTTTTTAGGAAACAAGGAAAGTTACAACTTCCTCTGCAGTGAAATGCTTAGAATTAATGCTAAGCTTGGTGTCTGATGGCTGCGGACAGCTGCACTGAGAATGTGTATCACTAGGGTGAGAGGTGTCAGGGGAGAGAGAGCCTTGGAACGTCCAGAAGCACCGTGTGATACTACAGTCAGCCTGCTAAAATGTTAGGAAAGCTGAATTCTCACCAGCATTTTACTTGTATTGGTGTGACATGCTCTGCGTTTGAGAAGTACGCGGTCTGTGTCCTTGTGTAGTTCGTTCCATTCACCATTCCCCTTGTGGGAAAAAAGCAACTACTATGGGGATAGTGTTTTGTTGGTTTTGTTGTTCGTTTGTTGTTTGTTTTGTTTTTTAGAGCAAAGTTATGCTTTGCTGCTGTCATACAACGGGACACGTGCTGTGTCAGTGTTCCTGGCAGGACGTTGCATGTCTTGCTGTTTAGTTCAGTAAGCAGGAACAGAAGCACTCTCTTTAGTAACAGGTTACATAAACGTGCGGGAGCCTCAGAGGTTGGACCTGTCAGCTGTTCTGCTGTGGCTGTCCTGAAATTAGAGCTTGATTGGACCCTTGCTATTGACAAGCATTTTCTTAACCTCGTTGCCTTATTTATGGTAAGTGGACATTCATTCTTTGAGCACCCATGAGTAGAGTTATTTCAGAGCTGTATTGATTTTTGCCATACGTATTAGTTGTCAGGTCTATATGCTTCTCTCCTGAGATCAGTTCTATGGCACACTTCATACTGACTTTTACAAGGACCTACAGCTACAAGGCATATTACTCTTAAACTGCTTTTCTGAACTCAGTTGATGATGTGGTTGTAAGCAAACACTGTGCTCATGCAGGAATAACAGTGATTTTGAAGTTTATCATAGTCATTGGACGTTCGTTGCCTGTACTGTAAGTGGTGTATTTTTGCTCTGCGTTTGTTTCACTTCCAGTCACACCACACTTTGAAACCAAGTTAAATAAATTTTTGGCCACAGCACAAAGCAGAATTTGTTGTAGAATGATAATTCAGGTTATACAGTTCATCTGAATCTTAGTGCTGTATAAGTAGTGGTGATTGAGCAACGATGCCAGTTTTTCCTATTTTCCAGCCTGCATATTCATTCCTTACAGTGTGCATATGGGACTCCAGCAAAATTTGAGGTCAAGAGAAAATATCATTCTGAAATATAGGCACAGTGGTCCCTTTGCACAGTGTTTGTGTCTACAGTTTACGGTTGTGTTGTGATAAATATAAGTAGCTCAATGCTTTACTGTACTGCAGCTTTCGGATTTATTTGCCGTGTGGTATGTCAGCTTTGCCTTGAATGTGTGCATGACTGAGAAAAATTACTGTCCTTAATCTGGTTTATATTTAGTTGAAATCTTAGATTCCTGTAATAGCTTAGTTTATAGAAACGGATTTCTCATAGGAGCAAGTATTTTATGTGCACACAAAGAATAGTTGTTGTGCAGAGCACAGCAGCTTATATCAGTTCAGAACTGCCATCTTCCACATGGAATGAAATGGTATATCCCGCACATACTGCGGGGAAAAAAACCAACCCCAAATCCTAGGTTTTAATATTAAACAAGTCACTAGATGTCACAATTTCACATCCCCACCGTGATACAGAAATTGTGCACGTGTGGTGTGCAGGCTAATGCATCGATCTTCCCATCCTTCTCTGCGACATGACAGTTTGCAGGGGGGTGGCGGGACCAGCAGATGGGGAGAGTGTGGTCACAAGAACCTTACGGGACTTCTGACAATCCTGCAGATCTGGCTCTTCCATAGCTGATAGAAGCACTAGTGAATGTGTTGGTCCTTGAGAAACCATAGGAAGCATCATCACCGGGAAATCATTTAGGCATATGCAAGGAAAGAGAACTTCCATGAAAAAGGCCTTTCTACGTATCACTGATATTTTTCCTTTCTGTCTGGGCTTTGCTGTGGCGGTTGCATCCATCTGTTGCTTGTTGTTGATCTTAAGCAGTCTGCCAGCTCTTGTGCTTTTTACATCTTTAGGAACTTGCTTTTGTGCTTCTGGTTAAAGCTGTTCTGTATGGTATGACTGATCCATCGTGCTAAGGAGGTGGAATGTGTGTTTATTGTGCAAATGCTATCTGAGGACTGAAACACCTGTGAATGAGAACAAGAAATGAAAAACAAAACTTGTAGGTAACCAAAGCATCAGACAGATAGGAAGGCGTTCATCAGAAACTGTATCTGCATCAACATGTATTTTCCATTCTCTCATTCACAGAGGTTCCAGATCCCTTAGAAATGATTGATACTCTTAGTGTGTTCACTTTCTTTTCGTGCCGTAGTTATTTTCCTTAAGCATCACTTTTAAGGTTTGCTAAAAACTCTGACAGTCTGCGTCCTACACCAGGCACCTGTAAAATAACTTAGTATTATTATATATTGTGTTTGTTTGGTTTTTTTTGTGGCTGCATTGGGGATAGAACTCAACTTACTTCACTATGTTATTTGTAAAGAATCATTTTGATATATAAGCACTATATTCTGTAATGTCTAATATTAAAGTAATGACAGATGTGTTGTTGAAATGCAACTTACTGAGAGGAGGAAGCAGAAACTGTCATTGGTCAATGTTCCCCTCGCTTGTTTGTTGCACTGAATTTCAAGAGTGTAATTTGTAAATCGATTTTGTTCACGTGTGTAATCAGATTTTATTTTCATTGTAATGCTTATGTAATTAACTTACCTGTGTATATTTCTGGTAATGATTCCATAAGCATGGACAATATATTGTTATGTTTAGCACTACAGAATTAACGTTAAGAACAAGCAAAGCTTATTGCTAAGGAGCAAACGGAGCACCTTACTGGGAGAGCGCGCTGTGATTTCAGTGCCGCGGGGCTGACAGACAGGAGGTCATTCCAAACTTGACTGCAAATTGCTCTTCAGTGTAGTAAGCACATTGACACACCGCTACCAGTGCTCTAAGAAGCACAGCAGTGGCTGTTTTTAACCTATAAATATACTGTAATTTAAAATTTTCCTATAAAACGAGTTTATATTTAATTGCTGCCTAATACATGTACTTAAAATTAGGATTTTTAGCAGGGCTGAGGGTGGGTGGGCATGCCGGTGTATTTCTGGGAGGGGCTGTTGTATATAAGTTTCTTTGCACTTCCCGTTCAGTTTAACTGTTAACCCAAACCCAGCTCTGACTGCGACATTTGCGTACGTTATTGTGATGGAGGGCACACCTTCTGTGGCCCCGAGCTTCAGCATTTGACAAGGAAAGGTCTTTCCATTCAAATGTGAATACTCTGATGTACCTCTAACATGGAAATGACCAGGCAATGAATTTTACTCTGCTGAACTCAAGATGACTGTAGAGTATTATTTAAAGCCAGTATCTGAAGCTGTTAACCAGCATTTGGAAAGAGTCAGAGGGACGATTGCCTTTTGGTGAGTGCAGCCCTAACTCTGCAGCGTTGTCACTGCAGAGTCTGTTACCTGTTCCGTACTGTTCTGCCTTAGGTGGCTTTGACTTTCAGATCCTTTCAGGAGCACTTTTGATTTCTGAATTGCGGAACAGGTGTTGGGGATCAGGGACACTCACTCAACATCTCCCAGCGTGTTACTGTGCTTGCTGTATGTGTTGGATTTAGTCTTACGTATTTACAGATACATCATCGCGACATCCAAGGAATTCGGATGGCTGCAGATTGTCTCGCATGAATGACATCAGTAAAGGTTAATGATGTTAACTTCTTTTGTTTGGTTTTTGTTTTGTTTTTTTTTTAAACCTGTTGAATAAACGAGAAATAATCAAAACCAGTTTGCCATTCACTAGCTTTGTGCAATATTACCGGTAGACTCGAACACTAGTGCTTGGCAGTAAGGAAGTCCTTTAACACCGTTGTATGCAAAGAAGACGTGTTAAATGCGTACTTTATTGTAAATGACTCTGCAGATTTGCTATACCTAAAAATGCTCAAGGCTATAAAGTATTAGGCAACAAGTATCTCCTGAAATAAAAAAGGTAAACTGAGCAATACCTAAGAACTAAAACAACTGTAACTGTCTGCCTTTTGCTCTCTTTTTCTTTAGTGCAGTTTCCCTGCCATGCCAGTTTCTTTTTTTCTTTTTGCTGTGTATTTCATGTTTTTCTTATCATAAAGATTAAACCTGTACACAAAGTTCTGAACTCACCTTCTTGTACATGCGATGTAACATCATACTCACAGTTTTGGTGCTTACAAATGATTCCTTTTTTCTTTATTAAAGGATATTTATTTGACCACTGTTTCATTTGAGTACATGGCGATGTCGAGAAAATGAAAAATAAAAGTAGTGCGGTTCGGTTCCTACAAAAAAAAAGAAATGATCGTCCTTTGGTAAGTTTCTGATGTTGCTCTTTCAGTTCCTCGAAGCTGCCCAACCGCCAGTACTGGCAGACAGTGATGGCTGAGCTGCACCGCCGCAGGGAATAATTCCACCGGTGCAATGCCTTTGTAAACTGCTGCATAAATAAATCAGGTGCGTGGGAGAACCCTGCTCTTCAGTAGTGCAGGCTAATTGAGCTTAAGTGCAAACACAAAACTAGTTACCGTCGCCTAATGAAAAGACAAAAACTCTTTATGAAATGAGCAGATGTTTAAACTCGGGAACGCAGATTGCTCAGATCCCTTGTGGTTCTCCTGCCCCTCGGAGCACAGCAGCCATCGCCTGGGGGCAGAGCAGCCTCCAGCTGTGCTACCTGTTAAAAGGTGAGGGGGGTGGCGGTGGTGATGAGAGACAGCAGGGCTGGAAACATCTGGCTTCACTCCTTGCTCTTTTGGGTGCCGGCAAGATGTGGTTTGAATGGCCTCACATCACAGCAGGGCAGGTTCAGGCTGGTTATTTGGAAGGATTTCTTCTCAGAAAGTGGTGTGGTGTGGAAGTAGTACTTAGGGGTGTGGGTTAGTGGGCAGTAGGTGTGGTAGGTGGGTGGCTGGGTGAGATGATCGCAGTGGTCTGTTCCAACCTGCGTCCTGCTCTGCAGCAGAGCGCAGAGATGCTTGGGGGTGGTTGTTTCCATCAGTGCCTGCTTTGGTATCGGAGGGAGCAGGTAAGAGCCTGCTTTTCAGTCACTCATATTCCTGTGGGCTGGAAGTTGGTCTAGTGTGTGCATCAGATCTGCAAATCAGTGAGTGGTTCTGGATGCGCTTCCACAGCAGCAGTACCCAGTGAGGCCCAAATGACTGCACAGCACACAGGGCAGATGGGAGATGGGCAGAACTGCCTCTTTTTTTTCTTTTTTCATCTTATGTGTCAGACAGAAACGTATGTTGTAAATAAACAGCACTGGGCCCTGTTCCACCTCACGCTTAACAAACAGCCCCTGTCACACAGGGGTCATGGATGTCTGAGGCTTATTCCTACTCCAGCAGTCAGCGCTCAGCAGAGGGGCTGTGGGGAGGGAGAGACTTAAAAACATGGAGCAAGTTTGCCAGAGCTCTGTTGTTTGGGTGTTGTTTTTTTGCCAAGCTTTTCTCAGCAGTCCTTGCTGCTGCCTCCTGCTTTGCAGGTTTTTCCTTCCTGCTGCAGGAGGGAGGCGACAGTGAGCAGACCACGTACAGCACAGAGAGCCCATCTGGGGCTAATGCTGTGATCGTTTGTGATGCATTTTTATCTGTCAAGATAGAGCAGCGTAATTAACCTAACTGTAAGTGTTCTCTGTAAAACTCGAATCCCGCAGGCCATGCAACTTGCAGGCATTGCTCTAGGGAATAGCAGGTGATGCTCCAGGGGCATCACCCACAATGGTATCTGCACAGCTGGGTTCAGCTGTGGCTGCAGGCACCGTGTTTTCCACTGGCAGAATTGTGGACCCACCACCTTGTTGCTGCTGTGCCATCCCCTTCTCCCCATTGCTCTAAGACTCAGGTCTGTCTCTTGAGTTTGTGTAAACCTTGACCCCCCCACCTCAGCTCAATAGAAGGCAGTCCAACTCCCTCAGCACTGAGCCTTGGTAGCTGGACAAAGGCAGGCGGACCTGCTGCCTGTCTTCATTACAGGTGCTCTCTTCCTTCATCAGTCAAAACTCTGGCACCAATCAGAATAATTGCACTCCAGCCCCTGTATCCAACACCTTCTCCCTTCCTCCCCACTGTAACTGATTGCTGTCTGCGTTGTGTGCTGGGGGTGTGCGCTGAGATAACTGCCTGCGCTTGCTTCCCACTCACCACGTGGACTTGCTTTCTCTGCACATCTCACTACATGTGTCCTACATTGCTTGTGTGAGGCCAAGAACATCCACGGTCTTTCAAATATCATTTATTCTTTCGTTCATTTTTTAATCTTTCTTTCTAACTTGCAACACAATCCCTCTGCATATTGCTTTTTTGAAATTCACAGGAATAAGAAACTTGAAGAATCATGCAATTCATACAAAACATTTATATTGGCTACACTTTTTCTTCATATTTTATTTCAATCCCCATTAAATTCCAGCAGGAATGTATCTGAGCTCTGAGTGTACAAAGTCATCAGCGCATGCTCGAACTGCCATGCATGTTACCCGCACAGTGTAGACACAACGGATGCTGTATGAACTGACTTAATGTGAAGCACCATGAGGCAATGGCCATTCTTTTCCCACCCCCACCCCCCCCCACACACACTTGCTGTGAGCAAACCGACATCTGGAGCAGACGGAGACCCACAAAAAACAGCTTGATGAGCCCCTCCACGCTGCGCTGGGATTTCAAAGAAGTGTTGGAAAAAAAGAAAATGGCCTCAAATAGACATTATAAATAGACCACGCAGCCCACCCCCTCATCACAGGAGCACATACGCCTGTGTTTGCCTGAGGGCTTCTACTGGTGGAAGGTTTCCTGAGGGCTTCTCTTGCTGGGAGGTCGCGGACTCCCAACAATCCGCACAGTGCCAAGAGGCCGAGGGCCAGCAGCGCCTGAGCAGAACCGCCAGCCAGCTGCTCCTCGTCCCGCCCACCATCTCCACACCAACCAGCCTTTCTCACCCGCCCGCAGCAGCCCGCTCGCATGCCCGCCATCCCGCTCCTCTGCTCGCCTTCACGCTGCTGGGCTGAGCTGTTGGCCACCTCCTCCGGGGCGCGTGGCAGCAGATGGGGCCGAGAGAAGCGAGGTGCACATTGCTGGTGGAGTCAATCAGCACGTGCATGTTGTGGGTGATGCCAAAGGCAAAACTGGTTATGCTTGATTGGGCAAATTTCTGTTCAGGATATGAAATTTTGTCTCTTTAAAAAGACCAGTGTGTCTGCTCATGCTATGTTCAGGGGAAAGCAGCCGAAGGTTGCCTGCCAGGACATGCTTTGCTCAGATTTGTAAACAATCCTGTCTTATATCTAAAACACTAAAAGCCAGTTGTGGTCCCAAGTCAATACTTGCTCGCATTTCACAGAAAAACAGACCTTCAGTTCTCAGTTTGCAGTAAGAAATGTCGCACAGAAATCCAACCAGCATTTGTCAAGGCTGCTCTACCAGCAGTTTGGGGTGAACCTGTTTACTGCTCCAGTCGCCAGCAGATCCTCCCTGCACTGGGTGCACCGACTGCCTTCAGAAAGTCCTCGCAGGCTGCCAAGTTTCAGGGATGCTCCTGAATAAGTGGCCATGGGCACTGTCCGTACCAGCTTGTTTAAACTGAATGCAGAACTTCAATCCTGCACCCTTTGGAGTTCAGCGTGCAGAAGGGACCTACCTGTTCCCTAGGAGTTCTTTCTGTTTTGTTTTTTTCCCATTAACCCCTCAGCCCCTCACTGGCACAGCAAACCGTGAGTTGCCTTAAAAAAAACATCCTGCAAACACACAGACATACTCTAAGTTGCAATTCCTTGCATCTGCCAAGTCATTCAGTGCAGTGAGGGGCTGATCCTTGGAACACGGTCACCATGGCTGCCAGCTTGGCAAGCAGCAGCAGCAGCATTTCACAGCTGTTTCCAGCAGGGCAGTTCCTCAAGCACTGCTTCCTCCTCCTGGTGCAGCAGATCAGAAGAGGGACTGACAAAACCCATGGCCACCCCATGGCTAATTCCAAGTCAGACAAACCTACAGCTATTTCATCCCATACGTAGGGACGGCATGGGTCTCTGTATGCACAGCACTCACTAATGGGCTGATTGCATGGCCTTCAATAATCTCTTTCTCTTTCCAAGAGGTGTGTGGGGGGGTGGGAAGCGGTGCTTGTCTCAGACCAGCAATAGTTCTGCTGGTCCTAGGGGTACCACTGTGCTGTATGTGGGACCACCACCACCGTGGGCAGACAGCAAGCACCCCCCAAGGCTGCAGGGGCCGCTCGTGCCTGCGGGACACCCGTGCTGCTCAGCTGCATGCTGCCACCCACCTACTCACACCCACTGCAAGGCAGAGCGCTGTGCCTCACTGCATCCACACCGTGCTTCCCATTCCTATCACCGTGTGTTCCCGAGAAACAACTGCTGCAGAAGAGCAGTACATTCAGATACAGAGAAAGCTTATCTTTTACATTTCCACCTATTGATCAGAGGCTGACGTCTCTTTCACAAAGTCAGTTTTACTTCCCCTTTGTTTTCTGCTCAAAGAAAATTCCCATCATCTCTTAAAGAACACAATCCAAAGCTGGAGAACTTTAAGGGTTCTTTTCCCTCTCTGAAATACTCCACTTCCTAATTCTCTGCTCTCATATTTAACATAACTCAGGGGAATCCACACAGGCAGACTGTAGATAGATGTACTGTGTCACTGTGGGTCTCCTCTCCCCTTAGCACTGGGGTGGGTGTGTGCGCTGTCTGAGACAGTCTTGGTGATCTGCTGGGATGGGACTCCTCCTCTCCTGGGTTACCCTGCACAGAAACACGAGCCTTCTCCAAGAACACCTCCAGGTGGCTTTTCTCAGCCCAAGGGAACCATGAGCACCTGGCACTGCTGGAGCCCGCAGTGCAATGAGACGTGGGTGGGAGCAGGGGGGACTCCCAGAGCAGGGATGTGTGGGGGCCTGAACTGCTCACAGCTACAGAAAGAGAAGCACACCACAGATGGATTGAGCTGATGGCAGGAAAGCAGGAGGGGCCTTCAACCACTGCCATGACTGATACCGAACCTTGGGGCTAGTGGAGGTTAAAGAATGGCAGGAATGGTGCTGCAGACTGCTGGGATTTTGGCTTTGGTTACAAAGCAGAACTCTAATGCTGACTTTGAGGAGCCTGCAGCAGTTCTGTGGCAAGCCAGATGTGCTCAGCATCATTCACGTCCTCTGTCCTCTCCTGTACAAGATGTTCTCACCTATCTCACAGCCAGTGGTGCCACGTAAGCAAATCCTTCTGACACCTATGCATTTCCCCCCCCCCAAACCTCTAACATCTTTGACCATTCCTCCCCCTTCCCACGCCTGTCAGCATAACAGCCAGCATTGAAAATGCCGTGGGCTACTGGATGCAATGACCAGCCAATATGAGCTTGTGCAAGAGCAGGCAGGGGGAGAAAGTGGGAATAAACTGCACTGGTCTCTTCGGTCCTAGGATGAGCTGCAGAGGCAGGACCGACATCTGCAAGTCCCTGAGAGGCTGTGAGACCCAGGAGCTGTGGCACCGCACCGCCGTGGGCTGACACCAGGGGCTAGCCAGCACTGCTTCTTGTTCTCAAATGCTTATCAGAACAGGTGAAATCCATCACACTTGTCAGGAGCAACTGGAGTAAGCCAAGGAACTAACTGCGTGAAGGAAAACACAGGTTTCAGGAGATGCCTGTTACTCTGCGGTATGTTCTCTGCTTAGCACCATTCGGAGGTAGTGCACGTATGCAGCATTGTTAAGAGAATGTAAACGACAGTCTGAGCGTTGCTTTGCACAGCCAGGTCCATTTCCAGACCAAACATCTGTGTCACACCGCGCACTTCAGCTGGCACGTTCAGCTATGGAGACTGCACTCGTTTGGCTGCAGTTTCTTCATGCTTTTTTTTCAATCCCCTGTCAACAGCCAGACCTAATCTCTACTGATATTTGGCCTCAAGATCCAAGGTTTTCTCCTCATCCAAATCAACCAAGCGCCTTTACTGACAGCTGGAGTTCTGCAGAGAATTCAGCTCTCTGCCATTTTTCCATTTCCCTTCCCGTGCCGTATTTCTGACAAAAGATTTTCACCTTTGGCCTTTGTGATTAAGCTCCTAACGAACAAGGTGCTCACGGGGCACTGCTCATAGCCACTTTGGTACACAACGTGAACGGCAATAAAACAAAGTAAGGTTCAGCCCCTCACTGCAGGTAAGCCTGGAGTTAGTCCCTAACCGTCAGAAAACAGAGCAGAAAACAGAAACCTTCCACAACTGACAAGATGCATCCCAAAACATTCACTTTAATTGACGCATTGCTCATTCCTGCAGGGTTTTTGTTGAAGGAATTACCCTCAGAATGCCACCAATAGCATTAAACGATACTTATTTGTGTTACATCTGTTTTAGCCCTTTATTATATTTTACCTGAAAATGTTTTTTGTTTTTTTTTTTTTTTCTTTTTTTTTTGTAGAGACTTTATAACAATATTTCTGCATTATCAGTTCATTTTGTTTGCCTCTTTCCTGGTATATGAACCAGGAAAAGGAATCCCCAGTCTGTAACAGACATTAATTCACACATTTTACTTTGTGCACATAGAAAAAAAAAAAAAAAAAAAAAAAAAAGCAATTTCTGGATCATTGAGGCATATGGATTATGAACAAGACACTCCAAAAACCAACTATCTGGACGGGAGTATACTTACAGAAAAAATCTTTTATGTCAAGAGTCAGGATTTCACAACATAACACGCTAATGCAAAATCCAGTAGCACCTGAAAGATTAAGGTAGCTGCTGCTATCACTTGCACATACTTGAAAAGATATAAGGAAAATAAATAAATAAACGAAGAGTAAAGGTACATTCTCCAGAGAACAGCAAGTGTATTTCAAAATAAATTCTGATTTTTCTTCAGCTTTTGTTAGATGTCTGCCAGTTTTGTTTGTTTTTTTCCTCTTTTTTCACTGTAATTCTTGTTGCTCTTTGCCATTTGTTTAACAAAGTTTATGCAATGTGGCTGCTCGCCTCTCCTGTATCAGACTCATGTTCGCTTTTCAACCTGTGGCACACAACAGTGTTCTCAGGTACACACGTCCCCACAGTTTCATCAAAGATAGACACAGTTCGTAACACCTGTCTCTGGGAAAAGTCACGTTTCAAAGAGGAGAACTATTATCTTAGAACAGAACTGGAGAGGCTACAGTAGGCATAACCACCTATGAATGAACTGCAAGTTTCCAATTCTAAACGCCCACCTATTGTAAATAAACATTAAAAATACTCATAGCATTCAGAGTTTATTTATATGTGCACGTAAGTCCACCTTATCCCATATTCACGTTTGACAACTGTTTGGGAATTCAAAGGTGCAGCCCTCGGTAATCGTAAAAAATGAAATGAAGCGTATTCTGCTGAATGAGAAAAGAAATTCTCAAATATCAATTTCCAATTTAAAATTTAATTTCAATAGGAAAATATTAAAAATGTGCACATCTAAATTTTTTTTTCATGTTCTTTATATACATATGTGTGTGTACGTATACATAGAAATACTCATGTACCACACATATTCACAAAATTTAAGTGGAAGTATTTCTGTCCACTATTTTCCCACATGTAAATGACATCATATCTTTAAAAATGTCAATAATAATATCATTAAAAATAATATTACATTTATCCCATCATCAAGTTTCTACTGTTGTTTGTTTGTTGTTGTTGTTTTTTTTGTTCTTTCTTCATCCTTATTATGTCCACTGAGCAATAATTAACGGGCCAGATTCTCCTTGCATTTCCTCCAATGTTATGCCAGCTAAACGCTGCTGACACCACATCAGGGGCGCATCTGGTTTACAGCAGCACACGTGACAGGAAAATCGGGCCCAAACATCCCCAGTTAAATTGAAATCTTGTGATATTTGCTCGCGTGGACCTGATGAAGATGTACACATCACTGCCTAAGATCACCGAAAGAAAAACATGTAGCTCATCACAAAGTTTTCAACCAGTAGCACACTGAATCAAGCTCCTCCACCCCATCAATAAATAAAATAGGTGAGAAAAATACCCTAAAAATATGGATAAAACTTAAACATTGTGTACATTACATACAGTATAATACATGATGGTTTAGCGTTTGGCCTAAACCACTTTCCTGACTAGTCAGGGGACACCTGATAAATCACTGGTAAAGAGAAAAAAAACAATATTTTAGAAATAAAGCACGTATTTCTAATATAAATGAGAACCTGTGTGTATTATATGGTATACACATACAGTACACACAAAAACAAACTTATCTTTTCTAGTTTTCAGTAGCAGTCTGTAAGTGGAGAAAATTATGTTGTACAAATTTATAAGCAGCTAGATTTCATGTTTAACATTCAAATAAACTTGGGGAGCAAACAGTGCATCTTTCAACTCTGAAGTCTGACGCTCATTCATACATTGTAAAAAAGCCCTCTTCAAAATTACAAGCAATTCATTTATGGCAAGAATGTACTTTGATGCAAGACACGTGACACTTGGCTTACCTTTCAGAGTTGGTTTTTGTTGTTGTTGTTGTTAAGTAAATCTATTATATAAAGAAATGTGTGGTTGCCAAAAGTCTGTTAAAATTTTCTCAAAACAACTTTAAGACCTGCTCGTTGAGGATAACTGGGTTCAATTGCTTCCTGCTTTTAAGCTTTTTTGTTAACAGTTGTGAATACTGCCTGGTGTTGTTTCAGTAAGGATGTGATATGAAGACCCATAAAAGAGTAAACACGTCTCCATCATTTCAATTTGTTATGACAGCAAGACTTTTAGAAACAGCTTTCTTGGCTGGACAAGTTCAGTGTCCGAGTAGTCCCTTGCAACAGCTCTTGCCCTTAATGCAGTCTATAATAAATATTGCTCCCCATAAGCCATTATTCACAAAATCTGAAGCTCATGTGACATTCTGAAAAAGCCTCCTGCAGCACAGGCTAACAGTTCATTCAACATAGGTATTTATATATGTAGCAAGGCCAGACAACAAATGACCAGCTATTTCTCCTTATCTGTGCATGTCAAATCTTACATTTAAAATTCTCATTTTTCTTCTTTTCTTTTTCTTTTTTTTTTTTCTTTTTTTCTTTTCTTTTTTTTTTTTTTTTTTTTCCCTCAGGGACTCACCTTGCCATCATTGGTTGGCTTCAACATACAGGTTTAGTGGAAGATAGTATCTCACTGTAATTACATGGAATTCATATGATAATGTAAACCTTACAGTGGACAATATTGTAGAACACCAGAGTAAGCTCCATAAAGAAATACGGTATATCCCAGTATATATATAGATTAAAAAAACAAACCAACGAACAAAAACCAGCTGATCAACCAACTGAAATACCCAAAAGGAAGAACTTTACACAAGCAATTAGGAACTTTGTTTCAATTAAAGATGCAAATCTCTCTCACTCCTGGCAAGAATAAACTGGTAACAGCACTGTTTCTCCACAGCGCAAAGAATCCTGAGAAATTATTAAGAACAACAAAATACGGGGCTGTCATCACTAAGTTCTTGCACAAAACACAGCAATTAAATATCTTAAACAAAGAAAACAGGAGATAACCTATATTGTGTCTTTCACGAAAAAGGGATGTGATCTGGGACACTGGTAATTCTTCCATCGCCGATAATTAGAAAAGGATTGCATTCAATTACTGTTAATATCATTCAAGTTATCTATGGCCAATAAAGTACAAGGAGGTAATTTGTAATTCAAGTTTTTTGTTGTTTGTTGTTTGTTTGTTTGTTTTTCTTCAGCTAGCTACAAGCCGAGTTCTGAATTTTACATTTAAATATGACTCAAATTTAAAACAAACCCTCTCAGAGGAGCATTTATAATTTTGTGCAACTTTGATGCAGAGCCCAACAAAGTCCTATGAAGAGAGACAGTGCATCTTTAAGCTGATTGGCACTGAAATCCCATTTTCTTTAGCTGCATTCTATTAGCTTGGCCAAGTTATCTCGTAATTCTGTTAGTTCAAATATTTTTCCGTCAAGAATTTCTAAAAGTGTCTTCAAGTTATTGCGAAAAGCTTCTTGCTCATTCTGACTTTTCTCCAGACGTTGCTCTAGGTCAGACAGCTGGCCTTCCAGGTCTTTGTTTCGAATTTCTACTTCCTTCAGAGAAAATACATAACATGTTAATGCGTTGTCTACAAAGAGAAAGCAGTCAAACCTCCTCCTGGTATCTGTGAGCTACTTTTGTTTTCAGAACCATTTCTAATCCTTTAAAGTTTCTACGGCACCAAAACTAGAACTCACATTTCTATTAGGACTCAACATCTACCCCTATTCAGCGCATTCTGAATTCGTACTTACAAACACTAACATTCTTAAAACACCTCCTTCCTTTACAGCAGCTTTGCACCTCAAAGCTTTCACAGAGCTGCTTTCAGACCAACACATTTCACCCAGCCTCTGTGCAGATACTCAAAACCCTCCTGGAAATCTCCACGTGCAACTGGCTGTAGGGAACCTGCAGTAGCAGGGCACTGGACTAGGTGGATCTCCAGAGGCCCCTTCTGTTCAATGCAATTCTCTGATTCTGCAACAGAATTTTGGCCACTGGTCTTGAACAGCACAAATGACAGGAATTAGCCCTTGCAGCCAGCACGATAATTATATTAATCCATTTGACACAGATCAACATAGTTGCCAAAGGATTAAAGGAAAAAACTAACTGAAAAAGACTGTTTGTAGGCACAACATAAATGAAAACAGATGTGTGCTTAGGTAATGACTAGCTACCTCACAGCTGAGAGAAACAAAGGAGCTGATTGTCACACAGCCAACACCCACTGCAGGTTATCCTGCCCCCAACCCTGCAGACCAAGCTCTGGCAAGAACCACGCCATGCTGTGCTGTGGGGGCTCAGCACCCTGAGACCCTGAGACCTAGCAGCCATGTCCAGGGTGAGCTGGGGAAGTCCCTGCTGGGATGACACAGTCCTACCCATAGCTCATGCAGAACTGACTTAGTCAGTTTCTATTAATTATTAATCTCTGGAAAACACTACTTCCTAACTGTTATTTTTGACCCTCACACATCTTCAGCCTTGATTAGCGTTAGTGATTTTTATAACAATACTGAATTGAAAATTCATGTCCTGCTAGCATGCAGCCTCCTGCTGCACATCAGTTTGCCTCAAAACCATTCCCTATTAATGGAAGAAAAGGAGAGGTATCCATGTAGTACCATCTGTTCCTTTAGTTGTATCATTTCCCTTTATACGCAGTTAATCTCATCTGACAATATGACACTGATGATCCATTCCGACCCTGGACTTTGTTTTTAGATGCTCTAATAGAAGACGTAATAACTTCTTGTATGTTATTTCCTTTCAGAAAATAAATAAAATATTAAGAAGTCATGTTTGTTATTTGCACTGCATGGATCTCTTGGGGAAGTCAGAGAAGGATCAGAATATTCCGACCATACACAACAGCTATACTTAGGGATCAGGCACAGTAATAAAGATATCTTATCATGAGAGTCACACTCATCGTGACTCATTCACATTTCTTAACTAATGAAATTATTAGTTAAAAAGGGCCCTGATATTTACCCTGCGCAGTGACAGCACACTGCTACCTACTGCAATTTGCCTATTATTGGTTTCTAATTAATTCCCAGACACAAGTGTGTCAGAAATGCAAAATATCTTGAAATAGTAATTTTTTGGACAGTGCTTTTCATACAGGCTGCATTCCAATTAGTTACGTAATCCATATTTTAGCACAAGATGGGAAAACAGAAATCAGAGGAGAAAGGGATACAGACCCTAGAGACAATCACCCTAAAAACAGGCAACAGGTCCACTACATTAACACATGTGGGATGGTCACTCTGGGGCTATGGATGAAAACACCATTTCTGTGACATCACAGACATAGGGTGAAGGATTCAGAGAAGGCTGTTACTATCAAAGCAAGGGGAGTGCTGCAGTGAGCGAAGATTCAAGACCTTTTAAAAGAGCTGCATCTGGTCAGCTGGTCAGCAACAAGCTTGATCCTGAAGAACATCAACTTTTATCTCTTAAGACAGCTTTAAACTTATTTCAGTAGAACCATGTACAACCATTTTAAGAAGCTGATCACCCACAAAGTGACATATGGACACATGTACAAAATATACCAGTTTGTTTACTGAAGATACATATACAAAAAAAAAAGAAGCTGCAAATTTTATAATTTTTAATAAAAGCTCAGCCTTCTTTAATTCTGAGACATTTTTAATCCTTTACTAGTCTGTCCTTATTCCACTTACTAAGGAGGGCTGCTTCCCAACTCACTGCTACTTTTCATGAGGTCTCATACTGATATTATGACATACAAGAACAATTTCTAACTTTCATTATTATCTCTTTTTTAAGTCTCTCAGATAAGTTCCTCTTCAGATGAAAATTCCCATGCTTAGTCTAAACTCAGCAACAATTTTTGGAACAGTGGGACAGATGTACTAAAAACTACCTTCAAAGAAACACTGTAATAACACACTTAAATAAAAAAATAAATAAATAAATAAATAAAAAGACGGGGTAAAATGAATAAAGTACTTTTGGTACTTTTGTTTTTATGTGGTTCGTTCTGTAGGTTAAAATGAGATTTGAGTTCCAATTCATATAATGTATTTCAAAGAACACTTGTTTAACCATCATTCAGCTGTGTACAGCTTGATGGAGCTTGCGTTTCGTGTGGTTTAGGTCAAGGTGTACAGGGAACAGTGATGGCCAAATTTAGCACTTTGGATTTGGAACTATTTAATGCCTGAGTTTCCAGTTGTATCAAAATTCTGAAGTCTGAATTCAAATTCATTTCAGCTTCAGGTCTCCCTTAATCTGGAGGCCTCCCAACAGGAGCATGTCTACACTGGCTGGTTAGCCTGGCAACAGGAAGGCACAGGTACAGATGTAGCAAGGAGGAGCATACTGCTTCCAGATGCTGAGGTATCTGGCAACCAATAAAAAAACAGTAAAAACACAATAATTCTAAGTAATTCCAGGAAAATGTCAAATTCTGTTTTTAAAGTCCGTACTTCACAGTAACATTTTAACCTTAATCAGAGTAGGCTTTGAAGCTGATTACAGACTCATCCCAACGTGATGACACACAGTCTGACAATTCAGTGGCACACAAGACTATGACAAGATACCGCTGTGAAAATGAGACTGGCTCCAGAGTTGGGTGGAGATTTACGGTGTTCTAAATGGAATCTGGGTCAGTTCCCTCTGGAAAAAAGTAATATTTTATTGCAGGTGGAAATTGTGGAATAAATTCCTAAGGAACATCCTGACCCACCACGTACAGAGTTATCTGGCAGCTTCAACCAATACAGCATAAATTGCTGATGTAATCTGCTCACTTGAAGACCATTTTGCCCTTCTATCTAAATGAAGACGGTACACTATAGCTCACCTGTAACTTCTGGGTCAAAGAATCCCTCTGTGCCTGGAGCTCTCTGGCATTGTCAATTTCTTGTTTCAATCTTTCGATTTCCTAAAGAAGAACAAACAGTTCCTTTAACAAGATGCTATTATGGTCTGGCTTCAGTGCAGGTAAGATGCCTTCTTCTTCTCTTGAATAAGCCGTAGCAAAAGTACCAAAATGGGCAACTGGCTACCACCATCTTAAGCCATGCTCCCACTATTCCTGAATCACAATCCTAAAAAGGCAATTCAGTTGTGAATAAATAACAATACTATTTTCTTTGTTACATAAGTCCAAACTTCTTCCGCTTCAAAAGACGAAACGATTTCTCTCCTAGTATATTAAAGGTTCTTGCAGTTGAAAATTGTATACTTTATGCTCTACTACAATTCAACCATTTTTTTCATGAGGAAAATCCAATTTTCATCTGTATTTTATTGTATTAGAAAAAAACCTGCCTGCTTTGGCCATTGATTTCTGTAAGAAACTTGAAGCTAACAAATACATTTAAACAGAGGGGCTGTACTTGCCTTTCTTTTGCTAAGAGGTCTTTGCATTCAGCATCTCAGCATAATTTGAAAGAGCATGAGAGGGTACTAAAATGGGAAATGTTACCAACACGAAGTTTATCTCAAATATGAGGGAGCCCGAAGAAGGTTTTCTTCCATTTTGGGAGGACATTCTTTTTATTCCCCTGCATCCTCCTCAGAAGGAGCTAACAACAGCACCAAACTCTGCTAGAGGCAAGACCCTGCAGGTCACACTGGGTCTCCAAAATCCCACTCCAGTGCAAGCTTTGTCTTTCATGGAGGGCTCAGAGAATCTGGTCTTGAACAGGGCAAACAAGCCATTGTATGAGGCTCCTTTCACCTTTTTTCCTATCCTAAAAGGGTTGATTCTCAGTCATTCTGTAGTGTAAATCTGCTTTCCTCTAGGACCCATGTCAGTATAGGTCTTATTCCAATCTCTTCCATTTTTCAGGTGATGGGTCTAGCACAAAGGCAGATGGCACAAGAAACATCATTCCTGTTACTGTCTGGAGATTTGGCTTGATTTGAAGAAAAGGTCTGATCATAGGGATCATAAAAGTCAGCTATATTAACACAGCTTGAAAAACAGATTGGCCTGAAAAGAGTATTGATCTTTTTCTTGCTCCAAACCCCACTCTCTAGAAAAAGAAAGCACTCTTATGACCATCTTCCTTCTTACTGAGTGTTCATAGCATCAGTGTGATGATAATTGCTCTAAAGAAACTATTTGTGCCACAAGGTAGATTTATTTTTGCAAAGGAAGATCTCAGAAATGCCTCAAAGGAAGAAAAAGATACACTTCTTTAGTTCTTCAGATGACCAGCTCTACATTCAATTGCAGTTATATAGTAAAAAATATTAATCTTTCCAAATCAGCTAAACAATTATTTTAACTTTTTAACACGTACAGGAAATAACAGTATTTACCAATCACTGCAAGATTAATATATCTTTATAAATGATGTAACAGTAAATAAATAAACAAACATTAGCAAATACCTCTTCTTTCTTCTTCAGCGTAGATTCTAACTCCTGTATTGTCTGGTTTAATTCTGTTTTATGTGTGTGGACCGCATTTGCTTGACTGCTCACACACTCTAGCTCAGTCACCTGTTGAAATAATTAGTAGCAACACATACAAAATTAATTGCTACAGTTTCAAGGTACCATTACTTCTTTGCATAAGTAGCTGCATTTGAAATATTATCACTCTTAGTTCTGGGTGACTTATGTGATGAAAACAAAGACATTCTTATGAAGCCTGCATAAAATTTCTCAAAAAACATTTTTGCAGAAAATGGCTACCATGTTTACTGCAATAGCTTGGAAACAATACATTTAACATGTTGCAGGCTAATTTAACATTAATTAAAAGTAATACTTACTAATTATTTTATCGAAGCAGCTTTATTACTATTTCAGCAACAGTAATGTCTAGATGAGTAAACACAGATCTGTCCATTTAACTTACCTCTCCATCTGACATTTTTAATGTTTCATCATCTTAATCAACCAAGCCACGATGTTCCCTCCTTTCCTAGCAAGCCAATTAACATTTCTCAGCCTCATTTTCTGACACTGCTTCAAGTGCAACAGCAGACACTCTGCTACCAATGCACAGCTGCCAACTTCTTGCATCCTCTTGATTCAGATCTCATCTCACAGTCACAAAGCCAACAGCTAATGGCACAATTTGGATTGGTGCAGTTCCTCTTTATTAGCAGGCAGCATTCTCTGTCTGCCCTTGGATAAGATACCTGGCAATGGTATATACCCTTTTCATTTTACTTCTTTAATTGAAGAGATGTAGATATCCTGCCATTCATAAAAATTAACATGAAAAAAATGCACCGAAGACATAAAACAGAGTTTGCACAGAAAGCCTTTGTTTACAGACCTCTCAAACTGCAGATTAGAGAACTTCCTCACCACATGTCTACATGGGTATCTGCACCAAAACACCACTGATAAATAACAAATTGTCAAAAATGTATGTCATTTACAAAACAACTGCTTTTTTCTTTTTTCTTTTTCTTTTTTTTCAGAATATATCCACCTGTCAATCTTAGTCTTGAATAGAGTTGCGTCATCAAACTACAGAACAAATCTGTCTCGAAAACTTCTTAGAAGAAAGGATGTTTCCACGCTACCCAGTTTGGTAAGGAAAACTTTTAATTCTCAATTTAACTTCCTAAGAAAAGCAGATCCCAGACAGTGGACAGGTAGACTTCAGGACAAAGTTCTTGCTCTGATTTTTGAGAAATCGAGATTAGTGCCCTTCGTCACCAATGCCAGTGAAGCCACTGTCATGCCAGTAATTTCAGATTCTGAATTGTTTGTAGGTTTAAATGGAGATTACAGGGTACAGGGAGAAGTTGAGAGAAAGCCAAGATTGAAATAGAAAAAATTAAAACAAATTCCTTCTCAGCTTTTCCCTTCTGAGTCACAGAGCATGAACCTTCCCTGTTTAACAGTCATGGCTAGTCTAGGTTCTCCTCCTGGAAAGCTGTCATTTGGCATTTTTGCACATCAGGTTTATAGATGTTGAGACACTTAGACTACAGCAATTCTCGGGAGGGATAAGGGAAATTAGGGAAGAGAAGATAGCTTGACAACATGCCTAACATGAATACACTAAGAATTATCTCATTTACTGAAACTGTCCCAGAAGAAATATGTGCGCTCATAACAAATCAGTAACAACAGTTTATTCAGGTTTATATGTGGCTTGAGCATTATGACTGCAGACTTAAATTATTTTCTCTGTTTGCTAAAATTACACACAAATGTATATATACATATATAGAGATTTTTTTTTTACTACTACCAGTTGCAACTGTTACAGTGTTCACTACAATAATGACACAAACACAAATGACCAGAATGCAATACACTGGCTGGGATAAACCTATATGTAAAGAGCATCTGAACTAACGTGCTGTTTTACACTATTCTGTGCAAACACATCAAGAATGACAAAGTCATATAACAATTTAGGCTGGAAGGGGCGCTCCTTTGATTCAAGCCCTCATTCAGAACTGGACACATTTTGAAGTCATGTTTGGTGCTAAGGGTCTTGTCCAGTCAAGAACCATTCACCATTCAGTAGAGCTGCCACACTTTTACACATTCCTGCGTTTCTGCTCTAGGCTCAGCATAAATCCTGCAGCTAATGCTTTATGTTGAGTTCTAGTTCATATCAAACTTTTGCTACAACTTCCAAACTAATCTACTCCTTCTAAAGTTTAACCTGTTGAACCTTTCCAACCATTTCTGCTCAACCAAATCTTCAGTCCAATAGTGGAAGCCCCTGTGAACCCAGGGTTCATAGTGTTGATTTAGGAACCCAGTTCCAGATCCTCTCCTGTCTGTTGTAAATATCTGGAACAATATATAGTAACCTCAAAGAAGGCCAGTCTATCATATAAAGCAGTTGTATCCCGGCTCTTACTAAACAGTAGTAATAGGGAGTCTGGGGAAATTAAGGCTTCCCTTTGGTCAAGGAGGATCTGGTCAGCAATCATCTAGACAAACTCAACACAGATAAGTCCATGGGCCCTGATGGAATGTACCCATGAATGCTGAAGGAGCTGGTGGAGGTGTCTGCCACGCCACTCTCTACCGCCTTCGAAAGGTCACAAAGAACAGGAGGGGTATCTGAGGTCTGGAGAAAAGCCCTGGGAGGAATAACCACATACACTGGTACAAGTCAGAGGCTGACCTGTTGGAAAGGAGCTCTGCAGAGAAGAACCTGGGTGTCCTGGTGGACAACAGGTTGACAATGAATAGGCCTTCGTGGCCATAAAGGGCAACGGTTTCCTGGGATGCATGAAAAAGAGTGTGGCCAGCAGGTCAATGGCAGTGGTCTTTACCCCCTTCTTTGTCCTGGTAAGGCCACAGCTGGAGTACTGTGCCCAGTTTTGGGCTCACCGGTTCAAGAAAGGTAGGGAACTTCTAGAAAGAGTCCAGAAGAGGTATACAAATGTGATGAGGGGCTTTGAGCATCTACCTTGTGAGGAAAGGCTGAGAGACCAACTGTATTGCTGCTAGCTGGAAATGCTGCCTGGAAGAGACCATTTATGGCTGCATGGCTCACATGAACACTCCTCAGTGTGCTCTGGGCAATGCTAACTCAAGACATTCTGAAATCATTTAAGCAAATACAGCTGATTTTGCTTGAGTGAGTGGGTTCCACTATACAGATCTTGCCAACAGTCAAGCACTCCCAGAAGGGCAATTAATTACCCATACTAAAGGGGTTGTGATGTGGACTATAGCCCAGCTTTTCCCTGGGCAAAAACGTATTTCTGTAATTCCGTGATTTCTTCATGCTTATGCAAGAAAATAATGCATTGTTCAACAGTTTTGTTCAGTGCTTTTTTAAAAAGCAGTAACAATAAATAAATAAATAAAAATAAAAAATAAAATTAATTAAAAAGACATGGTTACTTTAATCAGTCTTATTTAAATGCCTCTTCCTATACAAATCTGAAAAGATGCCACATATTTTCATGATGCTCTCTTCCTCAGTGTGTCTTCACATAAGAAAATCATTTTATGACCTTTTAAGAGTAAGATGGGTTGGAAAACTATGCAACACAAAGCATACGTGATTGAAAACAAAAGTAACAAAAGATAAAGCTCCAGGCAAAAACCTGGATAACGTTTACTTGCTCATTTTCCTGTTTCAAATTGATTTTTTTTTCTTTTCCTTGTGATCACTGGTCCAAAAAAACCCACTTAGAATAACTATTTAAGCATTACGCACAGAGAAAGGCACAGAAGAATGGTTGACCTGAGAGGATGTGCTAGCCAACAAAAGCTAATAAGAAAAGCAATATGAAATTTTTTAGGATAGTTGAAATGGGTCTAGGGGAGTAAAAATGTGTATCTGACAGGAAAATACATACTTGAATCAAAATGTTTAGCTTTTCTCCTTTGCTTATCCCCCAGTGTCACACAAAGATGGCCACCCTTCACAAGTCTCTCTCTCTCTAGCATTTTTAAAATACCACTCTGGATTTCTTTAAAATTGGAAACTAGTCCCACTGTGAGGATAACAGACCTTAAGCAGAAAATTACTGCCTCTTCTAAATCAGAAACTCCTCTTTTAGAAACATAATTTCAAAAACTGAAAGCAAAGTTACTGTTTTCCCACATACCTTCTGCAAACTTGAGTGTAACAGTTATGAAAATTAGCTTTTCCAGAGCTTACTATGTTGTTTCTAACCTTTTAATACTCCTCAGATCACCTCTCTTGAACATTTGGTCAATATTTAACATCATTTAACATGACTTGGACAAGAGCTACTTTACTAATTTTTTTCAAGACTTTCAAGCACAATATGAATTTGAATACAATTCCAGATTAATAGAATATATATGTATTAATAGAATATATATGATTTGTCTATTTTCTGGGCACTTGGGACTCATCAATTGGTACGCTCATTTGTTTCAAATGCATTAAAAAATACCAGCAAAATGGTAACCCCACTGTTTCAATTAAATTGCCAGGCTAACCATACTTACCCTGCAAAATGCTTATCTGTTTGCTTTATAAACAAACGGCACCACATGACTCATATGCAAATTAAATTAATTAGGAAGGAAGTTAAACTTGGACAATTTGTTTCTTTAATCAATCATTCTAAATTTAAATCTAACGTAGGTTCAGACTGCTCTGTAGGAAGAGGAGGGACACATTCTTGAAGGGAGAATGACAAGAGGGAGGTAAGACAAAAAAGGGTGTATTGTCAGTATTTTTATTTTATTTTATTTTTTTAATTAAAATTCCATTCATCAGTTTCCTGTTAACAAATTTTCTGTCAGCTTATTTCCAATTTTAGGAGATTTCCTTCCTCACTCAGGTAAGACCCAACAGTTATTCACAGAAAACTCACACTGGTGCTAATAAATGAACACCGACTTCTCAGCAACTAAGAAGTCCACAATATTAGCTATGAACCAGCAAGAAATCACACATCTGCATGTTTGAAATTGAATCTCGGCTATTCAATTATTAATGCAGGTGATGAAAATGAAGAAGTTACTGATAAGGGTCTGTAAGGATGGCTTATATGGAGTCTCATGCTTTTTTAAAGATATTTAAGACATAATTTAAAGTATCTTGTTTTCTTTAGGTAGCACAGAAATGGTCCAATAAAATGGTACTATTGCTGTATGCTCATGCATTTTTTCAGTGCCCATTTTAAAATTTCCTTTAATAATAGTGAAATCAGGGTCCATTATTTGTAAGGTGTTCTTGATGATTGCGTAAGACTTGTTCGTACTCATTTCATTTACTGGATGAGGGAACCAGAATATAAGAAGATAACCATATCTTATTTCCTAAGAAACTTTGGTAAAACGACAACCTGGAATTCAGGAGTTTACCTCTTTGTTCTTTTAGAAATACCCAAGAACTCAATCACTTCCCTTCACAATGGTATTACAGGTTTCTTCTCCTGCAGATGAATGATCTTCAAGGACTGTAGCATTCTTAGTATGCAGTGTTGTTATTACACTGTGCAATTGCCCAGTGTCATAGGATGATTTACTTTAGCAGCTAGCATGCAAGAAATGCACAGTTTTCATTTTTTACTTGACAAAGGTGAAACTTTCAGTTACTTTCCATAATGCACATCACCATTCAATCCTTTCCTTTCTATGACAGCAAGATTAATGTTAGTATCAATCCTATTTTGTTTGTCTGAAGTAGCTACTTCAGACTTCTATTTTTTTACCAAGCTGTTCTAAGCTCACGAGTCCCTTCTTGACTTCAAAAAGCTGCACAGGATGTGTAGGAGTGCTCCCCAGCCCTGTTTAAGGGATATCTCTGTTGTTAAGCTGCTTCTGAGCAGATCAGAGGACCGGAGGTTTAGAAATCTCAGTTAAGCTCCTGACTGGGCATCGTATCTTCTCAAAACTATTATCTGTTTATTAGAAGGAAAAATCCATACAAGAATTTAGTGAACTTTTGAAAAATATGTCTGACAAAATACCAATATACAATATTTCTGACTTAAGCTCATAATATATCAGAAGAGAACACAAAACTTTAATTTATGGAGACCTTTACACTCAGTCACACTGAAGCTGTATTCTATTTATCCTCAGCTCCAGGCATTATTAATGCAGAAAATAAGCAGGAGAAAGAAGATAAAAGCCTCAGAGAAGCAATTAAATAAAAACAAACTAAATGAATTTTTTTTATGCCATCAGAACAAAATACAGAGACACTGTAGCTTTGTCTCTATATTTTAAAAATGCAAACTGTTATGCAAAGAAAAACTATTTCAGTCAAATTTAAAGCAGTTAGAGAATACAAAATGCTGGGTTTAAAGTAATTTAAAACATCTCAAAAAGCAAAGCTTACCATGAGTACTGTATGAGAGTGGGAAGCTCTGCAGTGGGACCTGGATAGGATGAGTTGATGGGCCGCATCCAATTGAATGGCATTCATTGAGGCTAAATGCCAGGTCATGACATATCTATGTAGCAGCTTAGGCTTGGGGAAAAGTGTCTGTAAAGCTGCCCAGCAAGCACCAAGGGGTGCTGGTCAACAGCCGGCTGAACATGAGCCAGTAGTGCAACCAGGTGGCCAAGAAGACCAGTGGTATACTGGCTTCTATCAGAAACAGTACGGCCAGCAGGCGTAGGGAACTGTCCCACTGTAATCAGCAGTGGGGAGGTCACACCTTGAGAACTGTTTTCAGTTTTGGCCCCCTCACTACAAGGATATGGAATCGCTGGAATGTGTCCAGAAAACAGCAGCAAAACTGATAGGAGAACTCTAGAAAAAAAAAAAAGAGGAGCAGCTGAGGGAACTGAGACTGTTTAGTCTGGAGAAGAGGAGGCTAAAGGGAGACCTCTTTACTCTCTACAAATACCTAAAAGGAAGTTGCTGCAAGGCGGATATCCATCTCTTTTCTCAGGTAACAAGTTAGGATGCAAGGAAATGGCCATAACAAGTTGTGCCATGGGAGGTCTGGATTGGACAGCAGGAAGAATTCCTTCACAGAGATGGTGGCCAAGCATGGGAATGGGTTGCCCAGGGAAGTGGTGGAGTTCCCATCCCTGAATGTAGTTAAGAAACATTCAGATGCAGCACTAACAGACAAGATTTAGTGATGAGACTCGGTAGGTAAGTTAATGGTTTGGAACAGAGATCTTGAATGACTTTTCCAACCCCTATGATTCTATGAACCATAAGATTCATTTTATCACAGTGAATAATAGAAATTATGAGTGAGATATAAAGCAAAACATAAGTATGTCTGTAAGTAAATTATGACATACTTGAAACTGATGAAAAAGGTACCATAAGATCTTCCCATAATAAATAGTATTACCAACAAAAAGACATAATTTATTTGAAGAGGCAACTATTTGTGTAAATAAGGCTATTTATAAGGCTATTTATGCAAAGAGAAAACTAAAAATAAAAATAATAACATAAAATTTACTAGTATGTATTTACCAATATGCATTGCACTACTTCTCCCCACCACCACTCTTCGCAGAGGATATGAGTCTGCTGTGTCTTTCAGATAGATGACTCAGGCACCAAACTAAATTAAATTATATATAAACCACAAAATATATTATTAAACTGCACTAAACATAGCAGCTAGAGCTGGAAGTACCGTTCTTAAATTTGGAAGCGGGTCTATAGTACAAGAGTATGACCTTTGTAAGTGAGCATATCTATCTAATGCATGGAGATGTACTCACATCTTTCTTCTCCAGCATGCAAGATGCTGTAATAGCCACCTTGCGCATATAAAACAACTAGATTGCAGCTAAACAGGCAAACGAATTGCCAAAATTTTCTTTATCCTTTTAGTAAATTTTTCTATAAGTATTTCTAAAAATCATTTATTCACCCTTTTTCAACACAGTTCCTTTTGGATCAAACAGCATTTCACTTTTGAATTGGCATCATATGCAAGTTGCAGCACGGCCAACTCTACATAGATATTAGAAAAAACAGGGCAGAAAAATATTGGAACAGGTTGTGCAGAGGCACTCTGGATTCTCCATCTTTCAGGACTTGACTCATGGTCCTCAGTAACCCATTCAAGTCTGGAGCTGGATCTAACTTCAAAGTCAGCCATGCTTTTAGTGTGGAGTTGGGCAAGATAAGTTGCAAGTTCCCCTTCATGTTAAATGATTCTGTGGTACTGTGAAATAAAGATGGATTTTGTCTCATTTGACTAGAGGCATTTATAGAGGACTAGCTGTGATATGAGGGACAAGCACTTACAGAAGCAAATTCACCTAATTATATTAGTAAGTTTTCTTACTCTAGTGCACTTATTTACGTCTTTGCTTTTATATGAATTATATCTATAAAAAAGGACCACCATCTTAGACATTATATGTAACTTTCATTATCTCAGTGGAGATGGATTCCACAGCTTAACAGATAAATCTCAGACACATGTATTAATTGGGAGAATAGAGCAAACTCCTGCCAAAAAGGAATTAGGAGCACAGGTGAACAGGAAGCTGGGCATGAACCAGCAATGTGCCCATGCAGCCCAGAAAGCCAACCAGATCCTGGGCTGCATTATAAGAAGTGTCAGCAGGGCAAGGGAGGTGATCCTGCACCTCTGCTCTACACTGGTGAGGCTTCACCTGGAGTGCTGCATCCAGATATGGAGCCCTCAGTACAGGAGAGACATGGACCTGTTGGACCGTGTCCAGAGGAGGGCCACAAAAATGGTCCAAGGGATGGAACACCTTCTCTGTGAGGAAGGCTGAGAGAGCTGGGGCAGACCGGCCTCAAGAAGAGAAGGCTCTAGAAAGACCTGAGTGTGGCCTTTCATTATCTAAAGGAGTGATATAAGAAAGAAGGGAACAGACTTGCAGCCTGGAAAGCTAGCTGCATCCTGGGCTGCATCAAAAGAGGGGTGGCCAGCTGGAATAGGAAGGTTGTTGTCCTGCTTTGCCTTCATGTGGCCCCATTTGGAATAGTGCATACAGATCTGGGGCCCCCAGCACAAGATGTGGAGCTGTTGGAGCAGGTCCAGAGAACCAGAGAGCAGGAGCGCCTCTTCTAAGATAACAGGCTGAAGCAGCAGAGGTTTGTTCAGCATGAAGAGAAGGCTGTGGAGAGATCACAGTGTGGCCTTCCAGTACTTGAAGGGGATTTAGAAGAAAGCTGTGGAGAGACACTCTGTCACAGAGTGTAATGATGGGTATAACAGCTTTAAGCTAAAAGAGGAGAGATTTAGGTTACGTTTTAGGAAGAAATTGGAACTGGATGAGCCTTAAGGTCTCTTTGCACCCAAGCCATTCTGTAATTCTATAATTCTACCATAAACCTAACAGAATGATTACATCATACAGTTTCATAACACTACTTCCTACTGAACATACCATAGCCAACAGTATCCAGATGCAGCATTTCACAAGCACTTTTTCTGTATGTGTAATGGAGAAATATCTGTATCGCAATTTCTTTCTGAAATGGAACACTGCTTCAAATTGAAAGATCAGTTTCCAACACGCAGGGTAGAAAAGCTTTTGTACTGTGCTGTACAGGTAACAGATTGAGATGACTGATGCTCACTTTTGCCTAGACAGCTTGATTTACAGTGTTAGCCAAGCCTATATTTCTCTTAAAGCAATTCCAACAGAGAACATTGCTTTTGATGAACTATCCTGTAATAATTTACAGGCACACCTGAGAGCCAGAAGCACAGAGATATGCAAGACATCAGTAAGTCTGGTGGTCAACAATTGCAGAAAACTTTAATACAAGCACGTAGAAGATGACTGTAAGGGCACAGTGCAGATGATCCCATGTTATACCATTTCATTTCCCTTCAGAAATACAAAATAAGTGCAGGAAGTTTGCCTGGCAAAGGTTACAAAAAGTAATCATCTACTAATGAATGTAGCTAATAGTGATAGCCAGTAACAGGACAGGACTAAGTGACAGCAATATGAAGAAAATGGGATCATATGCCACCAGAACTTGCTCATCTAGTCTCATGGGACTCTCAGCAGTGGGCAGGAAATTCAGTTACTGTTGTTCTGTATTGCTTATTTAATCTTTGTTGGGTCAGAACTGCAGTGTCTCCAATTCGGAGACTGCAACTAAAGAAATACATATTACTATGAAGAATGCCACTTAATTATGTCAGTATTTTAACAAAAAGTTTTGCACTGTAAAACCTCCCTAGTGGTCACATCCACACAAACTTTTGCAGTGTAGTAATCATGATGTAAGTTTATAACTTACATAAATGTATCAACTACGATTATTATTATCATTCATTCACAAAACTTAACCACAGGTTAGAACTTCCACCATTCCAAAGGGGATACATAAATAAGACAAGTGAAAGCCTCTCCACACAAACATCTAAGACTAGCTTGTGCCTCAATAGAAAATTTCTGAAGCAAAGCAATTTTGCCATCATCTGCCAATCTCTTGAATTGAAAACAATTTGCAAGGAGAAGCACCAGTTTTAATTACACTTCGTGCATTTCATCTAGATAGATGAACACATGCAGTTAGGGTCTCTTGTAAAATGCCATTCTTCCCAATTAAACTCATTTAGCTGGGATTGCAAGATTCTTGTTTCAAGTCTGTCCAGATTTAGGACATTCCCAACAACCTGATGTTTGTCATGGTTTCTCAGGTCACAGGAATTCTTGCTACTCTTCTGGAGTTAGGAGAAGGTTAGTTGCAGCCTTCAGAATTTCTCATCCTCATACCAACAGGATGCTTGTTCCTATGTCGAATATTTACTGGAAGTGACATACTGAAATGTCTGCTTATCAACAGAAGGTACACCCCAGGGTGGAACGTGGTGGATAATCTGTTCCATGATAGTTCCCTAAAGTGACCTGCAATCTTAGCTGTTAGCTAACACCTGGGGAGATGACACTAAGAAAAAGCAGCAGGGAGGGCAGAGCAGAGTAGAAGCCCCATAGCCAGACTCTGTGATCTTTTCAGGGGTGGGAACATGGTAATACCACTTAAACTGATAAGCTGCCTTGTAGTAGTGAGCCAGCCATGAACCAGCAGTTTTCCACCTTTCTGTTTGACTAGAGTCCCTCAAGCTTCACCTTAAACTAAGAAAATAGTACACAAATGGCTTAAGAGTAGAGGAATGGAAGATATCGCTGCTGATCTCCAAGATCAATTAGTGGGGTGAGTTGCTCTTCTTCCCCACAGGGACACCTATTGGGTAAGATTTGCAAACAGTTAAGCTGAGTGCTGCCCATGGGAAACGTCAGAATAAGTTGTACAGAGTTATTCCATAATTTAATGCATTTTCAGCTGGCCATGTTTTTCTTATTTTTTGTTAACCTCACATACTTTGTACACAGCTCATTTACCAACAGCAATCCAAAATAACCTGTATTCCTGTTCCTTTAATAAACTGCACTGTTCAATAATCTAGCCATGAGAGTTCTTATTGAATGCAGACAGATTCCTTAAGGGTCATCGTGAGAGACCATTTGAACATGACTAGGTGAATTGGGCAGTGCATACTTATATCCATAATTATGAAAATGCTCTATTGAATGCAATCAGACTTAAGAGTATTTAATTAGACATCACCCAGAATTTAAGCCTAGACACCCCTACGCCCTCTGGACAATCTGGAACATAAATGGGGTTATTTTCTGCCTAACTTCTCTGTGACTACTAACAGCCTTCACCGGCCAGGTTCAGTGCAGATCTGAGACAACCTTTTGCAATTTGGCTAACTACAGTTTCCGTATCTTCTTTTGTCCAATAGAGTTCAGCATGTAAAATCAAAGTAAAAGTTCTGCTCTGTTTGTACTTGACCTTTCCCACCTGACAGTTTATTCAAGAATACAGTTTTCATGCACAAAAGTATACAGAATCATAGAATCATTGAATGTCCTGGGTTGAAAAGGACCTCAAAGATCATCTAGTTTCAACCCTCCTGCTAAGTGCCAGCCACCAGACCAGGCTGCCCAGAGCCATGTCCAGCCTGGCCCTGAATGCCTCCAGGGATGGGGCACCCACAACCTCCTTAGGCAACCTGTTCCATCCTGTCACCATCCTCTGTGTGAAAAACTTCCTCTTAATATCTAACCTAAACCTCCCTTATCTCAGTTTAAAACCACTCCCCCTTGTCTTATCTCTATCCATCCTCATAAACAGCCATTCCCCCTTCTGTTTACATGGTCCCTTCAGATATTGGAAAGCCACAATGAGGCCTTCCCAGAGCCTTCTCTTCCACAAGACAAACTAGCCCAGTTCCATCTGTCTTAGTTTCAGCTGGGATGGAATTGTTTTCTTCAAAGTTTCTGGTATGATGCTATGTTTTAGTTCTAGGAGACAATGTTGATAGCACACAAATGATAGTTGTCTGCTATGCAGCGTTGTATAAAGCTAAGGCCATTCTCATCAGAGGGTCCAAGGAGCTGGGAAGGAAGTGAATTAGGACAGCTGACCTAAACTTGCCATACAACATACCATATGACATCAAGTAGAAGGAGTTCTGAAAGGGGTGGGAGTTCATCTCGCTCTCTTCTGCTGATAGAGGGACTAGCTGGGCACCAGTTGGGGGACAGTGAGAAATTACTTACGCATATTATATACAAATATATATATACATATACATTTGTCATAATTATTATCCTTTTCCTTTTCTGTTTCCTTGTAAATAGTCTTCTCCCAACCCACAAATTCTACTTCATCTTTTTCTGTCCTCTCCCCATCCCATTGGGAATGGGTACAATGAGTGAACAATTGTGGGGAGCTCAGCCACCTGCCCACCTGCTGGGTTAAATCACAACAAGGTCATTTTTATTTTTTTTTTTAAGTTTTCTTGACTTAAGTTAATCTCCTGATATAAACAAAACTGTAATGAATTTCCCCCAAGTACATCTTTTCTCCATACATGTCTTATGATTGCCTTCACTTTGCACAGAAATATGTCTTACGCTGCAATTACAAATTCATGTGCATAAAAGTGAATGAATCATAACAATATATTAAGTAAGTGTTACATAGGAAAAGAGAAATTGTATATGCGTTTTCACAATGCAGCTTTCAGTCTTTATTCCTCCTAGAAGACTGCTACTCTCACCTGCACTACACTTTAACTTTGGGTTTGTAAAAAGACTTCTGCAAAACTGTAGAGAATGGGATCCTGTCCCTCTTATATGAATGCAGAAGCAGATCTCTAATTACACACTGTGAGCTTGATCCTATGCTCAGTTTTCTTTGGGTGCAAGGACAAAAGGAAGCTGTTGGACTTCAGTACCTCTGGGAACTACAAGAGGATTTCCTTAACTTACAGATCTGATGTCACATTTCTATGGGATTAAAGGCAAGAGGACACTGAATGTAATGACTCCAGGGCATTCTGTGGAGAAGATCCTGAAACAAGTATGATGCAGCTGACATAAAATGAAGAGTAAATGCTGGCAAAGATGTTCTATGGTTCATAGCTCAGATAACGTTTGCAGCAACAAAATCCTCTATAGAAAAGGAACTGATAGAAAATAACTTCCTGGCAAGCTCCATGTGCTTTAAAGTGATCATTAACGTCTGTGTCAAAGATTCACCTGCATCTTCAACATTACACTTATTTGTTCAATTTCAGTATGAGTATATATATTCACCAATACTTCCGTCTCAATGATCCTGCCTGTTTGCCTTGACTTACCCGCTTATGAAGACGTTCTGCTTCCTCCTGATATGCAGCAAGCTGTTGTTTCCATTGTTTTACATTGGCAGTGGACTCCAGCAGGGCTGCTGTGAGCTTAGCATTATTACCCTTGAGTGTGGCCAGTTCTGCCTCCCAATGCTTGCTGATTGTCGAACTGCAAGAACAGAATGAGAATGCTCAGACACCTCAAAACTCTAAATGTTCAAATGAGAATGCAAGTGCTCAAATAATCCAAACTTTAAATACAAAAAATAGCCATCAACAGAATTTTTAGCATTGATATATCATAACTGGAAAACAACTTCTAATCTCTAAGCTCAACAATTATTTTGCTTTAATAAATTGTTAAGGATGATGAAATTCATACCAACTTCCCAAATGCAACACCTCATAATTCTACAATATGCATATGACTAGTCATCATTTTAACATGTATGCATTAAGGGCTTTTTCAGCCTACTACTTAACGAAAGATACTGTAGAAAGAGATCTGTCACAAAAGTGATAATGTAGTGCTTTGGAACTACAGCTTAGTAGCCCTAATGTAAGTCTTCTGTGACTGAAATACACTTTACACTTCCTTTTTAAAACTTAAAAGTTTCAAGATCTTAAATTTCAACAAGATAATATGGTTAATTATACTTCAGTAATATTGGCAAAGAAGCTAAAGATCAAGAAGCACAGAGATATTTTTCCATTACTGCAAACAGGATTCTGGTGGTGGGGTTTACTGTGTAGCTTATGGACAAATAATTCCTGCCTATAGTCTAGTTATTATCTGAGGAAATACAGGTCTTTAATTTTCAAAGATAACTGGCCATCCATCATCTGTAAACTTCATCCTTACACTGAGTATGCAAAGGTAAAAACATGTCAGACACATCAGGTGAATGTATTAGTATTCAAAGAGGCTATTACTCTTATAAAGACAATGGCATGTGAGGTGCATACCTACATGGAAAATACAGAGAGAAAATAATTCCTTTTGTTTAACTGGCCTACTATTAAAAGCATCATTGAAAACCAATGATCTGTAACAATGGTCAAAATAACTTTGCATATATGATGAATTCTGAGTAATTATCATGGTCTATTTATAACTATTATAATGTAATATGCTTAATTATATTTTGCATTTAATTTTATAGGTTTATCTGAACTTTGCATATAGAAGCAATGAAGCATTCTGCCACCACTTTGCCCACTAAGTTTCTTCTTTTCCAATTGCATATGCATAGCTTGTCCCACAAAAGCATGCTCCAGAAACACAATCATTCTTAGAGAACTTCCTGAGGTGTTCAAAGCCAGCCAGTCATCAAGTAATATGCATTATCCATTCAGATCACATCTGCCTTTGCACTAACACGGGATGTCTGATTCTTCCATGCTCCCACATTTTCCTCCAAATATATTGCTACATTCCCATGAACAGGAATACCCGTTCTTTCAGAAGAGGAATGTGGGTTCCTTCACATTGCATTGCATGAACTATTCAACTAATCAGAAGTTCGTCACCAGAAATTTTAAATTTTAAATGACTAAACTAATGTGAAGATAACCCCATTTCATCAGGGAACATTGACTCACACATTAAAGATGATGAGAACAAATTTTTGAAGCAGTGTCTACGATTCTGTTCCTTTTATCAAATTCATTTTTCATCTGTAACAGCACATCGTATCAACAAATTCTGTGAAAATCATGCTAAAATCCTAGTCCATTATCACATTTCCATTTCTTTCTAGACGATCTGATCTTGCAAACAAATGACCAAACCAACATGTTCATGCACCTGAGTGACCATACTGATTAGCATGACAAGTAGCAAACCCTGTGTGTGTGACACTATTCCTTCTTATTAAATGTATCACAATACTCATCTTTCCTCAAGAACAATTACACACACGAGACTCTAGATTCACTTAACACAGCAGATTACAAGCTGTGTGTCTTACTACTATTACAGAAGTGAACTGTTTGACCACTTCATACCACAACCGAAGACGCAAAAAGGGAAATGAAGGGTTTAGCCTGTAATGTTTATACTCACAATGATACAGCTAAGCTTTTATAAGCTGAGAAGATCTCAGAAGACAGAGTCTTAGATGATGCCGAGTAGCCATGGGAGTGGGTTTCATAGTGTCTCACCTTCACCTTTGCTCAGCACCCTAACCATTCTGACAAGAATCCTGACTCTACCATAAAACACAAGTATATTACTCAAATTAATCTGGTTTTGTATTTGACAATACACAATAATTTTTCAATTATTTAGGGTTGTCCTGTTTCTTCTCATAAAAGTCTGCATTCTCCAACATAAATACAATGTGATGGATATCAATACAGGAAAACAAAGAATGAAAGGCATGGATTATTTTTTGTATTAGCATACTTCTTACAATCATAATCTAATTAAAATAGTCTGCAACCAATTGTCGGAGTGCTTATTTAACTTTTTGAAATAACACATTGAGGGGGAAAGAAAGAAGAAAAAAAAACACAAAAACATGTTTTGTGGATTATCTTGATTAAAAGTTGACTTATTTAGATTTAAATTAATTATTTTAAGAACAAATAAAACAAAAAATACAACAGCTGCTCTCAAACTATACTAAAATCACCCACTTTAAGGTCTACGCCTGTAGGGCTACACTGGTTTGAATTTATCTACAGCTCCAGAGTAAAGACGGAGAAAGACCAATTTTAGGCTCAAAAGCAATTCTTCCTTAGGAGAGAAAACGCTGGGGCTAACATGTAGGGTGGGAAATACACGGGTCCAGAAGCTGAAAGCACACACACAGGTAATCCAAAACCACAACTGAGCCCAAGGCTAGCACCGCAGTCCCTCAGGATAGGTATGGGAGGGTTACATATACTCTTAAAAACCTTTAATTTAACTACTGATTGAAAGGCTTTTTGCTAAAAGGAATTGATTTTGCCCTCAATGTATTAGAGTGCATCATAGGAAATAGCAAAGCTCCGTCAGTTGTCTTAATGGTTGCAAACATCTGAAACAAACCCAAATATATTTGCTCACATGAAATGGGAACACATATCCAACGGTGGAAGTGATCCAAACAGCAATGCAGCTTCTGACAGAGCACCTTTCAGTGTGTTGAAAGGTGTTCAGCACTGCAGATCAGAGGGGAGAGCAGTCTGTGTACACAGAGTGACACCAGCACACACATTTGCAGCTTAAGGATTCAACATACCTAAATAAGTTTTTTTGTTGTGTTCTGGAAGCCACACATCATTTACTGGCACTGCCACAATTTTACTACACATTTCTTCAGGCCTGTCACAATTAACAACACTGGATTCCTGGCACACATAAAGTTTTAAGATGGCTTTTCAAGAAAAGAAACATCCTCCACGCTTCTGCTTGTTGCCTGTTTCTCATCAAGAAAAACTCAACTGAATGCTCAAAAGCACTCTAGCAGAAGATGCAGCCTAGTGAAAATTCTGTCTGTCCAAACACAGAATAACAAACTGCTATACAAACATAGCTGCATCAGTGCTTCTGCAGCGGTGGAGTACAAACCAAATACAAGAGAGAAAATGGGCCCGTAATGACTAACAGTGAAACAGGAGTAGAACTGCTTTAGCTAACCACAACGCACAAAAACTGCTTCCGTAACAAAGGCTTAAACTGTACTGATTGTAAGTAGAATTATCTTCACAGTGACAACTGTTCATGGGGTTGTGAGCACTTCTTAGCTGGTAAACATTCCCAGAACCTCTGATCCTTGGTGTTGGCCACAGAATTTGATACATAGGTAATATCTGAAACCTCCACAGCCAGAACAGTGCATGGTGTTCAACTTTGAGGCAAAGGCTTCGAAGTCAGATATTTAACTTCTGTAGCACACAGTACTTTCATCCCTGCTATAATATGCTCCTGTAGCAAAGCACTGTCTGATAGTCTATAGCATAACTGTGACACCCCTGAAAATTACGGTAGGATTCAATGGTCTTGCATACTTTTAGGCATTCTGACCAATTAACATCAAGATGATCTCTGTTCTCACTGGGTGCTGGTTATAACTCCAGTAAGTCACTGAGGAATAGCTTTGCTATCTGTCCATCTGTGACCTGAATAGAGTGCCAGAGGCTATAAATGAGAATCTTTCTCTGCAAAGTAGGTCGCTTACAGAAAATTAATCCTAAAAGCTCCAGTCACCATGTTTAGACAGTTTGAGAAGACTTGCACAGGAAGGGGCAGGGAGCACACATTAATGAGCTGTATTCAGAATGAAGTTATTTCAAGAGATGCCTTCAAGAAACAAAGAAACAAAAGCAGTCCAAATCAAGAGATGTTTTCTGAGATAATGCTTATTCATTACTTGCTGCACTGTAGGCAATATCAGCACTGTAAGATGTGGTTTAAGCTTTACTTTAGATTTACAGAAACAAAGGGTGCACAGCATCATGCTTTATTATTATTCTACGGTTTAAATACTAGATATGTTGCTTTAAAATTAATTAGTTTAAAAGGTGGATTTCCTACTCTACTGTAGTCACAGTTGCAAGCTGTTGCTGAAGGGCAAGTACATTCATTACGTGCCAGTGATCTGCACTACAGATGTATGACGAGTATCACCATCTTGGGATGACATAAAAGAGGAACTTGGGTGAACGAAGACTGGAGTACTTTCACTACAACATTTGACATCTGGTAATACTAACTAACTCCACAAGACTTGACAAACAGGAATGAAGCAGAGACCCTGCAGCTGCTGTTTGGATTATAAAGAGTGGCACGTGCTGGAAGCAGACCAAGAGCCTGGTGGAGTGGGCACTACCATTCAGCAGGAGAGGAACGTCAGCCGGCTGCTAGCAACGTGTTATCCGTGCTGGAAGTAAGGAGCAATCCTTTCTGACAGCTGTGCTGGTGAGCTGTACGGAGCAGCTCGTCAAGCTCAGGGAAGTAAAGGGGACTTGTAATGATTTAGCCCTCTTACAGCAGTATCAGATAGCTCAAGTGAAATCAGTCAGCGTAGCTTCTTCTTCCCTTCAGAAATATAAGGTAAGAGTCTGGTTTTACATAAGGCTCTTGGTAAGGAATTCTGCCCAAGATCCTTATGAAATCTGTCACATGAAATAAAGTCCAGCAAATGTTCTTCCACAGCGCTACAAGAACAGTTACCACTCCTAGCTTAGTAACAAGAACTGTAAATGGTGCTGTGAGGATAAGACAGTAAGCTTTAAAGGGCAGCATAAGATAACTTCATAAGCTAGATAATGCTGAGGTCCCAGGCTGGAAGAGTGAGGACTCTGCAACGGGCTACAGTTGCAATTACTTCCATTCAGATGTAACTCTGGTAGATGCAGATGACAACTCTGTTGGCACAGAGGGTGATAGCAGCGTGCCTCAAAGTATTCCTGAAAGCTCACAAAATCCTCTTTTATTCACAAGGGGAGTTAAAGTCCTCAATTCACATCCTCAATTCAAAGTGAAAAGCTTCATTCACAGTAGAAAGAATTTAAACATGATGGTGTTAGAGTTTGTCCTGCTGCTCGTTCGAAGTACCACATGCTATATGGCAAGAAACACAAATTTCTTAAGTCTTTCTCTCTCTTAAATACTCAAAACAAATTTAGAAGTAGAAAAACAAACAAACAAGCAAACAAACAAAAACTTAGGTCACCCATTCATGACCTAACTAGGAGTCATAGAATAAGCAGAAAGCTGAAGAAAGAGTATCAGGTCCTACCTTGCCATTCCAGGAAAAGGCAACAAAGAACAGACCTAATAGATTCAAACACTCAAAAGATGCTGAAGTTGTGTGCTTGAGGGACATGGTCATCTACCATACAGTTAGATCATGAAGCTACGGAAGGAATGATGGTATCTGTAAGTAGGAATCCTGACAAATACAAGAAAATAACAACCCAGCCCTATCTCTTCATGACTATAGCCTATTGTGTTTTTATCTGAAGTTGCTACTAAGTGGATGCATACAAAAGGAAATGTTATTTGATAAACTGGAATTCATTCTCATAAATGTTAGGTCTTCTCAAAGTTACAATCAAGAGATAATTACCCGGAAATTGCTTTAAGTTAAATATTTTCAGAGAGGATGATGAAAAGCTAATTAATATTCAAAAAAGACTTTACTCTTAATTAGAGCATTCAATAGAATTTTTAGCAAAGGAAGATAGGTACCCTGGGGAGAGAAACAGGAATATTAACTAAGCATGAAATATCTGTTCTTCCCTTTGGGACAAGGAATATCCATATGATCTCAGTGGAGTTACATCAGCACAAAACAAAGGAAACTTAGTTGTGAATCAGCTCTTTAGATCGGAGGAACACACACAGTTTAAATGATAAATTTGTGTTGTAGCAAGAAGGCTCAAGAAGCACATTTGAAGAGAGGAGATATTCGATATCCCTGAACTCTCAAATTCTATCTCAGTGTAGATGACAGAAATGAAATTTGGATGAGGAATGCCTATGAAGATGTTACAGGTTTCTCTTTCAAGATGCTTCATACATGACTTTTCATTTGCATTCAACCCTTCATGTTTTCAAGTTCTAGATTATCCAAAGCACACATGTAGCCTACGGACAGAAGAGCTGACACTTCAGTGTTGCTAGAGACAGTTCTGTTATTGGGCATCTCTTATCTTACACTTCAGCAAGGTCAAAATCTTGCTGACCAAAAGAAGTTGAATAATGGCACAGACTCCTTTGACTGTGTAGCACATAACTATACAATCAAAATCAGTGGCTATATCCTACTTATCTCCTACCAATTAAATCCAGGTACTGTACTTCATTAGATGGTCTTACTTCATCACAGGACCTACTGAAACCACCACAAGGCAGACAACTTTTCAGCATTGAAGCTAATCACTGAGAAATAGACCTCAACTAAATTATATTATTTTTAAGAAGGAAATATTCTATGAAAAGACTTTCCACCATACCTCAGCATTACATTCTTCCAAAAGATAACAATGCTAGAGACAAAAACGTCCAAGTATGGTGATGTTCACAGCTTTTTGAAACACTAGGAGTCAACTGTAGTAGAATGGAGAAGATTGGGTATTAACACAAAATGAATGTTTCAGCTACAGTCCTCATCCGTTAGGGATTTAGATCCCATTCCTGACCCACACTAAAGTGAAGTAAAAAGAGAAGAGTCACTCTTCCACACTGAATCAGTGAAGAAACATTCCAAGCTTCTTGCACTGTTTGCTACTGAACTCTGAATGTATTTACATAAGTGACATTTAAATTCTGATTTTCATTAAATTCACACTGTTAGCAACTTAATGCGTATCTTTTAAACATTGTTTCAGAATGTGAAAGATTTGTATTTAGCCTGAATATCATGGCAGCACTACGGAAATCCTACTTTCCTCATTTTAATTCTAAAAAGACCTCACTTTTGTCTTAATCATATAATTTCATACAACAGGGAGACACCATGTTATCTTTTCATGAAGGTCATACAGCCTAAAACAAAACCGATAACTGTTTTATAATTTTAACCCATTAGTAAGAGCAAGCACAGCTAATTAACTCCTATGATTTTTTGCACAAAACATTAAAACCTTAAAATTTCATCACATATTCCAAAAAAAAAAAAAAAAAGATTTGCCATCTCTCCTCTACTGAAATTGCTTATCAATATCACAAAGAAGCCTTTTATTCTTATACCTGCAATGTAACTGATGTTATTCAAAATTGATAACCAGTCATTTTTTTTTAGTCCATGTGGTTAATATACAGTATGGGGAACAATTCCTTCCTTGCCGTTGCTATGGTGTCGAATACTTCAAATACTGCAACAAAACTAAATATTCAAAAGCAACCTAAGTTATTGAGGAACTTTAGTCTCATTTTCTAAAATGACTAAGAATTTGGCTGTGAAAAAAGTCAAACTGACTAGAGCTCTTATGACACTTAATCACTATATAGAAGCAATTACATGATGAGCTTATCAGCAAGTGAGATACTAGGACACAATGACCCTGACATTAAAATGATCTGAATGAAGACCGCTTTCATTCTGTAACTCATCTGTATACACAAGAATTTAAAGCAGTTTAACCTTAAATTCACACTTTGAATCAGTACAAATTAATTTTCCAGAGGCCCTATGTAGACAAAAGCCTGTTTCTTTCAAAAATCCTACCTAGAACAATGTGCATTGATACAATCCATTCTCTGTCAGTAACATGAAAAATGAAAAAACAGAATGTGACTGCCCTACACTTCTCTCAGTCATTTATTGAGTGCTTTTCTGGTTTTAAGAATTTCACTGAATTGTGCTACCAATTACACCTCTGTGAATTTGAGCATCTCTCCCACCTTTACCACAGCCATGCTGTGACAGTAATGTCAAGGAACAGCTCTTTTCCTAGTGAACACAACTCCACCACGAAATGAACAGGGCCCAACATCCCAAACATCTGAAGTCCCCACGAATTTGCAAGCTCCCCAGATTTCCCTGGTCCATAACAGCTGGCCAAACTGTGAGTGCAGTTTGTATAATCAGATAGGCATCTACAGAGTCTTCCAAAATCACACTACAAGGCTCTATGCAATCTTCAGGTGTCCCCGGCTCAGCTGAAACCCCTATGGCAATACACGCTCCACAGTGGCATGTGTCAGTGTGGCCGCCAAACCACTGCATGTACTTGGAAAGGACGCTGCAAGTGGAAACTGTGTCTTATGCCACAAGGACACAGAAAGGGCCCATGCAATAACACGTGAACACTGTTTAGATGATGGCCATTGGCATCAAGGCCTGTTTCATTTGGCAGCGTACCATATAGCCAAGAGGAGGCAACTGCAGCTACAGGTTGATTCTGCAGAGATCAGCAGTGAAGGCCATCTTTGCAGAGGGAGGGCAGACAGAACTGCAACAGAGTGGGCTTGAGGAACTACACAACAACCCTTAGGTGCCTTTGCAAAAACCTTTGCCTCCTTTGCAAAAATCTCTCCTGCATTTCTAGGTGCCTCCACAGCTTGAATTACAGTGTGTTGTATCTCTGCCAACAACAGCAGGCATTACAAGTGTTCCACTGTGACAGGCATACGTGCGCTTACATTAGATCTATTGGAATTTTTTTGCCAGTGATACTAAAGGTCACCTTAGTCTCTAAGACCATCTAATGCTGGTTCCTCTCCTACTACCACAACAAATTGGATTTAGCAGAACAATAGTTGCAGATGCAGGCCCTTACAGAATCTCTATAAGGAACAGAAAGACCCTCCATAGAATGTCAAGTACAAATATTTGGAATAAAATGAAATAAAGATTCTGAATAAGGACTATCTGACCTCTACCCAGCTTGTACATTAGTTCATGTCACAGTATGAAACCATAATAACCATTTGTGCAGTTAATGCCTGAATTACAATTGTCAATTTGCTTGTCCTGGTAAATATGACAACATGTGTTAATCGCAGTCGGTATAGGAGATGAACTGCCAGTTTATTTGTTGACAATACCATTTTATTCCACTAAGGGAACTGAAGCTATGTCAAAGTATTGTAGATTTAATTAAGCTTCATTTATCTCCTCTGATAGCCATGCAATTACTTAGAGGCAATAGCCTAAATATGCAGCCCAAACTAAATCATCTATGGAGCTGTCAGAACTTGAAAGAACAAGCAGTAAGTGCACATGAACTATATGACCAGAATAAACCATATCGACTGAGGAGGTTTGACAAAAACAACCTCCTAGTGCCTTACAAAACTTATTGGTGGATAGAATCACAAAATCAGTGTATCATGAAGGCTGGAAAAGACCTCCAAGATCATCCAGTCCAACTGTCCACCCACCACCAATGCTACCTGCTAAACCACATTCCACAGTGCTGCATCTAAATGTTTCTTGACCACCTCCCTGGGCAGCCTGTTCCAATGCCTGACCACTCGCACAAAGAAATTTTTCTCCAGAGACAGAGTGCTGCTCATGTTATTTTTATCTCAGATTTATATAGAGTGGGAGAACTAAATTTGCCTTGTTTAAACCTAATCTGAGCCCAAGAAAAGACTTTTTTTTTTTTTGGACTAGATTGATTTTGTAGTCAAACTTACTTTAAAAAAATCAAAGAACAAAGATGAAATTTGATAGACAAAAGTCTCTCATACTGGTACTTTTTTCTATGAGCTACAGTTTAACACCTGGAAGAAGTGATCTAAGTTTTTCTTGCTCCCCTACTGTAAAAAAGTTCTAGAAAAAAAAACACATAAACACATTATTTTCCTTAACTCATCAGTGGTTGCTAGTTCTTTTTCACTTAGTCTAGACTTCCAGGATCTATATTCTTTTATTTCCTTCAGCCACTTTCCAGTAAAATGCAAAGGTCAGATGATTTGGCCTTTAATTGAGCTCACTGATAAAAAGGAAATAAATATACGCCAGTTCTTCCCACTTCAACACTAAAACACCAGCTTCAAAAAAGAATCCTCCCCTTCAATTTACATATTTATTTTCTAACATCCTGAGTTCTATTTCACCCCATTGATTAGTCATCTGGGATAGGAAAATGGCACAGAAAGCTGCATGGTGTGAAGATGTATAAAAGTAAGCTTCCCTGAGCCCCTCAGTGCACTATATGAGAAAGTAAGTCCAGCACAGATAATATCCTAAATTGCTAAAGTAGAATTAAATAATAGCACTCAAACCTCTGAAAAACATAGCAAGAAGATGATACACAATCTACGTTGTCATGTAATCACATTAGTTTTAAGTTTTTACAGTACTGAAGTGAATATGTAAGTCCCAGTCATACACAGTGAGTAGAGGACAATTTGTGCTAATTAAGTAATTTTAATGACCTCTTAAAATTCAGGGCAACTTGAGCTGCTTACACGAAAAAGCATTTGGTTTGAGATAATGAACCAAAATCTCAGTTCTACATTTATTCTCACATTTAGAGAGGGAATTTATCTTCTCTTCAGCAAACTAGAGAGTTAAATTGTTTACTACTAGCATGAAGCACAATTCACTTAGGAGGGTGTTCTGTTTTGCTTTTGTGTGGTTCTTGTTATTGCAGTCTCCCAGAAGACGGTTTTCAAGATTCTAACTTGAGCTTCAAAACTGAACGCTTTGAACTCCGTGGAAGAAAGACAGAACATTGTTACACCAAAGTGTCACAGAATACAAACTGCAGAGGCAACAACCCTGCAAGCTAAGCCCACCACTATGAATGGACCAGCAGTCGTATTGTATTTCTGTGTACTTGAGAAAACAGAGGCCTTGACATTCCAGGCATTTTATTTCACCACATTCACCCAGCTTCAGGTTTCTTCATTCGCCAAATGGCTAAAAGCCGATACAGAAGAATCCTCTTAAATTCAATATCACTGCTTATTTGTGCCCATCCAATCCATCAGTGCCAAAATTTGATGACTATTAAGTGTAACTGCAGAATATCTTGATGATGCTTATGCACTGTCAGTTTTCCACAACTTACCAAAATACTATTCAGTGACTAGAGTTCATCGTGGTCAAAATAATGATCAACACAAACTGCTTTCTGCCTGTATCACAAAATGCCAGTGGCACCTATAGCGATATTCAAGTACTCGAAAGATGTGACACTTTAAGTACAGAAAGGTTCCCTAAAGCACAAAATGCTGAAATATTACAGGTGATGTTGATCACCATTTAGCTGTGTTCCCCATTCTATTCCTCAAGCTAACTATTCCATCAAGAAGAGAATGTATCATGTACTTCACGTTCTCTGTTTTATGTGTTTGTTTGTGCCTGCCCTGAACCTCTGCCCACATACGCAAGACAAAGATTGATACCCTCAAACTTCCACTGCAAAGTCTTCCTACCAGAACGCAACAGAAAATCAACAAGATACCCTTGTACAGGAGGTACAGTCTTATGCTGGATCTGCTAAAGAGAACATAGTGGATGTAATCCACCTCCTGTTCAAAAGCTAAAAGAAATACCATCAGATGGCAAATTTATCTGACCAATGTTAGGTGCCTATCTAGGATAAAATGCACTGGGCACTATGGAATAAAATATTTCCAGGCCCTAATATCAAAAGAACACACCAAAATTTCCTGCTTTACCCTAGAAAACCCACACCACAGCTTACAACAAAGGAATTACCAACTTAGTTAGGTTTCATTGTAGAGCCTACCTACAAGTGAGGGAAAAATCCTCTGTAATGTTAATTCACCTGGCAAAAATGACACAAACCAAGGAATATGATACTAAAAAGCTAGCAGGGGTCTTCTGGATTTAGACATAAAACACAAGATTTTTATATTATGAGAAAATTAAATGCTCCTGGGCCTTGGCCCTATATCTTTTGCAGGGGTGCAAAGCGATCAGTAAAAGCACGCAAAATGAAATAGCTTATGAAATTCAGTCAGCACTTCTCCACATAAAATTTAGACAAAAATTACTTCAATTATGTCTATTTTTTTGCAGAAAGGCTTCATTTGAATATGAGACAAGCACTCTAAAGAATACACCAGATACTCATGCTGTATGTTTTTAATATAGAGAATCTTCTGAACTGCTTTTTTCCTTTCAATAAACAAAAAGATCAAGTAGCTTTCTCAAATTTGCCACGGCTTTTTTGCACCTCACAGACAGTCCTATGTTGACTTTAAACTGGAGAATTAGAGAATCAGAGAATCGTGGGATCCTTAAGGTTGGAAAAGACTTGTAAGATCATCTAGTGCAACCATCCACCCATCCCCACCATGCCCACTGAACCACGTCCCTCAGTGCCACGTCTACTTATTTCTCAAACATCTCCAAGGATGGTGACTCCATAACCTCCCTGGGCAGTTTCAAAGCATTATCATTCTTTCTGAACATAAATTCTTCCTAATATCCATCCTGAGTCTCCCCTGCTGAAACTTAAAGCTATTACTCCTCGTCCTACCACTGTTACCTGGGAGGCCAACCCCCAACTTACTACAACTTCCTCTAGGAAGTTTTAGAGCACTATGAGGTCTCCCCTGAGCCTCCTCTTCTCAGACTGAACAATGTCTTATCTCTCAGCTGACCTCCACAAGATTTATGCTCCAAATCTTTTGCAGCTTCATTGCCCTTCTCTGAACATGCTCCAGGGCCTCCATTTCTTTCCTGATGTGAGGAAACTGAACTTGAACATAATACTCAACGTGCGGCCTCACCAGAGCTGAGTACAGAGGGATGATCACTTCCCTGCTCCTGCTGGCTGCATTATTTCTAATACAATCCAGGATGCCATTGACCTTCTTGGCCACCTGGGCACCCTGCTGGCTGATGTTCAGCAAGCTGCCAACTAATGCCTCCAGATTATTTTCCACTGAGCAGCTTTCCAGCCACTCTGCCCCAAGCCTGTAGCGATGAGTGGGGTTGCTGTGACCAAAGTGACTGGGCATTTGGTCTTGTTGAACTTCATCCCACTGGCATCAGCCCAGCTACTCAAACTCTGTAATGCCTCCCTACCCCCAGGCAGATCAGCACTTCCTCCCAGCTTGGTGTCATGCGCAAATTTACTGAGGGTACACTCAAACCCCTCATCCATGTCATCAATAATAGGGAACAGGACAGACTCCAATACCAACTACTAGTGACCAGTCACCTACTGAATTTAACTCCATTCATAATCACTCTCTGGGCCTGGCCACCCAGCAAGTTCTTTACCCAGCAAAGAACACATCTGTCTAAGCCACGAGTTTCCACCTTCTCCAGGAGAAGTTAACTGATACAGCACAATTAGCTCCTAAGCTGAGTTCCACCTGTGCCTGAAGTCAGAGATATTTCAGGAGACAGAAGTGTTCAGTCAGCCCTACACAAGCTCCTTTGCTGGAGCTAACCCTAGCAGCTGCTATAAGGTACAATTACTCATGAGATTTAACTATAGGAAAGGAACAGAAGCTGCAACCACCTCAAAAAATCACTCTCCTTCTCTGTTTCCTCTTAATGCAAGCAGAATTTGGCAGAGCAGTATCTCATGCCTCCAACAGGAAAAGAATACGTAACTAAAATAAAATATCTATTGACAGCTATCTAGGGCTCAGGCTTCCATTGTGAATCCCCTAGGAGTAATTTATCTAATTGATTAAAAATTAGCTAATTTCTAAGTCCATATGGGCTTCATTAACACAACTTGAGCACTTCTGAAATGACATAAGACTTCTTTCTGGAGCATATTCAGTCCACAATTAATAATTCACCATCACTGAAAGTGGAAATACTTTAGATCTTAAGATGACGGGCACCTTGTAACACAGGTCAAATGTAATGTAAATTCCCCTGAGCAATATCTAATCATATTCTTATAAATGCCAACAATAATATAGTAATTGATAGATTCTTAAGCTAAAATCACTGCAAAATATAGTTCTAGGTGGACTGATTTCTGCCTTCAGTACTCTTCTGCAAGGAGAGGAGGTAGTTAAGAAAGGTGTAATACAGAGAAGACTAGGATACATGAAGCAAATGGATCCTTTTTTCTCAAACTTGAGCTGTGAAAGGCTGAAGGTTTACCTATTTATATCCTTCTTGGAAACTCAAGAAAAAAAGTTTGGTACTGTCTCAAGAATAGCAATATAGTCATTCATATTGTCATGACTGATTTATGTTATCAGGCAATCCAGATAGCAGTGAAACCATAAGCACCCAGCATATAAAAATGTTAGAACTCATTATCTATCTATGTCTTTGTATGTATTTGTGCAGCTTTTCATATGGGAACTACAAGTCACTCGTGATCCACAGCTATGCCTGAGACCATACAGAAGGCAGAGCATTACAATGGTCTTAGTAAGAGAAAGACTGAAGTTGTATCATATGCATTCAATAAAGCATCACTAAAATGCACACAGTAACAGACTTCTTTCGTTTTTCTAGAGTATACTCCTAAAGTACAGGTCTGACCATAGGTTTGGCCCTGCTGCTGTAAAACTTAACACAGATCTTTATTGGATACATGTACGACTCACAAGAGAATAAAGTGCACAAACAAGGTACAGAGACAAAGAGATCTCTGGGAAGTGCAGGTCAGTGGGCAAACAGTCACTATACCGGCATGCGGTAGAGGGGCCAAGCTACTTGAAAATGCCAAGAACCTACTCGTGAAAAGATTCAACAACTGATGTTTCTCTTGTTCTGCTGGACCTTTTTTACAGCCTTTTTCTTTCAGATGATTTAATGTTAATTCCCAATTTCTCAGTACACTGGGAATCTACTTCATGGAAGATGGGTGAGGCTGTAGAGTTACCTGAGCAACTGGAGATGCTTCTTCAGTAAGAACACACAGTTCAAAAACATTCAAGAAAGAATGTCTTTGGGCCTATGTTTATGCAGACTTTAAAAAGTAAAACCATATTTTAAAAGTGATTAATTGCAGTGAGTTGTAAGAGATTTTAAAATACCAAACTGGCAGTGTTGACCTTCTGAGCCATGAAATACTAAGTTTTCCATTATTTTCTGTATTTGTATTTAAAGATGGTTTTTGACTTGTGGAATGTGAACTCAAAATTGCTCAGAAGGACTTCACGTTCCTTCTTAGGAATATGTCACGTGCTTTTTACTGTGACTATAATCAATTTCACAAGTGCATCCATGTTCTGATTTTATAAGACAAAGCAGACTTGGCAACTACTGAAACTTGAAATAAAATAAAAATCAATATAAGATAGTGATGCATGCTGTTCTGCAGCATACTTAAAAGCCATCCAGGGAACAAAGGTGGTCAATGTCTGGATAGAGATCAGTGACAAGTGGTGACCCCCAGGGATTGGTACTGGGGCTGATACTCTTTAATATCTTCATCAGTGACAGTGGGGTTAAGTGAACCTGCAGCAAGTTTGCCATTGACACCAAGATGGGAACAGTCAACACAGCAGAGGGACAGGATGTCATCCAGAGAGACCTAGGCTGGCTTGGCCACTGGGTCCGGTTGAATCTTATAAGGTTCAACAAATCCAAATGCAAGATCTTACACCTGGGTTGAGGCAACTGCCATTACCAGTACGAGCTGGGCAATGAAAGGATTGACAGCAGCCCTGATGAAAAAGAGCTGGGGGTACCGGTGGATGGGAAGCTGGACATGAGCCAGCAATGTGCCCTCACAGCCCAGAAAGCCAACCAGATCCCAGGCTGCATCAGAAGAACTGTGGCAAGAAGGAGATCTTGCCCCCCTACTCTGCACTGGTGAGGCCTCACCTGGACTACTGTGTCCACACCTGGAGTCTCCAGAACAGGAGAGACATGGACCTGTTGGAGCATGTCCAGAGAAGGGCCACAAAAATCACCCATGGGATGGAACTCCATCCCATCCCTATCAGGACAGGGTGAGAGTACTGGGCTTGGTCAGCCCCGAAAAAAAGGAAGGCAGTGAGATGATCTGAGAGCAGCCTTTCAGTATCTAAAAGAGAGCTACAGGAAAGAAGAGGACAGACTTTTTAGCAGGGTCTGTGGTGACAGAACAAGAAGAAATGGTTTCAAGCTGAAAGAATGTAGATTCAGGTTGGATATAAGGAAAAAATCTTTTACAGTGAGGGTGGTGAGGCACTGGAACTGGTTGCCCAGTGATGTGGTTGATGCCCTGTCCCTGGAGATTTTCAAGGTGAGGCTGGATAAGGCCAAGGACACCTGATTGAGCTGCAGGTGTCCCTGTTCACTACAGGGGAGTTGGACTAGATGGCCTTCGGAGGTCTCTCCCAACTCTAAGGATTCTATGATTCTATGGTAACAAAAATCTTCAGTTTTCCTTTCTCTAGAACGGCGCAGCAATTTGAATGATTTCGATGTGGATGGTAACACATAACCTGAAACCAAGGTCTAAACTATTCTCCAGTTTCACAGAACAAGATCATGACTGCAGAGTCCATTTCAGGGATATAAAACAGTAAATGAACAAATCTGGAAAAGTCTATTTATCACTTGTTTACCAATACAGATGGTTGTGTGTGTGTTCTGCGCTGCTAAAGATGAGTGGACTAAGTCGTGTGTTTGAAATGGAGCAGCCACCTGTCAGCTACTATGAACTTTTAGTCTTCTAATATATTGCACTTATATATACATATACTTACACATACATCTATATATGGCCATTTGGACATAATTTTAGGAGGCCCCCTTTTGGAGAGGCAGAGCATGTGCATGTATGGATAAGAGCAAACTGGGTGATACTCTTACCTGCAAAACAGATTGCCACAGGAAAGTCTTGTCAACAAACAGGCAAAATTTCAGACACTAAAGAAAGCCCTCCACCTCCTCATCAAGAATGAATCCCAAACTGAAGGCAGAAGCATGAATGCAAAGGATATTTTGGTAATTAAATACTTCCACTCATCAACTTCCTTAACCAATGAGGATGAAACAGTGAAGTTTGAGTGATCAGACACTGAAAAGTATACTAAGAGTTGTCCTGTACAACACTCTCTCTGCCCTTACTTTGCACTAAAGGCTTCTCATTTCAAGGTTCATGACTGTTAGAAAATTCACTTGAGACTCGGGATCAGGAACAGTGTGTGTTTCTTTGCTGGTAACTTTGGGCATTCATGACTTCCTTTTCCTATAGAAGAGATATTTAAACGTGTGTCTGAAAAATATTTTAAAGAAGTGTGTACTGAGGCTTCCAATTCAAGCAAGGTATGAGATTTGTAGTTTCACTGTATTAAGTCTTTCCAAAGACGATTTTTGAATCATAGAGTCATTGAATCATAGAATTACCCAGGTTGGAAAAGACCTTGAAGATCATCCAGTCCAACCACAGCCTAACCAGTAGCCTATCTCTAAAAATCCTCTGCTAAATCATATCCCTGAGCCTCACAGCCAAACGGCTCTTAAACACATCTAGGGATGGCGATTCAACCACCTCCCTGGGGAGCCCATTCCAGAACTTAACTACCCTTTCTGTAAAGAAGTGTTTACTGATATCCAACCTGAACTTGCCCTGGTGCAACTTGAGGCCATTTCCCCTCATCCTGTTATTTGTCTCTAGTGAGAAGAGACCTGCCCCACTCTCACTGTAAGAACCTTTCAGGTACTGGAAGACGGCAATAAGGTCTCCCCTCAGCTTCCTTTTCCCCAGACTAAACAGCCCCAGCTTCCTTAGCCTCTCCTCGTAGGGTTGATTCTCCAAGACCTTCATGAGCCTCGTTGCCCTTCTCTGAACCTGCTCCAGTACCTGAAGTACCACCTTGAAGAACAGCACTTCAGCAAAGCAGCCATTTGCTCTTAAAATTTTTTCACTGTGATTTTTCTTTTTTTCTGAAGGATACTGGAGCATTTTTTTCTGGTGTCTGCACTATTTGACGCTAATGGCATTTGAGTGCTGAAAAGAAAGTTTCAAAAGACAGTAGTGGAAGAGGTATCTGCTATAGTTGTAAATGATGACCTAAGTTCAACAGTAACCCAGACAAAGCTCCAATGTATTAAAGACAACCTCTTGGGCTTCTTCATTGAGTCCTGGGAAAGCTAAGTCTGCAGTTTATCCCTGTTTACTGGTAGAAGGGTTTCTTTTGAGTACTCAGACAGCTCTGAATAAAGGAAGTATGAGTGAAGAAAACATGAGATATGAACTACCTATATAAGATCACCTATATCTGCAGCTGGAATCCTTGAAAAGATGACTGCATGCTTCAGCTTAAAACTCAGAGAAATGCAGATATTCTAAATATTATACATGAAAATAATCCTACCCAAAAAAGAAATGCCTCAGTCACACACCCAGTATCAGAACATACAAAATAAAAAGATCACCGGGCAACTAAATTGCTGGGAACACGCAGAATAAAGAGAATAGCTCCATCACCAATGCCTAAAGATGACAAAGTTAAAAAAAAAAAAAAAAAAAAAAAAAAAAAAAGAGGTAACTGTGTATTAAGACTTGTAAAAGGAGTCACAGGTTTTAGAAAAATACATATATGAGAAATGTCAGCGAGGTAAAGGACAGAAGTGAAGAATAAAAAAATAAATAAAATTCACTTCTCCACTCTGCCATAGAAAACCACCCCAAGGAGTCTGATTTTGTGTTAAATACCAGGTATTTGTGGAGCTTAAGTTTATAGTTGCTCCAGTGCTAATCTTTTCATGTCATCCACGTTTTGGACTGGTTGAGCACAATGGATGTATTCTTTTAAAAAGTGAAAGTTAATTCTTCGAGCAATTTAGCTCCCTTTCCTTTCTACTAGTGGTGGTTTTTTTGTTGGTTTTCTTTTTTTTTTTTTTAATTGTTATGTATGTGATTGAAAGAAGAAAAATTACATGTTCCAAGTTATATGCCTTTCTTCTTTTAAATTCAAATTGCACAAGAACTGCATTTCTCTACTAAGAATGTACTTGACAGTTATGTTAGAAGAGTGCTTGCTTGTCCCTGAGGATGGTATTTACAACATTTTTTTTTCAAACACCCAGCTCTCATCTTCTGAATTACCCCTTGGAGCTCTCATTAAATAAATGGCAGGAAGTGGATAATTCACATGCTCCAGACTAGAACTTGCTTAGCTGCTCAAAAGAGACAGTAACATTTCTTAAGTACTGGGCTATTTTTAGTTTTGGCTCTCATCCATTCCCACAACCATTAAAATCAACTCCATCAGTTGCAGAGCTGCTTTATTTGAAAGAGCTTGGCAACACACACAGCATGGCCATTCCTCTAGTAACAGACAGAATTCCTCTTCATCTCTCCTTCCATACCTACAGACATCTTATTAAAATGTGACACTATAAGCTGTACTGTGCTGTGCTTGACACACTGCTTGTTTAAAAACATGTAATACTTTACTACATATTCCAGATTCCCCGCAGAACTTTTCAGAAATTGTCACCATCAGGAGAATCAGAGACAAGAAAAAGTGTGCATAAACACAAGACCTTCATTTCAAATCACTGATCTCCTAGCAAGAACTTTTATTGTGAAGGATAGCCTGCTTCATCTATGTCCGAGCTGCTTATGCAAGAGTGGGAAGCTGTCAGAGTTGGGTCAGGGAGGAAAGGGAGTCCTCCTTTTCCTTGTGCTTCTTCGTCAGACCACCAGGGTCTTGCTGGCAGAGAGGCAGAAGAGGCAGAAGAACAGCACAGATAGGATCTTAATAATGTCAGACAAATGCTGTTTGAGGTGAACAAGGTGAAGTCAAGACCCACCTCTTGGGTGCTCTAATAATCACTCTTTTCTCACACTGACAGTGGGAACTAATAATCTTTGAGTTGGTTCTCTAAATGTGCCCTCAGAAATAATAATCTTTTACCAAAAGAGTAATTGAATTTACTAGAGTCTCTCCAGTGTGCCCTAAGATGCCACAGTTCCTTATAGCACCATGCAATTCAAATACAGTTATTGCCTTCTAAGTCACATCTAGCTTGAGCAGTTTCCATTCTTGGAGGTTTTCAAAACCCAACTAGATAAAGCCCAGAGCAGGCTGGTCTGACCTCATAGCTGACCTGCTTTGAGAAGGAGTTTATGTTATATCCTTCCTGATGTTCCTCAAAAAACGAAAAGTATCCAAAGATCAGGCTAGATAGCATTTAAAACCCAGAATGAAACATATGCCGTGTGCACCACCAGCACCACTTGGTAAGGAAATGATATGTAACACCATAAGGAACATCCTAATAAAGAGATTTGACTATACATTCAAATTGCAAGACAGCACAAAAACCTGACATCTCAAAACTTCTCTTCAAAGCCAACTTAACAATTCAATGCAATCCATAAAGTATTTTTACTGTAACATAACTGAAATATTTCAGCTTCTAGAAGCACATGTTTGTAATACACACAGTGAAAAATCTACTGAACAGATTTCTGCACACAACTTTTAATGATAACTCAGGGAAAGAACACGAGCTAGCAGCAAGATCTTAGGTTTGTTTTCTTTTTTTTTCTTTTTTTCTCTTTTTTTTTCTTTTTTGTTACAGAATTGGATTTACATGCAGCATTATTAAATGTTAAGCTATCTAGACAGAAAATACCTAAGATACCAATGCCATTTGAAACGAGTTCATTTTCACTAAGGCAGTGAGTGAAACTTTCATATTAAAAACTTGTTTGAATACAAAAATAGGAATTCTAATGAACAAGCAACAAACACACACGTATATTGGCAACTCGAAACATTAAGTTATAGAAATTCCAACTTTCATTTAGATGGAACATCTTCATATAGGACATGAAAAAACGATGTAATAGGTTCAAGTCACGGCTGACACAAAATTGAAGGCTTTCAAGATTTGTCCCAGAAGAATCCTCTTATAGCAAGCTTTGTTTCTGAAAGTGTGTTTTATCCCACAGCTTTCTACTGTGCCAAGAAACTGAATAAAACTTGTAATGATCAAATGTATTCTTTTCAAGGGGTAGAAAAGCAAATTCATCAAACAGTTACCAAAACATCCCAAGCAGCATTTGCATGTTTTGCCAAACATACTCTTCAGTTTTCGTATTTGAATTATATTCTAAGGCTGAATAAGCTTATAAGAGTATTCCTTTGGGCTCATTCAGACACCTAGGCACTCTGTACTGTGTGCCAGTATAATTAAACTTCCATTTAAAAGTCAGGTACAGTCATATCAGAAGTGGTTAAAAAAGAAATATCCACGATTTAAAGAATGTAGAAAATGCCAAAGGCAAAAAGACAGGGAGAAAAAATAAGAAAGATGTCTGAGCAGACCAAGACTTAATTAAGAAAGAAAATTCATCCTTTCTTTAGTCTTATTTTAAATATTAGCTTAACTAGCTTCTGTTGCAAAGAAAGCATTCCTGGACTAGCCATGATTCAGAAAAGGACTGATCAGTGTCTTGGCCAAAATTATTAAAATTATAATGCCAGCTTAGGCTATTTTTTATTTTCATTTCTTCTGGCAATATTTAGTACTGCTGACAATGTTCAGGCTATACATGACAAATATAAAGTTCTCAAGTAATAATACTTCATAATTCAACATTAAGTATCACAGTTTTGAAAAAAGGCAAGAGATTTAGGGGTTTATCTTCCTGTGCAAGGCCCGTAGCAGTTTAGTATTGTTCTTTCTCAAGCATTGACTAGAATCATACTGCTGTGGACAGCTTTAGGCCTTTCCAGTTAAGGATAAAGTGAAGTAACTAGACAGACTTTTGTCCTGTTATGCTTGTGGGACACAAATGGAACTGCAGACTTGCTAGATAAAGTTCATCTCAACACTTAGAATTATTTACTGAAATAATAAGAAATTAAAGTTCTAATAACAAAACACTGGTGAATTAAGTAATGCTTTTATTCAGTTTTGGGTTATAAATGGACAGAAAATAACTATAAATACCAAAGTAGTCTACATTTATGCTGCAGAAATAACACAAGCCCAGCTAATCACACCAGGACATAACAAAGTGCAGAGAAGAATGCTTGCAGAAGACGACGTATCTGTCCAGAGAGATGAGTTAGAACAAAATGAAATAGAACATTTTTCAGGTGTGCAGATTAAAAATGACAAGCAAGATGTAGCCTACAGCATGAACTCCACACTTCTGATTCTGACCTTGTTAACATCTATCAGACCCTTCCAGTTCACACAAAAACATAACAGTTCCCTCCCAGATGACTGTCTGCAACAACCCCATCAACCTCCTACCCCTTCCCTCTGCTGCAATGACGCTGCGCATAGCTGAGCTCACCCAGCCCTCAGCAGCAATGCCATTCCCACCTGAACTGCCACCCTGCATGGTGCTGTGGCACCCTGCTGCCCATGAAGCTCCAGCCTCTGCCCATGGCTCCACCCAAGCCTGCTCTGTGCTCCAGCCTACACTGAGAATCATCGCTTTTGGACCTTCACCAGGTGAGCAGGTCCTGTCACACCAAAGCAGAACATAGCCTAATCCAAGTAAAGCAGTTCGCTTCCAACCTAAGTTCTGACACTGACTTGTAAAACATAATCAAGCCTGGGAAGTAACTGGTATCTTTTGAAATACAAGGATTTTTAAATGTTAGCTTCCCTCAGATTGCGACAGTGTTCCTTGAATCTCAGACACATACAAAAAGGCTTCTTTTCCTTCTATATGCATAAATGATCACAAAATGTTAGCAAGTATTTTCTTCTTGGTTAAATAATAGTATCCAAATGTCTTCCGTTGCTGTTGGTTTTTCTTTCCTTTTCTTCATTACAAGCTTGCAGCTGCCATCAGCAAGACAAAACTGATGTTTTTAAGAATCATCATAGGAGATGTCATTATTCTATATCTGCAGATATCTAAACATAGATGTATCTCTAAAGACAGAGATACCACTGGAATGCCAACTCTTCCTACTGGTCTATAGCCATACAAGAAACTAAAACCAGGTTCACACTGCATACATGAAGATGAAAGAAAATAGCCTGGTAGCTTTGTTACAAAAACTTTTTGTTTTTGATGTTTTGTATTTGAAAACATCTTCCATCATGCTCACTGCAGAGCAATGCGCTGTTACTACACTGGCATACCAGAAATCATATATACACATACATTGCAGATATCATTAAGTACAAACAAACAAACAAAAAAAACCACAGTCTGTGGACCTTATCACAACTACTTTTCCCCAAAATAGTGAGAATTCCAACATAAAAGTAACAAGTTTAAAAGTACTACTTACAGAACACTAACAGACATGCAACAGTCATAAAATTCCTTCAACATGCAAACAGCACTACTCTTACAAGGCACCATTTCTTCTAAAACACGTAACTGATGCTCTGGTAATAGCTGAAGTATAAAAATAAACACAATAATTCTGCTAAAAAATTAGTGCAAAAGTATAATTTCTCTTTCTCATTTGAAAAATGTAAATGATTATTCCAGGTTCTTTTATTACTCTCTCACAAAAATGAGAAGTTCTGAATAATTTCATCTTTGCTCACTCCAAACAAGTTGAATGACATAGCTCAAGTTCTGTTGTTCCCCAAATTTTGATCAAGGGCATGAAGCTGTATCGAGACCATTTAATGAAAAAAAAAAATAATAATGCAGTATTTCTAGCTTTGCTCTAAGTTCACTACATATTTATGTTACTCCCCATGGTCTCAAAACATAATGTGTTTTATTGAATCCCACCTTCACTAATTTTTAACAAACAAGATACATCCATTTAAACTCATTTAAATAAAAAGTGTTTGTTTTTTACAGAACACAGTGGATTCCAGCATTCACAGAATCATGGAATGGTTCGAGTTGCAAGGAACCTTAAAGACTCCCTGGTTGCACCTCCCCTGCCATGGGCAGGAATACCTTCTACTAGATCAGTTTGCTTCCAAGTGCATTGAACTATAATTCTGTCTGGAGCAAAACTACACATCTCCTGTGTTCTGGAAAAAAAAAAAAAAAAAAAAAAGAAGAAGAAGTTGAAAAATGTTTTCAACTATCATAACTGTTCGGTTAAAGGTTGCTTTAAACTGCATAATCCAGAAGCAGTGTAAGAGTCCTCTTCTTCCAACAAGTCATCACAGAAACGCTGATCCAATGTTACCATTTATTTAAACAAAAACTGCAAAAATAATGTAACTGGAATATTCTGTGAAGTGGTTATCTTTACTGAGATCTCAGTCATCGAAATAACGCTTCCTGTTAAAGGGACGCCTGTACTAATGAGCGTTCAAATTCTCACGCTCAGCTGAATAAATTAGAAAATAATGCACTCCTAGTCTCATCCCAAGAGACTTCCTCATACATGGTTTTGTTTCTGTTTTGTGAAAACAAAGATTATACTGCAAATCTGAAAGCCAGTCCTGTATTTTGTTTTCTTTTATTAAAAACCACATAATTTAATTCTTAACTTAGCTAGGTAGAAGCCATGGCATGTTAAAAGTCCCTTTAACAAGGAAGAAGACAGATATCACTTTATTAGGATGTGGGAATGGAATCTGTACCTATGGGTAAATGGCAATGCATTCTGGGTTGGTTCAGCCCTTGGTTCTGAATTCTGTGTCACTTCTGGCGTAGCTCTCTCGTCATCTGTCCCGTTAATGCTTTCTGGCGTTAAAGGAGACTGAATATCCCCTCCAGCCGACTCCTTATGTAAAACAAACAAATGATTAATTAGAATTACAAACTGGCCTGCTCAGGATGACAATGTGATAATAAGCATTACTTTAACTCTTACATAAGATACAAATTTTAGGCAGCATTAATGTGAGGCTCACAGATTTCCAGTGTACCCCACAGACATGTTTCAGCATGTGATTTAATTTAGAAGCATATTACCATCAAATTCACACTGTCTTGCACAAAATACAACTGACATATGATTTATTTGCAAGCATCCAGCATCCTTCTTATTACAGATGTCTATCACTCTTGCCTGATATTTACATTCAGTCACAAACCTGTAACTACTCAGACCCAGGATTCTTACCCCTTGCTCTATATTCTAACACAAAGAAACAAATTCTGCTATTTTTTTCAAAATCAAGACTTCGTATTCTGCAGGTTACTAAGTGAAGCATAGTAGGGCCTTTGCTACTGCAGTCAGTCTCATGTAGAAGACTTCCTTGTAAATAACGCTTGGTCAGTAGAGTAAGTGCAAACTTATGGTCACCTCAGCCTGGTTCTCATTCTTGTCATTCACGGCACCATCTGGGAAGAGCAAAACTCCAGCTACAAGCAGGCAGCTTCCACTGCTGCTAAGTAACTTGATATCTCAAAAACTTGATGGTTGCCTCTTAGCCAGAAGGCACTGGTGCAGTTTTTATCAACCCTTATCATAGCAGAATATGCCTTTGTGTTTTGGTCATCAGATGCTTCTTGATGATTTCCAGATACTGAAAACCATTATGTTTAAAAAAAAAAAAAAAAGTACACCATATAGCCCACATCCAAACTGAGAACATCATAGGACCTTCAATCCCTGTACATGATTTAAATGACTGTCAAGGAAGATAAAAAGAGTGATAAGCTAAGTAGCTTGTCTTGATTTGAAATACCTTAGTAAGTGTTTAGTCATGAAGTGGTAAAATCTAACTCACTTTAATGAAAAGTTAAATCAGCATCATGTCTGTACTACTGAAGATGGCTGAATAACAACTGTTCTAAAAGGCAAGCATTTCCTAGGACCACACAGGTTCTTACCATCTGCATGGGAAACAGCTAAAGCTGCTACTTACTATTATTAAACTGAAGCACAAGCACAGTCCCTGAAAGGCTAACTGCTCCTCTTTCCGGCTCTTTGACATTGCATAGAAAGCTGAAGAATAGCAATCTCAGAAAGAATTGCCAAGTATCTGGCTTACGGTCTTAAAGATCAAGGTCTAATTTTTAGCAGCTACTTGTAGCCTTCAACTAGCTTACAAGGCAGTACTGAATCCACATCTATAGGAAACATGATCCAGATCTTCGAGACTTAATCACATGGAGTACCGCAAGATCTTTTGAGAAACATAAGATCTGGCTGTCATCATCAGCTTCCACAAAGCCCTGGTGTCACTTCACCAAGAATACCGTAACTCACATTTTTCAGGGCGCTTTGAATTACATTAAGCAGGCGAAGCACAACAGTTATTAAAACCATGCATTTATTCTGACATCCCTCTCACATGATATGAGAGATAAATCTCACATTCTGGCTCTACAATGAATTGGAGAGTGATGCAGTGTAGCACTATAACAGTTTAATACTGACTCAAACTTCATCTTTTATATTTAGTATTTACCAAGTAATCCTATGCACATGTATAACCTTCTCCATTCTTATTAAATTCCGGTGGTTTATAAAGCAGAAAGTAATTAATTTATCCTAATTTGCCACACAAATACAAAGTGTTATTTGCAAAACAAATGCAAATCATTTATTTCATGAACATGAACTTTTGGGAGGAAATCTGTTACTTTATACTCAAATGCTACCTCATATGATATTATCCTAAAAGTACAAAAAAACAAATCTTGATTTTTACAGAACAATTTTGCTGAACTGAAGCTGAATTGAAATTAAGTGTGGAAGGATAGTATAATAGGCAAGATAATCAGGCACATATATTGTGTTATATAAATTATGTATTTTTGCCTATTATTATCCTCTGATGCGATAAAGAGTTCCCACCTACATTAAACAGAAGGCAGCACGCACCCAAAAGCTTCTGTTACTTCCTCATTTTTCCTGGTTACACTTCATGCTCTAAAAAAATACATACTACATCACATGAAAACTGGTTTGCTTGTATCTTCAAGCTGAAGTTCCTGCAACACTATTATTACTACAATAAAGCCAGAGATTATCTATTAAAACATGTTCAGTACGAAAGCATGGAAGAATTTTCTCCAGCAGAATAAAAAAGTGCAAGTTCCGTCTATGCCTATTTCTTAGTAAGGCACTGTCACAGACTCCCAATTTGAGTGAAATTTGAGTGACAAAAATTCAAGCAGACAAACATGACAGTTTTTGTAATACCCAAAGGCTCACTGCCTCTAAATCAATTCCAGCTTGTGTTTAAGTGCTACTTTTTTTGTTGTTGTTGTTTCTTATTAAGCATTCCATACACTACCTTGTATTTCTCCATCCAGTTCCTGTCTTGAAATTTCACAAGGCTGCCAGCTACCAACTCAGGTACCACAATATGAGTGGAAGCACTTGCACCAGTGCAAAAGATCAAACACCCTACATTCATTTTTCCACAAGTTGTGTAAGAAAACTGCTTGTCCACAAAGAAGCCAACAGGTGACAAAACTATGACCATTCTGTCAAAATTGGTCCATTTCTTGAGCTACAAAAAGACGCGATACTAAAACTTAGCAGACGATCACTATCTTTAGTAGTGTGCATAAGAAGGGCCTCAGAATCACATGAGAAGAGTTGGATTGATTTGAATGACAGCGCAGAATTTCAGGTGTGCTATTAAAATGGCCACTGTCACAAGAAACATGTGGGGACAGATTCTGGCTTAGAGGAGAAAAGAACTGAGATTCAGATGTAAGTTTTAAGAGTGGAGTAATGATTCTGGCATCCTAACCTGCAACACTCTACACTGGAACATATTTTTAAAAAGAAAAAAAAAATAAATAAAGAAAAAAAAAAGCTAAAAAACTCCAAGAAAAACAGCAACCAAGCAGTTTTCAGGATATTGCCTCATGAAGTTCAGTGAAATGCATAACCAAGTGTTATTCCTTCAATGTACAGGCAAACCAGCAACTGAAAATAGGCCGTAAGTTTCCTGTCACTCTAAGATCCATTGTTTTATGTCTCTGCAGTGAAGATGAGTCTGAAAAAGAAGAGGTGGCAGAGCAGAGGAGCCTGTTTCAGTTTTACATGAACAAATATCCTTGAAAAACCCTAACACAATGGTAAGCTTAAAAGGACAATAGATGAGGTACCTACATGCACAAGTCGTCTTAGAAGTACCAAAATTGACAACTGACACCTGCATACAGCTCAGATATGAAGTCTGCATTGTTACATGAATCTGTCTTAATATGAGATGGCTAGAAAGTGTAAGTTCTTTGACACAGAAATAATGCTTTTCTCTTTATAAGTAAAAAGTATCATGCTCTCAGTGTGACTTACATATAACAAAGCAGCATCTCTTTCATGATTTGTTGGTCTACACTACTGTGATTCCCTGGACAAGTTATGTTCTTCTTATGGTTAATTTGATTTTATTTATTACCTGATATTCTGGGAAATTAAAGCAAAGCCTGCTGGTAAATGGGTGAAGGACAGACAGTACTATTAAAGAAACAGTGAGAATGCAGAATTTCTACAAAGTGTTTCAGTAGGGAAAAAAAATAGTTGAAGAATACATATCCTCAGATGAAACAAGCTACGAAAAGAAAGATCATAACATGAGACTACTTCCTAACCACCAAAGGACTTTTCTGGGGTGAGAAATACCTAGCTAAGTAATACCAACACTTCTGAAGCTCCAGAATCTTAGAAAAATAGCCCAACTTCAGTGGACTTTAGATAAGATGGTTCTTAAGTGAAAAGTACTTGAGCTATAAATTCATATTTCTATTTATATGACTTTTCTGTTGTTATCTCCTCTTTTATTTTTCTCTGTTCTTTCATGTCAAGTTCCTGAAGGACATTCAGAATTGAAACTGATATAAGCCAGAAATATTTGCAGGGTTGCATCAAACAATGGTGTGCAGTAAATGCTTTGTGCAGGATTTTGTTATGCTAGATATAAGCATATTTTAATAAAGATTCAACATGCAGGAACACAGTGAATGCAAAAAAACCATATGTCCCTCTTTTCCTAGAACTCTGCAGCAGAGAGGGTAAAATATGTACCTTACCCAATGCATTTAATTAACTGGTAAATAACAGGAAGGACATCCTTTAAACAATACTGTATGATATTTTATGTAAGCTTTAAATGTATATTTTCCAGTTTTTAGATACAGTCTTTTCCTATCATTAATTTGATGCAGAAGGACTATCTGAAAGTCTGTGGCAGCAGAGGACTAACACTTGCAGTTAACTGTGATATTCCTATAAACCACAGTGTTTATACACCACCTCCCACTGTCATTCCTGTCAAAATTTCCCCAGAAAAGTAACAACAGGTTCCTGGGAAGTCCTGCCTGGTCACTTTCTTTTAATTGGAAGGGACCCACAGGGATAACCAAGCCCAACTTCTGGCTCCACAAAGGAGCTCTGAGAGCACTGTCCAAATGCCTTTGAAGTCTAGCAGGCTGGGGCCATGACCACTGTTCTGGGGGGTCTGTTATGTGCCTTCTTCACCCTCTGGTGAAGAACCTTTTCCTAACACACAACCTGAGCACCCCCTGATGCAGCTCCATGCCAGTCTCTCAGGTCCTTTCGCTGGAAACCAAAGAAAAAGGGAAAAGAAGAGCTGTAAAATGATTTAAAAAAATAACACTGGAGTTAAGTGCCCTGCAGCCACTTTTGAAAAGACTATCAAAATGATAGAAAGTACTCCTCAGGTGTACCTAGGGTCCCACCTACCTTACCCACTACCAAGCATCCATCTTCCTCTCCAGTCATTAATTTCTTTGAATAAACCCTAGCACCATATATGTGCCAAAGTATGCCATGAAGCCATCACTTCTCATCTGCTCTGAATTACAGAATTCCCAATTCAACTGCCATTATGCTGATGTGTCAGCACTTGTGCTAACTGTACCTTCTGAAATACACTAACTTATCAATACAGTTAAAAGCCAAGAAATGAAAAGGACTGAATAAGAAGTTATTCTTAAGTGTGCAGTAATTAAAGTACAGCTCTCAATATGCATTACAGAATTGCTCAAGGTAGCATTTCTACAGCTGCCTACAGCATAAAATGTTGGGATCCAAGTATACAGGGAAATGAATAATATTAATCGCTTATATAGAAAAAGTGAAAGCCTTAACCCTAGGCAACTGCTAGATAAAAGAATCTTGTCTCTGACTAATTCAAACTTATGTCCAAACCAAGTAAGCCACTCCATTTGACACTGTCAGATTTAACTCCTGAGTCCAGACTGCTAACTAATATGTCAAAAATAGAAGCACAGTAATTATTTCACCAATAATGCTCAGTAACTAAAGGCCTGGCTGAAGTACTCCACTGTCTAAAAACCAAGTGTACAGTTTATAATATAAAAATATCTGCTTCCATTATCTACTTGCTTATTGTGAAATAAAAATAAAAATAGACTGCTTCATTCTTCTCCTCTTGCAGTGCAGGCAGAAGCAGTTTCCCTTTGATTCCAAAAGTTGACTTCGCACCAGGGCAAAAAGCCTACTGATGAAAACAACATGAAGTTATTTCATTGTATATATTCATGAGGTTGCTCCCCTGACTTCTCTTGGAAGGACACCAGGTGTATCTTTCTTCTGGTGGCAGTAAACCTATTTCCACAGCATGCTGCAAACCACCTGCCATCCTTTTACCACCAGTGCACAGGCACCCAAGAGATGCACTCATTCAATGAATAAAGATGCATTTTCAAAAAGAAAAAAAAAAAAAAAAAAAAGACTCAGCTGCATGAATCCTACTCAATCTCAATAAGGAGTCCCTGTTGAAGTTGTAAAACTGTGTCATTTTCCAAAGCCAGGAATCACCTATCTTCACTACTGCAATTAAAACACTGGAATGGAGGAGAAGAAATGCCTCACACAATTTCTTTTTCTTTTTCCCAAGGCAAATTCAAAGTGTCTACTTTGGAGGAACTTAATTTGAGGTATGATTAATGGAAATAAAACAAATACAACCATATTATCTTTCTGCTGTTCATATGTTTTGAGACATCTTTATTTAATTCTTCTTTTGCAACATGGCTAACTGTAATAAAACTCAGAACCCACGTGTGACTACCATCGCCCTTCAACACACAGCACAAGTGAATGCTATGAAGCTGGAAATAAGTAAAAACAGTTTTGCTGTTTTAACTTTGATTCTGGTTTGAATGATTGCCACATAAAGTCCTTTACATATCAGTTCAAGTTTCAGGGATACAATAGGAAAAGTAATTAAAAGGTCTTAATTATAGATTTACAATATAGAATAGCTCATCATCTTTACTAATATTTTAAGTGAAGCTCAAAGAAGGGAATGAGACAGAAACAAACACCTTATTTTTCTCCTCTAAAAAGAAAAGAAGAAAGAAATCAGCCCCTAACATGATATTGAATATACAGTCAGTTGGGCTGGCGGTGCCTCTCTCTACCCCTTGCCCCAGCCCACTGGCCTATGTAGCAGAGTTCAGGAGCTGCCCCATGGTGGTCAGCAGCCAGATCCAGCCAGCTCCAAAAGCAACTCCCTTGGACTCCCCTGGAACATACAGTAAACGTGCTCTTAGACTTCTGGTCACTTCTATAACTGACTGTTGAAAGGATTCAAGCAAACTTGGCAATACCCTGTTCCTTTTTTAACAGAACACGTGTTTGTAAGATACAATACAAATTCTTAAACCAGTATGCACAGACTTTGAAATACTAGCCTTGGAAGAGGCAGTAAAACTCACTTGAGAGGGTGTACTTGTCAGCTCCATCTTTTCTTGGGATTTCTCCTTTGCCAGCCGTGCGGCTTCTTTGAATTCCTGGAATTTTTCCGCAAACTGAATGTACATATGTTATTATAAAAAAAAGAGAGAGAGAAAGAAGAGAGTAGGTGTGAATTAGTTACATTACATGCAGAACATACTGCATTGTACAATGTCAAATTATGTCAGTAGAATTTTTTAATTTTGCTCTCCTTGTTAGATACTAATTTGATCGAATTACATAGGGGCATAGCTTCCAGTAACTTTCAGATACAATGTACTGTTTACAGTACAATTAACAAGGCAAAAACATTTCAACCAACCAACCAAACAAACCAGTTCAGATATGGCCAGTAACAGTGATAAACCAGTTTACATAGCTGCTGTCAGTTTTAGGTTTCATTCTCTTCCTTAAAATGAATAACCAGGCTCTCAAGCCAGATGTGGTCACTACCAACCTAAGAGTATTCGCTCTTCCATGACTTAATACTGATTTCTTCCCAAATTTTGTAAAAGCACTTATTATTCCAATAGCTACTTAAGAAATCAGCAGTGGGAACACTGATTCAAGTTCATTGCTTGCTGTAACTGTCCTGTGAAGCTTAAGGTCTCTGCTACATGTATTCATAAAGCAGCAGTTTAGAAATACATACAGCCTTAAGCCTAAGAGTTGAACAACTTACAAAGAACTGTGCTTAGATTCTGTGGCTGGAGAGAAATTTTGTGATTTCAGCTTTACATCACACAAACTGCTATAAGGAGACAAGCATTTGATTTCACTTCCTTCTGCTTTTACACAAATATAATTTTACTATGACTGGCCAAACATTGCACTCTACAAAAACACTGGGATTTTTCCCAACAGCTTCTAAATGTCACCAGCAGCAACATACAAATAAATTGTTTGGGGTTGTTTGGTTGTTTGGTTGTTTTTTTCTTTCTTGGTTGGATGGTTGATGTCATTTTGTTTTGTACTGCACATAGTCAGAAGCTAAAAAGGCTACCTTTGTTGGACATAGTCTCAACTATTTTCAATTAGAAATTCACTTGCTATCCAAGACATAAAAGGTCTTATTATTTTTAAACTTCTCCCGGTAGGCTATTAGTATTTGAGGAAGTATCACTTTTCTCTTCTGGTATCCTGTATTTCAGCTAGCAAGTTATTTAAAAGAATACATTTCCTGTATACAAGAAGATAGAGAAAATACCATGTATAAACACTAATCCAGCATCATAAAAGGTCTCAGAACAGATGATAAAATGGGCAACAGGCCTCCAGAACTAGATTATACTCTTCTAGGATTACTAATGCTCATACAAAGACCTCAAAATCTCATTGGTAACCCATTATTTAAGTCCAAAGACTTGAGGAGCAGAGGACTGGCAAATGGAAAACATGATGCTGAAGTTTAGAATTTGCAGCTGATGAAAAACAAGGCAGTTAAGTATAATCTTCTGTATCACACTGGTGGAAATTAAAAAAAATAGAGAGTGAATAGACTGATAAACGTGATATTCTGAAAAAGAGCCGTCCAGGATAATGTAAAGGAAAATCTCATCAATTTACTAGAATTCCTTGAGACCTTTGCATGGCGGACAGCAATCTCTTGATACAATCTCCAATTAACAAAGATTAGATCTCATGGTATGAAAAGTACTCTGGAGGATTAATAATCTAAGGAAAAGATGAACAACTGTGGAAGGATAATACCCATGATGGTACACCATGCTTCATAACTCCTAAACTGTTCACAATAAATCAGGTCAAATAACTTAAAGGGATAGGACAAGAGCTTTTCCTCCCATACAGAAGAATGCTATCCAAAGCACAGACATTCTGGTTGGGAAATTCCTTTCAGTTTTTGATGAATACCATGGGATATTCTGCTCTTCCTACTTCACAAGCAAGAGGGACTATGCTAGAAAATTGTAATACTGTGAAGGGAATACTCTTCAATGCAGAAATCATCTTTTAAAAACCACTGATTTCTGCCTGACTCCTTATGGAATAATCTTAAAGTGAATTCGTGGTCTGACATGTTGAGAAAAGCTCTAACGGAGATAAACAAATGTTTAATTAATTTTCCTCTATTCTGCTTGCACATAAAGAGTTGATTACCGTGTTTTTATTTTTTAATCAAATAGTCTCACAGTCACAATGATAATATGGAAAAAGTTTACTACTGATGCACTCTGCTCTGGGAATTAGTTTATAAAAGACAAAGGTAAATGAACTAAGTGGTTCCAAAGTCTTTGAAAATCATGATCTTGCTTAGAGTGACACAGCTAAGTGGACAATGATATGAGAATAAATATTTTATTAGAAGACCTGATTACATGTTTCATTGACCTTTTCAAGTCAGTCACTGACTGGACCGAGTGTTTTGCAGTTGTGGGTTCCCTGGAACTTCAAATACTTCACAGAGCCCAGAGATACTTACACAGAACCAGTTGCATATAACAAGGACGTTCACTATGGGACTCTGATTCATCAAATACATTAAAAAAAGAGTTCCCATATTAATTGCAAGGCAACTTCTAGAAGCAACCTGTTCCTGAGCAAATCTGTGGACAATTTCCTAAAAACATCCCGAGGATTTGTCACAGTAATCTTCAGAATAGGTCTGTGACTTGTTATTTTTCTCAACAGATTTGTGTGTTCTTCATGAATCACAGCAATCTGAGTAACTGCTTATCAAACATGTCCTTTTGACAAAATACCTACTGCACCTTTTCCGATTATTTTTATAACAGTAACATAAAATTTTAAACCAGGTGTATGCTGAAAAATCTAAGATATCAGTTTGATAGCAGCTAAAGAATTTCATTACATTGGTCACTGAGGAGAGCAACGAAGGAGTGATGGAAAAGACAGATGAAAATATATATGTATGTTCTTTGGCAAGAACAACCCAGTGTTGAAAGCCTGGCAAGCACAGGGTATGCATGACTACAGCATCACAGTTTGCTTCCAAAGAGGTGTTTCATGATTGAGGAACACAAATAGTACACGAAAAAGAGAAACTAAACTGGCATTTATGCTAGATCCTCCGAGATGATAACAAAAGTTACATCTGTATTAGTCAGCAAGAGCTTCTAAGATGTACACGCCAATTTCAATGACAAAGTTTATAAGTCCACTGAAGCAAAAATGCACAAGCATATATATAACACTGGTATCACTTGGAATGTTGTGGATTTGAGTTGCTTCATAGAAATTAAAGCTCTCTGACTAGGAAATGAAGAAAACTTACGAGAAGATTACATTGTTCAGATAAAGTAGATGCAGTGGTTGTCTTTTTAATGATTTTCAAACAGACCCGCGCTTACTGCTTGTATACTAATACTTACTCTCCCAAATGGGTTGATGTATTTTGGTTAGTTAGCTGGCTTCAAGTTGAGTTTTGGTTTTTTTTGAGACAAGCCAGACTTTACTCCTGACTTGAACACATGTTATATATTCATTTCTATTTCAGTTAGGTTTCCAGATCTTTTGGGTACTTCAGAGATGTAAGAATTCTGCTTAATGCATAGACATGCTCTCAAACTGAAAGCTTTTATCTGGCAAAGGACAACACCAGTTTGCACAGGTTCCCAGACTTATCTACCAGTTTGATATTAATAGCAAAAGGCATTATAGAAATGTTTCTCACACCAACTCTATCACCACTTACAGTGTTGACTGTTTTCCTCAGATTAAGTCCTACTACACTTCTGCTCAAGTAGATTGAAAAAAAAAAAATAAAAATCTTGTGGAGCACAGAATGTCCTTATTAGTTATTTCAACTTCAGTACTGCAACATGGAATGGTACTTTTCTTTTACATGAAATAAAATTTTCACTAGCTTTACCTTAAGCCTAAGGATGTCGCATTATCTGTAACAAGATGCATGCAGTAGAAGAGTTAAAATGAATGTCTTAGAAAACAAAAAAGCATCAAAAGACTATGAGTAACTTATTTTCTATGCCATCTCAGTATAAAAGTAACACTGAATTGCTGACTATTTCAGACTCTTACCATGAAAAACTGTAACAGAACAACTTCAAAACACAGAAGCCTAACAAATTAATATCTAGAAAGCATAAAACCTCTTCCTTTTTTCCAGTTAAGAGAAAATACAAAGTTATCTAAGAGTTAAAAGCATACTATCATCACAATCTGTCTTTTTACATGATATGGAAAGATACAATAACAAGACTGAGTCAAGGCACAACAAGCAGGAATCAAGTATTCTTATGCTGTTTGGCTCACCAGTTTTCACTGCTCATACTTACTTTTGAAAGATGATGCTCAGATGAAAATCCCAAGCCATAGACTGTATTTGCCCTGCTGTCTGCCCATTGGCCAAACTTCTGGGATGTTTTTGTAAATGTCATGTTGGGGGTGATAGTGCTGTTTATTATTGCCTGAGAAAAAAAATGAATATTGTTAAAAAAATAAAAATAAAAAAAATTGGACTTTTTTTTGTTTGTTTCAAATATTTTTAGATTTCCTCATGATCAAAACTACCAGCATTACAGTCAAGTATCTGTGTACACTGAAGGAGACACAAACTAGCAGTTATGTGACTTCCTTCTTCTATTTCAATCACAGCTAAATTATGAAAGCCTGTATTAGCAGACACTGTCTGAAACAGTGGAGCAGAAGCTGGGGTAGAAGAGACACCTGTTGGCAACTTCAAGTAGAGATTTAATAGTTAGCAAGTTTAAAAAGAAGCTATCAAAGCATTTGCATAGTCTAATGAGATCCGAAGAGAAGAACAAGCAAAGTCCTTTCTCTCATGCATGTGTTTCTTTGACCCCTAAGCCAATGCCTCCCAAGATCCACTGCTGCAATTGCCCCACTGCATAAGAAACTCTCACCTGGAAATATGCAATTAAACAAGAAGGACTTTTTTTTTTTTTTTAATTAATTTATTTTTTAAAAGTATTTCAATACTCTGTTTTCCTCCATTTGAAAACAAAAATGTCTAGCAGTGCCAGAGTCATGCAACTGCAGAAGAGCTACACTTAGCATTTTTCTCCTCTCGTTATGTATGGAGTAAAAGAATGCCATGTTCCAGCATAAAAACACTAAACCAGATCTCAAGAGTATTTCCATCATACATTCAGTACTGTATCTGTTACATTCAACAGTATGGATTTGTCCACCATTCTAAATCTGTGATGTGGAACAATCTGGTTGACTTATATGTATATCAGGATAGATTCTTACAATGACTCCAGTGGGTCCCATTTAACTACATACCTGACAGTCAGTAAAATTCACAGCCAGACAGCGTGAACCAGCCATAAAATCAAAGCCATGCATATTAAAAGTGAAATGCACAATTTACTTTCTTATGTATTTGGTGCTATTAAAAGTTTCAAAATATTTGTCATATAATAAAACATCAGTTAGTTCGTATAATCACAGAATGGCTTGGGTTGGAAGGAACATTAAAGATCACTGAGCTGCACATCCCCTGCTTTGGGCAGGGTTGCTTCTCACCAGATCAGGATGCCCAGGACTCCATCCAACCTGGCCTTGACGGCATCCAGGGATGGGCCTCCACAGCTCCTCTGGGTACCCTGTGACAAGGCCACACCACCCTTTGAGCACCGATTTTCCTAACATATAATTGAAATATCCCCTCTTTTATTTTAAAGCCATTCCCCTTGTCCTATCATTGTCAGATTATCTAAAAAGTCGCTTCCCTTCCTGCTTATAATCTCCCTTCAAGAAGTGGAAGGCTGCAATAAGGTCTCCACAGAGCTTTTTCTCCTCCAGCAAACTAAACAAGACCAGCTCCCTAACCTTCCTCTACAAGAGAGGTGCTCCAGCCCTTCAATCATCTTCATGGCCCTCCTCTGGTCTCACTCCAACAGCTCTGCATCCTTTTTGTGCTGAGGACTCCAGGCCTAGATGCAGTACTCCAGATGGAGCCCTACAAGGGCACAGTAAAGGGGGATAATAATCCCCCACTCCATTATGGCCACCTCACTTTTGATGCAGCCCAGGATACAGATGGCTTTTCAGGCTGCAAGAGCACACTGCTGGCTCATGTTCAGCCTTTCATCCATCAGAACCCACAAGTCTTTCTCTGCAGGACTAATCTCAATTAGCTCTTCTCCCAGTCTGTACCAATGCCCGACCCAAGAGCACCTTGCACTTGGTCTTACTGAATCTCATCAGGTTGATATGTTTGACCCAGTTTCCAAGCTGGTTCAGTTCCCTCTATATAGCATGTCTTCCTCAGGGGGTGTCAACTGCACTACTCAGCTTGGTGTCACCTGTAAACTTGCTGAGAATGCACACATTCCCATCATCTATGTCACTGATAAAGATGTTAAAGAGCACCACTTCCAAGACTGACCCTGGAAGAAGGGACACCACTCATGACTGGCCGCTCCCTGGTCATAGAATCATAGAGGTTGGAGGGGACCCCTGCTAAAGCAGGTACCCTACAGTAGATCACACAGTTAGGCATCCAGATGTGTACTGAATATCTACAGAGGAGGAGACACCACTCAACCTCTCTAGGAAGCCTGCTCTAGTTCTCCATCACTCTCATGGCAAAGAAGCTCCTCCTTGAGTTTCAGTTTCTGCACACTGTCCCTCAGTCCATTGCTGCACAATAACTTCAATAAGTCTGCCGCTACCGATTTGTCTCCCTCATCTTAGGTATTTATAAATAGTTATTTTTCTCAGCCTTCTCTTCTCTAGGCTGAACAGTCACCTCTCTCTCTGCCTTTCCTCAGGCAGGGGATGATTCAGGCCCCTCATCATCTTTGTGGCCTTACACTGGACTCTTTCCAGGAGATCCCTGTCTTTTTGGAACTGACAAGCATAGAACTGGACACAGTATTCTCTATGTGGCCTCACCAGGGCAGAGTAGAGGGAGAGAATCACCTCCCTTAACCTGCTTTCTATGTTCTTTTTAATGCACCCCCCAGGATACCACGGGCCTTCTTGGCCACAAGGGCACACTGCAGGCTCATAGCCAACCTGTTGTCCACCAGGACAACCAGGTCCTTGACAACAACCCTCTATGACCTTCCAACAACTTCTTTTTCCACCAAGTTGTCCGGCCTTCAAAGCCATATCTCTCTAAGTTAGAGATAAGGATGTAGTGCAGGACTATGTCAAGTATCCTGCACAAGTCCAGGTATCTGACATCAGTTGCTCTTTCTTCTTTCCACTGACACCATCACCCCATCATAGAAGGCCACCAGATTGATAAGGCACAATTTGTCCTTGGTGAAGCTGTGCTGTTTCTCTCGGATCACCTCCCCAACTTGCACGTGCCTTAACACAGCTTTCAGGAAGATCCACTCCATGATCTTCCCAGGCACAGGTGTGAGTCTCATCAGCCTGTAGTTCCTTGAGTCTTCCTTTCTCTCTTTCATAAAAATGGAAGTGATGTTTCCCTTTTTCCAGTCACCAGGGACTTTGCTTGACAGCCACAAAATTTCAAATATGATGGAAAGCAGCTTATTAACTACATCATCCACTTCCTTCAGGACCCAGGGATGCATATTGTCCAGCCCCATAGACTTGTGCACATTCAGTCATGCCCACTGCCTCTTGTGCTGGCAGTGAGCAACAACAGAAAGAGCCTGCTGGCTCCATCCTCCCTGTGCCCTTCCTTCAGATATCTATAGGCATAAGATATCCTCTGAGCCTTCTCTTCTCTAGCATGAAGATGGGTTGTTCCTTCACAGGTGTGGGAGTTAAAGACACTAAATCACAAAGGAACTTTAACAAAACTATCAGCTTCTACAGTGGCTTTGGCAGTTCCACCATGCACACATTAAATAGGAAAAGCAAAGCTGGGTGTAGCTGAGAATGTCAAACAGGCAGTTCTCTCTGAGAACTTTTGCCTCAAAATGCAGGTTTTGCCTGCTACTGTGAAAAACTGTAAAGTTCTGGAATGCCTAGAAGCTTACACTTGATTCAACAAGCCTCATTAGATAAAGAATAGGATTTGCTGTCTGACTGAAAAAACATCTGCAGCCTTAACTGTCCACAAAACATATCACATTTTCAAATAGGACACATTAAAGTCACTGGTAATTCCGACAATATTCTCCTTTCTTTAAACATAAAGCTGAAGGCCCAAAAAAAGCCAGCGGGCTCACAACTGCACTAAGGCCCCCAAGGGACATCATCAGGAACAGCAGCCTGCATCAAACAGGACAGAAGAATGCATGAGACAACAGAGGTATACTTATTAGAAAGACATTCTGAGGCTCTATTTATCTTGTATCTTTTTTTCCTTCTTAGTACTCAGAAGCCCTCCTTATTAAATAATCTGGTGGAAGTCTGTAACAGAGCTCTCGAAGTTCATCTGAAGTCCAGCCTCTTTTGCTGCGGAAGCTGTCAACAGCGCCATGTGTGAAATGAACTACCCTGGGGACAGTGCAGAAAACAATCCTCCTCCCCAGCTCAAGCTCTAGCTATTTTGTCTGCTTGCTTAACCCCAACTCACAGCCTGGTTAACTGGAACTAATGTCAGATTTGAGAGTGCAAGTATTTTGTCACTGTTATAATACTTTTCCTGCAGAAGAGGACTCAGAACCTGCAAGAAACAGGCAGGTTGGAAGCGTGAGGACAGTTAGCTGCTGCAGTGACTGCAAACCCAGCACAAAAGTCTTGAAGAAATCAGTGAGTTTTTATCTGAGACTGTTCAGTGCTTCAGCTGAGACTACATGCCTGCCTCCTGCACAAGAGATAACCCAGCAGTCTGCACTCAGGTTGGATTACCTAAATTACCTCTTTCCATTTGGTAGGAAGAAAAATAACGTGCTGAGAAAGGGCTGCTACTATTCTGCCCTTTGTTTTTCAACAGAAAATAAATAAGGATGCTCCACTCCGGTAGACAGTACTAGCCTGAAGACAGCAAGTGTCTTGCTGGGAAGATTAGACTTAGATCCCACTGATACAGACAAGCCCTTTCATTAGGTATACCAATTTTAAAAGAAAATCAAGGCTTTCAATTCTCTCTGAATTAAAAGCATTAGTGTGCTCAATCTCTCATGTTTAATTAATTATGCTTTAAGAGTGTGCAGTGCTTGAGCATACTACAGATACAGGCAGTGTTAGCTACTTCTGGAAATACTAGATACTGGTATCTTATATTCAGCTTTAAAAAAAAATAAGGTTTCTAGAATTATCATTTATTATTAAACTTGTTTCATCTATGCAAATACTGTTTTAACTGCTCTCCTTTTTGCCAGGAGATTGCACTGTAGAGTCACTAGTGTAATGAATGTCAAATATGTCATCAACTTTTAAGAATGTTGTTAGTCTAAACGTACAAAAATATCTTAAAAACAGAACAGAGTCAATCTGACAGGCAGACATTTAGCTTTTGAAGAAAGTGATCTTGTTATCTTTAGATTTGGTTGGAATAATAAAATAGCTTTCATGTTTTCCTTTCAGATGAGTTTAGCTATGAGAAAATAGAGCATGTGTCTAACTAGACTGTTCATTTTCCTGACTGCAAGTCCAACACCTGCAACAACAGCAGCAGTCAAATATGTCAGCTTGCGCTCAGGATGAAGTCAATAATAACTAAGACAGAGTATCTCTGAACTTCTTCAAAGGAAGGTCGCTGAAGACCTGGGCTTATGGGACTTATTTACAACCTGTATTTAGCATTATTATCTCAACATGATTAGTACATTTTCCAAGTCATTACAATGTAAAGATCACTGATGACTGACTCAAAGCAGAAATATTACATGCATGGCTTATGAAATCTACAGACAAAAATGACTGTTTCCCTAGTCTTTTGTTTTAGATGGACACAAATTACTGTATTCTTTCCAGTTTTGCAATGGCAAAAATAATATCAGAGCATTCACTGGTATTGAAATAACCACTTCATTTATTCTCCTTTTCTTAGTGGCTACTACAGACTGAATGGAAAAGACAGTGGGATTATGGGAATAAATTGGTATCCATATGCAGTGTTACTGGAGAAATAATGGAGGCTTCCTTACATCACCTACTAGAAAAAAGAACTAAGACACAAGAAGACATGAACTGACTATATAATTAATGAGAACTGAAAGCCTTAGCAACAGCTTCTCGATGTTGTCATGTTGTATTGCATAACAGATTTTATTTTCAGGCTTCCTCTTGATTCCTACTGTTGTGTGAGGAAAAGTTGCATAAAAGGCATTACTTGCAGTCAGGTTTGAGTTCTACCAGATTATTTGCATCAGGATCTCTCTGTGATGGGTGACACAGATTCAAATACTGTATGTGACTATAAAATGTGTCCTGTTCAGCAAACACATTATTGTCTTAGAACATTCAGGGGTAAGTTAGAGGGAAATGCATCATTTGTTGTATAAGGTATTTTACGAAGACATGGAAGCTTCAGAAAACATTACACAGAGGTGGAACACCAGTGTATGGCTTAGAAAGTGTATTACATATATAGCTGGAATAATCTCATAAAAGAGCAGTTTAATCTACGTAAACACTACAGCCACAAGAACCATTAACCCAATCAGTTGTCCAGCTATGCCTACTTTTACGTGAGAGCAATTTACAAACTGAAACTTATGGAAGCTAACATAATTTTGAGTAGGATAAAGCTGTGTGGCAAAGGACGGGTTGTGCTTGGCTGCTCCACAACCCAGTTTATACAACACATTTATTTGAGCCTCTAGAAAAGGAAAAAAGAAAACCTTTTAAAATGCATCAAAGATCTCCACAAGCAAACTCAAGTGCATCTGAAATGTATGGTAGGATTCCTCAGAAGCAAGTGGAGACCATGCCATAAAAGATCATGTCCTGTTTTTAAGTAGAACAATGTGGTGATGTTCTGTCTTTTGGTATAGGAGTTCAATTTTATTCACAAAACCTAATGAAACCTAAGGGGGTGGGAGGGAAGGAGGAGGAAAGGGGAACAGGATCTACAAACATTATGAGGCTTGTTTGTGGATTTCCCCTGCAAACCAGCACCAAAACTCCTGGTTTCAAGATACTATAAAAAAATAAACAAATAAAATTGAAGTACTGTTCCGGGTAGTAGTAAAGAAAAATGCATAAGCTCAAAAACAGTTATGGAAAATAGCTAGCAGATATCTCTATACCCTGATCTGAAACACCCAGCTTATGGCTGGCTGGTTGTATAAGCAGTCTGAGGAATGCTTCTTTTCCCTCAGGGCTGTAGAGAAAGTAGATAATGAAGTCTTGCTCACGAGGGAGCTCTAAGGGAATGGAATGGGCCTAAAGAGTGGAAAGGGGCACAGATGGCAGAAACAGGACTAAGACTCAAACCTCATTCTTTCCGACTTTTCTTCCTGTAGTCCCAATGGAAAGACTGTTCAGCAGCTATTACTTACCAACTCACTACTTAGCACCTAAGCCACTGTAACTGAGTAGGCACATGCTCTTCATTCTCTCCAAACCCACAGGGTGCTGTAAACTTCATGAGCAACGTGGCTTTCAAGAAACCCTAGCAGGATCATCTATTTGTTCCTTGAGGGATGAAAGCTGCAAAACCAACGTAGTCTGACAAGCATTTCTGGCAGCTGGCAACATGTAAATTTCAGACATTTTCAATGTAGAAATTGTTAAAAATATAATTATTATATTTATTATAATTATATTATTATTATTATATATTTATGTAATTATTATTATTTTAGTTTCAACACTGAAATTAATTTGCACAATTTGTCTTTTGCCTGTGTAACATTTCTGTGTGACTATTAGACAATATCAGGCATTGTAAGCTCAAAAATCACTAGTTTTACTGACACCCAACTGTATGCAATATAGCAGAGATGTAATTTGGATGCACCCTGAATTCACAAATGCTCTGAATTTGCATTTAGTCCTTTATACATACAGGACTTCATATATACAGATTTATTAAAAAAGATACAGCTATAGTTAAAAATAAAAGTGTTATGCTGAAAACCTCATAAAGTTCTTTCAGTGGTCCTTCTGATATTCAACTGTGTGTTTCAGACAGTGCATGTTAATCATGGAGGGAATCTTAGATCTTAGATACATAGTGCTTGAGATGAAAATATAATTGAGATTGTAGCAATTAAAGAGAATAAATAAAAATGACAGATTGCGTTATCACTAAGCCTTGCCAACTGCACTATAAATACAAAGGAAGTGCTGCAGTAGACAAAAGATCTCATAAACAGATGAACAACTTCTTGATGTAACAGCAGTCACACTGCAAGAATTGTAGCTTTAGACAGGCAACACAATTCTCTGTATTGGAAGAAGAATTTTTGTACACTGAGCAGATCAGTTTGGGTTATGGACTACAATTATTAGCACTGATGTTATACAACATCAAGTTGAGATCCAACAGTCTTTTATAAATGGTCATTTTAAATTTAAAAAAAAAAAAAAGTATCCTAATTATCTGACAGAAGCAAAAACCATTTGAAGGAAGGCTGGGAAGGGAAGACAATAAAGACAAAATTTGGAAAATGTTGGTAAGCTTCAATATCAGAGCCTCAATCACCTAAGGGAGTATCATACGAGATCTTTCATAAAAGTCCTAACACTCCTGTGTGATAGAACATTTTCTTCCTCAACCAAAGTAGCAACACTAGAACTTTAAAGATGCACAATAATGGTTTTCAGCTTTCAACAAAGCCAAGAAAGCTCCATGAATACTGTTGTACTTTAATAAAGAACTTTAGTTCCAACCATCATATTAATGCACACATCTCCAGAAGCTGCAGTTGAAAGTACCTTGAAAGGATTACAGCTTCTGATAACATTTTGTAAAACATTAATGTTCTTATTGATGAGATTCTTGACGCGTTGCTTGCAAAACTACTGTTTTTATACACACTTGGGATAGAACTTAAGAAACAGTCAAGAGTTTTCCCCAAGTCTTCTAAACTGCTATCTTAAGGTTTCTTACAACAGCAGTTCAACACATTACCTTTTCCAATGTAGAAAAAGGAAAAAACAAAACATAACCTTATCCCAAACTCAACCCAAATGACTTCTGCTAACCGTTTACTTTGGAGAGCTTTAAGAAGGGATCACCGAAAGCTGTACTGCAAAAATTGGAAGATTAAGTAACAAAGAAGGATTTGCAGTGATTACAGGCACTGAACAGATGTCTTTCATAACGATGAAACCAATGACTTTGATACATCATTGGATACTGAGAGATAAACAATCTATTGGAACACTATTTGTAGTTTTCAGTACACCTCAAATGCAATACCTTTTGATTGCTCAATATTAATAGGTGATCACTTAAATTTAGCAACGAATTTATTGAAGTCTATTTGAACACTTAGAAAACAGTATTTTCCAAAGAACACTTAAAACATCTAACAATATAATCATTTTTAACACATCACTCATCTCTTACTCAAATACTAACAAGAGCATCTGAGAAGATACATGGAGGACATCAGTCTGCAATATAAATACAAAAGTCAATTAGGAAGCAAGAAGGTTTTCTCTAAAATAAAACTTACCTTTGAGCCATCCAAACTGATTATCCTGTAGACATTTCTTGTGCTGTCATAGAAGTACGACACAGTAACAGCATGCTTGCTGGTGGGAACCCAGTTCTTCTTAGTGTTTGGGTCAATCTGGAAGACATGAGCTCGGGTGCTGAAGATAGGTTGTTCCCTGAAGGAGAGAAAGTTAAATTCATGAACATGACTTGGATAAAATATTGTTGCATGCAAGTTATCTACCAGTTGTGCCCAGTAGGATACATGTATTTCATTTACTTAGGAAAAAAATATCATGTGCTGCTGCATTCATAGATAAACTGCATTAATATATATGTACAAGCAAAATGCAAGCCTTCAAAAGCAAAAATCGGCACTTAACTGTAGAGTCAGATAAAAGTTGACACCTCTCAACAAAGATCCAGCCCTGTCCCATCACTCCTCATCCACAACCTTCCATCTATCCCTTTAAGCTGTCATTAACACACGTAAATTCTCATTTACTGCATGCTGCAGGATGTGTGCAGCTTTGAACACCCATCTTCTGAAAAGCCTTTCACTACTCTGATTTTTCAGCTTCAGATTATAATCTGAAACTGAGCTGGCTAATTAAATACAATTACTCTGAATCACTGACTATGCCTAGGCACATTCTAATCATTGTGAAACCCTCACTTTTTGGAGCTTCTCACCTAAATGTTTTCACAGCAGCACTAAATACGTACAACATGAATGGTTCAAAGTTAACTGCTTAGCAAATTAAGTCATGCAAGGTAAAAAAAAAAAACAAAACAAAACACAATAATAACTATGACTTATTTTCCCTCTTGATCATTGTCAAGACAGGTGGCCTGGAAAGAATATAGGGATGCAAAACAAGGTATTTAGGAATGGGATCAGGAAAGCCAAGCCACAGTTCCAAACTCCTGTTGCCTGCTGCACTGCCATCTATGAGCTCAGGCTGTCCAGGGTCCCACCCAACCTAGCCTTTAACACTCCAGCAATGGGGCATCCACAGCTTCTCTGGGCAGCCTGTGTCAGTGTCTCACTGCCCTCTGAATAAAGAATTTCTTCCTAACATTTATTTTAAGTCTACCCTCTTTTAGTTAAAACCATCTCAGCTTGTCCTATTGCTAAAGGCACATGTAAAAGATCTCTTACCATCTTTCTTACAGGCCTCACTGGAAACAGGTAATCTTTAAGGTTCCTTCTATACCAAACTATTCTGTGTTTCTAGGTAGTATTGCATGAAATAAAAAAAATACTTTAGCGTTACTATGATGGCTGTCACCTTAAACTTAGCTCCATTTTACTGGCAAATAGATAGTTGTGTTCTTCAGGGAATGCTTCATCAAATAAAAAAAATAAAAAATAATAAAACAAAATAAAATAAAAACGCACTACAAGCATCTCCATTTGGGTTTAACTTTGCAGACATTTTAATTACTTTTCTTTTCCCTGTTTCTAGAATGATAATAAACATACCCTTTGTCCCTGCCCTCATCTCCCTTTAAGTAAGAGGTTAAGCACTTAATACATTTTTCTGCCAAAAATAAAAGCAAAAGAAAAAAAAAAAAAAAAAGAAAGAAAGGTCTTGGATTAATCACAGTCAAACAGTTCTAATCTGGCCTCCTTATAAATGAGTATATGTGAACCCTCAGTAACACTTGTGCTGTTTGGCAGAGACAGCACTCAGAACCAGCTGTCTCCAGCAGCAGAACTGTATTCCTCAGCTGGAAGGTATAGCTACTTGAAGCCTGTCTGCTGGAAGATGCAGTGATCTTCTACGCTAAGTGCTAGAAGAAATGATCTGAGGAATACAGATACAGGAATACAAACCAAAGACAGTATTGCTCCAGAGAAAGGTGAAGACCTGCAGACCAGAGGGATGAATGTATGTGTTACTCCTCCATACAAACATCACAGTACACTTAATATCAACTAATATACTCCTTATATCACCCAGTTGCATAAGGCTGGCTAGAAGTATTCCTGATTATTCCTGATCTCAACCCCTTGTACAAACACAACAATTATGCAGTAATGACTTTCACAGCTCTTTTGTTTCAGGATAATCTTTACATTAATTGCTTTTTTGAACGTCTAGAACAACTTCATCGTACTTAAAATTTCATTCTCACTTTCAATATTAGATAAAAGCATCTTCCATTTACCTCCCTGTTAAGCATACCCAAATGTAATGTGATGCATATTACCATAATGCAACCAGTTATTTAACAGTGAGGCAGTTTAAGAGCTCATCAGCACAAAAAAGATAAGAATCTTAGAAGCTATCCAGAATTATATGGATGAAGACTGATATTAGAAGGAGAAGATGATGGCCCTAACTACATTAACTAAATTAAAGAGCTAAATCTAAATCACAGCTGTGTGGTTAATGAACACACTTCTGACCAGAGCTGCTATCCAGTTCTATCACAGTACCAGATCTCATGCAACTGAAAAATTCAAAACCTAAGATTTTACTACGTACAAGCTAAGTGAAAACTATACAACTAAAGCAGGTAAGAGTGCCAGTAAAAGTTCATTTGATCAGCCCAGAAAAAATGATGTTCTTCTGCACTGACAGCACAAAGACCTTCCAAAGCCCAGCAACGTCTCTGGCATGTCACCACCAACTGATCAGCAATGCGTCTCAAACAAACCAAAGCACTTTGCAAGGCATGTGTGTCCAAGCATATGCATCATATTTAGATGCAAAATGGCTTTAATAAAACCTACATGTGCTATTTTATAACTTCTGACAAACAAGTTACAAAGCATTTCCATGCTCTGACTGAAGCTAGAGGTCTGCTGAGTGACAAGCTGTCTCCATTCTGCGATGACTGAGCAGTAAGTATTGCTAAATCCACGGCATAAAAAGCACAAACCAATTAGATAAATCATAATTTTGCCAGCTTACTGGAGTAATTAGGAGTTTTTTTCAATAAGGATGCTAAACTTCAGATGCCTCTAAAATATGTTTTGACACTTTGATGATGAACATTTATACTGCTTACTTCTTCACACAAATGGAAGTTACCCTTTTTTTATGGGAGAAGACTGTTAAAGAATCTATCACTGTTTTGCCAGTAAAGCCATACAAAGCTGTACAACTACATCATTTGTACTTTTCTGTGGCAACACGCAGCCAGGGATACTTTCATTTCAGATTTGCTAAGACACTCAGATATGAATGTAAGTTAATATGTAAAACAAACACAGTATTTACAACTTTGACTCACCAGTCTTTACTCTGAGACTTTCTGTTCTTCTCTTCTCCAAAGAGGACATGATGCCCTACCAGCTTGGAAGTTTAAATTAACTCCACTGAAGTGGTGTTACTTATTTAAGAAAAGAGTTCCCTTTTTCTCTTGTTAAGTGCAAGATACAGTGTATACGTATACGGTGTATACATGTCTGTGTGTGTATCCATCTACATATACATGCACACACATATAACTGTAGTTTTGCCAATACGGACCTTCAATACAAGAGAATACATTTAACTAAGAAGAAACAATCCTGTGGAAACTATCAGTTTGTTTCTCTAACCTCTCTTTCAGCTTTCCCTTAGCATTCTTTCGTGATCACAAAGTACTCAGTGTTTACTACTCATAAAAGACAATAGTAAGAACCAAGAGGAGAACTCACCACTAATTATAAAGAGTCACTTAATTTCCAGAAACATCCTAAGCAAGAAAAGAAACTAGCAGCCTGCCACAGAAACACAGACAATCAGAAATGTCTGCTCAGGCACGGCAGAAACACTAAAGCTAATGTGCTGTTGTTTATTTGTTAGATTGCAACATCACAACGGTCAAACAGACCGAAACTAACTCAATGGTATCTCCTCCTGGATTTACACGGCAATGAGAGAGCCAAAGAAGTAGGAGAAGCAACACACAAGTAGGTAGAATCACACCATTTATTTTCCATCACTGATAAAGAAATCTATTTGTTGATATGCGATCTGTATTAGCCTAGGCTTAGGAGGCAGGCCTGTGTCCTATAGCTGGTTGATTTGTGCATTCAACCACTTCTTCCATTGTGACATCTTAGCATCTTTTCACAAAAAAAAAAAAAAAAAAAAAAAAAAAAAAAAAAAAAAAAAAAAAAAAAGAGCAGGCTAATGAATACAATTCCCGATGAGCACCTTCTTCTACATCCAAGATTAATTAAAGCTTTCAAAATGAAGCATAACTTAGTGCAGAAGGTTAGAAAGAACTCTCCTCACTAACCCATGATTGGCTTTAAAGATTATCATTCTAGCATCAGTCACTGATGTGTCTGATAATTCCAGATTGTGCCAGCACTAGTGCTAAAGGCAACCATTTCACCATACTGCTGTGCTTTTATTTACCATTACTCCTAAATTATGCTCACATTGTTTTAATATCTACATCTTCATAAGACAGGGTTTCTGTTTTCTTAATTACTATCAAATGAGAAAAGCAGGTACAATTTCCTACAGCAATAGCTGACATCCTACTTGCCAGCCCCTCCAGTGTACTAAAAAAAATAATAATTCCCTTGATGTTGCTAAGTTGACATGGTTTTGGTAGAAGAGGTGTTGCAAAGTGTACAAGACAGTCAGGAACCAACTTGTGGAGATGCAGTTAGAGAGCAGGAGAGGTCCCTCTCCTACAGAAAGCAGAGGCATAGTAGTAGTTAGCCAGTCAGGGTCTGGGGCTACCCAGCCAGGGACAGAAGGATGACAGAGAAGTAGGTGACTCTGGGGAGAAGCTGGCTTGCGGAGGAGTAGCATAAGGAACAGGGACAGTAAAAGAAAAAAGCCACCAGACACTAACTCCTATTGTGTGCAAAGAGGGAGGTGTGCAAGAACTGCATAAAGGGACAGGGATACCAGGAACAGGTTAGAAAGGTGTCTGCAGGAAAGATTAAATGATTTCTGTGTTGATTTAATCCTTTGTCTTCATGCTAATTGACAGTAAGCTAAGTAAGCTGAAATGTCTTGAATTAAAATAGCCCGGTGTCCACACCACTACTGTCCCTGTTTTTGCCTTAGTCATCCACATCACTCTTGCCCCCACCACATACACACACATAATAGACCCAAAAGATTTTTTGGGATTTTGAAAGTGTTGAAATACAGCAGGAGTTATAAATCCTTAAGCAAAACTATTTTCCCCAACCAGCAGGAAAAAAGAGGATGAATAAACAAGTCCAGCATGATGAGGTCCTTCTACTCAGCTGAGCTAAAAGAGCTCTCAAGAATCCAAGTAATGAAAAGTCAGTAAGAACGAACATTTAAGTTCCTTGTCTCTGCCATTTCTATTATCCTAATATGGATCTTAAAAACTTAACCATGGTTTTCCAGTGTGCATTATCCATACTTCCTGTTTTGGAAGATTGCTTTCAAGACAAGTCCAACAATATCTGCCTATAACTTCCTGTCATCACATCTGCAAGTTGCAAACAGAGTAAGATATCACTCTTCAGATTCCAGTCCCAAGAGGTTCTGAAGGAGATGACAACTTGTATATCCGAACAGGACAACATTCCTGCGCTCAGATGTGGAGGAATACAACCACATGCTGAGTTCTCTGTTCGCAGTGAAGCTAGTAGCTTATGGTGACAGCGTTGAGTAAGTTTGCCTTCTTGTTGTATGGAAAATAGTCTAATACAGAATCTTAATCTGAACAGAAGTAACAACTGCTAGCCTGGAGCAAGAATTAAGATTATAAAGTGTTTGAAACATATTTGGTAAAATGAGTTAAATCTTAAGATTTTGCCTTTGATATTTTATACATATAATAAGTGCTTCAATGTCTTAAAACGAGATTTGAAATATTAAGAAAAAAAAGTTACAATCAAGCAACCAGATGGAAATCTCTTCCATACCACCAGTTGTTCATCTACTTCCACATTTCCATTCTTAAGCCAGCTTTTACTGTCAGTTTCTGGGCTTAAGGCAGGTTTACTCACCATCAGTAAAATCTGTTCCCAAAAAACTTACATTTTCCACATTCAATTGGAAGTTACTATACAAATACATAAACTTAACTATGTAACATTCAGTAGCTTACTTTATACAGTATATTTTAGCACTACATAACACAGCACAGAGCTGTGCCTTCAAGCTGTTTTCTAAACTGTTTTGTTCCCATTTAATATTAGATCTCTGACCACTTCTGAGTTACTGTATCATCACAAGTAATAGCAGCAATTTGTCAGGAGTTGAGAAGAGAAAAATGGGCTAGAACATTCCATTAAACCTTTAAGGTTAAGGAAACAATACTTTTAACTGTGCCAGAAACAACACTGCATTCTGTTAGATTTTAAGGGATCTGAAGTTTTGATCAACTGCAGCGCTTCAGTTTGAAATCCAATATTGTGCAGTACTTAATGGTCATAACCCAAAGGAAGTTAGAAGAAAACAAGTTTATTTATGTGTTCAAATTCTCTTTTCAATGAAAGCTGCTTTCTGTAACAGGTGGACAGAAAGTAAAGTCTTGCCAGGAATCCACAAGACACCTGCCTGGCTTAGTGGCCCAATCAGCTCTGGTTAGCCCTAATACATTGCTTTCCCCAGTATAAGTTGTAGCTCATTTGTTTACAGTATTTACTTTAAAAACTTACAGTAGACATTCCAGTGCCCAGTACTGCCCATTCTTAGGCAGGAAAGGTCCAAACCCTGGCTTGTCAACTCGTGTCCCATCTCCTCAAGGGTCCTTTGTGCATGCTACACAATCTGCATGCTTCCTCCCATGTTCTTTCTCTCCTCGTTCACTCTGCTCTTACATGTTAGCAAGGAAATTTCAAAAATGGTACAACTACATACCACGTTTTGAAATAAATACCATTCCTATGAAATTAAAGATCAGACTGAAAACACTAAATAATTATACAAACACTGGATTTCTAAAATTCCTTAGATGTCAAATAGCTCCAACAGACAATGGCAAAGCTCCTACTAAAATGATGGAACAATTTTAATATTAAATGGTATATAACTAACCAAAAGCATTGCTGGCCTTCCCTCTTAGTCAAACCACACTGCACAGTGGTGACAGTAATGTTAAATGGATTTTTACTCATAGCTGGTTTTAGAAAAAAATTGATTTAGCAGCTCTGCTCCAATAAATGAGGAACCACAACACACTGTAAGTTACTTCAGCACTTGTTTACTACTGGAAATGATTCTGTGATGGGCTTGTTTGGGAGTATCTTCCATGAGAAGACTCCAGAGCAGTGGTATTACTCCTAGTGAAAGCAGATGACAAGCACATATTTCATTTTTGCCATGGTGATCCTAACTTATCATGTGGCTAACCATTAATCACTGTGTGGAAGAAAACAGACCTTGGGGTGTGGCTGACTATGTGCCAGCAGCGTGCCCAGGTGGCTCAGGCAGCCAGTGGCATCCTGGCTTGTATCAGAAGTAGAGTTGCCAGCAGGTGCAAGGTAGTGATTATCCCTCTGTATTCAGCGCCGGTGAGGCCGCACCTTGAATACTGTGTTCAGCTTCAGGCCCCTCACTAAAAGGAAGACACTGAGGCTTTGGAGAGTGTCCAGAAAAGGGCAACAAAGCTAGTGAGGGGTCTGGAGAACAAGCCTTATGAGGGAACTGCAATTATTTAGTCTGGAAAAAGCACAGCAGAGACTTTATAGCTCTCCACAACCTTTAAAGGTTGTGGCAAGATGAGGTTCGACCTAGCAACACCTATGCTTTACAAGTACACAATCAGAAGCAGACACTAGCTTTATGTAAAAGAATATACACAGGTATAGGGTAAATTTGACATGAACAAGCAGATGACTTTATCAGCAAAGATAAACAAATTTGTATGTCTACTTATATTTGTACGTACCAATAAATAAAAGTTCTGTATGACACAGGAGGCAAGTAATCTCGAAAAGCAGGGCAGAAAAGAGTCTGAAAATCGGATCTCATAACATTTTGGCACATCTGCTAATGTGGATGACATCTTTTTGGGCATGCAATCCTTTAAAACAGTCCATTCAGTAAAAACAAAGCAAAACAAAACAAAACAGAAAAGGAAAAAAAAAAAAACAACAAAAAAAAACAACAAAAAAAAACCATTGTATATGTGCTAGTCTCAAACTAATGCTCAGGAAGCCTCTGAGATGTTCCAAAGGCAGAAGAAAGAAAAGAAAGGCAGAGGATATTCTACAAGCATGCACTGCAAGACAAATGCAGATAGCAGTAAAATATATTGTCAACACACAGAATCAAGAGTTAGGACTACTATGCCTGGGAAAATGAGGGTCTTGCTATTAAACAAACAAACCACATGAAACCAGCACAATGAACAGAAGAGCTATGAGAAGATTCATTTAAATTCACTCCTCTTCTGTATTTGTTTCTTGTTTGTAACAAGTCTGTGAAGCTTACCCTAATTAACAGAACATTCCTTTCAACTAGAAGTTAATAGTCTGTGATTGTTTCCAAGTCCCCCACTCGGGAGCCACGATGACACAGCATGCTGTGCCCACAGGCTCCACCAGGAGCCATCTCCCTACAGCATCACACATCCACTGCGTGATTCTCTGTTAGCAAGTTACTTACACAGGCTATCCATCTACAGGTACCTGGCTTTAATAACATGCAGTGTTGCCTGGAGTCCATCCTTCTTCCCAAGGATGGGCAACCGATTTCTTAACGTGTAAATAGTTGTTTTTCCACACCTGTTTTTCTTCTGAAACAGTGTATAGGTTGGGTGGCTGCAATCACTGGGCAGAGAACAGGAACAGAGAGGGTCATGCTACCAAAAGGTTCTCCCACTGTGATCATAATACAGCTTCCACCTGATCTGTCTTAAACTGTACTTGTGTTACTATGCACTCAGAGTACCTATACCTGCTTACAGATAATAGTTCTTGGCAAAATTTGTAATAGTAAAGAGCATCTTTCACAGCATAGATTTAATACTAACTACATAACAGATTAAAATCTCACAAATTTAACAACAGTGGTGTGGCAGCTGGCAAAGCACAGTGCCCAGGCACTCACACTTCCTAGAAAACAGAAAAATAGTCAAGCACAATGAATTTATTGTGAGGACAGTGGTGGTGGAAGGAGGGGCACCAAAGAATAGAGTAAGTCTTAAACGGGGACACAAGTGTCCAGGCTTCAAACCTCTCAGACTTACCTTTCTACCTCATTGCAGGTCACTCGTTCCACCTCATTAACTCTTTCTTGATCCCTTCCCCTCCCCCCCCACTTTGAACACACGCTTTTCCAACATATTTCAATAGCACTTCTGTTCAAGCATCCCACTGTCTGTGAAACTCTACAGAACAGCAGGAACAGGAGTCCCGGAATACAGCAATGCTAGCCTACAAACCACTTTGTGCAGCCCACCTAACAAGCAAAGCCAACAGGCCTTCAAAGTCCTGATCACAACAGAATACACTGAATCGCACCTGACACTAAAGCAGCAAACTTCTACATTCTGAAGAAAATATATAAAACTAATGTTTGTATACTAGAGCAAGAAAAAAGCAACAAAATCCGGTTGGGTTTCCGGTATAGCATCAGTGAACACAGAGTTGCTTGACTCATGGGCTAAAGAGTTTAAAAAAAGAAGTAAAAAACAACAAAAAAAACAAGATGCCTTGGTATCTGTAAGATTTAACTTCATTTTTAAAGGGAAGAAAATAAATGAAAAATCAACTTGCTACCACTTCTATAAATTCTGGTATTTTTTAAAGATCAAACCTGGCAGAAAAGCCTTTCATCCAGTGCCACCAGCTACCTCATACTGCTGAAGCTCTGTGGGTAGGCAAACATGGTTGTTACTGGAAAAATGCACACCAATAATTTAATACTGACTACGGGAGCTTTCCTAAATTCAGTATTTTCTAATTTGATATGCAGTGAGATTTTTGTGTCCTTCATCAAGTCTCATCATAACCTGTGTGGAACTTCTCATTGCTATATTTCAGGGTATGTAGCAACAGGGGCAAAACTGATGTATTTGTCAACTGAGAGATATGTAGATTTTGGAACCTCAAAAAGGAACAGAAAGACAACAAGGTCACAGAATCATTTCATTAAGTGCTTCCTCTGACGTAATCAGCAATTACGTGGCAAACAAAGATAATATTAAAAAACAAATATTTTTAGATGAAGTTAAACTTAACTAATGCTTTTCAGATCATCTTTGACTTCAAGAGAAAACAATCAACACTAGCCATAATTTTGAGGAACAGATCTCTCAGCAACTTGTTCACTATAGGAAAATAAGGGAGTATCTATCCTCCTAGATTAGCGTGAGGCAGCTGAAATTTGTCCCTAATAAACTTTTGTAGCAAAACAGGGTTTCCACATTTGGCACCATGATTTTTAGCAACTCTCCCTGTAATTAATGCTTCTTACCAGTGTTCTTCCGCTACCTTCTTTACTGGCTTTGAACTCCTATTTAAATTCATTGTACACCTTCATGCAGAAATACCCACACCTTCTTACCACTACTCACCCCCATCAATCAAGACCATCTCACCTTCTTTATCACCAAGGTATTAATGTCTATATGCCTTCTACATATGAAAATGCTTTTTATTCCATTTGGACTTTCATTTGTTATTCCTTTTATTTCAAACTTAAAACTCACAAAACTCCTACTTGAACATTAAGAAATCGTCACTTAAATATCAATTTAGAGAGGTTGTCCGCTTAGTTCTCAGAAAGACACACCTTCAAGCAAATCATTAGAGCGATTTACACTGCAGACACCTCTGCGCTCAAACTACACTCCCATCAGCACCAGCAGAAGTATCTCAACTTACATGTGCAGAAGGCAGAACAAACCAGGCTGAACAGAATCACAGAAACACCAAGGTTGGAAAGACCTAAAAGATCAACCAGTCCAACCGTAGATATGCACTTCATAACTAACACCATCAACCAGTCTTCCAAGAATTCAGAATTCCTTCCAAGATGCTACAGCTGCCTACTATGTTTCAAAAAGAATCATTGGCCCACATCACAAGATAAGAATTAGATTAGTTCATTTGTGTCAAGGAACTGAATTAGACTCCTAGAAAGGTAAACAAATTAATTTTATATTCATAGGTAACAAATCAATTTGTATCATCCCACTAAGCACTGCAGGAACTATAAAGACTCTTTAATTCATCCTGAGTAGGCCATTATCATGCCAGCAAGTCCCTCCCTCTGGATAACTTACAGCCTAGTAAACTGCTGAATGCTGGAAGCAGAGGCTGCATCTCCGATGAGCCATAACTGCAAGTGACAGATCTCTGTTTCCCTGATTGTTAACACTATACATATGCAAAACAGGTTCTGAGACATATCCCGCCCCAGACAAGGCTCTGCAAGCAAAATCACCCAAAGCATTCATAGTGTGGCTCCAAATCCTGCTTCCCCAGCTATTCACCTGTCAGGTCACCCAGAACTCACATGTTAATGTCCAATAAGGGCTTAACCGAACCATCAGATAAAAGTCCATGTAGAAGAAGCTAGAAATCCCTGATCTCTAACAGGTTTTGCATTTAGACAAACAATACTTATTATTCAATTGAACTGCTTAACCTCAGTAAACAGAATGCTATGAGTAGGAAGTACTAATACCGTACTAAGCTGCAAAAAAATAGTGTATAAAAGCAAGTGAAGATGAACAATTCTTTAGGAAGGTAAACTTGACTTGATAATTTACAACAAACTATTGTACTTGCAGTTAAATAATTACTATTTAACCTGTTTCATTTTGTCTGACACTTGATCACGATCACTAATTCTCCAGATCTCTAGCATAACAGCATACTAGTTTATAAGCTCAGTGGCATCTGAAGCCAGAATTATCTCTTTTTGTTCATTTTTTTACTTACTAGTCACCATGACTGTCAAATTCTAGTCAAGAAGGTTAAATGCTGTTGTGCCATCCTGCTTAGGGATATCTCTTGTTCAAGATGAAAGAAGTTTCACAAAACACCTCTTCCCAAGCAATGTGTATCATTTGCTGGTAGGAACCTCACCACTTCTTAAGTCTAGATGTTCTGGATGTCTGGACAGCAGGCTTGCTAAATCACACACAGGAAATTCCCTTGTGATTCGTAGAACAATTATCGGCATGGAAGAGATTTATAATGAGGTGCTGACAAAGCGCTTGGAAAACATTACCTAGAACCTGAAAATAATTTAAATGAGGATAAATTTTTCTTGCCTAATTGTAGATTACCTCTTGCTTATATAAAGTCAGAAAAATTACAACTGGTGCAAAATATCTCTCTCAATATCTAGGTCAACTGGCCAAGCAACCGTTGAGGGCCCCTGTTATTTTACACAATAATTTTGACAGCAGCGTCATGCAGCATACATTTTTTGAATATGCTTATTTTTGTTGGCAACGAAACCACTTTGTACTCTAAGACCACCCTACACGGCATCATAGTCCTCCAACCCAATGTTGGAGAAAACACATATAATGGTTTCTCCAGTATAATCCAGTATACTCTTTTTAGATTTTTGTACAGACAAGCCAGGTCTAGCAGACTGTTGGAAATTAACAAGCACAAGAAGTAGGAATTGTGAGAACACATGTCAAAGATGATTTATTTCACCAACACTTCACTGTAAAGTGTTGACCATATAAATGTCATTCTTTAGTTTTCAAAATTCAAGGAAGATCTCATATATCTTGCTACAAGAATAGCTTCAAAATTAATTATGGATTCAAGACCATAACATACTCTTGACAGAACAAGACATTTAAAAGCACGTTTTTGAAAGTTCTAGAACCTTTGCAGTATTATCTATTAAGGTTTTTACTATGAAAGACACTATGAATGGGAGAAAAATGCATTGCTCAAAAATCTGGAAGACAACCTGATGGACAAGTCTCAAAAACACCTTCCATACTTCAGCTTCAAAACTGAGGAGCAAGCTAGGATGTGTACAGCTCTGGCTCTGAATTGTTGGAGGTTTTCGGATCACATCATGTCAGGATAAGTAGACACTGCTACAGAGAAGGGTAAGCCTACCCTACCTGTATCAACACTCAGCCTGTGCCAATTCATGTACTTGTACAGACATGTAGTAGTAATTTAGTCAAATACTTACCAGCATACTGCTCAGTCAGGTATTTGTGCTATACTACAGACAAGAAAATAAGTTCACATCTGTTGTCCTCTCTTCCTGGTGGCAAGCTCAGTGAAAACTGGATGATCAATGCATTGACAAAGAACACAGCCACAAAAAAAAGGACAAAACATGGTCTGTGGACTGTTTGCACGTATACGGAGGAAGAAGAACCTGAGAGGAACTGCATATTTCAAACACCTCCCGTTTTACTTGGGTAAAAGCCGTTACTCAAAACCAGTCTTACTGATTGGAGTCACCATGTCTGGACGTTTTCAAGAAAAGGTTAGATGTGGCCCTGAGCAACATGGTGGTGATGGGTTGACAGTTGGACTAGATGATCGTAGTGGTCTTTTCCAACCTCTGTGATTCTATACTGTTTCTTAAATTCACTCATCTGTAACTGGTAAAAAAAATCATTGCAAGGATACCGGAAATTTCAATATATGCTCATAACTGACAAAGCAGCATTATCTATGGCATACTTCAATACCATCTGCCTAGACCAAATTTTTTAATAATGACTGGTATTCACCACATATTTGCCAACAGAAAAATGTGACAGAATGCAGTATTGCCAGAATTATATTTGTAAGGCAGTTCCAGAAAAATCAATACTATATTCAAACACAATACCATTGCTTTGCAGAATGGAGACGACAACATTAACGTTACCTCTGGGACTCTATGCTGATGCAACAGAGCCCAGTGCTGCAAGACCCAGATGGGATAAAAATCACAGCTTCCTCTGGCATCCTTTCACCTCTTACCTCTGTCTTGAACATATTAATTTTGTTGGATCCTGAACTGCTGAGCCTCGGGAAAAATAAAAACTAAGATGCTCAAAACAGAATCAGGAAAATAAACCTACATTCACAAGTCAATCTGAAAACTGACATGTAGTGGTGCACTGCCTCCACACCCATAGCACCTTATTTAAGACCAGACACATTTCAAAAAGCTTTGCAGGGAGAGTAGCATGAAACACTGAAATAAAAACCATGCTTACAAAACCTTCTACAGATGGCTTTTTCATAAGAAATGCCTTTAAATATGCATTTCAGCCTAACACAGTATCTTAAAAAAGAAAAAAAACAAAGGAAAATGTACAAAGTTCCCTTACTTTTAAGTAGTACGTGATAATTTGTTTCTGTGCTCACTACTACACTTACTTGTTAATATGACTATAACCACATGAAGGGCTGCCTCATATATAATAGGCACACTGGTAAAACACAAGCATGCTGAATTTCTGTGTAAGGATATGCCTACAGTAATGAGAGTTTCATGTCTGGTCCCAGTCTCACTGGGTACATCTACAGCACACTCACTTCCTTGCCTCTTAAATAAAAGAGCTCCTGATCTACAAGTGAGCGGCCCTTGACACTTCAGGCCTTAACAACTTCAAACTTTAAGATATCTAAAAGAAAGGAAATGCTGAGTTTCTAATCTGCACTTGACACTTGCACAGTTTAGATGGTCACTGATCTGGAAAACACTGGAAAACCATAGGCTCAACTAAAATTATGTCCCAGGCACCTTTACTACTGAAAACCTAGTAGTAGTAAGTCAAAGTTGCATTGCTAGGTAATGTCTTCTTCCTGTAGCACATTAACATATCAGCACAGATTTGGAAGGCTGTGATTTGAAGAGTGACCAGCTAAGAGCTTTACATCTAATTACAGTCTTTAGAGACATCCGTGAAAAGTTTTCCAACAAAATTTCCATAAAAGCACTGACTTCCACTTATTTTATCAATTAGCAAGCACAAATGGTCTAATGCCATTTAGGTGTCATTGCCTCCTCTAATTAGAAGTGACAGCCTGTTACAGTATATCGGTCTGTTAAGACTCTCTCTGGTTTCAAGACCACAGATTTCCACAAGGAGAGGCCTGACGTGCAGCTCATGGTCCTGAAAGATGATGATGGTAATAGCAGGGTGAGACACCAAAAAGACACACACAAAACATTCATCTGATGTTTGCCTAGAGACACTGTGAGTAAAAATAATCTCAACATGATGAATTAGAAGGATTTACACGTTTTGCAGCAGAACTAGGACTTCACTCAAGAGCTGGTCTGTACTCTCTTTAAAATGCATGGCAATATTGGAACAGATCAAATGCAGCCATAAGGTATTACAAATCCCTTCACTGATTAGCATGAAGTTATCCCCCACGGCAATCAGGACACTTGTTTATGTATTGCCCATCCAGAAAAGCTGTTTTAGTCTTCCCATGCTTATTTTATAGTCATAAAACTACTGTGACAGAAGATAATTTAGGCAGGACTGAGGTCTCCCTGCATTACTGTCTGACAGAAGGGTTCATTAACCATTTAGTGCTGATAGATATCCATCTGTCCAGGTATTTATACCTTACTAACTTTCTTTAAAGGGCCATCATTGTATGTGGGTATCTGTAATAACTAGTGATCTGTTTTTGTTAGACCCTACACAATGCTACAGAAGACAGCGTAAATGACTTGCTGCCACTGCTTTCTCACAAGAAGCATCTAGTTTTACACCTGAGATAGCAAACTGGCCAGGAACTGCAGTAACATCGAACTACCAACAAGGAGCTGCACCTTCTCGCCCTTTAATCTGCAGTATTTCTGTGTCAGAGGAGCACAGCTGAAGAACTGTTGCTAAGAGGAAGCTTTGGGAGCTTCATTAATCTCTGTGAGAATGAAAAAGGTCAAAGAACTTGAGTGAGGTCAAATTTGATGGTTAACAAAGATTCTGGTTCCTAACAGCTTTATATTGTTATCCAGCTAAAGAAAGGAAAACAAAAAGTTTAAGATCAAGAATTTCATTTGGAAACACCTGAAAAAGCAAGAAGTCAACCAGCTGCAAACAAAAGCCAGTTTCCACAGCAATATTTGTCTATTTCATATGCTCAAGCTGTGTAGGTTTTCACATAATTTAAGATTTTAAGCCTCCAAACTGGTTTCATAAAAGTTATTACAACCTTGTGTGTAGAACAATCAGTTCCCCTACAGCTACAGAATGCTCGCATCAGACTGGGACCCTACACATTGAATGCCTTAAAGACACGCATCTGACCGACCTCCTATGCTTCAACAAGAGTGGGAACCAAGAATGGACCAACCAATAACTGCCATTTTGCACTGACTGACAAGAACTAAAATGAAATACTTATTTCCAGGCAACGATAATGTTAATAGGTACATCTTAAAATATTCATCTTCCACAATACTCTCTAGCCAGCTTAAGAACTCTAGTATTGTAATTCTGCCATCTCGAACTGACACATACCATAACCATCTCTGGGAAGATAACATACTAAATATAGTCCAAAGTGAAGAGAAGCTGAAATCTTTATAAAGACACCTTGATTAATGTGACATGACAGCGACAAGAAGATCTAAAGAAACTTTTACCTTGTAATTCCTTGTCATTCAGCATGAGTGAAAAGCTAGTAAAATGAACTTGGATACTCGTCCACAGAACAAAAGACCATAAAGAAAAACTGTTATAGAGAAACTACACATTGATAAGCTAGGAATTAATCCAAGAGACTAAGTTTTACAGAACATCAGATTCTTGATTTTGGTAGAATTCATGGCTGTGTAGCTTCCATACTGCTTCTAGCATGAACTGTATCCACCAAGACTTAGCAATGATGGCATCACAGCCCACGAGTATCAACCTCCAAATCCCCCGCCACCAGCTCAAGTATTTAATTATTATTATTGCTCAATACTTTTGTATTGGCAATACAAAAGCGACACATTATGAACCAGCACAGAACATACTGAGTTCTGATTTATGTAAAAGTCAAGGCTTTTTTACTGAACAACAGTCATCCAGTGGTTGCAGTCCAAGAGAAAGGCCTGCACTGACGGTGACTGCTGCTCAGAACTTCTTATGCAACAGGAAGGACAAATTAGAAGAGAGAATGAGAGTGGCAGGTAGAGGAACTAGAGCAGACGTGTACTACCCCTGGAGCTTCATTTACCTTCTCCTGTTAGTCAAGAGGGATCACACACACACATCAGGGATAAAGTACAAGGAACCCTATAAGCTGTTCTCAAGCTTCAAGTTTCTCACAACTTCTTCCAGTATTTCACTGCAGTACAACTTCAGTACAGCCAGGTATTCACCACACAGCTGCTTCATTTGTCAGATGGTACTCAACCAGCCAAGCTGGGTGAGTTATACTGGCAGAACAGGGAATTCTTCATAGTAATACATAAGGTAAGACAGCCACTGCTGATTAGCTAAGCAATTATTTCTACCCAGTTCCATTTTTTCTTTGCCCAGACCATGGATAAAAGCAAACTCTCCACCATCCAGATACTACAGATCCACCATATGAACTCATGCATGACAGCAACATCCATTAACTACCGAATATACAAAGATTGTTCCGAAAGTAATGCATTCTATTTATTTCCATGCAAACCTCAACAGATAGAAAGAGCACAATCACTCCATTTGATAAAGAACATTTTCGCTACAAAATGCACTTTTTCACCACACTCGCTACCATTAGCCAACTTGCATGGAGCAGCAGATCGAGATGCTCTTCATCTCGTGGTCTGACAGCTGTGCAGAGCTGTCCCCAGCACGGCTTGTCTTTCACATCACTACTGCCACTGCTGAAACACACCTCCCACTGCCTCGCTCTGCTCACATCCACAGGTTGCTCTTTACAAACTTCCAGCAAGTGTCTGTGAATGTCGGTGGGTGCTATCTTTTCCGCATGGAGGAATTTAATGCCACACCTTCACTTCATTCACACTTCCATGTCAGATGCCATTTTGCCAGACCGCCCCTCTGCTGCCATCTGGCACAGCAGCAACATGGAATGGAATATTGGGGGGACGGTTCAAGCTTTACTGCCATACCACCGACACGTGCCCTTGATGATGTGATCCAGCAGAATAAAACTGAAGGCATTACTTTTGAAGCAGTCCTCACATGGACGAACGCATGATTATCAGCCATTTTCCAACGTGCTTCTAACGGGCTTGATTTTAAGACCTTAACAGAGTATCAGAAGACTATTTTTATAACTGCAGTGTTAAGATTCTAGTACACGTTGGTCTCAAAATAGCCCAAAATCCATAGGGAACTGCATTTAGATGCTAATTCAAAACAGCTTTTGAAAGAAGACTCTGAACATCAGCAAATGCCCAATACATAACTGCAGGTCTAGAAGGTTGGCACAGGCTTAGATGTGCTCCCCCCAAACCTGCATGGCAAGGGGGGCCACCAATAACACACGCTCAGATTTCTGGTTATCTCCATCTTGCTAAAAGACTGTCTGCAAAGGAACTCTGTTGCCGTACCTCAGTGTGTATCATCTGAAGGCTCTTCAAAACACAAGCCAACAACTTTTGCCATCTTGACCTCAGGGATATCACCCTGAAGTCATCACAAAAACATCCCTGCATTATTTCTCCAGATATTTTTCTGTATAGTTCTTCACTATTCAGCCTTTTCACCACTCTCTACAGATACCAGTTTGTTCATTGACAAACTGCAGCTCTCATGCACCAGCAGCACTGAGTTAATTAAATGGAGGGGGCTTTCAATCTTTTTTTTTTTTTTTTTTCTTTTTTTTTTCCAAATCAGGCATTGGTTTTCAGAAAGCTCTGTTAGAGGAAAAACAATGCAACATATGCAACAACGCTTATTATTCAACAGTTTCCAGCATTTGCAGCAAGCTACCCCTAAACAACACGCCTGCAAATATCACTGATTTTAAATAAATGTTACATTTTCCTATTATTCGAATTTTAAAAGGTGAAAAATTCTGTGCCTGTCCAGCAGCTTTAAGGATAAAGCCCCCAAATGCCGTACTACCATTCAGCCTTTAGCCAGCTTCTCAGAACATATGACCACTTCCCTGAAGATGCAGACAACTGCAAGCTTGGGTTTATTCTGCACAGATACATATCTAATGGAAAATAAAAGCTGACGACTAACAAGACGTTGCTTTCTACACCCTGCACAGTGAGCGTGCCCCGCTGACTCGGAGTGCTGGGGAACAGCTGCCGCCTCCACCACAGGCAGGTTCGTACATTGGAGAGTTCCATGTGCCTTTGACAGCTGGAGGAGCGATGCACCTGCAGCTCCACGTTACTGCACTATGCTAATTTACACCCGAATTCCTGAATGACCAAAAAACAAACGACTCGAGTTGCAACTCTTATACACTGAGCTATACAGCGGTCTCAGAAAACCAGAGTCTTGTTGATGCATTAAAAGCCTGCCTCTACATTGCGGTTATCCAAATCACGTTGTGCTTCTGCTGCTTTGGAACATGGACGAGCTTCCACTCCATCCGGAGGTTACCAGGCAAGCACAGCAGCACAGCAGTAAGCGTTATCTCATCATCTCTCCATACAAATGCGAGATTGCAAACGTGGAAAGTTTCCACAGGTATCTATGCCACTTTTATGTCTCCTAGACCTGATGCAGCTAGCTTTATTTTGAAGATTTAATTCCTTCCCATCTCCTTAACATTTCGGGTGTGTGTCCCCACGCGTTTGGGGGACACGCCGAGAAGCAGATCTCTTTAAAGCCTTCTTCACATGTGGGCACCTTCCACGCCCGATATCCCCCGCAGGCTCCAGGACAACCAGCCCCGGCCGCGCCGCAGCTCCCTCCCCACACCGAGCCCGAGGCGACCGTTCTCGGGCCCGACCACCCGCCAGCGCCGGGCAGGGCAGGGACCCGGCGGGCAGTCGAGACGGATCCGGCACTGGGCGCGCTACGGCGGACAGAGCCCCGCATCCATCCCCGCTCAGCGCCGATGGCAGCGGCTCCCGCTCCCCGCTGCTCCCGCCCCCACCCCACCCCACCCCGCCCCGCCGCAGCCCGGCGGCCCCGCGAGGTGCTTACCCCATGGCGGCCGGCGGCGCCGGGCACCGGCGGTGCCGCGCGGGCCGCGTCCCCGGGGCGCTCCTCGCCGCGCCGCGCCTCGCCGCGCCGGCAGCTCCGCAGCCCCGTGGCGGCGGTGGGGAAGCTCCGCCGGGCTTCCCGCGCCACTCCGCGCAGGCCCGCGGGGTCGCGCCGCCGGCTGGCAGCGGCCGAGCCGAGCCGCCCGCACCCTACGGAGCGCCCCCCGCGGGCCGGGCTCGCATGGCCGCCGGCCCCGCCGGGCGTCCGCAGGCAGCGGCTCCGGCCCCCGAGCGGGCGTGTGGCGGTGGCTCGGCGTGCGGACGGATCCCCAACCGCGGAGGGAGGGAGGGCGGGTGGAAGGGAGGGCGGGCGGAAGGCGCTCCCCTTTTTCCGCGCGGGGCCGGCGGCGGCTGCGGCGCTTCTCGCCGGGCGGTGCGCGGCCACCGAGCGCTCGGCGCGCCTCAGAGGCGGAGCGGGACGGGGCGGGCGGTGCGCGCAGGGCTCCGCGCCGCCGCTCCCCCTAGCAGCGCGGCGGGCGGCCGTGCATCTCCCCGAGGCGGCAGAGCGAGCCGCGGCACCGGCATCGGGCTGCGGGCGGCTGGCGGCGGGCACCGGGGCGCCGCGCTCCGCGATCCGCCCGCCCGCCCCCGGCTGCGGAGACGCGGGGCGCCGCTCCTCCTTCCCGCGGCGGGTCCGCGCCCGGCCGTCACGCCTTCTTCTGCGGCGAGCGGGCGGGCATCGCGCTGGGGCGCGGCGGGCCGGGCGCTGCCAGCGGGCGGGGGGCGGGAGGGGCGGCCGCCGCCTGGCCGCGGTCGCTCTGCGGCGGGGTCGCGGGCTCGGAGCCGCCGGTGGGGTGGGACGGGGTGGAGGGAAGGAGGGGGAGAGCGGGCGGGGGGCGCGGGGGGGATCGAGCGCCGCGTCAGGCGGTGCCCGGCTGCTGCGAGCCGCCGCCTGCGGCCGCCCGCGTCCCCGCCTCCGCCTCACACCTCCGCCACTGCCCGCTCTCGCGGTGGGCAGGCCCGGCCGGCGGCCGTCCCACCGCCCCGGGGCCGAGACGGGAGCCGCGACGGGAACCCGGGCAGGAGCGGGAACGGAACCGGCCGGGGCCCCACAGCGCCCACCGCCCGGCAGCCGCTGCTCGCGGCGGCACCCGCTCGCTCTGCCTCCATCCTCCGCCCGGGGAGCTTTAAGTAGCGCACGTCACCGCGCTCCCCTACGCACCGACGTCACGCCCTGCTCCCGGCGCTGACGTCACCGGGTGCGGGGGATGATGTCAGAGCGGCCCGCGCCGCCGGAAGCGCTTCTATAATAGGGAATGGCGACGCGGGGGGGGGAGCGAGCGGCGGGCGAGGCTGTGGGGCTCGGCGCGCTGCGGCCGCCTCCGTGCACCTCTCCGGGCCGCCGGCGGCACTCGCCCGCCCCCGCGGCGCCGTCTCCGGGGCAACGCCGCGCCCGCCCACGGTGCGGCGGAGGCGGACCGGGAGCGGGGCGGAGGTACGGCATCCCGCTCCCGGTGCCCGCGGGCGGACCGCGGACGACCCGAGCCCGACCCTGAGCCGCGAGGGAACCACACGGCCGTCCCGAAACCGCCAAGGGACGGCTGCTGGCACTGCCGTGCTGGCGGAGCGGGGCCGGCACCGCGAGCGCTCCCAGTGCGCTGCTTGTGTCCGCGTCGATCTGCGCTGCCGTGCGAGCGGATAAAGGGTCCCGCTGTGCCTCACGCAGCAGAGCGACCCGCATCCTCTGCGTCCCGCCGGTGGGCACCTGCTGAGTCGGTTAGCCCTCCCAGCCCTCCTGGTCGTGCCAAGTGTACCTACCCTCTGCCGGGCAGGGCAGCGGCACCGGGCGGTGCGATAAGCCCTGGCCTCTGCTCCGACACAGACAGGTTTCAGTTTTTCAGGTGTTTCCCTGTCCAAGAAAAGTTGTAGCTACCCTAAGCCTTTTAAACTACGAGTGTGCAGGAAGATAACAGCGAGGTACAGGCATCAGCCCCTTTGCAGAAATCAAAGAAGATCCGGGTTTTACCCGTGGATTGGGCATGGCGCTGTGAAATGCAGCAGAGGCACCTGCTCCTCAGCAGAGGGTTTGTCTCTACCACAGAGACTGAGGTCTCCCAGACTGGAAGGGAGAAGAGGACCTACCCTACCACCACACCTCCATAGGTGAAGGCAGGCACTTCCACAAGTGGTTGTAGTTCATACATGTGTGTGTTACTAATCCTTGCCTCAGCATCTGACCTATAGAAATTACCAGCCATGGGACAAGTGGAAATGAAGCAAGCAATTTAAACAGCAGGGAAAACCTTCCAAGAAAAGTAAGCACAAGAAACCCTGCATGAATCATTTGTACCTGCAGCACTGAGGTGTGAGGCACATCGCATCACAGGGAGAAAACAGCAGCTTCCTCAGTTTTACATTCCTCACAGTAACTCATGACACAGAGTGAAGCCTCAGCACTAGGGCGGCTGCAGAGACTCAGTGGCACTGTCCTGAGGTTTGTTGTAGGCAGCGCTTACACAAGCAAGGCTGTGATTAATCCGCTTTGTCTTTCTGGATGGCTATTATCATTTTTGGTTTGGGTTTTGTGTGCTTGCACACATGGAGTGTACATGGAGTGCAGTGTGTGTTCCGCTAAAAGTCAAGCTAGATGTACTAACTTCTGGCAGGAAATCGCTCGTGGCAGCCTCCGTTGTCATCTGGGGAAAGACAAGACCCACACCAGCTCTTTCTGCCACCTTACAGCGGTGATGAGAGTGAAATAGACTGTGATCAAAATAATTCAGTCTAGACAAATGTAAGCAGCGTGCAGCTTATAAATATATTCCTTGATGTCAAGTAGCGAGGAGTCTAGATTGATTAGCTTCTAAAAGGCCCTCATGACATTTTACATGCAGTAACAGCGGGTCAAGAGCAAAGGAATGAAGGCTCTAAATCCATAGACGAGTAAGTGTTGCGTCAGTTTTGTTCTTTCAGCTAAAGCTCACACACTAATGAAAATGCTTTAGTATTTCATTATGTCCAAAGTGTTTTGTTTAGATATCACGGAGATGGCTCCATCTGTCTCTGCCTTTCAACTTGTTCACATATTTGGCTTGCATGAAGTATTATGTTTTCCCACTGCATGGGTGCAAAAACAGAATTCTCTAAGACTGAAGATAAAAGAAAAAATATAAAAGAAACCAAACTGACACAGAGCCCTGGGGGAAGAATTCTTAGTGCACTTGAGAAGCAGAGGTGTGAGAAGATCCAGGGGCAAAGAAAAACCGCTATCTCCGGAATTGCTCTATGGGGGATACTAAGAATGTCTTCATTGACTGGTGAAATGTCCTATATATTTCATACTCCTCTGTAGGTCATAATGTAGGAGTACAGGGGCAGATAAGATCCTGGGTAGGGCAACAGAGATACAGAAACAAGGAAATTATCTCTCCAAGCCAATTTCCTACTTTATCTTTTTTTTTTTTTAAACACTTCCTTCCTTCCTTCCTTCCTTCCTTCCTTCCTTCCTTCCTTCCTTCCTTCCTTCCTTCCTTCCTTCCTTCCTTCCTTCCTTCCTTCCTTCCTTCCTTCCTTCCTTCCTTCCTTCCTTCCTTCCTTCCTTCCTTCCTTCCTTCCTTCCTTCCTTCCTTCCTTCCTTCCTTCCTTCCTTCCTTCCTTCCTTCCTTCCTTCCTTCCTTCCTTCCTTCCTTCCTTCCTTCCTTCCTTCCTTCCTTCCTTCCTTCCTTCCTTCCTTCCTTCCTTCCTTCCTTCCTTCCTCCCTCCCTCCCTCCCTCCCTCCCTCCCTCCTTCCCTCCCTCCCTTCCTGCCTTCTTGCCTTCCTGCCTTCTTGCCTCCCTCCCTCTCTTCCTCCCTCCCTTCTTCCATTTCTCCATTCCTCCCTTCCTTCCCTTCCTTTTTAGTTGCTGTTTAGAACAGCGTTAATTTATTGTTACTGTTCAGTGTAATGGCTCCACACAACTTACTTCCCTTCCTTATTTACTGTTATCATTCTTCCAGTTCTGATGGAGCCATCTCTAAGCTTCCCCTTAGTTACATCCAATTACAATTTTGATCACTTTCCAGGTTGATTTGGTTGAATTAACATTATTTGTTGCATGGAGAAAGCCTTTGTTTATGCTTGTCAAGCTAACAGAAATCACCCCTCTGTCTTGCCTATCCATAAATGAATTTAAGAAAACATGGTGACAGCCATCTGTAACTGCACATGCATATATGAAGAAAGCAAGGCAAAATGATACATACTGTGCCATTAACAGAATTGATACAGAAGTGATCACCTCATATTGAAGACTGAGGAAATGTAATATGGTGAAATTCAATGGTGATGACTAGGTATTCTGCTGTTACTTTGGAGTGCTTTTCTTTGTTTGCTTGAAGCACTATGGCAGAGGCAGCCTTGAGTTGTAGGACACTCTGCCTGATGGAAGCCATCAGCAGGTCAGTGGCTGTAACTCTCTATAAGAAATGCCACCATCAAACAAGAGATGGATGGCTTCAGGCAGAGCAAAGCACAGTATGGTGTGGGAGAGAGGCTGCTGTTTGCTGTCATGAAGCAGCAGATTCCTGGCATGTGTATTCATAGGCAGCAGCCAAGCTGCCAAACCTCTTTTGACACCACTGCCCTAACTGACCAACCAGCTGGGGCAATGCTCATAAACCTGGCAGCAGCATCAGTATCTCTGAGAGCAGTGTTGTGTTGAACCTCATGGTGCGATACCTATAGAAGGAAAAAAGCAGATGGCTGTGCCATCTGAAGCTCAAGCCTGCTGAGTACCAACATGGCCACTGGCACGGCCAAAGTCCTGGAACAGCAGCAGAACAGAGCTGGAAAAGCAAGAAGCACCACAATGGGTCTGCATTTTGATTTACCTTTCTTAGTGCTTCTGTATTCTTCATACAAAACCATATCTGCATCAGTAAAGCACATATTGGCTATAAGCCATAATTCCCTGGAAAAGGCAGACATGCTTGTAACATGGAAATCCCTTTGAAAGATTTGGTATGCAATCTCTTCTCAGTTCATGTCAGCAGTTTCAAGAAAAGGTACTATGGCTGTACCAAAACCAGACTAATGCTAGAGATACTTAAGGAACCTGAGAGCAGTTAATTGAGAATTAGAAAAGAAAAAAAAGAAGAAGATTGGCTTGTTTGGTCTATCAAACCAAAACAGGAAAGAACATAGTCTTGTGCTCTCCAAATATTTTGGGTGTCGTCAGTGCAAATAAAGGAACAAAAGTTCTACTGAAGGGCAAAGGAATAAAAGCTATAAACTTTCTCTTCACAACTTCTGGCAATCCAAAGGATGTTGATTTTCAAAGAGCAGATGGCTTGAAGAATAGCCTTCCAAAGTAAGTGCAAAAAACAAAAGAAGCAATGACTGGAGAGAAACCATAGGACTCCAGGTGGGAGAGGTGAGGGCGGCTGCAGAGACAGGGATGTCTTCCAATGGTCTGCAGCCTGCAGTCACCACCACCTCCAAGCATCTGGGCTTGGACACTGCTGCTGCTGCCTTACATCAGCTGCTGTTTGGCTTAATAGCCAAAGTTTGTGCATTCCAAAGTTCATTCCCTTTGAGGAAGAGGGAGCAAGCACCTCACACTGTCCTCACCTTCTGAGGAACTGCAGTGGTGAAGTATCTCTTCCTTCCACCTACTCTTTCATGCCTCGTCCTTGCCCTGTTTTCTCCTGTCTAATCACAAATCTCTTTCCCCACACACATGCTTCTTTCCATGTGTGGGATCACTTCTCCATCATATACCCTTTCAGAATCTGTCTTTAATTTACAAATGAGTTAGAGAAAAGAGGGAAATTCTGTAGATGGTGTCTTCTTCCCTGAGCTCAAGGTTTCCTCCTGTATTTCCAGCAGCCCAGAAGAATCTTTGCTGCCATATCAGGTGGGCCTGGAGGGATTCTGGAAAATTTTATATTCACCATTTTTCCTCTTAGAATACATAAAAAAACCTACCTAAGTACTCGCTTGTACTCAAGGAAATGCAGTACACTGAAACCAGGACTAGATTTGTTTTTGAAAGCAACTGTATGACATAATTCCCTGAGATGCCTTATGGTCTAATATTTCTCAGTCCTGCTGCCAGTGAATGCTGGTTTTCCGGCACCCACTTCCAACATCTAATTGTCTTATCACCATAAATAGATCACACATCTCCTACACAGCTCTGTGGCACTACTCCCCTACGGAAATTTTTTAAAGATATTGAGCTCTGAGTAATGCTTTCATTTCTTAGCCGGGGTTATCAGTGGCTGCAGTTCCTTACCATGTTTTTCTGACCACAGAGAAAGCACAGCTTATGACTCTTTCAGTATGTCATTTCTATTTATTCCACATTTACCTACATACATTACTGAACTTGCTTCCCAATACTTCCAAATGTTTTTTGTTTGTTTGTTTGTTTGTTTCAGTTTGAGCTGGAATTGAATTTAAAACAGAAACAAACATATTTTTACTTATGAGTTTCGAAGTGGTTCAATATAGTATTGTGGATCTCAGACCTCTCAAACAATACCCCTTTCCTGACAAACCGTAATTGCACACACAGTCTTTTCTAGTGCTCTGTGGGTCACATCTGATAAACCACATACTTATAAAAAATGTTTTTCAGTCATATTTTCATTAACAACAACATGAATTTTCATGAAGTCATAGCAATCACACGGCTCTTTTCCTTTTAGTAGAGAAAAATATCAAAGTCCTGCCAAACCAGACTAACTTCTTTTCTAGTTGAGTTCCTAACAAATTCCAAATTTCATCCATGATCTCTGTATCTGTTCTTCCTATTACTCCTCTCTTTGCAATAATAGCTTGATATTTTTAAGGTTATTTAACAGGATCTGAAAGCTTGTAGTATATCTTTCTGCCTGAGTACTTCTCCTTAGAGATGAGTTTTTCTGAGACTTTGAGAGTCATATTCAGATAAAATTATATTTCCATAAGGAATCTTTCCATAAAAGACATTGGATACTTTCACTATTTCCAAACAGTTTCCATGCACCCGGACTTGGACAGCTGCTGAGAATGAAGTCCTACACATCCATTATCTTTTCCAAGTGAGAAAGTTTTGCCCAGGCTTCTTTTGAGAAGCACTAACATCTTCATGCAGTGAATCAGGAAATGGAAAACTATCCATGAACATTCTGAGATGGGTGTTTTTTCCCCCAGATTTTTCATCCTTTTCCATGCCTCTGCTGGTTGTTTCCAATTTTCACCATACTGAACTTGATTAGTATGACTTTTTGTACACACTTGGGAAATGCATCTACAAATCTCTAGAGAGTGCTGATTCTGTAGCTCACACTTGAAAGAGAGAACGACTTTGAGATTGGGACCAGTTTTATTAAAAGGCAGAACAGCACTTGACATTACAGGAAAAGAGAAGTCCAAATAGAAACCATGGCTAATGACCAGAGGGTGAAATGGCAAATAACTGAGTGGGGTCCAGTGAATCAAGGATCAAGTCGCAGTCAGATGAAGACCCTAGGCTAGAATCTGATGAGATAGGCTTGGAAAAAAGCAGGCAAAATGAGTGAAAAAACAAACATGGGGAGAATCTATGGTGGAGGAAGAAGGGCTTCAGACTGGAAAGAAGAAGAAATTGGAAAGTTCCAGTCAAAAATACGGATGAATTAAAAGAGAGGGTGAAATGGGATGTTACAGAGCAGGCAGAACTGCTCAGATCTGATGACTGAATGAGCATGAGTAGTGTGCTTAGCAGGGAAGGTGTTTCCTCCAGGTACAGTACATTAAGAACCAAGCATGCCATCCCTCTATTGTCAGAACATAGCAGCAAAACCCATGGGCTCACTCTGTATTTTCATCCCTGCCCAGTGCTGACTGTGTAACAACTGACAGCTGTAAACTATACCAGTTGTTCTGAATAGTCAAGTAATAAAGTAACTTGATTCAGCTGGTGACTCACATGGGTCTGTATAATGCCACAGGATGGGATTTGACTTTTACAGTTCAAATTTTGCATGAATATTTAGAGACTGCCCTGGAAGGCTCTTAAGGGTCAGAAATTCTAGAACTGAGGATGCACAGAAATGCCTCATCTTCTTCTTGTGAATATGCATTATGATTAAGTTATTACATGACTATGAATACAGAATCATAGAATCATAGAATTATTGAGGTTGGAAAAGACCTCTAAGATCATCTAGTCCAATTGTCCATCTACCTCCAACATTGCCCACTGAACCACATCCCTACCTACTACATCCTCCTATACACCTCCAGATACCGTGACTCCAGCACTTCCCTGAGCAGCTTGTTCCAATGCCTGACCACTCTTTCTGAGAAGAAATTCTCCAGTGTCCAACCTGAACCACCTGTCTCATCTTGAGGCCATTCCTTCTTGTCCTATTGCTAATTATCTGGGAGAAGAGGCTGACTTCTGCCTTGCTAATTTCTTGCACACAGTTCCAACCTCATTCAATGAATGGTGTAGCTCTACTGTGAAGAGAGATCTGCAATGAAGGAGAGCTTCTCTGTAAGAAGCATAGTCTACTGCTCTACTTGGAAAATATGCATTTCCTGGAGGAAACAGCCTTTATCTTCCTGAAAAAAAGGCTTACATTGCAAAGCTACAGAGCTATGGACAATTCATAGAAGCAAGTCTTAAGTGAAAAAAAAGTGAAAGAGAAGTAATGGGGGAGAGCGAATGATTTTCTAGATGTAGTAGCTGAATACTGTTCAAGGGAACCTCACTCCTCCCCACTGTAATCCATTTGTAATTCTAGTTGAGGGGCTTTTTTAAAGTTGGTATGACTGCTATCCTCATCCTGGGAAACTTAAGATTCTGGAAATACTAACAATTAGGATTGTTAGAGTATTTCTGTTTGAACAGACAGAAGGCTGTGTTGTTTTACCATAATGCATACTCCCAATGTGAATTAAAATTACAAAAGTAACCTCATTTTTGCCATTTCCTAACCCACAAATAATTGCCTTTACATTTAAACTGCATTGGCATCATTTCGCATAGATCTTTCTATGTTTATGATTTATGTGAAAGTGTTGTTTTCCTTTCAACAAATCTGTGAAATACAGAATTCAGATTGGGGGATGTTACTGCTCTCCTGTATCTCTGCTCCCATTTTCTTCCATGTTTCATTTCTTCTCTGTGCCTTATCAGTGTACGCTCATGATTCTGCTCTTCTAATGATCTGAATAAGCTCTGTAATGGTCCCACATCAGTGCCCACTGTCTTGTTTCAACACCAATCAGTCACTACTGGCCTCATATTTCTAAGAGTCCAAGGAAAAATGAACTTCCTCTCTTCTGCTGATGCCAAACACCTCATCCTGTCTATTCACTACTGTGCTTTGCCTTCAGTTGATCACACTAACAGCTCATGAGCTGAATAGGGCAGTCAGTGCAGCAGTCTGCACCTCCCCACCCCATTTCCCAGTCTGGTAGCATAGCCTTGTGTCAGCTTAGCAAGGGACAGAGCATTGCTACTGAGACTCTGCACAGCATCCTAAAACTTGCAGTGCATACCCTGAAAAGGTGCTATGCTCAGGTGTCATGGGATTCTGAAGATGAGTAAACTGCTTCTCTAAAAACCAGATTTTCCTCTCACCTACCCAGCCCACCACTCCGAGAGAGTTCTAATAGAACAGGTGAAAGGGTTGTTTGTTGTTTGGTTTTTTGTTTTTTGTTTTTTTATTCTTGACTTTCCATGCAGTAACATGGTTGATTTTTCACCATCACCTTGAATTTCGCGAGGTTAAACATGCTTTATGGTAGTTATGAATCTACAATAACTTCTGTGATTGATTAAGAAGTTTGTTTTTCTTTTTTCAGTTGAAAAGGGATATATGAGCTTTTTTAAAAATTGGTCCCTGTAGATATGTGTTGTGAACTGACCTTCTCTAGCAGATATACACTCACCAGTGAAGAAATTAAGATTAAAAAGCTCGTGCATCAAAATAGACAGAGGAATCATTTACCACCATGGCCAAAAGAGACTTGACTTGGAGTAAATTAGTTTAGTTTACTGCCAATTAAAAATAGACTAGAGAAACAAAGACAAAAAGAAAAAAAAAAACTAAAACATATCCCTCCCCTCCTTTTTCTCAGGATCAGCTTCACTCCCATCTCTTACCCAGAGGAGCACAAGCAGATAGGAAATGAGGGGCTGTGGTCAGTTCCTAACAGTCCATCTCTGCTGCTTGTTCTTCCTCACACTTCTCCCCTGTCTGATGGGAGCAGCTGTAAGAATGATCTACTGGTAAGAGGAAAAAGACTGACAGATAATGTCTGCTGAGACACTGGCAGAAGACGTCTGCCAGCCCAGGAACTGCTAGCCTGGGAACCTGCCCTGAGAACCAGCCTTGTGAACCTGAAACATCCTTGGAAGGCACAGCTGGCATCTCTGAAGTGCAGCTGGACACCTGGGAACTTCAGATATCCTGAGATACCCTCAGTAAGTACTAAACCAAGAAGCTACTTATTTTCTAGAGATGTAAAACACAGTCAAAAGGTGGAGCAGACTGGGAAAGGAGGAAATAGCAAGAGCTATTGACTATTTCAGCTAGAAGAACAGAAAAACTGTCTGAGGAAAGAGAAAATTGGTCTGAGAGAATAGAAAACATCATCTGTTCGTTGTCCTATGTGAAAAATAGAAGTTAGCAACAGCAACTGGCTGTTCAAGATAGTAGTGTCAGGTGACCTCTAATGCCTCTGTGATACAAAAATTACTTGCTTTCTACTCAGGATTGAGCCTCACTCAGTGACCTCTCATCACATGAACTTTTTCTGTCAGACCTCTTTACAGACTGAACCTTCACTATAGTTGCTGGCTGACTTTAAACTCTGCAAGATTGATCATTTTTGACTTTGTTCACCATTAATTGGCTCCACTCCTGGAATGGTTTTGTGCATATACCTGCAGGCTGAGTAAACCTTTTGACTGTGATGTTGCCCTCGGGTGGACTGCTCCCCACAGGCTACAGCTCTGGCCTGGGGTTGCTTCTGTTGGGGCTATCCATGGGCTGCAGCCTCCTTCAGGCCTCATCTGTTGCTGCACCATGGGCTCCTCTGCAGCTGCACATGGAGATCTGCTCTTCATGATGCCCATGGGCCGCAGAGTGACAGTTTCTCCATGGGTCTCTCCTGGGCTGCAGGGAACTTCTGCTCCACACCTGGAGCACCTCCTGCCCTCCTGCACTGACACTGAGGTCTGCAGGACTGCTTCTGTTATATGGTCCTCACACTGTGGTTCTTCACTCATTCTTCAGCTTGCTTTGACAGCAGCACTGCTGGCTGCCCTGACTGGCTCAGCTGCGCAGTGCCCTGCAGTGGAGCCACTGGAGCCAAGTGGAGCCATCTGGGCCCAGCTTAAGGCAGCTACAGCCTCTCCTCACAGGGGCTGCCCCAGCTGCCCTCTCACTGTCTACACTAGAAGTGATCATGATGGCTAGAAAATTTAGTGTTTTGGAAGACAAGTGGGCAGAAGGCTAAGCGCTCAGTTGCTGCAGTCAGCAGGTGATCAGTGTAACGGTACCACGGACAAACTCATAGCCACCTCCAGCACACTGTTGCATCTCACTTGTTCACTCTCTACAACTGCCTGAAGGGAGGTTGTGATGAGATGGAGGTTGGCCGCTTCTCCTATGTAACTAGTGATAGGACTAGAGAGAATGGCCTCAAGTTGCACAAGGGGAGATTCAGGTTGGACATTAGGAAATACTTCTTCTCCAGAAGAGTGGACACGTGCTGGAACACGCTGCCCAGGGAGGTGGTGGGGGTCATCAACCTGATGGTGTTCAAGATGTGGTTAGATGTTATACTGAGGGACATAATTTAGTGGGGATTACTGCTGCTAGGTGGACAGCTAGACGGGATGGTCTTGGAGGTCTTTTCCAACCTTGGTGATTCTATGATTCTATGATCATGTTGATAAACTTGGTGTCAAAGATGTGTGCGTTCTGTTTTATAATTTTTTTAATAAGCCTCATGCATTTGCTACAGGATTTCCTAAAAGAACTCTTATATTTTAATGGTTTTATCTGGATGGATTCAGAAGATTTCTTCCATAATCAGAAAACTCCATGGTATGAGGAGGAAACATGTTCCATATTTTTTTGCTAACTTCAAAGGAAGTGAATCATCTACAAGTAATAAAGCTCAGAGTCTTGATGCATGCCTCCTCAATTGTTTAAAGTTAATCATATTCTGTTATCATTTTTATTTATTTATTTATTTATTTTTGCATTTGAGATGTTTCTCAGATGTGTCCTCATAACTTGCTTGCACCTCAATATTTTGTAGGCTAATCCTGATTTTTTTTTTATTTATCCTTTTATCAATGGTTTACATCCCGGTTTGGCCCAGCTCCTGGCTAATGGGGCAGGGAGACACATGGAACCCGGGAAAGGGGGAAAAGAGGAAAGGGTAGGGAGATGGGCCTAAAAACAAAACAGCGTCAACAATCTGAGGAGGAAAGTTAATTTACTAAGTATGATATTGGAATGCAAGATAATAGAATACAATATAACACAACTGGAATTGAAGCTAATAAATCAAATAAAATGGGAGAGTGAATGTCCAATAACTGGAGGCCTTACTCTAATGCTGAAGGTGAGATGGCTAGGGAGCTCACAAACTGCAGAGGTGAGCAGAAATGGAAACGGGGCATCTGGTGACCTGTGAGCAGTTTTATCTTTCCCTCTGAATGGAAAATGGAAAGTCCTCTGGGATATGTAGTTCTTCTCTCCTGAGGCACATATACCTGGAACTATCAACAACCCACAGAACTGGAGCATTAGCTCTTTAACTCCCAGTGCACTACGTGATGTTATGATTGATATGGAATACCAATAACAAAAATCATAAAACCATGACACCTTTATTTATTTGCTTGCCCTCTGTACAAGAATGGTGTCTTGGAAGCAGTCAAAATCTTGAAGTATTTACTTCTATATAATAGGGAAAATAAAGCATGTTCTGAAGGTTGTCTTCTACCAGCTTCAGTAGTTACACTCTAGCTAGATTTTTAGGCATATGAAATTATTTATGAGTATAAAACAATCTTCATGTCTTTTCAAGAGGAACTGGTGTGATACTTTTTTTAGTACTGTGGATCTTAAAAAAAGAAAAAAAAAATCAAGTGATGGCAATTACAGAATTCGACATGTTTACTTAGGCTCTTGGACATTTAATGCCCTCAGACTGCAAATAGTTAGATGCATGGACTTTCCAGTATATATGATAACAAGCTATGTGTTTACCTGTGTACTGCATTGTGCTTTTTGTTATTTTTGAGGTAAGCAATCAATATTTTACTGCCTCAGTTGTTAATGCAAATACACAGAATTGACAGGTTTTCCCTATCAATGACAGGAGCTTATGCCATAGGAAGCAATGGTTTATCAAATATCTGATATTTCAGTGTCTGTTCATTGCTTCTTCTCTGTCCACTGCTTTCCACTGAGAAGAGTCTGTCTTCTTTATTCCCTCCCATAAGCTATTCATACACAATAACAAGATTCACCCTTTAGCCTTCTCTTTTCTGGCATAAGTAAACAGTTTTAGAATGGAGGACTTTGTGACTGTAGAGAAGTGGGTGCAGTATACTCTCGAACCTCATCAGCTGTTTCAGAGTCACCGAGTGGTTGGGGTTGGTACAGATCCCCAGATATGATTCAGTCCCATCCTCCTGCTCAAGCAGGACCACCTACAGCAGGTTGTCCAGATCCATATCTAGGCAGCTGGAGATGACTATGGAGAGTCCAACACCTCAGATCAACCTCTGTCAGTCCTCAGTCAGAGGGAGCTGCCAGAAGGACTGTAGTAGTCATTGTGAGATACAGGGCAAAAGCATTTTGGGGTCTATAAATATTATAAGGGGATGTTGTTCAGATACTCACGCTGGGATGTCTTGGTGAAGATCCAAAGATGAGAGAATGGGACGAGTCCCAGCTGCATAAGGGAGGAAGCAGTGTGGGCAAGAACACTGACAATCCTAGGAAACTCTGGCTTGGAAAGGGCACTGAGAGATGTCCAGAGCAGCCTGCTGTTCCAAGCAGCACCAAGAAGGAGGTCAGACCTCTCCTACAGGGATCACAGATCAAGGTTCCACAAGCATCACTGAGTTCAACTTCAGACTCCACACAGGACCACCCAACATTCAAGCCTTATGTCTGAGATCAGTGTCCAAACGTTTCTTGAACTCCAGCAGTTTGAGGTCACGGCAGGCACTGGGCAGCCTGTTCCAGTGCCTGTCAACTCTCTCTGGTGCAGACCGTGCCCCCAGCCCCCAGCCGCCCCTCCCCTGGCACAGCTCCATGCCGTTCCCTCGGGCCCTGTCGCTGTCACACAGAGCAGAGCTCAGCGCTGCCCTCCGCTCCCTGTGAGGAGCTGCAGCGGCCATCAGGCCTCCCCTCAGCTCCTCTGCTCTGCGCTGAGCACACCCAAGGGCCTCAGTTGCTCCTCACACACCTTGCCCTCCGGACCTTTAACTATCTTCATAGCTCTCTTTTGGAGGCTCTCTAATATGTTATTTCCTTCTTATATTGAACCACTGTCGTGGTTTTGGCTCGGATAAAGTTAATTTTCTTCACAGTGGCTGATATGTTGCTGTGATTTATTTTATTTTTTGTAAGAAAACAATGCTGATAACACACCGGTGTTTTCACTTGTTGCAGCACAGTGCTTACGCTGAGTCAAGGACTGTTCAGTTCTTCTGCTATCCTATCAGCAAAAAACTACATGTACACAAATTGTTGGGAGCGGACGCAGCCAGGAGAGCTGGCCTGAACTGGCCAAAGGGATATTCTGTGCTGTATAGCACAGTTTGTTTTTTTTTTCTCGTAGTAGTAAGAGCTGGAGAAAAAGAAAGGGGGACATTTTGAGTGATGGCATCTTTCTTCCTAAGTAATTGTTACACATATTGAGTCCTGCTTTCCTGGAAGTATTTGAACATCTGCCTGCTGATAGGAAGTAGCAAATTAATTCCTTGTGTTGCTTGGCTTTCATGCACAGCTTTTGCTTTACCTAGTAGTCTGCTTTTATCTCAAAACATGATTTCTTGCACTTTTTCTCTCTTTTTCTCTTCTGTCCACCATCCTACCTGGGTAGAGTGAATGATTAACCTGCAGAACAGCACTCAAACTCACAAAAGTCAGAATGCAAGGAAGTTTATTCAAAGTGTATACACCAATGCGTGGGAGTTTGCACCACCCCAAATGCACAGCTAGTGGCTCTCAAGCAGTTATAGTCATACAGCACAATACACACACTCATAATTCCATGAAGCAAGTAATGCTAACTCACTCTAGACAGTGGGCTGTTCTACACTAACTAATTCCTTGAATATTTTCTTGTTTTTCACTTCTTCTTGGACATGCTCAGCGTATAGTCCAGTCTGTTTTGAATGTGTTTTTTCTTTGTGGTGCTTGATCCAGTTTCTTATCCGAAGGTTTTAGATCTGGAATTCCAGATTCCTTTGCAGTATGCTATTAATAAGTAAAAGCCTTGCCCCCTTTCTACCTCAAGTCCTGTCATTCCTAGTGAGCCTCTCCGCAAACTCTACTTCTGAAGTAAGGGTTCCTCCCTTCTTTAATTTCTGTGGAATTTGGGTGCAGGGCCCGCCCTGTACATGTACAGCAGAACACCCCCCCTACACGCACACCACCTCCACCCCTCCATACAATTCCCCTGAGCAACCCTCCTGCACAGGGACCATCCTAGAATTTCTGCCTCCACTCATGATCAGCGTCTGCCTGCCAATGTTAAATCACAACATGCACCTAAAGCTGCACAGTCCTTGAGATGAGGCCATTCAACACACAGCAGATCTTGACAGTCCCTTCCATCACCTGCTGGCAGTGCTGGGCCTGGTGCACTCCAGGATATGGCTGACCCTTCTGGTTGCCTTGGAACATTGATGGTTCATGTTCAACTTGTGGACAGACAGAAACCCCATATTCCTCTCTGCAGGGCTGCTTTGCAGTCTCTTGTATCCCAGTCTGCTTGTATATCCAGGGCTGCCCTAATCCAGCTGCAGAATCCAGCACTTGCTCTCGATAAACTTTATGAGGCTGGTGATTTTCTAGCCCTCCAATCCATCAAGAATTCTGTGAGACATTTCTGCCCTCAAAGTGTCAACAGTCCAGTGCCATCTGCAAAGTTACCCAGTATATCTTCATTCATCCAGGTCATTTATGGAAACATTGAAAGAGAACTGCCCCTAAAATGGAGCAGCGAGAAACCCCTCTAGTGATTAGTTGCCAGGCTGATGTAACATCCACTGAGCTTGATTCAGCAGCCAATTGTTCACCCACTGTGGGATGTATTTGTTTAGCTGCAAGCTAGGAGGTTTTGAGCTTCCTCCAGCCGGCCCCGAGAAAGCTCCAGGAATCTAGGGACAGGGCTGCTAGCATGGCTACTCTTTACAGCATCTGCATTAGTAGGTCTTCAGGACACATGTCCTGGCTGATTATCACAAGACTCAGACTGCACACTCTCAGCACTTAGAAGAGGGAGGCCAGGAGCAGAAGAACAGAATAGGCTGTGCTGCAAATAATTCTGGGAAACAAAATCATAACACAATCCAAGAAGCACATTGCTGAGACAGAGCTAGGAAACCCTTCCTGCAGACATTGTTCTTTGGAGTACTTATGGCTGTTTATTCTAAGTCAAGGAAATGCTGGAGCCGAGTACGCAGCAGCATCATGTTGAAGTTTCTGGGATGCCTATCCATGGGGCTTGCTGGGAGTTGCATTACATTCGGCAGGGCTGGCATTCTGAAGGCTCTGGGTGCAAAGATAGCGAAGGGCCCCGCAGCCGTGATGACCGGTAGTACAAACTGGCCCCCTGCAGGCTCCATTCTCCCTGCCATGGACCGATCATTGCCGTGACGCAGGCGCAGGTTGTAGCGCTGCTGCGGGGATCTGCTCTGCCACCTCTCCCTGTCTGCGTGCCTCTGGCGGTGGGTGAATGTGCTCAGCATGTACTGCTGGTAGTCACCGCCCGCTTGCGTCGCAGACAAGATGTGGTCGAAAGACTGCCTGCAGATTGGGCACACAGCATTGATGGCAGCCCACTGCCAGATACAGCTAAAGCAGAAGCAGTGAAAGCAGTTGGGCACGTGGGCAGCATAGCAGATGGCGTCCAGGCAGATGGGACACCGGTTTTCTGCTGCCTGACATAGCCCTGCCTGCTGTAGCTGGCTTGCATCGCCCATTTCCGCAGAGCCACCCTGCTTCAGATCCTCCTGGTTGTTCGATGCCATGCCCTGCCAAGAGATACATTCTAAATGGCTTTTGTTGCATTGGGAAGAGAAGAGTTAAGGAAAGCTCATAAAGCAATGGGAGACAGGAAGGATGGACACCCCAGAAGGTGTCCTTGCTGTCGTAACACTGTGAACCATCCAGCTTATCTAGGCTGTAAACACAAAGTCAAGCTTGCAAGGACACAGATGACTGAAAAAGAAATTGAATCAATGAAATTGAAATGAATGAAATGATCAGATTGTACCAGCAGAAGTCCTGGTGCAATCATCTTTGTTGAAAGAGCCACTAGCTAGTTTAGATTAATAGAAGAAAAGATACTACTCTAGACCAATTAGCAGCCTGTCTACCCCTACTTCAGTCTCCAAAATGGCAACAAAGGAAGCCTGACAGCCACAACAGAGGTCCTCTCACCCTGCAGTTCCATGTCACCTGCAATATTTTTGTTAAAGGAGTAAGGAATCTTCCTGCAGGATAGAGAAGCTGAAACAAAATATTTTTAATTTCCTTTTTAATTTCCAGTAGCCATATTCTAATATTTCATAAAATCAATAACTAACATATTAGTGATTTTTTGTAGGCTATGATTCTGCAGGAAGTTTGTACTGACATACAGCAGTGGTATTTAATGGAGCCCTGTACTAGGATCAATGCCTATGAGTTTTAAGATCTCGGAGTTTTCATTTGAAGTTCTCCTCTGCAAAACTAAGATCTAATTTTGAATTCTTTTTTCTTTACAACAGGCTTTAGCAAGGGCTGTAATCGTTCTTTAAATGTTAAATAACAACTAATATTTCTCTCCCCAAAATTATATTGGTTTATCAATATAGTTAAAGCATGATTTATGATTTTCTGGGGGCAGTTGTAGGTACAAAGATTTTACTTCAACTGATCATCATGGCCACCTATTGCAGTATGTATACATCCTAAAAATATATTTACTGTTAACCAAACAGTGCTGCCAAAAGTGCTACCAGCAAGTTAAGAAACAAAAATCAGTGAACTGCATTTTATATATATACATATATATTTTGATACTACTTTGATGACAGTCTTCAAAGCTTTTATAAATTTACTAGAAATTTCAGTTACAAAAGTGCCCCCTCCTGAAACAGACTATTTTAGATACCATATGAATTGTGATCGAGAACAGAGGACTTATCTGAGTAATGTACACTTTTCTATACACCATACTAAAGAAGTTGAACTACTTGCTGCCAGGTCTCTTGACTTGAGGTTCCTAATGTTCAGCATCTGTGCATTTCTTGTATATTAACTGAGGCAAGGGCTAATTAAAAGCTGACAAAACTTCATAAAAAATAGCCCCTTTGGCAGGCAGAAAATGGAATTTGGAATTGGGCAGGGGAATCATCAGTTTTAAAGCCCAACCAAAACTCTGTAGAGATTTTATACAGTTCAATGATCAGTCAGGAAAGAAAATATCGAGTAAAAAAGAGCAAGAGTTATGTTCTTGTGAAGTACAAGATGGAGCTCTGGAGGAAATAATGCATATTTGTAAAGAATGAATGCTGTACTTTAATGCTTTGCTGAAGAAGCATACCAGAGCCATAGTTAAAATTTCCACCAAGTACCACTTACATTCTACCTCTTGTAAATTGCCCATGTTTTCTACAATTTTGCTCTTCTGATGGTGCTCCATAAGGTGATAGCCATATTATAGTATTCTCAGAAAAAAAGCACTCAAGTTCTTTGGCTGGTAAAATAGTCATAGTAATGTTTTCTGGATACACATCACAGTCACCTTAATATCAATGTGCAAGTTATTTCCACAGAGACGGCACAGGTCACACCTTATTTCTCATGTCTGCTGAGTAGCCAGTGCAATTAATATGCATTATAAATAGCATTCATTGTCATTAGAATTCATATAATAAAAAAGGGCACATATAATAGAGTTGTACAAAGAGAAAGTTATTAAAACCAATAGCATACTACCTACCTAAAGGTGTACAGTTAAGGTTTCCATGGCAACCTTAACTCTGCACTTCCTGCCTTTTGTATTTTAAAAGCTCAGCTTTGGTGTTGCTTTAATATAGCATTTTGCACTGAACATTTTTACCAGTGGAAGGATTATTTTGAAACCTGACATTTCTAGGACTCCTAATACTAACCCAGTTTGCACAGCAACATTATAAATTATTCAGAAGAAACTGTACTAATACATAACTCACAACAGTGACTGAACTTTGCTTCAGGCTGCTGTAATGAGCATGTGGTAGCCTCTCTACAAGTAAGGTGCTAGCAGCTTCTCTTTGGAGCCCCACTTCATTTCCTCCTCAACCTTGGCTGAAAAACTAACTGTCCCAAATAAAGCAGATTAAAACTGAAGGCAGGAAGGAATATGTCTGCAAATGTAAAATGGGAAACATTTGCTTATTTGAATTATGGCTCATTAAATAACTTAAACCATGATGGTTTTGAGTGAAAGAAACACTTCAGATTACTGCTGCAGTACACAGAATGGCTTGTTTTGAACCTCTGACTTTCAATTGGTCTTCTGTTAACCGATTCTGGCAAGAGTGTGCATGGGCATTCCATTCACACAGATATCTGCCCGTTTCTTCACTGCTTACACTTCTATAGCTTACTAGTTATATGTTAGTAATCTGAAAGAGAGGCTTGAGTTTGCAAAGTCAGAAGTCCAGCTCTTTAGAGGCTGCTCTACTTAAATGCTAAGTAAAAAACACATTTGCAGTTGCTTCTGTGCTAAGGCTTCAAAGGAAAGCCCTGAGGAAAACACATACACACACGTTATAAAGTTTATGATACTTTTTATACTGAACAAGAATATTCAGATTTCTTGAGTAAAAAAATCTGAAACAGTAGAACATTTTATCTCAAAGTTTTTACAGTATATAAAAATGTACTTTTTTTTTCTGCCAAGTGTATTTAAAATCTGGCAAACTTTGCAACAGCTTTTGAGTACAGAGGCCTATAATAACCAGAATAGTAGTGGTTTAACCTGGCATGCAACTGCAACACACAGCTATTCACTCCTTACCTCCACAGTGGAATAGAGAATAGAAGAAGGTGAAAGTACAAGAACTTGCAAGTAAAAAAGAGAGAAAAAAATTAAAATACAAAGCAAGTAATGTGCTATATGATTGCTCACCACCAGATGACTGATGTCCAGACAGGCCCAACACTGCAGATCTCCCGCTGACCTACTGGTTTTATAGTTCCACACGATGGCAACTGGTACGCTTTGGTAAGTTTAGGTCAGCTGTCCTGTTCTCTCCCAGCTCAGGGGGGGAACCCCCCCCTCACTGGCAGGACAGTACCAGAAGCCAAAATGTCCTTGGCTCTGCGCAGCCCTGCTCTGCAACAACTGAAACATCGGTGTGTTATCAACATTGTTTTCAGCCGAAATCCAAAACACAACATCTGCTACAGACACATCAGCACACATTTTTTATCGCTGAGGGCACTAGAAAATTTTTCCATAAAATACCATCATTACATATACCCGAGTGGCCAAAATTAGTTTTTAAACATGGAAAAAACTGAACTAAACAAAATGAGTGTTTAGCTGAGAGTCCACAAAGAAGTAAGCTGTCAAAACCAGACATAAAAATGGAAAGGGTGCAGTAAAAAAATATAACACAACAGAATGTAGGGTGACCACCAACAGTTAGCTCTCACAACCTACACAATATCCTGCAGTGCTAGGAACTGAAGGCAGCAGGTAGCAAGTAATATTCTCTTTGCTAGCCCACAGTAGGCCACCCCCAACTTGTTCAAGCCTCAGTGTCCTAGCTGAGACATTCAGTACAGTCAAGCCTAACACAGACGTTGTACCCAATGTCTCTACAAAAAGCTTAGTTCTTTATGAAAGAAAAAATAAAGGAATGTTATTTAAAGTGATAAGCAGTGGTTAAGCACTGTTTCCAGATCTGTTAACCTGAAATGGTCATTTTGCACCCACTGATAAAAAGACCAACTAGGCCACAGAGAAATGTCTACTAGAACTTCATAATATCTTGTATTCTCAGTAAAAATCTAACGCTGAACAACTGGCTTATCAGGCAAAGCCCTCCTTTGTTCATAACTTGGGAAACATCAGTATCTCCCCTGGACTTCAGTGGGTTGGAAAAAAAGCAAATAAACAATGTGAAAGCATAGTTTTGCAGTATCATCTGCTGTTTTCAGTCAAAATTTAGGACTTATTTTTTAAAATTTGACTTTTTTTTGCACAGCAAACAGTAACATTAAGGAAAATGCAGGATATAGAACCCCCCGTTTAAAAGAAGTTGTATTTAAAGGAATCCAATTACAAAATTTACAATACCAAATCATTGAAGTCATGTAACTGTTAGCAAATACGGGTATTATACTAACTTGTGCACAGCATTAACAACTTAGCACAACAGCCTTGGTTTTATTATGTTGGCCCACAACGTCAGAGGCAGATGGTGGTGGTATGGCAGTAGAGGTTGAACCCTCTTACCAGTATCCTGTTAAGTTTTGTAGTTGTGTGACAGATGGCAGCAGAGGGGCAGTCTAACAAAATGGCACCTGACACGGAAGTGCATGTGGAGCAAAAGTGTGTCACTGAATCCCTCCATCTGAAAAAGGACACCCCTGGACATTCGCTTACACTTGCTGAGCATTTATGGAGCCCAAACAGTGGATGTGAGCACAGTGAAGGAGTGAGGCAGTGGGTGGTGTGTTTCAGCAGTGCTGACAGTGTGTCACCTCCACAGGCAGATTTTTACAAGCGCAGCATGATGGCTCTTGTTCATTGCTGCCAATGTGGTGGTGACTCTGCTGAAAAGCAGTGTTCTGTAGCTGAGGTTTTCCTCTATTAAACAGCATTATTGTGCTCTTTGTATCTGTTGGAGTTTCCATGGAAACAAATAGGAAGCATTACTTTTGGAGCGACAGGTGTATGTTTGCTTGCATGGTTACTATATATTTTGACATCAATTTCAATGGTAAACTTACTGCTTTTCATGTATAGCTCACTGCAGACTGTGTGATACGTATACAAGTATATAAAACCTTATTGTAATAAAGAAATACGTCACCTTATTTCTCAAATAAGAAGCAGCAGAGAAAGGCATAACAAAAATTATTAAACCTGGTTCAACACTGAGCATCAGAACTAGGCTGTTGCACAGTGAGAAAAATATAATGCATTTGTCTCATTAAAAACAAACAAATAACAATTAAAAAAAAAAAAAGCAACACATTAATTTCACCTTCAGTATTTATTTGCTAAACTTTTGGATTGTGTTTTTAATGCAGTAGATACTTGCATGGACACCTGCCAACCTATAGCAGCAGATTTGTGTATACCTGATCTAAGTCCTTTGCAGTATTATTAATAGCTTGTATTGTTTTTCTGAGGAAAGCTGCTTTTTGCTTCATACATAAAATTTACTTTAGACCTAAGTCTCTGGTTTGGCATCAGTCCCAGAATATCCTGGTTGTTAAACAAACTGCAATGTATATCATATGGATATTGTGATGAAAAAAACGCAGTCTTCACTGTGGATTCTGCATCATATTAATCCCTTTGCAGCTCCATCGATTGCACTGTAGTTACATTTCTTATTTTAATTGAATTACCATGTTAGGTCTCAGCACAAAATATGAAAATGGCATATTTATAATGCAATGTTTCATTATTTTAGACCTGGTCCTAGCACTAGCAACATAAAAAGTGATATGTTACGGATGGTTTTGACACTGAAACATGCTTCAAGGAAGTTGACTTGTTTCCCAGTAAGAAGACTATATGGCTGCTTGCTGTTGTAAAGTGTATTCTAAACATACAGCTGGCTCAATTCTCATACATCTTGCCCTGTGTTAACAGAGTGAGAAAAGAGGCCATAGACTCTTCAGGAATTTTAAGGTTTCCATAGAAGAATAACTTCTTCCTCTGTTTGGTTTTGTTTATTTTATTTCATTTTATTTTTTCTTCCCCTATTTGAGCTACTGAATTGTGAACTGCTTTTCAGAACTACTTACCTTCGAATAGTACCTATATTTGGAACATTTCAACTCTAAAGAAATGTTTCAGAAAACCGCAAACAAAAACAAACTGGAACTTTTCATGTTGTTTAATTATTTCCTTTCCATGACAGAGATTTTAACTGCTGTGCTGGAGCAGTAACAGGAATTGCTGCATCCAGAATTAGCTTCTGAAAGTAATTTTCTTCTCTATCCAGCGTAAATAAATATTATTTAGATTTTAGAGGCAAAATTCAGCCATCTACTTCTATTAAGGACCGTAAACTTCTTTCATTGTTCAGTTTCTTTGCTGCCGTTCCAATAAATTTGCTTAACAAACTGTTCTAATAATTGTACCATGTTTATTCAAAAGCAGTATAATCTTTGAAGGCAAGAAGTACACGATGAGTCCTAATCCTATCGTATTCTGGAGTTCAGGTGAAATCTCTCGTGCTAGTTTTCAAACTCCCTGTTGCACAGCCCTTAGCATCTCTTGACAAGCAACCTGATTCTTCGCAAGAACGACTAAAACCAGAAGTAAGGCTTTGAAGGTCTTTTCTTATACAAATCTATGATCTAAGATTTCTTATACAAATCTAAGATCTATGCTACCTGTTAATGCTCCAAGATCACAGAGTTGGGATGGGAGAATGCACACAATGAAAATAGCAGAATAGCACTCAGCATGTCAAAGCACAGACTTGCCTCATAAGGCTGTTGCTGATTTGTGAAACATTAGGTTATTTCAAGTCCTCCATTGAAAAGTGTAGCTATTTTGAAAAACAGACATAGGTATGACATGGGGAATAATCCCAAAGAGTGAACGGGGTATAAAAACAAAACAAAACAAAACAAAAAGGTAGAGCATCTGTTATACTATTTCTTCTCAGTTCTATCTCTCCTCAGAGGCGCAGGCATTTCAGCTCACTCTTGCCTTGTTGTCTTACATAGTTGTCTTAGTACATCCAAATCCTGATTTCTTTACGCAAATATTATATTATTGAGCAACTTTAAAACTTAATTCTGAATTTGACTGCAATTAGGCTATTAATTAAAAATACCTGCACTGCCTGTCTGCTCCCTTTGTCTCACTCAGCACTGCTCACCAGTGGGACAGAGCTGCAACCTACTCCTCTCCATCCTGCCATGGAAATGCCACAGCCACGTTCTGCACAAGGCACAGCTTATGGCATGGTTGTCCAACCTTTGGGCTAACTCGGGCCACACTAAGCGAACTGGAATTGCCTTGGGCTACATATAAAATATATAATAAATGTAATGTATATAAATAGAACAGAACTTGTTTTTACTTTATTTTCTATTAAAATATAAAAAATAGTAACAAAAACGTAAGACTGGTGCAATGTTTGGCCTTGTTTTAATGAGAATGCACTGAGCTGGTTCAGTGGCAGTGAATAAGATTCTTCATTAAGTTCTGAAGGTGTTTGTGACACTTCGGATGAAATATTACTCTTCCAGTGCATCATCCTTGACAATAATTTTTCTTGAATGCATACTGCCAAAAAGCGATGACATGAATAAGGTGTGACTGTGAAGAAATATTTCTCTCTAGTAAGAGAGAGATTATGAAAGTCTTGTAAGAAGATATGACCAGATTTTTCTTTGAGTTGAATGTCTGATTGCAACATTGGAAATTTGCAAGTAATGCATTTATCTCCATTGAAAACTAAGTCACAAATATATTAAAAAAAAAAAAAAAAACAAAAACAAAACTTTTTTGGAAATCTTGATACCTGCTCTCTAGTTTATCAAAATGTAATGCACAGCTGCGTATTTTTCACTGTTCATGTGACTGTGTTTAGCCAATGTATCAAAGAGCATGAATATTCACCATACATCAAGCTTGCCGTGATTTTTGTTTCAAATGCTGTTGTCTGAAACAACAGCACAGTTGAGGTGATTCTCACCTTGAAGACACATGTTTAACTCATCTAACTGAGCAGTCAAATGCACAAAAATGCCAAATTGGTGAGCCTCTTTCAAGCTTCATATCCTGGCAGAAATTTTACTTTTCATTCCATAAAAGGGCATGTTTTGACTTTGCAAATCATAAAGTCTAAATTTTTAGCTTTTTACACCAACTTAACCACCTTCATTCAGAAAAGTAAATGATGACCCCAAAATCAGTCATACTTTTAAGGAACTCCTAGAACGGGTGAATGCTTGTTGCCTCAGACTTTACGAAATTCAGAGTTTGATGACTACTTGCATGACATTATGCATTCATAAGGCTTCTGCACATAAGTTTTCTTGATGTCTGACACAATGATATTTCATCAAATATAACTTGTTAGTGGTGACTGCATCATCTTCTATTAAGTTCCTTTTTATTTTTTTTAACCAGCCATCACTGGGGCACTACCCAGTAGCCACACCAGATATGAAAGATATGATAAAGAAAATTGCTTCAATGTGTTGTGTTTTTTTTTTACTGTTTCCTACAAATCAAAGAGATTTGTGTCTCTCATTGTCACCCAATGTCGCGGGTTAACAAAACCATGACACCCAAGAAGCCATTTTTTTGGTGACATTATATTCAGTGCTTTAAATGAAAACGGCAAGTTGAGCCTTAGCTGTATGATCAGTGCTTCATCACCAAAGAACTGTTAATTAGCAGCTTTACTCTCCAAATCTTTTTCAGCAGATGTTCCTGTTCCTTCATTCACCTGGCTGCAGCCTGGTGAGATAAACCCATTTCAGAAATGTCTTTCCTTAAACCAGGACACGTTCTATCTTTCGTGCTTTCCATACACTGCTTAACAAACTCACCAGCGGGAAACTGTTTTGTTTTTTCTGTAATCACATTTGCTACCACATAACTAGCTTTTATAACAGAACCCATTTGAGCACTTTTCAGTCCCGCTGTTTTGCCTTCACGAAGCATTCCTTGAAACACATCCAGCTCGTCAGCATCTTTGCTTTTTCGAACTGCAGTCTCTGCTAACGGGCAGGATTTCCTCGCAAGTAAAGCACAGAGCCGTACTGTATCAGCCCCGCAGCCTGGCCGCCATGATGACGCGGCAGCACGGGAGGCAGCGCGAGCTGTTCAGGGCTACGGAGCGGACGTGCCTGGCCTACAGGAACAGCAGCGGACACAGAACGCACAGTGTGACGGTGACGTTCGCTCCGGTTCTGTACAGGCAGCCAAAGGAGCTGCCGCCACTCCCGGCCAAGCCGCGACCTGACAGCGACATCCCCTCCCCGCTCTTCATCCCGACCGCCACCGCTACCGCCGGCCCGTCTGTGGCGGCGGCGCATGCGCCTGGCGGGGAGGCCCGGCGGGAAGGGCTCTTCCGTTCGCCCGGTCTGGATCCGGGTGAGGGCCTACGCCCGGCGATCAGGGCTGGCCGCCTGTTTCCGGTTGTGCCGCACTCGGCCGAGCGGTGAAGCGCGGTCTAGGTGGGTGCTACGGTATAGAGGTCTCTGCCCGAGCGTGGTGTGAGTGTGTCGGCGGGGCTCGTGTCATGTGGGCCGGGTGGCGCGGCGCTGAAGTGGGGCGGGCGGTGAGAGAGCCTCGCGGCCGGGCCTTCGGGCTTGCGCTCTGAGGAGGAGGGTTAGCAGTGCCTTGTTTACCTCCCGCAGAAGCAAGCGCTTGTCTGAAGGAAGAGCCCCTCTGAGGAAGCGAGCCTCAGCTGCAGTGCTCCTGGAGCACCTTGCGAGCTCAGTCAAGGTACAGTCCGGAGAGCCGCATAAGTGCAACCACAGCTCCTGAGAGGTAGCGGTGGTACTGCGTCGTATCGGGATTCGAGTTAGGGAAGTTGATTCGCTGCTTGTCGTGTTCCCTTCTCTGTCTCTGTCGTTCCCCTCTCACCTCCCTCTCTGTCGCTTCCCCCTCCCCTCTCCCTCCCTGCTGTATCACCCTTGCCCCCCTCTCCCTCCTTGCCGTTCCACCCCTGTCCCCCCATCACGATCCCTCCTGACCCCCCTCTCTCTCACTTCCCCCTGCTGGCTCTCTCTCTGGCTACCCCTGCCCCCTCTCTCTCACTCTGCCCTTCCCTCTCTCTCTCGTTTTGCCCTCCCCTCTCCCTCTCATTCTACCCTCCCCTCCTTTCTCTCTCTGTCATTCTCCTTTCCCCTCTCTGGTTCCCCCCACCCCTCCCTCTCTCGCCCTGCCCTCCGCTCTCTCTCTTGCTCTGCCCTTTCCCTCTCATTCCCCCCTCCCTCTCTCTCTTGTTCCTCCCCTCCCACTCTCTCCCTTTCATTCCCCTCCCTCCCTCCTTCTCACCCCTCCACCCTTTCGTTCCCCCCTCCCCTCTCTCTCCTCCCTTCTCTCCCTCTCGTGCCCCTCTCCCTCTCGTGCCCCACTTCCCTCTCCTCTCCCTCACTCTTGCTCCCCCCTCCCCTCTCCCTCATTCCCCCTGTCCTCCCTTCTCCCTCCTCTCTTTCGCTCCCCCACTTCCCCCTTACTATCCCCTCCCTCCCCTCTCTCTCTTGTTCCCTCCCCCACTCTTTCCTTCTTGTTGCCCCCTCCCCTCTCCCTCTCTCCCTCTTGTTCCCCTCTCCCTCTCTCCCTCTTGTTCCCCTCTCCCTCTCTCCCTCTTGTTCCCCTCTCCCTCTCTCCCTCTTGTTCCCCTCTCCCTCTCTCCCTCTTGTTCCCCTCTCCCTCTCTCCCTCTTGTTCCCCTCTCCCTCTCTCCCTCTTGTTCCCCTCTCCCTCTCTCCCTCTTGTTCCCCTCTCCCTCTCTCCCTCTTGTTCCCCTCTCCCTCTCTCCCTCTTGTTCCCCTCTCCCTCTCTCCCTCTTGTTCCCCTCTCCCTCTCTCCCTCTTGTTCCCCTCTCCCTCTCTCCCTCTTGTTCCCCTCTCCCTCTCTCCCTCTTGTTCCCCTCTCCCTCTCTCCCTCTTGTTCCCCTCTCCCTCTCTCCCTCTTGTTCCCCTCTCCCTCTCTCCCTCTTGTTCCCCTCTCCCTCTCTCCCTCTTGTTCCCCTCTCCCTCTCTCCCTCTTGTTCCCCTCTCCCTCTCTCCCTCTTGTTCCCCTCTCCCTCTCTCCCTCTTGTTCCCCTCTCCCTCTCTCCCTCTTGTTCCCCTCTCCCTCTCTCCCTCTTGTTCCCCTCTCCCTCTCTCCCTCTTGTTCCCCTCTCCCTCTCTCCCTCTTGTTCCCCTCTCCCTCTCTCCCTCTTGTTCCCCTCTCCCTCTCTCCCTCTTGTTCCCCTCTCCCTCTCTCCCTCTTGTTCCCCTCTCCCTCTCTCCCTCTTGTTCCCCTCTCCCTCTCTCCCTCTTGTTCCCCACTAAACTCCCTCTCTCTTGTTCCCTCCTCCCCTCCCCTTCCTCCCTCTCTCTTGCTCCCCCTCCCCTACCTCTCTCTCACTCCTCCCCCCCATCTTTCTGTCTTTCTTCCCCTCCACTGTCCTTCCCTCCCCCCACTGTTGTTTTCCCCACCCCCTAAGTCGTTTCCCCCCCACGTTTGCCCCCCACTTTGTTTCCCCATCTCCTCCCCCCCCCTACTGTCATTTCCCCCTCCATCTCTTTCTTTCTGTCATATCCCTCTTCCCCATCTCAGTCTCCCCCTCTCTCTGTTGTTCCCCTCATCCCCCTCTGTCATTTCTCCCTCTGGTATTTGGAATGTTAAGGATTGAAAACCTGTTGCTGTAACAGCTAAATCCTCCACTCTGATGTGCAGTTCTGCTATGTTGCTGGTGAAATATATCCATCACCTTCTGTACAGCACATTTAATGCCCTAGGAGCATCTGAGGTGATCAGAGAGAGGTGTGGGGTGCTAACTTACGAAGCTGCTGTCTCTGGAAATGGGAGTGTTTAAGGGACTTGCTTCTGTGAAGATTAAGTCCCTCCGAAAACAAATTACACATTTCTCACTGTAATCCTTACTGAGTCTGCCTCCTTTCTTAGTGCAGGTTTGATGTGTGTTTGTTTGAACTGTTCCATGTGTTTGAGGCTGTGCTCAAGTTTCATTCAGACTACATAGAAATGTCAGGTAACAAGGAGAAGATGAGAGAGGGAGAGAAGGACAAGTGGGCTTTTGTTGCCATAACTGTGTGCAGATAAACTCCTTGCAATTCTTTTGCATAGGTTCTGTGCTAATGCTGCTTGCACCATCTGCCAGAGCTCTCTGAGGAGGCCAGAGCACAAAGGCATTTTGCAGTGGTAGGTGAAAGATGTGATCAAGACTGTGGTAAATGTGACATCTTAGTACAGTACAGCTAGAAATAACTGATTTTATTTCATAGTGTGACAGAATAGCTACTAATGTAACTGTTATTACAGTAAAATGTACATGATTAGTTTGATAATTAAGAGAACCTAGAAGTGGTATTTTATTCCAAACTTCAACTACTGTGTAACATTTCTTCCAGTTGCTCTACTATGGCACTGGCTTGATAAAAGATTTTGATACAATGATTAGGGAAACACTGCCATTACTCTTCTGATTTCTGAATGTTTATATATTTAACAAACTTCTCCCTCTTATGTTTGAATTGCTGTGTTGTAATAACTAAGTTGATATTTTTATGCAAAGTGTTAAGATTAATCATGAGTAACTGTGTTGGTTTGTGAGACACCCTGATTGTTTGCAAGGCTCTTATATAAGCTCCAAGCAATTAAAAAAAAAAAACACAAAAACCAGCCAATAATTGACAAAAACTCAAAATTGTACCAGGTTTTCACTGTAGCTGAGAGAAGTATAGAGTACTCATAATAGGTATTTTAAAATCTGTAATGTGGTCTTCACTTATAAATTCTGGATTTCTGTTGTTTCCGTCATATGAATTGAACTTAAAGTTCAATACAGAGGATTTGCAAATCATCAGCAGTTTAACATGTAGTACAAAGATTTCCATTCAGTAGTTCTGTTAACATGTAATCTGTACAGTTGTAGAAGACCAAATGGCAGTCAGTTGTGCCAGAATGAATTTAAATTCAAAAGAAAAATTTAGCTTTGCTATCATGGAATCCATATATAAATGTATGTATAAAACAATGCCATGTATATATTTTTTAAGTATTAGTAGATTACTTTCCAATTGTTGTTATTGTTTGGCAGCTTTTTTGCATATCATGGAAAAAAACTAATTTTGCTAATGGTTGGTGATCAGCAGCATCTTTATGTTCTTGTGGTGGAGTATATTATAAACATTGTTTTTGAATAATTGGATTATAAAACACTTTTCATTCAAATACATTATTTTTCCTTGAGATGAAAAATCATAAAATTTATTTCATGGATTTTTTTCTAAAATTCAGTGTAATGTGGGGGGGAGCAAATAAAAATGTAATTGTAAAAATAAATAACTATACAGTAATTGCGAAACTTGGAAAATAGAATACTTTTATTTTCCATCTTCTCATGAAAGGAGATGCAGCTAGCCTGCAGTCACAACTTTCTTAAGCTATACATAGAAAAATATTTTAAATTATGCAAATTTTTAAAACCAGAAGTTTAAAAAGTCACTATTATTTATTTGTTGCCTATTTTCATCTGTTTATTTGCTTTTATTGAAGGTGAAGGATACATGTTCACTCCAAGCAAAAAGGAGCATGTTCCCAAACTCCTCCAACTTGGGTCGTCCACCCTTTCCTCCTAAATATCGACAACAGAATAATTTCCTCAATAAGGTTCCTTTAAATATACGACCTGTTCTCTCTCACCAGCAAATTATTAATACTCGGATTAACTTTCAGAATGCAATGTAAGTACGGTAGAATTTGCTACTGGAGATCGAATTGATGAGTACGAGTCACTGTCTTTTTAAAAGAAATATTTCTGTTTGGGGGGATATTTTGTAGTATCTTTAACATTAAACTTCATTAGACAGTTACTGACTGCAGTCTTTCCAGGGCTTTGTTGAGTGGGAACCTTGCGACTACACTGGCTGGTATGCCGCAGCCATTGGTTTATGGAAATGGCAGTCCAGTGAATACACCTGCTCCTTCCCCAACATTCCGAGGAAAAAAGTAAGATGGCTGGGAAAGTGGGTGGGTGTGCAGTTAATTCTGGTTGTATTGAACACTTGACAAAGTTTGTCCAGTATGAATTTTTTTGTTGTACAAATTGAATTAGAAGATTTGTGAATACTGAACAAAACTGATGAAATGATGAAAACTGACATGTTGTGGATTTTTAAAACATTCCTTTATATGCTGTTGAGAATTTTAGTCCTTGTAAGTGGCTTGGTACATGTAGTTTTCTGTCCAGCAGTTGTGGCTTTATGGAGCTGTGACTTGTGCTTTTCCTTTTAATGCCTTAATAGCTCATATCCTTTGTATGCTTGACTATGGGAGGAGTTGTGTCAGTGAGTGTTCTCTTCTGTACATTTGCAAGTTAAAACTACACAGTGTTTGTGGGAACAGTAAATGTTTCTGCCATTTTTCTTAATTATACAGTGATTTATTTTTATTTTTTTTTACATATGCCTGAATGTAGCGCTTCATATTTAAGTTCTGTGGGTTTTTTAGGAGGAAACAATTTGTATACTTCTCAAAAAAACAAATGTAGGTAATTTTGTTTCTTCAGCTTCAACAGGAAAAGGAATTTCGGACGCAAGATTGTTTTCTCTTGGCATTTTAGATTACTTATCTTTCTTAGGAGTTCTAAAATAGTATTTGATTCATGTTAGCACACTTTTTAGTAATTTTGTGAGTGCAGAGTATACAGACTATACAGAGCAAACTTTGTAATCTTTCTTCATATTTATTTCTTATATGCAGATTCTCAACCAGGTTTTTAATGGGAAGGAATTATGAATGCACACATGGTGTTTAACTGTAATTGAGCATATAGGCATTGCATGAACTAAAGTTGTTCCTCGTTTCATGCTGCTGCACACATGCTTTTTTCCTCTTGAAAAGCTGTGCCGTATTAAAAGATTTGCAGTCAAGCAGTTAATCCTTAGATCTCGAGTCAACTGTTCTTAAGCTATTTCTGTTGAAACAGTCTCATGTCTGAGTTTAACTTTACCCCATGAGTTCCTTTGAAACTGAGGGTAGGGAATGTTACCATAACTTTTCTCACACCTGAAAATTGAAATGGTAATTTGAGGTCTCTTCAGTAGAATTTTGTATTTCATTGATAATACTATCTGTCCTGGTCCCTAGACTGCAATGCTGCCAGCTTTTCTGACAGCAAGAAATAATTCCAGTTTCATTAATAAATAGTTCATTGACACATACGAGCACACTTGATTTCACGTTGGCTTTTTACTTAATATGTGAACACTGCTGTCCTAGTTAGCTTATGTGCAATACTAGATAGATAAAGTTGAATGTCTTTGTGTTTACTTTCCTGTGTGTAGATTGCAGCATTCAAATCTCAATCAACTTTCAGTACAGTTTATTCTATATAAAAATTCAGACGCCGTGTCTCTTGAAGATAGATCAGTTCCAGTGACAGATAAATTATGGGGGAAATTTATGAGTTGTGTTTGAAAATGAAACATTAGGTTTATGACCTGTATGGCTAACCTGTATGGCTAACCAGCAGTTCTTTTTTTTTTTTTTTTTTTTTCCTGAATGACATATTTTACTGTCCATGTAATCTTAAGCCTGCACTGACATATGCTCCATTTTTTGATGAGTTTTTTCCTCTCCTTCCCACTATTGGTTTTATTCATCTCTGAGTTTTCAGGATGCACAACATTTCCTCATTGCACTTCTGTTCTACAGACTGAGTGCTAATTTCTTTTTAATATATCTTACAAAAAATAAAAAGTAGTTGGTCACAAAAATAGTATGACCAGCATTCATCTCTCCTAGCTGTCCTGCCTAACTAAGCTTGACACTTAGTTTCAACTGGTTAATATAAGTAGTTTTGCTAAGTGATAGTGTCATTTCCCTTAAATGGAAGCTGCACTTCTGCAGTTCTGTGTTCTGTCTTATTTTGCATTAATTTCATCTGATATTTAGGATGGACATGCTGTCTGCTCTGTAAAAGGCTTCACTGTAGTGAAACAGTCGTGTAATTAAGCATTAGTGTTTGTTCTTTGCTGTAGTTACTCCTCTTTAATCATAGGTTGAAGCTTGCAAAAAAGCTTGCAAATTCTTTATTTTTTTTTTCCTTTTCTTTCTTTAGGAGACTAAGTGACCAGAGTGTTCCGTTTGATGTCAAAAGGCAGCGATATCGTTCACCTCACCGTGAAACACATGCAGCTAACCAAGCAGTGCCTTCACCAGAACAAAGTGCAAGTTTGTTTTCAGGGTCATCTCCACTGTTTAATGCGTGTTATGTGCCAGATTTAAGTATACGTGTTCCGCAGCTGCAAGATATTTCGTTTCCAGATGTCACAGAAGCAACACTTCCTGTGGCCAAAGATAAGGTACTGTCTTTCTGTGACCATGTTTGACATTTGACTTCTGCATGTGTAGGGTACAAGGTTGCTAAGGTAGGCAAAAAAAATTTCAGAAGGATTCCTTAACATTGTCACAGTGTCTACTGCTGAGCTGTCCTTAGAAGGAGTATCAAAAACTGTAGTGGCATTTAGAACATTTATCAGGAATCTACATGTTGTTTTCTTAGGCTGTTTGCTTTTAGTGTTGAATGAGGAAATCTACACATCAGCTCTAGAAGCAGCAGAAGTTGGAGGCAGAGTACATTAGTCACAGGATATAGAAGCAGGGAGGATTCTGATAAAATCATCTAGTAACATCAAAACATAAAACAAGCTTATGTTTAGTCAGCGTTAATGTTTTGTCTGCACCAGCATGACAAAAGATTTATTTTAAAATTTATATCTGTTTATTATGGCTTATAATGATGATGTCATTGAAGAGGATCAGTTAGCATCTGTTTTCACTAGAGATCTGATCACTTCTTTAATAGTTTGCATTGGGCAAAATAATGATGCCAACATAAGTCAGTTTTAATACTTCCTTTTATCCTAGTTACTTATAGACAAACAGTTGATATTTAAGTCAGCAGAAGATATTCCTTGTCTTTTACTGCTTTTCTTTGAGAGGCTGAAGGTACTGATTGAACAATTAAAATACATAAATAAAAATAACAGCAGTTTCGTCACAGCAGGTGTTCAGGATGAATTTAAGCGGACTGGGGTAATGGAACAGATCATGTGAAACAGTACTGTCTTGTATTTTTTAAATGCAGTTTTCTGTTTTTGCGAGAAGAAAGAATGTTCACTTCCTTTATCTTTACTTTCTGAATGTGTGTCAAGTTAAGTCAGCAGGTTTTGGAGTTGTTTCAAGCATGCCAACAGCAGATATGTGATTTGAATAGAAAAGAGCTCTGCAGATCAGAACTCCAGAGGGAAATTCAGCGAATTTTTCCATGTACGTTTTGAATTTGATTACTTAATATTTGTTTGAATGTTGCTGAGGTTCACAATTCTTCTTTACTCTGAGCTATGATGTATCACATCAGGTTTTATTCTGTGGCTCTTTTTTTTACAGGTAGCAGGCTCTTTTTGGTTGGGTCCTCTCTGAATGGATTTGGCACTCGTACGAGTGATGGGGATTTATGCCTGGTGGTTAAAGAAGAACCAGTAAGTAATTAAATATATATATGTATATGTTTAGCTAAAGTCTTTTTCTTAGGTGTGCTCTCTAATAACTTAAACACCTTTTATTCACTAACATTTAAAAGTGTATGTGCTTTTATGAGGCTGGCTTCTAAAATGAAAGAAAAATGTCAATACTGTTTTGCTTTGACAGCCTCTTTTTGTACTGATTATAGCTATGATTCTTGGGTCTCTTAATGTTGCACACACTAAGTTTACTTATAAACTCTTTAGCTCGACAAAGTGTTCTGAAAATGAGCTTTGTTTTCATTTCATAAGTGGACAGAGCACAGCAAAACAGAAGTAGGCTGCCTAAGATTATTAAAAAGGTTGTCTAATGAGCTCTTAGTTCATTTTAGACAAAGAAACGACTTTAAAAGTGTAACTTCGTCATTTATTATTTAGATTATTAGTCATCTATATCAGTGAGCAGGTGTGAGAAGGATTTTGATATGAGAAATATCAAGAAGTTTTGTAAAAATAAAATTTTAGTTGTGTGAATTGATTGAGCAAAAAAACTCAAATAGGGCATTGTGTTGAAGGAACTGGAGCATAAATGAAAAGGAAGGAAACAAATTACATTTTTATATGGGTAGGGTTTGTTCCCCTTCATGTTCTATATATGGGTGTGTAATAATTACTTAGCGTATTGGATATGAATTGGGTATGTGTTGTCTGACTTTTACGGCACTAAATGTGTGATGATGAATGCATTAGAACATGTGTTTGTGTCTTACTGCATGAATTGAAAGATGTTTTCTGTAGTGTTTATTTTTTCTTAATTTAAATAGTAAAACATGCTTCTTGCATAAGGATAAGGAATTTAAATTAAGGACAACATTGTTTTTCTTTAATACTGTATTCCAGGTCAACCAGAAGACTGAAGCAAGGCATATACTCAGCTTAGTCCAAAAACTCTTCAGTACTAAACTTTGTAAGTTCCAGACTCCAGTGAGGTGGTAAGGCTATTGGCATTTTTGGAAGTTTTGATGCATGGTTATGACTATTTCAATTGCTTTTCTGTTGTCAAGCTTCTAATCACAGTATTATTTGAAGTAAAAAATACTTAATAATGTTACTTGTAGTGTCAGATGGCACTGATAGATAGTAAATGGAAAAAAAGCCTAAATGGTGCTCTCCAAACTAGTAGGCTTCAAGCATGGGCAGGATCTCAGATGGTTTTTGAATCATGAAGCACAACTAGCAGTGAAAAGTGAAAAAAGTGAAAATGTGAGAGAAGTGGATTTCCTTTACAGAAGCCTCTGTTAGTGGACTAATACTCTTGTAGAATGCATTTCTGTGGATGTTCCTTCAAGAATTTGTAGAGTAAGCTGTCACTCACAGAAGACTGTGTAAAAGTTTTTTTGTTTGTTTTTTTCTTTTCAGCCTTGATACCTGTGAGATAGTTAACAGGGGTGCCTAGTGAGGAAAATATGAGTGTTGACCGTACCAAGACCTATAGGAGGAATAGGTCAGTTTGTGGTTCTTAAGAGTTGTTTAGGCTCCTTTCAGATTAAGAATACTTGGGGTAGTTCTTGACCTAAAAGTAAATGCCTCCTGCTTCAAAGAGGTATTGCAGCACTACAGGCATGGAGCAGAGTGACTGAAAGATTGTGCAAAGGAAAAGGACCTAGGGGTGTTAGTCAACACTTGGCTCAGTGTGAGCCAGCAGTGTGCCCAAGTGACCAGGAAGGGCAGTGGCATCCCATCTTGTTTCAGAAATAATACAGTCAGTAGGTACAGGGAGGTGATCCTCCCCCTGAATTCATTTGGCTGTGGTGAGGCCACACCTTGAGTGCTATGTTCGGTTTTGGGTCCTTCTTTACAAGAAAGACGTGGAGGCCCTGGAGCATGTTCAGAGGAGACCAACAGAACTGTGGGGGGTTTGGAGCATAAGCCCTATGGGGTGCAGCTGAGGGAGCTGGAATTGTTTGGACTGAAGGAGTAGTCTCAGGGGGGACCTTATCACTCCCTACAACTTCCTGGAAGGAGGTTGCTGTGAGATGGGGATCAGCTTCTTCTCCCATTTAACTAGTGACAGGAGGGGGGATGGCCTTAGGTTGAGCCAGAAGAGGTGCAGGTTGTGTATTAGGAAAAACTTCTTGAAAAAGTGATCAGGTGCTGGAAGAGTCTGCCCAGGGAGGTCTTTGAGTTACTGTGGAGGTATCCAGGAAACATGCAGATGTTGTACTAAGGAACATGGCTGAGTGGGCAGTATTGATGGTAGGTGGGCAGCTGGACTAGATGATCTCAGAGGTCTCTTCCAAAGTTAATAATACTAGGTTTCTATACCATTGTTTGAATTATTAAGAATTGTGTCATTTACTATTATCAATGACTGTCCCCCCCATTCTCAGTGTTGTGATACAGTCTCTGATGACACTCCTTACTCCTGCAGTGGCAACAGGAACTAAAAATTCCTGTTCCAACTTCAGAACTCCTGTACAGGCAGATGTGCATATGTGGCCAAGAAGGCCAGTGGCATCCTGGGATGTATTAGAAGCGGCGTGTATTAGAAGTGGTGTGTATTAGAAGGTTGAGAGAGGTTCTCCTCCCCCCTCCACTCTGCCCTGGTGAGAGCATATCTGGAGTATTGTGTCCAGTTCTGGGCCCCTCAGTTCAGGAAGGACAGGGAACTGCTTGAGAGAATCCAGCAGAGAGCCACAAAGATGAATAAAGACATGGAGCATCTCCCTTACAAAGAAGGGCTGAGAGAGCTGGGTGTCTTCAGCTTGGAGGAGACAGAGATGACCTCATTAATGTTCTTAAATATGTAAAGAGTCAGTGTCAGGAGACTGGAGCTAGGCTTTTCTCAGTGACATCCAACTATAGGACAAGGGGCAATGTGTGCATGCTGGAATGTAGGAGGTTCCACATAAATATGAAATAACTTCTTGATGGTGAGGGTGACAGAACACAGGAATGAGCTGCCCAGAGAGGTTGTGGGGTTCTCTTCCTGGAAGCATTCCTGTGTGACCTGATCTAGGTGTTCCTGCTCCAACAGGGAGATTGAACTAGGTGATCTTTTTGAGGTCCATTCCAATCCCTGACATTCTGTGACTGATCTTTCGACCTGTCCTTCTGAAGCTTACTTGAAGAGCAGATGCATTTGTCTTAGCACAGGCATCTGATGTTTGATGACTTATTATTGCTATTTTGTACTGACAGTTGTTTAAGTAGTCCAGAGCTCAGTCTGGTACACTTGCTAGTAATGCAAGTAATTTCCATTGCTGAGAAATAAATCATATCATGAGTGATAAATCATTTTGTTTTCAGAGATCAAAAAGGGAGCATTTAATTACTGTTTCACTGTCTCTTTTTTTTTTTTTTTTTCCTTTCTTTTCTTGAAGCGATATTTCAGAGAGTTTTAGACAAAAACAAGTTTGTTTTCCAGGGTGTACTACTAATGGGAAGACATTCCTGTCATAGGAAAACAGTCCCTGAAGGTTTTTTTCTGCTATTACCCTCTTTGAATTGTTTCCTAATTCTCTGTTGTACTGAGTATGCTTTTGGTAAACTTCATTTAATCCAGCTGCTCCTTGGAAGATGAGGCTAGACAAAATGCCTTTGATAATATTGTTCCTGTGTCTAATTCTGTAAGTTGTAGTATGTGGACCTCTTAGATTGTCTTGTAATTTTAACACCACTGTGGACAAAAATTCATGTATCTAGCCATCTATCCTTGTGTTATGTAGACAGAGCTGGTATAATAAGGATGTTCAGAAGTGTTTATGTGACTTAAAATGCTTTTTGGTATAAGGTCTTTTCATTTGTATTTATTTCATTTACAAACTTATTTTCAGTTGTGCTGAAGTTCAGTACAAGGAGGTTTTCCAGTTACACTGATGAAAGCTTATTTAAACACATATAATTCTCATCCACAATTTAAGAATATCTTGTGTGATTTGGAAAGGGATAGTTATTCTGTTTTCTTTCCCCAAGCTAGCCCTCAGAAGCTAATAGGTTCATATGTGTTCTCTTCAAGTCTAGGAAAATAATATTAGACGTATGCTTCTGTGGTGTTCTGTAGGCACTCCAAAAGGTTTGTGGATTCAGGCTTGGCTTGCATAGAAATGGAGGAAATGTGCTTCTGAAAACGAATTTCTTAGTCTGGCTTTGTGAAAGAGTTAAAGGGATAAAGAGAAGTTTTTTTGGTGTTTTTTCTGTAAGGCAGCATTTGTGAAATGGGTAGTATTCTGAGCTTTTTTCAGTCTTTTACTGCATTACCATAGAATAGAAACTTGAGAGTTTTTTCTAGCTAGACCTCTCATCCTCTTTTTTCCTGGACTGTGATGTTCTTGCACACTTAAAAATGATAGGTAAAATAAGTATGTGATACTGTTCCTACTTCAGCATACAGCTTATACCCATCCTTTTTTCAGCTTCTCATCTGTCTTTTATGTAAACTGTCTTCCGTACTTTGTGCCACCTCCTTTACTCTTTATGTTATTAACTCTCTTTTTTAGATAAGTGTTTCACTCAAGGAGTACCCCAGTTGGATTCAGCATTCATGTAAACTCCAGCTTGTTTCATTTTAGGCTTGCAAAAATTAACAAATATGAGCAGGAAATTCGAGGTCATCAGGTTTAAAGGCTGTGTTATCACTGCACTTATAACACTGACTGATATAAAGATGTGTTATTTTCTGAATTGTTAAGTTGCATAGTCAAGCTGGAGGAGGCCTCTGATATTTATTCAGTACTTTATGTGACGTGTTGGTCTCAAAGGTAGGTATTGTGTTTCTGCTAGAGTAGAAAGATATATTACTGCAATATTTACATTTTCTTTCAAAGATCTATATGGATTTATTATAGATGTGTTTGTTCAGATACCTGCATTTGTATATTTCTAAAGTACTGGCTCATGTGCAGAACTGTGTGATCAAACCAATGTCTTACAAATGTGAAAAGTGAATTCAGGCTGATAACTGTTACAGTGTATTGAAGAAGAATGTAATACAAACCACCAAGAATTAAACCTCAGTTTTATTACTCACTTTAGATTAATCCAGTCTGGGCAGGATTTATTTTAGCAGCTGTTTAGCTGTTACACATTCATTGATGTTTACTGTCCAAAGAAAGACTTTTTCTTTTAGTTGTACAAAGGAATGCAGTAGTGGTTGGAATAGGATTTCAGAACACAGAATCATAGAATCACCAAGGTTGAAAAGGACCTAAAAGATCATCCAGTAGCTGCATCCCATATTGGTGTCAGTGTTGCAATGGTCCTAGCAAGGGGAGATTGCTAGCCCACGGTGGAACGTGCCTCAGACATGGGAACATCAGCTGCAGCAAGTGGTGTCCTATGCGAGGCTGATGGGGGTGTCATCTCTGTGACTACATCACAGAGCAGGGCACAGAGCGGGGGGGTTGGGGTCCTGCCATGTCAGAACCCAAAGCCCCACAAACAGCATATTACCAATAGCTCCCACTAAACCATGTCCCTCAACACAACATCCGATAATCTTCTTAGCAGCTGTCTAGTAGGGAACTTGAGCTCAAATCGATGACCTTGAAAGATTTTGCAAGAAGGTGAGAATATAATGTATTTAATGATGGTGTGGATATAAATCTTTCTTATTTTTCCAAATGTGATGTAGAAAGCGTAGCATTATATCTTAAGAAGAGCACCCTTCATTCTCTTGCCTGCTTCTGCCTGATTAGCATTAAGATCTTCAAGCTTTTCCTCTTACCTCCTTTCTCACTCATATATAGTTTATGTATATGAGATAAAAGAGAGGGCTGTAATAAATGTGACCTGGAAACGTTGCCACATCTCCATGATGAATTCTTCACAACTGTTTAGGATCTCTAAACTTTTTGCCATAAAATGAAGTGTTATTAACTACACTCCTATTTGTTTTATTCCATCAAAGAGATGTTGAAATTTAATGGGTTTAGAATAGCATGAGTCTTTTACTTAGTTTAGAGTAGATACAATACGAGATTATTGTATTTATTGTGTGATGTTATCAGCATATGCCAGTTACAACAAATTGACAGTAGGCAATGTATTTATAATGTTTTGTTAATGGTTTGTCATTCTCTAGGGCTTGTATCTAGTTTTCATTCAGTTTGTAAGATATTATTTAAGAGGCAGAAAATGTTTGCTCAGTTAAAAAATGGTTTTGCAAAAAGATGTCACTTTACAAGACAAATGAATTCTGGACATGAATGATTAATTCATCCTGTGCTGGATGGTACTGGCTTAGGTACTTCATTACTCTGCATTCAGATTTCTGTGCCCGCATATCTATTTATCTTTCATTAGTATAAAGCTACTAATGAGACCAGGCTGTATGTGCAGGTTGCCAAAGATCCTTTTGGCTTGTACTATGTTTGGAATTAATATTTTGTACAATCACTTAATCATTTATTCTGTACAAGGAAAGATAGAATTAAATTGCTCAATCTGAAATTCTGTATGAATAGTTTATTTTATTTATGATGACAGTACTTAGTCTTCATTGGATTGATTATGTTTTTTTCACTACAGCTGAAGTGGTGTCTGTGACTTGTTTTCATTTACTTGCCCAAAACTGAAGTTGCTGTGTGGAATTCCTTACAGGATTTTTGTGTATACCTTTTGGTCATAGCATTAAGATCAGATAGCATGCTAAGATGCTTATTCAATCTGTGTGTATTTCAGAATTCCCCATCTACTACGATCTACTGTTTATGTACAACAGAGATTCTGCTAACTGTGTTGTCATTGTGAGCCACTAAGGGTGTTAGCCTTCTGGCGTCATCTGTTCTACCTTACCCTTGGAAAACAGTTCGGACTTGATTGTTTTTGTTTTTTGTAGCCAAATAATTTGGCACAAGTACCTATCTAGAGTTGGAAGGTACTTGTAGACAAGTATATGTTTGGAAGTGGGTTTCCACTAGAACAAATCCCATTATTACCTGACAGGCTTTTGAGAAGGACTGTAAATGGGGAAAGTTAAATTGCTGTGGCATGCATGTAAATGCTAACAGTTGCCTCCCACACACCATATGTCAGGTGTCTTTATTGTAAATTTGGCAAAGAAGGAAGACATGATTCTATAGCTTTAAATTCAGAATGTTCTGGTGAGTTGTGGAGAGAGATTTGGATGTCAGCAGGTACAGGTAGAAATAGATACATTAGTGTATGTTGTACTGCATTGTTTGTTCAGTGAAGATTGACCACAGTACCAACTGTAAGGTTTTTCCTTTATAGTAAGATAGACTTTTCTATTCTATCTCTGGGTATGTATTGAAGATAGAGGTGTGTGTGTGTGTGTGTGTGTGTGTGTGTGTTCCTGTCTGTCTGTCTGTGTGTCTGTCTATGGGTTGCTTGGGGTCATATATGCATTCACATCTAAGTAGAGGATTACTTTGTCAAATCTGTCTGAACAGATCCATAAAACACTTCCAGAAAGTCCCAAAGAGTTTCGCTTGAAGATACCACCCGAGCACAGTAGAGCTGGCAGTATTCAATCATAGTAACTGTCCAAACTGATAGAAGTTTGTTTCCCAAGAAGTAAACATCAGCTTTCATTTAAGGTTATCTTTAATCTGCACTACTCCTATCTTTTTCACACTTATGAAGTGCTAATTTGAGGTTAACTTACAGAAACAAGTAGAAAATGTCTAAACTATGGTCATATTTAAATAACGTGTATTTTGCAGCACAAGAAGTGCCTCAAACTGATTCTTGCCCAAGCACATGCCTTATAAACTACAGACTCATTTTTTTCTTTATTTTCCATTGTCTTGTGGACATACTGTATTTAGGATTATGGTGAATGTTAAGAGTAGCCTGAGATACTGTGGAGAAGTGGTAGATGGTAACATGACTGATGGAGCAGTGTTGGGCAGCAGGGTGCCGGGATGCACTTGGTGGCACCGGATGCATCTGGCAGGGGTTCATGTGTTTGGTTTTGGGTGTTGATACTTTGAGGGTAATCATCTGAGGTGCAATCCTGTGATGTGTGCTTAATGTATGTCCTGTCTCCTTTAAAGTGAAGGTAAATTGAACTTACTCCATCTCTGTTTGAAAGTGATACTTAGCTGCAAATCACATTCCCTGTTTCCAGGATTAATTCATTGGGAAAAGACTTTCTTGGTACTTAATCTATTGACCAAAGAAACAGATTTTAAGTGAGAGTTTAAGCATTATCTGTGCACAATGAGGATACAGTTACAGTAGAATTTTTGATCAGTAAAATGCACAGCTTCTGCCATAAGAAAATGAGAGTCAATTAAAAACTATGCAGCTGATCATGTCCCACTTGCTGTAACATAGTGCTAGGCTTAGCTATCTGGGTATGTGGTATGTAGGTGTATATATAGGTGTGTTCTTGCTCCCTTATTTTTGATCTATAATAGTAATAGAAATCCTGAATAATGTAAGTATTTCTTGATGAAGGCACTTTTGACTGCCATTCCTGCCAATAATTTTTGCACTATTGTTTTCTTCTAATGTGTAGTGCATTTTTATACTCTTTCCTAGATTGCACTTTCACAGCAGTTGCTAAATGTTACCTAATTTAGCACCATCCTCCTGAGAGTATTTTTGTTAAATGTAGTAAGCTTCTGTTTGCTATAGATCAGTCAGTTTGACTCCAGGAGCTTTTTTTTAGGCATCTTGCATGAAATTTAACTAAATATTTTCTCTCTTTCAGCAAGTTACATTGAGCGACCTCAGCTGATTCGAGCAAAAGTGCCAATTGTGAAGTTCAGGGATAAAGTCAGGCAAGTACTCTGTTCAGCTTCATTTCTTGGACTTTGACAAGGGAAAATAGTCTGTGTGTGTGCTCTCTATATAAGTTAGCCCATTGAAATCTTTTGTTATTGTTGTTTATGTTGTGCTATAGTTGTATTGTGAATCTGTGCAGTGGCAGAGTACTTCCTTGATGGTCCAAAACTTTTCTGATTGGGCTGCTATTTCATTTCTGTGATGTGAACTCGTAGCAGGACATTGTGTATTTCTATGGGCAGTTTGTGTACTGGGGATTCCAGTTGACAGGTGCATTTCAAAAGGGGAAAAAGAAGACAGGTAAATTGTTGTGAAAAATAATTTTTCTTTCTGTGGAAACAGCTGAACTATTGAGCTACTTAGGGACCAATCCCAGATTTTTACAGTATGCAAACAACACTAAAACAATCTTACGTTTCTTGTAACGGCATAGTCTTCTAAAAGGAAGAAAATATTTTAAATCAAGAAAACAATCTTCCCCCCTCTTCTAGAGAAGTATTCTGTGTTTAAAGAAAGTGTAGTGTTAGATGTGTGATTCACAATGTTATGTATTAATTTCATGACTTCTTTTTGAAGGGGAAGTAATTGGAGTGAAGTGGATGTGTTGTATATTCTTCTATTGGTTGTGTATTTGTTACGAACATGTGAAAATAAGTAACCAAAAGGAATATACTAGAACAGAGAACAGTGCTGTTCTTATCAGGTATACTAAGTATCTAACATTGAGAAAGAAAACCTTCAGAGCATGGAAGCAGGGGTGGGTAATCTTGAAGGAAAACAGAGATACTGTCTGAGCATCCAGTGATGGAATTAGTAAATTTGAAAGCCCAAATGGAATTGAGTCAGTCAGGATACGTCAGAGGCAACATGGAGGGCTTCTACAAGTACATTGGTGTCAGAGGAAAGAGTAGGGAAAATGTGGATCCAGTGCTGAATGGGACTGGTGGTGTGATTTCACAGAACAGTGAAAAAACTGAGGTACTGAATGCCCTCTTTACTAGCAAGACCAACTTAGAAGAGTCCCAGGTCCCAAACATCAATTTGAAAGGCTGGAGTGGGAAGCTCTGGTTTGAAAGGACTATGAAGATCATCTAGTTCCAATTCTCCCTTGCCTGGGAAGAGTTGCTGTCCACTAGATCGGGTTGCCCAGGGCTGCATCCATCACAACGTTGAATGCCTCCAGGGGTAGGGCATCCACAGCTTATTTGGGCAGCTTTTTTCAGTGCCTCACCACATTCTAATCTAAATCTCTCCTCTTGACTTTAAAACCATTCCCCTTTTGCTATCCATGGGCTCTGGCATGCACTCACAGATGCTGATGGTGCTCGCAGATGTGATTGTGAAGCCGCTCTATAATTTTTGCGTGATTATAGCAACTAGCATAAGTACCTGAAAAACAGAGGAAAGCAAATTGAGCTCATATGTTCAGGAAGGGCAAGAAGAAGAACCCGGTCCCTGGAAAGTGATGAAAAAGGTTATCCTTGAAGCCATTCCCAGGCATATGAAATAGAAGAAAATCAAGCAATAGGGAGTGTGCATTCACAAAGAGGAAGTTATGCTTGACAAACATTGTTTTTCAACATAGTCACCACCATTAGTTATGCATTTTTGCCAGTAATGAACAAGGGTCTGCATGCCGATCCCAAAAAAAGTCTGCTCCACTGGAGGTGACCTGCTGTCATTGCTGCTGAAATGCACCTCTCACCACCTCACTGTGCTCTCATCCACTGTTTGATCACCATAGAAGTTCAGCAAAGAGTCAGTGACTGTCAGTGGGTGCCATTTTTCCTACATTAAGGAATAGGGTGACAGACTTTTCCTTTATGAGTTTTCAGGTCAGGTGCCGTTCTTTCATACTGCTGCTCTGCTGCCATCTGTCACATGGCAACAACATACAGCAGAAACATTGGTGGGAAGGTTCAACCTCTAGTGCCTTACCACTGACAACCTTTGATACTACAGGCAAGCATAATAAAACAAGAGCCACTACATTAGGAACAACCCTCATAGGTTTTTGAGTACTATGGGTAGTTAATCTGTGTAGACAGTATGAGGATCAAGTTGCGTTGTTGAGCAGATAAAAATAAAGCAGGTAGTGCTTGTTTGGCTCATTATATCATTAAAAACAAAAAATGAAACTGTTATTAAAAGTTGTGTGCTCTGAAATAGTTGTGATCCATATTTATCTTTTTCCACTATTTTTTCAAATAGCACGCACTACTTACTAGTAAAGAATATTCATTTCAAAGTGCTTGGTGGTTATCCCTAACTGTCATTGCAACAAAGAGATTCTTACATTTTGATTTCTTTCAGTTACATATCCTTTTCAGTTCACTGGCATGATATGCTAAATTGAATGAATATGTTTGAGAATCCTTACTGGCATCAAATGTGTCCGTGGTGAATCGTATGTTGGAATTCTATTTGGGAGAAAGGTTTGCTAAAATTCCAGCAATTATATGTTAAACTGTTCTGTGTTCTACATTTGTATCCACATATATTTTCCATAAAGACAGCCATATTTGATTATGCAGTTGAAATGTGTAAGTAATACAACTACTGTAGGCAAAATTGGAGTGAGAATCAAACCACATAACTTGTACTGCCTGGGAGGCTTCTAAAGCATAGTTATCTTGAGGGTGCATTTCTCCATCTCTGTCACTTGGTTGGTAATCAATATTTTGAAATTAGTGCCATGATTATTGATTCTTTTTATTTTTTCTAACAGCCGTGTGGAGTTTGACTTGAATGTAAATAATATTGTAGGAATAAGGAATACATTCCTTCTGAGAACCTATGCATATGGTAAGTTTTTAATTTATTTCCTTGTTTCTATAAACTTAACATGCTTTCTTAGTTTGTATTTTGGTATTGATAGACAATGAAAATTCAGTTCAGTAAGGAACTATATAAGATTACCAGTTAGCTACATTAGTTAGATTTAAACTAAATCTCTCTCTCACTTTAAATGTATGGATTATACCCTGGGAGTCCAACCTTCTGACTTGCCTGGCTACATTGAATGAATAGATGTTGTCTTGGGCCACATACACATGTTACTCTAAAAGTGATGCCTCCTATTTATTTCCATGGAAACTGTAACACATACAAAGAGCACAATTGCACTATTTGACAGAGCAAATTTTCAGCTACAAAACACATTTTTTAACACAATTGCCACCATTAGTCACGTGTTTTCACCAATGATAAATGAGCCTGCGTGCTGTGCTCTTAAAAAATCTGCACCAGCGGAAGTCATCCTCTGTTGCCACTGCTGAAACATACCACCTACTGCCTGCCTTGCTGTGCTCACATCCACTGTTTGATATCCATAATTGCTCAGCAAGCATCAATTTCAGTGGGTGCATTTTTTTCTATGTGGAGGAATTCAATTCCTCACCTTTACTCCATGTACATTTCAATGTCAGGTGCCCCTTTGTCAGACTGTCCCCCCTGCTCCCATCTGTCACAAAATAATGGAATAGTGTTGAGAAGGCTGTACGGTAATATTCAGAAGGTAACAAAGATTCTTCATGCTAAGGCCCACATATCTGTTACAAGATTTAAAGTTGGGGAGGGAAAGGGAATGGAAACAGTGTCAAACACATTGTACTATTCCCTTTATTTTGTTTCCTGACAGTTATTAATCAGCGTGTGTGGCTGATAGCCTTCTGTTCTTATAGAGTCTTTTCTTGGAAAAATACAAAATGCTGCTTCAGTTCTTATACTCACCCCAAAATAATATGGGTTGTTTGTCTTGGGGCGTTTGTGTTTCTGAGGAGGACTGTGAAACAGACTTCTTAATGAGAAGTAACATGAATCTAGTAAGCTAAGCTTTTCATGCTTGGCACCACAGTATATTTTTAGTGGATCCATACATAAGAAGCAGACTTCAGGCTAATTACAGAGTCACAGCATCATAGGAGGTGGAAGGGATCTCTGGAGATCATCTACTTCAACTTGCTGCTAAAGCAGGTTCCCTAGAGTATTGTTACACAGGAAAGTGTCCTTGTGGGTTTTGAATATCTCCAGAGAAAGAGGCTGCATAACCTCTCTGGGCAGTTGCCTCCAGTGCTCTGTTACCCTCAAAGTAAATAAGTTTTTCTCTCACATTCATATGGAACTTCCTGTGTTCCAGTTTGTGCCCATTGCCCCTTGTTTTGTCACTGGGCACCACTGAAGAGCCTATCCTCATTCACTTGTCTCCTGCCCTTTACATATTTATAAGCACCGATAAGATCCCCTCTCAGACTTTTTTCTCCAGGGTGAACAGTCCCAGGTGTTTCCAGGACCCTGGTCATCTTTCTGGCCTTTTACTGGACTCTCTCCAGTCGTACCCTGTCTTTCTTGAACTGCAGAGCCCAGAACTGGACACAGTACTCAAGATGTTCATGGCAGGGCAGTTGCAGGTGTAGGAAACTATCATTAGAATTAATTATTAATTTTTATTAAGATTTTAAAGAGAGCCATTTCAGTTTTCCATATTCATCTTATTGTGAGAGTCTAACTCTTGCTCAGGATAAGACACTATGGACAGTTTCTTCACACATCTTTGTGTAGAAAGAAATTTAATTCTGAGTTTTAAAAGAACAGGAAAATGTTTCCAGTCCATGGCTGTGGATGAGGGCTTACATGAAATTTTGATGTAGTTGTTTCTAGCTTCTGCAAATTTCCCACAAATTACTGTAGGGCAGATAAGAATCTAGATGTTAAAAGGCCGTGGAAGGGATCCTAGTGTCACAACTTTTCTTTCATTCTGCCTAGGTGCCCTCTTCTGTAAGGCCAGCAAAACTAATTTAGTCTGCTCTCCCCATATCTGTGATTGAATCACAGAATTGCAAGGGTTGGAAAGGACCTCCAGAGATCATCGAGTCCAACCCCCCTGCAAAGCAGGCCCCCTACAGCAGGCTGCATAGGTAGGTGTCCAGGCAGTTCTTGAATATCTCCAGAGAAGGAGACTCCACAACCACCCCATGGGCAGCCTGTTCCAGTGCTCTATCCCCTTCACTGTTAAGAAGTGAAGGTTGGTGTGTGTTGGTGCTGAGCTTCACATGCTCAAGTTTATGGCCATGAAGTTTTACTGTCCCTTTTCCTACTACCACCAAAGATTTTGAACAGCTATTTCATGTCCACTGTCACCACAATGACTAACAACTAGTACTTTGCCTGTAAGGCCTTCTCTTTACAAGAGCCCAGTCTATCAGGGCATCTTTCCTAGTAGGCTCTCTATAGCACCTCTACCAAGAAGTTATCGTCAGTGTGCTTCCAGAATTTCCTGATCCTGTTTATATCAAGTGTGGTATTTTTAGTTAACAACTAGGAAGCTGAAGTCACCTGTAAGGACAAGGGCAGCTGATCTAGAGAAACCCCTTTATTTTTTTATAGAGTAGTACACTAGTGTTGTCCTTCTGTCAGGGTAACCTGTGTAGTGGGCTCTCACAACAAAAGAGGCTCTCAACTGTGTCAGTGCCAATGGTGTGCACCATACAGCTTAGCCTCTGTTACACATAGTACCTCCTCACCTCACCTTTCCTATCTCTCCCTCCTAAAAAGCCCAGCAATATCTGCTCTGACAGATATCCTAGGGCTCTTTCCATCAACTCTTGCCAATTGTGTCATAGTTCTGGAACTGAGCCAAGGCTTCTAAATCCTCTTTCTTGTTCCTAATGCTGTGTGCATTCATGTAGAAAAGAAACCTACTTAAACCAAGGCAAATTACAAAATTAGGATTTGAGTGCATGATTACTGCTTGCACAGGCTCCAAAGAAAACTTTAAACATAATCTTATTCTCTTCTAATCATAAGAATTGTTTTCCCTACCCTCAAACTTTATATGACATAAATGTAAAACATTTACATTTGGTCTGTCCTGACAGCAAGTTAATTCTGGGAATTTATATAATAATCTGGAGGGAGCTTAGAATGCAGTGCTGCTTTGATGACTGGTGCATCCAGTTTTGTCTTAGCTGCAAGATACATTGCAAGAGTTATTCTGGCTGAGTATCTCTAGATGTTACTCCTCAAATGACTGCTTTTCAAATGCAAATATTTTTTGTGACTTTTGTAAGATCGATAGAAGTTGTAGGATGATTAAGTACTATCCTGTTCTATTAAAAGTTTGCAAAATAGCCTTAGAATGCAAGAATGGTATCATGTTGATCAAGGAGGAGCAAAAACTGACTAATTGTTGCCTAGTTGAATGTGCATTTTTTTTGAGAAGTGTTTGTTTTACAGTTGAGAAGCGTGTTCGTCCATTAGTACTGGTTGTTAAGAAGTGGGCGAGTTTTCATGACATAAATGATGCCAGCCGCGGTACTTTAAGCAGCTATAGTCTTGTATTGATGGTTTTGCACTATTTACAGAGTAAGTATGTTTTTGTATGTTAAAACTGTCATTTTTGAAGTTTATGTTTGTGTAGTTTTCCTCTTTAAGAAAAGTTAAACACTGGCAGAAAGCATCTTCCACACAGAAAAATCTGAAAAGGAGGTGATTCTACTTTATTTCCCAAGTGCTGTGATTTGGTATAAAAAGTGGACCTACTCCCTGGAGGTGGTTATCAGCTTTAAAAAGGAAAAAAAGAAGAAAGAAAAACAAACACAGAATTTGCAAGACACTGTTTAAAATAAACTCAAGCTCTTGTTTCTGAAAAATGTGCCTGTGTTGAAAAGGGCTAAGCTTGAAAATAACAATTTCTTTTTAAATTTTGGGAACTTTCAAGCAAATTTGAAACGGATACTTAGGGATTGTTTTTTCCTTGTTCGTATGTGCAAAAGACTGAATGTGGAGGGGGTGCACCGTGTGGTTAGACTTTGCTCTGATGTGGACTTTCCTTTTGTAAAGCGTCTGATGTTGAAGGCCATTAGAAGTTTGGATATTTAACTGCAAGGGGCAGCATCTTTTTCTTGTGTCTACAATATCTTGAAACATTCAACATCTGTTTGCAGCAGCAGAGCTTTACCTGAAGGTTTGAGGATCCCTGCTGAGAATTCAAGAAAGCCATACATTCTAAAAATGTTCCCAAGGAGCAGATTGATATAAGCTTTCCCCTGTCTCTGTCTGTCACTAGAAGAAGACCACTTTTGTAATTCTGCAGTTTGCAGTTCTTGCTTAAGACTCCTTAAGGTCGTAAGACTTAAGGAATCACATAAGAAATCATTTAACGCAGTATGATTTTCTTAGTTGCTTATTGTAAGATAATTTCACAAAGGAAGCCAAGAAACCACTGAAGAGCACATCATATGGAGTAACAAACCTGTAGAACTATTTTCTGAATTCCTGTCAGTTCACACATAAACGTTGTGTTTTGCTGCTTGATTCCCTTTGTTTCAATTTTTTAAATATACTAATAGTTCTTTCCAGTCATTTCAATGTTTTTTCGTCAGTTTGTGTAAGTTTTCTGTTACTCTGATTATTTATTTATTTATTCCATTTTTGAATCATATAAGGGTTTGTGTTGGAAAGGACCTCAAGGATCATCAAGATCCAACCCCCCCATCCAGCCAAAGGCAGGGTTGTAAAGCACTAGATCATATACTAGATCAGAGTGCCCAGGGCCCCATCCAACCTGACCTTAAACACCTTCAGGGATGGGGCATCCACATCTTCTTTGGGCAGCATGGTCCAATACCTCACTACGCTCTCATTAAAAAAACTTCCCCAACATCTAATGTAAATCTCCTTTTCTTTCCTTTAAAACCATTCCCCCTTGTCCTATCACTGTCTATCCTTGTAAAAAGTTATTTCCCTCACATTTACAAAGTCCCTTTAAATACTGTAAGGCCACAATGAGTTCTTCCCACAGCCTTCTTTTTTCCAAGCTGAACAAACTCAGCCTGTCCTCATAGGAGAGGTACTCCAGCCCTTGGATCGTCTTCATGGACTTCTTCTGGACCCCCTGCAGCAGCTCCACATCCTTCCTGTGTTTGGGGCTTCAGCCTTAGATATAGTACTCCAGCAGGGTCCTAATGAGAGCAGGATAGAGGGGGACAATCACCTCCCGTCCTTGCTGGCCAACCCTCTTCTGATGGAACCCAGGATATCATTGACCTCCTGGGCTGTAAGCTCACGCGGCTGGCTTGTGTTTAGTTTTTCATCAGCCAGGACCCCTAAGTCCTCAGCAGGGCTGCCAGCAAGGTGTTCTTCTCCCAGACTGTAATATGTCTGAGTTTACTTCAAAGTACACAGCTTATTTGTTCTGGAATGAAGATGCTTGCTGTAGAGTGAGTAGCCAACTGTTTATTAGTTTCAAGGTCATGCTACACCCACTCTGTTCTAGGGTGGAAAGATTTTTTTTATGGTAGTTGACTCAAGCTGGTAGCTTTCTTTCAGCTGAACAATATCTGTAATAGAGGACCTAGGAGGATGCTTGTGTGTTTGGGATCCAGTTGGCTGTGTTAACTTTGATGCCCACACTATGTGCATACTATTAAGTTACTGATCCCAAGGGCAGCAGAATGTAAGCATGTCTGTCCTGTGTGTCGTTTTCTCTACATCTGCTGTGGTGGAATTCCATAGATTTATTTGTTTCTGTGAAAACATCCAAGTTTGTTGTCTCAGCTCTGCACCCATACTTTAGATAACTGAGTATTTCTTTGTAGATCCTTAATAAAATGCAAACATATAAACCATATTCGTATATGGTTTATTTGGAGGAGGTGAAATGACAGCTTCAAAAGGGCAAGGTAATTTTCAGGTGCAAGATTAGAAATGTTGGGAGCTACATTGTGAGACGAAGATTGTCGTGTAAAGGTGAAGCACAAGCAGGAAAGGTGAAAAATATCTTTATACAGTCTAGCAATTAGCGAACATCTTAACAGAGACTTAATAAGCATTTGGTGATGGATATTACACTTTTAGTGGAAACTGCCCTTTTCAGATGGCACTTTATTCCGCAAACCTATTTTCAGTGCTGCAGTAACTCCAAACACTGGTGGCAAGTGGGGAATTTCTTCTATTGGATGCTGTGTATGGTCGTGATCATCCCATTACTGGGTTATGCATCAAAGTACAAAAGAAATAGTAGGAGTTACTAGCAAGTGTAAATGTGTAGGCCTGAAGTAATGTTAACAACTTTGCAATCCTGAGAGCACTTGCTGTAGTCATTTGTGGCAGCTGCCACAGCAGTCTGAGTGAGAAGAAAGTCTGAATAATTCTTTTCATGGAAATCTGTGTGATCAGTCAGCTTCCTATGGAGTAACAGAAGTCCGCAGACCAAAGGAAAACCTTTTAACTGTGCTTTGTCATCTTTACTGCCTAAAAAAGGCAGTCATCCAGTTGTGCATCTAGCACCTGATCTTTTGTTCCTGCAAATTTCAAGGTGGTTTTTTTTGTTATTTTTACTTCTACTACATGCACGTGATAATATTGAAAGCAGCTTATGTCCCAGTCACACAATTTTCTAATGGGGCTTCTGTTGATGGTGCTAGGGAAGCAAAAAATGTAATATATTTCTTTAGCAGGAGGTAGTGTCCCTGTCTTCATCAGGCAAGCTGCTTTCCTTTACTTCTTAATGCATTTCAGTGTTCTCATACTTGTGTAGGAAACTTAGAACCTTGGCTTGAATTTATTTCTTAAATACATCAGTGTCTTATGAATGAACCTTCCTCCAGGTAGCAGGTCCAATTGTCATTATAAACTAGGAAAACAGAAACTTGTGGCAGATGCTAGTGGTAAGTAATCTTTTCACACGACTCCATCCTCTCAGTATATTATACAGACCCAGATGAAGTATCTTAATTACTCGCATTGCATAGATCTTATTGCCATTTCTTTCATCATGTCAAAGGATAGGAATATATTCCAAACCTTACAGAAATAAGATACTCTTTCATATTTGTAAACACCCACAAAAAATAATCAGTCAAGCAACTGATCCCAAGCATGCTATGAGAATTCTGCTCTTCTAATTTTTTGCCCCTGTGGAAGAGGGATTCTTTAACATCTCTTCCCCTATGAGACCTTGTTTGAAGGTTGAATCAGGTCCCAGGTCAAGGTCCTGTAGGCTGAATTTAATTACAATTTTTGCTAGTGAATTGTGTAGGTAATTGTGTAAAAAGACATGGTACGAGGTAACGTTAAAAGTTCAGTATAAGAACTGTGCTAGCACTGCTGTCGATGCTCTGATTCTTTAGAAGGGTGCTGATACTTTGGGATTTTTTTCTGCCCACCTTTAGCACCATCAGACCTGGGAGATAATTTTTTTTCTCTCTTAACTTTATTGTGCAGTTTATGTTTTCCCCATTTGTGACTTAGGAAAGTTATAATTGTTCAGTTGAAGTTGTGTTAGCATCGTTTTTGTTTGTATGATCTTAATATCCTGTTTTCCATTCAGTAGACCAGCTAAGAGCATTTGACTTTATTTATATTTATAGGAACAGTTTTTAAGTATTGCGTGTTTTGTCTTGAAGTTCAAGACTAAGTATATAATATTTAGCGTCTGAAAAGTGTATACTAATGCACTATATTGAAATTTTCCATGCTTTGGCAGAATCATCTTAAACTTAGGGGAAAAAATGAGTGAAGCTATGATTTGCCCTTTAAAAATCTAGATGAATTTCTTATAACAATAAGTTAACATATAATTTTCTAAGTCAAGTAATACCCAGCTGCTGTAGGATTTTTCATGTCTTCTGCAAATAGCAATATCTTAGTAACAGTGTCTTTCCTTAGCTGAATTAATTCCTTATGCAACATAATAATTATATTATTATTATATGCAACATAATTTATGGAATAATTTTTACTTACTGCATGCAAGTGAAGTTCATAGTAGATGTTTCTAAGATAGAATTTCAGTCCAGTCCTTTAAGGTAATCAGTGACATTGTTTCCTATGAATTTACATGAATCACAGCAACTCTGAACTTTTTCTTTTTATAGCCCTACCTGAACCCATCCTTCCATCCCTCCAAAAAAATTACCCTGTAAGTGTTTCTTATGTATTTACTACATCATGTACATATATGAAACTACTTATCTAAAATACATTAATTCTTAAGTGTATATAATGAGTTAAATTAAACAGTTTGTAAGCCCTGTAAAAAGGGCTGTTTGCTTCTTTTGATCATTTCTGTAGTGAAAACAACTTACTTTATAAGAGAAGATTTCACTCAGTCGGAAACATGTGCTAATGATAGCTGCTGACCTAATTCTCTCTGTGGTGAACTGAAAATATCCCTGTATCCTCTGTAACTTTGATTGCTATTTCTTAATAAGTTTAGTAGTGTCGTTTCTGTCCAATTGTGGTATTTCAGTTTTCTGTACCTTCCAACATCTGTTGAGTTGCCTGATATTTTTGATCTCAGAGACTGAGTAGTGTATGTTTGAGGCATTTGAAACCTCACAGAACTGTAACAAGAAAATGCCCTTTTGGCATGCCTTTGTGGCTGTATCCAGATCATACTTCGTTGATTTCCACAGGGCTCTGTGAATCTGAATGCTTTTAATCCTCTGCAGAATTACTGCTGTAATTAGTGAGCTTTTATCTAATTCCTTACCTAAAAATAATAGCTGATCTTAATGATCTTAAATGCTTGACTGAAGACAGAGATGCTATTGCTGAGCAGTCCAGTGTTTGTCATCGTTTATCTAGAGAAATTCCTCACGCCTTCCTCCTAACTTTTCATTTCAGTTGCTCTTTTTAAAATTTTTCTTTATTCATTGTTGCTATGTCTTACTGTCCCTGTAGAGGTATGTTTTTGGTTGTTGGTTGTTGTTTTTTTTTTTTATTGTTGCTAATGATTTTGTGGAGATAGTGTCAGAAATCTGCTCTTTCTTTTGCATACACTCCTTATAATGTTGAAAAGGGAATATTTCATGGCGCTGTGTATCAGGGGAAAATACTGTATTGTCAGCCATCTTGGATAATTAGGATAATTGAGATACAGAAGCAGCCTTTCAGCTAATAGTAAATGGAAGTTTTATTTATTCCTGCTATATTCCTGATAACTTTTGATGGCATTTTTTCTCTGATTTTTACACCTATCTTCTAATTTCTTCAAAGCTGCAAACAGTGCTGAAAATCATCTAAAACTGTTTTCTAGTTCTTTCATGTTTAGCTTTATCTCCTGAATTTTTTTAAGCACTAAATTTGCTAATGACATTTGCCTAAATTTTATATGCCGTAAGTCTGTGGAGCTCATAGTTTAAAGAAAACAGCTGTGAGAATCAGTAACCTCTACTTGTTTGTAATAATAGTTCAAATTGTAGTGTTTGAACTGTATAAATGTCTTCAGAGTACGTTACAAATATGCTGATTTAAAAGAGTAAAGCACAAATATATACAATACTGTAACTCTGAAAATGCTGGTGAGTGTATAGAAATGCAGGCTTTCACCTGTGGAAGAGTTAAATCATTTACAGGTTCCTGTGTTTCCAGAACACTGCTATAAGAACAGCATTTTTATTCTGCCTCAGCATAAATTTTTGTTGTCTTGCCTTTGGAGAATCAACTGAATAGTACAGGATTAGTAATAATATTAAAATACTATTCTATATACGATTGCCATAGAACCAAACCAAAACTATGGATTAAGTTGTTAAAAGAAAAAAAAAGCATTCTGGAAATCTGAAAATACATTTTCTATTTACTCTCTCTATTAGGAATATAGTGAAGTATTTAATATGTGCTGCAAATTTACAACTTCTGAAAAATGGCTCTGAAAAGAAAATGAAAATGAGAAATACGCTAGAGTGATTTTGGTCTTGTGTGTTGTAGTAAGAATTACAGAGCTTAAGCAAATCCTAATTTCCTAAATAAATATATATATATAGGTATATGTATATATATAAAATAATTTTAAAATGTTTTTTCTTGTGATTGCAGGTGATCAAAACTGTGCCTCTGTTCTAATACTGCAAATAAATACCACTTAGTTGCTTCTGAAACAAGCCACTCTACTTAGTCTATTTTTCTTCAGAAATCACAGTTGCAGCTCTTTCTGCAACCTGAAAATACTTCTATGCCTTGAAAGAAATTGCTAACTTTAGAGCATAGGTGCCATGTAAAAGACACATGCTTATCTTGAACAAGAAACAAAAGGCAAATTCTGTGACTCAGTGTATCACTATCACAGATGTGAATGGTGAGAAGTCCTGGAGTGCCACCAGACCTGCCCACCTGTGCATTCTGTAGCCATGTGGCAAGTAGTCCAGCTGGCACCAAGCTGACTTTTTGCAGGAGTGCTGAAGTGTATCGTACATGGAGTTAGATTCTGGGGATTCCTGTCTGTCCAGTCAGATGGGATAGATGAGAGTAGCCCACATCGGTCTGTTCTGAATCTTATACAGAACTTGCTTCTGTGCTAGATTTTCACAGATAATCTTTGGAGATCCTGTAGTAGCTTGGGTCATTACTGCTTCTGAAAGGAAGATGTACTTAGCTTAAATGCCACACTCTGTATTCAAGTTTTTTTGTGTTTTTGTTGTTGTTGTTTGTTTGTTTGTTTTGTTTTGTTTTTTTAATTCTCTTTTTATTCTTTCAGATAGCTTAGGTAGAGAAGATAATACTGCAATCTTTGAAATAATTATATGGCAGAATGCAGGTTCATATTAGAGCTAGTAGGTTTGAAATGCAAGTTTATGCTTTGAGAAAAAGAAATCAAGTCTTCCTTTTGGACTGAGTGTTTCTATATTGCAGTTATGGTAACTTGATTGTAACTGAATTATCTTCACCTACGCTCTGTTAGTTCAGCTGCACCCAGCTTGGTGTAGGCTTATTCAGCCTCTGCTCATGTTGTTCTAATACCTTGTAAATGCAAGTGTAGTTCAGAGATTGTCCCATGTAAAAATTCTTCAATGAACTGAAGGGAAGGGGTGGTGTCAGAGACTCTGACATGTGATGATTCTTCTTGAGTTCATTGCAGTAATTAATATCTAACAGAAGAGCACAAGAATAACAGAACCTTTTGCTTTTAAGTTTTTCTTGAACTTCTAATAAACAAGGGCCAGCTTTTGTCTTGTTAAAAATATATATATATATATATAATATATATATACGTATATGTGCACCTAGATTAAGGTTGTGTGTGTATATACGTACTCTTTGGCTTTATTTTGACAGGAATCTTTTGATCCTACTATGCAGCTGCATCTTGTTCATCAGGCACCATGTACCATTCCTCCTTATCTCTCCAAAAATGAGTCAAGTCTTGGTGAACTGCTAATAGGCTTCTTCAAATATTATGCCACAGAATTTGAGTAAGTAATAAGCTCATCTAAGCAAGTGTTTTAGAATATTTAAAATTTTTCATTTCTTCAGTGTATAATCATTTTATAATACTTCAACAGTAATGAGGAACGGTAATGCAGGAGTAGTAACTGAGGAGTAGTAGCTGACAGAAGAAAGAAATGAGGGAAAAAAAATAGGAATGCTGATAGAGTATTTGATGTCTTTTCCTAACCTAGGTACTTTTTTCTGTCAGATAAGAAATGAAAACATAGCAAAACAAGAAAAAAACACACATGAATATCTGTCTCAGTTTCCCAGCATGAAGTGTAAGATATTTAAATAATGGAATGTTGATATGGAGGAAATGTGACAAAGTATAACAAAGTATGGAGATGTTCTTGAAAGAAAGTGTTTGCAAACTGGTCCCTGTTTACCAGGCTCTCTCTGAAAGAGTGTCTGATTTCACTTCTACCTCAGTGAGTGAAGGCAGCAGGTTTCCTCTTGGCTGCCATTTTACATAGTAAGACCTTGAAGTAAGGCCTTGCTGCACTGAAAATACTGTTAGGGAATGTAAAGATTGTCATCTGGGACTGTGCTGCTTTTGCACTTCTTTTTTCAAGTTCAGATTATTCCTTGGTTAAGTTATATTTGGTGGACATGATAAAAAATGAGCTACATTGTCTTGATAAAATATAAAACATAATTGCTCCCTTCAAGGCAGAATTAGGTAATAAGGTATTCATATTCTTCAATATGTTTGCAGTTTTTACACATATCATAAGCCAAAGCTACTTATGGAAATAGATGATGGCAATACTATGGAAAATACAAGCTTTTAACTCAAGCACAGGCTTGCAGATGGTTTTCTATCAAATTCTTGCACTCTACATGTAGTACACATACATAATGTGGGCAGCCACACCAGAAATAACTGAAGACTGAGATAGCTGTTCAAATGGTTGTTGTTTACCTATGGATTAAAATACAAAGATAGAAAATATTCACTTTGCATTGGCAATTGTGGAGTTGTGTGCAAGCGAAGTGGTTAAAATCAATACACATATCATTTGCTATTGATAATTCATTTTTAATTCATGCTGGTTTGGGTACCAAGGTGGGGTTAATGAAGATTTAGTGAGATGAACTAGTTGTTTTCACGTTTATATACAAAGCTTTTTAAACAGGAAAACAGAAACCTATTTTATAGTTGCCACTTACTATACCTGTATATTATAAATGTTTTTATTTCTTGATGGAGGATGAAGCCAAGTATAACCTAAAGAAAAAAGGAGGTCAAGAGCAAAAGCATTTTTTGAGGTGAAACAGTACTTCAGCCGGATAGTTGAACTGTCTGCTTCTTCCAGCTACAACCAGTGTTCTGGAGCTGTGGTGTTTCTGTGATAATCCACTTTCTTCTTTCCTTTTGTGTGGGTGTTGTTTGTTTGTTTATTGTTGAAGAGCAATATACGTGCTCCTTGGAATTACCATTTTTTCTCAGAAATGGTTTTAATCAGGAGTTGTACTTGAGCTAATTTGTAGAATCTGCAGGCACAGAATTTTAGCTAGTGTAAACTGTCTTATCACTACCAACTTACTGGAGTTATGGCAGCTGGTCTATGACGTATGGGGCATAGAGTTCTTCCAAACTTAACTGATCATTTACGTTGCCTGTATCTTTGCATTATGTCAGAAGATCCATACAAGCAGGAGAGCCAGTCAGGTGAACGTAACACCAGTTCAGCTAGCAGCATGCTACCCAGCTATTTCTGATCCCAACTAGTCAGGGTGTATCAGGATCTGTTGTTGGAATTTCATGCTTTTTTCTGTGATACGGTAGTTGTCTGGTTTAGTTAAGAACAACTGAAAAGTGGCTGGGTAGAACTGGGTTGAGATCACAAAGCTGTAAGTGTTGCTCTGGCTGCCATTATGTTTGGCATATAATCGTGCCAAGCCTCGTAAAGATTGTCCTCTAGACTGCACTGCTGTTACTGTTTCAGAGTGATCTTTTCTTATGGTTCCATTGTTGTAAAAGTGCAGAATGCAGCAGCTTACGTCAAAGGCAGCTTTTAGTTGTCCTAAATTTTGTACAGTTACAGAATATACAAATTACCACATACACAAAATATTTGTACTTTCTAATAAGCTTCTTGCATTGGGAAAGCTCATCTGTAAGCATGCTTTCTTTTTCTCTCTTGATCACTGAATGCATGTTAATGAAATACTTTGTCTTCCTCTGCTCTTATACTCTTTTCCCCAAAGAAATTATGAAAGATTTATGAGGCTGTAATTTATTTTGAATTGAGAAATAAGTGTAGGACTCCATATTCAAGATGACATGGAGATCTATGATGTTCTGTTTTGCCAATGTTTTCATAAATATACTGAAGCGCTTGTGGAATTCTTGTTTTCTACCCAGCATTCCTTACCTTTCTATAGCATTTTACACTGAGTTTCTCATTACTATGGAGTGCTATAATATGCAGGCTTGTGACAGAGCAGGATGACAAATTTAGTAATGTAAGCAAATATTTTTCATTCAGAATTAAGAGTTAAAAGGTCTGCAATGTCTTTTCCTCTTCCCTAGTTGGAGCCATCAAATGATTTCAGTTCGTGAGGCTAAAGCTATTCCAAGACCTGATGATGCTGAATGGAGAAACAAATACATATGCGTAGAAGGTAAAAATTTAAAGCTATGTAAGCCACGTTATCATTTGTAACTACTAAGACTTAATAATGTGCATGTGAAATATATGCAGCAAATGAAGTTTAATCATTGTAAACAGTGTTTGAAGCAGTCTTACTGAAAACATTTGAGAAGGAAGCCTGAAGTTCTGTGGTGTTTAAAAATAGTTCTCCTGACCTTTTCTTCAGGAGGACTCATTGCCCTGTTACTTTTGGCACAGTGATTAAGGCTTTGACAAGGAATGGCCTTTATCGACAGTAGTATGCTTGGCTGCTCTGTAAAAATAGCCTTCAGTTTTGCCAAGATTGATCTACTGAAAAAACAGGATGGACCATATTCAAATTCCTCTGTAAGAATGTTCTAGTGATGCTCCGGCATTTCATGTCTTAGCAGTAAGTAAATTATGCATACGTTGATCCACTTGCAGCTACTATTTTTGATGGGCTTTTGTATGTGCAGTTCCCATTGGGAACCTCCAGAACCAGAGGTGAAACCCAGGCTGCATTTTGGAGTCACTGCTCTTGGCACCTGTAATTCAAGCTGAACTAGGAATGAGCACAATGCAAAAGCCCATTTCTTGTTCTCTTGTTGCTTTTCAACTGCCACCAGTAATCTACATGAAGAAGGTGAAGCTCAGACCAGGGAGAATGAAAATAACATAGAAGGATTGTGACGTATGGAAAGAAAATCAGGGAAGGGACTGGGAGTTATCCTGTAGACTGGAAAGAGTTAGCACTGTGGAGATGAAAGAAAAAAAGGAGAGTCAGAGTGCAGCAGGTGAAGGCAAGGTTGTTGACAGACTGCAGAAATCCAGGGGTGGGAGGATAGGGGCAGTAAAGTGAAAGACCTGTGGTTTAGATGCAGGTTTTCCTCAAGATTCATGGCAGGGTGGATGTGCATCACGTGTGTGTGAATAATTTCATGCGATCGTGCTACTCTGTGCAGAGAAAATTACCTACTGGTGAAATCAGTTATTCTGTGGCTAGAGCTCACTAACTTGGCTGTAAATCATATAGATGGCTATGTCAAGCCACGTGATGAAAATTCTGTCCTTTATTTGGTCCTGGGGGGAAAGGGAAAAAAGGAAAAAAGAAGTAATGAAAGAAAACAAAACCAACCAAACAAAAACAACCAGTTGTAGGGTAAAATACACTGAAACCTATGAAGAAGGCTTCACATTTGACTTCTCTGTCTCAGAGTTAAGAAATGTGAGAATTCAAGAGTATCTGCACAGCTGAAGTGATCTGGGATAGTGTAGTGAAGACATTGCCAAGGCTGTGCGCTGAATGTGGGAGGTGCGAATGCGCAGCAGCTGTGCCTGCTGCTGTCACATGATGCTGATGCTCTGTGTTACAAGGTGGCTGCCTATATGTTTCAGGCTTCCAGCTTTTTCATGGTGTTTCAGTGTGGTGGAGATTTACTTTCTGCTAAGTTGGAAAATAGAATATTAGCACACAAAACAGCCATTTTAGAATGTGTATGAAATATTCTTGATTGCGTATAACTTTCTAAAGACTACACTTTGCATTTGAACTATCAAAACAGCAAAATGATCTATAGTTGGTATTTCCTATTCCTTCCCATTTCGGTGTGCTTCCATTAAAAGCCTAATTAATCATCATAGTCTGAGGTTTTTATTTATAAATCAGAAGGAAAAAAAATGCATTTCTTGTTTCTACTCAAAGTAGGCCTTATACTTGCAGCAGCTGTTGAGCTGCACTGGTTTAGCAGAAACTATTTGGATAAACTTCCTTGTAATTTGAGTAAAAATTTTGAAAGCTAGCTAAATATGTCAAAATGTTACAGTTTCCAAGTCTGTTGGGACTAAAATTTTAGTGATTGGTATTGTTTATTTTTTCTTAATATATATATGTTTCAAATGTAATTGTTGGTAGAGCATAGAACTCTATGTATACAAGTTGCTGTAATTCTCCATGTAGCAATATATTTAGGCTTGCTGAAAGGAAAAAAATGTGTTTTAAGTTTTATCTGTCTTGAGACTTATTCTCATTTTATTTCTGCTTTTTGAGAAACAAAACAGCAGAGATGCTCTTTTGAATCAGTTTTAAATTTGGCAGACAATTACCATTATAGGGATAGAGAGAACACTGCCTTTACTGGCACATATTCCTTGTGAGAATCTCTAAATTGCTGGTAATTTTTCTGTTTTGAGGTTAAGGCTTGTCTATATCAAACAATGCAATATATATTTCCAGCATATTTGGAAATGCACAAAACTTGGTAATTTTATGAGACAATCAATTAGCAGTCACTTAGGGAGACAGGATGGGAAGCCTTTCTACTCTGTATCTTATTTGTCCTTGTATCAGATGTTAAAAATAATAATGGAAATAATTCTTCAGCGTTATTTTTGTTTTATGATTATTTATTATTTATTATTTATATTTTCATTTGAAAGAACGATGCTTTTTTAGCCTTTTCCTCAAATATTGGTGTTCAAGTTTTATTGCTTTTTATTTTTCTTCTAATATTTTCATCTCAGTGTGTGAACAGAGTTACTTATGACGGAGTCTTACTGTACAGATGGTTAGAAAATGTAAAGTGGTGTAAATAGTTGCTGATGGCAAAAGTATTTGTGCTGTGCTCCAGGGAATTAATTTGTCTGTTGACAGCTAGTAAATATACAAGAATAAAGGGAAGATGTGAGTCAGTTTTTTGCAGCTAGGAGGAGTGCCTTTTCCCCCAGTGAGTAAAGGAAGATTGTACAGCTGTGGTCTTGTTAATTCACAAAGAATCTCACTTGGCTCAAAATAAATACGTGAAAGATCCTGGCATTAGAGGAACAGTTAGCATCATATGTAAGACAAACAAAGGCATTGCAGTACTGTTTCATGTGCTAAGGGATGTCGAGTCCTTTGTAGCAGTGGGCCAGTCTACCCAGTGACATCTCTGGTACTGGAGAACTAAATAATTCACTAATTTAATTGACAGTTTTCTGTTTCAATCAAAATTGTTTGATGTATTCTAAAGAAAAATAAATCTGCCATGTAAACGTACATTAAAAATTTAACATAGCTAGTCTGAAGAAAAAACTTATAGAAACTTCTCAAATGCAACATTTACTGCTTGAAATGATTTATTCGACTGCAAATTTAAACAGTTTGCAGTAGTAAAAGTCCAGTGCCACAGAACATATTCCAAATTTTAAGTCCCGGTCCACACAGTGTTGTAATCCCTTCTGATGTCTATTTAGTGCTTTATTTTACCTTGTGTCCCTATCTGAATAAAAGCAATTCACAACCACCAACTGTTGTGGTTTAACACAAGTTAGATAGCCAAGCAGCACACGGCTGCTTTCTCACAACCTCTGCTCAGTGGGGCAAGGGAGGAAATTACAATTAAAAAAAATACAGAACTTGAGATAAGGACACCAGTCAGTCCCTCATGAATTATCATGATGGTCGAAACAGACTCACTGTAGGAAAGATTATTGTAATTTATTGCCAATTAATAATAGGCTAGAGCAGTGAGAACTTAAAGGAAACTACAGGTACCTTCCCTTTATCCACCCTGTCCTACCTCCTCCCACTGAGCAGCAACATGACAACAGGGGGTGTAGCGAGTTCATACTCTTTTTGTCTCTGACACTTCTTCATGGCCACCCTCTGCCCCCGCTCCATGTGGGACCCTCCCACGGGATGCCTATCATGGGATTCCCTATCTGATCCTGCGTAGGTTCCCTCCTGGACACAGCTCTCCAGGCGCTGCTCCATGCAGCTCCGTACCACGGGGCCCACCCTCAGGAGCTGCACTGTCTACGGTGGCTGCAAAGCTGCTTTTCTCCCATCATCACTGCAGCTTTCCTGATACCAAAACCTTGCCATGTAAACCCAGTTTACCAAATAAAAAATCACCTAAATGTAGCATGCATTTTTATGCTTTGCTGGCTTTTTAGGACTTTAATACGTTCCAGCAGTCTGAAATATACCTGTTATTTAAGTAGTTTTCTAGTAAGGCAACAAAGACTTAAGAAAACTTTTTTTCTACTGCATCTTGATACATAATCATTTAGCACCTGTTACTTTTTCATAATGTTAGCAAGTTTTATCAGTAGCAAGGAGTATTTTAACGAATGAAGAGTTCCAAAGTATTAATTGTTACAAAGAAAAAAAAAAAAAGGAGAACATGTAAACCTTATAAACTTGTGCTCTGATGGCTGCAAACTTTAAACTCTGTTAGCTGTTAACTTCTGAATAGATATTATAGAATAGATTTGTACAGCAGTTCATACTTAGGTAAAAAGCAATAGTCGGGATTTTAATCTTTCTGTATCACTGAAACTGTTGCATGGGATGAGTCTAACGTGTAGCAAGTCTCAAAAACATTTCCATGTTATTCTGATATCACAGACTAATAAGCAGTCACAGATAGTTCAGCACAACCACCATATTGTGCTTTGCAGGAAATAACAATTTGACAGCACTGTGGTTTACATATTAGAGTTGTTAGGGTTTGAGACTATTTTGGATGAATATTGCACAGAAATATACATTTGAGAAAGAAGCTGGAATCAGCTGCTTAAAAACCTCTTGGGAAGAAATGGTATGTTGTCTCTTTTTTTTTTCCTCCTCCTAGCCAGCTCTGTGAGGATAGAATAGCTGTAGTTGTGTTTTGTTGTTGTTTTTTTTAACACTTCTAATGTTTGCCTTTGATCTTGCAGAGCCGTTTGATAGGACAAACACCGCTAGAGCTGTACATGAAAAACAGAAGTTTGATACTATCAAAGAGGAATTTTTGAAGGTAAAAATAGCATCCTTTTTTTTTTTCCCAGTCACTTTGGTTTTCAAGATAGCTAAACAAATGGTAGTTATTGTACCGGCCTGATTCTGATGCTTATGATTGTCTTTGTATTATGTAGCATGTGTGTACTTTATAAGTACATTTAATATAGATGCACCTCTTAAAAATATCTGTACTTCATGTAAAGTAAAATTGAGTATAGATATAAATATGCATAAATAAAAAAATAATCTTTTTTAGGAAAATAATGTAAATATGGCTCACTGCTATTGAGTGATATCTTTTCCCGTGGGTTTTATTGCACATTACGGGTAAAACGAACTGTGCATTAGGACAGGAGGGTCAGTGCAATTATTGCCAAGTTCCTTATCTAAAAGGTGTGGCCAATGTGTCTTGGAATCCATGAGAATACAGAAGAGAATGTTAACAATGTACTTTAAAGAGACAGATTCTGCAGGTGACGGAGTACAACTTCCTTTATCAGTAGTTTTGGTATGTGTACTTTTAAGACAATTATTTTGCAGTTGGAGTATCTGTGTAATACTTAAATAACGTGAACACCTGTCTCAGTCTCCAAAAGCAAATCCACTCTCTTCTTGAAAGGATGTACCTTCCTCAGTAGCCCTGCATTGTGTGTACTTCTAGAATTCATTTTTCCCTAAGTAAATAAATAAATAAAAATATCTTCTCAAGAGGAGAAAATTAGCAGATTTATTGTGTGGATCTGTGAGGCTTTAATGCCTAAAAGGGTATTTAAATACTGATGGGAAATATGATTTATCCTTCTAATCTTTCTACTTTTTTTCCTCAGTCTTGGCAGATACTGCAAGACAAGAAAGACCTAAGCTTTGTATTACCTTTAAGAGCCACCATACAGAGAAGATAACAAACTTCTTTAATTTTCTCCATATTGGATCCTGCTGAAATAAAGAACAGTATCAAAACCCAGGTTACACCCTTGTTATTTTATGACGTGCTTTTCTTGTTATACTTTTGTTAAGGATATCTTTGTAAGAAAGGCTTCATATTTTATTATTGACATTTATTAATGCAGTTGCTCACTCAGAGATGTGTTTTCTGAGAACACTTATATTGTTGATTTATGGAAGATAATGTTGTGACTAAAGCAGCAAACCACGGGGATAATCTGTTGTAAATACAGTACGGGAATGTACTGACTTGTTTCTGTAATCTGTGTTGTCGTCAACTCAGACAAATTTAACAATGAAATAACTGAAATCAGAGCTAAACGATGTATGAGTCTGTATCCATAAGGCATTGCACACAAACTCTCCTTGATGAGCAGACAGCTTGTGCTTTCTGTCTGCTTAATGCAGTATGCACTTTTGCTCAGTTTGGCACTTCCCAGTTCTATTTTTCTTTTATATAGAACAAAGGCAAAGGTTTGTAATAATTAAGCTAGATTACAGTTGGTAATGTTCTGGATATCAAGAACTGTAATCTAAATTGGAATTTTCAATCAACAGTTCTACTGCAAGAAAGTTGAACTGGAAAGGGCAATTCAGTTTATGTAAGTGGATTCATGTTCATGTAGTAGGCAAGATAATTTTTAGTGCTTCGTTTTACAAATTCAAAGTAGTAGCGGTATCTGCTTAAAACACCCCCTGCCCTACAATAGCTACACTAAGCTGAGATTTTGTTTTAATTTGGGTAAATGTTTGTTAACTGGTAAGCTGCTGTAAATTGATTTCAAATAAGTAATATTAAAAATTGTAGCTTTTCCAAACAAGAAAGTAATGAAACCTTTTAAGACCTGCTGTAGCACAGTTTGTGCCTGTCATGTGTTTGTTATTGAAGACCAATTCATTGTCAAAGTTGTACTTCTTTTTTTTTTTTTCCTTTTTTTTTTGTTTTTGTTTTTTTTTCCTTTTTTTTTTTTTTAATATATTTTGTATGGCGTTCCGTGGAATAAAGTTTATAGAGAACACAGCTTTCTTTGGTATTTTATGTTCTTTTTTATTGGACATTTGATATAGCTCCCATAATTAAGTAGAAAAGGAAATGAATGTAAAGGTCAAGACAGCTGTTAGAAATAAAAATTTTCTTATGGGTATTTCGTACTGTGTCTGTGTACAGGTACAGTTTTCGTCTGCTGCCACTTCTAACCAGATTGTGAGAGCCCTTACAACTTAAAATAACATGCATTATTTTTTATTGCGGTTCGAATTGATTTAAAGCCTTACAACTTAGAAGGTCTAGCATCAGTAAACTGCCTGCTGGAAGGTTACTTTCTGCTCACACTTAATCATGATCTAGTCTATCTAATACTTTGGCTTGCTTCTTGGAACAGCTTCCTTTTAGCAGGCTTTCAGTTTTAATCTGACTTTGTCAGTCATCTCAAATGTTCTCCCTCTATGTGGATGTTCTCTGCATCATCCCTCATTTTGATCAAGTGATGTAATGGGTGAAGCATTTCATTTTGCCTTGTTTGATGTAAAATGCTACCAAAAATTTTTTTAGAACAGAAAGATGCCTAGGATCAAAGCTGGTCCATAGATTGGGGTGGGGGGATGTTGCTCCTTCTTTAAAAACCTCTGGGCATCTCTTTTTTTATATAAAATGTAAACTCTCAAAATAGTATAATTAAAAAGGGATATTGTGTTCAAATTCAGCAAAAATACATTTTAAGTGAGCTGGATATGTGAGGCATCAAACTAGAAATGGCTGTCTCTTAAGGTTTCACATTCAAAACATACATAGGAAAAGAGAAAAAACAAAAACTTAAATTACTGCTTTACGTTTAAAACAACTTTTTAACTGCAACTTTATAAAAACTGACCCATTATGAGTCACTGCTACACAAGCTTGTGATGACCTTTATTTTTACAAGTAATCCAGTGTGTTTTTCTTCAGTTCATTTACTTCTGTTAAGCTGCATTTATAACCAAAATTATAAAAACTAGGTGGTAGTTTTGTCAAATACTGGGACAAACATGTTCATTGCAAAACTCCCCTGGTAACTGAATTACAGTAGTAGTTGCAGGCACTATCGATAAGCGCAGTGCAGTGTGACTTAGTTTACCTGATAGTGAGAGAAGCTAATTGGGTAAGTGGATATCTGGCATAGTGCACAGAAAGTGGCAGTACTATCGTATATTAAAAAATAATCTGAGATGCTCAGGAAACAAATATCACTAGGTGTCATATTGTCATATTCTCTTGTCAAGGCAAACAAGAGCAGCACTTCTTTCTGTGGAAGTGCCGGACAACTGGAACAACATCAAGTAAACATGAAATTTGATGTGTGTTGGACCTCAACTTTTGATAGAAAACTTCAGATAAAGTTCCACAATGTAAATTGTTTTGGAATTGTTTTTCCGCAGCTTCAAAACAAAACCCTTCATTTCGCCCCCTGTGAGGAATACTTTTGCTGGGAGTCTTTTAGCAGGAGGTCTGTTTTCCATTGCTGACCAAGGTTTCAAAATGCATGCAAGTTGATGACATCTCCTTGAACTAGAAGATGCTGTAGTTCAGCTCTTGTATTTTAGAGGTGGTTTGGGGTATTGTTTGGCATTGGGTTCACTTGTAACATCCTATGTGGTGTTAGAAACTGTTACTGCCTGATCTAGGATTTGAGGAACTCTAGTCTTCTAGCAGGACTTCTAATTAACAGGCTCAGATTTGTATGGGAGAACTGCATGTAATCAAGAGCTTCCAATTCAGTAATCCTAACAGAACTGGAGCAGGCTATACAGGGGCTGTGCCGTGTGCCCTGGCACCCGGTTGGTGCTAGGACCTGGGGTGGGACCAGCAGCGACAGTGCTGCAACTTTGCTGCCGTCTATTTAAAGACTGCCCTGAGTCAGGAGAAGCGAGTGCTACTGGGGATGACAGTTGCTTCAGGCAACCCTGGGGAGGACAGGGTCGGGGGTAAAAATCAACGACGAGAGCCTGAGCAAGAAAGAACATGGAGGGATACCGTGGTGCAGAGTGTGACCGGGCATCTGAGACCTCCTCCTTCATAGGGGATGAAGAGGAGGAAGAAGAGGAGGAGGAAGAAGAAGAAGAGGAGGAAGAGGCCGTGGACCCAGAGGAAGCGGAGGAGCTGACTCACAGGTACTGCCTCCCCTGGGGCCTTGCCTCACAGCGCTGCCTGGGGAAGAGAGGGTTTGGGCCTAAGCCTGCTGAGTGTGCCTCTTTTCCCCTTTGGCCCCCTCCCATTCCTGCAGGGGCTTTTTGATTACCGCAGCTATGAGGCGGAGGCTGTTCTGGGTGGAAATGGCTGTAATGAGATTTGTGCAGCGATTGCCAGCCTCAAGTTCCCTGAAAGCTTTTCTATTTAAAGAGCTGCTGGCCTGCCAGCTCCAGAGGCATCTCCCTCTGCTCCTCCCCTTCTGGCTGACTGTCACATATCAGTCTGAGAAACACTGGGGGTTTGCCTGCTAAGGAGAAAATGATCAAATATTATAATAGTGCTTTGGGTTGTTGGGTTTTTTTCCCTTCTTTTCTACCCTTGCTCCCTTCCTACTCATCCCTCCCTCACCAGCCTGTGTTTCCCAAAAAAGGAAAAGCTTGTTCCATACAACACTCTTCACTGACAATCAGGATTTGCGGGGCTGATTTTTGGGTGTGAAATGAGGAATGCTGTGCCGCTTCAATTTCTTTGCTTTTCATTCTTCGTTAGTGTTGCACAGAAGCTGTTTGTTGTCCTAATGCTGCTCTTTTACTGCGAGGAGAATGAGGACAGGGAACTCGTCCCAGTGCGCAGTGTGTGGGGCTGGTCCCACGCTGGGACAGGGGTGTCTGCAACTCAATCCACCCCAGAGGGCTCCGCTGCCCAGAGAGAGGCCTGAGAGTTAACCACTGTATCAGGTTGCGAGACTTTTTTATAGCAAAGCCGATCAGTTTGGGGTGGGTACCGTAGGGAGAACAAAAAGCATCAATGTTGGCGGGTTAAGATATTTTCAGAAAGCAATTTGGTAAGAAATTTAGGTCATACGGATCCTCAAACATAAGTGCTGTGGAGCCGTCCTGCATTTACAAACCGTGTGTGGCTCCTCCTTGTTTCACTGTTCTTCTCAGAAGAGAGAGAGATGTCCGCAGAGGGGGGTGGGACAGCCTCTGTGCAGCCTGAACCATCCCAAGTACTCTGTGGGAACTAAATTCAAACAGGGAAACAGCCCCAGAGAGCAGGAAAACAAGGCTCTGCATTGTGAGAATGAAGAGCTGTGATTTCAAAGTGAAGAGTACTGCCTGTGTGTAATGCTGCTTTTATCCCAATGGAGTTGTTGACTCAGGTCCATGCTGGCAGAGAGCAGGGTTAATTGACTATAAACATGTGCATATCTGCAGCCCAACATAAAAACAGCTAAAGCTGGAGCTACTTGCTACGGACAACGTAACCGCTATGGACAGGATTGTTTTTTAATGCAACCTGCAACTAAATTGCTAGTAACAAAAGTAAAATTGTAAAACAGAACTAGGAATGGCTAACTTTCCATTAAAGGAGGGCTCATGTGTGTGTGTATGTATAGTAGTTACAATGCTCATGCTGGGAGGTCGGCCTCCATAGTGAGAAGTGCCTGTTTGCAGCTCCCCACAGCTGCGTCTTGCTTCTGGCTCACAGCCTCTGCAACAGAAACTCTGGTACTGCATCGCAGTGTTTAATTAAATCACAGAAATCATTCCCTTCAGATGTCAGTTAGTTTACAAACTGCGGAGCTCGTACCTGCCCTTAACCGTCTTACTAGTGAGAGGGATCAGAGTCAAGCAGAGGGGTTTTTTAACAGCTGCACTTAATGCTAACCAATTATAATTTAACACCGTTTGATTAATTGAGCTAACGGAGATGAATTTTGGTTTTTGCACAGAAATGGAGATACAGTGACTGCACTGGGCACTCCAAAATAGTGCTAGAAGAGTTAAATAAAACAGATTCTTTAACTGTTTAAGTTTTGTTGTTGCAAATATCAGTGTGCTTCTAGATGTTAAGGCCATCTGATACTCTTGCTACCAGGGCAGAACTGCTCGGAAACAGTGGCTAAGTAAGAACAGCAGAGATATACTTAGTCTGTGCGATTATTACTGGTCAACAAACATGTTTTAAAGCTCCATTTTCAGAATGGATTTTTATTTTTATTTTTATTTTTATTTTTTTTGTATTTTGAAAACATAGCTGAGAGGATATGTAACCAATATGCAAAGTTGGCTGAAAACAGCCTGTCCTGGACCCTGCCGTCATGGATTTATTTTTAACAGCCCCAAGCTCTCTGCCATTTTTGTGTTCCTGCTTCACATGCAGTTGAATAGCACCTGATTGTGCAACACCGCAGTCGGCGGGAAGTTTCCCATGGGCTCCTTCTATTTCCATCTTTCAAGCATGCATATTCTCATTCCTATTTTGTAAAGGAGTTATGCAACGCAGTGATGGCCCAAGGTCAGGAAGTGCTTCTGTGAGCAATGCAATAGTCCTGTTGTTCTCCTGCTCCCTCCCTAAGCTCCAGCTGATCCGCACCACTTCCACAATTATCCTTTTTCAGCAGTTATAGAGTCTGGCACATTTATTGCTGCAGTTTTCTTCATGTGTGCCCATTCCAGCAGAGATTCCTGGCCTCTGCATCTTTTTATTCCCCACCAGCTGCTGGAACACAAGCGGATGCCTTTGTGATGGGGCTCTGGCGGTACACTAGGGTAAAGGTTGGTGTTGTTTTCCTTCTGTAACACAGATAAAATGCCAGTCAGCTATCAGACCCCCGTGGATTACTGACAGCACAGTTGAGGACAAACAGAAAATAGTATTTCTCTGATGGAAAATGCATTGCTTTAGGAAATGCATCACTTAATTTTTAGAGTGCTCAAAAAACAAACAAATAAAAAAATCAAAAACAGAAAAACAACACAAATGCATAAAGCTGCAGCAGAGTTTATGACTTGCCTAAGAATTATGATGCCCTTGTTAAGATTTTTAATGTAATCTTTAAATAATTTTGTTTCCTAACACAGTTTTTTATGCAAGTAATGAAACCAAAACATGGCATCAGAACCTATTATGGAGCTGGTCTAAGGCATCATGTCCTTGTTAGAATAAATAACCCATTGATCCTCAGAGAGTTCATGCAATATTTTCTTGCCTCTGGGCATTTTGCTCTCTGAGATTGATAACTCTTGACAGATGTCTTTTGTTTCTAGTTCTGTGTAGAATTAATCATTTAAACAGCAAAAGTATTTTGAAAGCATGCGTTGAGTATCTTAAAGCAACAGCAAATCTGAGTACAATGTTAGTAAGTAGCCAAGCAGTTCATGTATGTTGTTGCTCAAGTGGTTTATGTACCTTCTAGAATACCTGAGTCTCTAGCAGTTCCCTGATGTGTGCATAGCTCCAGAACAGTTCTGCCTCTTGTAACTTCCCCAGCAAATTTACTTTTGCAATAGGAAAAATAAGGTGTGTGGGTGTGTCTACATCCGGGATTTATACAAAAAGGGCTCTGCAGCCAATTTATAAACACTTCACTGTGAAAGGCTGGGTTTAAAGCACTGCATTTCTCTAGAGCCTAATTCTCTTACTCTGAAGAAGGAAATGTGTGAGCTCTAGCCCTAGAAAGTGTGCAGTAGTTGGAAGAGATGATGCTGAGCTTATGATTGCTGTAGGGAAAAAGGGGCTGCATGCTAAAGCAGAAAATGCACAAATGTATGGAACAAACAAACAAACAAACAAACAAAAAGAAATACATGTATTTCTTTCATCTGGGATGGCAGTTTGGTCAATGCAATTTTTTCCTTCTTCTTGCACTGTGTCTGATTCTGGTAGCAGCCTTCCAGAAATGAGACATCCTATCTGTACAGGTCATCGCCACATCTTGACGTCTCACTTGTTTCAGTGAAGTTGTTTCCAGCTTGCAAAGTGTCATGCAGCACAACAACAAAGTTGAATCATACCAGGAGTGACAAGGTCTGATGTGAAGAGGATGAAGAGAGGCTCTGGATGATTTTAGAGAGCTGGTGCTTCTAAATGTTTCTCTGTAATGGCAGTGGTGTAGCACAGATGGGCAGACTTCAGTGTCTGAACCCTTCTGCTCTGGCAGCTGGGGAAGTGAAAACTCTTCCCAACATGATACACAAGGGAACACGTGCCCAGTCTTCTGTGCTGCACTGGAAACCTGAAATCCCTCCAGACACAGCCTTTTAAGAGGTAAAAAACTGTGAGAAGCAGGAAGTGGGAAGAAGAATCTGGGGTTTGGGCTTTTATGACAGTAGGAACAAAACAGATCATCAGAAAACTGTAGAAGGTTTGAGCCAATGACCAATATCAGATTAACGTGACAACAGAATGGGGTGTGAAATGTCTCAAATAAAGCAGCACTGGCTTTTGTCCCTAGATGCCAGCACTTTCATACCATTTTTTATGAACCTGAAATATTTGGAGCATACTTTTTTGCAGTGGGAGATAATTCCTCTGACTAGAAAGCTTCTACTGTGCAGCATACAAGTCATACACAAAACTAGAGGAGTACTGTACTGTATTATGATGATGCTCGAATTCTACATCTTTCACTCTGGTCTGAAAAATACAAAGTATGTGTTCCACTGTAGGGGAATGTGGACTACTGCAAGTTTGGTAAAGACACAAGGACGTGAACTAATGAAACATTTTGACTAGACAGGACTAGATGAGCCCACTTTTATTGTCTAATATCAGTTGAGATGGGAGTGCTTCCCCATTCTGCGTGGTGCTTTATTTAATAGCAACAAGTTACGTAGAAGAATAAGTCAAAAAGTATATGAGGGCTACATAGAAGGTGAAAAATCTGTGCAAAGATTAGACTTCTGTTTTTGTGAACTCAGATAGGACTTTAATTCTTCCTTAGTATTAATGATATTGATTTAGTACTAATGAAATTGTATTAATGATTAATATTAATGTTATTGATTTGCTGTTGTTGTTATCTTTGCTAAGCCTAAGTCAACTAACGCTAAACCATAAAAATGGCAAAGGAAAATCTAGCAGCAAAATCGATACATTTTTTTTGCTTTGCTTTTTTCCTCTGAACTATAGACCTTACCTTATGAAACCAGCCTTAATAGGGAATAACACATCTAGGCAGGTAAATAGCTGTACATGCTGCATTTGTGTTTGAGTTTTGATGTGCTTTTGCTTTGGATTTGTTTGGGTCCTAGGTGTTTGGTTTGTTTGTTTGTTTGTTTTTGGCTAAGCAAATGGTTATTTGTTATCATACTGTCAGATCTGGAGGCACATTCCCTCAGATAGGTGAAGGTAATGCCAGCAGTGCTGAAAGTATTATCAGACTAGAATCCTTTTTTTCTTTTTGTTAAGTACTGAGCAGTTGTGCTGAGAGACCTTTCCAAATGCTTGACAGTTTGCTGGGTTTGCTTAATGGAGAAAATATGACTAATGCTGAGCGCTCCTCACCAGTGTTCCCTTGGTCTTTGGCACACTTATAATGCTGGGTCACAGCTTCTGGTGTCGTTTGGGTTCCACTTTCTTCACCTTTGTTTAAGTGCTTTATTGAGATCAAATTGGAACTCCTCTGTTCATCAAAACTGGACTCTGTGTAACCATAGATTTCCGCTCTTCTCCTCTTCATCACCTCTGCTGAAGCCTCTGCTAGCTAAGCACTCTACATTTCTTTCAGCCAGCTACTAATAGAGTTCTCCTTGATTAACTAATGTCTACACAAGGAGTATTGGGGTTGAATTCAATAATTACCGTTCACATGCTTCCTTGAAGTAACTATTGCAGCCCCAGTTAGATTTTTTTTAAAATAGTACAGTGTTCTAGTGTATTTTTATTTCTTTCCCTATTATTTTTTTTTAATGAGACTAGATTTAATTGTATCCCATGACAGCATATATATTGCATATCATAAGGCTTCAAGTTATTATTATAAACACAGTTATTATAAATATCATTCAGGGATAGCCTGGAAGGTTTAGATTGTTGAATGTATTCTAAATTGTGTTACTAAATATGTACACTGCTTAGACAATGAAACAGGAGAAGAAAGCAGCAAACTATTCTCTACTACCATGCAGACAGTTAGGCAAAGCAAATGTAGGTGCTATTAAAACACTGACATTATCTTATGCATGTTTAGTGCAGTGTTTAAATTATACTGTGAGTTAATCAGGCATTGGTTCAAAATCCATTTGATCTCACACTCACAAACAAGGATGGAGAAAATGCAGACTTTACTGAGCATTCCAACACTTCCCTTTCATCGAACTAACCTTGCAACACAAAGCATTACACAGGTTTATCTAAAATACATTTCTAAGAGGAAATGTCACTTTCCTTCTGTTTGTGTTTCAAAATATATGCAAATGAAGTATTTTTATAAGTTTGAATAGCAATGCTTTGGTGCACTGGACTTCACTGCAATAATTTGATGTAACACAATTTTATGGCACTTTTTTTTTTTCCTTTTTCTTTTTTTTTTTTTAGTCTGAAAGATCTTATCCAAAGTGAAGATGTGAAACCCAAGCTGCAGTGCATCATGACTAATCCCTCCTTTTCTATGGTAACAGTTCAAAGTGAAGACAGTGGGATAACGTGGGAAACAAGCTCAAGCAGATGTTCTACTCCCTGGACTTCAGAAACTAGTACAACTTCTGATCTTTACAGTATGGAAAGTTCACCAGTGGGTTCTCCTCCAGGAAAAGTAATCTTTATTATGGATGAAGGCAAAATTGTTCGGAAAAGGAAGCGTAAACCTTCAAATAGAATGCCATTGCCCACACATGTGAGAGGAGGTCAGGGCAATAAGAAACGCGATTCTTCTGGAATGCAGAGACAAGAACCAAGAACTGTTCTAAGAGATGTGCAGGGCTCAGTGTTAAATGTTGAACAGATGGAAGAACAGGACACAGATGAAGAAATGTTGGAGGACAAAGAAGATTTGGAGAATATTGCAGAACAACCAGTAAAACGTGCTCCAATAAGATCAATATTTAGAGAAAGCAGACTTAGAAAAGTAGGGCCAATCCTTGGAGGACCAGTAAAATCTAGAATCCAGCTGTTCAATTCAATTTTTGGAGGGACTGGGCCACTCCCTGAAACACTAGAAAAAAGTGGAATCCAAAGAAAGAGCTCCATTTCAGGAGAAGCGGAATACTTCCTTGAAGCATCAGTAAAAGAAAGATCTCATAAGTTCATTTCAGAAACAACACATACAAAATCTTTCCAGAGAACAAGCAGAAGTCTTGAAACACCATCAGAAAGAAGAAGGAATCAAAGGCAGCAATCCACAGCACATTCAAATCAAAGCTATTCTTCAATAACACCTCTTGAAAAACAGCTTACTGGTAAAGATGTCTCATTTCAAAATATTAAACCTGCTAAAATGAAAGATAAACCAAGCAAGTTTTCAAAGTCTGGGGAAGGAATAACTTTTCAGCACGAAGAAATAAAAGACAGGCAATCTCAACTGGAGAATCTGAATCAGGTATCGGGGCAGTCACAAAAGTTCAGCCCTCCCAAAGAAGTAAGGAAGCAGCAAAATTATTCATATTCACCTGCAGCTAACAGGGCAGTAACAGAACAGTTAACAACTACTGCACTAGAGTCTGATGATAAATCAGAGGAACAAGTGTCACTTCTATCAAGTGAAGCTGCAAATATGAAACCAGATCAGTCACTGCTGACAGCATCAGATCACCTAGATGAACCAAAGGAGCAAGAGATTCAGCCCAGTTCAACACTACCGTCTGTTTCAGCAGATTCTGTTAATAAATTAGATAGACAAAGTACCAAACCTACAGTATCCACATCGGAGCATCTTGAGAAGGAAGTAGTTCAATCTTACTTACCTACTGCTCTGTCAGCTAAAGCCAGTTATTCCACTCCCTCTGATACAAGACAGGAGGATATTATTCCTCAGTCATCAGAAACTGCACAATCAGAGTCTGAACATGTGCTTTTACCACATGCTCTAGATGTAACAGAGAAGCAAGATACTGACGGTCGCTTGTTAGCAACTGCACAGTCAGAAACTGAGCATTCTGGTCTATTGTATCCTGTTAAAAAAAAAGAGAGTCAAAGGACCCCACAACCAGAAAGGCAAAACATTTGCTTAGAGAAGCAAAGAGAGTCAGAACAAGACTTATTCTTTGCTCAAGAAGCAGAGGAGCAAGTAATCAAACTAAATGCACATACTCCTGAAAAGATGGATTCTAAGTATTTTGGTGTTTCGTATCCTGTTTGCACAGAAACACAAGAAACTGGGAAAAGATCAGTTGTAGATAAAGCAGCGGATTTGGATCACCCTGTTGATATAAACAATCAAGCAGAGAGAGCACAAATGGAGATGGAATATCCAGATTTTCCATACTCCAATGAAGTAAGTGGGAAATCAGAGAGACCGCAGACAGAGACAGAGCATCCAGATTTCTCTTTTCCCAAGGAAGTAGCAGAGGAATTGGAGAGCGCACAGCTAAAGACAGACGATCCACATTTCTCATATGCCGGAGAAGAAACAGATAAATTGAAGAGTTCACAAGAGGAGAGAGAGCAGCCAGATTTCTCATTTTCCAGGGATGAAATGCAGGAATCAGAGAGTGCAGAGCTGGAGACAGTACATCCAGAATTCCATTTTTCCAAGAAAGACACAGAAAAATCAGAGAGTCTGCACCTGGAGACAGAGTATCCAGATTTCTCATATTCCAGGGAAGAAATGATGGAATCCGAGAATGCACAGTTAGAGATGGAGCAGCCAGACTTTTCTTTTTCTAGGGAAGAAACAGAGGATTCAGGGAGTGCACAACCTAAGATAAAGCATCCAGGTTTCTCATATTCTAGGGAAGAAATGATGGAATCAGAGAATGCACACATGAAGATGGAGCAGTCAGACTTTCCACTTCCCAGGGAAGGAACAAAGGAATTGGAGAGTACACAACTGGAGACCAAGCATCCAGAATTTGATTTTTCTAAGGAAGATATGCAGGAATCAGAGAGTACACAGATGGAGACAGAGCAACCAGATTTCTCTTATTCCAGGGAAGAAATGGTGGAAACAGGGAACGCACAACTGGAACAGACAGACTTTCCATTTTCCAGGGAAGAAACAGAGGAATTGGAGAGTGCGCAGCTGGAGGCAGTACATCAGGACCTCTCATTTTCCAGGGAAGAAACAGAAGGGCAAAAATCTATTCCCTTTGAACTGGAACAGCCAAAGTCTTACTCCCCTGAAGAAGCAGAGCAAGAAAAAACAGCACAGTTTGAGTCGGAACCTTCAGACATATCCTGTTCAATGGAAGAAGCAGAGAAAGAAAACACTACAAAACTTGAATTAGTACAACCAGACATATATGATTTCACTGGAAGAGATAGTACGCAGCAAATGGGGCATAAGGAAACAAGACCATATCCAGTGAATGAAACACAACATCAAGATTTGGCACAAGTAGATATTGACAAACCTCTTTTGTCAGGTTTTGATGACAGAGGGGAACAACCACAGCATGTACAGAAGATGTTACAACCTGGAGGTAAGCTTAATGCTCTTGGCAAGTCAGTGCAAGGAGAAACTAATCAACTGCATTCTGAATGTCCAGTTTTGCCATATTCTGCTGCAAAAGAGCAGCAACATAGAGAAGAGTCAGATACGTTATATTCCACTGGAAAAACAGATCAGGAAATATTTCAGCAAAAGGTGAAACATCCAGATTTCCCATATTTCCATGGAGAAGCAGAAGAAGAAGCTGTACAAACAGATGTAGGAAGTCCAGAGTGTTCATATTTCATTAGTGAAGCACAACAAAGTGAAATCATACAACCAGCTTCAGAAAATAGGGATCTCTCATTTGCCACTGGAGAAACAGTGCAAGAAGAAATTAAATCTGGATCTCTGTACTCCTCACATTCAATTGACAGACCAACACACAGGGAAATGGTTCAGCTGGAGCAGGAACATTTACTTCCTGCTCATTCCACTACTGATGGTCAGCAAGAGGAAATCACACCACTGGACTTGCCTCAGCCAGATATATCATATTCCACTGCAAAAGTAGAACAAGAAAATGGAGTACAAAGAGGGTTGGAAGGGCTGGTAGAAATCCAACCAGAAGTCACACAAAAGGAACCAGATTGTTCAGATTTGCCAGAAAACTGGGTGAAGGTAGAAACACAGGACACGGACCAAATGAATTTGGCACAGGAAGAAACAACTGAGCCAGAGTTAGAGCATCCACCTTTGCCACATTCTTTCAGTGCAGTAATGCAAGAAGAAGAGGAAATGGAACCAACATATCCAGAACAGGCATTCTATTCAAGTGTAGATGTGCAGAAGGAAGTGACTCAACAGAAAATAAAGCAACAATTTCTTTCATGTTTCACTGGGAAAACAGAACAAGATGAAATAATGCATCCAGAGCCGGAGCAAACATCTGTGCCCTTTTCTAGAGGCAAGGAAGCACCACTGGAAATGGAAATGGGTTCAGAATATCCAGATTTGTCATATTCCTCTCACAGACCAGAACAGGAAAAGTTTAGACATCCAACCTTGCCATCCAGTTCAAAGGAACAAGAAACTGAACCACCAGTAATAGAACATCCAGATTTTTCATGCAACACTGGTGAACTGAAGCCAGGTGATAACATACATCAGGAATCAGAATATCCACAGAAGTCTTACTCCATGGAAGAAATGCAACAAGAATCAGAGTATTTAGATTCACCAGAAACCCTGAACAGAGCACAAGATGAAAGTGTGGAGCTGGAATCTGAATACACAAATGTATCATGTTCTGATGGCCAAAAAAGCCAGCAAGAAACTTCACAACTTGTTTCAAAATATCCAGGTACATTGTTTTCCTCTAGTAATTTTCAAGAACAAGCAACTCAAGGGCTTGATTCAAAACATAAAGATTTGCCTAGGGTGGCCAGGAAAAGAGCTTTACCCGGAACAGCACAAGTAGACTCAAAACATCCAGATTTGACATATGCTTTTGGAAAAGCAGAGGAAACAGAAATAGCACAGTCAGAAGCAAGACACACTGACTTGTCACATTCCTCCAGTAAAACAAACAAACAAGAAGCAGCACTGTTGGATCAGAAACACAGAAAAATTTCAGTTGACAGAGAAAAGCAGCAGCAAACACCAGAAGAGCAGGTAGAGCAAGAAAAGTTTTCATATGCTTCTGGCAAAACAGGGCAGTTAAAATATGCTGAAGAGGGCTTTGAGAAACAAGATTTATCATTTTCCACTGTTAGGCCAGATGAGAAAGTGGCTATGATGGAGACAGAACATGCTGATGTGATGTATTCTCTGGAAAAAGCAGAAGTGCAACAAAAAGCACAGCTAGAATCAGAGCAAATGGATTTAACTTACCCCTTTGAAAAAGCAGAACAGAAAATGGCTCAGCCAGAAGTGGGTTCAGCGGAACTAGAAGAAACAGCAGAACCGGGGCAGAGATATCCTGACCTGCCTTATTCTGTTTTCAAAGTAGGAAAACTGCAAAGTGAAGAGCTGAAGCCTGAACACCCCGGTCTAGCCTGTTCCTTCAACAAAGTACAGGAAACAACACAAATGAATGTGTTGGATGCTCATGACAAAACAGAGAAATGCCCACTTGCTAAGGTGAAGCTGGGCGATGAAGATTTGGCATCTCCTGCTGACAAAGTCAGACAGCAAGAGTTGGTACATACAGCCTTGGAATGCTCTGATGAGAACCAGTCTGCCAGCAGAGCAGAGCATCCACAACCAACAGAAGAGAAACTAGGAGTTCCAGATGTATTGTCTTGTAGTGGAAAAGAAGAGCAAGGAGAAATGGCAAAAGCAGTGCTGAAGCATCCTGATTTATCATATTCCATTCATGGAACAGAGCCACAAAAAAATACACAGCTGGAGTTAAGAAAACCAGACCTAGCTACTTGGCCTGGCAAAACAGAACAAGTACAACCTGCTCAAAAGGAACAGTCAGGCTTCTTGCATTCTTTCAGCAAAGAGGAAAAACAACCAGAAATGGCACAATCACAGTTATCTTATTCTGTTTGTCAAACAGAACAAGAGGTAGCACATGAAGAATCAATCCATTCAGCTTTATCTGCTGGCAGATTAGAACAGCATGAATTCATACAACCAGAGGCAGAAATAATGGATTTATCATGCTCAGTTGCTGAAACACAGCAATCTCAAATAGATGAACTGGATTTGGAATATCCGGATTTATCATATACTACTGGTGCACAACAGAAACAAGAGGAGGTTCAACCAGAGCTGGATGATGAAAGTGATTTTCCATCATCTCTCAGGAAAGAGCAAAGTGAAAATGTGAGAAAGCAGGCAGAACACTCAGAGTTCCAGTGCTCTGTTATGAAAGCAGAAAGGCTGCAAGATTCGCAGGTGGAATCAGAATGTACAGACTTGTCATCTTCTGTCACCACAGCAGAAACTCATGAAACAACACAGCCAGTGTTGACAGAACTCGATTTGTTGCATTCTTTTGTCAAAACAAAGCAATTGTGGGATTCACCAGAGCCTGATCATCTAAACATCTCAAGTGCCACTGACAAGGTACCAGACCCTGACTTGTTTTCTTCCACCACTGAAGAAAAACGGAGTGCACAGGTGGATCATAAACAAAAGAGAGAAAGCTGTGTACTACACACAGAGGAAACAGCAAAACTGAAGTTAGAACAGCCAACACTGTCAAGTGCTTATGGCACAGTGGAGCAACCAAGAACATCGGTGGAAGGAGAATTCCTGGACTTGTATCACTCCGGTGAAAAAAGGAAAAACAAGGAAGAGAAACAAGACACGTCAAGACAGGAGTTAAAACATTCAGGTTTGTCATATTCTATTGACAAAATACAGCAGCAAGAAAACACACAACCTGAGTCAGGACAACCAGATTCATCATCTTACTGTGGAAAGAAAGAGCAACCACAAATTGTTCAAGTGAAAGAACATCAGGAGTTGCTACCTTTCCCTGGTGAAATGCAGTGGCAAGGAACAGTACGTCCAGAGGTTGAACATCCAGACTTGTCATACTCCATTGGCAAAGCAGATCAGCCACGGGCTACACAATGGAAATCAGAGCCGGCTGTAACACCTCATCACACTAAAACAACAGAGCAACAAGGAATGGCACATTTGGTGCAGGACTTAGGACAACAAGATTTTACGTATGACTCTGGTAAAACAGATGAAATGCAAACTGTGCAAGGTGAACTGGAACATACAGCTTTAATGTATTCTTCTGATGAAACAGAACAAGAAATGGTGATGTCAGAGTTGCAGCATCCTCAGCTATGTTATTCTGTAAGAGTAAAAGAAGAAAAAAACACACATCAGAAATCAGACAATAAAGATTTGTCGTATTCTACTTGCCATCAGGAGCACCATGAAACTGTACAACCAGAGACAGAAGAAATGGATTTATCCTATCCAACTGAGAAATTAGAGCACTCACAGTCTGCCCAAATAGTACTGCAAAAGCCAGGGTTTTTGAAGTCTATTGGCAAACCAGAGGAAAAGGGATTGGCACAGCCTTCCTTTTTGGACTCACTTGGTGGAGAAAAGCAGAAACCATCTCCACAGTTAGACTTAATGCAACCATGCTTATCACATTTACTTGATAAACCAGAAAAACAGGAAACCTCACAAGAAGAGTTTATGTCTTCTGATTTCTCATATTCAATGGGAAAAGCAGACCAATTGCAAACAGAACAATCAAAATCAAAATATCCAGATTTATCATATTCTTTTGACGAAGCAGAAACTTGTGGAGTGAAACCACTGAGTTTATTATCCTCTTATAGCAAACCAGAGCAGACACAGACTGCCCATCTGGAACATCCAGAAACATCATACTTTGTAGGCAAAGCAGAGCAGAGGGATAGGACCCATCCTGAACTGCAGTGTTTTAATTTGCCATCCTCTGCTGTTGAAGCGGAGAAACAAGAAACACTTTCTGTATCTTATACTCCTATCAGGACTGAGGAACACCAATCTGCAGAACTGAAGTCTGAACAATCAGATTTACTAAATTCTACTGAAGAAGTAGAAAAGCACGAAATATCTGTATTGAGAGCAGGACGTTCAGAGAAGTGGAACACTGGGATTACTTCATCTCTAACTACTCCGTTGGAAACTGAAAAAGATTTATCCTCTTCCACTAAGGAAGCAACAAGACAAAACACTCAGCCCTGTTCATCTCTTCCGGAAAAATCAGTGTCTGTACCACTGGGTGTTTCACATTCTGAAATAAAAATGGAAAGAAAGCCAAGGTCTTCACCTGTGACTGGAGGCCTTTCCTCTGAGCATTTAGATTTGCCTCACAGCCAGAGTAAAACAGAGCCGTCAGAAACAGCACAGCCAGGTTTCTTCCTTAAGAGAGAAGAAGCAGAGAATACAAGAACTCACCTACATTTGCCCATGACTTCACAGTTAGAGGCTGAACATGTAATTTTACCTGAAACAGAGAGAGAACACACTCCATATTACTTCCACACAACTCCACAATTAGAATCTGAGCAATTAAATACATCATTTTTTACAGATAAAACAGAAACTCTAGAAAGTCAGGAGTACTTAACTGCGCCTTCAAAACTAGAGACTGAATCCTCAGCTACATTTTATTCAGCTGATGAAGCACATCATCGAGAAATTCCACCTTATTCAAAACCTGCCTCTGAGAATTTGTTTCCCAAGTACTCCCATGCTGAACAAGAAAAGCAAAGCATGAAGCTAGTTATTCCCCAGTCTGCACAGTCAGAGTGTAAATATGTAATTCCACCACATGATGAAGCAGAACTGCAAAAAAATAAGTTATCTTCACCTAAACCAGCAAGCCTGGAGACAGAACATCTTGGGAATAAGACCATAGTGCGCACAAAAGAACGGGATGAACTAGATCTCAGAGAATGTTTGTCGTTAGAGCAGCTAAGTTCCCCAGAATTATCCACCAAGCAGGATAAACAAGAAGTACAACCAGATGTACAGAAGATGCCACAGCTGGTGAGCTCAGAGTCAAAGGTGACCGCTGCAGCAGACCAGCAACCAGTGTCATCAAATACATGTGTACCTTTTCATACTCTGTCTGAAAAAACAGTATCTGTGGCTTTAACTGATGATGAAGAAAAACAAAATATTCCAACATCTCTACCTAACATAGCAGGCATACCTCAAAACCAAACAAATATAGTTTCAGGTAGTTACACTAAAGAGGACAGACATGAAGTACAGCCATATTTCACAGAGCAGAAGCATTCATCCTTAGAGCAACCAAGATCTGTTTCCTCAGATCTTGTTTATGACACTGTAGCACACAAAAGTCAGCATTATTCCTGTGAACAGGATACACTTCATTCAGTGGAGTCGAAGTCCATTTTCCCCAGTTCTAATGAAAAGCAGAATCCAGATATTCCATCTCCTGGGCCAGCCAGCTGGCTGGCAGAAGTGAAAGCTCACTCAATTAGTCCTATACGAGCTAAAGAATTAGGCAAGCTTTCTCCAAATGAAGCTTCAGATTTTGGATCAAAACAATTCCCAGATGGAAATTTCACAGAAATTACAGTTCATGGCACTGCAGACAATAAACGTGATACATTTAGAGTTTCTGATTCTGAAACTGAAATTTCCTATGGACTGTTCTCAGAAACTGGTCACAGAACAGGAAAACATGATTTACGATATCCAGGAGCAGATAACCCAGGTCCAGACAAAGGTCCGGAGAGTGAAACTAGGTTTGGAAACCCTTCAAAAAGGAAAGTAGCACAACATCTGGAAGCAGACGAAATGTCTGCAGTGCCTGAGCACCTGAGAAGAGAAGAAGAAGAAATGAAACACATGAGCACTTTAGAAGACAGTCAGCACACTCCAGAACCCATTGAACAAAAAGATCTATTTAATATAATTTCAGAAGGTTATGAAATACTCAATATTCATGCTCCTACATATATTTCTTCTATTGATCAAGAAGAAAGTAAACACATGCCAGATAAACTAGAATACTTGGAAACAAATCCTTCACTTAAGAAAAAAATAGCTCAAGAGAGACATGGAGCTTCAGTTTCTGGAACAACAGAAATTTCTGGTATCTCAGTGTTGGGAATGTCTGAAAGCCATGAAGTGAAAGAATTGGTCAAAACTGATGATGCTGGGGAAACTGAAGAAATACAAGAAGAAAATCCAGTGTTGTCAGAAAGCAAAAATCACGCACTCTTGGATCCTGACAACGGTATATCTGAAATTGATTATTTTGAAAAATATACCTTGATTGATGACAAATCCCCAATTAAGCCACATTTTGAAAGACCAAGTTCATCTTTCCCTGTGAAAGAAGATCTTAATGAACCTGTGGAGCAAGCCACATCTTCCAAAGAAACTGCTGAAGAAGATATTTTGGAAGAGGAATTTGCCTTACTTGAGGATTTGGATGAAGTATTTTATGGAACCGTGAAAGGAGAAAGCAAAATGCAGTCTTACGTGGTTGCTCCAGAACCTTTTCCACTGCAGAAATCAGTTGACATTAGCAATAAAAAAGCTACAAGTGTAGAAGATGAACGGAAGTCACCAGGGACCCCACTATTTGATTCAGAAGAAGGAGTACTAGAACGATCTCTGTTGTTTCCTACAACTGTTGCTGCTGTTAATCCTGAGCTTCTAGAGGAGCCACCTGCTTTATCATTTTTATACAAGGATCTCTATGCAGAAGCAGTAGGAGAAAAGACAAAGGAGGAAACTCCTTCTGATGAAGAAAGTGGTAACTCTAATGCATCTTTTCCAAGCAGAAATTCAGACACAGATGATGGAACAGGAATTTATTTTGAAAAATACATTCTTAAAGATGAAATTCCAGGTAAAGTCTTAGAGCCTCAGAAGGATCAGATACCAGAAGTTGAATCTTTTAGTGGAGGAATTTCAGTTCCGAGTCCAGAGGAGAAATACAAGCAGAGGTCTGCTAGAACTGAGATTCTGCCAGAGAGAGAAACTGTGGAGAAAATCCACAGTGACATTAAAGCAACAGTTTGCAAACCAACGCATGCCATTCCTTTTGGAGGAAGAGTAATTGTTTCAGGTGCAAGAAGTGATGTCACTGAACAAACAGAAGAAAATGTTCCTGTGGAAACAACTGAGGAGTTACCAGAGCAAACAAGTCAACAAGATTATAGTCAAATTGTCGATTCTCCAGGAGCTGCACATAGAGAATCTACCAATAAGCAGGAAGAACACCATGAAATAACGGCAGTTCCTCGAGTGGAAAAATACGTTCCATATACTAGAACTCCTGTTGAAGACAGTGAAGATGATCAGTATACCCAGGAAATTCCTCATGTTCCTGCCACTCAGCAAAGGGAGAAGCCAGCCTTTCAAAGAGAAGAACAGCACCCTCATGTTTATGAAGACTTAGCTGAGTCAATGGACTATGATGTGATTACACAAGAAGAACTTTTGCAAGATGAAATATCGTCTGAATTCACACACGAGGAGCTATTATTTGAAGACAGGGACTCTTTTGAGCATATTGGGGATAGTTATGAATTTTTTAATGAGCCAGAGCAAAGAACACCTGTTGAACTTGAAGATTCAGGATTTGTAGTGATGTATCCTGAAAAATCAGTAGCAAACATTCCTGAAATTGAGAGTCCACAAAGAGAACTGAAGAAAGCGCAGACAGATACATACTGTTATCACTGCAAATGTCCAATATCTGCTATTGACAAGCTTTTTGGAGAACACAAAGACCATGAAGTGACAACCCTAGATGATGCTGCAACCAAGATGAAGGTAAGAATTAATTTGGATGGGGAAGGAAATACTGATCCTAATTTCTCTATGCTTCCTATGTAGTCAGTGGAAAGTCTTCAGAAAGCAGTTGAAGGATTATCATAATATCCATAAAATAAAAGCTATTCCTAAACACATGAGAGAAATCTAGAAGGGAAAATATCGTTAAGGTGTTCTGTAGAGTCCTAAGGTTGCTAAGCTGATATTCCTTTTTATTCAGAAATTTGAACGGTCATGCTTATGTGTAGTGGTTATCAGACTTTTAATCTTCTGGTCTTCCTACCTGTGCAAGTTTTTCTGTTCTGTGTGTGTAGAGTAAGAATTGGGAAGATGTTTCAAGGAAGAGAATTTTAGTAAGGGCATCTCACTTCATTTGACCAGGTACAGAAGCCTCAATAGGCAGGGGCCATTATCATCACAAAATGTTCCCCTGTCCAGTTATGTATTGGCTGCTTGGAGATATTAGACTAATTTTTCTGTTCTTTCCATTCATGTTTGCCTACCCTAATAGTATTTTAGCTCTGCTGCAAGTAAGAGTTTTACAACTCATATTTCTTTCCACTATTTTCAAGCTGTATTTCTCTAAAGAACAGATAGAAACATATCCAATTTCAGTAGAGTACACCTTTGATCTGAATAATAGTGAAAACGCTTTCATTCCTATGGAAGCTCATTCTTCACTTAATTACAGTTCTACATGAAAGGCCACACTTATGTGATTTTTCACTTTCCCATATCAGATTTTTAATGTACAATTATGAAGATATTCTGTTCTTGTTTACCAGCTGTTTAATCTCACTTCCGAAATGTGAAGTCTTTTTTCTGGCTCATGATCAGTTGCCTGTAATACAGATTTAGCAGAATTTCATTAACATTCCAGAAGAATTCACATATCTGTTATTATGTTATTTTTATAGATACATAATTTTATATTTTTATAAATAGATTCAAACATCAAAATTTGAAGACTATCTCAATGGTGTGCAGATGTATGGTGGAAGAGTTAGTTTGAATATATATCCATTCATGCTTGACATAGAAGTGACAATTAATCACCAGTAAGTCTCTAGCAAAGTCACAGACCTCAGCCATGTCTCATATACACTTGCATTGCAGCAAGTCAAATTAAGCCACAAATAAATGCCCCATGATATCACTCCCTGGCTGTGGGACACAGACATGAAGCCAGGATTAACTCTGGCCACGGCACAGGCTTGGCTTCACATGATTCAAGCACTCAGGTCTCAAGTTACTTTGAGATGGTATTTGTATGTTTCTTGTTACCTTCATATAATCACTGAGAAATACTGCGATAGCAAAATACTTGTTGCCTGAACTTTACTGTATGGATATGGCATCCCAGTTTTTTAAAAATGAGTTGTGGATGGCACCTGTTACATTTTATAGGTTATCTTGACAAACAGAACTTTGCATCTGAATACTGGTGATTGGCCTTTAATATTTATAAAGTCAGCTTTCAGATTTACAGTCCAACGTGACACATATAATTAATGGAAATTCATATGCTAGTTTTCAAACTGATTTGACTGCAGAAGTTTGCCATAGTAGAAAGCTGTTATCATGGGATTTGACCTGTTGACCTTCCTTTTAGATTTATACCAGTTATTTACAACTAAGTGTTTTATAAATTATAAATTTTACTTGAGCAGACAGGTAGTTTCTTTCAAGAATGGTCAAGAAGCATTAAGAAAAAGTTCTGAGTTGTTTCTGGTGCCTGTTGCCCCTTGGACTGCTTTTGTTTGCACATCTAATTCGAACAGTGATTTTGCTAGATTCTGGTTTGCAGGGAAATAAAATTCTAATTAAAAAACAAAATCATAGTGCTGAATAATCTGTCAGCCTCACAATTTTTTGTCATAATCTCCTTCTTCTGGGCTTTTATTCTCTGGAGGATACTCACGGGGCTCTAAGTATCTTCTGCTTCTAACAAAGCTACAATGGAATTTGTAGTGTTTGACAACTTGTAGAGACACTCAGCACCTTGTTGAGCTGAGATAACTTTTTTTGGATTGGAAACAGTTTTGTAGATGTTCCAGTTGCTATTTCTGCTCTCGCCTTTGCATCCAGGGAGATGCCTGAACTTAATTTAGCAATTGTTCCAATGGTGGCTTATGGCAAAGAAAAATATTCATTTCAATGTAATGAAAACTTTATAAAATAACGAAGTTAACAATACTTTTTAAATTTCAGGATCAATTAGGTGAATTACTAATTGCGCTGGAAAAAAAGTCAATGAAGATTGAAGAGTTTGTGGGTGATATCGAATCCCTGTTTAACTCTGTGGAGGTAAGTCTGGTGTTTTTTCACATTGATTTTCTTTCCCTCCACAATACTGCTTCTAAATTACGTTTGACTTTTTCATAGTGTCATTTTTTATGCTACAATGGGCTATTTCTCCAGTCCCCAAAATGACTTCTGCTGGAAGGAGCTGTGCTAAGGGAATAAAAGATTGCTTTTTTGCACATCACTGTGAAGTGTAATATGTGACTAGCAAGCACAGGAGGAAAAAGATTCCTTGATTTTAATTATGCTTATAAAAAGTTCACTATCTATATTTAGAGACCTGCGTTAAGCATCTAAATTCATTGCCCAATGGCTATACATTCTTAAGCCTTAAGGACTGTATTAACTTCAGTTGAAAGCATGAATTTTTAGCTATTTTGAAATCAGACTTTCTCTCCATGCTTAAATATAGAAATTTAATTTTAAGCATTCACATTAAAAAATATATCTGCCATTATTTTATATGTATTTCTCTAGAATTATTTGTCCCAAATGAGCTTGCTTACAGAAATAAAGTTCTCTTATTGTCAGGATGCCAGCAGTCTGGTGGATGAATCATGTCTGGGCATTGAGAATTTCTGTGTATTCATTAACTATTGTAATGTCAGTCTGCAGATCAATTTTCATCTGTTCTTCTTTTCCAGGAAAACTGTAAAAAAAATGCAGAGTTATTGGAAAAGCAGAATGAAGAGATGCTTAAGAAAATGGTAGCACAATATGATGAAAAATCAGAGAACTTTGAAGAAGTTAAGAGGATGAAAATGGAGTACCTTTATGAACAGATGGCTAACTTCCAGCAAACTGTTGATTCAGCAAAGGAAACTTTGGAGACTACAGTAAAGGAAATGGAAGAACTCAATGGATTTGTTATCCTAAATGTAAGTATAAATAGCATTCATACTCTAATTTTTATTATACTAGTCAGGAAAGAGCTTATAACTTACACAGTGCCTGAGGTGAGAAAGAGATATTTATGTTTCATTTTTTAAAGATCTCTAAATCCTGCAAACTCAGTTATTCCATCCTTGAAATGCCAGATCAGCTGCTTTTGTCATGTGAATAGAGAAATGCAAAGATGATGCATAGGAGGAAAACATGCCTTACAGTGTTAAAATAGTTCGTTTTGTTTTGTGAAGAGAAAGCTGAGAGAAATCTCAGTAATCTATCTAGAATTTACCACCAAGGAGCAAGAAATGTCATAGTAAGAGTTACTTCACTATAGGAACAAAAGGTGGAGAAATAAAGCATAACTGAGAATTAACCAAAGTGGAAGCAAAGTGGGCTCTTTTGATAGTTTTTGTTTGTTATTTATATGGGGAGACACGGGGAGTAGGTATGTATACAAATTATAGACACTGAGATAAACATTTACTACTGAAAGATTTCTAATCAGATGAGGTTTAGAAATGTGCATGTGACATTCCTGTCTGTAGTGGTCCTTTCAAGGTTTGAAAAACATCTTGTGTGAATCTGTGTGATTTGAGTTACCTGATGATACAGTTATCAGTCAGTCATCAGTTGGTTTCAGAGACTCTTGTAAGCCAATCATTAATGGCCTGTCCTCCAAGATTGTTCGCATGTTGCAAGAATTGTTCACAGGTCAGCTGTAGTACTTTCCCCTCTTTAGAACTGTATCAGAAGGTGATGGGATTTCTGTGACAAGAATCTTCTCCCATTGTAGAATTAGCCTATAGTTTGGAAGCTGTGGAAGTTATCATACGATGCAAGAAAATGAAAAATTAAAATTACTATTTGAAATTACTATACTATAGTAATTACTATATTGATGTAGGACAGGAACTTTTGTTTCTGAGACAGGAAATGTTAGGTGACGATTCATGGAATATGGGAGAAACTCTTACTCCACAGGTACAAATCTCACCCTACTTCTTGTAAACAGCAGTTATGAAGATTTCAGACAGAATTTGTATTTAAGTGTCATTAATGCAAAAGTTATTTTCTTGTGTAAAAGCTTTGATTTAGAAAAGTATTTGATTGTGCCCTGATCTTTAAACCTAGATATTGAATACTGACTCCTCAGGAGTTTTAAACCAGATATAGACTCTAGTAGCCTGCTGAGTGAGAGCTTTGAAGAGAAACACTCTTAAGGAAACAAATTCTCTGTGGGTGTGAATGAGCAGCATCCCAAACAACATCTAGTCAATAAAACCCTGTGTTTTTATCTCTGTGGAGAGTAGCAGAACTGTGGGGTGGATGGGGGGCTCTTCAACATTCTCAGGGTTTTGAAACTGTTAATATATTTCTTTTTTTTTTTTTTTTTTTTCTTAGTCATCTAAAGAACTGAACAAAAGGTACCTGACGTGTGGGTTAAGTGCACTGTAGTGAATACTAGGCTTAGACTGCTGGGTGTTTAATTTACTAGCTGCATTGCTAATGTTGGTAGTTATTTTATGAACCATGTAAATAATGAAACTAAGAGAAGGTTCTTACACCTGTTGCTGTAACTAACTAGCTCTTATGTGTTTTGTATGTGTTCTATAACACATCAGTTAAATGAGTACCATTTTAAATTGTCTACTCCATTTTAAATTTCAGGCATTGAGCACATGTTCCTTATAGTTACTGCTATATATATATATGAATATATATACCATTTTGACCATGTTTATATTTCTTAACATCAATCCTATGTGATATTTTACTACTGTGTTTCAGTAGATATGGGTACTATGACATATTCCTTGTGGGAGGCATTTTGGTGACCTCCATCCTTCATCAGACAAATGTTCAATCTAGTTCATATTCTCCCAGTACATTTTTCCAAGTTGAACTGAGTGTTTAGTCAGTCTCCAGGATTCCCCTTAACAAGCCCCCAGAATAAAGGAAATTTCACTTTGCCTGCTTCATTTACAGATACAACCACCACTGACCTTTCTGTGAGGCTGTGGCATTGCATGGTGCAAACATACCTTTGTCAGTGCTGCCTCAGTCATCACAGTGATACAAATGCTGACCTAGGTTGATGGACTGCAATGGAAAAATGACATAAGGGTTCCAGCTTATTGTCAAATTACAAACCCAGGAAAATGTGTGATAAGGATGAGCCGAACATTCCTTCACAGTTTCCATATATTTGTAGGATTAGGACTATAAATTTGGACTCTCCTGTTTTATGACAAAATGTGTTATTTTAGTTTTATATCAGCATTCAGGGTTTTTTTTCAAAGACTTGCTGCATACTAAGAGTTTGTTAACTTACACACTAAACTTGATGTTAATTCTGTTCTGTGCATGAGTTTGGTTATTATTTTAATTAATAATACCTGGCCTGCTGAAAATGTTGTGAAAAATCTATATAATAATGCATGCTTTTCTAAAGAAAATATATTTAATACTTGTTTTGCTTTGTGAAAATTATACATAGTTAAGTGCTACAGTGATTCTTCACTACCTCAGTGAAAAATGAAAAGGAGGAAGCTAAATTTCAATTGCTTTGAAAAAATGATCTTTCATCTCCTTCAGTTGTTTCTGTCTCAAAGTTAAAAATATTATTACTTTTTTTTCTTCTGATGAACTCAGCAAATGTAGGCTAATCAGGTGAAATCCATCTTCCTTCTTGTTTATTTTTGTTTTGTTTTGTTGGTTTGTTTATTTTCCACAAGCAAATGTTTAACCTTACATCTATGGGCCAGCTGCTGTAGTTCAGTGCTGACTGTAACCTTGTGCTACTGTGCCCAAAACCTGATGATCCTGGAAGTCGCACTATGAACTTCAAATCCTCTCATGCTCAGAGACTGTATACAGATATACTGTATATGCAGATTGTGTTTGTTCTCAGGATGTTTCTCATGTGAATTGTCAGTATGATCTAAATGTTCAAATTCAGAACAGCTTCTCCTTGCATGCAGTCCTCAGCTTAATGGGAAACTTAAAGAAAAGTACGTTGCATGGACATTGCTCCTGGCCCTTGGAAGCTACATGACACCACAAGGGATTTACATGGCTATGTTTTATTCTAAATAGGTTGCGTTCTGCAATGGATGCTACTCTTTCTTTAGAAAAGGTGCCCAGTACATTTTCACTGTTCGAGCACTATGCGGACAGCCCAGGAAAGAGCAACCAGGACTCTTTAAAACAAGTGGCTGGTAAGAATCTCTGAATGTCAGCTTTACAAAAGATAATGTTTTGGCAATACTTTGGAAATTTTAGAAAGCTAAAAACAGAACCAATTTGAGAAGTATAAATTTGCAAACCATATTATTAGCAATCAGAGTTGAATGTAAAATGAAGTCTAATTGTGCATGTTTGGCTTCTAGTAGGACATTAAGATGAGCAATGGGAAGAGAGCAATAATGGAGGATTCTTGCCTTTTTTAAAAGATCAGTATCTCAGACTAGCAGCATCTCTCTCTCTGTAAATCACATGAGGCTAAAGAAGTTGCTGTTCCCTTGTAGGCATAGATGGAAGTTGATCAAATGGTCTCCTAAGCATGCATCCTTTAAGAAGGATTCAGCTCCCAGTAGGGAGGAAAGCCAGGGGATGACTGATGGCCAAGGTCCCTGGGTTTATGCCATGTGAATGAAAGCACACTGAAAGCACACTGGAGCACCTCTCCTGTGAGGAAAGGTTGAGGGAACAGGGCTTGTTTAGCTTGGAGAAGAGAAGGCTCCAGGGAGACCTCATTGGGGCCTTCCAGAACTTGAAGGGAACATACAAACAGGAGGGGGAACACCTGTTTACATGGGACAGTGACAGGACAAGGGGGAATGGTTTTAAACTGAGACAGGGCAGGCTAAGGCTAGATACTAGGAGGAAGTTTTTCACGCTAAGGGTGGTGACACACTGGAACAGGTTGCCCAGAGAGACTGTGGGTGCCCCATCCCTGGAGGCATTCAAGACCAGGCTGGATGTGGCTCTGGACAGCCTGGTCTGGTGGCTGGCAACCCTGAACATAGAAAGGAGATTGGAACTACATGATCATTATGGTCCTTTTCAACCCAGGCCATTCTGTGATTCTATGAAACTTCCTCATATGTGGATATGAAAGGGGGGTGATAACTCTAGCTGGAATAAGCCTCTACTTCTGAGGACAGTGGTGAAAATTGCACATGATAAAGAAATTTATTCATCTCTACTTCATATTCTGTAAAAAACCTGCCCAAGTTGGCTTGCTCTGCCTGTACGTACATTCATAGAAATTATCCAGATCTAGAGAACTACTAATGACAATCTTTCTCTCTTAATGGAGTCAAAGTAACTCCATAGTGACTTTCTAAAGAGCAGGGTTCTTCTGAGAGATCATGTCTCACTGTCCTGCTTCGTGACCTCCTTCTCTGTCACATGCACCACTGCTGTCACAGTCACTTTATGGCTATTCAGATGAAGGCTTTTTCTTATGTTTTGCCCCTGAGCAGTGCAACTAGAACACCAGTGCCCATATGGTGCTTTGTTTCCTTGATGGATTGTCAGATGGGATGCTGGAGAAGTGCAGTCTTGTTCAGACTCTCCTGTATCTAGTAGGAGATGACTGCACTCAGCTATGCCACTGTGGCTAGTCTTCCTCCTGCACATAGTCACTTTTATTTAGTAGAGACACTGAATATCTCTCAGACCTTAACTTCCTTGTCACACTTGTGAATTTGTCTAAGAGATTCAAAATTTCTCAGGTGAGATTAGACTTGCATTTCTTCATGCAATATTATCTCAGGCTCATTTACTTTCAAAAACAGATTAAAATGCATGGAGTTTTAATCCACTCTTGGCCACTGTTGATTTAGTAGTATAAATGTGCAATATACCACCATTTAGTTCCTAAACTCCCTTTCACAATTCCCTGCATACAACCATACTTGCCTCCTGGGTCGTTACCTACTGTCGAGGTCATATGGGAGAATGGACTCATTTTTTCATGCCATACTTCCATCTCCCATGAGTCACTCCCAGTGTGTTTTTCCCAGATTGCTGAGATCTGCTGTGTAGTTTTATCTTCATTCACTACTGTGCTTACTGAACACCAAATGGCTCCAGACCAGGTCTGCTTTTACTGACTGGAAATGAAAGACTGTCAACCAGCAAGTGACTTTAAAAGCTCTTCATCTTACATGCTTCATACTCTTTTTTTCCTTTCTAAAATTTCTGTTTTTCATCCTTCACTTCAACCACCAAATATCTCTGTTCCCACTGTGATTTTTTATTTTTATTTTTATTTTTATTTTTATTTTTATTTTTATTTTTATTTTTATTTTTATTTTTATTTTTATTTTTATTTTTATTTTTATTTTTATTTTTATTTTTATTTTTTTTGTGAGCAGTGGACTAAATGCATATTTTTTTCATGATTATGCCTTTCCTGAAGGAAAATAGAAATAAGTGCCTCTGTGAAACTAAATTTTGAATTGAAAAATCTATGTACATCATTTATCAAATAGCAGAGGCAAATGTCAGACATTCAGAATTTGTTTTGATTTAATCCATTTGATGAAATAGATGTGAATTTGTCATGCTTCTTCAATCCACATATTTTTTCCTTCAGAAATAACAGTCTTCTACTAAGCAAATACAAGGAACTTTATTTTCATCACTACAGAAAAATCCTTCCTTCAAAATACCATCCGTTTTCAAATACTCCACATTAATTAATGAAAAGTCCTCTTCCCTCAAATTCTTCCTCCTTTCATGTAAGCCAGCCATTAACAAATGTGTAATCGTAAAGAAGACCCAGCATCATGCCCTCATGCACACTAAAGCACAAGTTCTGTCACAAGAGGAGCTACAATAATTTCAAAATAATATATATCTATATATACATATATAATGATTTCAGAAGCCTACCAGGTCCTGCCCATTTATACCAAAAGTTGAGGACCTTTGATTACGGTAACAATCATCTGTTAAAATCACATAGAAATGTAACCCCTCTCCTTCTTCAAGATCAGAAAGCAAAGGAAAAAAAATATTTCCCACTGCACAGGAAAGGTGTGAATATCTATTAAGCATTTTGGATTATTATCTTCTGTGTTATGAACCATGGAGATCAGGTGGCATGAAGAAGTTTGCTTACAGCACAGCACTTCAGCAGAAATTAAACAGATCAGAAAATGTCCCATTTTTCTGTTGAAAAATATAACTTAGTATAACTTGTGGTGCATGTAGCTCTTTTGTTTGATCAAAATTCATTTTAAAAAGAACCAGCATTTTGATAATGCAGAAATATTCTATTTCCACAGAGAATAGTCCAACTTTTTGCTTTGAAATTACTTCCTTTCAGAAGTTTATCTCTTATTATGCAGAAATAAATTAGAAATCAAATGTTTTTCAATGCTACTAAATTTTGATATGTAACCTTTTTTTTTTTTCCTTGTTTCTTTTTCCTTTTTTTTTCTTTTTCCTTTCTTTCTTTTTTCTCTTTTTTCTTTTTTCTTATTTCTTTTCTTTTTTCTTTTTTCTTTTCCAGAAGCTTCATTCAATAAACTAGCTTCTCCCTGGGTTTGGCATAATAACCAATTTTGCAATTGTGGGGTTTCTGTGATCATAGTAGTTTCTAGGCAACTTGACAGGAAAAGAAGCTGTTTTTCCCACTGGGTCCACTGAAAGGCAGTCCTTTCCTAAAGATGATCAATTTTTAAATTGACCAACCAGATGCAGTCAAAAGACAAAATGGGGACAGTTTTAGCAATGAAAAGGTTATTTTTTTTCAGTGGGAAGCAGATGTAATCCTACTGTACTGTTAGCTCTCTGCATAAATCATAAGGAAACAAACAGCATCTGCATTTGCCTTGTTCATGCCACAGGGGATCATCATCATTACTGTGAAGATAACTGAGAAAAAGCAAAAGCTTTTTTGCTGAGATTCTAACGGAATTCATGCAGAATATGGAAATTTACTGGGTGAAGAAAGAGATCAATGTATTTTTGTTCCCTGCAATTACATTCACAATGAACATGTTCTAGAGGGGGGGGGGGGGGGGGGGGGGAGTGGGGGGAGGAGGCTGCTTCCTTCTTTCCCATCCCTCCCTGTTAAGCCATAATCTTAGAGAGTAATAATATCTCAGCAGAGATGGATCTGTGCAGATCAGCAGCAGACAAAGTTTATATGAAATCTGGGGAACTTTGGAAGTCTTTGAGGCACCCTCTGTGAGGGATCACAGAATCATGGAATTGTAGGGCTTGGGAAAGGACCTCTGGAGATCATCTACTCAGTGGGTCATATAGGGAAGTGTCCAGGTGAGTTCTGAATAACTCCAGAGAGGTAGATTCCACAGTCTCTCTGGTTGACCTGTTCCAGTGCTCTGTCACCCTTGAAGTAAAAACAATTTTTTCCTCATGCTCATATGGAACATGCCATGTTCCCGCTCGTACCCCTTGTTCTCTTGCTGGGCACCACCAAAACAAGCCTGGCCTCACCCACTTGACATTCACCCTTTAGATACTTATAAGGGTTGTCAAGATCCTCTCTCAGCAATTCTGTCTGTCTTATGAGGTTTGAAAAACATGGCTAAGCAAAACTCATGCTCACTGGCTCACCAAGGATCTGGGACTAGGTGAAATGACCATACCCGGGAGGATCACCCAGCTGTGTACCTGCAGTATGAGTCCACCTCTGAGCAGATAGTTTCAGGGAGCTTCTCAGGCTTTGAGTGCACTATGTCTGAATCTTCCTTTTCCTAAAAGCTCATACACATTGTTGCCAGTCTGACAATGTATTTGAGATGCTGCTTAAATCCCTCCATGATGTAGAAGCTCCTTTCACCTACACAACCTTCTGGGATCAATTACATCTCTCTCTGGAGGCTGCCATCTTCTGCAAGCTCCCTCTTCCCATCAGCAAGCTACCCTGTGCTGTTTGCTACAAACAAGTGCTTTCAGTCTCCAATTTCACACACATTCTTCCTTTAAGGTTTTTGTTCCTCTGATAAAATGTATTGAAAAAGGTATTTGTCCAGGGGAGCCTGCACTGAAGTCCAGGCCCATTCTGCTCCATGTGAGAAGATGACCTCAAATTACTGGGTATCCCTTGGACTCCTGTGCCTTGAAGTGGAGTGCAGAGCTGGACTGTAGCTGGAGGGCCCATGACTGGAAGGAACAGGTCTCCTGGAGAAAGAAAAGGCATTCTTGCTACCACTGGGGTTTTGTGACAGTTCTACTTGTCCAAGCCTGGGAGGCAGCATGCTGCTCTCCTCGGCCTGTGGAAGCTAGAAATGAGCAGCCACACATTTGACCATCTGTGTAATGGTCCTGTAGGCAGGGACTCAGAGCTGTGCAGGATGTTTGCACATGCTTTAGTCTGGGTTTAGCTGGTCCCATTTAGTTAATTCACCTGAAAATACAGGATTGTGAATAACAACTGAGGATTCTCCATTCAGTCCCACAGACACCAACCTTAATACCTCAGGAGCCAAATTCAGCTACCAGCACCTCCATTGCTGTCTACTGGACTGTGAATGAAGGGGACGCCATTGACTGCTTCCAGGTGTATTGTATGGAGGAGCTTCAAGCCAGCAAAGATGAGGGAGGTGCGTAAGCTCTTGCCTTCATGACAGCAGCAGCCCTTTCTCCAATGATCTCATGTCAGCACAGGGGAGGCTGAGCTACAGGGGTGGGTGCAGGATGGAGTGGTAAAATCCTCCACTGGACAGGTAACAGTAGAGTAGAGCAGGAAATAGATGACAATCCGTATTTTCTCATTCATCCTTCAAAATACAAGATAATTACTGTGGTCTGCAAAGTGCAGAATAGCTGCTTGTAGAGAAGCAGCAACGTCCTTATTTAGATGCTTTTATAAAGCAGTCTGACTTTCAGATAGGCTGTGTCCCTGCTATTCCTTTGATACTAATGGAGAGAACAGATAGAGCTTGCAAAATGATATGCCCGGTTGGGTTTGTAGAGGCTCAAAATTTATCCTAATTTTAAAAATGACAGGAAAAGGTCATTAGTATTTCCACAGTTCTTCCATATATTCCAGACATTTATTTATTTATTTATTTATTTCAAAATGACATTAACAATTTTGTATGTTAAGCATGGAAACTGAGAAAAGAGGATACAAATGCTCATTCATCAAAATTCTCAGGCTGATGGCTGAGTCAATTAGAACATGCACATGTTTGTGTGCACACAAATGGATGCATGGGATATAAATTCAATTATAAAAAATAGCTGTTCCTAGAGAAATCAAACCAAAGTTGAAAACTGTTCAATGTGTGTCCCAAACTGCAGACTACTCCACAGTAAGACTGAAAGTCGAAAGTTCCCATTACCACTGATGACGTTAAAGTGCACCCAAGAGTATGTCAAAAACTTTCTGTTAGAACTGAGACAGAGCAACTACTGACTTTTTGGCTAGTAGCAACATTTTAATATACTATTTCTTACATCTTAGATGAGAGGAGTTATTACAGGCCCTACGAGAGATGTATGTAGGTGTAACAGTCTGTGTGTGTTTCTCCTAGCTTTGGTGGAAGAATACAGAGTGACAGTGAAGGAGAGCCACTGCATTTTGGAGGACCTGGAGCCGGATCGCAGTTATAGCGTGTGGGTCATGGCTGTGAACTGTACAGGATGTAGCTTACCTAGTGAAAAATCCATTTTTAAAACAGGTATGTACATAATTTTGTATTTGATTACTGTAAGCTTCAGGTTCTTAAATAAATTTTAGCCCATATTGTTACCAAAGCAGAGAAAGCTGTTTCATTCAGTCCATCTGTCAGACAGCAGGCAACTCGCGATCATTTCCCTTTTTGCTAAAGGATGACAACATAATTGCTTCTGAGAGGAAATTTGAAAGTATTGAGATCTGAAGCTGTTTCTAATCACAGGCCCTGTGACTGGGGCATCAGAGCAACACATTACAAATTTCTCTTCTGAGTGCACTGCAGTGCTCCAGGGCAACTCTGGGAAAGCCACCCTGCTGCTTTGCCACTGCATCTCCTATGAAAAATGGAGGTAATAGCTACATTTTTTTATTTTTATTTTTTTGCCTCTCCACCATCCTCCCAAATACATCTATGTTGCATTGATTAAATGATTAACTTTTCAGAGGGAGGCATGCTTTACATGCTTACAAGCCACATCTAGCTCAGTGGCACACAAATCTCAGGTGTGGCTGAGAGGTTTTGCTGTCATTTGAGTAGTGTAAATTAGGATGAGTAATTAGATGAGTATTGTTTATGAGCTTCATTTGACTGATTAATTTTTCTGAGTTCCAAATTCCTAAATAATTTGTTTTGACAAAACTATTGCTTCTTGAATTACAAACAAAACATAGCATCTTTTGTTCTGGACCTTACCTGAGATGCTCATGCCAGATGAATTTTCTAGTGTTACTGGCTAAAAATTCTGTTGTAGCATTTACAAAATACAGGCAAGGGTATCTAACAATTTCATAATGCAACTGTGCAACACTGAGTGTATTGTTGAAATCACTTGGCAGCAACCTTAGCTTCAAGCCACCTGCTTAATCCATTAGACATCAAATTTGTTGACAGTTCTTGATACTCAATTTGCCTTTCATATTTTTAGTTAAGATGATTTTCCAAAGAATTTAATGTAGAAAATCAAATTTTAACGATGTAATTGTGATCACTGTGCAAAATTCCTGTGAAATGATCAAATAATAACGAATGATTACTAATAAGTCAATTTTTATTGAGAAGTGTATTTCCCTTTTGGTGTCAACTCCTCCTACTTTTCCCCCAGGTTCAAATTTTCTGAACAAGTTCATATCATCAAGTCACTGATGACTTACTTTGGCCTGTTTTTCTAGGAAAACAAATAAATTAGGTCAAATAAAGGCTCATTAAACACCTTCCCTCAAGCCGAGGTGATATCCCTCTGGTGTGCACTGAGCCTCAAGCAGGCTTATGGAGATACCACTGAGCACTAAGTGGTGCTGGATCCCATTTACATCAACATGAACAGAAACAAGAATTTCAAAAGTTTATTTTAAGTAAATCAGTTTAAATGTTGGCACAATAAATCTATGCGCTGGTTTATGCAGTTACGGGAACATCCATATTGAAGATGGATTAAAGCTGTACTTCTCCAGGGCTTTCCCATCAGGGTTGCCCCTGTGTAGCTGTGGGGAAGGCATGTGGGTGCTGCATCATCCCCTCAGCACCTCCAGTCTCCCGCTTCTCTACCTCCCAAACTCACTCTTGTCCTCCTGGAGAACACAGTTTCCTAGCCATATTTCCTGTGACAGAATGAAGCAGAGGGTAGTAAATGTCAGCCTTCCACCTGTCTGTCCCCAAGAGACATCCAGATGAATCTTCTGCAGTCCTAAAGAAAAAAGAGTAAATGCACTTCCTTTTGTCATTCAAAACCTACCTCCTATTTCTCCTGTATCTGAGAAGCAGAATAAGCATTTACTCATTTCTACTGTTTGTCTCTTGGAAGACTTCTCAAGAAAGTATGAGAATATTACCAGGAAGTCAGCTATATGTTCTAATTAGTGCAGTAGCAACAGGTAATTTGTGAGAAAACCATAGAAGCACAGTAACAACTCTTCCTGTCCTTCTGACTCCAACTGCTCTTTAGATAGATAATTTCAAACAAACAAACAAAGAAACACAACAGTTAAGTCTTGTGATGTATTGTTTGTACATCCATTAATGTGGGTATGTGTTTCCTTATCTGAATGTGGATATTTTTGGATTTAGCTATTCATTTGTCATTCTCTAGCAACAGATAGCTTTAAAAACAGAAAATAATCACGTATATCAGAAGAGAATTAAAGGACTATTGCCAAGGGAAATGCACAGATTTGTTACCAGATAAAAATCTATCCCACATATTCTTTGCTCTGGTGAATACCTAGATTAGCTGTTCCTGTAGTAAAGCATCAAGTACACCTTAACCTGAAATCTGATTTTCACTAAACAAAGAAATCACTATGTGCTTCTGTTTTATTCTTCTTTCATTTTTTAATAATAACAAATTATTCTTGTTTCAAAACAGAACGCATCTTGCATATTGGTTGAAGCTCTGTAAGACTACCTAGTCATAAAATTGACTTTTTCCTATTCTTTACCTAGACCTTCTATTTGAGGCTTGATTTCTTTAAAAGCTTAACAACTTTTTATGACATGTTTAAAAATAAATTTTGTTTTAATGATTGGTGTGAAGGCTGTTTATGAAAGTGAACAGCAGATCGCAATGTTCATTTATGTTGCTCTTCCCTGGAAAGAGATAGAGTAGATGAATACAATGAAACCATTTTAAGCCTGTGATGCTGGATGTGCTATTTCACAGAATAGCTTTTGATTACTTGCATTCAGTGCACTGCTTTACATTCAGTTTTCTATTTTGCAGTTGGGCCTGCAGTTCTTAAAGTGAGGCTCTAAAAAAGAGAAATTACAGGACTAAATTTTAGCATCCGCATTGCAAAAATAACACCACATAATGGTGGCGTTAATAGCAGAAACTCATCATTTTCCTCTCAGTTCTACAGCAGCATATTTTTTACTGATGCAGTTCATGCAGGAACTGGTGAGAGCAGGACTGAGGTAGCCTGGACAGAGCTATACACAGTACTGCCTTGGTGCTCTGCTTCATAAAGAAGGGTGGAAATGAGGAATGTATGTTCAAGAAAAGGCATAGAAATCTACTTGGACATTTTAAGGATGTGCAGAAATGAACAAATATTCACAGTGGCTTTGCCAGCATGTTCCCCCTGCACTCCTCTTTGTAAGGTAACTCTTTGCTGTTGAAAGATGAATAAGCTGCAGATCATTGCAGGACAAGCTAAGCCATCTATTTGTGCTTCTTGAGGGGAGGTGACTCTTCCTTTCCTTCTAAGTATCTCCTACCAGCTTCTGGTGAAGTACAGCTAATGTGTTCCTGTGTCTCCAGCACCTGCCATCCCCACCATCAAGGCTGAAGACTGCACAGTGTGTTGGGACACAGCCACCATCCGCTGGCAGGTTGCCTCAGCAGCAGCAGAGTCCTTCACCCTGGAGTACTGCAGACAGCATTCACCAGAAGGAGAGGGTCTCAGGTCAGTGCCACAGTTGCAAAATGTTGGTATATTGGATTAGGCAGATGTTAATGAGTGCTCCCCAGACTACCAGTCTTAGACAAGAGATTAGTCTCTCTTCTGCAAGAAAGAAATAAGCTTCTGCATGGTGAGGATCTTAGAGGCTGGATACAAATCCGTGAGATTAGGCTGAAAGATATAAAAATACTTCCTTTTCATTCTGCTTAACCGAGCACTCCCACTCATTTGGGGCCAAAACCCTGGAGACATTGTACTTCCTGCAATCAACCAGAAGTTGCAGGACTGTGATGACTGGGGAAACAATCACTCCCACTCAGCTGTGATGGCCCCAGGCAGGGCAGGAAAGCAGCTGAGCTCTGCAGGAGGGAGTGGGATGAAGGGGTTCAGTTCAATTTGCTCTCTGCTGTGTGGGGTACAAAATGGGAGCCAGCTGGGGACGCAGAAACTGGTGCCCCAGTAAAGTTGATGACCTATCTGCACACATGCAGATTCCTCCTAAAGTACAGCTGAGGCCACTGCTGTCCTGACTTACATGTGTGTGCCTGCAATCCACTGTGCAAGTGTGCCAAGTAAGTCTGCAGCAACCCAAAGAACAGCTTGGAAATAGGGGATTGCATGTGCTTATTCCAGACCTTCTCTGTTTCCTCATATACTACATCTGAGCTACAGAAAGAGTGAGAAGAGACAAAGACAACACAAGACAGTGAAACCATGGAGTGTGTTGAAATGCACAGAAAATTATATGGTAGTTTGTATGTCTTTTGATTGGTTTTGTTCTTTTTTTAAACAATGGCAACAACACTTCAACAAACTACAGTTGCTGATGTAGAGAGTGGAACCCTATGAAACAGCTTCAAGCCAGCTAATTTTGCCTGTCTTTCACTCCCTGGTCCTTTCACATCACATCCCTGAGGTTTTTTCATTTGGGCTAGCTTACATGGATGTGTGACAGGTAGGGAAAAACTATGTTCCTTGCAGTCAAATTTAGTTAAGTGGACTAAAGAGTTCACAGGTTTCTAGTAGTCAGGTAAGACAGAGCAATTGAGTGTGCTTTGTTGTTCACAAAAGTAGGCCAATAACTGATAGAAAAAAAACTTCTGCAAGGTTGATAGACCCTGTTTTACCCAACACCAGCATGCTGTTAATGCTAGCAGGAGGAGGAGGGGTGGACTCACACAGCTTTCCTGCTCTTTGGGAAAGCAGCCATGACCTGTTCTGATTTATACATATTTCATGAGGCCATCAGGACACTGTCAAACTGCCAAAGTCTCTGTTGGTCAGGAGTAATGTAGCTGCTCCCAAAACCTGGGCTATATGTTTGCCCTTGAGTTTCATTGCTGTTAACTGGAATTGCCTCTTTTTCTCAAAAAAAAAAAAAAAAAAAAAAAAAAAAAAAAAAAAAAAAAACAGCTTGTGTGCCCATTTCTGTAATCTATGATTGAGACGTCGTTAGCACCAAGCATTTTGTTAGTGTGGAGTTAATTGTGGCAACAAGCTGCCAGAACTGACCCATTCCCCTTTTCAAATAAACTATGCAAAATCAAAGATGTTTATAATTATACTGAGTCACATTTGACTTTTTGGCCTTTATGTGGGCAGAAGCTGTCCTTTCACTGTGACACATGAAAAATTCACGGAAGATAAAATCAAGACTTTTCTCTGAATTGCTGCAGTTGAAACATCTGTATTTGTTGAAGTGCTTTGACCTTTCAGTGCCAAAGACCACCTTTTAACCACATATTTTCTCTCAAAGCAATAGCTTTCTTTATTTTTTTTAAAACAGCCCCTCTGAGATTAACCTAGGAAGCTTCTGTAATAGTGCAGCACATTTCAAGGATGGAGAATTCCTTTCTTTTAAAAAATGTCTACTTTTTTTATGTGTGTGTAAAGCCAGGGGAAAAGGAGCCCACTGGTAGATGGGGCATATTACCTGTATTGCTCCCATTTAATGCCCCTGAGGTTCAAATCAGGACTAGAAATTAATTCCTTATGCAGCTGATGAGATTGAAAAATAGCTCCAGGTGGTGAGTCAGATCTTAAATTGTCTGAGTTGCCTTCTGGAAGTACATGTAAGGGTATTTGTGTTACCACGTACCTGTATTAGGTGGAATAAAGTTCTCTCTTTAATGCCCACATAGGAGCATTTGGGCCTGAAAACACTGTCGTTTCTTTTTACTATCTTCCTTGAAAGCTCAGAGTATGTCCTTCACAGGTTTCCTGAGCAACGCTCATCTTGGGGACCAGCCAAACACAAAGGCTTTTGACAGGCAGCCTGTGTCTCTCATCAGTCCCTTAGCTGTGCAATTCCCTAGTGCCCATGTGGGTGTTCAAACGCACTTCCCAGCAGCCCTGGAAAATTCATATAGCACCTCTTGAGTGCACAGTAGGAAAGCAGAGGTGAGGGAAGGGCATGTAGAGAAGGTGTGTGCAATAATAATCAGCCATCTCACAAAGTTTGCCATCTGCAGTCCCAGCCTGAGTGGCTGCTTTCACACATGCCATTCTGGAAACTTATGCAAAGTAAGGGATACTGCCAAGAGTGGAATGGGCAGGGTGAAATGCCCCCACAAAAAGCTGAAGGTGTTTGTGAGTCCCTGCGGGATTTGCACATAAGGCATTAGAAGTGCTGGTAGCTGCTTACCTCCTGTGTAAACCTTGGGGAAGAAGGTCAGCAAGCAGCCGAAGGATGGAGTGTTTGGTACAGTACAGTCCTAGTTGGGCTAAAGATTGTAGGAATAAGCAGGAAACAATTCAGCACAGAATCTCAAAGGCCACAATGCTCAGAGTGAGACCATTTATTTCACTAACTTTGAAATTAATATTCAAGTTCATATCTGCCAGTATGGTAATGATTGCTAAGAACTTGTTAAACATATATGACTGTACCTTTTGACTCTCCACTTAAAGCATGTTAAATGTCACCCCAGGGATGGAAAGAGAAATAGGATTTAGAATGTGAGGAAGGACAGAGAGGAAGAGAAAGGAAGAAAGACTGAGGAACAGAGATGGGATGGGCATGGGGATGAGAATGAGGTGGGAATTCCCACCATGGGGTGGGAATCTGCCTTACTCTTCTTTCACCAGGAGAGAACTTTGGTGAACATTGCACCTCATCTTTGGGTGAAGAAAATAGCCAGGCTGGCATGCATCGTGCTGGCGCTATCATTGCATGAGGACTGCTCTGAAAGCACTGCCTCCTATTTTATTATGTTGGCCCACAATATCAGAGGTGGGTGTTGGTTGTTTGGCAGTAGAGGTGAAATTTTCCCACCAGCATTCCATTACATCTTGTTGCCATGTACCAGATGGCTGCAGAGGGGCAGTCTGACACGATGGCATCTGACATGATAGAAATGTGTATGAAATGAAAGTGTATCATTGAATTTCTCCATGCTGAAAAAGTGGCATTCATGGATCATAGAATCATAGAACAGTTTGAGTTGGAAGGAACCTATAAGATCACCTAGTTCCAACCCCCTGCTATATATAGGCGTTGTGAAGTTGTGTTGGTTACCACCAGTCACCTCACCTTTATTTTGCATGCACCTTAGCAGAGCCTTCAGGAGGATCTGCTCCATGATCTTGCCAGGCACAGAGGTGAGACTGACTGGGCAATAGTTCCTTGGATCTTTTTTTTTCCCTTCTTGAAAATGTGGGTTATATTTCTCATTTTCCAATCAGTGGGAACTTCACCAGACTGCCATGACCTTTCAAATATGATGGATAGTGGCTTGTCAGCTTCATCATGGGAAAGATGAACTCAGTAGGCAACACTCTTTTTGCATCACCACCATCATAGCAGCTGTGAAGCAGTTCGTTGCTTCTGCTGGAGCAGACTTTTTACGAGCATGGCTTGCAGGCTCTTGTTCATCACCAGCAGAAATACATAGTTAATTGTGAGTATACTAGAACACAGTGTTTTGAAGCTGTGAATTTGCTCCATCTAATAGTGTTATTCTGCTCTTTGTTGCAATTTCCACAGAAATAAATAGGAGGCATTACTTTTGAAGCAACCTTCATGTATTATCACTACTGTGGCTGGTCATTCATTATTGTCAATCTTGAGTCTGTTATATCTGTCATTTCTGTAAATCATCTATCTATGTATCTATCTATCTATGTATCTATCTATGTATCTATCTATCTATCTATCTATCTATCTATCTATCTATCTATCTATCTATCTATCTATCTATATTTAACATTTGTGAAACTGTTCACTGAAAGTCCTGAGAGTCTGAAACAGCCAGGCATTTGTGAACCTGTTCAATGAAAACCCATGTAGGAGGGCAAGTCAAAAATATACTCTTAGTACAACATGAGCCTGGACTGAGCAAGTGCTCTGTAGCATTCTGTGTGTTCTTTATCAGTTCCAGTCCCTCAAAGAGAGAACTTCAGGAACCTCTAGGAATCTTCATGAAATATTTTCTTCTAAACAACATCAAAAAATCGAGGTTTTCCCTCTGTGTGTTTTCTTTTCCAACTTATCACATGAGGAATATGACATTATATACAATGCTTTTAGATCTTCTGCAACCACGACTCTGTGGCCTACTTCTGGGGTTTCAAAGCTCCTGTTTGATACTCTTTTCCAGAATTCTTAACTGGCTTTGAAATGTTTCTTTCAGTTTCCAGAGCACTGCTATTTTCTTGCCATTCAGATTCTTTGTGTTAAGAAGTCAATGGAGGTGTGGGTGGAAGATGGAAAGCTGTGAAGTGTAGTCCAGGGACTAGATGTGTGGGCTGTTCAGAGGAAAGCCATGTATCACGTTAGGAGAAATCTCTAAGACTTTGGGAGGCAGAAATCATTATGGTATGCAGATAGTTCATAAAAGTGGAAGTGAATGGGTGTCATCCTCTCCATTAATGTGATACTGACACCACTAGTGACTGAAATTTTCTGCCCGCTCAAAGAACAGGTCTAACACGGGAAGCAGGATAGCATACTTCCCTCTGATAGCTTTGCTATCAGATTGTCCAGCCATCTAGGGAAGCAGTTGTGTAGAAAATAGGGAATCTTCCTCCTCTATGCTTGTTCTGAGTTCGCCATCTAAGGTAGCAATGAAGACTATTGCAAGTAGTGCTTTGGTGATCTAAACCAGCCCTGTGACAGCTAGAGCAGGAAAGGAGGAAAGGAAATGAAGAATGCAGCACAGCTGGATGGAATTCGGGACAATTTACTCTTTATATTTAGCTTCACAGACTCTTTGTTTGTTTATTTGTTTGTTAGTTTTGCATTCATGGTGCAGCCCTTCTGTGTGCTTCTGCACTTTTTGTCAGAAGCCCACATGCTTTCAGCTCTAGCTTGGCATCAGAGGTACCAGCACAGGTCTGGAGGTGCTGTTTCAGTGGGATGCTGGGGGCGGGAATGACAATTACAACACAGAGGGCGTTCTGAATCACTACCAGGCTTATCATTTTCTGGGTTCATGCAGTATTAAAAAAACATTCTCTAGATGTGATGTTCTTGAAATAAATGAGGATGGTGACCAGAGAAACATGCAACAAAACACAGCATCAGATTTCACTAGAAACAGGGAAATCACAAATTTAACAGACAGTTAGTTGCTGCTATAACATTGCTTGGCAATTTGAAGGTTGAGAGACACATAAGTCCTTTCTGCTCTGTGTTGAATAGCCCATACCACAAATGTGGAGCCTGAATTTTGAGACTTTTTTTTATTTTTATTTTTTTCTTATAAATGGAGAGATTAAGAAGAGAAGCATAAAATATTTAACTTAAAATATTTATTGAATTTCTAGATCTTGAAGTTTGTATCATGATGCCAGGAGACTGTGGGGACAGTACAAATGATAAAACATTTCTGCTAAAGGACAGAGTACATCATGCCTTAACAATAAGACTACTGCATTTCCAATCACCCTTAATTAGGAAGTTGTACATATGTGGGAAATACATAGGACAAAATAAAAAGTTGCCTTTACATTTCTCTTGCATGATCAAAACTATGTGCTTCAATATTATTGGCAGTCTCAAGGAAGATCTAGCTGCACTGCTTCTTACAGGAGCTCTGAAATGAAGTGGCTTTTCCCCAGCATAGTCAGAATATTAGAAATGCACTTTCCCTTCCCTTCTCCCCCACACCTGTTTTCTATCGTTATAAGCTGGACAGCAATCATACCTTCATCTTTTTTTTTTTTTTTTTTTTTTTTTTTTTTTTTTTTTTTTACTGACTGCGTGGTTCTGAAACAAGACAAACAGCAATTGCTCAGAACCTGGGAAGACCTCAGTATTCATGCTTGTCCCCCCACACCCTGTCCTCTTATCCTCTGTTCAGAGACAGTAGAGTAACACCTATTTCGTCTTTGCCCTCAGACACTCATCATCTTGGAGCTGGCTAACCCTTGAAGATGGAAGTCTTTCTTCCTTGCTCATTGTAATTCATAGTTGGCAGCAGCAGGTCTATTTCTTAAGCTGTAATTGTAGCTAACATGATGGGCTCTTATTCCTAGGCAGATTAAGGCTGGCTAAAAAAAGATTATCAAGTAGAGAATGCTATTCAGAAATCTGATCGCTGTTTTACTAACCAGAGATATATAAAGATCAGTTCATAAAGATAAGGACTAGGTACTTCTTTCTCGCTGTTACAGCTTTTAGATTTAAATGTGCAAGCAAATCTTCTTTGAAGAATTTCAAATTTGAAAGAGACTGTGGTCTGAACTTTGTTTGTTGACTCTATTCTGCAATCAACTGGACCCCAAATCTTCTCTTACATTGCAGCAATTCTAGCATTAATGTAGTATATTCTGCAAAGACAGCAAGGCCCAGTGCTGACTATGCAAGAGCCTTGAATGGTTTGAAATTCTTTCAAACTGAAAAGATCACAGGAACACCCACTGCTTTTTCTGTGTTTTCAATCATTTCTGATGTCACCTGTCAGTACAAAATACTTGTTATGGACTAATGAAGTTGATGCAACAGCCTTTCCCTGGGCACTATCCTCCTAGACATAGAGGTCTGTGTGGTTTTAACAGGAATATGCTGTATGTAGGGCTGTGGGATTTTATCTTAGTCTGATAAATTCAGCAGAGGCATGTGAAAAATCCTAATGGATGAGCACTGATTATTTTTCAGATTGTACTGCTCTCTGCTGGGACATGTGGGGAAAAACATTCACTACAAGCGAATTGCAAAGATCTTACCTGACAGCTGGCTTGCCTGCTGTACCTCCTCTAGGTTTACAGTAATTAGTGGTGGAAAAGGTGATTTGTTGAATCTAGCTCCCCACGTTGACACGATCTGCAGGAGGGTGCCTATCATCCTGGGCTCCAACTCTAACCCTGCTTGGAAAGGAAGACAAAACCTGCTGTTTGTGAATTTGCTGGAGTGCAGATTGACTCCTCTGGATTCACTTCATCTTCTTACCACTGAAGTTACCATATTTCAGCCTAGAGGCCAGGGAGACCTTCATTACACTTGAAAACTGAAAACTTGCCATGAAGATTCTGGACAATTAGTTGAAGGGAATTGCCTATTTTATTAAAACAAACAAAACAAAACAAAATAAAAGAAAGAACAACAACCATCTTCACAAACAGACATACGATGCAGTGGGTATACACTGTACTGTTTTGCCATTATTATATGAGGCAAAAGTGAGGAAATTCAGGATACACTGTGTGATAATTTGTTAAGTTGACCTTTCACATTCCCAACTGTATATGGAATAAAATTGACATCTTTCTAGCTATCCCAAGTACTTTTACTGGTGCCTCAAAGTGCCTGTGAAGCAGATTGACTGGATGTTGACTCTCTTTTGCCTGCAGTGTAGCAGTACATCAGTAGCTGTGAATGTTAGTGCTTGAGTTTTTCTGGACAACTCAAACAAGAGACTTAGAGCAAGGCACTGTGCAAAGACAGTTCTCCTGCTGCTGCCTCTTGCAAAACCAGACTTTTAGAGCACATGGCACAGCAAGGGAGACAGAGCCAAGGCTTTGTTGATGACCAGTTTGTGAGTGAGGAATTAATAAGAAGTTCCTGGTTTATGTGTGTTCCTAGAAAAGAGTATTCATTCTTTTGTATCTGGAACCTGTATCCAAACAGTACAAACACAGAAAGCACATTCACTGTCAAGCAGATGAATTAATCACAAACTTTCCTTTTCATTAGCTTGTTCATTTTGTAATGCAGAATTCTTGCAGGAAGCAGATGAGAATTTTATGCTGTTCTGCTTGCATTTTATGTGATCATGCTGCAAAATGAACATACAGCGTTACACCAAATGACTGTACTGAATGAGAAGGTGTAAGGAGCAAAGGCCTACCTGACAACTCAGGGAGGACATATTGAGTGAAAGAGCAAAGCTCCTACAAAAGCTGGCTGTTTGTGAAGACAGTGATTGCCTCTGTTTTGGAGTTCTTCTGTGGTGCCTGTTGTTGCAGTAGTCAGCAGTATGGTTTGGTGGGTTTGCTGTTTGCATAAACTTGTCTTTCCTGGTTTGCATATCTGCATGTATTTTCATGTATGTAAATCTTCAAAATTTGCAGATCTTTTGCTGGTATAAAGAGACATGAACTGAAGGTATCCCTGGAGCCGAATGTGAACTATTTCTTCTACTTGAGGGCTGTCAATACATTTGGGACGAGTGAACAGAGTGAAGCTGCTCTCATCTCAACAAAAGGTAGGTCACCATTTCCTGATGTCAGGAAAAAAATAAATAAAAGAAAGAAAGAAAAATGGGATGGGTGTGCAAAGAAGTAATTTTCTTATTACCTTTCTCCAGAAGTTGTAGCTGAACTTTTGCTAATAGGAGAAAAAAGAAAGCTATTGAGATAAAAGGGACGGTATTTTATCTGCTTAAAATAATCTGAGACAAATTTATTTGAAGTTGTCAGATTTATGTCAGTGTAAAACTGGTGTGACATCAGAAGCAAAACTGTTACATTCTGTCAGAGAAATGACATAATTAAATCATACGTGACTCTTCCAAGCCAGCCTTCGATTTCAAATTTGCTATTCTGAAGAAGCAAATGAGTGAAAATAATTCAACTGTCTTTAACACATAGGAGTGCTTTATACCTAGCTAATTTACTGAATAGTATAGCCTGATCTCTGGGCCTGGTTTCCAGAAGACTGATGAAGTGAGCAGACACAGGTCAGAAGAGTTTTTGCATTGTTGCCCAGTTTTCTGCTACTCCTGCCTTTCAGCAGACACAATTCTGTCCAGCTAAGATAGCAGTAATTTAACATATTATGATTCATCTTGTATTAATGTTGATAGCCTCCCTGAACTGGTGTTTTTTTTGTTTTGAATTGTACCAGGAACTCGATTTCACATACTGAGTGACACAGCTCATCCCGCTTTGCAAATCTCCCCTGATGAAACCGTGATCTGCCTTCCAGAGAAAGCTACATTCACTGGGTGAGTAGCAGTATGTGAGCGCAGCCAGCATTTAGGATGGGCCTCACTCTTGCTTTTCTCTGTAGGCAGTTTTCACACCTCACTAACAAATTTTGTAGAATTGAACTGTTTCAGTCAGGCAGTCCTGGACATTGTGTGACAGACTTCCTTTCAAACACTGCAATGGTTGCAGCATTGGCATAGGTGCCAGTGTTTGATGTTGAGGAATTTCCATAGAAAGTCAAGGGCAGAGGAATTGCTTACTAGGACAATTGAATTCATCTCAGTCTATGGTTAGAACTTAATGTATCAGAGCTCTATAGTCTCAAAGGAATCTGTTGCTGCACTGGGAAGACCAAATGTGTGAGTTTGTTCTTAAATACATTGTGGCTAGAAGGAATCTGTCCTTTCACTTTGTTCCTCTGCTGAAGGCATTACTACAAAGGTGTGTCAAAGCATCCTTGGCTTTGGAGAATTAGGAAGTGCCTCTGGTATGTATTAGATTGATTGCACCCAGACTTGTTCTGTCTATTTATTTATTTTTGACTTGCTGTTATCAGTTTCACCACAAGCACTGAGCCACTTGTATGATGTGCCATACTCACATGGCTTCCCATAAGGTAATCGAGCATTACAAAGTTAAGCACTTTTAAAAACTGTTACTGCACATGTGGTGCTTGTCACTGTGTCTACTTAAAATAGCCATTATATTTTTTGTTGTTTTGTTTGTTTGTTTGTTTGTCTCCAAAGTCCCCTTTTACACCTTTTGCTGTCTTATGAGTTTTCTGTACTCGAGATGGGCCCATCTTAGTGCAAAAATAGAATGACTCACAATGACAACATTCAAATCTTAGGCAGAACCCCACAGACAGAAGAAAAGAGTATCATCCATTAGTAATTTTTGATGATGCTGCATGATGTGGCTACAACAGATATCACAGTGTGGCTGGCCTACCACCACATTCACTTTGTTCTCCACCTCTTCCACAAATAGGTTCCCATCAGTCCTGGGTGAACCATTGCCTGCTCGAGGATGTCATTACTGGGAAACTGTTGTCACTGCCTGCAGAAGCTACAGGATTGGGATTTGCTATGAAACAACACCACAGAGCAGTGATGTGGGACTGAGTGACGCTTCCTGGTGCATGCACTGCTGTCCTACACAAACCAGGTAAAGCAGAGTCTAGCTAACTGAGAAGTTACTTGCGTCTGTCGTATAAGTAAAGGTGGCCAGCTCTAAGACTCTCAGGTGCAGAAAGGACCTGTGTTTTCTTTCTGCAAGCAAAGGACAACTGCAAAGGAACTTTAAACCTCTTCTCCTTAATTAAAATAATAATAATAATAATAATAATAAAAATAAAAATTAAGAACTCTCCAACCAACCTACCTCCCTCATTTGGTTCACAAAGGCCCATTTTTCAAGCCTGTGAAGGTCTCTGGATGGCAACCCTTCTGTTGTGTCAGCCACATCATGCAGCTTGGTGTCATCAGCAAACTTGCTGAGGGTGCACTCAATCCCACTGTCTATGTCACTGATAAAGATGCTGAAGAGCAAAAGTCCCCAGACAGAGCACTGGAAAACACCACTTGTGTCCAGCCTCCACTTGGACATCAAGCTGTTGAACACAATCCTCCAGCTTCAACCATTCAACCAAGTTTATCCACCCAGTAGTCCACCCTTCAAACCCACATCTCTTCACTTTAGTGATAAGGATGTGGTGTGAGACTCTGTCAGAGGTCTTGTACAAGTCTACATACATCACATCAATTGCCCTTTCTTTGATGACCAGCTCTCCATCATAGGAGGCCACCAGACTGGTTGGGCATGGTCTGCCCTTGGTAAAGCAATGCTGGCTGTCTCAAATCACCTCCTTGTCTTGCATGTGCCTTAACGTACCTTAATGTATCCAGGCACAGACAGTTCATATCCTGAACTGCTTCACAAAATCGCACCAATGTCCACAACTACAGTCTTTATTGAATCTTTCTAGCTCTGGAAAATGCAAGCCTCCATAGGGAATGCCTTCTTCTGCCCTGCCCTTTATAGCAACAGGGATCCACCTGTTATGTGGTAGGACAGTCAGCTAGTCTTCTCTGGGCCTGCATCAGACTATTTGGAGTTCTGTAAATCATAACCTTTTCCATGGTGTAAAAGTGCTCTTGAAGTAAACAGACAGATTTTTTAGAGTAAAATTATGCAGATACGTGAACGTGACCAGCTAAACTAAACTTCTGAGAAGCAAAGTCCTTTGCTAAAGCACACCTTATGCTTAAATCCCCACACAAATATGTGTAATATGAAAAATATAGATGATCACAATTTGGGCAAGTCTGCTTTTATCATGAGAACTCAAAGATGCTGCACAAAAGTGCTCCTTGGTGTGCTGAGCAGGGCTTTGAAGCAATGCCACTTTAGGTAGGTGGGCTATGTACTGAGCAAAATTCTGTTGCCATGTGATGTGCTGCTGTATATGGCAAACTCTTAATTGGTGGAAATTAAGCAGTATGTTATTTCTGGTAAATCACAATGAGGAGGCTCATTGTATTCTGATTTTCATTTTCCTGCAGCTTTCTCTACAGGTTTTTTCACATGGATGTGATGAGTGATGTACACGTGACAGAACAACTGGCCAGGATCGGCATCTTGTTGGATTACAATGGTGGCAGACTGTTGTTCTTCAATGCAGAGAGAGGACTGGTGCTGTTCACCATCAGGCACAAATTTACTGATTCTGTTTATCCAGCCTTTGCCCTGGAGAAGGCTGGAATGCTTACCCTGCACACAGGAATGGATCTGCCAGACTTTGTGAAGCACAGCTAATCCCTTGCTTCACAGTCTTAGAAAAACCAACAATTCCAGTGTTAGGGGCAGGGTGGGATGTCAGAGGGAGATGTCAATTTTCTCCGATGAATACTATGCACACAGCTCTCCCCCACATAATCCATAATTGCAGGTAGCGCTCAGCCCTGTAATCACCCTGAGCCTGCAGAGAAAACAGCACCTTCAGGTGGAATGTGCACCTTGTGATGTACACAGCAGGATTTCTGAGGGAAATAAAAAGGTTTTTAGATATGATCATTAAGGGGAGGGGGGAAAATGTACTTTCCCTTTGAAAGTAATGACAGTGTTTTCTGTCTTTTTAAATTTGAAGATGAGTCTGTGTATGAAATAAATGCATCTCTCACTGCAATGCGTGACTCCTTTTGTCAGAAAAATCTTTCATTTCATCATTTTACAGGACAGCCAGAGCCCGAATCCAGGATGTATTTGAAAAATATGCAAAAATTTCAACAAGTGCAATATTTTGCAGGTCAAAATATCAAGCTATTGTTTGCCATATCCTTTCTTTAAACATGCAAGAAAACTTGGAAACTGAGAAATCTGTCTGTGCAAAACAAGTGAGTCCCAGATGAGACTTCATATCAGCCATGTGAAGTTTGGGTATGTAACACCTGCCCGCCCTGCTCATACCAGGCTAACAGACTGTTAGCTGACTGTGCCTTAGCAAGTATCTGAACCGGCTAAGTATGTACTCATCAGAAACATATTTGTTCCTCAAGTGGATGAGGGAACTTGATAGTAGAGCTGAAATCCTTCCCCTAAGGTTTTCATCCTTCACCTTAGAGAAAAGTCAAAATGGAAGTGACCTTCTTGTGGACAACCTCTTTTTCACTGCTGCTTTTTACCTTAGCACTCAGATATGATGCTCCTAATTTCAGGTTTGAAGATATTTTTGCGAGTCTCCCTGCTCTGCCGAGTTATCTAGGCTAGCGCCAGAGCCATGTCAGGATGGCGCAGTGTTTCAGGGCTGATGAACTAAGCAGGGTTGAGCCTGGTTAATGCCAACAGAGGGAGAGAACACCAATTTCACCCCCTGGCTTGCTGAAATCATGTTTCAAAGAACTACACAAATCAGCATCACTGCCTCCTTCCTGCCCGCCCCAAGGGTGGAACACACGACTGCCAGTGGTGCTGAACTCCAGTGAATGCTGAGCAGAAATTAATTCTAAGGAAACTGGGAGATGCTTTTCATGCTGTGCGTGCTCTGGCAATTTCTGCCATTGGGAACTACTTTGCCAGACTCACTTCTGTGCTCAGCTGAAGAGCTGTGCTCCCTGTAGTAAAGCAGATTTCAGGAGTCTAATAGAGAGAGTTTGCTTCTGAAGAGAGAACTTCAGTGGGTTACAATGAGGCTTCCGCATTTTATGCTCAGAGAAGGTTCCGGCTGCTGCTGTTTTATTTATGATTTAACTCCACCTAGACATGTGTTTTAACTCATTTAATAAGTCATGCTTGGTGTCCCCGAGGAGCCAGACTCTTTAACTGTCACAGCAGGCTAGGGCGAGATGTTTGAGGCAAGATAAACAGGATCCTGTAACCATTTATCTTAAGCCAGAGCTCTTCTCGGCATTTCAATTAAAGAGCACCATTTCTGAGTTCCTGCTGGGGAGAGAAGAGAATGAAAAAGCAGGGTAGTGCCTTACTGGTTAAAAAGGGTGTTTTGAAGAGGTGCGGAGGATGGTGAGAAAAAGGTCTGGGATTAATTGGAAAGGAAAGACAGCAAGGGTGTTGGAGGTGATTTTATTGTGAAGGCTGAGGAGGAGGAGGAGGAGGCAGAAGGCAGGCTGGAAATTCACACAGAGCAGATGGTGACAAACTAAAGGGCAGGTCAGCAGTGTCAGCAGTGTGTATTGCTCAGGCTCCCACAGCAACTGAGCTCACCAGAGGTTTGGCCATCTCAAGAGATTAACACGGAGCTTTGAGTTAAACCTCAAAAATCCTGGCATTGGGGTGGTTTTGCCTGTGTTCTCCTCTCCCTGATTGCTGCTGTCCCCTGTGGGTCTGATTCATAAATATGGCCACGATGTATTGCCAAGGGGATAGCAAGGAATAAGGAGAACAAAATGACATTACATTATTTGGGTAAATTTTAAAACAAGGAGAGAAGCAATTGCCTTCTCAGAGGCAACTGCGTATTAGTAAATATTGGTTTTAATATGAAAATCTAAGTCCTGGTCACGCTTTATTACTCAGGACCTACAGGAACATTTCAGCTTGGAGATACTTCTTTAAGAGCACCTCTTTCTTGGAATTATTTATTTCATTCTGAAAAACTATCTGACTGTTTTCTAATACTTTTGTTTAAGGTTCAGCTTTGGATTGAGTAATATCAAAACATGTAGTTGATTTTTTATTTATTTGTTTGTTTGTTTGTTTATCTATCTATTTATTTATTTATTTATTTATTTTTGTGGAAGCTGGACAAACAATTTGGAGTAAAAGATGTAACTTGAGTCAGCCCTTCCAGTGCTGGCTTCACTTTCTAAATCTGGCCAATCAATATACAAGACCTGAGATTTGGAGTAGGCAAAACAATCACACTAGAAGGGAAAGCAGATCCTGAAAGCCAAAATCAACCTCCAAGGTTTATGGTGCAAACTCTCCTGCCCTTGGAAAACCTGCATGTACATTAGCTGTGATCTTTTATTTGACTGATGGTCATGAACTTGCATCAGGTTCAGGAATTCACATTCCAGATGGTAACTATCCACAAACATTTGAGTAAGCAGCGCAGTCTGTCTGAGTTTATGTTCAGAATAGCTGAGAGCGTGAGATTTGTTGCATCCACTTTTCCCTGCATGTTGTACTTCAAAACCATATAGTAGAAAAGAAAGGGCAAAGACTCCTTGCCACTGCATTTTTCTAACACTTAATGAATCTAGCATTTAGAAATATACTAAAAAGTACATTGAAAACAGTGTTGCATATGTTTCAGCAAAGGATATTAGTTGGGCTTGCTGTAAGACTTCAAGCAGTTGGTGGTTATGTAGTGTGTGCACACAGTCTGATCATCACGCCATGCTTAGAGCTACACAGGGATACATCCTAAGGGTCAGACAAAAGGGGATACATCCTGAGGGTCAGACAAAAAACCACAGAAGAGTTCCTCCCCAGTATTTTAGGGGTCATTTTCATTTTGAAAGTACAAAAGCAGATGTCTAACACCGTAAGTATTAATAATAAATATTTGGATTGATCTGAAACGCACTGCTTTGGAAGGAAATATTTCAGCAGAGCTTAGACTAGGCTCATAAACCTATGAGAATACAGGACTGATTGAAAGAGTGAAACACTAAAGTCTACTGTCAAAACAGTGCTGAATATTGCTAGCATCAGTAATATTGATACACAAACCTCACTAAGGTCCTTCTGCTCCAGAAGGGTTGTAATGCTTCCCTGCAACACCAAGTAGAGGAGCTCAGCAATAACTGTAAATCACTGAGCGTGCAGTGAGCGGGCATGAAGGGACAGCTTTGCTTTGCAGGGCCTTTTTATAACAGGGTACGTCACTAAAATTTAAGTGTGTTTGTGCTGAAAATGGTCTAGTGGTGCCTTGTTTGAGAAATTAAAAACATCCCCCATTCCCAGTGCTACTGTTGTGGAGACTGGATACATTTTGTCATGAAGGTTGTTGTGAGACACATACCCAGCAAGGCTCAGGACTAAGAAATTGCTGCTAAATCCACCTTATTGTGATACTGTCTAGGATATGCACGTAAGTTTCTAGGTGCACTGCAATAGGTCTAAGAAAAGTATAAACTTATGATCTTTTTGAGCTGTTCTCATTTCAGAATAATAAATAGGACCTCTTCTGTATGGAGGCTTAGATTGGATTTGGAAAAACTACATTTCGCAATGGAATCACTGTTACATTACTGACATTTTGCTGAAGGATTTGCCAGCTATCAAGAAGCTAATACTCCCAGATAATGGCACAGCCAGCAAGGAAGTCAGAGTGTCTCTGCTACACACCTGGCCACACATGGTGAAGCAGATATTGAGCTAGAAATGTATCTTCACCTTTCATGTAGAGTTTGGCAATCTTCTGTCATACTAGAAAGCACCATTTGCTGATCAGGGACCACGCTGAAGGGCAGCTCCTTCATGAGCACAACCTGGAAGGAGGTGGAGTGGATCTGCTCCCCACACCCTGCCATGATTCTGTCAGCGGTTAAGATATGTATGATTTTGAGTGCAGCTCCACTCTGGAAAATATCTGTGAGGAAAATGTCTGTCTCTGTATCAGAGAGATGCCGCATTTTTAAATGTACTTTTGTCAAACCTGGAGCACTGCTGCAAGCAGATAGGGAGGTAGTCACAGCTTATCATACTCCATTAATGCAGTGGCCGGCTGAATTTCCATCTGCCAGAATGTCACCATGCCACCTGGCAGTGAGGGATGCAGAGCTAGCTCAACCCCTGGCTGCAGAAGGCAAAGGAGGGAATCGACTTCTGCTGAGAGCAAAAGACCAGTGTGCCAAGGCTGCCAAAAGGGGACCTTTAGCTGAGTGTTATTCTGTACAGACCAGCCTTGTGAGACCGTAAGTTCTATCTTACACCATGTCATGAGACAGCATGGCATACAATGTAGTCCCACAGCTCTCATTTTCACCTTCACCACAAAGAACAGAACCACACTTTGAAGTAAAATAAATGGAGATTTTTCTACCTAATCCTGTAATTGAATTCTATGTCTATGTCTGGCTGTTTTTCCAAAATAGGAAAACTACTGAAAAACAACAAATATTCTATCTTGGTGCTGAAAGGCATTACTCTCTAGAGTATGAAAGCAGACTTCGGAAGTAAAGTCGTGGCACTTTGGGGAGTTCCAACGGAAGGTTGAGGTTGGGGAGGAAGCCCAGTGTGTCACTGAGCCCAACTTTAGTTTTTTAACACAGGACCATATATTCCTGCTGCATGCTTCTTCAGCAGAAATTGGTGCTCTGATCTGTGATGGCAATGCAGCAAGATTCAGCTTTGCTGTGTGGCTCGGCAGTTATTTTTGCACACTGTTCATTCAGTTTATAGAAGCTGGAATAATTTGAGCTTGCTGGTAATGTGTAGATTATCTGGGCAATTAAAGACCAGTACATCAGGCACTTCCTCCAAGTGTGGGATTTGCAGGATACCTGCATATCTGCTGGGGAAATGGCACCAGCTTTTCTCCCAGCCACCCTTCCATGGCTCCTGAGCCCTGGACATCCTTGTGGAAGAAGCACAACAGATAGCCTCCATCTGAGCTACACTTCTGCTGCACTAAACATTCCTGTGGGAAGAGAAGCTTCAGGATTCAATCACCCCAAAGAACCTCTTCTACATGAGCTATTTGAGAACAAAAGCAGGCAGTGCTGCACATTGCTGCTTTTGTTTTTAAGTTACTGCCTGAGGATTTTAACTTTGCTTCTTGAAGGTCACAGTTAACATAGCAGACACAGACAAAGTTCCCATCTCCAGATACCCCACTGAATTCCACATGGCTGTGTGGAAAACCCAAGTATTTTCCAAGCACAGGCTTTTCCATCACTTTTACAGTGCTGTTTCACAAGAGAGAGTAGAATTAATCTAAGACATTCACGTTAGTGTAATTCTTCCCTTAGCTAACATAGTATTGAGTTAAACACACTGGCTTTGACTTCTCAAGGATAAAATAGCTGCCTTCTCCAGATGGCTATCTGTGTATTCAGGGTGGTGCAGCTGGTTTACCTCCTCTGCCTTCTTGAAACTGTGTGGCTACTGCATAATCTGCACTGCAGGGGCTGTGCAGTGCAGTAAAGATCATGAAGTAATGGGCTAAGGGAAAAGATACTGTGGCTGTGGCACTCCACATCCCCAACACACCTGCATCCACACTCCTCTGTAAGCAGCATCTGTGTCCCCCAGGCCTCCTCCTCCTCTTCCTGTTTTGGAGTCCTGGACACACAGAAGAGACAGCCCTACTTCAGGGATCTGCTCTGAACCATCTTTCTGGCACCAGCCTAGGCAGCTGTGGAGATGATGGGTTAAGAGGTTTGCAAAATGACCAGCAAGCTGCTCCAAGTTACTGCCAGCTCACCAGATAAGGAGAAGAGTGAGGTGGCCACATGTGGAGCTGGTAGTAGACCTCACTGCCCCATCACTGCTGAGCACAGACCCCTGAAAGGCCTGGGTTGGGATTTGTTTTTGGACAGTGTCTGAGAAAGACACAAACCAGAGCGCGGTGCAAGCATGCTCCGGGAAAAATAATAATCATTCCTGGAAAGCCCACTCCAGGCAGGAGTGATCCATGCCAGAGTGGGGACAACTTTTTGTTTGGGGGCAGTGAGCCATGAGGGGACCCGCAGCCTCCTCAGCTGCCCTCTCCTACAGTCTGGTCTCCCTTGATCCTCCAGGGCAGATGGCACAGAGTGGCTGATGTCATGTTGTGTGGATGTTGTTAACACCAGTTTCTATGCCAGCTGGATTCCTTCTGCTGCTCTCAGCCATTGCCCAAGCTGATCACTCTTCTCCTATTTCCATCAGCAACTGCATCTTTCAGCTACTGCCAACAAAGCACCCCAGAGGCACTACTCCACAAGTGCTCTTGCAAAAGGTAAGGCTTAATTTCTCCCTCTTCCTTCCCCACCCACCCCCCAACCCCCCTTCTTTTTCTGCATAGAAAATGGGGAATCTTGTTTTCTATCAGTCCCCATTAGGCTACAGATAGGTTCAGTTCCTTTTTTTGCATCCCCCATGAGTTAAAACCCGCTCCCTGAAAGTGCCTCTGAAATAAGGACACGTTTGTTTCCTGGAGGCCTGGTCTCTGTGCTGAAAAGCATCAATGAGCAGCTCCCGGAGCCCTGTGCTTCTCCAGCCAGCTGTGTCCAGATGCCATTCTGTTGCTAACGCCTGGGAAACTTCACCTCTGGTATGAAATGGCCAATACTGAATGCTGTCATCAACAACTGTAGTTAAGCACGATGTGCCCTTGTCTTGCAGAAATCCCACAGCTGTGTATCTCTTGCTGTAATTCTGGAAGAGTGGGTTTATTATTCTGCATGTCTCAGAAATCTGCACAGCTCAGTTCTGACAAGTTAGGCATTTTTTAAATGCAAAACTGTATCATAAGTTCTTGACTTGCTGTCTGTAACTAGCACTCATCTGTCCCTTCTGAATGGCCTTCCTCATTCATTCTGACAGGGCAGAGCACTTGTACCAGGAATCCAGGCCAGGTCTTCTAAGGCATATCAGCCCTCCTGGCTGATGTTTGCTTGCCTACATGTTGTAGATATAAAATATACAGTTGTAAGAGGGAAGCAGCAATATATTTATTAGTACTGATAGTGATTAACAAAGTTTAATCACAAATAAGACTAAAGATTTGAGATGACAAGGTAACCTTGATTATTCACTGCACAGAGGGTAGAATTAAGCATGCACTTAACCAAGGACCCTCTCATTGAGTCATAAGGCTCAGAATGGACCCCCTTGCCTTCTAAACTCCTTGAACCACAGAGGTAAGGAGCCAAGGTGCAGCTGGATACACTCCTGCTCCCAGACCTGGACAATGGTTTATGTCCAATGGTTTATGTTGTATGTGCACAGTCAGTCTAAGATATAGTCTTGGAGAGGCTCTCAGAGCTTATCAAGCTATCAGTCACTTACCAAGGAGCTATATCAGCAAGGTGTCTCTTGAAGTTAGGAATCTCTGCAGCAGATGTAACTTCATGAGGGGTCACTCAAGGAGAGATTCTGCTATGATTCTCAGATTCTCTGCTATGAAACTCAGAGGGATTTGGGGCTGTTCATTATTTTTGGGGTAAGATGATTGACTTGTAGACATACCAGATATAGATTGTGGTTTTGAGCTAGATGTTATTTCCTCAAAAGGCTAGCTTAAACCAGACTGCATACAGCACTGTGGTTGGTTGATTGGCTAGTCCTCAGCTGCAGAGCAAGGTGTCAGCTTCTCTACCAGCTAGCCAGGGCCAGAAAGCAACCAATATTGTGATCACCACCTGCACAAAAAAGGTTGGTGGTGGAATGGTGAGACTGGAAAAAGGAGGGAGAGGGGGCAACACATCATCACACTGGCAAAGACTTTCTTTGTGGCTCATTAGGGTGACCAGCTCACTAATATTTGTCTAACAGCTTGTTCAACCCCACCTACCTTTTGTGTGTTAACCAATATAATAATTGCTTTATGCTTTTGAACTGTAAGTGTCCTGCTTGCAATGTTATTGCTACAACCAGAAGCAACAACTACAACAGCATCTGTGAGTAAGCAAGCTAGCAGCTACAGCAAGTAGCACATTTTCTCTCGTTTTTCCTGCAGTCTGTAGTGACAGCACTGCTCTCTGCTTTTGCAAGTGTCTAATCCAATGATTGCAGCAGTGTGAAATGCTCTCTCACTTTCTCCTACTTCAGTCTACAAAGTGTGCGTGTGTGGGAGTACATCATGCAAGTACTGCTCCGCAAGGAGGACTGACAAATTTTTAGAACACTTTTCTCTGATCTCACTCCAGGAATGACCCTGCTGCCCCCAACGGGAGCTTCAGAAGTTTTATGCCAACATAACAGTTTTTATAACTGATACTGAGGAGAGAGGAAGAGTGTTTCGATTTCAGAGAGTTGGTTTGCATGGAGCTTCCCAGGACAGAGCAGAAAGCAGGTTAAATTTTATGAGCTGCAAAATTCTGTGTAACTCAGTAACTCATGGGAACTGAGATGGGTCTTTCATTCTACATGTCTGCAGCAGAAAGCAGTGCCATTTCCTCCCCAGTCCTAAGTCTGCAAGCCTAAATGCCCTTCAGCTGAGTCACCGAATCCCAGAATGTCTGAGGTTGGCAGGGACCTCTGGGGCCATCTGGCCCCACTCCTGCTCTAGCAGGGATACCCAGAGCAGGGTGCCCATGCCCACGTTCAGGTGGCTTTCAGAGTCTCCAAGAAGGAAACCTCACAGCTTCCTCCAGACAACTTTGTGCCAGCACTTCCAGTGTCCACTGGAACCCTCAGACCTGTTTATGCAGAGCTGTTTTCCAGCAGCTAGTTGCTCCTCCCCAGCTGTAGGACTCTGCACTTCCTGTTGAACTGCATAGGGTTGCTGTCTGCCCACCACTCCATCCTGCCAAGGTCCCTCTGGATGACTGTATGGTGAGTCAGACTCTGTCCCCATTTTTGTGTCATCTATGAATTTACTAAGGGTGCATTCCATCCCATTGTCTGGACCATTAATAGAGAACAATACTGGATCCAGTACTGACACCTGGGGCTACACAGCTAGCTACAGAGTTCCAACTTGACTTCACACTACTGATCCACCTGACCAAGCTCACAACAAATCTTTCCTCTCTGAACCCTTATGTAAAACAACATTATTATAAGCTGTTGCAGTAAAAACAGCACATCTCTGTGGGATGTTTGAGCTTCACCATGACATTCTGGTGAAGCAGATCCACAAGATTTTGTGGAGGTCTAATGCCCACACGGTTACTGCTTAGCAGCCAAGTTCTCCTTCAGGAGAAAGCAAAGTCTTTTCAGCTGGGGAGACGGTTGCTGTGGTGGCTGTCCAGGAGGGAGGAGGAGAGCTGCAGCTGTGTGAAATGAGTGGCTGTCAGTACATTCATCTCTGAGAAAATACCAATGGCATTATTCCTCTAGATATAATCTGTTACTTTCTGTACCCAATGCAGCTCAGAGCCGACTGCTGTCGTGCAGAGCCCCCTGGTGCTCTGAGAACAGAGAACTCACCACTTCTTTCCTCTTGAATGTTACTGCTTTTAGGTCTGCAAGAGGAATCCTGCTTTATTCATTTCCTCAGTACAGGTAGTCTTAGTCCATCTTGAGAGATGCTCACCAGGCACCTCATGTGGAAATGGAACCAGACGAGGCTCAATACCTACTTGGTGCGATGTAACCCTCAGAGTTAACACATGAGACCTCTCTTACTGAGCAGCATCCACAGATTTCCATCCAGAGCTCTTGAATCTTGCAAGAGAATCAGATTAAGGAGCAATTGCTAAGCCAGTCTAGGAGCAATGGCTATTTTCCAGTTAGTCATGGGCACATCAGTTGGTGTCTGACACAGTCCTTCAGAGCGTGTTCCCATTGCAAGATCACCAGCAAAGAGGTGGCTTCTCCTGGGCTACCAGGAGTACCTGAAGTTGGACTCAAGTTGATACTTTGCTTCTCATCTGGATCATGAAGAACACATGCTCTCTCTTTTTCTCTCTTATTACAACCTCCCAAGTCTTTCCCTGTGTAGAAAGTAAGATGCTGGATATGGAGAGGAAAAAGGGGAAAAAATGTCCTTCTCAGCTGTGTTTCAAAAGCTCGTCATGTAAAAGCTGACTCAGTCCTAATGGCATAGTATTTAACATCACACACTCTCCTTTTTTCTATCATTTTCACCATCTTCTAATAAATCCATTCTGATGTGCGACTTACACCGTCCAGACACTTCTTTGAGTCCTTTCTCTAAATTTTAAGAAGTTACCCTGGAGTGCCTTCTATAAATATTAAGGCAGCCTTAACCAGCATTTTATATGGTCTCTGTGGCAACATTTCAGAGCTATTTTTAGGCCCGCAGTCTTGAAGATTGGTGTGCAGAATTCATCATCACTTTGCTCCAGGAGGTTTTCCTGTCCAATAAGATTTTAAATTCTACAACCTCTCCGACAAGCAATCTGGTACTTGATGTTCCTTGTGACTCCAGATTTTTAACTTGTGCCAAATGTAAATGTTCCTTGCTATGATATAACCAATGACCTTTCTCACAAATGACATGCAGAAAGATCTGTTTCCTTCTAGTTTGCACATTTATTTATTTTTTTACATAACTGTGCTTCTGTTCAGTCTTTTCTTTGCCTAAGTCTGATTTTTATCCTATTTTCTCAGAAGTCATGTTTTCCATACATCTGAATAGTCTCCTGTGCCTTCTCTGGATGCACTCCATGCTCTTCAACTGGCCTTCTCTCTCTCTCTCTCTCTCTCTCTCTCTCTTTTTCCCCCCCTGACTTCTATTACATAATACAAGAAATGGGTATTGCCTCATACTGAGTCAAGAGGAGCTTTTTCTCTAAAGAAGTCTTGATTCTGTTTATGTGCACCTATAAAATGTTATGTACTCCTACATAATGTTTGCCTTTTCTGCAATGGCACAATGCTGCTCAGCTTATGATGGAGTAACACCTAAGGAGCCAGTCCTGAAAGACTTCTGCAAATCCTAATGGCTTGCACCCTACAAGTTTTACTTTATTCTTGCTCAAATTTGGAGTATTTGCGTTTGTTCTTTAGAAGCTAAATGCCCTTCCTGTTGTTAAGGCTACTTTGGACTCTTCCAACAGCTTTGTGTCATTCCTGAACTAGTGTCATTGGGCTCTTGAGTAAACTCCTGTTACAGCACCCAAGCTACTGAAGTTGGTCTGGAACAGCACAGGACTCACAATGACTCTCCAAGTCCTGCTTCTTACAGGAGTTCATGTTCCATCTAGGTATTTTTTAGATGAGAAAGGTGTATTTTTGGATTCAATATATATATATATATAGAGAGAGAGAGGGGGAGAGAGCCTAAGGGTTTTTTTGAGAATCAATTTTGTTACCATTTCTGGTCACCTGTTGTCCATAAGGGGGCAATATATGGCAAGAAGAACTGATTTCCTGAACCACAAGAGGGGTTTTCAGGACCCAAATTTCATCTATTCTTGTTTTTCCTACTGGAGCTCTTCCTCTTCACCTGAGATGGAAGGTGAAGGATCCCAACCCTGCAGCACCGCTGTTTTCAAAACCACCATTATTTTGACAGCTGCTGAGAAGCTTGTTTCATTTTGTACAAATATGACCCTTCTATGTTTAGCTTTTGCTTACCTTTTGAATATGAAAAAAGAACAAAACAAACAAACAAAAAAACATCTTGAAGAAAACAATGGGCAACAAATATTGCCTTTCCAACAAGCTGCACCAAGAACCAGTATAAAAATCCTGTTCAGATTGAGTTATATAATTTCACTATAATAAATTTATCAGAACTGAATGAGATTATAGGAAGAATATCCTCTTGGTGGTATTAAAGGTGAAATCTAGATTAGCTTACCAGCCTATATGCAACTTTGCACTCTCACAATAGCACTTTGTACAGATCTTATGAGACACTGCCATTCACCAGGCTGACCCTTCACATTTCTTTACCTTGGTAAAGAAGTTTGGTGGCCAGGTCCTCCAATGCCCTGCAGATGGTATTAGCCTGGATATGATGTTGTGGGCACAGCCTATTTCTGTTACCTCTTCTGTGTTCCAAAGAGGGATGTAGCTGTGCACTGCCAACAGCACTTAGGGCTTCTGCCTGTGCTGCTCATGGCTTGCAGGTTGTTTTTGTGTGATCCTATGCAAGAAAAGACTCTGTGATGTCAGACAGTGCAAAAGTAAAGTTCATGCAGAAGAGGTCTCTGCAGCCTTACCATCTTTTCTATTAGGCACTGTCTGACAGATGTGAGCTATAAGTCAGTCTTCCAACAGGTCACTGAGCAGAGGACTGTGAAGTGGAAGCCAGGAGTTGAAGCTATTGTCAGAACCTTTGGTAAGCTCAATCTTCTGCCATATGAAAATCTACTTCAAGCAGATTGTAATATTTAAGTGTTCTGGAGGCATGGTAAATGTTCCGCACACATGCCAGTAGTAAAAAATAACTTCACAATGCTGATGACAAAAGTCATTATCTGCTACAGAGACCAGCTTCCCAGTGTCATTCAAACACCAGACCGTCAGAGTCATTTGCAATTATTTCATTTGGGGAAATGAAACACAGCACGACCCCAGTGATGCAAGAACGTAAAATAATATTTTGGTCTCCACAGTGCATCCTTTCCTCTCTGTACAGCCTCAGCCTCTTTTTCTGCTGTGCTCCACCTCCTTCCTAGACAGCAGCAGTCACCACCAGTGGAATTCGAACTTGGTCTATGTGACTTTTCTCTTACTGCACTCCTTACTGAATGGTCTCAGAAAATCAAGTTGTATCTGGGGTGGGGGGCGGAAATTAAGTTCTAATGTGGTTTTGGCTGAGATAATTTTCTTCACAGTAGCTGGAATGGTGCTGTGTTTCCAATTTATGTAGGAAATAGTGATGATAATACCTTGATGTTTCAGTTGTTGCTGAGCAGTACTGCACAGAACCAACAGAGCTTCAGGTTCTCCTGCTGTCCTGCCAGGAAGGGGTGCACGAGGAGTGGGGAGGGGATGGAAACAGGACAGCAGACCTAAACTGGTAAAGACACGTCCTGTATGACGTGGTGTCATGTGGAATGATTAAAAAAAAACGCAGAAAAAGGAGGAAATAAGCCTCTTGGAGTGATGCTGTTTATGTTCCTAAGAAATCCAGCCAGTAGAAAACCTCAGGCTGACTTCTGAGGGAATGTCTTCATTGTTAATCTGTTTGTGCAGGAGCTAGACAATTTCTAAAGAAGTCTGTAATGGGATTGTTCCTCAAGTAAAGCAGTGAAGAAGGCAAACCGTAAGATTTCTTATTATCTTGACCCTAAAATATATTACATTCCTATCCCTACAGACATTTTTTTAGCATCACAATATGGTTCTAAACAGCTGGATTGTTCTTCTCCAGAGCTATCTCCTCAACAAGTGTTTCTCACTCCTGCTCTCTAACAATGAACAAATGATAACTGATGCAGTTATTGCATGCAATCTCTGCTAAACTTCCACTGAAGTCAATATACTTCCTGCCTTGATGGGCACCTCAAAATCAGTCAACAGCCAAAAGCACCTTGTCCTCTTATTCTTCTGTATTTATATATATACAAATATATCTGATGTGGAATACCGATAGCAAAAATCACAAAACCATGACAACTGTCCTCTTAAGCTGCTTTCTAATCACCTGTGAATCATTCTGAAAGTAGAAGCCAAGCAAGTTTTCATGATACAATTTATTTCAAGCAATAAGGTTATTAGCGATTTATGATATCTTTATCTCTCTCCATTCTTCCGTGGCAAGCCTATGCCACTGTATTTACAAGTAGGGTTACTTCTAGATTTAACATATAACACCCGTTTTAGGTTGTATCACTTAAAAGCTTAATATTTACCAGATGCCAACATGATAATATTCTGAGGCATTTCCTCCTAAAGAAAGGTTTGGCCCCTCCATCACACAAATCAAAAGGTGCCTCCTCAAAGAAAATGCTTTCTACTCTGACTTTGGTATTATGTTTCATATTCTCCTTTCCATTTGTTTCACTTGGCATTACTATAATTATAGGCCAGCCATGAACATGAGTTCAGCTGGGCCAGAGCACAAAGAGTGAAGCACAAGAGTCTTGTTGAACTTCGGGAAGCATTTTCGTGAAAGATCATCCTGGTTTCTGGCCTTGAAACTCAGAGAAATGACAAGGCACTCTGCTTCTGAGCCACGTGGACTGATCACTGTCATTTTGAGGGGAACAAAAGAGAACAAACTCATTTCAATCACATGGCAAACAAAAGAGAGACCTCACAGCTTCATCCAGAGGTGCACCTGTCAAAATCAGACTGAAGCAATTAGAGAAACAGCTATTCAGAAACTATTCCCTCTCCTTTAGAATCTGTCTTCTAATTGCTTCTATCTCCTTTAAGCCATAGTAAGACCTTGATGATAATACAGTAGCTCGTGTTCTAACCTGGTGTCAACAGCACTCTATTCCCACATGTTCAGGCACTCAGTGTAGCAGAGACAGCAGGCAGTACAATAATATTAAACTATGAAATTAGTTAGGAAGTATCCTACCAGTGAGAGCATTTCTTTGAAGGTAGGTAAGTCTGCTGAAGAATAGCTTCTGTATGTTCTGTGATTTTCACCCTTTAGCCACTCCAGCTATCTGTATGAAAAGGGCCTTTTCACTGGAAATGGAGTGTTCAGAAACTGCACTTCAAAACTTTATCACAAAATGTTTCTGTATACAGTAAACATTTCCAAACCACATACTTACTTGCTGCTGTTCCTGCTTTGTGATAACTTTTGTATGAGGAATGTCCATTTTTGTAAATAAAAATAACAATTGCACATGAAAGGTATTTGCTATTTTTTAGAATATTTTGATTTCTGGAAGAAGACCACCTGCCCATAGGGCCTTCAAGTCTCCAAGCTAATAAACTTCTCTCCACTTGGACTAATTTTAGCTTTCATCACTTGAAAGTTTTAATGGTTTCAGCCACCTACTGCCTTAACGCAACTTTTCCAGCCCCTCTCTACCACTCTGCCTGTTCATATATCTGAGGAATATAAATAGTTTTATTTGGAAAATGGTCACTGGAGCTGGAGGTGGAGAGACTGGAATCATCTGAGAGTAAATAGACTGTTAATTCCCTTCTGAGCACTGAGCTGCTGATTCACTCCCAATCAGTTCCCACACAGCCCGGGCTGAGTCAGCCCAGAGGGTGTTGAATAGTCAAGAGCAAAGACGATTCAGAAGATAATGGCTCTGCAAAGACCAAAACAGCAAAATGATTCAGAAGGGGTACCAAAAGGAGAAAAGCATATACTGCAGAGAGGGCAAAAAGAAAAAAGAAAAAAAGAATAAGGAAACAAAAATGGAAAAGCAACCCCTGTGCTGCCGCCCCGGTGTGAGAAACAAAGGTGTTCATGGAGCTCAAAGAAGAAACAGAGGTGAATGGGAGGAAAGGAGTGGATGGAAGAGGAGAAAAGACAGAAATAGTATCATAGTGAAATCATCAGGGGAGAACCAAAAAGGAAAAGGAGTGTAGGCAGAAAATGGGCTCAAAGCAGGGAAAACTTCCAGGTGTCCTCAGTTTAGCCACCAATTTCCTTTACGCATAAGTGTGCACACAAAAGCTTGTAGCCAAAATTGTTATAACATACATGTCCACGAGGAGGAAACAGCAGGTGTATGACTGCATGGCCAAGGACTTTCCATCCTTTCAGAGCAGCAAGCATGAGATATAAAAAAAACAGTCAAAACTCATAAGAGAAACAGAAAACCCAGAAGCACATTCACCCAGATTAAAATTAGGCATCTCCCTTTGTATTTCCTGAAAATTCAGCAGGGAGTGTAAAGCTCCTCACTTGAACTCTCTGAATCAACTTGTGGGACACCTCTACAGGCACTGGAATGGCTGCCCAGGGAGGTGGTGGAGTCACCGTCCTGGCAGTGTTCAAGAGGCATCTGGATGAGGAGCTACAAGATATGGTTTAGTGGCTTGTGGTAGCAATGGTAATGGGAGGATGGTTGGACTAGATGATCTTTAGGTCCTTTCCAACCTTGTGATTCTATGATTCTATGCAGCAATCTGTAGCAGCTGTGTCAGTTCCTTCCTTCCTCACACCTTGTTCATGCGGAACACAGGCAGCTGCTTGCAGTGCCTCCTGCAGCACTGAGCTTGTGCCTTGCCTGGAGCACTTCTCTAATACACTCTGCCACGGTAACACAACTTCACATTTCCTTCTCCCTACTGCTTCTCATTTTAAAATAGCTTGTGTATACCTAATCTGTGCTAGTTTAAGGAGACCATAGTGAAGGCCTGTCAACAAGAAGACAGAAGCAGATTGTTGAAGAGAGAATATATTGGCTTGCACCTGGCATCTTTAACTTGCAGCAATTGTTAAGGCACATGTGAGAGGTGCTGATCCCAGAGTCTGAGGACAAATATTTAAAGACATGTCGCGGGGCACATCACTATTGCCTGTGCAGAGCTTTATGGATGATGTGAGGCCCATGTTTGTTGTGGTATTGTTTTGTGGTTGTTGTTGTGGTATTGTTTTGTGGTTGTTTTTTAAGAGATAGGCTACTGGTTAGGCTGCGGTTGGACTTGATGATCTTCAAGGTCTTTTCCAACCTGAGTAATTCTATGATTCTATGATTCTATGTGACTGACGCTCCGAAGCTCCCAGATACATGTAGGAAGAGTGTAGAGAGGAGGATACCAAGGGGATATTTCAGCTTTCAGTCAGGCAGGTTTTTCCTCTGTGTGCTTTCCTCATTCTATTCAGTGACCAAGGAGCCAGCACATTTGCATTCCCAGCCTTATCTTCTCAGCCAGGTGATTAAAGGTAGGAGGGGATAAGCCTGAGTCTACCTCCCCAGTTTAAGCACTGAAACAGGTGTTCAGGTTAGGTTGCATGAGTTCTTCCGAGTGTACATATTAATCATTTATACATGAACATGAATGGCAATTTCAGGCAATGGAGATGTGAATGCCTGCATAAAAATTAACATCGCCTCATTCCTCTAAGAAGCTAAGATAAACTAAGCATCACATCCTAGCCAACTGTGTACTGCTCTAAGAACACAAACTGATGGAAAATAACATTACAAGTTCTGGAATAATGTACATATTGTCACCCTCTCTGACAAAGCTTGTTTAGGTGAGGCTGTTCTACTTTGTTTTTGCTATGTATTCCCATTAGAAAAGGCAAATTCTGCTTTTCACACTTTGCACTTTGAGATGGCCTAAGCCTCCTTGTGACTGAGGACAATTTCCAGGGTCTCACACCAGCTCCTGTGGAAGTTGTATCTTGTGTAATGAAGAGTCATTAAATCACTGAGGCTCCAAAGTAGGTATCCAGAGGGGATACTGGAAAACAACAAGCTTTCTGTGCCACCAATACAGTATCCACCCTCAAGTCTATCTGTTTCTGAGGTATGATGCTCAGTGGAGGGAGTCAGTAGCAGGGAGAAAGAACACGGCTCTTCTGAAGAGATCCTAGCGATCACTCACTGAGTGCTCATTCCATGGGACAGTCACACCCAAATCATTCAGCATCTTCATCAGTGACACAGATGATGGAATTGAATGCACCCTCAGCAAGTTTGCAGACAACACCAAGATGAGTGGTGCAGTCAATACACTGGAGGGAAGGGAAGCCATACAAAGGGACCTGGACAGGCTGGAGAAGTGGGTCCATGTGAACCTAATGAAGTTTAATAAGGCCAAGTGTGCTTGGGCTGGGGCAATCCCAGGTATTTATACAGACTGAGGGAAGATCTCCTTGAAAATAGCTTTGGGGGTCCTGGTGGATGAGGAGCTGAATGTGAGCCAGCAGTGTGTGCTTGCAGCCCAGAGGACCAACTGTGTTCTGGGCTGCATTAAAAAAGGGGTGGCCAGCAGGGAGAAGGAGGTGAGGGAGCTCTTGTGAGGCCCCATCTGTAGCACTGCGTCCAGGCCTGGGGCCCCCAGTACAAGAAAGACACAGAGCTCTTGGGACAGGTCCAGAGGAGGACCACTAAGATGACTAGAGGGCTGGAGCATCTCTCCTATGAGGAAGGGTTGAGGGAACTGGGCTTGTTTAGCTTGGAGAAGAGAAGGCTCTGGGGAGCCTGCACTGTGGCCTTCCAGTACTTGTAGGGAATGTATAAAACAGGAGGGGGAATGACCATTTACATGAGTTGATAGTGACAGCATAAGGGGGAACGGTTTTAGGCTAAGACAGGGGAGATTTAGATTAGACATTAGGAGGATGTTTTTCACCCAGAGGGTGGTGATGCACTGGAACAGGTTGCTCGGAAAGGTTGTGGATGCCCCATCCATGGAGGCATTCAAGGCCAGGCTGGATGTGGCTCTGGGCAGCCTGGTCTGGTGGTTGGTGACCCTGCACAGAGCAGGGGAGTTGAAACTATTTGATCCTTGAGATCCTTTTCAACCCAGGCCATTCTATGATTGTATGAAATAATCCTCTGAAGAGAACCTTTTGGGATCCATGTTGTTCTGAAAAAACAGAAGGTGCTGAAGGAACAAAAGATTTGAAATAATGCGTTGCAGATATTGGTGAGGAGAACTGTTTCTACTGAAATGCTGCCATTGTCCATGACATTTCTGGAGGATGAGCGCTGGTGCAAAGAACTGAAATTCATCATTTGGCAGACATGGGGCTACCATCAGTAGCTCCACAATTCACACATGGCACAGGCCGTCAAGACCTTCCTTCATTCAACACCACCTCCTATGCCTGAGGAAGCCCACACCTATACACTTTACTGTACAGAAACTGCAGCACCAAATGACTGCATATATGCAGCCAACTACTTTGAGGGTGGAAGGACATTTCTGGGGTGAGACATGTTAGCGATGCACCACGAAGCACATCCACCTAAGGTTATTAATGCACAGACTGAAACTGTAGGTGATCTTGGGAAAGCATGGCATCCCTTAATTGCTTCTGACACATGTACACCCATTGCTAGCCCTACTGATGGAGACAGTGGGTGTGTTAACTGCAGGGAGCACTGTTCCTGATCCAGCAGGGATGGAGAGCCATGGTGGAAGAGGTCTACAGATGTCAGAGACACTGGGCAAGGATTTGGACAGCAAGGTGCTATAGGGCACAGGCACCTGCATGCTTCAGCCACTTTATGTCCATGAGGAGCAGTGCTCTGCTTGAGTGCCTTCAGAGGCTTCTGTAGCCCTGACAGAAGCACGTGGTGAACTTGGTGATCTTGTATTTTGCTGGGTAAGTGTAGGAAAATCTGTCCACAGATTTAAGGGGTCAAGGAGGTTTCTTCCCCTCCTCCCTCTTCTAAAAATGAGTGATACAATAAAGAGTGCTTTCAGCAGTAGCACAAAGGAAATTGCTTTTGATTTTAGACATCCTATTTTTACCTCTTTGTGAGAACACCAGTTAGATCAAAATTTCTCTAGGGAATACATCAGTAGAGACAAATTTTCCCACCCCACAAATATCAAGGTGAAAAAATAGAGCTAACACAAAAAAGACACAGGAAAGTACAGAATGAGAGGTAAAACATTCATTTTTCCCTCTAAAAGATACTAACTTTCACTGGCATAAGAAAAGCATGTTTAAAATGAGCTATTTGGTTCAAAATGTCTTATTGTGCTCACATGAGTATTTCTGGCAAGCTTAGGGCATTTAAAACAGTGAATTCACTGCACTTCATTCATCTGGTACCATTTAGTAGGTCACTGGTTGGTGCAATGAAGGACAACACCAAAAAACACATGGACAGAAAAAATCTCTAATACAGCAAATGTTACCTATTTTTATATGACTGCTATTGCTCGTAGGCTGGGAGCTGCCAGAATCAATCACTTCAAGGAAAAGATAAAACATTTCAGCTCCTCTTCTTTGGAGGAAAGCAACAGGCACCTGCTTCAGTCAGTTCTCAAAAGAAAAAGACAGGCAAAGGTGGAACTGCCTTGGCTTGGGACTGCTGGCTGCTGGCATGGCCCTCCAGGCTATCATGCTGCCTGTGTCTGCAACAGACAGAAGGGCAGCAGATTGCTGCTTGTCTCTAAATTCAGATGGAGTTGACAACTCTTTGCAGAGTACCCTCTTTGTGCCTCACTGCTCTACAAGCGTAGTCCTTGCTCATCTTACATGGATGGCTCAGAACCACAAGGGGCTCTAGTGGTGCCTGAGCACCTCTCTCTCACAGTCACAATGTATGCTTTGCTCTGCTGCCTAACCCTTGTACCAGGACCTGAAGAGATTTTTCTTGGCTGCTCTGCCTGCAAAACTCCTCTGCACTCACTGTTAAATACAGCTTTGTTGTCGGTACAGGAAAAGAAATGCAGGTATGTGCAGCTTTTGAAAATTCTACAACAGAAAGAAGCACGTTGGTTTGATTTTTTCTTTTTCTTTGCTTCAGAATGCCTTTGGTTCTACATCTCTTAAATTGAATATGACATACATTTTACAATTTACATGCACAAACATATGCCTAACTTCAGTGGACTGTTCCCACTGGAGTTTAGTCTGTGCTTTAGCAAGTTGCTTAATCGGTGGCTGAAGGTTAATACAGGAACACTGATTCATTATATAAAAAGAATCACTAAAACCTTAGCAAACTAACAAACTGCTAATTGGTTTCTGCCTATTTGCGCTGATAGGATTTAAGACAAAAACTGTATATTTGCAAAACATTTTGCAATTATTACGCAGAAATGAGTGGCCTTGCCTTAACTTATTATGTTTGACTGCAGAAATTATGTTTGCCTTTACTGATGTTGTAATTGATTGTGTCCAGGTTAGGTGGAAAGCTTTTCCTGGCAGTTAATACCTTGATGTGCTGGGAAAACCTTACAAGCATGATAGCTTTTCAGCAGCACATGGTTTGGTGACATAGTTTTAGTCTGTGTATATGCTTGACAGCTGTGGGCCTGGAATCTTACTGAGTTTTTATTTGGAAAAAAAAAAAAATAGTCAAGAAGGAATAATAAGTAGATTTTTATATATATGTATTCTGCCCAGAAGGCAAAAGGATTTTGTCTGCTAAAAGCATTCATTTTCTGATCAAAATGGGCTGCCTCGAGAGAAGGCAGGAATGAAGATACCATGTGTAACTCGTGAAGCTTGCGCCTTAACATGAAGACAAGTGGAGATCCCACTAAGACTCGGAGGCAGGAGAGACAGAGGAGAAACTCCACAGGAAAAAAAAAAAGGAAAAAATAAAAATAAAATAAAGGGAGAAACAGGAAATGAAGGCTCAATCAAGTTCATAACAATAATGCATTGACAAAAATTCTTGTCTTTTATGAGCCTTCATCCAGAAAAGGCCAATCTCAAACATGTAGTCCAAGTGCCTCTGGCTTGGAATTTGTTTTAATTTTGTTGCACTGATTAAATCCATTTTGGAGGGAGGTTGTCAAGGGAGGTATCTCAAGGGAAGATACTCAAGGTTGGTGCTATTTCTAGCAAAGTAACACTCATGGCTTTTGCTTGTCTCTCATTCCTTGCTGGTGCTGCTGGTCCTGAAAGATCTTGCTCTCTGCTCAGCTCTCCAACATGCCTCAACTCTGAGACAGGCACAAAAGCTGCCAGTGGCAGCTCTTGCTTGTATTTTCAGCACTGTCTGTGTCTGCTGGGCCACTATGCTGCAGATGAGCAGGGGAGGAGTCTTCATGTATTAGATAGGGCTTCCTCAGAACTTCGCTATCACTGAAGGAACCATATGCCAGTTGGCGGAGCCAGGGGCCACTCACAAGCTGTCTTTCCTGCTAATCTAGTTGCACAGATTATGAGCACTGCCACCTTTTTGTGCTGTTTTTCTTTCCAGTGGGATGTTTGGCGTAGGAAGTGCTGTGAAGAATCTGCGTGGCTTTGGAACAATTCCTTCTTGCAGCAATTTAACATCCAGTTCCAGCTCTCCCACTGAGATGAACCAGCTACCCCACATAGCCGGGATCAGGTTCTAATCCTGCCACATCATCAGTCTAAATTGGGAGAAAAGAACGTTTACTGGATTGGCTAAGCTGTCAATAGAAATAGATGGAACACTAGAACATTACAAATGCTTAAGCAGTAAAGCGAGGACAGGATAAAAATGAATGGTTTTACAAAACAGCACTGAGAGAGAAAAGGAGCCCTTAAAGAACCCCAAGAGCACAATACATCATATCTACAAAGGAGAAAAATAAGCTCTAGGAAAGGAAACCATTTTATTACAATGGTAAAAGCAACTGCATTAGTCTTTAGACTCCAGAATCAAAATTAGACCAAATCACAGGACTGTGAAAGAGCAGTTTCCTCGACAAGAATAATATGTTTACCAAGTTTGTTTGTTTGTTTCTTTGTTGTGATGTTCATTATAGAGCCATTACAAAAAAAGAGCACTAATTTTTTTCTTTAAAGTCATCACTTGCCATTGTAACACCTGAAGCTTCCCATGAGCCATCAATTAGGAGGCCAGCACATCAGTAGAGAAATCCAATTCCTGTAGTCTGGTAATGCTCCTTGGTTTGCAGAAATCTACAAAGCATTTCCACTTCAAGTGTGTTCCCAAGTGGCTAACCTTCATAACGTATGTTACAGGTTGCTGAGAGCTAGGAATTCGTGCTGGGAACTGAAGTTGGATCCTCTGTAGCAGCATGGGAATGTAGCAGCCTCTAACAGCTGCCTCATTATAGTTCATGGGACTGTAGTAGCCAGATGAGATTTTTCAAAAGAAAGTGCTTAAATAATTGGTTCTGGAGACCACCGAATAGCCCCTGCCCAGCAGAGCAGACTTTGAAGTCTAGACATAAATAATCTGGATAGCTAAATGATACTTGATATGACTGGATAATTGTTTGCATGTGCACAACAGCTCAATATGTGGGTGGCTTTTACTTTCAGAAAGCAGTCTGAATGTATCAGAGCTTCTGTACCACATGCCAAAAAGTGAATAGGTGGGGCCAAAACGGCAGTAAAGACTGAGGAGCAAACGTGCTTGAGCCCCACCAGCTCCTGCAGGTGGCCACCCAGGAGGACACATCAGAGGATCCATGGGGAGAGAACAAGGAGAAGATGCCTGGTGAAGAAGTAGAAATATGATAGCAAGAGTGCTTCATGCAAGGAGGTTAATGTGATTAGTTGTAAGTTCTCTGCTTTACCCAAATCCTCATACTGCTGTTGCTTTGAACAGGACTGCTCCAAGCTCCTTGCTAAACTCCAGAATTGCTCATCTTTTTACACCCATAGTCTGGCAAAGCTTTGCAAACAATAGAGCTGCTCAGAGTACGAACTTCTCCCTGCACACATGGAGCATGGGGAGCATCCTCACTTCTCCCTCTTCATTCGGCAAAAATGCATCTCATCCTCTTTGTGAGTTCAGGGGTTGTTTCTGTTAGTTTGGCTCTGATTTGTCCAGAGAAAGATGCTCTTCTGCTGCACACCTCTTTGTGCCTTGGATACTGCTGTGGATTATCATTTTCTTTCACATCCAACTAAGCCAAGCAACAGCAAAAACTGAGGAAATGGATCACACTGACTTTCTCTCCTGAGTCACCAGGAAACAGTGGCATGGTTTTTTTAGATACTAGCCATCTGCTTCATCTGAAGGGTTGATTTTGGCCTTTTACCTCAATTTCCCAGTCCATGATTGGAAATTTTTCCTATCCATGATAGCAAAATACTCTGGCAATAATTTAAGAGGAAAATAGAACTTCAGTTCCTCTTTCAAACAGACCACCTGCACCACCTTCTGCTTCTGCTACCATCCTAAAGAAGCCAAAAGGTTCAAATTGATGAGCAGTTGTTCACCTGATCTGCTCCTCTGTGTCAAGGCCAGCAAGTAGCATTTCACTGGGAAGCCATGCTCTGAGCACAAGCAGGAGAGAGAACCAGAAAACTAGAAGTTCTTACAAATCTTCATACCATGGAAAGGGCAGCAGCCCAGACTCATTATAACTACAACATGGATTAGAACTCAACATGCCTTGAAGTGTTAAGATCAGCATCTTCTATTTGTCATCCATTTAGAACAGGCATAAATGTATTTAATGTCCACATTTCAATGTTTTGCTTCCAATTTTTGAGGGCACGTTGGACAAATCCTTTTCTTTAGGAATGCATCAACAAAATCAGGCTCTGTGCCTTCCCTTAATTTGCTCCCTACAAGAATGTTCTGTGCTCTCACTTACTAACTGGCTGTTGGTTGGGTTTCCTGTCTGTGTCCTTTGCTCCTTACCATATAGAATCCCCCCTGATTGTGCACCTGAAAAATGTTGTGCTCTGCCAGCTCACAGAGAAGGTAAAAACATAGGAGAAAATAGTGACTTGGATATACAAGCCAACAGAGAGAGATGATGAGAAGATACTTTAAAGAGATAAACATCTATGTGAATAGAAAGAGAGGGATTTATCCTGGGCTTAAAAGATAAATTTTGTTTTCAGTAGATCTCAATTTTCATCCAAGTATTTTGAATTGATAGTATGGAGAAAGAAAACTGGAAGGACTAAATAACAGTTTGGGCTTGTAGAATCTGTAGAGAGTATCAGAAAGATAAGGAAGAGGAAACATTTTGCACGCAATCAGTTTTTGTACCAGACTTGAGAAAAGGCCAGAGTGGTGAAGAGAGTCTATATATCAAGAATATGCAGGAGTTCCCCAGGAGCTGAAATTTAACTGTGGAAGTCTGGCAGCAAATAAAGTATGTCCCAGAAATGACTGTGCTATAAAGAGCACCAGTGAGAATTCCAGATACTACAAGATGCTAGAAAAATATGTATCAGTATTCAGGCTTAAAGGAACAGAAGCTGAGATTTTAAATCTGGATATCCTTTCAGAGCCCTAGGCTTTACTGATAGAGACCTAGGGGGAAAACTGGGAGATTATCAAGACTGTGGTCTGGAACTGTTCTATAAAGCTTACCCATAGTATTTCCTACTCCTTGGCAATAGCAGCAGATGTCTGTTATCCACAATGGCACGTTATTGCAAACGATGGGTCAGCTAATTCAGTTCTGTTTGTTTCTGTTGTCACAAGTCTATATCTTGTGGATGATAGAATATCTGCTGGTTTTAGTACAACCACTAGAGATTCTGTTTCTGTCGTAGCATGTAAATATTGCTTTTAAGCAATTTTAACACAAATGCTGTTCTGTATTGGAAATATGAGAACAGACACTGTTCTCAGTGCTCACAGCACCCTAAGGAAGGTAATAATGAGTGTTTTCTACATGCATGTCTCTTGAGCAAGACAGTTGTTGGGAAGGTTGTCTCAACACCATTCTGCAAGTTTCTATGAGTCAGGCCTCTAACCTTCAAACTGAATGGGTCTTACTTGGAAGAACATAAACCAAGGAAGAGTTTCTAGAGGTGGACTTATAATGTGGCTTTGTAGCCAAAATAAACAAAAACCAAAGCAACAACAAAACTAAGGGTTCTGGTGAAAAGCAAGGGGGTTAGTCCAAACAGCTGCTGGTGTCCATTGCCTTCATGATGTTCTGTAACTAAAGTGAGAGCACAGAGCCTGGAGACTGACCTTCATGCTCGCTGCCTTCTTGTCTGCACTTGCACAATGCTGGGACTCTGACAATTAATTATTCAGAGGAATTCAAACATGAGAGGATTGGTCGGTCAAGAGGACTGAACTGTTGGTTTTGTCAGAGGTCTCATCAGACAAAGATTTTGGATCTGCTCTAGCAGTCCATTCTAGCTGATGCTGCCCAATGGTATGCTGTTTTAAGAACAGGAGGCTGCTGAATTTTTATCTTCCAGATCCTAAGGAAAAATTCAGACTGGTAACCTGCTGTCTACCCTCAAGTGTGCAGTTTTTGAGAGAAAGTATTTCTTTAGAAAATTCCTCCTCAGTTCTCATACTGCATGCTCAGCTGTGTTTCAGCTAGACGTGTTCCCTAGGGGCAGCTGCTAAGTAGAGCTGCCCAGTACCATTTTTTTACCTGTGGTTTTAACAGAATTGTTTTAAGTTTAGGTAGGTCACAATCTTTTACAGGACTACTACAAAGAACCCTGCCTAAGTCTTTGTAGATTTAGTGAATTCTCAGTGTTACATGCTCTATGCAGGGCTACCTATTGTAAGATAGGGATTTAACCCCAAGACTGCCAGTGCGCTCTTCTGATACTTTACACCCATATGGAGCTGGGCATGTATTCTGTCTAATATGAAGTGACTGTACTGGTAAGCAAGAGGTATTCTCTGGATTGTTTGTTTTCTCTTTCAATATGGACACACGTCGTCCTCTATTGCAGCCCCGTAACTTGTAGGTTAGAAGAAGTTAATACAAGATAAGTACAGCTTCTTGTATGTAAGTAGTAACTTCCATGTATCTTCTAACTATTCATTCTAGAGAGCGTTTGTGGTCTGTTGGTGACAATGAAGATGCTGAGAAACCACACTTCCTTGTCAAGCTGTATTTTCTCTGAGCACCATTTGCCCAAGCCTTAATAGTCAGCCCAACAGTTTGATTCAGGCCTCCCTTTGTCTCTGGGTACTCTGCCCAGTGTATAAATTCAGGTGCTGCCAGAGTCCAATGTGGACTTGTGACTGGACTCCAGGTGAGCATATCTGTAAGAATTGGAGAGCCAAGCAAAGCCTTTGTTGGGTTGTGCTGTGGAGTTGCTGACAGCAGTTCATGGTGCCCATCCCATGGCATCACCAGCACTTCCCCAGCCCTCCTGGCTCAGGCAACTGGGGCCCCACAATATGCACTTTCAGCCGCACAGGTGAGTGGTGTCGGGACACAGCCCCAGTCAGCCAACAGGGAGCAAAGACTAGAGGGGTTTGCTGCTGGGAGACCAGGGCTTCAATGCTCCCTGCCCCTGGGACACTGAGTGACAGCTGTGGCCTCTCTCTCTTCTGCAGTTTGTAATATGTTCTGCCCACCATAGCACTGGTGAGGAAAGCAGCTTCCTGACCTCAGCTCTCCCCCATCCACTGCACAGACAAGGTTCATGGAGGTGCCATCGGTCTGGACTTGCCACTTCTGTGGAAAGTCAGGATGATGTGACCTCCTGTTTCCTCCAGCTTTGCTATAGATGTGCACTCTGAGGGCAAGGAAGAAGCTGACTTGTGCCAGATGCAGGCACCAGATTAAGGTCATCTGGTACTTGGTGAGGTCAGACAATGATTAACCCCTATGTCCTGTCCTGTGATTCCTTTCCAGATTTTCATATATATACGTGTAGGTAAGTACATGTCCTAGAATTGTTACCCTAGAAACACAGAACAATTCAGCGTCATTTTAGTATATGATGACCTCCACAGTCTTAGGCAGGTTTGAAAAAGAATCTCATGTAGCTCAAAAGATAAATAATTGGACCTCAGTGTTCTCAGACCTAAGGAAATGTTGTGCAAGGAGATCCTTCAGCTAACAGGGACTCACTTAAGCGGGTGAAGAGTTTCAGTGGTTCCAATGTGGAGAACACCAGCTCTCCAATGAGGATTCACTCCAAGCTGCTGCCATCCCTTACCTACACTTCATGTGTATGGAGTTCCAGTTCCTATTCACACTTAATTTCCTTTGAAATACTTCTGAAGCTCATTTGAGACACAATAGAAGGCTGTACACAGTATTTATTTTCTGGATGCTCCTGTCAGAAACACAGAGAAGCTCGGTTAGGCAGTGACAAGGTTTTCCCTAAGACACTGTCATTCTCAGTAACACTGATACCATTTACCACTGCTTTTCATACTGAATATGTAATAGTTCTGTTTCACTTGGCCTATTTAAATCTGTGCAGGTGTCATGCAGGCCAAAGCATGCTTCTCACCTTTGTAGTCATCAAGGGTTTTGAATCATCATTGGTCAATTATCTGCCTTTTCTTCTCCTGGAAAGTGACCTTAAGCCATTCCAGCCATGGGCTGAGGTTCTTCACTGGGAAGGTTTCCAAGTTTACTGTTAAATCCAACAGGAATGTGCTTTCATTGAACATAAAAAGAGTATGGTAAATGCTGAGCTATAGAGGCCATCTTTCAAAAGGAGTTCTGAAATGAAGTAATGACTTCAGGAATGGGGCATTGCTCTCCTTTCCTAGGGAGCTGCTTTCTGTGCTTTGATTTACTTCTTCCACTGAAACTGTTCTTATTTTTATGGTGATCTGGCAGATCTCATCTTTCTCTGACTGTTCTTTGCCAGAATTGTCTCTTCAGTGGCCACAAAAGCACTTGTTCTGCATACATCTCAGTGCTAAGTGAACTAGATCCCAGCCACCTCCTCCCCTTGCTTTCTTCAGGCTACCTGCCCCACTGTCAGCAGAGACAATTCTGTTCATTTTTCAGAGCATTTTCCCCATTTCTTTGTAAGCACTTCTTCTCCACCTTTGTACCTCCAAAACAGTAATGAGATATATCATGTGTAAAGCTTGACTTTTGGCAAATTATTTATTCTCACTTCATTCAGTAGCTGTTCCCATTAACTTCAGGAACACAACTCCATGCTCTGGAATCTTTCTTCTGTTATTGCAACAATCTCTCCCACCCTGTCCCCTTTCCCACCTCTTCACACTGTGAAGCTGACTTTTCCCTCTAGCTATTTGCGTTGGCACTTCAGGCAGTGGCATTTCAGCCCCAGCATTCTTTCCACATCAGGAACAGCAGGAAGTTTTCCTTCTGAATGCTTCTGGTAATTTTGTACAAGGTGAAAATAGAAGAGAGCGTGCTCTGAACTCCCAAGCCAGCGCTGATTTACATGCTTAGAGTTACAGGTATAGATGGTTATTTGACAAATAGCATTTTGAAAGTGTAAATATTTTGTTGTTGTTGTTTGTTTGTGTTTTGTTGTTGTTGTTTTTTTTTTAAACCCCCCTTCTGTCATCCTTTTCAGGCAACAGACAAACAAAACGTCTCACAGGTGAGAGCTAATTCCATGGCCTCTCAGTGCATTAGGCTGTCAATCATTGCATTTTAAGATCTGCTAGTGAAATGTTGGTGAGAAAAACAACTACCTCTAAGCAAAACGTAACAGGTGGGCTCCTTTAGCTGAGGTTCCCAGCTGTACATTGAAGTGCTATTTACCGCCCGTGTAGGATAGTAGTGTAACAAGACAGTGCACAACACCCTGTGAAATGGGAGCGGGATTTTATTTTACAAGTCTTGAAGTTGCTCCTATCTCAACACTCCCACGTGTGCACATCCCGAAGCAGCAGGACATAAAGGCGAGCTTCCTGATGATTTAGTTTCCCTGTTTTGTATGCCTTTGCAGCTACAGGCTGTTGTCCCACTGAGAAAGTTGTAAGAACAGTGGCACGCACACCAGACAGCACCTCTGTTGTGTTCCAGACAATGGATCTTCTGTTGATAAGTCACCTGCGATGCTGTGGCTTTATCAGAGCATGGGACCTCTGGTATTGTTGTAAACAGCATGTTCCTCTGTATTTACCAGCTTTATTGCTCACAGTTGTGTCCTCAATACAGGCCACTCTTTTGACCCTTGCTCTGTTGTTTCTTTTCATGTTTTCGCAAGCATGTGTGCATTAACACTTCATCTCAGCAGTGCAGTGTATTTCTGTTACAGATCTCTGCACCTGTCAGTAGGTATCAGGATAGTTTGAGGGTGATGATTTTCAGAAGCAGCCATATGGTACTTTCTTGCTAACTAAACGTAGACCCATGTCACATGCTAATGCCAATACAGCCCTCTTCTGCTTTCACAAAATACTAAGTAGCATTTTATACTCTTTAAGAAACCATACTATCCTAATGCTTGTGGAAGGCGCTATGTCTGCAGGAGGATGGTATCCTCTGAACAGTTGTAAAAAATTAATTTGGAGTAGTATCCTGTTAGTAAGCCACTCTTCTTGCTGGTCCAATTGCTGCGAAAAGCCAGAACTGGCTTCTCTGCTGGGGCTTTGGCTGCAATACGAAGCAGACACAACTGCTTTTGAGATGAGGCATGCCTTTGTTGAAACCAACAAAACTCATTTCACAGACATACATAAGCCAGCATCAGTCCCTAGAGGGTCAGGCACACTGGGCCATATGAAGTCTCCAGTTCAACAAAGGAATGCAATAATTTCCAGCAAACAGAAACGTTGGAGTACTGCAGTGAGTGGTAATACTTTCAATCTGTTAGCAGATCTTTCTTCATTCCTTAAGAAGATCCCTCTTTTTGATCTTCTGCTTTAAGCTTTTGGGAATTGTCACTAGGCCTCTGTTTATCTGAAAGCTGTTCCTTTTTTTTTGCTGGTATGTGTGTAAAAGCATATTTCTTGAACACTGAGCTCAAAAGACCTCATCTATAAGCTGCCAAGCTTCCAGAGAGTTTCATGATGTAGTTCTTGTGAGACATATGCTCCAAAGACCTTACATGAAAGATACCTGTTTTCTTTTACTATGGATAAAGGTTGTAGAAGAAGTACTCTGATATTAAATACAGTGTAAGTAAATCAATTGCATGCAAAAAAGTTTATAGAAATGTCATATTTTATTGTTTTTTACAAAAGCATATTATCTTTATTAGCTGTAAATACAAAATTAGAATCATCTGCAGGATTTCACAGTAATTCATTTAATTTCCTGTTTTCTGTGTTATTTGACTTCTGTAGTACGACTGTTAAAAGAGGGAAAAAGCATCAACTGCTTTTCTTTGAAGATGGTACAGGAAACTTGGGAAACTTAAATTTCAAAGATGTGCCAGTTCATAAGGGGAATGTACTTTATCAAGTCCATCTACATTCCAAATATTGAACTGACTCTCAAAAAGCCATGGTGACAAACAGCTGCAGTCTGTTGCTTTTGTTGTTGCTGTTGTTGTTTGCTTTGTTTTGTTTTGTTTCTTTTTAAAGGAAAGAAACAATGCCATTCCCATATGTTGAGGGCCAGGAAAAAGCAGTATGTAAGATGATTGTGTAACAGTGTCAGAAAATAGGCACCTTCTTCTACCTTCAGTGCATCACAGTATCACACACAGTATCACAGTATTGTGCGAGTTGGAAGGGACCTTAGAGATCATCGAGTCCAACTCCCGGGATTCGAGCCCTCTGTGTAGCAGCGCGGCAGTTCTGCCACTTGTGCCACAGGGGGGATTCGAACCCAGGCCCCCGAGTTGCAAGCGGCAGTTCTTCCACTGTGCGCCACCGGGGGCATCAAAATAGTTGAGGTTTTGTCCCTTCCCCTGCCACTTGCTTCTGGACCCACCTCCACCCCAACAAAAAGACCAGGTCTTCATTGGTGAGTTCTCCATCAAAACATCACAACAGTCTTACCTCCCCCACCCAAAATCTAAAGCCAGAAACCTTCTCTGCAAGAAAGCACATTTCTAGGGGCAGGGAAGCCATCATGTCAGGTTTGCCCTCTGAAAAATGGGAAAGGGTTTAGCTTGCAGCTTAGAGACCTTCAGCAGATCTACCCTGTCCATGTGGAGTCCTTGGGCCTGTACAAACCATAGTCTTACCCCATATGACATGAGATTGAGATTCCAGTAACAGGCCTTCCTCTGGCTTCTGGAATGCCCCAAAAAGGAGGCAGTATATCTTCAGTAACATGAACATCCATCCTGATGGAAACATTTACATGGATTAAAGAATATGAGCACCATCTCACAGATGTCATTCAGTTCCCCTCCATCTGCATAACAGTTTCAGCAACCATCCTAAGTAAAGAAAACCTTTCAGGTGCTAAATCAGTAAGTACCCAATATTGTCACAACTTGGGATGTCAAGGGAACCCCTAGCTGTCCTTTTCAACAAATGCCAAACTCTTACACAAAGCACCAAAACACATCCTTTCATCATGGGCCTTGTCCTTGCTCCTGGAAAAGTAGCCAAGGAAGGGGAAGTCTCCTCAGAAAACAGCTTTTATCTAACCTCAAAGACAAAAGCTTCAGAAAAGGATTAATGAGCTCATTAGCAAATAAATTGCATACAGCTACAGATAATATCAATATCTTATTTCAGGAACTGAAAACATTTGATTTCTCTCTTATTTGTAGGGCAGATCCCCTAAGCTGTCTACCACTGTACAGGGCATCCAGCACCTTCAAGGACCAATCCATAATTGTATGGCTGAAGTATAGACCTAGCACATGCAGAGGAGCTATACTTTCAAGAAAGTTGCTAGACTGAGCCAGATAAGAAACAAATGTCTCCATACTGAAAACCCAAAAGAAATTATGTGACAGAGTCAGAGAATTTCTAGAACTTGAAGAAGGGTTCTTAGTTCATTTCTGCTTGTGTTCATGAACAGTTGGATATATAACCCTCTTAATTCCACAGTTCCATGCTGGTGGGACCACCATAGCTTTGCAAAGAGGTCTCAGGAATTAAATATTCTCTCTGTTAAGAGTATAGTGACATACTTCTGATTGAGTTTGTCACACTTCAACATCTGGCTATTTTATCTGTTTATACCATTTTCTGCCAGAATGATTGAACTTAATTCCTGTTTCTGTGCCCCTGCAAGTGCTTTTAGACAGTTACCAATGAACATCCAAGATACTTGTTTTTGCTGAACTGCACAGTGGATCTCCCACAGTCTTTTACTAGAAAGCATATTTTGATCTGCTAATAACTTTCTGATTCTACTGTGCCAGCCTCTGGTTCACCAGCATCTTTCTTGAACTGTGGGCATCAGCAAAGAGCAGAGCACTCCAGGATTTGTGCTGACATCAGGCAGACATGCAGCAACTTCCTTTTAACTGGTTGTAGAAGCATTTTCATGTTCTGCTTTAGTCTTTGTGGGTCCTGCGTCCTACAGGGAGCTCACAATCCCCCAGGTATCTCTTGAACCCACATCCTTCCTAGAACCTGCTGGGGTGAGCTTCCCTATCCTGCAAAAGCCTACACTCTACACTGCATTCTTCAATGGATCATTTGCCATTTATCTGCATTCTGATGTACTCTGCTTACCCTACGCAATCAGCATGTCTGCGTTCCACATGGTTGTATCTTTATTTTGCGCTCCTTTCCATTTGGGAGTATTTTTTTACCATCTGTGCTGCTAACAGGCAGTGTGATAAATATAAAAAGAGTATCAGTTATTCAGTCCAGGAACAGCAGGGAGAGTGACTACTCTTCAGCTCCCTCCTTTCCTCCTTTCTTTTGCTGTCTCTAGTATCTGCTGCCATTTTGGCTGAACATAAGGACTTTTACAAAAGAGGACAGAGCATGGCAATGCAAACTAAGAAAACAGTGCTCTGGATCACATCAAATGTGGACACATGCATACGGGATATGCTCCAGAGCCCTCTCCCCTGCATTCACCTCTGTGAGGACCACAAGGGAGGCTATGAGTGGACATGGGGATGGTGGCATTAGCCAACTGCAGCATTTTAGTTTCCTTCTTCCACAGACACACAGGAACACTTAAGCTCATTTTAAACTCTCTAACAGATTATCCCCAGCAGCCCAGTATAACATGGGCTAAACACTGCCATGCTTATCCAGGCTTACTAGCAGGCTCTACATTGCTATTGCTGTGCTCACATCAAAGCCCATCCCTGCAACTGGCATGCTCTCTGCTGTATATTAAATACTCAAAGGACATTCCAAATTGAGTAAGGTTTTGTTTTCAGAGGTGCTAAACATCTTGCAGAATCAGAAGCTGTACATCCGTGTATTTTTCCACTTGCCTTTTGTCTAACAAAGGAATTAATGTCAGCATGAATGTAAGAATTACAGAAAGCAGAACCAGTTATATGAACTTGCTCGAGTCTCTTCAGATTTCAGAGAGTTAGAGGCTGTTGTGTTCTCATTAGAATTCTTCCAAAAGCCATCTTTGCTTTGCTTCTTTCAGAAGCTACTACCCCTGTGTGCTTAAAATGATCCCGTGGATGTGTTATTCATCTGAGCTAATTAAAGTCTGTATACTAACAAGCACATTTTGCTCCTTTTTCTATCAACAAATGCTATAGAAGTGTTATGTGCAAGCATGTGTAAGAAATCTTGGGGTTATATTATGATAAGTTCATCTGCATAGAAGGAAGAGCTCTGAGCTGGTACACTCTGCAAACTGATTTTAAACATTGTTTTTTATTTTGATTTTTCAGTAGTAACAACATAAATTCAAGGAACTGGGAAGGAGGAACGCTTTTTAAAGTATTTTCAGTCTTATAGAACTGTTAATATTTAATAGGTCAATGTTAACAGTTGATTTATTAACTCTTACAAATATTTTCTGTCCAGCTCTTTCTATAAGATTTTTTTATTATTTTTTTTTAAATTAAAATCTCTTGCAGTTACATTTGAAGAATGCTGGCCAGGCATTTATGGCATTTTGGCCTTCAAAGTCTCCAGTGGTTGGCTGACTAGATGTATGGCTTTGAAAACTCTTCTTGCTCTGCGTAATGATCTATTGAGTAAGCAAATAAAATAACTGAGAAATCTAGTCTGGAAAGTGTATCCGTATGTACTATTCTCATTTTTCATAGTTGTCACTGCCTTCACTGAATACTAATGTAAGATTACAACAGTTTCAATGGAAATACATATGATATATAGAGGCTATTTTAACAGCCAAACCCAGAGTGCTGCACAGCCACATTTTTGTTGAGATTTAAGAAAACTGCTCCTTAATTTTTCTTGTGTTTAGATATTGGTCTGCCTGTGTATTTGCTGTTATATACGTTTTGTCCTATGGGCTGCAGACCCTTTTGAAAATACAGTGCTGTTCTCTATGTGGAGCATGGATCAGCAAAGGCTGTTCTCATTGTTTACATTAAGACCAAATTGAAATGAAATGCCTGTGTAAGAAATCAGATTTATAGACAGATGAACAAGTTAGGCAAATAGATGAACTGGATAGTGATCCAGTCCCAGCTGGCATATGTTGAATCAATATTAAAATAGCTGTGTTAAACCATAAGGTCTCTGCAGTGTGTATGTTGACAGGAGATAATGGGTGGAGAATGAAAGTAAGCATTTTCCAAAGCAGGCTAATGAGACCGTTTCTTCAGTGATGATCTCAATAAGACAAAGACAGTTGTATCCTGAAGCAGACAGAGTTTGCAATTTAAGAACACACAGTAGTGGTGCAGGTTTTCCAGGTTATTCTGTAAATCCAGAGTGAAAGGTAAAAAGTGTTGGATGAAGGGAGGCTAATACACAGAAAATACCATTGCTTCCAATGCTGAGAGTAACTGCTGCGGTTGGAGAAGGTCTTCCCTCTGCCCTGGCTGAATGTCAAGGGTTGAGAGATGGGGATTGAAAGAGGCGCCCCAGTACAGACAGGGTTGCTTGACACCAGCTGTGGGAAGGAGATGCATGGCCACATAACAATGCCAACACCACTACAAGCGCTTACCTATTTGGGAACATGTCTCATTGTCTTTGTTTCAGCTGGGACGGAACTGTTTTCTTCAGAGTGTCTGGTATGATGCTATGCTTTGGTTCAAGGATAAAAACAGTGCTGATAACACACCAGTGTTTATAGCTGCTGGCAGCAGTGTTATACAGAGCCATTCTCAGGAAAGGGCCTAAGGAGCTGGAACAGAACAGAAATGAAACAGCTGAATTAAATTGGCCAAAGGGATACTCCATACCATATGATATCAAGCAGAAGGAGTTTTGAAGAGGGTGGGAGTTCATCTGGCTCTTTTCCACTGCTTGAGGGGCTTGCTGGGCATCTGTCGAGGATGGTGAGCCAATTGCTTGCGCATCACTTGTTATATACACTCATATATATTTATTGTCAGCATTATAATCCTTTTCCTTTTCTCCATCTTAGTAAATAGTTTTATGCCAACCCACAAGTTCTATTTTTATTTTGTTCCCCAATTCTCTTCCTCATCCCACTGGGAGGGGAAGGGAGTGAGTAAATTACTGTATAGTGCTGAGCCACCTGCCAGGTTAAACCACAGCACTTGCTTAATGAGAATCTCCTGCTGGTACTATATTATTCACAACATCTGCAAGGCTAGGGTCCCTTTGCACAAGGCTGTAGCAAGTTATAATCCAAGGGATTTACAGCCCTCTCCTGTTGTCCTCAAGGGGAACTGTCTGGTGAAAGTAGGAATAGTAGCATATTTTGCCATATTGAAACACGGATGTCCTTTGTATTACACTCTTTGATAGTAATGCATTGTCTAGAACTTGATATCAGTACGATAGGAGAAATCTGTGGTGACAAATAATGTAATCAGTGGCTACCCTAAGGTAAAATTAAAAGCTAAGGGGCAGAGAAAGAAGCAGTAGGTATCTGAAGATTATCTTAAAATATTGGAATGTTTCTGCATTGATTTAATAGGACTGTAAAGGGTTTCCATCAGCAAAGGTTTGGACCTTGAATATCACATTTTTCTAGGATTAAATAAAAAAACAAAAACAAAACAAAACATGAGAATAAACAAAATACAAGCCATACATCATAATGAATAGTTTTCTGGACTTGTAACACACAAGCAGAATTTGTTATCCATCATCACAATCACACTAATCCAACACTGGGCAAGTTATTCCCCATTTTCCCTTGCCCCAGGAACACAAATCAGATTTAAAAACAGACCCACATTGCCATTTGGATACTTTACAGACATCTGGTGGTGATCAGAGGGCTCTGTGCCAGTTAATACAGCTCATATTTGGATTAATTCTAAGAATAATAAATATACTCCACAGCTATTGGACTGTTGAATGCAAGAAGCTGGCTGACAGCAAAGAAGATTCTTATTAAAATATCTCCTGTGTTATCAGCTGGCAGTGTCACACAAAAAGGACAAATGCCCCAATGCCCTGGCTCTAGATGAATGAGGTGCCTACAGGTGCCTTCACTGGGCTTAAGCACTCAGCAAGTGCCACCTCACAGAGCACTTGATAGTGCAGAAACCACTTGTGCTGCACACCATTGTGCTCATGTAACCATTCTTTACCACAGCACTGCAGTCTCTGGAGATAATTCTGGATCTAGGAAAACTGGGGAGACTTAGGAAAAAAAAAAAAGAAATTTGTGTATGAAGGACAAAAATCACCCACAGGAGAGGCAGATTTCTGAAACCAGACAGAGAGAAGATTAATCTGCTTGAAAGGGTCAAGCCTGGAGTAGATGAAGTTGAACACTGAGCTATAAGAACAACCTACTTATAGCTGCCAGATTTGAGTATCTTCTCTGGATTACACATCTTGGAGCAGGACATCTGGATGACCAGAGGAAGATGGAATCTCCACAATGAGCAGTTATCAAAGGTTATCTCAAGGGTGATTTAGTACTGCTACAACAAGAGCTTAAGATCAACTTTGTGAATTGATGAGGATTTCTCAGAACTGTTTTTATTCCATGAGGACAGAACTGATACTGGGGTGAACTTGAAAGGCCTTCTTAGTTTACAGTGCCACTCTAAACCCTTGTATCATATTCTAGGAAGAAGCTCGGTGTTGCTACAGATTATGTAAAATGTCCACCTGACAGCAGATGAAGTGAAAAAGCAGCTGAGTATTTGGATGAGGTGGAAGAAAATGGGAAATACTGTTGACTTTACTGAGTTAGCCACCTGGGAATACTTCTGGTCAGTACGCAATGCTAAGAGGAAATTTCAGCAGAAGAGGCATGCTCCGACTTTCTCAAGGCATCTTGATTATGTGACAACAATATCAGACTACTGTTTTTCAGTCTGTTTCATACTGGGGAAGCTGTTTAGTACAGTACAGACAAATAAGGCACAAAATGCAGAGTTGGTGAGAAATCCAAGCATGACTGAGAGAAGGACATGGCCAATTTAGGTGACTTACTGTGCACAGGTGTATGTTTGTCTTCCTAATGCAATTTCCAGACTGTGGGATCATGAAGCAGCTGTTTAACTCAAGAGGTGAAAACACTTAAATGCTGGTGTTGATATAAATGATTGTCATGTAGCCATGTTGACTGAGGAGGCTCTTTGTGCCTTGTAAAATCTAAGACCTTTTATTTTTGACTGTCTCTTTGCAGGGTTTTAACAACATGAGAGCTAATTAGAAGCAAATATGGAGATTTTCTCCATCTGCTCATATTTTAAAAATACAGTTTGTCAAGCCAAGCATGCTGAATTTGCAGTAGGTTTTACTCTCTGCTAGGTACAGTACAGCTAAAGCCCTAGGGAGAAAGTATGCAGGAGGAGGCACTGAAATTGATATAGCACTGATCTCAAACCCCAGTGCTCCTTAGAGCAAGATGAATGGCAGGTTAAATCCTGCTACTGCGAGGGTGTTTTCTGGCACTGGAAATCAAGCATTTCTGCTGTAGGAGGGGATGGGGAGCTCTCAGCTGGGGATGAAGGGAAGCATGGAGTGCAGGAAGAGGATTGATATGAGGCTCTGCAGTCACAGCCAGGCACGACAGGATACTGCCAGGAGATCTGCTGCCTCACCTTCCTCTGCTGCTGAAGGACTTGCTGGCACCACATTTCATAAACTCTCTGCAATGGCATCCAAAGCAGTCCTGACTTAAAAAGGAGTATTCCCCTTTCCTTAGTTCAGCATCCTATTAGGTTAACTAGACTGGAAACGTAGTATTGTCCTGATAAATACTGTCCTGTATTTCTGTAAGAGCAATGATAAGAGTTTATAACGCAAAGGCATATACTTAAGATCATCGCATAAAAAAACACTTTGGTTCCCTTTTCAGTCAGTGTTAACTTTCCAGAATTTTTTAAATTGCTGATGTTTGAGAAGTATGATGTTCTTGCCTGAGGCAGGGACACAGCTGAATGGTTTTGTTTAGGAGGAAGCAAAGGGTTTTTGTCAGAAAATGCTGAGTGTTTATACAACAGTCAGCCCTGCTCAGATGGCACATCTGGTTTTTCAGATAGTGGAAGAAATGCTGTCATAATATCAAAATTTTGTCCCATGGAAAAAAAAAATAATAATACAAAAAACAAAAAAAACCACAAGCCCCAAAGCTAGTCATTACCCCCATCTGGAGGGAAGCAGCTGCCTGAACCAATCAACTTTTCCAAGGTCAGGAGTCCCTTCCAGTCCAGACCTGTGCAGCTTTGTTAACACGTAGAGCGTGGCACAGATCACTGCAAACAGGAGAGCTTCCAGAGCGTGAGGAGGTGACCAGGTAGACAGAAAGGAACTGAAAATGTTGGCCAGGGGAACCTGGAGAGCCAGGGATTGTCAGCTTCAGTTGTGATGTCATTTGTGCCTTAACTAGGTAATGAGTGTAAGCAAGCATTGCTGCCAGTAAACAACAATAAATAACTCCTAAATGCTCTCAAAGATCTCTGGCTTCCAAAGGATTTCAGCAGTAATGGAGCTTCTGTGTTCCCCTTATATCTACTTGATAAATTCTATTTCTATCCTTAGCCATTCTTTCATTGTATTTTTTGCACTCATTTTAAGTCTACAGGATAGCATAGCCATAGTGTTTGTAATTTCCCACCAAAGCACAGTTACCCTCGTGGGAGTTTGAGCCCAAGATCCTGCAAGCATAGGTCAAACTGTTGTGCCACAGGCTGTTTCGCCAGGGATGGGGGAGAAGTGAGGCCTACATACCAGAGTTAAATGCTTATTTACCACTGAAACATTCGTCAGTCTACATAGAAAAAGGGTGACTAGAGATGCTGTTTTGCTGTTTGGTCTTCTGTCAGAGGCCTGGTCTGGGAAGGATGGAAACAGCAACAGCTGAAGAGTGTTGAAGAAAAATTCTCAACTCCCAATCCAACAATCTATGAAATGCATCCTCCTCTAACTCATCAGGCTCACATGCCTCTGTGACACCACAGGCGCTTCCAAATGATGGAGCTGGGCCCTGCAATGAGCATTGCACATTCTGTGCACAAACCAGCCAAGTTCAGTAGGCAGCTAGGTTAGTGCTTGGGTGAACTGTGGCTTTTCTGGGAACAGCTGAGAGAAATATCAGTCGTTCACCTGATATCCAGCCAGGATGACACAGTATTTCTTAGGAAAGCATGTTGCAGCTCTTTGTGTGCTTTCAGAGGCCCTCACCTGGGCCATGCATGGAAGGCTGCACTTTACAGTGAAACATAAACCTTGCTATTTTTTTGCCTCTGCCGTCTTGAAGGCAATCACTTTTCTACTTGCCTGAACATTTTTAGGAGTTCAGAGGGAAACTGAGAAGCTGGAGGAGTGTAGGAGGGACAAGGGTCAGAGATGCTGCTTTCATTCCCCGGCAGGAAGTCTACAGAACTGAGCAAAAGTGAGTGAAGTCAATGAATTTCAGTCGTGTCTTTATGCATGTAATAATTCGTGCTTGTTTTGAAATACTGTGTGGCAAGGTGGATTGGCCACTTCTCTGAAAGAAGGGCTGTGCAGACTGGAGGACCAGAATCATGGAGGTGCATGTGGCGGCTGGGTGGCCTGAACTCCAGTAGGAGAGACTCACAGCCTGGATTGCAGCTGCATGCACTGCACCAGCCTATAATTAAACAGCAGGCCCAAGCCTTGCTTCCCTTGTGAGCTACCTCCAGAGCTTACCAATACCTCAGCTCCCCTGTGCTTGTAGTGTGCGTCTTGTGGTTCTCAACCACACACAGACTACAAGCCTACTGCTTGTGTGTGCTATCATGGCTATCATTTAGTTTTTTCCACTGCCGGTATAAAATAATATCCAAGAGAGAAAGCAACAGCATATAAAAACAGACACTGCAAATTATTTTAGCTGTGTGCTTAGAGCCACCTCACATAGTTGGCAGGTTGGACATAGATGTAATGGCAATTACAGTCCTTGTGGTTTCCAGGGCCTAACGTGAACACAGGGGGATAATGCAAGCAACCCTGTGGAAGGGGATCTCGGAGTTCTGGCTGACAAGAAGTTGAACTGAGGACCAGCCTCAGTTTGAAATCTAAATTGTTTGAAACAAAAATCTAAACAACTGAAACAATTTAGATTGCAATAGATTGCATTTGTACAAGATGGTAATACTTACTTATGTCAACAGCAGCCACACTCCAGCATTTGTCTTCTGCAAAAGAAGCAGGACAGTATTTGGATGAGGTCTCTGAGGATGACTTGTATGTTGCAAGTTTTAGTGGCATTAGCTAACTAAGCAAAGACAGCTTTGAAGTAGCATGAGAATGCGCTGCAAGTGATACTGGTTTTGACATGGAGTGAAAGAGAAGTCTTCACTGCTTATTGCTCATTTCAGGAATGCCTTTCTCTCTGAAGGAATGGACATCTAGTAAAGCTTTTGCATTAGGATGTTAACTTGGATTTACTGAGTAGATTTGAACACAAGCTATTACCATTTACCTCTGCAAATTCTTCATGCTGCTTCAGTTGGCTACAGAACAATTTTTCATTTCATGTTCAAATCTGATTTGAATAGTTACTTCATACACTTGGACAGTTCCTTTATTTCACTCTCAGTAGTGTGTGAAAGGATGCTATGTAGCATATACTTGGATCGACTTCAGTGGAAGCTATTAGCACCACTGCTGAACAAACTACCATCAGCACTGAACAAATCCATTTTTAAGGGAACAAGCCTGAAAAAAAAAAAAAAAATTTGCAAAACTTTGCATAGTCCTACTCAATGTACCACAGGATCCTTTACAGTGTCCTACTCAATGTACCACAGGATCATGACAGAAATCTATAGCAACTCCAGTACTTTATTAATAGTAAATGGGTAGTTGTTGACAAAGTTACTTGTGCGTATGCTTACTGTGACATGATATCTCTTCCATGAAGGCAGTGAAACACATAACTTAGTCTCTATGACAGTGTCCAGAACTCATTCTGGATGCTGCATTTTTCTGATACCTTGAGAAGCTCCTTCTAGGCTACTTCAGTTCCTTCATTTCACCAAGTAAACTTTTTTCTTCTATTCCAGTTGTTCAAATTCATCTACCACCCTCTGCTCAAAACTATTTATCTTTTTTCCTCCCACTTTTCAGAACTGTCATGGTTATCATCTCAGGAATGTGTAATAGATTCTGAAGATCTGATGTCATCTTGCTTGGCATATGTTACTCCCGCAAATAAGCTGTTGTGCTGAATAATGTACCATATGTATATTTCGAAGGTCCTCCTAGAACTGTGAAGACATATCACTGCTCTAATGGTGTGCTTCTTGATCCAGGGCTTTTGTCCTTTTAGAGCTTTCAGATCTGATGCTACCAACTGAAATAAAATCCTCAGTTCACCTTCTCTTCTGTAAAGCATACTGCTCTGCCTGTCAAATCCTGAAAATGTGTGCTGGGAAAGGCCTGCTGTGATGATCAGTTGAAGAAAGAAATTGTGCTTGCTTGTATAAGCCCACTTGTGCTGTAACAGTTGAGATGTTTTTTTGTGCTGTAACTCTTGAGGTGCTTTTTGATGTGATGTTTTTGCTTACATGTGGTGCTTGAGGGTATAGGACGGGTTGGGAGGTGTAGCAGGAAGAAAATGCAGCAGTGAGTTTCAGCCTTCCTCAGGAAACTCACCAGAAAGAGATTTAAACTCCACATGATCTTCTTGTAGGGGTTCAAATGGCATTCAAGGAAAGCCCCTCTCAGAATACAGTGCAAAACTAGATCACATCACAAGAAAGGATGCATAGCCACTACCTTTGAGGCTCTTGAGGACTGGGCTGGCACAGCCCTGTCTGACTTGGTCCGTCATCAGCAATAGGCCTTCACTGAGTGAGGAGACAAACAAGACATCTCTAGCAGCCACTTCCAGCCAGCATGATGGCAATGCTGTGTGCTGGAGGAGCCTGACTCCCCTGGTCCTGGAGGCTGCAGCCCATGTCCTGGGAGGGAGGAGAGAAGGAAAGAGTGTCCAGGGCGCAGAGGTTGATAGCTCAGTGATCCTGTTCCCGATTAGGTAATGGTCTCTCCACCTCTTAGATAAAATCCTGTAACATCTTTTCTTGACAAAATGCAATAATGAGGGCAAATAAAGAAGTGCTCACCAATTGTTAATGAATAGGAGGCTCAGCTATAATGAGCCACTTTCACTTTTCAGCTTTAAATGCTTTTGTGTGCATGTTACCTACATTGTGTATTTAACTGATCCAGTTTTAAAGACTTCAAAGCCATTAAACTGAAGTTTGAGCACCACTGTGGTTTCTGCTATAGAGCTAGCAAAATGTTATTTGTTCTGGATCTCATTTGGGAAAACACTAGGAACAGATGGTCTACTATCCAGGTTTTAGAAGTGGTTCAAACAGGAGCAGGCACCCTGCGTGCTGCAAAGATTTGTAGAGGTTAACCATTATCAGTCCCTGCTAGTCCTTGCCAGCTGCATTAATTACGGTAGTGGTGAGTATGGGGAAAGAGCCTAAGGAAATATAGTTTTACGAAGATATTGCATTATTCAGTGCAGTATTTAAAATCACAGCTGAAGAGAGATGACATAGATGAAAGAGTCTCATGTCTAGAGCAGAAAATTTAATTTTCATGGTAGGTTATTTACTGATACTGGCGAGTATCAAAATAAATCTTCAGTTCCATTTTACCCTGCCAATGGGAAAGGCTTCTACAAAAGTTGCTGGAATGTTTTTTATTATTTCTGATCAATTAGGAGAGAGGGAGAAGTAATAGCAAGATTTTGTTTGCACAGTAGTTCTTTGGGCAACTAAAAAGAAGTGTTAGTATTCTTGCTTTGGCCCCCACACCAGTTAAACTTTATGCCTCTCAGCTCAGTCTCCTTGAGCAAGACTCTGAGAGACATACTGTTCAAGATTTATGAAGCGCAAAGCCTGTTTGCTGATAAGGAAAATTAGGACTCATCTTTGAGTACACCTGAACTGCAAGCCAACAAGAAGGCCTTCCTTTGTTCCGCAATTTATAGGTGTATTTGGTTTCTGATTACAGTTCAGAAGCTCAGCAAAAGCTGTACATCAGTAGAGATCAACAGCCAGTAGAAGATGCAGCCTGGTAGCTTTCTTGCTTGCTTGTTTAAAGTGAAATGCCTAATAAGTTGCACGCTTCCCTTTACAGGGCAAATACTTCCACTGCTGAAAATGTGAAAGGGCTTTATTCTCAGTCAGTTAAAATCAATACAATGATTCAATTAATAGCCCAAACAGAAATCACTACTACTCATGAATATATAAGGTGTAAGTTGTATTCATTAGTCTATTGGGAAGCGGACCTGCAGGAAAGGATCAAGCACCCATGATACTAATGGAGTTACAAAGTCGAAATCTGATTTTGTCACACGACCTTTACAATGCATTTTTAAAACTTACCATGGGTGTTAGTGCCTGTAAAAAGTTCTGTCGGTGGCGTATGGATAATTTATGGAGTTAGTGGTTCAGGAGGAAATAAATCTTTTTTTCTAAGGCAGTACATTTCAGCTTACTTCTGGGACATAAAACCTATGGCCTGATCAGCTGGCCACATCAACATACAATAGTAGATCTTTGTTTAACACGCAATGAATTTTAATATGACTGAGAACATGACTTCTGGAATCTGAACAGAAGCAGAGTGTGATAATTGCTTGTATTATGACAGCCAGCATTTTGTTTCCTGGGAAAATTTGCAGCCGCCGTGCTCAAGGCTTGCTGAGAACTCAGAGTAGTTGTTGTGACAAGGCATCATCAGGTTTGGCACTTCCACAGCAACCAAAGTTCTGCTGTTCTTTCCAAAGCCTTAAATACTTTTAAATATCTTCTGGGAAAGAAAGAAAAAGAAAAAGCAAAACAACCACCACCACAACAACAAAAAAAACACAGCTCTGCCTCATGCACTTGACTCTTCATAGAAGTCACAACTGTGTTCAGTTTTTGGATGAAGGGTTTAAAAAGGAAGGAAAATCAAATTCACTTATGCTCTAGCGAAACTAATTTCATTTGAAGAAATTAAAAGGACAAGAATTAACTCATTACGAAGTAACAAGATAAATGCTTCCATCAAGACATAATCTTTTTATTTCTTTCTCTGAGTCACTTTGTCAGAAGCCCTGGGTAAATCTTACCATTAAATATTCTTGAGAAAAGAATTAACGTATTAATTCAACAGAGAACAAACAGTCTAGAATATATACCTGTGCCACAGTTCTGGCCCAGTTCAGCCCTTTTAAGCAATTAAACAGAATTTTAAGTCTCTGGTACTCACAGTACCTATGTCTTGTGCTGAGGCATTTGAAGAACGACTGCACGTTTAACGCGAGGCACTATTGCACACCTTGGAAAATATGGACACTGGCATTACATCTCGTCTGATGTAATGATGTAGATGTGAACAGATCCTTGAGCAGGATCCTGCCCTCATATTTACAGACATACTTCTTTCTGATGAAGCACCATGCTCCCAGTATAGTAGCCTTCTTTAGCCCTTGCACTGTGATTTCTGAGTAGCAGTAGTGCACGCTGCAATTTATTTATTTAGGCTTTCACCAGTGCTGAGTACAGTTCAGATAGGGTTAAAATGATTCCAGCAGCAGTTGGGCCTCCTGTGGGCTACGTGGGGAGTCAGTCTTACAAGCGCTGCAACTGCGCATCATGCTAGGAGACAGAGAAGTCAACCTTAGGAAAACCTTCTCGCAGTACCCAGCTGATAGCTCCTGTGGCTCAGAAAGACCTAAGTAAGCACAGAGGATTGTTCTTTGGCCTTTTTCAATGTAGGAGCACATTGGGGAAGAGGTGTTAAAACACAGTTAAAAATAATGTAGAGAAGTCCTTAGTGCATATTGTTTTGTAGGGGTAATAACATTGCAGCTGCAAGCGATCATATTCCCTTTCAGAAATCCTCTCCTAAAGGTTTGTGCCTGATGTCAAAACTTACATCATTTTACAGAGTTAAACAAATGAAGTGCATTCCTTTATCTACAAAAACAGTTTTAGCTCATTATAACCTCATTTGCATGATAATGAAGAGCCCGGGAATACAGCTGATTCTCCTCCTGAAAGGCAACACCCACCTGCAACTGTGGGGTACCTTCCCATGGTGTACCTCAGGTCACTGGTAACTTATTGCAGGACTCCTCTATTGAGCAACTGGGAAGGTACCCCACTGGGGGCAAAGACTGAAGGAGCAAAAGCAGCACAACACTTACTCCACATCATGTTATTTATTTGAAGGCAGTTTTAGTGCTTTGACCTGTAACAGCACCGAAGGCTTCTTCAAAGGGCCTGAGGGAAGAATGAATTGTGTAAAAACATGGAGAAAATAGAGGCAAGTTAATGTATGCTCAGATGCTGTCAGAAGAAAAAAGCAGGCAAATCTTACAGTGAATATACATCAATTCTTTAAAGGGTGTGCCACCTCCATATGCTGAATTACCTACATCTTTGTGGAAATTACCTCAAACCAAGCCCAAGGGAGGCATCTACGGAAGGACGTGTTACTAAAACTGAAAACACTCAAGAAAGTTATTAAAATCTCAGACCACACTGAAGCGACTGAAAGAGAATGCAAAGGGTATCATTATTGTCAAGAACTAGCAGCTAATTGCTCAATGAAAATCAGATGGTTTGCATCCTGTGGGTAACTTCCAGGAGTGTAGCCTATTTTATTTCATTCAAATGGTCTCTGGAAGAAATGCAGTCTGTTTTTATTCTGTACCCTCCCCCTTGTGGCATTATACAATTTCAGTAATGCTTTAACAGAGCAGCAGATGCAGTGAAACAATGAAGGCTCTGAGACTGTCAAAAACCCTTTTTTATAGCCTGACAATTCATAGAGCAGATGTCATTCTGGCATGTATTGTTTCTTTCTCCAAGTGTACATTTTATGATACAGGAAATAAGATGTTTCCCTTTATTCCACTGGACAGATTTTGTACTCGAATGGTGAACAAAGCACCTCTCAAAATTGGTTTTTCATTTATGTCAGACTTTGCAAGGCACGAGAAACCAAAAGGCATGCAAGAATTTGGGATGCCCAAACTGTGGGTTAAAAATTCGAGTGTGGAGAACAGTCATGTGCAGGCGTGGGCAAGAATTTTCTACAAACACATGTCCTTACTGTGAAGGAGGTAAGGAAATCGTCCTTTACTCTGCCAGATAAAACAGCAAACTCATATTCTGCCAAGGTTTTCCAGGCTACAAACCACTTTAGAAACTCAGCGTGTGCATTCATCCACCCCTGGAAATTAGCCTCCCTTATTCCTCAGGAACACCCACCCCTTCTGCAGCCCCGTGAGTCACCCAGCCTTCAGCAGCCTCCTTACAGGAATCTGGCCCACTCAGGAGCCCAGCCGTGAAGCACTGACAAGAAGCAGTGCAGAGAACTGTCGCCATCCCGACAACAGGGAAAACACACCAGGCAAATATTCTTTTCAACATCTACACTTACCATTAGACACAAGTTCCTAAAACTGCTATGGACTCTTCTTGAGCTAGTTTCCTTTATGAAATGTACAGGTCAGTGCTCTCAGTTTCTGTCACCGATACTCCAGACTCTCTCATATAGAGTCTGCATCAAGATTGGTTCAGAGGTGGTGCTTTCCATGCCTGTGGGTGAATTCAGATATCCAAAGACAAAGAAAGGCTATCTGTATTTGCCTTCAGTTCAGCTGCCAGCTGGTCACAAAATTTCAGGGCAAAAGATGTAAAAGTAATAATGGGAACATCTCAACATTCGTTAAATCTTCCCAAATTCAGCCCAACAAGCAGTCACATGAACAGCTTGCAAGGCCAGGTCCTCCTTAGACTAGTGAGACCTCAGGAGAGCAAATGGGAGCTCAATGCCAGTGTCGGGACATGCTACTGTAAGTCAGGGACCTTCTACATCAGACTGACTTGAGCAAACTTGAGCATGATCTAAGGCCAACCAGAGAGAAAACAGAACAGGTAACACCAGGAGAAGTGGGGTTCATGGCTGGCTTTTCTCACTGTCATTCATGGCAGGACCGTGAACCCAGCAACCCTCCTTCTTCCTGGAATCACTGGTGGCACCTGACATCTATTGGGCAGGGCTGCAAACACCACAGAGACCTCAGAGATGGCACTCAAGGCCTGCACAGCAGTCAGTCTGGTAGCTATCAGGAACCATACTGACTACAAAACATACTTGGGAGGAAAAACAAAACAAAGAAAGAAAACAAAAGCAAGCGTCTTTCCTGCTTCAGCCCTTTGGAGTGTGTCACTTTGCTCCCCACATGGGGTGCCACCGATTACCACCACCATTTCATCACACACTTCTGGAAAGACAGCAGACAGATTCAGTTAAAACAAGGAGGCCAGATAAACAGAATAATCCTACTAAGCCACTAGGAAAGAAGATAGATGAGAACCTGTTTTCTTGCCCCTTGAAAGTCTAGGGTATTTCCAAGTTTTTCACATCCTGCACTGTGGAAACAGTGCCTTTCAAGAACCTGTGGGAAAATAAGGTATCACTGCCCACTGCAGAACAGCTACTAGTCCATTGGCTCATATCCACAGCCTGGATGACTTCTATTTTCCTTAGTTACGGGCAGAGAGCTGATGTCCCCTTCCCTTGTAATCAAAGAGCATAGCTACTCCAGACAAACTTAAACCTCTCCCACATCCATCAGTTCCCTTCCTTGTCAAATTCCTATCTGGGTATGAGCAATTCTTCCTGCCTGAAACAGTACTTTTTTATTTATTTATTTGCTATTCTGAACAATACAGAAGATCAAAAAAGATGCTTTTTCCAACAGAAGTTTCAGCAGAAGATCCACTGTTGGCCTGGAAGAGCTGCAGCTCTTCCTCCTCCCCACAGCTGCCGTTGAGTGGTAGAACATGCTGCTGAAGAATTCCTAAAGGTGCCTCTCACTGTGACCACAGCTAGATGTAAATCTTGTTGGGGAATCCTGAGCTGGACATACCAGGGCCTGGTTTTAGCAGGTATTGATCTTGTCTCCCCATAGCTGGAACCTGCAGAGACCTAAGAATTTTCCCTTTAGCATCGGACTCTTTGACACTACAGCATTCAAAGGCAAGGTGAATCTGCTGCAGTAAGGAAAAAAAAAAAAAAATGGAGAGGTCATACTTTAGCATTTAAAATACAAACAACTAGAGGAAGTGTAGGGAAAAGAACATGAGCGTAAATTGTTTGAGTTACCTACATGAGCAAGTAATTGCAAGTGCCAAAAACCCTATAAGAAGTTAGGTAGGCAGCAACAGCTCTGTGGAAGTCAATATGGAGTGATGCATCAAAGTGAGAGGGCCAGCAGGGGGATGCTGTTTACAGCACAGTATGGAAAAACAGTCTGTTCCTCACCTAGCAAAGGGCAGTTCCCAACATGGCTGTTATTACCACTTGCACAACTGCCACTGTGCCAACAGATAAATCAGCTGGCAATAACTGATAAATGATCACCCACTGCTGCAAAAAACAAAAAAAAGAAACCAAACCAGAACACAGTAAGCTGGACTTCCATCTCCTTTGCTTAAAGGTTGTTCCATGTAGGTCATAGCTTTGCAGACTCACACTTCACATACTCCCTTCCCTCACCTCTACACTCCTGAAAACAAATCCGTGAGGTGTTTGTGAGGATTGACAGGCTGCCTTATCAAAAAGGCTTGGCAAATGTGAGCTGAGAACTGGCTGCTTCCAAAGTGACTGCAGCCCCTTAATGAGCGAGCTTGAAACCCAAGGTGTGCAACTTCTCTACTCTCTTGCTTTAAATTAAGAACCTGGAACATTTTGTATTTTGGTAACAGTAGATCACCAACAGGCTCACATGTAACACTTAGAAAAATGTGGAACACTGACATTCACGATGAAAAAAAGCGCACGGCTTCAGTGAGAGGGAAGGAGCAGAAGGAAGTTAAATAGCACTGTGAACAGCCTCTTGCTATAGGCACATTTACTGCAAGATCTTACTGTGGTATTCAAGTTGCTCCATTGTTAATTCACACCCTCAGCTTAGCTTTCAGTGAAATTTACAATAAACCTAGCTCATCTGGTAGCGCAATAGACCAGACTGGTCTAATGCATAACAAGCCCTTTCTTTGTTTGTTCTTCAAAACCTGGAGAAAAACATGGACTCCCCCACCACGCTGCTGACTGGAGGCTGGTGAAGATGACTTTCATAATCCCACCACCTGCCTACATTCAACAACTTCTCACCTCTCCCAGCAAAGATTCATATGCCCACTCCCTTCCATGCAAAGCTACCTGGGGACGCTCCCTCACATGGCCTGGGGTCAAAACACTGAGCAAGCTGAAACTGCTTGCCGCTCCACAGGAACACTCCAAGCAGCTCCCAGCAACATGGACTGGTGCACCTGTGATGGCCAAAATGCCTGGACCAGTAGGGTGGAAGAAAGCAGCATGTTTACTGGCCCAGTTGGGGCTGTATGAGAACAGTGTTTGGATTCTGGGTGGAAAACTGCTAGTCATATGCTCTGGTCTTTGACCAGCCCCCTGCAGGACTTTTTAATACCACCTGTGGTGTTCAATGGCCTGATCCTAGAGTCATACATATCAGCACATGCATCAAAATTCATCACCTCATGGGCAGTGGTTAGCACTAAGAGGAATTATGGATTCAAGCTAACCATTAACAACAGGCTACAATTATTTGTGAAACTGGAGCCTTTTAGCTTGTTGGTTTTAACAGCAAATATTTTTCAACAGAGTGTTTTGTTATTTGACACAGCCTTTATGTTAGGATTTCTTCCTATCAACAGCATAGACTAGTCAGATTTGAGCTACATCATAGTTTGTCACACTATGTAAAAGGCTACTCAGCCTTTCTGCACGGGGAAAAAAAGAAGAAAAAAAATATATGTATGAAGGATTCCTACTGCAATGCCAAGAACAACCCAGGCAAGAGGGAAAATCTCCTCAGTTGAGTCCAGAGACTGCTTTAGACAGGAATCAAATACAATCAGGCGTTGTTTTTTTTGTTTTTTTTTCCCTTAATGTAGTGCTAAACTTCATTAGTAGAAGCAATGTTTTAAGTGTATGTAGAAGACTAACATATCCCAACAGTATTTTAAAGGAGAGAAAAAGACATTTATAAAGACAACCTGGAAACATTAAAGGCATCTGCCCATTCCCACAACCAGCTCATGGAGAGACAGAGAATAGCCCCAAAGACTTCTACACATAAGCTTTCAATACAGGAATGCCTACAAGTAGAAGTGTTAAATTTACAACCTGCCAGAGCAGTTCACCTCCCTTAAAGCCAGCGGCCTTCTCCACAAGAGAAAGTGCAGCAGGCTGGATGGGCTGCTTGAGAGGTAATAACCTGTGCCAGTCTTCACCTTCCAAGAGGAGGGCAGAGAGGAGAAGGCCTACCAGCTACTGTGGTAGCATCAATACAATGGAAACACAAAGATATGTGCACGAACATTGTGCACATACAGGAAAACCCTAACAGTATTCAGAGAGTGCAGAGCTGCAGTATGTACAACAAGCAGCTGCTCTATATAGAAAGCAGATTGCATGTGATGATCTCAAGGCTCCACCACAGCTTGGCCAGAAGTGCTGACTGCTTATACCTGCAGACCATCTGCAGTCTCAAATATTGGGAAGTCAGTTGCTGCAGCCAGTTTTCATCCAGTTTTGTAAGGATCTGCAGCTAAGTAGGAAGCTAAGGCTTCCTCCACATTCAGTAGAGATGCACACTTTAAAGACTGAACTCACTTAGCTATTTTAGGTATCTACTGTAACAATGCAAATGACAACTGAACACCACCTTTCTCCATTAGCCAGAGAATGCGCTTTGGCTTATTTCAATGCAGATAACTACATTTACTCAAACGGATCCCACTTTTGGCATCCTAACTAACCAGCTACAAAATGCTGGTACACAAATACAGCAATAATCTAAAAGCTGAGTCTGGGTTGTCAGACCAAAGATTACACTTTCCATATTAAGGCGTCTGATTTTGAATTCTGATTGGACAAAAAGAAATGAAGCGCACAGCTGTGCAACCACACAGGCTGTCTGGGACTGTGTACAGCACTGCACACAGTGCCTGTTCTAGCCCCACTGTCCTCTGCCATCCAGTGAATGAAACTGCCAAGCAGACTGTGCTGTCACATTGGCTAAGGCTCACATTTAAAGGATTAGAAAACCTCTGCTTCTTAATATCACCAGAAAAACAGTTGTCTTGAAAGGGTTACTACTGAGCTGTAACTAATATTTAAGTCAGACATTAAGAACACATTACATTGTTCCAAATTCTAACAGTCAGCAGTTTGCCTCATCCACAAAAAAAACCAAAACAAACCAGAAAAACAAACACAAGAGCAAAGCTTTGTACAAAGTAGGGGGGAAAAGAAAGTCAAAAAACCTGACAGTCTGCATTAAAAAATACTACCAAAACTCCAACAAATGTCTAAAATTTTAATACTGGAACAATGACCCTTTCACAAAGAGATTTTAAAGACTCAGTGTATGTATTCACAACAGCAACAAATAAGGCATATTCTCCACATCCGTGTTCATAAATAAAAGACATTGAAAAGCAGTGTGACCTGATCTCACTTAAACTGTCAAGCATTAAAGAATTCAAGCATTTTACTTACTTTTATACGTACTAGATTGTCAGTTTATTCACAATTATCATGGGCATGTGCTAAACTAATTCCAAAATCACTGAAACAAATATTCCAATCAGAGCAAAAGTTTAGACCTTAAAGTGCTCATTAGATACCAAACATTTTAGTTATAATTAGGAAATGTTGAGGTTTACTACATTCCTTACACAGAATCTGAAAGAACATTATATACACAATCTACAGTCATCAGTATAAATAGTAAATAATTTAACTTTGTATCTCAAATGTGACTAGTAGTAAAGGGATTCTAAGAGACTACCCTGATTCTGCCAGAAAAAAAATATAGATATATAGAAAAAGAAATCAGAAGAGTCATCCCATACAGTCACAAGAATTATATATCCCCAGTGCTGCCATTTTGGTCAATCTCTTTAACTAATTCTGATAACATCACTCGTGAAGCACCTACCACATTACCAACACAGCATTACAGCAGCTTTCTTGTGACAGAATTGATTGGGTCCATTGAACAGGAAATGTTGCTACTAAGAAGTGTAATGAGACCCAAATTCCTTAATTATACTGAATAAATATGTACTACAACGCACTACAGTTTGCAGAGAACTCTGAACTACACTGTCAAACAATAAAATTTAGGTGTCCTATATTAATTCTCAGTGAACCACAGTGCTTAGAATACAAGTTAGAGGTATCTGCAAAAAATGCAAAAGCCTAAACTGGCTATTTTACAAAGTCTAACTGGTTCAATTCAATCCAGAACCACAGTATATTTACTAGACAAGTCACTCAGCCTAATAAGAGCAAATCAAACCTCTCCACCTCACCACCAGTCCTATGCAATTTTGACTTACAGTTTTCTGGCCTGCTGTATTATCCTGTGCACAGGTTAAGCCCATTTCACGTAGAATTAATATGAGTTCACTGGAACAGGTTGCCCAAGGAGGTTGTGGATGCCCCATCCATGCAGGCATTCAAGGCCAGGCTGGATGTGGCTCTGGGCAGCCTGGTCTGGTGGTTGGTGACCCTGCACAGAGCAGGGGGTTGAAACTAAATGATCATTGTGGTTCTTTTCAACCCAGGCCATTCTATGATTCTATGAGTTATCTGTGAAATGTTAGCACTCTCAATCACTGTACTCTTCATGGCACAGACGCTTCTCAACATTTCCTGTTAAAGTACAGCTCAGCAAGCTTTCAAAAATAAGAACACCCTTAAAACACAAGAGTGTTCATGAATGTACTGTAAAGAGTATATAACTTCCTGTTATTGTTTTTCACTTCTCATTTGCAAAGAGGGGCAATACTTCATCCTCTTCCAGCCTTTCTGCCAACTCTACAACTAGACTTTGTAGCTTTTGGAAAGATAGAACAGTATACCCACTAACATGCTATAATGTGATAACAGTAAATCAAAAGCCATAAATTAAAACAACAGTGAAACTTCTATAAATGCACTGGAATTTTGCAAAAATCGCATTTTAACTTTTGGTCAACATTTCTGCTAAAGTCAAAGTCTGCTGTACAAAATCATGTTAGTGCCTGCAGGAATAAGCCCCTGGTTTAATACTTTAGTTTTAGCTTAGTGTGTAGTAAGCCCAAACTACTAGATTTCTTAAAAATAACAGACAGGACATTGTAAAGCTGTGTTTCTTCCCTACTTGACACCATCAGTAGATGCTGCCCTTGTAAAACCACATTCATAAGGAAAATTGCTGTGATATTCAGAAGAATTGAAGGCAAGCAAATGTGCGTGTGCAACAAAAGCTGTCAAGGTGACAAACGATTCAGTGGACTGCTTTCTTCTCCACCTGCAGCAAGCTTGAGCGTTGTTATCTTCCGAGGGGGGTGCTGAGGACTCTTACGAAGGTTGTCATCCATCTGCAGAGAAATAATGAGAGCCGGATCTGGCAAACAGCAGAATGTAAATTACACAATTAGTCTATTTGTCAGGACTCCTATCAAGAACTCTGGTTTGTTGTTTTTTGGGTTGTTTTGTTCTCAAATTTCTTATTTTCTTTTAGCCTTTCTTATTTTACCTAAAACAATATCTTGATTCCTTTCTTCTCCCAAAAATCTGCTTTAAGTGTTGCTATTCATTCCATGAGCATATGACAAACATAAAACAAACAGGTACATTTCTGCTTTGCTCAATTCATTTCTTCAAGATTACCAAACAAAGCAACACTGCTGCCTTCTTCTAAGAGGTCACAGTTTCAATTTTGTACAATAGCCAAACACTACTAGAAAGCAGATCAAAAGTCAGATTGCTAACAAAAGTGGGTATTTTTCCATGCTCAGCACCTTACAGGAAGAAATATTTTTTTCAACTTAGAAATGCTTTGGAGATCCTAGATGAATTTAGATCAGCTAAGATTTCAAAAACTATTTAATAAAGAGATTATAGTGTGATCTTTTCAAACACAGGTTAAAATAAATCTCTGAATATAAACATTTTATATTTTTCATAGGATAGCCATCTAATACCCTGTGTGTACTGCAGTACCAAAAAAAAACAAAAAAAAAGATTTATTACTACAGAATAAGCAGAATCACAGAAGACTGCATGGGGGAGATCTCCAAAGGTTGCCTAGTCCATCCTACTTCCTAGGATCAGCTTTACATAAACCATGGCTGATAAATGTCTACTTAGCCTATTTTTTAAAACTTTCACAGCTACACTTCAGTACCAGAAAGAGATACAATCAGTACCAAATGCTGCAGAAGCTGTACATAACTAATGATCCATCTGATAGACTGATCTTTTTTAGAAAGTGCATTCTGTCCTTGCATCAGTAAACTAATTCTTCGTAATTATTTTTAACATAAGTTGCATAGTTCTTATAGGTGCTGAAGCACAGCCTTGGAAATGCAGGAATAAAAGGCAGAATGGAAGCAGGAGAAGGAAGGACTGTACATCAGTGACTGTAAGAAATCAGCTGGGAGCAAGGAGACTGGGATATTGATATCAACAAGGCCAATTTCAGAGCTTTGCTCGTAAGTTTTCGTGCTGAGGTCTTGCAAGACCATTTCTAATTCTGATCATTACACTTGCATCCCCCTCACATGGCAGATGAACTTGTGGAAAGACAACATTTTACTATTCATACGTGCACTTGCAAGGGCATCACTGATTGTAGTAAAAATATTTTACATACAAGGCTTCATCAATTAATTTCTTATAAAATACATTATTTTCTTCCCTTGTCTCTATACAAAGTAACTCACTAGAAAAGACAATTAAAATATAATGTTCGTTGTACCGTTGCAGTTGTAAGAGTATTTGTGAACAAATAACCACAAAGAAGCAGGATATTAAAGAGACTGAAGCAAAAGTAACCTTTTCAATCAAGTTGGATTCCTTATTTACAAGCTGTGTGAGTTTCTGCAGATTAGCATCTGCTGTATCCTGTCCAGATGGAGAATGGCCTAGAGTGAAGGCAGAAAGATGAAGACTGAAAAGGTATTTACAAAAGCTTTTACATTCTTAAAAAGAAAGAAACAAATGAATATTGGAAGAAAAGTTCATGCAGTATTTTTTATCCTAAGATGAATTTAAATGGAAAAGTCATTCTTTGTCAGAGAAACAGAAACACTAAGCATGAGCCGTACCACAGATACAAGTGGATTTAGCCAAGGCATGACAGGCTTTAAATCTGAGAATTAAGCCTTGCCTATAATTTTCAATCCTTTCTGCACAACTGTGGAAGCTTCCCTACATCATTTCCCCACAGAACTTCCAACACAAATTTACAAACCCTTACTATGCTTTGGTTCAAATGTGGAAACCACCACTACTACTTCAAACAGATTATACGTGAGCAAAAGTGGAAGAGAAACACAACCTACCTGTAATAGTTAACTTGAAATAGCAGGTCAAAATATCATCGCAGAACCGACACAGGTTGGTAAGCTGTTTCAAATGCTCTTGTAATTGTACTCTAGGGAAGCACACTTTATAAACTGGCGCAAGGAAACCAAACACAAAGGCATCCAAGGTAGTAGGTCTGAAAAGAATGTCAAAAAAGAACAAAGCCCAAGTGTGACTGAGGTAAGACACCAAGACCTCCAGAACTGAACCAGTTTCTGTATACATCAGACAAAATTTAGGACAGAATCTTCGGAGATTTTCAGGCATTGCATTTATCAGATATTAAAAGACACTTTGAACACACTATCTAATGATTTCAGAATGTTTGAATTAGGGACATACTGATAAACTGAAATAGTTGCTTTAGCATTAAAATAGAATCATGTATCATGCACACTGATAAACAATCCACTCTAGAATACATTTCTGACATTACAAAAGACAAGCAGACAAATCACATGCCAGTAGAACAGGATCCTTTCACATGATGAGGTCTAACTTCACTGGCGAAGGGAAGAGATTGTCCTTATTGGGTGCTACCTTGGCAATATATGCTTCCTGTTCTATGTACACAAGCAAGAGCAGCCTTCTCAGACCTATGCCATCTTCCCAAGGAGCCTGGTAACACCTCACGCTTCAGGTAGTTTTTCTACAAGCAGTCACAGCACTGGCCAGAGAATAATTCTCTGGAACCCAGAACCCTAACTCATTAAACATGCTATATGAGCTGATGTAGGCAGTATCTGCCACCCCATGGAAAGATGCAGCACTTTTTATGACTCTGGACTTATTGCTTCCAAAGGCCACTGAAAAAGCAGTGTATGAATCGTGAAACTATTGTGCAGCACCGTGTAACCTTCTAGCAGATTTAAAAAAACAAGTGTTAAGTGTTCACAGAGTCATGGCACTTGTTTATGAAAAATAACAACAGCAAACACCAACAGTATAAACAAAGAAAGCACACTCACGTGTTTCCAAAGAAAAACTGAGATGTTCCCAATCTCTTTGACAGGAGATTTAGGCACTCCTTGGCATCTCTGTATATCTGATGAGACACAAAATCATTTAAGAGCCCTAGCTGCAGCAAACAGTAGTTGACACACTATTGTACACCATTATCATGGTGTGCTAGTTTATTTCATGACACATTCTTTACTATACAACAAGTACCTGTGCTTCCACTTCAGTGAGACTGTAGAGAGGAGGGCCTCCTCTTGTCAGCAAGATCCTGTTGAGTGCTTCCCTGGACATCTTTCCAGGCAGATACAAACTTAGTGGGAAGGGAATCCTTGAGGCAAACCATGGTTTTGTTACACTGCAGTAATTTTCAGCCTCAACCCAAAAAGTGTGCAGCTATATCAACACAAGGAAGAGGATGACTGGAATCTGGGTTAAAAACATTAGACTTCTCTTAAAAGTATAATGAGTAAGATTTGTCACAGGAGAAAAAGGAATTATCGTACTTTAAAACAATTAAGTCTCTGCACAGGATTATACTAATCCTTTCAGTTTAATGGTATATAATTAACGCCACAGAGCTACCTTCAACCTAAATAAAAAGATAACGCTTATATATACATGCACAAAATTGCACACAGTGCTATGTGCACGCATGCATATATACACACATGCATATATTGTACAGAGAAACTGTATTACAACATAAGTTGTAAATGTATAGGATCAAGTTTGAAATATTTTGAATTTTCTTTTGAAATTTTACATACATTTTAAAATGAAGATGTATTAGGAAAATATGAATTTGAAAGCCTTGCAGGATAACTGAAGATGCTACCCATGACACCACCTGGCTATAAGTACCTGTTCCTGCATAAGTTCAAGTCAAAGGTATTAAACAGATCAAGTGCCTGCAGCCTTTTTTAATAACTATAACTTACTTATACTAAATTGGTGAGGGCGAGCAGCCATGTGTTATTTACTGAACCAAAAAATGAACTGGTGGTAGGTATTTCAATAGTTCCCACTTAACAGCTCAAAAGGCTTTCAGAGCTCTGCACCCCACATCAGCCATACCACGTTACTTGAAGCTTTTTCAAAAAGCCTCATGAAACAAAGAAATGCCAGAATAAGCTGTTTGCAGGATACTGTTCCCAAAAATTATCTAAGAAAAAAAAAAACCACATTCAGAGGTGCCATTTTAAAAGTCTTTCTTAAGTTCATTATTATGACTTCACACCTCCCACACACTTCTTTCTTCTTCAAAGTTGCTAGGCAGTAATTTCAAAATTGGACTAAGAATGCAAATACATTCAAGCCAGGACTATGGCTGAGAAACTTCTCTGTCTCTCACACTGGGCACCTCTTATAATACTCATAAAATTCCAGCCATTATAAAGTATTCACTAGTATTTACCAGAGCAGGAAGCAATTTCTCTTCGAGTAGTGCAATATAAGCCAGTGTATCAGCTCCTTGTTTTGCAGACAATTCATAATCAGCATTGTATCTCTGTGAATTTAAGAACAAAACAACAGAAGAAAAGTCACCAACCACCTCATGCTATACATAGTGTTACATGGAACTTTCCAGAAAGATGATCAACACAACCCAAAATAACCTCAAACTTAACAGCTACCAGGCTGTTAAATATACAGTACTTTTCTGAGCAGAAGACATGCATTTTCTGCAGTTGTTTCCCTTCAGTTCTTCAGACTGACTGTGTTACAGTTCCAAACATTTTCCATTTCTACTTTCCCATTCTAAGATTTTGGGGCCCTCCCACTGCCAAAATAACTCTTGTGCCGACTTCCCGCTGCTTTCCAAGCCACTGTCCTGTAACATGGAGGCAACTTTTCAGTATGTAGTGCTGAGGCAAACCTCTGGCAAGACCCCACCTGTATTTCTGAGGACACGTCTGTCACTTAAGCTGTCATAAGCACTAAAAAAAAGAAAGTACTTCTGTCGTTTAATTACCTTTTCATATGCTTAAAAATTGAATGCTGACAATAAAAGGCATTAAACATACAGCTAAATTAATGTTGTTACAGCTACCTGAGCTTTTGATTCAAACAATGAATACCTTTTAAGGTACACTGAAAGGGCTGGTAATCTGGGAATTTCATTAATTTAGAAATGGAAAAAATTGGCATTGAGCCACCTTACTTTTAGGTATCTTAAAAGCATGCATATTACTGGTATACTTTGGAGTTTAAACAGGTTGCTCTTTTTCCATCAATATGGAACCCTTGGTATTCAAATGGATAGGAAACTGCAGTATTTTAAAAACATTGCTCAGTTTTTCAGATTAAATCTTTCTCCAGAGAAAAACAGAAAGTTTCACTAACTTGCCTTTCATCAGATAGTCTCCTTAACTAGGCAGGAAAAGAATTTCCAATGTAAAGACAGCAGTGGGCTGGATGACCATCTTAGAAATAAAAATGATGATGCTGTGCTTTATTAAGCATCTTTATACTCATGAAGAGAAGAAGCAGTGTAGCTTTACTCTTTTTGAATAAAACATTGAGAGATCTACAAAAGGCAGGCAAGATTTGACTACACAATAACATGATTGCATCAAGAACTGCCTGCAGACATTTTTATGCTACAAGCTTCAGAAAAACTACATAGATTAAAAACAACACCATATGTGTTATCCTTCAGAAAAAAGAAGAAAAAAAAAAACAAAAAACACCAGGAGATGATTACCCATTTGAACAGTTAAAACTATACTTCCCTAACTGTGATCTCCTAGGTCTGCAAAGCTACAATGACGTTAAAGTGTTATAATTAACAGCATGATGAAACTCAGTGAGAAACTGCTCAGTTGAGGCTAGCCTGTCGTCCTTTCCAATGAAGAATTTTCTTGTGCCTATTTTTAAATTTTTCATAACAACCAAACTTTTAAACAGCACTCCATGATCCACTATTTTGCAATTCTCATGTGTGTACAAAATATAGAAAAGCAGTGAGTCAGAACTGGTTTCCAGGTTTTAAGAAACCCGTATCAATCTGTGTGGGAGATGCAAAAAATTCATTACAAAGTAGAGAAAATCAATCTTCTGAGGGCAACATACCTGCTTTCTTAAGAAGTTTAGTATTTTTGCTGGCTGAGAAATAACAGTGTCTTCTGATATCAGGACGGGTACATCTGCTAGAAGGCACAAATAATGCAGTCAAAAGAACTCATATATAGCAAGTCTCATGTAACTAGAAAGTGATCAGTCACTTCATCTGTTTTCCTTTCCTGCACTGCATGCTCTAACCTTCCCAACACATAGGTATAAAATAAGCTATGTGTAGTTGATTTCCACCAAGATCATATACACATTTGGCATACAGTGGCCTTTGCTAATAATACATTAAAAAGGGCCCAGACTGAAGCCAATGTTATATACTAGATATCTGATACTTTGAGACCCAGGCTACTTGCCTGGATTTCAACCAGAATATCTTCTAGGCCTTTTTCATCCTATTGTTTTCCTAGCCTTTCTTAAACCATTTTTACCACCTGCAACCACTGATTAAGCTACCAGTGCCTAAAGAAGATCTCTTCCAGAACCAAAGAATTTTCTTCATACAGAAGCATATTAGTCTGTTTTTACTCATTAGATTGTAGAAATAAAGACTGCAGACAGTAAATCTCTTTAACAGAGGCTGTCTTATAGCACGTTTAAAAGATACCTGCCACAATGAGCCCAAGAGGACTATTAAGCTAAATACTACTAAAATATCAATTATAAAATGTTTAGATTTTTTAATTATTTTTTTTTTTTAAATTTTATTTTTATTTTTTTTTTCCTGGTAGGGATTTTAATTATCTTGCCCATGAAGAAAACTGCAAAACTTATGGAGAAGTAAACCAAAGTAATTCTTGGTAGTTCCATTAAGGGAAAGCAATACAGCAAACAATAAAAGTGAAAGGTGCAACTGTTAAGTGAACACAGTAATGCCTAAGTTAAAGACATGGTAAGTTTAAGTGACAAACTACTTCACTGTGCAGTGACGTTATTTGTCTGGAATACACCAACACAATGACCTAAATGCTGAGCAAACTGATAAGCAATATGTAGAAATATCCAATGTAAAGAAATCTCTGGCACCTACTTTGTCAGCTACCTTTCCCAATTCAACGTCTGTAACTTAGCACAGTACCAAATATCCAAGCTGATGAAAGTTACACTCTTTCAGGTTCATATTCTACTTCCACCTGCACAAGCTTGTTAAATCACGTGTAATTAAAGAATGCTACTTCCATTATGCAAGTCTGGTAACTACTACATAAATATCTCCATTCAACTGCTTTCAGTGTATCATCTCTTCAGACTGCCTGACAAAACAGGTGTATGCTTTTGCATTACCACTTTGTTGAGTCTCCTCTGCATCATCACCCATACACATTTTACTAAAGTGCCCTTTAAGGCATTCTATTTATATCTTCTGTTACTTGCCCCTTGCAAAATCATCACACTTGATTCTGTAAAGATGCCTATTAATATGCAATGGAAACAGGTAAACCGCACAGGGACAGACAGAACATGAACACAAAACCAAAGGAAATGAAGAAAAAGAAACCTTGGGATTAGAAGTCACACTTCTAAAGCGATGAAGATTATAATTATAATAGAAATGCAAATAAGGTACCTTTTGGAGTGCTCCAGGAATTATTTATAGTATTCACTGTCAGAGGAGCACCAGAGAACTTAGCATAAGCCTGCAACAGATTGCAGAAAATAATGTAGTCAGCACATATAGGTGTAAGACAGCAGTCCAAAAAGCAGGCCTGAGCATTCCGATCAGCTGCACTGGGTTAAATAATTCTTTATAAATTCACCAACACTCCGCACACCTGTGCTTCTGAACCAGACACAGGCTCCTATTTTTGAGGGTTCTGGTCAGAGTTCCTTGCAGCAACGTGCAATAACCAAGAAGGACGAAACTTATTTAATCGTTTCGGGCTGCTCGTTAACGCCGGCGCACGCCGCCCCCGCTCACAGTGCAGCGCGGTCCCCTGCCTGGCGGCTCCCCGCGGGCACAACCCGGGCCCCGCTCGGTCCCACCACATCCCGGCCCCCGCCGCCCCGCCAACTGCCGCCGTGCCCCGCACCCGGCACAGGCCGCGCCCGGCTTCAGGGCGCCCCTCGCTGGCAGCGCCGCCTTCCCGGCGGGAGCCGCCCGGCACAGCCACTCGGGCGCGGGGCGGCCTCCCTCCCTGTCGCCCTCCTCCCGGGGCGGGTGGCGGGCCCCGCCGTTACCATGACGGTCAGAGACTCCGGATGAAGGGACGGCAGCCCCCAGTCGCCACCCCAGCAGCTCAGCTCCATGGGAGCCGCCATCTTGTCCGCCGGCAGCGCGGGCCCGGGGAACGCGCTGCTACTGCCCTCGCATGGCGGCGCCCGAGCGCCCCCGGCAGCACCGCCGGGAGGGAAAAACGGCAGGCGGCGGGAGCGGCTCGGGGGCGTTGCTGGTGCTCGGCTTGGGGGCTTCTACCCGCGCTCTGTTACCGCGGCCCGGCGCTGAGGCTGCCCGGTTGCCCGAGGCCGTCAGCCTGCCTAGAGATGCCGCCCGCCGTGCAAAATGTACTGCTTGAAATTACTGCGTGGCTGAACCCCGGCTCTGCGGGCTGGTTGTGCGGCCCGAGGTCACGGCTTTCCACAGGAACAAAAACGACGGCTTTTGAGCAGCCGTCAGCGATTTGCCTTTGAAAATGAGAAAATCTGTGTGATACCGTTTTTGACCAAGTAATTATGAGAGCCCAAGTAACTACCACAGAGTGCAGTGTGTGTTTTTACTGAGGACCTCTTAATATATCAGCCTGCATTTTGTTTCAACATTCACACGCACATGCTAAAGTACTACTTACTGTTAAAGGACAGTCGAGTAAGATGTTTCCATCCTTCCTACACAGGGAAAAATATTACTGGGCCTTAAATAAGAAAAAACAAACAAACCAAAAGCAGCACTGACCACCGCTATTCAGGTGGTCACAAAGAAGGGGAGCAAGGGCTCTTAAGGCTTCTTCCTGCCTGCCTCATCAGATCTGTGGTTTCAGATCTGCGTGAAATTTGTGTCACAAACATTCTTTCTACACACCCTTTCAATGAAAACGTGGCAGGATCAAACTCCTAAGTGTTACCAGAAATACAGAAGGTTGTGGTTTAGACCTGTACTTGACTGAGATTTCACTTGCATTAAGGCTTTTCTATCTTAACTTCCTATGCGCCCTGGTTTTTAGTCACCCATAAAACTCCATAAGAACAGCGAGTCTCCTCATGGATGTTAGGAACAAAATATGAAACCTAAATTAAGCAGCAGGGATTCCTTCCTAACTCCTCAGTCACATTACTTGGAATCTGCATAGGCCAAGGACACTTCTGCAAAACAAAATATATCAAATTGGCAGCTACTATGTATTGTCTACACCTACAGTATTATTGGTTTACGTAAAATAAGCAGGACAAATATTTTAGCAGTTGGGGCTCACTTGCAGATCTTCTATAACAAAAAAAGTCAGTCTTGCATTCCTGTGAAAAAATTCCTTACAGAAGTTTCCTGAAACTTTCTTGTAGACAGTAGTGCCCAGTAACCACTTTCTGATTTGTATGCACAATACCAACCTCCAGTAAGTTAAGCTGGAGTTTGTACTTCAGGGAAAACACAAGAGTGGAAAAGAAATGGCTAATATTCCATTGTTGTTATTGAAAATGATGGTTACAAGGTCAAACAGTCCCATCCAGACAGCAGATAAACACTATGCTTTGTAAAAATCCCTTAAAGAAGGTTTTGCTTGAGCACAAAATCTCTTCCAGTCTGTAACATACTCCAATACTAAAAAATAAAAACTTGGAAAATTGCAGTGACCTTTGTGCGTACTGGATAACTTTATTTAAATATGATCTTAAACTTCTGCTTATGTATTTTATGGACTTGTTTTGTTTTATTGTGTGGTATGCTCTGTTTACCAAATCTTGCTCTAACTCACATGGTGAATAAGCACAACGAGTAAGCAGGCAGAGGAAAAACAGAATTTGAATCTCAAACAGCCAATAGCAAAGAGAATAAAATGCCACAGACAAGATCTTCCTCACACTGAGTTGATTAGTACCAGTCCACAAGACTCCACTGTAAGTAACTCAGAAGTGAAAAACAAGTTAAGATGATTTATTAAATAGTCCAGGAAAAGGAACTTTCCAAGAAAATATTTCTTACATTTTGATAAACTCAAAGCAATTACACGGTAAGTGGATGCAAATAATTGTTAGCATTCCTCCAGACAGGCAAACAGAAAACTTTTCCATCTAGCGTCCTTTTTTATTTGCAGTAGTCACTGAATACTTTCCATGGAGCTGTGATGATTTTGCAAATGTTCATGATGTTTTTGTGTTAGGCATTTAAGCCTACTGTCATGAATGGAAACAACTAGACTATACACTTCACTCATGAAAAAAAAAAGCAGAAATATAAGTCAGGTATAATGCAGCAATCTAACTGTAACTTAACAAGATTGGAGGTGGCTGAATACACTGCATAGAGGGTAGGGTTAAACACCTTGATATAGGAAATTTCCTTTGAGCCTCAAGGCTCAGAGCAGATTCATTTGCTTTCTAAACTTGAAACACAGAGGTAAGGAGCCAAGGTGAATCCACACCCAGTGCCAGACTTGGCCAGCAGTTTATGGCTAAGATATCATACGTGCACAGTAAATATAAGATACGGTCTCAAAGAAGCTAAAAAAGCTTAAAACAAACAGTCAGTTACTTTCTGAGGATATCTATCAGCAAGGTATCTTAATGTCAAAGTGTATCTCTACACAGGTGTAACCTGTTAAGGCTCCTCTACTTAAAGGGAAATCTTGACTACAATCCACTACCAAGTAGACAAGCTCTGAGGGCTATAGTCTGCTTACTGTTTATGGGGTATGATGATTGAGTCATAGTTTGTTCTTTGGTTCATGTTCAGTTGGCCTTCAGCTGTTGAACCAGGTGTCTGCTATCAGTCCTTTCAGTCTCCCAACTTTAAGACAGATCTGTGGTTGTTAATCTGTCTTAGCAAGAGCATTATTAGTACTGTTGCTCATTGCCTTCCTGTGCAAGGCCTGTATGTGAGACCAGGCCAAGGAGGAAGCTGGGGAACAAGGAGGGGAGGGGTGCACACTGTCAGACCTGTGTTGTCAAAGATGCTCTTTGGTGATGAAAGGGTTTCTCCTTCATGCTAACTGATGATAGGGCAGTATCAGTGCTGCTGTACATCCAGACATTAGCCTCTGCTATTAGCTTGTGCTGTCTCCATCATTTTTACGGACAGGTTCTGGGCTGAAACTTACTCCTAGGATACCTGTGGCTCTGTTTTTCCTTTTCTTTGTTCCACATCCTTGCCTCCTGCTCTCTCCCTTTCAGCCTTACCTTTCTTCCTGCTCCATAATGCTCAACCCACTGCTCTGTTTTGCTTTCTCTGTGGTGCAGCACTCTGCCAGCCCATTGGTGTCACCATACCGCTTCCCCATTTCTACCACATGAGCAGGGGTGCTGGGAGTGAAAGCAAGGCATTTACTAAGGCATTTTGTGTTGTGTGGAGGCACACGTGGAAGCATAGTGTGGGGAGGAAGAACGTTGTGCTAGGACACACTGGATAACAGGGAAGCACTCTCCAGACAATTAATAGGTGAAGACAGAAATGTGCAACTGAAGGAGAAGGTCAACACTTACACATACAGGCTAACGATATGGGTGTTCTGTGGTATGGGGAAAGTACCATGTTGGAGGGTGTCTGAAGGGCAAGCAACTACAGGCCAGCAGAAGGTATTTGAGAATCCCACCACAGCTCCAGCCTGCTCTCAACAATATGCTGATGGCCCCCACCCTGCTGCATGCTGTATATTGCCCTGCACGCAGTGAGCTCTCAGGTGGTCCTCCTCAGTGCTCATTAACTGTATGCCATGCCTGATGTGCTGAACATTAATCAACACCACTTTGCTCATTTAACATAAATTTTTCCTGCTATTATTGCTCCTGTTTTTATGATGCAAATGATATCAGACATCTCCAGCTATTCCAGCTGTGGCTGCAAGCTGGAAGGGGTGCAGCCACAGCTCCCTGAGCTGCTTCTGATGTGGCAGAGGTTTGTCTGTGGGCTGGGGTGGGTGGAGGGACACAGGATGAGGAAGGGAGTGCAGCAGGTTGGGAGCCTGCCACATACTGTCAGCCCCTGGTGGGAGAAGTGCCCAGCAGGTAGCTGGTCTCTGTCTGGTAAGCAGGGTGCAGGGAAGCACTGCTTAGGGGTGGCTTCCAAAGGACATGGAGCAGACTGGCAGCACAGCCCCCAGAGGGTTCACTCGCTTGTGCTGTGCTTCCTCAGTGTCAGCAGTGCTGAGATTGGAACCTTCTAGTGGACAGAAAATGGGATAGTTACATCTCAGGAGCACATCAAGTACTGAAAATCCATGTAGTTGAGAGCTGAAGTGTTGGGGTTTTGTTGTGTTTTTGTTGTTGTTATTGTTTGTTTTTACAGAACTTGGTTAAGTCCTGAGGCCTAGGGGGTTGTTAAGACAAGCAACCTTTCCTAGTAACCCCAGTCCTGTTGGTTGGAGCTCTCCCACTATCCCTGAATTCTAAGAGAAATGACAGAAGCCGAATTCCATGTTCCTAACAGTGATAGTCAAGGCTTCTAGAAACAGAAGTCTTATGGGGAGCGGTTAAGGGAAGCCTGATTGCTGAGTCTCCAGAAGAGGAGGTTCAGGGGAGACTTTATTGCTCTTTACAATGACCTGAAAGGAGGCTGTATCCATGTGGGCATTGTCCACCAAGGTAACAGTGATAGACAGTGATAGAGCAAGGTACACCAGCAGAGGTTCAGATTGGATATTAGAAAAAACTTCTTAGAAAGAGTGGTTAGCTATTGGAATGCAATGCCCAGAGGGGTGGTGAAGGTGTTCAAGAAACGCGTGGATGTGCTACTGAGGACTAGATATCTGAGGCATCTTTTCCAACCTTAACGATTCCATAGTTCAGTGACACCTGGTTGACTCCATACTGCAGTCTGCACCACACCTTTCAATGACATTCATTAGCTACAAAAAGCAGGTGAAACCAAAATCGAAGTAAGACCACGTCCCCACACCACAGACACCTGCACCACCTCAAACGGCTGCGCCCTGCCCCGGCTCAGCCCCCGCCCGCCCCCGGGCCAATGGCCTGCCGCCCGCCCCGTCCCTCCCCACACGCGGGGCAGCCTCCGTTAAACGCGGGTCCGGAGGGAAGCGGAGCGGCGCGCCGTCCTCTCGCGCTGCCCGGCCCGCGGCCGCCATGGGTTGCGAGCGCGGCGCCGCCCTGCTGCTGCTGCCGCTTGCCCTGCAACTCTGCCCGGGCCATGCTGCGCCGCCCGCCCCTCGAGGTAAGGGCCCCGCGCCATCCCTCCTCGCATTAGCGATCTTTCCTTTTCTTCTTCTTCTTCTTTTTTTTTTTTTTTTTTTTTTTTTCCTCTTCCCCTTCATTTTTTTGTATAGGTGTTTTGGGATGGGGTTGCCCGGAGCTAGAGGAGTTGGGGCGGCTGCCTGCAGTGAGAGGAGTGGAGCGGGGAGCACTACCCTGCCGCACCCGGCCTCGCTTTGCCCCCTCGGGGTCGCGCAGCCGACTTCTTCACCCGCTAACGTCGTCAGAAAGCAGCCTGGTTTTGTGGGGTCCTTGAGCATCCGAAGACTGTTTTGCAACTGCAAGATGCAGGTTGTCATAAATGGGAGGTAAAGTGCTGAGCAATGGAAACTCGTCGAGGAAAATCCATTCCGTGAAGCAGGACTTGAGTAGGAAAAAAGGTTTCTTCTCAGTCCAGCAGCAACTTGTACGGCAGCGTTACGGACACACTGAGCCAGCACCTGCTTTGTTTTAGAGCGAGGGGCACCGCTCGGCAGCTGCGTGTGGCTGTGGAATAGTGTTTGACGTTTTAATAGGTTGTACTTAGTCAGGCACTCGAAGAGGGTCTACAAGAGAGGTTAATTTATCTGTGTTTTCTTTAATAAAGTTCCTCTTGATTGGAAGTATTTCTGAGAATTGTACCGTTTAAAAAAGCAGAGGCAGAAAAAAAAGAAGTTCAACAAAAGGCAGACTTGCAGTTTAGCTGGGGGCAGCGGCCAGACAGGGACACTGCTCGCATCCTTTGATATTCCTGCACTTCAAAATCAGGCTCTGGGTTTCACTGCCGGTGACAAGAGTGTCATTAAACATCTTGAAGAGTGTTGAGCAGTAGTGATGTTTTCATACTATGGATAGTTGTGACTGGTGGGGAACCTTGGAAGGGTTCTGAAAGCTGGTGTACTGTGTCAGCAGAAATAAAGGGAAAATCTTTTGTGCTCTGTTCTGTAACTGATTTAATTCTCACCCCTCCTTAAGGCTTTCTGTCACGTATTTTAGTTCCTACCTTAAGTGTTGGAAGTTTTAGGACCTATCTACAAGAAATGGATTGCTACCATTAATCATGTTGCTGTTTTCATGGGAGGTTGCGCAGGTTCCTTCAAAAGGGAGGAACAACAGAAAAACAGAGGAAGCAGAGGGGAGAAGACTCCTGGGCTATGCTGCAAGTGGGCTCATTTCAGCTTGGTGGGAATGCACGCACGCACTTGTGCTTACAGGCATGCCCAAGTCTTCCCTCCTAGTGCACTTATTGAAACCAGATGTTCGTGCCTTCCAGCTTTGGCAGTCCTGTCCTATTAGTTTGTTTTCAAGCCTCTCTTTTGAAGGAGTGGAATGAAAAGACGTGATTCACCTTAAAAAATGAAATCTGAAATCCTTGTAGATCTCTTTCACATCCCACTCAAACAAGAAATTGTCTCTGTAAGGTTTAAGAGTTGTGTTCCTGCCAGCTCTCCTAAGGATGGAGAATGAATTATTATAGCATCACCGATCTCCTATGCACTTTTGCTGGCTCGTGTAGTTGACATGACAGGATGGATTCTGACATATGCACTTGTGAAGGTACTCCAAGAGAGAGTTCAGTAGTGTACTGCTGAAGGATTGTGGAATGCAAATACCAAACAAACCAAATATTCATTTATAAATTAAAAATGTAAAGAAGTTTTTTCATAGTTAGTAGTTACTTTTGTAGTATTTTGGTGTTTGATATGAAGTCAGCAAACAGACCTAGGATGGAAAAGAATCATGTTGTTATATTTTTCACTGTAAGAGAATTCAGTGCTGTGTTCCAGTGATCCAGTTATAGTTTAAGAATGTTTATTACCTCCAAATGACGATGTACACAATCATGAGTTACATTTCGGTCTTTTGCTTGACCAGCTGCTTTGCTTTGTGTAGACTGAAACTGATGAAATGTTTAAACTTTTGCCACTGTTGTCTGGATTGCTGGTTTCAGAGGGAGCAGTGGTTGTCCTGGGGTGCTTATAAGTCTAAACTGTGGAAGAAAGGAAATTTGACAAGTTAATTTCAGATGTTTGTTGACAACAACACTACAAATGCATGCAAGTCAAGTGCCTGATTATTTCTGCATATTGTCTTGAAAGCCCCTAGGAGAACCACAAGATCCTTGGAGTCGGTAAGGATTTAGACATGAGCTACGATCTAGATTTCATTGCTTTTGAGAGGTGAAGGGAAAAACGTCTTCACTTCTCTTTATTTGGAAATGACGTCAGTGTCCAAATGGATGGATGCTTCAGAATGAGCAGAAGCAGCAGTGTGAACCTAGTCTGTCATTTGAGTGAACAAGGTTTACCATGTGGCTGTGGGTAGGACCATATACCTGTGTGATTGTGCTATGGATGCTCTTGAGTCTCATTCTTCTACTGGTGTATGGAAACACTCTTGTGTTAGGATGGCCTTGTCTGTGGAGTAATAGTGGTATGGGATGGCTAACTATGCCCATATATTTTAATAATGCTTGTGCATAGCCGTTGATCAGTCTTCCCTGGAAGGTCATAATGTATATACCACTCTGACAGCATTATGCTCCAATGGGAGGTTGCTAGGTTTCCTGGTAGAATAGTTTTGAGTTTGGAGACGTCATGTCTTTAGAAACATTGAGGAAAAAGTAGCTTGTTGTTTTAGGGGCATAAGAGAGCTGGCATACTTAGTAGTATAATATTTAGACCCTTTGCTGCTGCACCATGTAAAAAATTAAAAAGAAAAATTGGAAGTAGCTTTCACTCTGCCATAGGTTTTTTTATTTTTTGTCAGGCCTCTCTTCCTTATCTGTGCCAGAGGGGAAAGATGAGTTTTATTTATATAATGCATCATCTGAGAAGTCAGTGAAGTGAGAAGGAGGTTATGAATATCGTATTACTTACCTGGTTCTTTAGCACTTTAATTGATGCCCTGCAAATGCCATCAAAATAATTCTTAGGATAAGCACACCAGAAATCTGTCTGAGGACTTTGATGCTGGATTATGAATGTTATTAAAAAGCGACAAAAATACTCCTTTTAATTTATGAAAGCTGGAATTGTTGGAAAAGCTTTTATGTTGGGGTATATCTCAAAAGATACAAAAATCTTAGAGACCTACCCAAAAGTATTTGAGAACCTCATTTTGAAGACTTAAGTATTTATGTTTTAATAAATTATCATGGAATAGAATCTCAGAATGGCTTGGGTTGGAAAGGACTGTACAGATTATCTGGTTTCAAGCCTTTGCTGTGAGCAGCGTTGCTACCCACCAGCCCAGGCTGCCCAGGGCCCCATCCAGGGGTAGGGCATAGACAGCTAGTCTGAGTAACCAGGGCCTCACCACCCACTGAGTGAAAAAATTGTTCCTAACATTTTAATCTAAATTTCTCCTTTTCCTTTGAAACTGTTCTACTTTGTCCTGTCACTGTCAGACTAAGTAAAAGTTGCCCTTCATCTTGTTTGTAAGCTCCCTTTGTGCACTGGAGGCTTCATTGGGATCTCCCTGAAGCTTTCTCCAGCACATTGCAATAGTGGATGAACTGGCTTCAGGATACATAGTTCTTGGCTCATTATTGTATTCAAACTGCTGTTGAAACTTTTGTTTTTCAGTTATTGATCTTCTTTCATATGACAACAAGAGAGCGGTAACAAGCATCCTGCAGCAAGCACTTGGGGATCCTACGCTGAATGAAGTGTTCCTGCTTTCAGCGTTCAAACTGCAGCCAAAGAGCACAGCCACTGTATTTGGCCTGTATTCACCAGCTGACGACAGGCAGTATTTTGAGTTTACAGTAATGGGACGGATGGATAAAGGTGAGTTGTTTGTATTAAGTAGGGGAAAGCTAGGACCGGGTCCATCCTTGCTGTATGTCACAGAGCAACGTGGAAAATGATGTGATTAACCTTTATGCTTGGGTCATTCTTGTTGCATGATGCCAGCTCTCGAGGTAAGTGTTGGAAGCATCTTCCCACTCTGCTGGTTTGTCCCACTCACAGGATGCTGTGCTCTCCTGCCCAGGGAAGCAGACCCCACAGTCAGCTGGTATCACAGAGCTGGGAAATGGGGTGGGGAAAAAAATATCAGAGAAAGGAATCAATTTGTTTTTCTTTCTTTTTTTTTTAATTCCCCTGGGGGACAATCACTGGTTCTTATTACTCAGGAATGTGAGGGACACACGCACAAGCTACCTCATGCATATGAAAGGCTGGTTCTTTCAGTGACCCTGGAGGTTAGATGTGACTATGCAGGACAAACATTCCTAGCACTTAAAGGACTTTTTGGTTAATTTGCTCTTAATTTATTGAAAATAGTTCTTTAGAAATATGCGTAGGAACTTGGGCACATTTTTAGAAATAGGGAGACCATATCCACATATATAAAATGTATTGCAATATTGCAGTCCAGTGAAAAATTACTAAGTGATGTAAGCTATTGTTGTTCCACTGATTTTGCCACTGCTATGATTATTTGCTGCTGCCATTATTATAGTCAGACAGCTGTGTAAGCCTAATTATGAGAAACTCTACTGAAAAAATTAAGTTCAGATGTAGGAAAACTACATGCTAAAGAAAATCACAGCTTTTATTTGGAAAACAAAGAGAAGTAAGCTGGTTAAAACAATGATATTTTTGTCAGGTCTTCCCAAATCCTTCTGAAGTCAGAGAATAAGACTTTTTCTGCTGTGTATCCGTTGTGAGTGGCTGAGATATAGCCATACAGTTGCATTAGTAACTGTAGTACAGTTCCTTATCACTTAATTGTTAATTAAGTGCTGTATCAGACATATTTTCTGTCCTTACCATTTACACATGCACACACAATTATGCCTGTAAATGTTATGTAGAAATACAAATGTATGTATTCATGTGTGTAAATAATTTTTATCTCATCACACTCTTCATTTGATTTGCGAGAATACCCGCATTCCTGACAATTAGTGATATACTTTAACTAACAGAGTTGGTGAAGCTTTCTGATGGAAAGTTGTATGGTTTATTTTAGTTCTGTCCTCGGTATGTTAGCATTGTATTTAAGAAGTACCCATGACAGGCTTGCGGTATACAGATGAACAACATGAAGAAATTTTTACTCTTGGTGACTAGTGCCATTTTCTACCTTTGGTAGTTGCAGGAGTCTTGTAACCTATGTGTTGTGAAGGGCTTATGGCTCGTAGAGAGGCTTTTCACAGCAAGTCTGTTCCACAGAGGTGTCTTCACCTCCTTTTTATTTTAATGCATCTTGTTTGAGATGTATGGCAAGGTGTGAGTAGTAAACAGTGTTTCACAGTGATTCCATATGCAGTTTCTCCAGAAGTGTCAAGTATCCCATATGTCTACTTCATACAAACAGTAAAAACACATCTATGAGATCATCACACAAGTAGAAAATTTAGAGTGTAGGGCCTGCTTCTGATCCTTTCAAGGCTGGAGATTGTCACTTCAACAGTGAACCAGTGTTGACGTCTTATCAAAATGTAATGTCTAAACATGTTGTCTTTGGAAGGGTACATATGTGTACCTTCTCATCTGAGTAGCCCAGTATTTTACAATATTGGGTATTTTACAATATTGGGTATTTTACAGTACCACATTTATTTGTGGGCTGCATTCTTCATGGTTTGCTGATGTTTCATTTTTATTGTGGTAAACTTGGTAGCAAACATAATATTAATTGTTTTTAAAGCATGCATTTAATGTGAGATTTCTCTTTTCCCTTTGATTTGTGAAGTCCATATTGAGGTCTTGCCTGGCTCTACATTGTGTGCCACTGAGAGGAAGATTTTGCCACTGTATCCGTTCCGTTTACATTAGTGGTTAAGCTCTTTCTATCACCTTTGTGTGGTAGTATTGATGCACAGTGGATTGTTACATGCATGATTTAAGGAACTGCTGGTCAATTTAATATGTTTTGTCCAGTGTATTTTTTGAGTCAAATTGCAAATAGAGTCCTTGGGCTGCTTATCAGTTTTGAATGGTTCCTTTCTGAAATAAACATTAGTAAATGCATAAAGCTGATAAAATTTAACTAGTCAGCAAAGTGGTTCCAATTTACTGTCAGAATTAGTAGTTTCATTGAATGTTTCTTAAACAGCATGGAGGAGATGCTTACTCTGAGGAATGCCAGTGTAAGGCATCATAGCAGTAAAAATGAATTCAAGGTCTTGGATGGGTTAAATTGTACAGAGGCTGTGATCCAGCAAAATCTCCCTTCAGGACCCTACTCTAGTTTACCAGATGGGTATTTGGCTTTGGCTATGGAAGGAATACTTTATCCTTCATCCGAGCCAGACTGCTGCTCGTCTTGAAATTATTCTGGCAGGGTTCAACCCTGCCGCCATCTCCTCCTCCTTTCTCTAACTTATTGCTGCATTTGGTCACTCTGAATACAGGGCCCAGATCTGAAGACCCTGCTATTTTATGTTGCAGCATGCGTAATATTTACATAAGTAAAATGCTTGCAACATACTCTGTCTTGCCAGGTCTTAGAGCTGGCCAGTAAACACTATTAGCAAGTTACTGATGACCTCATGCACCTTTGCGGAAGTCTCAGCACTGGCAGCATTTTAACTTAGACAACAATGAAAACATTCCTGATATTGATCACAGCTGCTGAGGCTTTAGTGCTAGTGTAGACTTAAAAGATGGAGACATACTCTGCACTATTCATGCTGGTATAAATCTGGGTTATTTTAACTCGAATAAGCAATTAGAAAAATTGTGAATCTTTGAGTTACTGGGTATGTGTCCGCTGCTGACAGAGACATCACAGCATCAGAGAGTGTATTAGTAGTGGAAAGTTGATAGGAAAATTAGTTAGCTGAGTAGGGTGAATTCAGTGTTAGACTCATGTTCTCTCTGAAGTTGATAAAAGCATTTTTGCTCCAGTGTCACCACAATTTTTAATTGTCTTCATTTCAATTTAGCTGTTTCTTGAAGGTCAGAGAATGTGTGAGCTCCCGCTTGGTGCAGTAGTGGCAACCCTCTGTGACCTGAGACAGATGCTGAGAAGAGCTAGCACATTGCTGTATAGGCGTCCAGAATCTGTGGCTTGACTCCTTAGAATCATAGAATTACTCAGGTTGGAGAAGACCTTAAGGATCATCAAGTCCAACAGCAACCTAGCCGTGCTACTCTAACAACCTTCCACTAAATCCTGAGCACCACATCCAAATGGTTTTTAAACACATCCAGGGATGGTGACTCAACCACCCTGTAGAGCCTGTTCCAGCGCTTAACAACCCTTTCAGTAGAGAAGTTTGTCCTGATATCCAACCTAAACCTACCCTGGCACAACTTGAGGCCATTTCCCCTCATTCTGTCACCAGTGAGAAAAGAACAGCTCTGCTCTCACTGCAGTCACCTTTCAGATATTGGAAAAGAGCAGTATGGTCTCCCCTCAGCCTCCTCTTCCCCAGACTAAACAGCCCAACTTCCTTCAGTCACTCCTCATAGGGCATGTTCTCCAGACCCTTCACAAGCCTTACCATCCTTCTTTGGACCTGTTCCAGCACCTCAATGTCCTTTCTATATGGAGGTGCCCAAAACTGAACGCAGTACTCGAGGTGGGGCCTCACCAGTGCTAAATACAGTGGCAGGATAACTTTCCTTGTCCTGCTCACCACACCATTCCTGATACAAGCCAGGATGCCATTGGCCTTCTTGGCCTCCTGGGCACACTCATATTCAGCTGACTGTCCACCAGTACACCAAGGTCCCTTTCCATCAGGCAGCTTTCCAGCCACTCCTCCCCAAATCTGTAGGGTTGCCTGGGATTGTTGTGACCAAGGTGCAGGACCCAACGCTTGGCCCTATTGAAACTCACACAGTTAACCTTGGTGCACTCATCCAGTCTACCCAGGCCCCTCAGTAATGCCTTTCTCCCCTCTGGCAGATTCCCTCCTAACTTGGTATAATCTGCAAACTTATTGAGGGTGCACTCAATCTCCTCAGGATTGTTAATAAAGATGTTAAATAAAAGTGGCCCCAGTACCAAGCCCTTGGTGCACAATACACTACTGTGAGCAAATAATGAACTTTGCAGAGCTGGTGGTCAGTGGGATCTTTGCTTAAAGATCTTTTTAGCATAGCTGAATTGTTAAGTGATATCTGGATTCACTCATCTCATGGCTTCCACAGCTATCTGCATGTTCAGAGAACCAGAGAGATTTTTGTGGATCTAAGAGATTTAACTTGCAGATCTTAACTTACAGATCCAATTTCATAAGGAAGGAGATGTTTCAAAAGTATTATTCAGCGTGAAAGAGGTTTTGTTTCTATGCTGTTCTGTTTTTGATCCCATTTTGTTTCCATTATCTATTGTGTGAAGTAGCAAGTTGGATAATTCACTGAAGCCTCAAATTTAAAAGTAGGGTAGGGGGCAGTCATCTTTAATAGTGGGGTTTGTATTTTCTGCATTGTATTTTGTTTTCATTTCTAATTTCTTAGCCTGAAATGCAGATTATGTGCTTGGAATCATACTTCTTTCCATTGCTTTAATGACACATTTGGATACACAGTCAAATGGTTTTGCTGAGTGCAAATAAACATCACTGAAGTTGATTTTCTAGCTGTACATTTTTGCTTCAGGATACTTCTGGGGCTATCAGATATATACAAGCGCCAGCATTGATAGCAGGCTGTCAGCTACACCTGTTACCTTCATCACCATTTTTTTACAATGCTACATAGTTTAAGGTGATATGTTTTATTGTTTCAGCCTATTAAAAAAGCCTAGAGAAAGCAGTGAAAAACATTCTCTGCAATATCTTATATCTTATATTATGTATCTTATAATATTCAGCAAGGCATTTGATACTGTTTCCCAGGACATCCTTATAACAAAGCTGAGGAAGTGTGGGGTAGATGAGTGGACAGTGAAGTGGGTTGAGAACTGGCTGACTGGCAGAGCACAGAGGGTCATCATTGGCGGTGCAGAGTCCAGTTGGAAACCTGTAACTAGTGGTGTTCCTCAGGGGTCTGTGCTGGGTCTGGTCTTGTTCAACATCTTCATCAGTAACCTTGATGAGGATATAGTGGCCACCCTCAGCAAGTTTGCTGATGACACAAAGTTGGGAGGACTGGCTGACATGCCTGCAGGCTGTGCTGCCATTCAGCAAGACCTGGACAGGCTGGAGAGCTGGGCAATAAGAAACCAGATGAGGTTTAACAAAAGCAAGTGTAGAGTCTTGCACCTAGGGATGAATAATTGTGTGTACCAGTACAGGTTGGGGGATGACCTTCTGGAGAGGAGCTCTGCTGAGAGGGACCTGGGCATCCTGGTGGACGACAGGTTGGCCATGAGCCAGCAGTGTGCCCTCATGGCCAAAAAGGCCAATGGCATTCTGGGGTGCATTAAAAAGAGTAAGGCCAGCATGCTGAGGGAGGTGATCCTCTCCCTCTACTCTGCCATGGTAAGGCCTCATCTGGAATATTGTGTCCAGTTCTGGGCTCCACAGTACAAGAAATACAGGGGTCTCTTGGAAAGAGTCCAGCGGAGGGCCACAAAGATGGTGAAGGGCCTGGAGCATCTCCCCTATGAAGGAAGGCTAAGTGAACTGGGTCTGTTTAGCCCTCCTCTGTTAGAAATTTGAGCATAGGAAGTTCTGCACGAATGCATGCAAGAATTTCTTTACGGTAAGGGTGACAGAGCACTGGAACAGGCTAATAAGGGGAATGTGAAGTCTCCTTCTCTGGAGATATTCAGGACCTGCCTGGACACCTACCTGTGTGACCTGGTGTAGGAAACCGGCTTTGGCAGGGGGTTTGGACTCGGTGATCTCTGGAGGTCCCTTCCAACCCCTATGATTTTGTGATCTTACAAACCAGGAGCTGCACAGGAGTTCTGATGATTCTGATGTGAAAGCCAGTGTCCCATTTATTCTTAGCATTTATTTCTGCTTTTATTGAAGATGACATGAGAGAAAAATACCAGAGCCATTACAGATTTCCACAGAATTTTGCTTTATCTGTCACCCTTTGATAGTCATTCTCTGTATTTTGTGCCAGTGGTGCTTCGCTATCTGAAGAATGATGGGAGGTTGAACTCGGTGATTTTTAGCAACGTACACCTGGCTGATGGGAAACCCCATGCTGTCATCTTGTGGCTGAGTGGCCTGCAGCAGGAACTGTGTACAATAGAGTTGTATCTGGACTGCCTCCAAGTAGGTGCCATTCAGGACCTGCCAAAAGCATTTTCAACTCTATTGGAGGGATCGGCCACAGTAGAGTTACGCACCTTCCTGAAGAAACCAGAGGTGAGCAAGAATACTGGGAACAGACTGAGCACTTAGAGGGACCAGCAGAGATCTTCTGGATTACAGAATCCAGGCTTCTGAAATAAATTTAAATACGAGTTCCTTATGGAGCAGCGGAAATCTCAGCTTCACTGAGCCCAGAAATCTACTATTCATTTTAAATGTAATTTTTAGCTTATTAATAAATAAATAAATAAATGCAGTTTCTGTCACTTCTAGTATGAAGTACTCCTTGGGACTGAACTTTTGAAAGCTCTTGGCCAATACAACAAATGTAACCCTTTATGACCATTTTAGAAGAGCTCTTGGCTTATGCATATGCTTTTTTTTTTTTTTTTTTTAATGGTGATTCACATGGAATGAGAAGACAAAAGAAAGGGCATCACAGGTGGTGGCAGATGAATGTCAAAACCTCATCTGTTTGACTACAGCTAGAGCTTTTCTGCCTCTGTCTCCCAGACAGGGATTGTCCTTGCCTCCTATCATTTCAATATCAGTTGTCTAAGATAAACAGTATCTTTGACAACCATCTTCCATTATCCTTAATGTAAAATGTGCATTAGAAGGTGAAAATGCATTCAGCCCGCACACTACACGGTTGCTTTATTTCACTGCAGACCTGAGCACTGGGAAGCACTAAGGTGCCCACTTCCTTGATTTGAATATAAAACTGTTGGAGACATGAAAGATTTCTTTGGATTCAGTTCAACGAAATTACTTTTGTACACTGCAGATGTAAAACTAAACTAAAAAACCTGAATTTTCTGGTATGTTAGATCACATGATTTGGAATAGAAAGGTGTGTGTGGGGTGGAGGGAAGAAAGAAAATCACAACTATGTGAGAACCTGTGAGGCAGAAGTTTGAGATTTCATTACAGTTCAGATAGTGATGAGTGGTCCTGAAGGGACAGCATAGGAGCCCTGCATGCTAAGGAAGTGGAGGAGATCTCTATGAAAAATTAATCTTTGATAGTTCATGTCACTTCCACCATTGTACCCAAATCATGAGCTCTCCATTTTCTTCTCACTTCAGGATACACTGGATGAGCTGAAGCTGGTAACTGGAGGAACGCTTGCCCAGGCAAGAAACCTGCAAGACTGTTTCCTTCAACAGATTGAATCTGCTCCTCAGTACACTGGTAAGGCCAGCAACCAGTTCATCAGATACTGATTCAGAGAGGCTGTGATGGTGGATACTAAAAATGTGGATAAGCTCTGTAGACAAGTAATAATAATGATTTCACTCAGTTGCATCCATGATAATATCCTGTGAATATTTTATAAATAGCTCATTTTGGAGAGAAAACAAACACAATTACCAGTGGTAACACAAAATGCTGTTAATCTATTAGAGGAGGTTGTCTGATGATTAAATGAAGCTTTTTAGCGTAACTTCATAAGACCATACTTCTGTTACGTGATCTATTTGTGTCAGATTTGGTTGGCCATCTGAATGCCCTGGATATGGTAAGGATAAGAGATGAGGAGGAGCACAGGAGTCTTAAGTGTATGCTGAAGCAGTTACAGTGCCTGTGCATCTGTTTGGGAAGAAACAATGCAAGCCAGCCATTATAGTTCTGCCACAAGTTATCTGGCACTTATGTTCATCTGCTGGGCTAGAAATTGGCTGCAGGACCAACTCCTTGTCTTCCTGTGCTACATATTGTGAAGACTGAGCTGGGAATGGGGAAAAAACAAAGGGGGCAGGGGCTATTGGGATTCCTGAAAGGAGCACTTGACTGGATGCAGTCCCATGTGATGGGCAAGTGTGCTCTCTAATATCTCAACACAGCGAACCTGGTCTAGACTGCCCTATCTGAACTCCTTTCTAGTTCCTGTTAATCTACTTTTTTGCTGAAAGGTAGCTGAAGGACTTCATGCTGTGCATACAACGTGTAAATATGTGACTCTGGGGCACCGGGAGGGGGGGGCAAGGAGTGGAAATAAAAGTTCAAAGTTTGAAATAGGATTCAGGAAAAACTTGTTTTCTCATTCTTTCCTGTCCTCTGCCCTAACCCTGTGGTGTTGCTACTTTAGGTTAGAATAGATTTGATGTCACTGGGAAACAAGATGCACAATTTGTGTGAGAGCATCTTGCCTATCTTATGTGCATGGAGGAACTGGTGCTTCGCAGTTGGAATGAAATCTTTTTTGGCTTGTAGCTAAATAAATTGCACACACTTCTGTTTTCTTGCTTTTCAACATATATGTGTCTAAACAAAAAAATACAGCTTTATTATCAAAGGTCTTCTTTTGTTTTCCTGCAAATCAGCAGGGATTTACAAATACGCAGGAAGGGTAATTCTGTGATGTATTCTGGAAAAACTCTCTGCTTTCTGAGCAACATTTCCAGATTGCAGATTTGAAGCTTTCTCATTTATCACTTTTTTTTTTTTTTTTTCCCCTCATTATAAATAATGTGACTTGTAGCAGTACAGAAAAATATTGTTTCTCCCTGGCTGCCTTCACTGTGGCTGAGCTATTTGGACTAGCAGCTCAAATTCTGTTGTTTATAACTTTTGAGTGAAATTAGTATCATATTAAACCTTATATTAAAAAAAAAAAAAAAAAAAAAATCCTTCACAAATTTATTCAAAGCCTCTATAGTCAAATCCAGTGAAGGAACAGATGCAGACGTTCCAAAAGCAATATTAACTCAGCTGCCTTACCCTTTGTCCCTTCTACAGAAGCAATATATCATATTGCCACAATTTTACCTTCAGCCAGAAAAAACAGAAATGTAAATGCTTCTTCCATGGGTGTATAAACCTACATATTTTGGTAAAAACATGTTTTCATATTAATCAAAATCACCGGAGGAGAGCTTTTGAACTGAAGAACTGCATGATTTTGACTGTATGTTTGGTCATTGTTCACACTGGTAGCAGTAGCATTCCTTAGTGCTCAGCATGTGAGACTGAAACAATTAGGCAGTATAGCAAAGAGCTGTCACATCAGAATGGACCTTTGGAGGACATCTGGTTCATGTAGGGTGCCTGAAATTGGAATTGTGTTAAATAAATAAATACACTAATTTGGTGCTACACACTGATTTTTAAGATTTTATCATTATTTTTTAAACCTAGCTATGTTTAAAGGCTCTGTGGCAACAGGCAGACAAATATATGAGCAAGAGAAGTGTAGTTTTCCACAAATTGTCCAGCAATAGTAAAGGGAGCTTTGGAGTTTTTGTATTTGATGGATGTTTTCTTCCATGGATTGGTCCAATTTTGAATATACTGTCTTCCAGAAAGAAGTTCATTACATGTGTTAGGAGATGCTTCCTTCTGTTTGTTTTGAACATGCCTCTCTGTAGTTGTGTGTATAATTTCTGTACACATTTTCTTTGTGTAGTAGACTGACAAGAAACCAGTCTGTCAGCTACTGTTCATCCCTCAGTCATGGCTGGTTTCTAATTTTGGCCTAGTAACCGGAATCTCTCTGAACAATGCTTCAGGACTAATTTTGCTGTGGCGGGGTGCTTGAGCCAGTATCAGCTCCAAAGAGAGCTAGAAGGCGGCATGATATGTATGAGGCATTTCAGTGGCCTGAATTCATACAACCTAGTGAACCTGGCCAACTGCTCCACATCCAAGGACCTATACAAGATCCAAGGAGAATATGGGCAAATATGTTCCTGTCCTGACCTCAGGCTGATGGAGTAGGGACTTCAGTTACTTATGGAGGTATTGATAACAAACTTGTCACTGAAGAGATGGGTGACACTGAAAGGCACAACTAAATCTCTTGATTTGTATGGAACATTTAAAAAAATATATTAAAACTAATATAATTAAAATTTTCTTTAACCTTTGTCAGTGTATTCGGTATAGCTACTGATGGTGCCCCGGTGACGATTGGTAAAAAGGAGGGGCTTTAAAAAAAGTAATAGAAGATGATGCAGTTAACATTGGTAACTCACGTCATGAAATATCACTGCACCAGGCATCAAAAAAATGTGCAAAAACTTCAGTTAATGTCATGCAAGTAGTCATCAAACTCTGAATTTCATAAAGTCCAAGGAACTGAATCATCGACACTTCTAGGAGTTCCTTAAAATTATGTCTGCTGATTATGGGGTCATCATTTACTTACGGAAGGAAGGGGTAAAATGCTAAAAATTTAGACATTATGATTTGCAAAGTGAAATCAACTCCTTTTATGGAATCAAAAGGAAAACTTGTGCCAGAACTTGAAGATTAAAAGTGGTTCATAGATACAGTATTTTTGGTGGACCTGACCACTCATTTAGATGAGTTAAACATGCGTCTTCAAGGTGAAAGCCACCTTGACTGTGCTGTGTTACAGACAACAGCATTTGAAATGAGACATAAGTTATGACAAGTTGAAATTATTTGCCATAATTTGATACGTTTTGGTACATTGACTGAATGCAGTCCTGTGAGCAGTAAAAAATATGCTTTATGTTTTGATGCAGGAATTTGAGAATGGGTTTCAGAATTTCAAAAAAAAATAATCTTTTTTTGTGTGTGTGTATTTGCAATTCTATTTTCAGTTGAAGTATATACATTACTTGCTGATTTTCACATGAGATGTATAGAGTTGCAATGAGACATTCAACTCAAAGAAAAATTTGATTATGTCTACTTACCAGGCTTTAATAAGCTCTCTCCTACCTGAGGAGAATATCCCTCGCTTCACAGTCACACTGGATTCATTTCACGTCATCACTTTTTGGCAGTACACGCATTTGTGAGCAACTGCTGTTGAGGGTGAAGCACAGGAAGGGCAGTATTTCATCAAAAATCTCTGATGAACACGTTGAGAACTCTGTAGGAGTGACAGCCATTGCCTTTGAGCTGACCTGATGCATTATTAGTTTCATGTAAACAAGGTCATCCCACTAGTTTTATGCTTTTATTGCTCCATGTTTTTTCGTATTTTAATCAGAAATACATTTTAAAAAATGTTATTTATAAAATATATAACAAGTTTAATACACCTATGTAGCCCAAGGCAATCTCTGTTCGCTCTGTGTGACCCAAGCAAGCCAAAAGGTTGGACAGCCATGTTTTAGATGGCTTGGTAAGGGACATGGTTTAATGGGGAAATAATGGTGATAGGTGGATTGTTGGTCTAGATCTTGGAAGTCTTCTCCAACACTGTGATTTTTGGATTCTGCTATTGTGAAAGCTATTCTGGTAGATTGTTACTGACTTGTATACTGTAGCTGTATTGGGGAAGTACCGAAGTAGGACAGTTACAGGGGAGACCGTGTAGTAGGAACTGGATAACCATTTAGCTTCAGTATGTACCTGTGTCTTACCCTGCCACTCCCGGGAAAAATGCCACTCCACAGTAGATCTTACAACATGCTGTGTCCCAGCAGTACCCTGAAGAACCTTTCCAGGTTTTCACCATGAATCATCAGCCATTCTGCTACTGGTAAGGCTTACCATAGGACTTGGCTTTAAGTGTAGGAGGAAAAAAATATTAGTTGGTCACCTGCTTCTGCTTTGCTATCTAGATTTGCCAAAAGAACACACAGTTCATAGCAGTGTAACATGTTCAGTCTGCCTTAACAGTGGACAGTCTGCAAAATTTAAGTGTGAAAAACAGACCTGCATTTTCATTCAAATGCTATCCAACAGAGAGACATCTGAAATCTTGAGATTTTTTTGTCTGATTTCAGTCAGTAATGCCAAGAATATTCTGTGCTTAAAAACAATACAAACAAAACAAGAGCAAACTCCAGTATCTGGTCTGACAGTTTGCATGCCTGCCAAGTTCTGTTAGGGGATTCTGAAATACTTATAATATTAACTTCTGCCACCTTCCTCCCCAAATAAAAATAAGAATGGGGCTGTCAGAGAGGCAGGATAGATTGTTCCTGACTCTTTACACTTGCTGGTGAGAAAATACGAAATGAAGAAGTGGTATACATGGAATTGTACAATTTGCACTAGAATGTTTGGAAACATTGAAAAATGCTCTGAAGTACCAAACAGTGAGGAAAACATTAAGAAAAGCATTTTTATGCAAGCTTTCAGTACTCTCAAAGTAATACATGAATAAGCCTCCCTGAAGCCACTGGGCATAATATCAAAATATCCAGCCTGCTTAGAATGAAAATTAGCATGTATTTGTTGCATTTGTTTTGGCATATAGACTTTGAGAAGGAAATAATAGGAAGTAAACAAATAGCTGCTTGAGATAGCTGCAAACTCCTAAGCGAGCTACAGACTGAAACTAGTGTGCTAAACATGCTCTTTTGTTCTTCCCTGGCATTGGGTCAAAACTAATGTTTTGTTTAACAAATAGGAATCTTGTGTAAAAATTGTAGGTCAGTTCTGTTCCTTTCCTATCGTTCTTTACAGATGCAACTTTTTTGGGCTTTTCTCAGAATTTTTAATTATTTTTTGGTATTGAGAACTGTCTGTTGAGAATTCGTAGCCTGTTGAGTAGCTGTTTTGTGTACCCCTCTAGAAGGAAAAGTGACTGTGGAAATAGTGCGCAGTGCATTGAGTAGTCTTTGGGAAGAAAAGCCAAGTGACTGCACAGGTACTAAAAAAAGGCTGCTTTGGTCAGAGTGACTGCTTTTTGTACATAGAGCTTCACGATGAGCTGGCTCTGAATGTTGAATGGTTTCACTCTGGAAAGCGTGAAGGAATTGGTTGTGGTAACATAGACTGTACTTAGGCAGTATGACCCCCCCCATCATGTGTACAGATGCTTCATGCCTCTTCCTTGCCTTCCTGTCCTAAATGAGTTATTGCAAACAGTCCTCTTCAGTCATAAAGTTGTGGTTTCATTTAGGGTTACTAGTCTCAGGCTGGTGGCATTAGTTGCCATCGTTATTATACCTCAGCAGAGAGTCTTAATGCTGATAAAACAGCAGAAAAATCAGACTGATTTTCTCTTTATGTGAGAGAGAAGTTTGTGCTTTCTCTAGCCAAACGGCATAATCTGCGGCATACTGTTGAGTTCAGTCCAGTAGAATCCTGTTCTTGCAAACACTGTAGCACTGTAATACTGTGTTTTCTCTATGTATAGCTACAGGATTTAAGCATCAGCAGTGTCTGGCCTTCTCGGCTGTGGCGATCCTGCATTTCAGAAACAATGATGACAAATGAATGAGTGTTATGCATTGTGTACTCTTCTATTGCTGTTTCCCTACAGGTGATTTTAATAGGCAGCTGATGAATCAGATGGTGCAAATGAACCAGATACTGGGAGAGGTGAAAGACCTTCTCAAACAACAGGTACTGTGTAAGGACGTCAGTGTGAAGTGAAGTGGGGTCAGTGGAGAATTTGTGTAAGCAGTAAGCTTCTGCATAGAGTTAATTGCCTCAGATGCATGACACAGTGGAGAAGCAGCAACCTGGTAGATCCTGGTACAGGTATATATGAACTGAACATGAATTTGTTCCAGTTATTCCTTGCTCTCAGTACTGGATTTGCAAGTGTGTGGCTGTTCTTAAGCATGTCATTCTTAATGAACCACTGAACTGAAGTATTACCATTACCACTGTCCTTAACTTTATGGAGTACCAAGAACAACTGTTTTCAAGATAATGTATGTATTTTGCGTTGTCTGAGTGGCATATTGGGAAAAAATGTAATGGTTCTGGAAGCCAGATGCAAACAACCTGCATCCAAACAGTGTTTATTTTCTGTATTCTTAAGGTCAAGGAAACAACTTTTTTGAGAAATACCATAGCTGAGTGCCAAGCATGTGGTGAGTATTCCTGCGCTGCTTGTAAATGGAAACTATATGAGATGTGCATCAGTTTTACTTAGCATCTAAGAAGTATGTTTAGAAAATCCTATATCCAAAGTTCTTAGAAATGTTGATCACAAAGAGAAGCTTTATCCAGTAATCTGATTATCAGATGAAAAAAGGTTTTTGTACCTCAGTACCTTTATAAAAACTCTGTAAACGAGCAGTGCTGCCTAACAGTGCTGTCAGTTCTTGCTTTGCTGTGATGATGTACCACATGTTCCTGGGGAAGGAGACACTGTCATCAGTTTTAGTGGGAAGACAAGTGAGGAGCCATATTCTGCACTAGCTGGTGCATGTCAGTCTGAGGAAAACCCCAGACAGTCTGTCTGAAAGTAGCCTGATTCTCCGTAGGTTGCCACTGGTTGACAGTAGTAAGATCCAAAAGAAAGTGTCCATCTTTCACTAAATAAAAGAGATATATTCCCAAATGGTACAGCACAACTGCAGGACTTGCATGCTCTCAGTATAAAAATAGAAAATAGTCCCTCAGTGAGTGAACTAAAGGGCTTTACAGGTACCAGGTCGTTTTGATTGTTTCTCCTGAACTATCTGCCTTAACAAGATTGAGTTGAGCTCCAACCAAGTTAAACTTATGCTAGCACTGAAGAAAAAGTCTTTAATCTTGCACAAATGCAAAGATGCAGTCCACACCTTGGTACCAGGTATCAACACCAGCCGGAGCCTTGGGAAATCTTTCTTTTGCTCAGTGCTGGTCTCTGTGTGTCTGACCCAGTGTGCTTACGTGTCCAAGGGTGCATTCATGGGCTGCCAGCTGTTGCATCTTTATTCCCTCTACTTGTCAGATATGTTTTTATAAAATCAGGACATTGTTTTTCTTACAAAGTTGTGATGTTGCTAAATACCCAGTAGTGTGCCTCATACCTTCAAAACGGAGCATTTTTTGGTCATCTGAGGACACTGGCTTTCACAGTTTCCTACCCTGGCCAGCAGTAGATCTGTACTGGGACTGACCTAGCAGGAGGGCCTCCACACATAGCCAGGAGCAGCATGGGAACCTAACAAAATAGCCTTAATTTCCCGCGTCTAGGGATGAAACAACCTGCTGGGTCATTGCCAGCATGAGATCTCTTCAGCCATAGCACAGCTGGTAGCAGTGTGTAGAAACACGAAGTCCCAGCTGGGCAGCATCCTGGGGATCTTTTCAGAACATTTGCCAGCCGAAAGCCATGATTGATGTTTCTTTCAATTGCTAAAACTGCTCTTCTCTCTGCGTTTAAGGTTTGGGAGCTGTGAATTTTCCAACTCCGCTTCCTAGGCAGAGCAAACCCAAGTGTGAAACAAGTTCCTGCTTCAGGGGAGTCAGGTGCATGGAGACAACTGAAGGAATTCAGTGCGGCCCATGCCCTGAGGGACTCACAGGGAATGGAGTGACATGCTCTGATATTGATGAGGTAAATAGTAATTTTCACTGAATTTAAAAAAAAAAAGCACCTGTTTCATGTATAGCAGTGGACTGCTGATGCTTGCTGTTTGTGGCATTTGCTGACTGCTTGCATAGTGCATGTTAATTCATTCCGATTTGATTATACCTCCCTGTTTTGCTGTTGCTGCAACTGTATGGAGGTATATGTGTGAGAGCTTGAAATGCCCTGTTGGGCAGGGAAGTTAAAGGAGTTTAGTCTGTTCCACAGAAGATTCAGTAAATATTTATGTGTGCAGAGCTGCAGGAACACTTACTGTGTATTGCAGTGATCCTCAACTGGCCTTGGAGACTTAAGACCTCTGTTTATCCCTAATAGTAGTTGTGTTTTCAGCTTAAACTTTTAAGATCTGTGGCAGCAAATATCCAATTATTCCTTCTTCAGTTTCTTGAGCTGTGCCCAAACAGACATGTAGCTTCTCTCTGCTGTTTTCAGTCCTGGAGCAATTCTACCCATGGTGGCAGCGTTGGGAAAACCCAAGACTGATGTATGGTGTCCCAAGTGTAATCACTTGGCTTCCTTGAGCAATCATGATGTACCACCACTCTGCAAGGCAGAACTGAATATTAGAAATAGTGAGGAGTTTTGCCTAAACGATGTCATACAGATAATGCTGTGTGTGCATGGAACCTGTATGTGGACACTGCTACTAAAGTGACAACTTGTTGCTGCATTTTGTTCAACAGAAAATAGCTCCTGTAGCAACTGGATTTTCACTTATAAAAACAGAGTGAGAAAAGAGATAATAAATGGCAGTAGCCTTTTGTTGCCTAATAAAAGTGTCTCTGACATGTTACTTGTTTTCCTGGGTTAGCCGAGGCTGTAAGCAAAGCAGTTTATTTATGAAGGTTCTCTAGGAATCTCTTCCAGTATAACAGCTTTCTACTGAATGAACTATTTTTGTTCCTCATAAAAATTGGCATTTAAAAAGGTGCTCTTGAATAAATCTATGAAAGTGAGGAAGTTTCTAGATTTCTTTAAGAGCTACTGTCATTCTTCCAGGGACTGTTAACGTATCTGCAATAAGATCCCTTCTTTATCATCTTGAAGATGTTACTTTCTTTGGCTGTATTTTGAGCCGTAGCTCTACTCTATTCATAATGTAATTTGAGTGCCCTCTCCTGGACACAATAAAAAGTCCACATTAAATAATTCCCTATGCTGATTGCAGACATAATTCCATTGAATTGTGTGCTCAGTATGCAGTCAGTAAGTGCACAAGTTTCATGTTTGTTATTTTATGTGAATGTCCTCTGGCTTGAACATTTTCTGTTAATTATGGGAGGAGAAAAGATGCATTTTTTTTTTTTTAACTTTTTTTTTTTTTTTTTTAAATTCTTTCTGTATTTCTTATTTATTGTTATCTCTGAGCCATAAGCAGTGTGATGACGTGTTAATGTTTCCAGTACTTCTACAGGTACTACTTAGTGGATAGGTACTACTTAATGTTGATACTTGAGAGGCAGCAGTGCAGGATGTAGTTCCTGAACTGGCACCCACAAGGCCACTGAAATGGAGTTAAAACCATTCTGTAAAACCACACAAGGCAGTGAACTAAATAATGTCTTTGATCTAAGGGTGGTGATGCGAGTGTGTGGTATTTTGGGAGAAGTGCTGAGGGTTGCCCGTGGGCTTCTGGTTTAGAAATGTGTGGGTGCCACTGCCACATGCCTATTCATCTGGCTCTTGTATTTGGTTTACTTCTGACTATAAGATTTGCCCAAATACAAACAAAAGAAAATGCCACTTCTGCTTCTGTATGTACAAAACACAATTGCAGGACCATTTGTGGGTTGCCACCTTGCTGCTTTCCTGACATCATCTGGGCCCCTTCAGTGAGATTCTCATCCTCCTAAGATGAACCTGCCCAGCAAAAGGAAGAATGAGAATCAGAGCTCAGGGCATCAACTACAGGCAAAAATGAAAGATTGCGTCATTTAAATTAGAGAGTTAGTTGAAGAGCAGCTGGAGTCAGACATACCTGAAACTTCATTCTGCAAGTTAGCTGTGAACAGAACATAGAAAAACATCCAGGCATTTGCATTTAATGTTATCTAGGCGGGTTGACTGAGAGGTTTATGCACACAGTCAGAGTCTGGACATTACTGAAGTGCAAACAAGTGCTCATTTGATATTTTATTTTTATTATTTTTATTATTTTTTTCCCCTCACAGTGTCGTTACAGCCCCTGCTTCCCTGGAGTGCGTTGTCTGAATACTGCTCCAGGTTTCCGTTGTGAGACCTGTCCCCCGGGATACACAGGACAAACTTTGCAAGGTGTAGGACTCAGCTATGCCAAGAACAATAAGCAGGTGAATGACAGTATCCTTGCAGTAACTTCCATTGCTTGGTGATAGTTTATATTAACTCTGTATTAGTATTGTGTTTTATTTATGTTTCAGTCATTCCACAGTTACCTTAGAATATTTTAAATTGTATTTTCCTGTCTCTGGTGTGAGTATTAAAAGTTTACTAATTGGGAATAGTGTGGAAATTCTCTGTATCTCACAAGTATCTTTTCTGATTCTATATGTGTTTGGAAACTTGTCTGAAAATTAAGTAAGTGGGGCATGTTTCTGCCATTCTAAAAGTGGTCTCAGGAAAGGCTGTGCCACTCCTCTGGACTTAAACTTGGTGGCTTTTCTTCAGACTTAGATCTCAAGCTGACCTGTTTTTTATTATGTTGCTTTGTTTTATTGCTAGGTCTGCTTAGACATAGATGAATGTCAGAATGGCGGGCATGGAGTCTGTGTTCCAAATTCCCATTGTATAAACACTTTGGTAAGAAATTTTTCATTTCTGACTTTTTTTTTTGGAAATGATTGTTTTAAATTTCCTTGGGGCTAGAACTGGATTTGTGGCCCTCAGTGAAGAACTGAATAATATATTCTGTTTGTTGGCTACATCTAAACCAAAGAATCTCTGTCCCTTTCTGTGACTAATGATGAAATAATCAATACTTGATTTGGCATCCATGTGTCCACCTGAGCAGTATACGAATCTCTTTCCACGAGGACTTGTAATAACTCCTCTTTCCACATCCCCCCATTATGTGTACTTGTGAGTGTGTTATGGCAAGGAACCTCCTTTTGAAGATTTGATCTTTCTTTCCTCTCTTCTTTTCCCATAAGGAATTGCTGCAAATAAGCTGTTCCTCAACAAGCTTTTGTGTAAGAGGTCTCCACTTCGTAAGGATATTTATATACTAGATATTGCTCTATAAAATCATGGAGAAAAGGAGAGCTGCAATTGATAAAGCACATTTAGTACAGGTGGATATTAAATCCAACAAGTATAGCACAAGTAGAAAAAGTATGGAAGATGTTAGGATCAAATAGACTGTGTGTATAAATATTTTAGTGCTATGAAGCAGTTTGGATCTTTCACTTAACTTATGCTACTATCAGTTGGCTTTTTTTCTGCTACACCTGGCAGGAGAGGGTTTTAACCTGAAGGTTAAATCGGGGTCCTGTTTTGCAACCAAATATTGTTGAGGCAGCCAACGGTGTTCCATGTGGTGTGTTCTCCTTGCAAACAGTGTTTCTAGGACTGCACTCACTGCTTAGGAAGTTAGTCTCTATGTATGGACGTTTTGGTGTCTGGATTGCATCCGTTGCATGTTAGAACAAGTACTGCATGACTGACGTTCTTCTAGATGCTGTCAGGTCTGGTTTGCACAGGTCAACAAGAGGCCCACCATCTGTCAAGCATTAGCACACGGATTTTTGCTTCTGTGTACTTTTAGAAAGAATTAGGTCTGGAAAAGCTGCCTTAAAGGAAGTTTTAATGCATACCAGGGCTTGATATAGACAGAATATACTGAGAAAACATAGCAGATTCCAAACCATGATGTCAATTAGAAAACACATAGATTGCTATGTTTTATAGACATCATGCCATTTGCACAGTCAGTGATCATGTGATCATGTCAGAGATTCATTCATCTACATATGTTTCAGACTGAAAGTACACAGATGGTAGAGTTCAAGTTTAGGAACACAAGACAAAAGCTGCCCAGTTGAGTAGTAAATTCTTCTCTATCGTGCTGAACTGGGACACCCCAGACAGTCCATCCAGTAGACTTTGTGTGGGAGGAGTGAAGTTGTCTGGAGCGGCTTAATTTCATTTCACAAAAGCTTAAGTTTGTTGAAGATCCGACTACTTCTTTTCTTTTACAGAAGTAATTATCCTTGGAATCACAAATTTCTTGACTTGGAAGGGACCTACATGGATTGAGTCAAACTCCTGGCTGCACACAGCACCACCCAGAATCCAAACCCTAAGTCTGAGAGCATTGCTTTAAAACTCCAGACCCCAGGCAGACTGGTGCAGCCAGCACAGCCCTGGGCAGCCCGTTTCATCCAGCCCCCATCTGCCCCTCCCCTGGCACAGCTCCATGCCGTTCCCTCGAGCCCTGTCTCTGTCACACAGAGCAGAGCTCAGCGCTGCCCTCCGCTCCCTGTGAGGAGCTGCAGCCGCCATCAGGCCTCCCCTCAGCTCCTCTGCTCTGTGCTGAGCACACACAGGGGCCTCAGCCGCTCCTCATACATTTTCCTCTCTAGAACTTCCTCTGTCCTTCTGGCCCTTCTTTGAACGGTCTGTAATTGTTTCATGTCCTTATATTGTGTTGCTAAGTTCTCTCTAAGGAATACGTATCCATTTCAGTTAACTTTTATGTGAGAGACAAAGCCACATTAGATGGCTACCCAAAGTAAACCTCATCAGCGTTTGTCTGCTTTTATCTTTTACTGTGATTATCTGAGTGCAGACTGAGATTCTTTGGCTCATCTTCTTTGTGGTGTTTTTTTTTTCCTAAGAGAGTAGTAGGAACGGATTCATGCTTCTAGGTAAACCACTGAGAAGGGTTGTGTGGATGTTCTTACTGCAGTGTAAATGAGGCTTTCAACTCCTGAATTCCATTCTGAAGAACATGTTTTATCTAATATAGGCTTAAAAACATCTACATTAAAAAATAATAATGGAGTAAATACAAGAATGAACTTTCTTGACTTTCTGTGATCGTTGTACCCAGTTCAGCTTAGAAAAGCAGTTGAATCAGCCTTATACTGAAATAAGAGCATCCAATCTGAATAAACAGAAGCTGCTTAGAATTTTATACAAACTTTTGACCACTTGGAATTAGGTCATACTGATACTGGCAGAAACAACGCGTTGTGTGGAACCTGCTGTTGCTACAGGACTTTTCTTTGGCTAAACAAAAAACCTGGTCTTGACAGGTGTGAGTTGAGCTTGTTTTAGAGTTTGTACTGTGTGAGAAAAACCTGACTTCTGTGTGAAAAGTCTGTTCACAGTGCAAGAAGCCTTAGTGGATGAATTTGCACAGCATAAGCAGTGTGATATGAGTCCTGCTCACACGCTTGCTTTAAAAAGTCTGTTAAAAGAGGCTTGCTAGTAACATTTTCTTCTTACAGGGCTCTTATCGCTGTGGCCAGTGCAAATCAGGATACACAGGTGACCAAATCAGGGGGTGCCAGGCTGAGAGAAGCTGCAGAAGCCGAGCCCTCAATCCGTGCAGTGTCCATGCCCGGTGTATTGAGGAAAGGCGGGGAGAAGTGACATGTATTGTGAGTTCATAAATTCTTTCTATACAATGAATAACAGCTGAAAGTGAGCAAGTTGCTGTGGTCATTTTATCGGTACAGTTTCCCTCCTGCAGTACTTCTATAAGACAGTCATACTCATGTGCCATATTTGCTGCATGAGCTGTATATGTTTGTGTTGATTTTAGGAATGTTTTTTATAGACCTTCTGTATTCTCCTCAGAAAGGACTGTCTGCAAAGTACTGCTGGGAACCTGCTTTTGCAGTGAGATTGGACTTGGTGATCCCCAGAGATCCTTTCCAACAACTGCGATTCTGTGATTCTTTGTGACTCACAAGCGTTATTGTACAAAATACATCACAAGGGCAATTCCCTCTCCTGGTGCTCTGTGGGGTGGAGGAATTTTGCCTGCATAGCCAAAACTAGGGATTCTGTCAGCGTACCCACAGCATTTGTATTTCCAAAAGAGATCACAGATTTTATGCACAGTACGTGCTGCATTGTGCTTTCCCTCCCTGGGAACATCACGGCACTGAAGGGCATATGATAAACAGTCTAACTATATTTTGTAGTTCTTTTGAGATTGAGAGGGGAGGGGAGAGTGTAATCCTGTGCCCTAAATTTGGATGCAGTACATGCTTTTGCTGGTGCTTGCTTTAGTCTCATTTTAAGGCCATCTATTTCAAAAAAGAAATGAGGCTATTTTAAGTCCATGCAGTAGTGGGAAGATACTTAGAAACTTGTGTCAGGCAAGTCCTTGTTTTCAGAGGAGGCCATGTGAATTTCTCTGCATGTATGTTCAGTTACAAATCAGGGTTTGCTTTGAATAATACATGTGTCATTGGCTAGGAGAAACTTGTATGCTGATGTACTTGTTATGCCAATGCAAACTCAGTGACTGTCAGAACAGTTTTCTATAAAAATAACCTCTGGTCATGGATGTAGTCTGGAGATACTAAATAAAACATCCAGCTAATTCTTGGTCCCTTGCTGAGGAACTTACTATGTGCATGTTCTGTCTTGATGCAACATTTCTTTTTTCAAACTACAAATGAAGAACCAAAACTGATTCCTGTTGATTACTGTAAGAAATGTATATCTCACGCTGAAATCATTAGGTATTACAGGCAAACAGTCCATTTAAAACAAAGCATTAGCTTATTCTGGCTGTTCCTAGATACAGAGAGCTTGAATTACAGATTTTCTTTCCATGCTGGGAGATGCTGAAGTGTATTTCATTATACTACAATGCCTGTTTATGCCTCTTGCATATTAGTGTTTTCAAAGTTGATATTACTTCATCAACTATTAATCTTTTGGTACCACTGCCTTGTTTTATTGATAGTGTGGCATTGGCTGGGCTGGTGATGGTTATATTTGTGGAAAAGATGTTGACATTGATGGCTACCCTAATGAAGAGCTCTCCTGCCCTGCTGAAAGCTGCAGAAAGGTGAATTCTTTCTTAATGCTCTACTAATTCTAAGATTTAGGGGATGAGGAGGAATGTAAGAAATGTGACAATATGTATTACATCTTTCTTCAAGTTATTGAATTCCTGTGAATAAATTCTATCTCATTTAATTAAAACAGTAATAAAAAAATCAGATACTTTCATAATTTTAATGACTTCATCTCACAGTACACTTAACATGCCTCACTTCTTATTTAGGACAACTGTAAGTTTGTCCCAAACTCTGGACAAGAAGATGCTGATGATGATGGGATTGGAGATGCCTGCGATGAAGATGCGGACGGAGATGGCATTCCCAATGAGCAGGTGCTCTGTACAGATTGGGGTATATGAGTCTGTTCAGACAGAAGGATCTCAGATTACTTCAGTTGGCAGTGAATTTGAAATCTAATTTTCTTCTATTTGCTGGATATTCAGTGCAGTTCATTTTCTGCTGCTTTTTAAGTCCTGCTTTCTTTCTTTCTTTTTTTTTTTTTTTTTGTATTTTACAGGTTCCCATTTATAAGACCTAGAAACAACAAACCAAAACGAACAAACAAACAAAACCACACACACACAAAAAAAACTAAGGGCATCCACCCAGCTTTAAGTCCCACCTGCATTTGCTCCATTATTGTGTGCTAGCATCAAGTTCTACAGCTTTTTATTCTCAGAACTTACATCCTTCTTTCACTGTCCCCTAACATGACCTATAGGAAGATTACTTATGTTACTGCCTTTCTTTTTTAAGAGCAGTTTGACAGGACATCACAATCAATGAAAGATACAAAACCTGCAGAAATCAATTGCTGTCTTGCCAGTAACTTGAAAAAAGCTTTGGATCATGTTCTGAAAGAGATTTCTGTGTGGGGACACCGCTGCAGAATATATCAGAACATAAGTTCACATTGTAATTTTCCAAGTGTTTTGGCTTTATAATTGAGTCTCTACCAGAACAGGGCCACCAGCTTTCATCAAGAGCATCTACAGATATTGACAAATGCGGCTGAGATGAAGGTTACTTAGGTGTACCCATCCAAAATGAGAATCTGCTGTCAAAGTTATAAATAAATCTTTATGGTACTCAGTATTCATGTTCAGTGTTCCTGTGGTGTGTATAACAAAGAAAGCTTTGAGGGAGATAGTGAAATGTGTCCCAGAGCTAATGTTCATGTAAAATATCACATGACTCACTTAAGTGGAAATGCTAGACTCATGGCTCCATTCATATCTGATTTGGATCAATGTGTCTTGCAGGATAACTGTGTCTTGACTCCTAATGTCAACCAGAGAAATAGTGACGAAGATATCTTTGGAGATGCCTGTGACAACTGCCGCAGTGTCCTGAATAATGACCAAAGGGACACAGATGGTGATGGGAAAGGAGATGCTTGTGATGACGACATGGATGGAGATGGTTGGTAGCTCTACACTTACAGCTTTTCTGATGTTCTTGAAATTTTCCCAATGATTGCTGTGCATTACAGCGACTTTCCACCAACGTGTCATGTCATGTCCACCAACATTTCCTGTCATGTAACACGTTGCCTTCATGAAATCTCTGCTTTAAGTGATTTTCTTTTAGATCAATTTATCCCTTTTAGCCTCCATCTGAAGTGCCAAATACTTTGTAACAGATAAACATGGAACAAAGCTTGGTTTAAGTTAAGATCATTGGTCATTCAGTAACTCCTTAAAGGCACTAACATGCCCTAGAGTCAAATGCTTATGGGCTACATGATGTATTATGTCCATTGCTGTAGGAGTCTTGAAAGAAGTAAGAAAAGTCACTCTCTTCCAGGTCTAATATCGAAGATAAAATATTTCATCCTATATTATGACTCAGAGAACAAGACAGGATGAAGTGTGTGTTACTAATGAGGGACGTGTGATTGCGTTGAAAAATGTTCTTTAGCAAGATGTTTCTAAAAGCAGTTAAATAAATGGATACATGTAAAAAAGATTTGCTGTGCAGATTTATGTTGTCATTGCAAGATTAAGTAGTTACTGAAAAGGATCAGTGTCTTTTCTATTCTTGATACTGATCATTTTTTTAAAACTAACATCCTGTCCACTTTTTGCTAGGTATTAAGAACCTTTTAGATAATTGTCAGAGGATCCCCAACCAAGACCAGGAGGACAAGGATAATGATGGTGTTGGTGATGCCTGTGACAGCTGTCCTACAGTCAGCAATCCAAATCAGGTTAGCAGGCAGAAGGAATAAACATTCACATACCAGGAGGGGGACTTCTGAGATCCAGAAAGACCTAAGAGAATGAGGCTGACCATGCTGACAGTGTTTGTCTTTTGACAGAAGGTATTTGGGAAGCTTTTGCAGAGATTCACGTGCTCCATCAAAATGGGAAGCCACCAGGTGTATTCTTATATCTTTCAATGTTGTTAGCATCACTTCCCTGCCGCTGTCACCGGTGTTTTCCAGTCATGCTCCATGTGAACCTGCTCCAGTCTGACATAGTCCACTGACAGACTCCACACAGTGGGGTGGCTTAGTTACAGTCAGTATTTCTTTCATGATGTCCTTACTTAGCAAAACTTTCACTGCCTGTAGGTAAGAAGTCAGTGACAGTTTTGATTTAACTTCTAATTAGACTAACAAATGCTGGAAACTCTAGAGAAGTTTGTTAGATTTCTGAAGCCACATTAGAAATGAACCTAGGTTAAAAATGTGTGGTATGTATCTCTAGAAACTGAGGAATTTTACTTGTGTTTCACCTTTTAAGCTATTCCAATCTAATTTAAACCTGCTTATTCATCATTCTGTTTATTTTCTGTAATAAACCTCATTTTGGTTAGAAGTATGATGCAAAGAAGGAAATAGGTTTTACAGAACACATGTTTTTCCATGCTTTCATTTTAATTGCATTTGATATATTTATGTTTTATTTTAATGTTGCCATTTTAATAGATGCTCTCTGCAGCTGATATGGGAACTACCTCTGTTTTCTTTTGCAGTCAGATGTCGACAATGACCTGGTTGGAGATTCTTGTGATACCAATCAGGACAGGTATGCTGTATCATGGCTCATAGCAGCAGAAGGGAAGTGGAAGAGGCTAGTCTTGAGCTGAAGCATTGTGGTGGTTGCAGGCGAGCTGTTATCCTTCATATGAGACTGGATTTAATTTCTTCTCACAAGAACATTATTTAAAAAAAAAAACAAAACAACACAACGTTGTGATTTTAAGCCTTGTTGGTTCAGTTCCTGTAGCAGTACAGTAGAGGAGCCCTTTACCCCTAGCCCCATGTTCACACATAGTTCCTTTGAGTTCCTGAGGAAATGAACAGTTTTCTGCCTGTAAAACCCAGAGCGCTGCTCAGATCTTCTTTGCGAGGGAACATGCTTTTTTCTGCTTTTCTTTATTTTTCATCCTTTTTTTTTATGCTTTAGGGTGCTGTGGTCCCTGATGGTGACTGCAGGGGAGCCTACTTCACCACCTCTGCCAGGAGCATTCCTAGTCTTGGTGTAGTAACCAAAAGGGGCCCCCCATTTTTTGGGAACTGTATTAATAGATAGGCCTTGTTTATTTCTTGTTTTCAAAGAAGGACGTTTTGTTCTTTCCTGAAACCTAACTAGTGTATAGGAAGTGTCTTCTGTTAGACCACATAGACCTGAGGTTAACCTTGCAGTAACAGATAAATGTATACAGTCCTCACTGCATTTCACCCCAAGAACTTACCTAAAATTTAAGCCCTGTTTTTATCAGAGAAGAACAGGACAGAATGTGGATACCTGTAAACTGTAGTGCTGCCGCAGCTGCAAAATGCTACTGAAGGGAAACATTACACTTTGCAGAAACTGTTTTGATTATAATGTTCATATAAAGCATGTCTGACTTCAGGATGCTGCTGTACCTCTTGGCATAGATCTGAAGTAAACTGCCCCTATTGCTCTCCTGGGGAATAAAATCTCACCAGATTTGTGCATCCACAATACTAGAAACACAACAATTGTCATGTTTCTTGGGTTTAAAAAAAAAAAAAAAAAAATATTGAAAACAAGAAGTGAAGGCCTTTTTCTTTTTTCTCTTCCTCCTCCTCGGTTATTAAGCTGTTCTTAACCATATAAATTGAGAAACAAGGCAGTCGCTCCAGATCTTCCCAAACTTTTCTGTAGTCTGTGTCCCCACTACTGGCTACTTCATGTAACCAGCTGATAGCACAATGAATTGGTGTGGCATGTGGGAGCTGCAGAACTCCCCCCGTTACTGCGTGGCCTCCTGGGGAAAAGTAACATAACCAAACTCAGCCTGCAGGAGGTTGAAACTGTTGCTTAGTTTTAAACAAGTCTGATTTCTGGGGCTCATGCAGATTCTTCCATAGATTTCTCTCACACTCATGGATTCCTGAGCTCCAAAATACTTGTGGACAATGGAGATGGTTGCAGTTGACCCCTTGCTATTGTCACCTTTGTGACTTTGGATTGGTGATATTGCAGTTACTGGAAGCACACACTTATTGGGAATAAATGTCATGTAGGATCCTGGGCTGTTGTACCTTTCCCCACTCCTGGTCAGGCTTCCTTTTATTTCCTTACCTAGGTATTTTTATAGCTTCAGGCCTAGTCCTACATCTTCTGCCAGCTTATTTTACAGCCTCCTTGTCTCCTTGCTGCCCAACTGCCCCAGTGATACCAGGTTATGGTGCCCCCCCTTTTCAGTTTCCCAAGCTCCTCTCATGGATATCCTGTTCAGGTGCTGGTGCTCTGCCCATGCAGAGGTGGGAGCTGATGCCTCTTTTTCTTTTTGTCTCTGTGCTTGCAGTGATGGTGATGGACACCAGGATAGCACAGACAACTGCCCCACCATTATCAACAGCTCCCAGCTGGACACAGATAAGGACGGACTGGGTGATGAGTGCGATGAGGATGATGATAATGATGGCATTCCTGATCTCTTGCCACCAGGCCCTGACAACTGTAGACTAGTCCCTAACCCAGGGCAGGAAGATGATAATGGTAAGTCAGGCCTTCAGGAGTGGTTTTGGTGCTTGCACACCACATCCTTCCCCAACATTTATGCTGACTGAGACTCTGTGCAGTTGCTATGTGCATGCAGGAGCCCTTGGGCCAAGGCAGAGCTATGTGTGTCCCATCTGCAGACACTGTAGCTGACAGGACAGAAACTCTGCCTGCTCCTTGGACGTCCAGGTTCAGCAGCTATGTCAGCGTGACTACTTGCTGCACCATAAGTTTATTCTCACTTCTCTGATGTGTTCAGGTGATGGAGTTGGGGATGTCTGTGAGTCTGATTTTGACCAGGATACAGTAATTGATCGAATTGATGTCTGCCCTGAGAATGCAGAGATCACCCTGACTGACTTCAGGGCCTATCAGACTGTGGTGCTGGACCCAGAGGGAGATGCACAAATTGACCCCAACTGGGTGGTTCTAAACCAGGTAAAAATACACGTTTTCTTTCTCACCTGTCTAAGAAAAAGCATTTGAAAAGCTGTGTACTTGTCAAACCTCTTGCAAATGAGTGAAAAGTGGAAGCTGCTCTTTTGTTGAGTTTTGTACAGGTATTAACAGTGGAACAGTTTTCCTTCAGTGAATGGTAACTTGAAGCTTGATGCTACTTGCTTACTTCAGGGAACATTTAGTAGGGGGGTTGGACGAGGTGACTTCCAGAGATCCCTTCAAACCCCTATAATTCTGTGATTCTGTAATGAACTAAAATAAATGCAGGCTGATTGCGTAGTTCTAGATGTGCTTCACTGCTGACAGAAGTCAAACACAGGATATGTGTCATTCTCATGACAAAGTAAAATTTCAAAAGTCCTTTCTAGATTTTGAAAGTCTGACTGGCTGCGTAGCAGAGCATCTGCTCCTAAATGAAGTCCAGTAAATGCTGTTTTTACTAACACATTTTAGTCTTCAGGAGGAAAGCGTTTTCAGAGCCACAAGAAATGGACATTTCACTCCCACTGTCAAAATCTCTGCCAAATCAGCTGAAATGTATAAGAAACCTTCCTCTGCCTAGTCCTGGCAGTCAGTTTAATCCTGAGCACTGTGATCAAATTCTGTGAGCGAGGCCCTGCAAAAGCCCTCATCTCCCATTTGTTTTTTCCATCTCATCTCCAATCCTGGCCAGATTCAGTGATTTCAGAAAAATTAGGACAGGGAGGGAAAGAACACCAATAAGTTCAGTTCTGCAGGAAAAGAAAAATCATTCCCAACTCTGTGCATGCAAGTGGATGAAACATGAGGATTTGATTATAGCTTTCTTTTTAATTCAGAGCTGCAAGTGTTACAGACATGTTATGAGCATGGGGAGGAAAGACATGGAGGGGGTGCTAGCAGGAGGCCAGAAGAGGCTGCCAGGCTTACCCAGCCCAACTTGCCATGCACGCTAACCACCCTGAATTTAATCTTTACAGGGCATGGAAATTGTGCAGACCATGAACAGTGATCCTGGCCTTGCTGTTGGTATGTGTGCTCTTTTGAGATTCAAGTTTTACAGCAGAAAATCAAGTAGCATGCGAAGGCTTTTTCTGCAGACTTAGTTTTAACCTTGCATCTCCCTAGGTTACACTGCTTTTAATGGTGTTGACTTCGAGGGCACTTTTCATGTGAACACAGTGACAGATGACGACTACGCTGGTTTTATTTTTGGCTATCAAGACAGCTCTAGCTTTTATGTGGTAATGTGGAAACAGACTGAACAGACATACTGGCAAGCAACTCCCTTCAGAGCTGTTGCAGAGCCTGGCATTCAGCTGAAGGTATGATAGTGCTTCCTCGCTGGGGGTGTAGTGGTCATTACAGCCTGGCTGTGGGCTAAGCCTTCATGCCAGGCATTGGCCCTTCTGCCTGTGGGCACAGTCGTCACGCTGTGTGTTGGCAGTGCTGCCCAGCTGCTTTTCTCTTCCTGCACTGGGTACCAAAACTGTTGTCAGACAGCTGCCACTCAGCCCTCTTAATCAGTACAGTTTCATAAGGGTTTTCAGTGACATTCCTCTGCCCATCAGCTGTAATATTTAGTCCCTGCTCTGGTTGTCACATTGCCAGCTTCTCCTTGGTCCTGGGAGTTTGATTATTGTGTAAGCAGTGGCTGCAGTTACACGAGAAGTTACAGGCTTGTAATTGAGAAGGAGGGTGCTTCTGCAGACCTGCCCGCTACAATAGACATAGTGCTGCTGGAAGTTAGATTTCTCTGTTGTCAGTGCTTGAAACATGCATTTCTGCAGGCTGTCAAGTCAAAGACAGGCCCTGGCGAGCACCTGCGCAACTCTCTCTGGCACACGGGGGACACCAGCGACCAGGTCAGGCTGCTGTGGAAGGACCCTCGAAACGTGGGGTGGAAAGACAAAGTCTCCTACCGCTGGTTCTTGCAGCACAGACCCCAGATTGGGTATATCAGGTGAGAATAAAGAAGAGATAAGGTGAGAACAAATACGCCTCTGCATAAACTGTTGTGTCTCAATGCTTTTTAAATAATCTGAAGATCTGTGGTGCGTCTGTGCTTTGCAGCCAGGAAGCTGTATGAGGTTAGAACTGTGAACTTCCACCTGCAGTTCTTTTCCTAGGGCAGACGATTGCAAGCTGAGTGTTTTGTAAATGAAGTTTTCTGCCATCTTTGTTTTAACCGCCCTACACTACCAATCCACTTTATGGCTTTGATACCTTGTTTCCTCAAAAGGCATCTAAAAAATGGCTTAATTTTGATCTTTTAGTTGGAATTGTAATTTCAGTAGTTTGTTTAGTGCTGTTATCACGGAATATGTAACCAGAGTTGTCCATTTCATGGCTGTGGTCATAAGATTAGTGATCATCATGACGATCTGAGGTCACAGAGGATGTGTTCAGAAAGCTTTTTTGTTAAGTATAACTGCATTCAAACTAGTCTTATTTTTTGTTAATTTAGAAATAAAAGTTACTTGGGAACAGATAATCATTCAGAAGGGTTTGATTCTGAAAAAAGTAAAACAGCAAAAGAACTGCTACAGAATTCTTAGCACAGATTTTGCAAACCTGTGATGGAACAAACACAGGGGAGTGGGTTGGTCTTCAAGAAATGATTACGCTGCAACCGGGGTGCAGTAAGCTGGTGGTATAATAATTCTGTTTTTCTGGTGCACATCATCAGTGCAGCGAGCGTGTCTGGCTTTTAGCTGCATTGGATTAAGAATGTTGGTATTGTCAATGACAGTGTTCTAGCCACTGGGTGGCAGATTGCTGGGTTTCGTTTAGATCAAGATATTCGTGAAGCTGCTTCCCAAGCAGTTGTCTGCCTGGGGTTGCGGTCTCTCTAGCCAGCATAACTGACTTGCAGCTGAAGAACGGGGCAGTGTTAGTATCACGGAATGCTTCAAACCAAAGGCAGGCCGGCCTAAAGCAAGCCTCTGCCAGCACTGCCCACATCTTGCTGTGGTTCTTTTAGGCCTAGTGCCACAGACCATAATGTGTCTCACAGAGATTTTCCAAGGCTGTGAGTACATCTAGGAAAAAGGCACTCAACTGAGCAACAAGCCATATTCATTGTACAGATACTTCTGAACTGCCTCAGCAAATCAGCAAATAGGCACGATAAGAATTGTTTATTTTCTTATTTTATGAGAAGTTGTAGGAACTTTCTCTCCCTTCGCCATTCAGTGTTTTCTTGCATGTCACACTGGCTCCTAACACAGCGGTACCGTTGCCCAAAGCAGGACCCGCCAGGTTCAACATTCACTGAGCTGTTTGCTGGTCCCTGGAGGCTGTGGATGTGGTATAGGCAATGCTGTGATAGCTCAGTTAGCTGCGGATGGTCCTGCTCAGACCCCCAGGACAGGGCATGTGCTTGGCAATTTGGCAGGGCACGGTTATTCCCAGAGTTATTTGGGAATTTGCTGACAGTTTTTGTAACAAGAAAGTGCCAGATCATCAAAACTGTTCCTGGAATGAATCATCTAAACATTTTAAAAGAAATCCGACAGTCGGGGATTTAAGATTCCACGCAGCATGTTTAAAACTTTGCCTATTAAAAAAAACATAGTTTAGTTTCATACTGCACGAGACAAAATCCATCCGGCATTCCTCAGCTGACCTAAACCGATTCTCCTTTTCTCCCATAGTTACCAGCTGTGGACTAAAGAGGGCTGAGGGCAGGATCAAGCAGCAGCCACCAAAACACAGAAGGCCTCCTCTCTGCTGAGCTCTTTCCTGAGTGCAGCATTGCTCCAGTTACCACAAAGGAGCTACGTCCTAACTTCTTTTTCTCCCCTGGTCTGGCCGCAGGCAGGAGGCTGGAATCAACACAGATAAATGAAACTACTTTTATTAAAGCTGCAGATTTAGAAAAGACCTAACACAGCTTCTGTTTGCTTTCATTAAGGGCAAGATTTTACGAAGGCTCAGACCTGGTGGCGGACTCTGGTGTAACTATAGATACCACGATGCGTGGAGGACGGCTTGGAGTTTTCTGCTTTTCTCAGGAAAACATTATCTGGTCCAACCTGAAATATCGCTGTAATGGTAATCTTTCTTTCTTTCTTTCTTTTTTATCTTTTGCTAATATTTAACAAGTGACCAGAAAGAAAATGAATCCAGCTTTTGAATTAAGCCATCTTGCATCTTTCCCTTTGATTTTCATTCACAAGTTTTTTACGGCTGTGAAGTGCCTCCCCTGACACTGGTAAGGCACTGCAGCCCAGCCAGACCAGAACTAACACCCCATAATTGCTCCTCCCAGAGCAGTTGCTGTGCTGCAGAGATTGTGCTAACTAAGTAGTATAGCTGTCATCAGTGAATTAGAAATGTTATTTAAAGCCAGCCAACCGTGAGAGTTGTGCATACACAACATACTGAGGTCATCTTGTGTGCAGGGTGCCTCAAGCTTTGAAAACAAGGTGAAACCAATCTAGAGATCTGCTGGGATCGTTTGTGTGCTGCCACTTGCTCTTGTGCTGCTGGTTGTTCCTGTCTGTGAGTGGACAGGATCACGAGATGCCTGTAGGGATGGAGTCCTCAGACTGTGGGAGTATGCTGGCTCTCCACACAGAGTACAATCCTCAACTCTGACCTGATCTCCCACCATATGTTGTATGAATTCTGTCTTGTTCGCTCACACAGAAGCTGGTCACGTTGGGCTATTTCTGCCCCATTAGCAATTGATCAGCAATTGATCTTAACAGTGAAGGTACTAGGGGCTGACCCTTGTCTCAGCGTCCCAGGAAGCATACTTCAAAGCTCCCACTGAAGCTGCAGGTATTTTCCTGGCAGTGAGCAGGCAGAGGCTTTGCTGCAGATACTGCAGTGGTTCAGTGAAGTCCACACAAGGAATTCTGTGGAGTTTCTAGCATCCCTTCCATATTTCAGTTGAGATCTCACACTTGTGGAGAATTTTTCAGCGCTCAGAAAGAAGTTATCAAACCAGCAGATGAAAAAAACAGAATATTTGATGCTTTTTTTTCCCCTAAGTATCATTTGTTGATGAGTTTACTTCCTTTTCTGAGTTCAGAGATGCCTGCCCTGCATCAGAGTGGAAAGAATCAGATCAAAGTTGGAATGGGGTAGTTCAGCTTCACTGCTGAACTCTGCTCAGCTCTCCTGTTGGCTCTGGGGCTGCCTGGGTGACACATTCTGGCACCTGGCAAAGGGACCCTGGGAACTCAGCAGCAGCTCTTTTACAGCACTGACCCATCTCCAGCTGCCTTTGCTGGCTTTGAATTTCTTTTTTTGCTGCTGGTTCTCAGATTAATGTTTCCTCTTACGGCTTTTCATGCCACCATGGGGAAGTTGAACTGGGATCCCTGGGAAGTAGAGGAATTGGTACTGTGCACATAATTGGGTTGCAAAGCAAGACACACATTTTTTTCCCCACCTTTCTAGTCAGCGTTTTATGTCACAAATGTGACAGTAGAAGCCACTACATTTGTTGGTGAAAATAAATCCCACCTGAAGGTTGATAGTGCTCTGGCTGGGCTGACACTGCAGCAGGCACTGTCCTGTGAGCCCCTCTGCTCTTCAGTGGCATACAGTAAAACCGAGGGCAGTCCCACTTCATTCTCAACGTGTGAGAAAAAGACTGGGTTCGTTACCTAAAAAGATGCAGCTGAGTAGCATTAAGTCCTTTTTTCCATAAGGAAACTGATCTTTCCTGTGTTTTCCTGCTTTCAGACACCATCCCAGAGGACTTCCAAGAATTTCAAGCTCAGCAATTTGGCGTTGGGGATATTTAAGAAGTAAAAGCAAACTAGTATTGCTTTGTTGTTTGCAATAACAGTGTATTTTAAATCCTTATATGATTGTTGTAAGAGTGCACACTTCAGCTTGTTCTTATTGATGTGATTATGTCAGACTTTTTTGTATAAAAGTGGAAATAAAAAGGAGACAAAAACATTCTGAGGCTTCTCTTGTTTTCGGATTTGCCCTTAGATGTAGGTGGGTGGCACGTAACGTGGTGATGCTTAAGCCATTCTCAGGAACTGTTTGATTCTGTTGCCATTTTGGATTCAGTATTAAACAATGTCAGGGAGAACGGGTGTATTTGTCTTTCTAACTTCATCTCTGGTGTGTCAGAAACAAGAGTTTGAAATAGAAGAGATGGGTGCTGCCAAGATCAGATGCTTCTCAGTATCTTCTGCAGCCCTGCTAGCGCACAGGTCAGAAGCTGTTCTATCACCTTTGGAGCAGATTAAATCTGCTGCAGCCCGTTACCTTTGGCAGAACTCATCCATGAACTCTGTCAGACTTTCCTTTGCTCCTGCTCACGGAAAATTATGAGTACGCTCACAGCCTGTAAAAACAAAAAGGCTGCCTGCGGGGAGTTGCTGTCAGATCTCATCGCAGTGCATGACTCGCACGTGATTTAAAGATGTGAAGAAGCCATAGAAAGTAATCCTGCCTCACATACTAAGAGCCAGGTTTTGATTTGCTCACCCTGCTCAGAGCTGAGATCTCAAGCAGTACTAAAGGGATAGTAATTATTTAAGGTATAAAAACACTTAGCCATTGAATTAGGTGTTAACCATTAGGAAAGGGATGAGAAACAAAAGCCAATTAAAGTGTCCCAGTGCACTCTGTAACTTGGTACGGTTGGATACTGTGTGCATTTTTGCTGCAACCTTTTCCAATACGGAGGCAGTACCAGCTCCAAGGACAGCTGCAGAGAAGGACATTGCAGGCTACAGAGCTGTTACTCCACAGCTGAGCTCTCCCTGTTGGCCCCAGACACTGACAGGTGAGAGCGAGGCAGTCTGGCCCTGGGGCTGCTGGATGTACCTGATCAAAGCCACATCTGGCAGCTTCCACCTGCCCAGGGCAGAAGCCCACATCTTGCTCAGCTGTGGGCCACAGTGCTGGCAAAGCTGGCAATGGGATGCCAGAGCTCACACATCAGCTGAGCTGACACCACAGAACCCACAGATTCAGGAACTGTGAAGTTGCCTGTTGTGGACAAAGAGGTGCCTCAAGGTCATACCCAGGGCCTGGGAAACCCCACCACTGCCCACACACCCATCAGAGCTGGTGTGTGAACACTTTAACCCAGCCTTCCGGCCTGTTGTGCAGTGCAGAGCTCCATGCATAGGTTCTGTGGATTCAGGTAACAGGACTGTAGCCAAGGGCTACCTTGCACCATAACACAAGATCTTGCTCAACTGATACCAACAGAGCATGCTCCATCAAGGCTGGGATGGCATGCAACTATGGCTGAATCAGCCATCTTAGCCCACAAACAGCAAGCAGCCTGGAGCTCACCTCCAGTGGGCTGCAGGCAGGATCTCCAGTTGAGTAGGGACACCTCAAGAGGTTACATCTGTGCAGATAGATAGATAGATCCCTTACACTTGATGTCACGACACCTTGCTAATAGGGATCCTCAGAAAACGACTGCTAACAGTTTGTAAAGCAGCGGGAGCTTTAAGGTTCTACCTTAGACTGACTGCACATTCTGCTGGCCCAGCAGCTGCTTATTTCATATCTTAGTGTATATATATATATTTATATATATATATGTATATATGACATTTCTTCTGAGTTGTCTTCAACTTTTATACGGCACAAACAACTTCCCTTTGTAAGAAAAACTTTATTGGTCCATTAAACATTAAACCTATAACAATACATTCACTCAGTATACAAAAGGAAGTGTCCATAAAAACCATTAACATGCTTTAAAAAGACGAAGCTATTTTACAGTGAAGTTCTTAGAATTCTGAAGCCTTTGCCAATCCCTAAAAGTGTTACAGTTACTACCGATCACAACACTCACAAAAGGACGTTAAATAAAACTAGCAAATCTCCACTTCGCTGGGCTACAGACTAATAAAACCAAACCACACAAACACATGAAAAGTTCCCTTGAGATATTAAGAAAAGGACTAATTGAAACCCCCCTCTCCATTAAGAAAAAGTGTTCACGTTTTGCCTAGTTTGCATCCAGTTCTCAAACGTGGCGTACATGTGACTGATGGCCATTCATTTCTGGTAAATAAGAAAAGCACACAGTGAACCATATGTTCCTTGTAAGTATTTTCTCAGCTTGCATACGACAAGTTGAAAATTGCTCTCTGAACATCAGTTTTCGCTGCCTTAAGACTGCGAGGATGTCCAACGACACCTAAGCACCTGGACAAGTATCAGAAGGAGGAAAAATAAAGCTAAGGCATGCGTAACAGAACATTATTTTCCCATAGCTTTCCAAAATTTTCCTTGGCTTCGGACTGAGACTTCTTTGGCAAACACGCAGCCCGAGTGCTGCGCCCACAGCTCTGCCTGGCGCAGCTGGAGCCAACATGGGGCTCAGCCGCAGCCCCTCTGAACTCTGCGGCTGCGCTGCAGCGGTGGGAGCTATCGGAGGATGGCGAGTGGGGGGACGTCAATGTGGTTTGCATTTGAGAGAAAAAAAATAATAAAAATCTGACATTTTAAAGAAAAAGTATCACTGAGCAGATGTGGAATGATTCTACACCAGGACTGGGAAAAACAAAACAGAAGAAATGGATGACGCGGCCTACTTGAAACCTTACAGTTTCTTCTGGCACCAGAAGGCCGCCATCGCAACCCGGCAGGCTCCCAGCGCTGAGCCTACAGGGGCTGCACCAGGCACTGTGCTGTGTGCCTGCATCCCCTCCCAGCACCACACCTTCCGCCTCCAGGAGGCTGGAAATGCAGCTGCAGCCATTCCCAGGCTACGTGCCCTGCTAGGAGTACAAAGAACCGAAGCTTTCCAAGCACTTGACCCCTGGCAATCCCTTGTACAGTCATATGAAACACTGAGTTCAAATTACTGTTTACAAAACTGAAAACACAAAGTAAAGTTTCACTGCGCTGATCGTGTGTTTTCCTCCCACAGGAACTTGCAGGACGACTCAAGAAAACAAAGATGCATTTGCCGTACAGGAAAGCTGATCCATATGCAAAGCTACTATCCTCGACTGCTCCAGCACTGCAGAGCTGCTCTTACAGAAAGGCAGGAATCAGCAAGACCTGGCAAAGAAGCCTGTCAGTTTCTAGGAGCTTTGACATCACCATGGCAGGCAGTGGGATGGGAGCTGTGCAGATTTGCAGTGCCTCCAGAAAATGAACTTGAGGAGAAAAAGGCAAATAAAATGAAGAAGATACGGCCTGCATGGAGAACATATTGCTTCTACAGCCCACAGAAAGACACCCAAATTTTAGCTGCAAATAATCTCGCTCACTTAGCCACGTATGTACAATCTTGCAATCTTTTTGCATCACCAATGCATTTAAGAGAAAAGCGCAATAGTCCATAGCAAAACTCTTCATAGCATGCTTTAAAGCCCATCAGTGGATTGTTTTGTCCCCAGTTTGTTCATTGATCCCCATGACGCTGCAGGCTGCTTGCCAAAGTTAAAGCAGCGCTATCTTCAGTTCCTAGATTTCCCTTATGCATCGGTCAAAGTCAGACAACTGTTAGGAACCAGATGTTTGGTTTTTTTCCTCTCTCTCTCTCCAAGTGCAATGGTTCCTCAATCCATAGCCACGCTCTAGCCCAGAAATGGCCGCACAAGTGGCTGTTGAAGCTGCTACAGGTGCATAGCTCATACTGTCAGAGCGCTTCAGGACTTGTAAGAAGGTGCTAAAACACAAAATAAATAAATAAATAGACATGCAGTGTTCGTGATTCTGCGAGGGATAAACCCTCTCTCTGGACTACGCGTGCATTAAGCAACACCGAATTACCCGTTTCAGACAAAAGTGGCCCAAACCCAGCTAGGATTACTCGGAGGAGCAGGGCAAGTACGAGCTTTTTGACCCTCTTGGAAATGCTTGAAGTACAAAGCTAAAAGCATCAGAAACGCACAACTGATTTGTAAGCACAGTGAAGTTCCTTACTCAGCATCCAGCTGCAAGGGCAGCCTGCGTGCTTGGAGGAACGAGGTGGTAAACAGCAAACATGTCCATCTGCTTTCCGTATGTTCATAAGGTTTTGTGGTCTCATTCGTTAGTCCAGTACTTGGATTCACAGACTTGTTCTCTGCGTCCATCCCACTGGTTTTATCCCCAAATAAGAAGCAGTCATCGCTGTCTCAGCTCTTGGTTGCTTTCACAAGAGAAATGGCTCCAGTCACAGGCAGCGGTGCAGCAATGAGGGTTCCAAGGAGCCCTTCTTCTGAAGGCAATTTTATCAAGGAGGAAAACACCAATACGCTATTTCATTTTACTAGCAGAATTAACTTCAGCCAACACGATTCGTTCCTCTAGGAGTCCCGTGAACAGTGACACCAGCCCAAACTCAAGTTTAGCTAGAGGGCATGTAGCACAGCCTCCAGCCTTCCTGTGTTTAAAAACGGCAGCTTCCTCACTTTACACAGCTCGAAAGTACCAGGAACCAGAAATGCTGCAATGCTGCCTTATGTCTGGGAACAAATTCAAACAACAGCCGTGGCACAAGGTGAGCATCAGTGCAGGACAGACACTGCACTGCTGGCTGCCTCAAACAGCGCAGCCCTTGCAGGCACAGTGAGAGGATGTCCAGCTGCTTACAGTGCAAGTAACAGCCTTTTGTGACCACCCGTGAGTTTTCCCAGTTCATCTTCCACTTCACTGTTAGACCCCACATAAGTCCTCAAGTCAGCAGCTGGCCAAGCACAAGTTATTTGGTCTCCCACATGCACCACAGGCATCAATGCGTCCTGTATGCAGCAGTGAAGGCAGCAGCACCACGTTGCAGGCTCAGTTCTGGTTTTCCAGTTCCAGTGCCACTGCTCTCATGGCAGTAGGTCTGAAGGCACTTGTTAGAAAGGTTCTAAAACCCCATCTCTGTGAACTGCTAGCAACCAATGACTCGAGCATTTGAATCTTAGACCCCAGCCCAGGATTTTTACTGAGTAGTTGCGTGTGGAAAGTTCACAGCAGAGATTTCACAACAAACGCTACGGCTGAAATCTTTGCCTGGACAGCAAGAGGTCGTGCCTCACTGAGGCTCTGTGTATCGAGCTGCCAGCAATTATTGATTCCTTAGGAAGGCCTGGAGACGCACAGTCAGATTTGGGGTCTCGGAATTATTTCCCCACAAGGCTTGCTCAGATGCAGACAGAACAGCGCAGCCTGGCACTGCCCTGTTCCACCCTCTGTATGCCCACAGACATGTAAAGTCAATAGCTGGTGGAAGGGGAGGGCGAAAGAACAACTCAGCAAGGTAAATCTGTCTAAGAAGAATGAACCCAGGCCTCACTGTGGAGTTTCCTCTTACAACCCTGTTTCCTCTGTGCAAAATCTATTTCCCCAAATACAAGTTATAAAAAGTGCGCACGAGGAGGTGCATCAAGTCCTTGTGTAGGCAGATACCATCCACATAAAATAAGCATCTTTATAAGCAAATAAGAACATCTGTTGGCCAAGATCTGTATTAAAATCATCCAAATTTGTGACTGAGTTCCCCTTTATTAGATTCAGAGAACAGCTGCCATTCACTGACTTACAACCTGACATACTGCATGCCTGCTCCTGTAGAGCTTCTTGCTCTGCTAGAATAACATCGCTAACTTTAATAAGATAGGTTTGTTTTTTCATACTGCAACATAACTGACACTAGAAGGCAACTCCTGCATGCCCCTCTGCGTTAGAGAACAGCATTCACTTTCACCAAAGAAGGCCTGCAGGGCTGGACTATCTCAGTTGCAGCTCACAGTTGAAGTTCTGGATCAAGACGGTTTGTCAGAACAGCTGCTACTAGTAAGGCGATACAATATTAATCACTGCACAGTCCATAAGCTCTTATCTTAAGAGATGGCACAATTAAATGCTTCCTGATGGCAAATGCAGTAACAAATGCCTTTCTGCTGCAGAAGAATCTGCTTTGCTGGATTCCAAACGCAGCCAAGCGTGTGGACCCCCCTGCTAGCAGAGCTCTTAACAAGACCAGTGACTCCCAGCAGAAGCAAGAAGAATGACAAAAACTGGCCACCTGTTTTTAGAGCTCTGCAGCTGTAAGGGATTCCTCCTACCCTTGGTCTTCACACCAGAGGTATTTTGAGGCATCTAGTCACTGCGGTGGGTAATGTCCAGGACATCCATGCCTGCGGATTTTCCTTGAGGTATGAGAGTAAGAATTTGGGAATATAACACCACTAGCAAACTGCAAGCAGGACAGGAGCTCTAGGATACCACAGCAAAAAAGACAGCTGAAAATGGCAAACAAAACAAGAGCAGAACTGAGATGTGTTATATTAGGATCACTCACCAGATGTGCCTTAGCTATCAGTTATTGCAACAGAACAAATAAGGCATATAAATATTTTGGCCACCTCACTGGCCTCTGTGTTGTGCTTTTGTTTTGTAGAAAGCATTGGGTGAGCACTTAAGGTTCGATCGTGTCTTCCAATAAATGAAACAAAACAAAACACCCCATGCCTACTAAATTGGTTCTTTTGGTTCATAGCTTGCACACTTTGCACTGTGTGTATATACATGTATGTGTACACATACACACAGAAAAAGAGGGAAAAAAAACAACCCTGGGGGTGACTTTCAGTTGTAACTAAGTTTTTCCCTCGGTAAGCAGATAAGTAGGTTCAACCTTATTCAGAACTTCAAGCATTTGAGCTGCTGTCCAACCATTAAATTGTTTGCTAGAAGAAAAAAGATACATACATACACATATATATACACACACATATATGTATATGCATATATACATATGTATATATATATGTAGCAGGCTTTATGTTGTCAAGTCAGTCATTTGTGCTATGGCAGCTGCTTGTCACATTTGTGTTTTCTGCTTTTGTTTTCCCCAACTCCTTATCCCACTGCTGGAAATAGGAGCACTCTAAAAGCAGTTCTGTTCCCATCAAAGGATCCGTTGGCTATCTCCCATTGCAACAACAAAACTAATGCCAACAGAGAAGTACAAAGGGATGGCAGTTAGGAAGAACGCTTCCAAACAACACAGGCAGAAAAGGAGGATGACTGTAGTCCTCTTTCTGTCTAGCACTCTGTTTTCATATCAGTAACAGAAACAGAACTGAAGACCCTGGGAGATTCTTAGACACAAACTGAGACAGCAGGGTAGAAAAGTAACTGAGCACTCCACATTTAACATTAACAGCAACTGGCAGCGCTCCTGTAATTAATATTTCCCCAGCAAAAAAACCAACAACATTTTGAGTAAAGACTGTACCGTATCTCAAATCCTTGTACAGTACACAAAGCTTGCAGTTACTAATCTTAATTTGGCAAAGCAAAATCAATCAAATTCAGAGCTCAAGAATCTCTGTGCGTAGAACTCCCCTCTGTTAACAACTGGATGAGTTGCATAAAATACTCAGGTGCCTGTTTAAGTTACAGTAGGATAGATTGCTTTCTCAATCCAGGAAATATAATAATTTATAATACATTTAAACAAAGTTTAGATGTTTTGGCAGTCAAACTTTTGTATATTCTCTATTTCTACAGAAGCATTCAGGTATGGTTCTGGAAAAAGGGATTTGTACTACTCACAAAAACTACAGGCCGTACAAAACAGCAGTTCACATCATCGTTGCAAAAGGCGTGGTTAATAGAAGAGCATAGAAAGGAATGCGTTCTGCTAGGAGGTGTATCTACTGTGGACATTTGATATCTGCACCATTGTTTCAAATTATCTCGCCAATAAAGTCAGAGAAAGATCGTCAGTTATTCTAAAAGCATTTCACTTACTCCTGCTAATGAAACAACCACGTTCCTTACACTACGCGCATCAGGCTTAAAGAGTTTTGGAACAGAATCATCCCCTTGGACAACTGCTGACAATTAAAAACAGGTTAAAAAAAAGTTTTCAAACATTTTAAACTAAAAAGTTACTATCTGGTATGTCAGGATAATGAGGAAATGGGTGTTTCCTCATCACAAAGTGACCACTGAGCTTTATTTGTAACAGGGAGGAAAACAAAACAAAACAAAACAAAAAAGATAACACACTCAGAAAGTTGCTGAGTGTTCACACTGAGAACTCTCTGGTTGGGCAACAGAGCGGAGCAATAAGAGTACATAAATAGAGAAAGACACAAAACCAACAGGAGACCATCTTAATCCAGAAGATGGACCAGGTTCCAGTGAAGAATTTCTCAATCTGGGCACTTTCATAGCTGTTAAAGAGAAAAAACAAAACAGTTCAATAAACTCACTGTTCATACCACAAACTGTAGTAGCCTCTGTTTCTCCAGGCAGGTCACACACTTCAACCAGGTTAACACAGACACAGAGGAGCAGAGGGCAGTTATTTGCAGAGTGAGAGCTTGCTCTAAAATATCCCAGGAAAGACTTGCAGCCTCTCTTGCAGCTTCTTACTTTATGAGAGGAGATGCACTAATAGCATGCGCTGCCACTCAGACCTCTCATCTCAGTGCACGCAGGCATCAGTTTATCAGCTTTAAAAGAAATGCACTTACTGGAACCAGTGAGTTACTGTCATCATTACGTAGAGTGAAGCCAGGAAGAAAACAAAGTGGAAGAAGGTATAGCTGTACACTGTGCCTTTCTTTTCATCATAAATCACGGTCTGGCCTCCCCTTTTTTCAACATGCTCCTCAGCATCAGCTGTAAGAGACAAGAAACAAGAAAATCTCTGCAGATTTAATGAGAAATGAAAATAGTGGCTAGGTTCATGAAAAACAGAACAAAATGTCTAGTGTGATTCTGCAGCGCAGGAGACAGAGCATTTTCCTGCCCTCAGAGCCTGGGCTAAATCCTTCAGCAAAAAAGAAATGGGAGTGTCACTGAAAGGCTGCCCTGCACCAGATTGCTGGTACTGCCATGTTTTTTCTGAGTGTCTGGGCTATTTATTTAGCATCTGGGCCTACTTGTAGGATATTCTCCTGGCAAGTCCAGGTTGATATCCCTTCATGTACCAGTTCTGCAAACAGGACACACCCTTCCTGAACTCCCCCCTGAACCAGAATCCCTGTAGTGCTGCTGCGCCCAAAATCCCACAGCCAGTCACACCCACATTTGTGCAAAGAGCAGAGATTTCTTTCTGTACGTTGGATTGTCGAGCCATTTGTTAAGGAATTATTAACTAGTCCATTGTTTTAAAACACTGTTGATATATGTGCTACTTTCCTCCTTAGTCCAACACTGAATACTTCAGCTGTTTCAGTTGGACACGCGGCAAACTAAGGATACAACAAACTCTCTGTGCCTGCGCCTTTAACTCTCTTTGATCTGAAAGCTACTAAGTAAATTTTGCAGTGAAAATGTAATTACCGTCTCCATCAAGCGCGCAGCAAAAGCAGCAACGGGCTACCTGTGGAATAAACAACAAATCTCCAATTAGGATTTGCTGAGTTGTTTGTAGCAGCAGCTTCTAAGCTTTGGGAAAACCTACTCAGAAAGAGCTGGGAGCTCTTTAATAACTAATCTGTTTCATATGATTCAAGATCAAGTATTGGCAGTGTTACAGCACTAACTATGACAAAGTGGTGGAAAAGCTAATGTGGTTGCACGTTAAGGATTCAGAAGGACACACATTTAAGTGTTATTTAAATAAATTCTTTGCTGAAATGAAGACACAACGAACTTGAAAAACTCTGCTGCAGGCACTGGGAATAGCAGAAATGCAGATGCACTTATCTTCAAAAAACAATTTGCTGAAATGGATCCAGACTCCGTACAAGCAGAAAGTTGTTTTTAATGCTTTGTTGAAGAGAATATTTTTTAGCTGATAGGAAAAGGAAAGCTGAAATTGTCTGCGGAAGGGTCAGACTCTCCCTGTGTCGAGTGTTAATGTAAATGGAAACATGGTGCAGAGAACAGTAAACTAGGTGCACTTTTTGCATTAGACCGCAGTACAGCTCAGTACTGTGTATTGCATCACCTACATTACTTTCTTCTGATAAAATTCCTCTCTAGGATTTAATTTTGCTGTGGTCTGATAAAGATAGCATGTAACTTCTGGAGTGTGTTAAGCCTTCAGAGTTTCCAATGGAAACAAACTACAGCTTTCCCTTTACATACCTGTGATTACATATACTCACTGGGTTCATAAGTTAATGAGAAGTCAAAAAGCTCAATCTTGTTTCTTAAGGGTCAAGTCAAGAGTTTAAGGAAAACTCTTATTCTATATCTCAACAAATTAATGGGCTCTTTCCACTGTTAAAACAGACCTTGAGCTTGAGTTTTCCTTTGGCTGTATTAAGATCCTGAAGAAAGTCCTCCGTTCCCTCAAACCTTTTAATGAGTCGCATTTGTCAGAAATTAAGTCCTTGCACACACACAGTGATGCTAATAGTAACACTGGCACACATACAACTAGCCTTTCTGAGCACTCACTCTCTTCAGCTTGGACACTGAAAGACTTTCTGTATACCACTAGCAACTGCAAAGCTATATTTACATTTGTGGTTGGGAAGACAAAGGACCTTTATCACAGACAAAACAATCAGAATGCAATTAGTTGCTCTCTGCCAGTCACTTCTTTACATTTATGTTCAGTGGCTCTTGTACTGCTCTTTAAAACCAAATGGTGCAGAAATAATTATGTTGGCAAGTGCCACTGTGCAAAAGCTGAGCCTTCCCAGTTAATGGGCTGCATCCAGCAGCTTGTGCTCCTCCTGCAGCAGGGCACACGTCAGACCCAAAGCCACACTGTGATGCTATGAAGTCATGGCTTACGTGCTTTTTCCAGAGGTAAAGAGAAACTTCTGTAGCACCTTTCATGATCCCAAAGCTAAACATGTTTTGCTTTCTCGCTTCCAGGTGCTACAAACACCATCTGCATTTCTGGATTCTCCCACATGCTTTGAGCTTTGTGCCTCTGTTTCTCATTTTTAAATCAAAGTTCATGTGCACAACAAAGGCAATCAGGATTAATAATGTTCAGGAAAGTCTTTAGTTTCTTAGTGCCCAGCAGACTTTTTCTTTTAATGAGGAAACAAGCTTGTGAGGAGCAGAAGACTTACAGGAAGTCCACAATGCTATGCAAGCTGCTAAAATGCAAGAGCGGCAAATTATTTTACTACTTAAAGGCACTACCAAGGGACGTGCAACAGCTGCAGAAGTGCCAGAATGGAGAAATATCCATACAATTCCAGACCCAGAGGTAGGTAGCATGTGTTCTATGAACACTCTTCTGTTGTTGTTTTCTTAACCTAGTTACAGATTAGTTAGCCATGAAAATAACAGCAAGAAAAGCACACAATGAAATCTGTGCAGACAAAGCAGGAACTCACTTCGGTTTCAGGTGCTGCATATATTCCCCTCAAAGTCTCAGAGCTTGCACGTGTTGTTGAGGTCAAACTAAGAGCAAAAGAAGATAGAGTGAGAACCCTCTGCATAAGCAGACCTACAAGGGTGATTTTTCGCCATGGGAAACACAAGTACTAAGCATGTGAAAAGTTTCTTCTGCACAAACATAAACCAGCCCGACAGACGGCCACAGGCCAACTCTGAATGAATCACAAGCTTTAAAGTAGGTCACTCCTGAAAGGCGATGAATTCATCACCTGCAGACAGTGGCAAACAGCTCATCACTCTGATTTGCATTTCAGACAAAATCTTCCCTGCTGTGCTCAACTAATGCTTTTATATTAATTTCACAGCCATTGCTTGGGCTCAGCATTCACAAAATGCTTCCCTGAAGGCTCTGCCAGTAAAGAAACCCTTTGCTGGCAGCAGTCAGCTTTCAGAGCAGATCACCAACTGCTTGTCAGTATTGCAATTGCTAAAAATCATTTTCTTGCACGACAGTAATCATCTGGGGAAGATCTCTTCTAGTTGCTTTTGCTAAGAAAGATCCCTTGTCCAGCCAGCCTTCCCCTCTCAGGATCATAAATTGAACTTCCTACTACCCACAAAGAGAAGTGTGCTAATGCCCTGTATGTGCTCATCCCCAATGAGCATCAGGTCAGAATTCCTTTTGAATTCCCTTTGACAGCCCTCATTCCCAAATTCATGGTGCATTTCCCCAGCAGGTTGGCTACCTGAAAGTTACTCCCAAAACACGCTCCTGATGCACTGGAAATACTGTTCCCATGAAAACTAGATTCATAGTACAAATTCACACATTTGATATCAGAATTAAATGGACCAATATCCTTATTTGATGGCAGAGGCTTTGCTGTGCTACTTCTTCAGAATGCCTCTCGTACTGACTTTAGAATTATTAGAGTTTCAGTACACAAGCTCTGTACTCATTCAGAAGCAAAAGCTGCTCAAAAACCTGCAACAGACAGACAGGCACTGCTGTTTCCTGGCAACTCACACGGTCAAAACAGTAATACATTACGTTTTTATGATCAGCAACTGCCTTCCCCCTTGGTCTATGATTTAATTTATTGATGCAAGCTGCAGTAATTCTAGGTGAGCATCACAATACTATGAGCAGAGACAGATATTGTTGGCAAATGCTGACAGCACTCCTGTACTCACAAGATGTCCAAAAGAAGCCCTAAACCCTCCCACATGTGTTTGTTTATTTGTGTACTCCAGAAAGTCCAGAAGAACAGTGATGATAGCTCCTGCCAGGATACTACAGAGATTTCAGACAGCTTTCTTACACAGACATATCTGCATGGAGTTTTTCCTGCAGGACAGTAAATTCAGAATCCAAGCACCTTGAGACCAATCACCTTCTTGGACAGGTGTAAACATTTTCCCTCCACCTTCAGATGTGAATTGTTCTACTCAGGTTTAATAAAATATGGTTATTTCAAAAGCTGTATTATCCTGTTGCTATTAAGGGAATTTTAGGAAATTAAGGGAAATTAAGGGAGTAGGAACCTTCCATCAAATTTTTATTTCTTGCCATTACTTTGCTTGAGGACTGCTATGAGCCGTCATTAGATAGACAACATTGCATTAACAGCAAATCTAAACACCAAGACTCACCAAGAATATAAAATGCAGCCAAAGAGAATGGTAGTACCCAGGCCTGTAACCAGGTTTTCATCTCCATGTAGTCCTTGGCTAAATTCAGGCACACATATCGTGATGTTCTGATTGTTTTCATCCAGGACTTCACAAAACAAAAATAAAATGAAAGTAACAGTTATAGATGCTCATTTCATGGCATTTCAAAGGACTGTTCTGAACAAAGCTTTCCAGGGAACTATTTTTTTATTATTTATTTATTTTACTTCTGATACTGAGTAGATACAATTCAGTTGCATCCTTCTATATTTAAGAAAAATAATAATACATTCTGCAAACTTAACCTTACAGATCAGTTTCAGAGAAAAACAGTGCAACTTAGTAGGGTAATAAAGCTTGTTATTCACTCAAGCTGACAAACAAGGCAACAGACTGGTAAAATAAGAAGCTGGAAGTTTCCCAGCACTTCACCCAAGACTACAAAGCCAAACAAAACCAAGATATTATGCACCTGAGACCATAATTTTTGCAAATGCGAGGGTGCCTTGAGGACAACTCTGTAACTCACACATGGTGAAAACAGTAACTTGTAGCACGATCTCAAATATGTAGACAAAAAAGAGACGTAATGGTTGCAAATACTACTTTCAGGTTCCTGAAATGAAATGAACTACCAGCTTTGCATCAAAGCATAGTAATAGTCTGCAGCATAACCCTGAAGCATCTGATTACAGCTGCAGCTTATCTCAAATTAAGAGTTTTCGTGCCAGTGCAGTACCAAGCAAACTGTGTTCCCATCTCCCCTTTCCTTCTCCAGTGTGGCAGTAGAACTCTTTGGAAGGCCAGAGGGCAAAATGCAGCAAAGGCTACATACAGGTTAAAAATAAACTCAAAGTCAGTCCCCGACCTGGTTCCATGTAGGGCTTCATAAAATCCTTGTCAGCAGATGACAGGAACAAAACCACACGAGGAGCGAGGAAGGGAAGACAAGACTTTAGGGAATACACTGGCAAGAGATGTGCAGAATCCCCAACCTGTGTCCCACCCCACGGACACAGCTACAAGGTAGATAGGTCCAGTTTGGCATGCCTTTTAGTTCAGTTTTATACCAAAATCAATGGCACACTGTGATGAGCAAAGGTTCAACAGATATTTCCTTTTGTTTGCCTTTTACTTCTGACATTTGAAACCTTGCTGAATATTGTGAGCAAGTATTTGTGGTGTGCATTTTCTTCAGATCTGGTTTGCACAACAGCTGAACTGGAGATCCCTTCTTGAGGAATGAGTCAACATTAAATCAATGTCAAGTCTGAGTGATGCGGTTCAGGACATCTGGATGTCTTAGTAAGTGTCAGCTCCAGTGTGTGCCATTGTAAAAGCTGTACAAGCCATTATGAGAGTTAGTTTGACAAAGACTGGGGTGAACACAACAAGGAACATCTGATTCAGGGAGTCTGAAAGAGCAAAGAGCATGCTTGATGCAAATGTAATAACCACGCTTGCAGTGCATACCAGTAAGAATCAGAGCACTCATTCACTTAACTGCTAAAAGCTCTGATTGTCACAAGCATGAAATAACACAAAACTAATGATATGATATCATACATCAGTTTCTTCTCTTTGTTTTCTTGGACTGTATCAAATCTTATTAGTTCAGTTGCCATCTGACTCAATTCCTATATTCATTCAAAAACATTGCTTACATTACTAAATACATTTCCACCAAAACAGCCTGTTTTTTGTTCTTAGCTCTGGAATATGTTTGTGTTACGTGCCTGTGTCTATACAAATGTGAGAGACTCTTCTGCGCTTTTTCATTTTCCCTCCGAGCAAGTGTCTATAAAACTTCTCATTTCTGACACTGGGCTTCTAGATATCACTGCTTTAGATTTTCAATAATAAAAGCTGAGCAATAATAGGGATTTTTTTTAATTTTTTTTTTTTCTCCATTAATTAATCTGAATCCAGACAAGTCTTCTGTAAATGAGAAAAATATTCCCCATCCACACCGGTGACTCTAATTGTTAAGTGGGAAAAGGAAACAGGTTGTAAAGAGCATGGTAATGCCGAGGAATCCAACAGAGTAACTTGACATGCCAATGAGTTATGTCAAGCAGGTACTCTCTTAATACTGCACTGGGTGCATGGAGGATCACTCCATGAAACATGCCCACCAAGGAAAGAGGCAGCTACACTTTTACAGGCATAGTGTATACATATTCATTACACTTCCAAGGAATTGGTTACATATGCACTGGATTTAAAGAAACTTGTTAACATATTGTCCCACCCTCCCAAGCATGCATCCTAAAATGTGGGGAAGGTCTCTGGGCCCCATCTGGTGGTCACTGGATGAAGGCTATTAGTCATCCTCATGAAGGCTCCAAGTCTTTCTCACTGGGAACTTTTAACTTTTAGAGGGGTTGTGTCACAACAGCAACTCTGCCTCCTTATCATCACGGTACCCTCCCCATTGAGATGCAAACAGCAACTCTGTTAATCTTCTCTGGACCCTCCATCCTGCTGCAAACAGCAACTCTGTCTCCTTATCTTCAGGGGACCCTTCACTGAGCTGCACACATCAACTCTACTTATCTTTTTGGGATCACACATTCCTATGGTTTCTGTATTTCTTCCTAAAGTTAGCTGTTTGCACAAGCTATCAGGCCTAGTTTAAACAAGGTTATCCATTGTCTCTTAGATTCATAGGAAAGTCTTGCTGTGTTTTTGCAGCATAAGGCACTTAAGACTATAGGAAGTTCCTTACTTCCTGCTTGCAACATAAATAGTTAAAATGCATGGAGTACAGGAACTCATGAAGAACAGCATGACTTCAAGCAAACATGGCATAACTTCAGGTCTCTACTCAGAATGTTCCCTTCCAAAGTGAAAGATGAACAATACTCAAGTTTTTGTTCAACAGAATAGCAAACAGTATCCACTCTGATCACCAGCACAGCAAAACAGAACAAAGCCACTTGGGTACAAGGTACCATAAACTGGTGTGGATCTAGTAAACTCTGGGGCTGAGCTGGTGACCTGACCTCATGTAGAGGTAGTTAAGAGCCATCTATCCCAACTGTTCCCCTATCACGTGGTCAAAGATATTACAAATTGAGTTACATCCTATTATAAGAGCACATACACTTGCCACATGGACAGACTGCAGGACTCTGGGAAATTTATCAGTAGAAAACAAGTTAGAATTACTCTCATGCAACAGATGCAATCCGCAAACTCTGAGTTATTCTCCCCTGGAGCAAAGCACTGACACTACAGGAAGAGTGTTTACAGTCCCTCAAATGCTGCCCAGAATTATTATCTACAGTTTCTTTTGTTAAGGCCAGAGCAGAAAAAACAAACAAACAAACAAACAAACAGCACTCCTATGTTCCTCAGTGCTAAGGTTTCCTAAAGGCCTTCTTGGTTTTAACACATGGTTTGTCTGAAAGGATTTAACATGAAGCACTTACTGGTTTCTGAGGGCTTGCTGGATAGTGCTGAGAAAGTGAGGTACATGACGTAGCAGCTGATTACTCCTGATTGCAGCAAACCAGAATGGGGCTGGCCTTTAGAAGAAAGACAATAGAAGATCATTTTTGTGGGCATTTTAACAAACTGAAAAATAAATTCACTTCCCTTAAAGAACAGCAACACATCAGTGTCTTTCAAAAGAGGGGAGTACCATTTACTTTTTATTTAAAGCAGTTTGTAAGTTCAGATACGCTTCCTCCGGCAAGTGAAAAGAGTTTAACTTTTAGTTCTGCTGGCTATTTTAGAAAGGCATTAAAGATTCCCACATAAGAAATGAATCACCTCTCTGCTCCTGCCAAAAGAACCAGCTTTCCAAAAAGCTATTGACAGGCTGCCACGATAGATTTATTTGCCCTCAAAACTTGTTTTGGAGCCACTTAAATTACTACTTCCAGGTCCAATATATGCAAGATATTAACAGCATACATTGAACATACCAAAGAAGAATGAAATGCTGCTGTCAATTACTTCAGGCCCAAACTTTACAGATGGTAAGCTGCAAGCAGCTAAAAACAGATTCTAAAACAGAAGTGAAAGAGTGTTACTGCCATTCACTCAACTACTAATGTTACAAGTGTTACATAAACTCCTCTACACCTTACCAGCCATCAGCACAGGAGCATTCTTTATAGTATAGGTACATCTCTGTAGTTTTAGCAGCTGAACTGGTGAGCAACAACAGCACAGCACAGTGTTGATCAGGAGACTGGGATAAGAACAGCACTAACTCTGAACTATCACACCTCAAGGCATGCAACGTCAGCAGCACTAGAAAACCAGAAGGAGGTCAGCACTCACGATTCTGGACACAGGGTGATATGGCTACCAGCGACACAAAGAGGCACAGGCCACCATTGACACCGATTAGGATCTTGTTAGACAAGCAGCCCTCTGAACGCGTGTAGAAAAGAGCCATGAGGACCAGGGCTCCCACAGCAACAGAGTACAAGATGAGCGTGACCAGAGCGAGCAAACCACTCCACATCTGCTTGTGATTTGCACTTGCAGTCCTGGGGAGACAGAGACAAGCACATTACTTAACCTCCCCTTCCCAAAAAATAAAGTTCTAATAGTTAAAGCAAGTATATTATCACAGAAAACTGAACAGCTTAAAACAAAGTGTTTGCATCCCAACATGCTACTACTTATTGGAATCAGAATGTCTGAGATTAAGAACATATCAGCACAGAGTAGAATAAGGAGGAAATACTTCCTCTGAGGAAGGATGAAAGCAGATGAAACAAAGAAGCACAGTTCTAAACACCAACATTTATACTACTTTCAAATGCTTCATTTCCTTTGTTCCAAGAGATGTGATGTTCAGGAGTCCATCATAATATTATATATTATACTATTACATAGTATATGTTATACATATTACATAGTGTATATACATAACAGAGTATAATAATACATTACATACTATACTGCATTACATATAGTTATAAATAACTAACTGTGCAACACATACCAATTTTTATTCCATTTGTGCGCAAACTCAACAAGCAGGATGAGCTGAATGGCAATGAAAAGGAAACCTCCTGTGGCTCCTACATAGCGCCAGGCTACAAGGGCAGAAAAACAGAAAACTGGTCAAAACTGTAGCCACCTTCTCCCCAAGATAAAATGAAATCGTTGTCTACCAAGTGAAGGCATTACACAATTTGAATATCTCAAGCCCACAGACACAGCAGGAGATGAGAAGTTTTATCCAAAAGGCCAGCTCAGCTATCTTAAGATTAGCTCCCTGTTGAATTCATCTTGCAAGCTATTACACACTCAGAAGAAGCCTGTCAGGACAGTTACAGAGACTCCCTAGCCCAGATATTTTTTCCTGACACAAGGTTACTGTAATCAGACAGAAAATACTGAGACTTTTATTTGTGACTGGTAGGGATGGAGGAGTCTTTAAGGTATTTTCCTGAAGCCCAAACCCTAAAATTGCAAGGTACTGGAACCTAGTGCTAAAAAGGGCAACTACTTCCCTTGATTCCAGTACCACTGGAAAATGAAGGCATGGCTCATCTATTTACAAATGCTGTCCTGAGCCACTCCCAAAGGAACAAGAACACCAGGTATTTATCGACTTGTTTTAAGACAGGTTATTTGACTACTTAACCACTGACCTACTATACTGTATGCAGTTTACTGCTTGAATACTTTGGACAGTCAATATTATATGAGCAATACCATAGAATCAAGAAGAAAATTAAAAGAAACAAGTGTGCAAAAACAAAACAAAACAAAACAAAAATCAACCACCACATTAAAAGAGAACACGTCTAGAAGAAGCACTGAAGGAAAGAGCAGACCACCAATGCAGCAAATAATTAAATAGCCAAACTCTCAGGACACTGGGATATGCTTTATGGAGCCCCTATAGACAAGGTTAGCAGGCCAGTGTTGGGAATTCCTCAGGAGCTTCCTGAAGAACAGTTTAGCTGGATATACAGGACACAGCTTTACAGAGAAAAACCAAAAAGCAATCTGGGGATGAGAGCTTGTTATGCTGTATTTCCACACCAGGTTAGATTGTAGTTCCCATCAGCACAAGAAAAAACTGCTTCACTTCTTCCCCAAATACTTCTTGATGACTTTTTGCCACAGAAAAGATTACTCAAAAGATGATAGGGTGTCTTGCTTGCTTGTGGGTGTAACACATTGTACCACCTAAACCAAGCAGTGATTAGATACTAATGACTATGCTATACAACCAGCACGTGACTTTGCAGGAAAAAAAGGGATGGAGATAAGTATCCCTTCACCTACGAGTCATCAGACTAAACTAGGACCAGACATAAACAGCCAGTAAGAGCAAGAAGTTGAAATAAGCTTGTCTGTGATTTACCTTGCTGTTTTATGCAGAGCTACCTGCACAAACCAAACTTATACACAGCCCTATGCACTCAAGTGAACAATTTCTTCTGCATTATTGAAGTCTCTGTTTCTTGAAGAATATGCACAACAGCCCCACAGTAGTATTTTATCAGCCTGCAAGGCCTCCTTATGGTTATCACCAACAATGAGAGGTTATTCTGTTTGCGGCTATCCCCAGACAGCTTCAAATATTCTTTTTCTCCTGGACTACAATGGGTTTACTTGAAGTAATACAGCTGTGCTCACACTGAGCAGACTTTCAGGATTTATAACCACCCTCAAGGCAGTACAGAGTAAAGCAGCATAAAAAAATGAGAAGGATGTACCATTGAGGAAAGTGTCCTGATCAGGAATGAAGAAAGCTCCTGAGCACATTGCAGCCAGAAGTAGAAGCTTTAAAAACCAGAATCTGGATGAGAGAAAACAAAAGAAATCATCTGGTTATAATATGAATTAGAGGTCTTCAGATCAAGTGTTATGAAAAATGTCTAGCCCAGCAAGACAAAAAACAACGTGTGTTGATTGACTGCTGTTCTTTGCCCTTGACTGCTTTATACTCAACAAGAGCAGTAAAATTGACCTCTTTTTTTTTTTTCTTTTCTCTTCCTTTTTGCCTAATGCTGCACTCAGTTGGAAAGTAAGCAACACAAATCAACAAAGACTGGAAATTAAACAAATACTCACCCGTTATGAACATATGCTCGGCAGCTTTTGCTGTTGTTAATTTTGATGGTAAACAAGCAGAAGAGAAAGAAGAAACAGGCCATTCCAAAACAGACTTTGTACACTGCAGAGTATCCCACCAACTTCTCACACATCTCACCCGCCTGAATGCCCTTGCACATCTGCTCATAGAAGGGAAACTGAAAAATAAAGCACATTACTAACTGTTAGACGGGACACAGAACACCTCACAACTACACCTTCATAAACTGGCGCACCACTGCCTTTTCACTTTTTCATTTAACACTGATAATGTTTGTCAGTACCTTCTGTTGATACCCCTCAGCTTGGATTTGTCAGTTCAAGGGATATAGAACAATGTAAAAGACAAATCAGAGCTTTCCAGAACCTCAACTGTCAACTACTTCCAGATGGCTTTGGGGGCACAAGCCCACCTCATTTTCCTTCAGCTCTGTTGGCCTTAGTCATCACAGTCCCTTAATATTTATTCAGTCACTGTGGGATCCTCTCTCTTCTTTCCATGTTTTACAACAATAGATTCTGTTTCACTAATCCAGCTTACATAAAGCCATATTGGCATTTTCACCAGCCAAAGGGGCCACGAACAGGGCAGGAAGCTCTGCCTCATGCTTCCAGCACACCCAAGCAATATGGAAACAAGTTCCCTCCCTTGCGTCACAGCTTCTGAAAGGGAGTTGTGCCAGTTGCCCTGATTTTATGTTAAATTAACAGAGAGGCAGGAAAATTCCACTTTCCTCTTGACTCGTTACATATTTGCTCTTGAAGCTTTATGCTTGGCTGTAATGTAATGTAAACTGTCACACATTTTGGCCTTGGTTTCACTAGGTAGACGTGACTCCGAGTGCCCAGAAAGCAGGACTCTGTGGACAGGACTGACTTCTGTGTGGTGCTTTTGTGCAGACCAACCCCTGCCTTCTCACAGCCAGGAAGTTGTGCAGAAACAGAGGCGTTTAATTAGAAAACCACTAGCTATTTCAAAGGAAGAAGGGCCTCTCTGTATGCATAAAGTGCACAGCCAAGGCTAGCGAGACCAGTTGAGACCCATCAAAACCTTTGGAGCTGATCACTGCTACCTGCATGGGTAACTGACAAAATCAAGCAACAATACCGGCTAGGACAAAACACTGTACAAATAAATCAAGCAGATGAAATGGGAATCAGATGTGAGAAAGTATCAAGCCAGGTCTGATTTTTTGGGAGAAAGACACGCAAAGATTGTGGGCAACACCATCCTTGAATATTTCCATGAAAGAAGATACCTGTGCCTTCTTCCTTCAGCAGGCTGGTAAGCCTACTAAAATGGGACGGGGAAGAACAAAAAGGACTCAGCAGAAAGGGATCAGGCACCATTCCCATCTGGGTAGAGAGCCATCCAAGATGCAGGAAACACGGGATTAACACATAAGCGCTCAGCTTCCAGCTGCAAGGATTTGAAAGCGTGCTCTCCACAATACATGCTGTGCAACTTTCAATTGCATTCTGTAACCCAAAACAGTCAACAGCCTTCTTAGCAGTTTCCCAAAAGCAAGTATTTCAGTAGCTCAAGGCAACACACAGTTAAACTGTTGCTAAGTGCAGCAAACAGAGGCGAGCCAAACTATGATCCTGAGCTAATCCTAGGTGGGCTACAATCAGAGAAGGAGATGAAAAGCAGAAGGTTTCGGCACAGCTGTCTGGCATTACAGAAATGAATCCAAGCTGTGCCACCCTGAGATACTCTTTCAGAAGCAACTCAGAGGAGTAGCCAGGACTTGAGAAGTTGCACAGTAAACAAGCAGCTGTGGCACAACTCTCATACAAAAGCATTAAAGGGCTAGTAATAAAACATGTGGGGCATCAGCAGAGCCTTTTCTTAAGTCTTGAAAAGCAATGAAATGTCAAACTGGCTAAATATGCCAGCATTCCAAACAAGCACATGTACTGAATGGAATAATTATGAGACCTATCAATACCATACCACTGACATGGCAAGCCATGGGGCCACAGAAACAGCAGGGAAAGCAACTGGGCTGTTAGCTAACCTCACAGTCCTTTGCTTATAATGACCACCCATCAGCACAGATTAGAAAGACGTGTGGTGCTAAACAGTATTTCTGAGAAAAATCGAAGTTTTTTTTATAGAGATGATCACACTGATTACACAGAGTTCCTGTTAGATCTAGACTTGGTTCCAAGTAACATTTTGATTATAAGTTTTAAAACAAGATAAAAACCAAGACACTTGACTAATCAGCTAGTTAGTTAAAAACAGATCTCTGGATAGCTATAAATGGGAATCTTCTAATTGCATGGATTTCTGCTGAAGTCTTGATGGGGTTATTGACCCCTTGTGTTCTTTTCTGTATCTTGCAGCAGTTTCCTTAGAGATCAGGCTGAGAGAAAATGGATGGATTCACAAGAACAACAGCTTACTTTGTGCCTACACGAGCAAAAAAGACCTCAGCACTATGGAGGATGCACAGCACTACATAGTGATAAATGATGGCCACAAGAACACTCTTTGTGCAACTAAACACCTTTTTCAGAGACCAGTGATCCTGAAGTAACAAATCGAGAACAAAACCAAACACTTGGGGACCCTGGCAGATAATAAACACGAGTACAATGCTGGGGACAAAAGGGTTGATGTGATGAAAGGGGCATCTTTTCACAACAGGATAAACTACTACTGTGAACAACTTATAAAGCCTTACAAGTGTTCTTAATCACTGAAGGTTTAAAAAGACGAGTTCTGTTTTGAAGTTTTATCTCTGAAAAACACTCAGCTGCAAGCAGCTTGTCCAAGCCAAGTTTTTTTATTATGTTTTCTTTTTGCTGGATAGTTTTGCTGGCTATTAAAGTAATGGATTACTTAGCCAAGCTCGATGAAGTACTTACCTTCCTCCCTTTAAAAGTAACATAAGCAAATTCCCTGGCCGCTGAGTAGGGGACAAGGCACTCTTACTGCAGAGACTACAGTCTTTCCTTGGATAATGTGAGTACCTCTATAGCTGCATGTGCAAAGATATCATCAGGTTGGTAATTTTTTTAAGTGCGCTGAAACTCTTTGAGACAATGGCAACAACTACAAGAACAAGGTTAGACTACTCTGAGCAGGAACATCTGCAAGAACAGGGTCAGACTGCCCTGAACTAACTAACTAACTGTGGTGCAGCTGTGCTTTGCCCAGGCTGAAGCCGGCTGCGTTTTGGCCACCTCCAAGCCTGGGTCTACTTGTGCCCAACAGCACGAGTGTGAGCATGTTGGAAACCCCTCAACATGCAAGGACAAAGGGCCTTAAGAGCCAGAGGAACCTGCAGGACGTGCTTAATTCTTCCCAGAATAGACAACAGGCAGCTTAATTTAAAAACCTGGGTTTGGTCACAAATTTACATTTTAACATACTGTAATACAGTTATGACTGGGGAAACAAGTCTGAAAACATGCTCTACCAGAACATATAACCGTACAGAACTGAAATGCTTTGACAATAATGAACTGTTTTTCACAAACATTTGTTTTCCTGAAATCCTCTTTCTGATTCTTCTTTCATTATTTAAGGACATGGGTGCTTTCAGGATGAAACCAGTAATTTTGAAACAGCTTTGACATTAAAAAAATAATTTTTATTTTTATTTTTTTAAACTAGCAGTTTTTTGACAAACCAAACTACCATCTCCCTCCATTTGCACCAACCATCATTTCAAATCCTGTGAAATGCAAGGTCATGCTTCAACAGAATGTTTGCCAGTAAAGCTGTACCTGGTTCTCACCAGAATAACTGGAAAAATATATACATGGATCACAGAGGTCATTCTTCAAGTTGAGTCCTGCTTTGCTTCCTTTTGGACCAAAGGCAAATTTTAAAACCAACTTGTACAACTGTATTGTCCTTGCTGTCCACATTGCTAAGGCTTTCACATCTTGATGCTGTATGCCACCTTTTGCCTTGATACACACAAATTTGCTCTTCTAAAACCTATCCTACTTCCTACAGTTTGAACTATTTTCTTCACAGCCAACCACTCCCACCGTCCCTGTTTCACTCCCTGTCCACTCCCTCACCACTGCTTCTTGCTTCCGCCCCAGAGATCAAAGATAAATGCCATAGCTTCTCTGCATGCTTTTCTGAATTTAACTCTTCAAGCCTCTCTCCCTTGGTGTCTCATGGGACAGGAATGGATCAGATAAGAAGGAAGGATGAAAGGAACAGAGAAAAACCTACCAAAAAGAAACTATACTTACTCTGTTTGAGCAGGTTACAGACTCTGGGCTGGCACCTGCAGAATTTGACAAATGGGGAACTAAAAAATCTGTCTTAAACATATATTAATAGACTGAAGACATGACAGTGGAGGCAAATGAATTATTATAAAACAAATGTTTTCAAAGTCTTTTACAGTGTCCATAAAAGATGTATGCTGCTGTTGTTTCCTCTCAAAATAACTTCAAAGATCCAAAGGTTATAGTGCTACAATACATCTTCTTCAAGCTTGGGAATTTGTAACCAGCAAACAAAACAATCAAAATTTCTCCACTAACAAGGTGAGATTCCTTTCACGTAACATCAGTGTGATTATTTGATTTCTAAATTGACTCATGGCTTCCTGCCAACGTGATGGCTCCATACAGAACTGTGCTGTAATTTTAAGTATTATTTTAATAAAGAAATATAAACAAATTTGCTTAAAATAAAATGATGCCCCCTTTCAAGAAGGAGAGTGCAAGGTCCTAAAAGCATTTTGTAAAGTACTTGCTTACAGTCTGGCTTCAGGATTTAAGAATACTCTGTGATCCAGACAAAAGCAAAAGAATCAATAAGTGCCCTGCACTTTCAAAACACAGTTCATCTCTGGGAAGCCAAGTCCAGTTTGTCTGGGTAAATATTTTGAAGGTGCACTTCACTAGAACAGGCTTGAATTAGTTTCAAGAGTCTGAACAGCCTGGAATTATTAAATTAGAGAGGAGAAAGACTACTTTCAGATGGTCAATTTCCAATTCAAAGTCTTCAAACGCTCTAAATTAAGAAGGTAATTATCTTTCTACTTCACACTAGCAGTTACTCTTTGAGACATTTCCTCCTACACCAAGCTTTAAAGACTACAAACTGGAAAAGAAATTTGGCATGACTGAAAAGCACTCTGTTGAAGCCTGCTTGAATCACTTTTCTATTGGACAAGGAGACTTTTTTTTTTTTTTTAATTAGGAATACAAACAGCATTAAAACCACACTACTCATGGTGACTTTATGAAAGTGACTTTATGAAAAAAAAAGTGACTTTATGAAATTTGGATAAATATTAGCATATAATTTGTCTTCCACATATTTCAGTTCTTTGGATTATTCACTTTACTGCCAATTTAAGCATCCAGTAAGTCAAAGTAAATCCTGGCAAGACACTTCAGCATCACGTTGAAAAGCCTTTGAGCTGCAGCTCACAGTCAAGCATCTTGTCTGCAGTAGGCGCTCTTACAGGACTGACCGCATGTTCTGGTGACCAGAGGTAAGAGGGCAGCATTGCAATAATCCAAGCAAAGCAATACTAAAGAAAATTAGTACAGAATGTACAAAAAAGGCATAGTGGGGAGAAGGTCACTGGCACCAAACCCTCAAGATAGCCCTATGTAATCTTGTTGTTTCACCTTTCTTGCAGTTACAGGATGTAACCACCAGCTTCTGTCCCAGGCTGCTTCAGAGGGATGTTTTTCACAGCTTACTAAAAGCCAAGGACAGAAATTAAGTAGGGCACCAACTTAGCCAACAGTCAGTAAAAAAAAAGGGGAAATGACCATCGCCATGCTCCCTCTGGGACTCCCTCTTTAGGAAGGAATACAGAGAACAACTAGATGCTCAAAGCAACTGAAGTCTTCTGAATCTTCATGGTGAGTACAGTGACATCCTCAAAGCAGATCTGATGCCAAGCTCAGGGCAGGAAAGTTTCAGTCCCACATTACTTAATTTTTAAAATGTAAATGATCCAGCCACTGTTCCCTCTACTTAAAAACAGACTTATTGTAGCTTGTTTGGTGAGAGGATTTATGCAACTTAGGTGGTTCAAGAAATGAAACCAAAGATGAAGTACAACAGGTCTAGCATCTGATCTCAAGCTAGCTGGTATCTCAAAGAAATCTGAATTTTATAATCTAGTTTTAGCCACAGCTCCCTTAATGCTTTTGAAGCTTTTTAATTAAAAAGACAATTAGAATTGAATAATGTCTGCCGTAGTTAGAGGCCATGTGAACATGACTCGACGCACATGGTAGAAAATGCATTGCATAGGATTCACAGCACTGTGCTTTGTAGTAGTAGTGTGTCACATAACACAGAGGACAGAGAACTAGTATTATAAATATAACTACTGAAGTGCTGTTTTCTAGCTGCTTTTTCTGCTACTAAACAAGCTACCAAAGAAACTCAACATTAGACTAAAGTAATTTATTCTACTACAAGATTACTTAAAACTACCCACACAGCAAACTTGGGATGAGTTTATCATAATGGGTTTCCCTACAACAAAAGAGTAGGCAGGCCAGTAGTTCTAAAATCCTTGACACTTGTTATTGTGAAATACACTCAGAGTGTAAGCGATTGACAAGAAGGTGCTGATCATGCACAGTCCCCTAGGGTGGGTAGGGAGAATGGACCGCCTTTTATGAGAAGGAAGTGCCCCTCTATACAGGAGAAAAGAGAAAGATGGAGCTCCATTTCCCCTCAGAATCAGTAATGCATATCTTACTTACGTGTGTTTTCATTTCATTAGCTACTGTTGTTGACATCATGACACAGCAGATAATAGTCACCAGGATGAAGTAGAGAGCGTACATGAAGCGTGTGCTTGTTGACTGCTTTATCTTGGGGCAGCATTTGCAGCACAAGGCACAGGCAGCAGTACCACAGCAGCAGGCCAACTGGAAAGGAAGACAAAAATCCAAGTCATTCCATTATCACTAGGAGGTTTCTATTGCAAGAAACATGACAAAACTGGGAGACTTCCTACAAACTCCAGAATTTCTTTAGTCATCTCCTTTTAGCATATCAATATTCAAGTGGAAGCAGACTGTCCTCTTTGTCAAATCCTTAGTCCAAACACACCAGTTTCTAGCTTTCTCACACACAGAGGATGAGGGTGAGAAAGACTTCTTTCTTCTCCCAATTTCTTCACCTTACTCTCTGCTGCCTGTGCACAGCTCACAGTCCTGGCATATTCCACAAAGCAGAACAGGCATTACAGTAGTCAGTCTCTACTTCCTGCAATACACAATTCCCCCTACATGGTGAGGAAACAAATCTGGAGAAGAGCACACACGCAAAATGTTTGCTTTTAACACACACAACAAAATGAATTTTGTTCCCAGGACAAGCTGGAGATGGCTTTTGTTTCACAAGAAGCTGTACAGACTCTACAGCAGGGTCTGCAGTGATAGGACAAGGGGTAATGAATTCAAACTTCAAGAGGGTAGACTTAGGTTGGATATAAGTAAAAAGTCTTTTACAGTGAAGGTGGTGAGGTTGTCCAGAGATGTAGTAGAAGCCCCCTCCCTGGAGACATCCAAGGTCAGGCTGAACCAGGCTCTGGACACTGATGTAGCTGTAGGTGTATCTGTTCGCTGCAGGACTAATGACTTCAAAAGGATGCTTCTAACACTACAGATTCTATTCTTTTCAGTTCACCGGAACCACACTGCGCTCTTAAAAGAAGTCTTTTTCCTGGTACATGCACAGAATCATTATTTTGCTACAAGAATTTGTAAACTACTGAAAATTTTAAGCAAACTGAATGTGGTGAAGAAAAGCTGCTTAAGCAATACCTTGGGATAGTTGTGCTTACAGCTTTGTGAACAGGTAACAACTACAAAAACAAGTAAGCAAAAATCACATCGACAGTTCTGAACACCCTGTGTAGTTGAGAAAGCCTGGAAATAATTTGCTTACTGAAAACAAAGCAAAGCAAAACAAAACAAAACAAAAAAGAAGAGGAAGGCTGACACTGAAAGACTGAAATGCAATGGCATAATCTTACACTGAAGAAAGACAGAACATCTTCAAATTCATGGCTGTTTAGGCACATTTTAGCAAAGTTTAAATTAATGATGTTCATCTTTGCAAAAAGAAGAGAGAAGGAGCAATGCATAACAGCTATAAGTAATACAAATACCAAGTCTTACTTCAGCTGATACTGTCTGTAATATTTAAATGCTATTAGAAATGGAATTGTATGTATGTTTTTGTTTCCTTTCTTTCTGATGCCGCATGAGCATCCAAGACAAAAAAAAATAAGTATTCCAAAAAGCATTCCAAAAAGCAAACTATTTCTATTTTCAATAGAGGAAAAGGCACAAAACAAGTCCTGTGAATGATTTAGCTTGGGGCTCACTACTTCCATGCTCTTGATGGTATCATTAACTTCCAGAACAGCTGGACTCACCTTCCCTTCCTTCTACCTTAGGAGAAGTCATAGATAAAACTACAAATGTATGTGTTATTTCTGTACACAAGGCATCAGTGTCCTTGGCTGGGCCTTTCAATGCAACAAGCATCAGTTTCATATGGCCCCATACTTCACACACAGCAGATGCACCCACAGGAATTTCTGGACACCAGCAGGCACCCTTGTACACTCCTTGTGCCTCTCCTCCAGGCCCTGCTGCAGGTCCAAGCACTCCCACTGCCCGCACTCCTGATTTCAGGCTGCCGATGGCCAGCACTCAGCACAGGGACATGCACTGGAGGCGTCAGGGGCTCAAGAATACCCAGAGTACTGTCTGTACGCACATATGCCCTGCAGTTCCTCAGCCTTCTGACGGGGTCATGGATGGTCAGAGGATCTCGCTGCTAGCTAGCAAGTAGCTGCAGACAGCTATTCTTAACCCTTGCCAGAGGCTTCAAAATGCACTTATTTGTCACCAGGGGTATGCTCTAAACAGCAAACAGCCTGTTTGAGTTGTCCAGGCACACACACACACAGAACTTTCCTCCTAGTACATGCCCTCCTCCAGCAGCAAAGCCTGTCTGACCCAGGAGCAACAGGTGTCCCTCATGTTTGTTTGCAGACCTGTGTCTCTGATGCAACCCAACAGCGAGGCCCCTAGACTGGTAGATCAAAGTGTATCTGATTGTGGCAAAAAAGAAGTGTCTTTAAAAGACTTCCAGGTTGCTATTTCCTTACCACTATTATCAGTTGTAACACCCAAGCTCAGACTTCCTGTCCTCAACCCCTGCCTCACTCCACAGCATCTGTGTGGCTCACACAGCAAAACAGGGACAGCATGACCCATTTCGCCTTGCTCTGGGTTCACTGCTGCACCTCACACCAGAGGAGACAGCAGCCTCCTTGCAAGCAGCTTCTAGAACCGCCACTGCTGGGTAACAGAAATCCTCCCAATAACACATGGAGCTTAAGCTGTGGGGGATAAGCACAATGGGCTCATGTTGGCACCCAAGTTGGAAATGAAAAACACAGTGTGCATAAGCACATCAGGCAAGTACATTTTGAGAAGATAATGCAAGCTGAGTGAAATTAACTTCTAGTGCACCAACTGCAAATCCAAGAAATAACCATGTGATGGTGATCTATTTATTCAGCAAACAAATGGAAAAAACAGTACTTCAAAACAAAAACAAAAAAAAAATATCTGAAAGAAAAAAGATTAAGACTGAGTCCTTTCAGTCTGTATCAGCCAGATCCAAAGTACCTAGCAAGTATTTCAACTGCTGGCTGTACTCAGCGTACCATTAAAAACTGTACTAAAGAATGGAAAAGTTACACAGCTTTGGCATTTTTAGGAGTGAGAGTGGAACATCATTTTCTTAAGTGCTACAGAGTTCTGCCAGTGAAACTTCATCCATATCCAGCAACGTGTCTGCTATTCCAGTCCTGGGAGCCCTCCAGTCTCAGGAGCTGCTATTTATACTTAAATAGCGTATATAGTTCACTAGCACATTGCTTCTCATTATTCAGTGAAACTTTAATGATAGCTTCTAATAGTTAGCACGCAACCTATAAGTTGACAGTATTTGTGAAAAATAGCAGTGTACCCATCTAATTTCAGAGACACTCTGGCACTCTGATGCTCAGGGCACAATGAATAGTCATGGAAACCATAGAAAGTTGGTTAAGTTGTTCAGCCACAGCCCCTCATTTTTAAAAAAGAAAAAATAGAGTAACTCTGGTTATGATTAACTACATTCCAGAGTGAGCCGCAATGAAATAGGTGTTATCCAAAAATATATGAAAACAGTCTCTGTCCCAAAGAGTGAGATGCTGGCTGGCTGCGAGCCACTGACCTGAGAGGTTTCAAAGATGTTAACTCTGGATGGCAGACTTCAAAGTCCAGCTCTGCAATGAACTCTCTGTTCAACAGCTGCTGCAGTGCACAGCTGCGCCACCACTGTCTGATGCCACATGCCTTACTATGGGCATTGCCCACCTCACTTTCTTCTGCCTTCTGACTGCAGTGAGGGTCCCTCCAGGGACTCGGGACCCAGAGTTACAGAAAGCCAGTCACAAGTTCTCAATGTGTTAAAAGGAAAAAAAGACACAGGCAGGGAAAACAAAACAAAAGCAATGACATAGATCTGTTACAAATCCAGCTTTTCATTAAGCAAAAACTCCTATAAAGGCTTTGCTGGACAAAGGCACTTTGCAGTTCTCTGAAGAGAAGCAAGCCAGATAACTCAAGATCCACAAGCTCTGTAAGCAGGCCTCAGGAATCCTGGTCTGTATCTACAGTGCTCCTTCACAGTGCTGTGACCCCTCCAGCTCCTGGCTCCAAGGAGCCCAGGCCCAAGCACTGGGAAGTCTGTCTGCTGTGGCATCAGTCTGTCAAGCTTGCAGTGGTGTCTGGCTTCAAATCTCACAATTCAGGCAATTAGCACAAGGACATGTGGCCACCCGGGCAGCAGCTGCAGACAGCAGTGTGGGAAATTCTTCAGTTAAAAATACTTACGCACAGTTTCATAGACATTTTTTTTCTGCAGGCCAGGCTGGCTCAGCAGCTGCTGCTGCCCTAGCCCAGCTCCCTGTACCCCTGCAGTGGCACTGCAGCAGCTAGCAGCTGCTAACCAAACAAAGGAGCTAGATGGCTAAAAAACAAAAGAGGGCAGAAACAAATGCCTTATCAACCCTCCTCAGCTGCCTGACAGGATGTTCTTTGCAACGGCAGAAACAATTTATCCTTCCATCTGAGGGGCCAGCACACAGGAAAGAGGGCAGTACAAAGGCAAGCACTCCACACCATTCCCAGTGACCCACATGCTCTGCCCCTCTGAGCAAGTATTTTGGTGGCAGGAGCAAAGGCACCAGGTCTACCAAGTTGTGCACCAGCTGCGCGTTCTCTGCAGCAAATGCTCCACTAACACACTCTGAACATCTGCCCTGCATGCAAGTCTTGGTCATGGCAAGATCCAAGCCGATCCAACCTGAGAAATGGCAGAATTAGAGAGGGCAGTAATGCTGAGCCCACACATGGCTATTTACACACATGACTGAGAAGTGGACGTGTGCTATCTATTGCACTTGTAGACACAGTGACATTTTTAGAAGGTATGTTCCAGAGATGTTTCCAAAAAAATCTTGAAGGTCATAGAAAATATGTTCTGTGGCCATTAAAACAAAGTGTGTATCCATGAGGAGTTTCAGGCTCACTGCCCAAAATAGCCCACGGTATTTTTTAAATATACAAGCCACAGGGAAGTACCAAACTTGTCACAACAACGCTCTCTTCCTTTTAGGAGACTCCAGCAGAAATTGTAAAAATCAAAGAAGATCATGTTTAAAAATAAAAATAAAAATAAAAAATAGCACATTATTAAAGGAAATGAAGACCTAGCAGAGTTCCAACAACCACCCAGCATCTTCACAGGGCATCACGCTTCCCAAATCAAAGAAATCCATGAGAAGCAACTCAACAGCAAAAGTTCTGTTCCTGTTATGCAGATATTCTTACTGGCAGCACTGGGTGCACGGGGGTAATCCTCCAATCACGCATCGCTTACACAAAGCATCTTCAGTTTATATACATTACTTGTGTTACATACACAGAAGTTTCCCAGAAGCGTGTTACATATTCAGTGACTGCCAGCTGATTTGAAGAAGAATACAAAGTATTTTGTAACTTGTTTTTAGAAACAGCTGATTTGAAGAAGTAGAAATACTATATATTTTAGTAGCATATTTTAGAAATATAGTTGTGTTGTTATGTGATTAAACTTGCTTGCAAAACTGTGATAGCTTTTAGATGTTGCAAATACTACAGATGTAGTATCACAGACTAGAAAGCATGTTGTAACACTGTTCTGTTTTGATAAGAGACCCTCGGCAAAAGAAATACAATAATGGCCTCCACACAAGGCCAAGTTATCTCACTCCAGGATTAGATTGGGATGCAACAGGCAGGCATCATGATACTCCCCTCTATCCTCCTTATCTTCTACACCCCAGTATATGTCATTAAAAGACAGATTATCACCCCAGTATATATATAATTAAAGGATAGGTTGCCAAACATATCTCTATCCAAGGACAATCAGATGTCCAGAAATAATGGCCAAGTACTGAGTGAGCAAATGTTATGACTTTGGTACCTATCACTTACTCATAACAGGCATTCTCCTACTGAGCATGTGTCTATGAAGTATGTTCATCTAGAGAACAAGCGAGGAAGATGATCACTGGATGAAGTAAACGACTGTCAGTTGGATTGTCATGATGCTAAAAGTATGCTAGATGGTAGGAGAGGCCATGGAATAGAAGACTGGAGACCTCATAAATCACTACCTGAGATAGGCATGTATATGTTATTTGTCTCACATGTAATTGATGGATATGGACCGTCTGTGGAAATATAATGGACTCTGAATCATGTAATCTTTGAAGCACTTATGGTGGAAGTATCTCCAGTGCTTCCCTGTGCTGCTAATAAAGAATACCTGACAATGGTGACAAAACACTGCTGTTAAGTTTCTACATGTCAGTTTCTTCAGTATGCGACCTCTAAGCAAAGCCTCCTATTTCCTTGGTACAGAGATTCAGCAAAGCTTCCTTATCGCCTTGGTTCAGAGACACAGCTCTTTCTGATATCTAAAGAAAATGACAGGGTGGGGGCATCCATAAGGAAACACTAGCAAGCTTAACAATACTGATTCAAAACTGATGTGTAGAACCTCAACAGCAAAGTTTTGTTACTGTTATGCAAGGTGTTCTTTATTGACAGCACTGGGGTAGCATCAAGATAACTCACCAAGAATGCTCCACCAGTTGATTGTTTGTGAGCAGGTTATATTTTCACATGTTTTACATATTCATTACATTCCCAAATTCATTATCCTAGCCACCCCCAATGACTTCCTAACAGACGTAGGCTTATTTGGCAATCTTCGATGTCATCTAGTGTCCTTCTAGCATGCTGAAGGTTCACTGTTCGTCCTTGGGGTTGCTTACTTCCTCTCAGCACTCCTTTTGTCCCAAACATTGCTGTGGAATACAACGACAACTGGGAAGGCTCTGCACACAGAGGTAAGGAAGACAAAGTGGAACATCTTGATGCTGTCACATTGTTTCTTTTGACTTGTTAAAACAGACCAGCCTAACAACATGTTTCACCATCTACAACAGTGCATCACAGTCATCATCTACTACACCTGAAGACTACCGTGGTGTTGAAAGCAAGTATTAACAGAATATTTTGTGTAATTACTTCTTCAATTCAATATTGTTATAAGTTATATCCTTTTAAAGCAGAACAGTCCTACAACATGCTTCCCCATCCATAACGCTACATCACAAGTACCATCCTTAGCAGCTAAGGGCTACTATGGTGCTGCAAGCAAGCACTGTGCATATTATACAACAATTCAGTGGCTACTTTTACAAGGACATATGAACAGAAAGTTTTGTGTAATGACTTCTTCAAATCATTCCTGACCATGCCACAGAGCTGAGGTAAAATGGAGGTTCATGCCCTACACCATGGAGCTGGATGACCATGTGGCCATAAAACAAGTAGACCAAAGCCTGTTGGAAGAAGCAGCATCTGAGACAGTCACACCAACAGCTAAAGCACAGTGAAGCTGCTGACAGATGCTGGCAGAGCGGAAGTGAAGCACTTGGCCGGACTGATTCACTTTTGTCAAACGGTACTAAGCGGTGACTCAGCTCAACATTAGCAAACAACATCACTGCCAAATTTCTCAATTAAAGACTGGCCAACTGCTTTTCTCCTGATGGTTATGGAAAACTCAAGGCAAATGTTTAGTCTGACCAGAGCACTACAGCGCATCACGTCACCCAGCCCCCCACTAGCATAGCTATGTCTCAGTTATTAAATTTAATATAGAATATCTCAAAGGAGATGGGCAGTCCATTCCTCCGAGCCATTATTTGCATCTCTCATTAAAATGAACAAGGAAAAAAAAGATATTTGTCTGCTACAGTTCCCTGGTTCTCATTAAGGCATTCTTGACTAGCTCAGAGTGTCTTTTAAACCACAGAAGCAAAGAATGGCTTGTGTTGGAAGGGACCTCAAAGCCCACCCAGTCCCAACCCGCTGCCGCAGGCAGGGATGCCACCCACTAGATCAGGCCACTCAGGGCCCCACCCAGCTTGGCTTTGAACTTGGTCTTTTCTCCTTGCTCACCAAAGAAGGAATCCAAACCGCCTACCCTAAGTTTCTCATCCAGAGGCCCTAAGACATTTCCCACCAGCAGCATAAGGTTGTGTTTCTCCCTGGATGCCCTTGCTTCCCCAGCACCTCCTCCATAGTTACGGACATAGGAACTGCACTCTCAACCTGAGTGCCTCTCACAGCAAAAGAGAGAGTAGCTGGATAGTGGAAGACTTAGCAGCAATGGCATCATCTGTAGATAATTTGAGGCTGTCACTCCATACAATGAGCACTTTTTCTTCGTGATATTTCTTTATCTGAGTCATGTGGCAGCACACAGACACAATGCGGTGTATCACTGGGCACAGAAAGAGCCACGGGCTCTAAATAGTGTTCCACAGGAGTGAAGAAGTAGATTAAGTGAAATTTCTTCATTTAGTGATTTACAAGCCTGTAGCTGGAACAGCTGCTTCACTTCTGAACAAATGAACAGCTCTGAGCTGTCCCACAAAAATGCTGTGCCTTTAAAAATTGCTATTGAATTCAGACTTTAAGGGGGAAAAAAAGAGATTCTAACATTTCGTGTGAAATGACAAAAGACAATAAATTGTTACAAAAGATTAACCATTTTTCACCATATCTTATGTTTAAAAAACCCCCACAATCTAATTGCTGACAAAATTGCTAAAGACGTTCCAGTTTATATCAGAGTCGAAACAACAACCTGCACTCCCATTTCTAAGCAGGCAGCTTCAAAATGGAGCCTGCTCACATCTCCCCATCTCCTACTCTCTGATCAGCATTTTTTAAATACCATTACAATGACAACTTCAGAAGTATCTTGAACAGCACTCCCGAACCACCGCCTTGCCAGTTGCAGCAATATAAAGAGACAAGCATGAGACAAACCCTCTTCACAAACTGTCAGGAACAGTTCCCGTTAAAACCTGGCTTGAGAGGTGACACACTGACACACTTTGTCAGTTCTACTGCACAGAAAAAAAAACACAAATGCAAAAAGCATCTCACAGTCAGGCTGGGATCTCTTTTATATGTTTAAATATTTGTGCATATGCTGTCCCTAATTGCTGCAAGCTCAATCACAAGCTGTAAACAGCACCAGTCCTAGTGAGTTATGGAAGTGAGATTGTCAAGTGTGTCAGAAGAAAGGTAGCACCATGCTGTTATGACACTGTTCCCAAAAGCTGCCCATCCCTGCTGCTCAACACCCTGCACTGCAGCACAACACACCCTGCAGAGTGCCCTGCACTTCAGCTGCAGAGGAGTGACATGGAGGATGCATTCAAGATTACAGAGATTATCTCAAATTAATGAGTTCAAATAAGAAAGGCTATTGTCCCCCCACCACAGCAACTCGAGGACGTCCTCCCTCAAAACAGAAGTGCTCAGATTGCTGGTGCTGAGATCTGTTTCCTGGGTGACCTGAACAATGCCAGTGGTCAGAATGGTCCATCACATCCTAGATATCTAGGAACGTGTAATGTGTCAGGACACACTAAGGCCCAAATGCCATCAACTCAGACTTAAGAAGGGCTTTGGAAGCAACCTGAAGCCCAGGCACCTTCACACGGCCAAGCTGCAAACCTGGAACATGTCTGGGATGGCAGCAGACACCAGCTCTAGGCAGAACCTCCAGCTCACACCTGTACTTACAGCCAAGGCTTTCACTCAGCTGTTCCACAAAACAAGCACGTCTTGCACTTGCAACTCTGAGTACATTCACTGCAGTGACAGTCTCAGTAGTGAAAAAAGCACCCTAAACAATAAGTAAATGCAGCAACAAGATGCAAATCCTTTCACAGAATAGTACCTCCTTGCCCTTGAAGGTTCACTCTTACACAGCCTTCACTCCCCAGCTGTATGAGTATGGGTGTTTGAGCTGTTTCTGTAAGCACACAGTACAATCAGCTGACAATATGGGATGCAGGAGGAAAAAGATGAAAAAAGTGGGAATGAGAAATTAAGCAGGAATGAGAAACCATATTGTCTGCCTCAAAGCACTGCCAGGGAAGGGATTACTTTGAATTAAAGCTAGCAGTGCAAATGTAAGATAATACAACACTTACATGATCTCACTGCCTTTTGGTTGTTGTCAGCTCCCTTCCCAGTCACTTCTGGATCCATCAGCAAATTTTATCCAGCTACGAGAGCGTGATGGGGCCTCAAAGGTATTACTTCCTCACTGTTTTCATGAAAATAGGCAGAAGGGCTAGCAGAGAAAAATGATGTCTGAAGCCTGAACAAAGACAAGGCTGCAGTATTTACTAGAAGAGAAATTGATGTACAATACCTCAACCTCAACACGCAAAGCTGTAGGACAGCAAGCTTCATTAATTTTGTTGTTTGGGCATCTATTTGCTTTAGAGCAAAGCCTCCACATTTTTACAAATGAAGGGGAAGAAGAGGAAAGCCCTGTTTTTAATGACTGTACCTCTGGTACCCCAAACCAGACCTCAGGCAGCCAGCTGTCCCTTCACCTACAAGTGCTGGTGTCCCCCTCCCTGCCCCAGAGGCCCCCGACACAGGGAAGTATGAGTATGGGCTAAGCCCTGGATTTGAATACGGCATTTTATTGTTTTTGTAAACCCAAGTTAATGGCCTGGGCATAAAGACAAATCTCATATTCTACTTATGGAGCATCTTACTGCGTTTACTACTTGATATGATTTCAAGTGCTGAGCAGCACTAAAGACAGCACGTGAGACTTAACAGACCTACAAAAAATAGTTTTGAATGCTTTAATAGCTCTAATAACTACCAATTCTAATTGAAAAATCCATCTTCTTCAGCAAGCCAGCTGCAGCACACTGCCCCCTACAAACTAAACAGTAACTATTTAAATTACATTTATTTAACTTCGGGAAAAAAACCTTATTCATTGTAATAAAGATTTTCCGCAACAGCTGCTTTTCTTAACCATGATCTCAACTTGATTCTCTTGAGAATAACTACTGAAGAAAAGCCAAATGTAAAATCCTGTTTCCTGTCAATTTAAGCAGATGTTTTTATGTAATCAAAAGCATTGTGGAGGTCCAAGCTAGACTGTACTCTTGCTGCATCCTGAAAATGGGTCTACCAAAGAAATACCTGCAGAATAAAAAACACTAGCAAACACTTTTAGAGCAGAAACACCTAAAGATTGCCATTTTCTGCAAAAGTCAGTTCGCATGTTATGTGACAAAAACTGCTGCTGAAACTAAAGTTTGTCAATGGCCAAGTTCCTTGAGAGCAAGTTCCCATGGTCCACTTGGCAAGGATGCAAGTCACACAGTGATGTTAATTAAGATTATTTAAAATTTTTCTTTTTTTTTCTTTTTCTTTTTTTTTTTTTTTTTGTGCAAAATCAGCATAACCAAAGTACACTAAAGTTTGGCTGCCAGCCACTGTGTGCTTTAACAACAGGAACTTGGGCTGGGAAACCTGAATAAGCTCATTCAGACAGGCATCATCAACTAGACACTGAGTACAATTTGGTCCAGACCCAAAAGAACTGATAACTCATTGTCTGTTTCATATTAGAAGATTTTGCTGGCACTCTGAATGGAGAAAATTGATAGCCAAGCGATAGTAACTCACAACAATGTTTTGGTATTGGCTACAGACAACAACATGTAATACTTGCGCTTTTCCAGCTCACAAGGAGAACACCAAACCTCTCTAGCCAGTTCTTGCAGAGCAGAACCGCAGAAACACAGCGCAGCAGAGAATGCAAGGCCAAAACACTTCCTAATAACAGGAAAACAGCCCAACCCCCCCAAAAAAAAAACAAACACCATAGGATATCAAACCCATCCAACCAGCATTTTGTAGACAGACAGGAGAGACCAACAAAAGGGCTGTTTTTCAGAACCTATTGCATAAAGTCCCATCTTTCCTCAAGAACTTCATTACTGTTTCTGTAGGCAGGGTTGTATTTTGAAGAACACAAAAGGAAAAGACAAATTCCTTCCTGATTTTCCAGCATGATTAATGGCACTCTTAAAATGCCTGAAAAAGTTGGGTTGAGAAAGAGGAACTTCTGCCCTTTTTATTTTTGTATATTAATTACAGTACACCAACATCCTCGCCTCCATCAAGGTTGGATTTATTCTAGCTGTAAACTCAAAAAACATTTTCCCTCTAAAAAAAGTTACACTGCACAGCACTGAAACATGTTTTATATCATTTATTATCTTAATCTGTAAAAAGGGCATCCACACTGAATTTGCTGGTGTAAATCCAGCAGCATGCCATATTTAGCACAGATAAGTCTCACATAAAAAAAAAAGTTTCATCCAGCAGAATACATCTCCCTAGGGTATTGCATAATTTTGGCACTATGACTGCATCCACTTTAGGGCTTTTGCTTAGGCTCCAAAATCACGAAGGAGTTCATTTTCTTTCCAGACTGAAGTTACACATCAGTGTCAATAAAACACATTACTACACTAGAAGATATTACTACACAGGATATTAAGGGTGGTTTTAAGAATTCTTCGAAGTTCAGCTGTGCTAAAGCAAGCCATTCACCATATGAGCCTCAAAACGGTTTTGATCTTTCAGTTGGAAGCTATTCCTCCAGGAGATACAACAAAAAACACAGGAAGACATGAATAGCCAGCAACCACCTAACAGTATCTACTAACAGTATCTACTACCAGCACTTTGTTCTCTTCATCCCATGGAAAAGACCAAGTAGGTCCAAAACTTCCTTCATCTGCTGCAAAATTGCAGGTGAGGCAGCAGCCCAGGAGTAAATCTTTAAAGGGAGCAGTTCCTGCTCACAACCAGCAATCTTGGTTTGGTGCAGGGCAGCATTTTGTTTGGAGGACAGGTTTGTGGAGGCACATTGAACAGCCCTGCAGCCTGCTGAACACTGGAACAGCCAAAGGACGAGATCTAGACTGGGCTCCCAAGCTGCTGGCACAAGCTGGAGTTCATTCCCAGACAGCTCATACAAAAGCAGGAGAATAATCAAAAGCTGAGGTTGGGCAGCTGCCAATGGGGCAATACCAACAGAATTTGGACCTTGCGATGTTCGAATATGTAAAAGGCTGTTGTAAACCAATAGAATTTGCCTGCCACTGTCAGGACAAGTAGTAACACGCTAATGCGGCAGAAGTGGAGATATGGGAAAATTAAGCAAACAATAAAGCACCGGCGGGGCGAGTGCAGCCTAACAGCAGTCTAGAGACAAGGGGTACAACTGCCGTCCTTCCCTGCAGCAGATCTGGACGGGGCCTCGCGCACCCCTTCCCGTCCCATTCAATAGTCCTTCACCCATCAGAACGCTGCGTGCGGGCAAACCAGGGCATCCCGGCTTCAGGACCCCACCGACGCCGAAGGGCAGCAGCCCGGCGGCTCCCACAGCGCCGGCACCTGCCGAGCCCTTCCCCGAGCGGCGCCTGCGGGAGCGGACGGCACCGAGACTGCCCCCGTCCGCCCGCGGGCAGCGGCTGCGGAGCGCTTCCCGGTTCCCCGCTCCGCTTCGGCCCGGCCCGCGGCTCCAGCGGCGGACCCATTCCGACAGCCGAGCCGGAGCCGCGCCGTTCTCCCGGGACGCTGCAATGCGCGGCTCTCCCAGCTACGAACGCGCAAGCTGTTATAAAGAGGCACCATTACAGCGAGAGGCAGGAGAGGGAGTCAGGTGCCCTCGGCGCCCCGAGCCGGGCTCCTCCAGCCGCGGGCGGAGGCACGCCGCGCTCCTTCCCTCCGCTCGGCTGTCGCGGCAGGCCCGCGCACGACGCGCTCCCGGCGCCCCGAGCCCTACCTGGCCGGCGCAGCAGGGCGCGGACATGCCGGCGGCGCGTCTGACTGCCTCGCTCGCTCGCTCGCTCACAACAGCGCGGTGCGAGGCGGTCGCCCCATGCGGGTGCGGGCTGGGCCGTGCCGCGCAGGGTACCGCCAGGGACGGGCGGAGCCGCACCGCCTCTGCCCGCAGCCCTCGGCCCGGCCCCGCCGCGCGGCTTCCGCTGTCGTCAGGGAGCGAGGCGCCCTCGGACGGCGCCGGGCCGCGGGCTCTCGGGGGCGCGTCGCGTCGTTCCTCGGCGGGAGCGAGGCCTGCTCACGGCCGCTCCGCCTTGCCCGCCCGCCCGGGTGTTCCGCGGCTCCCCAGGGCGGGGCCGCTCCGTCAGCGCCGCTCGGCCCGGAGGCAGCGCGGCCCCGCGCCCTGCTCACCCCAGCGGGCCGAGGCGGCGTGAGGGCGCAGGCAGCCCGCGCGGCAGGTGCGGGGCCGGCGTGCTGACAGCGCGCATTCAGCCCTCGTGAGGCGGATGACAAAACCATGATCCGCCGGAGCGCTCCAGTGCGTGTGTCAGGAGCGGCGGAGATCGTCCTTAGGTGACAGGGTCTCCGGCCAAGAAATTCTAATTCGCGAGTGCAACGCCGGGCGTCCTGCCGACAGGAGAGCACCCACGGAAACAGCATCGCAGCTTTTGTACCTGTCTCCCCCACACTTACCCCCTCCCCTGTTTCTCCATTGGCGGGGCACTGCAGGTTCACAGTCTTACCGAAGGTTTACATTTGTTAATTACGTTCTCACACTTGTTAATTCGTATTCTATCTTGCCTCCAGCCGGTCGCCATCCCGCTGTTTCCAAGAGGTCTAATCACTCCTACTGACATGGTGATCCTCTCCGAGGTCGCTTCCATTCCGCCCAAAGGGCGCTTCCTTGGTTAAACAAGGAGCACCGGGGGGGGGATGCCAGGTCTTCCCGATGCTTCTTCAGGCTAGCATGTTCCAACTTGCCTTTACTTCCTTGGGCACGTCATGACTTGTTCTCTCTTTAGAGCAGTCTCTCTTGCAATGCGTGTGAGCATGATACAAAATATTACCTACATATATTCATGCTGGCTAAACATAAAGTGTTGCTAGCTATACGGGTATATTGCTAACTATTTAACTTCTTACATTCTCTATCGCTCAGTTATCACAGTTTCTATACCTTGTCTCCCATGCGTTTCCCCTCCCCGCTTCCCCTTTGGTTGGGTATTCCAGGTTACAATTTTACCCGAGCTTTGAGTTCGTTAATTACATTCTGACACTTGTTAATTCCTGTGCTATCTTGTGCCAGTCGGTCGCCATCCTGCTGTTTCTGTTTCCAAGTTGTCTCGGCACTCTTATCGTACTGATATGTTGATTCCCTCCAAAGCTTCTTCCATTCTGTCCCAGGGACACTTTGTTAAACAAAGAGCCCCGGGGTTGGGGGGAGAGGCGAGGGATTCCAGTGCTTCCTGATAGCTCTTCAGGCGCATCCTTAGGTATGTCACGACTTACAATGTGAACAACAAAACATTACATACATATATGTATATATGTATAAATATGTTGTTTGTTTATACAGGTATATTGTTAATGATTTTAACTTCTCCTCTTTGGATCCTTTATTACTCAGGTCTTTTTTGTCCAGCACCAAAAATCAGTAGTTTCATTTCAGACAGCTGGACAGACAGGAGCTGCAGTCTTTGTACCTACAACTTTTACCTCATTTTGAATAACTATAAATTGCTTCACTTAAATACGGAGACTTTGAAATAAAATATTCTAATCTTGTTCTACATGCAGAAACAGCATTTGATTCCCACAGTTATTAAAGGCATAATCTCACTGTTCAGGAGCAGGATGTGTAACTCTAACTCAAGGTGCAGAGGTGTTCCAGATGGCTGGATAGACAAGAGCTACAGTCTTTGTACCTTTAAATTACTCCATCTACCTAATCTCTGTGACTAAAAATTATTTCACCTGTTCTGCTGGGCATGCAAAGACTATCAGAGACCCCTGATGGTGTAAAAAGACCCCCCCAAAAAGAACTATCAGTAAAATATTTATCTTCTTAGTGCTAACGCAGAAGTGATGTTCCATTCCTATGCTCCGCGAGCAGATGCAAAGTCCTGCTGAGGCTCCAGAGGAGGTGCTGTAGGCTGAGTTGTTCCTGGATCTTTTGCTTTACAGTTCTGTGCTTTCTTGGTAGGTTTATCCAGCTCTCCCTGTTTACATATCCTCCATAACTCATGTGTTGGAAAACCATCTGTCTTATCATGAGACATCTGTTAATAAAGCTGCATATGTGTATATATATATATATGTATATGTATACATATACGTGTGTGTATGTATATATGTATATGTTTGTATATATAAAAGAAATCCCGTTTTCACTGCTTTTAGGATTGTCTCGAGTGCCTTGGTTTCCTGCACTTCCCCAGGAACCCTATTCTTCAAGGTCATCTAGATGCTGTGCTTTTTCATTTATCTTGTCGAGGAGATTTCCTGTCTCGTTCATCTGGTGTGTCATAATCACATTTTTATATGCTGGTGCAGCAGTTTTAATTAAGACTGTTTCTCATACAAACAGAGCATTCCACATCATAGAATCAGCATCTCCAATAGAAATGGCCAATTTCGCCCCTTCTTTCTTCATATGTTGTATGCAGTCTCACCAGTATACCACTGACATTCAGATCCTGGCCAGTCATATTCTATAGGTTATTTAGTATTACATCCTTGAGCTGCTAAGAGTAATGAATTAGTGTCATAAACACTATTTCAAAATGCATCTTGCACAAAGTAGTCTAAACTCTCGATTGAAAACTTTTTAAAATCCCTGGTCCATGATCCTGATCATAGAATGGTGAAGGGAGGATCATAGAAGGGGTCTGATGCTCCCTTATCATACCAACACAATACCCAGGAAAGCAGAGGCTCCCCTGATCTTTGTTTAAGCTCCTCAGTTATAACATTTCCTTTAATCTGAACGTAATCCTCTATCACATCCTACCTTACCCGTTGTCCATTAGCATCTAATTCCATTCTTTTTCCTCATTCAGGTTTAACACCTCAGAGTTCATCTAGGAGCCCAGCCTCATTAGAATCCATAGAAGCCCAAATATCTCTGTTCCATCTGTTGGTATCTCATTGCATGCCTGCTTCTGCTACCACTAAATGCACGTTCCTATGATTCACTCATCCTCTTATATCTGTACTACACAACACAAACTGCAGTCTTTTCAGCTAGTCTGGTAAGCATCCAACTTATTGACAAAGCAACTGCATTTTGACACTGTAACGTTACAGTTTGATTCCACAGATCACACAGCTTTTGACAACTGCTCTATCTGTTGGTGCTGTTTCCTGTGTGTTGTGTGCTCCCATCTTCCCAAACACACAATTTCTTTTTTTTTAGACAAGCAGTTTTTGCACACATTTCAGTGTATCCAACGACTCAGCTCCTTTCAACTGACTGCTCACACCTCCAACCTTAGCCAACGTAAGAGCCAGTGAACTATGGGGAAGGTCTTCCCACCTAGGAATGGATGGAACTGAAATTTTTCAGTATTTTTTTCTGATCCTGCCTGTGATGTTAATTTATGTTTTGCCAATGGACAGGGTTGGCATAAAGGACAAGAACACCAGGTTAAAGAAGTGAGTTTATCTTACATTTAAAGCAATAAAATTATAATTGAAATGATACAGCAAGAATAAAACAAAATGAGGTAATGCACGTAATTGTTACTACATAAGATTAACTACAGAGACTAAGAAAGATACACCACTGATTGCCCTTATACTTTACCATCCTCCAGATCCATAATCACTGGAGAGCCTTGGTTACAGCAAGGATTTGGCAGTTTTGAGGTCCTAAGTAGTTTGTCCACTCGTGGTTGAGGTCTCCAAGGGGTCCAACTTTTATATAGATGAATAAACAAGTTTACGGAACTTCAAATACAGAAACATCTTGTTTCATCCTTCTGGATTCTACCCAAAGACTGGGCAGGTCTCTAGGAGGAAGTGGGGGAGCTTCCCTATCTATTTAGGCCGTAACCACATGTTTCTCAACGAGGTCAGATGTCTGTTTTCGAGGTCAGATGTCTGTTTTCGAGCTCTTGCAACATGCCCCTAAATAAAGATCCATTAACTGTTACTGTTAAGCAAAAAGTGTTACAATGGGTCCTTATGAACTGCCATCAAATTTATATGATCATGTTAAAATAGCAAAATAGGTAAGTACTGCATTGTATGTGTGGTACAGTGTGTGGTTGTGAGGTTCATCTAGAGGGCAACTGTTTCAGAGCCTGTTATTCAGGCTTTAGTGTCTCAGGCCTTTCAGCATCTAAAGGGGGGCTATAAAAAAGAAGGGAACAGAATTTAGCTGGGTCTGTTGCAATAGGATAAGGGGAGACATCCAAGACCAGGCTGGGCAAAGCTCTGAGCAACCTGATCATGCTGTAGGTGACCCTGTTCATAGCAGGGGAATTGGACTAGATGACTCAAACAATTCTATGAGTGTATGATCTTCTCAGGCACAGCGGTGAGGGTGACCACTTGGTAGTTCCCAGTGTACTCCTTCATACCCTTTAAAAATAGAAGTGATCTTTCCATCTTTTCCAGTCATGAGGGTCTTCAGCTGACAGCCATGACTTTTCAAACATGATGAAGAGTGGACTGGCAACACGAGCCACTTCCTTCAGTACCCTGGGATGCATGTTATTAGGCCCTGTAGATTTATGTATATTTAGGTTCATCAGGTGTTCTCAAACCTAATCTTCACTTACAGAGGGAACTGATTTGCTCCCTCAGTCCCTCCTTTGAGGTTCAGGGTCTTGAGAGATGTAAGGAGACTGTCAGTAAAAACAGAATCAAAAAGGTTTTAGAATATCCCAGCTTTCTGTGTGTCTGTTGTCACCAGTTCGCTCCTTTGGCTTCTTTTCTGACCAACCTATCTGTGAAATCCCTTCTTATTATTCTTTGCATCCCTTGCCAAGTTCATTTGCATCTGTGCCTTATCTTTTCTGATCCCATCTTTGACCACCCATTCCTGCCTCTGCTGCCTGTATTTCTCCTTCTTATACCTCAGTTTGAACAGCAGGTCTTTGTTCAGCCACGCTGGCCTCCTTCCTCCCCTGCTGGATTTCCTACACATGAGGATGGAGAGCTCTTGCACTCTATGAAAAATGTTCTTAAAGAGCTGCCAGCTCTTTAAGTGAAATTTTTTATCCCTAGTGACAATTTCCAGGGGATCTCATCCTAATTCTTTGAAGAACTGGAAACATGCACCTGTAAAATTCGAGGTCCTGACTTTACCAGGACATGGCCAGCCCCATATCCCTGCAGGTCATGTACTCCACACTGGGGCATGATCACCGTAGCCCAGATTGTTTCCAATTATAACCTCTCTAATTATTCCATCTGCTGGTGAGCACCACATCCAGGAAAGCTTTTCCTCTAGATTTCTCAGCTTTTTTGTATGATTTCAAGCCATCTTTGCTACTGTAAACAAAGTCAGCAACAGTAGCAATAAGGTTCCCTGTAGAAAGACCCCCTGACTTCATCAGCTTTATCTTCAGTGTGTGCTGTAATATTTAAGACAACTATTTAGAATCTTATTTCTAGTCTTAAAATACCCTAATCTTAGGAACTCTGTGACTACAGGCTATTACACTATGTATATATGTAGACAACATCAAAAAAGGAAACAGGTTATAAGATGAATCAATGTTAAATTTGGTGTTCTGCTGGAAACCAAAGAGCTCAGAATTACTCTAGGAGTACAGTTTATTAAAGGCATACAGGTGGTGCTCTGCCATCTGTGCATATTGAAGATAGAGCTGTGGTACTTACCACAGTCATGAGATTATTTCTGTCAATCAGATTGTTATTTAATTGCAAACAAAACCAGCACACAGGGATCCTGGGGGATCCCACCACAGTTCAGTCACCGTTGCAGCTGAGACTCTTTAATAGGAAGAGCATCAGCCACAACCTCAAGGGAGGTCTCCTCACGTCAGGGCTGGTGGTAAGAGTCTAAACACAGGTCCTCTATTTACTGCTCCTCTCCACAAAGTCAGCGCTGAAGAGAAAGAATCAAGAATTGAACAGCAGGCAGGAAAACGGTGTGGCCAGCAGACACATGATAGTAAACAACTGGTGCTTTTAACTTTGAAACACAGTCAGGTTTTTGAATCGTGTGGTTTAGACAAGCATCACAGAATGTGAACTATATTCCTCCTCTATTTCTGTTCCAGACTTCTTGTACAGTTACAAGAAGCTGACTGGGCAGGGTTGGCTTAATTTCCACTCATGCAAAATTAACTCAAAACTTGAAAGAGGTTTTATAATGAAACTGTCGTGCAAGGGGAGACTGGGAAATGGTGAAGCATGGGTATGATGGGAGAGTACAAGCATTAGGAGTTTGGTGATGGAGAGAAAAACCTCTCCCCACATCATGCAGCCTGTTGCTGTTTTGAGTCACCCTTTCTTCTCAACTAGCATGAAGGCCCAGCTGTATCCCACTCTGAACATGACAAGAGGGAGCCAGATAAGAGGGAAGAGAGACAAAGAACAGTTTGTGTTAATGACAGGCTTCAAACTTACATCATTGGAGACTTCTTGCAGCATCCTAGGGACACACACTGCAATTTAGCAGCTTACATCTGCTGTCTAACCCAAACTGTTAGCTCATCATACTGCCCCTCCTCGGTGCTCTCAGAAAAACCTCATGCTTTGTGATAGCAGCAAGCATTCCCTGGGTGGGGAACACCATTAACTCAAGCTCCATGCATGTCTCTTCATGCCAGCACTGTTATCCTTATGTCAGTGATCTGACATAAATAAACCCAGCCTCCGCACTGAAGAAAACAGTGGAGCTCTGTAATGGACTTGCCAATTAGTTGGTCAGAGCCTTGGGATGTACTCCGTGGCTTTTATAATGAAACATCTGCCACGAGAAAGGCTTGGACTTTCCTGCTGTGTTGATGGCAAGCATTAAGCAGGTTAACAGCCGAGGGACAACCAGATGTTACTGTACGTAAAGAACTGTTGCTCTGAAACTAACCTGCATTTAGAATACAGTCTGCCCATCACATGTCGATTCTGAAATCAGATAACATTACTGTGTTCCCCATATCTGATTAACTGGCCAGAAATCTTCAGCCGGTAATTCCAACCTCAAATCATTCCTGTTGGCAGGATAAAGAGCATGTCTTTGAAGAAATGCTAAATCTGATTTATGATTTTCAAGTGATGGGAAATTCTCAGCTTCAGCAGAGAAAGACAAGGTGCTTTGGCCTTTTTTTGTGTAAGGGATTTTAAAAAACATGAAATTTGATGAGTCAGGACAGGACATACATGTAACAGCAGCAAAGATTATACTGCCTGAACCTGTCACACTGCAAGGTGAAAGGCAAATGAAGGCACAACATGGTCAACTTGAGGAATACTGAGGAATAGACTTCAGTCTCTGGTCTCAGTTTGGATGCTGGGGAGCAAGGAAAGAAGGAAAGTGCTTGGTTAGCCGTCGTAAAGTTTTTGCCAGCAAAAAAGCTAGTAAGAAGCCAGTTGTTCTCTGAGAGCAAACCAGTTTCCACTCTCAGTAAATATACAAACAGCATAGTAGAACATGAAGCCTCAGAAACATCTGCTTTTGAGCCATCCACCTTCAAGTAGCCTACGAAACTGCCTGCAAGTTTTCTAACACTGTTTCACACACACTAGTGCCCTTCTGTGGCCCATCAGCTTTGTTCAAGCTGCCAAGAAAGGCATTACCCTTGGATCCCGAGTGCAGCTTCACTTGCAGATATTGCAGTTTAACGTGCATCTGTTTTACTTACTCCCAACTCATTTCTGCATGTATTATTGTAGTAGAAACCAGGATTCTTCCCATCCCCCTTCACTGTGAGAAGAATGCAATATTACCAGTTCTATAGAGAACTCAAAAGCTGTTTGGTGGTGAAGCAAAAAGCTTTTTGGCACAGCACGGAGAAATCATAACTGAGCAGGAACACACAAGGACTCTCTGATTCTTGAGGATTCACACAGTATGAACCATCTCAGTGTATTTTAATGTAAGAAAATTACAAATTGTGCCATTTTGTTCACACTTCCTGAAATGAAGCTGCAACTGGAAATGGTGCTTTTTCTGTAGTGAAATTCCATGACTTTTTAGTAATTAAAAATAATCTGGTCTGTGCCAACTGGCAAAGAGAAGGAGAAAGGCTGCATGCAATAAGTTCACTGTTTGGCCATGATTCAGGTGAAATGAAATACATAAAAACTTTCCAAATATAAATGCAACCAGAAAGAAAACAAAACCAAAATCTATTACATGTGGTGGTGACACATACAGTTTGTTCATTTTTATAGTGTAAATCCATGCCTCGTATGCCTATTAACTTACAAACAATTTTAGATTGCCTTTTAGGTAAAAGCGTGTTTTGCTTTAGCCTAGAAATGAGACAGCAATCAAAAATCTGTTTATGGGAAGGAGGGGAAATGTGTGTGCACAAATGCACGTGCACACGTTCTGGAAATGACCACTCAGATCCAAAGGGGACCTTTTACACAGTTGATGACAGAACCACTGCAATGTTTCCTAAAATAGTTTCCTGTGGAAAACATATTCCAGTCAAAGGGAGCACCATGCAAAGGTACCAACAGACAGCAAAAACCATCTATGTACAACCTTTGAGTTATACCTTCGTGCTACTGCAAGACCATCTCTATCTCACAGTCCGGATTACTGCAGGACACAATACACATACTCCTAATTTTTTCCTAAGTGTGCACCATTATCTCTTTTTACTTGGAGATTGCTGAGCACTTCTTCCCAAAACCAAAAGTAGCCAAGAGCTTCCAGAATGCTTGGAAATGTTCTAGAAGCCATTGCATGTAAGAATCATATCAGGATCAGTTGCCATAGCATAGTTCATTTGTAGACCTGACAAAAAGCAACGGGGAATAGCCCATTTGAACACAAAGGTTAGCAGTCACAGCATCTTATTTGTTTTAATGCTTGGCTAAGTGCAAGAAGCCCAAGAGAAAGGTATGGCCTATTGCACTATTTCCCAAGGGCACCAAGTTCTTTGCTGATCTTATTTACAGCTCTGGGAGGAAAGGAAAATGCAAAAGGGAAAAATCAAGAAGGAAAAAAAAAAGCAAGAAGGGAAAAAGCATTACAATAATGGCTCTAAGGGGTTTGCTGGCACTAGAAAAATACCTTAATTTTCTTCTGTCTTCTGATGTATGAGCTTATAGAAACAGCTTTCAAGATGCTGTGAACCTTTGTAGGGGCTAGAGCCATTTTCCAGAAGCAAATTCAGGAAAACCATAAGAGTCATAGAATGGCTTGAATTGGAAGGGACCTAAAGGATCATCAAGTTCCAACTGCTCTGCTGCAGGCAGGGCTACCGGCTGCCAGGTCAAGTACTAGATCAGATTGCTCAGGGCCCCATCAAACGTAGCCCTGAACACCTCCAGGGTCAGGGCACCCACAGTCCCTCTGGGCAGCCTGTTCCAGCATCTCACCACACTCTTGGTAAAGAACTTCCACCTGACATTTAATATAAATCTCCCCTCCTGTCATGGTTTTGTGATCATCAGTATTCCACATCATCACATCATGTAGTGTACTAGGGACTAAAGTGTTAATGCCCCAGGTCCACACAGCAAAGAGAAGAAACTACATTCCCCAGAAGACTGCTCGCTGTGCTGATATCATCCACGCACAGGGGGAACACATAAAAGGTGGTGCTGGGTCATCTGACTCTCTCTTGCTTCCCTTCGGCTTTGCTCTTCGCTGCCCTTCTGCTTCGCTGCTGCTTGTCCTGACTGCGCAATTACTGTAAGGCCTATAGCTTCCAGATACTCTCTCATTATACCTGATTATTGGCTTCAACTCTAATTATTTTGCATTCCGATACTATATTTAGTAAAATTAGTTTGTTTCTACTCAGATCATTGCCGTTATTTTTTTCCTAATTATTTTGGGGTCCCCTGTTTCCCTTCTCTGGAGGCGTGGGTTTTGTGAAATCCCTTGGCCCCACTAGTCACGGAATCGGGCCGAACCAATCTGTAAACCAGTAACACCTCCCTAAGTTTAAAACCATCCCCCCTCATCCTATCACTATCTGCTTGTGCAAGAAGTTGATTTCCCTTATGTTTATAAACTTCCTCTAAATATTGATAGGCCACAGTGAGGTGTCCCCACAGGCTTCTCTTTTTTAGGCTGAACAAGCCCAGTTCCTTCTACCTATCTCCACAAGAGAAGTGCTCCAGTCCTTGGACCACCCTCTTGACTCACCTCTGGTCCCTCTCCAAAAGCCTGACATCTTTCATATTCTGGGGGCCCAGATTTGGATGCAGCACTCTAGATGGGGCCTCATGAGGACAGAATAGAGGGACAACACCTCCTGTTCCCTGCTGGCCAGGGAACCCAGGGTATCATTGGCCTTTCAGGTGGCAAGCACACACTGCTGGCTCGTGTTAAGATTTTCGTTAATTAGAACCCCTAAGTCCTTCTCAGCAGGGCTACTCTCATATATGGGATTACCTTGACTGAAGTACAAAACCCTGCACTCTGCTTAGTTGAACCTCATTAGGTTCACAAGGGCCCAGCTTTCAAGTTTATCAAGGCCCCTCTGGATGGCATCCCTTCCTTCTGCTGTATCAACTGCACTGCTCAGCTTGATGTCATCAGCAAACTTGCTAAGGGTGAACTCAAACCCATCATCTGTGTCACTGATAAAGACGTTAATGAGTAGTTGACCCAAGACAGACCCTGGGGTCACTGCTCATGACAGGCCACCAACTGGACATAGAGCTACTGACCACAACCTTATGGCTGTGAACTTGCAACCATTTCTCTATTATTGTCTACTAAACCTTTCTGCACCAGTAAATTTTGAGACCAAACTACATGATGGTGCCATTACTTTGCTTTGCACTGAACTCTACAGCTACGCATTCCTTGAGGTTACCCACCCACCAGTCTGGCCTAAACTGTAGATCTTGCAAAAACAAAGTACTTAGTTCATGTTCTACTGTCAAAGGCAGGTCAGTGTAACTATTAATGTGACACAAATCTCATGCAGAACACAATAAACCCCATTCCATTAAACTTATTCATTAAGAGCAAAATGCTGCCTTCTCCTTCTTCTTACCTTACAAGCCATTCTTTTCTTACCATAGTAATGGATGCTGTTAGTATTTAAGTTTCTGGGCATAATTTGAACTCGTGCCACTAGAGGAAATAGTTACAACATTGCCAGCTTCTGTGAAGGCAACACAGCAAGATTCTCAGAAAGTTCTCATGCAGGATCTGCCTGATTGTCTGTAGATTTGATTAGTGGAAGGAAGAGACAGAACCCCCCAAGTAATCATTTGAGAGTACAGAATTGTCTTAAAAAAAACAAAAAAAAAGATAATAGTTTTCTGAATAAGTTGCCCACAAACGGGCAATTGAAAAATGGGGTGAATTGAACACAGACAACAGGACGACATTTCAGTAGCATCAGAATGGAGATTTTATTCCAGTTCTACATGGAGAGTTTGAAAAGCAGGTGGATATTGGCATTGTAAGATGAACAATGTTTGGCCATCTTGGATTTGTTAGACAAATGCAAGCCTCAGCTTTCAAGAAGCAAGAGCTAGCAAGAACAGAGCTGCTTCTGGAACCATCCTGCTGGTGGTGATGGGTTATAGGAAGAATAGATCTAATTCGCAGCAGGCTTTGTGAAGAATCAACAGGAGGGTCTCCTACTGTACTTTGTGCTCAAAAGGACTACAGCCATGCATGTATCTTCTCTAGTCTTTTACACTACTGGATACCAACAAAGCACGCATCACTAAACCTGTGAATGCTGTTCAACTTAGCCATCCAAGACATTTCCCTATCTCAATCTGACAAGCTAAATCCAGACTTATTCCTGTTTTATTCCTTGATTTTATTACAGCCATATGGAAAACATACCTTACTTACCTCAGACAAAGTTCATGTAATTGAGAGGGAACAGAGGGATTCAAAGAAAAGCGACTCAAATTATAGGGTTGGTTTTTGTTGTGTTGTTTTGTTTTTTTTTTGTGGTAATTCCTCCCTTTCCTCAGGGCAGCAAATGTTAAGAAGCCGCTGGTAAAGCTTGCTACTATTGTAGAGATCTATAAAGGCATCTTTATATTAGAGCACACACAGCATAAGTGACCATGCACCACCAGAAGCAGCCAGGCAGAAGCTAAGAAGACAGCAAAATCAAGAGAACAGGAACAGTCACAGAATCCAAGAACAAACCCAGGTAGAAGAAAGAACTAGCAAAGCTCCCTGGAGTGCTGGCAGAACCAAGGCCACAGGATGGGTAAAAGCATAGGGCAAATGCAAAGTAAAAGTGCTAGAATTCCTACTGGCTCTAAGCTTGTTTGTCAAAACAGAGTGGAATGAGTTTTGCTGCTTTTACTGAGGCAATATAGTGGAAGAAAGAAACAGTTTTGATTAAGTTATACGAGGAATATCAATACAATGCATAGGAGTTACTCAAATCCCAGTATCGGTAAATATCAAGGTAAAAACTATCAAGTTTGCAAAGAAAACTACTAAAATTCAGGAGGAAACAGTAGTGGTTCACAACTAAAAGAAAACCAAACCAAACAACCAACCAAACAAGCAAACAGACAGAAAATAGGAAAATGGTCTCAATCCAAGAGAGGAAGCATTTAGATTATATTCCAGTTTGCACAAGTGTACAAGATAGACATTTGTATAAGTGAGCACACTGCAAGCTCAAAATAAATCATACTTAATTGTTGCCATTCTGAACAGAAGCCAAGCAGGTTGCAACAGCTAAATACTCAATGAGCTGGCATGATAAAATATAGTTAAAGCTGAAGTGTGATTTGCATGATTGAAAGCCTGCAAAGCAAGCTTGTCACAAACAGTATTCAGATGACTAATTGCATATTAAGCTATAGCTACCAGATGACCTAAATATTCCTTCCAGAATTCTGACTGAAGTCACAAAAGCTAAGTGAAACTATTCCAAAGCCTGGAATAAAAGAATAACTAACAAAAACCCTTGTGCTGATGGTTTATCTTATTGTGGTGTACATACACTCTATATCTATCTATCTATCTATCTATCTATCTATCTATCTATCTATCTATCTATCTATCTATCTATCTATCTATCTATCTATCTATCTATCATCTATCAAAAGCAAGGCAGTTTTTGTTCATGACACAGAAGGCTTCATACTGGAGCAGGCTGCCCAGAGCAGCTGACAAGTCCCAAGGAAAAGGGACAGATTTCCCTTTTCATTTATCAGAGGGAGTACACTCTTCTTTGACTGTCCCATGACCAATGTAAGTAAATAAACCCTTCCTGTTTTTTACATCTCTTGCCAAGCTTAATCCCATCCACACCTTGGCTTTCCTGATCCCATCCCTGCACATCCTGACAACATCCCTAGATTCCTTCCAGGTCACCCACCCCATTTCTACTGTCTCTGCAGGTCCTTGTTCAGCCATGCTGGTTTCCTGCCTCCTCTGCCTGATTTCTTATGCTGGCGGATGGAGATCTCTTGTGCTCTCAGGAAGATGTTCCTAAGAGTGCTGCCAGCTCTGTTCCTTTCCTTTGCCCCTAAAGACAGTTTCCCAGGAGGTCACTTCCAACAACTGACATTTGAAGATGCTCGCAGAGTGTATATGGGTGTCTGTACTGATTGGAAAAGGGAAAGAGTAACCCCATTTTCAATAGGTAAAAAAAAGATCAAGGTAAGTACTGCCCAGGCATTTTCACTTCTGTGCTGGCAAGATCTTTGGAGCAGATCCTCCTGAGGGCCCTGCTAAGGCACTTGGAAAATAAAGATAAGGCGATCAGTAGTAACCAACATGACTTCACCACGGGCAAATCATGCCTGACAAACCTGCTGGCCTTTTATGATGGAGTTACACTGTCAGTGGGTAAAGGAAGAGCAACTGATGTCATTTACCTGGACTTGTGCAAAGAGTCTGACACTGTCCTGCATGACATCCTGCTTGCCAAACTGGAGGAAAATGGATTTGATGGACGGAGCACTTGTTGGGCAAGGAATTGGCTGGATGGTCATGAACACAGAGCTGTGATCAACAGTTCAGTGTCCAAGTGAAGACCAGTGATGAGGGATTAGTGCTGGGCACACTGTCGGCTCATGTTCAGCCATGCATCAATCAGTACCCCCAGGTCCATTTCCTCCACACAGTCCTCCAGCCACTCCGCCCCAAGCCTGTAGCATCCACCGGGGTTGTTGTAGCCAAAGTGCAGGACCCGGCATTTGGTCTTGTTGAACCTCATTCCATTGGCTTCAGCCCAGCTCCCCAACCTGTCCAGATCCCTCTGCAGGGCCTCGCTACCCCCAGGCAGATCCACACTCCCAGCCAATTTGGTGTCATCTGCGAACTTACTGAGGGTGCACTCAATGCCCTCATCCAGGTCATCAATAAAATAATGAAGAGGACAGGCCCCAGCACTGACCCCTGGGGAACACCACTCGTGACTGGTCGCCAGCTGGATTTAGCTCCATTCACCACCACTCCCTGGGCCCAGCCCTCCAGCCAGTTCCTCACCCAGCCAAGAGTGTACCTGTCCAAGTCACAGGCTGCCAGCTTCTGCAGAAGAATACTGGGGGACTGCAATGTGTGTTTGCAGCCCAGAAGGCCAACTGTACCCTGGGCTGCATCAAGAGAAGTGTGACCAGCAGGTTGAGAGAGGCGATTCTATCTCTCTGCTCATGTGAGATCACACCTGGAGTACTGCGTCCAGTTCTGGAGCTGCCATGACAAGAAGGACATGGAGTTGTCGGAACAGATCCCAGGAACGGCCACAAAGATGATTAGAGGGCTGGAGCACCTCCCCTCTGAAAACAGGCTGAGAGAGCTGGGGCTTTTCAGTATGGAGATGAGAAGGCTCCAAGGAGAACTTATAGCAACCTTCCAGTACCTGAAAGGGGCCTACAGGAAAGCCAGGGAGGTGTAGGGGATGGAGAGGTCAGTTTGACCTCTTTGAATGCCAATTTGCTGATAATGAGCCTCTGGGAAAAAGAAAGAGGGAATAAAAGGGATGTTTTGCAGCTAAGTGTAAGATAAACTTGCTGCTATTACGAAGATTTGTTACAAAACTTGCTTGCTTTCTAGTCAACAGATTGTTAGTGGAAATGTACCGAATATGTGTGTTAGAATATAAATAGCTTGCTTGGGAAAATAAAGTGGAATCTTTTGCATGAGAACCCTGTGTCATGTTGCTAGCCTGCAACAAGGAGGGACATTTTATGAGGGCATGTAGCAACAGAATGAGGAGAAATGGTTTTAATCTGGAAGAGGGTAGTTTTAGACTGGATATTAGGGAGAAATTCTTACTGTGAGGGTGATGAGACACTGGAACAGGTTGCCCAGTGAGGTTGTGGGTGCCCCCAAGGCCAGGCTGGATGGGGCTGTCAGCAGCCTGGTCTAGAAGGAGGTGCCTTTACCTACAGCAGGGGATTGGAACTAGGTGATCTTAAAGGTCCCTTCCAACCCAAACCATTCTGTGACTCTATGATACTGTGATTGAACAGTGCATGTGTGCACGGTGAGGAGGTGGGTGGTGACTTTCAGCAGTGGTGACAGTGATGTGAAGGACAAGGCACATTCCAGACAGCCACGCACAGCCGCCACACCACAAAATATTGAGTGTCTCCATCAGCTCATCCGCTCAAATTGGTGGGTTAAGACCAGGGAACTGTGTACAGATCTGAAAATCAGCTTCAGTGTGTTGGAAACAGTGGTGGCAACACTGGAATACTGTGAAGTTTGTGCCAGGCAGGTCTCACGAATGCTCACATGGGTACAGAAAAAACAGAAATAAAGTTTTTCAGATCATACTGAACCAATACGAGGCTGAAGGTGAATGTTTTCTGGTGATTGTATCACCACCAGAGATGTGTTGTCACCACTATGAGCTGGGAGTCAAAACAGCAGCTTGTAGAGAGGCAACACTTGAATTCCCCACCATAGACAACATTGAAGATGCAGCCCTTGGCAGGTAATGTGATGTGTAGTATCTTCTGGGATAGGAATGGGGATGATCCCTCTGGATTTTCTGGAGCCCAAACCATCAACTCTAATTGCTACATTGAGACACTGACTAACTTGAAGGCTCAAACTTCCAGTCATACCAGGGAGGAAGATAACCTTTCTCTTGTATCACGGTAACAACAGGCCCCATACCAGTTTGACAACCATGTAGAAAACTGCCAGTCTTGGTTAGACTCTCCTACCCCACCTGCTGTACAGTTTGGATTTGGCACCTTCTGACTCCCATCTGTTTGAAACGATGGAAGATGAACTGCATGGGCAACATTTTCTAGCAATGACACATCATAACAGCTGCAAAACAGTAGGCTGCCTCTGCGGGTGCAGATTTCTACAATAGCATGCAGATTCCTCTTCATTGCTGGTGAAAATGCACAGTGGTGGTAACTATGATGAAAAACAGTGTTCTGTAGCTGTAAATTTGATCTTTCAAATGGTGTTAATGTGCTCTTTACATGTATATATATATACACATTTTTATATATGGTTTCCACAGAAACTACAGCAGTGTAGCATAGTGTGCAGTGAGTAGTCTTCCACAGGAGACATCACTTTCATGGCAACCTACATGTGTTAGAAGATAGAATGCTAAAAGCAGATCATAGGTGGGAAAACAACAGCGCCTCACCAGGCATCCCTGAGATCCACTGCACAGTGGTGAGCATGCAATTAAGCTGCATTATGGCACCTATGGGCTTGTTTCTTTCCACTGGAAAAGTCTGGTTGCCCACCAAACACTTTGGAACAGAGCTAAACTCAGTCTCTGCACTGCAAAAAACGTTCAACAGCCACACATTGTCAGGAGGCCTGGTATAGTTTCCCAAACTGGGTCTCCCTCTATTTCTAATTGCAATCTTGAGGCTGTGAAGAAAACACTATTTATATGCACCCAGGCAATTTGTCCTGGAAGGCTGGAATGTGTGGGGGAAAAAACCCAAACACCAACTTCACGGTCATTCTAAGCATCATACTGTTTTCAGTACTGTGGGTGTATCCTTTGAAATTCTTAAGGCACGTTGTCTGAGAGAGCACATGCAAACTAAGTTGTTACACTGGTATATGTACCGAAACAAAAAGCTTTCTGTCTTAGTGTGATAGTTTTTTCCAGCACACGTTATGAGGGCAGTCAGTCATGTACATTTAAGCTCCAGGTGAGGAGGCTGAGTTTGCTACCTTCCTCCCAAGGGTGAGTGTCAGTAAAGGACAGCATGCGACTCAACATAAATGGAACACCAAGGGTCTGCAAAATTGGCACGCAGATGGTTTAGACTTCTACCTCAAAACAATGAGACAGCAAACCAGAGAGAGGAACCATCTTGGTATTTTGATGCTGCATTTTATTAAAGAAATATTAAAACTTCTGTTCTATTAATAAAAATATTACAATAGCATTTAACATATTAATATATTCTAGGAATAACCTTCGAGTGACTATTACAGCGTTTCTCAAGGCTGGGACTCAGGTCATTTGAGCTGTCATTTTCATCCACCATCCAGAGCAATCAAAAAATCAATTTTTTTGGTAATCCTGAAAAGTGTAAATCACATTGTTACCACAGTAAAGGTGCTGACAGCCCTCCTCAAGGCTTTTGCACTCGTTTAATACTACTGTTCAGATCCATCTACCCAGAGATAGTTAACGCTGTTTGCTGCAGCAGTTGTACATAACCATTTTCAGTAAACCCACAGGAGAGCGCTAGAATCCAGGCTGAGCTGCATCAATAGGTATATTCCAAATAAGACCCAAATTCCATAGTTATTAATTGCATTTGGGATACACTTGAGTATTTCTCTTTCATGGAAAAGTTAGCCAGTTAAAGCTACATTTGAGCCTAAGAAAAGCATTCTGTTCTCATACAGCCCTGCCCTATCACCTGTACACTCAATGATCTTTCTCGCATGCTGTCATACCCAGCAGAACTGTCTGCAAGAGGTAACAGCCCTTTTAAGTCTATGACTCATTCTTCATGTTTCTGTTAGCATCAACTGCAGAAATGAGGGCAGCAGCACTTCTCTGATACTAACATACCTCTTGCACTCTAATTTATTCATGTACTGCTTATTTATAATCCTCATAGAATAAACCACTGCTGCCTTCTGGAATGGATACCAAGTTTCCTATAGGAGGATCCAACAATTTTTACACGTCCTTTAAGCAAGTGTCCTCTAAAATAAATGAACAACGAATAATTCCCACAAACCTTAAGCAAACACCCAAATTACAGATGCGTCTAACTTTAGATATTAATAGGCTGATTTATATTTTTTCAAGCCAGTGCAGAACAGCACAGGAAACCAGCCATGTACTGCTGATTTTCCCTTGGCAATGTAGACATTTATATTTTTTTAATTTGAAAAGTACAGCTGCTGCACATTTAAGTTTGGTGAGTGCTCCCCAAGCCTACAGTGTCTTTTCCTTGTGAAAAAGCAGCAGTTCACAGGGATGGCCTAAGTACACTCTTGCAGACAGCCTCTGATGATAAAACTTATAAAAGGGTATCCACCGCTTCCCAATTTAGGCTACTCAGTTTCTGGAGTGCTACCTCTACAGGGCTGAGAAAGGTACTGTGCAAGACACAAGCATGGAAAAGCCTAAGAATTTCAAGGAATTACTTTGAAACGACTTTTGCACATTTCCACCCTCAACAGCAATAAGAAGATACTGCGCTTCTAATTGTATTTATAAAAAAGGCTACAGAGCTGTTCTTCCAATATTCGCTTTAACTTCATCTCGACTTTAGTTGATTGTGCCACATAAGGATGTCACATGAAATCCAGGATAGTAGATCTGCAAGCTCTAACACTGGCTCTTCTCTTTTGCTGTGTTGTTTGGGACTGTAAGATCTACCCTTTTGATACATCCCTTTTCTGTCAGCAACAGAACCTAATTCTCCGATATGCTTCAGCAGGCACTTGAAGCAAATGAAACTACTTTTCAGACTTTTGTGAAGATGTTACAGCAATTAATGTTGTGGTTCTGACATGGCTCTGGAAACTGTGCTTATTGACAAATGCAAGATTTCAAACAGCTAAATGGCAAAACTCAAAAACATTTATTCATCTTTCCTGTTCTTTGGCTAATTGGTACATTCTAGGGACATGGACCTCAGAACGCTAATTGCAGACACTCACATGGTGTTGCAAGAGATAAAGAGCTTCAACTAATGACTTTAATTAATTACTCATGGTACTTGACAAGTTTCCACATGGCAGCTGACCCATGGTACTGAGGTCAGCAAAGAGCATGCAAATAGTTAACAGATTAAAGATTCTAATTTCAAAGAAAAAATTAAGCCAACGAACTAATGCATTTTACTTGTAATTTGACAGAGTCTAAAACACAATGGGTCTGAGTGCTTAAACAGTAAGATGAACTTTAATAATTTAGTTGTCCATCTGAGCTCACGAGGAAATGCATTTTCATGGAAGCATCTCCGTTCCAGCAAGATATCACACTCTTGTATTGAAACAGCCTCATCCTGGTAAAAACAAAACTGGTATTAACCTACTATCTAACCATTAACCTAACCTAATTGCTATTATCTAGCAAATTCCTGCTGCCAAGATGACAAACTCCAAGCTTTAGAACTGTTTGTCTCTCTGCTAGAAGGGCTGACCAGTTTATTGTCAGATGTCAGCTGTTGAGCCCACAAAGCTTTTCTGGCTATGAAGGTATGAAGCATGTGCTACTGTTTGAGGAAAACTGGAGGTTTCATACAGAAATGCACGTTAGGGGATAGACTTGCTTCTTAAAAGGATCACTGTAGTGTATGGAGATCCTCCTTACCCAGCATGGTCATAACAGCTTGCTTAGTCCAAGGGAGATAGCAGCAATCTCTCTAAATCTGATTTGCATTCTCTAATCTATCACCTAAAAGAAATACCATATTTCTTTCTTATTTCTCCCCCCCCGTTTTTGGTTTTTTTTTTAATGTTATATGAAGTTGATTAACTCACTAAGAATCTTCTTGTTTGCTTGAGAAACAAGAAGTCTGATAGCCTCTAATTTAGTAGATGATACCACACCTCATTAGATTAACGGTATTAAGACATTTCTTCTAATTAACAGATCACTAAGCATAATAAAAGAGCCTTTCTGGTACCAGTTCTGTTAGATCATAGAATTAACCATCCTCACCACCTTCAAGTGTTTATCCTAACACATAAATCCTAAAGGACTCCAGATGGTCCTGGTGCCCAGGGATATTATCCATTCAGAGAGTTTTTACATTCTGAAATACTCAAAGTACAGTTTTCCCTCTGAGTTCCCATTTTAAAACAGGTGAAACATTAATAAATTACCTTGGTCCATTCCCTCTGCTCGTTTCCTTTTTAAATTCAAAAGTGCATGTTGCTGCTCCTTTACAGCTTCCACAGCACAGTTGGGTCTGGGTAGCAGATTTCCTGGAGTGGGTGCTGGATGATTACTGAAATACTTCTGTTTCAATGCCTTCATAATCACAGCAAAAAAGAAAAAAAAAAAAAAAGAAAAAAAAGAGTAATTAGTGTAAGCATCAGAACTGAAATCAATTTTACTCAAGTAAAATGGAAACTGAAATACAGATCAAGATGATGGCTTAAATCACGAGATGCCCATTTTAAAAGAGAACCAGAAAAGTTTAAATTAAATGGAGACTGAATGAATTAAGGATGAAAACATTTTAAAAGCAGGGAATAAAACATTCTATGTTATGATTTATGTTGCAAGTATGTAACTGAATTTTGAATACTGAATATGACAGTCCGGCTTACACGCTATTTAGTTGTCTACCTTGGCTACACAGTTGGGAATGGGGATTATCAGAGAGCATTATTTCAAAGTTCTCTGTATAAAACGTGGGAGCTATGTTTACAGTATACAGTTTACAGACAGAACTATATGATATTTCATTTCAAACCTGGCTTCTTAGCTTCAGAACACATTTATGTGATATTTAATAGTACATTAATGAACACTAGTGCCCCCGGTGGTGCACGGTGTTAGAACCGCTGCTTGCAACACTGGAGGCCCGGGTTCGAATCCCCCCTGTGGCACAAGTGGATAACTGCCGCTCTGCTACACTAGAGGGCTCGAATCCCGGGTGTTGGACTCGATGATCTCTAAGGTCCCTTCCAACTCGCACGATACCATGATGATACTATGATACTAGGGCACAAACAAGTGTACTATACCTGAGTGGCCGTAATTCTAGAACAAGGATCAAATGTAAATAATCCTTGTAGAAGACTAAGTAAATCATCACCAGCTGCACTGAAGATATGCTGAAGAGGCATTCCAGGGAAAGGCTTAAATGTGATGTAATCTGGAAGACTTGTCATCCCCTACAAAGACAAGAATGGGATATCTATTTTTCAAGATTGAAAGAGCTTAGCTTTTCACAGACAAAGAACTTCACATAGCTGTATCCACAGCAGAAGCTAACCATTCTTCAAGACACCCTGTTAATATCTGGTCACTGAGCGTAGGAATAACAGGTCACAGAAATTACTCTGTTGTAGATGCTATTATGTAATATGTAATTATGCTATTATATTATATGCTATGTAATATGTAATTATACTATTATGTAATATGTAGATTCTAAAAAAAGAATTGACACAGTATCCATTACCAAGTAATCTTTCATACTCTTGCTTGAGTAGTGAGTAGTACAACAGGAAACAAAATTAACAAAGGAAGCATGGAGGAACTTTACAGTGAGCGCAGACAAAGTAAAACTAGCAAATGGCAGAAGAGACGAGATTCACAGAGGAGCCAATGTGCATTTCCTCCTGGCAAGATACCGTCCTCTCAGAGTTTGTTGTCCACCATTAGCATTTTGAGCTACTTTTTGAGATGTATGTTCTATTTGTGGACTACAGGGAAGGAAGGCAAAACCAGTTAAACAAAAGATGAACGGCATTTTTTCTTCCCTTAGATACAAAAAACCCAACCTCTTGTGTTCAAATTTCATCATAAAACCAAACCAGTTACAGACAGTTACCTAAAAGGTTTAAAATACTTACTGACATTTAAATCAACATATTTCAGTAAATAGATTCATTAAATTTATTCAAGCTAAACATAACACTCTGTATGTGTGCAATCAGTTACAACTTTGACAGTAAGGGTTTCAATACTTGAAAAATAAGAGGTTTGGAAATAAATTTGGGAATGCATTATCTCTGTTGTGCTAATGAATTGCCTGTCTTCTTTTCTCACCTCCCAAGAACAAGGAAATACCACTGCAAAAAACCTTTGCACCTTTCCTTTAGAATCTTAGCATAACAGAAATGCGTGGGCTAGTACTGCCTTACAAAAATTTTTTTCACATGGCTATAGATCCATTTGGTGACCATGGAGCTGAGACAACATCCAAGCACCACTCATACAAAGGAGAACTGGCATACAGGAGGAGCAGTTGTACGATATGATAACCCCCGATCCCTCAGGGGTCGGTCTTGGGACTGGTGCTCTTCAACATTTTTATTAATGACGCAGACAATGGAATCTTCAGCAGGTTTGCAGACAACAGCAAGCTGAGTGGTGCAGTCGATACATTGGAGAGAAGGGAAGCCATACAGAGGGACCTGGAAAGGCTGCAGAAGTGGGCCCATGGATACCTAATGAGGTTCAGTAAGGCCAAGTGCAAGGTGCTGCACTTGGGTTGGGACAACCCCAGGTATTTATACAGACTCCTGAAAAAACTCCTTTAGAGCAGCCCCATGGAGAAGGACTTGGGGGTGCTGGTGGACAAGAAGCTGGACATGAGCCAGCAGTGTGAGCCTGCAGCCCAGAAGACCAACTGTGTTCCGGGGTGGCCAGCAGGGAGAGGGAGGTGATTGTCCCCCTCTACTCAGTGCTTGTGAGGCCCCATCTAGAATTCAGTGTCCAGGCCTGAGGCCCACAGTACAGGAAGGAAGTGGAGCTCTTGGAGTGGCTCCAGAGGAGCGTCACTAAGATAATCAGAGAGCTGAGGTACCTCTCCTATGACAGAAAGTTGAGGGAACTGGGATTGTTCAGCCTGGAGAAGAGAAGGCTCCGGGGAGACCTCATTGTGGTCTTCCAGTACTTGAAGTGAACATATAAACAGGAATGGCTGTTTACAAGGGCAGACAGTGATAGAACAAGGGGAAACGGTTTAAATTAAGACAGTGGAGATTTAGGTTAGACATTAGGAAGTTTTTGACCCAGAGGGTGGTGACACACTGGAACAGGTTAGCCAAGGAGGTTTTGGATGCCCCATGCCTGGAGGCATTCAAGGCTAGGCTGGATGTGGCTCTGACAGCCTGATCTGGTGGTTGGGAACCCTGCACATAGAAGGGGGTTGCAACTAGATGGTCCTTTTCAACCCAGGCCATTCTATGATTCTATGACTCCAGAGAGTGATTTCCCAACTCATTAACAAAAGAGGATACTCCAGTCATGCAGTCTGGAACTCTTCAAACTTGTCAGCTCATCTAAAATTCTTGTCAGCCTACCGCTGATGGTCACAGCTTTACAGGCCACTGGGTACTATGATACTATATTTGACCCAATGTTAATGACTGGGTTTACTGTCAACTCAATCTGTATAACTGCACTACTGATTTGCATTTGTTACTGTGGCCTGTTATTCTCAGATAAATTTGGTCTGGTGTCACTGTAACCAAGCTTCCAATTTGCCTCTGTCACCTCTGGTCTCAGAAGTGGAATATGGTACACAGCATTATGACCTGCCCTGGTCCTGTAGCGGTTGTCTTAACTGATTGCATGCAATTGTTTAACAGAGGGAATTGCCTGTTCCTTAGCAGCTTTGATTAGAAAAATTCAGAGTGACAACAACAATCTGTTAACTTTCTTAGAAATACTGTGCATAACTTGAATGCAAAGCCTAATCCGTCTCCCTAGCAAAAAGAATTAGCCAAAAGCCAGAGAATATGAAGCTGTAGTAGAGATCAGACTTTTAATACAGCCTGTGTTAAAAGCATGCATTCTAATATAGAGAAATTAGAGCCACCACATGGTTCTCTGGTGGCAGTATCTGCTGGGAAAATCTGAAGGCTACCAGAAAGGGAACTTGTGAAAAAGTAACACACAGACCTTTATATGTTGACCTTGATATGTTGAAAGTCAAGGCAATGCTAATATAGGAATCACAAGCATCTGTACATATTCTTCCACAAGCATGCACCTAACTGCTGTAATGAAGTGCTATCACAAGTGTACTTCTTAATCCGGATTGCAAATATGCTATGTGATACCAAGGAGATTTCAGAAGCAAATGCCCAGATGCTCATTTTGCAATCTGAAATCTGATCACAGATTCCAGCAAAAAGTACAGACTGTATTTTTGGGCATAAATAGCCTATACTGAAAAAGCAGTGCCCTGGCATGACTGACAACACCTAGCTACTCTGACTGAGCAGAGACAGGTAATCATACATGTTTTAGAAATACTGTTATTCTGTCTTTCACTGGATCCCAAAACAAAAACCTGGACAGCCCAACTTAAGGTCCTGTGAATTGCTCCCAATTTTGAAAGCAATTAAAGCCTCCCAGGTTAAAATATGAAGGTATCAAGCATCTCAAGAACATTAAGCAATCAATATCTATTTCATACCAACAGTCATAGGAAACTGTGGACCAAGAAAGGAAACTAAGATGTCTCTTAACTGCTGCTTGATGCAAACAATACTGTTGTAATGATTAGACATTTGCTGAGGTAGCAAAGAAATCTCAGTTGCTTATCCTCTTTCATTGTGAGAGAGGCAGCTGCATTTTAGATCTTACTCAAATATTCTGATGCATTCTTTAATTTAATTTCAAAAGCAAAATAGAGATGGCACCAAGTAAAACTGAAGTCAGAGTGTTAAACAGGAAGACTCACAGGCCACTGTTCTTCTGTTGGAGTACCCAGTGTTTCAAAAATCCTTGTCAGCTGGTCAAGATCAGAGTCTCCTGGCAAAAAAGGAACCTGGAAGAAGGAAACAACGTTACTGATTTAAATCAATTCTACACTTAATTCTAGAAAGTAACTTAGAGTGGCTCCTCATAATTGCATTATGCATTCAAAATGAAACATCTTTTAAACCAGGTGCCCACAACAAAGTACACTGAACATTTTATGCTCTATAGTGACATCCACATAGACTTTGAATGTTTCTTGTAACCCAGGCTTAGCATTACTAACTTGACAGAACAGAACTAAACATGACATTAAAACCTCTACAACACTAACATAGACTCTTCCTTTTATCAAGCTAGGTTGTTTTACACCTGAGCTGTACATTTACAGTCTGCTGCTCACAATGATCCTTCCAGAGCCTACAAAACTCAAGAGAGGTGACATTACATGACACTGCAATCATTAATGTGGATTGCAACAGGCTTACAAAAGTGAGAATCAAGAACAGAAGAATGAAAGAACAGCAAGATAAATGATACTGATTCATACCCATAAAGGATGAAACTGTCTAACAAATGTCAGATGTCAACAAAGCTAGGCAGAAAACAGAAAAAAAGGGACGTCTGTCCAGTTTGAGTTGTCATTCATGCAACAGGCACACAGTGAAAGAAAAAAAAGGGACTTTGTGAACCAAACTAAAGTTAGAGGCAAGTATTTTAATAATTAGGACAGAAAGAGCATAATGAACACCCTCGTAAGGCAGAGCACTCAACTTTGGTGCCCTGAAAGCCTACTGAATATCTCTGAAGAGCATTTGTAAAGCTCCCAGAAATTTCACTGTCCCTCCATCCAGTACACCCAGGAAGAAAAAAGAGACAGATACATTTAAAACTATCATAGTGATAAAACCTTGCCATAAACACTTTAAAAAAAAAAAAAAAAAAGTAATAGAATTAAATAATGTCCTTGCTTTCTAACTTTCTCATAATGTGCACAACTTCAACTTCAGAGGGTCTAATCCAGGCACATCCAACCTGCAGCCCACACATGACCTGGCCCAGCCCACCCTACAGCCATTCCCTGCCCTGTGCCATCATAGCAGTGGCTCTGCCCTCCTGAGTAGCCCAGCTCAGCCTCTGGCCTGCAACCACTGCCCACAGCAACCAAACAGCAGTGCACAAATGGCACTGCTAGGGGTGGAGTCAGGGCACGGTGCAATTAAGGCTCAAGTTAACTCAAATTAAGGCAAATATTTTATGTACTGAGATATACTGCTTAAAAACAGTTCTGTGAACAGCAAAAATACATGCAGCTGTGCTTTCCATTTTGGTAAAGAAATCTGAGAATAGGTTTCAAGGCTGCTGGAAAAATCACCAACTGTTTGGTATATCTGTAGTTCCATTTTCAATCAACATAAATATATTACCTGCAAATTTTCAAATGGATTCCTTAGAACTGTAATCAGATATTCAACTTGAATGAAAACGTGATTACATCTCTGTCGTACCTCAAGAAGCCCCAGTTTACCAGAGAGAATTATCTCCTCTCTTCACAATCACACCTCACTAACACACCGTTGCTTTTTGGCAGTACATACATATTTGTGAACAACTGTTTTCAAGGATGAAGCACAGAAAGAGTAAAATTTCATAACAATTTCTGACGAACACCTATGCAACTCACTAAGAATTGCAACCATTGCTATCAGACTAGGCTAATGCACAAAGGCAAAGTCAAATGTTTCACTAGGTCAATGTTGTTGATGCTCTTTTTAGGTTTTAATAAGGAATATTAAATAATAAGTTCTGTTACTCACATGCATTAACTATATATTTTATGACAGCTGCTCCAAAAGTAATGCCTTTTATTTTGTTATGTTGGCCCACAAAGTCAGAGGCAGATGGTGGTGGTATGGCAGTAGAGGCTGAACCTTTCCACCAGTATTTCATTACATGTCGCTGTGTGACAGACAGCAGCAGAGGGGCACTATGACAAAATGGCATCTGACACAAATGCAGATGAAGCAAGAGGTGCAACACATTCCACACTGAAAAATCCCTGTTCACTCAACATGGCCCAGGCAAGCCAAAAGGTTGGACACCTGTGGTCTAATCTATGTTTATGCATACACTACTGGCGCTTCTTAAGCAACCACTCTATATTTCCATTCTGAACTTACACTGGCACACCTGTACGTATGATAAATCAGAAAAGGCAAATGTTATATTCCCTGGTGTTTTCAGACAGACTAATTCCCTAATCTGATTCATAATACACCATACACTTAAAGTAAAGTGCATAAATCTGCTTATTTGGAAAGTTATACTGCAGGCTACTTCATACTTTCGCCCATGTTTCCCCCACCTTCACTTCCTACTTCCATGTCTTCAGAAGAGCTACATAACAGACTGCTTACTTCTATAAAGCCTATTTATGGATGATTAAACCTGTGCATTTTACATAGGAGTAACATTATATAATCTTGACCATCTACAGCTTCACTTCAGTCTGTGAACTGGTCACAGTTTACAACAACTACAGTAAATTTTCAGCTTATTACAAATAAATCCACAGTTGATATGGTAATTTTTCCCAATTATTGGGAAATAGTTTATGAAAAACAAGAGATGCCAGATTTTCTGGAAATATCATAAATGAAAACTGATGAATGGCTGCATGAAAGGGAAACACCAAGAGGACTGGAAGAGTAACTCTTTACTCACCTTCCCCAAGGCAGAGCTGTGACACTTTGTTGTACTTTTTTGCCTAGCTACTCTTTAAGATTTCCAATATTTGTAAAGGTTATGTGAAAAATTCCATTTCCTTACAGGTAGCAAACTTTTGGAAGGTGTTCCTTCCCTGCTCCCTTTCATTACCTCCAAGGAAGTAGCTTAACGTTTTATTGGTGACGGTACTGCAGGGCAGAAGAAACTCACATCTAAGATGCACTGAAGAACAAATAAAAATGCTTACATTTGGAGACTTACCCTGAGAAGCAACTCAGCTAGAATACAACCAACAGCCCACATATCAACACCGACTCCATACATTCTAGCTCCAAACAGTAGTTCTGGGGATCGGTACCACCTGAACAGAAAAACTGTTTTAGGAAAGCATCCTGGTTTCACTTGATGCCAAGTGCTGCATGCTGCAGCAGTGCAATAATTACAAAAAGAATTCTGCTCTTGCCTGTGTATTTTTCAAACATTAGAGAGCCACAGATTTATTTATTTAAGTTTTTAAAGCACTGCATTGCACATCACGGGGCTATGCATAACCACAGTTCTATTACAGTTCAAGCAGAGTTAATTGGCAAACAGGGCTGCAGATACACAAAGGAAAAAGCACATAAAGGGAGGCTTGCATGTTACAAAACATTGCTTTCTTTAAATTTATCTTTAATAAATGTTACTTTAAGACAGAATTCCTTCCAGCTTTCAAAAACATTACTAGCAACAGACTTATAGATTAATTTTGTGCAAAATACATCCCGGCAGCAATTATTTGAATCTGTGGGCAAGATATACACTGCATTTGAAATGCATTAAAAAAATGCATTTTTAACTGCATTAAAAAGCACTTTATTATGCTTTCTGTTATGAAACTTTTTGCCACTATAATCATAGCACTTGGGCTAGAAACCAAACTTTAAACATATTGTTTTAACATGGTGTATTTCACAAGATAGCACGTAATAGTTACCATCAATCTAAGAAATGTCTTACCTTGTTACTACTTGGTGTGTGTAAACTCTATTTGGGCTTCCAAAAGACTTTGCCAAGCCAAAGTCAGCTAATTTCAAAACACCATTTTCATCTAACAACAAATTATTTGGTTTAAGATCCTGTCAGTGCAGAAAGCAAAAAAGGAATCCTGTCATAGTTAATAAAAACAGACATACAGAGAACGTTTCAGCAACAGTACAGTAGCAGTATTCTAAAACCTACTCTTACTTTGATTTATTATGCTGTGATGAAGAAAACAAACAAGACATAATCTCCACATAAATGAAAATAAAAAATAATCAGACATCTCAATTTGAATACTATGCTATTTAATTTCCAGAGCTCAAAAACATGGACTCATGGTAGGTGTTTGCTTCGCTGCAGGAACATTAGTTCTGTCTTACTGCACTGCTGAAAAAAAGAATAATATAATCCCTAATTTTAATGACAGCTGGAGATGTCATGGGACTGGTATAGTTCAATACAGCAACAGTGTTGTGGGTTGGCCACAGCCAGCAGGCACGTAACCATTGCTTGCACTGCCAACTCCTCACACACAAGTGAGACAGAAGTAGCAAGAAAATAAATGGACTGATATAAAATTGATATAAAGGTGGTTTAACAGGTGAAAAGGAGGAAAACAAAAAACCAAATAAAACCCAAAAAACAAGGGACTCAAAGGAATTCACTTATCACCCCCCACAAGCAGAGACTGATGCCTAAACAGCCTCTCAGCAGCAGCCACCTTGGAAGACTAAAGATTTACTTATATCCCAGCATTGTTATTTATCATTATTATTATTTTACACTGTTGTACCGCTGGCAGCATTTTTTGGGGCCACTTGGGTCAGCTGTCCCAAGTGCTGCATCCCTTTCCAATTTCTGGCCCACTCCAAGCAGATTTGCTGGGTTAGAGGCAGAGCGGAAAAAGGCTTGACAATGTGCAAGCAGTGTTCAACGGATAGAAAAACGCCATTGTTTTAAACTACAAATTCAAAACAGAGCATCATGAAAACTCCTGTGTAGAAAGCTAACTTCATCTAAGCCAGACTAGATCACAATTCTAACCAAAAGTCTCACTTGAGACACTTCAGCAAGGGCTGCTTGTGGGAATACAAGAAAAGCTGTTCAGAGCAGCAGCTGTGGAGCAAGATAAACAGCATGAGAACCAAGGACACCTCTAGAAGGAGAAGGGACTCACAGCTCTGACTGGATATGTGCTCACAGGGACAGTTGAAAAGTGCTTTGTAGAATGCCTTGTTGACATGTAAAGGTGGTTGGGAAAGTTGTAAGGTCGGATGGGAAAGTTAGAAAACAAAAACTTGTGGAGGTGTATATGGGATGTGACAACTTGTAATAAACAATTTGGATCGTTCACATCTGAGTCTGTGCCTAAAACACTGCAGCTGCTCAGAAAGTAACACCTTCTGTTTTGTATGTTAGCCCAGTGTCAGATGCAAATGTTGGTGGCATGGCAGGAGAGGTTGAACCAACCCACCAACATCTCATTATGTTCTGTTGCAACGTGACACAGATGGCAGCAGAGAGACGGTCTGACAAAACAGCATCTGACATGGAAGTGCAAATGAAGCAAAGCTGTGGAACTGAATCCTTCCATGTGGAAAGAAAATGAATATTCTCACTGATATTTGCTGAATGTTTACGGATACCAAACAGTGGATGTGAACACAGTGAAGAGATGGGTGGTGTGTTTCACCAGTAAAGACAGTGGGTGCTGGTGCAGGTTTTTATGAATGTGGTATGCAGGCTCTTGTTCCTTGCTGATGAAAATGTTGCTGACTATGTTGAAAAACACCGTTTTGTAGCTGAGAGTTTGTTCTGCCTTATAGAGCTATTGTGCTTTTTGTACTGTAGTTTCCATAAGAATTAATAGAAAGCACTATTTATGGAATGATTTACACATACTGGCATCTATTGTGTAGATGCTTATAATTCTTAACATTTCCAGTGTTGCAATTACCACTATTGCAACCCTATGCATTCCAAACCAATGAAAGCTAGTTTTCAGACTAATTCAATAAAAAGTGATATTTGCTATAGGAATAAAGGCATTTAGAGCATGCTTACCCTGTGTAGAATCCACTGTTGATGTAAATACTCTAATCCCTGGAGTGTCATCAGCATATACGCTTTGATGTGAGACTGTGTTAACACAATACTAGTATCCTTTATAATAACCTGCAAGTGTTAGATTGGTATGGGTAGACTGAAAAGCACAAAAGCTTATAATGCAAAATTATTCAACTCAAAAGTTAGCTTATACTTTAGGATAAAGCTGGAATTTGTAGCTACACGTACTCTACTCTTCACACCCTTTCTCCAAAAGGAAAAAAAAATAAAACAACCCACAACAAAAACCCAACAAACCCATAAACAATAACAAAAAAAACCCCAAAACAAAAAAACCCCACAGGTCTATAGATCTAGAGATCAGAACTGGAGTAAGAAGCCCTGATGGTCTATTGTGAATTTGGCATAAGCAGCACATTTAAAAAATTGGCAAGAAATACAATTTTATCTAAATACAATTTTATCTAAAACTATATAAAGAATTTCCAATATGCAGCATATGTCTAATCACAGCAGGATTTAGTCCCTAATGAAGGCTTCTGAATGATACCACAACATGAATAACTGCTCTGCATCATGTTACTGAGTATTTAATTCCTCACTATAGAGCATACTTTCTTGATTTCTAAATCTCAGAATCACAGGGGTTGGAAGGGACCTCCAGAGACCACCGAGTCCAACCCCCCTGCCAAAGCAGGTTCCCTAAACCAGGTCGCACAGGTCTTGAATATCTCCAGAGAAGGAGACTCCACCACCTCCCTGGGCAGCCTGTTCCAGTGCTCAGTCACCCTCACTGTAAAGAAGTTCTTGTGCACATTCGTGCGGAACTTCCTATGCATGCTCCAGTTTCTGTCTGTTTCCCCTTATCCTGTCTCCACACACTGATGAAATACTACATAGTTCCTAAGTAAACAGTGAATGAATCCTCTAGAAGGTGTATTCATTGCTTCTATAAGCAAAACAAACAAACAAACAAAAACACCAAAACTTCAGTCTTATACTCCTCTGGGTTTCAGAAAACTCGTCAATGCTTTCCTTTAATATTTTAAATGTGAACTCCAATGTCTTTGGCATATGTATAATGGGTTAATTTCTTCCAGAGTATGGACAACATGTGCATATACAGATTTGACATGACAGTCACCCAAAATGTCTTCTCATCCAAAATGAAGAATCTGCACTAAAGTATTCAATAAAAAGATACTAGCAAATAACAAGCTAATGAAATGTCTGTAAGATTCAGGACTGCAAGCACACGCCACTGTCAAATTTAAAAGAAGGGTTCAGGAGTATGTGACTTCTAGTCAGATCATTACTTGGCATACTTGAATAATATCACACTTACTTGAGCATGTTTTATGTTACTGTGCTTAGCAATTGCATTCTGAGATCCTGGCTTATGATCAGTGGTTCTATGCTCTGACTGAAGCCCTAGAAAACTAATATAGTAAACATAATCCGTTTCTTGATAACGGTGCTGACAGAAAGTACTTTAAAGGCATTTTCAGTTGAAAATACTGTCTCACAATTCCAACTCTTTTAGAGGTATGATCTTAAATTACATAATGAAAGAATGAGACAACTTTCTAAAAAAGAAATAAAAAAAAACCAAAACACCACAGTAACAGTAAGGCTATGAAAATATATTTTTCAAAATGCATTTTCAAAGTGTATTTGAAGATACTGAAATAGGAAGTTATCTTAATCTGACTTACCTCAAGGTCTGTTTCCATGAAATCAAATACCAAGCTAATATTAGATTTGTGTCCAAATGCATCTAGAAGCTGTAAAACAAAATATGCTATGATGAACTATACTCTCACAATTCCCGTCTTCCAAAATTCCATTCTACTTTAGTTTGCACGTGCATTTTCAATTTACTGGCAGAGACAGACAGGCACAGGGCTACCTACTGCCTAGACGTCATCATCAAGAGGAAAGTATGGGACTGATTTCACAGTTCTGTCTTGACTCCAATTTTCTTTAATGTAACCCCTATGCAATAGTATTGTTGCAGTTCTCCAATCTGCAACACAAAAATTACTCAATATAGCTTCTTAACTCAATAGCCAAGAAGTCTGCATTACCTGGTAATATTTTATACAACTACCTCTCCATCCTAGAATTAAAAATCTCAAGTTCATGGAATCTCACAATTGAGGTGGTGCAATGAAAAGGGACATACACAGCTAGATCTAGTTTCTAAGAGCCCCATTCATCCTAATTTTGAATGTTTCAGGGGATGGGACATCTCTAGGCAACCTGTGCCAGTGCCTTACTACCCTCACTGCACAAATTTTTTTCCTTATGTCCAATCTAAATCTCCCCTTTTATTCTGAAACCACTTCCTTCAGTTCTACCACAACAGACCCAGGAGTCTGCCTCCTTCCTTCTTACAGCCCCTCTCTAGATACTGAAAGACCCCTATCAGGTGTCCCCTGAGCCTTCTCCAGGATGAACAGCCCCAGCACTTTCAGCCTGTCCTCATAGCAGAGAAGTTCAACCTCTTGGATCTTTTTTTTGGCCCTCCTTTGAGCAGGTCCATGTCTCTCTAGTACTCCACATCTGAATGCAGTAATCAAGGAAAGCAGAGCCCAGACTAGAGGGGCAGGATCACCTCCCTCACCCTGCTGGCCACACTTCTTTGATGCGGCCCAGGACAGAGTTGGCTTTCTGGGCTGTGAGGGCACATTGCTGGCTCATGTCCAGCTTCCCATCCACCAGCACTTCTAAGTTCACGCTAATTTTGATTTTGATGGATATTCCAAAGCACACCTTGTCCCTTTACCCTCTACCCAAGCTTAACTGCTATACAGAACTTCTGCCCTCCTGCATTAATGAATGATTGCGAATTTGCCAAATTCCTTTTCATACTGGTGATATATCTGCTTCTGCAGTGTCTGTGGAAGTAAACTTGAAAGAGTCAGTATGTTTTGCGTGAACAAGCATAGATTTCCTTCTACAGGGAAGCTGAGGTCTCCCAAGAGAACAAGTGCTAGCAATCATGCGTCTTTGGCAAGCTGCTCATAGAATGCCTCATCCATCACTTCATCCTGAGTAGGCAGTCTATAACAGACCCCCACCAAGATGCCACCCCTACAGGCCTCCCCATTGCCAAGGTAAACTGTTGACACCCCAATCCTTACCCACAGACGCTCAACTTTATCATTCCCAACCCCAAGCTCTTCAACTTCAAAACAGTCTTTAATTTAAAGGGCCACACCACCACCCTTCCTTCCTCATCTATCCCTTCTGAAGAGCTTGTAGCCATGCGTCACAGCACTTCAGTCATGGGAGTAGTCCCACCGGGTTTTGCTAATAGCATCTAGGTCATAGCTTGCCTGATGCTTCCAGCTCCTGCTTGTTGCCCATGCTGCATGCATTGGTGTAGACACACTTCGGCCAAGCCATCTGCCTCATCCCCAGCTCAAGCACTGCTCCCCTGTGCTCATCTGTTGTGAGCCTCATTTTGTCCCCCTCCCCCATTGTAGCTATCTTAAAGTTCTTTCAATAAGCCCTGCTAGCTCCTGTGCTAGGATTTGTTGCCCCCTTTAAGAGAGGAGGGTTCCATTCATGGACAACAGACCAGGGGCTGAGCAAACTGCCCCATGCTCAAAGAACCCAAAGTTTCTGGCTTGACACCACCCACTGAGACAATTATTCCCTGTTTGTGCTTTCCAAGCCTGCTCCATGACCCTCACTGCCCCTGAAGGTATAGAACAAAAAACAAAACAAAAGCAACAACAACAACACAAAACAAATCAAACACCCTTAAACCCCTCCTGAAATCTCTTTTCATAGCTTGTAGGCTTCTCTGAGCAATTTCATCACTGCCCACCTGAACTATGAGTAGTGGAAAATAATCAGTGGACCTAACCAGCTTTGGGAGTTTCCTTGTTATATCCCTGACTCGGGCCCCAGGAATTCAGCACGCTTCCTGATGGTTTGGGTCCGTTCTGCATATGGGGTCCTCCATTCCTCTGAGAAGGGAGTCACCTACCACGACCATTTTTCTTTCTTTCCTGACAGAAGAAGTCTCAAGGCATGGGGCTGACTGCCTTGCCTTAGGCTCCCTCCTAGGCAGATCCTTCATCACCTCCCCACTCACCCTCCCATTCAATTTCCAGTATCTCAAACCTTCCACTTAGAGGGAGTTGGGGAAGTGGCAGGCAGGGGGGCTCCTGTGATGCCAAATCAAGACTCTCTTCCAGTCCTACTCAGTAAGGTCTGTACAACTGTAACACGGCAGGGGGTCAACCACTCTTCTGGGGGTAACTCCTCTGGTACACCAGCTAGTCACTCCACCAGTGGATCTTCTGCTCACACTCCCTGATGGTCCTCAGTCTCCACACCTCTTCCTTGAGCTCCACCACCAGGCTGAGCAGCTCATCCACCTGCTCACACCTCACACAGGTGGAATCCCTGCCACTCTACCTGGGCAGCAGCAGGCTCAGGCACTCCCTGCAGCCAGAGACCTGAACAGCTACATTTCTGGGCAGGCCCTCTGTCTGGGTTGCCAAAGTCCTTTTGGAATAAACCCACTTTCTGATAGAGAACATGGGCCTGCAGTCCCAGAGACTTTCCAAGAGGAAAGCTAGTCTCCTGAGCGCAGACAGACAATATTTACATTCTTCACCACACAACTGTATGGGCAGTGTGGGCTGCACTCACTCACTGAACCTCCCCATTCTCAGTGGGCAGCAACAACGATTAGTCACCTGGTAGATCCCCCGAGGCTACTTTAAGCTTATTATCAGGTGCAAACAATAAGGACTAGTGTTTAAACTGTGCCGCTAATGTGCCAGCTACACCCTTGCTGAATTAGGAGCCCATCCACATGCTGGCAGTTCCCCAGCACAAGCGCAGCCTTTTTTACTTCAGATCCCTTGTTCCAGATCCCTTTCCCAGTGCAGTTTTACCTGCTCTGAAGCTAGTCTCTGCAGCAAAAAATTCATTTTACTTACACCGATAATATTCGGGTGGCTTAGTTCCTGTAACAACTTTATCTCTCTGAGAGCTGTTCTGTTGATTCCTATATTGAAAAAATTAAACAGAATAAAATTAAAAATTTCAAATGAAACTCCAGCAAAAAAACCTCTTATTCTGTTGTTCGTTGATTACTTAATATTACAATCCTTTTTCTCAGCACTCATGTATTTGTTAAAGCCAAGCAGACTGTCACAGATACATATTTTGCTGCAGGCAAGATATGCATAATAACTAGAATATATAGATTATAAAGCAAAATATACATCCCTTTGGCTAAAATGATCTGTTCTACAAGCCTAGAAAAGTAGTTTCCAGGTTATAGCAAGCTTAGATTTTGTCTTAAAATTACATCCTGGAAATTTCAGTTCTATAATGCATCATTTCCAGAGGGAGGCACAGTGAACTTGACTTTTGGAAAGAAGCTATTTCAGATAGAAGAGTAAGAAAAATCATTTTCTACATAGTTATATTATGACACAAAAAGTAGCGGCCAGATGTTGCTCACCCTGACACAAATCCTCTAACAGACAGATTTCATAAAGAAAAGCCTGGGGCAGGAACTTCAATGGCCATCCACACTGCATCCCATTAAACCCTGCACACCAGTAACAACTCCTCTCTCAAAAAAAGGCTGGTATGCATGGCTCATACAACTTACTGGCAAGAAAACACTACTGCATTATGTTGTGCAAGAAGTTTTGACTACATGTGAGCTGAAAAACAGTGTTATTCCCGCGGTGTTTTCATTCAACAGAGAAGATTCCAGCAAATATTTGGGTGCAAAGATTTTGATGGATTAGTCTACACTGCCTATTTTAATTCCTTCTTTAGAAAAAAAAAAAGAGACATCTGCTTTCACTTGGGCATATTTTTTATATTCAGAAAAAAAGTATGCAACCCGATGAGCACAAGGAAACCAGACATGATTGCTGCTTTCTTAAAGCATGGCTGCAGGCCATAAATGATGACTGTCCTTAAAGGACATTAGTCTGGCGAAGGCCAGGTGAATCACAGCTCTGTGATACCTGGTGAGGTATCTCCAAAGGATGGCAGATACACACATGCTACCACATTCTATTGCGCCAGATAGGCAGAAAGCAAAGACCAAGATTATTGGGTTTTGTTTGCAACATTGATGCCTGAATGCACGTGGCTGGTCAGAGCATCTGATCAAAAGACACTACTGCATGAAAATAATTTCTCAAAAACAAAACAAGCACATTTACACAAAGAAAAGATTTTTAGTACCTTGTTTTTACTTATTTTTGTCCCAGCATCAATCACATGAAAACAAAGACAAGCACTCTCACCTCCCTTGAGCAATTAACACACAGAGACACATCTAAGCATCACAAATATCATTATTCCATGCTATACTTGTGTTCAGGTTCCACCTAAACAGTCATATATGCACAGTTAGACATACAGCATGATATGTTATTTTTTCTGTCCCTCTAGGTTGGGAAGGAATCAATCGCCCAATCAGCAGAAACAAAATAAACAAAGACAGCTTAGACAGCATGAACTTGTTTTAATACTTACCATCTTTAGCTTCTGATCGATGTCCCAGTTTAATCTGAAAATAAGCACATATAAGGTCAGGTCACAGGCCCCAACAGTTTAGTCGTTTAATTAAAAAAAAGTAAAAGATTAAAATGAGTTCATTAAAATACATTAACAATACTGAATATCTTACAAGGGCTGCTCTGAAAGTAATGCCTCCTATGTAAGTAGTCTACAATGTCAGAAGTGGATGCTAGCAAGGCAGTAAGAGGCAGAACCTTCCCATTAAATGTTGTTGCCATCTGACAAGAGGGCAGCAGGGGGGTACTCAGAGAAAATGACATCTGACATGGAAGCGCAGAGGAAGGAAAGGTGTGTTGCTGAATTTCTCCATGCAGAAGAATGGCACCTAATGACATTCATAGAAACTTGCTGAACATTTATGGGAATTAAACAGTAAGTGTGAGCACAGTGAGGTAGCGGGTGATGAATTTCAGCACAGGTGACAGCAACAGCAAGTCACCTCCACTCGTACAGATTTATGGCAGTGCAGCATGCAGGCTTTAGCTCATTGCTAGTGAAAATGTCTATTTAACGGTGGCGTCTCTGCTGAAAAATAGTTCTTGGTAGCTTAGAGCTTGCTCTATCTGCTACAGTTTCCACAGAAGTAAAATGGAGGCACTGTTTTCAGTCCAGCACAATTCCACCTCACCCAATGCGGCACAGGCAAACATTAAGGCTGGGCACCCATGGACTACATGATCTTTGTTTTCTTTTCCAACATAACAATTCTATGAACCCTTACACTCTACCCACGACAGCTGTTCACAGAAGCACCGTGCAAGACAAGGCTCCCAGTGACACCACAGCGGGGTGTTCCAACACTCACCTTTTTGATAGCAACGATCTGTCCCGTGTTCTTGTCCTTTGCCTTATACACAGTAGCGAACTAAAGAGAGAGAGAAAGACACGCGTGACCACGGCGGCAGGGCAGCCCACAGCCCCGGCCTGCTCCACAGTCACTACGGTGGGTGGGCATGCGAGCGGCCCGGCCAGCCACGCGCCCTCCCGCACCCCGGCCGCCCCTCAGAGGGCCCCGGCGGCCACACCGCACGCACCAGCCGCTCACCTGTCCCTCCCCTAAGAAGTCCAGCTTCTCGTAGCGCTTAGCACGAGCCCGCACATCTATGGTCGCCATAAGGAAAAGGCAACGCGGCCCCAAGGCCGCAGGACAAGACACAGCGGAAGAGCAGCCACTGCTCTTTACCAGCGCCCGCCTCCCGACCCGCCTACCTGCACAGCCGCCGCGAGCCGTGACATCACCGGCGCGGCCGCCCCTTCCGCCTCGCGCTGCGCATCCTTATGGCGTCAGATCGGAGGCGGGCACTGCGCCGGCTGCGGGCCGTGGTGGGACGAATAGCCCGGGTGGAGTACCGCGGTTGAGGGTTAGGTGGTTTTTAGAAGAGGTAGACAAGGAAGGAGGAGCAGGGGAGTTGCTCTCTGTGTTAAGAAGTGGGTAGACTGTGGAGAGCTGCCTTCGAAAAACAGCCGTGGTCAGGTGGAGAGCTTGTGGGCCGCAGCAGGAACCGGTCCACTGAAGGACGTCTGGTGGTCTGGGTCTACTACAGGCTGCCTGATCAAATGGAGCCTGTGCACGAGGCCTTCTTGCTACAAAAGGCTCACAAAAGGTGCTCAGGGCTGTAGTAACCATGTCCTGGCTGTCTGTGATCATGAGGAACAGGGGCCCGACAAAGAGCAGAGTTGGGATCCTGAACTTCAGGAAAGTGAACTTAGAATATTTAAAGGCAGCTTATTATAAACAGGACATAGCAGGACTTTTTACACAGTCTGATGATGACAGGACGAAAGGAAATGGTTCTAAACTAAAAGAGGTGATATTCAGATTAAATGGTAGGGGTAAACTGTTAACTCGTGCAGGGAGGGTGGGGAGAAGGGGAGGGAGTCAAGGCACTGGAAGAGTTTGTCCAGAGAAGGTGTAAATGCCCCCATCCCTGGATGTATTCAAGGCCAGATTAGCTGGGGCCACTAGCAGCCTAATCTAATGGGTGTCAGCCCTGCCCTCAGCGTGGGTTGGAAATAGATGGTTTTTAAGGTTCCATCCAAATCAACCCATTCTAAGAGTCTCTGAGTGTGCCTATCTCGCCTGTGAAATCAGCCATGAAGAGACCTGTTACCAAAGAAAATAAAGCAACTCAATTTGTTCTACTGCCAAATTCATAGAATGGCTAGTTAGAAGGACACTCTAATGATGTAGCCATTGTTTGCTATTAGTCATCAACAGAAAATCTCTCATCACCGATTAATAGTGTTGTGTCAACCTTTACACCTCCATATAGCGTTTTTATTAAAGCTATCAGTATACCATTATTTATAATATTAAGGAAAAGCTTTTATGATGAACACAGTACTTCTTTCTTCAACAGTGGTGAGCAAATATCTTCTGTACTTATTCTGGACCTCCACGCTGTAAAGCAAAAAATAGACAGAGTTAACTATTTTCCACTAAAAGAAAGGTAAATTGAGATCCAGCCTTCTTTTGCAGTTATAGATTAACAAACAAGTCCTAGATTTAACTTCATATTTACGGCTTTGATTTTTAATCTATAATGGAACAAGTTACGTGTCAGAAAAATCATTGCCTATCATTAATAGCTTATTGTTCCAGATGGAATAATATAAACAATATAAAAACCTCTGCAACTTATATTTGCAACTGCTCCCTATTCTCTCAGTTGGAAGAAATATGACACTTAGTGACTTTGGAAAGATCAGACAAACAGCCCTAGTAGTAGTTTTGGAGTTTTTTTTACTGCCCAGATTCCAAAGGGCAAAGTAAAAGCAAAGCCCAGGTAAGCCACTATAATCTTTATGAGAAATCAGAAATTCACTGTTTTAACAAAGTTATTTAACAACTTGCCTTGTGGTTAAAAAACAAGCAAACAACAGATCAAAAACAGGTAAAGAAGTACGTAACTACAGGAAAGTGATCATTTTATTTTGAATTTAAATACTCAACCCATTGCACACTGAAATATTGATTTCCTCTAGTACCACTGTTACCCTTTAAGTGTCCTCATTTAAGAAAGCTACTGTCTAGCTGTTCAAACTCTGTGCATTCTCCCTTTGTAAGTAAAAATGTTTACATTGGTTTACATTTACAGAAGAAAAGCAGTTCTGCTTTGACTTTCCCATGTTATGCTGCAATTGCAAATATTTTAGGCAATACTTGCATCAAGCTTAACTAAAATGTTCCCAACTGTTAGAAGTGCAAAAATTAACTTCCTATTACATAACAGTTTCCAAAATAGTTTTTATGAATTTTGTACTTCAGTCACCTGGCAAGAGCTGGTCCATGAACAGCATTCTGTGCTCCCAACCTACAAATTATGCACTAAACAACCGTTATAAAACAAGAAGAGAATATGCTTAATGTAGGCTCTACCTATCACTACCTTTCTACCTCTGCTTTAATTAGGAAGAGCTGTGAACCTCCTTCATCAAGGATTTGTTGTGTTGGTACTGTGTATCAACGCTGCAAAAGCTCTTCTTAACAAAAATTACAATGTATTATCTTATGTGCAACTTTAAGAACCTGCAGAACTACAAAGAATGTTGGGTAAATAAGAGCACACACAACAATTACTGAGGCTTACTTGAATATATTCAATCTCTTCAGCCGACATAAGTTTCCTTCTGTATTTTTGAGGTAAGATTCTCGCTAATTCAGAAGTGTCTGGTGCACCATGTGCCCTACTAACAGGTGAAATACTTTGAAAGGCCAGTGGTCTCCCTCCTACAGACTCCTGCGCATTTGAAGCATGAGGTGACGGAACACTTGCTTGTAGAGATTCCTGTACTGAAACCCAGATTGAAAAACAATGTAAAGAAATACAAGATTGTTCAATTAATTAGATGAATGGCAAATGAGTTACTGACAATTAGTTTTGTCCTAACATATATTAATATACTCAACTGACCACAGCTTGTTTTTACTGCTACTACATACATCAAAAGCACAATGAAAATATTCTGAAATTAAAAGATAGTATATTCAAGTGGAAGAAATATTAATATGGGAACAAAAATGAAATCAGTATATTTCCTAACAGAGGCTTTTTCTCCTGCGGGAAGCTTTCCTTGCAGAAAAAAGTATGCAGTATCATAATTGTGTTGTGGAGAGGGTAATGCAGAATGACAATTAAGATGAACAATCAAGGTCCACTGAGATGATGCTTTTGTCTACTTGCAATTGTAAAGGTGAAAAAGAGGTAGAGGCTTACAGAAAGGTGAACATCACAACAGTGACATATACATGCAACTCTGCACTTGTTTCTAATATTATACAGCAGGGCAGTGTAGTGTATCAAATTATGTCAGTAACATGCAGAATGAGAATCACATAGTGAGTATAAGCAACCAAACTGTTAATGTGATGTAGTGACCAAGCAGCATATTAAATACTTCACAGGTGAGGGAAAGGAAGAAGGCTTAAGGAGTTTGTGTGAGGGAAGCTGCCTCCAGTCTGAGAACAGAAAAACTGATGACAAATGGGCGCTGATACCAAAATCAGCATTCTGGATCTCATGTCTGTTCCTCCATGTCAGGTCTTACAGCAGATTCAGTTGCCATAGCAGGCAGGACTGAGTCCCACAGCTACACGTATACATCAGAAATGCTGAAGACCTCTGTGTACAAAGTTAAAAGGCCTGACAAAGCAGAATGCTTCCATAGAAAGTTTTCTCTCAGTGCCTGTGAAAAACTAGCAAGAACACCACAAAACACAACATCTAAGTGGCTGGAACAGAGGGACTTAAAACTATACAACAACCAGCATCATCAAGACTGAACATGACCAGATGGGTTAAAAAGCTTCAATACTGTCTGTGCCTCTTCCTGCTGCCTCCTACAAGATCAGTAAAGAGAAAGACAGAGCTATAGGCCATCTATGTCAATTGGGGTAGGAAGAAAAACCAGCTGAGGCAAAGTCATCCAGCCACTGTTGTTAAAAACAAACCCAAACAAACGAACTCCACAAAAGCAACAACAACAACAACAAAATACAACAGGAAAACATCATTGGGAAGCACACTGAGAAGTTCTCAGTAAGAAGACTGTACCTGAAAGCTACAGATTGATCAGTTGGTTCAGAAAAGGAGGTCTCAAACAGTGAGGAGGAAAAGGGCTCATCAACAGGCACACTACCTGAACAGGGGGAGTGCCATTGACATGAAATGCTAAAATTTAGGAGTGGAAGTAAAGCGAACAGAAAAGGAAAGAGCTGTTTGCCAGATTTTACACAGTTTTGGCTGGTAGTGCCTAGAATATATTTTAGTTTCAAAAAATAAAATATATGAAAAAATGTGAAACTGTTTCTCCAAACTTGTTTTATATGCCATGAAAACATATAGAGATCTGCCTGAGATTCTCATGTAGTTTCAAGTCCGTTATGTATAGTTGGAACAGAAGTAGTAGTCAAGTAAAAAACAGGAGAACGCAGGACTGAAAAGTATCAGGCCTAGCAACACAGTTGCTTTAGCTCTGTCTACTGTTTGTATTTTCTTCCTTCCCTGTTTGATAGCATAACGCAATAGTAAAACCATAAAAGAATTTGGCTGGCCTTTAAAACACAGATTTTCGAACAGCACAGCCTTGATCTGCAACATTGTTCGGCTATGCCCAAGCAGCAGTCTGGTATGGTGAAACACAGTTACTGCCGCAGCCTTCCAGCAAATAGACAGATGGCCATTTTTGACGTGACTGAACGTGGTTAAGGTAGAATGGTCTATCATACAAAAAAATGTGTAATGGCAAAATTCTTCTGATGCAGAGATAAACAAGATGTAAGTAACGTGCTTTTTATGCCTCCGAGAAAGCAGGTAAACTAAACTTACAGCTGCGTCACAGATGCAACAGTGCTATGCCAAATACCTGGAACAGGTACTCATGCATTAAGTTGCTTCCAAATGTTCATTTTACTGAACAGTCATGCTTCACACTTCAGATTGTTTTACAGAATTAGGGGTCTGAAAGCAATAGTTACTGACACTTAAAATTCATGTTTTTAGCCATCAATATTTGAACATTAAGGAAAAAAAAAAAAAGAAGAAGAAGAATCTTTAGATGTCTAAGCAAGCCTTCCAGGAGATAATTCTGGTGCTGAAAACTTTGATGTATCAGAAACAAACAAAAAAGATAAAAATCAGTAGTGAGCTAAAAAAGGTGAAAACAACCATAAATTCTGAACGAATGAGAGCAATATAAGACATCTTTGTAAGATACTTGCTATTTTAGTGAGACACTCGCTATTTCAGTTTCAAATGTTTTGCTGACTCCAAAGAAAAACAGCATACAGCTTACATAGCTTTGATGTCTAAATGTAACTGCACTGGAGATGCTATAAATGCCAACGTATATTAGGTATAGATTGATGTCTCAAAGATTGCCATGGAAATATATATTTTTTTCCCTCAGCACTAATTAATAAGACCAGGAAACATTTCTTGAAATGTACAGTGGGGGAGCTCTGCCACCTGCAACCACGGTTTTAAATACAACAAGCATTAAATACCACAAAACTCAAGAAAAGATGGGATGAGGAAAATGCAACTGCATTTCTGCAATCACTGAATGCTTAAAGCTGCTTTGAACTGACCTCGGCACAACCACTTCAGGAGAATATGACTACGTGCAGAGAAGAGACTTTGTGTGGGTAGGAAACCTCAAAGAATCTTGTCTGACCAAGAAACAAATGCAAGAAACAGACGTGTGTATTATGTGTATTCCGCCAGTTGTAGAGGAGACATCAGAGTTATCTCCAACCTAGAAGCAGAGAACTCATGGATAAACTAAAATAAAGGAAGGTCAATTAAATGTGGTAAAGGAAGGCTAAGGCCCTCTTGAAATTAAACCTTGCCAATAAGGAAAAAGGATAACAAAAAAGGTTTTTTGTTAAGTACATCAACAGTAAAAGGAAGATGAGGGAAAATGTGGGTCCCCTACTAAGTGAGATTGGTGTCCTGGTAAAAGCGGATGGTGAGAAGGCAGAGATTCTGAATGCCTTCTTTGCTTCAGTCTCTAATGCTAAGACTCAGGAATCCTGGACCTTGGAGGCAAGAGAGAGAGGTTGGGAGAAAGGAAAAGTTTCTGTAGTCGAGGCAGATCTGGTCAGAGAGCACCTAGCCAAAATCCAACAAAACACTAATCCATGGGCCACAACAGGATGCACCCACATGTGCTGAGAACTGGCAGAGGAGGTTGCTGAACTGCTCTCTATTGTCTTTGAAAGGTCTTGGCAAATGGGAGAGGTGCCTGAAGACTGGAGAACAGCCAATGTCAGTCTTCAAAAGGATGAGGAGGATCTGAGAAACTACAGGCTAGTCAGCCTCACCTCTGTCCCTAGAAGGGTAATGGAACAACTTATTCTGGATGCCATCTCCAAGAGAAGGTTATCAGGAGGAGCCAACATAGATTCACCAAGGGGAAATCGTGCTTGACCAAACGATAGCCTTCTATGATGTCATCGCTGATTAGGTAGATAGGGGTGGGCAGTGGATGTGTACCTTGGCTTCAGCAAGGCTTTGACACTGGTCTCACACACCATCCTTATTACGAAACGTAGGAAATATGGGATAGATCAGTGGACAGTGACGTGGATTGAGAACTGACTGACTGGTCAGAACTGGTAAGGCAAAGAGATCTGGGGCATGCTGCGTCTCCAGGCAAAGTACTTACTTTTAGGCCTGGGACCGCTTTTTCTGTCTGGAAACTTGATCAGCGGAGTATGTGGCTTCACTACCTGCAACGTAACAAGGCAGAAGAGAAATAAGGACGACAGCGTGTTTCCAGACAAACATTAACATCGCAGTAATACAAAGGGCCACCCGCCGTGTTATACAACTCCTCCACAGCGCTGCTCTGTGCACTGCCAGCGTGACCACCTTCCCACCGACCGCCGCTTTGCTTCCACGCAAGGAGGAACTTCACCCTTGAAGGTATTCCTCCGCCCTCGCGTCCCAACAAGGCGGCGCGCTCCTTCCGCCTCCCTCAGCCACCACCGCGCCGCACGGGGCGCAGCTCTCAGAGCGCCGCGCATCGCAGGACCCGCTCCCGGCCCGGCCCCGCCGCACGCCCGCTCCCCACGCCAAGGACATCGCCTGCCGCCCCGCCGCGGCCCCGAGCCCAGGCCTCCTCGGGCCCCGCTGGCCGCGAGCGGGACCCGCGGGCCGCGCCGAGCTACCGGCCCCGTCACCGCGCCGCTCCCGCTGTGCCCTGTCGGAGGGCGCCGATACCTGCACGACCCGAGTGGCCGCCGCCATCTTGCTGCCCATGGTGACCCCCGCCCCGCGCACTGCCGCCCGCCCGAGGGGCAGCGCCGTGCCCCGCCCCGCCGCGTGGGCAGGGCGAGCGGAGCGGGCGGAGCTGCGGGCGGGGCGGCCGCGAGGGGAAGCTCCGCCCATTGAAAAACAGATACCGCCGAGTAGCCGGCAAACAGCGCTTTATTTAGGCAGGTGCACACAGGCAGGGCTAGCGGATCGAGTACAGGTTAGGCACGCAGACGTCAGTGTGCAAGGAGCCGGGACGCTCCGCTCACATGCCTCGGTCCTGTTTCCCAGGTGGAACCGCAGCAGCAGCTGCCTGCATCTGATCCCTGGGTGCTCATCCCAGCTAATCACCGTGCAGCGCAGAAATTTCACAAAGGTTAAACTCTCACAAAGGTTAAACTCTCACAAAGGTTAAAATCTCACAAAGGTTAAAATCTCACAAAGGTTAAAATCTCACAAAGGTTAAAATCTCATACTAAGAGAGTAATGTCACTAAAAAACAACGTATCAAGTCAGGACAGTTTGCAGTCAAACACCATCTATCTTCCCAGCTACAAGAGCTTCCGGATGGTGAAATCTTTCTCGGCCTGTAGAATAACTGCTTTTAAAGATGGATCTTTTGCCCAGTTGATTTGGCATCCGACTACGATATTCTGCGAGACAGAAAAAAAAGTAGTTTAAAAACCACAAATGTCTTCAAAAAAGGATCAAAAGGTGGACTGCTGGCTTTCCTTATCTGCTTTTTCTGCTTTTTTTCTTCCCCAGTTTGGAAGTCCTTGAAACTCCGGACTGAATGCGTGAATTTTTAAATTAAAAATTTAAAAGATTTGTCCATTTACATCATTTAGAACATAAATAGGACTAGTTAAACGTAGCACAGGACCCACTAAAACATTTAATTTCCCATTCTTAATGAGATGAAACGTATTTCAAACCACAGAAAAACGTGGCTTCTTTTCTGTTCTTAATATTCTTCTGACCATAAGGATTCACAGAACGGTTATATCCCGTCTTCCATCTGAATACCTCAACACACACACACACGTATGTAAAGAAACTGCATTCTTCACTGGCATTTCATAACTACACTTACAAACTCATAGCTCCTGCAATTCACTGTATCTCTCATCTTTGTATTAATTAGGTCACTGATCTGATCTGCAGGGTCAGGTGTTGCAAGGGATGCTGTGAAAAGACAAGCGCCAGCCAGCATTAAATGCATGATCTTCAGCAGAGCCCCCGTAAGCGCAGGATATGGCAGGAAGCCCTCCTCCAGCTCAGATCTCATATCAGTTTCCTTCCTTACTTTGCATGATGCCAAACTCCAGGTAACCTGCCATCCAGTTGTGCTCATACGGATTATTCAGCAGTAGCTGACAGATGGGTAACCAAAAGCATGAAGGCTATGCTGATGAAAACATTTAAAAGCGCTTTCACAGCACTCTGGAGGATAATTAGAAGCAGTCTGGCTCACTGGGTTTAAGACCTACTGAATTGTCCTAGTCACAAGACTGGAACAACGGATTGAGGGGGTGTAGTGGTCACTCACAGTGTAAATAGGGCCTCTGCCATGAGACGTACTTCTGGAAGATACATTGTATCTCTATAGTTCTAAGGGAACTGAGAAATGGACATGGATAGGCTGTTTCTAAACTCTCTACATCATTATTCCAAAGAAGTTTCTAATGATTTAATACTTCTGGTTTTTAAAAACACAGTTTTGTTGGGAGTTACATTCAGTATACAGCATGTCATCTTTTTATAGTGCAAACTACAAACCTGCTTCTGAAAGCTGTGACATTACCTGGAGTATGTTTTGAATTAACGTAGTCACCTTCTTTTCATGCTGTAAATTCCTATGGATAAACTTCAACTTGTCAGTAATTTTCAGTTTCACTACTTCCCTTTTTTTCCTCATCGTGGTAAAAATTTGCGCCGCCTTCACTCCTTTGTGCTTCAGAACTGTTCCATTATGAGCAAAACAAAGCATTCCAAAGTTGATTAGCAGGCAGAAGACATCTAAGGCGGTTCTACTGCAATAGGCCAAACTCACTCCATCCCTCCCCTCCAACGTACCTTCCATGAGAAACAAACGCCGTGGGTATCTGGTACCAACATACACTCACTGGCTATTACACAAGCTCTTACCAGGTAAATCCATTCCTAATTCACAAGCATTTCACAAAAGTACAGTTTGACACAAATATATCCTTTAGGCCTCTCAGAACTGACCTGAGTTAGTAAGTGAACTGTAATTTGCTGGGGAGTTTGTACTAAGTACTGAAACATCACCACCATTTTTTTAGTACACTCTTGTATCTCTGGCCTGCTACCTGACTGACATATTCTACTATATCAGTCTTACTTTCATCGTACAAGCTTATTTTTTATAGTATTTCATACACTCCTTCTCATAGTTTTTATAACTGTATTGAGAATTTCACAGTTGCTTAATATTTCTAAAGTAGCAGTTTAAGATACAAACTGTATTTTTAATTACAAAACAAAGCCAATATGTACATAAAACACTTACAGTGCCTTTTCCTTCTGATGTCATTCAAATCCTCTCTAATCACATGTGCTTGCTGAAAGAAAAAAACAATCCTGGACTGTTATCTCCTATAAATATCGATGATGCTAACTCAGTCTGCAGAAGCAGTTAAGGGCAGCCTTAGAAGCAGACTTACATATTCATATGAAGTAACCATGTTGCTAACTTTAACACCCCTGGGAACCACAGATTTAGTTCAAATGACTTGTGCATCCCTGTTACTTTAAACTGCGCCCATGTCCGTACTGAAGTCGGCGGGGCCTGTGCTACTGCAACAGAAGGTTCAACTGACACTTACCTGATGAGCTTGAAGTATTTTCCAGTTAAGGCTGATTATGTCTCTCATTGTTTTCATGATCAGTCTAATGAAGGAAATAAAGTTACATTCTTTACAACCGGTATGATGTGTCAACAACAGAAATGCTGTATCCAAAGTTATTTTTTATTATCATTTTTTATTTTCATTATTGTCCTTCACTGACAGCTCAGGCTGGCAACAAGGAAATTGCTGAGAGAAGCCTGAGGGCTATTGAATGGGATTTCAGGGGGCTGGGGTGATTAGTTGATGGAGCGGGAATACAGGTGGTATTTTTCTCTGTCCCTCCAGTGGCAGCAAGGGATAGTGAGAGGACCAGGATGACATCTCATTAAAGTAAGACTAAGAGGCTGGTGCCATTGCAGGAACTGGGGCTTTTTTGATTATGGGTTGGTTTACTCAGCATCTGGCCTGGCATCTGCAGACAGGTCTCACCTGTCTCAAAGGGGGAACAGATCCTAAACCAGAAGCTGGCAGAACATATTGAAAAGGCTTTAAACTCATTATCAAGGGGGTATTAAGGCTTTCTGGAGATGAGCCTTTGGGGGAACAGTGCTGGGGTTGGGGCTGAGGCAAATGGCAGCAGACAAACTATGACTTAGCTGCTATTATGGAAACATAGTGGGATTGCTTCCATGACTGGAATGTTGCAATGGATGGCTATAAACTCTTTAGAAGAGATGGGCATAGAAGGAGAGGTATGGTTCTGTCTTAGAGAGCTCAAGGCTGGGAATGGTAAGTGTCAGTCTCTAGTGGTAAGGATCAGCACAGGACCAACAAGGCTGACATCCTGGTGGGGGTGTGTTATAGGCTGCTTAACCAGAGAGACAGATGAGACTTTCTATGAGCAGCTGGCAGAAGTTGTGTAATCACCATCCCTTGCTCTCATGGGGGACTTCAACTTCCCTGATATACGCTGGAAATATAATACAGCACAGAAGAAGCAGTCTAGTATGTGGAAGTTAACTTCCTGATGCAGCTGATAAGAGAGCCTATTAGGGAAGTGCCCCACTAGACCTGCTGTTCACTAGACCGTTGGGAGGTGTGGAGGTTGGGAGCTGTCTTGGAGAGCGATCATGAAATGGTAGAGTTCTCCCTTCTTCATGAAGTCAGGAAGGGGGCCAGCAAAACTGCTAGAGGACCGACTCTGAACTATTCAAGACTCTGGTAAGTAGAGTTCCTTGGGATTCATTCCTGAAGGGTAAAGGAGTCCAGGAAGGCTGGATGCTCCTCAATAAAGAAGTCTTAGAGGTGCAGGGGCAGGCTGTCTTCCTGTGCTGTAAGATGAACTGTAATGGAAGAAAATCGGCATGGTTGAACAGGGAACTTTTTCTGAGGCTCCAAGAGAAAAAGAGTGTCTACTTCCTGTGGAAAAAGGGACGGGCAACTCATGAAGCATACAAAGAAGCTCTAGGGTATGCAGAGAGAGAATTAGAAAGGCAGAAGCCCAGCTTGAACTCAAAACACCCTACCGTGCACAATCATCACTTTGTTTCAACTTCTTTCTCAGAGCATCCATAAGCTGGATCCTGTGTGGTATAAAGAAGAGACATACCTCTGATGAAAACTGACAAGAAACAGAGTTTTAAATTTAGGTAAACAGCAGAATTCCATGTTTCTATTTACGCCTACTTTGGCACTGGAAATACATATTATTAAAAAAACAAAAACAAAACCAGCCACAGCAGTAACTTTCAAACATTGAACTTGTGAAATACTGGAGCTTAATTCTCAGGACAAGAAAGGTGTATCAGTCAACCATTTGTAGGAGTAACAACGCACTTCTTTCTTGACAAATACACCTCAGACACCATTAGTCCCAGTCTGCAGGAGGGAAGCTAGGCATAGGTAGGAACTCAAATGAACAGTCATGCAACACAGGAGACACGCAACTACCAACCTCCACTCTTTTGTAAGAATTTGTAAAGTACCACCAACAGCTTTGTTTTCTGACACACACAAACTGCTTTTATGTAATTTTTGCAGGATCTCAGAGGCTTGCACGTGCTCCTATTTATTTGTCGTTACTCCCTATGGTATCTGTCTTTCTGTTCCTGCAGTTTCTATGGTGTTAAATCTCTCACGTTTGCAACACATGTAACATCACTTTGAAATCCTATTTTAATCAGAATCATGCAATTGTGCATGCATGTGCTCACAGATAAATCAGCAGAAAACCTCCAAATAAACAGGAAGAAAAGCCATCTACCTTTTTAAGGCCAGTGCTTTGCTTTCAAAGGCAGTTTTTACTTTATCCACTTCTTCCAAACTTTCTTTGGCACTGAAAAAAATAAAAGAAAGTGAAAAAGAACAAAAAACCGTAAACTCAATCTCCAGTACTTAACTTGCTCTATCTGCATGCCTGAAGTATGAATCCTCAGTGAAATATATTACATTAATTCCAGCCATCATATGTACGTTGCAGGAACCACAGAAGATACAGAACTATACTAGAAGATGGAGAGGAATATCTAGAATATGGTCTCTGGAAGAGTGGGTAAGCTACTTATGAGGATTACAAGTATGTAGTGAGGCTGTGCAGGGAGAAAACTAGGAAAGCCAAAGCGCAGCTAGAACTGAGCTTGGCTGCTAAGGTTAAGGAGAATAGTAAGTATTTTTTTTTAAACACATCAACAGCAAGAGAAAGGCTAGGGAAAATCTCCATCCCTTGTTGGATGCTGAGGGCAACCTGGTCACCAAGGATTGTGACAAGGCTGAGGTACCTAATACCTTCTTTGCCTCGATCTTCAATAGTAAAACTTGTAACTCCCTGGGAGCACAGCCCCCTGTGCTGGTAGATGGGGAGGGGAATCAGAACAAGCCCTGCATGATCCACGATCAGATGGTTCTGGACCTGCTTCAAAAGCTGGATGTTTATAAGTCCATGGGGCTGGATGGGTTGCACCCTAGAGTGCTGAGGGAGTTGGTGGATGTGGTTGCCAAACTACTGTCCATCATTTTTCAGCAGTCTTGGCTGACTGGGGATGTCCTGATGGATTGGAGGCTGGTGAATGTGATGCCCATCTTCAAAAAGGGCCGGAAAGATGATCCTGGCAGCTACAGGCCCATCAGACTCACCTCAGTGCCCAGGAAGGTTATGGAAAGGATAATCTTAAGAATCATCATGGATCAACTAAAGATCAGCCAGGGGATCAAGCCTAGTCAGCATGGATTTATGAATGGTAGATCCTGCCTGACTAACCTGATTTCATTCTATGACAAGGTGACCTGCTTGGTAGCTGAAGGTAAGGCTGTTGATATGGACTTCAGTAAGGCCATTGACACTGTCCCCCATAACATTCTGGTGAAGCTGGCTGCCCATGGTTTGGATGGGCGCACGCTCCGCTGGGTGAAGTGCTGGCTGGATGGCCGGGCCCAGAGAGTTGTGGTCAATGGGGTGGAATCTGGTTGGCGGCTGGTCACAAGTGGCGTCCATCAGGGCTCAGTGCTGGGACTGCTTCTGTTTAACATCTTCATTGATGATCCGGATGTGGGGTCTCTTCCAACCTGGGTAATTCTATGATTCTATGATCTCTTTGCCATAGTTCCTTCACTTGCTTTAACTGAACCCTTATGTAGTAGGGATGGCTAACGAGGAGTTCTAACCAAACAGTAATAACCAGGAGAGCATTTCTAGCGTGTTTTAACTGAAGAATGGTTGGGAACCGAGCTGACAAGTTCGACCGTAAGGAATGGCATACCTTTGGGTAAAGTTTACTTCCACGCCCTTGTTGCAGTCTTCATCTGTAAAGCAAGAGCGTCAGTAAAACACCGCAGGGTGCGGCGGGGCGCAGCTCACAGCGCACAGGACAAGCAGCTGAAGACGCCCCCCCCCCCCGCCCGTCACGCCGCGCCCTCCACCCGCTGCACCACAGCAACAGTTCGGCTTTCGACTGCTTTCGTTTGCAGCCCGAGGGACGTGCGGACGGTACGCCTCTGCTCGCCGCTCCAAGGAAGGGAAAGAGGGGGAGGGAGCACGACGAGCCCACAGAGAACAGCTCACACCCCGAAGGGCGGAGGGGAGCCCCGCCGGGTCTTACCTTGGTGGCACGCGGTGCTGAACTCCATCACCAGCTGCTCCAGCTGCGTTTTCACGCTGCAACTGAGCGAAGGACATCGTCAGCCCCGCTCGCCCTCCCACCCGCTGGCTCTCAAGGCCGCCATCCACGCGGCGCTCCCGCCCCGCCCCGCGGCACGAACCACAAGTGCTTCAGGACGTCCCTCTTCGCAATCGGATCGGCCGCCGCCTCAGCGCTCGGCCCGGGCCGGTTGGGATCCGTGAGGCGCTCCGCCATGTCTCGCGTTCAAACAACCGCGCTCCCGTCAACCAGCGCGAGCCGCCCGGCCTTGCGCACTTCCGCCCGCGCGCCGCGGCCAATGGCGGCTCCGTGCCGCGGCCGGGCGGGCCTGGCGGGCGCTGTGGCGCTGTGCCGCTCCTCCGGGCGGAGCGTTGCCGACTGTCGGCGGGACGCAGCGGCTGGCGGTAGGTGGGAGCCGCCCGGTACGTGGCGCACCGCTGCTCGCTCCGCGTCGCCGCCGCACGTAAGCCGTAGGCCCCGCCCAAGGACCCGCAGCTCACAGCAGGTGGGGACGGGGTTGCCGCGGAGCCGGAGACTACAGTCTGCGTTATTAGAAGTGAAGTACGTAAGAGACAGGATAAATAGAAACTCATCGCTGACGGGATTTAACTTCAAATTCATCTTTGAACGTGCCTTACGGGATCTGGCGGCGCATACCGAGTAGGTTAAGAGCTTCCCTGCTGTACCACCGATCTAAATACGAAATTAATTGGCCTGCCGTTGTGATTTGGGAAACTGCCCTTACAGCACGCTTCCCTTAGGCCTCGTGATGAGCCCGAACCACTTCTCTGGAGGCTTACTGGCAGATAAGGGCTGTTGTGAAACTAGAGATGGATAACTTTATTCCTGCCAGGGCATCCAGGAAAAAGAGTATGTGTGTGAGTTTGGGAAAACATGACTTGCACCTTCACATGCTGTTTGTCTGTGAAGGTGCAGGTTTGCACTTGCCTGTTAAGTACTCGTGAAATGGCTGAACCTCACTGCCACGGCATGGTCATCCAAGATGTTCCCAGCCACCTTAATGCGGTTTGTGTCCCAGTACAAGCAGCTGAAGCAGGAAATCAGCATCTGCTTGGTGAGAGCCATGACAACCAATAAGGCTTTTTCAATTAGGCTAAGCTAACCTGGGTGTAAAACTCAACACAAAACAACAGCACAAAGCCAACTTTAACTGTTAGAAGGGAAACATCTCAGTTTGTATATACAGTCCGATGCCAAGCAGAACTGTTCGGGGATATTCAGACTGCACTGCTGCTAAAACTGATCCGATACTGTAAGTTTAAAACTCCTGATTTCAGTAACATCAAGAATTAAGTCTTTCACAACACACAGGTACCTAGAACAAGAAAGCAGCATCACAGGATAGGACTGCTGTGATACCCAGAATTATGAAATACGTACTCACTCTTGCTACCAACTGAATTGGTTCCTCAATTTCAAAGAAAGCATTTAAGCACTTTAAGGCAAGAGAAAGAGGTAAAGGAAGATGGAAACTGGCTCTGAAGACACAGATTATGAATGCTGCAAACAGGTTTCCCCTAAAGAGAGATATGTCTTCTCCAAGACCCCAAAATGCCTTTATTCTTTCTTAAGTACATCCTTTCTCTTTCCAATCAGTGACTCTTAATTTACAGTTTCTTTCAATGGCTTGCCAAGTGTCAGCAAGTTCCAGACTACTACAGTGTGACATTCTAAACCTGGACTACTTCCTTGGGTAACATATGATCAGTGTAATTTGCTACAGTGCACCTGCAGCTGTATTATGTTACAGTTACTTTTATATATATATATATAAATATATGTACACATACATACATATATATATTTAAATCCAATAGCTCAACCATGCCCTTGTTACCTATCCAAATGGAAGACTCTCCCTTTTTACTAGCTAGATACTCAATCACCACAGCATATCTCAAACAAAATTCAAAGAAGAAAAAGCAAGTGAATAGTACTTAGCAACAACTGAGTTGCAAGCAGCAAAGATTTCACCTGCCAGTTGACTCAGCCACTTCCCTTCGCCTATTAACTGCCAGTGTAAAATATATTTTGGCACAACCAAAAGCTCAGGAATAGTTAATTATCATGAAGAATACAAGAATATGAAGTCCATCCAACTTGTTATTCTGTATGATAAAAATCAAGTAAATGACAAAATAATCCACCTTGCAGAAGTAAAGATCTGCTGAGTGTTAGCATACTCACCAATTCATTACTTGAAGCTACTGACCACTGTGTTTGCAGTCATTCACAGAGAAGTACATCTTTTTTTAGAGGCTTTCTGACTCTTTAGTCCTTCCAGCAAACAAAATAAAGTGTCTGCATTTTTTTTTCAAGCTTCTCACTGTTAATGTAGATTTATCCCCTTAAGAAATAATTTGATATGAATTTAAAATGGTAGCATCTATTTGCTCTGATGCAGTAAAATTAAGTTTAGAAATCAGTACTAGATGCAGAGACATAATATAAAAACTGTGTATTTATTATCTAAGAATCTCTGCAAAAAACCTGCCTTTGAGTTCAGCTTCATTTTTACTGCCCACAATAAATGTGTATTTTTTTTATTCAGTCTTCAAATTACTTTTGGAAGAAAGAAAAGTATTTTTCAGTTGTTTCTGTTTGTAGCTCAATATAAACTATTCCAGTTTCTTATTGCTAAAACAGATCTATAAGCATGACGTTCCATACTTAAGAGAGCATATGGAATATATAGATGTTCATCCACCAGTGGTAAGATTTCTGTTTAATGAACACCACACAAAATACAGTACTTAGGATTTCCATTATTTTCACATATACAGCAAATATTATAGTTCTTATTTCCTTTACAAAAGCATCTTGATTCGATCTTAATACAGATACATTGCTTAAAAAAAATCAAGGCTATAGTACATTTTTTCTGTACATGTATGTGCAATATCCCCAGACAAAAAATAATACAGACATGGAATCCTACAGATTTACCATCTACCTTTTGGCTAAAATAATTTTTTGTCACATTATGTAAGTCCCATCTTTGTAATATTTCATGGATTCTAGATGTTGAGTCATTGCAAGGACATCTTGAAATCCTGTACTGAGGCCAGACATGTGTTGGAAATAAGCTTCCTTCTCCACCTGGACAGTTAGGTTGTTTACTCCAGCATCTTTCAGAATTGATGTAACCTGCATATAACATCAATATTACACTTTATAAGCATATCACAATAACCTACTCAATTCTCACTCTGAAATACTGCAGACTTAAAAAAGAATTTCAGCTTTCTGGCAGAGTGAAGACTAGCTTCATACAGTATGCGTGCAATTTCTGCACATTCTCAGCATGACATATAAAGGAATAAACAACCTCTGAATGTGTTTGAGGTAAAAGCACCCAAGGTTAACAGATATTACAAAGTCAGTAACAAACCCATGCTGGCATCTACATTTGCCTGTTTTGAAACATGGAACTAACCTCTTCCTCCCCTTCTCACAGCAGATTTTCCCTCAACTCTTTGTTTGTTTGTTTGTTTTGGGACAAGTTTTGGCAAACAACACAACCAGGGCAAATACGGCATTACAAATACAGCTCTAAAGCATTAAATAAAAGCTTACAAAAACATTGTAACAGAGTAAGAAATAATGTGAAAAATAGCTTAAAAACTTTGCACCTTACCTGCTGTACAATTCTCTGCTCCATCACATCTGAAACCACTTGCACATGTATTGTACCTGCCACAACACTTGCAGAATGACACCAAAAATGAGGATCTCTGTAGGATATGACTCCATCTATTTTCTGAATCTGTAAAGAAATTACATTTCACGAAAACATTTTAAACTTGCACACGTACATGCACACTGATAATAAATACTCTACTGCTGTAGGAAAACAAAGCTGCATTTCCAGCTAAGTCATAGAGAAATAACGTAGCACCTGGAGGCCAACATGCTATTGTCAAACACCAGATGTTACAACCCAAAGAAAACCAAGCAGAGGGCAACAAGAAAAGGGATGACTTAAACACAACTGCAGGAGTCTCAGTAACATCTATGGACAGACCAACTTTGGCCTGCACTTTAAGTCACTTATAAGGTATCTGTTACATTCTTATTCAGAATAGGTAACTGTACAGTTACCACAGCTGTACGTTTTCCATCATTTTTAGAAATTGGTCATTGCACTGGGCCTGGTGGGGACATAGCAGCCTGCACCATATTCTGTTTTGGATTCATAGCTAAAACAGTATTGATAAAATGCTGGTTTTTAGGCTGCTGAACACAGGTTGTAGACTCTGGGCAGTCTGCTCTAGCTTTTATCTAGCAGCTGGCCATCCTGCCTGCGGCAGGGAAGTTGCAAGTAGGTGATCTCTGAGGTTCCTTCCAACTGCAGACATTCTATGACTCTATGGTCAAGAGCTCCTCTTTTTCCAACCTTGATCCAACACAGCAAGTCTTCTATGGGTGGACCAGAAACTGGGAAGAGACACAGCAGGGAGAGCTGACTCAGGTGGCCCAGAGAGATGCTATCTACAGTACAACAACATAAAAAAAACTGGGATAGAAGGGAGTTCTGACCTTTTCTAAAGCAGCATGCAGATCTTTCTCCTGTTCTGGAGGTATCCTCAACAAAAGCACTTGACAGGCATCTTTCAGTAGTGGGATAACACTGAGAAAAATCAGTGTAGCAATAAAAAGAGAACAGAGGGGATCAGCTATCAGCCATCCAAATTGCTGAATAAATGTGGTAGACACTATAACACCCACGCTGCCAAGAGTGTCTGCTAACACGTGCAGAAACACACCTGAAAACAAAACACATTGAGTCATTAAGAGGAACACCTCTGCTTAAGATGAACATAGATGTTCATTAGCAACAAATTTACTTTTATGACATTAGCCTCCCTCAAGCACCTGCCTAACCTGCTGCAAAATGAATCAAAACATTTAGTTTAAGTAGTATTTAATTAGAAATCAACACTGAGAGGAAAAAGCATTTTCACTGTATATCACAGTAATCTAGGCAGACATTTACAGATGAAGCCACATACAAACACAGTCTTATTTTGTTAGTGGGACTTCTATAATAGGGTTCAGTCCTTACTGATCTTCAACAGAATAGAAAAAGATCACTGTGAACGCACCGGCCTGCTCATACTGACAGGTACTAATCTATCATTTGTTTTTCTACAGGCTAACTTTGCTCAAAGTCTTAAGAAGATTGTCTACAGACTCTAAGAATAATTCTTTACACTGCTTTAATGGCTGGAATCATTCCCAGTGTAAACACAGACAGTGTAGAAAAAAATATCTCTAGTCATTTGTAAGACTAGTACTTACTAACTGACAGGGTTTAAAAGTGCTGAACAGTGTTAGAGATGGGCAGATATTACAATATAATGCCTGAAAACAGAAGAATCAACTAATGACAGATGTAAAGTTATCTATGAAACAGAAGACTCTTAGCTAAAATGCATATGCTCTGACAACCTTAGACAAAATGTCATTCTTTTATAGACTTGTCTAAGTGATACAGTTGGTAAAGAACTGCCTTTAACTGGTAGGGAAGAAGAGTCTCAAGAAGTAGCTGTTCTAAAATTCTCTCTATACATTGCTCTTCACAGCTTCCAATTTTAGATGTGGAAAAAAAATTCATCTTTACCACCTTATCTTCTGAATCACAAATAGAAGCATACTGCTTCATATCCCAGACTCCTAGTCTGCATTTGCTCTTCTGTTTCTTTATCACTTCCCCCAGGGCTTTTACAACCAGCTGTAACATGATACCCAGAAGTATGGCATTAGCTTTACAGAGACATACTACTTGCATTTTGAGATGGAACTTAGTAATGATAGCTTTTTTTCAGTAAGGTTTATGATGACTAAGGTTATCAGTGTTAACAAAGACTGAAGATTAATGCTTTGCATTGATCCTTGGGTATCACCCACATCTCAGAAAGCCTCGTGAAAAAATAATTCAAGTTAAACTCACTTATGAATGAACACTTTGAGAAATAAATGTATGCAGTATTCTGGAGGGAGATTTCAAGAACAATACGCAGTACTGGGGTTAAAACTGAAAAACTAAAGTCTGCTATAGACCAGATTTGTCATTTATGATTCAACAATCCATACTTGCCTCTCATGTTGGTATTCATGCCTCCTCCTGCAGACACATGGGAATGTCCATGGCTGTGCCCATGGTCATTGTGGGAATGGCCGTGCCCATGGCTGTGGCTGTGTCCATGGTAAGAATGGCTGTGCTCATGTGAATGACAGCCTCCACGAGAAGCCCCATGGGAATGTGCATGGCTAAAGGCACAGATGCCAACCAGGTTTACGATCAACCCTCCAACAGAGACTGGCTGTGAGAGAGAGAGAGCTGTCTGATGTCACTACATATTCCAATCCAAAATCCCACCCAGCAGCTAACACCAAAATGTAGCACCCGGTACCCACATAGCATGAGAAGGTGGTAAGTTAAGTTTCAAGAAAAAGATCGTTGTTTTCATTTACTTCCAGAAAGAGAAAGTGGTTTGGCTACAAGCTTTGTGTTGCTCTCATTCATTGGCAGGAAAAAAATAGTAAAAAAAAAAAGCGTATAAATCTATTTAAAACATGCATAAACATCTAAAATTGTAGTTAACTGAAGATATCAACTTCCAGTTTACTGATTGTGATTTTTCCCTCCCTGCATTTTCTTCCACTCTTCTCTTGAAAAACATTTGATGTGCAACAGAGTTATTTTAGCTAATACACTAGTTAAGCAAATACTACTCAGGGGCTACCAGGCCTTAAGTTAAGTCAGGCCTTATATCTAGCAACGCACATATCTAATTTTACCTACACAAAAATCTTTGTTAAACAAATGGCTAGAAGAGAGCACAAATTCATGTGTGTGGGGGAGAATAACACAAATGAAACCACAAGTAAGATAACTGGAGGCTCAGGCTCTCAGAATTCTATGATTTAAAAATTTGGTTTGAAGAAAATAAATGGTAAGAATTTGGAAGAAAACAATGAAAGCCTGAAAACTTGCCTAGAGCATGGGAAGGGCATGGAAAGTGGTGAGACACAGGCACTGCTATGTTAACTACTCAACAGCTCTATGAGTACTTATGCCATAGCAATACAATCATTATCACATTACAAATCTTGATTAACTTTTGACATTTCTGAGAGAAAAACACAAAAGCTTTTTTTCAGTGACTGACATTGGTGTACACAATAGCAGAGCCAAGTTTAGTCTTGTACAGATTACTTTCTCAGTATCTTTTTGTTGTTGTTGTTGATGGCCATTTAGAAAGATCAGAGTTTTAACATCTTTGAAAAAAAATTAAAAATAACGTTAATAATTGAGTTATATTCAATCCTATATATTTCCACATTTAAAATTACATGCAGTTTGGATTATAAAATTGTAATTATCCCCTGAAGGGCCAAGACACAGTTTAGATCTCTTGAGCATGCAACTACAGACTCTTTTTTTTTCAAAATCAAAATAAACAAACAGTTAACTGCAAAACAGTATTCATACCTAACAATAAAACTTACAGTTAGCATATTTGTGTCGATGTCTGGAGGGTCTACCAATCTGGCCACCGATTCCATGAAAACAAAGAAAGCAATTACCATCAAAAAGAGGCCATTAATAAAACCGGAGAGAATCTCTACACGTCCATATCTGAAAGACAATATCAGAACTTTTGAAAGCAATGAACTAGTATCCTGTACGAATTTCATAGTTATAATGTATTGAACTTTAACATATTTAATATACCTTTGATATATCTTTTTCTTCCTTGGTCCTGTGAAATCATACATTAATGTCTGGGCTATTTATTTTTGACCAATAGATGTCTAGCTTGCAACTGTCCATAGATCAATAGCACCAAGTTTTAATATCACTAATATTTTTTAAAGTATACTATACATGTAGGGCTTCAGGCTCAGTGACTTTTAATTACATTAGTGCACATGAAATCCCCACATGAACACTGGCCTTCAACGTGTTGTTAGAACATATACATATACACTGTACATCTGTACAGTGAGAACGTTTCTATATAATATTTACAGTGAAAGCTTTATTTGTAGAGACTAATGCTAATCAAATCTCATATAGTTTTTAGCTGTGGTAACAGTAGAATGACATGAACACGAATGGAATAGAGACAAGACACAGCAAAAGAACCAAAGAAGCATGCATGATTTAAAACATCCCAAACATATCTTTACAGTGGGGCATTTTGAAAAAAAAAAACAAGTAGAATAATTTTCAGGTATTCTTAAATGGAGTTAATATACATACCCATAGGAAAATATGCGAGTTGCTTTCCATCTTGTCATAAGAGCTGCAAAAAGCCCCATCACTAATGCAGAACAATCAAAAAGCATGTGAAATCCATCAGATATAAGACCAAGGCTATTGGTCCAGACTCCATAAAAAAGCTCCACAAAAGTGAAAGCCTGAAATGAAAAGGAATTTAAGTTTTTCCTGGAAGATTAACTTGTAATTTAATGTCTAGGCAGTTAGCAGGAGAATCTCTTCATGGTATGTTTCCTAGTTTTCAAAAGGTATTATTCAAAGTATTTCCAGACCTTTTTCTTTCTCCAAGGGAACTAGCCTTTCCAAAAGCCACAGATGAATGAGTAAATAAATAAATACAAGTTTTCACTAAGAATTTTAAGTGACTATAATGAAGACAAAAACATATGCACTGTTGTTAAACACTGTAACTACTTTAATCTTATCTATCATGCGCACCAAAATCAATGCAGTTAATTCATGTTTTGCATAGAGTGTCTACAAAAAATGTCAGGATGAGCAAAACAGGTCTAACTATTGCAGTTAAATGGAAGACTCAGGGCAGTTACTTACAGACTTATTTCCAAGAGCCAATGTAAATAATTAAAAAAAATTAAAAAGATTCAACTAAGCTAGAAAAAAGTTTTCACAATTCTGTCTAGATTTAAGAGAACACTTTTAGACTGCATGGGTGGCTGAGCACTGGCACAAGCAGTCCAGAGGCTGTAGAGTCTCCCTCTTGGAGATCTTCAAAATCTGCTTGGACAAAGACCTGTGCACACTGCTCTGGATGTCCCTGCCTGAGAAGTGGTTGGACCAGATGGACCCAGGAGTCCCCGACTACCTCAGCCATTCCAGGACTCTGTAATCCTGGCCTGAACATCTACAAACACATATACGTAACTTTCCACTTATTGTAAGATTAGCATAAGAATCTTCTAGTCTAAGACTCAATCTAATGGAACTACAGTAACAAGGACCCCTTAAAAACAAAGCAACAACCAATCAATCAGTCACAGGAATCATTTAAAGAATAACTCTTCACACCGTATAACTGAGCTGAAAAAAACACAAGCAGACTTACCAGATTTAGGCACAAGAAATAGAAGATCTGCCTAGAATCATACTCCTCGAGAATCTGTTTCAAAGACTCTTTAATAAAACGGGGTAACGACTGAGAACTCTGTTGTATTGCATCACCCATGAAGTTATACAGAGGAGTGCCTTCAGGAGAATAGCCAATGAGGGTGCCCTTTTGCCCCTTCCTGGAGGGGGAGGACAGGATATTGGCTGCTGCAAGGAAAGCATTGAAGTTTTCATTTTTATAAAATAGCTGTGAAGCTTATAAACAATTTGTTTCACCAAAGTCATAAGTAACATGAAATTTTAAGGTAGTAAACTGATTGTCAACTTCATCTTAAGGCTCACCATTCCATTTCATTACTAAGTAAGATTAGACTAATTACTTCCTCAACAGACACACTGCATTGTTTTTCTGCTTGTTTTTTCTACATTAAGAGGGTGCAAAGTTGCACGCTCTTTTTATCCAAAAGAATCCACACAAACTCATTCAAAAGCATTTTGTGTACTGCTATCATCTCACGGGCTTCCAAGTAACATGGATAACATGTTTTTTTAAAAGAGAAATATGAATACGTACATAAAATGAAGAAAACAGCACTCACTACCACTCCTCCAGAAAGTACGTGTTCTGTGCTCTCATGGTGTGCTGGTCTGTTCATAGCTCGAAGCTGGTCTGTTATTGGATGTGTCCAAAAGTTACCAAAAAGCAGTGCACTAATGAATATAAGAAAGGATCCGTATCGAGCACATTTAGAAGATTCCATCTTGACAGAGCATATGGATTCCACATAGAAATCCAAAATCACAACAAAAAAGATGACTGTTATAAAAGGCATGATGAGAGAGGACCAAGACTCGACTTTGCTCTGCAACAACAGAAAAAAAACAAAATTCCACATTTCAACCAGGAGTGTTTACCATTATACCACTTTCAGCCAATCCACCTCCGTTAAAAATCCTTTCAGCAATCCATCAGTACTTTTGTATTTCAAACTGATCACTTAAAACCACAAAACCAAAAATCATATAAAACATTCAAGCTATAGAAACATAAATGCAGGTAATAAGCATTCCCGTATCTTATTTAAAGCTTTCATATGCCTGAAAACAATGCTGTATGAAATGCTGTGTTTGCACCATTCTATTAACCCTAATCAGGAGGGCATAATGAACATAACTTTTAAATTACAATCTATTCTACTGGGTGGGGGGGGGAGGGAAGAGGGGAAAACAATGCATTTAAAGTAATTATTACTTGCATAATGTTAGTGAAAGAACTCAGGACATATCTGAAGCTAGATATATAAAATAATGTTATCACATAAAAGAAGAAATAAAGTTCCACATCTTTATCACTCTTCAACATCTTTATCAATGACATAGACAATGGAATTGAATGCACCCTCAGCAAGTTTGCAGGCAACACCAAGCTGCGTGGTGCAGTTGATAGACTGGAAGGAAGGGAAGCCCTCCAGAGGGACCTGGACAGGCTAGAGAAGTGGGCCCATGAAAACCTGATGAGGTTCAACAAGTCCAAGTGCAAGGAACTGTACTTGGGCTGGGACAATCCCAGGTATTTATACAGACTAGGGGAAGATCTCCTTGAAAGCAGCCCTGCAGAGAAGGACTTGGGGGTCCTGGTGGATGAGAAGATGGACATGAGCCAGCAGTGTGAACCTGCAGCCCAGAGGACCAACTGTGTTCTGGGGAGCATTAAAAAAGGGGTGGCCAGCAGGGGGAGGGAGGTGATTGTCCCCCTCTACTCAGCTCTTGTGAGGCCCCATCTGTAGCACTGCGTCCAGGCCTGGGGTGCCCAGTACAAGAAAGATGCAGAGCTCTTGGAAGGAGTTCAGAGGAGGGCCACTAAGATGATCAGAGGGCGGGAGCACCTCTCCTATGAAGAAAAGCTGAGAGAACTGGAGTTGTTTAGCTTGGCCTTCCAGTACTTGAAGAGAGCATATAAACAGGAGGGGGAATGACTGTTTACATGGACTGATAGTGATCAGACAAGGGAGAATAGTTTTAAACTAAGAGGAAGTTTTTCACACAGAGGGTGGTGACGCACTGGAACAGGCTGCCCACAGAGGCTGTGGATGCCCCATCCCTGGAGGCATTCAAGGCCAGGCTGGATGTGGCTCTGGGCAGCCTGGTCTGGTGGCTGGAAACCCTGCATATAGCGGGGGGGTATGAAACTAGATGATCACTGTGGTCCTTTTCAACCCAGGTAATTCTATGTTCCTATGAAGATATCACACAAATATGTACATTAAAACACAGAGGAACCTTTTCATACAGAGCTCTCAAGGACAACTTTGGTAGTTGTAAATCCTTCATTTAAAACATTCTGAGTTGCATTTCAAAAGAAGATGAATTACAAAAAATGATCTATTTTTTTTCTAACATGTGCTTCTTATCTTACCTCTGTTGTCAGAGAGAGGACAATGACCCACGGGCACAATAGAAGAACAGAAACAAGATGAGATAAAGCTTGAAGACGTTTGGCTCCACCTACATCAACAGAAAGCTTTCGAGAAGCCATGTGAAAGCCAACCTTACAGCACAACGCCAGTACCAGAAGCAGTACTCCTCCCTGGAAACAAAGAGAGATCCCGTCAAAACTTCTCATGAGCCTAATACATTACTCCAAACAGAGTCATTTGCTTTCCTCATGAACAGAAAACAGAGACAGCATATTTCACCTAATTTATGGATTTCCAACCTTTTGGCTTGCCTGTGTCACAGTAAGTGAAGAGGAATTGTCTTGGACTGCATGCAAAACATGTAGGTTGTTAGAAAAATAATGCCTCCCGTTTATTTTTATGGAAAGTATAACAGACACAGAGAGAACAACAACACTATTTGTTATAGCAAATTTTCAACCATAAAACACCATTTTCCAACACAGTCACCATTATCAGCTATGCATTTTCACCACTGATGAACTAAAGCCTGCATATTACACTTGTTAAAGTCTGTACCAGTGGAGGTAATCCACTGTCACTGCTGCCACTGCTGAAATGCATCTCCCTCTGCATCACTGTGCTTACATCCACTATTTGGTCTCCATAAACGTTTAGCAAGCTTCAGTGAATGTCAATAGGTGCGATTTTTTCCACGTGAAGGAATTCAATGACACAGCTTTGTTTCATGTGCACATGTCTGATGTCATTTTGTCAAACTGCTCATCAGCTGCCATCCGTCACATGGCAATAAAATGCAGTGGAATACTGATGGGAAAGTTCAGCTTCCACTGCCATACCACCAGCACCTGCCTCTGGCGTTGTGGGCCAAAATAATGAAATGGGAGGCATTACTTTCAGACCAGCCCTTGTAAAATTAATGATATAGTTAATATATGCAAGTAACAAAATTTATTTCAATCTTTTATCTTTTTTGTTAAAGAGTGAGCAACAAAATCAAAAGTAATGGAGTATCTGAATTGTTTTTGTGTAAATAATGCACCATGCTGGTTCGATGGCAGCAGCTGCAATTCTTAGTGAGGTCTCCAGGTGTTCATCAGAGATTTTACTTTTCCTGTACTTCATCTTTGGCAAGAGCAGTTCACAAATGTGCATGCTTCCAAAAAGCGATGAATGAGGTGTGCCTGGTTAGGGAAGGATATTTCTCTTTGGTAAGAGAAGGCTTATAAAAGTCTAGTAAAGAGACATGACCAAATTTTTGAATCGAATATCCGACTGCAACTCTGTACATGCCACGTGAAAATTCACAGGTCATGCATTTATGTCAACTGAAAATGGAGTTGCAAATATACCAAAAACTGGTTGTTTTTCAGCAATCTTGAAATCTATTCTCAATCAAAATGGAGAGCAAGGATACCTATTTTACTATTCATGGGGCTGTGTTTAGTCAGTATATCACAAGGCATATTTGGCTGGGCTGTACATTACTTGTGGGCTGTTGGGTGGACAGGCTTGCTCTAACTGTTATTCTAGTTAAAGCATATATGATTATGCCTTAGTAGTATTCACAACATCTTCCATTATAAGAAGAAAAACATTGAAAGCACACAGTCTCAAAGGAGTTATGTCACTTTAGCTTTGTTCTAATACTTTCACAACATTTTCATTCACTTAATTGCATTGTAAATTATTCCTTCACAGTATTTCCATACACTTATATTAACAAATCAGATACTCCACACACAACATCTTTCCTAGATCATACTTCATTTTTGCAGTTAAGAAGTCTCCCAAACATCAAAGTTATTCTGACATTAAAACTTTCTCAGTTGTTCTAGATTTTTTTCATCTATTTTACTGATCAGTACACCAAACTGAGTAACAAGACTAAGTTAATAGTACAACTCAATCCACCTAGTCAAACCTGTAACAGTAAAACTCTGATTTACAGTTCCCACCCATTACAATGGGACAACATAGTAAGACATATCCAAACGTGTACTTTCAAATTCATGCGTCTAAAGGAGGACACTGGGAAAAGACAAAGCAGAAACAAAACAGACTGGAAAACTGAGTATGAAGCATCTTGTATGCAACGCACTACAAAGTCCAAAACACTGATCAATCGCAGTGCTTCACGATAATTTTAATGGGACTTTTCAACGTATGTGTTAGGGAAATTTCTTTGCAGCTATACAAGTCTATTGTAGGGACTGGCTTGCTTTACATTCTCGTTCACAATCTGAGTGGGCTCAGATGAAACCAATCTTGTCCTTAGTCAAGATGCAAAATTTATGGGGCTTATTTAGTTCTGATTTGCAACTGTAGCATCGATCTTTCTTTTTTGATTTCAAATTCTGAGCTCCAGAAATTTTTACCTACAAAACTCAAGCACAGATAAACGTACTAAAACATGATAAGTTATTTACCTTGTGATCTGCAACACCCAGGAAAGCAATGACTGTATACAGAACATGCGTAAGAGCACTGTCGTGATGTCCCTCAGCTAAATAAAATTAAGGAAGTGTTTCATTTGATCATTATTTTTTTTAATGTGAAAGACAGAGGTTTTTACCATTTCTCAAAAAAGTTTACTTTCACTGATGGTGGCCATCAGTTACTACTGAATTTAGGGCACAGGTACAGATTTTATCAACGAAGCAAGCAATGACATTAATTTGACAACAAATACAAGTATCTACATGAAAAGTAAAGTCCTGTGCTACAATATTCTCATAAACTAAGACATCTATCAAGAAAGATATAAATTCTTGCAATATAAGTTCATTCAACTTAACCTATTCTCCCTACTCCATTAGTAATGAACACTTGCGCTAAGCAAGAAGGATACGATGTTCTGCTATTTTAGCCATGAGGTCATCATTATCAAAAAGCAGCAAGCAGATGACAGCGATGATGAAAAATGCAGCACCTCTTGTCTGGAGAAAAAAAGAATAACAAATACATTACAACATCCTGCAACAGTTTGACTTCAAAAATTCCAGGAGATTCCTCCTCCCACCCCCATGCAAATACTTGTACACTTTAGTTCAATAAAGTTCAAAGTATAAGGAAAAAGCTGACATTAATATAATTTCTTAATTTATTCTAGTTTTCAGATTTGCTGTATAACTCAGGATAAATCATGACTGTTACAAGCAAGAAGACTGAATCTTGAAAACTTCAAACCTTCTTTCTTAACAGTCTAGCTCTTCCAGCCAGAACGCACACCTGCTTAAGTCTGATGATTCAATACTTTGTATTATCATGGAGTCATAAACAAGATCTACTGGATAGACTGCAGAACTTTGTCTTATGAGAAGCAAAAGCTACACACCTGCATGAAGGCTCTAAGAAAGCAGAGCTCTGCAAGTGCTTATATGAGGTAGGGACAAAAGTAATTATGAACTTCTTTACTGCAAGAGTGATGGAGCACTGGAACAGGCTGCCCAGGGGGGCTGTGGAGCCTCGTCACTAAAGAGATATTCAAGACACATCTGAAAAAACTACATGTGCAACCTACTGTAGGGAACCTGCTTTGGGGGGGGTTGGACTCGATTGATCTCTGGAGGTCCACTCCAATACCTACAGTTCTGTGATTAAAAAAAAAAATAAATCCCAGCTGCCTGAGCTTTCACTACCCTGATTTTGAAAACTGCAGTTTTAGTATCCATCACCTTGACAAAACCCTGAGATTTACGGCTAAAAACTGTTATTACAATTCATCCTCTGAAGTCAAACACAGCTATATCACATTGCTGTCTTGGAAAATCAAGTGACTTCCTTTTACCGCAGCTCACTTCATAAAGCTGAAACATTTAAAGGATGAGGCTATCAATCCCTTGTTTCTGCCTTCTTCGACATGTACCTTAACAACTAGGGGTAACCTAAGATCTTCTCTGAAGCTCTAAATTTACTGCTAGAGTCAATGGCTAGAAAAAGATATTTTCTCCTAGATGAACAGCTTCATGCTACCACTACATGCTACCACTGTTTTTGAATTCAGGTGGTCAAGGCTGATAGGTGTTGGGACCAGCTCACTCCACTTATGGTTGGGCACAATTACAGAATACAATGTGAAACTGCATGCGACGGAACTCAAAGATCCTTGATTAAAGGAAACATAGGGCCAAAAACTCAATGCATACAGGCTCATACAGAAACAAAAGCACTCAAAACTTACTGTCAGAAAAATAAATCATATGAAAAGCTGCAGACATTGAATAGATCTGGTAGGGATCTAAAAGCTGTGTTGATGACTTCAGTGCCCAAAGGCCAGGAATACTAAATACATAAATGTCCTTGATATTTATTGGGGTTACTTGAACCCCAGATCCCTTTACAGAGAATCCTGCATTCTCAACATTCTCTTACACACCCCAAGAGTTCTCAGATAGCTCTCATGGATCTCAAAAAGCTTCACCCACTGCTTCCCCTTGGGTGTCATATCTCTTACTTCAGGCAGTATACTTAAAATTTCCCCACTAACTAAACTTAAAAAAAAAAACAACAAACCCACACAGTTACAATGACAACAGGCCTAGAACTCTACGTTCTGGGTAAAGCAATAATTTTATTTACAGCACTTAAGTATTTTTTACATCTGGCAAAAAAGTCATCACGTTTAAATACCTTTGCTGGTCCTCCACCTGAGCTTGTGAATAAGACACTAAGGAGTGACAACACAACCACATCACTGTGTTCAAACAGCAGCAGTGTTCTATTGAAAAAAAAAAAAGAAAAGAAGTCCATTTAGGAGTTTACTTCATAAGCATGATATACTTGAAACCTAAATTTCAATAGCAAAGGTGAGAGATTTATCCTTCTACTTCAACAGCAAGCTTAAACAATCCAAAAGCTGCATATCTATTTGTCTTCACCAGCGAAGTGACAACTAGATATATCATATAACAACTTCCAGAGTCAAGTAACAGATCAAAATTTGTCATTTATCGATTGTATCGTCATTTCCTTTGAGTAGTACAAGAAGATACTGACTTGCTCAGGACGGGAATATTACTCCCTTTACAACATCTCCTCCAAATCTAAAGTTTCTGGCTCCCTGAAAAAGAGGTCTTGTTCTGCTGTGTGACATCCTGTTTACTCAAGTGTTGATCATTCGATAGCCAATGCAAGCTCAGAACCTCTTTACTTCTGACTTGCACACTACCTCCTTCAGGTAGCAAAGGCTGACTAACAAGCTGCAACAGCCTTTCAGGGCAGAACACAACAAAGCAATGAGGGTGAAATCCACCAAATCCACCAATGTTCTCTGCTGCTTTTTGCTCACAGTACAGCCTACTAGGGACCATGTTGCTGATTCTTCTAGGGAAGACACAGCAGTCAGAAAACCATCACAGTATTTCTTAAAGAAATCCTATTTTTTTTAGGCATGCTTTCTGACGTTTAGACAATAAAACTTCAAATTCATACAATTTAAAACTTTAAGCTTTACATTCTCTCTACGTAAAAGGTGTTTTTCGAAGTTGTTAATCTTTGTTTTTGTCATTCTTTTATTGCTACCTACTCCTACATGCTAACAACCAGCACAACTGATTTCATTTGGAAGATGCATACTAATGCTACGCAGTTCCAATACAGACCAAAATACTGCCCTGAAACAAATGGGGAGGGAATTCTAGTCAACCAGCAGAGTAATATAAACTACTGTCACTAGCTGTCAAGCTGTGGATTTCAGTTATATACAATAATGAGTTTACTCCTAAGATAACAATGAAAACCACAGTCAGTGTTCCTTCTGTATCAATCACACCAGTAGTTTCAGCACTATCAAGAATTTAAATGGCATTTTTTCATAAAGGAAATTAAAAGATCTACAGAAAACTGTCAGTGTTTTTTCCCAAGTAACACAGACTCGGAGGAAAAAGTATAAAGGTTCATTTAAAATTTCAAAAAATAAGCTGGGGTCTGACAGATACAAGTGAAAAACAAAGGCAAAGATCACATAAACGAGTTCAAAAAGACAAAACATTATTTACAGTCAATACGTGTTTACCTCAGTGGTCCACAAAGAGTTAGGCCAAAAAACCATAAGAGTGAAATGATACATCCCACAACAGCATGCTTAAAAATTCTGATCCACTACAAAAGAAAGGAAATCTATTATTATTTTCTTCAGAGTTTCAGAAGAAACAACTCAACGTTAACATTCTTTTAGCACAATAGCTATAGAAATGGACCAGAAAACATACGCTCTGCAAGTTCTGCAGAATTTAGAGTACAACTATTTTCTTCTTGTGTACTTTGTCAGGCAGCTTAGTTTTATTTGTTGTTGTTGTTTTGCACATATTATGAACCAGATTTATTGATTTATTTTTTTTTTCTGACAGTGTGCTAGAATTTCTGATACAATCTTCAAGAGAATTCTTTAAAAACTCTTTTACATTGATGCTGAAAATATTCAAGTCTATTTACAAAACAGCATTTTGACAGGTTATCTGTTGTGCACGATAAACACATATAGCACCAGATAAAATATCCCAGGTAAGAGATTAAAATCTTAGTTCTACAAATATTCACTGATGCATTAAATTCCTGTGAATACAGAACCAGTGGGAAAAAAGTTATTTTTTACAAATTAGAAAGTTGCAAATTGAGCAGTGCTCTGAATTCTTGGGGTACTGGGAACCCAGCGTAGCTCAGAGCAGCTAGACTGGCTTCCCTTTACAACATATGCATCATGCAAAGTGCACTCATGAGGTAGGGACACACAGCTGGAGTGCTTTTGACTCCAGCACTCTGGAAATTGCTGTTTGGAACTGCAGGCAGCTGTGTAAACTAAGCTGTTTTCACCAAGTCCACCTAACAGATGCCTGCATGGAGCTGAAGATCAGACTTTTCACCATACTTACTGCAGGAGCAGACACAATGCTAAACACACACACTGTGTTTTACCATGCAGTAGATACTAAGTCAGTTAAACACTTCTAGACATTGCAATGACATCAGCCAAGTGGAGCAACCTTTGTTCCTCCTTCAGGGTGACTTCTGTTAACAGCCACGTAGTCAAAAATATCTACATAGATGTAAGTTATTACTGCATTTCAACTCACCTGACGCTTCGTTACTACTTTTCCAGAAGAAAATGGTTTTTGAAACAAAACCATAAAAAATGCAGACCTGTGAAAAGGAGAAAGTTTCCTCTATTAATATATTAGCAGTCACCTTTTTATTCAGATCTGTGCTAATTAACTAGGTGTTTCCTCACACCATGGCTGCTTTACAAGTTTCCTGTATGTTCTTCACTATGTCACATTTTCCCCGATGCATTATTTGTGTCAGGTACCAGTAAAAACTTGATGGTAAGTTGACTCTGGTTCCAGTCAACTTTACATATAAATTCTTCAGAGAACAGCCACAGACAATATCCTGACCAAGTCCTGAGCTGGAAGGGAGCCACAAGGGTCATCAAATCCACATTTCATCACCTGAAATTCAAACCCTATGTACTGTCCACACACTCTCCAGCCTCTCAGGGCTGTGACCACTGCCCTGCGCAGCCTGCTTTGGTGCCCAACTAACCTGCAAAGAGCCTCTTCCTAACCCCCAGCTGTCCCTCCCCTGGCACAGCTCCATGCTGCTCCCTCGGGCCCTGTCGCTGTCACACAGAGCAGAGCTCAGCGCTGCCCTCCGCTCCCTGTGAGGAGCTGCAGCCGCCATCAGGCCTCCCCTCAGCTCCTCTGCTCTGTGCTGAGCACACACAGGGGGCTCAGCAGCTCCTCTAGTCCATTTGTGGCACCCAAAACTGCTGGGGGTGAGGCAACACCAGTGCAGTGCAAAGTGGGGCAGTCCCTCCCCTTGACCTGCTGTCAATGCTGTTTGAAGAAGTCTACCTGTTGTCTACAAGAATTGAAATAACTGATCTCAGAGAAGTTTTTAGTAGAAATTTTACTAGAATATTACTAACAGATCTTCCGTTAGCAAGATACATTCCCTAAAGGCCTCCTTACATATGGAATGCTTAACACACAGTTGTGTTAGAGATCAATGTTTCTTCCTCAATTACAATCAAGAGTAAGTGATGGAGGAAAAAAGTTGACGGTGTTTGGGAACACTCCACTGAGAAGCCCAGAAACATAAATAAATTGAAATAAAAGGGAAAAATGAGGTTCCAAACGCTCCAGTGCTGCCAAGTTTATTATAGAAATGCTCTTCCATATTGTATCAGCTGAACATAAAGCAAGACCATGCAGAGCGCATCCTAACAAAGGCCGATTCTGTATATTTGCTATCAGTTTCTACACTTCAGTTCTCAGCCAGGCAAGAATATCAGTTGAAATTTGTAAGAATTACAAGAACACAGCTTTGCACAAAAAGTCTCCCACACCATTAGAAAATTCGATCACATCTGAGTTTCCTACACTCAGTTCTGTCAGAGCACCATCAATCCCAAAGAAGCAAACATTCTGCAATTTCTGGAATCACTCTGAGCACAGAAGGAAAACACTGCTACAATCACAGCGTTTCCTGGATCCACTGCAGCGTCCTTTCCTTTGTGACTGATCTACAGCAATACAGTGGACGGCATCATCTTGACACCAACACAGAATTCTGCGGCCAAAGCGTGCAGTGCTGCAGCAGACAAGGCTTCACCTGTGGCGCACTCACCCCAGCTTCACTATGAAAATGAACTGCACGAGATGGACCGCTTTCAGAAGATCGTAGGATTCAAAGAGGCCCACCGCTTTCAGAAACTTGGCGAAGCACAGCAGCACGATATACCGAGTTAACCTGTAAGAGCAGAGCAAATCTGCATTTGGGGCGACCAGGCACCGCTTTCCTCACTCACTCGTCGCCCTCTCGCAGCCTCGCTACAAAAGGCCCCCGGTTCCCACCGCCAAGGACGAGGCCTGGCAGGCCCAAGGCGTCGCCCGCCGTTCCCCAGCGGCAGCGGGGATGGAGGCAGCCGGTGCGGGGCGCACCGCGGCCCCCTCACCCGGCGCAGCGCTCGCCCCAATCGTTACCGGGCGCTGGGCACATCCACGGGCCCCAGCACGCCGCCGCCGGACAGGGCCTGGCTGCTGTACTTTTCCTCCATGCCGCGGCGAAGGAAGGAGCGCGCGGGAAGAGGCCCGCGGCCGGGCGCGCGCTCAGGGGCGGCCTCCCCGGCCCCAGAGACCGCTCATCCTCAGCGGGCGCCAAGGCAGCCCCGAGGCACCCCCAAGGCAGCCCCAAGGCAGGCCGCGCACCACGCGCACGCCCAGGGCGCAGGCGTCTCTGCGGAACGGGCGGCCACGTCCGCAGCCGTGGGAACCGCTCACTGCTGCGCGGTGGGGGAGCGCGTGGGACGGTGTAAAGGACGCGGAGGGGAGCGACGGAGAAGTTCTCCCCCGCTCCGCGCCCGGACAATGGCACCGCCCGGCAGCGCGTCACCGCCGCTCGCCGCACACAGCTCTCGCCGCGAGGTGGCGCGCTGCCGCCCGCCCCGAGGTGGGCCGGGAGAGGTGCTGCTGCTGCGCCGGGTGTGGGCTCGGGTTGTGGGCTCAGCTGGGCGGACGGGGCTGCGAGGTGTTGCGAGACGGAGTGCGGAAGGAAGGAGGGTTTCCCGAAGGAAGGAGGGTTTCCCGAGTTAACGCGCTTTTTAGGTGTGGAAGCACAGAAGTGAAGGGGCGTGAGGAGGCAGTGTGAAGAGCTTGTGGAAGGATCGATCCAAGTGCGGATGCCTGAACCAAAATTGCTAGATAAAGAGTTGTCCTTTCTGTTGTCCACAAGATTGTGCATTTTAAGTGGAGCTATTAACCAAAATGGCACCGTTGTCTCCATAGCTCATATTTTCAGATATCACTATATCCCTCACCAAGATGATCAGGCCCAGTGCAGGCAGGATCTGCAGCAGAGTGGGAGTTCATAGCATACAACATGAGGGCTTTCTGCACCCGAGACACCCCAGGGGAGTGCAGAGACCACTGGGAGCTGGTGGTTCTGGTGAGAAGAACTGAGAAGACTTCAGTGAGGCCAGGAACGGTGGCCATCGTTCTCTGCATGCACAGAAGACAGCCCCAGGACTGTGGTGACCAGCACATAGCGGGTCCGATAGAGCCAGACATCTTTTACCTACTTCATTGAAGCTGGATCACAGAAGGCTGTAACAAGGAGGCTGTGCAACATTAAAAGAGACTTCACGTCTCTTGTAAGGATGTAGAAGAGATCAGGAGTGTAAGTAGTGTTCTCTGTTGTGTTTGCAGGCTGGCACTTGGGAAGGAGGAGAACAGGTGTGTGAATGATTGGCAGTGTGGATGGTGCTATATGTGGGGCTGTGGCTTCCATGACCTTAGGCAGGCTTTTGAGGTGCTGAGCATGTTGACTTCAAATGGGGCACAATTGACTGGGTAGGGCAAGAATGTTCTGGGAAACAATCTGTCTGGGCTGATCAGCCAAGCTTAAAACTAGATTTAATGGGGAAAGGTGGAGGATTTCAAAACGACAAAGGAAGAATGGGGAATGCTGTCACTTCAGGAAGCAGTGGCGTAGAACTTCAGATTTGTCCCAGAGGAACTTCAGCTCTCTGAAGAAGCAAGTGCTGCTGATTGCCTGGATGAAATGCTCCTACACCAGCATGGGCAGCAGCATGGGAGAGAATCAGGAGGAGTTGGAAGCCATGGCACAGTTAAAAAACTGACCTGATTGCTCAAGGAAACTGTCACGGAGTTATCTAGATCAATCTATGTCTGTGACAGGGGGCAGTAGGCCCGTGGCCCCCCTGCCCCTCCCTTAAGAAAAAATGGGAAGGGAAAAGGGAAAAGGGAAAGGGGGAAGGAGATGAGAGATGGACTCAAGGAAACAAACAGAGCAGCAAAAATGATCTAAGGAGGAAAACTTATTTTACTAACTATGATATAAAAATGCAAGATAATACAATATAATACGATCTAATTGAGATCAAGGCTAATAAATAAAATACGAGAGAATGTTTCTGAAACTGAAAGGCCTACTTGAATGAAGGTGTGCATCTTGGAAACACACCTACATCCACTGCCAGCCAGTGAGAGAGAGCAATCCGTTGACTTCTGTGACATATCGTCCTTCTCTGACCATGAGGTCCCCTGGGGTATGTAGTTCTTCTCTTTTGAGAAGTAGGTATCTGGAAAGTTGTCAATCCAAGGAACTGGAGTATTATTGACTCTGTAATTACCCATACTGTACATGGTGTTATGGTGTGGACTACCAATAGCAAAATTACAAAACCATGACAGAGACATGGAATGAATTGCACAACTGGAGCGTAGTGATCAAGGGATACAAGCTTTTTAGGAGTAATAGATGGGGATGGAGGGGCAGGGGGGTTGCTCTCTGTGTTAAGAAGTGGATAGACTGTAGAGAGCTGCCTTCAAGAAACAGCCGTGGTCAGGTGGAGAGCTTGTGGGCCGCAGCAGGAACAGGTCCACTGAAGGACATCTGGTGGTCTGGGTCTACTACAGGCTGCCTGATCAAATGGAGCCTGTGCATGAGGCCTTCTTGCTACAAAAGGCTCGCATCCTGATGGCGGATTTCAGCCACCCGGATGTCTGCTGGGGAAACAACACCATGGGCTGCAAGCTTTCCAGGAGACTCCTGAAGTGTGTGGATAAATGTCAGAGACTGGCCCTACAAAGGACATCTGATGTTAAGGGGTCTACTACAGGCTGTGTGAATCAAGGGTAGCCTGTGGATGAGGCCTTCTTGCTTCAGCTACAGGAAGCATTGTATTTGCAGGCTTTCATCCTTATGGGGGATTTCAGCCATCCAGATGTCTCTTGGGAGAGAAACACGGTGAGTTGCAAACAATCCAGGAGAGTCTTGAAGTGTGTTGATAACTTCCTGGTTGGGTATTCTACAAATTGACCTGAGAATTGTTACTGGATCTGGTGCTCACCAATGCTGGGGAGATCATTGAAGAGGTTAAGATTGAAGGCAGTCTGGGCTATATTGACCATGACTTGGTTGAATTTGTGATCTTGAGGAATATGGGTCTGAAGAAAAGCAATGTCAGGGCCCTGAATTTCAGGAGAGTGAACTTCTGGCTGTTTACAGAATTATTAGATGAGAACCCTTGGAAAGCTGTCCTTAGGTAAAAAGCACTAGAGCAGAGCTGGCAACTCTACTAAGAACCCCTTTCTGACAACACAAGAACTCAGTATAGGAAAACAAGCAGAGAAAGCAGGAGGCTGGTATGGCTGAGCAAGGTCAAACTAAGGGAAAACAGGAACGCTCTCTTGAACTGTCTTTCTTGAACTGGAGTGCCAAAATCTGGACACTGTACTCGAGATGTGGCCTCACCAGAGCAGAGTAGAGGGAGAGGATCACTTCCCTTGATCTGCTCACCACACTGTTTTTAAAGCACCCTAAGATATCATTAGCATTCTGGGCCAAAAGGGCACATTGCTGGACCACGATCAATGTGCTGTTCTCCAGTACCCTCACGTCCTTCTCTGCAGAGTTCCTTTACATCTGATCAGCCCCTAATCTATACTAGCACGTGCAGTTATTCCTCCTCATGTGTAGGACACTGCATTTGCCCTTATTGAACCTCATGAGGTTCCTTTCCGCACAACTCTCCAGCCTGTCCAGGTCTCATTGAGCGGCAGTACAGCCCTCTGGTGTGTCCAGCAGTCCTCCCAACTTTGTATTGCCATCAAACCTGTTGAAGATACACTTTATCTCTTCGTCTATGTCCCTTATGAAGATGTTAAACAAGACCAGATGCAGTTCTGACCCCTGAGCAACACTGTTAGCTACAGGCTTTCAACTAGGCTCTGCCACTGATCACTGCTTTCTGAGTTGTACCAGTAAGCCAGTTCTCAGTCCTCCTCACTGTCCATTCATCTGTCCCGCACTTCCTAAGCTTACTTATGAGGATGTAGTGGGAGACCATGTCAAAAACCTCGGTGATGTCAAAGCTGACAACACCTACTGTTCTTTGGTCATCTATCCAGATGGTCATGGCATCATAGACGGTTACCACATTGATCAAGCATTGTTTCCCCTTGGAGAATCCATGTTCACTACTCTTGATGACTTTCTTTTTTTCCACTTAGAAAGGTTTGGATTCCATGCTTGAAGATGACATCCAGAGTAAGCTTTCCAACCTACAAGATTCTGTGATTCAGTTTCTTCATGCTTGCACTATGTTGCCATCTAGGATTTTCTCGTAATTGCCAAGAAGTTTGGAAGGTTCCATAGTACTGTGTTTTCAAATTGGTTAACAGTCTGATATGCAGTGAATTTCATGCAACATCCAGTGTAACATTAGGAACTCTTCCTTAGGATAGATAAAGCAGAGCAACGACCTCTATGCCACATGAAGTGCCAGCAAGAGCACCGAGAATAATACCTTGTTGACACTAATGAGAAAATAGAGGCAAAAAAACCAAAACAACAACAAAAACAACAACAACAACAAAACCCAAACCGTTCATATTGTGAGCTAACATCTGTTTTTCCAGTCATACAGCGAACTCCCTTATTTTGGGACATCCTGACACACAATTTTGATCCCTAGGTCCACTTTGAGGCAGAGAAAATAAACTATAGAAGTCATCTAATATATGAAGGGAAGCGGATTAGGGATGGAATGGTAGAAGGCAGGGGATAGAGACCAGATATTTTAGAGAGAAGAAACTTGCCTGTTTTAAGTCTACTGCTGCTAGCGTCATGTGTTGAATGAGACATAGCAGTGGCCAGTTGCGTCTTAGATTTTGTCCAAGTAACAATCTAGAGAAGCTTTTGAAAGAGGAGAGATGAAGAGTTGAGAATGTATAGGGATATGTCTGCTGGAAAATGAAAACTCGATTCAGAAATTCACTTTTCAAAAATTGAATGTTATTTTAAATTATTTTTTTATTTGCATGTTTGTAAATTGTTTGCAGTGCAAGTGGGGTCTTCTGCCTAGGAGATGGAAGCCTATCAAAAGAAGTGCAGGCTCTGCTATTTCAGCTGCCACTTGAGGATCCCTTAACAGTTTAATTGTCCTCCTGTCCAAAAGCTCATTTCCCAGACTAGAGATCCCTGTTGACCGTGAGTCAAATCAGAAAACGTCGATGACACTTGTAGGCAAGAAAAATTTTAGTTACGTGCCATGTGCTCTATGTCCGGTAGGGGGAGATGTTGCCAAACGGCAGGACTATTCAAGCTGGAGGCCATGAATGGTCCAAGGATCGCCGAGGAGGCGGCCCAAGAGTCAGCCCAGGGTGCTTTATTTTATGTTCAATGGAGAGCTGCAGAGACAGCTATAGTTTGGGCTTTTGATCTGTAAAGTTGATCTGATTTCCTTCTGGATGGAACACAGTGATTGGGGTGGGTGCTCGTGCCCAGGCCACTGAACACTGAGGTAGATATTTGGAACAAGCTGTAGACTCCAGCCTGCTGGAGGCAAAGCTGAGACTGCCCGTATGGGGAAGCTGTGGCAAAGCTGTACTGCACATGGGCATTTCTTCCCAGCTGTACTTTCCTTAAGAGCTTTGTTTAGAAAATATAGCTTTGTATTTATTGAGTGATGTCAACAGAGGTTTCCGTACCAGGAAATACTTGTTGGGATTAACTAAATAATTGGAATGGCAGAAAATGTCCTTTCTTTCTGATTCAGCATGAGAAGACAATGACTTTGCTAAGACTTCTGTGCTTCTTTCTGATTCTAGCTCAAGCTGCGCTCTTTCATTTTTCAGATAGCAAAGAACAACCGAGCATAGAGCAGTATTTCTGGGAAGAGGCATCAGGTGTCCATGGATTTCAGTTCAATCATGATAGTAAACTGATCCATAGAGACTTGCAGAAAAATTCAGAATTGGCATTTGAGGAAGTGAGGGAGCTGTCTCTATAATAATGTAGTGCCTTGCATTGCTGTGGGTCTCCTTGCACTTCTGTGGACCTTATATCCGTGCATCAGTATCAGTGTGCACTAGGAAAGTTACACTGATAGAAGAAGCAAGGCCTTTATGTTGTAGTAATTTAGAAAAAAAAAAAAAAAAAAAAAAAGACTTAGCATGAAAGCCTTACTGTGACTTAGAAAGGACATTTTCCTGTTATAATGTGCCAGTATCAACCAAGCAGCAGGTGCGAGAAGGGAAAAAACACTGATGAGAAGTCAGAAAATTGCTTAAAAACAGGATCACTTTAGAGGCTTTTCTGATTTCCTGTAATGTTGTGTTTTGGCTGGAAAATATGTAGCTGAGGTCAATGTAGCGGAAAATAAAAGCAGCAAAAACATACACAGGGTTGCTGTGCTGGAATGAGAGTTGCATTCCTTACCGAGTTGGTCACAGAGAATGGTGCCTGCTTAAATTTACATAAAACAAATCCTAAAGCATCTGTCATGCCATATTCTAACATGTGTGCTGTTTCCTTAATTTTGCATTATCAGAAAGCCTTTGTTTAGATATAAGCAGCTTTTGTTACTCAGATTTGCCAGCACTGGTCTTTGCATTTCTTTTCTTTCCGCACTGCGGCAGTGCTGGTTGTGGCCTGGGCAGTGCCATGCTGGTGTGGGTTGGCTCTGGAATGCTCTGGCTCCAACCCCACTACTCCAGAGGGCTTCATCCCCTGCCTCTTAGCACCCTACTTATGTGTGGATTCCCTGCTGAGAGCTGGCCTGTGGTACTGCTTTGATTTTGCCAGGAAAGTCAAGAAAAGGCAGAAATCAGTCCTGCTTTCCCTGTGAGCCTTCATGAAGGAGTTGCATTGGGAAGACAAGAGGAAGACATACACCAAGTGTAATGTCCATAGCTGGAGATGGCACTGTTTTCTGCAGGCTCCCTTGCTCTCTGTTGATGATATAGAGGTGCCAGTCTCGGTGTCCACTCTGGTTTCTGCCTGGTATTTCTGCTTATGTGGCTGTCACTTGGTTGTACTAGTAGGAAAACACTTGGAGCTGTCATTGTTCCTCATGACTGAAAGTCCATGTAAGGGGCCAACTCTACTTTGTTGCCTGTCAGCAGGGCTGGTGGGGCCTCACCAGATGTTTCTCATGTTCACAGTCAAGGAGATTTTCCAAGCAGATAAATCCTGCTAGCTTGGCCTTGTCATCTTCCTGATGAATGCAAGAACTGGTTCAGGGTTTGGCCCTTTGATAACAGCAATGCATGCAGAAGCTGAGTGTCTCCCAACATCGTGTGTGTGGTTTGCTAAAAGGTTTTGCAGAGGGAATACAAACAGTAGAGTCCAGCAGAGCAATGTGGTTTTGTAGGGATATAAGTGGTGATGAAACCTCAGTCCTAGGCCAGCGGTTTAACCACAAGTCATTAGGACTTCGCTTAATAATAAAACTGAAGTAAGTACTTGAAATTGTCTCAGAGAATTTTCTGCAACTTTCCAATTGAAATTAATCAGGTCCTGTGAATAGAACATCTGAACCATTGGAAATGACTCACTGCTTTCTTTCCTAAGGATGTAAATCAGGAATGTCCAACCCGTGGCCTGTGGTTTTCAGTTGATCCAGCAGAGTTGGCAGTGCAGCCCACGTAGTGCCCCTCACCTCTATAAAGGTGTTGGCTCTACCCTGCCAAGCGGCCCCAGGCATGCACCTATTGCTAGTGAACAGCCAAACCAACTATTAACAGTTGGCGCTATTAACAGTGCCAACTGAAGCCAGGGCATGGGGTGGTGCTGATTCAAGCTATGGCAAATAATATATCAGAATGCATACAATTGGCTAAATACAGTGCTATGAACAGCAAAGAATACCATGCCATGCTTTCTTTTCTGATAAAGAAATTTGAAAATGGGTTTCGAGATTGTAAAGAGAAAAACCCATTAATTTATGTTTGCGACACCATTTTCAATTGATACAAATACATTACCTGCAAATTTTCAGAAGGAACGTATCGAGTTGCAGTCAGATATTCAACTCAAAAATCTGATCATGTCTTTTTACCAGACTTTGAGCAATCCCTGTCTTACCAGAGAAAAATATTCTTCGCTTCACAATCACACCTTACTCATGCCATCATTTCTTGGCAGTACACACATTTGTGGGCTGTTTTCTAGGATGAAGCACAGGAAGAGTAAAATTGCATCAAAAATCTGTGACAAACACTTTGGAACTTCACTAAGAATTGTAACCGCTTCCTTTGAAGCAGTGATACATTTGTTTCACAAAAGCAACTCAAATATCTTGATAGTTTTATGTATTTGTTCCTATTTAAAAACATTTTAAGAAAAATATTTTAAATTAAAATCTGTTGTTACTTATGTATTAAAAGCATCGTACATTTTACAGGGGCTGCTCTGAAAGTAATGCCTCCTCTGTATTTCCATGGAAACTACAACAGATATGAAGAGCATGATTCCCAAGATAATTCCTCTTCATTTGATGCATCCGAGGCAAGCCAAAAGGTTGGACGCCCAAGATGTAAGTTAACACATGTTCTGTTTTGCTGACAAAGTGAATCCTGCTTTAGGGAACTCATGAAGCATGGCTATTGTGAGTAGAGACAAACGTGTGATGCTAACCTTCCATTTTAAAACAGCAGTCTCAGTTAGCTCTTTCTTTATATTATCTCTTCTCCATTCTGACTGCTCTGAGTAACAAGGATCATACACTGCTGAGAATCTGAGCCACACAGACCTCTTTCAATGGCATTTTATTACAGATTTGCCTCTTTCCCAGTGTGACTGAAGGCAACAACTGTTGAGTCACCATCACATAAAATTTTGCATTTGAGCCTTGCTTAGGCAGACTGGGCCTCTCTCTGTCTTGCCTGGTGCTTGCTGACCGTGGTGTGCTGCAGATGTGTGGACTTGTAGTAGTCAGTGGGCAAGCCCAGCCTTGGGAGCAGACCTGGCACTGAGCTTAGCTCATACAAGCTTATTCAGAAAGCTGTTTTTGCTGACAGAGATAAATGGAAGCTATAAGAAAATGACAGAAAGTGAGTTCAGACTGCACTTTGTGGGCGATATTCCTCTTCATGTTTTATTTCCAGTTATTTTAAAATTACACAATTCATCTTCTCTTCTACAGACCTCTGGGCAATAGCCCTCCTTCTAAATCAGGATGCAGGCCAGAGGATTTCTGACCATTGTTGAGCTGTTGTGTGTGTGTTTCTGTACTGCTTGAATAGGCAGGTGTTTTCTTTTATGTCGTTCTGTGACATATCAGGCCTTTTTTTCACATACTATTACTTGTTAACATCCATACTGGTATTCCTCAGGTCCTGTTTTGACAAGAAGTATAACAGGGTCTGGTCTCTGGAGAGCCAGAACTTATGCTGAGGATACATCTTTGCCTGTATTAGAAGACATGGTTGGAAAAAAGATGTTTTTAAAATTTAAAGAATATTTTTAATGAAAGTGTATGAAAGAGGAAAGAGAGGAGGAAAGGGAAATAAAAAGTCCCCATGAACAGGGAAATATTTTTGCCAAACCTATAACAAGTAGTGGTATGTAGGTTGTCTAGAATCATTTCCCAACCACAGAAACATTAGTTAAGACTGAATTAAAACTTTCCTGCTATTGAGGCATTCATAATGATTTTAGTCAACATGAATTCTCTGTGGTCTAAAAGTTTGACCAAACTCATGTGTAAGACTTTTCTGTAACAGTATGTCAGCCTGGTTTGATTTCCTCCACCTGGCTGTGTTTTTTCACAAAACTCTCTATTGCTGAGACATTTACTGCTTTGTCAGTAGCTAAGGCTGTCCAGCACATGAAAACATATTTGGAGGGAATCAACATGAAACCAATTCAGTAATCTGGAGGCACTGCTTTGGAAAACAGGCCAGTAAAAAAGTATACATACAGTGGCAGTGAAGCTAGCTGGTAAATTAAACACTGAACAAACCTGGGCACAGGACTGAAGAGTCTGTACTGTGAATTGGCTAGACTAGCTCCTTGGCACATGTAGCTCTGAGCATTTTTCATGTTCCAGGAAACTTGTGGGCACAGTCTGGGAATTACCACAGGCCAGGGGTCAGTGGTAGTGCATGAACCCATTGCATAGGGAATGAGACCTTGCTGTGGGTCCTGTTCCATCTGGTTACATTGCCAAAGGATGGTGCTGGTTGTGTTCAATATACAAAGGTATCCCTAAGGCTGCCTTTGGGTGTGGGTTTGGTTCCAGCCCCAGGAAGCCAAGAGCTCAAAGCTTATTTCACCCTGTGAGATTTCATGACAGACAGTGTGCAATGAAGAGTTGTTGACTACCTCAAGGAGGTGGATGGAACTGTTGAGGTCTGAATGAAGTATCTTGTATTGCTTTCATGGACGGAGGGAAGTCTGTTAAAGAGGCGGCAGAAATAGAAAACAAAGAAGGATCTCACTGGGGGGTGGCATGGCAAGGAACATTTGAACTGAGAAGGAGGTTCTCTCCTGAAATTCTTATTTCTTTTTTTTTTTTTTGTTCATAATCCAGTCATGCATGCAAATCCAAGCTCATCTTTTTGTACTCCCCTGCTTGCTCTGTCTGCTCCCACTTGCTCTATGGCAGAGCCTAGTGTTTTCATGGCTGGGTTACTAAGTGCCAGGCTCTTTGGCACAGACAGTGGCTGGGATCAGGGCTTGCATAGCACTGCAACTTGGTGTGTTCTGCTTTCTCCCACTTCAAATCCTTTTGCCTTTTGCTACCCATACTTGCCTATTTCTGGTAGAGCATAGCCTCCTCTCACCAAGGTTATGGTGTGGCATTACTAGCAGCACTGCTTCTCTCTGAAATGTACCAAGAAGAGACTGTGATGGTGAAGCTAGAAATATGCTCTTTCTCATCTGACAGGTGCAAACCATGTTATAGCAGACCCACCTTGCTTTTTCAGGGGCCTGAAGCTCTGCAGCTGAATTTCACACGATCTCATCTAAGTTTCTGCTTTTTGCAGGCTGTAAAAAATAGCAAGAAAGGACATGGTCAGCAACACAATTCCCCAGGTAATTGCAGAAACATGTTTAATCTTATGTTGCTGTGAGCCCGTTGTTTGTTTCTTGATGCCTGTAGACAGAACATTTATCATAACTACTCTGAATTATCTCAACATGCCATGATGTCAGTCTGGGAGAGAGTCTCTCTTTGAAGTGGCCTTCCTTTCAGTAGGTGGATTGAGCAAAGAAAAGGAGAAAGGATTAAGTGAAGGTTACTGGAACAGCTGAGATCACTGAGCTCACCCAGTGCAGGTGCTCTAGCATAAAGGATTGCTTTGTATGCACTCAGACACAAGAAGCGGATAGGGTAGCCCTGTAGGTATGTGGGTGATGAAGGGCTAGATTTGGCACCGTCACCTGCAAGTGCAAATTGCCTGAAATTTACCTACAGTGCCAGGTGTGGATTTGGTAGTGAGTGTAAAGGCAAGTGGGACATGCAAGACGATTACCAGAATTTGGCAGAAAGTGCTGGGGTACGTGGTTTGTCCACGCACAAGGTGATCAAGCTGTTCTCTATCACCTAATGAACAGCAATTGGAATTACAGGCTGAGGGGGGTGTCACAAACCTTGTAGCAAAGCCTGCTAGTGAGGTTTATTTTTCTCATGCTCCATGCAGTTGGAAGCACTTTAAAAATTGCCTCAATACACTTTTTCCCCAAAAAGTGTGGGCTGTAGTTACCATGTGGTGTGTGTCTATGTCTTTATCTTTGCGTTTCTCACCTGAACCTTTGGGCTAATTTGACCCAAAAATGTAGAAACATCAATTTCGAATGATTTTCATGAGACTGACAACCTGGTTAAAGAGAGGAGAGATGATGAGGGACTCACTTGAAAAAGGCGGATGTATGTATTTATTCTCTACAGAAAAATGACTTGGGAAAGTATTTTTGCATCTTTCTTATTAAATAAAACTTGGAGGCTGTGCCTGATCAGAAAGCCCAGACTTGAGAGACAGAGCAGTGGGAAGCCATACTCCAGTAGTGCAGATTTTCTTTGTGCATTTTCTCTGTCCCTTTTTAAGGGAGCGTAGGCTTTGAGACACTACTTTGTGACAGGAACTGCCATTTGCGAGACAGGCTGTGCCACTGTGGTCTTGGTCACTACTGAAATTTTATGAAACCAGGCATGAGTCAACAGTGTCCTACTGACTTGTTTCCTGCAATAAAATGTAGCTCACTGAAGGGCATTGTCCCATTTCTCTGAATGTTTTGACACTGTTAGCTATTATCAGGTTTTATTGGCACCTGCTGGGGTTTCATTGGTTCACAAAGACCAAGCCTTCGAGGCATGTGACAGGGAATACAAACCTGAAAAACAAGCAGCCTCATACTGTTACAAGTCACGTTTCTTTACTGTAAACATGTAGAAATTCTTTGCTGAAAACACAGTATGGGAAAGTAAACTGATAAGCCTAGATCAAGGAATGACTGAGCTAGTGCAGATCATTTGATAATCAAAAATTATACTCACGCTGAAGATAGTCGGTAGCTTTCTTGGCTATCTTGCAGTGACTGGGAATATTTTAATAGTCACTGCAATTACTGTTTATGTCCTTCTTGAGGCTTGCAAAATTCTAGCTAGCTGTTTAGTTCTCCTTTTTTTTTCATCTCATTATACTTCTTGCTTTTAGACATTACCAACAGAAGAACTCGAGTGTTATGAGAAAGACTGACATTTCTAGTCAGACTGGAATGAGGAACTTTCAGAATGTTTTCTGGAAGAAAATGCATGTGATATGGTTATTTTCTGAAAACATTTAACTTTGAAAAACTTTAAAACTTGTGTGCCTCAAGCTACTGGTTGCCCTGCAAATAAAAATGCAACTGGAATAATGAGTTACCTGTTCTGTTGAAATCTACATTGTATGTGCAACTATTAAAAAAAGTCTGAATTCCTAGACTATCCTTCCCTTTATGTTATAGCCTCTTCATCATTTTGACACTACCAGTGGCTATGAATGTAGGTTGCTCTGAAAGTAATGCCTCCTATTTATTTCCCTGGAAACTACAATTGATACAAAGAGCACAATAGCACTGTGACAGAGCAAATTCTCAGCTACAAAACACTGTTTTTCAACAGAATCACCACCATTAGATATGCATTTTCACCAGCAAGGAAGCTTGCATGCTGCACTGCCACAAATCTCTACCATGAGAAGCGGCCCATTGTTGCTGTCACCAGTGCTGCAGTGCACCACTCACTAACTCACTGTGCTCACATGCACTGTTTGGTCTCCATAAATGTTCGGCAAACATCAGTGAATGTCAATGGGTGCCATTTTTTCTGCATGAAGGAATTCAGTGCAACACCTTTGCTCCATGCGCACTTCCATGTCAGGTGTCATTTTGTCAGAGTGCCCCTCTGCTGCCATCTGTCATATGGCAACAGCATGTAACAGGATTTTGACGGGAAGGTTCAACTTCTACTGCCATACCACCAGCATAATAAAACAGGAGGCATTACCTTTGGATCAGCCCTTGTATTTAAATAGTCTGAGACTACAAGATGGACAGTGGGGGTAAAAATTATAATAAAGTGGTTTGATTTATTTCTGGGTCTGTCAGACATCTGTGCTGATAGTATTTTTATGTTCTTAGTTTTCATTTTAAAATAAACAGCAACACTGTGATGGGAGATCTCCTAATTTCCTGTTAATAGACTTTAAATTGAATAGCATTTTTCAATGGCAGTGCTGTCCATTTAAATTATGGATGACAATTTTGTTTCATTTTTAAGCTCTTCTGGCTGGAGATCCTTGAGTCATAAGACATTTATAACTCTTTAACAATACGTAACAACAAAAGAATTGACACTTCTACATACATCCGTAAAGGTGTTGAAAGTGCATTATGGCTATAAGAGAGAAGGTAAATTCAATGAGTTACAGGGAAATCTAGTTTTTGCTCAGTTCTTCCTCAGCCCTGAAACCTGCAGTGATCTCTTCTGCATGTTGGTGATTGACTCATGTCAGTCCGCAACTGGGCAGATTCTGGGACTATTTAAAGTGAAGGCCCCTCTAGTTTAGGTGTCTGTACATTCACTCTTTGGTATTAGAACTATAAATTTGTACGTACATATTGACAACCATATTTGCATCCCCATCTGCACATATATACATATACAAGCCATATGCTCAGTAAAAGCATTTGTACTGATGGGACTTTGGAGTTATCTGTCAGACAGAGATTTGGGGATTCAGATGGTGGGCAGTGGTGGAGGGCAGAAGGAGCACTGCAGGGCTTTGCCAAACCACAGGCAAAAGAATCTTAGAGTGTGACATCCTGGCCCTGATGAAGTAAATGGAAAATCTCATGCTGGCTTCAGAGCCAATATTCCACCCGTTTGAGCAAGATATTAAAAAGGAACCAACTAGAAAGCAGAAACCCTCTTAATTGGTGACCATGCAAAGGAAAACAGGAAAAGTACATGACATCTTAATGAGGCTGTAGTTTAGCAACACATTTTATTCTCTTAGAGACTGATGTAGTGTAAGAGTGATTTCTCAACTCCAAATTTATCTGCTTTGTTGGTCTTATATCTTGGCTGCAATTTTATTTATTTATTTATTTATTTTTAAACAGTGATAATGTAAGGAGTCACTACATCTTGAAATGCATGGAAATAAACTTTTCTGTGTTCACTTTGCAAGTCAAGCTCCTGTGTTTAAATTTGGGGTTTCAGTGTGCAGTTGGAGGCTTAGTGTAGCTTTATAAATGCCCATTATTGGGAATAGGAATGGGAGAATTCTGTCCTCGAGGCTCATTTTTAATGTCCCTCTGATTTGAGAATATTACCACAGTATGTTGCGTCAGTCACATTGAATATTTAGTAATGACCTCAACTATTAAGAAGCCGTTAATCAATAAATCATCTGTAGGATAAAACTTATTGTCTCTTCTTATGCCTTTGAACAAGAAAGACAGTGCCTGACTGTTCCAGAGCTGCTACAATCAGAAGAAAAGTGCTGCTCACTTCCTGGTGAGTAAGTGCAGTTTTGTTTTTGTAGTGCCACATTTTCCTGTTGAAGATGTGAAATCCTATGGGCTTGTTTGTGAGAATGTTTTCCAGGCTGCTTGCCAGTTACTAAGGAAATCTAGAGTCCAGAATTTTTTGATTTTATGGATGTGAACAAGTTGCTTGGGACAGTTTGTCTGGGTCATTAGATGGAAGGCAAATGCAAGAACAACTTTGTTTGAAAAAGTGATTTTTAAGCATGACAAAGTGTCAAGAAATGTGTATGTACTTCTGCTGAGGCAGTTGGGGTTATTGTGTTTATCATTCTTGAGAAGTGCAGGTGGACAAGGGAAAGACTCTGGTCTTTGAATGGGACAAAATTAATATTTGCTAACCATGCTTATAATTTTTGGTGTTTCTGGTCTTAAACAGTTGCTGTCTCTATGATTCCCTTCTTTATGTCTCCAAGATCCATATGAGTTCCCTGTTATGTATGTTTGTATTTAACCTTTAGTTGGACTGGATCTTAAAATATGCACTGGCTTTTAAAATGTTACTAATGTTTACATGTATGCTTTGGCTGGCATGACCTGTGGAAGAGGGAAAGTATCAAGAAAGCTTTATGTGAATAGCCTTGAAATATGTTGCCCTATAACATGACCCAGTGAGATGCACTCAATCCTGATAAGTTTTTAAAACACCTACTTAAGAGTCAGACTTCTAGCCAATGCACCTTTGCACATATCTTATGTCTGCATTTCCTGTTTTCTGTGTAAGTCTACTAATCCTTGCTAAACTTCAGAAAGATCCCTCTGGTTTATCTTGATACCTTTGGATTTCATTCAGTATGGCGTGTTGTAGAAGTGAGACTCAAACCCTGGCTTTCCTGTGCTCACAACATTGTTCTTGGAGAAGCTGGATTCACTGAATGACAGATAGTCTCTTTGATGAAGGGACAACGGGGAATTTGTCCTCTGTTTTCAGTAAGAATATACCAAGGAACGCACTGTTTTTCTGTGTTGTTAAATGATGTACAGTTAAGGATGGACATAATCTATTTATCTGCTCATATATGATGCATTGCAAATGAGTTAGCAATTATTAGTTCAGGGCCTGCTGATTAGTTATGTGTGTGCATACACTATGTTACAGGGTAGAATATGGTTTCTAAGGGATACCGCAGCAGGTATGCATCTTCTTCCCTGTTAAAGCTGGTTCTCAAATCATAGCATTTTCTGAAGAGATGCAACACCACCTTCATATTGCTGTGCTGGAGACTTCTTGCACAAAACACACAGCACCATGAGTGCAAACACACCCTACTTAAGGATACTACTAAACATTCTGTTTTGCATTAAGCACTCTTAAAACGTGATGTGTAGTACTGCTACTAGACATAAACTCAGGCCTGTTTATGTTTGGTGGTGATGAGAAGAGAGACAGTGTTTCTGATGATAATAGTAGAGATCTGCTTGTAATTCAGCTAAGTTACAATTACAGTGATGTGCACCCTTACTGGCAGGATTCTGTTGTAAAGTGGTGTATTACATGTGTTTCTGAGTTTATATGTTAAAACAATAAAGAGCTTGGGTTGCTCTACAAAGTGTTAAACCTACCTATTCCCTTGGCTGCCAAAGAAACTCAAGAAGATCATCAGCAGGCAGGAATACTGAATTTTGGTTTTGCAAGAACCCATGTTCTTGCAATGTGCCCAACATTAAGGCTGTGTATAGATCTATTGGTGTTAATTGCACTTCTCAAGAGCTTTCTCCAAGATGACTTTTAAAAGCTTGCAGGACTCTAGACTAATAGCATCCCGATATTGGACCATAGGAGAAGAATGAAAAAATGTTTCATAAAAAGTGCTCTATTAATTCAAGAAGTGTATTTAAGTTTTAATTATTTATAACATTTGAGAGTATATTAGTAAATGTTCTAAAGTGTATTGATAATAGTAATGAAGTCTGAGTAATTTGAGTCCTGATTATGTCATCTTGCTCTTAAGTCCTGCTTAGAACTGGAAAACACTGATGTTAGTTTAAGTATCAAAATATGATTCAGCATAAAAGTGCTGGATTGACTAGATTTCCAAAACAGGGTCCTTCAGGTTGAATTTCTGGTTCTGTTGGTGTGTCAATTTGACTTGACTTTCAGGAATATTGAGTACATCTATTTGTCTACATTGATGGGATTATTTAGGTTAGTTGGATAGCTTGGTTTAATCATGGTATTTGTGGCATGAGAAGTGGATTGTTCTGTAGTTTGTAGATTTTAGAACAACCCATGAAAACTGGAGGCTTGACCAACTTTTACTGGTATATAAACACAGAAAAATTCGAAGGAGTCAACAAAGGCTCCTTACTCCACAAAGGCTGTGCTAATAGTGATACTGTGCTAATAGTGATAAAAGAAGATACCATGTTATAAGCATAAGAATCACAGAATGACAGTCAATTTTTATAAGGCTGCTGTGTCATCCTCACTGTTTCCTCAAAGGTTTGTGGGTATGAGGTGGTTATGTTTGCCTTGACCAGGCCCATGAGTTACTACGTCTCACACAGAAGAGACAGCCCTGAGATCCATGGTGTGACGGATGTTCCCCCTCTCTTTATGAGGGAGGTGTCATGGCCTTGCATGGACCACACTGGCACAGCAGAATGAAGATCCATCATACAGAAGATTGTGCTTCTGTCACTACAGCCATAACAACTGGAAGTTGGGATTTAGCAGAAGATACTGCCATTCAGTGCCCAGCCTGAGTGATCTGTGAGTCTGAAGGGCTTGTCCTGGCTAAGTAGGGAAATTAGTGCAATAAGCAAAAGGTTTCTGCAAAAGCAGCCAAAGCAGGATCCTTGAGGAGGCCTCCCAGCTCCCCACCAAACGTCTAGGAGGGTAAATGTGGCTGTCATAGTTCTTGGATTGACAGACAGCTGTGCCCAAGATGGTTTTCTGTGGTCACCTTTTGTAACCTACTTTGTTTTGTTCTCCTTAACACTCTCATGGAGAGACCACCAACACGTACTGGCTATATACAGATCAATATGCCATAAAGGATGATCATTAGGAAGATAAAACCTCTCTACCTCACTGGCAATTATTTTATGATATTTCTGATTAATGATTCCATTTCAGCCATTTCAGTGCTCAGCAGTCTTCATTTGCTAGCGTTGATTATGGGAGCCCATGCTTTGCCTGAATCTGAGTAATTTTGACCAACAAATGTGAATTAAAATCAATAGAAATGTCATTAGTGTCCCTGTGCCATGAAAGATAATATGACCATTTCTCATGCATTCGGTTTATTAAAATTTGTTAAAGTGTGAAATATGTATGACAAATAATGATGTTTTAATCTTTTGCCAAGGTAACAATTGAAAGCTGATTGATTCCATTCACTAATTATAAAATCAAAATGATGGAAGATTGTAATCATGAAGGATTCTGTCTCATACTTTGTCATGCCTCCATGCAAGATAAAATTCTCATTTATAACTTCTCTTTTATCTGAAAAGAAATCAAACTGCTCTTTGCCCCTGTTTAAGTCTCATGGCTAGTTAGATAACAACATCCTCCCAGCCCTTTCTCCTGGACTTTGATGAGAAACAGAGCCTGCAACCAGAGGTGTTGAATCCTTGTGTATGCCATGGCTTCTTAACTATTCTTTCTTCACTGTTGGGTGTCCTCTTGCTGGACAAATTTGAGAGGGTGGCTGTGTTGCACTGATGGGTGCTGGCAGTTATTTAGGCTTTTGTGACAGCTGAGCCTAGTCCTTCCACATTTCACATTTTCCTCCCCAGAGACAGATGTCACCCCATGGACCTTGCCCATGTTGCTCTCCATCTAAACCTCTGAACATGAGAAGGGAGTGTGTCATATTTAGGCCACCTTCACTGGACCTGAACTCAGGTGAGAGAGTCTGTGGGCTCTTCATGCCCTTGCCAGAGATGTGCCTTCTATCTGGTCTGTTGATGCCTCACCTGCAGCTGAGGGACCAGCTGTTGAGCACCTGGAGGTGCATTCTGTCCAAGAGACTGAACATCCAAGATTATTCATGTGCGTTTTCTTGAAGTTACTCCAAAGAGATAAGCTCCGCTCTCTGTTGGCGTTTCACTGTAGTAGCTAGGAGTTTTGGGAGACCTGGCTTTGTTTCTGGCCTTTTCTGCATGGCCTTGGCAAGTCCTTTCTCTTTTCTGGGCCTGCCTTTGCCCACATACTCCTCTTCTGAACTAACAGCGGTACTGTGGCTGTTCTGAGTCTGTGTTTTGTGAATAAACAATAATCTTTTTTCTAAAAAGATTCTGCTTGGCAAGATCTAATGTTAACTGAAGATGGAAACGTTTTGGTATATTAAAGTTTTTCCACCTCTACTTTCTGCTTACCTTCAGTGGAAAGTTGATTCTCATCAGCTGAAGGACAGAAACGAGTTCCAGCCTGCTAGCACAACTACAGTGCTAGTTAGGTATAGTCTGAAACACATGCGGGGACTCAAAATAAACCCCAGCTTATCTGTACACTCACTTCAGACAATAAGAGTATGCTGTGGACCAGATATCTACTGAGAGGTGTCCTGGAGCAGGAAGCAAAATTTCCCTTCTTAACAGCTTACTTTTGACATCCAGATCCTGGGAACACTCAACTATTTGCATGTATAGAATTTCCTCTGCAAAACATTGATGTTTTTGGGTAGCCTGCGTACTCTGCGTTGAAATCCAAGATACAGTGCAGTCAGTGGGTGGCCTCAGACAATTTTGAATGGGCTTTGGAATGGGGCCCAAGCATATCACAAAGAAAAGGAGAAGGAAGCTTTGCTTTAGCCAAATGTCTGAGCATGTGCTTCACCATTGAAATTACTAAGAATTAAGCTTATACTTATTCTGACACCTTAACCACCAAGGAATACTGTCCTGCAGAGACTGCTTAAAAGAGAAATATGCCTTTTATGTGTCAGAGAGGGACATGGCATTTAAAATGGCAGCTTTATTTTATTTTTTAGTGACATAGCAAAAGCATTATTTGGCCCTGTGCTCCTTGGGATGAGGACATTTCAAATTATTACCAACTGCAGCTTCTCACTGCATCATTTTGCATTATGCAGTTTAATGGCTGCCTGCTAGGAAAGGTATCTTCTCTGCCTCAGTCGTCTAACAGGATTTTTGGCATCCAGCTCATCAGATGGGTTATTTTCTTTAACCATATTCCTGTAGGACTACATCTTTTAAGTATCCTGCTACATTATTTTGGCACAACCTTTACATCTTTTCATCTTATTGTTTCTGGAATTCCTTTTCTCTTTGTATCAAGCGATGTTGCTGTGTGTGCTTTTTCTAAGAAATCTTGGTGGAAGATCAGAAAAACAACAAAAAAAAAGGCTAATATATCCTAAGGATTGATAATTTCAGGGTCAAAGCAGATTTTAAGTGCTGATCTTCTTGCACTCGATGATGAATCTTTCTGACCAAGGAGCTGGTGTATCAGATCTAGCTGGCAGCACACAGAACACATTAGGAAAACAAAGAGAATGTGAGATTAAACTGAAAACAGGCAACAGAGGCACTTTCTCACTGTTCTGCGTGAAGGCAGAAGATGCTTCAAGAGGATACAACCTCGGTTTTCTTGTTGGAACTGTGGCCTCTTCCCCCCATCAGATTATTCAAAGGTAAATTTGCTTTTCACTGTCTCAGACAGACCATTTCCCCCTCACTGGTATACTTATTTATTAGTAACATTATTTGTAAAATGCTAACTTCATTGCCTGCACTGTTATCATGTTATCTCTATGCGCTTCTGTGAGAATGTAACAATGTCATGAAGAAAAATGATGTAAAAATGATGTGGGTACATAAAATGGGATTGACAAAATGTAATAAATCAATTCTGAGCTGAAGAACAGAGCTGCATGTGTAATGAAATACTTTGGCATTACATCATTGTTTATGTAACATCTGGCAGAGCCTTGTATTTCAATGCTGCTCTGAATCAGGATCGTTTTCTCTCTCTGGGAAAAGAGGAAAACAAGACATTAGGTTTTGCACACAGAAAATGAAAATAAAATGGGAGGAAAAAAGAAACTCCTGAAATATCTGTGCGAGTCTCCCTGGAGAAGTTCTGTTTCACCAGCTTAATGCAAAGAACATAATATGAACTACTAAATAGTTCACTTCCAGGCAGGATTTTCTTCAGCTATAAAAGAGAAATACATCTTTAATGGGATGGTGATGTTTTTGGGATGACATGATTCTTTTTTTCCAAAAGAGAATTAATTTTTCTGGTTTTCTTCATTTACATTCCCTGTGGTCAGACTTCTAGAAAAAAAACAAAAACAAAACAAAAACAATCCACAAAAACAAAATCCACCAACCAACCAGGCAAAAACAGGTGTAAATTATACACACTTTAGTGCATATAATAGGGATTTTTTTTTTTTTTTGTTCTTTTCCAAAGAAGAGCTGAATTACCCTTCTGCCATTGCTGGCTTCTGGTCTGCTTCATGTGGGTTCTCCTTCAGTGTTGACTCCATCACCCCTGACCACCAGCAGCAGAGTCTTCTTCTCCTTGTGGTAAATCGTCATTGCCCAGGCTTACCTGGAGACTGGGGCAGCAGGCGGAGCAGGGTGAGCTCTTCTGAAAAACTGAGAGCTCTGGTTATGCCTTGACCTGACTGAACTCTGCAGGACTTCTGCTATTAATTCCAAGGGGATGTGAATATTGCCTACTGCATCTGGTGTCTGAGGTCCCCTGGGATGTCCTCATGGTGGCCATGGTGCTGCTCACAGTAGCCACAGGGCTGGATGGTGCCAGTGCTCCCAGTTGTCATGATCCCCTTCCCCAAACCTTCACTGGGTGGCAGTCACCCAGAATGGGGGAAAGGGTCATTGGCAAGAACTCTCAGAATCTAAAAATAGGTTTTTTTGCTTTCATTTTAAAACATCCTATGGAGGAAATAGAACAGATTGCCAAAGAGAAATCTCTGTTTGTTTATCTCCTTATCTGTTAACCAAATATCATGCAGATAAGCCACTCTTTTGGTCATTGCTCTTCTCCCAGGGATTTTCATATGGTATATTTATCCAGCAGTATATGTCTGCCTGATACATAAATGAATCTGGTAGATATAGTCATTTTACTCCCCCTGTTTTCTCTGGGCTGGTTCAGAATGATAGATTTTGATACGTTCTTGAGCGAGGTGCGATTTAAGCATTCATTTTTTTCATAGCAGTAGCAGCAAGGGGAAGCAGAACACTCTGGACACAATGCTTACTGCTCCAGAAACCTAGCATGGCATTGGTGTCTGGAGTGCTTCTGCCCTTTCTGAATAATTGTTAGAGTTACTGAAAAGTTCATTTGCTTTGTTTTTAAATTAGTGTTTACTTCTATCGATTTTTGTTTTGGAGGAGACTGGTGCTGTAGAGCATGAATGTCACTGCAAGCAGGACGGTATAAAATTGGCAAAAGCAAGAGGGAGACAATGGCCATAAGATCTGGAGTCAGGACGTTTTGTTCCTTTTTCTATATTTTTTGTAGGCGACCTTGGGAAAAGAAATCACTACCTGGGCTGAAAGCGGGCTGTACGCGGTGCCACAATGTCTCTTACTTCCAGCAGAGGGAGCAAGGGAACATTTCAGGATGAAAACCCCTCTCCGTGACCTGAGGCTTTCTAGATGAATGCAATTTTTCGTTTTTTTCCAGGAGTGTCATGGCAGTGTATAGTTGCCCCAGGTATTTAGAAGCAGAAGAAACGGATCTACATCCCACAGGCATCTCCCTGGCATTTTTGGTTCTGGACACTGCAGGCATGGTCTGCCACGCTGGAGTGGTACTGGGCAGGAGTAGGGGAAAGTTTGAGAATGAGTAGGGGCTAAGCTTGTATTGGGGTGAATATGTGCACCAGGATATTTGTGTGTTGTCAGTTCAACCACCTTCCTCCCCTGTGATTAAAAATGAATTGCCATGTTTTGAGTGATGGGCCTTTTTGGCGAGGCAGCAGAATGTGATGTCTCTCTGCGGGGAATTCTGAAAGGTACCCAGTGAGACTGCTAGAGCACTTTGCTGCTGCTCTGTGTTTACAGTTTGTACCCAGGCTCCTTGTGCTATTAGACAGGGTAATAGAAGTCTAAGTTGTCTTCTGCTAATAACATTCTACCAGTCCTCAGGAAAGAGTCAAAAAATATGAGCTTGCAATGTAAGAATATCTGTGAGTAAGACCCTTCCTCCATTAGGGAAATGAGAGGGGGAGAAACCCCCCATTAAAATCTGCAGCAGTTCATGTACAGTTTCCAACAGAACACTCCTCAAACCTATCAAATCTTATAATTACATCAGCCCTCCACAGTCCTCCATGCATTCCCACACACAGAGCTCCTGGTGCTGGACAGGTGCAGCCCAGGGTTGCCTCAAGGCCTCTGTTTGTGTTCACAGGGACCTTGCTCTCCTAGAGATCAAAACAGGGCTCTGGGTGTTTTTGTCACACAGTCATTTTCGTGCTTCTGGTAAATCCTGACAGAGTGTTCAGGCTGGTGTTTACAGCTCTGTCAGAGACAAAGCAATTGGTGCCTGTCTTCCAGGAGAACAGCGATTAGCCCTTTCTTCGCACTGTCCTGACTGTGAGGAAACTTTGGTCCTCTCCTGGGCCCGGAGGCTGTAGCCACACAGAACTTGGACCTCCTGGTTGAAACCAAAAGGCTTCCTCTGCCATATCCAATCCATTAACAGTTTGGTGACTGGAAAAGCTCGCTCTCAGCTTCACCCACTTCCTCATAGGACCAGAGCCCTCTCATTCCTTACCACAGACTGAGCTGTATGCCAGTTAAAGAAAAGGGAAAGACACTCTTGCTGTTCCTGATTCTGCCACAGAGGTGACAGCCTTCCCAAAGAGGTGGCAGTGGTCACTGCTCAAGGGGAAGGTTGCTAAAAGGGGCTATGAATCCATGATGGTGGGGTGAGCAGAGCAGCCAGCTTGCTCCTTTGCTGACTTAGGGCAAGTCCTTGTCACCACCAAGATCCTGAGGCTCTGCAGCAAGGGCATGATGCCCTTGTGTTTGCACTCCATGCAGAAGGAGATAAAGCACAGGGTTTTCCGTTCTTGTCAGCCTGTGTCCAAAATAAACTTTGCAGCCGTGTTGCCTGTTGGGGTTTACATTATTCGCATTTGACTGTGTGATGACTTGGCTCAAAATAGAGGTAAGCCAAGGCTGAATCCAGGCACCACCAGGCTGGCAGCCCTCAACATGTACACCCTTCCCCAAAGACAGTGTACAGTCTGACATTGCACGAGGTCCTTTGGAGGCACCTACTTCTGTCTGCTCTGGAGCCTTCACTACCACTGCCACGAGTAGAGGAGCATCACCACTACCGGCTGTGTCTGTATAAAGGGCTGCAAGTCTGCAAGGGGGCAGAGGGGCAGTACACAACTGGCCTTGTGCCACTGCTCAGTGATCAAAGCTCTGAACAATGTTAACAAGTTTATTCACCACCTAGGAAATGTTTTCATGATGGCCTAGTAGATGAAGGAACAGTGATGACTGCAGGGATATAATTTTGTACAGAGATGTGTAACAGTGTCATCTTGGCTTTGTTTCTTTTTACTTCTTGGCAGCTATTTAGCATTGCACAGACATATGTATCAATAATTTTCCCTGTCATTTCTACAGTATGAAGCTGCCGATATCAAATCAACATAAAATATTTTCTGATGCCTAACATTGCCCCTTCCTTACTTCTTGGCTATGCTGGTTGTTCATGGTGAACCTTACTGAAGCGGCTGGCCTAGCTCCTGGTTTTCCTTCTATTTTTTTGTTTACTCAGAGCTGCTAATGTTGAGCTGACACACATCGAGTTATTCCTGATTGATACCAGGTGAGGTCAGAATGGGAACCATTATCTGGAAACAATAAGCCTGGGATATATAGTTTGGGTATATTTTTCCTTTGTTCTCTGTTATTTGATGGTTTGCTTCCAACGTTCCTTCCCGCTGACTTCCAACAGAGGTTTCTTGCTTTATAAACAACTGGATTGATTTCCAATATGGACTTTTACTTCCTTGAAAAAAGACCTCCTTGGGGGAAATTGGCATTTCTCTCTGTATATATTTTCTTATTTGCATTTACTCAGAGGGGTTTGGAACCCAGAGACAAGATTTACGTCAACAAATCCCTCTCCCTCTTATCCAATTTAGTTGTTTTAACATAATACAATCATTTTCTAAATCAAACTGATGGAGCAGTTCCTAAAGGCATTACACCAACTGTATATCTGGAATCATATTCGCCTTCTTTTATTGCATTAGCACCAGGCTTGAACTTTTCAAATTTGTATTGTGCTTTGCAGAAGTTCTCAGGATATTTGAAGCAGTTTATAGCTGGAATCTGGTGTGTTTTAAACTAGAAACTGGTGAGTAAATTATGGAACAGAGCTCACATAGAGGTGAGCTTTTAGTTTCATGGAACAAGTAGAAAGCAGAGTGAGAAAGTGAGAGGAATACTGCATCTGTTAGGTGTTTTTAGAGATACTACAAGGCGAGTGTTACCTAGATTTACCTGTGCCCGTGACACTGTGTTACAGCTCTGATCCTGGGTGTCTCACCAGACTCACTTAGAGGTTTGATTTCTCATCTTTGAAGGAGGTGCTGAGTAAGGGTATGACCTTATTATCAGCCATCCTTCCTAATATCCGCTTATAATATTAAAGAATTTTCAATGACATTACTGAGAATCTTGCTCTCATCTGTGCTTAATTCATAATTATCCAGAGTAGTGGGGGGCTTGGAACAAGCTGGCTGGCTGAAACAAGCCAGTGACTAACACATTACGTTCAGAAAATAAGCCCAATAACTTCCAGTGGAGGTGCAAGGGAAAAAAGATCTCAGATCTTAGTTTGTGCAGTTTGTAGTTGGGATTTGGTGTTTTCTGTGGCCTTGCAGCAGTGAATATTCTGAGGGAAGTGGTTCCCACTGACAGTGCATTAATCCTGGCCCTGCTGATGGTTGCAACACACTAGTTGGAGATGTTAATTGTTATTAAGAGTGTTTAAAACATCCTTTCAGTGTTCACCATTGACTGCCCACGTGAGCAATTTTACTTACAGCTCAATCTTTCCCTTACTATTGATTATATTAGGAAAAAGATGAAAAATATGAAACCAGTGTTGCAGAGAGGAGATCAGTTTATTAAGTCTCCCTTTCCAAATTGGCTGTTTTAAAATTCAATAGATGAACATAAAAAGCAGGTCCGAGCAAGAAAAAAGCATCCATGCAGTTCAATCCAAAGGTAGCAACCCTCTGCTTTTTACTGTCAGGCTTTTCAGGGAATCTGCAAAGCACAGAGTATACTTGACTTCCTGCCAAGTGATCAGGGGTGCATTTTTTCCTTAGATAATCACGTTTGAAATGCAGCAAACCAGTACATCTCCTGTGTATATTTCCCCATGCTATGTATCATTAATGTAATATTTCTCTGTGCATTGTCACGTGGCTTTTAGATCAATACCTTCACACATGGTGCTGGGGGTTGATGCAACTTGTAAATACTGGAAGTACCATGGCCTTGAGGAATTTCTCCCTCCTCAAGGGCTGGGAGGGATGTGCCATGGCCAGGGACAGAAAATCTGGAGCTACCCACCACAGTGCCCACAGTGGTGGCAGAGCTGAGGGAAAGACCTAGTGGGACACTCTTCCTGTTGGGTGCTTGTAACTGTGGGCCCCCGTGCCTCCTTGGTGCTCCACCTCATTGGATACAAATAAAACCTGCTGTGCATGGCGGCTCAGGCCATGACTGAAGCCCTGCTGTGTAAGTCTCAGTGTATGCATGGCACAGGGAGGCAGCCCTTGCCCTAAGGATGTGGTGACAACTCCATGGAGTAGCTGGGTGGAAAAGCTGGGATGGCAGAAGGGCAAAGAGTTTACTCCAGCCCTCCTTGCTTCTAGGAGCCTGGGTCTTATGCATCATGACATCTCTGGACTTGCACCTGTTTGCACTTGGGTGGCAAAATGAATAATGAAGGCAGAATCCCAAGGAAGGTTATGATAAAGCTGTGTACAGAAAGAGGGATGATGACTTTCCTGGGCTGGGACTGCATATCTGCCCGTTTGCAAAGGGAAAGAGCACTGATGACTTTCTAGCCAAAAGCCACTGCCATCCTACACCTACCCGGCTGTCTGCTCATGCTCAGGCTTATTCCAACCCTAAATGCATTTTAAAAGGTAATAATACTGAACTCACCAAATTGATACATCAGTACATCTATTGTAGTATGGCTGAAATGCAGAGAGCAGAGAGAGCAATATTCATACCCCATGCTGGGTAACAGCATGGGTGGCACAAACAGCGGGACAGATTTGTGACTAGGATAAGGGCTTGATATTCACTGCATATGCAGCATGCCCAGGAAATCAGTGTGTCTGTGTACAGGGAATTGCAGCTTGTCCTCTGCCCTGCTCCCAGCCTACCTATTTTTGCACACACCAGGCAATATCTTATGCCTGCTTGCGTTGTAGTGTCACCTCTAACGTCAGGGGGCTTTAATTCAATAGTTAAATCTGCCCTAGGACATCAGCAGCAAACTGTCCTAACTTGATTTCCCTAACCCAGGGACCTCATTCACCATTGTCTTCCCAGCACATGGATTTTCAGATGTCCTTGCTCCTTTAATGCAGTTATGAAACAACACTATTTTCTATAACCTTATACATCTGCTGACAGGGTAGAAAAGAAACCTAACACAAGCCAAATTTTGTAATTTCTTCTCCAGACAGAAATTAATTTACCAGCAGAGGGCTCTCTTATGATTAAATTTTTTTTCTTTCTTTTTTTTTTTTTTAATTCCTTTTTTCTTTTTTTCTTTTTTTCTTTGCCAAGGTTACCACCAGGTTTAAATAAAAATAAAAATAAAATTAAAAAAAAAAAAAAAGAAAGAAAGAAAAAGAAAAAAGAATACAGAAGGCATGCAGCTGCTCCCATCGCATCAGAACTAGGCTGTGAGGTGGGCTCTGGCTCTCTGTGTGTGGCTGGGGGAGGCGTGGGCTGCACCTGGCCATGGGACTCAACACTGTTTACGCTAGGGATGATAGAAGGGATAGATGGCAGGATTCTGAAAAACTCGCATGGGGTTGTAACCTTTTCAAACCTGGCTTGGGCTCCAGCTAGCAGTCTGGGGAGGATTAACAGCACTGCTGGGGAATGCAGAGCACAATCCCCAGCACGGGGAAGAAATGGTGATAGACAGGGGTGGTGACTGCCAGCAGCTCGGCCAGCAGAGCCAAGTGACCCATTGAACAGAAAGGGATGCTTATGGGGCAGTGAGAATAGGGATGCTTCTTGTGTCCCCTGAGAGGACAGCCCAGCCCCACTGCTCCAAGGATTGCTCTCCTTCACAGCAGGGATGGCACTGGGGTTGGTCCTCAGTCACCATTGCCTCCAGCCTGTCACCTCATCATCTCTTTTTCCATCTCACAAACCTATAGTGCCTGCAGGTATGTTTACAGGTGTGACCACAGCCAGGCACAAGAGCCCTTCGGTAAAAACCCAACAGCCACTACCTCCAGCCCTCTGCTAAATATGTGGACAAAATACCTTCACAGCAAATGGTAACAAAAATGCACAGTGAACAGTAAATACACTCACAGATTAAGGTTGTTATGACAAGCTTTTGTTATTGGCTTAGATATATCCCATTGCTGTTTCTCTACCAGCATGGTGGGAAGGCTGTCCTTGCCTTTTCCTGCTTCTGACTACTCATTCTCTTGGTTGCACTGTTGAGATACACTGTCCATTATATATTAAGCATGACATGTAATTTTGCTGTAATGGTTCTATGTAAAAATCCAGCGAGGCAGCAGCCACTGAGAAGCATGTTGGGGTCCAGTTGTTCTTTTTTCATAATTTAAACTCCTCTATTTGCTAATAATATATATAGTGAAAGAAATTTGTACGCAAATGTGATTCTGGATGATTATAGAGGTAATAACTCATATTAATATGTATGAATCTGTTTTAAAATAATCTGTATGAGTTCTCCATATGAAGAGGGCATCTGGTTTATGTCTTACAAAAGGCAGTGATTCTTCCAGAGGCAGAAGGTGGGATATTTATTGTTTCAAATGAGTACTTAGAGACTAAAAATAAGAGGAAAAGTACATTTTCTGACTGCTTGCATAGACCATAATATTTATTCTTTTCATGCTGATGGTATAGATAGGCTTCATGTTCTGCCCTCTTTATCCTCTTGGTACATGTGGAAGTATATCCTGAGTGGACCCAAACAACATGAATTTGTCAAGTAAATTCATACTTCAAGAAAAACAAATCTGGTTTAAAATTTTTTATTTACGAAATGCGAGAAGCAATGAAATGCATTGGATTTTTTATAACATTATAACTCACTCTAGTAATCTCAGAGTCTATCTTTAAGAACTTGGCTATATAAGGCCATATAAAATCTCTGTCAAGATATGATCAGGACTAAATGCTCAGAACTTTTGGGAGCGGGAGTAAGTTTTGGGCTGTTTACTGATTGAATGAGGAGAGTGGGAGCTCCGAGAGCTTTCCTTGCCTTTACGACTGATGTAGGTGAGAGAATCACGATCACTAGTGTATTTCATTCTCCTGACATCCTTTTGAGATACTGGCTCTGTTTTCATAGACAGGGAATGAGTCACCAAACAGATTGAGCAATTTATCTCCAGGAAGTTTGTGGCTGGGCTGAACTCATGTCTCTACTATCCCAAAACAGAGTTTGAGCCACTATGGCTGTCCTGAATATCTACATGGTGCCAAAAACACTGTAATTAAGGGCCTACAACCAATATAATGATCATCATTGTTGTTTGAAAACACTGTTTTCCACAGACAATATAATCATAACAAAGTGCTATTGCCATGGTGGCCCTTCATCCCTGCTTGGCATATTTTTGCCAGTAGGGCACAGGCCTCTGTTCCCTCAATGAAGAGGCACTTCCTACCTGTGAAGAAGGGGAGCAGGACCCTACAAACACATGGCCATCATCTTTGCCATGGCACAACAAGGTCTTTGTTGGGAAGGCTGCATTTCATCTGGGGGATAAAAATTTGCTGTCTTTGATGTCTTGAAAAGATGTTGTGTTGAGCCCGCCCTGAGAAGCTGATGGCTTCTGGCAGAGTGTGGGGGAACTGGATAGGGTTGGGCATGGTGCATGGTACAGTTGAGCTAGTGAAGAAAAACACCAGTATCAGCACTCAGAGTGCATCCTGTGTGTATGTTTGCTGAATGACACACTGCCTCTTATCACAGCATCAGTCATCAGAAAGCGTTTTATGGTGGCTTGTTTGAGTTTGTTTGAGTGGTGGACACTGTTGTTACTTACAGAGCCTCGGTAGCTGTGATAAACCTATCGTCATTCCTCTGGGGAGTTTCACAGTCTTTGTTCTCTCTCCAAAACAGAGGTCTGTATGTCTCCTTCTCTCCTAGACCAAACAATACTTTCTGTGAAGATTCTGATTTGTATTTTCACTTAAACCTGAATCTGTAATTTGAGTTTATCAAATTCATCATGAGAACAGTCCTTAATAAATACAAATAATAGTTTAGGTAAGTGATAGCAACCCCTACATATAGTATAAATATGTATTTGTACATACATGCACATATATATAGTACTTATAGGTAGCATTTAAAAACAATATTTATTTCTCTTAATGAACCTTAGTCATACTTCAAATTCTCCCATTCCGTTAAGCTGAGTTATCTGGCTCATCTCCGGGCTGCTGAATCTGAACCTGGCATCCTTGGCTGCCCTATCCCTATATGCCCAGGAGCATTGAGCACCCCAGTATGCTTAAAATGTGTGGTTTGAGTCACAGAGCTGTGCTTACATTAGCTTTTTTTTTGGAATAACTTTTACTTTGGGAAGAACTGAAACACCGAAGGGTGAGAAATTGGAATTTCCCCTGCTCTTCCTTACCCAGCAGAGAACAGAGGTACTCTCGGAAAACTGTTGCCTTTGCTGGGGTGGCCTGCTGGCATACATGTCCCCACTGCACTGCAAACATCAGTGGATCTTCCCTTGTCCATTGATGCAATGACACCATCATAATAGGTCACTAAGTTGGTCGAGCAGGATTTGCCCTTGGAGAAGCCATGCTAATTCTCCTTTATTACCTCCCCATCTTCCATGTGCCTTAGCTTAGCTTCCAAGAGGATCTGGTCCATTATCTTTCCTGGCACAGAGGTAAGACTGACAAGTCAGTAGTTCCTGGGCTCATCCTTTTTCCCTTTCTTAAAAATGGGTGCGATGTTGCCTTTTATCTGCTCACCAGGGACTTCACATGATTGCCATGGCTTTTCAACTATTACTGAGAATGTGGTCCTTATAAGGGCATACATATCATTCAGCAGCGGGTCTCACTTTCCCTAGTCTTCCTTTTATTATTGACATACTTAAGGAAGCCTTTCTTGTCCTTCACCTCTGTCACTATATGTAATTCCAGTGGCCTTAGCCATCCTTGTCACATCTCCGCATGCCGTAACAATGTTCCTATATTCTTTGCAATGGCTAGACTACTTTTCCATGCTCTGTAGACTTCCTTCTTCCATCTGAGTTTTTCTACAAGCTCCTTAATCATTCATGCAGGTCTCCTGCCACTTTTTCTGACTTCCTATTCTTAGAGATGCACTGTTCTTGAGCTTGGATGAAGTGGTGCTTGAATGTCAGCCAACTCTCTTGGGCCTCCTTACCTTCCAACGAAATGACAGTGCTAACACATGATCCACTGAAACAAGTTTACCAGTACATCAGTACATAGAAGCAGGCAGATATGACACCTTTGAATGAAAGGAATGTAGAAATCAGTCTAACATCCCTCAAATATGTCTATTTAGTGAGACAGAGTTATCTTCTGCAGTGGCTTTAAAAGTGACTCAATGCTTTTGTAAGTAAGTGTTGCCACTACCAATGGAGAAATAACAGGCCCATCCAAGAGATACCTGCCTTGACCAAACTGTAATAGATGAAGACCAAGACTAAGTATTTATAGAGAGGTCACTGGGTAGAGGTTAATCCCAGTCAGAGTGACTCCGTAGATCTCTCCCTAGTTGCTGTTCTTTTTTGACAGCTTTTTGAGGAAGAGGATGGGTGCATTGGATGTTTCATCCATCTACTATGGTTCTTTGTTGTGACATTTGCAATGCTTTAAGTCCAATCATTATTCAAAATTCAGTTACTGGAAGTAGCTTTTAAAAAGAAAAGGAGAAAGAATGTTGTATTTATAAGACCAATCATCAATCAGACAAAGAAAGAACAAAACTCAGTGACTTTGTAAAGCAAGAGGTGATAATGATCCCAGATAAAGTCACTCTTCTCAGTGGACAGCAAGTCGGATGAACTGAGAAGGAAAGTCCTTCTCATTGATTTCAGTGGAAAAAGTAATTGACTTTGAACTCTTTGAATAAGTTGCAATCTGTATTTAATTTCTTGTCCAATTAATAGAACGTCATTTTGTTTTTCTTGTAGCTCCTATTAGTTTTAATGTCAGTTGTATGATTCCACTGCATTGAGCTCCAAGTTTACCCCTGATGTCAGTGTGCTTAGGACTGAAACCAAAATCAGCTTTCCTTCTCAGTTGCTTAAAGGATCATGACCTAATAACCACATTAATTAATTCAAAATCTCTTTTGTCCATACAAGCACAAATGTAGCTGACTATTCAGAGGAAAGGCAAAGAAAGTGTACTGTAATTTAACTTTTATACATTAATGCAGCCTATTAACTGTAAATATTATTACAGTTCTAGCAGATGTACACGTTTGTGCCCTTGGACTTCCTGAACAGAGAGATTCAGCATTTCAGACTGTCAAGATCACAGACCCAAATGCCTGACCTTCTTGAAGGACCAAATTGTCATCATTAGTTCAAATGTTGATGGGGGGACAACACCCCAGTAGTCACTGTAGATGTCCAGAGGAGTCATGGTGAAGTTTTGTCATGGGGATCAATTTGGATGACATCCCACTGGTCCCATAGTAGAACAAACATCTGGAGAAAAAGGAGAGATGCTTGAATTTGTCCATGTTGCTCTATGAAGGATGTGATCTTGAAGTAAAAATCTCACTCACCGCTGTCCACTTTGTGTGAATGTGTACAAGCAGGCTGTAAAAACCTCAGACTTCCTGAGTTGTCAGACTGACTTGTTCAGCCAAAGATTACTACGAGGAGAAAACAGTTTTGATGGTTAAACTTTAATGATTTACACTGTCAGCAAGGGACATTACACTTTCAGTCACAAACACAAACAAGGACATCAGAATGCTTGTCTAGAACAACATCTTCAGAGAGAAATAGTTAGTCTTACTGAGTCAGGGTTCCTGATAGTTGTGCATGCTAAAGAGACAGTGAAAGTAGACATGAACCTTCTTGAAAGGTTCTCTTAAAAATTCCAGAAAGGCTAAGCAGGCTGCTAAGCAGGCTATCACGTGAATGAGGGACAGGACTCATATGCTTTCATTTTTCAGCTTTTGTTCTGAGAAAAACGTATAAAGGTACTCAAAACTATGTTTTATAGAAATGCTAGACATGAGGGCAGGAGACATGGCCTTCTTACATAGGGCAGAATTCTTCCCCCTGGCTCATAGCTTCACAATGATATAAGCCTAAGGGAAACAGGAAGAGTGGCCTCCATTATGCTACATTATTTTTAAGTGTTTCTAATTTTTAAGAAAGCAATTGATGCAAATACACGTTTCCCAAGAGAATGTCACTCTTTGTCTTGCTATGAGCGGAGAATCAGAAGAAAACTCTTTTTTTTCCTGAGGTGTTACTTTGCTGTTACTTTCTTCTAGCTTGGGTGGATCTACTAGTGAGAAGACAAGCAAGAATGTTGCTTTATGTCAGTGTATAACATGGAGGTAATGTATTTAGAGAAGTTTAGTCTGTGCCCTGATCGAGCTGCAAGAACCATCTGAATGTGGGTATTCATGTCTGATCATGCACAGTAAAAATAGTGTTTTCTTCACTGTGTTATTCCATTTCTTGTTTCTCATGATACAGATTTGCTCTGTTTAGGTCAAATTCTGACTCTGGTCATAGAAAGAGATTCTGCACTGGCCAGAATACTTAGAGCATGGTAGGAGCTCGGCATTACCTGGGTAAATAAGTAATGAACCAAACCCAGAGGGAATTTTTGGACACAAATGTCCAAGGTTCAAGCAACCTGAGGTTGCTTTTGACAGACTACTGATTTTACTGGAGGATCTTTCAGTCTGCCTAGAATGCTGTGGACTTTCAGCATTGTTTGTCTTTCAAATCAAGCTTAAAACCTTTCTCCAAAACTAGGGCATTTTGGACTCGTCCTTCATGGTAAGAAGATGAACTCAGGGTAGTCCTATTTTCCACAACAAAAGCACCTTTCTGACTTGGAGATTTCTTCAGGGTCATGACATAAAGTCAGTTCTGTTGCAAACATGTACCATGCTCCTTGGCCTCTATGTAACAGTCTACACCACGGAGACTTTACCATTAATTTCTAGTGCACATTTAAGATCTTGCGTGAAGCTTTTTATACTGTTGACTTACAACTGTTGCTTTGATGACAAGTGAATGAATGCTAGTAAACCATAGTTTTAGTCCTTAATGGCAGAAAAGGAGAAATCTGTAGAAAAGAATGACTGTACATTGCCAGACTGACATATGCTGTTTCTTGAAGTCTAACCTGTTTTCTGTCTTATTTTATGTATTCATAAGATACTTCCTTTTTATGACACATACATTATCACAGTATCTCAACACTTCAGCATGTGAGCTGCGTTTATCCTCACAACCAGCCATGAAAGGGGAAACATCTTTTTCCTTACATTTTCTAAAGAATGAAGAATTGCTGGGAAAGAATTAAGTGATTTGCTGAAGATCACAGAGCTATTGAAGTCCAGGAAATCCTAATTCTGAAATTCATGTGCTAACAATTATACCATTTTTTCCTGCAGTGCTTTGTAAAGAGACACTTAGTGGAGACGAGGGACAGTCTTATGAACAGACTGATAACACGTGAATGCATTCACCTTATTGGCCTGATGTGATCTGGCAAAGCACTTGGGCTGCCAGCTGGAAGTGTGTGAACAATTTTGTCTTTGGGATCTGTGCTTTTAAACAGAGCTATTCTATGGAAGGAAGTCTACATTTTCACCATGTATTTCCTCATGAGGAAATGTGGGTGGAAGCAGCAAGCAGCTAGAAGAGCTTTGGTGCATTTTGACTAGAGCCTTTGCAGACAGATGTAACACATTTTCTGTGCACTGCATCATATCTGCTGGCTGCTCTTCCACCATCTCCTTGAACAAAAATGATACTGTTCACTCCTTCTTACCAGTAAGTAGCAGAAGTGGTCACTGATTTGAGTGGCTGCAATTTTCTGATGACCAGAGCTGGCTTCAGGAGCTTACCAACATTTTCTGGAACACCCCTTGGATGAGAGGACAAGTTTGCCTGTAAGGCTCAGCTATGAAGATGCGATGCATATGAAAGATGTATGTGGCAGCCTGGCCCACTCCATCCCTGATGAGTGGCCCTGAGCACATACCCTTCACCCAACAGCAGCCAATCCAACAGATCTTCCTTCTCCTAGTTACCTTTGCTTTCTGCAAGTTGAGTGTGTGGGGGGAAGTTTTTCATAATCTCTATCTTACCAGACAGAAATATACCTCACTTCATTGTCCCCTCTTAGTCATGTCATGCCTTTTTGGCAGTATATAAATTTGTGAATAGCTATTTTCAAGGATGAACTACAAAAAGAGTAAAATTTCATCTGGAAATCTCTGATGAACACCATGAGATCTCTCTAAGAACTGCAGCCACTGCCACTGAACCAGCCTGATACGTTAGTTTCACAAAAAAAAAAAAAAAAAAAAAAAAAGTCAAAATTGTTTTATATTTGTTTTTTGTTCCTCTCACTTTTTCAATGTTTTATACATGTTTTGCTACTTACATATTAATGAAGCCTGCAGCAAGTCATCCATCCATCAGCCTGTCGTCCATCAATCAGGAAGACCCTCCAAAAGCCCTCCTGATGAGAAGAGCTGAAAATGAAAAGGGAATCCCTGTCCAGAGGTGAATGAAGGTGACACCCAGAGATGAAGATGGCATCAGGGAGCTTCTCCCTCTTGTTCAGCTCCTGCTCTGTCCCCTTACTGAGGTGTGCTTGGCTGTGTCAGTGACATGCAATATTAAGTGCCACTCAGTATTTCCCCCTGCCCTGGCTGGTATTGCGTGTTTTCATTGTGGAAATCTCCACACAAACAATTTGTTTGTTCTTATCCTCCCTCTGGGCTTGTAAGGAGAACAGAGCTTCTGTCTCATAGAAAAGGCATCTGTGAAGTGACATACTCAGGCACCCAACATAGCAGAGCAGCAGTGTTTTGAAACTTACAATCAAGAACTGCCCTCTTGCTCCAACACTCCTGTGCCTTCTGCTGGGTGAAAGGACACACGGGTCCTCAAACAACCCAGCTCAGGTGGGCAGATAAGGACCCTGCCCTGCACCTGGGGGAGGCTGGGGCTGCCCATGGGGGCAGGAGCATTGGAGTACACACTGCAGCTCCCTGCACTAAACAGCATGGCAGGCTTCCTGCTCCACAGGGAGGCTTGGGGACCAGCAAACATGCTGGAGAATGTGCAGAGTGGCACACCAAAGACTGCCTCAGGAATTAGGCTTATCAATCATGTTGTGATGGATTTTCCCATCTGCATAAAGAAAGGAGTGATATTTATTCTCTTTTACTGATGCCTTTAACTTTTAAATAGAACAGAGCAAAATTTAGTTTTATATAGCTCCTCTCACACTTCCCTCTTCTAGAGCACTTTTAAAAAGCAGTTACGTTAGGATATAGTGCTGAAAATGCAGTGACTGTGGGCAAATGTGGCAGTGTGAACTACACCATATATCATTTCACCCACCTCCGCCGGGTTTGATGTGCATGCTGATTGATCTTTTTTAATAGCTACTCTGTACCTGCCCTTGATTCTGACCGACTAAATCTGAGCTATTAAATCTGTGCCTTGGTACTTTTTTTTAACACCTTTTTAAAAAGGAATGTAGATTAAGGTAGTTTTATAGAATATGCACTTCTTTTCCTAAGAAGTGGCATTCAAAGCTTCAGACGGCCCATAGGAGGCATAGACTCAGCAACCTAACTTTTCCAAACCTCATCTGTTAGTAGTGCTTTTCTGGGAAGGCTGGCTGGATGTGTTGTCCTTTTTTGTGGGAACAGTGCTGTTCTCAGTGACAGAAAAACCATCAGGCTCAGCACCCCTGCCACAGATGGTCTGCTGTTGCCTCTCCTTCCTCTTGCTGCTGGGAGGTGGGCACTGAGAGCAGGGAAGCATTGAGCAGCTCACTATTACCCAAGCTGCCTCTCCAGCACAAGCACTGTTTTACCTAGCATTTTAACATCTTAGGTGCTTCCAATTAGCAGGTGTTACCCTCTTTTTAAACATGAACTGACACCACAGAAGCAGAATAAAGCCTTGTAATGTTGTTCATATAGGAATACTGGCGTGTGAGAGTATCAGTAGCCATACTGCTAAGTGTGCCGTGACATACTGGGTTGTGGCTCTTGTGATCACTCATTTCTAGTATACCCATCCTTGCCTTTACTGTGAAATCGTAAAATGTTATTCCTGTACCTCAGAACCTTCCTATTAGCCTTCATTAATGGTAGCTTCTGTCACTTTCAAGCAAGTTCTGTAAAAATTTTACATACATAATTGACCAAATCCTTTTCTTGTTTCCTCTCAGGCAACATCACTGAAGTCAAGTGAGAATAGAACACTACTGAAGTGTGAGTAAGATCCCTGTTTGACTCAAAGGCTACATTGTACTAAGAGCTTTCCTGTCCCATGGTAGATCATAAGAAATATTTTTACTAGAAGATATAATGAGCTCATTAAACCATCAAGAGAACATGTAACAGCTACAGCTGAAAGAAAAAAAAATTATTAGGGCTTTTTTTGGAACAACAACAACAAAAAATTTAGAGCTGCTATAGAATGGGAAGCTTGCTGTATTCTTGTACAGATCACTAATGGTTAAATTCACTCTGTTCAGCTCTCATAAATCAGAATAGCCCCACTGACTTTAATAGAGTTATGCTGAAATTACAGTGGTGTAGTCAGCTCATTTTGGCCCTACAAACTTGGCATTTATCATTGTAGATCTGATCCAAACCTCACAGAACCCCCTGGGAATCTTTGTATTTAGATAATGGGATTTGAATTGGACTGTATAAGTTTAACATGAATCATAATTACCTCAATTTGGTGTTTGTATGGCTCACAATATGCATGAGAGCCACATAAGCCAACTGGAGCTTTGGTACAGTTGCTTAGGAATGGAAGTGAAACTATGAAGTCTTTTACTTTATCCACCTAATTGCAACCAGACAGTAACTACTGTAAGTAATTACCAAGCCAGAATCAGCTTGAAGCACTGATCTAGTATGATGGTCTCTGTCTCCAGGTGATAGATCTGAAGAGAAGTGAATTTCCTCTTCTGCTGCTTTTAGGTCCTGGCTGTTCACAACACTTATCTTGATGTTTTTAACTACCTTTAATATTGTGTATGCAGTATCTTGCCTACCACATTTACTTAGTTCACTATACTCCATGCTGTTAGTGGACAGAGACTGCAGAAGTCATGAAGCCAGATTCCGAATTTATTTGCTCTGGTGTTGCCCCAATAGAATTTGATGAACCTTAATGAAATTATTCTTGGTTTGTAGCAAAGCAGGATAAATATAAGGCAGAGATCTGCTCAGATTCTATTGATCTGCTAAAATGATAGTGCTCGTTGAGAATGAGGGGGAGTTGTGACGGATGAATATGCATATAAGTATGTTCAGATCGTGATTTTCTTAAAGTGACCAGTCATCTTCAAAGGGGCAAATTTTATTCTTTCCAGATTTCTGTAGATGTTCTACCGGTGTCAATGGTAGCAAAATTCAGCTTGGTTTATTCCATGCCATGAAGTGAAATAACAGAGAACCAATACATGTGTTCCTTTCCCAAAATCTCGCTGGAGAAATTGTCTATCTTGTTCTGTACTGGTGCAAGAAAAAACAAAACAGCTAACTGCTGATTTGTACATAGAGAAGATGCTTTTCTCCTAGTCTTTATCTTGGAAACAAGTAGATATAGGGAAAGGATGCTATTGTATCAATATCATATAAAGGGTAATGAAATTGGAAATAGATTCATGATTTATTGTCCCTCCAGCAGCACACAAGTGTATGGGAAAATTGGCTTTCAGTATATACAGTAGGTGCTTACATAGCATGACTAAAGAAAGACCCTGTGAATATGAAAGGTCCCAGATGAATGAGGCCTGAAATGGAAAACCTCTATTGCTACAGCAGATGAGATTGTGTGGCTTTCATGTGCGCTGCCAGTAATTTGCCAACATTTACATTTGATCTTTGGCTAAAGGAAACACTGATTTAGAGGGCTGTAAAGGCCACTTTCTGCACCTGCCACCTAACTCAAAAGAAAATCATTTTGTTGCAGTGGTCTCTTTTTCTAGGTGTCAAGCAGGAAAGCTATTATCTCGGGAATGCAGAGAAGTTGTGGTGTAAATCCCCTGCAAGGTTCCACATCGATACCTACACCTGAGAAGATATACAGCCCCTCTTTCAGGTATAGGAGTAAGGTTCCACCACAGTGAAGAGGAAGGGGCTCTAAATCAGTTCAGGAATGCAAGCCTGCAGGTTAACGGGGCAGAGCTGGACTCTTTAATGTGGCCATGTCAGGGAGAAGACAACCTCATTTCTGTCCTCACCGCACCTCGTCACCTTTCCACTACTGACGTTGGTACTATGGTGTGGCCTGTGCCAGTAAGGCAGTGCTGGCCCAAAGTTAGCCACCCTCTTTCCAGTGAATGACTCCAGATTTGGCTTATGCATCTCCAGCTTTTTTGTTTTTTCCTTTTCTTTAGTGGAGTGGTAGCACAATACCTTGGTGCTTGTGATTCAAATAAAAAATGCAACTGAAATTGCAAAACGCTGCACAAGAGTTTTTAGCCCAATGTGGGACACCACCAGCCTCTTGAAACTGTGGTGTGTGCCTGTATGGGTGGCAGAAGACAGGCCATGTTAGTTTGAGGCCCCAGCTTGCACACACCACAGGTGTGTGGTGTGATTTCTTTGCCATATTAATATTCCTTGGGCAGGCCCTGGGACTGTATCTCTTTCTTAGATCTCTCCAGTTAATGAAATGGCCAAATACAATTGTCTTGCAATAGAATTGCACTTCAGCAATACAAACAAAAAGACCCTAATTTACGTTTGTGCCAATACCATTAATGTAAATTGGTTATTAGCTATTTATGCTAAAAAGCTGTAATACAAAGCATAAAGGTAGTTTTATTAACTACATTTTGCCCTGTGAAATCCATGCTAGAAGGCATACTTTGCAATCACTGATTTTCTTTTCTCAGGCAGTATGGCATTTGCTCTACCTAATTAACATATTTATAAACAAATTATTACCCCTTTTTCTGCACTTTGCATTTTATAACACATCACTGCTATGAAGTTAATAGAACAGCCATGTGCAATGCTTTTGTAATTCAATTGCAATGTTGGATTGTTCTTTATCATTCTCATGTATATGTAGAAAAGGGTAACTAAAGAAAAAAATGGCATTTACAAACAATTGTAATGCACAAATAACAAGGAGGTAAATCGGTTTCAATCACTGCTTTTTAATAGGGACGTAGGGAGGGTTGGGGATAGCAGAAAAACAGCAGCACCTGTTCCCTGCCCTTCTGTTTTCAGTCTCTTCCTGAGTCCAGGGGAAGGTCTTTTGAGGTGTGTGGGCCAGGTTGTCCTTCATGTGGAACTGTGGTGGCAACGCTGGTGGAAGGGAGAACTGGCAGTTGCCTTCATGTGGCCTCCTTGGCTCCTAGCACAGCTATTTCAGGGCCATTCTGCATGGACAGTTCCCTTTGGAGCCTCACAGCTGCTTGCCCAGGTGCCACATTCCTGACCTACCAGCCAGGCATGCAAACAACAGTACAAAGGGATGGGGAGAGCTTAGGCTGCTGGGAGGCAGAGAGGAAAAGTGGGAATGGCACGCTGCTTGGAAAGAGGTCCTGAGATTGTTACTGTCCATAAGCAATTCCCTGTGACTGAATCTCACTGGGGAAGGCAGGAACAAAGAGAGGTGAAGGAAGCTTTTTTGTCTTTCACTTAGAAATGCACGGAGCTTTTTAGTTAAAATGAAATAGTAATAGCCCTAAGAACAACTCTGAATTTGGAGGTCATTTGTACTACTTCTTACTTCTGAAAGAAACACATTCTGAAAGATGAAAACAACATCAGTTTAATGAATTCACATATTTCAGAGGAATTTCAATCTTTCTTTTTGGCATTAAAAGTTAGTGTTAAATTATATCTTTAAATTATAGTGTCGTCTAACCCAGTTATGCCTGATCTCTTACAGGCTGATATTAGTTATTTTAGGGCAGATTAGCTATTTTGGAAAAGACAGAGGTAAATACATTTTCTGTGCAAAGAGATGTATAAAGTTGTGACTAAGTAATAGCTAGCCACTAGCTTCTGTGCATAGGAGTACTTTTAACCCTGGGAACATCGAGTCCTCCATGGTATCAGATGCAAGAATGTACAGGAGAATCTGAACACATGTATCCCATGACAAAAAATGGGCTGGTGCTCCAGTTATTCTCACAAGAAAGACTACTGGATTATTTTGTACTGTGGATCTATGCTAGAGGTTATTTGCACACAGTGCCTCTGCAGTAGGTGTTTCTTGGAGGGTTGTTTTTGGTAGCCTTGCAGGGATTGCCACGCTGCTCCCCTACCAGCTGGTTGGGAATCATAACACTGGTGGCTCTGACTGCAGGGCTGAGCATGAAAAACAAGTTAATAATTGACCTATGCCCCTTGTTTTCATTCTTAGGTCTACAGATAACATCTGTTAAAAAAAACAAAAAACAAAAAACAAACAAAAACTAAAAACCAACCCCAAAACTTTTTATAATAAATAGAACGTCTTTTACATCTCATGTGAAAAACAACAACAGAAATAGTAGGTCAAGGAATGGGTGATTTACTGTCTGTTTTCAACAAGCATTCTTTAAAGAAGGAGAGATCAGATACTGCTAGGGGAGATCATGCAGCATTCAGAGAACTTTGTGAATCATCCACGATAGGCTGAGGCTGCCATTCTTTGTATGACTTTCCAAGTTCACGAAAAGGTTACATGGCTACCAAGATGAAAAGCAGTCTCATCTGTTTTTTTTCTACCACAGCCTTTTTCCATTACTAAAAATGAGGATTGTGATGAATCATGTCTTCAGCTGAACATCAAACACAAGTCTGTAGTCTTCAGTGAGCATTAAATATAGATGTGAATATAAATAGAGAAGAGGAGATTATTATGTAGGAAGGAGGAGGATAATAGCTAGGCACAAGTTAGCTATTTAACATATGCTTTCTTCCCCCTTTGGTATCATATGTGCTTTTATCTTGGGAGAAGAGGGCAACGGGTTAACACGACCCTGTCATAGGCTACAGACACTCATCAAAAAATTGGTGATGAATTGTCACTATAATCTTTGAAGCAACTGCGACTCTGCTACTATCTGCAAATATCGGGACAAATATTTCACCCAGTTTTGTATTCACACAGCTTTCTCCAGCAGTATTTTGTCCCGCAGTATTTCGTCCTGTTACCAGAACACAGTGGCTTGGGGCTTCAACTTCAAACCTGCCTCTTTCATTAAATGCACTACTTGTAGAGAACCTGCAGTCCAACCTGACATTCTCTTCAGAGCTGGATGGCTGCCCTGAGGCATCCTGGTCTGATGGGTCCTGCTCTTCCTCCCAGTGCTCTGCAGGTGCCTGTGGGCAGCGCTCTGCTCTCTGCCATTTGACTCAGGCTGCAAACAGGCCCTGTTTTATGGTGTAAATTTGTTCAGGTGCAACTGTTCAACATTCTGCCAATGCAGTCTTCATTGCTGCAATATTTGGCTTGTCTGGCTGCATCTTTTTTGGAGTCTGTGACTCCAGTGCTCGGCCCCTGTGCTGGGGCCAAATTTCAGGCCTACCCATATCCAAGCTCAGTGACTCTTATCTCTGTGTGTTCTGGATACAAATGATAAGGCCAGGACTTGGCTGCCTCATTCACCTGCCTTTTTGCACATCCTGGTGAAAGCAAAGGGCTGTAAATACCCTCTTGGGGCTTGGGTCAGCTCCATTGCTCTCAGCATCACTTGCAGTTGTCGCAGCAGGTGACTACCTCGACTCCTCAGTGCTTCCACAAAGCCTCTGCTGTGGAGGACTCCGGATGGGCACAACATTCAGTCTGTGGAGGGAACCTTATCACAGGCCAGAAATGGGGCTCCATATTTGATTTAAGGACAGACTCTGTGAGGTGAGTTAAAGAAGGTATATGAAGACCTGTATTTCTACCGTGCTGAGGTCAGACCTATGAGCAGCAAGCTTCCACCTGGTACAGAGGTGCTTCTCATTATTCTAGGAGTCCAGTGGGTTTTATTGTATTTCAAATCTGCAATGAATTGCTGCTATCAGTACAATAGCATATTTGAGTCATTATTCTCTTCTTCTTCTAAAGAAGAAATACAAAATGTCCTTGTTTATCTTGTTTAATAAATCATCCTTACTATTTCAAATCATCCTCACTTTTCAGATTACCAGATTTATACTCTGCTGAAATAACAACACATTTCCCCCACTGGAGAATGGAGCTGGGAATAACTTTGTGGAGTTCCTTTGATACAAAGTTTTAAATATTTGATTAATCTAGCTGGTCAAAATTAGAAACTTCATGGTCACGTATAATGCATATGGCCCTCAAATTTATAGCCTTCAGTGATTACAAATACTCTGTAACTGTAGTGTAAAGATGCTCAGCTATAAAAAAGTTGTTTAACACTTATGAAAGAGAACCAAAAGTCATTATTCAGCTACAACGCCTTTCATTAATTCCTCTATGCATGTGAAAGGTTATCTAAAAAGTCTATGTACATGTCTTTAGTGTATGTCTTCAGAGAGCAGAAGAGCCCTTAATGATTGGGCTTAATTGTTACTCATCAACACCACTGCACCATCTGTCCTGAAGTGGTAATTTTCTGTGCTATCTATATAATACCACAGCATCAGTGAACTTCAAATATCAGGATACTTAATTAATCATGAAGAGGGTTTCATTAGCACCAGGAAGAAAAAAAAAAAAACAAAACAAAACAAAAAACAAAAAACCTGTGTCAATTAAAACAACTAAAACAACAACACAAAACCTTTCTTTAATAAATATCTGGTCAAGAATCATTTCAACCTTTCAAGGAAACTGAAATGTATGTGAGAAATTCAGCAGGACTGTCATGCCCTATTCTGGTTGTGACCTTTCTGGGAATTCCTGCAGCACTGTTCTAGTCTTTCTATGAAAATACTTGTTTTAAACTTATTTTCTCCCTTACTTAAGTCTTACGGTAGGACACAGCATTCCTTCCAGCCCCAGGTGCTTATAAAGTCAAATCACTGATATGTTTTGACACAAAACGATTTCTTGCCATGTACTTTCCCCAAACTTGTCATTTGACTTATGTTAATAATCGTAGAATCACAGTATGCTCACCTTTGACAGTCTTTGTCTTCTCATAAAAAAAGTGGTCATAGCAGGGATGTGAAATTAAGTTGGAAGGGAATACAGAGTCCAGGCCAAATATTCTGCCAGGTACTGCTAATACCATAAAGAGGTGTGAAGCTGCTTGCACTGGGGTTCCAAGCTAGCTGGAATCTGAGTGAACTCAGAATATCACAGAGGGAGAGCCATAGGAACTACACAGAGACTAGGAGAAAGGGAACATTTCAGCATATAGCAAGAAGGTTTCTAGCAGACTGACGAACAGCGTGGTCCTTTCAAGTGCTTCGAGTCCTTTCAAGTGAGACATGTTGAAGTAAAGTCTCAGCATTCTGGGAATCTTATCTGAAATAGATTTCTGTTCCAGATCTGACTTCAAAGAGATGCGTGCAAATACTAACGTGGTATGATTTTAATATCGTATGGTCTTTCTATTAATGTGATGGTCTGCAAGCCTGAGAAGACCTGCAGGAGTTCACCAAGCTTGTCTCCCTCCCCTGGGATGAGGCAGATAAGTTATTTCTGTTACCACCATATGGGGCTCTCTGCAACATTTGCCTCTGAACTGCTCTAGGACTTTCCTCACTACTGGAGAGCTTCTTATGATGTCTATTGCACTACACCCACTCTGTCTGGTCTGTTGACCACCATAAACATGGGGTCATCCAGTTTTTTCTCTTTGCTGTAATCTTTTATCTATTTGAAGCTAAATTACCCACAGATACAGTCCCGGTCAGTGTTCTGGAGATAACATTCTGCACAAGTTTGATGTGTCAAAACTTTCAGAAATGCAGTGGAAAGCAACATCTGTCTAAACTCTTCCAGACACTGCTGGTAAACTTCCCACCCTCTGCCCTGAGCTGTCTGATACTACATGCTCTGAAATGTCAAATATGGAAAGCCCCGTTGGCACAAAGAACATCTTTTCCCTGGATGAGAATGGCCTACTATGAGTCTGTCTGGGATGCTGTAACGATGCAAAGTGTGTCTCTGCTCAGTATGGCTGTCCAATGGGCAGTGGGCAGAAGCCTGTAATTTTCCTCTAATCCAGTGTCCGAACACATGACTGCCGATCATGACCAAAATTACTATTTATGTTCTAATTATCACTCTGCGTTGGGCTTTACTGTTACTATTGATCAGCTGTCAGCATTTCAGATTTCAGTTGGCCCAGGAATTATAATGCAGAATTTTCTTGTGCTGTCTTCCCCTGCACATGGTGTGAGGAACAATAATGTGACCCTCACCCAGGAGAAATCAGCACTGTTAAAAAGAGTGTGCTGAAAGAGCTGCCAGCCCACCTCGTGTGCAGTGACAACCACCAGAATGACATTTGAGTGTCTTCGGCACATAAAAATACCTTCTTACAGAGATTCCTTATTTGAAATCTTAATTTTTAAATGTTCTCTTGCTTTTTATTTGAAATAATTTATATTAATAGTAAGATCTAATTGCTTCTGTCCCACTGATGAGACTAGGACATGAACCCAAGAATACCTCTATGCACGCTGCAGTCACCTTCCTGGTGACAGATGCCCTAACAGTATTTGTGTTATAGAGGGGGAAGGTCCTGGCATAAAAAGTGTATCTGGTTGCAGACTGAATTCAGTGGGAACGCAGAGTAGCTTCATTCTTCTTCTATCATTGCTCAGCTTGCCTTCCAGGAAATGCCCAAGAAAGGTAAGCTTGAACTCTTACATTCTGTAACAAATGTCCTGGACTCTGAAGATCAGAGTCCCAGGCTTCTTGAGAGTCTATGTGATTTCAGCAGGCTGAGATCTTTCTCTGGAAGAGTTTTCTAAGGCTTATATGAACCCACTTTGGAATAATGGAACTTGCATATTTTGGAGTGCTTTCATTTTCCCTGTAGGCATGGCAGTACTATCTTCGCACTGCTCTTAGCACACTCATTGCACTTTATCACGTCAACAGGAGTGACTTCTGCAGGAACAAAGGGGGAAACTGTGTGCCCCTTGGTTCTTCTATTTGACCTTGTTTGAGGTTAATGAAGCAATTAATTTTTACAGGATACTGGCACGTGGACTGTTTGGTATGTAAACAGTCTGACTAGTAATGCTCAGTTTTTCACTGTGCCTTTATTTTAGGCCTGAAAATTAGTAATCAAAACCCCATGAAACTTGAATATATTAACTTCTTCAGTAGCAAAGTCTGTTATTAGCAAAAAACACCTATGTATCATATTTATTCATCCCTTCCCTCCTATCTTTTGTATTATTACTCTGTTTCTCTGCAAGATGCTTGCTTAACATCTGCTGGAGAAGGTATAGCATATCAGTGGTTGAGAATGACTTGGTGGGAAATCCAGGGCTATACACATGCAACTCTCCCTTGGTCTGCAAGAGGCCTTGTTCCCAATAGCTCACTGAAAATGTGATGCATATATGTGTTGCCTACTGAAGTTTCTGCAGTGTGGTAGGGAAACACTGTGTTATATAGGGAGCATCAAATAAGGAGTTCTGTTGCTGAGTGTGGGGCTTTATGAGTATACAGTGTCCTGTGTCACCTGCCAAGGTGACAAGGACCAAACAAGTCCTGCTCCGTCTGTGACAGTGCTGGTATCAACAATGAAATCACACGGAAGATATTAGAATTAGTCAGTTTATCTCATGTTACTAGCCCGCGAAATTCCACACAGACTGACAGTGCTGCATACAGGGAGCAGCAGGGAACCTTCTTGCTCATTAGGGGGACATTGCTGCTGCTGCTTTATATCATTGGAGAATGTCACTGAGGCTGGGGCTTGGGGAAACAAGCAGCCTATGTCTTGCTCTGAGAAGCTGTGATGTGGCAAAGAAATACAGGAAATGTGATCCTTTCCAGAGTCTCTACTAATGTGCCTTAGTGTCCGTAAGAGCCCATGTTGACTCCTTACTTATGCAAGTCATAAAGAGGGAATGAGAAAAGAAAAATGGGAGTGGTAAGAAAAATACCTGGACAGTACCCTATTTCTGTTTTTTTCTCTCCCCCATTTGTCCCATTCCAAATGTAGTCACTGTTGTTGGAATTTCTGACTCTATAACAGACATACAGTTCAGTGTCTCTTAAAGCATTTCTCATCCTATAGATGAACACACAAGGTTGTATGGTGCATGGAAAAAAGAGGAAGTATGCTGACCAGATGGCCTTATTAACTGAGAGCAAAGTGGTAAGAAGGTAGAGGATCAGGTGTAATGTGGAAGGAACAGAAATGAACCAGAGACAAGCCCTAAGCTCAGGATACAACTGATGCAAACTGCTTGACAGAGCCTGAGTCTGAACTTGTATGGTGCTACCAGGGGCCACATGGCTATTGCCATTGGTGCTTCTGTTCTTTTCAGATGAATTTTTTTTTTAAATTAATTAATTAATTTATTTATTTCATTGTGGTCCTTTTTCTTTTGGTAAACATAAGAGAAGGCTTCATTTCGCCTGCCTGGTGTCACTGCTGGGGTATGGTGTGGTAATTTAAAGCAACACACTGTACTGCAGGGATTTGATTGTTCTTCATCTTGACTGCTGCTGTGTTCTTGATCTCTCAGTATTCAGTCTTTATAAGTGTCAGTGAAGAATGGGCTTGATGCCTAATTAGATAAAACTGACTCCATGTTGCCAGTCTGGCACATAATATGATGCACTGAGGTGTCATTTTCATCTTTCAAAGTCTACTTCATTTTTATTAGAGATGTAATATCAAAAACATCCCAGTGTGACATCATTTCTAAACCTTGCCTTAAATGTTTCACTATTACTCTTGCAACAGATTATCTTCATTTCAATTTGTGCTATCTCAGTTTTTCAGTCTGAAAATTTGTATTCTAAGCTAAAGAAAATTTTGATGTTTTGGTCCAATGTTCAACTAATCTGTAATGGAACTTCCATTGGGAACTCCTATGTTTGACCTCAAACTCACTTACAACCCAATTCAACTTGAAAAGGTTTTCAAGCTTTGTTAATTTGTCAGGGAGCTGCAGTAAGATTTGTGTTTGTAATCACACTTGAGGAGCCATGGTAATCTGTCAGGCAGGTGCTCAGGTGTGAGCTTAAATTTAGCCATTGTTTTCAGTGCAGCTACTTGTGTATTTAAAGTCCAGCTGGAGCTGATGTGTTTTCCAGAAAAAAAGTCCTAATTAGCTTCTGAATTTGGTACAGCTCAGTTTCAGAAATAACACGCCAAAAGAAACTGTGTGTATCCTGTTCTAAATGAGAGTACATCTTTTAGTTTTCCTCTGTCTGGCAGGACCCTGTGATACAAAACAGTCACATCTGTCTATTTACTACCTTTCTTCCTGATGTCTTAATGAGAACTAAGAGATGCATATTTTCTGTGCCAGCATCACCCTGGCATTTATTAACTGACTGAGGTAAAAACTAACCCTAGATAGAAATAATGAAAACATGAATCCAGTGTGATTTGATGATCTCTATAGTTAATGGTCTCATTAGCGATGCCACTGTTTTAAATGATGGTAGAATAACTCAATATGCACATTAATGTTAGGTGCTGATAGATTATTAATTATCCAAATGCTGAACTAAATTCCTCCCTCATATAATTTCAGGAAAGCCAAACCATGCCAGAAATAAAATTGATCCATGTTACCCTAGATATGATTGCTATGACAAAATTAATACTGAATGCCTATCTAAACATCTGATAAAAGCTCTGACAGATTTTCTATAGAATCAGAAAATCATGACATGGGTATCAGGGCTTTTTGAACTGTTACAGAGCTGGAGTGCCTCAAGAGGTTATGTAGCTCATTTTTCTGGCTGGAAAATAGGAGCAACGATGCCCAGGTTATTCCTGGCAGTTCTTTGTCTAATCTGCTCTTAAAAAATCTTGAAATATGGTGATTCTGCAGCCTTTCACAGCAATCTATTCCTGTGCTTGACATCTGTAGTGTGCGTAAATCACAGGACATTTAGTGATGCTGAAAGGCAGCTAGATGCTCACCTATACAAGCAATCAAAAGATGTTAGCTACTTAAATGCTTTTGATGATTTGGGTCTCTGTGACCCTGGTGTTTGTTCGTTACATGTTCACAAGTCTATTAACTAGTCAGATACACTGAGCTAAAGTCAAAACTGTATTGTCAAGTATTACCCACTGGATAATGATGTTATGATGTTAATATACAATGAGCCCAACTGGAGTGTACATCTATGTCTTAACAAACTGCTAAGCAGATATGTGCTGCTTTCATGAGTGCCGATTGCTCAGCAATGATGAAATCACTGAAGAACTCTCATGTAGGAAGAAAAAAAGGAAAAAAAAAAAAAAAGGCTTTATCCAAAAAAGAGGAAGGTTCAGAGGCCTGATTTTGCCAGAATTCTGTGGTTAGAATAAATTAATCATCTCAACATCCATTATGGTACTTATATTGTGGTGCTTTAATGATATCTCTGCATGAATCAGTGTTTTACACAGAATTTCTTTGACTTTCACAAATATCGAGAGAGTACCTAATTGATTGTCAGACTCCTTAAGTAGCATTGATTTTACTGCTGCAGTATTCAGATGATGAGGTAATTGCATCTTATCAGCTTATTGAAAAAGTCTTGTTAAAAGCAGTCAATGGTCATGGACTTCTTCAGCTTCCTAATTTCTCTTCTGTTACTGTTCTGATTTTTCTTTTATATTTTTTTGATATGCTGGATCTGTGCTCTGCAAGGTGGAGTGGAGGTCATTGCATTGATGTGTATCCACATATATCACAAGGTTACAGCTACTAGTTCCCGATCTTGGCAAAGATAGAAAACTGTGGTAAGGTGCTTACAAATTCAGACCTGCAATGGTGCTCGCTGTGGTATATAGAGGAAGGCAACAAAGGCAACAGGAGTTCACCTCAGGAAGGAACTTTTACACACACAGATAACTGTAAGACTGCCCATGCAATGGTGATTTAGTACCTGCATGGGATGTTTATGTCAATGTGGTTTGCAGTAAAAAGGGGAGTTCTGGAAATCGCCACCAGCATGTGTTGTTGCTTGATACTGTGAAACCACACACTTTTTGTTGTTTGCATTGACAGGAAATCTCTTAAATGCCAAACTGACCAAGTTAATTAAGAGTGCTTACAGGCATCTAAATGGCATCCATAACTATGCACGCAGTCCGCTAGACCCCTGCCCCAGTCTGAGCCATTCTGTATCTTCATAAGAACCTTCTGTATTTTTGGATTTCTCCAGCAATTGCCAATCGATCACCAGCCTCCAGAAACTTTAATCCGATTACAGGCAATAAAATTGATTTCTATCTCTGGCGCCTGACTCAGGTTTCAGAGCAAGGGAAAAGTATGACATCACCCCTGCTTGCATCTGTGTTGGGCATCTAATGAAATTACACGAAGGGTTTGAAGACCATTAAAGTCAATGTTGATCCTTATTATTATTAAGAGCACTTTCAAATTTACTGCACCACAGGGCAGGCTTGAAAGCATCATTTTTCAAAGGTGTGTGCATTGCATTGGATAGCAGTGAAGAGCCCTGCTGGCTGTAGAGGATGCTGGCAGCAGAGGGAATCAATTCTGAAATTAATTGGCTGAAAGTCCACATAGCTCCTTTCCTGTACAGACTCACGCATCCCATTATTTGGTGATAATGGGCGCAACAGTGACCTTGGTACAAGAAAGCCCCAGGTGGGCCCCTATGTATGAGATGGCGACAGTGGTTTGCAGAGGTGTCCTTCTGTGCCTGTTGTGGCTCTGGGGCTGCACAGGGTCTCCTGTGCCCCATGGGCAGTACCTACCTTTGTGCAGAGGCACAGATGCTTCTTGTTCATAGTGCTCCAGAAGAATGATTGCATTTTTTTTTTCCCCCTCAAAGTTGCTATGGCCATTTTGTAGTTTAGATCAAAGACAGTGCTTGATGCCCACATATATGAAATGCAGTAATAGAGAATAACAGAATCACATGGTGGTTCAGACTGTCGTAGACCTCTGGATCCATCTAGACCAAGCCCTGCTCAAGAAGGTCCATGTGGGGCAGATTGTCCAGGACCATGTCCAGGAAGCTTTTGAAGATCTCCAAGGAGGAATATCCACAACTTCTCTGGGAAGTCTTTGCCAGTGTCCTGCTCTATCACTTGCGCAGTAAGAAGTGCTTCTGATGCACTGATTTCATCTCTGGTGTTCCACTGGAATTCCTGAAGATTAGTCTTGATAGTAAAGACTGAGAAAAAGAAGACATTCAGTACCTTGGCCTTTTCACTGTCTCAGGTAATTAGGTCTGCTTAAACAGGACCTTCAGGAGAAGGCCCAAATTTTCATTAGTTTCCCTTTTGTCACATATACTTGTAGAAGACTTTCTTGTTGCCCTTTATGTCCTTGGCAAGATTCAATTCTATAGAGGCTTTAGCTTCCTTAACTCAAACTCGGGATTCTTGGACAACGTCTCTGTGTTCCCTTCAGGTTACTATCCTTGCTAATCATTGCCTATCCTACCCTCTGTAGGTATCCCCTCTGTGTTGGAGTTTGACCAGAAGCTCCCTGTTTATCCATGCAGGCCTTCTGATGTTTTCACCAGACTTTCTCTTTGTGAGGACAAATCCTTCTCTCTAAATTGGGGAGATATGGATTTGAGGCTGGATTATCAGGTGTGGATAAGGAATTGGTTGGATGGCCATAGCCTGGGGGTTGCTGTCAGTGGCTCTGTCTCTAGGTGGAGGCTGGTCACAAGTGGTAGTCTCAGAGGTCTGTCTTGGGACTGAGGTTCTTCAGCATTTTTATCAGTGACATAGACAGTGGAACTGAGGTTATCCTCAGAAAATTTGCTGATGACAGCAAGCTGCACAATGCAGTTGACAGTCGAGGGGAGGGACACCATCCAGAGGAACATGAACACGCTCAGAAAGCGGGCCTGCAAGAATGTAATGAGGTTTAACACAACCAACTGCAGGGTGTTGCATTTGGATCAAGGTGACCCCCACACATGAGCACAGACTTATTGACAGCAGCCTTGGTGAGAAGGACTTGGAGGTCCTGATAGACAAAAAGCTGGACATGATCCAGCAGTGTGCTCTTGCAGCCTGGAAGGTATCCTGGAACAGTATCCTGGGCTGTGTCAAAAGAAGGGTGGTCAGCAGGGAGACAGGTGATTGTCCCCTTCTACTCTGCCTTCATGAGGCCCCATCTGGAATACTGTGTCCAGGCCTGGAGCCCCCAGCACAGCAGTGATATGGAGTTGGAGCAGGTCTGGAGGAGGGCCATGAAGATGATCAAAGCCATGGAACACTTATCCTATGAAGTCAAGTTCAGGAAATTGGGCTTGTTTAGCTTGGAGAAGGTTCTTGGAGACCTCATTGTGACCTTCCAGTACTTGAAAGGAGCTTATAAGCAGGAGGGAGGCTGACTTTTTACTCACTGTGATAGTGATATCACAAGGTAAAATGGCTTTAAACTAAAAGAGAGGAGATTTAGGCTCGATGTTAGGAAGAAATGTTTTTCTCAGAGGGTGAAACAGGCTGCCCAGTGAAGTTGTAGATGTGGATCATTAGAGGCTTTCAAGGCTAGGTTGGATGGGATTCTGGGCAGCCTGATCTGGTGGCTGGCAACCCTGTCCCACAGCAGTGGGGTAGGAACAAGATGATTTTTAAGGTCCCCTCCAAGCTAAGCCATTCTAAGATAATTCCTGAGCTTGGAGGAGGTGTTCCTTAAAAAAATATTGGCCAGCTTTCTTGTAGCCCTTTTCCCTCCAGGGCTTTATCTCACAGTACTCTACCAAGTAGGTTCTTGAAGAGGCCAAAGCCTATTCTTCTGAATCTTAGGGATGTAAGCTTGCTATTTTAATGAGAATGTTATTCTTGTTGTAGATTTTTTGTTAGTATTTTTGAGAGGTAAGGCTGCTATTTGGATTTTAGAACCCCAAAAATCTTGATGTGGAAGGAAGAGCTTTTTTTGGTACAGATGTCGATGTGAGTAGGTTAAGGTGGATGTCTTCTCTGAGGAGCTTTGGGGTTTAGTCTAGATAGCAGTTTGGCAATGTTTCATGGCTCAGACTTCCTTTTGTGATGGGAAGATGGTCTCCTTTGCTCCTCTGGTAGGTTTATCACATAGCACAAGGGGTCCCCCACATAGAAGAGCAGCAGTGAAGAAGCTGGAGATTCTTCTACTGTAGCCTGGCTTGTTGCTTCATTTTCTCAGCACCTGTTGTTTGACAGCACATGGCTTGTTTTTTCTGTTGAACAGGTTGATTTTATTGAGATGATGGCAGCTTCCGTGTACAGAGAGAGGGAGTCTGGCAGAAGAGTCTCAGAAATACTGCACTGCCAATCTTCTGCTCCTCATACCAACAGTGCAAGCTTCTGCTGAAAGCTGGCACTATCTGTACAGCTTTGCTAGACATCTTCTGGGCAGCAGTCAGCCCTGGACTTGAGAAATATGCTCATGAACAGCTGATGCACAACAGCGGGTCTGAGCTAAGAATTTGGAAGCACTGGGACTCAAAGGGCTTGGAACAAAATGTTGCATTTTGAAAATACAACAGTTTACTGTTGGAGCTGAAATCCCTGCCCATGCAGTTTCCTATAAGTGCCCAGATGCATTAATGAGGAAAGAACACACATGTCTATAGAAATCCTCAGAAGCAGTTATTTCTCTTTTTTAGTTTTACATTGCTTCATCCCAGCAGGCTCACAGGGCTGGGGGAATGGTGTGCTGCCTAGAGTGGATAATGTTGCCCAGTTTTCCAAAGAGAGATCATTTAAAATTGTGAAAATGGTATAATTAGAATGAATGTGTCACTTAAAACCATTCTAAATGTCCCACTATTGACTTTTAATTTTATTTGAAAGACTTACAGCACCAGTCTCAGCACAACAGAGCAGTATCAATTACTACTGTCCTGATTTATTTAAGGCAGAGATGCCCTCAAATTAAGAGTGAGTTTCGATCAACAGGCTAGTCCAAAAAGCTACTAAGGGTTCTGTCTCATAAACAGAAGCCTCTTTCCTGCAGATGTTTTGAATCACTTCACCGTTGTTAAACACAGAGGTAGGGACAGGCACAAAATTTGATAATAATACCTGCTGTCCCCCAACATTAATTTTTGTTACAAGTGACAGCATTTATAAAATTCTAAGTGTGAACTTGCATGGACTTTGGCTTGTAATAGACTTTCTTAGAAGGTACTTACCGTCTTCAGAACCTGGAAGCTCTGTCTCTGACAGAGGTTGGTCCTAAAACAGTTAGCTTAGTCAAAAGCAGTGAGACATGCTTTCCTGGCTAGCAGTCATAGATTTTCTTTTTTAACATTGGAATTCCACTATAGGGACATTAAACATGTTGACTGCAGTAATATTAGAACCAATGTCCCGAAAATCAGAAATTCCGGTGAAATGATGTACTATACAAGATATTTTCCAGTCCTTTGCACCATCACTGAAGCCTCACATATGTTTTCCTCCTTCATTTTCATATATATTGTATTGCCCATTGGTGTGCTGCTGCATGTTGCAGATCAGTGAGAACTGCTGACACTGTGCTTGGATATAGAGATAGGACCATGAACATTTGCTCTGCACTCAAAGCTTGTGTATTTGAAATAGAGTTGCTCCTTTGGAAGCTGCAAAAACTAATATTCCCGTTTCAGGTAGATGTCTGTGGAGCTACAGCTCAATCTGCTCATGCACCAGAACTCCAGTGGTGCCTGCAAATTTGGAGGAAAATCAGCTACTCATCTATGAAATTAAAAATGACTCCTCAGTAACCTTTCTCTTAACACAAAATACTGTAAAATCTACTACAAGGTGTTCAGAGTAGAGAATCATAGAATCGTTAAGACTGGAAAAGAGCTCTAGGATTATCTAGTCCAGCCCTCAACCAGTCACTACCATGGTAACTAGCCTACATCCTTTAGTGCCACATCTACACATTTCTTGAACACCTCCAGGGATGGTGACTCCACCAACTCCCCGGACAGCCTTTTCCCATACATGACCACTGTTTCTTAATACGCAACCTGAATGTCTCCTGTTTCAGTTTGAGGCCATTACTTCTCATCCTATTGCTAGTTAACTGCAAGAAGAGCCTGGTCCCCACCTTGCTACAACCTCCTTCCAGGTAGCTGTGGGGAGTGATGAGGTTTCCCCTGAGCCTCCTCTTCTCCAGACTGAACAGTCCCATTTACTTCAGGTGCTCCCTATAAGACCTGTGCTCCTGACTGTACACAGGTTAATTTCCCTTCTCTGGACATGCTCCAGGGCCTCAAAGTATTTCTTGTAGTGAGGGGCCCAAAGTACTCAAGGAATGGTCTCACCAGTGCTGGGAACAGGGACAATCATTTCCTTGCTCCTGCTGGCAGCAGTTTTTCTGATAGAAGCCAGGATGCCACTGGTCTTTGCCACCTGGTCACACTGCTGGGCTGTGTTCAGCTGGCTGTCAAATAACATCCCCAGATCCTTTCCCTTCCTGTACTTGAACATATCCACACTTTCTCCCAACTTGATGTCATGTACAAACCTTCTGCAAGTGCACTCAATCCCCCAGTCCAGATCATCAGTAAACAAGACTGGTTCTAAAACTGCCTCCTAGGGATACCACTTGTGACCACCTGTATTTAACTCCATTCACCACCACTCTCAGGGCCTGGCATATGTCAGTGAAATGAGATAAGAAATATAGCTCCAGAGCACATAACAGTCTATGCTCTTGGGGCAAATTTCAAACAGGACTGAATAAAAACCTGAGAAGCAAGAGCACTAAAAAAAGATTTTTACAAGAGTGTTGGTGCTAGCATAAAGCCCAACAGAGCATATTATGACAGCTGGGTTTTTCTTACACTGAGTTGTAGCAAGCCCTGGGATGCCACAACAGTGTCAGGGCAGATTCTTGACTAATTTTTCATGAGGAAGACACTTTTCTTCACAAGGCAGGAATGTGAGGGGGGTTAACATGACATTTAGATTTTACTGTTCTGTTTTTCTAACTATGGAAGGATGCAAAAATTTAACTCTCACTGAGGAATCTCTTCATATGAGCGTCCAAGATATCTTGTTTTGTCCTTACCAAAGCACTGTGTTTGTCAAGAGCAAAAGTCTTGATCAGTGGTTTAGAGCCATCTTTCTCCTTCCACCCTAGTCCCTGTGTCGAGTAGATGGATCAGACGTCCCAACACAAACTAAAAAAGAAACTGCTACTGTGAAGACAGCCCTTCTTCTTAATATGTTAAAAATATGATGATTAAATTTTATGACCTAAGCTTTACTTCAGAACAAGGCTTCTCAGACAGAAGCGTGTGGAATATGAGAGGTACACAATCTAGTACAGATACAGCCCGTGGTGGTCTCTGGCTGCCCTAACTGCTGCTCTGTATCATTGCCACTGTTGAAAGCTGAACCCCCCAAAAAACATGTCAGAAATTACAACTGCATCCACAGCAGGAGAGAATAGTCATCTGAAAGCAAATCTGGAGTCACCAAAGGGAGCTCATGAGTATTCCCTGTCGTAGGCCAAGTTATCATCCTACTCTATGGAATTTACAATCTCAGCTCTCAGCAGCCGGAGATAGTAAAGACCATAGACACTGTAAAGCTGTTTTTCTAAGGCTTGTGCAGAAAGGTGCAACTCAGACTTCATTCACTTTTGCTAGTCAGCAGTTTGGTGTTGGCTAAGCCAAAGAATAATCTTCTTCCCTCACTGATCATAAGCTCAATACCCACACCCTGTTAGCTGGCAAGATGGTGCTGGTGTAGGTTTCTTTTAAAGGGATTGTTCAGCAAGTGTGTACCAGAAACTGACTTTTTTATTTTTATTTTTCTTATTGCCAGCTGCCTTCTTCCAAATATGAGATGGCTTTCCTCCTATATCCTATAGTAGCTGACAGAAAAAGAAGAAAAAAGAAAAAAAGAAGAAAAAAGAAAAAGGCAAAGAAAAGAGCATAAGGATAAATTCGTAGAAATATTTGAGTATATCAGAAAACACAACGCCTTCCACAGAGAGGCTGTTTGCACTTTGAGATTCTGGAGCCAAATTCTGCTTTCATGTCAATAAGCTTGGGGGCTGTAGAACCACGCTTCGATCACAGTCCAGAAAAAGGCAAATTTTGTCAGAGGTTACATTAAAGAGTTTCAATTAATTTATAGGCTAAACCATGATAAATGTCACTAGCCTTCCACATATCAACATTTGCTTCAGAATAATTTACTGCCCATATATTGGGTGCTCTATCTGTACAAAACCATATTGCAGCCTGTTAACTTAAGAAAGATAGGAGAGTGAGAAAGCATTCTAATTTCTCATCAATGTAAGAAAAGATAAGAAAAAAATATTAACACGTTGGATAATAGCTTTCTGAATAGAATTGGATGAGTTTGCAGTAGAGAAGTCCCAGGCACAGATCCTGGTCTTAGTCAGATCTGGAATAAATTCTCTCAGAGTAATGCAGGTGGTAGTTCAGAATGAGCTGCTGGCTTTGGAAACTATACATTTATTTTTTAAGAAGCAGTTTATTTAGGCCAGCTTCTGCTTTGATCCTCATGACTGTGAATCTGGTAAGAAGTCATTAAAGTTACTGGTGTCTCTCTGGGTTTGTGTGAGCGTCACTGAATCAGAGTAGTGGGTCAGGAATAAATCTAAATCTGGTTTTACGATTTTCACAGTCACATTAAAAATGACGGCTGGGGACCTAGTGGAAAGAAACATAGGATCAAAACAGACGGTTTCATTGAAAATTCTTTTCAAGATTGCTCTTAAATTTTCTCATGGGATTTAAATTTTGTATCTTTATTTTTATTTTTAACATAACATTCCGGTCCCTCAGGGAGCACCCTCTTCCTCACCACAACGGGCACCCACACAAAACAGACTGATGAAAGCCCATCATCTGGCTGTTGTCTGAGCCAGTCTGAGGGGTAAAATGAGGACAAAGAATTCCTCAGCAGCATCTTCCTGCCATTCAAAGTTCACCAATGAAAACTCTCCCATTGGAGAAATCAAAAAGCCAGGATGAAGCATGGAAGGATGCACTGAAAATCCCTCTGATGCTGATTTATTTGGTGCCTTGAAGTTGGCCACAGCTGAGCTACAGAGCAGATGCGAGAAGGAGCTGTGGTTCAGTAGGTGACACCTGAACCTATGCTGCTCCTGTGGAGGAACATTTAGTCACCTAAAAAATGAAAAGAGATGTAACAATCGGCTACAAAATCCATTTATTATAACAGCTGAAATTTACAGTAAAAAAAACAAACAAAAAAACAGAACACCCTTAAAATGTATGAAAGAAGAAAATAATCTTTCTTTTTAAATGTGTTTTATAATCTCTTTCTGGGAACTTTTCAAAAGGAAAGCTCTGTGGTTGCTGTGCAGTAAAGACTTGCTGTCAAGGGCATGGACCATTTTGGTACTTGGCTGGGGGACAAGCCTGTCTACAACGGTGTTCTCTTTGAAGAAAATCAAGCTGCCAAGGGTGAAGTGATATTTTCTCCATCACAAGAGAGAAATTTCTACAGTCCACAGTGACGGAAGTAGTGGCAAATTTGATGTCCCCCAGACTTCTTCCAATACAGGGACTAGGAAGAAGTTGGTGATGGTAGCTTCCACTTCACATCTTATCTGGTACAATGTCAGGGAATGAACTCAGCCTCTTGCTACGTTAATTGTGATGAGATGATCCTGATAATGAAGAAATGAGGCTATTGAGACTAGGAGTCCTAGGAAGGTCAGAGAACGCTACTGGCCTCAGAGGATTTTCCTCAGCACCCTGAGAACTCCTCTGGAGCCTCTTAGGATGCTGTCATAGTTTTTTCAGGTGCCACACAAGGAAATCTCCTATAGCCAAAAAGGATTCATCAGTGGCTGCTTTGCTGGGTTTACGATTTTTTGTAGTGCAACAAAGAGCTTACAACAATTATAAACCGTCTTGTTCTGATGCAACTAACAGCAAGAGGATGGCAACATGCAGGTTAATGAGGATTTGCTGCCTGGGTCTTCATACAGATTTTCAGATGGCTTTTGACATTGTACTCAAACTGCTTGCTGTAATACTTGACAAAGCAAGCTGCTCTCAGGTGTGGATCACTGCACTCTGCTGTGCCTGGTGCCCTACAGTCTAGGTTCCTGCATGTCTGATCCTGTTAAACTGTGTATCTCCTGTGGGTATGCAGGATCCCATCACTGTGGCAGCCTGGCCAGAGTAGGCTGAGATCATGGTGACCAACTGAAAGTGATGGCTTAAGTATGTGTGTATGGGGGGTGTGGGTTAGAGCTGCCTGAGCAAACATAAGGGAAAGGGACTGAGTTTCTGCGAAGGACAACTGTTCTCTAAATTACCCAGAGTTTCAGCTACATTGGAAGGTAATATACTATTTTATTGCCATAACCCTTCTGCAGGAGAGAGATATTATCCCTGTTTCACGTAGATACTGAAGAATGAATTTACCAAAACTATCATTTTCAAATATTGGAAAATATATTTATTCCCTAAATGTCTCAAACTTTTCATTTCAGAGAGGTGACAGAGGTCACAAAGGAAGTCAGCTGTAATTACTCTGAGTCTCTCCTTTTGTTTAGTCAACAGATTTGTCTATTTAAGTAGAAAGTTCTTTGTCCTTTTTATTTCTTGTTCATTTACACTAAGTGAAAAGCCCTTGCAGAAGAGCTGGTGGGCATCTGCTTAGTTTTACAATTGCTGGGAGAGTTTGGGAGTTCTTCTAGCCCAGACCAGGATCTGTTCAACTCCAGTGCTTTGTCCCAGTGCAGCCAAGGCAAGTACCAGTGTAGCAGAAGGAGGTCTTTTGGAAAAGGCCAGCATTGTGCCCTCTGCAACACATATGCTGAGCAGTCATTTCATAATGCTTGTCAGGTGGCAACAGCTGGCTTACTCTCTGAATGGCAGATCAGCATACAAGTGCTAATAGAAATCTAGAAGGAAAAGCATCTCCCCTTAGGAGGTACTTCCCTTCCTCGTCTACTTTTTTTTTTTTTTTTTTCCCCTCATTTCTCTGTTTTCTTCTGATTTTCTTTACCCAGGTTCTTTCTGCTCAATCCTCTTAAAGCATTTCGAGATATCTAGCACTTTTCATCTTTGAATTCAAAGAACCTTTGTCTGAGGTAGTAAAATTACTGGCTAGCTAAGTCTGTTATCCAGTGCAAGAGGATTAGTTTTCTTTTGGTTACAGAAATGACCTCATGGAGAGCATTTGAAAGGAGCACATTTTTTTCCTGCCATCAGCCATATTTTCAAAGTGCAACCACCCTTTATCTGCTGAACCAAAATATGAGACTGTATTTACTTGTTTTTTTAGAAGATATATGAAAAGATTTAGTTCCTGGCTCTCTTTGTTTAATATTAAAACCTCCCATGAAAACCTTTAGGTTTATACTGAAGCGTCTTTTTGGTTTAGACTGGTTAAGCAGGAAGGCAGTATCAGATACTTCAACAGTAAGGAAGGGAAAATGGTGGTTTCCTACTGCAGTACAGCATGCCTGGTAGTTTTTTTCTGACCTCACCCACTGCAGATTTAACACCCTGGGTTTCAGGAGAGTTCCTTTGAGTTTCTATCTATCTGGAGGATTTTTTATTTGTGTTCCATTCTATGCAGTATGATTTATCTTCCTGACTCAAGTCCTTCTAAGCAGAACAGAAGGAGCTGACAATTTCACAGCTGTCTATGGTTTCACAAACTTTGGCACCCTCAGAGCAGATGCCTCTGTGTGGCTCAGTCAGGGTTCCTGCATGACCAGAGGAGGTGCGTGGGCATTGTGGGAGAGTGATGGATCCCATCTGCAAGCACAAGCATAAATTATCTCTGACACATTGCAGTGTGAATGCCTGCTGAGGCTATGCTGGGTACACCAGGTATCCAATCCAAACATGGGCCTCATGGTGCATCAAGGCCCCTGAGGATACACACAGCCCTGATATAGCTGAGGAACAGGCCCTGGGGCCTGGTCCCATCCTGCCCATGGCTTCAAGGAGCTTATTGATCTGTCCCTCTGAGAAACTGTGTCACTGTTTCTGGGATGACATGACAATGTTGATTTCGCAGAAAGCACATAAATATCAAATCCACAGAAGGATACCAATATCCATAGAAAGAAAATAGAAGACTAAATCTGCTCCTGTAGGCTGTTTTGGCTGCTTCCTCATTGCCCCTCACTGCCTGCGAGCTGTCATATAGCCCATTACTTCTTCCTCAGTACCATGCTGTGCAGAGCACTCTCATACCTTGAGCATAAAATACGCTATAAAAACCTAATTGCATTCTGTATCTGATGTTAACATAATATTCCCTCAACTAATGGAGGACTTTGCAGTGCCCATTTAATTTCTCTAATGCTAACTTTCTAGACAAATTTAGCTATGGTACAAAGGTTTTATGTGGAGCAGGGTTTTCCTTTTAATTTTTTTCCCGTTCTTGCTTTTCAGCTGAAGGTCTGATTCCATAGAGCACATTGTTCTCCTTGCTGGGTTGAATTCAGCAAAAATAGAAGTTGAAAAAGCAATAGGGCTGCCTGTGTCTGAAACTTCCACCTTGACCCTTGTTGCTAGTGTGCATTTTTTCCTAAGGTGGAGTATTTGTACTCTGGTATGCTCATAGCTATGAGCAAGGAAATACAGTTTTCCTCAGTTGTCCAGTATGACAGAGCAATTATGAATTTATTTACACTGTATTATTTTAAATGTATTTCTCCGATTGTTAAACCCTGCCTTTTATTTTTTAAGAATTAGCTAGAATTTGCCTACTCTGTCTTGACCGTCTGAGGGCAGTGTGACCTAATAATTGCTAAAAGTGACATTCCTGGTCACTACATACTGCCTACACCGTGCTCACCCTCTGAAGATGTCATCTAAAGCTCAGAGATATCAAAAAGGGCCTTTTCACAGATATTACCTGAATCTGGGACTTGGGTATCTTGCACTGACTCTTCTGGGCCACGTTGCTTACTGATATAAACCTTTACTGGTACTGAATCCAGTTTGAGATACAGATCTGAAATAAGATGTGACCATGAAAGATCTCTCACACAAGTCCAATGCAGATTTCTACAAAATGAGGTTGAAAGTAAATGATCTTTAAATTGCTGTCCAACCCAAACTGTTTCATGACTCCATAAAATGCATGAAGCGATTTAATCCTGGCTAGAACATGACTGACAAGACTATCCAGTTGTGTTCTAAAGACTTCAAGAGATAAAGTACCTACAGCAGGCTGATAAGTTGTTCCATAGGCAATCAAGCTCCCTGTCAAGAACATCCACTTCCCTAGATTTGTTAAGCACATGTTCTACCTAAGACTGTTCAGCCCGGAGAAGAGAAGGCTGAGAAGAGATCACATCACTGTTTATCTGAAGTGTGAGAGTGAAGTTGAGGAAGGACTCTTTTTCAGTGGTGCACTGTGGAAGAACAAAGGGCAACAAGTGAAAACTGGGACACAGGAAGTTCCATACAAACACAAGGAAAAATTTACTATGACAGAGCACTGGAACAGGCTGCTCAGGGAGGTTGTGGATTCTCCTTTGCTGAAGATATTCAAAACCTGCCTGGCCATTTCCCTCTACAGCCCTACAGCAGGGAACCTGTTTAGCATGAGGTTATACTAGATGATCTCTAGAGGTATTTTCCAACCTCCACAGTTCTGTGACTCTGTGATAAGTTCCTCTTTAAATTGTAGTAGGAACCATTGTGATATGAGTTCTGGTTGGAAATGTCATAACAAGTTGATTTTCAGGATACGAAAAAAAAAAAAGAGAGAGAAAAAGGAATGAAACAGAAAAATCTCTTGATTCTTCTCTAGGAACAAAACTACTTTGCAGCAAAGATCTTGATCTGTATCAAAAATTAGGAAAAGGGAAATAAAGCTAGTTTTGGCAGAGAGCCGTTAACAGCTTAAAAGCAATGATTAGCTCAGGATCCCCAGTGTGGTAGTGCTGATCATCCTGAACCTGTTATCAACTTAAAGCATTAAATGTAAAAGATTTTCCAGACGACTAGTGTTGGGAAAGCTGGACACTGTCAGAAGTACAGTGGTAAAATACAGATGGGTGTAAACATTCAGATACAGTTAATCATCAGTCTCTCAGATGAGCGCTGGTATTCAAGCACTAGTAACCAGCTCTGGGCAGTCAGGTCAATTCCAAATACACTGGAGAACAATTTTGGAAATACAGAAAGCTGGAAATTTGATGTCTGGTGAGTGGGAAGTTGGCTCAACTCTTTCTCATCTTTCATGCATTCTTAAAGACCATGTAAAAACACTTGCAACAATGAACTGAAATCAGAAACATCTGGTTTCAGCAGTAGTGAGGGAGTTGTCCACCGTTTCCAGCAGAGATACTAAACTACAACTCATCCTACAAGTCCCCTTTAAAATCCACTGGATTTCCCCCCTGCTGCAGCCTTCTCTCTGGGGAGCCTTCTGGCCACTGCTCATTTTGGCATGTAGTTCTATCTGCTCATTTCTCCCTGTCCATTGTTCAGTCTTTCTTCTCTCTGTCCCAAAACACCTGCAAGCTCCTGTGAGGAAAGGGCTAATTGGAAAGGGCCCTACCCTTCTGCATGGAAAGGGCCCTACCCTTCTGCATGGAAAGAGCTTGTTGGAGGCTGTTCTCCTGGAAGACAGGCACCAATTGCTTTGTCTCTGACAGAGCTGTAAACACCAGCCTGAACACTTTCTTAGGATGTACCAGAAGCACGAAACTGACTGTGTGACAGAAACACCCAGAGCCCTGTTTTGATCTCTAGGAGAGCAAGGTCCCTGTGAACACAGAGGCCTTGAGGCAACCCTGGGCTGCACCTGTCCAGCACCAGGAGCTCTGTGTGTGGGAATGCATAGAGGACTGTGGAGGACTGATGTAATTATAAGATTTGATAGGTTTGAGGAGTGTTCTGTTGGAAACTGTACATGAACTGCTGCAGATTTTAATCAGGGTGTCTCTCTTGCTCTCATTTACCTTCCTCATGGAGGAGAGGTATCATGATCATGACTAAACTTTAGTAAAGCTTTGTAAACCTGCCCTTGGGTTCTGTTTCATTCTCAGTCACAGAAAGTGCCCTGTGACTTTTATAACACTCAGATTGTGTTGTTTTTGTTTCTTAGTTTTCCCCATTCTACAGTGTTCATCTTTTCTCTGCCTATTCTAACAGCAGATCTCTCATGACAAAACCCCTTATCTCTAAGTATGTTTATTACCCTCTTTCTTCTTCACTTTTAGCTGCCTGCTACTTGGACAGTGTGTAGGCCCTAAAAAAGCAAAAACTGAAGCTGTTCCAATTGTTCCACTTGGGCTTTGTGGCTACTTATGGCTCTGACTTGCATGAGCTTCAGCCACTTGAAAAAAGCACTACTTTCCAACTGAAAGCTCAGAAACTGAAGAGTTTTTAACCTCATTACCTTGAGTAATGATCCACACCAGTTATAAAAAGGAGAAAGCAGGAGAAAACTGGAGGTGGTGATATCCTTAAGGCAGATTATTCCATTTTTTGAAGAAAGAAGATAAAAAATGATGCTGAAACTTCTTCCTGAAGAATGAATTGAAACACTTTGTGTAGTGTTACCTGTTCACAGAGCAGGATTTGTGTACTAAGATGAATCACTGCACTCTTGGCACTTGACATTTTTCTTGCAGATTTTCATATTGTCTGGAAGAGAAAGAGAAGGAGGTGGGAACATATAACAGGTAGAGGCCATTGGCATGAGAGTCCTGATGCTGGAGACGGACAAGACCAAAACATTTCTCCTGTGTCATTCAAAGAGAGTTTCAAACCTAAAATTGTTTGCAGAATGAAGCCGTGAGCTGGCCAGATGGAAACAAGACTCCACTCTGTGGTACATGGAAAAAACAAGTTCATCATGTTCTGTCTTCACTCTGAGACATTCTTGGCAACTTCAGCCACATCCTGGAAAGAGTGGAGGAGAGGAAGAGCAGAGGGGAGCCAGCAGGCAAATGGGGTTATGGGGTTTGGTTTGTAAAGTGCTTAGGAAAGCTGTTCAGCTTCAAGGAAAATATCTGATTGCTGAGACAGGGTGAACAGGATAATTATTTCTTGAATGCCCTCACCATTTTTCAGTATTTTACCATTGTTTTCTTTCTGTAGAGTACAGCAGCAGTAATCCTTCCTGGGCAATGGCATAATTGTTTCAGCTAGATCTGTTGTCTACCTATGTGGCAGGGAGGTCTACATAAACAGTTGGGGCATGGAACTGCTTTCATGATTGGGGTCAGAAGGTGAAACACAATAAACTGAATTTTTGATATTTCAGGTCTTTGTTTTTTATTGTTGTTTTTATATATAGTCCCACCAAAAATAGCCTTGGTTCATTTGTCATTTCCTTTTTTGGTTGACACACAGTATTTAGCTATTCAGTTCTCTGATGTTCCAGCAAATAGCCAGACAATTTTTAAAATAAATGTTCCCTTAGAGTTGCATATTTTTCCTTCTGTTCGTTTCTGGGTTTGGGAAATGGAAAGAGACCTCAGTAACAGCTGAAGTTCATTTTAGAAGCTGAAATATGTTTGTCATTCTTTTCTCCTTGTACTACAGTATTGTTTTCTTCATTTTATTGTCTCAGAGTTGTTGTCGGATGTGATTTTTAAGGGTGTATTTTGGATTGTCAGGAGTTCTAAAGCACCTTTTTTTTTTTTTTAATCATAGAAATCAGAATCCATTTACTGCCATATGACTAATGTTCATCTGTACTGCTGAGCTGGACAGTCACTACAATACCCTACCAAAACCATCCTCTTCTTTCTCTTGTCTCATTTCTCTGTTGCTTCCCTGCTTTCCTAGGGAGATCATGCTTATGGAGCCTCAGCCTCTGTCTGTCACTTTGGTGACTTTTGAACTACTTAATTTAAATCTATTTTGAAAATGGTCAAGGGGGAGTTTCTTGCACATTTCAAGAAAGAAGGTGTTTTAACAGATGGTCACACTAACAGTACTGGCCAAACTCCCAAGTCCTTCTGCACATCCTGTGCAGATTCAAGTATGAAGAATGCATGCTCTGCTCAGAACCAGATCCCACCTTCATTGGGGGCTGGTGGAGAGGCAACACTGATGGCCACACATTTTGTCCTATGCTATCATTGCAGTTACCCTTTCCTACCTTGAGTTGTTGTGACTGCAGAGTAGAGGTGCAGAAGGATAAGAGCTTTTGGGGAGAAAAAGTGGAACCGCACCAGCTGGCATCATGACTGAATGACTGACCTCACTGTCCACTGTGTCTGTGCCAGATTTTGAACCACTGGCAGGCATAGCAAGCTTCCTTCTTGGAGCAGCCAGGTGCCACCTGAAGTATCTGGAAGAATCATTTACCATTACAAGGAGCTTTTTAAAAAAGAGAATGAGAAGAATGTCTAATAGAAAGCTGCTCAGCATGCTTATATGTCATAGAAATTTAGAGCCGGTTTCAATCAGTGCACAACACTATGCATACCTTTGGTGTAAGGTGACTATTACACTAATACATCTTCATGCGAGGCTCAGGTGGCTGGAGTTCACATACAGAATCACAGATCACAGAATCACAGACTGACCTGGGTTGGAAGGGATCTCAAGGATCATGAAGCTCCAAGCCCCCTGCCTGGCAGGGCCACCAAACTTCCACATTTATGAAAGTTATCCTGTATGTTCCACATACAGGAGGTTACCTATGCTTTTCAGACCTCAGGAAGGAGTCCTGAATGGGCTCTGAACCCTGCTAGCCCAGACTCCCTGATGCCTTTGAAGTGACATATCCTTGTGTGAATAGGTTGTGCTGCTGTGCAAGCAGCAGAGTCTGGAAAAGCCATGCTAAGCTGCATAGAACCTGGGTGTTTACTTAGAGACCCTGCTGTGTTAGGCACCTTAATCTGATGGGCCAGCAGGTTAGGTGGTAAGGATCCTGCTTTCTTAGTTAAAACACATTTTTGCAGGCAATTAATAGATACTGATGCAAGCATGCATCTGCTGTATGCTCATATGCTGCTGCAGGTTGGGGGGTGCCCTGCTGCACAGATATGAAAGCATGGCTGAAGGCATTACTGCAGATTTGGGTGAAATGTGTGTAATTACCGGCAGTTTCCTTTGCTGCTCTCAGATCTCCACCTTTGTGGACTTAAGGGACTTAAAAAGCTTCTAAAGTCCTGACCCATCCCCTGATCCCAAAGCGTATTTAATAAAAGGAAGTCAGTGTACACTTGCACGGCTCCAGGTGCAGCTGGCAGGGTGCTATCTGCCCAGAAGGTTGTATTTATTCCTGAAGAGTAGGAATAAGCTGTAACATTTCTACCCAACCATTTTTCTTATGTTAGACATCATCACCAATAAGAACAAGAGGGGCTGAAGAAGCAGCGAGATGCCATTATTTCTGATATTCTTGCTGAGGTTTTATGTTGTGCTTTTTAGTCTTGATTATATACCTCAAGGCAGAGAACCAGTTAAAGGAGATTTTATGTATCAGTTTAGATTATTTCCTTGGCCCTATTACTATTTTCTTCAGAGAAAATTAAAAAGGAAAAAAAAAATATTTTTAGGGCCTGTCATTTTAGCAGGCAGCCCCTCTTACTAAAATGTTCTTACCTGCTGTGCTTTTTAAATGTTTGGCATTTATTGCTAGAAATGTTACCATTTATTTTTTATACTCTGAATCCCTCTTGCTGCAAAACTCAAAGCGCATCCAATTTATTGTACAATTTTGAACAGACATAAACATGGATTCATGGTTTCATAGCTTCATATATGAAGCTGAATGTCAATTTTCTGAGGAATGCTCTTCTATGTATCACAAGAGTTAATTCAACCCTGCCATTTTTAGTGTGGGTTAGGTACTTCAATTTGATAAGTACGTAATGGATTGAGACACTCACAGACTCTTCCTTATGTTTTCTGTCACTTCACAACCAAAAAGGCAAAAACATGACAAAAACATTTAGAAAGATATTTTTCTGGGTTTGGTGGAGTTTAGGTACTGAAAACCTGGAACAATACGTTACTGATCAGTTTGGTCTTCAGTAAATTCTATATATCAAGGGGAAATAAAAATGAGATTTGTCTCACAGGAATACCAGTTAGACTACTTTGTTAACAATTATAACATATATTGAAAAAGAAAAGCATGAATCAACCAATAGTTCTTTTTAGCTATGAAGTAATTTATTTTTTAATTAAAAAAAATATATATCTTTATTGGGTCAGCAGAAAAGTGAAAAATTAAGGAGTAGATTGGGACTCAGATTCAAACCTACAGAAACAGTAAATAATGAAAAAAAGAGTAAAAATATAAGCTATTGTACCAGAGGCACCCAGGCAGAGGCAAATCGTGCTTGTGGAAGGCATTGATGAGGAAAACCAGAGCATTGAAACCAGACCATGAGAGTACTCTGGGCAGCGTAGCCTGGATTTACAGATTCATCTCTTACTGAGGTGGGGGGACCTTCCTGCGTTCTGCATTTCTTACTCCATATTCAGTATAGGAAAGGAAAACATAATTCAAATATGATTTTGAATTCTACAGAATTCTAGTTATCAGATATAAAATAAAAAACACAGGTGGAATTACTTATCCATGACATTGGCTGGTATCTTTGTGGCTCACTTCTATAGAGAGAAATCCAATAAAACTGAAGTGTGCTCTGTAGAGAGCCTTCCATTTTCATCCTTGAATCAATCCTCTTATACTGAGAATAAAAGACACCGAGAAACAATCCTTAGGTAAATTACAGGAGCAGAGGTTTATGCTCTCTTTTGATCCTTCCTCTGCACAGCTAACAGCAGCACTTGGGAAGCAGTGAACAGCTCAGGATGCCTGACAGTAACCTGAAGCTCCATCCTGCAGAACAGAAAATGAAAGGGAATTCAAATGGATTGCAGGGTACAGCACAGGGGAAGGCTACTCAGTAAGTGTCTGTAATTGGGACCATTCTGGAACGTGCATAAGCATGCCAGAAAATCAGTATAACCTCTGAAGGGACCCCGGTCCTTTCAGACAAGAGCTTGAAAATCCATTTTGTGCTCAAGATGTCCCTACCACAAGCATATCTTCAGATATCGGAAAAGAGTTGGAAGAGTGTAGAATAACAGATGACAAGTACACAATGGTGATAAATGAGAGTGAAAAATAAGAAGACATACAAAGATTGTACTTAAAACCCACACTGTTAATTGGAATCAAGTTATAGTGCTTTCTTTCTTGGAAAAAGAATAATAATTTTTCTTCAGCTTTGGCAGAAGAACAGCATGCATAAGAGCAAATAATATTTGAAAGTAGAACAAGCCGACATGGCACCAAGTGAGATAAATGCTTATCTCATAATCATTAACTCCTGGCCTAGCAACTGTTTTGCATTGCCAAAAAATCGGAGTTGGAGGAGAATTGCATAGACTAAAAATAATAGTTCCGAGGAGCAGAATCAGAAAATAGTTGCAACTGTATTCTTCTGTGATCTTTGAAGAATTACAAAAACTAAGAAACAACATCTCATTCTGGTGGTTCTAAATAACGGTTTTGGAGTGGTAGCTTTTAAATTTTGCTACAGAAGTGGCTGATGCCTGTGTTGTTCATAAACCAAGTGTCTGCTTCTATTGGACAGCCTTCTCCATCACTACCTGTCTGAACAAAAAAATCCCTGCTGTTCCTAGAAGGGAGGGAAAGTGGTCACAGCAGCTTCTAGACAACAGATCAAAAATATTCTGGACTCCTGCCCCAGCATGAAGCTGATCTGCTATGTTAAGCCATCTATTTAGCAAGATAACCATCTGTCCAGAGTAGGCTTGGTGAGGTAATGGTTTTATTAATTTCTTATAATAAGTTAGATGAGCAGATGAGGCTGCCTGTGGCATTGAGATAGGAGAAATTGACCTTTACAAAATTATCTGCTTTCATTTCTGGTGCAAAACATTTATTTTTTTTTTCAGTGTATCGGAGGTGTCATTGGGTGATTTTTACCATGGCTTTTAAGTGGGCATGAGAAAACACGAGGGTGGTGAGTCTGAATTTGTTTTCATGTCTGCAGATTAGACATTTTCTAATCACCAAGTCTGAGGCAAGAGAAAAATATTTCCTCCTGACTTGTATTTCTCTGCACTGACAGACACCTATTGCAGTTCACATGTTCTTCTAACTTTGCAAGAGAAAACTTTCTTATAAAGCTGCTTGCTCCAGATTAGCATTAACTTTCCGTGTTTGTTTGTTGCTACCAACACTGCTTAAGAATGGTGATCTTTCCTGTAGCTGAATTTCCTTCTTAGGTTTCTACTCACTAGTTTTTCCAGTGCACTTCTTCTTGAACTTAGAAGGGCCTCTAGGACTCAGCATTTTCACTACCTAATGAAGCCTCAGAGAATGTTGCTTTGCACACTTTAGAGTGAAAACAAGACTCCAGAAGTCTTTCCCTGTACTTTTTTCAGCTCTGAAATCATTTATACAGCCCTTGCCTTCAATATCTTGAGACCGTCAGCATCTTTTTATAAATGTGAATGCCAAAAGTGCACAGAACTGCACTTTGAGCAATGACTTCTATATTCATGGGGAAAATACATTCATAGGAAAAAAAATTATTTTGGAATAGATTTTAGGGTAAATTCAGTCTCCAGTATAACCAATAGCTAGGTAATGCAAGTGAAGGAAAAAGGGCTTGTACTTTTAAGATGGAGTGTTTATGTGGTATGATGATAAACTGTAAACAGCACTTATTATACATAAATTGTGGAAAACATTGAAAGCGTTGCTACCAAATAGACTAAAATATTTTATGGGTTATCTCTTTCTTTTATCTGCAAAAAGAAAGTCTAATTACATTGTCCATCAACTCTGAGGACTATTTCATGGATATTTCTGCAGGTCCCTGCAGTCTTCTGTGTGGAACAGGCAGTCCAGACATGCTTGGTAACATGTATTTTGTGTATGTGTGTGTATGTGTTCACTTTACTGCCATCACTTAACCCTGTTGAGCTTTTCAGTTTAAACAGTTTGCCATTACATTTTACTCCTCTGGACTTCCACTAGATTTGCAAAGATTTGGGAGATCAGGCTAGAGTTAGTTCCTTTGTTTGCTAAATGTTTTCATCATCCTTGAATGCTCTGAGATATGGTTTAGTGGTTTGCTGTAGCTACAGTAATGGGAGGACGGTTGGACTAGATGACCTTGTAGGTCCCTTCCAAGCTTGTGATTCTGTGATCTATGATTCTATGATCTGATTATTAGGCAATTATCAACAGCAGTTAATTTAGCTGAATAAACAAGCAAGGGAAGACAGCATGCAAACTGCTGCCTGTACGCTCCAGCTCATGGCACTTCTCCATTTTGTCTTCTCTCTCCACATATTGCCACATATTGTGCTGGGAAAAACCAAACTCAGATACACCAAACTTGAGGGAGAGGGATGTCCACTCAGACTTTAAAAATCTCAGCAAGTTGCTCCTGACAGGCACATGTAAACTATCACTGCGGGCTGTTTGGCTGATTTTCAGCAGCTGTCAGGGAAGTGTCTGGTAAGATATGGGAGACCCTGCTCACACTTGCACTTCTTTGCATTTGCCACCACAGTCGAAGCAAAGCCAGATGCTGTTACTTTGTACTTGGTAGTGGAAAGCGCTGCTGCTTGGCCTGTAAATGCTCCCTATGGCTTTGCATCTGCATGGGTATCATAGAATCATACAAGTTCTTACAGCTGGCTTCAGCCCATCAGTCCAGCCTGTCTAGATCCCTCCATAGGACCTTCTTACTTCCAGGTAGGTCAACTCTTTTTCCTGACTTGATGCCATCTGCAAACCTTCTGAGGGTGCTCCCCATCCCCTCATCCAGATCAGCAATAAAGATATTAAACAGGGCCAGCCCCAGTACGGACCCTTGAGGAACACCACAGGGGACTGGTCACCAGCTGGATTTATCACTGTTCACCACCACTCTCAAGACTGAGCCCTCCAGCCAGTTTATTTTTCTCACCCATGGAAAGTACATCTGTCCAAGCCATGGGTGGGCAGCTTTTCCAGGAGAATGCTATGAGAGACATAGTCAAAGGCCTTGCTAAAGTCTAGGTAGACTACACTACAACCTTTCCCTCATCTACCAGGAAGGTCACTTAGTTGTAGGTGGAGATCAGGTTGATCTGAACAGGACCTGCCTTTCAGGAACCTACATTGGCTAGGCATGGGCATGCCTTTGGGACAAACCAGACTGGGCAGAGGCTGTAGGGCCCTGTGGCTGAACTACGGCTGGAGTCAATGTGGCTCCATGAAGCACTAGGAGCAAGAGCCATGCACAGCTTGTGCTGTGTGCTACACACAGTTCTTGCTTGTCCGGGAGCACTGTGGTGGCCTTTGTTGGTGGCCAGGAAGGCACACTCAGTAGCTTGGAGGAATTCAATCCAACTTGGGGCATGCAGTAGCAGATAAAGTAAGGAAAGGGACATTCTTACAGGGACAGGTTTTCCCCAAATTTTCCTAAATAATTTCTGAACATATGGCTCATGCCTTACTCATTTGTTAAGTTCAGAGCTGCTGAAACACGATGCTTCCAGAAATGTCATCTCATCAGCACTGTGGGAAGCATTTCAGATTGAATGGGGAAAAGAACCAGGGGTTCATTTAACTTAAATGGCACATTGCAGAAATAGCTGTAAGAAGGCCATAGCCTGGCAGCCCTTTTCCCTTTAGCTGGCACTTGGTGCTAAGGTTCACATGTCCTGAACTGCAGGAGCAACACCATTCACTGACAGTAGATGAGGCCCTTGAAGTGCTGTTAAGAAGCCCAGAATGGCTGAAGTATGTCGCTTTCAGAAAGACCTTGCAGCTGAGAGAGCATGGCTATGTCCTTGTTTTACAGATCACCCAGTCTATGAACAGTATAAACATTAATGATAATAGAGAGAATAGAAGCAAATGTGAAAAGTGATTTAAATAGCTAGCTCAGGAAAACGGTGTTTTGAACAAGCAAACAAAGAGAGATAGCTTGAAGTGAATAACAGCTGTTTGAATATCTGTATGGCTGTGGTGAGTTATGATTACACCTATGGAGCAGGGAGTTGGAAGTGTAAAATTCACTGTTTTAGGATGGGCATCTGTGTCTCCTCAGGCACTGCAAGTTCCTGGGTGTATTCCTGGTTTCTGGGATCCACATAAGAGTGTGGGGTTTCCCCTACACGTCAGCTCTTTCCCTGTGAAGATGCTATTCTGCACAGAAAGTCACTTGCTCTTGTCCCACTGAGCAAAATGAGAGGGCTTGCTAAAAACAAGCTTTGGAGTGACACCAGCTGCCATGAAAGCATCCCCTTGTTTTGCCATCATATGGCACCTTCAGGCAGTAACCTTTTCTATAAGATGTTGTTTGTGTGAGGGTAATATTTTCTTCTTACCTATGAGCTGAATGTGAGGATCACTGTTACTTTATCTTTCTTATTGACTTTTCTGTGATGAGAGTGGAGCCTGTGTTCAGAACAAGTGGTTTACAAGTCCCTGGTCAGAAGGCCAGAATCCCGAATAATCATGTCCTGTCCTCCTGTACTCTTCCTATCTCAAACAGAGTGGACGCTCTCCTTCCATGCCTTCATCCTGAGCTGCTGTTTATGTGCATAACTTTGCAGTTCCCTGGAAAAGGTGACTTTCCCCAGAAATAGATAAGCCCACTATGCCTGTGCACTGTTCTCTGCTACCAAGTGAAGAGAATCCTGTTAGAAGTATTTATTCAGGGAAGGGCAATACGTGAGTGACACCTGCCTTGGTGCCGACACCATGAAGAGGCATGGCACACAGGAAACAACATCCAGAGCCAACAGTTAAAATCATATGGACTGCTGGTGAACAAATATCCTGGTGATCCAGTGCCTTGCCATGAACTGTGCCTGTGTCCAGCTTGAAGGTAGCTGAACCATGTGCTGAGAGGAGGCCTCAGCACACACTGGCCCTTTGGGATGTGCCAGGAGCTGCTGAGCCAGGACTCAGCCATGGCACCTGTACCAAGGCTGTCTCTAGGTATCTGGTACATCAGCTTGCACGTGTTGGGGTTACCACTTCCCTCCCAGACTTCAAACATCCCCCTCTGCATGCTGACAACCTTCCCTGTCTATGTTTCCTCCACACTCACTGGAGGCTGGCATTCTGCACCAATTGTTCTAAGGGAGCACAATGGGCTTGCACACAGCTTGCACCTACATGGAGTTGGTGATGGAGAATCTCAGGTTGGCTTCTGGAGCCTCCTAAATTTAGCTGTGAAATCTCCATTTACAGCAAGAGTCCCTGGCCATGGAGGTGATATGGCCCAGATATGGGTGCGTGTCTGAGGCCAGTGCTGGGCCCACGCATTCTCCATGTATGCCTCGGTCTGGTCACGGCCTTGCCCTTGCATTTGGGCACTCTGGAGGCTCTGAGTTTGGTTAGGCTGACCTGCCACACAGGCTGTGAGATACCCAATCAGCTAGCTCATGTTTTGCTGCTGGAGCCATGCGCACTCATGATTTCCAGTCTCTTCTGAGCTGGCTGACAGGCGATGGCAGAGGAGAGCTGCACAGAGCTTGTACAGACAACAGCACAGACGCAGCTGGTCCCACAAAGTCCTCGTTCTGATCAAGCCGTGCAGAGCTCTCTAAGGCTGTTTTTATTTTTATTATTATTATTATTTAAAATAAGGTAAAAAAGGCACTATTTCTGTAACAAATGAGCAGTCCTCGGAAAAGAAGTCATGCACATCTGCATAAAGATGAAACAGTTTTAAAACAGCAAGGATAAGTTCTCAGAGACATGATTATATATGGCTTATGAAAGCTGCAAGGGAAAACTCAGAGAAAGGGGAAAGGGACCTTTCTCAGATATATATATATATATTATTTTCTGTAGATGTTCCTGAAGAATCCTTTTATTTTCAAGTATGTAATATCTGCTCTTTTACTATTCCCTGTTTTTATGCAGGAACAGCTAACTCGTAAATGCTGAATATGATGTATTGTGGAGTCTTTGATAGGCAGAGCTGGATTGTTTGCTTTCTGGAGTAACTGGATATCTTTACACAGATAATAAAAATGTATCCAATAACACTATAGCATTTGTGATGTGAATCCTCCATTAGCAAGTTTTAATGGTCCAGTGTAATTATCGCTTGTGGCCTAACTTTATTAGAAGTCCTCGTGTTTGAAATCGTAATGATAATTTGGAGCAGGAAGATGTAGCGTGAAGGTGATTTCATTAAAGCTCACTTCAACCTGGCATCTTTTGGAAGATTTTTAGTGGTTGCTGTTTATAAAACTCTGTATGTCAACAGCAAGAATATGTGCAAGGCTGAAGCTTATCTGTAAGGCTGAAGTTTATCTGTTCACTGGATCACTGCCGAAATTATTTGCATGGCAAAAGAGCATACTGCTAGAATAGTGTAATATAGGAAATAAAGTCATTCTTAAAAAGGGTTTGTCATTTTCAAATTGCTTTTTAAGTATAAAAGTAAAATGTTAATTTGAATAATGCTAAGTCAGCTTGCTCCAGCTGAGAATCTGCCCCATGTAGACACATTCAAAAGGTTGAGTATTAATCTATTTATTCAGCTGCACAAAGTTCAGTAGAATAACTGTTTTCACTAATTGCTAATGGACAGAATTGCTGGTGCTTATAGGGAGACGTTCTGGAAACAGATAATTAAGCAACTAAGTAGTTGAAAATGTTGGGAGAGAAAAATGATCTTTTCACCTCACTGAGTTCGTCCCTAAAATTGTGTCAGCTGAGTTTGCTCTGCTCCCATATAGCTTGAATGCAGCTTTACTTGGGTGCTGCGCTACAGCCAGTGAGTATGGAGTTATACTCCTGGTGCTGAAGGAAGCATGGGCAGGTTGTCAACTGTAATGAGAAGGAGAAAACAGAGAAACCCCTCTCAGACTTTGCAAGATTGCTCGGAAGGTGAAGACAATCCAACCAGTACTCTAGGACAAGGGTCATCTCATAGTATTTTGGCATCTCCACAGATTTTGAAATTAATTTCTCCACATGCAATGTAGAGCTGAAAATGGCTGTCTTTTCCCATTGACCCTGGTCAGGGCAAGGGAGCTCCTTCCAGCCCCCTAGGCCCTGCGGCAAAGCAGTGAGGGCCTGACCTCCTGGCATTTCATCAGCAGCATGAACTCTGGGCACAAGAAAAAGATACTCAGAGGCAACACTTCCAAAGCTGATCTATTACCCCACAGCCGCAGCGCCCGCTTCAGATCTGGGTCTCATTTTGGCTGAGATGTAACATGTTTTCTCCCTCACTGCTGCAGTCCCAAGGGGAACCTATATGCAAAACACAGGCTGCCCACTGCTGTTGCAGCTTTGCTGGCAGAATCAGAGTCTAACTTTCACTGTGCTTTGATAGCTATTCCCACACATCGTAAGGATGCCCTCAGCACTACTGTCTCTCATGTATGAGCCCAACCCTGTTGGCAGCTGTTTGCAGTACTACTCAGCATCTTGCAATTCCTTTTAATACAGGTATGGAAGAGTGAACAGTGTACACTATATTTTGCCCCTGAGCATAAAAGGGTACTTTCATTGTGTGTTGGTGACGGTGACTTTGTGAGGAAAAGTAAAGCCTCTGCCATAGAGGCCTTGCAGCACTAGTTCCCATGTGCTGTACCTACGTGTCATTCAAACTCAACTTCTTCTGCAGCTCTGGCTGCTCACCCCGTAAGGGCAGCATGCTGATGCAACATGGAACACATGTCTAGTTGAGGGTTACTTTTACAGTGCAACATAATATTGCAGCAACTTTTGCCTCCATAAATACCAGCACATCCTTGTCCAGATGCTCAAGTTGCACTAGGCAGAGAGCTGAGCCTTATACCAGGGAATGAAAGTTGATTCCGGATGCTAGACTGTGTTCAGCCAGAGTGAATTTTTCTCTGTAGTCTGAAAGTTACAAGGCTGTAAAATGAGTGACAGATGTAGTCCATTACAGATACTCTTAAAAATAAATAAATAAATAAATCTATTTTGCTCACATATACTCTCACTGAGAGTCAAGAAACCTCATCAAAAAGGAGTCCTCTCCCCAGACTCCCATCTCCAGTGACACTAGTACAGAGTAGACAAGAGGCTGAGACCAATAGAAATGCCGTGGTGGCCATATACGTTCTAGTGAAATAATACACAAGGCATATGTTGTCCATAACTGATCACCCACAGTGACAGACAGTGCACACACATACTGGTTCCTCAGGATTGAGGACATGGCTGGGTGACTGTGGGCAAAGCCAAAGGCTTTGGGCACTCCAAAGCCAGGTTTTTGTGGTCTCAAAATGATGATCTGAAGTGAATGGCAAATTCATGTGTCCACCATAGGGCCTTGGACTTGCACCCTGTCCCATCAGGATGTCTTCTGGATGAAAAACGAGCTTTATGATTCTGTGCACAATCAAAACAAAAATGGTGAGAAAGCCACCAAATAATCAAAAAGAAAGTCTGAAGAATGTTATTGAACTAATGCCAAAATGCTAGCTGACCTTTTAAAGCTATTTCAGTTTCATTTTGGCATTGCTTAATATCCTCCAAAACATTTTTACCTTTTTAGGGGGGCACTTGGATCAGCTTTAAATTGTTTCAAAATAATGAGTACAAAAGTTTTGTTTTCAGCATCAAATGGAAATTGGTGCAGCGTTCTAAAACAAATCTCTGCATGTCAAAAGCACAAAAATTAAATATGAGCTTTTATACGTCTTTGTCTTTTTTTTTTTTTTTTTTTTTCCTACTTGGAAACTTATCATTTTACACTGAATTTTTTAGAATTTGCTATTTAACAGATCCTCTTGCTAATAAAAACTCCTTCCCCTTCTAATCCAGAGTTAAAGCTGTGAGCTGCAGCCCCGTGCTTTAAGGCATTCCCACTGGGACTGTAGCAGGCTGGTGTCTTCTGCAGGCATAAATTCACCAGTGAGATTCACAGCTCAGGGAAGAGTAAAATCAGTCAAGGCACTCAGTTGTAAAAACAGAGCTGGGCAGCGAGAAATCAGGAGCAGGCTTCTAATTTCACACCATCAATGAAAAGAAAAAGGAATTTAAAGTTAATTAAAATCAAAAGAACTTCTGTGTAAATTATGTCTGAGGATGCTGGAGTGAAAAGGACAGAAGGCAAACAAATATTCAAGACTGTGAAATTAACTAATTCTGGCAAGAAGCTTCGGCCTCACTGTTTTTGTTGCAGCTGAGTGGGGCTGCTTATGCAGGATCTGCTTCCCAAATGCATTGAGGGTTGCGGCGGCCACTGCCTTCTGACAGCAAGAACTCAGAGGACGTGCACCCCACTGCTGCCACAAGGGCACATCATGTCTTAGAGGGACCTGCTGTCTGCTGGGAAGCTGTGGGTTAGAGCAACCCTACCTACATCTCCCTGGATGGTAGGAGCTTCTTACTTGCTTGAGGTGATGTCAGCTGGCACTGGCCATCATAGAATCCTAGGACATACCGTGTTGGAAGGGACCCATTAGGATCATCAAGTCCAGCTCCAGCACCTCTTGCTAGCAGTGGGCTCATCCTGTGTGAGAATGCCATCTCCAATACAAAACCTTCAGGAGTCCCCACCAAATAAGCTCAATCTGATATGAGTCCATTGCTTGGCACCATGGGCCAAATACTGCTCTTGCTTAAACCTGCATTAAGATGAAGTATCTCTGCTAGAGTCCAAGAAGATAATCCAGATTTATGCCATGCCGATTAGAAGCAGAATTTGGCCCTGTGATTTTATAGTGTCACAACTGCAGTTTTACTAGTCCTCAGGGTGTGGAGCAAAAGTATTTGTATTTACTTGCTCTGAATTTTAAGTGCACTTTGCTGTGGTGCCTTAACTAAAGCAGCTTTTGGAAGTGTGGATCTTTCAGATCAATATATTCTCCTCTGCTGGTGAATTGTGGCCAAACATTCTGAGCCATACAGGACCCATAAAGCAGCAGTCTGTAATAGCTTTTCACCTTGGCAAATCTACTGTCTCCTCCTGTGTTATATACAACGTTAGATCCTGACCTTTTGGAGCACTCAGCTGCCAGTAATCCCACCTGTCTGCAGGCTGCTTTGTTGCTGCTTCAGGTGGTGGGTAACTGTCTTCCCTTGGGTGAGTTATTACAACACATCATTGCCTTTTCCTGTTGAAATGAATCAACATCATGAGTGTATTTTTGGTGAAAATGTCTAGAAACTCACCATTTTTCCACCTCTCGTGGCAGGCTTTTTAACAAAAAAGACTGGATTTTCCTGCCTGTAGGTAACAGCTTTACATCTAAGGCAGAGTTACTTTGTCAGAACCAGGAAGAGCAGCAGGAGGGGAGCTTGCCACATGCATCACTTGGGAATGTTAAGTACTAACAGCACTTGGCTCCCCAAACATAACATTTCTGCCTGTGCAGGGTGGCTGCTGGGGCTGGGCTAGAGAGTCCTCTTTATGAACATGGAGTTTGCAATGGGGATGACAGGTGTTACACAAGGACTTGTTCTCCTCTTTAGTGCTGTATTATTCAGGCGCCGCAATCTGAAAGGAAATGAAGAAAGGGAAATGTTTTCAGTCCAAGAGGGAAAGCAGTTTCTGGCAGGATTAAATGATGTCCCATCTCTCGAATTCTGCTTGTGCCACTAATCATTCCTTTATGATGAAACTGTTGCTGCTACAGTCTTTCTAGAAAACATACTTCAGCTGCAGCAAAGAGCCTTAAAGCACCAAAATGTGACAACTCACTGAAACAAACAATTTAAGAAAAAATGGAGCAGAAAAATAAAGCCCACCAATGAATAGCATTAGTCAGTTTATAATAAGAAGGGGAACTGGAATTTAGTCACGGTTGAATGTTTCCCATTTCTACTTAGCTTTCACAGCCCCCGTTTCTAATTGTGCTTTTGTGGTGAAGGAGGTGTTGGGATTCTCGTGGGTTTGGGGAATATCCTTGCTTTATCCTGAAAGCACCTGTCTGTTCTCTCCATGGCACAGCCTCTAATCCTGCCCTGGATGCAGTGAGACAAAATGGGCTGCTAATTTCATGGTTGAAGTCAGAAGAGATAATATCTGCTCAGTTCCCTGCACAAAGACTGCTCTCCAGCATCAGCCTCCTGGAATTCAGCTTTTGTGTCCCCAGATGGATCAGGATGGGTGGATCCAGCCACGTGGGCATGATTTCTACATGTGCTGAAAAATAGAATATCAGGATTGCTTGATACTAAATAAAAATTTTAATAAGGATTGAGTCAGAGAAAGCCTTTCACTGCATTCCCCTTTTATTCTCAATGTATGCTCTAACTATGTCTGTGGAGTACTGTTTGTCAGTGCACATAAGTACAATCTGATTCATGTTGACATCTTGTAAAGATCAGGGAGGTGTTATTCAGGCAGCTGCAAAGGCATTGCTCAGAAAGTGGGAAGAAACACTGTATTATGGCCCCTCTAACATGACTTTTTAAAGGCTGCCTCCTTTGTACAGGATGTTCAAAGACATCAAATCCAAGATGCAGAAGGAAACAGAGTCAGGAGAGGGTTAAAGAAGGCAGTGATGCCTGATGTTAACATCTTTCCCCCTTTTCAGCTTTGTAAAAGATAAACGTTTCAGATTTCAATCTGTGGTTCCCAGCAGTGCTTTGGGAACACTGCAGTAGGCCTGCAAAAATCGCTAATGCTGGGCCAAGCCGAGATAATGCGTCTCAGCAGGAATGACATAATGCCCTAAAAGAAGACTATGATGTAATGCATATCTCAAAAAAAATCAGAGCCAATTTCCTTTACCAAGCCTTGAAGTCTAGTGCTAATGCTGCACTATGCAAAACTTTCGGGGGTTAGATCTTTTCTTCTTTCTGTTTTTTTTTTTTAAGAAGAATAATTTTGCAAGGCTTACAGCACTCATGCACTCTGTAACCACTCTGCTCCACACTTCTTGTAATTTGGGTGCGTGCTGAAAACCATTAAGCATTTCACCTTGGTTGAGGTGCCTGCAATCCATTAATAGGAATGCTGTAATTTATAGTGTTAACATGGCTGTTTATGCAGGTGAGGCATAAAGCATATATCACATATTACAGTAAATCCCGCTTAATGAAGGTGTTATGTGGGGATTTATTAGAATCACTAATGTATCATGGAAAAGTTAAGCAGTATTTGTGCTAAGCTCAGCTTGGGCATAAGCCAGTGCATCTCCTCAGTCCTTGGTGGAACTGATCCCCTGGGGAAGGTGAGCCAGATTTGGCCCCGTGCGGCTTATAAGCCATCCCATCAAGTTTTGCTGTCTTGTATTAATGCACATGCAGCCAGAGCAGATACATGCACCTGCTCCAGTGCTCCAGTGGTGCATGAGCATGCAAGACAAGCATGAAGGGAAGCGCTGTGGGATTTATTTCCATGCAGGGAATCGCAAGGAATCTCTGAGCGAGTCCCATGTAGTCCTGCACCTGCCATCAGGTTTTGGCTCCTGGACAGTTCCCAGCCTCACTGGGAAGCCAGCTGCTTGCTCTGAACTGCTGCCCTGACACTGGCATTTGATGAAATGGTGGGGTGTCCTGGAGGGTCCTTTTGTCAACTTGGATGGTTTGCAGCAAGGAGATGGTGGTGATTTCCAGGCTCAGTGCTGCATCCTGCGCCCATCTTACTCCATTTGTGAGTAAGCAGCCTTGACTGCTTGCACAGCAGCATTGCCACATTTTCATAATGTGGCAACATGCATCCTTTTCCGAAGGCTCTGCATGCATCTCACCAAGAGCACACTTCCAGTCCTCCAGAATCAGATCTGGTCTGGGCCATACATGGAACCAGACGCCTTCCAGAGCTTCTAGCCTGCTGTCCTGAAGAAGGAAAACCATAATGAAAACTCTCAAGTTATTCTTATTTCCAGCACGGGTGGCAAGCAGGGCAAGGAAGGTGATTATCCCCTCTGCTCTGCACTCATGAGGCCCCACCTGAAGTACTGCATCCAGGCCTGGGGCTCCCAGCACAAGAAAGACACAAAGCTGCTGGAGTGGGTCCAGAAGAGGCCACTGAGATAAGCAGAGGGCTGGAGCACCTCTCCTGCAAATAAAAGGATGAGGGAGCTGGGTTTGAGCAGTCTGGAGAAGAGAAGGCTGCTGGAAGACCACACTGCAGCCTTTACATACTTAAAAGGAGTTTATAATTGGGAAGGAGACTGACTTTTTACATATTCTGATAGTGATAGGACAGGGGAGAATGGTGTTAAACTAAAAGGGGGTGTTGTGGCCCTGGCACAGAGAAGCTGTGGATGCCCCATCCCTGGAGGTGTTCAGGGCCAGGTTGTATGGGGCTTTGGTCAGCCTTGCTCAGGGACATGATTTAGCAGAGGGTTGTTAGAGTTAGGATATTATGGTTAGGCTGTGGTAGGACTTGATCTTTAAGGTCTTTTCCAACCTGGGTAATTGTATGATTCTATGATCTGGTGGCTGGCAGCCCTGCCCATGGCCGGGAGTTGGAACTGGGTGAACTGTAAGGACCCTTCCAGCACAAACCATTCTACAATTCTATGATATCTAGAGCACCAGTATCACTTCAAGAATTTTTTCACTGGAAACCAGACTTTTTAAAAAATGTTCAGTGAGATAATTTATTTTGCCCCAGGATTTCCTGCATAGTGCATTGCAGCCCTTTGCTGCAGCCAGCAGCCGCTGGTGTGACTTTGGCTGCTGTGGTCTCTTAGGGATAGAAAGCTACATTGCCCTAATCAGACAATCTCTGCTCCAGCAACCAAGGTATTAATGTGTAACCTCAGCTGGCTCTTGTAAATTTGAGGTTTACAGTTTTGCTTTTACTTGTTAAGAAACACTGTGAGTGTCAGATATTGAAGGCTTGTGTTTGCTTGCCTGTGAGATACGAGGTCACTAACTCAGATTCAGTGGGCAAGTAAACTTGCGACCTTGTGCTAAAAATTAATAAACCGCCATCAGCACCTCAAACAGAGGGGGAAGGCAGCATCTGCTTGTGTTAGCTCAAGCCTGGACCTGCTTTTCATTCATAATGACCTGACTGGAAATGGAGGCTGCTGTATTTTATGTTGCAGACTGCCTTCTAAAGGAGACTGACCCAAGACGCGTGGCATCATTAAATTGGGAATGATGCTGGACATGCACTGCAACCACACAAGTGAAAGGTGAGCTGCTGCCTCAAATTGTTTTAAAAACTCATTATCGTTAATAAATACCAAGCTGTGTTACGTGCACCATTTCATTAAAAGAGGATATCCAGAAGGAGAGCTTAATTATCTTGCTCTAGTGAAATGCCCCAGAGGCAAAAGTGGAATGTATAATTACAGTGTCGATATGGCCTACTGGCCTGCCAGTGGGACAGTAAGACGGGGACCTGGCTCTCTAATTCTGATCTCACCTCTACCGTACGTGACTGCTGGGGCACATCATCCAACCTCACTTCCAACATGAGAGCCCTAGGACTTCCAGAGGTAAGTAATCAATGTGCCCTGTGGATTTATTTTAGTATAAGAACCCGAGCATTCACAAGCTATCTTCCATTTGCCTTTATGCATGCTTAGGCAGACACCTACTCACCTTATCTCAGATGGCTAGCATTCAGCAACCAGGAGTACTTTAGCAAAAGGGGGCACTGCATGATTTGGGACTGTGGCAGCTAGTATCCAGACACTCTGAAATTGCCCTGCTGCTGACATTCACTGTCCCAAACCACACAGAAAACAACTTGCTTACATCAGATATGTGGGACTTCTTTTGCTAGCAGCTAACAAAGAAGAAGCACAAGACAAGATTTACAACATATCTACAACTGCAAAATGCAGTGGGTTGTGTTTCTCCTGATCAGCATAGAGTCAGGAGTAGCAAAACCACATCTGCACAATACACAGCCAGTGTTGCTTGGGAGCCTTGAGTATCTCGTGATGCTACTAACTTCTTCATACACATCCCACATCTTTGCACCTACCACTACTTCTCCAAGCAAAAACTGCCACCATGTAGACTTGGCCAGCTGTCCCACAGCAGCCAGCTTAGTGCTTGCACCCCAATAACCCACTGTCAGCAATGAGTCCGTAGTTTTGTGCATCCACTTCATCTCAACAGCTGCCTCACACAGCACTGAGTGAAGTACCTCACTACAGCACAGAAATACCTTGGACATTTTAATGTCCCCTGGGATGTGCCATGACATCGGTACCTGCCAGTGTTTTCTTTGTGATGGTGGAGCTCCTATGGCAGCACAGAATCACAGAATCACAGAATTGTAGGGGTTGGAAGGGACCTCTAGAGATCACAGGTCCAACCTCCCTGCCAAAGCAGGTTCCCTACACCATGTCACACAGGTAGGCGTCCAGGAGGGTCTTGAATATCTCCAGAGAAGGAGACTCCACCACCTCCCTGGGCAGCCTGTTCCAGTGCTCCTTCATCCTCCCCGTAAAGAGACCAGCCTCACTACTATGGCTCCCACACCTCAGGTATTTATAAACCTGGATCAAGTCCCCTCTCAGCCTTCTTTTCTCAAGGCTAAACAGACCCAGTTCCCTAAGTCTCTCCTCATAGGGGAGATGCTCCAGGCCCTTCACCATCTTTGTGGCTCTCCACTGGACTCTTTCCAAGAGATCCCTGTCTTTTTTGTACTGGGGAGCCCAGAACTGGACACAATATTCCAGATGAGGCCTCGCCAGGGCAGAGTAGAGGGGGAGGATCACCTCCCTCGATCTGCTGGCTACGCTCTTTTTAATGCACTCCAGAATGCCATTGGCCTTTTTGGCTACAAGGGCACACTGCTGGCTCATGGCCAACCTGTCGTCCACCAGGATGCCCAGGTCCCTCTCAGCAGAGCTCCTCTCCAGCAGGTCTTCCCCCAACCTGTACTGGTACACACAATTATTCCTCCCTAGGTGCAAGACTCTACACTTGCTTTTGTTAAACCTCATCTGGTTTCTTACTGCCCAGCTCTCCAGCCTGTCCAGGTCCTGCTGAATGGCAGCACTGTTCAGAGGAAGGTGAAGGGTTATGTCCTGTGTGAATGTTTACCTCTCCACTACCTGAACGTTTACCATGCCTGCAGCACTTCTCACTTGTGCACCTCTCAAAACTGCCCATGTGTGAGACTCTCATCCCCAGTTTGAGGGATAATAAAGCCTAGAAGCCAGCTTGATTAATCCCAGCTTCAAAATCTACTAAGGATAAAGAACTAGTCTTCTGAAAAAACATCCCAAAGCATAAGAAATGGTAAAAACAATAGCAAGAGAAGACTTTCTCTAGCAGAGCAAGGAGCAGAGTTAAAAAGCATTTGTGTGAGATATTCTAGATTCTGAAGGGCACAGCCAAAACTCATCAGCTTCTCCCCCCTGACCCCATCCCACAGCATGAGAACAATAAGACTCCACAACATTAAAGACAATAAATTTAGAAGGAATTACAAAGGGTATTGCTTTGCACACTGAGTAGACAGCTTGTGGTCTTCACTAATGCAGACGCTCAATGTCAAGAATGTACGGCTGGATTTTTAAGAGCACTGACTAATTCTATCATTGCTGGCTACAATATGTAGCATTCAAATAATCCAGGACTGGATTTCACCTATAGTGCTCCAACTATAAAGATGACCTCTGAGGTATGTGTGTGCCTGTGTGGGTGAACTACACAACTGGCTGAGTGTATCCGTGTTTGTTTGTTTGTTTGATTCTTCTGGATCTTTTTCAATATTTTTTAAACACGAGGCTGAAGCAGATGGAAAGACTTTGCAATGAGAAAGTCCAAACTAAAGCTAGAGCTAAGGGGAATTTAGGAGTCAAGATCTTTCGTGTTTGCATATTTATCTCAGCAATTGACTTTGTAGGAAATTAATACCCAGAAGTTTCAGTAGGTCTAATCCAATGGGGTAGAGTAGCAGCTTTGTAATGCATGTTATCTGCACAATCAAAAATAGAAGGAAAGTGATTCCTGTCACCTTTGTTCCCTGGTATGACTTTGAAAGTACCTAGAAAATGTTGTCCAGGTGCTTCCAGTGCAATGACCCCACAGGTGAAATCTCTGCTGTCCTTCACTAGCTATGCCTAAGCATGCAGCTGAATTTGCTAAGCCATGTGGCTGGGAGTGACTCTGTCCTGCCTGTAGTGAAAGAATTCAGGTCTGAGTCACTCCTGTGGCTGAATTTCACCCTTCCAGATCTCTTTTCTGTCTGGACTGTTTGATCATAAGAGCACTCTGGTGTGATGACACAGAAATTTTCTTTTCTAGAATTCCCGTTTGCAACACCAGGGGGCCCGGGTTCGAATCCCCCCCTGTGGAGCAGGGGGTAGAAGTGCCGCTCTGCTACACAGAGGGCTCGAATCCCGGGAGTTGGACTCGATGATCTCTAAGGTCCCTTCCAACTCGCACAATACTATGATACTATGATACTATGATACTATGATATGATGACTAGAAAGGTAGAGAAGTGCGATACAGGACTGGACACCTCTCCTTGCACCTGCTGAGAGATGGGTGATGGTGGGGCTGCTCAAGGTCTAGAGGGTTTTCCTCCATCTGAGATGCTCGATTGTACAGCCCTCTCCTTGGCACCCAAATATAACTCACCACAATAGCGGTACAACATCCTCATCTTCTGGAGGGTAGAGCCCCATGGGGACTACCAGAGAGGTTTGGGCAGTCTGTCTTGAGTGCCTAATGGCCCTCAGGTGGCTTCTGGCTACTGGGTGTGCTTCCTGAAAGCTGTGAAGACCTTCTGGGTTTACCTATTGATATCTGAGCACTTCATGTATCCCATGAGTTCTCAGGGGGAGTTGAAAGCACTCAAGCCACAGGATGCAGGAGCACAAGCAGCTGTGTGTGCAGCAGAAGACACAACAGCTCTGGTGTACAATGCTGAAGAGAAATGTTTTTTCTGAGTCTCTTGCATGGGCTGGAGCCTCTGAGAGCTCAGCAGCTCTCCGAAACAAGTCCGTGACCAAACACATGTAGAGGAAGGGCTGTGCTGCCCAGCGCCGCTGCAGGCTGGTGATGTTTCTGGCTGTGAGGGATGCAGCTGGGCATGACCTGGACAGGGGAACTCAGCTTTCACATCCAAAGCCACCAACCACCCCAGTCCAGCCTGCACCCAGCAAGACTCCTGCCTGCCCTATCCCAACCAGGCATTGTGCCACCAGGCCTGTGGAACTCCTGTGAGATGCAGGGGCTGAGGTGAGTAATTCACAGCTCCAGCCAGAGCTGGTGGCACTTCATGTTAAGAGTCCTGCACAATATTTTGCATTGTGTTTGTCTTCAGTTACTCCTCTTTCTGCCAAATGTATCTGACTCAAGCTGCTATTTTATTTAAATTTCACCCAAAACAACGTCTTGTTTCTGAAAGTGAGGGCAGTGAAAAATATCTTGTTTTATACACATATACAGAAGAGCAGAGCACTATCTTACAAGGTACCTGGCTTTTTCAGTGCACTCCTGTCCCAGCTGCCAGCCCATTCATAGCATCTCAACAAGGACCTATGGGAGCTGCATGTAGATTTGGCTTCCCTGTGGCTCCAGGTGCACAATGAAGGCTCATGTGTCCTGAAGCTTGCAGAATCCTTCTTGAAACACAGGAGATGGATTTTCTCCACTGCTGGGAGACACTGAGTGCTAGAAAAGATCATGGAATAATAGAATAACCAAAGAAATTTCTCCTGATATCCAAACAGAATCTCCCTTGCTACAATTTCAGGCCATTCCCTCTCATCCTATTGCTAGTTACTTGGGAAAAGAGGCCAAACCCCATCTTGCTACAACCTCCTTTCTGATAGTTGTAGAGAGCTATAACATCTACCCTGAGCTTCCTCTTCTCCAGACTGAACAATTCCAGCTCCCTGAGCCACTCCTCATAAGACTTCTGTTACAAACCCCTCACCAACTTCATTACCCTTCTCTGGACACGTTCCAGGCCTCAATGTCTTTTTGTTGTGAGGGGCTCAAAACTGAACGCTGTACTGGAGGGGTAGCCCCAACAGTGCTGCATACAAGCGAATACTGCTGGCTCGTGTTTAGTTGAACATTGACCAACACCCTCCAGTCTACTTCTTCCACATGGTCTTCCAGACACAATGTCCCAAGTCTGTAGAGTTGTCTGGGGGTGTTGTGGCCAAAGTACAGGACCTTGCTTGTGTTGAACTTCATCCCACTGGCTGCAGCTCAGTGATCCAGCCTGTCCAGATCCCTCTGCAGAGCCTTCCTCCCCCTTGTCAGATCAATGCCTCCTCCTAGCTTGATAACATCTGCAAACTTACTGAGGATTCACTCAATTCCCTCCACCAGGTCACTGATAAAGACATTAAACAGGAGATGTGAAAGTGTGCCTCAGAGAGGAGAGGAAGGAGGGGAACAGGTTGGCTTCTGTGCTTTTGAAAATTATTTGCATGAGGATATTTTCTTATCTCAACGTTTTGAACTAAACCAAGGTTTGGAGTTCACAGGGGTAGGTTTTCTTTACGAAAGGATGAATTCTCTGGATGTGATGACTGCAGTGCCTGCAAATAAGATACACATCTTGTCCCTAGAATGCATCTGCTAAAAAAAATTGTCCATTTTATGCACGTGAGGTGCATGTAACAGCAGTTATCAGCCATCACAGAATCACATTACTGCAGAGTGGTTTGAGTTGGAAGGGACATTAAACACAACATAGTTACAACCCCCTGCTAATGGAATGGTTACCACCCACTGGATCAGAGTGAACTATGCAGGAAATCCTGGGGCAAAATGAATTATCTCACTGGACACTTCCAACAAATTTTTATTTTAAATACACTCTTGAAGTGATGCTGCTGCTCTAGATATCATAGAATTGTAGAATGGTTTGTGCTGGAAGGGTCCTTAAGGTTCACCCAGTTCCAACTACCAGTCATGGGCAGGGCTGCCAGCCGCCAGATCATAGAACCATACAATTATCCAGGTTGGAAAAGACCTTAAAGATCATCAAGTCCGACCACAGCCTAACCATAATACCCTAACTCTAACAACCCTCTGCTAAATCATGTCCCTGAGCACCACATCCAAACCATTTTTAAACATATACAGGGGCAGTGATTCAACCACCTCCCTTGGCAGCCTATTCCAGTGCTTAACAACCCTTTTGTACAGAAGCATGTCCTGATATCTGACCTAAACTTACCCTGCTCAAACCCAGCTCCCTCATCCTTTTATTTGCAGGAGAGGTGCTCCAGCCCTCTGCTTATCTCAGTGGCCTCTTCTGGACCCACTCCAGCAGCTTTGTGTCTTTCTTGTGCTGGGAGCCCCAGGCCTGGATGCAGTACTTCAGGTGGGGCCTCATGAGTGCAGAGCAGAGGGGATAATCACCTTCCTTGCCCTGCTTGCCACCCGTGCTGGAAATAAGAATAACTTGAGAGTTTTCATTATGGTTTTCCTTCTTCAGGACAGCAGGCTAGAAGCTCTGGAAGGTGGCTGGTTCCATGTATGGCCCAGACCAGATCTGATTCTGGTGGACTGGAATTTCCTGCAGCTGGGAGTTAGGGCATATAGACATGTGTTTGTGCAGCACCTACCATACGGTTTCCTCCAAGACTGCATTCTGAATCATTCTGAAATTCAACTAATAAAAATAGCAATATTATAAAAGTTGATAATTTTAACCAAGAGTACATTTAAATCACTCCTTCTATGAAAATGACATAAGATCCCACAAGATTGCGCACCAGATATTTCTAGACACTTTCTAGTGTCTAGAACAGCAGAGAAAGGTGGCCCCAGGCACTTTTTAGTGTCTAGAACATGTACGTGCTCACATGTGCATACTCACAGCTTAAAAGGCCATGAATCACCTTCTGCTGGCTGAAGGGCAATGTCAGCCGTTAAAGGAATATATCCAGGGCTCCAGGTGTGCCTACACCTGATGGCAGTTCACTCTGCAGTATCTCCTGCTTGTGGGTATTTGTTTGCAGTAGCCGTGACAGCACCAATCTGTTTGAATGAAAGTGTTTTCAATGAAACAAACTGTACACACACATGCCTTGCTGCTTACTCGAGGTAAATGCTTAGGCCCTGCACAGATAAAACCTTATGCCATGAGTTCCATGACGAGTACCAATGAGAAAGTGAGACAAGCGACACAGTGCACTCTGCTTAAGGGCAGCAATGTCAGCTTCAGTGCTGATGCCCGGGGCTTGCAGCTCCTTTGCCAGCTCAGGTTGCTTCATGGCCACTTGCTGGCTCAAGACATGAGCATACACGTCATACTCAACACAAGTTGAAAGCTCATCAGTGTGAAATGCAGATGCTTTTTGCTCTTTTCCATGCAGTTTCAGATGCAAGATCTGCTGTACTTCCCTGAACTCTGGAAACCCCATTGGACCTGTTTTTTTTTCTGCAAGCAAGATGTAACCTTTCATCTGTTTCACCACTGTCTACAACCTTACATCTGTACTACTGTCCTGTCTGAGTTGTGGACCACCTTTCTCTGCTGATACAACATCTAATATAAGGAGTTCGAATCTATGGCTTTGGGTTTTAAAAACAGAATTTGGCCCTTCTGCTTGTTCTTGTGAACTGCAATGCCTTATACTGACTTTGGTGGAAATGTACTAAGGAACATTCAACACTGAACTGTGCTAGGTAACACTTCACTTTGAGATGGAGTTGGTACTTAGCAGGCAGTGGTAGAAGTGTGCTCTGCAGGAGCTTCCTGAAAGGCACTCAAGGAATTTGTTGATTGCATTTAACCAGCTATGCATTAAGCATCCAGCATTTAGACAAGGTTTTGCTGCGGAAATCCTTGTCTTTCAAGGAGGAGGAACTAGGAGCCAGGAGTTGGACTTGACAGTCCTTCCAACTTGGGATATTCCCTGATTCTATGATTCTGTGCTGCTGGCATGAAACCAAAGGTGACTCCTGGCAGTTGCAGCTCAGGGGCATTTCATGGAGGAGAGCAGCAATGGCCAGGGAGTGTCTGGTTTGAGGCACTTAGCAAGAAAACAATGTGAACACTGTCCTGCACACCGTGGGACTTCAGGCAATTGAATACCTTGCGAGGCACGCTGAGGAGGAAACCTATTTACACTCTGGAATAGCAATTGAAATGGGAAGTTTTTGCTTTCCAAAATTCCATACCTGGACGTTGGCAGTACTGCAGTGTCATGTTACGACTCCTGTGAAATTCTGTCACGATACCATGAGTTAGTACTGACACTACACAGAAAAATGACAGGTACCACAGCCTTCCTTTTCCTGTTACTAGACTTTGGACAAAGATGCACAGAGAGCCGTGCTCCAGTGTCCCCTCCCTAATTCCTATGTAACATTTTGGTAGGACTTCCTCAGTCCTTTGGAGACAGTGCTCTTTCTCCTCTAGGTAAACGTTGGTCTGTTTTTCATTTAAACATTAATTTGGCCTTGCACATTATAGTCTGTAATATCACCACTCTCTGTGAGGATTAGAGTGATTAGGAGCCTCAGAATTCACTTTAATCAATCCGTTCAATACTGCTGAGATTTGCAGTCTACCCTCTCCCATGCAGCAGCCAGAGTCTTTCGACATGCTAACAAAATTGAAATTAGTTCCTTCATCTTAGACAAGGATAATTAATCTTCAAACACTGTTTATCTTAGCCCCAAAATCCCCAGAATTCAGAGCCAAATTAATTTAAAGTCTAAATCTGCTTTAACTAGTAATTGGTTAATCAGCGGTCTCGATGTGTAATTATATTCTTTGTTCACACTCCTCACAGGCTTGAAAAGACCATCTAATTCCTATGGTGCCTTCATTCCTATAACTAGACCATGTGACATGCGATGCTGTATGTATAATGAACAAATTCTGTCCTGGAATAATTTCCCTGAGATTGTTTCCTAGAGTTGAATTTGTTCTTTCATATCATCTTGTGGTTATTTTGGATTTCTGTGACTCATCTAAAGAATGTGCAATGAATTTTCAGCTTTGAATCTTTTCTCTCTGACTGCCACCGGAGAAATCTACATTGTGTTTTTATTTCCCTCACTTCCACTTGACATAGCTGTGATAGTTTAGGGATCCTTGCTCCCTCAGAATAATGATAGGATGTGGCAAATTCAAGATATTGTCGTTCTTATTATCTTTCAGAATAGACCAGCCACAAAACCTATTAGCTGGCATTACTCTTGTGGACAGGAATTATTGTTGCTATTAGGAATAGCAGGTCTGAAAATAAATTGGAGAAGGAAATTGTGGTCTTTTTAACAGGGAGTTGTGGATCTTCTTTACTTAGTGGATATTGTCATAATCCAATTGTGGTCAGTGGTCCGGTCAATGGTTTTTGTATTTCTCTTCACAGAATTCCCTATTTCATGAGTGCTTACATACCAGGATGTATTAATATCCTCTCTTCTTCAACAGTGCCTCCTTGTTGAAAATCTATTAAATCCCGATACCTGTTCAACTCTGTGCATACCTACGTATTCCATCTCTCCTTGTAACACAACATAGATTACAGCTTCAGGAAATGAGTTAAAAACTCCCTGTGGTGATTGAGTTGCAGAAGAGTTTGTTTGCCAACACCTATATTGATATGACCTCTTACATGTTAGAGAAATATTAGGTTTGAATGTGGGCCCAAAACTCTCTGAATTCAGGTGAACCTACACTGCTGTTTTGCACTGCCATGGTAAATGGAATATCTGGGTGACATGCACCACATTTACTGCCTGCTGATACTCTTTGTGGTCACCGACCTGGGACCAAAAAAGCCAAAAACCAAACAGACAAAAAAAAAAAAAAAACAACCCCAGAAAAAAAATGAATTGGAGAGAGGAATGACATCATCATCCAGCCACATGTGGTGGTGAGGCAGAAGGGGAGGCTTCTCCCTTGCCAGTCACTGGATGGCTGTAGCTGGTACGTTTATTTACGGCCCCACAGTGTGGGGCATGCAAGCTACCTGGGGCTCTGCAAGCACCCCTGACACTGTACCGTAATGGGAGCTGGTGTGTCAACAAGATGTATCTTGGTGAAATTTCAAATACTACTCAACAACAAATTGATGAATAATTGCCAGTACAGCAGTGAAGCGAGCTGCTACCTGGGGCTTCTCTTTTGAGTGCATCCTGCTGCTCAAAGCCATATTCTTGGGGAGGGTTTGGGGGGCACGTATGAGGTCTCCTTTCTCTGGCAGATGAAGCACAAAGCCAGTCATACCAAAAGCATTATCAGAAAGAGCCCTTTCCTCCAGGAGGCAATGCCCTTTAAAACCTTTACCCCTGAAAAGACTTCCCAGGGTTAGACTTCCACAGGCAATGTCAAGGCATGTCATGGATCAAGAAAGCAATGGCAGCATTAAGATCATCTGCTGCTCAACAGTAAATTGCTCCTGAATGCTAGTCCATGTTACAGTACAGATTTCACTTGTCTTTACTGAGGATTCCTCACCTTACCACCTGAAAAGATGACAGTTCTGCCCTAGCACTGATCCTGACTCAAACCTCTTGATAATGCTTCCCTGGGCTTTCAAATTGCCATTCCTCCCATCTTCCTCCCTGTACATCACAGTTTGGAGTTGAGATACGGACAGAGAAGCCAGCACTGGCTGTGACACCTTCCAACCAAAGGGAGCAGTGAGCAATACCCAAAAGTCCCACATCACTCCTAGCTGGACATTAGGCTGAGTGCATCTCAGGTTCCCTTTGAAGTGCCTTCACACTACAACAGTGGGGTTGCAGGATCATTAAGCATGGTAGTAATGAGAGTTAGATGAATATCAGTACCCATATTTGGCTAGAAAACTCAGTGTGTTCAAGCTGCTGCAAGAAAGCTTTTCCATTCTGAGCATAGGACAGAATTTTTGCTGATGTTTATAGCATACAGCATGGAAATCAGTATCAGGGTTTGTTCAGAAAGTGCTGTGGTCCCTTCTGCCCTTTGGAAGCCCAAACCCCATATCTGTACCTCAGTACAGATCCCCGGGATGTGTGGGCCCTGCTCTGGGCTGTGAAGCACTGCTACGCTTAAGCCTCAGCATGAAAAAACATATGTCAGCCTTCCCCTCCTGTCTCACCAAGACCCAAGATCAGCACTGGCTTTGGGATAATGGAGCTGTAAATCTGTGTTTCCTTTTAGTTAATTACCAGCTTTTGAGCCTCTATGAGTCATATTTTCAAGCTTTTAATAAACATGGGGATAAAAAGCATTCTTGAAATGTTCTCAAAAAAGGCACAACAAAGCAAAACCCAAATAACAACTTCATTTTTCCTGTAATTTCCTGCTTTTGGTGGAGAGAGTTGATGAACATAAAACATAGGAAGATGGGATAAAATTCTGGAGGAGAAATATTATTTTGGAAAAATAATGCTTCATCTGGGCTTTGTGATCTGTAACATTTAGCCCATTGGAATGGTAAAAGAAAAAAACTATTTTGAAGTCCCTTCCTTCCTTCCTTCCTTCCTTCCTTCCTTCCTTCCTTCCTTCCTTCCTTCCTTCCTTCCTTCCTTCCTTCCTTCCTTCCTTCCTTCCTTCCTTCCTTCCTTCCTTCCTTCCTTCCTTCCTTCCTTCCTTCCTTCCTTCCTTCCTTCCTTCCTTCCTTCCTTCCTTCCTTCCTCCCTTCCTCCCTTCCTCCCTTCCTCCCTTCCTCCCTTCCTCCCTTCCTCCCTTCCTCCCTTCCTCCCTCCCTCCCTCCCTCCCTCCCTCCCTCTTTTTGGTCGAGTTGAATGAGGCCCGTTATAAAATTCATATTATGTATTAACATTGCTGTTTGAAAGGTCATAGATCATTTCAATGGAAACCCTTCACTCTGGCACATAACGAACTGATAAGTCTTTCTGCAATTATTTTATATTTCAACAGAAGGGAAACAAATATTTCACTTAGTATTTGTAAATAAGTGTTTCTCTCTTCTTTTTGTATTGAAAAAGAAACATTTTGAACTGAAGAACCTTTTCACCTTCAAAAATGATTTCCACAACACCTGCAACAATGGACTTCCATGAAATCTGGGATTTCATTGCCCAGTTTTCACCATATCCTTTCACAAATGACTGTGGAGTAACTGAGTCTTTCCTTTTACCTGAATTTAAACATCCAAACATTATGGAGCTGTATGTTTTAATTTTCCCCATAGCGGCCAAAAGAATAGAATCGCACTCCTATTGCTTACAGGGCTTGAGTGCTCAGATATTCCTGGCTTGCATGGGAGGCTACATATCATAGCTGGGCATGCTTCAGGGAACTTATTGCGCACTCATGCAGTTATTAGTGGATGGAGAGCTGACAGTGGGCTGATGTAGAGAAAGTCTTTGGTGAGGGACTGGGCAACAGAGACCTGCCAGTGCATTGCTGCTCTAGTGGATACAAGGCTCCTTGCTCTTCCTTGTTCTGACATACTCAATAGTTAAATTATTTCTTATTTGTACGGAAACTCAAGTTACCCAGAATTTTCCAAAGTCCCAGATCTTCCTTAGAAACACAGCCTTTGCTTCCAAACTCTCAGGGACATGCTGTCTCTCCAAGGCTTCCTGCACTGCCTGGCTGTTTCTGACCGGGATGTTCCTCTGTCTCATCTGAACACAGCTGGGAAGCTACAAGCGCACAGCACAGGTGGTATTGTGGTGGCTTTAAACAAGTTTCTGTTTCTCGGGGTGTTGCCGTCTATAATTCTCTCACTAATGAGAAATCACCTATCCTTACTTAAAACTCATGCAGCATCTTCTGCTTCAGCCAGTCTCCATATTCAGCTTGAAATCACCTTCCTTGCATTACTCCCCATCCCACTACATGGAAGCTCACTTGGGAGGTTGACTCTCTATGAGTGATCTAAGCATGATTTGTGTAAGCTCCCATGCAACTACTGCTTTTGGGATCCCTCTATGCTCTTCAGGTTTTGGTGCTGTCCTTGGAATAGCAGAATAGTAGTGTGTACTGCTGCTGTCATTTCCCCTGCACAATGCTGCTTACAATGAACAAAAGACCTACAGGGAAACCATGTCACGAAATAGCAAATTTCATGCTAAAAAGAAATCACCACAGATTTTTATTTTGATAGCCACAGAACATCTCTAAGTCAACATTCCTTGGACATCATTGCATTTCTTGTGTGTCTGAAATCCCAGCATACAGGCTTTCGTGGGCTTCTCTGCAGAGATTATCCTCAGAAATGCAGAATCCCTGCGGTGTTGTTGCTGCTGCTTAATTATACAAACATCCTCGACAAAGTGTATTTCTTTCCCTTGCAAGTTCATCCTCATCATAGGTCTATACTTGCAGATAGAAGAAAATACATTATGATGGTGATGACTGATAGCTGAAGAATTCCTGGGTTCAGAGTGTTCCCTAATGTTGGTCATTTTTCATCATCTAGAGTTGTCTGATAATGATGTCATTTCCATTGCTTAAATGTTGAAGCACCAGCCACATATCATGGAGTTAAAATGACTGTTTATAGGGCAGTTAAATTGTGTTGTTATCAATTAAGGGCAGTGTTTGCTTTGCTTCTGGGGACAAAACAACAATTCGACTTTCCTAAAACTCATCAAATTGAATGAGAATGCCAAGAATACAGATCTGCACTGTAGTCAATTTTGGTAAAAAAAAAAAAAGGGAGAGAATTAAAAAAAAAAAAAGAAAAAGGAAAAAAAGAGGAAGCTATTTTTGTGTGAAGATGTGATGACCATCAGATAAAAATGACAAAGTTGTACTTGTCAGAAAATAAGTCACATTGCTGATCAGTGGATAACTTTGATGTAATATTCCACAATAATTTAACTGAGATTTCATGGCAAGATTAATGGTTGAGTTTTTTAAACATGCATGAAGAAGAGCTTTCTTCTAATATCCAGCTGTCAGGCAATCCTTATCTGGAGCCTACATTGACTGATTATGATTGGGATTGAACTAGAACATGACCTCTAAGTAAAAAAGAAAATTATGCAGATTTGAAAGTGAACCATCGAGATTTCAGGTCTTTTCTAAACATTCCAAAACATTCTAGATCCTGATATGATTTTATATGCATAATAACTTTATAAGCATACACGTATGTGAAGTCTCAGCCCCATCAACATGTGAAGAATCCCCAAGAAAAATTATAAAAGCCCAGCCAAACAAACATCAGCTATCTTTTGTATCATCAAGTACTGTGAAACTAGGCTTAATACATCATTTGCAGCACACAGAACTCACACTGGAGTGAGTTGTTTATGAGATACTGTGTGATCATAAGAAGAGCACGGATTTTGAGTGAAAGCAGAGCAATTTCCTTTAAAAAGGAGAGCTAGTTTCTAATGTGTGACACTGGATGAATTGTTATACATACTTTTCAATGAGTGGTGACTGTAAATCTCACCTTGGACACTTCATGAAATATTTGCAGCGTATTTCAAACTAGCTTAGTGGTGCCAATTCCTCTTCAGTGCTTACTGTTTACCTTCATTTTTGTGGAGGAAGGAGAATGTGGGTGATGTTGACCAGCTATGATGCCCACCAGGCTGCAGCCAGCTGGAGATACTCTTCTGCACAAGAACCTACCTTTCTTAGCTAGACAATGAAGAAAGTACAACAGGACTTTCCAGTTTTGCCTTCCACTACTTACCTACTACTTACCCCTGCAATTTGAGGGAGTTACAGCTCTGCTGGGTGTTTGATCTGATCAGCCACCAAAACCAGCTTTGGAGTAGACAGGAGTATGGCTTGGAGATGCTAAGCTGAGGAGCACCTAGTCCTGAGCAGGGTGGTCAGAGAGGCAAAGGTGCTCTCCTTCTCATGGGGTGAGTTTTCTGGTGCCTCCAAGCCCCTGGGAGAGATCAGCTGGGATACAGATCGCAGATGCACTTCTGGAGGGTGGCAGTACCTTATCCATCAGATCTGTGTTTCAAGACCCTGCTGTGCAATGTTGCAAAAAGAACTAAAAAGATATGGATGATCTCCTCTCCCTAAAATACAGGGCTGGGGGGTGGGGAGGTGGGGGCATGGGCAATCTAAGTGGAACATGACAGCTTTCAGTATGTGACACTGTTTACATTTGGTTGTGCAGTAAGGCCACTGCAACTACGTCTCATCGGGTGACACAGAATAGGACAAGAAATAAACCCTTGGAGACTGCAAGGGGACTGATGGTGCTTCTTCCCCAGCTTGCTTGATGCACCTGTGCTGAGCTTGGTGGCACAAGGAGAACATTTTACAGTCAGATGTCAACCTTAAAGCAAGACTTTGCATTCTCCTGAAACTCCACACTCTGCCCCTCACCCTTATGAGTGTCCAGACAGAGAGGAAAATGGAGAAGCAATGAGATATCTCCCTGCTTTTCCCCATGAAGAATGCACAAGACTAAATAAATCAGATTTCCCCATGACACTTAAAAATTCTGTTTTTCTTCTCAGGCATAGGGGATTTGGGGACACACAGTTTATTTCCCTCCCATAACAAAGGCTGAGCTTCTTTAAAGATGACATTTGAAAAATACCTCTTGGCCCAACAACATTTTTAATTTGTTCTGGACCTCATTCAGGTTTCTCATTTGCACCCAGACATTATTTGGGCTAACTATGAAAGTGGGTATAACAATGGACTTCAGGATTGGTACTTTTGAATTAGAGGCTGAATGAGAAGCACACAGCTGGGAGCTGCTGCGAAGAGCTTCATTTTCAGAATGAAGACATAATGGAGGTGAAGCCTTGAAACTTCCTTGTGCTGCTGGGGTTGGGTGCATGTGTTTAGTCTTGATTACTGATGTGTGGGACACAGGTAAAGGTGGCACAAGCCAGACTGAAGTGACAGAATTGTTAATTATGAGGAGTATAACTTGTTGCCATTCATTCTCAGTGGTTTTGTAAGCATTTTAGGTTTTTGGAACTGTGTGAAAACATCAGGCATAAAAAAATTAAGTAAAGTAAAACCATTGAAAGTAAAGTGGAAATCTGCTTTTTGTGGTTTTTTTTTTGCTTGTTTGGTTAAATATACAGAGACCAGAGCTGTATTAGGTCTGCAAACTGGAAAAATGTGAAAATAATAGTGCAGAGAGCCCTTTACAGCAGTATCTCCAGGTTACTTTGGAGTATTGTAGATGATGTTATTATAACATGGGTTTCATGTGTTTTAATGACAAGAGAAAGCATGATAGAATGGATTCATATCAAAGTCTATTATGAGAGAGAGTCTTGCAACAAGAGCAGAATGTATTTATGTCATATTCAAAATGTCATCTCAGTCACAGACAAGACTGATAAGGAAGAATGACTAGATGCAGAGATTTGATTTATCTTTCTTTTCCAAATGGAGACTTCTGACAATCTCACTTTAGGTTGCAATTCTTGGGCCATTAAAACCCAAATTTCCAGCCACAACACAAAGGAGATGAGCCTCCACCTGCATCATTTTCCTTTCATTTCTTTACCCATCTGCCAGGAATCAGTAAAGCTTTGCTAGTCAAGCAGAATCTTTACGTTCTCTTTTCTTGCAGTATAAGTTGAGAAATACACCTGTCCAAAAACCTACCACCTTTCTTTCCATAGTTCAGACAGAATGTGGAAACAAACCCTCTTTCCCTTGGAGATGCAGTTTTTGGTGGGGACGTCCCCCATCCCAGCTCCTCCAGCTCTTCCAGCTCCACATCCCTGTCTGGTATTGCTGCAGACAGCCCAGCCTGCTGCAGATGCAAGTGTATGGTAAGCTTCTGTTCTGGGGAAACTTAAGGCACTTCGGAGCCTCTGGAGGTGCTGTTCTGCTATTACTACACTCCTGAAAACAGTGCCCAAGTCCAACATGTTGCCATCTTATTCGAGAAAATGTTGAAAAAAATTCTGAAAGCGGATGCATACAAACTGTTTTAGGTGAAGAGTGTTCCTGAAGGGAATTTTGGACCCTGCAGTCTGGATTCTCTCAGATGACCTTGACTCCATCTACATCAAGAGTCCTAATTCTAAAGATGACTGAGCCCATCTGGTCCTGAACAAATACACTCAAATTTGTTTTTTAGTGACTGATAAGTTTAGGTGGGGAAAAAATCAAGCTGCAATAATTTGATTTCAAGCTTTTGACTGTGCTAATGAACTGGTAGCATGGAAAATGCTTATATCGAGCTCCTGCCCAGCTTCTTACGTGTACCTTACATCCCTTGTTCAACTTCACTAACTGCAGGTTATCACCAGAGATATGCTGCCCCATAATGCAAAGTACAAGTACACCAACAGAGTTTTAGAGCCATAATGAAGGGGCTTCTATTCATCACTCATCAATGTCTTCCTGCTGCTCAGAGACTAAACATGCACAAAAACTGTAGGAGGCTTTTCTGTTCCCGTTAGTGATTACTGTACAGAAAAAGAAAGTTCTGACGTGAATTGTGCAGGCTGTCATACTCGTGCTCAGAAATATGACATGATTCTGACAGCCCTCCTCTGAGTTAAATTCAAACATCTACAGCCTTGCAGTTCAGAAGGTGCAGTTGCAATGGGAGCTCTGGAGATAAACAGGTAGACCCAAACGTTGCCATCAACACTTCTGCACAGCAGAGATGCAGTTCATTCCAATATTCCCGCTTTACGCTATCCATGCCCTTGGTTAAATACCTGATATTTGCAAATCGGAGCAGGAACCTTCATGTCTGGCGGTGTTTTTCTGACTTTTTTGTTTGTTTATTTGTTTTCTGAATTATGCATTTCTTGAAGTATTGCACGTCGTTCCTCCTGATCATTTTGCCCTTTGGTCTGCCTTTCACAATCGCCACATTAATGTGCAGATTTTCTGGAATCTCATAGAGCAAGCCGCCCTGGCGTGGAAGATGATTTTCACTGCTTTGTGGTGCAGTGCATCACAGAGCTGTGCAAAGGCACAGCAGGCTCCAGCTGGTGAGAAAAAGGCAGAGCGACCCAGCCAGTGGGTTATTTAAGACTTCGGGACTCCACAACAGCTTCTGCACCTGTGCTACATTCAGAGTTCTCAGGTCTGGCTGCATACCACTGTAGCTCTCTTTCTCCTTTCCAGGCACACACCAGACAACGAGACAACAAGTTGTCTGGGCAGCAGCCGTGTACAGCTTGGACCAGTAATGGCTCTGCCCTTATCATAGGTACATGCAGTTCAGTGGATCTGGTGTCACAGTACTGGGAGCTTTTCCTCTCAGCTGCACGTGGTCTTAAAAAATGCAGAGGAATGTGTGTCTTTTTCCTCACAAGCAGTGATCTCACTAAAAATTGTGTGGGGAGATGTAAGAAATCTCATTAGAATTTGTGAAAATGTTTCAGGTACTGCCTTTTTAGCTGTGAAGGGTTTAGATATTGGTCACTGGATTTTGTTGGGTTTGAGAATCTAAAAGTTAATCCTTTGTTTTCTTTCCTTTACTGTGATGAATTCAAAGCCAGTGAGATGTTGAGTTTGAAACCTGCCTCCAAAAAAAGAGTTAAAAATGTTTTGCTTTCACAAGATGAACAGCAATATCAATGAAGCTGTGAAGCCATCTATGCCAGGCAGTTAGCATGAGAACAGTAATTTCACTTCTAATTTGTACGCGCTGGTTGCTTACATTTAAAACAAAGGTGGTGCACATCTCCTCTCATCTGCCACCTCTAAACATCTGTCTCTTGCTTATCCTGACACTCCCTGGTTAACCCTCACTGTCCTGAAAATCTCCCCTGGCTTTGACAGGAAATCAAAGTTCTCATCTTGTGTCAGCCACGTGCAACCAGACACCATTTTGAATAAAGCTGCCCATGTCTTGCTGAATGGAAGAAATTTTTCTCTGCATTCGTACTGAAGAGTGATTATTGTACAGTGAATGCAACATTTGTGTAATATCCTATATTTTAGCAACTAATTTTGAAAAATAAAGTGTGTGGTGTAATGGTGTAGCAAATTATAGTGCTGGTGTTTTTGTCAATGTAAAATGTAGAGAAAACTTTCTGGACTGTGAGCAGCAAGGAATGCAGCAAGGCTGCGAGCTCAGCAGCTCTGTCGTGGATTTTTTAATCTTTTCTTCTTCTCAATTTCTATTTAAAGTTGTGTGCGATTTTTTCAGACATGCCTAAGTTAATTGGCATACGTCCTCCTGCCCAGTCTGACATCCAAGCGAGACAGTGTATTTTTAAACACCCAGCACATTTGGATGCTATTTTGAGCACCTGGGCACCACTTGGGCTGAGTCTTCAGGACGTGCCATTTTCTACATTTAGTTTACTGGTTACCAGCCAGCCCAGGTTGATGCAGACTGACATTTTTGTCTGGTGCCCTGTGACAGCTTATGTACACACAGCAGCTGATCTTAAGTGGATATCAGTATCAAGGCAGTCAATCAATATTGACAATAGTGGTAGTTTTACCACCAGTCCTCCAATCAGAGAGACCAACACTCGGGGAACGCACTGACTATTGAGCCCTTATCTTCTAAACGCACAGCGTGGCTCAAAAGATGGGCCATGAAGGTGACCTGAGTTTGGTAGTTGATGTCAAAACAGACACTTGAGACGCCTGGAGTGGCCACCAGTCCCTGTTTCTGCTTGTGGTCTGGCCACCTTCCCTGTAGCAGAGCTAGACAGAAGTCGTGGCTCTGCTGCCACCGTGGAGGTGACCGGGGCCAACTTCATTAAAAGAGGCAGTGACGTTTGTAGGGAAGGAAAGTGAAAAAAATTTCATGTACCTGAACAGCCAAAGTTCAAATAGCAATGACATCTAAGAGAAGATACATACAAACAATGTATTTCAAACCCAATACTCATTATAGATACAGACAGGATAGTTAAAGCAACCCAACCTTGAGACTACTTCAGTAATACTTACGTGATTAAAGATACAGCAACTGCTACGCAAGGCACCAGCTAGGAGGAAAAGAATGCTTTCTGAGACCAAGGCTAATGATGGCATGTGACCTTGGAATGCTTTATTAAAGAAGGATCAAGTGCAGGAGTTGGTATAGACAAAGGAAACCCCAAAAACTTGTTACTGTAAAAACAGTCATGGAAGACCTCAGGCAAATGCAGTGGAGGACAGCTACTTCAGAGTTGGTGTCTGAAACTATATGATTTATGCTTTCTAGCAATATTTCTTGTTCTAGCTTATGAGAAATTCAGGATTCACTAATAAGACAAAGTTGCTGTAAATGTCCATAATTCTAAAATGAAAAGCTGTAAGTCAGAGGGACTGCTAGGTGTTTACAGTCATAGAACCATAGAATCACAGAATTGCTCAGGTTGGAAAAGACCTTAAAGATCATCAAGTCCAACCACAACCTAACTATAGTACCCTAACTCTAACAACCCTCAGCTAAATCATGTCCCTGAGCACCGCATCCAAACCGTTTTTAAACATATACAGGGACAGTGATTCAACCACCTCCTTTGGCAGCCTATTCCAGTGCTTAACAACCCTTTCTGTACAGAAGCATATCCTGATATCTGACCTAAACTTACCCTGGTGCAACTTGAGGCCATTTGTCCTTATCCTGTCACCTGTTACCAGTGAGAACAGAACAGTCCCACTTTCTCTGCAATCACCTTTCAGGTACTGGAAGGGAGCAGTAAGGTCTCCCCTCAGCATCCTCTTCCCCAGACTAAACAGCCCCAGCTCCTTCAGTCTCTCTTCATAGGGCACATTCTCCAAGCCCTTCACAAGCCTCCCTGCCCTTCTTTGGTCCAGCACCTCAATGTCCTTTCTGTACCGAGGTGCCCAAAACTGAACACAGTATTCAAGGTCAAAGAAATATTCTTGTTTTCTAACAAATAGACTGGCTGCAGCTATCTTGCTTCATTTCTCAATGGGAGTTAAAAAACTAACATTTGAACGTGATGTAAGACTTAAAATGTTCCTTGAAATAATCAGATGAATGATGCTATCTGCAGCATGACTTTGCCCTACACGTTGCAAAAAATATTTGCCTAAAAACACCTATCAATACAGTAATACAATTATATGCATCAAGGTAATTTGTAAATCTACTGGATTCATTTAAATATCTTTCGAACATATTTTTAACTGCACAAAAGAAGTACCTTCCTTATTATCATAATATCCCTGTCTTGGTACAGATTGTACTCATCAGGGCTTGAATTTAGAAGTGAAGCGAATATGGAGGAGGAGAAGGGAAATTCCTGCATGTGTTACAAAGCATGCAGGCAAGCTATTTTGAGAAACAGCCTCATACATCCTTGACATATGGCAAAAAATCTTAAAAAAAAAAATAAATAAAATTGTTTAACTTTTTAAACTTTGAAAACATCACAGCTTAATTTTCTAATTTTACTATCTCATGTGATCTGTTCAGAGGGAACATTTCTTTTCTAGGCAAACTTAGTGAGGCATCTTCATGGGAAAGTGCGATATAATTCTGGCTTATTAAAGTGTTCCAGAGAAGAGTTTCATAGCATCACAGAGATGTGAAATGTCAGTCTTCTGTATACTGTATCACATCCTCCTGCTAATGCCCAAGGATTCCCAGTGCTATGCAGACTGTTGTAACCCATTTTTATCTGACCCAAGGGACAAAATTTGCTATAGTATCAACTGAGTATTTTTTTTTCCAGTGTTCATTCTCCATTTTCTTCTGCTTTATGATTTTGAACATAAAGTTACTGCACCTGGATGAAATCCCTTGCCCAACTCACCTTTCTTCTGTGTATATTTAATGTAATTCCCCCCCTCCTCTCCTCCCCCATCTTTAAAACAGCATAAAAAACCAGTATATTTGTTTTGACCAAAAAAAAAAAAAAAAAAAAAAAAAGGGATTTGATCCTATTTATTGAGTGAAGCATGGGGCAGAGTGTATGGGGACAACAGGGTACAGCTGGCAGAGTTGAGGCTAAGGCACCACAAACCTCCTCCTGTAGGACAGAAACAGGAATTTTTTACTTGTTGGCTTTTAGACATTCAAATAGATGACAGAAGTGACTACGTTTAATTTCTAATTCACTGTTTTATACAGAAGAAGCTGTTTTCTTCAATGCTAATTTCAGTGGAAACAAATAAAAATGTACTTTGAGACAAGCAAGATTCAGAACTGTGATTCTCCTCTTTGCACCCTAAGATATTTAGGGACTTGGTTTCCCAAGCATGGTTTCCCAATCTGTGATCATTCTTCATTCAATACTTCACTGCCTGTGGCTGATGAAAGAAGAGGCAGAAATTCTGCAGGTCAAACCAAGATCTGTACTACTCTATTAAGTATAGAATAAACAAGGCTCTCAAAAATTTCAGTTTTGAAAAAAAACTTCAATTTTGAAGTAAAATTCAATCTAAAATGTTGCAGTCTGAAAAGGTGTAATTAATGTGTCAACGAACTGGAAGAGTTTCTCTGACAGTTTTGTTTGACACTGATTGAATAATACGCATCTTGGGACATAAAAAATTTATTTTACTAATTAGTAAAAACAGTAACTAAGCTGACGCAGTTCAGAGCTGAGAGACATATTGCTCTCTCGTCTGAGAAAATGAAGCATTTGGAGCCTGAGATATGATGAGCAAAGCTTCATTTTCTGAAGGGGTGAATTTGTCGCAGACTGACAGCAGGGAGGAGGAAGATGCACGGTTAGCCTGTCTCCATCCTGGACGCGTACCACCATTCCTGCAGATTTCAAGGGCAGCAGGCTCCTGATTTGATTCTGTGTTGTTAAAAATAATGAAAAATAAAGAAAGTGCATCCCTATTTAAGGTCAGTTGCCTCTACTCCTTCATCAGACCTTAGATACTGGCAGCAGTTGGGAATGCTGATGCTCTGAGAATGAACTCGGGTGAAAACTTAAAGGCCTGTGTCTGAATTGTTTAGGTGCTTATGTATTTGGAAAGGGAACTTTGAGGCAAAGCTGTCAGACTGTGCTGGGGTCACCCATGGGGATATAGAAGGCTGCCCAATGTCAATCTGTTGCTAGCAGCTTTGTGTTCCCTGCTTGCAGCAGAGCAGGACTGGGAGAGAAGGGATGCTGTAGGTGGGGAATGAGAAAAGGGATGATTTTGCCCTTCTCATGGTGGGGCTGTTACCCTGGAAGATGAAGAGAAAAAGGGAGCATTTCTGCTATCCTTGTGCTGCTCTGAAGACATAATTCAGCTCTCCAAATGCCAAACAGCAAGGGAATGATTTTAGCAAAAATTGGTGAATTCTCTGGTCATTATCATTTGCTGTGGAAACTGCTATGAGATCATCAGAAATGCTGAGTGTTGTGTCTGGAGATCTGGGCTGCAGGGGACAAAAAAATAACTGATCTTATTGGAAAATCTAATAGAGGAGTAATATGTGGGAGGGGAAGAGAGAAGAGATGAAGAACCTAAGGATATTATTTTGTCATTTTAATCTCTTCTTTATTTTATTTCTTTTTTAATGCCTAGGAGCCTCCCTGTCTATGCTCTGCCCACAGACACAACATGCCCTCCCTGGATGTTTGATTTGTGGAGGGACAAGGAAAAGAGAGAACACCGATTTCCACAAGCATGTTGCCTTCTAGTCATAAGAGACTCGGCATCCATATGAAAACAGACACTGCATTCCTTCTGACTGGTTGCAGGAGCACAACCACACTGTCCGGGCCTCTGGAAAGCCACCCTGCAGCCACAGACTGACTTTGGGTCTACTCTGTGCATGTAACCTTTGTGACTTCTGCAAGGGCATGTATTGGAAGAAGGATACCTGGGCTATTAGTGTGGTATAGAAGTGGCTGTTCCAGGGAACTGCATATACCAGACTGAGTTTTTGCAGTATTTACCCTGGCTTTCCAAGTGAGATCCTTCTACCTTCTTTCATATCATCCTCTTGTTCATCATACTGTGTATATGGTCGAGGCACCATGTTTTGCTGCTTTTCAAGTTGTAGCATTGGGGTGTTGTACTGGGGTTAAGAAATGAGGAATATTAACAATAAAAAGATGGATACAAAAATAACACAGCTGGAAAGAAAGCCTACCAGGGGAGATGCCCTACTAGAGCTGCTGTTTATGAACAGAGAGGGAATGATAGGAGATATGGTGGATGGAAGCTACCTTGGACAGAGTGACCTCAACATGATAGCGTTTTCTATTCTTGTGATTCAAGACTACTACCTTGGACTTCTGGAGAGTATACTTTGGTCTAGCTAGGACACTGATTCTAAGAATCCCCTGGGAAACAGCACTGAAGGGCAAAGGGCACAAAGGCATGTGAGCAGGCCATTCTTGCATGCTGTAAGATTAACCAATGTGGAAGAAGATCAGCCTGGCTGAACAGGCAGCTTTTGCTCAGAGACTGAGAAAAAAAATACAGATTTCCCCACTGTTGGAAGAAGGGGTAAGCAACTCAAAAATAGTACAAGGTATGCAGAAAGAAAATTAGAGAGGTAGAACTCAGCTAAAACTTAATCTGGTCACCACTGTATAAGATAACATTTAGAGGGCCAGTGAGAATCTCCATCTTTTATTAGATGCAACAGGGAACATTGCCATCAAGGGTGATAAAAAGGCTGAAGTACTCAGTGTCTTCTTTGCTCCTGTCTTTAAGTCAGATCAGTTATCCTGAGGGTACTCAGATTGTGAAAAAATTATGTAGAAAGCAATGGGTGGCAGAACATTTAAGCACCGGGAGAAGCATTTGGCAGACCTGGTTGGTCAGTACTTGAGGACCTATCGATCAAGATGGTCCTGCCCAATCCAGCTCCCTGCATACTGTAGATAAGGTACCTGCTGAACATATAAAGAGCATGTAGGGAAAAACCATTTGGGTCTTTCCAGCTTCTGGAAAAGGCAAATCTCTCCATGGAACTGTTTTTGCATAGGGACCTGGGTGCACTTGGTGGGTAATGCAGAAAAAATGAGGATGTTCAGTGTGTACCACAAGGGAATCTGATGCTGGGGGAGTGAAGTCAGTAATTCCACATATATATATGTGTGTGTGTTAATTATTGTTTGTTTGCATATATATATATATTTAGCGTGATGTAGTGATGTGGAATATGGGGTGGAATTTCATGGTTTTAGGATTTTTGTTATCAAAATTCCACATCATAACATCATGTAGTGCATTGGGAGTTAAAGAATTAATGCTCCAGTTCCATGCATATTTCCAGGTGTCTCAGGAGAGAAGATGAACTACACATCCCAGAGAACTTTTCATTTCTGTTTTCCTTTCAGAGGGAAAGATAAAACTGCTCACAGGTCACCAGATGCCCCGTTTCCTTTTCTGCTCATCTCCGCAGCATTTGAGCTCCTTGGTATCCCACCTTCAGCCTTAGAGTAAGGCCTTCAGTTTTTGGACAGTCTCTCTCTCATTTTATTTGATTTACTAGCCTCAATTCCAATTATATTGTATAATATTGTGTAATCTTGCATTCTGCTATCATTTTTAGTAAACTAACTTTCCTCCTCAGATCGCTACTTTTCCCCCTTCCCTTTTCCAGGGGTGTGGGCCCATGCGTCCCCCTGCCTCAGTAGTCATGAGTTATAATCTTAAAACAACAACTCTAAAGAAGCTGGCCTAGCCTTTCCCTGGCTGGGGACCACAACTCAGATAAACCTTTCTCAGCACATGTAAAATAGCTGAAAATCTGCTATACATGTTGGGGCAAACTTGGTATTAACAACTTTCCATGTACTGATTCTGTTTCAGAAGTGGTGGATTCCTTCACTTGCTGTCAGCCTTTCCTCAGATGATCTCTTTGCAACCCCACAGTATCTACCTCCTTGTCACCCACACAACTCCTCTCACTCACTATGCAAAGTGGAGTTTCTAGGCCAAATCCACCTTTGTATTTTGTTCTCCTTCAGTTCTAGCTCCATATAAGACCCCTGGAAATGCAAGATAGACAGGTGAAGGCTGAGATAAAGTTAGATATGATATGACCCTTCTTTAATGAGAACTGTTGGTGATAGGCAGATGATTGGACTGGGTGTTCTTTTATGTCTTTTCCAACCTTGGTGATTCTATGATTCTACAATTCTATAAAAACACGTTTTGATGCAACTGTTGTGGAGAGCACAGCTCCTAGCAGCACTGTGCTAGGCTGGAAGAACAGGAGCACCAACGTTTTCCCCGCTGAAGACACAGGAATGAGTTCATGGAGTGACTTGCATTTTTAAGGGTTTCTAATGACACAGGAGACTTTACATCCCTTTTTCTCTGCAAAGGAGAGCATTGCAGAAAATAAGCTGTTTTCTGTCCCTTAGAAGATGAAGGCAGATGAGTTGCTGCTTCCTAAGAATGGCACCAGAAGATAACTTTGAAGAGTACATCTGCTGTTACCTTCCTCCACTGACTGATCAAGAAATCTTTCCCTGTTTTCTCTCATGACAGTTTTCTGCATCCTTCTTGAATATGTGTAGGCCTTGGTTCTGAGCACAGAACCCAGAACTTCCCTTATGACCAGATGCAGAAGCTCCTTTTTAGTTAAGATAATGTCTGTGGACTTGTCCACAATCTAAAAAAGGCTGAAGTGGTTATGGTACCACTGTAAGATACTATCCTGAAGTAGTGCGCTCTGTGCCACGTATATTAATAAAGCTGAATACTATTTTATGGTGTTGTTTAGCAGTCTTCCATCTCCCTTCTTCTGAAGCTCTAGCAGGCAAGTAGGTGAAAGATCATGAAAATGTCCCCTGAACTTTCCATCCACCCCTGCAGCCTGCCAGCAGCTGATGGGGCTGGGAAGGCTGTGGGCAGCAAAGATGTGACGTCTCACATGCCTGCCCTTGCCCTGCGGTATGCCGCAAGCCAGACCATGTCAACGCCAGCTTGTAGCATGCCGCAGCCATGAAGCAGGTGCATGGGATGCCTTTCACCCCAAGCAGCAAACATGCCACATGCCATGCCCCTCGCTCCCCGCCTACAGCAATGGTGCCTCCTCTGCCATAGCCTCCCTTGAGTTTCACTAGCTGCATAAGAGCATACATAGATATAACATTTGTTAATGAGGCACATGCCTAGTCAGCTCTTTACTGTGTTTTCCAATGTGCATTCAACCTGTGCATGCCTACATTATGAATTTTCAAACCATATTAAAACATTACAGCAATAATTTTTAAATGTACTGTGTTACATTACTGCATTGCTTATTCTTCTTGCTTATGACAGCAAACTACAATTTAACTTGTAGGAAAAAAGTTGAGAGATATAAATACTCCAGTGAATGGCATCCAGAAGCCAGAAAGAAATACGTATAAATCAATTGCTAGTAAGAACAAACAGCAGACTGGTGTGAGCAAAAGAAAACGAGCATCAGAGATTGTGACTTGGACTTTTGGTTCCAAATCTGGAACTGAAAATGTGGGGGGCATTCTGTGGACTGTGAGGAAGGAAAAGGGAGAGATTAAAAGGTGAAGAAGATATGCAGTCAAACAAAATACAGGGTTTTTTCAGTACTCTTTTACACTCATTCCTTGGAACAGAAAATAAGTTTGACTCTGAATATATTTCAGGGCACTTCTTTGTTAAATGGCCCTTAGCAAGACAACTTAGTTTACACTAAATAGTTTACACTGTTTTAAATTGGACTTCCCTAAGAAGCATCTTGTTAAAGTTAGAGTCAAAGGGACAGTTCACAATTAATAATTTAATCAGCATATTTTGTCTTATTTTCTGATCCCAGATTACCCAAGGGGCAATTTTGATTTCTTTGACTATATCGGAGTTTACTCCCAAATGGTTTTAAGGGTATTATTTTTAGACTGGATTCATGACTGAATATGATACTTGTTATTTGATCTCCATTGGCCAGTTATTATTAGAGGCAGGCAAACTGTTCACAGTTGAACTAGACACAACTTATTTTTAATAAGTAGTCTAATTTCTCTTTGAAAATTATCTGAAGTCAGATTTATGTTTCACCTATGAGACGTGCATGCAAGGAGATGTAACCAGGATGGGTCTTTTAAGAAATGCAAGTAGGAATATTTGACATTCACTTCTCATTTCAGATACAAGACACTGTGTCAGCTTCCTGATTAAATGGTAAATGTCACATATAGTCTGCTTACATTCATGCATTATCAGCTAATATTCATATAAATTTAATTAATTTACAATTCAAACAATAAACAGAAGGACAATTTTTAGTACAAATGCTCCTGCAAACATTTACCAAAGGCTGTTCATCAAATTCTTGTGAACATCTGCATAAATATGATTCATTTGTTTACAGACCACTTCCCTCTCTGTTTCCTCCCTGTGTGGGGTTTCAAATAGCACATCACTACAGCCCCCAGCCTGGTGTTGGGTGGTATTTTGACCAAAGAGCTGTGGTCATTCTGCCTATGAGCAGTCTGTCCTCACCTGAGACATGATTGCTATACTCCCCAGAGAGGTTCATCATGCTCCTGACCTGCCAGTCAGGATGCTGGGATAGACAGATTTACTCTGAGACTGAAAGAAATGATTGGCTCATTCTGAGATGGGGAAGCAGAGAAAAAGGCTTTCTGGCAGTGGTTCAGCAGGTAGTTTCACTAGTTACAAACATTTACAGAGTAAATTGTGACTTCAGGAGTACATTTGGGGGCCATGTCTGCCAAATCCCTGTGAAAGCCAGTCACCGACATTACTTGTAATGGAACAGTGTTTAGGGTGTATTTGCACTGCATCTTAAGTAGAAGAGAGATGGGATGGATAGTGGTAGCTGGTATGTCTCTCGTCACTTCTTCACCTGAGCTTTTCAGGCAGCAGAATAAACAGGAATGTGTGCAGCTAAACACAGTTTCGTATGTCCTACATTCCCACTGGCAACCTCCTGAGAACTGAATCGAGTCCATCATCCTCCCCCAAATGCCTTCTGCATAGTTTGATCCGGAGGCAGAAAAGCAGAGGGAATCTTAAAGGTGGCTTGAGATACATGATAAGGGTTCACTATCAGCTCCCAACCAGATATGAGCATTGCTCTTACAATCCAGCCCTGAGATGGGATCAAGAGAAAAAGCTACCATTTGGTCTGGTGTATGTCAGGATACTGGAGCTGAGGGATGTGCATTGGTGGTGCTGGTCGATCCTCTACCATAACTGGAACCAGACATTATATCTGGCAGGACTGGTGCAATGACCGCTGTGCTGGGCAGCCTGTTCCAGTGCCCAGTCATCTTATGGTGAAGAACCTTTTCCTGACCCTCCATTCTCCCCTGGCACAGCTCCATGCCATTCCCTCAGGCCCTGTTGCTGTCACACAGAGCAGAGCTCGGTGCTTCCCTCCACTCCCTGTGAGGAGCTGCAGACATGGGGCCTTCCCTCAGCTCCTCTGCTCTACGCTGAGCACACATAGGGGTCTCAGCTGCTCCTCACACATCTTCCCCTCTTACAGTCTTCACTATCTTTGCAGCACTCCTTTCAATGATAATAGCTTTGTGTTCTTCTTATACTGCAGTGCCTAAAGCCACAGCCAGTGCTGGAGGTGAAGCCACACAGAGCAGAGCAGAGCAGAGCAGAGCAGAGCAGAGAGGACACTCCTTCCCTCATCTGCTGGCAGTGCCGTGCTTGGTGCACTCTGAGGTGTGGTTGGCCCTTTTGGCTGCCAGGGCACACTGCTGGCTGGTGTTCCACTTGCAGACAGCCAGAACCCCCCAGGCCGCTCTATAGGGCTGCTCTGCAGCTTCCTCTCCCCTGTCTGCATGCATAACCCAGGCTCTGCCATCCCAGGTGCAGTGTCTGGTGCTCATTCTAGTTAAAATTCACGTGGTTGGCAACTGTCCACCAATTTGTCAGATTCTCTCTGCAAGGCCTCTCTACATTCAAGGGTACTTTCTTTTCAGGCCCGCTGTCTCCTGTGTCCTGCTGCCAGCGTTTCCCTGGCACAGAGCAAGGATCTGGGGGTGGTGGGCTGATAGATGGGGTTAGCAGTTGCAAACAAGGGACATCTGAAATGCTGGATGTCCCTCTGGCTTGTGTGCGTCCCTGTCCTCCACCCTAAATTGCTCCAAGCCATGGCAACATCAAAATTATTCTCTAGAAGACTTTGCCTCCAGGGAACTGCAAGCTCTATTTCTTTAATGATTTTAATGGTCAGAATTGTGCCAGGTCAAGTCATTTAACTATGTATTTAATTAGTCATCTGTATGCATGTAACTTGGAGGCGTTCAGCTGTGCTATTTTATAGGGATTAACTAAGTGGGCAGTAAATCACCTATTCCAGCAATAAAAGTATTTATAGCAGTACCTTTTTTAATTATTATTGCTGTATTGTTTGTGCTGGCAAAAGCCTGCAAAGGAATAGTTTTGCTCTAAGAGATGAGAGAAATGCAATTTGGGGTTTTGACTGATGCTAAATAGATACAATAGTGGGCAACATGGAAGGGGCTGAAACAGGAGGTTCACAGCCAGGCAACCCAAAAAGTTATTGCTAGCTGCAGGCTTGATGTGTTAAAGAAAATAAACATGAAGCAACTTGGCCCTGTGGAAGCTCATAATTTAAAGAGGAACAGAAGAAATATGACCTGAGCAGGTAGTAGGTGGTAGTTTTCTGGCTCAAATAAATCTGAAGAGTATTTGACTGTTAACAGTTCACAAGTTTGCACTGGCAAAATACTGCCTGGAACAGTTAGCCTCCCCATCTCTCTTGCTTTGGAAATGAATGAACCGTTTTCTATGGAAGTGCCATTGAAATGCTGCAAAGAATTATGGGGCCATGGTCCTGTACAGACAAAATGTGTATTTGAAAGTGAGGATATCTTCTGAAATTACATCACATAGACAGTCCCTCCTAAAGAGGAGCAAGGTGCTTGTTGCTAGTGTTGCGCAAACTTTTTCTAAGCTGCCTTTCACAATAAATCATTTGGGAGAACAGTGACTGTTTATAATGAGCACTGACCTGTGAAAGAGAGGAAAATAGATATTGTTAAAAACCTTGGCTCGCTTACTGGGAGATCATGTGGCAAGGCCAGGTAACTTTTGAAGTAGTACACAGGGAGTTGTTTAAGCAGTACAAGCTGCAATAACAACACAACTGACCTGAGTGTGTAAGCCTCTTTACACTCCTTTGCCAATAAATAATATCACGAGACACACATTCTATCCCCTTGTTATTCCACCATGATCCAGATGGTCAGCCAAAAGATCCCACGTGCTTGGTTCACCTTTGGAGAAAATGTTCCTGCTGATCATATCCTTGTTACCCTTTAGTTGGTGTGGAAACAAACACCAAGAGGCGTCCTTTTTGATCACAACTTATCACTTGATTTTTGGCTTCTCAGTTTCTCCTCCATCTTTCAGTCAGGTCTGTCCACAGACACCACAGACACAGTGCTTTACAGTCCCTTTCTTTCTTTCTTTCTTTTTTTTTTTTTTTTTTTTTTTTTTTTTTTTTTTTTTTTTTTTTTTTTTTTCCCACTCTGTTCCTGCTACAAGCAGCCTGACTGTTTCTGTGTGCTAGTGTACTAGATACTGTGCTAGCACAGAACATAGCCCGAGGCAATATAATTCAGCTTTTGCTCAGACGTGACTTCCCATTTGCCCTCCTGCAAGTGCTGTCCCTCAGGGAGAGAAGGGCTGCCCAGGGCTTCTGGTTTCCTCAGTTGTGGAGAGCTAAAAAGGATTGTTCAAGTCAAGCAGGAGGAAAGAGACCTGGATTTGTGCTCTTGTGGGAGATTGCTTTACCCAGAATGCGTACAGGCCTAGTGGGAAGTTAGACTGGTTTCAGTTATAAACTCCCCCCAAAACCCATTCTGTGTAGAATAAAAACCCATTCTGTGTGGAATAATACACTTGGTAAATTCTGATTGTGTCTAGTAAATATGTATATCAATACAGATAAGAGGAGGAGGATTTTTGAAAGCACCAATATACTTTACTAAGAAAAGGAAAATAGACCTTAAGGAGCATTTTCCCCATTCTGAACCAAAAGATATGTTTGTAGAATACAGTCATTTTTCTGCCCTGAAATTAAGTGTTTCAATTCAGGTGGAACATGGATGGTTCCTGGCTAGCCCCAGACAACCATCTCAGAAAGGAGGGCTCCTGCCCTCAGTAATGCCTTTCTCCCGCTCTCCTACTCTCCAGCCTCCTTTGGGGTTCTATTTGCACCAGTTTGTCCTCCCGCCCAGCCCCAAAACTGAAATGTTTTTCACTGTGTTTATTCTTCCCTCCCAATATGTTAATGAGTGAAAAGTTCCTGCTGCTCTGCAAAAGATGGGCTGCCTTCTCCTTCACCAGCACACCATGGTCTCTCTGCTCTGCTCTGCCCTGCCCTGCTGGAGGCAAGAGTGAGGATGCCAAACTGCTAGCCACAAGAACTACATTGGTGCCCGATTCTTTGCTGGCACCCAGAAAGAATGGGGAAACAATCTTCAACAGATCCGTTGACTTTCTGCTCTGCTGCAGGAGCTTAATGTAGATTAAGACACCTACTTTACTCTGCCCAAACAGCCAGTCCTTTTGAAACACAGGGTTACTTATTCCAGCCAGCGCTGAGTGAACTCTCTTGTTCTCCTGCACAACTGCGCAGGATCAAATCAGAAAGGACAAGGGTTTTCAATGAGGGCTGCCCTGAAAGCATTGCTTCCTATTTTATCATGTTGGCCCATGATATCAGAGGTAGATGTTGGTAGAAGTAGAGGTTGAACTTTCCTGCCAGCATCCCATTACATGTTGTTGTCACGTGACAGATAACAGCAGAAGGGCACTGACAGAATGGCATCTGACATGGAGGTGTGTATGAATCAAAGGTGTCCAAGTGAGTTCCTCCTTGCAGAAAAGTGGCACCCATTGACATTCACTGACACTTGCTGAATGCCAGTAGAGTGGATGTGAGCGCAGTCAGGCAGTGGGTGCTGCATTTAAGCAGTGGCAGCAGTGACAGTGGGTCACCTCTGCTGGTGCAAATTTTTACAAGTGGTATGCAGCCTCTTGTTCATTGCTGGCAAAAATGCATAGCTAGTGGCGGTGATTATATTACAAAATATATCATTCTGTAGATGAGAGTTTGCTCTTTCAAATGGTTTCATTGTGCTCTTTGTATCTGCCAGTGTTTCCGTAAAAATAAATAAGGGGGCACTACTTTTGGAGCAACTTATGTACTTGGAAGCTCCTGCAGGCTCACTGGGCTTGCTTGCAGCCAGCCCCTGCAGGAGCTCTGCTTGCTCCTCCTGCGCCTGCAATTACCAGTGCTCACTCCCCTTGGCAGCACTCCCACCCTGGTACATTCCTTTTTGTTATGCTAATAGACTTATAACCAGCTCCAGCTCCTGAGACTGTAATACACCCCTTTTGAATCCTTAATCTACTTCTCTCTGTGCATTAGGGCAGTGCGTGGTTTGCCAAGGGCCTGGCAGAATGTGTTGAGCTGACTGATTCTAACTGTTCCCATTAGACCCTGGCGTGCCTCTGAGATTTGTCACTTCCACACAAATCACACTCCTAATCCTAGGGTTTAACAAAGTTCGGATGGATTTGGATTCTACTACATCTTCTCTAAGGGAAATGATAATGCTCTCTGATGAAAGGTCTCTGAATGAAAAACATCAGTGTTAAGTACAAGCACGAGAACATCTTTTCTGTCCAACATTCCCTCCTTTTTCAGGATGGATATCCATGTCAAGGTGGCAGTGTGAGTTGCAGAGAGGCTCTGAACTTGCACTCGATACCCTGAGGGTGAAGACATGATTTACAGTTGCCGTAGAGGCATGTACAAACATGGACATAATTCAGATCTTGCATTCCAAAATGTGACCCTCATGAAGCTGATCACTCAGATCACATTCCCAGAGAGCTGTGCTTCCTGGTGGAAACCCTTTGAAGTGTTCAAGGCTTATGGAACTGTCCTTCCACAGAACAAAACACAAAGTGTTTTCCAATGTGCTTCCAGAGCCTTTGCTTCACTTTAAAAGCCTGTGATTTAAGAAGGATCCAGCCTGATTTTACACCCACTGACAAGGTGGATGGCACCTGAAGTGCCAGTCTTTAGCTTTTGTACCATGGAACCATTTCATGATAACTTTTCTCTTGTGCACTTGGATTTATGTCATTGTATCTAAAGGGTCACATAGCAGCCACCTCACTGTGTAGAGGTTGAGCTGCAGTGTTGTGTGATAGATGCTGTGAGCTTCCATGTCTAAGCAAAATATATATCCCTTAGTAAACACCTATAAAAGGGGGAAATGTAGCCTGGCATGCAAAGCAGGCAGGGGATTCTGGTGTAAGAGAAGAGCACTTCCACTGACAAATTCAGAGGGGTAAAGCAGGAGTTTTGATACAACTATTATTACATTTTAATTCTGAACTAAAGCCACCACCCTTCCTTAAATGCAGATGATTGTTGGCAGGGCAGAGGTTTGGACCTCACTGAGAAATTACAGAATCACAGAATCACAGAATGATCCGGGTTGGAAGGGACCTCAGGGATCATGTAGTTCCAACCCCACTGCCTGGCAGAGCCAAACATACACATTTACTAGATCAGGTTGCCCAGGGCCACGTCCAACCTGGCCTTGAACACCTCCAAGGACAGGGCATCCACAACCTCCCTGGGCAGCCTGTTCCAGGGCCTAACCACTCTCCTAGTAAATTGCTGCCATTTGGGACAGAGAAGCTATAGGGGAGGTTTTTGCAGAGTGCCTAACTTCGAAGGTGTGGGCATCAAACAAAATCTGTGTGCAGTTAATTTTTTCTATGTATGTCAGATGTCAATAGTCAGGCCTGTGGTTGTTGATTTAAGTAGCTGCACAATAGGACATCACATATGGACATGTGAGGGAAGTGAGGTGGTTTTTAGTAGCATGAACAGGGACAAAATAACATGGCTGGCATGGGAGGAAGGATTGCTGCTGCCTGTGCATAGATTTCCAGCATTTCCCTTGAGTTTAGTTTGTCTGCTTAGCCTCTTTCAGGAGATATTTGGAGGAGCTTCAGGTCTGGGGATAACACCAGCTCTGACTCAGTACAGAGTAGAACACTTTTGAAATATGTTAGGGTGGAGAAGCAAACTGGCTGAAAATGCACAAAGCAGATCTTCCCTGCCACCCCTCTGTGTGCACTAACGCTCAGCTTATCTGATTCATGGGGGCCATGAAATGTTTTTTTGCTTGTTGGAAATCCTTTCTTTACCTCTGTCCAAAAGAAAAGTGTAGGCAACGTTGCCCTCTAAAATCTGTAGCTATGTGGCCCCAGGGAGAGGAGGTACAGTACCCATGGCTTCAGCCTCCTGCTATCCCACTCGGGAGGCAAGAAGCTTTTTTTCTGCCTCACCAGTGTCTCTGCAGCTCTCCAGTAAAATTTCCCAAGGATCAGATTTAGCATGCTTGGTGGCTTAAAGAAGAAACTATTTCCCTTGTTAATGCGAGGGAATTAGATGTGTTCCATTGTTGTGCTGGTCCCAGCTGTTCCCTGAGAAGGCAGTTCCCTGCTCCTGCTTGTAACACTGCCAAGGTCTGTCTGCCCCTCTCTGTGCTTTCCAGCACTGAAGGTATGAAGCTTCAGGAGCACATGGGGCACTAAGTCCCTTGCCTCTCCCTTCTTGCCCTCAGAAGTGCTATTTTGTTTTGCTGCTGATGCAGAATCCCTGTGATGATCACTCACATGATTTGGGTGAAGGAGGTATGGGTGTAAATGCAAGGGGTACAATCACTGTGCTGATTTCTTCACTGATTGCTTTTCAGCATCATGCTGTTGCATCATACCCTGCATTTTGTTGTTGTTGTTGTTGTTTGGACAACACGAGTTGGGCTGCACTGCAGCCATTTTTTATTCGTTTGTTTGTTTTATGAGCAATTCTCTCTTTTAAAAAACAAAAGCATTAATCCTCAATCTGTTAGAGGTGATAATTGCATCAGAGATCAGTATCTAACACAGGATATCCAGAAAACAAACAGCAACAAGGAAATACAAACCACACTGTTAACTGATTTTCTAGGCTGGCCAACCCCCATTTAGCCCAATGTAAAGCTGCTCTGATGAATGTATTCTTGCTGTGTAGTCCTGGCTGAACTATTTCCAGCATGGAGGAGAGAGCACCCTTCCACAATTTGTTTTTAATACCACTATGGGGAGCACCAGAAACCCAACACCTGATAGCACAAGAACTAAGGGAATAGAGATTAATTTTATTTCTCTGTCATTCAAATATTGTTAGTACAGGAAAATTGCATGACTGTAATTACAAATAAATAAATAAATAAATAAATCTGCTCATTAGCCACTTTTCTTTTACAGTAAAGCATCTCTTTAAGGAGAACAAAAATGGAGAACATGACATAAGCCACGATGATCTCATAAGCCATTACAGCCGAGGAGTATATTTAATTCCCTTTTGTGATAAATTGGAACAGATTTTCCATTTGTGTCTTCTTTTTAACAACATCAGCATTGTTACAGGTTCAAGGCCATTAAGCAAATGCTGTACGGACAGTAATTTTGCTGCTGTTTTGGGTTTGTCCTGACATCCCTTTCTCTTTTCCTAGAATCCTAACCTGTGCCTTGGGTGCTGATGTAGGACAGGTGGCTGCCATGCCTTGCCTGGTGGAACCATCTATTACCCCTGGCAATTAAACAAGAGGGTGGGAAATGGTGCAAATGTGTCTGAGTTCTTCAAGGAACAGAGGGCATCAGGATTTCAGCTGTGGAAGCAGACAGAGCATTCAACATGCAGGCATGGAACAGGGCTGCATCATGCTGTGTGTCATCTGAGTGCAGATGAGACTCCAGACTGACCTCAAGCAGAGTGGGAACCCATAGGGGAGTGCAGCCAACCCGCACTGCTGGGACAGGAGGGAACAGTGAGACGGCATGCTCAGCTGGCACCACTGCAGTGTTAGTAGCGTGGGGCCAAGGTGCAAAAGGAAAACGTTCATCATGACATAAAGAAGAACAGTATGTGGGCACTGGAAACATTTAAGAGAGCTCCTGCCAGAGTTAAGAGCAGCAGGTGAATGCAAGGCAAGCATTCTTGACATGACATTGATTGTTGTTCCTGGACCAGGTGAGTGAGAGCACCAAGAACAGCAGATAGACACTGTCCCCCTTTAAGCCAGTCTTCAGACTAGTGCAGTGGGAGCTATTTTAGCCATTACTGCTGTTACAGATTTCCTGTGGCCAGTGTAAGCTCTTCTTGCTGGTTGCCACAAGGTTTCTTCTTGTCTTTCAGTATGACATTAGGAGAGCCTGGGATGATGTTGCAGATCAAAAAAAGAGAGGGCTGCTTTAACGGTATTTTCACTGGCGATGTACTCTTTCATTGGGTAACAAAAATCTAACAGGTGGAAAACTTTATGAGTGTGCCTGACTAAAGACAAAACTCAGCTTTCATCCTATGCATTAGGTATAAATGATTAGATGGGCAGCAATACAAAACAAAGGGGAAGACCCAGGTGCACTTGAATTATAATGCTGGAGCAAAACTTTGTTACTGCTGCAGTCAAATCATGCACTGGCTGTATCGAGGTTGGGATTTTGGCATGCTTTTTAGTGAATAAATGGGACAAAGGCAGTTTTCAGCCATTCCTCAGACTGACACGAGTCAATTACAAATACCAGTGGCTCCTCTGAAGCATGCTTAGTTGGAGCTCAGACAAATAAAGTGCTGATGTAGCCAATTAACGAAAAACAGCCTTAATTTTACTAGTGGGTTGAAAGAAATCAGCGCAATCAGTAACCTGTTTGAAGTACTTTGCTGAGTTAGGAGCTAAGACTTTGTAAGAAGATGAATGCAGATTGAACTCCAATACTATTTTGCATAAACCTGATAAAGCTTGGAAAAGCTGCTTTGCTAATTGTCAGAAGTGTAAAATGCAAATCTGCGGAACAGAAGTGTCCCTGGGAATATCATCATAATCCACACACGAGCGTTGGAAAGGCATGTGTTAATGTGTTTTCTCACCTTAATGCATGTGGATGCTTCTGGGGTGAAATCTAGGAAGCAGCTGAATAGTGCACATCAACAAAACCTGGTAATTCGGAAGAAAAAATGAAAATGACAAACTGCTGGGAACTCTAAGCATCTTCTGAATATAATAGCCAAGATATGGATTTTGTACCAGACACCTTGATTTATACCTTCTCCTCTAGCATAAGGTGCCACGGGACATTTCAAAGAGCACTGTCTTCTACAGAACTTCTGACAGCGTAGATCTTCCTAATCATCTGCTGGAGGAGGATTTCAGTATTGACTTGGAAGATCACTGTATACTAAATCACCAAAACTGTTTTCTGGAACAACTTGCTTTTATTTTGGTGATCTTCTATCCAAGTAATTGCACAGGCCAAGATTTTATGACAATAGCCTGATTTCTCTGTTCAGTTTTGTTCTTAATTTGCTTGTAGTTCTGCCATCAAAGCAGATTCATTTTCAGCCCCTGTTCACTGGTGGAGGCATCCCGTTACACCACATATAAAACTCTGCGCCTCTGTGGGAGGGCACATGTGAGAGTATGCACAGCCTAGTTATTATGGATTTGGCTCACTAGTCTGTTTTTTGGTTTTAACAAGAATAACTATCTTTAACTTGCTCTTGGTTTCTCCCTCAAGCTGTTGTGCAAGTTAAGATAACAGCTGCTTTTTGGACTGAAAGCCTTCCATGCCTACCTTCAAAGTTTTTCTGTGAATGGCAGGCAGTTCCTGGTGCTGCTGATGTCTTGCCTCATGCTGCAGCTTCTGTCCCATGGCAAGGCCATGCAGCGATGTAGCAGAAGTGTGGGGACACTGCCAGAAGCGGAAATTTTCAGCAGAGTCTGTATTCTGAGATGAGCTAGATGGTTATACATACAGCTACCACTGTATAACAGGATAGCACCCAAAAGACTACACCAGAGAGGTGCTGCTCCTTTGTAACAGTTCTCCATTTTGGTAAATGATTAGAACATTAAAGTCATAGAGCATAAAAGCAATGAAAGCCAGAAACAAAATTGCTCAATTTACCATGCATCCAAAAATAGGCAATATAAGGCTTCAGATCTTAATTCTGTATCTTTTATTCTCTATTCTGACTAGGTAAGAGAAACCTGATTTCTCCTTTTCCTGAATTTGGATACTTACATACTTTTTTTTATAGTGAATTAACCCTGTTCTCCATCTGAAAGCTTGGGACTGCACCATATTTTCTTTGCTTTCACAGTCATCAGGACAGTCTCCAGCTCTGAAAGGAGCTGTGTACCCTTGGCTTTGACATTTGGTTTCTAGTCTCTGCTCAGGGTTAATTTCTTCGCTTGCCATAATGATTTGTGGACTTTGAATTGCCTTAATTTATAAAATGTTTCTGCCACTGCACTAGTCCTCATATTCTTTGGCTAGCACTCCAGTAGCATCTTGCTCAGTGTTGGGAATGTGAGGTGAGAAGTGCATCCTAAAACAGGTATCTCCCTGCTCTGCTTCTCTCTCCCATAGAAAGGATGAATGTTTGCATTGTGTGGCTGTACCAGTTACTGAGCTCAGTCTGCATCATGTAACTTCTCAAAGTGGATCTTGACTTTTCCTATGAAAACAAAGGAGATACACTGGCACTGTCTTCCATATAGCTTCCCTTTTACAGTCTGGGTGATAGAAAAAAGTAAAGTTTGCATAATGAAGCAGAAATGCAAAGACCTTCTGCTCCCCCAGTAATCTCCTTCCTATGTAAAATGGAACACCCATCCAAGCATAACAAGTACCTTGGAATGGAGCAGACATTGCTACATTGGGCATAAAGATGAAATCAAAAGGTTAAACGATATGAGTGTTAGGGAGCCAAAGATATTAGGGTAAATAATAGCTATAAATTACTCTAGTCTCTCAGGAGCAAGAGACAGTATGTGTTGCTTTGGTTCCTGCCAAGAAGACCATTTAAGAAGAATAGGACAGGGAGAAGGAAGCTGTATCATGGTGAACTGAGAAAGATGATATGTAAAGTCACCTTTAAAGGCTCTTTTACAGGAGATCAGATGACTGATACCAGCTGATGTATCACAGAACTACTTGAAAAATGCAGTGGGTGGTAGATCCTCCAGATCCCCTCTAGAGGCTCCCACTGGGACAAGACATTACTCATTCACCGACCCTAAAATAAATGAAATAGATGATACGTTCAAAGTCAGAAATATAAATTCTCATTTTCACTTGTCCTACTTTGTCTCTGTAATAGGACCCTGGAATGGCTGTAAATTATTTTTAAATCCTTTTATCCTAGCAGCACCCTGCAAGGCTATGTTGTTGTAAATGGGAATCAGGTGTGTGGCTTTCCTCAGAGGCAGGACCAATGGGGCATGTCAGGCAGTCTGTATCAAAAACATTACTGGTTGCTCAGCTTTTGATAAGACCCTCAGTATGAGATACATGAAAGCAAATAACAGTGGGATGTGAAGGGGAAAGTCCAATTAATGTCTGGATAAGCAGTGGGAAAAGATGAGATCCCAGGGCTTTGGAACTATTTGTGTTGAAATATTTCTATTGAAGGATGAACAAAGGGTGTTATGGATTCTTGGATCTCATGACATTTAACATATTTACACTGAAAAAATGGCTCACTTCTAGTATGTCTTATTTCATTGAGCCATCTTATATGTAACAGAAGCAGGTAGATATCTTGCTAAGGATTAAATGAGGGAACAGTTCAATGTCTCCCAGTTACATGGCAGTTGAGCTCATAGGTGCTACCAACAAAATTGAGGGATTATCAAACGAAGGAAAAGTTTGAAGTACAGTACGGATTTCAAGCAGTTTTGGCTGGATGACATTTGTTGGTGCTGTGTAAGAAAAATCAGACTGTGATGGAAAAAGTCTTGCCTAAAATGCTAATTTCTCCTCCCAGGAGAAACAATTTGCAGCACCTGGAATTGAGGTTAAGCATTTGGGCTAAACACTTCATCAAATCCTACTGAGCTGGGAGGATTAAAAATGGTGATCTGGGGAAGCCTGCTAGGACATCAGCTTGCTTTAAACAGTAACAGTGCTCTGTTACAGTATTCCTTTTTCATCTTTATTTCCTCTTCACTTCTAGCTTCTGAGCAGTTCTGGTCTGGAATAACCTGTCAACAGAAGTACAGAAGGAAAATCCTAATGGCACTTCAGCTTGTGAAAGATCTTATGTGCTGCTGCTGCTTCTGATGGTGGAGAACTTAAAACCTTTTCCAGGTTGTTGTTCCTCTAGAATGATATATTTTGGGAAACTGGTCAGTGAGTAAAAAATTTACTAAAATGGGAAACAGCAGAGCCGTTTTTCTTTCTGATGCCCATGTCTGTCCCCAACTACTCCTGGGAAGTATATCAGCACCCACTGACAGCCACATGCTGTGTTGCAAAAGACCAGTTCTGATGTCCCAGGACCAACAAGTGAGCTTTGCACAGCCTTGAGGAGCACTGTCAGCAGCTACAGCAGAGGTCTGTCAGCCTCTGGTTGTGGCTCTTTACTGGGAGAAAGAGAGAGAGAGAAAATGACAGGAAAGGGATGAACTTCCCCAGTGATCAGCAAGTGGCTGAGCAGTGAGAATATCCTGCTCAGTAGAAGGGAACTGAAGAAGCATGTAGTTATCAACCTATCAGTGCATTTGGAGTAGGTTTCCTGTTTAAGAGCAAGACTTGCATGTGTTTTCAATGGACTTCAATTGGCAGAATGGACAAATGAAGGCCCTACTATGAATGAATTCAGCAAGGTCCATTATGCTTTAAATATGTTAACATATGTTGGAAAAGGCATCCTCCCCCCTACCAAAGAAAAGGTGTCTGACCGAAGGCAAACATTTCTTCTTTTTCTTCTTTTTTTAAATTTTATTTATTTATTTAATTCCTCTGACCATTTGCAGTGGCTTTATATGACTGTTTATTTGGCTGTTTCATAAATAATGGAACTATTGCCTTGCACAATGTGCAGTACTTATGCAACTGCCTGAGTGCCAGGCAGAAGCTGCTGAGAGACCTGGGGCAGTTTTTAAAACTTTGCATGCCCCTTCAGTCAGATATCCTTTTCCTCCAGCAAAACATCTTGAAAAGAGCAGAATTTATCCCCATGGACACTGTTTGCTCTTCCTCATCTTTACTCTGATTTAGATATCATAATCTTATAGTCAATAGATGAAAAAGGAGTTGTTGCGGGGTAACACAGTGTAGGCAAATTGGCTGTATAGAACACAAGCTATCTGCAGTGTCCTGGGTTATATTTAGCCATGTGAGAACTGGCTTTTCTAAAGAAAAAGCAAACTTTTGACTGAAGTTCAAAGTGTTTTTGAGTGCGACTGTGAAACAGTTTATCTGATTTTCCTCTCCTGTTTGGTGTTGGTGGTACTCCAAGCTTTCATGCCGTTCTAGATACCAAACTATCTATTTCTACCACTTAATGAATTAAACTCCCCAAGTGTCTCAAGAATAGCCTCAGAACCATTAGATTTACTGTCTTCTTTTGTCATCAGGTATTTAGGATTTTCCCTCTTATGAGCTGGAGTCCAAGTTCCTGGCAAGTGCAAGGAAGAAAAGTCAGTGAGAGACAGAAAGCAGCAACATTTCTGTCAAAAAGTTGTTGTTTCTGAGATTTCTTACTTATTTTCTGATCCTCAGTTACATGCTGGAGGCCCTGGTTTTATTAGACCAACCCGAGACCAACAGATAAAAGAAAGCTGCTTAAGCAGTGCTGTAACTTCTAACCTTGTTCCATGCTAGTGCTCAATACCATAGATTATAAATAGCATCTTGCTCTGTGATCAGCCTAGCGTACAGCTGGGAAGTCCCGAGGAGCTTATAGTTAAGATCTCTAAAAACCTCTGCTACAGAAAATCTAAATTACTGCCTCTCCTGTCTGGGGGAGAGGAGTTGCTATAGCTGTTGCTGAAGAGGGTCCATGAAAACCAGACTGTACTAGTGTTTCTGACTGGGGTTACTGGCTAAAATTTGGAGCAGGGCATCCTAGCCAGATGTGGCTGGGATGTGGCACAGGTCTCTGAACTTTCCTCTCCCTCCAGCCTTCCTTGCCCCTTGGTGCTGGAGGACTCTGGGTAGGAATATAGGGTAGGCATCCCTCAGCAGTCCTGGCCTTTTCCCAGACCCATGTTCCCCTCCTAGACAGGAAAGGGGATGCTTTCCTCAGGGCATAGTCTGGGCTGGGAATGTAAACCAATAATAAAATCCCTTGTGCTAACCTGATCAGATGTCTGCTCTAGATCCAGATATGTCCTTGTCTCTAGAGCTTGTTAGCTTTGTTTTCTAACTCTCCTTTCTTTGCTTTACATCCCCACAGAAATCATTTTGAGAATCCCTATGGGGAGACAAGAAAATGCCCCATGTCAGGAGGGCACTCCTTCACTGCTGTTCCTTACATATGAAACCTCAACTGTGTCCAAGGACTGAAGACTCAAGAAGAGCAGTTTCTAGATGATAGGTCCTTTACTTTGCTGGCCTCAGTCTGCCTGCCTGTGGGCAGCTGACCAGCTACATGCCATCAGATGTTGCTCTGCATGCACCAGAAAACTCAAGAAGGCTCAGCAGTGCCCCCACATACCCTCCCATGACTTCATTCCCCTGCCTGAGCTGGCACTGTCCTGGGCCATGACCCAGGTATGGCCTGGCTCCCAGAGGAGGGCTCGAATGCTTTGCAGAGAAGGACATCTGTGAGCTGCACTGTGAGGGCTAGAGAGCAACCAGTTTTATTTATTCATTTTTATCTATTTATTTATTATTCATTAATTTTATTTATTAATAGAGGTATAGCTACAGAGACCAGAAAAACCCCAGAAAGTATTCTGGAAAAAGAAAAAGTTGCCTGTGATAACTTGGGCAGGCAAAAAGGGAGTCTTTGTAAACTACAGGTCTTGGGGGTTTTGTGATGGGAGAGATGGAGGGAGGCAAAACCCACTGCTTTTGCTGTGGGAGTAAGGAGAGCAGTGTAGCTGGAATACTGGGAGGAGACAGCCTGGAATTTTCCTATGATTTAGGCAGCATAACATGCTGGGACTGCAAATGACTGGAGGTAAATGATTCATTGTGCTAAGTACCATACAGTCAAGAAAACAGATGTCTTATCTGGACTGTGGACAGAACAACACGTTGTATTTGGTTGATTTATCAATAGGATAATGAACATTTTTTTCAGATTGCTGAAAGTTTTTTTTTGTTTTTGTTTTTTAATATCCTAAAACTTTGCAATAGTTAGCGCATGAAGTAACAGTTACCAAAGTTCCTACCAAGCTGAAACTTCAACAACATGAAAAAGGAGACTTTAAAACTGAATACACTGAGATTATTACTCAGTCCTCTGTGGCTGATTAATACCTATATGGTGCTATTGATACCAGTGGGATTGAATGGATCTGAGTAAATTGAATATACGGCTCAGTGATTTTGTATTGATGTAGAAAGCGAAGGACTAAATTTTAAGTTAATATTGGCTGGAACAAGAGCCTGTTTTCCAATGTTTTATGTATAAAAAGTACCATTTGCCTAGGGGAATATTTGTGCTAACTTCTTTACTCCAAAGCTTGTACACGTGAACCTAGTTTGGTCTGTCAAGCTTAAGATGCCACTAAATACTATGAGGTGGTACTGCTCCCTGATAAACACTGCTTCATTTGTACCAAAGATTTAGTTACCTTCTGGAGAGGTAGTTGAGTGTCACCTCCAGCCTGCACAGAGAAAGGTGGGCATTCACGTGGGCAGCCAGAGGTGTGTGGACATTCTCTAGGTCTTGTGCAGATTGCTAAGAAAGGAATCACAGTATCAGAAAAAGCTTGAGTTGTAATGGACCGTAAAGATCATCAAGTTTCAAGCCCTTACCATGGGCAGGGGGGTTTGCCAGCTACCAGAGGAGGCCACTCAAGGCCACATCCCACCTGGCCTTGAATGCCTCCAGTGATGGGGCATCCACAGGTGCTCTGGACAACATTCCAGCACCATGCTCTGAGTAAAGAATTCTCCTAACATATAATCTATATCTCCCCTCTTTTAGTTTAAAACTTTTCCCCTTGTCCTACCACTATTAGATTTTGTAAAACGTTGATTACCATTTTGTTTAGAAGTTGTCTTTAAATGGCCTGCATGGCTTCCACCACAGGAAGGGTTTGTAAGTCTTCATGAGGATGTTCAGATATGCTTTCTTCTGAGAAGTGTCTAGACAAATCAGATATTAGTAACAAGCCAAATACCGTTTATGCCCTGAAAACTCAAGAAAATGTGCTTAAATAGGTGTTTGTCTGAAGAACTGTCTACTGACAACTTATGAAATGCCTGGAACACTGCATCTTGCAGTAGAGTTGCATGCTTATGGCCTTCCTTTCAAAACCCTCTCTGCCCCAGTCTGGCATGCAGATGTCTCTTGGATGGGCCACATTTTAGAACTGTTAGGTACTCTGAAAGCTGTGTGAAACTAGAGGATTTGTTTGTACATGTGAAGTTGTTTAGGAAGTTACCTAAGCAAAATGCCTTTAGATGTCAAGAAATAAACCCTCTGAATAAAAGCTGTAGTAAAGTGTCCTATGGGATTCACTTGTATGCTATCTATTACTGGTACACTTACTTCCCATGATCCAAACAAAGAGAAGACTTTACCTAAGGAAAGGCTTTTGCAGTACAACTTAAAAAAAAAAAAAAAAAAAAAAAAAAAAAAGGAAGAAATAACTCGCAGACACAAAGCCCCCTGCTTTATGAGCATAATTACTGCCACGTTCTTATGAGAGCATCCAGTACAAAGAGCGAGTGAAAGCCTGTGAAGCCTGCTCTTGTCCTCAGTAGATGGTGACTTTAATTGCACAGCATGTCCCAGCACCAGTTCTCTTGGCCCCACTCACATTGATTGACCCCTTGCTGCGGAACTGGCAGGTCGATCGGTGCAGAGGCATGACGGCTGTGCTCTTGCTCTCTCTGCTCAGAACCTGGAATCAAGACAGTATGGAGATAGCTATCTTAAAATAATAAAAATCAAGGAAGAAATGCAGATAATCAAGTTTTGGGGGGAGTCAGTGAAGGAGGTAAGAGTGGCTAGAGGAGACTGTGCATTAATCACTCTCCATGATATTCTTGAATGTATGTGACCAAGACATTATTTTTAATTTTTATGAGTTGAACAATAGCTGCAGGGTGCATTTAACTTTTCACCTCTGGTGAAGCAGCCCACTCCCAGAGTTAAAGATCTTCCTGTTTATGATTTCAAAGGAATCTAGCTGTATTTCATCTGAGCAGTGCACTGAGCAGAATTAACTCTGCTGGCATAAATAAGAAATATGAGGGGGAGAAAAAGTCACTTTTAGTAGCATGAGTTTATTTTTCCACTTGAAAGGGAATCTTTGCCCCTTTCATGATTCAATGTGTTTCATACATCCCACCCCCTTGACAGCATTCACGCTCCAACAAAGGAGCTGAAATTCTATTTCATCCTCACCAAACAAGGACAACTTGTTTAAATGCTTTCCCCATCCCAGAGAAGCTTGTCGCTTGTGACTGTCTAAAGACATGTTAAATTGGGTTAACTGCTGTCTTGTTATTACTGTAAACTGCACTGTCTGATTATCAGACTGCTTGAGATAAACCAGTCTGTTGACCAGGAAAAACACTGGGAAAACCCGCTCTGGGACAGATTATAGCAAAACAGGACACTGTTTCTAATGTGAGTCTCCAGATGGGATATTTGCACCTGTCATGAATGTGACTGGCAATACCCAAGATGGGCTGATTGTCAGTGTCAAAACATGCCATTTTCTGCCTGTCTCAAGGGTTCCCAAAAGTCATAGAGAATCCCACTCCTGACAAGCAAATGGTTGCCATGGGTTTTGGGAAGATTGGGATCTGCCAATGGGGAAGCCATTTTAATTCCCTTGCAGACAGATCAAAGCAAAGAGACACTGTAGCAGCCCAAGTTCCAATGGCCTGAAATAGCACACAGATTTTGGGTTAGGATTAGCATCACTCAGGCTGCTCGTTACAGCTAATGCTTTTGGGTAGCTGATCCTTTTTTCTCATTTCTTCCTCTTCCAGGACTGAATATTCATAGCATCTTTGCTCCACTTAAGATACTCAGAGAAGGGACTGGGTTTCCAGGAGAGTTCCATGTGGGGCCAAGTAGTGCCTGCCACGAACTTTTGGAAAATATGGGCCACAAAACACAAAGCAGCATGTATGGAGAGCAGTAATTTAGGAAAATGGAGACCTAGACCTACTTCTACCCCTCCTTAGAAGTCATTCTGTTGATTGCGAGATTGGATATTGCTTCCAAAAAAATAAAAGTAAGGCTTCAAAAATGGCAACGACAAAAAGAAAAAGGCATCTACAAATAAGTGACAACAGAACCATTAATTTCTTTGTACTTAGGGAAGAAAAATTTTTCCCTGATCACCACAGCAATGTGGAAACTGTTGCTGTCAGCTGGAGAACTTCTTCATTTGTCCTCTGTAGGGAGTGGGGAAAAAAGGGAGAGCATCAGCAGACCCTTAAAGCAGCTTCTTCTTCTGTCCTTTCTATGCCCACTATGCAATTACTCAGCTACAGTCTGACATCTACAGTCACAAAGACCCAGACTGCCTGCCAATATAGTGCTACATAAGTGTTGCTAAAATACCTGTGGACTGGATGTCAAGGAGAAAACTTGACCTGATGGTAGTAAAGAGCCTCTTTCCATGCAATATATTACTATAAAAGCTTAAATTCACACCTACACTATTAAGCAGAAGATTCCAGCTCTTCACATTTCTTACAGTTCGAAACCAGTGATGAACTTAGAATGTTTTGGTGTTCCCTCTGCACAGGAATGTTCGCATGGTTTACTGGGACTAATTTCTTGGCAAGGAATAAATTCAGACTAATGTCCCCAGGGAGCAAGGGATTTTCCTCCATTGCCTTTATTTAGAAAGAAGCATAGAAAAATGTTGAAGATGCATGCAGTGATAAACCACAGGGTAAACAAGAGATAGAAATGGAGAGACTGGGAGAAAACTGCATTGCTGGAGCACTGAAGTAATCAGAAGACAGAAAGAACCAGTAGTGTGGTTGGTTGTGCATGTGGGTGCACATACTTGAGAGAGAACTTGTAGTTTCTCCGCTTCCTCACCTCTCATCCAAAATCAAAGCTTTTGTTTGTGCTACTTGCAGGCATAATGCTGCACACCTCCTGCTCTTCATGAGAGAATTGGTGCAGGAATTGGCCCTTGCTTTTGTCACACGCACATGGGTGACACAAACCCATCCTTCAGCAAGTCTGCATCCTTTGTCTGTCTGAACTTCACCTGTAGCACCTGGCAGAAACATGTTGAGCACAATGCAGTCAGTGCCTTGTGAGTGTGGAAAAGCAGTTTGAAACATTAAATGGATAAACTGAACTCTCCTGATCTAGGCAGACCTTTCTGATCTAGTCATGAGGAGGAACGTTACTTCTTTGTGTGAAAGTTCTGTTCACATAATGCGAATAGGAATCGTGTGTGTTTGCACCAAAAGCATAATATGACCCTGAGGAAGCCACAAATGGGCTTAAAACTTTTCACTACATCACCACTGTTATTTCAAGAAGCCTAATTGTCCTCCAAAGCTTGAGATTTCTTTGATACTTAGGTACAATTGAGTGGGATGAGCTTAAGGAGGATGTACCTAATACTTCGGTACACTGTAACAGCAGGACTCAGTAAGTGGCTCCAAATTCAGTCTGCAGGACATTTTGTCTCTGTATGATGCTTGTGTGTGATGGTCAGAACTCAGACCCATGACAGGCTGCTTGCACAGCCTGTCTGAATGTTCACAGGACAAAGATACAGACACTTCAGCCCTCCAAAGGTATGAATTTAGTAGGTGTTTGACTATAAACTGTGGAAATGCCATGTCATTTAGTAACAACACGAACTTTTCTAGAACAGGATCATCGAGTGGGTTTTAAATCAGTTTGCCTTGACCTCATCAGTAGATATCCATCTCCCTGTTCAAGCTAGTGCTTGATCTGTAAGAGTGATTCCTTACCCAGGAGTGACGAACTTCCTAACCAGACTAAATGATGGCTGACACAGGAGCCTTTGTACTCTACATTCTCTTTTTGCTGACCCTACTCCCTGTCCCTGCAGTTTGGCCAATCAAGCTCAGCACCTACAGCTGAATATGACACACAAAAAAAAGGTAATTCAAAGCCACAGTCATACAAAAGGTGAAAGAAACTGTTTGGTTAGCCATTTTACCCCTAGGTACTAGTTTTGCCCTCACCTCCATGTCAAGCAATGGTGAGACCTCTCCTATTTCCACATGGCACCTTTTCCCTATTTAGATTAGGCCTTTCTTGAACCCGACCTTTTTTTTTTTTTTCTTTTAATCTCCTAAGGCCTCATTGTATGTGCAATGAGGGTTCCTCCCATATTTGTTACACAAACATTTATTGGCCTTATGGTGCCTGCAGAAATTGCAAACTGGAAGTTTGCTCACTGTAAGAAAAAACATCAAATTTATGAGAATTTTCAAGTTAGCTTCATGATTCTGACTCATGAGTACTAGATGTTTGGGGCTGGAAATATATATAAGCCTCATTCTGAGACCACCACTCCTTGCCATTCACTGTCTCTGGCCCCAGCTTCACAGCTGCACTAGGAATTTGCCACTTGGGCTCACTGTTGCTACTGCAATAATGGTTAGCCAGTTTTGAAGGGAGGTAGTGGCCTGGGTACAAATTTCCATGTCTATTTTTAAGCTGTATGAATTGCCAATAAAATAATAGCTGGTAATTTCTGAGTTGCTGATTTGTCTGCATGTTCATAAGGAGGAATGCAAACCGACTCCATTTTTCCAATTCAATTTTGCATGCTCTTATCCTCTGATGTGGACTGAGGGCCCTGCTATAACTCAATTTAATTTGAAACAGCCAGCCCATTAGGACTGGAAAGACAACTACTGACTCACTTATGCTCAGAACATTTTAAAACAGCACTCTGTCTGGGTACTAACCTCGCAATGGCTTCGTGCCACCCACTGGCAAGGTGCAGCAGGCAGTGCAAATAAGCAGAATGCGTTTTTCTAACATGAGATGTGCTCCCTGGGGAAATTTAGGTCAGGTTTGGACCTTTGCAGAGCCTGCTCTAATTCAGTAGATTTTCATGGTATCATGCAGAAATGATACATGTGCAGTGGAACAGAAAAAATGTCTTTTTGGAGGTGGATTTCAAGCCCTCCTTGTTGACAAAAGGAGCAACTTATCCCCGTATCGGAAGCCTGCGCAGCAGGGCTGGGCAGAGAGTGCAGCTCAAGAGGCAGTGGGCAGCTTGACATGTATATATGTATATAATATATATGTATTTCTGTTAAATAATGTGTTTCAAATAAAGATTTTTAAGATCAAACTTTGGACAATTTATTCTCTCTGACTGGAGAGCCACTGAGTACCAGGTAGCCCTACTCGATAGTTCTAGCATTCTGTAATGTCTTCAGAGAGAGCTCCTTAAGATCGGTGTGGATCTGATCATTAGTCCAAAGCTTGTATTATCCTATTTAACACCACAAAGAGGAGTATTCCTTTTCTCTCCCCCTAATGCCTACCTAGGCAAATTTTAATGGACTCAAAATGGAACCCTCCTATTTGGCTTGGATGGGAGTTAGAGCAAAGCTAACTGGTTAATTGTACTATAGCCTCATTGGCAGATGAATAAAAGAGAGTTAGGTTGGCATCCTTTTCTGTTTTTCAATAATCTTTGCTGAACTTAATTACCTGTAAATTACACAACCCCAGGGCATGTTGTACAATAGAGAGGAAACCAAGTTAATATACATACACTTCTCTGTTAGCAGTCACAATAGTGATCAAGGAGTCTGATTAATTTTGACTTGGCATTAGGTGGCAGCTGGCATTTAAAATTCTCCAGCTTGTTTTCATCATGTCTCTGTGACTCAGCCCTGCTGCACAGCCTGCCCATTCAGCTGCTGACAATGAGAAGGAAGAATCCTCCTTAGAGCCAGGGGGTAGGGGGTCACAAGGAAGGGGCAGTGCCTGCTGTATGGGGCTGAGCAGGGCTGGGGAAGGACCAGTGGGATGCTGATGGGAACAGGGTGCATCTCCAACAGCAGCCAACTTCTCCTCTCTTCAGTGCCCAAACACCAGCTGAGCCCCTTCCCCACATGGGCTCCCCCAGATGCTACCAAAGGAATTTGCACCTATAATAAATTCCCTCCATTCTCCCTCTTTTCGCACCGACTCTGACTCATGAGATTTGCCACAGTATTTCCTTTTACTGTAAAGCATGAAAAAGTGCATTGATCTGATCTCTGGGTCTGAAATAATCAGCTCCAAGGGACAGAGCACTACACATTCACAGAGACCATCAGGACTGGAAGCTCATGCCTTCTCTTGCTGGGGAGCTGGGAGCCTTACTCTGTTCTCCCCCAGCTAATGTAAAGCATTTGTTTCTTCATGTCCTGGCTGGGTGTAGGCCATGCACTCACTCTACTCTGGCTTGTAACTGGTTTATATCACTTTTATAACTCTCAGATTTTCTCAGATCTCTCCTCCTCCCTCATGCCTCAGTGAAGAATCCATTGGTACTGAAGTATTATGCTCTGGGTGAATATAAATACATATGGAGAGTATTTATGCTGACATATAACTCTTCCTAAAGGTGAGGCATAGGTTACAGCCTGTGTCTGGCCATGATGGTGTGACTATAGTTCTGGCTGTCATTTGGCTGCAGCAGTGCATCACCTGGCAGCTCTACTCTACTGCCCTCCACTCTCCCCCAAGCAGCCTCTGCTGGCAGGTCTGCTTGTTCCTATTCAGTGCTCCTCTGAAATATGCCTCCTTCCCAGCCTTGAACCTTGTCACATTGCAGTGGAAAGGCATTGAGCATGTAGGAGGTCTTGGGGAAAACAAATAACTAAAAAAGTAAAAATAAAAAATCACTGCTTTGGGCAGGCAGTGATGGGTTAGTTCTCGGTTCTGCCGGCGCAGTGGTTTGCAGCTGGAAAATGAGTCCCTACCTCTCCCCACCTCCCTGCTCCTGCCAGGAGTGGTGGTGCTGGAGCTCACAGCTACTCATCTACATTGCCTCCCTTGTCAGGGTTTGCAATGAGGGTTTTCAGAGCTATGAAGCAATCATCTGTAGCTCATGGAGCATTCTCTTGCATTTCTTTTTAGTGTCTTTCAAAACTAGCACTCCAGGTTCTTCTTTACAGATTAAGGGAGAGGTGGTGTGCAGGAACAGCTGAGGGTGTCATCCTGAAGAATGCACTGGCTTTCCTCCCACCTTGTTTGGAAAGCAGTGAGGTGACTGGGGGTGTTGGAGGGGAAGGGAGAATTCCTTTTCCTGCCTTCCTGCCCTCCAGCCCATGACAGATCTGGGCAGGAGCATCACGGAGAAGGCTAGTAGTATGCCCAGCCACCACGACACAGCCGATGGCCAGAGCCAGCTCTAAGCATGGCCAGCAGCCCACCTAGCGCTGTTTCCCTCTGCTTTCCCAGCCATGTGCACCCGCAGCAGGCTGGCACTGGCTGTGCTGCCAGCAGCAGACAGGGCTAAGGGAGTGGAAGGCTGTACACAGTCCCCCTGCACCTGCAGCACCCAGGCAGGTGGCTGCCCTTGGCTAGCAGACGTGGTATTCTTGAATATCTGGTTTCCTCCCATGGTGGGCCCCTTTCCATTGACATGAGGACACTGTGCCCTTGACAAACATGTATTGTAAAATGCATTTAAACAAAGGGGCCCTGCAAAGTCCTCTATGGCTGGCTAGTTCCTGGCTCCTCGCCAACACACATGGTGGGATGAAAGCGGTGTTGACGGGCTCCTTCCTTTCAGCCCCTAGAGATCTTGTCCCTTTGACAAATGAGCTCTTTGCAGCAGATGGTGGAGGAAAGGACTGCAACACAGCACAGGGAGGGTTCAGTGCAGAGCCAGAGATGGAAACGGGGTATTGGGGAAAAATACATGGGCACAATTGAAATTTATGGAAAAGCAGTGTGGAAACTCAGCATGGACATAGAGAGACAGATGCTTAGCCTGCTACTACTACACACCAGCCTAGGAGCAGAGGACAGCTGGAGACCAGTGCCAATGGGAGCTCTCTGGGTCTTGCAGCTCAGCATGTACAGACTGTGCAAACCGCTTTTACCCTCCAATCATTGATCACAGCTTGCCCCCAGCAAGATGTCCTGAATCACTGCATAGCACTGCCTTGCTACTGACAACTTTATCTGTATGATTTATAGGAGGTGGCACCATGAATGCCGATTAAGTTGACAGGAAGTTGACTTCAGTGGTCCTCCTTTTCCCATGGATGTAGATATGCTGATAGTACTGATTAGGAAGGGATGGAACTGTGAGGCCAGCATCTCTAGCCGATGAATGGGATGGCTTCAAGATATGCAAGACAAAGACTAGTCCTGTTTTTCAGTATGTTTCTAATCTGCTGGAGGCTCTTTTGTTAGCTCCACCTCCCCTGTAGTGTGAGGCACCACAGTGGTCACAAACACATTGTGGAGATGCCAAGATCATGCAGTTTTCTTTGGAATTACCTGAACAGAAAATTACTCTGTATCTTTATTTACATTTTGGAAATTCTCGGTTGTTTTTCTTTAAACTTCAGTCATTCTAAGAGTCATTCTCCTATTCGCTCTCCTCCTTCCTTTTCTAATAAAAATAAATATAATCTTTAATTCTGATTACAGAATCTAGTGCTTATCTCAATTTACCAAAATACTGTAGAGACCAGTGGCCAGACTGAGACATGGAAATGCTGATTTTCTTATACTGTGCTTTGAGAGGAATGACCAAGGCTCCTTAAGACTGGGTGCATCGTGCTTCTAGGACATGACACAAAAACCTGAGCTTATTTGCAGCCAGGAACCAGTGTCCGAAGCATGCAGAAATCTACACTAAGATGTGGATAAAACTGCAGTTGGGAGGACACCTGGGTATCATCCCATCTAAGATGGGTATGAGTGAATAAGCTAGAGGAGACGTTGCAGTGAATTGTGCTTGCAGCAGTCCCAGTGACCTAGCACTGAAAGAAGAACAGAGAAGATCAGTTGGTTCAACACATGCTCTTCCTGCTGGAGTTCAGGCACAGTGACCTTAGCAGACTCAGTGGAGAGGTGGCGGTGTGGGGTGACAGTAGGAATCCCTTCCTGGAAGTGGGTTTGAGGATGGCTGTAAAATATACGCTGCAGCACCTCGATTCAAAATAAACCTAGACCATGTGTAAAGTTACAGGGAGGTGTTGAAAAGCAAATGCCAACATCTGTGTCATAAAGAAACCATGGCTTGTTGGTAGAGACCTTGTAAACTGTCCAAGTATGTGTGATTGCTGAGCTGGGATCTGGAGTCAATGCAAGATGATACACACTGGTGTAATAAAATAAGTCACCTCTCAGTGCCATCAGACAATTTGAACAAGAGGTGTTCTCCCATGCATCTCCTAAATATGCCCCCTCCCACAGGAAAGTGGCTGGGATTCTCGCTGCTTCTTCTCTCTGAGCTTGCTATTTTGCATTTACCTTCCCTAAACCCCACCTTTATTTTTTCCATCCTGTGAGTGTCTGAAACCTAAGGATGGAAATGGCTGGGGAAAGCTCTGTTGAAGTTCAATGGCACCTTCCCTCTCAAGCTTAGCTTTCAAACTTTTGTCAACAAGACCAGGGCTAGGGCTAAGCATGCCCTCCTGATTTGGGGATTTCTGAAGCCATAGTTTCATTAGCCAGAAGAGGAAAAGCATGTTATCTCCTCAAATAACACAAAGCAATTGGGTTAATTTGAAAAATGTTTAAGCCTCTATCTTATCTTATCTTACAGCTCCTTCTGCACATATTTTATTGTCTGCTTCATGGCCAAGTGATTAAAAGACAAAAATAATTGATTAGTGTAATAGCATGGAGCTTGCTTAAATCCAGATGACTGAGAGCTAAGGATGAAACTCTATCAATTAGGTGCTTGCGATTTTGCCTAGAAAAAGTGGCAAAGGGGCCACTTCAGATCACACAGGCCCAGGCTTTTATCACAGTGCAAGCCACGGTACAAATCTGTTTTGCTCAATTTATTCCTTTATGCAGTACCAGCTGGAGATCTGGTCCACTGTCCCCAGAGACGGAGCAAAGAAAGAGAAAGAGAATAAAAGGAAGAGAAACGAAGAGAGAGAAAAAATGAGAGAAAGAAAAGGCAAAGACATAACTACACAGAAGTCAGGCTGCAGTGTGCCTGGTCTAGCTCTCAATACAGCCAGGGCTGTCCTCACTGAGCTGCTCTGGTGCTGAAGTCCTGTACAGCCTTCTGTTTTCAGGTTGCCTTTACCCAGGCAGCACCAAAATCAAGAAACACAGTTAGTGAGCTTTTCCTTTTCTCAGAACAGTGAACTGAGTTATTAATTTTAGATGCAAATATTTGTTATCTGCTACTGACTGGAGATCAGGTCAGAGAAAGAAAATGTGAAAGGCAGTAAGGGCCTGTGTTTGGTGAATACAAAGACACTTTACAGAGCCAAGGATGACGATAGAAATTGACTTGTGTTTGATGTCTAGATCTTGACAGGAGTCAAGGCAACAAAGATTGTTAAAATGAATAATCTTAGACCTCTGGTGCTGAGTTCGCTGTAATACTACTGGGATTTTCAGCCTGGCAAAAAGCTGTAGGGTCAGCATGCTTTTGTATTGCGCTATGGACAAGCTCTTTCACTCTTATGAGTAGGCAGAGGAAAAACAAGGAAAGCCAGAACCAATGATTACATATGGTCTGGAGTGTTGTGGGAGGAACACAGTAGCTGGAAACTGCAAAAGAAAATCCCCAGCAAATCAGAAGAAACCTGTTGTTTCTTCTGTATTTTTGTGAAAGTGGATGCACTACTGCTTGAACACAGTGAAATAAATGATCTGTACTCCAATACAACAAAAACTGCTATTTTAAACTCCCATTTAGAATGTTCAATTTTACCTTTTTTTTTTTCTTCTAAATTTCTCCAATACATATTAAGTATTACATTGAGTATAACCTTAGATAAAATAATCACAGTTTCCAAAAGTCAACTCAACTTTAAAGACTCCATGATTAGATTTTCGCAGCAAATTCTAGCCCGTATGTTGGATGTTACTATGATCTCACTGCCTTGGACATAAGACGCATGTAGCCATGGACATGATCGAACTTCTGAGTATGCTGGATGGAACAGAGAAGAGGCTGGGGTCTTGCCATCTGTTGGTACAGCACCCAGTCAGCCCTGTGCCATGTTCAGCAATGAGGAGCACCTTCAGCAGGTTCTGAGGAATATGTTGGCTTTAAGCCTCTTCCCTGGTGCTCTATCTTAAGGACAGTACAGTCATTAACACTGAGATCTGTATTTGGACACACAAGAGTCAGTTGGTATATAAGCTAAGTCATACTGGATTTTTCATTTATGAATTTCTCTGTTTTGTTTTGCTGCTTCCTCCTCAACAACTTTGTGCTGATGAAGACTGCTGGGGAATAGGGTAGCCATGAGGACAGGATGGCTAGAATGACTACAGAGACTGGGCTTCAGCTCCAGTTCAAGTACTAGGCAATGTCAGCTGAATGCCACCAATGCAGGCAATGCTAGTAGAGAAAGGCAAATTAACAGTTAACATAGTCTGAGTGGATACTAATCCACAAGTTTCTGACTAGGTTGAGAATTAACCATGCCACAAATACAGAGAAGAGACTGTGTTGCTTCAGAAGACGTCTGGGTGCTTGAGGTAATGGAGATCCTTGGTAACATTTGCAGAGCTGGATCAAATACCACCAGGCAGTTGAAGGTGGCTCACATCAGTGTGAGCAACTGGAGTTTGAGGTGAATCAATCTGGACTCAGGCAGGATCCAGAAAAGACTCAACATCGCTGATTCCAGAACACTGGATAAAAGAAGAAACCGAAAACTGAAATTATTGAAAAATGTGGGTCAGATTTTCAAACGTGCCTAAGCATTTTTTTTCTGTGTCCTCTTAAGGAAGGAAGACAATGTCCCTCCAGGAATTAGGGCTTGTTTTTTTCTGTGTCTGAGCAGTAATTTGAATGCCTCCAGTGCCTGTATCACTGTGTATATTAACTGTGATCATCTTAATCTGACGTCTTTCTTTTTTCACTTTTAGGTAAAGATGTAACGCAAAATACACCACAAAGCCCAATCCTGTAAAAAGCATTGCTAGTTTTTCACTAAAAACTGTGAGCAAGTCATTTCCCTGCTGGCTTTTAAAATCAGATCAGTGTTTTCTGAAGGAAAACAAATCACCTGGAAATTTTCCAGACACTGTTACTGGAAACAATGTTCCTGCTGCCATGTCCATCTCCTCTGAGGTTGGCAGGCTAGTTATTTATCTGCAGGGCTGTATGACAATGAATATACTCTTATGTAAGTCAGCAGTTTTTGCTATTTTAAAAGCAGCGAAGTTTAATTAACAGACGAAATCCAAAGCGAACAGAATCTAAGTAGAATGATACCCTACACAGTGATGACTGTGGTAAACGTTGCTGTCCTGCCCTGTCCTCACACTTTGTGTGAGGGATCACTTGGCCACATACAGCCAAGAGCAGGTATCCAACATCTGTCCATCCCTGTGAGACCTTTCCGGAGCTCCCTCTCTGTTGTAACTGAAGATGAGATATATGTGCTCTCCATTGCTCAGTGCTGAAGTGTCAACACTCTTCATTAGCTCCAGATGTTAATGTACAAAGTGGTAGATAACCAGACTGCACTGTAGCAGTTAACCATCCAGTTCATCTGCCCTTTTGATGGGGAATACTGCTGCTGACCGCCCCATTTAAGATGAAGTCTAATTTGTACTGATAAAATATTTTGCCAAAAGTGCATTTTGACAATATAAGTTAAAGTGTTTAAGTAACAGGTAAATAATATTGTGTCTGCATCACAGCTTCAACACAAGAGGAAAAAACTAAAAGAACCCCAGCAGCAGAAATGCCTACACTGCGGGAGGTAACATACCTTTTGTGGAATCCTACCCTCACTCCTTGTTAATCAGTTCCACAAACACAGAGTGACACTGTGCAGCAATACCAACACCTGCCTATGCAGCACCAGAGCTGACAGCAGTTTGAGGCCAAGATCCATAGGGCAGGCCAACTTATGGACACCATTGGAAGTACCACAGAAGGCAATGGATATGAATGCTGGGTCTGTGCCCCAGCAAACCATAACGAAAAAGAGCATGTTTCTACTATTTTGACCTGAGGCAGAGTGATACTGCCCACATGGCCTGCACTGACCATATGTAGTCTGTGGGGCTGATCAATCCTCAGCTGGTCTGAGACTTAAGGACAAGTTATTCTTTCACAGGTTTTTGAGCAAATGTGAGTGGGTGAAACAAGCCTGCACCAGTGAATGCAACCATGAATGTCTTTTCAGAACCTCAGCACTTGATTGTTACCTGGTTGCATTGTTCCCATCTGGCCTTTGCATGAAGGCAAAGTGTCCATTAACGAGGACTGAAATGCCCCTGTCCAGGAGAAATTAGTCCTTTGCTTGCCAGTACACCAGTATATTAGTTTCCCTGTCTGAGAGAGAATTTTTTCTTTGGAATGCTGAAGAAATATGGAACATGCTGTGTACAGAGAACTATATATGAAAGATGTTGAGAACATCAGGAATGCTTTTGCATGCTAATGCCCCAACCTTCTGCTGACAGCTGTATACCCAGGCCCGATGTCCTACTTGTTTGCCAGGACTGTGTAGTCTTTTCCATTCTTTCTTTGTCAGTCTAATTCATGTCTATAGGATGAAAACCCTCCTCCTAAATAATCATGCAGACTTCTGTGTTGTGGCAGAAAGTGGTCCACACTGTCAGTTCCTAAACCCATACTTGGAAGGGCACAAATTTTTGTGCAGAAAACCCCATACTGCTTTATTTGCATTCTGTACCCAACTTTCTGAATGAGTGGGGCTGGTTGGGTGGTCAGGGACAACTGTTTCAGCCTCATCCCTGTCAGCATGTTTTTATAGTAACTGCTGCCTGATATGGACCATCTAATCCACATGCTGTCTGGATACATAGGTACACTGCATACTAAATGATACCCACTGTATAACAGAGCTTTGCTATACATCCTGTGAAAACTGTGATTTATTATTTACCACTTACTTTCTTATAAAGTCTCTGGACAACACTGATGACAGACTTGTAAGTAAACAATTTGTCTCATCCTTCTCTTGCTCAAGTGTAGTTATTAAAATTAGGAGATTTTGTTTGACATCTGGTCAAAAAAGTTCAGAGCAAACATGATTCCAACAAAAATGGTGCAGTGTTACATTCAGATGAAACACTGGTTGTAATTATGTGAAATATATCTATTTCTATAAACTTGCATATAGAAAAAAAATGAAATAAGTTGTGTTATTTCATTTTTGAACCTATCAGAATGGTATGTTTTCATAGTTCAGAGTACTTTGTTTTGACTTAACACTCTACAAATTATAGAAACTTAAGTTACTTAGATTTTCATGGAAAAGAAAGGCAACAATCTTGTTTGACACAATTATGAATCTGGCTGTCGTAGGTAACTGTACTGATACAATTGTTGTCAACTGCAAGGCATCCAGCTCAACAATTTGATTAAAAAACTTACATTATGCAATTTATAGGGATCACGTTAGGCAGATTAAAAATCAGCTGTCTGACATATTTCAATATGCAGTTGTCACTGAAAAAGTATCAAAGAGCATGGATAGGGCTGATAAGGCTGATAGGGCTTTGTAAGAGTTTTCAAAAAGATACAGAGATGTTGCTTGAATTTGTGAACTCTACTTTTCCTTCTTTCAGTTTCAGGGAAGCTCAAGTCTCAGTGCTTCTAGGTAACACTGATTTAAGGAACTGGGCAGGGAAATGGGACAACTGGCCTATGACAGCAGTGACACAGCACTGGATGTGATGAAATCATAGGACATCTGCCAAGGAAGTGTTAAAATTAGTGTGATCAAACTACTTTCCATGGGAATGGTAGGAAGACCCTCCAACAAGTACACCTTAAAGGTCATCTCTACATTGTCTGAGTTGCCAGAGTGTTTGCAAGTCCAGTTTGTTTTTCACATTTTTTTTCCCCTTCCTTTTAATTTCTTTTTAGGAAAAGAAAGAGAATGAGCAAAAATTACTCGACTGATTCACTATATATATTTTTAGCTAAGTATATAATCAATTACACTGCATGTTACCTTGACATTTGCGCTATAGTATCTGCACATCATCAGCGACTGTGGAAGGAAGGCACAGTCCCTGGCTCTTGGAAGTCCGTAATCCAGAACTCTTGTCAGGTTCGGTCTCATAATGAGAGTTATTGTGATGAACTCCTTGTAACTGGAATAGAATCATTCTTGTGATTCTGAGTGGCATTACAGCTTAATGAACTCTTTGCACTTGTTGCTCTACGTCTCAAATTGCTTCCCTGGCAATTTATGTATGGGAGATATATCATCCAAAACAAGTGCTTCCTACTCTCCAAATAAATATTTTTCTATAATTTCCAGAACAATTTAAAGTGAAGGGGAAAGCTGAAATCTGCCACTTTCTCATTCTCCAAATGTTTCTCATTAAAATCCAGGTAATCATGGGGAAGAACAAATCTCCGCTGTAACTGAACATGCAGGATTTACACACAGGAGGTCCTTATAATAGGCATACATACGTACATAAAAATATTCCAGCTGCAATCTCTCTGCCTTTCATTTGTGTGAGACAATCCTTTCTGTTTCTGTTTTGTTTTGTTTTGTTTTTGATTTGTATCTATGCTTTCTCCTTTCTTTACTAAGATATGTGGTTATGAGCCTTGACATCACCTTCATTGTCAAGACACCAGCTTCTAGGTAATGCTTTGAAAATCTCCCTTGATTCACACATTAAGGCAGCAACACTACCATCATTGTTTGTACCTTTTTCTTTAATCTAGGCTCCTGCCATCATAGAACTTGCTTAGATTCATAGTTGCAGATGTTTTTTGGGGAGATTTGTGGACCAAAGCAATTGTGTTTTCTGGAGATTTGGAAACAGAAAGCATTTATTTGAAGTAGCTACCGACTTGACCAAAGCATTTCCATGCCCATTCTAGCTTTAGGCATGGCTGATGGGTTTCCATGAGAGTGACTGGAGGGAATGATCTCCAGTGTGTGCATTGGCAATAACAAAGAACAAGACAGTATAAATTTATTCTTTCTTTGTACTGAACCCTTCAATTCATGTGACTAGAACCAAGAAATTACTTTCTACTGAAACCACCCAATCTTCTTGCTTTTCCATGAAAACCTCCTATTCGAGGATCAACTTGAGTCAATCAGAAAAAAACTCTACACTGGTAGGTCATGAAATGTTCAACTCACAGGTGGGAGTTCCTCATATCAGAGAACACCAGCTCTTCCCTGGAATATCAACACCGATCTAAACACAACATAAAAAAAGCCAACCTTCCTAATCTCTCTGTCTCTCAACACAAGTTTTTAACTAGCAGCAGAAATTGTATAGACAGTACAGTTACATGTAACATACAAACAAAACTTACTGAGAAACCATGGAAGCCTCTTATTACTTTGAACTCTATCTTGAGATTAACTTAAAAAAGAAATGATGTGCATTTCTCAAATAAATAAAATAAAATAAAATAAATCTCCAAGAGAAAATAGATATATGGGTGGTCTTGAAATAGAATCCAAAGGGACACTCAGAAGAAGAAAGGTGGGTTGCTAAGAATAATTCAGCACTGAGATAAATGTGTAAAAGGTCAACAAAATTTCCTCCAGGAAAAGGTCAGGTAGAAATTAACACAGTACAAGAGTTTCAAAAATAGCACAGTTTGTGGTTTACCCTTCATGCCTTTCTCTGAGGTTTTCTTGCAGTAATAACGTGTCAACTCCCATATAAACCTTGCTACAAAATATTTTAGAGATGCAAACATACGCTGATGGCACAACACAAAGTTTCCCTGTAATATGAAAATACTCTCAGGGTTAGGTCACATCAACACATATCCTTCACTATTTTAGTCAGTCTTATGAGCTTGTTTTCTCTTCATTAGAAGCATATGTTATCAGTGTCAGAGCTGATGGAAGATTCTTTTTCAGGTCATAGGATTTGTTGTCTTTTCATAAGTACCTCTTGTATTTGAAGAAAATAGCTGAATGCAGTAAGTGGAAAGCAAGCAAGTGACGTTAAGAGTTTTACATTGAAAGCACATTGCCACAGATAGATGTGAGTCAGGACACTTGTTTTCTTATTTTCTTATCTAAATCTATTACATTAAGTTCTGTCTACTATATATGTTTCTGTGTCCAAAGCTAGGGATCAGACCAGTTTGCTGTAACATGCTCCACTTTGTAAAGATGCAGAGGAAGGCACACATTTATTCAAGGAACTTTAAAAACTCTATGTCCTTCTGTGCCCTCTTCTTCATCTCTTGCCCTTCATGTTCTCCATCTTTTGCTCATTGTGCATTCCTGTCACAGCAAAGGCAAACCCTTTGAGCTCGGCCTAGGGGATGGGGAACTCACACTGGATAACCCAAGAGACTGATGGTATCACACTGAATTATTACATGTTTCCTGAGGTGCCTCATTGCTGCCTAGCCCATGCTACCATATAATAGGTCCTTTTGATGCTGGAGTTCCCCTAGATAATTGCCCCTTTTAGTCCAGGAGAATATTGCCAGGGGAAGGATGTAATACAGAAGGGTTGCAGGAGATTCACTTTGGGCTGACACAAGGTACAAGTGTTCCCACAGTGGGGTGCAGCACATAGGTCTTGCACTTGATGTCTCCTGCATAGCCAGGAACAAGAACTGTAGAGGTCTTGCTACTGTCTACCTGTAAAGAAGCAACTGGATGGAGAAAATTTCCCATGTAGTGCTAGCTAAGGTGGGATCACATCTAATTGCCCCTGATCCGATGTTTTCTGTACATCTCATGGAGAAGACTCAACATATGCATTCAACATTTGAAGACCATGCTTGTGATAATAATTTCTCCTTTTGAGAAGGATGGAAGGACCTTAGAATATAGGGATGACTAGAGAAGAAAAAACAACTGATATAGGAGTTTCTCCAGGATAGAGATAGAACTTGCAGAAAGAGTACCAAGGAGAGTAATAAGAGCAAAACATGTGAAGGGAAACAAGATATAACCAGAAAAAATCTATAACTATTTGGTTATATTGGAGGAGGCATGACACTTTGTAAATGGGGAAGGAACTGGTAGTGAATAAAAAGTTACATAGATACTGGACATTTTCCCTTTAGAGTCGGATGATTCAGGCTTAACCACCATAGACATAAGTGAGATTTGCACAGGTAAGGTTTGCCCTAGTAAGCAAGTTTTTTGTCCTGTACTTCTGATCTCTGTCTCACTAGAAATTGTGTAGAAATGCACTTGCCTCTTTTGAAGGGTTCATGGAGAAGTAGTTTATAATGACATTAAAAGAGCAGTTGCTTCTCTTGCTTTGTGGTGGGCATGGTGGGTAAGACTAAAGACCTAGAGAGAGGTTTCCATGTATCCTTGGTTGTGACTTAATTCTACCTATGTTCTTGTGAGTCAACATAGAAACTCAACAAGTGGATGGTATACATTTAAGAGAAGAAAAATACTTTTAAAAATGAGATGTAGAGCACTTGCACTTAGGAATCTAGGTAGAACAAGCAAAAAATGTGAAACTTTTTCATAGTTTAAGGAATTAATGGAGAGTATATAGTGGAATTCTTCAAAAGCTTCCTTGACACGGTTGTGAGCAACCTGTTCTGGGTGTTCCTGCTGGAGCAGGAGCACTGGACTAGGTAACACTCCGTGGTCCCTTCCAATCTCAACCATTCTGTGATTCTGCAGTTCCAAATATCTTGCAGAATCAAGCTCTATCTGTCATTTGTTCTTGGAGGAAATCTGATGGCTCAGCTGTTTGATTCTTGGACAAGAAAGGATGAGAAATCTGTGAAAGCGGCATCAATAAATGAATAATAGATGGCACTACTTTGCAACATTTTTAAAAGGTAAATTTCCTGCTGCCCACAGAGCCAGAACATGTTATGCATCCAGGATAAACACAAGAACAACAGTTCCTCATAAGAAAGATACAGCACTATCTTCACCCAGAGCTCTCACACAGACCCTTGCACTGAGTGCTGCTGCTACCCTGCAGTTGTACAGCTGCTGCACGAGAGGAAACCAATAATGCATCATCTCAACTGTTTAGACACTCTGAGGTTGTACAGTTGCCCACTCAGGATTCAGGCAGTGGTCTCAGTTCTTGGGAGGAGCAAGTTCATGTGCGTCAACTGAGCCACAATATCAAATCATGTTTTGTGTTAGCCTGAAGCAAGAGTAAGAGGTGTTAATTTAAGCTTGAGTGGAAAATGTCTGTGCATTTGAAGTTATGAGAGTGCATGACCACACTGTGCTTTAGCTGGTGCACAAAAACATGTCCAGCACAGGAGCTCAGCCGTACCTGAAGTCTCTCTTATTGAGCAGATAACCTCATGACAGCAGCGGTCATAAATGTGCCACTGAGTTATAAGGATGTCATGCTATTGTGGTTATGTCTCCACATGGCAACATGCACATCTGAGAAAGCAGACAAGTTAGTTTTGGGGCTAATGGGGGGCTTCAAATCAGGAAGATGCAATGAAAGTGAGGTTCTCTGATGAGGCTGGGAAGTGGAGAGTGGCCAGGGATGTTTGCCTTCTGGTGCAAATGCAGCATTGTCCATATGACGCAGACCTGTCTTTGCCTGCCACAGAGAGACCAGCCAGCATCCCCAGACATTTACACATAGCCTGTAGAGATCCCAGATGCCAGCCTCCCCTGCCTCTGCTCCCATGACCTCTCTTCTTTGGGGCTGAAGGGAAAGTTGGAGGGCTTAGATGATCGTAGCTCTTATGAAATGCCTGCCTGCTACACTCTGGACATCTACCCCAGGAAGGTGAACTGAACAGAGCAGTATCTATGGCATCCACACTTAAAAGTGATCTTGTGTTTGAGAGCTCCCTCTCAAATTAACATAGCTCTTCCTTCATTTCATTAAAAACGTTTGGTACTGGTGACTACCAGAAGGCAATAAAAGCTCTGAACTCTATAAAGGACATAATGTTATCTCAGGATATGCTGCAAACTGCAAGAGTAAATACAGGAGCCATAACAGGCTATGATCCTTTTTATTTATTTGTTTATTTCTCTTTTTGTTTGTTTGTTTGTTTTTTGTTTTTTAAATCCAGGAGCAGAAATTTGATAATGTTATCAACTTTATTCCACATATTACTGAATGAAGGCCTCTGCAATGTGTGCTACATATGACCTTCAAAATTCACAGAAAAGAAACCCACATGCCTGCATTCAGGGTGCAGGTCTATCCCAGCCAATGCTGGCATTGTGTAGATTCTCTAGTTTTATACATGAAAACAGAGCAGCCCTCTCAAAATAATGTGACTATGCTGCTCAGCTAGAAATAGAAATGAGTAATTGCCTCAAAGGTTGTCCAGGGATGCCTTAGGCAGACCCATTCACCTTCTGAAGGTCCAATAGACATTAGATATGTTTTGTTCTGTACTAATATTATGTTCCTCTCTGGATTGCCCCAGAAGAATGATGATGAATTAAGAATAGAACTGTTTATTACCTTTGACTCTGTTGGGATGGTCATGATATTTAGAGAGGAACATTGCTATTGGAACCATCTTATTCGTCACCTCCTCTGTGTGCTGCATTGTCTGACTAGCAACCTTGCTGAGGTACCTCAACACACTGGAGGTTTAGGCCCTGCACAGAACAAAAAGGATGTGGTCCTTCTTTCAAAAATCTCAAAGTTTAGTAGAGTGGAAAATGTGTAGAAAACAAAAACAAATTTTCCACTTTTTTTTTTTCTGTTTTTTTTTTTTTTTTTTTCCCCGTTGTTTTTTGTTTATTTGTTTGTTTGCATGTGTATGAAGCTGCAAAATCAAGAGCCATCCTGATCAGCTGGGGCCTCTTACCTGCAACATCTCACAGCCTTTGTAGAGCAGGCTATTGCTAGTTTTTATAAAAGGAGGGTTAATGAGTAACGGTCACTATAACATTTTTCACTGAAGCATTTACTCATTTTTTTTTCCTTTGTGCTGGTCACCACTTATTTTGATTTTTACTGTTCCTTTTGTCAACTTATCAGTTATTCATTAACCTGTTTTTAATCAAAATCCTTGAATTCAGCACACTACTTCTTTTTTTTTGTACTAAAATTATTCTCACCCAGCAAATGGAATTCCATTATTCCTCTGGGGAATGGCAAGTTGTGTTACTGTGGTTCTTCATTAAACATGATGCTAGTCCCTCAGACAAATGATTTTCCTGAACGGCTTCACTATGTTTTTTTCCTATATGACAAACTGAAAAGCAAAACTAGCTCTAATAGGTTTTCATCTCAAATTCTACATGCAGTATCAAGCTCAGTAAGAACAAAATACATTTATAAAGAGATTTCATAGCTATTAAAACTTCATGTAGCTTGTCATGAAGATTAAGGCTTAAGGTCTGTGGCTGCAAATGAAACAAGTTTCTAACAATAGATTTGAGGGTTTTTTGGTCTCTCCTTTCCTCTTATGAAGCAGAATTAATCTGTACAGACTTGCATACTGCACCTGATCTTGCCTGATTTTCCTCTGAGCTCATTTCTATCTCTGCCCTTGAATTTTCACACTTCACCACTGGGGCTTGAAAAAAAAAAAATTGAACATATCTATGATTTTCTTCTGTATGTAATCTGAACTGTTCTCGATATCTGATAAAGTTTTACTTCAGGATTTTAGCATCGGACTTGCAAATATTGTAGTAAAACACTGATAATGTGTTAGGCTGACACCTATATTTATAACTGTATATGAGGTCTGACAGAAAGGAAAGAAAAACTGGCAGTTCTTTTATTACAATGCTGTATGTAGGGTTCTCCAAAAGTAGTGACCCATATTTATTTCCATGGAAAGAGCAACAGATATGCAAAGAGCACAATAACATAATTTGATAGTGAAAATTTGCAGCCAAATCACTCTTTTTCAACATAGCCACCACCATAAGCTATGCATTTTCACTAGTGATGAACAAAAGCCTGTATGCTGCACTGAGAAAAAATCTGCACCAGCAGAGGTGACCCACTGTCACTGTCACTGCTGAAACTTACCATCCACCTCTCACTGTGCTCACACCCACTGTTTGTTCTCCAAAAATGTTCAGCAAATGTCAGTGAATGTCAGTGGTGCCATTTTTTCTGCATGGAGGCATTCAGTGGCACACCTTTACTCCACACACACTTCCACATCACATGCCATTTTGTCAGAGTGCCCCTCTGCTTTCATCTGTTACACAGCAACAAAATGCAGTGGAATATTGGTAGGAAGGTTCAACTTCTACTGCCCTGCCAACTACATCCACCTCTGATATCAAGGGCCAGCATTGCAAAATAGGAAGCATTACTTTTGGAGCAACACTCTTAACAAGCATTTACATTTGTAAATTAAAATTTCTCTTGTTCTTCTTTAATGAAAATGTTAAATGCAGTAACAAACTAAACACAGGTATGCACCACAGAGTAAACTAAATGAAAGATAAAGTACATTTGTTAAAAAAGCTAGAATCACAGAACTAGTGATCAGAACTCCACCACTGACTATGAGTCTGTGTCAAGAAACAGTGGGCACTAAAATTTCAGCTTTACATTACACTTCTGTAACCTGACAAAGCATTTCTTATAAGATGCACATTGCAGTTAGCCTCTTCTTGTTACACCATACAGGGCCATCCTCAGATTGGAGGAAAAAACATGAACATGATATTTCTTAGGGTTTCTCTAGAATGTCTTGCTGTTGTATGATGGTTTCCATGTTTGTGTGTGAGAGACTGTTCAAGAAAAAGCAGGTAGGTGCTTTGCATGTAGTGCAATAAAAGGAGTAGTTCTGTGACCTTTTGTAATTCATATGTGTGCAGCTTCCATAGGATGCTTTAGTGCTACACTGAACTCCACAACAGTCTCAGTAAGTTGTACTTGTCCAGTGTGCCAGTATGTCAGATTACAGTATGGTAAATCATCATGGATCAGATTCACAGATTCACATAATCACATCATCACATGTAGGGGTTGAAAGGGACATCTGGGAATCATCAAATCCAACCCTTGATCATCCTAGAAGCTATTATACAGCACAAGAAAGAGAGGGAAGTGATATTGGTAACAAGCATATCTTCACCAAGGACAACTCCTGCATAGCATTCCATGACTGTTCATCAATGATGACATAAGTTGACAAGGGAAGAGCCACTGGTGTCACCTATCTGGATTCCAGTAAGGCCTCTAACACTGTCCTCCACAACATCCTACACACTAAACTGGAAAGATATGGATTTGATGACTGGACTGTCTGATGGATAAGTTACTGGTTGTGAGATCGTACCCAGACAGTGGTGGTCAGTGGATCAATGTCCAGATGGAAATCAGTGATGACTGATGTCCTTCAAGGGTCAGTACTAGGACTGGTGCTTTTCAGCATCTTCATCAGTGACACTGCCAGTAGGAACATGTGTGCCCTCAGCAAGTTTGCCAGTGACACCACTAATGTGTGGTGAAGTTGACACACAGAGGAAGAACAGGATGCCATCCAGGGAGACCTAGCTAGGCTTGAGCAGTGGGCCCAGGAGAATCTCATGAGGTTGAACAAATCCAAACCTTTTACCTGGGCTGAGGCAACTCCCACTATCAATACAAGCTGGAGAATGTAAGGATGGAGCACAGCCCTGCCAAAAACATTCTGGTGGTAGTGGTGGGTAGTAAGTTGGACATGAGCTAGCAATGTGCCTTTATAGCCCAGAAAGCCAAACAGATCCTGGGTTGCATCAACAGAAGTGTGACCAGCACTCTACTCTGTGCTAGTGAGAAATTACCTAAAATACTGTGTCTACATGTGGAGACCTAAGTACAAGAGAGGAACAGAATTGTTAGAGTATGTTCTGAGGAGGTCCAAAAAAATGATCCATGGGATCCTCCCCTTTGGGGACAGGCTGAGAGAGCTCGGGCTGTTCAGTCTGGAGAAAAGAGGGCTTTGGGGAGACCTGAGAGTGGCCTTTCAGTGTTTAAAGAGAGGCTGAAAGAAAGAAGGGGACAGGGCTCTTTAGTAGTGTGATGACAGGACAAGTGGAAATGCTTTCAAACTAAAATAGGGAAGATTTAAACTCAATATAAGGAAAAGGATTTTTATTGTAAGGTTGGTGAAGCACTGGAACAAGTTGCACAGAGATAAGGTGGATGCCCTGTCCCTGGAGACATTCAAGGTCAGGCTGTACCAGGCTCTGAACTCTAGCTGCTCACTGTAGGGGAGTTGGACTAGAGGACCTTTAAGGGTCCCTTCCAACTCAAGAATTCTTGGAGTCTGAAAAATCATCATTTTTCTGACGTCTTCACTCTAGAGTTTAATAAGTCCTTCCTGCATGTCTGGTGTAGTTGGTGTCTGTTGCAAGGTATAATCTATCTGGCAAATCATCACATATTGCTGAATAATTGCATGAATTCCAAGGAATGCTTCTCAATTTTAAGAAATTGCTTTTTAATCCAGAAATTTTATAGACATAACATTCAAGTATATAGAAAGCAAAGATTGCTCCAGTTTTGAGTTTTGCATTTCAGTTAAAATATTCCTCTCCCTGTGATAGTTACAATGCCCTGGGTCTTTAGATAATGAGATTTCTCAGATTTTTCCTGCCCATACATACCTTAGAATCAAATGGGTTTGACGATTACTCATTTCTTATTATCTAACTTGAATTACTGCAGATCTGCCTGGCACTATTAGACACACGTCAAACATCCCTGCAGGGATCTGATGTCTGTCACCCCCACACACTCATCTAACTCCAGCCTGCCCTGTCACTGCCCAGGAAACCCACAGGTCTCCTGTGAGGAGCTGACTACTCACAAAACACTGCCAACTGGATAAAACCAGTAGAGACACAAAAATGATCCTTATGAATCCTAAGAAATAAAGCTTATCAGAATATTTTTCTATTTACAAGTATTTCAGTAGTAACTTTATATTTTTAACATTTATAGAGATGTGAGAGATTCTAAGGGTAACCATCTGGTTCCTTGAGTGTTCACAACGCAAACAACCAAAATGTGCAAATGTCTTTGGAAAGCGAGTACAAAAGTCAAAGGTGACTGAATACACGTGAGTTCTCAAAGATGAAAAAATTTTTAGACATTGCTCTTTTCCTTTGTGTGGGTTTGTGATGCTGACAGAGGACTCAGCGAACATGCTGACCTTTGATAGCTGCAGGAACAGCTATTTTCATTACAAGAGTAATGGACATTCAGCTTCCTTATTTTAGAACTTATACATTCAAGTTTCATTTTCATTTCTGTTCAGAATTACAAATATTTTCAATTTTCTTTGGAAACGTGTATTATAATTTTAGGTATTTTTGTTACAGTGTGTTGTTTTTGTTTTTTTTTTCTGAAATACATTTTTTTTGCAGTTATTTAGATATGTGCTTTGCTATATACTATTATTTGCAATTGCTGACTGGGGAAGAAACACAGAAATGATTAAAAAAAAGATTCCAGTTAACAAGATAATTGCATTCCAGACACACTCTGGCTTGAAAATGTTGTTTGGAAGATTTTCAAGATTTTATTTCAAAAGCATTTACCTGTGCTAGGTTTTGCTATGCTCTAAGCGTGTTTTAGAAGAAGGTAATTTCACCTGGAAAAATCTTGATGAAAATGCTCTGGTCTGAAAGTACCTGATCATTTTGCCAGATAGTATGAAGGTGGTCTTTCCTAATTTTTGAAGTTATCCAATGGTTATGGGTTAATTCAGGTTGGTTTCTTCTCTCACAAAGTTTAATGCTCTCCTTGATGCTCAGAGAATCACAGGCATTTGGCAGGCAAGTTCTGTATTTTAACTATTACTTTGATTAAAACAGCTGCTTACCTCTTATGAGCAGACAATAAAGTGCACGTGCAGTTTGTAGGTGGGGAAGGAGTGACTTGGCAAGGTTCAGCTGTATTTTCAGCTCGCACCATGTAAAGCTGAATAAGACAGTAGCTTTTGGATGACAGTGTAAATCATTTGCATGAGAGTGCATTCTAATCACTTTGCATCAGCGAATTCCAGTGAAAGAAAAATTTGCTAAAATTAATTTTTAAGGGAATTTGAGGGTTCAATTTCTCCTTCCAATAGTTTAATCACCATTGCACTTGAAATTAATTCACAAGTATTTTTCATATACCAGCTTCATTTTTTACTTCTAAGTTTTCATGGTAACTATTGCATATAACTAATACGATCTTTTAAAAAGTTTTCATATTAAAAAACTGGAGAAGCTCTTCCAAATGCTTATCTTGATTTTGCTGCTTTGTATCTCAGACCTGTAGATCAAGATGTAGGTTGCATAGATTGTAGTAGAATGCTGCCAGTTTACTTACCAGGTAAGTCAAGGACAGCACCTACTGAGTTCTGTACATTGTTGTGATTTCAAACCAGTAAACATTCAGAAAACAAAGTACAGTGATACAGTTATGAAAAGAGTCTGTACAATTATTATTTCTGTAAAATCTCAAGTTTCCAACAAAACTGTTCATTCTCAAAAACCCACAATATTTTTATATTGCAGCTTTAGTGATTGAGAAATTTTGTTACTGTCTTGTCTTCTTTCCTTCCGCTGAGTTTTGTACTATTATTTTTTTAAGATGAACTGCAAGGTTTTAAAATAAAAGGACATATAATTTTCATACCACCTCTCAATGTTAAGCTTGCAATTGCACACACCACTTTTGCACCTGCCCTCTTTCAACAAAATGCTCTCCAATTGCAGCTCAAATTTACCTCCTCATCACACAATCCAGCAGCTCCATACCAACAGCAAAATTCGTAGTGGCAAATGAAGGATTCCTGCAAATGTTACCTTTTGGTGAACAGTTGGTATGCCAAGCATTACATGACAATATTGATCCCACTCTGCAAGAATAACTCAACAAGCACTGAAAAAGTTATTTTTTTTCCAGCTCTTAAGGACCATGAAATAATAATAAAAAATCTAGAAGATTAAGCCATGACCTTAATAATTTTAATGTTTAGTTTAATAAGCTACTTCTAATCTAATCTATGTAATGAACACTGAAATGCAGGCCCTGACCTGAAGATTACTTATGTCTGTTTATTCATATGAAAGGTTAGTGGTGTAGTTTGTCTTTCTTCTGCTAAATTATAATGCTTTTCCAACTTTGAACATCACAGAATCACAGAATCACAGAATTATAGGGGTTGGAAGGGACCTCTAGAGATCATCGAGTCCAACCCCCCTGCCAAAGCAGGCTCCCTACACCACGTCGCACAGGTAGGCGTCCAGGCGGGTCTTGAATATCTCCAGAGAAGGAGACTCCACCACCTCCCTGGGCAGCCTGTTCCAGTGCTCCGTCACCCTCACCGTAAAGAAGTTCTTGCGCACATTCGTGCGGAACTTCCTATGCTGGAGTTTCAGCCCATTGCCCCTAGTCCTGTCCCCACGCACTACTGAAAAGAGACCAGCCTCGCCACTATAGCTCCCACACCTCAGGTATTTATAAACCTGGATCAAGTTCCCTCTCAGCCTTCTTTTCTCAAGGCTAAACAGACCCAGTTCCCTAAGTCTCTCCTCGTAGGGGAGATGGTCCAGGCCCTTCACCATCTTTGTGGCCCTCCGCTGGACTCTTTCCAAGAGATCCCTGTCTTTTTTGTACTGGGGAGCCCAGAACTGGACACAGTATTCCAGATGAGGCCTCACCAGGGCAGAGTAGAGGGGGAGGATCACCTCCCTTGACCTGCTGGCTACGCTCTTTTTAATGCACCCCAGAATGCCATTGGCCTTTTTGGCTACAAGGGCACACTGCTGCCTCATGGCCAACCTGTCGTCCACCAGGACGCCCAGGTCCCTCTCAGCAGAGCTCCTCTCCAGCAGGTCTTCCCCCAACCTGTACTGGTGTATGCAATTATTTCTACCGAGATGCAAGACTCTACACTTGCTTATGTTAAACCTCATCCGGTTTCTTACTGCCCAGCTCTCCAGCCTGTCCAGGTCTCTCTGAATGGCTGCACAGCCTTCAGGCGTGTCAGCCAATCCTCCCAGCTTCGTGTCATCAGCAAACTTGCTGAGGGTGGCCACTATCCCCTCATCAAGGTCGTTGATGAAGATGTTGAACAAGACTGGACCCAGCACAGACCCCTGGGGGACACCACTAGTCACAGGCCTCCAGCCAGACACCGCACCGCCAACGACAACCCTCTGCACTCTGCCAGTCAGCCAATTCTCGATCCACTTCACCGTCCACTCATCTATCCCATACTTCCTCAGCTTTGTTATAAGGATGTCATGGGGGACCGTATCAAAAGCCTTACTGAAATCAAGGTAGACTACATCTACCGCTCTCCCCCCGTCCACCCAGCTAGTGACATCTTCATAAAAGGCCACCAGGTTGGTCGAGCACGACCTCCCCTTGGTGAACCCATGCTGAGTACTCCTGATGACCTCCTTTTCTCCCAGTTGTCTGGAGATGGCATCCAGCACAAGCTGTTCCATCACCTTCCCTGGGACAGAGGTGAGGCTGACTGGCCTATAATTACCCGGGTCATCCTTCTTGCCCTTTTTGAAGACTGGGGTGACATTGGCCATCCTCCAGTCTTCAGGCACCTCCCCAGTTCTCCAAGACCTTTGAAAAATTACAGAGAGCGGCTTAGCAATAACCTCCGCCAGCTCTCTCAGCACCCGCGGGTGCACCCCATCAGGTCCCATGGATTTATGGACATTAATGTTTCCTAAGCACTCACGGATCACCTCTTCCCTGACTAAAGGGAAATCTCCCATTCCCCAGATTCTCTCATCAACCACCGGGGACTGGGATACAGTGCTGTCTTCAAAGTCCTTCCAGCCATTTCACTGTGTTCTGAACAGGTATAAGAAAAGATGTTGTTAATAATTGTTTGCCATATCTTCTATCCGTTCCCTATTCAGGAGAATGACAAGGTATCCTGCAGGAACCTGCTACTGACCTTGGTTTATGATCATTGCTGAAGACTTCTGCAAAAACAACACTTCTCCTAAGGATATCTTCTGCAAAAATTAATGAACAGCTCAGAAACAACTGAATCTTAACCCACAACATAGGTCTCTCTTCTCTGGACAGAGCAGGGCCATATGATCAAAGTGTAGCCTGTGCATGTTTCTGAAAGTACCTGGTAAGTATAACGCCTGTTCTGAGATGATGGAACAAAACTGGACTCTGAAGATGTGAGATAAATATAAGGCTTTAGGCAAGATTTCAGAAAAAATAGTCCGTTCATAGGAATGTAAAGCTATAAATGGAACAACAGTTTTCTGATATCACAGGTACTTAATAACAAAATGCAGAAGTGCAATAGAGAACACAATTTGAATGTTAGCTTACACAGTGCAAAGTGTCTAAGATGATGCTATATCTGCAAACAGGACATTAGGTTGATTAGCACAAAACAGAACAATTCAATTAGAGACAGAGTGACCTTTTACTGCTTATGCTAAAAAGCAGCAGAAGGAACCTTGAGCATAATGAATATTTAGCTATCTCCATTTCACTGCTCTTTTTTAGCATTACCTAAATGAATGTGCCTTTCCCATATTGCAGATGAATTTGGAAGTCTGTAGCATTTCATCAGGGAGATTTCACTTTTTCAACTCAATGTTCTGAGTATTGTCTATGAGGTCATATATGTGTTCTCAGTTATATAGCAGTAGTTTCATTTTAACCATCAAGATATTGATTTGACCCTTGGGAAACTACTAGGGTGTCATTAAAATAACATTTGCCACTTTGCAGTAATTGCAAAAATGTAGTATCTCCTCTGGTGCACTAGCAAACAGAATTTCCCACTTCCTGTGGTGAAAGTTGTGCATTCAGTGGTGAATACTGTAGGTAACAGCAGCACTGGACGTACTACCTCACCTTTGTATGTTTAAAATCAGTTACAACTTAAGCTGAGATGTGGTTTCTACTTGAAACAAAGGAAAAGTCCTTAAAAGATCTACAGAGTTCATCCAGGGAAATAACTATCATTTATACATCAAAACTAATGAGTATCATGTGATCAAAATCTCAGTTTTATCTCTCTCCTGTGTGATAAAGTGCAATGACCCCTTCACATCATGCTGGGAAACTGTCTCAATAATGACTCAGAAAATGCCATCAGCACTTCCCAACCAGCAGCTGAGTTTTACTACAAGTCCTTTAATTGGACGTACAGATCCAGCTAGGCTTTCTTTTTTGACAAAAGTTATTGTTCTTATGTTTGAATACCTTGTACTCGCTTTGTTTTTATATGCAATGGTTGGCATACACAGTGTGTGGTTCTGAATAATAACCTCCAACATAACAAATACAACCAAGTGTACAGTGTCAGGAAACAATTTATTAAGGGCAGGATCTGGCTTTAGCTGACATGGGAGAAAAGCACCTCACCATGCAGTGCTAGAGAGTCTTCAGGTACAGACACTGGACAATAGAGCAGCTCTCATTCCTACAATGAAAACAGTAAGAAATTAAATGGGAAATGTGATTATAGGAAAGCTAGGAGCAGGGGACTGGAAGCAGCCTTGATGAGGCTCTGTAGTTCACACAGTCTGTGATAGCCATCTAGGCTTCTGGGGGCTTCATCAACTGCTGGAACAGTGAGTTAGCTCAGGAGCACTGATGCTGAGCCACTGCAGCTGTACCAGAAGGTACAGAGGGGGCTAATGAAAGTCCCAAGGTCCAGCCAGGAGAGTGGCAGGAACGCAGCTGAATCAAGGGGAAACTGTGACTTCAGTGAGTGGACTCATAACTGAGACTGAAAGGAAAAGTTTTAGTTCTCCTGGAAATCCCCAGCTGAATGCTGTGTAGGGAGGGGAGCAATACTTCTACTAGCTCTTCAGGAGAAGGACACCATATATGTATATAGTCTTGGGTCACTGTTAAAAGGAATATTTCCATCTTACTCCCTGTGCAAGAATGTTCAAAGCAGACATGGCTAAGGTGTTTTTCCAGTTATGGCATTACTTGCTTTTGAGAAACTGGAAACTCTACATTTTCCAAAGAGTGAAGGATATTTAAGAAGGCATGTCTGCACGAGTTGCTCTGAAACTAGTCCTGCTGTGATGGCTGTCCACCCAGAGTACAAGCTAACTTGCACCTAATCATCTTTTTTCTTGTGATCCAACTAGTTTATCCCAAGTGAAAACTCAAAAGTGGCTGATGAGGAAGACTTCACTCCCAAAACTGTACACACAGCCAGTGTGGGTGTGGGCTGTGCAAGGTTTAACCATTCTGTCCAACAATACTCAGCATTATCTCCAGGAGTCTTGTGCTACTCCACATTCAGTGTGTTCATGAAACACTTCTGCCTTCCTGAGATAAAACTATTGTGCTTGTGGGTTCCTGTCAGGCCTCTCTCACTAAATAATATGTTTTCTCTTGGGTATATATGCTAAGAACAGCTAGCACTTCTGCAGTGGTGCAGAAGGATGGGTTGAGAATGAAGTGGCCAAAGACATCTCAGATCCTCTCCAGATTGCACTCTTCTGGTGGCTCTCACCAGAAAACACAGCAGCTTGGTGCAGTATGGAAGTGCTGCTCTGAACTATGCCATACTGCCTGTCAGAAGCTGAATACCAAAAATTCTGTTGCAACTCCATATAAATGTTCAAGCAGCATTCTTTCTTTGTTGAGAAGGTCTTCGCTGGTTCACCTGTCCTACAGTAATTTCAGTGCTCCTCTGGTCTGGGACTGGGCCTGTGACTTCCGCTCAATAGAACAAGGAGTCCAGCTGCTATCTCTGTCCTCAACTTTTAAAGCTAGAGAGTGGGAACTCAGGAAACAGTCACCTCACCAATGGATCTTCATTTTCCCACAAACCCGTGGAGACAGAGCTCCAGAGGGAGAGCAAAACTTTTTTGAGTATGTGGGAGCTCAGGCTGGGTGACGCAGGCTCTGTTTGTTGTTGGGGAAGGGTTGCAAGCAGCATCCAGACAGGGCTGTCTTCCTCTGGCTGACTGGTTGGAGCATGGATATGAAGCTGATCAGTGTGGGGAAGGGTCTTCAAAACCTTGATATAGTCTATCAGATGTGGTCTATGTGAGCACACAGCCTCTGTAGAGCGGCGTTGCAAATAACAAATATCTACAAACATTTTCAGTTCTTAAACCAATGTCCTAATTAAGTCTGACACCTCCAGAAGGGAGGCTCTGATGTGTGGTGATGTGAAACCCAAGGGACTCTAAGCTTCAAACCAGGCACCACAGATGTGGCCTTCCAGTCTTCTAAATTTTGCATCCAAGGCTGGCTAATTCATATATTCACTATCAACAATGACAGACACTAGTGCCCATAACTTTAAACCTCCCTCATGTGAGGAAAGGACTGCCACAGGTTGCAGTCAGATAACAGTTTTTAACAAATCAGAATATGTTGGAGTGATCTAGGAGCCAGAATTTCCCCCTGTCAGGTGCTGATTCTCACCCAGGGCTGTCCTATCGCAGCAGGGGACTGTCAAGGTGAAGTCATCCCCATGAAGATTTTCCACCATTCTGTGCCAAGAGCTGCAGGTACAGATGAGATGATAACAGGCTGATGATCAGTTCTACAGGGAGTATTTTTTTTTTTTTTAAGTGTTCTGTCATGGTACTGGGCAGAGTGCGGTACCAATGAGGAGCTGGTGCTTCAGGGACAAGAAGATGGCTAAATACAGGGTGCTCTGGGACTGAGACTAAAACAAGGTTTGTTTTAAGTTCTGCTGCAGCCATTCTGCTCTGTTCTGGTCTTGAGGAGTGTGGGCATGAGTCACTCCACAAACAGCTGATCAGAGGCCACAGGCTCTCTTTATGAATCCTTACAGGCTGTACACATCTACCCAAAATGTGTCTGTAAGCATCAGAACTCAACTGTCAGAAACAGCTCTTACTCTCAACTTATCATTTGAGAATATCAGTTCTTTTGAATCTCATTTTCCAGCTCTAAATCTGTGCTTTTCTTTTTGCTGGCAGGTAGACATCCAAATGATAGTGCTGCCCAGGGAGAAACTTATGACTCAGTCTTCCTGGAATTTACAAAATTTACGTCCTCCTACTTATTCCACATTGCAGCTTTTTGTCACAAGTTTATTCTTAGCATCCTGAACACAAAATGTGCATGGAGAAAAGGGAGAGAGGCTGGTTGTCACATAACCTGCCTTCATCTGCTGGTGAGAAATTCCTCAAAAAGGATTAAGAAAAAGGCATTCTTTCAGTTGGAAAACCCCAGGGTCCAGTTTGTAGCACCCATCACAGTCAAGAGCTTGTAGCTTGTTAGATTAGCTGCTGCCCAAATGCTGTCACCCTTGGATGCTCTGAAAAAAAGGCTTTTCCACTGAAATCTTTTATTGCCTCCTTGCAAAACGGGAATGACACATTTTCTCCAGACTGGTTATTTGAATGAATAGTCTACTAAGCTCAGGACAGTGTCCGTGAGACGATAAATCATCAATTTCCCTCAAAAAGCTAATCAAAAAACCCTCTCTGCCAACTCTAATATAGATCAACATTAGGTCAATACTGTAAAACAATTCCTTTCAATTCATGTTTCTGTATTAAATACGGGTCCAGCCTGTTCCCATTTCTCAACAAAAAAATCCAAACCAAGGCTGCTTTAGATAGCATCTATGTGATTTATATAGGTCTAAACTGCCTATAAATTTTAAGGGCCATGTAGCATTGGTATAGGCAAGAAAAGAGGGAGAAAAGTTAGGGGGTAGGGTCTACAGATTTACTGTACTAAAAACACTGGGAACTGTGTTCTGACTTTCTGGGTTAGTTGGAACAGAAGGGGAAGTCTCCGGAATATTTAGTGGTTTGAGAATGAATGAAGGCTGTGGGTCTTTACGAATAAGTTCCCTTATTTCACCTGTTTATTGATAATTGATGTTACATAGGTACTACTAAAAGCAAAAAGCAAAACAAAATAAAACAACCAACATTCCAACAAACAAACGAGAAAAACAAAAACAACCCCCCGCCCCCCAAAACAAAGAGCTTTGAACAAACCATACTAAAAGCCTGTCACTCCCATCTGTTACTACTGAGCTCCTTCTGCCCTTTGTAATCTCACCATTCCATTAACTCTTCACTCATCACAGTCTTCCTTGTCTCCATGGTTTTCTGGCCTGTCTTTCTGATGAGAAAGAAATATGTATTTCTAGAAGAGACAGACATTTTACTACTCATTAGCACAGAGCTTTGCACAGCCACTGGGATTCTTGCCCTAGAAACAGGACTTGCAGCTCTCACCCCAGTGGCAGTGATGTGAAGGATGAGTACCACTACACATCTGCGGTGCTGCAAGAACTCATAGCAGGTGGTATCACAGTGAAATCAGCCTCTCCCAATAACTTCATGCATATGTAAAAGTCACCTCTTAATGGAAGCCTAAAAAACATCCTTCTTACTTTTTACAGACATGGGTCTGAGCAGCTGTGTGACAAGGATAATTCACATGTGAGGGCTCTGCAAAAATGCTGCTGCAATCTAAAGCAAGGGAAATTTTGCTGTTCTCTGCAAAGTCAAGCCTGTTGACATGCAAGGCAAAGACAAATGACTTGTTAATTACTGTTTTATTTAATTTAACTTTTGTTGGAAATCCCCTTTCAGTAGTATATTTTTACTCTTAAAAAACGTTTGGTTCCATATCTGATATGGATTCATGATATAACTTGTATAATTTATCTTTCTTCAGACAATGACATTAATATTTATCTTCTTCATTGCAATAGAACACATCAGCTTGCATTTACAGATGCTTAAATGTCCTCTTTCCTTCTTTAGACTTGAAAAATCTCTTCTAAGTGAGCCCAGAGCTTTAGCTATGATGTTCACTTCCTGGCTAATCTTGTGTCCAAGATCAGCTATGTCTTTTTAACACACAACATCATTCAGCTCCTCTTTTTCCAGGTAAACTCCACTCTGAATCTTTTGGGTCTCCACAGTAAAAAAGTGCTGAGTGAATAAAACTGTCTGAGATGGGTCACATTCCCAGCCCTTCAACAGTTAAGTAAAGGTAATTCTTCAGTAGTGCTGACTTCATCCCTTTGGGGTTTTTCCATCCCCTAAGACATGTGGTACACTCTGTCTCTCCTTTTTTTGATGCATTGCAGCCTACTCCATTGCTGATTTACTAATTAGCCTATATTACCAGAATTGGTCTGACCTTATCTACCTTCAGTACTGTTCTTCCTGGCTCTGTTCCTCCAGAGCATTCTCATCTATTCCCATGTACTATGCACATTCAGGAGCTTGTTTGGGTTATGAGTCAGAAGATAAGCCAGTCTCCCAATCGGCTGCTGTATCTAGAAGGCTCCTGAGGTTTAGCTGTAATCTCCAATATTCTTTACAGTAATTGTTATTTTCTTTACAGGGTAGATTAAGGGATCAATATCTGAAAGTAGCAGAGATATTATTATTATTTGGCATTTGTAATCCAGACTGTAGACTGTTGAGAGCAAATTTTACAGGCGTAGAAGTGCATACCCTAAATACCCCAACATTTTTCTTTCCTTACTGTTAAGCAGAAGGTGAATGTTGACAGTCTCCAGTATGAGGGGAATAGTCTAAGAAGGCAGAGTAAGGTCTGTTCCACCATGAACTACTGCTCTGACAAGGATGCTGGATGTTGGTGGGAAGATGATGTCCCAGCTTCTCCTTCCTGTGCAGCTGAAGCAACAGCATCATGACATAAATAATCAAAATAACATTAGCATAAACCAAACGTGAACCAGCCCAGGAAACCTCTCTGCTGCACTAGGTAACCATACACTGCAGTTTCACACAAATGTGTTTATCTTCTCACTGGGCTTAGGTGGTATGTAGAGACCCTGCCTGCTGGGCTGATTCATGAGCAGCCAGTGAGACTGCACCAGGTTACAGTCATGCTTAGCAAACAGGTTAGGGCTTCTGTAAGAAGCTGAGGAGTTCATCCCAGCAAGAAAACGCATGCTTTCAGAACTCAGAAGAGATTGATGGTATTTAGAGTTTCATATAGGCAAAAAAGAGAGTGCTTCTTTGAGATGTTCTGCTGTGCTCCTTACAGCGTGGCTGATTTCGTTGGACCCCTGAGCCTGCTGACTACAATAGCACAGCAGCACCTTACACAAGTTCAGGGTTTAAGCACTAGGAATTGTATATTACTGAATATCAGTCCATGTCCTGTTCTTTAGGAGCGTGATGCTGAATACATTTGGCACCCCGGCCCCTTAATTTTTTTCTACTTAAGTAGAAATGTAAGAGGAATTCTGTGCATTCTGTGAATATATCTACATCACTCTAATCACAAGATAATTTGTTATAGAGATATGGGAAATAGTTTATGTAAAACATTTGCCCTGGAAATGGAAAAATTTCCACATAGTGGGAAGAGCTTCTTTTGGAAAGCTTGCTTCTTGTTCCCCTTTGTATCAGACAGATTAACTTTATACTGTTTTATTATTATACTCAGTGTATTTCTAGGCACATTTCTTAACACTTCAAGGAGAACACAGTGGATAAAATTGGTATTTAATGTTGTCTCCTTCGTTTGTCACATAGCCTACAGACAGCTAAACATGCAGCATACTGTATACAAAAGGGGCAAAATAATTTCCATGTGAGATATTGTTAATTACTAATAGCATAAAACAGCTGGGCATAAGCAACTTGGAGCATATTGGAGTGTTTTGAATAAGACGTGTAATTTTTCCTCTAGAATTTGTCCTAAGAGAAGACCATGAAGTCATTATTCAATTGTCTTATAAAGATATAGCAACTTGGCACTTGGTCACTCAGTTGAGGGAGAAGAAGGGGACTGCGTCTTTATTCAAGCATAGCCATTTTTCATGAAAATACAGCTGACAAAGAAAGAAGACATCCCAGTAGAGGAAACAAATCAGGGACTGAGAAGATAGAGCAAAAGAAAGATAGAAAGAAAGAGAGAATGAGAGAGAGAAAAAGAGAAAGAGAGAAAAAGAGAGAAAGAGAGAAAGGAAGAAAAAAAGAAGAAACTTCCCAACAGTGCAAGTAGTCTGCTTCAAACAAAGAAAATATTTATTGTGGTTATGACCGATCTCCTGTTCAAAAACGGGTGCTCTTGAAAAGGGATGAATTCACTCTGTCAGTGAAGTTCTGTCAGTAAAATTACTTTCTTTCAGTTGTACTGGGACAACCAAATAATGGTTGCCAGAGAATGAGTAAAATAAAAAGAAAATAAAGAACCAGTTCTAATATTAGTGTGATGGGAAAGGTTGTCATCCATATCAGTACCACACAGGAGTGTCAGTCAAGAAGGTTCCATCCTAAATCCTAGAAATGCTTAAGAAGCATGCTCTCCAAAGACAGAAAGCAAATATCTATCTTTTCAAATGCAGCATTCACAAAGAAAGGGAACAAGGGACTGATCAAATGACAGAGCATCAAAATGTCTTTGAGCAAGAAGCAGCTCGCAAGGGGTGAAGGAGTCTGGGCTTTCCCTCAGTCTTTATTGGCGGTCAGACTCCCCATGTCTGCCAGGACCCTGAACTTCTAGATGTGGGTGAGAAGAGCAGATTCTGTCCTACTGTAACAGTGGAACAAGTCTGAGACTTCACAAAGCTGAATGTATATAGGTGACAGGTGACATCCTTCCCAGGGTTTTGAGAAAGATGGTGGATGTGCTTGCAGAGCTGCCCTCTGTCATATCTGAAAAATAATGGCTGTCTGGTGAAGTCCCTGGTGACTGGAAGAAGAAAAACATTACTCCAATTTTTAAGAAAGGGAGAAAGGATGACCCAGGGAACTACAGGCTGGTAGGCCTCACCCCTGTGCCTGGGAAGATCACAGAGCACATCCTCTTGGTTACCATGTTAAGGCACATCCAAGATGAAGAGGTGATCCAAGATAGCCAGCATGGCTTCACTGAGGACAGATCTTTCCTGACCAATCTTCAATGATGGAATGATGGCTTCAGTGGACAGGGGAAGGGTGATGGATGTCATCTACCTGGACTTCTGCAAAGCCTTTGACATGGTCCCTCATCACATCCTTCTCTCTAAATTGGAGAGGTGTGGATTTGAAGGATGAGCTGTCTGATGGATTAGGAACTGGCTGCCTGGAAGCAGCCAAAGGGTTGTGATCAATGATTCTGTGTAAGGGTGGGGACCATTCACAAGCAGTGTTCCTCATTGGTTGGTCTTGGGACTGGTACTCTTCATCTGCTTTATCAGTGACACGGACAGTGGAACTGAGTGCACCTTCAGCAGGTTTGCAGACAGCCTTGTCCTGAGTACAAGAAAGATGGAGAGCTCTTGGAACAAGTTCAGAGGAGAGCCACTAAGATGATCAGAGGGCTGGATGAATGGTTTTTTACTGTGACAGAGGATGTGTGGGTTAGATAATAGGTGGAAGTTTTTCACACAGAGGGTGGTGACACACTGGAACAGGTTGCCCAAGGAGGCTGTGGATGCCCTGGCCAGGTTGGATGTGGCTCTGGGCAGCCTGGTCTGGTGGTTGGTGACCCTACCCACAGTAGGGGGCTGAAACTAGATGATCACTGTGGTTCTTTTCAACCCAGGCCATTCTATGATTCTGTAATTCTATGAAAATGAAGAAGGAAACCATCAACCAGATAATCAAATGGAAAGAAGATGTCTGTAAAAATTGCTGGAGTGCCAGATACAAAAGAAGGGTAAGACTCATGAATACACTTGAAGCCAAAAACCAGACACTGGGATGTGGTTCAGAATGTTATGTCACAGAGGCATTTATGCATTTTGCAAGGAAAGAAAGTGAAATTGCAGCAAGACAAAACAAATCAAAATCCTATGATGGGATGCTTACAAAACCACAAAACCAAATGTAACTGAAAGCAGAATACTGAATGGAAAGAGACAAGCTGAAATTTCAGGTCAAGAACAAGAAGAAGAAGAAAGAAGCCCCTGCTTTTATTAAAATGTATTGCCCTAGCAACCTCTGAAACTGAAAGAAATGCTTCTCTTGTAGACTACTGACAAGCTGAAGGTGCAGCAGAAGGAACTAAATCTTCTGTTCCAACCAAGAGGCAAAAAGGCTAGTAAATTACCATGATTTATTTATTTATTTTTGATGGAGTGGTATATCTTCCAGACTTGCTACATGTGATAATAGATAAAAAAATTTGGCTGTTATAGGGTCTGACTCCCAGAAAATCAGTTTCCTGACATGAGCAAAACAGTTAACAGTGGGAGCCACAAAGAGAATGGAACAGGAGAGAGTATTGTCAAAGAAGCCAAGATCTGGACGAGTAGCATGGTACTGAGAAACTAGGCAAGCCATTTACAAGAGACTCAGTTGCTTCAAACAAAGCACTAAAAAGTGCTCAGCATCAAAGGCCTGCAAAAGGAGAAATATAAACTGACTTGACATCAACAAAACATGTTGTCAACCAGAGCCAACAGTGGATATTAATAAATGTCATAGGAGTTACTTCACCATATTTGGGATGTCATCAGGTTAATGGAAATGGCAAAGAAGGACATTTGGGCTAAAAACTGGGGGCAAGATTTTCAGTGTTACCAGAAAAAAAGCACAAACAGGATTCTTGAGAAGTTGCATCATAGCGGATGATGTTCAGGAGGCAAAGATGCAATGACAGTTTGGTGAAAGCTGCTGTGATTAACCATCCAGGACAGCAAAACTGCAGTTTGGAGTGGTCTCACATGCAGAAGTTTTCTGATTACACATGGTCTGTGACCTGACGCTGAGAAGACAGAGGTATTAAAACAAATATCCACATGAAAGGGATCCAGTAGTTTAGGGCTTAGCATTTGTAAATCAGCTACTTTCACCTCCCCCTTCCTCAAAACTTTCGTTGTAAGAAATCTTTCATACTGTTATTCAGTTTTGATGTATGGTAACCTCCACATGATATAGCTAGCTCATACTTCAGATGTGGTTTACCCACCTCAAACTATTGTTGTGTGTACAGAAATATGTGACAGATGCTGCAGAAGTGACAGTAAGTGGTTTCTATATTGGAGATCAAACTGGAACAAGGGCTGGCAAGAATGCCTATGTGTGGAAGTTACTTGACAAGTATCTCCAATATGTTTAAGCATGGGAAGCCTACAAGGAGGTGACCAAGAAAGATTCACTAGATTTTTCAAAAGTCATTATTGTCAGATTCTGAGAGAATTCAGCACATGATTTTGGTGTTGAAAGGCTGGCATTTAAAAATATACTTCAGAAAACAGAGATGCACGTAGCTGGCTTCTTTTCTGAAGGAACATTATAACAGGAAGCATGGCAACTCACCAAAAATATGACATCATAAAACCAGAAGAAACACAGGCAACTGAATGACACAGAAAACATATATCAAAATAGTTATGAGGCAATTTCAAGACAGAGGTTATAGAGAGTCTTGGAATAAGTTACATAAAACATCTAATTGCCAGTGCTTGTGTCAGTCATTCTGTTGGAAAGTGAATGCTCAGAATGAGGCACAGTCTGTATCTGAAGGCTGGTGATATGACATGAGTGGACCATGACAACATCACAGATAAGAGCAGCTGTATCACTGCAGAAGTCATCTCAAGGACACATGTGTGTCAAACTGGAGGGCAAGAAGGAAATGCACAGGCAGAGGAAGTAAGGAAAGGCACTGTGGGAGGAGTACGGGGAGCTTCCATCTGAGGAACCTGACTGACCTGTCAGCTCGCCTCTGTGTCAAGGAAGATCATGGACCAGGTCCTCCTGGATATGCTAAAGAACATGGAAGAGAGGGAGGTGACAGTAGACAATCAGCAAGGCTTCACCATGGGTAAGTCCCACCTGGTCAATCCAGTGGCTGTTTATGGTGATGTACCAATAGACCAATGCACTAGAAGACAACAAAATGATCTGTGACTATCACAGTTTGCCAGTTCTATCCAGCAAATTTCACCAAAGGCCTTTGATCATAACTGTGAAAAACAGATGCAAAAAACTTGCTCAAGAGATTCATAGTCCCAAGATCAGGCTCCCATTTTTGACTGTACTAGATTCAGAATTCAGTTTCTTCATCCATCTCTAGTCCTCCTGGGCCTGTATTTCTAGCATTCCATCCTTCTCTTTTTAGCTCTCAGGTTTTGTGGCTTTTCTCCTGTTCATTTACTTTTATCCTTTCAATTTTTTATTTTTATTTATTTATTTTTTCCTGATATCACAACACTGGGGGGAGGAAACAATTTGTTTTGCTAAGGATGGGCTGCAGAAAATCAGTGAGAGTCATAGTGGAATGGGGAGCTGTGTGATAGTAGCCCAGGCATTCTCCTATCCTTGACTGCTCCAGCTCAGGGCACATCTTGACTTAGATATATGCCTGCCTCTTGTTTTTTGTTTTTCTTTTTATCCAGGTCCTTGTCCAACATCCCCTCGAACCCCTGTAAACTTTCACTAGTTACTGCTTTATCACTCTCTTATTTTATACCTAAACACTAAGTGCAACCACCTGCCTTACATTTGTGCTAGATCCTTCTATGTGAAAAGTTGCAAAACAGGCTTTCCAGTGAAGATAATCCTTGAAGTGGTTCACAGTGCATGGTCTGTAGATTCATTAATTCACAGAAAAGTATTTGCTGAAGACTTGAAAAATAAAACACTCTAGATTTTTCATTTTATCAGATTGTCATACCATCAGCATCGCTTCAGGTTTAGATCCTATCCCTACTAAGTAAAGATTTTAAACTTTATATACTGAACAGAAAATTGTGTTCAAGTGGATTATAAACAAATGCCATTAATGTTTTTTTTTTTTTAAGGAATTTCTCCAGTGCTTCTGATCACCTGCCCCATACCATATCTTCTTGGGAAGTCCTGAATGATGTCAGGTATGTAAATGCCTGCTTACGCTGACAGGACTCACTACATATTGGCATGTGAACCTTTCCCTAAGTTTGCCTCAAGGAAGGCCCAATCCTTCCCTCACTGCTTTACAGGAGGAAGTGATGCCACATTCCGGACAGTGGGGCACATTCCTCCTGACACCTCACAGGCCAGCCCCAAGGGCTTTGGGATCAGATTTTGCCAAGGGATAAGGTCTGACTCAAAAACTTAAGATACCAGAACCAGCTGTCATCGTAGATAGGTAGTACTGGTCTGAGTTCATGACACAGAGATAATAAAAACCACATTCTCCTTCCGATCTGTGGGAATTTCTAAGTCTTGACAGTTTTTCTCTATTTCATATCAAGGCAGAAAGATGAAATATTGAAAGCCTAACCAAAAGCTATTTCACTTCTTTCTAGACCATGTTTCCTGAGTGACTTTCAATCTTCAGTGCATTTTTCCTCTTACTTTTTTCTTTGACACTTTGAAAAGAAGCCCCATCTCACTCACATGCCATCTTTGATCTGCCCTCTCCTCCCCACTGTCCTGCCAAAGCATCCTCTTGGCAGCAAATGCTTGCTGCTCAGGATGGGCCTTTTTGCCACCTCCCAGTGAACACTGATGCCTAGCTGCTTTGGCCCCTCAGCACTTTACCTCTAACTACTACCATAACACCCACAGGCATGACACACCAAATGGTCAACTCTTTTAATTAAAACAAATACATAAATAAATAAAATGGAATGACAAGCGTTACTGTGCCATGTAAAGAGGCTTCTCCAAATATTTCTAGGCAAGAAACTATTTACAAATGAAGAGATGGGAGCAATTGAGTGCAGACATGCTGAACACCGTGCAGCTCTGAGCAGCTTGTCACTGGGAACTGCTCAGCCTTGGTCCAGGATCTCACACGCTAATGCAATGTAGAATAAATGCACATAGATTTATCTACTTCCCATGGCCTGGTTCAGTCCAGCACAACATGCCCAACCAGCTGATCCAGAAGCAAGAAGTGATTTTTGTGAATTGACATGGGCAAGTTTTTAATCCAGCTCCACTCCTGCAGGAGTTCTAAGAGACTGAAAACACTCTGTGAGATAAGAAAAAAAGGATGATAGCAAAATAAAATGACAGTAATTGGAGATGCAGTGAAATCCTGCTAGAACCAAAATGGCTTTATGCAGTACTTCTGATGCCTTGGCTGTGTGCTGTGGCTTAGTGGCTGGGGTGGGAAAGCACTTGGTCTTGCAGTACAGGCTACCTGCAGCAGTACACATTTGTCTCCTAAGGCACTCACCTTCCACCTCAGCAGAGTTTTATTTTGTTTGCTCAGAACTATTTATCTACTTTTTTTTTTTTTTTTTAAACTTACACACATGAGGTTTCATCAATTTAAAGCATTTTAAACCATTTCCGTCTCCATGTTTCATCTTGAGGGTGAAAGAAGAGATATCTCATATGCATTATTGAACACCAAAGACAGGGATAGAATTGAAATCAGCCAAGTTAGAGCAGCACAAAGTATACTTGACAGTGTATCTGTCCCACCCTTGCTCAGCTCAGAAAGACCTGGCCAAAATTGTCCTGAGATACCCAACGCGTGCTATGTACCATGTAGAAATCACAACCTAAAGAAGATCTTTGGCAATGTTTTCTCAGCTGATAAGCTGGCTAAATATTAACCTCCTTTTTTTGCAATCCCTAATCAGAGGTTTCCATTCATACGGCTGCTCTGTACTCTGAACCTTGAGTTAATATGTCTCTGTTTTACAGGAAAGCTTTGCTCACGTCGCTTTTGGGCTCCACAGACCTCCGCAGACTCAATGTGACCTCCTGCTGCCAGCTCTGGAGGGAACACGATGCCACCCCCACTTAGGTCACATTAGTTAATGAGTTCACGTCAGGTCTGATGTTTAGCTTGTTAAGCACGACTTGTGATTTCCAAATGAAGAGGGCCATACTGGAATTAGAATTTAACAGGCTGAGGAAATTCTGAAATATGCCTGAGATCGAAAAAAGTATTTCCAATTTCCTATACAGGAATGAAGAAAGAGTGAAACAGATTATTTGCCTGGGAAAACAGAGTGTCATCAGTGTACCTACAAGCCCCCAGTAGCAGCCTTCTTCCATAAAACAATCAAAGGGGATACTAGGCGTTATAATACACTGTAGCTTTTCTAGATAGTATGTTAATGTAGTCTGTTTTTACGGAAATGAATAAGACAAAGACAGTAGCTCAATGTTGTCATTTACTGGTACTAAATATTAAAAATGAAATCGAGATAGGAGGCAAAGTAGCACCTGATATGCTAGATTTGTGTAGAAAATATCAAGCTCCTTTTTCAGCAGTTTAGGATTGTTCTGTGATTTCTTGGTCATGCCACACTGATGTGGTGTGGAGCTGGCTGCTGGGCCAATGTCAGGTGGAAGGTTGTGAAATATCCCTGCAGAGTAGCCCCCTGGCTCCCTGCTCTGTTACAGAGCCTGGTCATCAGCATGGGGTGAGACTTCAGCTTGAAGACTGAAAAACTCCTAATAAAGTTCTTGGTCAGTGCTGACCCACAGGCAACAGGGTCACTGCCTCGTCTTCCCCTCCCAAAATCTGCAGTCAGAACTTGGGGCAATCTCCCTGTTAATGGTATTGCAACTACTGGTACTCTAAGCCTCTGTGTTTAAGTGTGCTGCTGCAGAGTTTGCCTATTTCTTTGGTGTCCTGGGAACCCAGCTTAGAAATGCTTTTCCTCAACTCCTTGTGGCCAGTTTGCTTCTAGATGAGAAAAATAGCCGTGCCGCAATTCAGTAAGCCACCTCTATCCCACACAACACTTCCTTACATACTTAACCATAACTGTGCTGTGGGCACAGACTCAACTTGCAGTCCACACTAAGTTATTTTCCCAAACGAGGATTGGCAGAAGGTTAAATTGAGAGCTGAAATGGGGGTTTACCAGCTCTTATTTTTGGGAGCTCAGCTATTTTTTGCTATTGTTTAGGTAAATACAAACACACACACACAAAAAAAAAACCAACAAAACATAAAACAAAACTAAACCCCAAAATCCCCACCAATAGCATTGCAAGAACTTACTTTATAACAAAATATATATTTTTTTCTGCTTTGCCATAATTCAATAACAATGAAAAGGATAAATCTCACCATAAAAATTTATTTGTGGCTAGAAAGCAGAGATGAAGATTTTCATCTCAAAATTGAATGTTTTTTAGACTCAGAAGAGGTGAGAGCTTAGGGTGATAACTGTGTTGCCTTGTGGTCTCTCTGCAGCCCCACTGGCTGCTTTCAAGCTCATAGGTAAACAAGCTCATCTTACATGTGGTTTCTGGCAGTAAGGTTTTTGTGGAGGTCCTGTGAATGTAAAATCATCACCTCAGGGATTACATTTATTTTTCCAGTTACAGAGCTCCAATCAAGCATGTTTTTGAAACTAAACAAGTAAGGGATAGCAGTGGAGGACAGGGTCAAGCCTCTCTCCACATTAAAAATGCAGTACTAGTGATTGCATTAGCTTTGGCTTGGAACAAAAAAAGATAGTATTTTCTGGTTGCATAACATCTGCGGCCAGGATGGGCTCTCCACCAGCTCTCAGCAACCACAGTGCTTGCCTAGGGATGTGAATTCAAGCCCTGCACGACAGCAGTGACACAGAAGCCTCCTGTTCTCTCCACATCCTTTGCGTGCACACTGTGATGCTGAGGTGCAGCATGTGCTGCAGCCACTGATGGCAGCAAGCTGCTGGCAGGGCTTCAGGCCTTGCTCCCCTTTCCACCCACAGTCCTAGCTCACTGAGCTAGGTCTCCCAGCACAGAGCCCTGTGGCTTCTCAGCTGTGGTCCTCAGTGTGCTGCTTGTGCTGAGGCAATCCCAGAGATACCCAGTACCTGCAAGGTCCCTCCTGGCATGGCCCTGTGACATCTCAGCGTCCTTCCTTTGCAGACCTCCAGAAAACCTATCTACAACCCCTGTCATCCCACTGAGTGGATCTGATTCTTTCTGGGATCCCTTAGTCCTCCTTTAAGAGGAGACAATTTCCTTCTGAGAAAGGGCCTACAGCTTTGCTTCTAAATCCTCTGTGACTCACTGCTATCATGAGCAGATTTCTTTTACCATTTTTGATGTCAGACACAGTCTATGTTATATATATATGTGCCCTACACATCTGCTATTGTCATGGTTTTGTGCTGTCAATATTCTACATCATGACATCATGTGCGGTATGAACTGTTTTGGTGGTATAAGAAAGTGTAATAGAGGGTATGTGGAAGTGTAACAGAGGGTATGCGGAAGTGTAATAGAGGGTATGTGGAAGTGTAATAGAGGGTATGTGGAAGTGTAATAGAGGGTATGTGGAAGTGTAATAGAGGGTATGTGGAAGTGTAACAGAGGGTATGCGGAAGTGTAACAGAGGGTATGCGGAAGTGTGGAAGGTTCATGCTCCAGATCTGTGGAATGGCAGCATCCCGAGTACTCAGCCCTTGGAGGAAACTACATATCCCAGGGGACAACGCGGCCAGAGATGAATCACCAGAGGAGGAGGACACACATATAATCTCGCTCCCAGGCTGGAACGTCCCTCTTTTCGCCCTGTCTATCGCTTTGGAGCGCTCCATCCCTGCTGTCTCGCTCTATCAGCAACGTTCCAGCCTGTCGCCTAGAGATTGCAGTAGGCCCCCGGTTCTCCGGGACTCTTTTTCCTCTCTTTCTTTTTCTCTGCCTTGTTTGATATAGTAGTTGTAGTTATATTGTATCATATTGTGTCTCGTATTTAGTAAAATAAGTTCTTTTCCTTAGATTGCTGCCGTTGTTTTTGTTCATTTCCCCTTCTAGGGGCAGCAGCCTCTATCACGGATAAATCTAGATAACCCGATTACAGCTATGTAAAGGATTTCCAACATACTGAAGCAAAGTCTGATAACTGGTTAGGACTAAGCAGTATTATCTGATTATTTTTTTTAGTGTCTCAAGAATAGTAACCATACATTACTCTGCAGTAAAACCATTATATAATGATCCATCTGTGGGAGAAGAATTCCCATGAACCCAGTGGTAACAAGATCACCCATTTTAGCTGCCAGTCAGTTCCGTGTGAAGTGAAAGCATGTGGCTATGCTGCACAGAATTGCCTCTCCAGAAATGCTGGTGAGAAGGAGGACCTTGTGGATGGAGAATGATTTGTTTCAATAAGACTGAGAATAGGTAGGCTGCAATATTATCAATATCTATATCTACTTAGATTTACTTTTGTGGTCACTGGGGAATCACAGAAGCATATAGTGTCACATGTAATTACAGGCTCCATCCTTTTCTGTGTGAGACGAGGCAGTGCAGTTTTCACTGAACATCCTTTTATCCCAAGACAAGAACTGTACACAACTGCTCCATAACCCAGAAAGTAAAATATATCTTTTTTTTCAAATTAATAATAATTTGAAACAAAATATAAGCACAAAGGGTCAGACTGTGATGTCCTTACAGAGAGAACAGCAATAAATGTGGTTCAGTGAAAGTGAATAGTGGACACAAAGGAGTAAGCGATTAGCCAGTGTCTGTAAGGTAACCACAGTCAGATGAAATCACTAGAAAAATAAAGAGAGAGAAAGGACAAGTGAAGGGGAGACATCTGATATAGCATTGCCAGAGTTGTGTGTAACTGGATAGGTTTTCCGTGGCAGAGTTGAATGAGGCACATTTCCAGGCACTATGACCCTTGTCTCTCACAGAATCACAGGATCATACAGTTTGGAAGGGATTTCTGGGGATCTTCATGTCTAACTCCTGCTAACACAAGTTCCCTATGGTAGGGAGAGTGTCCGGGTGTGTTCTGAGTGGGTTTTGAGAAGGAAACTCTGGGTAGCCTGTTTCAGTGCTTTGTCACCTTGACAGTGCAGTTTACTCTCATGTTCATATGGAACTTCCTGTCTTCCAGTTTGTACTCATTACCCTTATTTCTGGACAACAGACTTGTTCTCTCAACAAACTTTCACAAAAACATCCCATTTTAGATGAATCAATCTGAAGTGAACTGATATGTTGTTGTATGTAGTATGTTTGTTCACCACGTGTATGTTACATATATAGCTAAGAGGCACGTAGTAGAAACTATATCTGTATGTTTCTTGCTTTTCAGTGGCTAGAATAATGTGTAGAAAAACAAAGCAACGATCCTTTAAGTTATCCAGATAAGCCAATAAAAGACAATTTATTCTTCCTGCCCTTGCAGTGCATATTGAAAAGGGGCAACATCTCAAGGTAGCTCTGCAACCCTCTGCTACTATCTACATTTCTATGGGCTGATCAGCTTACCTCTTACTTGTGTCTCTTGCTAGACAGCTGATGGTCATGATGTGAAGAATTCTTGCATCTGCTTGGTGAGGTACTCTTTGAGTCGGCTGTACTTCCAGGTAATTGTAAGATTTTGGTTTGTTTGTTCTGGGGGGTATTTTGTTCTTCTGCAAATTCTCTTGCTTGGCTTGTAGGTATGATTTATAGCTCGCTTTGTTTTTATGCAAGAGCAATTATTCATTTCCTTTCCGCATGAAAACTTTCATCTGCTCTTTTGTGTCTGCATTTCTTTTCAGGATTGCAGTTGCAGATTCAAGAGGTCCTAGCAATAACAGTTAAAATAGACAGTTGCTGATGGGCAGTTAGAAGACACAGGCAACAGGGCTAGATGCAAACTGCAGTGCTAATGGGGGAGAAGCAGATTAACAAACAACGCCCGCAGTCCTCTCCCTGCTGCTCTGGGAGCTAGACATACTTGGGAAGAGCAGGTCATCTGGTATACATCTCTCCTGGATGTGCATCCGCCTACCACAAAGCATTAGAAGGATTGCTTGCAGGGCCTGATAAGCCTTGATCTGTTTGAGTATTCTCTTTAACCAAGAGAAAATGTTATGTCAGGCCTCAGTACATAAGCAGTAATTGATGTTAATCTCACCTGTTTTTACTTCACACCAGACTGACTTCCTTCATTTTGCGTGTCAAAGGCAAACGGCCTCCAGCTCAGTATTGTGTCACCCACAACTGTCAGCATTGCCCCAAGGGTGACTGATGCATTGATAAGCCTTTTGGAACTGAGTCCCACTAAGCATAAACCATGGGTGCCCAGCCTTTTGGCTTGCCTGGAGCACATTTAGTGAAGAGGAATTGTGTTGGGCCACACAGAAGTATATGATACAGTTCGACTGCAGTAGGCTGCAACTCTTAATGAGGTCTTAAAGTGTTGGTCAGAGATTTTTGATGAAATTTTACTCTTCCTGTACTTCATCCTTGAAAACAGTATTTCATAAATGTATGTACTGCTAAAAAGTGGTAACGTGAATGAAGCGTGATTGTGAAGTGAGGGATATTTCTGTCTGGCAAGAGAGATTATAGAAATCCGATAAAGAGATAAGATCATAATTTTGAGTTGAATATCTGACTGCAACTCTGTACATTCAGTTTGAAAATGTGCACGTAATGTGCTTATGTAGGAAAAAAAAAAAAAGTCACATATATACTCTCCAATTTTTATTTATTTATTTTTCAATCTTGAAACCTATTCTCAAATTCCTTTATCAGAATGGAAACCAAGGCTGCACATTATTTGCTGTTCAATGTGTCACAGTGTGTGGAATAATCTCCCATAACTTGAGCTGGCATTGCACCTTGCCTTTCACATGCTTTGATTTGAGCCCAGGCAGTGCTGATCAAGCACTGCTGTTTGGCTGTTGTGAGCAATGGGGCCAGGCTGGGCTGCTTGGCAGGGCAGAACTATAGCCATGATGGCATGGGTCAGGGGTTGGCTGAAGGATGGGCTGGGCTGCATGCGGCCTGCAGGTTGGATGTGCCGTACACAACTGTGAATATAATTGCCCATCACAAAAAACAAGCAAAAAAACCTCCTAGCACCCAGCCCCAGCTTTTAATTTCATAGCCATTTCTAAACAGTGAGCCACAGATACTTGTAGTTGCACTGCTAAAGGATGGTTGTGGAGGTCAGTGCATCCTTATAGGCTACAGCATATGCAGCCTAGCAGGGAAGAACCTTTTACCTTTCTCTAGAAAAAAAATCTCAATTTAAAATAGCTAGTAAGAGACCTAAAGGTGAGTTTCTCTCTCTTACCTTTGGAAGCATGCCCCAACCTTATCTTTGTAAAGACGTGCTTATGGTCACAGTGGGCTTGATATGATCGATTTCAGAACTTGGCAGATAAAGTTGCTAGTGGTAAGGTAACAGAATGAATCTTTACAGAAATGCATTGAAGAAAGCAGCTCTCCATTCTGCTACTTCGCATTCTGCAAAATGTACCTCTGCACTGTCTGTCCCTCCACAAAAACAGGGTCCACACAAAGTTCTGCCTTTTCCACGGCTGAGAAGAATCACATCACAGGGTGGCTGAGTGGTTTTCCCTCAGTCACGCAAAGATAGAAACAGACTGCAGGAACATCTGATTCATCTTCCTGGCTCGAGCCATCAGATGACAGTTCCTTGTGATGAAGAAAACATACAGCTTCTTCAACAGTAGCTTCTTGTTGCTCCAGCACTGGGTAGATTTAACGCTGCTAGTAACTGGTGTTTATCAACCATTAAGAAGGCCCTTTTAAGAGGCTAACCGTGTGTGAATTATCATCATGACATGATTCTTCCAGTCTCCGTTCTTGGTACTGGCATCATCACTGTGATCCTCTGTGCCTTTCTGAAACTCCAACATTTTTCTCTCTTCCTGTCACGAAGGATTTTTACCGTATGCTCCATAGGTAGATTTCTTATTTTAAATAAAATATTTTTTTAGTGGTTGTAAAGAATAAATGCACCAATCAGCTCTTACTCTGTCTCTGTGTGCTTCTGACTGCCCACAGAACCTGCCTTAAGTCATCACGATGGGGCGTGCTTTCCTCGTGAAGACCAAGATTTGGCTAACCAAATCCTTTGATAAAATCTGAGAGATTGCATAGAATCTGCTGTTATCTTTCATCCCTAAACGCTCAGTCTGAGTCAGATTTAAAACAAAGAAGACTGAGGGAGATAAAAAGAATCCCAAACCAATGACCTAAATGTGAAGACAAGGAGTGTAAGGAATGTTTTTAATAATGCAGGGATCCAGTTCTTCAAGCAGAAAGAAGCTTAATCGATTTTTAAATATTTAAACCAGGAAATCTACTGTAGAAAACATTTCAGATAATTCATTCCATTAAAAAAACAACATTACCAGAGTTGTGAGTTCAGTGGAAAGTTGAAATGATTTAAACCCACGATGGTGAAGGATTCATAGTAGGCTCCTGGCTACCTCAGGGACCCATGCTTCCCACACTTCCCAGATCCCACTTCTAGTTCTGAAAGTACACTGTGTGCATTAGGAGTGAGCGTGTTGGGTCATGGGAGCTTCTGAGATGACAGAGGCAGGCTGTCAGCTTTGGGTTGTTGTTGTGATCCTAGACAGAACAGACAGAATACAGCGGGGACAGCAGTGCTTTATTTGGATGAGCTGGCCAGAACTGTGTTTTGTATATAGATGGTAATAGATGTCTGATTTTCTCAGCAAAGAAAAATGATTTTGGTCATTGTAAGTTGAGCCTGCCTTTTATTTGGTCTTTGGGATTTCTTTCCTCTCCATTTTCATTTTATTTATTTTTTTAACTTCCCCTTCTCTGTTATCTCCTTGCAGAAAGGGGGCAGTGTTCTTCAGAGGCCTAAGTCTTCGAAGTTCATTGTAGTTCCCAAAAACTCCTAAGATAAAATTAGAACTGTTACCACATACACAGTGGGAACAGATCCTGAAGCGGAATAATGACCTGAGAAGCTGGCTTTATGTAATAAGTACACCTGACAATACCCTGGGTGCTGTGGAAACCTCTAGACATTTAGCTGTTCAGATGAGAAGTAGGCAAGGAACAAGAGGATGAAACTTCCAGAAAGAATTCACAAACTGGATGTTGATGCCAGGGTATATTAAGTGCTCCAGAGGATGGAGTCACCTTGCAGAAGTGGTTATAATAGCAGCTGTTAGGACCAGTTTGATGATGAGAGGTCATATTCTGAAGATTCACTGGCACAAGAAGTAAGGACAAAGGATCTTTCCACTTTGTGCATGCTGTCCTCTCTATGTTTTGTTTTCATTTCTTACTCTTAAAACATGAACATCATTTGATTACAAGTAATGCTTTTTTTTCACACATATGCATGTTCTGAGAAGATTTATTTTATTTCTGCAACTTAAGAAAGAGAAACTCAGATGTGATCCCAAGCTAGTAAAAGGAGTGCAATGTCGTGTCTTCGTACCATCAATGTAATCATCCCAAGAAAGCATAACTTTCCTAGAAGAACAGTTCTTATCCTTCCCTGTTTTCCTGTGTAAGACTTTGTGCTGTAAGAGAAAGGACTTTAAGGAAGTAGAAATGACATAACCCATATGCTAAATATAATGCCATTTGTCTTGCAATCCCCGTATTCAGGAACATTCCTTACTTGCTAAAAATATTTGCTATGGCTGGTTATTCTGGGGGATGAAATCATCTACATTAGGCATATGTATAATGATGAAGTCATCTGTATTTCCCTGAACAATTTTCTTTACCACCCTTTGGAACATCCACTGCACTGTGAGACAGCAAGGAACAGTTGGCACCATTGGAAGAGAAGTCTCATCTGTGCTGAAGTAGGAATATTTCTGTTCATCTAGGAGGCTTATTTTCCTTTGCCTGCTTCCAGACATGGGGTGTTAAATGCATTTTGGGGCTGCCATATGAAGCTAAGCACTCAGCACTCGCAGCTCTTTGGCTGAACCTACTCCTTATCTACTGCTCAACATTTGAGCAAGCAAAATGGCCCTGAGGAACCAGACATCCTACTGAACTGAAATCTATTCTGATGCTGCTGGAGCAAACTCTGTTGATGAACAGGCAGGTGGTGTTGTTTTCTATGCGTTTGTTACTTAGGTATTTTTTACTACTTCCACTTTGCCTTTGTTCAGATCACCCATTTCTCATTAGTTCTTTCAAAAGTTTTATCTTCCACCCTTTGAACAGTTCCTGAACTGTGGTGAGTATTAAGTCCCACAGGTAAATATGGCTCCTGGACTATATGTAGATGCTAACCTGCAATTGCTACCCAAAGTGTCATAACACCACAAGTTAGCCTCAGGGGCTTGTCTAGTTGTCAAAAGATTTTGAATAAAGTGTTTCTCTGGTTACTTCATAATCACATTACTCAGAAGTGCTTTGGATCCAAGCATAATTTACAGAATCAGTCAGGTCCAAAAAGTACTTCCAGAAGGTGCCAAGCTTCTGTTGAGAACTACCTCATGGCAATGTTGACAAATTCCGTCAGTACTGGTGCTTGTATGTATTTTTCATCAGCTATGGTTTGATTTACATGTGGTGACTCTACTTTCTTTCATCACTTCTATGATGTTCTCTGTTGATGTACTGAAGTCTGGGAGAAGGAAAAACACTTCCTCTGGTGTGCTTTCTGGGTGGTTGCTGCTATGTGGAGTGGGCTTCTGTGATGCCAGGGATGCCGGTTGTATTTGCTTAATATTCCCTAACAGTGCAAAGCTGATTTCCAGAAAGAACTGGGAGGGCTATGTAATGAATGAGGAGGTCTTGATAATCTGGAGTGTAGGAATTAATTTAACTGCTGCAAAGGCAGAACAGAGACATCTTTCATTCAACACATCTACCAGGAAGGATTTGGAGAACATTTGGAGGATGTCTGATTCTGGTAATCTTTTCCATGCCTTCTGTTCTGTTTTCCTTTTTTTGTGATTTAGCCTGATTTTTCTTTCTACAGGAATGGTTTTAGAACAGCTCTCCAGTGATAGCAGTCCTGATTGGCATTTTTCTATAATTCCTTATGAACTTCTAGGTGCCATGGTCCAAAGAGGGGCGTGGTATTCCTGGAGGTTGCGCTTCATCTGTGCAGTGGTGAAAGCATTTGTGGTAGGATGAAGAAGGATGAAGTGATTAATATGGAAAAGATGTTGTTCTGCTTAGTTTTAGGGCAACAAAAGCAATAGTACTATATCATAAAATGAATTTACATCCCTTCAATCATTCTTCCTGTAGTATAAAATGCCCTAAATGTCTCTGTGCTTCTCTTCTTATTGGCAAGTATATAAAGAACAGTAAATGATTATAAAAGCTCCGGTACACTAAATAAATAACCATACATATAAACACACACACATATATAGTGTTTGTTAGAATTTTTTGTGAGAAAACAAATAATTGTTTAGTGTGGAATATTGATAAGTAAGGTTCTTACCTTATTTGCTTTGATTTAATGCCTGCCACAATATTACAAATATCAATCCTTTCTGTGCACACAGAGGAATGCTGGGTACCTACTTCTTCAAGTATCCACAGAATAACAAGATTATGGCTTTGGCTGGACATTTAGGGTGCTTCAGGTTTCCATTTGTAGCCTGAAAAAGTCCATACATAGACCACAAGAGTTTAATGGAAGGGTAAAGTGTATGTGTGTGAGAGAGTCATAAATGAAATTTGGAGCTTACTTAGGTTTGAGAGTACCCAAACAGAGAAGCTGAACAAACACATTGATTGCAATTAATGAGTTTGTGTTTCTCCCCATAAATGCAGCCTTTATTACACATCTCACTAAAGAGTGGCTTTCACAGTAATGCTTCCCATCCTGCTATTCCTGTGCTCTTGTAGTGGAGGCTCTAGACAGACACTGTAATGCTGTAATTTGTAGTTTGTTTCTCCTGAGTCTGATCAAGCCTTCAGCATATAACTAGAACCTCCAAAAAGCTATTCCTACCTTCTAGTTGCCCCAAATATAATCCTCTCTCATATGATCGGAAAGATTAGCTTAGTTCTCCTTTAGCAGACTTGCCTTTGGGATGTCATCGTATATCTTCTCTCCTGCAACTGCTCTTTTATTACCATACTGAAGATAAGTTAAAGGTGCCAAATCTCAGGGACCCAGCAGATCTAGGGCTAAATACCTTCCTCACTGTAATCAGTAACCGCCAATAAAGTGTTACATGTGTCTGCAACTTGTACTGCTGCCTTGTGACCTGCAAAAGTTCTGGTGTGTTGAACATCATATATTTTACATGGAAGGCAATATTTATAATTAACTAATTAAATTGTAATGATTCAGGCATATATTTTCATTCAGAAGTAGCTGTGTGGTTAGAAGACATGTAGCTTCTAACCAGGCTGTGAGACAACAAAGAAAATTCAGACACCTCTGATAGCAAAGAAGGTGAGCGATGACAGAATTCAGTGGAAAGGTGGAGCGGACTGAGTGTTATCCGGCAGAGATTTAAAGATGAAATATCCATAAAGTTGAGTCAGAGATTATATAATTACCCTGTATTCAATAAGCCTCGTTGTTTTTAAGGGAAGAAACAGTTTGATCATGAACTTCCAAGAAAATTAAATTTGAAGGAGCAATGTATCTCTAAAGAGTTACTGGGCAAAAACGTGAGGGTTTAGCATTGGACTGCTAAACAAGTAGCATGAGGACTATTCAAAAAGTACTGCCTCCTATTTTATTATGTCAGCCCATGATGTCAGAGGTAACTGTTGTTGGTATGGCAGTGGAGGCTGAACACCAATATCTCATTATGTTTTGTTGCTCTGTGACAAAATGTCTGAAATGGAAGTGTGTATGGTGTGGAAAAAATGCTATCCCCTGACATTCACTGACACTTGCTGAATGTTGATGCGGACCAGACAGTGGATGTGAGCATAGTGAGGTGGACAGTGTTTCAGCAGTGATCACAGCAATGAAAAAGACAAACCATGTTCTGGACAGCCATGCACAGTTGCCATACCATGAAATGAAGAGTGTCTCAATCAGCTCATCTGCATGAACTGGTCAATGATTATGTTGAAAAAATAGTTATCTGAGAATCTTCTCATTCAAGTAGTGCTATTGTGCTCCTTGTCTCTGTTGTAGTTTCCATGGAAATAAGTAGGGGGCATCAAATTCAGAGTGACCTACATATAATGGGGAAAAAATGGCTCATTTGCACTGGGTTTAACTAAGCTGGTTCTGACTCTGATGCTAGCCTGTGTATGTGACTACAGACAAATCATTTTACCTTACCTATGCTTTTTTTTTTTCTGCTTTACATTATAGAAATATTTTATGCTCCAGGTTTGCATGGTTCCTTGCATGGGAGAGCCTCTGGTTTTCTGGGTCCTTGGAGCACCATGGCAACAAAATATTGCCTAGTTATAACAGAAATAATAGAAACCAGGTTAGGTCCAAGAACAGGCACGCACTGCTTTTTGAAAGGCCTGTAAAATGAAGGTTGTAATGGAGAAGGAAAACACAAAGTGCTAGTGGCCTACACTAGGAAGGAGGAGTTTTCAACTGCTTTGAAATCTCCGGGTCTCCTTCTCTTTGTCCATTCCTTTCCCTCCTTCCATTCCTCTTGCATTGTGTCTTGATTTTTATAGCTATCAGCTGACATCCAGCAGCTAAAATCTGCATGTGTCATTCTCAAATACAGCTTGCACGTTGCTACAAAATGCCCCTCCAGCCCTGTTTCCATGGAAATGGAAGCTAGAAGCGTGACTGTAAAATAAGAAAAAAATAATAATAAAAAAGCAGTGTAGTACTTTTATCTTCTGCTTATTATTAGCAAAAGGCAAATGATTTCTGTTCAGAGCTATTTTCAGTTGGTGGGCCTCAAAGTGCTTTCCAAGTGTAACTGCAGTTTTATCTTAAAAAATCATTAGATAAATATTACTACCAATTTACACTGGGCAAGTAGACTTCTTGGGCTTGAATCTCCTTTTCCAGGTACATACAGAGCCTTTGTTCTAGACTGGGATTTTCACTCCCTGCACAGTCATGATGTATGCAATGTGACAGGACCATAACTTGTTTAGGAATGGACCCTAGGGCTTCATGTCACATAGCTTTCCTTCAAGAGCTATGTTCTTTCTAGATGTAGAAGGAATCAAGAGGACTTGTCTTGGCCTCCTGAAATTACCGATTTAAATTGAATATCACAAAAAATAACAAAAATTGAGTATCTGGCTTTTGTTCCCACTTCCAATTTCAGAAAAACGAGATCAGGGAATAGCAAAGCCTTTCAGGCACCTTCAAAAACAATTGTCGGTACCATATGTCTGATCTCCCTCCCATTTCCATGGAAACAGTACAAAAAATAAAATAAAATAAAATAAAATAAAATAAAATAAAATAAAATAAAATAAAATAAAATAAAATAAAATAAAATAAAATAAAATAAAACAGTAGAATGAAATAGATGATAGTTAGGCAAGAATATTAGTCTCATTAATGGACTCCAGCTTCAGGATGGGAGCATTTTCAGCAGGGAAATCTGAAATCAGATAAAAATCTGAATGCGAATCTCTCCCCAGTCAGAATCTTCACTATCTCGTCACATCTCACAACAATCATATCTTAATAAAATTTATCCATTCATAGGTTTCCCCAGCTAAGTTCTTGGTCACAGCCTGAGCCTCTATGGAACAAATGTAATGGAACTTGTGCTTACAAGCACCAAAGTTTTAAAAGAAGTCTCAGGCACACTCTTCATCCATCTCTGCATATATGTGCAGTTCTGTATTTGCAATGGACCAAGCATGTTGCACTCATTTTTTTATGCCAGCTGCCATATGATTTTCTTTGCTTTCTAGAGTGATGCAAGCATTGTAATGAACAACATTATTCATTCTCAGTAGTACCACAGCTGAATAACATTTCCTGTGGGTATTTGTTATAATTACCCTCAATAATACCCCTCAGAAACTTCTGGAAGCTATGCTAATGCACATGGAAGTCTGCAAGGTGATACTGGAGAACTATCATGGTTTCACCAAGGCCAAATCTTGCTTAATCAACTTAGTGACTTTCTGTGATGGTTTCACTGCACCAATAGACAAGAGAAGAGCCACTGATGTCATCTATCTGTACTTCACTGTGGTCTTTAACACAGTATCCCATAACATCCTTCTCTCTGAATTGGAAATACATGGATATGATCTGTGGGCTATTCAGTGGAAGAAGAACTGGCTGCAGGACTGAGTCCAGAGAGTGGTGGTCAATAGCTCTATGTCTTCCCCTCTTTGACAGAGAGATGATACAAAGTAGTAGTGTTGTGTTCACACACAGCACACACACACTCAGAGAAATGTTTTGAGTTGATGACAGGAGTGATGACAGAAAATTCCAGAGTAATCTGTAACATGCAGATGGAAAATTTTTAATGGATTCAACTAAAATTTGTGGAAAAGGAAGGAAAATGTTCCCAGAAGTATTTGCTGCCATCACAGCATGGTGGTGGCCCTGCAAATCTATGTGCATGAGGGGACACAGCTGTACAGACTGACAGTTGTAGAGGTCTGTCCGGGACTGGGTATTTGCCTGTGGATATCATATTGTAGGGCAAATCAGTTGGGAAAATTAAAATGGCATCCTCCTAAATGAGGTGTATCCTCTAGACAAGCATCTGGGTATATACAGAAGGAAAAGGGGGATGCTGACTACTAGGGCCTCACCTGGTTCAATAGAGCTCACTTATAGATAAGTTTCCTTGAGCAAGAAGCCTGCGCAGAAACTTTATACAATGCTGTAATTCTTCACTGCAGCTGCTTCAGATCTACTTCAGACTATTCTGTGCCCTCACTACGGACCAGAGAGTCAGAGAAGGGAAAAATGCCCTGCAGCCAGCAGCAGCTCGCTTCTGTAAGCTCCTTTTTAAAACAGCTGAAGTAGCACAGAAAGGGAGACTGAAGGACTTCAGGGTGCAAAGGGGAGTGCTGCTGACAGGAGAGGGGGAGAGACTTCTGGAGAAAGAAGTACTTACAGGAGTGCTGTTTGCAGGATGGTGCCAGGGGAGCAGGTATATATACAGAATATTGCAACACACTTAGTGGGAAAATGCAAATAAAGGGTAAATGAGGGGTAATTGTGGTCTGCTTATGGATAGTCTAGAAGCAGACACATAAGCTGATTTAATTGGGAAAGTTATTAACTGGGAATTTATTCATTCCACCTGGATGATTAACAAGTCTATTTATTCCTGTAGCCAATTTTGTATTTCTTTACAGATCTTGCAGGTGAATGAAGAATTGGTTACTTAGGTAAGGCATTTTGATAAAGGAACAAGGTAAACAACTAGTCAGCTTGCTTACAATGGCTTCCTGCCCAAGGGCACTTGACAGATTAAGTTACACAAAGACATAATTCAGATGTGACTCTGAAACAACCACATGACTCCCATTGAACCTTTATTAGAAACCTTGTTAATTGTTTACATGAGCAATTGAAAAATCTCTGCTTCACTTTGTCATTAGTAGAACCAGTATATTCTCCTTGAACTTGGAGAAGTCTGAGCTTGGGCTAGAGCAAAGTACCTTTATCCATAGGGCTAAAATGTTTTGGCAGACTGCAAAAAAAAAAAAAAAGTGAAATGATGTTGCTCTTATACTCCAGCAAAGGAATTCAGGAACTACTTTACACATTGCCTAATTTATCTGCACGTATTGCATGGAAAGAGAATTGCTGTTCTGGGAGAACCCCACCTTAATGGCGCTACAGAACAGTTGGGGCAAGCCCAGTAAGCTCAGTTCCTATTTGAAGTACTTCAAAAAGTTCTGCTTTTTGCCCCATCTGATTTTTCAGTAGTTCGTGAGATCACAGCAATCCTGACAGTCTTATTCCTCGTCTCATGGAAATAGACCCCATAAGCCAGGGCATCTGCTCTGGGCCTGCTGGACCACTACTGCTGCAGTGAAGGTGTGACTCATGTGGAACCTCGCCTTGTGGTCCAGGGCACGCTTGCAGATCTCAACACCACTCTCCTCCAGGTGTGTTTCCTTTGTCCCTGTAACTTACATAGCACACCTCTGCTATATGTAAATCCTATCATCAACAGCAACAAGACTTCTAATTTGCTTGTCAGTATAATTTCAGCCTGGAACCAAAAGTTCTTCATATATGATGGATGAAGGTAGGTGACTGCTATTAGCTTCTCTTTCTTCTGAGCCTAACCATTCGTTGCTCTGTCCATAGAATCCGAGAATCATGGAATCACAGAATAGCTTGGGTTGGAATGAACACCGAAGAACACCCAGATCCAGCATCCTGCCATGCTCTGGGTGTCTACCCACTGACACAGGCCCAGGGCCCCATCCAATCTGGTCTGGAGTGCCTCCAGGGATGGGGCATCCACAGTCTCTCTAGGCACCATGTTCCAGTGTCACACTGCCCTCTGAGTAAAGAATTTCTTTTTAACAGCTAAACTGAGTCTCCCCTCTCTTAGTTTAGAGTAATTCCTGCTTGTCCTATTGCTACAAAAAGCCACTCTCCCTCCTGTTTGTAAGCTCCCTTTAAATACTGGAAGGCTGCAATATGATCTCCCTGGAGCCTTCTCTTTTCCAAGTGGATTAAGCATAATTACCTCAGCCTTTCTTCATAGGAGAGGTACTCCAGCGCTCTGATCATGGCCCTCCTATGGACCAGCTCCAACATTCTATGTCTTTCTACTGCTGGGGTCCCCACTCCCGTGTGCAGTACTGCAGGTGGGATCTCACATGGGGGCAATCGCCTCCTGTTCCCTGCTGGCCACCCTTTTTTTCCTGTAGTCCAAAATACAAATGGCCTTCTGGGCTGCTGGTGCACACTGCTGGCTCATGTCCAGCTTTTCATTCATCATGACTGCTATCTCCCTGTTAGACTCTCATCTCCCTGTTAAAACCCTTCCTTCATGTTAAACCCTTCTCTGCTTTGCAGACCAGTGGTTCTTTTTAGTTGCATTCTGTCTGCCTTAGCAGTGGACACAAAGAGGTAGACTCTATAAGGAGGAAGGCTGATGTCCTCTTATTAAGAGCCTATTTCCCCCTTAGGCTAGTTTAAAGGACAGAAGTTTTCATCCAGATCTGGACACTGATGCCTCTCCACTGTTTTAGGAAGCAATCTCAAGCACAGATACAGGTTGGGTGGAGAATGGCTTGAGAGCACTCCTGAGGAGAAAGATTAGGGGATGCTGGTTGATGATAGATTCAACAGAAGCCAGCAATGTGTGCTTGCAGCCCAGAAGGCCAACCATATCCTGCATTGCATTGAGAGAAGTGTGACCAGCAGGTTGAGAGAGGTGATTCTGTCCCTCTACTCTGCTCTCGTGAGACCCCACCTGGAGTACTGTGTCCACTTCTGGGGCCCCCAACACAAGAAGGACACGGAGATGTTGGAGTGGGTCCAGAGGAGGGCCATGAAGATGATCAGAGGGCTGGAGCACCTCCACTATAAGGACAGACTGAGAGAGCTGAGACAGTTCAGCCTGCAGATGAGAAGGCTCTGAGGAGACCTTATAGTGGCCTTCCAGTACCTGAAGGAGGACTGCAGGAAAGCTGGGGAGGGACTTCTTATAAGGGCATATAGCAACAGGATGAGGGGAAACTGTTTCAACCTGGAAGGGGATAGCTTTAGACTAGATATTAATGAAGAAATTATTTACCATGAGGGTGGCGAGACACTGGAACAGTTTGCCAAGGGAGCCTGTGAATGTCTTGTCTATTGGAAACCCTTTGGACCTTCTGAGGAGGGGGATCGCTCACTTATTGTGACAATCCTGTTTTACCCTGGGTTTCAGGTGCTGCTTTTAGAGCTGTCTGTCTGTCATGTGCTGCAGCTAACTCCACTGTATCTCAATGCCTCCATGATGCCGTGGTGCATGTGGTGTGCTGTTTCTGGGATATAGCTCCCAGGAACCACTGGTTATGACCTGCTATCAGAAGCTAGGGAGAACACAGGTGTGGGGTATCTGGCTTCTTAAAGAGATAACAGCAACATGCTTGCTTTGCCTTTCCTGCTGATGTGGTGGGGAATGTAACCTTGGAAATACACTTAATTTTTGCAAATATTACCTTTTGCTTCCAAACATTCTTCAACAAACTTATCAGCAGTGCTGAATGGTTTTTGCATTGAGCTAAATTGGCAAAGTAGCAATTTAGTTGGGTTGTGACTCAAAAGATCTGGCATCTGTTCAATGCTTTTCTACTAAGTCCATCTGCAGGCATGAGAAGATTCCTTTTTCTGGCTGTAATGCAGAGGGGTGAACAAACAGCGAAGTGTGGGTTTTTAAGTAATGCTTTGCTTGTTCAGATGTAGAAGTTACCATAATCCCTGAGCATTCTGAGAAGAAAAGGAGCCAGTGGAAAACACTGGCTCTACAGGCAGGTCTGCACAGATTCAAGATAATACCCAACAGCTTTGAAAAGGAAGAAATTAGCTTCCAAAAAGTTCAAGCCAGACCTGCAGCCACCTGAAAGCTCTGGAAACACTTCTGTATTTATCAGGTCAGAGCAGTTAATTAGGCTAGTATTAGAGTTTATACAAAAATAATCAAGTGTATGTGTATCTATTGGCATATTTAGCTATACATAGTTATAATGGGCTATATATAGTTATAATTTCATATATGGGTGACAGTTACATAGATTAATTATTACATTACATCCTGTTGCTGTGTGACAGATGGCAGCAACGGGGCAGTCTGACAAAATGGCGTCTGACACAGAAGTGCATATGAATTCCTCCATGCAGAAAAAATGGCACACCAAAACATGCAATGACTCCATCTGAATGTTGATGGAGACCAAAGAGTGGATGTGAGCACAGTGGGGTAGCATAGTACTTTCCATGGAAATAAATAGGAAGCTTAACTTTATAGAATCATAGAATCATGGAATGCTTTGGTTTGGAAGGTACCTTTAAGATCACCTAGTTCCATCCCCCTGCTGTAGGCAGGGACACCTCCCTCTAGACCAGGTTGCTCAAAGCTGCATCCAGTCTGGCCTTGAGTGCTTCCAGGGAGGGGGCATCCACAGCCTCCCTGGGCAACCTGTTCCAGTGTCTCACCACCCTCACAGTAAATAATAATTTCTTCCTAATTTCTAGTCTAAATCTATCCCCTTCCAAGTTAAAATACTTTCACCTCATCCTGTTGCTACAGAAGCCTGCGTAGTCCCAGACTCAGGTTAGCAGTACCTCGAGTCAGCTTTACACTACTAATCAACTTCATCATTTCATATTAGCACTCTCCAACTGGCTGGTTGCTGATTGCTAGATTATGATGTCTGGTTTCAAAGTGACTTCATGTGTTTTCTAGTGTTTCAGTGCCTGGCTGTGTCCTGAGACTGAGCTGTAGTTGTATCCATACTCACGTCCTGAGTATCAAGCAATCTAGAGTATTCATATCTGTGTCCTGAGAACCTGGGGTGTTGGTGCATTCAGCCTGTGCAGCATTACACCAAAACTGGCATTTCAGTTTTGGTAAGATTGGCTGACACAAGACTTTGTTTTAAATAGACACCTCCTCGTTTGTTTTAAATAGACACTTCCTCAGTTATCCTTCAGTCAATACAAATACCTTTGTTCATTTCCTCTCTTTACCTCAGAAGTCATCTGATTACTAGAGAGCCTGGCAATACCATCAACTACTATAATGCTCACTCTTTATTTTTTACCTAGAGTGCTTATTCTTTCTCATTAGGCATTATTACATAGCTATTCTGCATTATCATCTATGTGGGACATGAAGCTTGTTCTGAAGAATGTAGACATGTTCATTTTCTCTATGGAAGCTTCTCCTAAGTTTTTCTCAGACTCTTTGTGAAGAGAATCAGAGCTGTTTTCTCACCTATCCGACCTCAGACTGCTGACAAATCCTATCCAGGCAGTTTCAGCATTGTAATTCTTCCCTCTGTAGAAGATCTTACAGACAAGACTCTCAAATGTGAGAGTCCAGAGGTGCTGGACTCTCCTACAAACAAGCTGCTTGTGAACCTCAGATACCTCTGAGCATTATCCTTCCAAGTGCTCCAGCCTGACTCCAGCAATGTTACAGGAAACAGAAGGAATGAAGGGCAAAATATGCAGAACTTGACCCAAGGAACCAAGAAGATTTTGTTTGCATTTGGATGGACCAGTTAACTTTGAGTGCTCTAAACAGACTCCTGAAGATGGTGCAACTGATACTAATGATCTAGAAGAATGTTATCATTTAAAACAGCCTCCGGAAAGTTTACATACTCCTCAAATGGACTAGTTGAAGGTACATATAGCCATTTTTAACAGGTTCCCTTTTCTCATGACTTCTGAACAAAACTAACCAGTTCAGATGCAACCTACCCAGACAACCATTCCTTTCCTTCCAAGTCTACAATCCACTTCCATGAGACTCACTGTCAAACAAACAGTTGTAGTTGTCTACACGCTCATCCTCAGCAACCCAGTCTCCAGGAATAGGAGAGATATATCCTTAGCTCACCATTTTCTAAACCCTGTGCTCCAGCATTGTTTTCCTCCAGAATCCTGCTTACATGCTATGAGGGCTGCTGGTCACCAACATATCCTGTACTAGTCTTTGTACTTCCTGCCCTGCCTATTTCTCTCTCATCCTTCTCCTCCACTAGCTTGCCTCAGCTTTGGAGAACACTGTTCTAATGACATAGAACATAGCAGATATAAATATTCACAGGAAAGCACAATCTGTAGTGGAAATAAAACACTATGGCCACTGCAAAGTGCAAGTACTTTACTTTTTTTTTCCTATAGCGAGTTTCTTTACTTCTCCCTACTTCTTAAATTCCTTTTGTGAGCTTATAGGGATTGAGGTGGTTTTTTCCTTCTGTATTTTAATAACAGCTAGTAACAATGACATGGCAATGTTTTTTGACATAACAGGACACAAAAAAAGTTAAACCATGAAATAAGCATAATGATTTTTAAAACCTAATGGTAGTCTCCCACTTTAGTCTTTAATTGATTAGAGCCATCAGAATAAATGTATTATTAAACTTTGTGCAGTTTTTGGTGCTTCAGTAGACGTCCTGTCACTTGCAGAAAATACATATTTGCCTGAAGGTATTCAGTTGCATAAATAACCTATTATCCCATCGAGCATGCAGACTGGGCCAAGGTGAAATATCCGTGTGACTCCTCATTATTGAGAGCATGTCTTTCTTCCATTCTACAATTCCCTCATCTATTTCTTTTTTATTTTTATTTTTATTTTTTTCCCAATCCAATGACAAGTAGAAAAGCAAGCAAGTGGTGTCCACATTCAATTGTGACCTCTCTGATTATGTTCTAATGCAGTTAGAAAATAGTTCCGCCTCCCTTCTCTCTCACAAGGAGCCCAGTGGGAGAATAATCTCTAAGAATGACTTGTTTAAAATTCTGCATGTCATTAGATGGATTTTGGCCCACAGTGTTTCATAAAATCAAGATTATCAAATGAGATTATACTGATAGATTATGAGGAAAGAGGGGTAAGTGTGGTTTGATGTAGTGAAACACTGGGTAGAATAACACTTAATGGACTCAACATGACACTGAAGGTTGTTTTTTTTCAGCTCAACCTAGACCCTGCTGCTGTAATCTGTATTAGTTGGCTACAGATTTTTCAAAGAAGATGGAACACTATTCGCTCTCGAATTTCATGTTTATTAAAAGATTTCATCTTCTCCTGCGTAATGTTTGCATCACAACACAAATCATCAGCTTGCCTTGACCCTGACACCATTTTATAGGCTTAATAATAATAAATCTATGTCCTGAAATAGTTTCTGCAGATTACAGCAATCAATCAAAATTCAGGGAGCCTTAAACCATTAATGTCATCGGCAATGATCCAGCACCCTGGGAATCCATCTAAATCAGCCATCATTACTGAAAATGCTCCTTAAGAGCCTTAAGATAAAGGTAGTATTTGGGAGCATAAATTGCAGTTCTATTTTTATCATCCACTGAGGGATGATTTTCATTGGGATTTTTTTGTATCTGTTTTGATCAAGAGAAAACCAGAACCGTTCTTGCTTTTGCCTCATGTAGCTGTTTTGGTTATTGTAACAGAATAAATAGAAGTCAATACATCCAGGATTGCTTTACTGGGGTGAAATGGAAGCATTTGTTATGCAAAAGACTTTCTGGATTTTTTTTAAAGGGAAAAGAAAGATCTATTCTGCCATCTCAAGATCTTTGTGCACTTCTTACTACAGCATTTCTGATTCAAGGCAGCTCTCCTTAAGGAAGCTGGGCCCAGTTTATGTGATTACAGATATCTACACGTTTGGTAATTTCACACTCTGAAGTGGTGATTTGGAGAAACAATGCAAGAGGAAAAAGCAGTTCCTTCACTGAGAGATACATTTACCTTTATCTTGGGATTTTCTGTAGCCATCTATTAACAGAGTACCTGAAAGCCCATCAGGTAAAATGTATGGTAATAGTGAAAAATTGCAGCATACCGGATACCTCTCTCTCTTGTGGGTAAAATTCTGTTTGCTTTGTGGTTTATATGATTTTTTAAAATGACTTTTCTTTTAAGTGTTTTAACTGCATCTGTATGTGTTTATTATTATTATTATTATTATTATTATTATTATTATTATTATTATTTGCTTAGCTGGCTTGCTTGAAACATGCTAGTAAGGCAGGGGGAGCACATAATTTAGGGTAGGGTCTTTTGAAAGCACATAAACTACATCCTACCAGTTATCATGCCTAATGTGCTCTGGCAGTTTGTTCCCACTCAAATGCAAGCACTCAACATATCTCAAACACATCTGTATAGGCACTGTGATCAGCATGCTGAAAACAGCCCTCAAAGCATAAAGATCACAGCTCTGTCACTAGTGGGAATAGTTTCAAGATGCTGTTGATGATTAGGTCTGGACTCTATTTTGCTAGAAGCTAACTGAGCCTCAACAGCCTTAACCATACTGGAAGGTACTGAGGCAGTTCAGAAGGCCCGATCTTCAGCAGTCTGTATGTCAGCAGAGATAGAGCCACATACCTACAAAACATACTAGCAGACTCACAGACAGAGGAATAATTTTTAAGTTGTGTTGCTACAGATAGGAGCCAGCTAATCAGTCTGTACCTGTCACATTTCTAAAAAGGAAACTTATTTATTTATTTATTTCCCCCCAGTAGTCTATAGTCTAATTAATCCACAGGTGTAGCTAACATTCTGTTGTTCTTGCCATTATTTTCTCCCTAAATAGAGCAAACATGAAGTTACTGCATGGATGAGTTTGAATTAATCCCTAAAATAAAAGAACACAAAGCCCTGCCTCGGAAAGCATGTTGTGTGCTTCTCTGGAAGGCAGCTCATTTCTGAGCTAATTCAAAGGAAATATATCTTCAGACAGGCTCTCAGCCTCTTGTTTCATACTGAAAAGTGTACTGTGTAAGAGATTAATCTTCTCATTCCCTACTCGTAAGAAGCACTCCAGTCTCACTTGGTGGCTCCTTGTTTTTGCAACTGCTATAATTCCTCGATAAGGGATTAACTGCTATTCTGCACTTGAAATATGGCATTGGCATTGTTCTCTGATAATGGTTCAAACAAAGCTTTTCATGTCTAGGGAAAAAGATTTTCACGGCTGACTCATTCCTGGTGAGAACCTTCTAAACTTTGCTCCCCTTCACCATAGAGTCCTATAAAATTTTGGTCTTGTTTTCCTGAAGCTTGATTATAGCCTGCAGAGTGCGTGCAGTAGAGAAAACCAGGTGTAAGGGGAAAACAAACAGGCATTGTTATTTCTTGCCTGTTCTGTGAGTTACTGCTAGAATAATCTATGAAAATCATAATCTAAGGAGCTCACAGCTAAATCACCTTCTCTTGTTCTCCCCCCAACCTTGTATTTCCTAAAAAGATACAGTTGACCTTTTAAGTCTTTTAAATTTGATAGCAGTATCTTTCAAAAACAGACAGGCAGTTGTGACCTCGACAATGTCAAACAATTTTATCTATCATTAGATGCAGTCCTTCTTATTTAACTGATTTGCATTCGGGACTGCAGCTCTCCCTGAGCTAGGTGGCTGTTAATGGGGCCTGCTACAGTGGCTGGTGATGCAATGAGCTATAAATGCAGCCTTTTATTTTAGCTTTTACTATGCAAGTAAAACCAATTACTGTAAAAGCTGTTTGGGAAAATCAGTGATGAAGACCATCAATTGAACAGTGTGGCCTATGCTATGCCTGGAACTTCGCTACAGAAATTGCAGTTGAAGAGTCAGGGTGGGGACCAAAAAACTCCAAGGCTAAGACTTTGGAGGTGGATAACTGCTACTTCATTAGAGCAGAAGAACAAGTAACAAAGTTTTTATGAAGTTATTTTGGCAGACTGCTTAACTGGGCTGATGAGGAAAAGCACATGAGAAGGAGTAAGGTACTTTATTAGGGTTCATGGAATTAATCAGCGCAGTGACTTTAGGGATGTTTTAGGTTCTGTCTGTAGCTTTGCTGCACTTGTAGTAGGCAGGACAAATGAAGATGATTCTTTTGAATATCTCTGTGTCACATCTATTAGGCTTGCCTCAGTCTCTGCTCCATGATTCATGAACAAATGAACATGAAATCAATATGTGAAGTGGTGTTATGGTGTAGGAATGTGCAATAATTGACCCCCAGACAATGATGGAACTGAATCCCAGAATGGCTGAGGTGGGAAAGGACTTCTGAGTCCACTTGACCCAATACCATCTCCATCAGGGACACCCAGAACAGGGTGCCCAGGCCCATTTTGAGGAAGATACCAGGGAGAAGACTCTACAGCCTCTGGAAAACCTGTGTGAGTGCTCTGTCATCCATATGTCACAGAAGTGCTCTCTGATGTTCAGAGGGATCCTCCCATGTTCCAGTTTGTGCCTGCTGCCTCTTGTCCTGGCACTGGGCACAGTGTACTGTCTGTATGAGCTGCAAGAGATGTGGAGATTTGAGGGATTTAGAAGTACAGTTCTGAAATGGCACTGAAGTGCACAACCATTATTCCTGTCTTCAAATCTGTTACAGCTGCAAGATAAAAAACAACAAAATGAAAACCAACACAACAAGAAACATGAACCTGGAAAGTAAGAAATCCTAGGGATGTGCCAACTTAGGTCATCTTAGGGATGGCCTACTCCTCAAATAAAGGTAGAACCAGCTTCTTTCTGAGTTGTGCATTATCTTCAGCAGAACAAGCAAAAGTTAATCAATTACCTATATTCTCCAGACAGGTTTGGAAAGATTTGAATCCCTGGAATGCTTTGGGAAGAACATTTGGAATCTGAGCAGCTAACTCTTGAAACAGTATCCCTGTTCTCAAAGGAGTGTTGTCTTATCAGAGAGCTGCTAATTGGCCCTGAGTTTCATCTCTATGCAGTCTAAACAGGAAGAAAGTATTTCAGAACTGGGATGACTGGTGTGTGGATTCTTTGTGCTTACAAACTTTCTGCTTAACTTTTGACCTTCCAGTTCTGACTGTCTAGAGGGTTTTGATCTATGAACACTCATCTATCAACTAACCTGGAAAGGGAGGTGTTGATGTCAGCAAGTAAGGGAGAAGAGACCAGTAGCATTATCTGCTTACACAGGATATTATATGGCATAGACGGTCCTTCTGGAAATTAACTCCATCCTAGAAATTTCTAACTCTCTCTTGGATCCTTAAAGGAGAAGCCCACATTCTGTCACACTGCATTCTGGTGAAATTACTTAAGAGAGATTAGTAATGTCAGTGACAATGTGTATACTACAGTACATAAATTAGACTATAATTTTACAGATCTACATCTGATCTTTACAAATACTTAAATTCAGTAGAATTTATTGCTTTTAGTAAGCCATATAAATAAAATGCCTCAAAGAGCAGAACCTTAATTAATTAATATATTTAGTCCTGTTCTACATTTTCTCTGATTTATGCCATAAAGGAAGTATTAATGAAAATGCAATGGAGTAACCTTCCTGGAGATTAATGAAGCCAAATGAGTATAGAAAGATCTATCTTATGAGTATATCTGTCTCACTAAATAAATTAAATCTGATGTTTCTAAGTTTGGATTAATTTAACCTCAGCAGACTGGTTTCCTAATTTCAAATTTCAACAGCTCAGAAGATCATTCAAATAGTTCTGCTGGCCCAAGCAGATCTGGGAAGGGCCTGCATCTGCTGGTCCCTCTACTACTGGGAACCTAAGCTATAAGGAACATCTTCACTTTGAGTCCATGGTACAGCCCTGTGTCTACTGAAGGTAAACAAACCCCTAAGGAATATTAAGTACTTTCCAAAGGAGCTGCTAGAGGCGAGGTCCTAAAAGGAATGAAATAAGAATACAGTTCTGAAATGGCATTGGGTTACACAATCAAAAGTAACTAAGCCCTCCAAATCTGCTAAAGCTGTGAGATAGAGCAAGCTGGCAAGGTATGCACCTTGATAACAAAAAAATGGAAAGTGGTCAAAAAGATAAGCACAGTCATGAAAATACATGCATAGAAATATTCAAAACTTTTATAGGCTCCAAACCTGAAGACCCAAATCTCATCTTCAGTGAGCTGATGCTCCCAAAACGTGTCTCAGTCCTTCTGGACATTTCCTTACATGGTGAGGACCAGATTGAAATAGAAGTAGGTGACAGCAGACTCGTGCCTTGGATAAGAGCTGTAGTTACAACACTGGTTTTCCTGAGAAGATAGCTTAAGACTCTTACTGCTTATGAGGCTATTGCAGGAGACAGAGGAAAGGATTACTACTTATAATTCTGCTGGAGATTTCTGAATGGAGATGAGTGACGAGTGATATCATAGTATCATAGTATCACAGTATTGTGCGAGTTGGAAGGGACCTTAGAGATCATTGAGTCCAACTCCCGGGATTTGAGCCCCTCTGTGTAGCAAAGCAGCATTTCTGCCACTTGCGCCACAGGGGGGATTCGAACCCTGGGCCTCTGGTGTTGCAAGCAGCAATTCTACCACTGCACCACCGGAGGCACACATCCCATGGGGTCAGTGCTGGGACCAATACTCTTCAATATCTTCATCAATGGCACTGACAGCGGGGTCAAGTGCATCCTCAGCATGTTTGTGGGTGACTCCAATCCATGAAGTGTAGGCAATACACCAGAGGGATGGGATGCCATTCAGAAGGACCAAGACAGGCATGAACAGTGGGCCCACATGAACCTCATGAGGTTGAACGAATACAAATGCGAGACCTTGCCTTGGGGTCAAGGCAGTGCTCACTACCAATAGAAGCTGGGGATGAAAGGACTGGGAGCAGCCCTGCTGAAAAGGACCTGGGGGTACTGGTGGATGGGAAGCTGAACGTGAGTGAGCAGTGTGCCCTTGCATCCCAGAAAGCCCCTCTACCATGAGCAGGAGAGGCCTAACCTGGAGTACTGCATCCAGATGTGGAGTCTTCAGGATGGGAGAAACATAGGTCTGGTGGAGCATATCCAAAGGAGGGCCATAGAAGTGATCCAAGGAATGAAACACATCTCCTGTGAAGACAGACTGGAAGAGCTGGGGCTGTTCAGACTGGAGAAGACTCCAAGGTGACCTGAGAGCAGCCTTTCGGTATCAAAAGAGGGGGCTAAAGGAAAGAAGGGGTCTGACTCTTTAGCAGGGTCTTTGGTGATAGAAGAAGGAAAATGGCTTCAAGCTGAAAGAAGGTATATTTAGCTTGGATATAAGGTAAAAGTCTTCTACAATGTGAAAGATGAGACACTGGAAGAGACTCCCCAGAGATGTGGTTGGAGAATTTCACGGTTAGGCTGGATTAGGCCCTCGGCATCCTCAACTAGTTGTGGATTTCCCCGTTAATTGCAGGGGAGTTGGACTAGATGGCCTCTAAAAGTCCCTTCCAGCACCAAAGATTATATGATTCTATGGTCTAAGAGTTGCATCTAAGAAAGTCCACATTGTCCAAGAAGGATTTGTTTGTTGTCTCTGGATTTTCAGGATATTAATCATTCTATCAGGCGTTTGATATTCCACAGAACTAAGGAGGAGAGTTAAGTATTTTAATGAATAGTAGCAATTTTTTCTGTTCTAGAAAACATAAATCAGATTTTGCTTTAAAGGTAGTTAATGGTATCTCTGTCTTTCTTTTCTATGCAGATATGTTCTGTCATTCTCCCGTAGCTGAGTAAGAGTGGGTGCAGAGAAATTTGAGAGTACAAGAAAGTGTTGTCTCTACAGTTGTGGAGTAATGGTCCATATTCAGAAAATATTTCAAGCATTTAGACTTGATGTTGTGATGAGTATCAGTGTATCCAAGGACTAATGAGGCCTATTGAACAGATTGGCCATAACAGAGGAGCAACTTTCTTCACCTCTTTTTTTTACCTACGTTATTCTAGATGTAATGGGAAGAAACCTCAAAGAGGCACTGCTCTGAAGTATCTAATAAAATTTTTTAGTCAGGCAGTTTGAAATGTGAAACTTCTCCTCCTTCAAGATGAAATGTTAAGTGGAAGCATTGTCTGTATTGCGGATGATGAATTCTGAGTGCAGAGAGGGAGCAGAGAGCTGACAACTGTGTACTGGAAGGTTTCTAAAAACTTGCTGTGGTTTTCAGTCACTAATTGTACAGCAAACATGTTCTTGGCCTGATATTATGCATAGCTATTAGCAGAGATGTAATAGAAATACATCCATTCAATATTTTGTCTTTTAGGGCTTGGCAAATGTTTATAGTTCCCAGTGGTGATAAATGTTTTTGAATCTCAAGAACCCAGCAGGATAAGAAGGTACTTGGCATGTCTCCTCTGGGGAGGCTAAAGCCAATAGGCTCATTGCAAACTGAGTCCTAAAACAGTGCAGGTAGAGAAGTGCGTATCTGCTGTTGGGCAGAGGCTGAAAGGTCTACAGCATGGAGAACACCATCCCAAGCAGGCTCATTTGCAGTCCTGAGATAATGCTCCAGTTTGGGCTTCTAGAACAGAGAGCTAGGATTGGCTTGACAAGGAGTTCCCACTAGAAGTACCATCCATCCATGGTGGTCCTATGAACGTCAGGTACAAAACAGCAGGTTTCTATGCTTTCCTACACTGCAGCATTACAAAGTCTGTTGTACTTCAGTGGTTGTTTATGATTATAGCTGGGTGCTGGGCTAGAACCTTGGCTTGGGAGAGCAAGGAGTAAGCAGCTTCTGCATCATGCTTACACCACAGCTATGGCAACACTCACCGCCATTCAGGAGCATGCTTGATTGTTTTACTGGGCAGAAAAAAACATAAACTTCTCCTTTCATTTTGAACTCAGTTCGTGCTTCCTTAGAGATCTTGTCTCAGTAGGTTAAAAAGCATCATTTCTCACTAATGTTTGCTCAAGCAGTGCACTTCACGCAGTTCAAAAAACTATGTTAGTCTTCAGACTAACACATTCAAAAACTTGTTGGCTGCCCATGCTTAGTCCAGAGAAGTTTAGGCTACAAAGCACTAATACACCTTCGAACTTTGTTTTGCAGTTCACACACTATTATCAGTGACAGGAAACCACACAGGCATAACTGGACTCCTAACAGACATATCCACCACTGATATGTATGCAGATAGATATTCATACAGCTTCACTATCTAGCTTCTTGAGAAGGTTTGCAGTGGCTTTCACACCAGTGAAATAAAGGCCTAATTGACAACTACTGAAATTTTTGTAAGTTGTTAGCTATGTATTTACTGTACTGTGCTTTTCAGGCATCTTCAGTTACCTTAGTTGCACCTTTTATGCTCCTAAACAAGGATCAAAAACACATGATCAAAGACATCCTTTCTGAATCTCTGACTTGCAGATTTATCTGAGTAGTCAAACTGAATAGGGATAATATTTCTGTCTTACTTGAATAAATTCGTACAAGAAATACATTTTCCTATCATTCCTAATGCTCATGGCGTCTTGATACAGATAAATGAATGCAGCTTTTGTTTCCTGGGTGATCATTTCAAACTCAGACTGAAAAATAAGCTTCGTTTTTTTCATGTGTTTAGATTCACTTCAAGAAAGACATGGTGGCATAGCAGACTGTTACTGATTCATACCCAGGGTTTCTAAACATATGGGTGGACTGAGGTATTGATACTGCAGCCACAGCCTTCTGTTTTTTGCTGCAGTGGTTCAGTTTGAATAATCAGCATCAGTAACACAGTATTAATACTAAGAAAACAATTTCTTGAAGAACACCACATGTGCACAGGGCTGTTCCCCAACCACATCTCATGAAACACCCTCTTCCATAGAACAGATTTTTCTTCACCAGCCTTTGTGGTCTGTTGCCTCTGCTCCAATCTTTACTTTCATGCTCCCTCACATGAACTCCTCCTCCACACAGCTTCTACTGCTGGAGAATCTTCTTCAAATCTTTCTTTAAAAATCTAACAAAAAATGTAGAGAGCAAAGACTCTCCCAGTCTTTCCTCTTCCTCATAGCTTTAAAATATCTAAGCAGTTTATTTTAAGCTGCCCCTTGATCTAATTCCATGTCTCTAATCAAATTATCCTGCTGTTAGCTGTTCCATCAGTAATCCTCACAAAATTATTACTTAGCTAAGCTGATTTGTAACAAATTCTCCTTCACAGGCTCAATTCTGGGGCCGGAGCTCTTTGTTCTCCCACCCTGACCCTGAGCTTTTAAAATCATAAACATTTTCTCTTGGGGTTTTTTTTGCCTTGGTTAGATAAGACAAGGTGGTGCCACACTGCTGAATAGTTCCCCGAATGTTGCGTACTTCACATGACTTCAAATTCACATGCAACAGTTTTTGGCTTCCTTACATCCCCGAGATCACTGTAGAGGCATGCACAGAGTCAAGGTAACCTCCCAGCTGGGATGCAACTTGTTTTGCCACATCAGGGGCAAGCAGCCTCTTGAAAGTAAACAAAATGTAAACAGTGTTCCTGTTTTTTGATAGGAGAAAACTTGAGGTGAAGGGAAACCAGTCTTCTGCCAGTAGAATATCTAATTGCTAATGATCTTCAGAAAAAAAAAAAAAAAAAAGCATCTTTTAACAATGTTGCGTTATACTCTTAGCATGATGCTAATAGATACTTGGAACAGGACTTTTTTAAAGTGAGATTCTTGTTAGTGCTATTGAAGTAGGTTAATAGTGCCTGTTAGGGTACGTAAATAATCAAATGGATGCTTGAGTAGCACCTTGAACCTCATTCTCCTATATCCCCAGTGAGAGTTCTAGCCACGGGGCCATCATATATTTCCTAATTGCCTGTGCTTGCACTGGGCCTGTGAATGTTTAATTACTTTTATAAAGGCAAATAGATTGGTATTGATGAGTCTGGTGGTGATACTGGTTTGCTGAACTAATAGTACTTTATTCCTGTTATGCCTGTATTTATAGTTTTTCACTTTTTATTCTGTATAGCTTGAGTGCTGACCAGTTGCAATGACAAGCTTGCACTGGGTAATTTCGTACACACACAGAGGAATTCATGCTTGCCTAGGACACTGCATTGGTCAGTTGTACTACTCAGATGGCCACAAGAAAATACTCTGGTCTGAAAGGCAAAAACTTTTGCCTGGCCTTCTCCCAGTTTGCACCTATTAACTCACAAGGAAAAAGTGAAGTAAAAATGTCAGCAAGGCTACTGAGTCAAACTGAAAAGTCAGACAGGACAAAGTTGATCAAACCCTGTTACATTGTCTCTCCTTTGACAGAGTTCAGCTAGTGACACTGATGAATTCTAGACATTTTCTCATGTTCAACTGAATAGAAAGCACTTGAATGTTGGCTTTGAAAATTACGAAGAATTACATAACTGCAGCTAAAAGCTAGAGGAAAACCTGATTTATCACTATCTCAGTTTGAAGGTGTTTTGGTGTTGTTTTTTTTTTTTTTTTCAGTGTTTGGAAACAAAGGGATTCCATTCTACTCCTAATTGTTCAAGTAATGCAGAACGATGAAATAGGCAAATGATAAGACATAATGCAAATTTTGAAATGCATCAGATGAAAATGTAAGGACCTACCTATGGTAATTCGGGGATGAACAGGCTGAATCTGGCATGATACTAGGGCTTTGCATTCCTTGTTTCACTTCAAGATGAAACTCATCCTTTTGATTGAACAATGGACAATGATGGAAAAAATCCTCATTTTTTTTCACCCTTTTCAGAGTGAATTCTCCAGAATGGAAAGCAGGAGAAATCTTATTTAAGTGACTGGAAATTAGAAGCACTCAGTGATCAGGAAAATATTTCTTAAAAAGTGTGTGTTATTTTCATACAACATGAGTTCTGAATATATGGGCAGGCAATTACCCAATCTATTATAGGCCACTGCATATTGGATGGCAGCTACAGAACTCTTGGCTTCAACATGTTTGGATAGAACAGTATCTTCATTCTTCTTCGCCTTTCTGTTAATGGGAAGAACAGCAGCTGAGAGGAACATTTGCTGTGGGCAGAGTGTAGACTGTATTAAGGATCAAACATTTAAGCAGAACATTTCAACAGGGATGCAGAACCCATTTAGATTTCAGCTGTGAACATGTTTAATCTTGTTTAAAACTGAGCCTCCTAGAATGCCTCTGCAAAAGCTGAGAAATACTAGAAATTAAGCTTCCATTTACCTCTGAAGCAAAAGATCAAAAAAGATTTGTGTTGACAACTACTTGGTGTTATTTTAGTACATGTAACTATGGTGCTGTTTGCTCCAGAATTTAAATGGGAGTCTCACGTCCTCCCGTGGAAATGGAATTCTGCCAGATCATCCAGAACTTTTACTAGACCAGTCATAAACTCCTGCAGACTTCAAAAAACCAGTAAAGTTACATACATGAAATAAGAGTTAGAATCAAAATTCTGGAAAAAAGCAGGAGAACCTCCCCCTCCTTCCTATGCCTCCCCCCTCCCTCCATAATTTTGAAGGTAGGAATCCAAGTAAACAAGTGGAGCTAAACATTCCAGCTGAAACTGTAGTAAACCTAACCCACAAATCCTCAACAAACGGAATCCAGATCTGCATTATTTCCATTTTTTTTTTTTTTTTTTTTTTTTTCTTTTCAGATATTCTTCTAGTTCTCTTAATATCTTTCTTGGTAAAGCATTGATTTTGTTCTCAAAAACCACAGGGAAACACAACATAAAAACAGAGCTGTATATGACTGAATCAGTGGTCAATGTGTCTTAATATCTGCAACCATGACAAGTAGCACACTACATGAAAAAATGAGTACAAATATTGTGTAAACTAACACTTGTCTGGATTTTATTCCGCCTTCCCTCAGTGTAAGAATTTCACTGTCTGGCAGTAGTAGCAGCATTTTTGTGCTCAGTAGTCCTCATGGATTTGACTGCCATGAATCAGTAGTTAGAATTTCACAGTTCAGATACATATCATTTGAATTCACGAGTTTTAAAAGAGCCACCTGTTAAGTTGGTTTGACGTCCACAGACCTTGTGTTTTGAGAAGCAATAACAAAACGTTCTGTTTGCCTTCTCTGTCCTTCAGAAGCAGAAGTACTTCTGCCACACTTCCTCAACAACCTCTTTTCTAAACTAGAGCATCCCAGACTAGCCTGTCTCCCTGCTCGGTGGAGCCAGCCCAAATCTTCAACCACCTTTGCCATCTTATTTGTTTCCTTTACTAGTTCTATTATCTGCTTTTCTAGGTGAGTGGAAACCACAACTAAACATAGCCTCAGATTCCCACTACCTTTGAAACAGCTGAGTTACTTAGCAATCTCTGAACTGATCTTCTTTGGGTTGGGTATGTATATACTATAGGGCTTTCTCACAGATTATTGTGTGATAAAGCAACAGACTGAGCTGTGAATTTCCACTGCCAGCATGAGAAAAATAGGTAGGTGCAGGACTTCTGTCACTGTGCTTGTGCAAGCTTGTGATGCAGCAGTGACAACTTAGTGACTTGTTCTCTATGCCTTTCCACAATAATAGTGCTAATATTTATATTGTATTGTATTTAAAAAAATGTAATAAATGTAATATTTACAATATTGTTGCTATTAATAATAATAAAAATAGTAATGGCCTTTATACACTTCACTTTAACAAAAGGAGATGTGCTCTTCCCTTTGTCCTTACCACTAACAAAGAAGCTGCTTCCTCCTCAGCAACTTCCAGATGTCTCTGCAGCATAATAGAGACAGAAATAGAGAAATGTTGCTGATGCAGGTAGCCATCACAAGAGTATCTTTTCACCAGACTCTGTAAATCTGCTCTCCTATCAACAGTTTGTCTCAACCTGAAAGTGAGCGCTGACAGCAAAGTAAGCCAAGCAGCTGATCAGACTGACAGTTTGCACCAGGCCTCCCTCCTTTAGAGGATACTTAGGCAGGGAGGTGAACACGCAGAAGAAAGTTTAAATTAAAAAAAAGAAAAAAGAATTAAAATGTCCTTAAACCCAGAAGTCGAGGAGATCATGATGGGAACAATATTCCAAGTTTGCAGCTCAGATTCAGCCTACAAAGAGATCCAGAAACTCAGGCATCTGTAAGAATTGTCAAATCCTCTGACCGTCAGAGGAAAGTTCTATTTTTTCACTGCAATAGAGTATACTGGGTACTTGCAGTCAGGTACACGAGGGGAACAGGTTTCCATGACACCAACACAAAGGTTCTCCATGGAAGCTCATGGCAGCAAAATTAATTGAAACTGATAATTTACACTCTTTCACTTACAACATCATCAGTGCTAGATAAATTATTGAAAAAGTTGTCAAATAAGTTGCCTCGTAGGTATGATCACCATTTTGCTAGTTGAACAGCATTTGATCAGCTGTTCCTTTGGTGCTCTCTGAAATGATTGCTTGAAAGAAGCTTTAACGTGACACCTCTTCCACCAAACATTCTTCAATGAATACCCTTGGTGTCTCTCTGTCACTCTGTGACAGGTTTTCTGTGCTTTAATTCTGCTCCCTTGTAAATGATAGGAGAAAACTCCTTTACTGAGTCATGTATGTCTTCAAGTCTAGGAGTTCAGAACAACGTTTTCTGTTTATTCACATTTTAAAATTTTGGTAAACAAAGCAGAAACAATTTTTAAATAGTTTAGCTTAGCAAGTAAGCAGGGATAATCACTGAGTGGCAAACCTGAATGGCAGCCAATCCTATCTATAGGAACTGGAGATAAGTCTGGGGAGATTCCTGTGCTGGGATTAAATGGAGTCAGTGAACCTAGAGAGATTTTAAGCACACACAGCCCCTGAGTGTCCATTTCTACTTTGCATGAATTTGTGCTGCAGTTGGAGAGGTTGGGACGGAGGGAGTTTGAAATAGGTGACCCAGGATCTTTCCTGATTTTCAGCTTCTGATCAGTTAACAGTTGGTTAAGCTGTGGTACCTTTCTAGAGCCATAAAACTTCTAGCACATTCACTGGCATTTTCACTGCTGCTGTCAAGTGCCCATGTTTCTGATCCAAAAGGCTAGGTATTATTGAGCTTTTCATTAACAATGAGCCAAACCAAAAAATGAAGATCTAAAATGCCTTTGATTTCTGGGTGTACAAAGTACAGTTATGAAAACACCAGTCCAGTCTGTTTTCTGTGTCACAGTCAGATCCGGCTGGGTTTGGTTTCCTGTTCTGTTTTTAAGTTGTATCTGTTCTAAGCAGAACATCTGTGATCTCTGCAAATGTACGAGACTTTGGTCTGTTAGAATCCAAAGCCAGATTCACATCACAGCCCAACTAGGCCTTGAAATGTGAATATTAACCAAAAAGTAGTTTTGACCTAGATGTCAATCCTTAAGCTCTAATACTCAGTGAAGAGCCAGGAAATCAAACTGCTGAGAGCAAACAACACCACCTTTATGGCTCCACAATCACCTATCTCAGCCTAAGTCTGTTTGGTTCTTAAGACGCTTAACCATTGAAGAAAGGATGTGAATTCAGTCTTCTCTTGACTCTGATGAGTGTCAGAATGACTAGGCACATTAATTAATTTTCTTTATCTCAGTGATTACTTCTATTCATAGAGAATCAAACCACCGATGGATTGAAACTAATCCTTTAGCCAGTCAGGGAAAGAATTCAACCTAAGGTGCCTGATGTCTGACTTCAACCTCTGCTCACGGGAGACTCTTCTACAACTCACATACGCAAAGTGACAACTAGTGTGACCACTGTTGGCTAACAGGCTGTATTAGATGGAAAGCGGAGTCCTGTTTTGCATTTCAAACTTGGAAAAAGGTCTGCTGAAACTGTGCTCTCTGCAGAAGTTTCATATCAAACAGGTCAGGGTTTTTTAAGAATTGTCCTTGGAGAACTATCCTTGATCAGCCATACCTTGTGTATGCTGAGCCTTACATTCCTGGCCTCTTTCAAGGTTCACGATTAGATTATTTGCTGAGAATGGATGGAAAATGACAGTATCCCATTGCAGAGTGGGCCATTTATCTGACATGGGAAAGTAGCTATGTAATATCAGATGCATCAGTACTAACAAATACGCCAATAACTTTAAACTGATAAAGATGCTGCGCTAGAAAATTAGGTTCTTAATGCTCTCTAGATAAAAATTTAAAAAGATAAATAATTCCACTGTCTTTCAGTGGGAACCAGTTCTCAAAGCTTCAGAGCCAGGTTTGCTTCAGAAGCTACTCAGGTAAAAGCTTGCAGACAGATGTCAGACACAAACATACAGGCACTGATAGATATGGGCACCCATAATTTTTTGGTGAGGAGCCTACAGTCAGCCAGTCCAATCTGAAGACTGTACAGAGCAGAGCTGATATTTAAAGAGACCAGAAAAGACCAGCTGCCTAACTTCTGATAATGCTTTTTGTGAGCTAGGAATCTTTGAAGATGGCAGCTCAAAGAAAAGAACATGCATCTTAGATGCACATAAACCAAGGTATGTATTACCGAGTATGGGAGCACATTCTTTGAGATTCTGAGTTCGGGCATGTTCCTCAGGTGTGTCCTGATTCTGTTTCAGGGCATAACACCACCTCCTCCTTGCAGGCTCATTACCACAGAACAAGCTGGGTCTATGAGTGGGGCAGCTTTGGCCAGCTTCAGCTAGCTCCCCTGCGAGCAACTGGGATATGGAGGTTTGAATACAGTCAGAAAGTGTTTCTGACTGGAGATGAACCAAGAAAACCTAATCTGGGAATTCCAGTTACATGCAATAATGATGGGACACAGTGATAATGTTCAGATAGATTCACTTTCTAAGCTCCAGTACATCTTTTCTGGGAAACTCCTACGTCAGTCTGTGTCACTTGTGCAGCTTGTTACTTCTTTACTGAATCATTGACACGGACTTCCCAGGCTTCCTGAGAAAATGTTTAAAACGTGGGGAGGGAGGGAGTGTTTAGAAACAAGGACTATCAGTGGTGTAGCCTGTCTCAGTAGTCAGCTTATCCTAAGAGCTGAGACCACATTACAGATCCAGCTACATGATGGCAGGTGAGCCCAGGTGTGCCACAGATCCACAGTCTCAGTGTCTGCAGCACAGACATGCTGAGGGAGCGTGCAGACTCACACTGCTGTAAATATTATGAAAGCAAGGGGGAATAACAGATTTTTAATTGCCACAGCTCACTGTCTTCTCTAAGAAAAACCAATACTAGGGAGGTTTCTAGAAGGGCCCTGTCTGAGAATGTGCTCTTCCACATATGACAGCAAAAGGAAAATCCTTGTGAAAACAAGTTCTGAGCAAGGCATTAATAGGAATCCCCTCCCCTCCTACGCAGTCAGCTGTTTTGAATCACCATTACCCAGGAGCCATCACACAGAGCTGAACGACACAGCGCACACGCATCACAGTGACTTGTCCTGGCAAAAGATGAGGTGAGGCCAGGCCATGGCCGCACCCTGCTGGAAGCCCATGTGGCCCACCCAGATAAGAGGTATTTTCTCCATTGCTGAACTGTGCCAGCTGAGCATACTGTGGGAAGGAGAATATGGAAAGGTTTCAGTTTTAGAAATACTGTTATTAGTAAGATGCATTTTGAAGCTGCATCATCTTTTAGTTGTGTGTCTTTGTGTACCAGCGGTTTATCCTCTTTTCCCCTCCAAAATACAACCTAGCAGGAGGGTGGTTGTGCACACATATTCACCTGCCATCCCCTGTCCGTGCTCACCTAGGAGGACAGTTCTCTTGTTCAGAAGCCTCCAGCAATGACCATAAATACGTACAATACCGTGAACCCATTCTGTGGGTCTTATTCACATACCTTGAGGACTCCTGGTGCTCATAGGTTGTTTGACAGTCTGGGGATTTCTTGTTTACATTGCCTGTTATCAGTACAGCAACAGCAGTTTGCATAACAGCTTCTCTTCTTTCATCTCAAGTTTCCTGAAGCTTATCCCCAAAATGTTGTTCCTGGCATTGACCCTAAACCCACACGTCACTGCACCTGCTGAAACCACTGGAGCTTGGCAAAGTCAGGTCTTCTGTTTCACTGAACAGGGAGACTCTCTATGCCAGACTTTTCTCTCCTGAAAGGCTTGGTTTAAATGGGGTATACAAGCTGCACTCAAAAAAACCGTAGGGTCTGCCACCACCTTGAGTTTTCCATATAGCTGGAGAATGGAGGATCTCACCCAGCTCTCCTGGCCTGTCTGATGCCTTAGAAGCAATCTGACTGAAGTCATTTCTCTTTTAGTTTTTTCATCAAAATATCAGAGCTCATGACCCCGGCTATGGATCAACTGAGAGGAAAGAAAGTTCCGTAAGTTTCCCCGGGATAAGAAAGGAAATGCAACCACAGTGACTAACAAACTGATCTCACTTGGAAATACCTGCAGTATCTTCACCCATGCCTTTTCAGCTGATCACATGGCTGGCAAGAGAACAAATGATTCACCAGGAGATGGGTCTGCAGCTGTCACACACAGGCTGTTGGTAGGCACTAGGATGCCAGTGGCAGGCGCACATAAGCCAGGCCTGAGGCAGTGTCAGGGCTTGCTTTGGAGATGGCAGAGAAGTCATCAGGGCAGTGTTCTTCCTCTGCATGGACCTCAGCGTTACAGGTCCAGAGTGGAGATGGCCTGGCGTGTTTTTGAATTTGTCACTTTCACAGTTATTGTAAAAGACCAACATTCTAGAAACCAACTGGTCTTCCCACCCCTGATTATGCCTTATCATCGTGCCTAGGAGCAGAAGATGCCACAGATGGTATTGGAAAGCTGCAAACTGAACCTTGTATCAGAGGGGAAGAGACTGTGTTCATCTAACTTCATCTGCCTTCAAGTTGCAGGTCTCCCATCAACCATTTCCTGGGCTCCCCCTCCAGTCAATGGAGTGACTCCAGAGCATGATTCACCACCTCCTAAGAATAGAGCTGGAGGTAGGTGGGGTGAATCACCCTGGGGAATTGCCTGTCTCTCCCTGCGATGAGAGCTTTGCCAGATGACTTTGATGACAAGCCTTTTCTCAGGTGCTTAAAATTAGAGATGGATTACACGTCAAAATATTCAGTCTCGCTGCTTTCCTGAAACAGGGAAGAGCCAGAGTGCTGAAAGCTGTGTGAGCATGCAGATTGCCAATGTGTTTAAATGGCAGCTTTTACCCAGCAGAAAAATAACCCTGCATGGACAGGAAAGGTGAAAGGCCCCTATCCCGGCACAGTGCAGCCAACATCCTGTCCAGAGGACACAGTGAGAGGAACAAGGCCATTCCCTTTGTCTGGCCACAGCTGCTGGAGTTGCATTCCTGTCATTTTTTCATCTCATGGTCTCTCTGGTCTTTACTTCCTTTCAGACTTGCAACATAAAAGCTGCTCAAACATTCTTTACCTGTCTTTCAGATCAGTAAAGCAGGAGACCCAAAGCCAGCAACAGCATAAAAGAGCAGCTATGGGTGCTGGACAGGCTGGAGTGGTGTACCATTCTGCCATGCAAACTGGACACATTTCCCTTCACATGGGTCACATAATGTGGACTTTTACTGTCATTCTTCTACCCAACGCCCTGTGGGGAACCCTGCTGAAGTATCCAGGTTTCTTGACAGGTGAAGAAGGATTAATCCAGCAACCTTCACAAAACATTCGTTTTACACCGCGCACAAAATTTGTGGGAAAATAAGGTAAACTGTGTAAGAAAATTAACATTCATAAAGGAATAAATCTTCTCTTGTGTGAATTCATTTTCTTCTGAACCTGCAGTCTTTTATGGATTTAGGGAAACCAGACGCATGAAAGTGAAGTCATTATGTGACAACTATATTCGTGTCTGGTGTTGTCAGTGTTGTTTGCTTAAGGACCTGAGAACAGCAAATTTCAGATCCTTTTGTGTGCTACCTGCTGAATTTTTCTTCTGTCAATATTTGCACATATCTAAATTGATGGCCTGAACTCCTCCTTTCTTAACATGCAAGAAAGAGCGGAGCGATGAGACGTGTTTGTGCAATAGTGTTCTGGCAGAGACTGACCGAGCCATGGATCAAACCCTGTTTTTTCAAAGAATTATCAGGACGTTTCTGGTCATCTGATTGCTGTACAGAGGTTAAAGTGCTGGTCACCACAAAGATTATCAGCGTTTAAATAGCTGCTGATTGACTGATACCTGTTTACCCAAAAAGCCCCTACAGAGTTTCTATTTTTGGCAGTCTATATATTTGAGGACATAGGTCCTCCAAGGGAGGTCTGAAAGAGGGAGGGAGAGAGAGAGAGAGAGAGAGAAGGGAGGAAAAAAGAAAGAAGAAAGAAAATGAAAGAAAAGAAAGGAAGAAAGGAAAACAGGCCAGAGCCACATTCTCTGCTGAGCTTCCATGGTCAGTGCTCTTTTTTCCAGCTGCATTAAAGAAGGGCCCAGTGACTTTTGTACAACCTAGCTCTGGCTGGAAGCATGTCTGACACCACGTCCCAGTAGGCAAAGTGTAACTAGTAATTTTCTTCCTCATTTCCAACCAGGGATGCTGGAAGGACCTCAGCATTTACAGGTTTCTTAGCTTCCATCCTCTAACTGAGGGCAATCTCCATGGGATTGGCATAGCCCCCATAGTAGCTGGCGCCAGTCTCAGCCTTGGGCACTCAAGACATGGAGGAGAGGAAGGTGAAGGGGGTCAACTTGTTTCCCAAGGAGAAACAGATGCAGCCGTGTTTGAACTTGTGCAGGACATCATAGACTGTTGTGAATTTTAGCTGGCTCCTCAATATAGTACTCCACAGGATCCTACACTCCAGAGATGTCAGGATCCCTCTGAGCACCCCTTCAAAACAGAGGTGTCCTTCCCTGTGGAGATGTAAAGGAAGGCTGTAAATGCAGGCAGGCCTTACTGTGCATGGAGCTGTGCCACAGAACTTGGCTCACCCCTGCTATTTTGTGCCTGAATCCCCACAGACAGCTATGGGGGTCTTCAAAGGAACCCAAAGGGACGCTTGAGAAGTTACTGTGCTTGGGACTTGATGTGAGTCAAGTGGCTTGGGGACATACAGAGGTTGGAAAGTATTCCCAAGCTTTTTAAAAAATTACGCCAACTTGTAGCTGCATAGATGGATAGACAGATAAATTTAAGCAGTTTTTCCACATTCCTTGATAAAAAGTGACCATCAGGACTTAGGAAGAAGGCAGAGAGAAGTGGGAGCGTGTTTGTCTGCAGACAACAAAAATAGAACAATATTTTTGGAAACTATTTTTTTTTTCAGTCTGCCAAGTGCGATTTTCTATACAGCATGTGACACAGGCCAGAAAGCCACTGGGCTGTAGATTTCTGCAGATTACGATCAACCAATCATAATGTCTCTGAGGAGCTGATGATGGGAGATGTGTGATTCACGACCGTAGCCTTATTTTTAGATGTGGATCTCTCTAGGTTGCAGAAGAGCTTGTGTTGCTTAATATATGCTTTGTGAGCAGGAAAGAAGATAAACGTGGTGTGTATTTAAAAGAATCAGCTTACTAATTGACAAAAACTGCGATGCATGTGTTCATCAGAGATCCAACCCCACTTCCTATTAAGTGCACTGAAAACACAGTATGGCCTTTAATCTCTGTTCCTTGTAAGAAACTGTGAGGGCTGGTGATTACGTTGTGAAAACTACTAATTTCCACCTGTGGTACCTGAGTACATCAAGTATTACAGTGACTACAGCGAGCAACATGTGGGCAGATTTTGGAATGGAAAACCTGGGAACAGGAATCTCTTTATTCTCCTAGAGGGACTGGCTCGCTTCCCCAGGGGACTTCTAAAGGCAAGATGTGGGTGTGCTTCAACAACTCTAACACCATACTTCACCCTTCTCCCTTTTCTTGACTGTCACCTTAGACTTCACAGCCAGGGGAAGGAACAAAGTGGTGAGTTACCTCTAGCTAATGGGTTGTTGGACTAACTTGATGGATATCAATAACCACACTCATTCGAATTTCAGAAGAAACAGAACTTCACTTGCAGTGCAAAAGGCAGATGTGCTGCTCCTGCAAGAGTATGAAGCCAGCAGAACTATCATTTTGGCACAAGGCTATTTTGGAGCTAGTCAGCTGCTTCGTTCAGTTCTGGTAAACAGACACCTCAGTCTGTACTGAAGCCTCAACAACTGAAATGCTTTTTCAAAACAACTTTTATTCTGCTTGAAGACTTATTACAATTTTTAAAGCAACTTAAAAACAAGACACAGCTCCATCAATCTATAGCTTGAACAGAATTTCAAGGAGGCATGTTTTCACTGTTGCCTTGTGAAGGCAATTTACAACCCACTTTACCCTCCACCTCCTTGAAGACCATTTTAAAACAAAGTAATCTTAAATGTTTTAAAGACATTTAACAGAACAGAGCTTTATTTCTGAAAACAGGAGTAAAAAATAAAAATAAAAATAGCAGCATCTTGGGCAGCTAATGCAGTCTCATTAGGACAAGCACAATGTAACGTTACCGACCCCCCCCCAACTCCGGTCCAGTTCAGCCTTCCGCTCAGCAAATACAACACGATTCCACACAACATGTTGCATTTTGGAACTGCGTCCTATGGGAGGCGTTGTGTTTTTGAGCTGCCCATTTCTAAAAGTGACCCTGAAAAAAGAAATACTACCAGGATTCACTTTCCCAACTTAATACCATGCATAGCAAAAGCACTGTGTGAAAATCGGCGTAAGTTTTCCCCATTAGAAGCATCTGCATGTTTTCCCAAGCATTATTATTTCATTGCCAATTACAAGACAAAGCTATTTCTTTACTACAGAACAGTTGACACCAAATAGAAAAAAATCTGAAGATTTGGTTTTACAGATTGTGTGACAAGATTTTAATTATTATTATTATTATTTAAGATAACTGAACTATACAGACAAGCTTTTTTTTTTTGCTTTTTTTTTTCTTTTTCTTTTTTCCTTTTTTTTTTTTATTTTTTAGAAAAACAAAAACAAAAAAAAAAAACAACCCCCAACAACACAGAAACTGCATTTGGAAACATGCTGCACCCACGAAGGCCTAGTGCGTTTGTGTCTTACACAAAAGTAATGATATCACTTACTGAATTCAGCAAAATGATCACATTTGGTGAAAATGCACCTATACTGAGATCTATTCATATATAAACACAGCAAGTGTGTGCGCATATATGCACGAGATGCACACATGCAATATCCCCAAACAGAAACTCCTAATTTTGCTTGCTTTGTGGGTGTTGGTTCTCCATGTTTTGCCTCATACCTTTCAAAACCCTTGCACAACCGCTGCTGCAGCGCAGCGTTAACTCCAGGATTTACAATGAAAGTAAGAATTCCCCAAACAACAGGAAAAGAAAAAAGGAACCCAAACAATTCCCACCTTTCAATCATATCAGGTGGAAAAAATACACGTCAATAGAAACACAGAAGCAACGTGTTTCTTCAGTTATATCCACATGCTTTTTTTTTTTTGTTTGATTTTTGTTTTTTCCTTTTTTTTTGTTTTGTTTTGTTTATTAGTCCGAGATCAAATCAAGACTGGAGTGAACAGTATGGTACATTAAGGACAAACTCTGCAGTGAATAGGGCCTTTGGCAGGATGCAGCTCCGTGCTTTAAGGAGGGAGGGAAATACAGAGGCCACACAATACCTAGGTACCAAAGAAACCCACTCACGCCCAACTTTGAGAGCGCAAGTGATCCTTGTGAATTGCACAGACCCTGTGTAGGCAGAACTTCCCTTAACGAAGCCCTAAGCATTTATCCCCACAACATAGTGCTTATTTCTCATTGTTGCTTGTGCAATAAGAGCAAGTGCCAAATTTGCACGCACACTATTTTTTTCTCTGCTAGAACCACAGATGAAGTGAAGTAGTACAGCACGACAGGAACAAATGACATCCCTTACTGGGCTGGGCATGCTAAGGATATGGCCCACTGACACAGCAGAGGTTTACTTAAAATGAGGAAAATTAGATCCGAATGCCTTAACTACCATGAAATTTCTAGAGAAATACAAAGTGAAACATCCATTCAGATTACATATATTTTGCTTATAGAGAAAAAAAAAATACAGTTTTACTCATAAAATATTTAACATTCAAAAATTAATATATGTCTGAAGAATACCTTGGATTGCTACAAGTGTTAAGTTGTATATTGAGCTAATTTGTAACTTCAAGCCCAGCAGTATGACCATCATGCTAGAGCAATTGTTGGTGTTTTTTTTTGTAGTAAAAAACAGTTACTAGAATACCAGATTTAAATGGTTCTATTCTGAGAGGCCTGAAAAGAGAGTGGAATGCAGAAGGGAAGGCATGAAGACTAAAAATTCTATTCAGGAAAAATTAAAAAAAATAAAAAATAATAAAAAAAATCGTCATAATTTTGCAAGTGGTAACAATGCTGACACGTCGATGTTGGTTGAAAATTGTTTCCTGATATAGATTCTAGCAAGAAAATACATCTATAGGAAAGCAAAGACAACCTACCAAAAAAAGCACAAAATCCAAATAAAAATAAAAGATTTACAGACTCATAAATGAAGGGATAATGTAAAAAACAGAAGACAATGTAAAAACTGCTGGAGACCTGCAAATTTCTTATTATTTCCAATAGCCTAAGAAGCACTGCACACTCGGAATCAAACCACATGTATCTCTAAAGCAGAGCTATTATGAGACAACTTGATGGCAAAACATGGCCACTGCAAACCATCCTCAGTGAATGGCCCCAGAATTACTAAGTTTACTTCAGTGGAATTTACTTACTTGTTTCTTTCTTTTAACTGAACCACAACTCTGAAAAATCCCTGGAGCTTGAAATTATGAAAGTGTTCACTTTGATATTCTCTCAGTCTACAAAGTTACGAAAAACAAATCCAAAGTGTTAATTAGGAAAGCCTTATCATTTTCAAGACACAGGTTTTCCAGATGTAATTCTCTCTATGTTGCATCCAATTGTTCTACCCAAAGACGGGAACTTCTTTTTTCAGAATACTAATACGAAAAACAAACTTCGGCAACAGTTTAGAGAAACTTCCTTCATATGAAATGAAAATACCTTGACATGCTAACAAAAATTCTGCCACAGTAGATCAAGATGTCCTTTATTTACTACCAAGTGTGATTTCATTCTGAAATCCAACCTATCTAAAACAGCAGCCAAATCTTCCTGTTTTTTCTGCAGTCATTATCAGAGAAGGATATGCAATTTTTTAATCTCCTAAATACAAAGACAATCATGACAGAAGTTCAAAATGCTTCAAAAAGCAAACGTAGCGTGGTACCGTATTCTAAAGATATCTCTGAAACAATATTGTTGGAGTCCATGATATTCCGTAAGGTTCATATATTTTTTATTGAATAAAGCAGCTTTGAAGCTTATCAGGCACTGCCCAACAAAATATTTAGTAAAAAAAAAACAAAACAAACAAAAAACAAAAAAACAAAACCAACAAAAAAAAAACCACAACAAAATGAAACAACAACAACAAAAAAAAACTTTTAAAACTTGGAGCTAGTAGCTCAATATTCTGTACAAGGAAAACTAAAATATTTCATAGTTTTAATTATGAAGCCAACTCTTGGTGGCTTCCTGTACATTAAAAGAAAAATAAAAAAAAATCATCAGGCAAAAAAGAAAAAAGTAAAAAGATGGCGAGGAAAGAAAAAAGAAAAACAAGCTTAACCTGTAGACATGCTCCAGAGAAGACTACAGCCTAAAGAAAATTCAGTATTGCATAGCATGGTCTAAGAATTCAGCTTTCAGCAAACAGAAAGGGGAGAAGAGAAGCAGTTTGGTATTGATAGTTTCCATCAATGATAGCTAGCCATCCAATATTATGTACACTATTATAGACTGTATGCCATTGAAAGTCCTGTCTTCTTAAAACAGGATTTTTACATGTCTAAGCAAAACACTTTCTGGCACTTTACTATCATGATTTCTCCTAACAGCGTACTGTAACTGAAGTCCTTTAAAGTGTCCCTTATAAATGAAAGTGCCATTCTGCTACATGTCATTCACCAGAAACCAAAAAATCCACAATGCTGTGTCTGGATCCACCAAGTGCAGCAACAACAAATCCAAGCCAGGTCGTGACCAAGAAATTCCCATAACTGAATGAAAAGACCTCTTAAATCTCGTGTCTGCAGAATCCAATGTTCTAGCTGGTAAAGCTTCAGAAGTGGTCGTAAACAAGCACCATGGTTAAAGGCCTCTATGTCCCTGCAGGGAGATCAGGTTAGGATTTCTCACTCTTGTGTTTTCCGTTTCTCAATTGGGAAGGAAAAAAAAATAAAAAATAAAAAAACAAAAACAAGCACTTCAGATTAGAAACATACGTTCACAGCTTAGTACTGTGATCTCTCCCACTGCAGTTGTGAAGGAAAGCTCTAGTTCCATCTGAAGACAGACAGCTTTGACACTGCAGCTCAAATTCTTGAGTAAGGCTGAAAGGAGCCTTCTCTCTCCGGAGGCCTCAATGTTGTCAAATCTCTTCCTTAGAAAAAAACCAAACAACCCAGAGTATTAAGATCTTCATCGCCTCTGCTGTGCATATACCGGGTAGGCTAGTGTGACATTGAGAGAGTCATTGTGCTGCACGAGTGATGTGTGTTGATAATGTAGCACCAGTTCTTTGAGAGAGTTGTACAAGTTATATGGCTCTGCAAATCCATACCCAGTAGGTGTTTTGTTTATCACACAGTGCTTCACTTCTCCATCCACCCTGAAGAGGAAAAGAAACAACCAGTTTTTAGTTTCTCAATGCAGTAAAACTAAGCTAAAAAGTCAGGTGTTGACAAGAAGCCTTAAAATGATCATCACTACATAGCACTCATCTTCTGTGGTAGGATAATAGTAAAAGATTAGGTTCAACCCAAATTCCAAGGTTCTGTGCTACTTCAGGGAGACAGAAGATAGGCAGGATTTAGTAGTTGCAGACAAATGAGTAATTCTGTGCCCTATGTTCCTTTCTTCATGGCCTCAAGACTTGCTGACCTGCTCCTAAGCCTAATCCAATGGAAACCACGCATATGCAAATATATATCCTGCCCCTTCCTCAAGGCTCAGCATTTGAGCTGCCTCAAAGGTTGTTCACATCATTCACAGGTTAGAGTACATACACAACAGAGCAGGCATAGCAGCCTTGTTTGCTGCTCTCTCGAACAAGGAATGTTCCATCTCGCTTCCCCCGCAGGAGATTTTCAGCTTGGCTTCTATTGATATTTCCCACATTCCATGTTCTCTCATCATGATGTGGCAAGTCTTCATCATCGTCCACCATAGAGTATTGGCTGTCAAAATATAACAAAATTCGTTTGTGAAACAGGTTGCAGAAATACTTGCAATGTGCTGCAGCAATAAGGTAGTCCTCCTTTCATATTACTTGGGAAAACACTAAGTTAATGGTCAGTAGGTTGCCTCCCAGACAGAACTAGGGGTGTAAATCATGTAAAACATTTCACTTGCTGAGTAAAAATAAAACTTGTGGTCCTTGTTTCTTTTAAAAATACTCATATGGATCTGAAGAAAAACATAAGAAGGATGCTGTTTTATCTTTCTGAGTATGCTGCGAACGCTTCAGTACCTCTACCACTGCCCCATGTTCTGGTAAACAGCAAGCCCAGTGAAATCAATACCCACTGAGTCAGCTTTATTTCCAAAGATCAGAACACCTGGTCAGCAGTGTAAAATCATGCAATGTATTGATTACATTTGCTGCTTGTGAAAGCTACAAGCAGTAGTGCAGGTAAATAAACTATTCATATGAAAGACTGCTTCATGGAAAGGGTTAAATAGTAGAGGGCTCTCTTTTTCTATAACCAGACTATGAAGAAAACATGTAGTAATGTATAACAGGACCTTCTCTACCAAAACAGTCACCCTTACAAAACCGATTCAGACTTCTAAAGAATTCTCCAAGCCAAACCCATCATGAAAGAAGGTGCCTCTGATTCAGCTATGTGGATACCACCAATTGGATCTTCTACAGTCCAAGAGCTGCCTATTTGCCAGCAGCCTGCAGCGGTGGGTGCTGCCTCTCCCACTCTGTTTACAATCAGTCTTTCTCAAGAATCTCCAAGTAGTCCACGAAGATCAGCAATCTCACAAGAATATAATTATTTGAGAAAGAAGGATTTGTTTCAGATGACTCTCCGTACAGCCTTCATATTCCTTCATCGAGAAAGACATTCTAATGCATCCAGTGGTGGCTCTATGTTCAGCACCTAGAAAGACTCCTGCTTTTACTGCTGCTTATTACACTCATTTTCTCTGCTTTGCAGCTCCAGAAAAAAAGTCAAGTCCTAAAGCTTTAATTTCTCAGCAGAAATCTAAGTACTTAACAGATCCACTGACAAGGACAGCCTCAGAGACAAAGGAAATGAAGATTTTCTTTAAACAATTTCACTTACTATACTGATATTAACCTAACATAGGATAACACCATAGTATCAACAACTGCAATTTGGAAACAGTCTGCCTGCACCTAAAAGACCTTCTGAACAATCTGTCCATCCACATGACATCTCTCCAAGATACTAACACCTTATAATCTTCATTCATATGAATAAAGACACAGGTTAAGTTCTTGTGCTTTGCTATGGTAACCTGATTACACACTCCCCTGAATAATGGCCAAGTAGAGTCTGACAGAGAGTCCTTTTGAACACTTGCGTTAGGTCTGCTGTCATGCGTTAACTGTGAACACTGTTACAAGATTCCTTTTTTGTGGTCCTGGAATCAAATATATTCAACCTAATTTCTGTGCAAGATGATTTGAAACACCAGGAATATTTAAATCTCAGAATACTCACTCTTCTGTATTTTCATTTCCAAGCCATTCATTTAGCTTCTTTTGCCGAACACCTTTTTGAGTCAGCCACCTAGACAACAATTGCAAATAAAATTAATTATTAGTTACAGAAGCTGGAATCTAGTAAAAATAAAAAAAATCAAAGAAAGAATTTGTTAATTCATAATAATACTTACATCAAGTACTGGTCTCTGGTCTTCCTCAGCTGTATGAGGTCTGGCTTAATGCTGTTCATTCGTTTGTCTATCTCTCTATATTCAGCTGCTTGCTTCTTCAAGTCCTCTTCTAATCTACGCCTGCTGTCCACAATTTCACTTATTCGAGACTTCAGTTTTTCATAGTTGTGCATAATCCTGAATAGAATAATGTGGTAGGTTATTTTCTCGTTGTGTTTTATTTTGACCTTTTCACCTGCTGTTTTCTCATCATGACAACTAACAGAACAGATCATTTCTTTAAATATAGCTTCACTCTTTGCAGTTTCACATCTACCCTATTTGAAGTCTTCTTTCCTTTCAACTGAACTACTTCGACTTTGGGATGTTTTAGGCAGAGCTATACTTGACTCCACTTCTTTCTATAAAAATAAAAAAAAATTAGAATGCAAATGCAAATACTGACCTTTGTATTTCTTTTTCATTTCCTTCTCGTTTAAATTTTTCAATGTATTCCTTACTGTATCTCTCTTGCGTCTGGCACTGCTCTTCAAATATTTTTATTGTTTCATTAAATGCTTCAATAGCTGTTCTTTTCATTTGAATTTCCTGAAAATAAAATAGTTGTTTCAATTATAGTGGTTATCAAACAGAGGGATAATTTATTGGCCTGTATCATGGAAACACTTGAGCATGTTTTAACAATGACTTCAATATCCAATTACCAGAATGCATTCTGTCTGCAGTACAAAACAGAGAAATCAGACCTGTGTAAAAGGCTATCATGATGAAGCTTTCCAAGAAAGGGAAGCTGCTAGACAGTGTTAGATGCAACCCCTGCTTCGTATAAATAAGTTCTATTTCTGAGGATTAAAGCTCTGTGGTAATCCATTTTTCCCTCTGTATCAAGCCGAAGTCCTTAGAAGTACAGCTGACTTTCTGAAATAAAACATTAAAAGCCAGTGGAACAGATAGGTCTCCAGAAGTCATCTAGTCCATCCTCCTGCCTCTACATAGCTAGTCAGTAGCTAAGTCTTTGAAGTAATGAAATGAAAAGTTGCCTGCACACCTCCATCTTTCTTCTATTACTTTCAGTCTTATTTTCTGCTAACTTTAAGGAGCAGTCTGAATTCCAGTGGTGTAAAACAGTGCTAGTTCACCAGTGCTTCAAGACTTGGCTAATAATTGATTAAAATGAAAGGACAGAGGCAGCTTTTCATTCAGTCATTGTATCTACATGCCATCCCTCCAGCCTGCTTAGGTGAAAGTAGATCTTTTCAAAACCGGTGTTAAAACAGAATGCTTCCTTATACATCTGTCCTGAAAACCTTAACTTGGACAGAAGAGGACAGTATACAAAAGTGTTGGTAAGACAAAGTAACTTTGTGGTTACTTTTTTGGATGCATGTGTTAGTCTTGAGCACGGTGTTAGGTTGCAGGCGGTGACTGTTCAAACACGAGTATGCAATTCCACTGCACTAAGCTAGCACATCAAGTTATGTTATTTTCCTGCTTTTGGACAACAGTAAAGGCAGTGGTAGGGAGGAGAAAGGAAGAAGATGGCAGTATGAATTTACAGTAACATTCTTCTCAACACGCATTAGTCTTTTGGTTTCAAATCTGTCCTACCTGAGATGTTCTTGTGTAGTCTTCGTAGAGTCTGTCATATTCTCGGCTTTTTTCTTGGAACTGGGTATTATACTCATGTAATTTCTTACCCACCGCTTCAATGCTATCCTCTTTTACAACTTGATCCTGGGAGTAAAGAAAAGATATTTCATAAATCAACAATACACTGCACGGATTTTCAGAACTGCTTAAAGATATCCAAATATTTACATGGTGTGACACCTCTTCTATCAATATAGAGGTAAGATGTACTATATGCACAATCTGCAAATGCAAATGAAATTAATGACAAAAAAAAATAGTTTTGCATGACAAGTGTGCAGTTTATACTATAAATGATATATTTCATCTGCAATGAGTGGGCTATTTATTAACAAAAGTTTATCTCTTACTAATGTATCTGCAGTACTAAACGTTTTAATTATTTATAAGCAGTTTCTGGAGTTAGTTTTAAACAAAATTAGCCACTTTCATACTCACTTTTTTTCAAATATTAACAGAGCTGAAATTCTTGTAACAAACGATTCCCCAGCCCACAATAATTTCTCTGTATTTAAGTGGAATGCAAAGGAAACAGACCAAATTACCTGCTGGTACTTAGAGACTGGATACAGTAATTTTACATCCAGTTTGGGATTGTACTGAGCTAGAGATTCATTCCGGTAGTGGTTTATTAGCTCAACCACAGAGTTGAAAGTCAGTGGGTCAGAAAAGCCGTATTTCCCATCTCGGTGAAATATTTTGATTAATTTGTTATTTCCTCCTTTCCTGCAAATAAAGTTAGTTAAAAAGTCAGGAATAGTTGGAGTACTATTTCCCGAAGAACACTATTTTCAATGCAGTACTGCATTTTGCAGTCAGGTTATTACAGATCTAGCGTAACTATCTTACCTTAGAGTAAGTGTGTAGTCCCCATGCATTTTGGTTGAAGCATCTCGTACCAAAAAGGTACCATCAGCAGTGTCTCGAAGTTTCTCATTCACTTCTTCTCTAAAATGAAAGCAAAAGTAACTAATCATTTCAGTTACTTCTCACTCCTTTACCATCTCTCTGTGCTCTAAATTCTTGCTTTAAAATAACTTTTTAATAAGCCTCCTTGATCTCCATATAAAGACAGACTGTTATTTAATAGCTTATTTACCAGTACTCGAGAACAACTGGGATACAAAAACGGTATATTCTATGCCCTCTCACTGCTGAAACAAAATGATATTCTTGCAGAGTTCTGCTTGTTCATACAAGCCTGCGCAATTGGAGCAGCCAGTGCTGGTCTAATGTACCTATATATAGTACAGTTAAAAATGTTGCTAATACATAGCACTTGTTAGTCTGGCTTGTTAACTATTGTGCCTACAGTTGAGGTTCTGGATGAAAAACAAGAAAAAAAAAAAAATACTTATTTCTCAGTGTTGTCTTTTCATGCTAGTATTTCACACAGCTATCTTAAAACAACAGAACAATCACCAAATCATTTCATGTATTGCATTCTAATGGGCTGCCAGTAACTTTTTAGCCATGTCTGGAATAAAACCAACTGTGATACGATTGTGTTGGAAAATATCCTAAAAATAGCTCTTATTACTGTAATTTTTCTGCACCTAAGCATAGTACATACACAAAGAATAACACAGCAAGAATATGAAGTCAAACATGAGAACTCCATGTCTTGAACTGATTTACCTTGATATATCTCCCCAGTACCATTCAGCATCTTGCAATGACATGTTGTTATTCATGCCGTTGTTAGTTACAGTATTAGGTTTCGGTGGCTTGGGAGGCAGCGCTACAAATAAAGGGGGAAAAAGTTCATTATAGCTCATTGAAAACATGACCACATATCCCTTGAAATTACAGATTATTACATGAATGAGAAACAGTTATGAGATGGAGCTTTCCACCTCCAGCAGTATTCAAAAGTAGCCAAAGGAATAAAGATATTTTTCTGAAAACAATAAAAGAAGATATATGTACTATTAAAAAAAAAAAAAAGTACGTTAGTCTTGCAACAGTGTATTTTCAGCAAAATATAACACCTATCTCTTCCTACTCTGATAAAAGCATTTGAAAAACAACAAAAAAAAAAGATTCTGAAGTTTGCTTTTACCTTTTTCCACTATCTCTGGTAACTATAAATAATAAAATACGCAGAAATTAATCTTCTTTTCTCCTATACAGTGATCTTACAGTAATGCTGTTTTCTCACCTAGAAGCTGAGCAATAAAAGATGCAAACCCACAGCAGGACTGTACGTTTTAATGTTATGATCTGGATTTCCATGATCCTCCGCATTCTGTGCAATGATTTGCCAAAAATCACTTTAAGAAACCCATCTGCGACCCAAATATCACTTGTGTTAATCTTAGAATCTTCAGAATAAACTGTCTTTCAAATGCCAGGACTGATTAAAAACCACATCCCCTTTCCTCAATGTCAAAGATGCATACGTATACCAGTGGGTGCCAGAGGAAGACACTGCAGCACTCCTGACTTACTAGCAAGGGGGACTATATTGGGGTCAGGAATAAAAAATCATCCCAGCTCTTTTAGTTTCTTACTAAGTACAACACTCCTTATGAACATCCCTGTATGTATATTATACTGGCTACAAAAGATGATGCAATGAAAATAAAGAGAGCACAGTATTTTACATGATATAAAAAGATGATGTGATATCAAGAATTCAATTAATAATAATTAACTGATTTTAAAATTAGTTCTTCCTAAACAATCCAAACCAACAGTTTGTAATCATTGCTTCAGAAAATAAGAGTGTTATTACAGCATCTCTCTTCAGCCACAGCGTTGAACAAAAATAGCAAAGAATAATTATAAAATAAGTGAAATTTTTAACGACAGACAGGAAAAAAAATTCAAAACAGAAACAGATCAATTCAGAAAAAAAAAAATCAATTAAGTAAGCAGGCAGGTATTTCTACAGGTTATGATTCTACTTACTATAACCATGCAATAAAACACAACTTAATTCTTATTAAGGAAAAAAAAGTACTTGTATCAATGACGATGTAAATAAATCCTACATATCCACTACAAATTTTTCAGCAGCTACCATACAGATGAAAAGGAATTAAGCCTTCCATAATAAGACTGCAGTTTTACCTGGTGGATCCATTTCTATGTAAAACATCAAGTCTGTGCCACAGTTTATATCTGCCTTAGGATATTCTATATCCAGTTCTTCCATATTCCAAACAGTATTGTACATTTGTATGAGTTTCACAGAGTAAGCTCAGATACAAGGAAAGAGTCAGGCTCTCTTTGTAATGGTGTCTTGGAATTCATTTTAAAACCTATAAGGGGCTGCACTGTAACCTATTACATCATAATCCTCAGCCAATCATGTCAAAATAATGTCACCAGACCACTCCTGTTTCATCATTTTGTCCTACATTAATCTTAAAACAATTTCAGTTTCAGAAAGAACCGGCATTTAGCAGAACCGCAATATAAACCTGATATCACGAGCAAAAAGACGTGAGCAGGCTCTCCTTGCACACCCTTCTTTCCATTTCATTTTCCTGACTTTGCAGCATGGTACAGTCCAAGGCTGGCAGGATGACAAAAGGCTGATATGCTGCAGCACGTAGCTCTCACACACGCGCACACAACACATGCACGCTCACACACAGCGCAGCTCCCTTTATGGATAGGTAGGTCACTTCTCAGATCCATTTTCCTACTCAGATGCCTGGAGTTTATCGCTAAAAAGGCTTTGGAGGGTTTCTGTACATGCTAATGATGGGAAGGGAATAAGAGCATGACTCTGCATGCATGTCTGTGTGTGTCTGCATCCATTATACACCCATTACACACACATGTACTTAGGCATGTATGTGTCCACATAACGAAATACGGATTAGGTTTTCAAACTGCACAGATTTCTGTATTTTAATGGGCACACAGATCTGATGCTCCTAGAATTACTATATAAAGTGGATGCACTGCAATAGATGACTCCCCCCGGTAACACTTCATAATAAAATACAATTCCAATCGATCTGGACTAACTCATTCTGAAACCTAAACATCAAATACTGTAGCCTTACACTCACCAGGTTCCCCTACACTATGGAAGAAAGTAAAAAGACTGAGTTAAGATCTTGAAAAATCATTCTGCTGAATATGAAGAGCCAGTCTGTCAGGATACAGCAGGATTTAGTTTACCTTTTCACACCGCGTCTTTCCCCTTTTCTCATTTAGGTATTTACCAAGTTAACTGTTTTTACAAGCAAGAGTCCTTTTCAACGTCTTCTTCCAAACCTGACTTCATGCCTCCCATGTACCCCTGGTGCTTAGAAATATTCTTTCCAACCCCCCACCACGGACTGCTGTTCTGTCAGACCTCTTTGGGAAATGCACACAGAACAGACTATTGATTCCAAAGCAGAGTGCTGTTGAAAGCAATCCGAATGCTTCACCCTCACTATCCTCTATGGCAGCAGAAAACCAGATACCAAAAATAACCACAACAAAGGGTAACTGTAGCAACTATCTGTGCCTCATCATAAGGAATCCTGCTGCAGCTGAAACATGCTCTATCATCTCACAAATACTCATTAAAAAATTAAGACAATTTCTACCCTTCCCAAGGATTTCACACGTATCTCCCCCCCCTCCCTCTGCTCCCCTCACCAGCCCACCGCCTTCACGCAAGCATTAACACATCAGAACATGTCTGCAGTACTAACAGTTACAAAAAATGCACGCTGGTTTGCTTTATATGTTAACGAGCTTAAATTTGTTGTGAAGCAGACTCCCCTCCCTGCTTAGGTAGACATGCTCCAAAGATTCCTTCCATTTTCAAAGCGAAACAGGATACTTGAACTCATCCCATGCACAAGTCCCGACACCACGCTCCAACGTTTGCCCACCTGCTACCTAAACATTGAGTTGCCAAGGTAATTATTTAAATGAGGTTACAAAGAGCGCCCGCAAAGACTACATCGCTGCACTTAGGTCAAATGTGGGCTCAGCAACCTTTTTTGTTCTGGTGAATGAAGTCTTTCAAGAGAATTTACTTCTCCCGTGGCTGACTTCGGTCTGCCGTGCTGCACAAGCAGGCTGCTGCTCAGCCCAGGGCAGGCTCGCTCGCGGGCAGGGAAAGACAGGAGGCAGACAGGCGTTTCCCTGCGTAACCTGCAGGTACCTGACCTTCACTCCCATATTTTAAGACCACAAAATCCCCACTTGGAAATCAGTTACAGTAAAATAATTCCACAAGGCGATGAAAAAAAAAAACACAGAGAAATTCAGAATCACTTACTTTGTAAATTATGCATCACAACTGCTCGCCCTTGCAATAGAGTCTGAAAAGGTAATCCAACAACTTGAAAAATTGGCTTTCTCTCATGAAAATCTTTCTTAACAAAATAAAAAGGCAAAATAAAGAACTTCTTTGAGGAAACTTCTCTGAAGCAGAAGGTAATTCTGAAAAAGAAGTCTCTGCTTTCCAACCACTGTTCCACCAAAATTTCTGCAACGTGTAATGAGAAAATCCCAGCCTTCTGCCTCTTCTCAACTGCTTACAGCTCTGTGCTCTGCAGAAGGTATCCACTTACTCTGGTTCATCATTAAAAAGAGAACCTGACTTTAGTACTGTAAAAAAAAAAAAAAAAAGAAAAAAAAAAGAAAAAAAAAAACCACCACCCTCAGTAGCTTGCATGTCTCTCAGAGATAAAGATCTCAGTTTCATGATTAACTTGGGCAGGTTCAAATATTTGCTGAGCCAGGGATTTCAGGTGGGGGAGGGGAGCCAAATTCAAAGTAAAAGTTGTCATCAGCCAACAAGTGGTCAATGCAGGGCTAACTTTCTCATTTTAGCTAAGTAAGCGAGAAGACCATTGTAAGAGGCCCTAAATAGGCTCTGTAACTTGCTGCTGAGTGCAGTACTGGAGAAACACGCTAAGAACAAACTAACTACAGGAAGTGGCTCACTTTCTGCAGAAAAATAAAAGAATCAAAATCTTCCTTGAAAAGAGCTGCATCTCTCAGGCCAGCCCTGTGCTAGCAAAACAGCCTGCTTGCAACCACAGCATCCCCTACTTCTCTGTATCACAAATACAGGTGTTGCATGAAAACCCTCAGAATGAAGCTGCGAGGCATTTTACCCAGTTCTTGTGAAGTGGAAATAGCAGATAAAACACCTCTCTGTATCCATGTTGTTTGCCAGCATGCCAAGGTTACTCACTCCATGCAGGCAGGTGGGAAAAGGGACCGTCCAGAGAGGGAACAGTCCAGGTCAAATCTATCTTCCTTGTCTTACTGTTTGGTGGAGATCTGACTTCTTAAGGAACGGAACAGTAATTGAAGAACCTGCTCCATTTTATGCACCAAAGTTATCTTCTTTGCCAGCTACACCTTTACAAGGAAGTACATCCAAAATGAGAGGAGAAGCAGCAGACCACAGGGTGCAGTTCAGAGAAATGAGGAAGGGGATGAGGGTGACTATTCTGTTCCTGCTTTTTGGAAACAATTGAGAAGTTCTGGTAGCAGAATCCTGTGAGCTGAGCTTGTGCTCCTTCTGGCAAACAGCACTGAAACTGTAACCCCACACATACTCCCCCTTTCCAAATCCATCTGTGCTACAAAATACTGTACCTACCAAAGTTTGATGATACTTATTATACTATTACATCTCAAATATCTTCAGCACATTTTTAATGCTTTATAACTGATAGATTAACTTTACCTATAAAAATCAGCCAGCTTTCCAAATTTTAGCCTTTGCCTACATGAACAATTATTGGTTATACATGTAATTTAAAGCAGTGCCATCAAAAATGGACAGCATGTAGCAAATAAAGATGCTAATCTGTGCATGGCACTGCACAGCAGCAGCAGAGGAATCGTGTAGCTCCGGATGGTAACTTATTTGCCTCCTACTTACTGCTAAAAATTAGGAAAGAGCTTGGTAAAATTTTTTGTTTTATAGGGCCAAGATACAAGATACAGATGCATATTTTCAAAGAAGATGAGACAACCCAAAGTTGGTTCATTTTATTGCTTATCATTTTAAAAAGCACGGGTACACCTGCAGAGATGAAATATAAGACTCCATTCCTAAGTCCAGGCTTTTTTTTTTTTCTTTTTTCTTTTTTTTTTTTTTTTTTAATTCCTCTGCCTTGTACAAAAATGAACACCTCATCATCCTGCAGAAAGAACCACACATACTGCCCAAAGACTAGATTCTTACATGCAGGCTCCAGCATTTTTACACAACCATCCCTTCTTCACTTTTATTTAAATTGAAATTTCAATACAATGAGTGGTGCCCACTGAATCAATAGATCTGCATTTGCAGAAAGCAACGGCATACTTCTTTTTGCAGTCTTAAGCACAGTGCTCATCTATCAATAACCGACTTATTTCTATAAAGTGATGCATGAAGCAGAAAAAAACAACCGATCAAATTCAACAGGTTTGCATACACTTAAGTACAAATATAAATTAACACGCATCTGTACACGAATCTGTAAACAATTCTTACAATGCCACATACTTCAGTTTTACCAAATACATTCAACTTGGTATTTAGAAATAAAAAAGTATGCCCTACTGTCAAGATCTAATGCAAGAAATCAGCATTGCTAGGGCTGACATTATCAACACATTTTGCTCTTCACCACACCAGTTATGAAGCCAGACTTCCATTAGCTTAAAAGGGGAGCCCTCTGCTGGGTGAGAAGCCAATGCACAACAGCTGGTACAAAGTTCTCCCAGGGGAGGTACTGCCCCTGCTCACACACTAAACCACCTTCTGCACAGCCAACAGCCCTGCAAAACCTGTGATATGACAATGAAAAGTTCAGACAAGGGACAGCATTCATACCTTCCTCTCTGTGCCCTCAGACCCTACAGACAGGACTGTGAGCTGAACCTGACCAGCACAGGTCAGGCAAGGCACCTTTGAGACAGATTTCCAGAAAAAAGGAAGAGCCTTTATAACACCTCCCTTTTTCCCCCCCACCCCCCACACAGATTACCATCTGCTAATCTTGCTAATCTTTTGTACAGCTAAAAGCAAAATGCCTGCCCCTTGGTGATACTACCAGGATTCTCACTGAATCCCCAGCAGTTAGATGTAAGGCACTCTTGCTTATCTCACTTCTTCTTAACTATAACCTCACGAATAGTAAAACCCACTTCCCCATGCTTATTATACAACAGTAAAAGGGGACAGGCAGTCTCAAGGTGGGTACCACGCAGCAGCTCCTTCCAGCCCCTGCCCACAATGCCACCATTGGCTCTCCATGTTCCTCTTGCTGTCCGCATCTTCCTCCTTCCTCTTCACTTCCCTGCCCTAGGATACATCTTCTTCTTGTACACCCAGTGCCACTCTACACTCTTCCACTTCAGAAGGACCCTGATTGCTCCACATTCCCCACCCAGACCTATTCCTAACCTCCCACTACCCTTTGTTAAACAGAGAGTTGCTTGTCACATCAGCAACACTTCTGCATCTTCATATACTACAAACACAGGCACAACCTTCTGGAGGGCTAAATGTTACTGTAACAACAACAAAATACAGAGTTTGTTGCAGTTACAGGGAAAAAGAAATTCAGACCATGGTTATTGTTTGACTAAAAAATAATAATAATCCAATAATGGCCTAGCAGTAAATGCCTGCTTTTGTGCTGCGCTGTGCAGGCATCACTTCTGTTATAGGATGTCCAATATATGATAGCATTCCGATTAGCATACTTTCTACTGTGCTGCATCTAGACCCACAGTTAGTGGGTGAAGGGGCATCAAAAAGACCCACAGTTCTGTGAAGGTCTTTTCCCCACTCTGAGCAGTCAGATCTAGGCCAGCGTTTTCTCTATCTGTCTACTGCCTAAGATACCACTAGAATTGGGCGCACAGCTCATTTTAGATGACATGTTTTCACCAGAATAACAGAAAGAAAAAAGAAAGGAGAATGCTAACCCTTCAGCCTTTGAAAAAGAAAAGAAACTGGCAGCACTGGCTTACTCGTAATTGCATAGTTGTCATTGCACTATTTTCAACAAGATTCCTTCCATTTAAAACTTCTGAAATTTTAAAAGATCTATTATAGACGGTTATTTGTCACTCTTGTGACAAATAAATTCCCTTTGATAAACACCTTCCTTGATTACAGTGCCTCTAAACATTTTTATGGAAATTCAAGCCACTGCAATCAATTATCTTGAAGTTCTTAATTTGGAAAAATGCACCTTACAGAGTTCTATGAGAACTATAAAAACACAGCACTACAAATGGTCAGGAATGATTTTGGTGCTGAGCACAGGCTTGTGTCCAGATTCTGGAGACTCATTCAGCATTCAGTAAAGATTAAACTTCTAGAACGTTTTCAAGTGGTTTATGTGCCTAAGAACAGGGTAGCTAAAAGCAGACTGCAAAGTTCGAAAACTTATACCTAGGCTTTTTTCAGCATATTAATAGATGTGCAAATGTTCTACTAAAAATATTGCATTGTTCAGGATGAGCTGTCACACACAAAGAGATCTATTTTTGTCCTGTGAGAAGTCCCAGAAGGACCCTCAAAATAAACAACCGCATTACAAAACATTAATTAACTCAGAGGCAATATTCAAAACAAATATTTGTTTTTAATGACTAATGCTTAATTGTTAATACAGCATCAAACTCTGAATCTGATGAATACAGCCACACTTCTTCCAGCGCTCTGATGTTACTCTCAGGATGACTGTTTCCTCATTAGTAGTTCTAACATTAACACCTTTCACTTTTGTACATTCCTCATATGAAGCAACTGGGGACTATGTGCAAATAAGTGATCTGAAGTGCAACTTCTGTAACTCTCACTTTGCAACTTCACAAACAATACTGACTTTAACCCACACATCGCTGTCTCAAGCCACTTAAATCTATATATCCTAAAGTACTTGCAAACACATAATTCAAAAACTGCTATTATCAAATTCTGTCAGGCACAGAGGGATTCAATAATGCATTTTCCTTCTAATGCTTTAAATGTGTGGCAAAGAAAAACTCATTCTCTAATAATAAGCAGTTATTTACAGAATTTTTAATAAGGAAATACAAGTAGTCATTAGTAGTTCAAACTCTCCTGGTTTCAACGAAACATTAGCAACAGAAATGCAGAGTGGTTCTGGAAATGTCTGCTAAACTATTTCGAGGCAAGTGAAAAATACCAAGGAACTATAAATCAGCTGAAAATACACTTACACTAGCTGTAAGGGAAACATTCCAAATTAATAGAGCTGGCAAGGTTGGAAAAACCTTCCAATCAAAGCAGTAGGAACAAAAACCTTCGCTTTAGACATTTTAAATTAATCATTTTTTGATGGAGGGGATTACAGAATGTGCCTACACGTAATACTAGCAATAAGGTAGGTTTCTGCTGCTGTGTTCCAGCTCTTTAAAACTTGAAGCCCTATGAATCCTACTGACATCAACTTCACCTTGTACTGTAAATACTGCTATACCGTGCCCACTGCTCTATTCACTGTGACTCTATCCTTTGCTCAGGTACTCTTTGTTAATAGTCTGTAAAAGGAATTACTTCAATCTAACACATACAGTGTCCCTATGTTAATAATTTCCTTTGTACACAGTACGCAACTCTGCCTTGCTTTTACCAAGTATTTGATTTTAAAAGAGGGATTTCTGCATAAACAAGAAAGGTTTTTTAGTTTATCGACTAAACTAGATGCTAACTCACAGCACCAAAATGATTATCATCTAATTTTCTTGAAGGTGCTTTTAGTATTTTCTGCAGTTCATTGATAAATTAATCTTTTGAGTCTCTGGATTAAAAAACATATATAAGAAACAAAAGAGAAAGCCTTCACTTCTTCAGATGACCTCTGAGCTACTGCAGTTCTAAGAAAGCTATAGGAGTTGAGTGACAATTAAATAAAATCTCCAGAATTTACTCCTCCCACCTCTACAGCATGATGCACATTTTATTGGTTTACAGGTCTTGAAATTACAAAACTCGTGTTCTTTCCTTGATGAAAAAGGGATGAAAATCCTAAGGCTATAGAAACGATGGATACTAGGCTGATTTAACAAAAAAAGATCATCTCTTATAAAACAGATGTTACACGTCACTACGAAAAATATAAACACCGTAGTTCTATAACTATGCATTTTACACTGTTTGAACAGAAAGAAAAGCAACAAATATTTATTGTCCTCAAGTTGAATTCTACTATTAAAAAAAATGAGACTGCATAACTTATAAAATCAGAAATAACTTTTACCTGGTACAGGCTGTCTCTCATTCCATTCACTTGTAATTAAAATCTCTAGAATCTTTATGTGGTGTTCAGTATTATCAGAGCTGTAGGAGATGGATCAGACAGTAAGAAACAGGAAAAAATACAAACATTTTACCCTAGTATTATTCAAAAGAATTGGAAAAATTTACCAGAATACCCTCCCCCACTGGAAGTCACGTCACAAAATCGATTAATTACTTTTGTATACAGTTAACCCAAGTTATGAATATAATAAAGATGTCCCACATACCTTGCTATCTGGAATTTGAAAAGGACAGGGCTGAAAATTTCAGCTAGAGACCTCGCATTCAGGAGATTTTTGCTGGAGGCTTGACAAAGCCTGAGGAAATGTTTGAGCAAATATTGGAGCGTGAGCCAGTATTGGTGAGGTATATTTGGAGATCTAATGAATTTCTTCAGCAACTGTGCATATTCTTCTGAACTCTGCACATCTGCAAATAAACAGATAAAAGGATCTTGATATCAGCATAGGAATATTCAGCAAGTAAAATGTAAAAATATGTCACTACTTTGGAAGCATCGATTTTGCAAAAGAATAATGAAAATTCAGTCCTTTAGTGCTGTAAGATTTGTTTCTTCTTTGGAAAAGAAGTGAAATGCTTGGGGAAAAGAAAAAGAACAAGTATTCAGAAGTCAAATGGAAACAGATATGCATTTTGGTAAAAACCACAATGTGTTCAGAGTGTACTGGTAGAAGTCTGTCTTGTGTTTAGCGTCACACATGATTGGGTAATTCTGAGATGCACTAGATAAGCCTCACGGGTGCTGTTCTAACTTTGAAGGTTACCAGTAACAATATCCTGTCCTGAGACATACAACAGAATACTTGGCTGATGAGCTGAAAGCCTGTAAGCTGTCTGTTTGAAATGAGCACCACAGCTGATGAATCTTACATGCATGTATTTGTCACTTCATAATCGGTAACTCCCAACATACTGCAGAACACCGTGACCTCTAATACATTTACTTTGTCAGCACTGATAAAAAGTTAAAAATTAGCTTTCCGCACACAGATAAGTCCTTGATTTTTTCCCCCAGTTTTTCTATAGTCATTCTACCCACTAAAATGTAGAGAATTACGTTATCCCATATATCTTCTATTATGCTTACCTAAGCACGTAAGTAAATAATGCAGATCTAGATCTGAACTGAAACAGCTCCCATCAAAAACAGTAAAGATGTCTACTTTTTTCTGAGATATGCCAGGTTGTGAAGAATCTTTCTTGTTCTCTGGGTTATATACTTGATCACTGAAAACTCAAAATCCTTAAAAAAATGCTTTTTGTTTGACATTTGAAATAATCTGGTATTCATACCTTGAGCAACAGAGATTATGTCACTGTAAACAGTTGCTGGAATTATGGGATTTGGCAGATCTAGGAGATACCTCTTGAGAGCATCTGATAAAGTGTGCACATCGTAAGTTTCTAAATCCAATGAAGAGGCATCTGGAAGGAAAGAAGAACATGCTTCTAAGACATTAGCATTTAGAACAAAAATGTAGACTTATGATATTACCTCCTCATAACAAGCCAGAACTGCTAATTAATATCTGGTTTATGATGAACAACTCAGAAGAAATAATCAATCTAAAACACATCGTTAAGACTAGAATATATAGCACTCAACACTGTGCCCTGGCTTTTCACATCTGATGAAACAAATAACTTCCACTGCTGTGTGGCCTTCAGTCATACACTGTGCTAGGTTGAACTCATGGTAGGGATTTGCTTTATGTTGGCAATGTTACGGCATATCAGAATATTTTTTAACAGGTCTCTGATTTACCTATAAATACGTTGTGTAAGAAGTAAGTATTAATCAAGGCTTCACTCAAATGCAGACACAAACACACATGTGCAGAACTAGGTGCTCAGTGTTTTATCTAGCAGTTGGGGTTTATCTTGTAAAACCCGGTATCTTTCCAGTATTGTTACGACTCAAACTAAGGTCTGAGAGTACCACTACTTCATAGTGCTGGAGCAAGGAATATCAGCAGCAAAATTAAAAATAGGAAAACAAAGAAATAGTGCAAGCAAGCTTGATTTTCCTCTTAAAACATGAAAGTCTGATGCGGTATAGTCCCAAAAGTTTACAGAAAGCCACACCTGGGAGAAGAATCTAGAGATACCTGTGCTGAATAACTTTTTAGGCTAGTCAAGTATCCTGTAAAATAAATCTAGAATGTACTTAGCCAGCTTGAACCGAATTCTACTGGGTGGTAGAAAACTCAGCTATATGGTGTGCCTGCATATTCTGTGAAAAAAGCCAAGAGGGGTTAGTGAGACACCCAGTGCTCCTCCTCCTCCTTCTTGCTTTCCCCGAAGGAAAGCTTGCAGTAGATTTTAATCCCAAAGAATCCTTCTGAGAAAATAATGAAAAAACTTGCAGTGTGGCTATGAATTCTACAAAAGCAAATAAGTGTCAGGAAATCCAACCAACTACAAATTCATAATAGTTTTCAACAGTTCTGTTGCTCCCAGGATATTTATTTCATAAATAAAGTCCTGATTCTCCCAGTGTTGACCCATTCCTGCACATAAATGTGTGAGTAACAGTTAACTTGAGCTACTCTGCAACTTTTTGAGTGTAAAGTCATAAAACAGACCTTAACTCTACCATCTACTGAGCTGGCCAGCTGCAAGACAGCTTTGATTTTGGAGCTAAACAGCACTGTGTTGAAGCTAATAGGCAGTTATCCAAATTAAAATGCAGAGCACTTTAACCACAGGCAGAACAGCACATTAATGCTCTTCACAGCTTGGAGAACAAAGCTGACTTGCATGCTGCTAAATCAAGAGAGTGGGCAGCAAAGATCCAAATCTCTCTGCATCCATGTGTCTGGACACCCACCACACTGGCTCTGTCCTGCAAGACCCTGAAAATATCTTTAAGAGAACAGAGTAAGAGACTCAGTTACTAACAAGTAAAGTCCTGATTTCCTTTCCTCAAACCTAATTACATTTTAAATAAGAATAAATGTAAACCACAAGTTCTTGATCTTAGGAGATAGACAAATCTTTCATAAAAGTATACACCCAGTTTAAAGACTTAACACAGGATTTTGATAAATTAAGACCTACGCTCACATTGGTGCTGTAAAAATGTGGATTTATATGGACTGAAATATAATTGCAATGCTAAAAACAAGGCTTAGGTTGTTAGCACCACATGCATATATTCTCTCTCTGCTTTCAGGCATTTACTTTTCCCCCATTACAGTCAACAGAGGAGTAGATGCTCTTTTGATTTGAAGGAATGGTCAACTCACAGCATCACCTCATGTTTATTTTGCTGATAGTTGTAATTACTAAAAATGAAGAGAGGAGTATGAGTTGCTTGCTTAGTTCATTTAGCACCATGGCATATAACCAGTTTCATTTTCTAGCTCTATGTATGTTTGTGCTTCTTCATGCAAGAAGCAGTTCACACTACTCACTATTGCAAAAGCATGGTGAAGCACTGCTGCTACAACAGCTCCTCATCTCTCACACTGCAGCTAAGTATTGCCACACCTATATAATCTGGAATAAGGTATAAAAACCATAACAGCAAAGGAGAAGGAATTATATGTCAGAGAAGTTGAATGGGTACGTGGTATTAGAGGTGTAACTGCATTTTCACTGTCCAAAGCCTTGGGTCCAAACCCAAACTTTTGCAGGAACATTGGCTCACATCTTTTTCTTTCCCTTCTGTCATCATCTCAGTATCAAACAGGGAATGTTCAGCCATTGCCACTCCAGCCACAAGTATGTATGCACATAACTGTATGAAGATAATTGGCCACTTGTTTACAAAATAACTGATAGCACTTTAGGAATGATGTATCTTTCTCTTGCTTCAAAAGAAAAAACACAAACACTATATATAGATATATATATATACAACCAGGTGGCCAGCAAATGACTAAAATATATTATTCATGGAAGAGGAGCTGATGCAGTCAATAAAAAGACAATCTGCGAGATTAAAAAAAAAACAAAACAACAAACACAGCAGAACTTTTCCATATTAAGTGTGAACTTTACAAATCTTTTTTTACTGATATTTGTCTTATTATATCATTCAGAATCGAGTTATATATAAGCTGAGCAGGGGAGCAAAGAGAATGGGATCAGAGTGACCCCAGAAATCCATCTAGTTCTTCAGGGAAGAGAGCTGTACTTACCACACTCAAGAATTTGTCTTAATTCTGCTGTGCTGCTTGAGCTTTGTGTTACATACAAAGTTGAGCACTCCAGACCTTCAAAACAAAATTGATGGGATGTATTAGTATTTCAGTGACTGCTGCCATGTAACAACACACTTCTGTATTCTTCAAGCAAGTACATGCAGAATAAACTAGCAACATTATCAACATTACCCAACCACCATCCTCCTACTAAATACAATTGCTTTTTAAGACTGTAATATACTACTTTGTACATGCTAACAGTTGGTTCTGCAAATAGAGCTGGCCATAGAAGATCCGAGATCCCATGAGACCCCCATACTCTGTGCAGTGCTCCAAGTGATGACCATAGAAGGTCAGGATTTGACAGTAGACACAGTAAAGAGAGCAACCTGCAGGGGCAACATTGGAGACAGATCTTCCTTTACCAGGCCTATTTAATAAGCAAGAAGCCAGAGTTATACTGAGTTACACTACCTGAGCTAAACTACCTCAGAAATGGGACAGGACTGAAATTCTGACACGTTCTAATTAGCGTTAAGCCTGAATAGACTTAATTGAGACTAATACACTAAGGTACAAGCAAGCTCACCCTTTGGTACTCTATGCAGTTAACAGAGACATACAGTCTCTTCTGATGAACAGGCAAGTCTTGGGTTACCACTGACAATCTGTACAGCCTAAAACCTCAGTGTGTAAACAGGGTGTGTCACATCACTTCCGTAAGAGAGGATGTATGCATCATATAGTATGTCTCAGAATGCACCTGAATAAAAGACATTAATGCAATACTTGCACGTGAAAGATTCTGTTTACAATTTTGTTAATTCAGGGAAAAGACAGAAGACACAAGAAATAAGATGGTACCCAAGGAAGCAGAACACCAGCAATCTAATATTATCACTGGTGTTTCCTGGAAGCACTTATTGTTTATGCAAACTGCTGCTGAACACTGGTCCTTCTCACTGATATTAGCAAACTCTTCTCACTCAGTAAAAGATCACAGTCTTCCAGTAACACATCACTGAGAACCCATATCCCCAAGGACAGCAGTCTATATCTGTAAGAATACCACTTTCTCCCTTCTTCCAAGGCCACTGAAGGAGCAAGCAACCTAATCTCACCAGCACTATGAAGGAGGTATCACAGAGAAGCCAAGAAAACAGAAAAAGGGCAAAAGAAGTAGAAGACAGAGAAAGAAAGGTGAAAGCCTCTAAGAGACAGAGAGATATAAAATGAAGAACTAGGAGAGCAAAAATAAATCATAAAAATTATCACTGTCTTAGCACACAGCAGTAATAAAGATCTGCCTCCTGAAGCATAACAGGTTCTTCTAACATTTTCATATTCAGTTCATTTTTTCTTTTCTGTTTTGGAGAAATATACTACTTATTTGGCCTTGTATACAAATAACTGTAATGATATCTCTTCCAGAACCAACTTAAGAGCTTAGAAAGTTAGAAAAAAATAAACAAGGTAAATCTAATCCCTTCTTCCTTTATCTTTGCTCGGGTCTGAATAGCCTCTCAGCGGAAACCAACACAACAAACCTTAAACAAGATTATTTTCATATCAATTGAGTAATGTGATGCACTAGCAGCTCTAGGACAGGGAGATGTCAATTCTGGATCTAATTCTGCAGTCTTGGCTCACACAAGTAATAAAAAGCTCATGGCAGATAACTCTTCAGCCTACCTTTCTTTTCAATTGTCTCTATTATCTTTATGAGGATTGGTGGAGCAACATCAGGAGGTGAAAACTGCTCTGTAAGATCCGGAAGTGAAAAAGCTGTAAAAGAAGAAAAATAAAAATAAGCCCAGCTACACTTGAATTCAACCATCATTTATGAATATTATGACATAAAATGAAACCAGTTCATTTTTAAATAGTAAACACTTCATTTTATCAGCTGAGAAAGACTGTGCAAACACCCCACTTGCCAGACCTAAGTACAAACACTCCAAAACTTACCAGAAAGCTGGAAAAAATTATAAGGATTGTATTTTTACAGCATTTTCTCTCAGAGAATTCAATCAGCCCTAAAATCACCTATTTTACACAGGAAGAAAAAATACAATAAAAGTCTGCCACCTATGGGAGGACAGAAATACAATGCAAGAAAGAAAAGGAAAAAAAAAAAATTCCTCTGATATTTACAACCAGTGTATACCAGCTGAGGGAGCTAAACACATTGCCGTACGGGAGCTGAGAATCCACCACATAAAGTTGAGAACAGCAGTAGTAACATGTTCATATTCACAAAGAAGATCAATTACATAGGTAGGTAGGTGAATAGGTAGATAGGTATTTTTGTTCTTCAAGCCTAGCAGTATTAACAGTGTAGGCTTTTTGGAAGCAAGACTTTTCTTCAGTTATTGGTTAAGAAGAAATGGTGAGCTAATCACAAAGGAACATTATGCAGATCCAAATAAAACCTGCATAACATCTCCATAAAGCTTTCATGCAGTAGTTTCTTTGCTGAGAGAAGATACCATATAAACAAATGATCTAACACTGTGATGTGAGAGACAATCTCTCAATGCACCGCTTTTTGCAAAAAAAAACCAAAACAAACAAACAACAAAACAATGTAAATGTTTTAAAGAGATTTCGTTGAATTCCTAGAACACAAGAACGTTTGCATAAAGATATTGTTAAACACCTGCCAGAAGCATCCGGCACACCTTGATGGGTTTTGACTGATAAATAGAATTAACCACTGAAGTAAAATTTGTCAGTTGCCTAAGCAATGGTCATCTCTGCTCAATTAAATTCATCAAAAACAAACAGAGCACTTTTTAAATGCATACATGCATGTATCCATTTGCATGTGTGCAAATTACTGAATACAACTACTATGGTAACTAAGTAGGATGGAAAAAAAAAAAAGAAATGACATAAAACTATGAATATAAAGCTTTATGTTAATATCTTTTAGATAAATAAAAAATAACCTAGCACAACTGAAATAGCAGGCAATTTTCACTGAGAATTTGCCCTGTTTTGGAACAGTAATGACATACCTTTTCAAAAATTTGAAAAAATTGCAAGTGGAAAAGACTGAAATTACTGAAGAACTTTGGAAGTGATGAAAACTGAAGAGAAGAATGAAAGATAATAAATTATTTACAAATTCACAGTAGAAGAAGGCAGCATACTGGTACGAAAATGAGTCCCTTGCAAGATGCAGAGAATGCCTCAATAAGGATCATGAATTACTTTCCAGTCCATTCATAACTGAGAAGGACATGGGAAAAACATCTGTTAATCATAAAAATTTTAACTTAAAAGGCCCAAAAAATGAGCACTCAGGAGTCTCAAAAGGGTTGCCTAAGGAGATCCCTGGCCCACTGATGTTACTTTTCAATCGCTCACAGAAAATCAGAGCAGACCCTGGGGACCAAAGGAGTTCTACCACTCTGCTTGTAGCCTGAAAAGACAAGCAAAATGACCCTGATGACTACACACTAGTTACACTGAGAATCTTGAGCGAAATAAAGGAAAAACTGCTATTAGATTCCTATCATAAAACACTAAAAGGCAGCACTGCATCTAAGGATTGTCTGCATACTTTGCAGAGGATAGGTTCTGTTAAAAACCACACTACTTCCTTCCTTATGATGCAACAATTATTTTAAACATGCAAGTGAGTTGACAAAGTCTCAAGCTCTGTCAGATAGCTAATTTAATGTAACCTTACAACTAAACCTACACACAGGTAAAGCATGTGTTATACAAGTGTAGCTGACCAGAAAACCTCCAAATGTAATTCATATAAAACAAACTACTCAGGGAAAGAGATGATGTATACATCTCTTCACATTTTCAAACCACTTTTAGGTGCCTTCTGGAACACTTCTTTTAGGCTTAGATTCATATCTGCTTCGTCAAACACAAGCTGGGCTCAAATGCAAAACTGCAGTCCAAGCAGCCTCAGCTGAGGCATACTGAAATACAGAAAGACCATTTGATCAGATCAAAGAATTCTTCTCAACCCCTAACTATGAACCTACCTTATGGTATAGGCAAATGTACTGAAAGAATATTGGAAGATCAGATCAGAATCATATCACAGGGTATTCTAAGAAAATACTTGAACTATGACACATTCATAGACTCACAGAAAGCTGAAGGCATAAAATACATCCCTTACATGGCAGCAAACCAAGAACAGGATTTAAGAATAGTTTTCATATTTTCACTTAATCATTTTCTGCCCTCCCAGGTAGCCAGTTACAGCATGTACTCTACTCCTTCTTAAGTAACAGCAAAGAAATTGCATCATCTCTGAACAAAGATGCACATCTCATAATTCCAGCTGGAGGCAGTGTTTCAGTCTAAACTGAAACCACAAAAAGAAAGGAGAGAAAAATATGGAGAAAGAGCAACTTGCACCAAGTGGAAGTCAGTCTGACAGACACTTGAAACCTTTCAGGTGACAGCATGGTAGTTCAAGGACAGTCTGTCCTCCATACTCAGCTGCTGTCCCTCCTTTCAGGCAGCAGACAGAACTATTCTTTCTCGCATGTAGCAAAACATTCCTTGAAACGATGGCAAGGGATACTCTGCAAGAAGCTATAAACAAGATGTATTTAGAAAGACAATTCCATTTGCCTCTAGATACAGATTTTTCTTACTTGAGGGGTGGGCTGTGACTGATAAATGAAGCTTAATCACTGAATGAAAACAAAAAAGAGGATCTAATCCCAGGTGGAGACTTCATGGGAGGAATTCACTGCAGAGTGAAGATGCCACACAACACTGTCTGTCCCCATGGGATATGAAGAATGAACACAGATCCTAGCATGCTTGTCCATCCCTGTGTTTTCACCTACATCATCTGCTACTGAATCCCTCTGTTGCACAGTATTCTTAAATAATATTCTTAGATGGAAATGAAAAGCTTCTTGAAACATTTACCTTCGTATTTATTTAAAATCTCATCTACGTCTACAAAGACATGTATATGAAGCAAACACATTGGATAAAATTAAGCATTTCCTACACTACTACCCTAAAATACGTTACCTATCAAAATATTCAAGTATCAGTAAAATATTAAAATAGAAATCAAGATTTCTGATTTCTCTTCTTTCCTATATCCCATTCAGTTTCTTCAAAACTGGAGATTTTTGTCCATTAGGGATGTGGCTGAAATGTTACACGTTAAGAGAGCCTTTAAAATAAAGAAAATCTATTCCGTAAATAAATGAAGCATAAAATATTTACATAATTCACTAAAAATACAGGATACTCACCTACCTGTTAATTACTAGGCTGATGAGTAAAAGTTCAGTAGCAAACGGACACAAACACACACACACAAACAAACCTCAATCTAGTCACCTTCAGCATAGTAAATGCCATAACAATGCATCTAAAAATACAGTTAACACTGCTCAACAGCAACAAATAAACTTCGGCTTTGTAAGCATGTAGGCTATTAGTGAATGAATACCACTTAACCTCTCACCTATTCTAGGATTTCCTACTCGTTAGTGTCACTGCCCATACAATTAAATTACTGTATCATACTGACTTATACTTTAAACTCCAGAACTTTTGCAGAAAATTAAAAGCGATGTTCATGTTGAAAGATCTCACAAAACACACATCTGTTAGGCAAAAGAAAAAGAAGACCTCGAATTGGTAGAACTGAAGCCAATTTACAACATCTACATAAAATATAGCCAAATTTGGGAAATGCCCTTCATTTTCAAAACGTCAACAGGAAATGGCAGAGATCAAAGTGAAGAAAACTATGCAGTTTGGGAAAAACAATTTGAATCTTGTAGCCAGAACACAAGATACTCTTAAAGTAGGCTAGATGAAGAAAATACAGCATACGCATTCAGAGATTAACAGCTGAAAAAGATATTTTTCATGTAAGTCACTACTAGTAAAAAGGAAGGAAATAAAATCCAACTTGCAACCTGCATTCAGTACCTGATTTCAAAAGTATCTTCTGCTTTGAAGCATGCTGTAGCACAGTGCAGAGGTTTGGAGAACCAAATCCACTCTTAAGAATCTGAGCAACTTTGTAGATCCCTTTATTACAATCCAGTATCAGCTTTTCAGTTAAAGTAATCATTTTATTTTTTTTCTCCTCAAATCTTTCAATTATCTACTTTATTTTCTTTTCCTTCAAAATACAAAGGTTCTGAAAAGCTATCATGCGCTTTTCGTGTCTTCCTTCTAGTCACAAGTCCAGTAGTACGTCTCCAGAGAGTAAGGAAGCTTCTGATGACATATGATAAAAGCTGGATTTTCCACTAGCTCTATTTTTACCTTGCCACAGTGAGAACCAATGAGAGAAACCACAAGCCAGGGCTCTCTCCAATCTGTGAACTCTACGCTCTCCGTGATACAGACAGGCTTGAACAGCATTAAGGCTATCGCAATGTGTGGGAGATGAGAGCATACCTAACGTTCAAGGGTTGCCAACACAGCTACAAAGTGCAAGATGAAACCAGCCCACAGCTGCACCTTTTGGAAGGGTTCTCAGTAAAAAGGGATATTTTAGCGTTACTACCTGGCAACGGCAAGTGGAAATTTAAAGCGGGAATTTGGCTTCAGAAGTTTTGAGCCATATCCTTTATTACTGCTGAAAGAAAAATGAAAATGAACACATTTAAAAACATATATATGGCTTAAAGTACAAGAACACAAACACTATAAAAATGATAGCTTAAAATGTAACGGGAGTTCAATTTCTGGATATCTTACAGAAAATATGAACTAGCACATTTGAATTTAGTGCTGACTCAAGATATTACTCCATGCATGTCATGTTTTCAGAAATGGCATTTAAAGCTGTTTGTACACACTGCATTCAATGACAACAAAGCTGTACATAAAAGCCTAGTATTTCAGAGCACAGGTCTTCAGAAGATCATAACCAGCTTGTACATGCGCAGAGATACTCTTTATGTGCGCAACTGCATGCACTAACAAACTAAAGTACGCATTCCTAAGATTTTCACTTATCTATGATTTGCAAACATGGATATGTCCATGGACATAAGAATAAGAATCTGGAATAAAAACTGCATAAATAACAAAGAACAAGAAATGCAAAAGTAATGGCCATCATCAAGCAAGTTGATGATGTTAGCCTTCTTCAATGAGGCCAATTAGCAAACAATGAGGAAAAAAATGGCTTATCAAAAACTTGAAATACTTTTTATTGTGGCACTGTCTATGGTATAACATACAGCAAGATGAGGACAGAGTCAGCACTACTCACTACTACTGAAGACTCTGGGGTAGGTATGAGCTTACTTTCTTGGCTGAAAACCTGTTATTTTGAGAAACGATCATGAGGATCTTGTAGTTTTGGGAAGCAGCAGGAGCTGCCTCTGAAAGGATGACTGGGCAGCTCAATGACCCTCACAGATATCCCAGCACAGTCCCATGGTGCATTCTATGCCCCCCTCAGCACCTGCCTTCACCAGCACAGGAAGCACAAATATGTGAACCCCCTTTCCCCCCACAGCAGGGAATGAAACGAACCTCAGGGATACAAAACACTTAACGCTTAGTGTGGCAGCATCACACAGTCCCCTGTTTGGTTACAATCTTAGCTACCTTTGTAGAAATTTTTTGGTAGAACATGTATGAGGAAAAAAAATACCAATCGAGATGCTATAGAGAAAGTTTTCATAGGGATCTGAGCTTTGGGTTCAACCAACACAGAAAAAGACAAGTCTGGCATTACAAATTCCAAATACCACCAAGAAATCCACTCTGAGATTTGATGACTGTAATCTGGATTTGGTACATATAGTTTTGACACTTATCAAAAGAGCAATCAGATGCAGTATTTAGAGTTGTCTATTTGCTACTAGCAAAATGTTTTTGGTGAAGAAGGATGAAAGAGTGAGAGTGAAGACCAAGAAGTTTATGTCACCGTGTGTCACAGATAAATCAAGCACTGCAATAGACAGTAAATTCAGCTCCAACTGTTAGAAGAGAAAAAGATCTCCCTTCATGCTCCATGTGACCTGGGATAATTCAAGTTTGACTACAATTAAATTCCTTTAAGTGCTGAACATATAACTGAAAATGGCAGGAGTGCTCAGCTATCTCTTCCGCTATGATCAGATGTATTGTTAAAAAATATAAATTTTTTTATTATTAAAATATTCATAGTAAATTATGAAATAAAGTTTCAGGCTTCAGTGAATTTGACATGCCATTATGAGTAGCTTAGTAAGCCTGTCTACTATTACATGTCTTTTATTTTTATCAGATGCCATCAATCAGGCAGGCTCTGTGGACTCAGAATACCACAGAAGCCAACACTGCTAGAGGAGACTGGATCCAGGAGAAACGCGAAGAGATGAAGACTATCCAGGCACTAGAAAAAGAAAAGCTCTGACCCAGAAGCACTATCAGCCCACAGGCTCACAAGAAGCCTATTTTTTTACACAGACAGAAAAATGTCTGCGAGTCAAGGTTTATTACTGTAAAAATGATCATAAGCTATGAAAACAAAGGGAGAAAGCGTCTGCTGTTGACCTTACATGACTGGAGTACAACTAGGAAAAGTGAAAAAAATACTGATTCTAAAACCTTGTCAGAAGATTCTTCTATAATATGCTGCCTGCCCAGTTTTCTTCTTCCGCTGGTCAGCAAGCATTCATCACATGCCAGAAGATGAAGTGACAACTTAATTCAGATGTTCTCTGCTAATGGTATACTGACGATTTTAGCAACAGCAGAAAATACAGATTTGTACTGGAAAAACAGTTTATCCCATCTGTAGTCAATCCTCTTTTTCTTTCATCTGCAAAGAAGGAACACCTGAAAAATCAGAATATGTTTTTTGGCATCTCAATAATAACAATAAAGCCTTACGGAGAAACAATAATCATTAATATGCTTCTGGACCTTAAATCACTTTAAAATCACTCCTATTTCCTCTGTGGTGCTAGACGAGTAACATACAGGGACAAAATTTTTTTTGAAGCGTTTCATTCCAAAAGGTAACAGCAGAAATTCTTCCTGACATGACTCTGAACTTCACTCAATCCTGTGCAAAACACAAAAGCATCTGCAGAATTGTCTGTGTCAGGCAGGTACTGACATTACTGCCATTTATAAGCCTAGAAAAGGATGTTTCAAACCAATTCTTGTAGAAAAATGTGTGTAATTTGTTACAAAATACTTACTTAGCACTTAACAGAATGAGGCAGTCCTTTCTCCAGGAAGACAAATGTAAGTATACTGAGATAGGGCCGCTTAGAATTCAACCCACCGTATCTACAAATGCTGGAATAAAAACTGAATGTTACTTCACTTTATCCTGGCTCCACATAGTATGTGGAAAAATACATAGTCAGCGGCATAAATCAGTGCATTAACTGAGACAAGTCACATACCTAGATACTTTCTAGGTTTATCAGCATGTACACACAAGCAATGACCTGACTGATAAAAATACTGTGTGCATGTTGATTATGCAAGAAGCGTGGGGAGCTGGAAGAATTCCTCTCCTCATCCCTTTTTTATAAGGTCAAACCAACTGCACTCTCCGGGGTAAGGAGAACAAGGGGAAACTATTGGAATAAAGGAGATATTATAAATAAATAAATAATAGCCAAATAGCCAAAGGCATTTTCAGATGAGTATAATAAAGCTCTCTGTAAACAGTAGATGGCAGAACTAGACAGCACAAAACTTTGATCTGACATAAAAATTCATACTTTAACTGATCACCCAAGAGAAATCTGAGATCTCCTTACCCTTGTCTGACACAAGAAAATAAATACTCACTGCCCTAATAATAAAAAATCATATAACATAAAACAAAATGAAAGCTCAGAAAGAAAGAAAGGAAAGTAAAAAAGCTGTACCTGACTAGTTCAGCTGCATAAATATGTGGAAAATATAAAACCACCAAGCAACAGCATTACAGAATACTTCACTCCTTCACAACAGTTTATACATTTAACACTGACTGCTAATCATATTTCACACTCATTAACTTAATGTTTCATAAAGCCCTATTTCTATCATCTGTTGAAAGGGAAGTGATACTGCTTGTACTGGGCAGGAATTCTGTACATAATATTCTATCAGATTAAACCTCAGTAACTTTGTGAATTATGAGCTGTCAAGCACTTTTCTCATCTGCCACAGAATATAATTCTTAGAAATAGGAGCTATAAATAAGGCAACAGATGTTCTTTGTTGGCTTCAACTGAAGCACAGATAATTTTTAAAAAGCCAGTAGTTAGCACTGTTCTATAAGACAGTATTTTGCTTCCCTCTACTGGTGAGCTTTTGCAGTTTTTCTTTTCAAACTGTGTTCAAGATTTGAAATGGCGGCAAGTACTTCCAGTTCGTATTAACAAAATTAGAAAAACGGGCAGCCCTGTGTTGAGGAAAAACCACACAGCTTATGAAAAAAATACTAAATGTGGTATCTCCTGGCATGCAGAACATTGCATTGTAATGCCACACATAACATTTGAACTGCTCTGCAAAAGCAAAGACCCTAGGAACTGAAGGACAAGAGGAGAAGCAGCTGCTTATTAAACAGCCTTTTTAAGTGTTATCAGATAAACAGAAACAGTAATACAAGAACTAAATAAGAATGCAGTAAAATAAGCTGCTTTTCCTTCTTCTAAGCAGAGAGCACCCCATAAGCCAGGAAGGCCAGGTCAAGCACTATGGGAGTTGTGGGCAGGCACGGGGGCTTCTTTACTTCCAGCCTGAGAGAGGCATTGGTTATACTGCAACACAGCAGAGCAGAGCACAGGGTGCAACGAGATACTTCCCACAGGATGAAGCATATTTCCATTTTATCCTTCTTTCTCACAGACCACCCCTAGGTGACCACGTAGCACAGTTCTCACAGCTCCTAAGAATCACCTGTTTAAGTGACAGCTTAGGGCAGTGAATGTCTCTGAAGAGGGCATGCGAACAGTCTTTACAGCAAGACCCTGAAGACAGAGAGAAAACAGTTTAAAAAAGACAACATGCACAGTTTGCATCCTGTGGGTATCTTCAGGTTCCTGGCCAGCAGTCTGCAGTTAGAGAGTACACAGTACCCAGTTACTGTACCCTCAAAAGGCAGGGTAAGATCATGGATGGGACAGCAAAGAGAGGACGATACAGGGACAGCCAAGAATTCAGACCCCAGCAAAGAGCCAAATGCCGCCTTTCTTGTCAGGGGGAGGTTGTGTACATTCCTTCCTCCTTCAGGATAGCAGCTCCATAGCTAGAACACAGCTGAGCTCCAGAAGAATTTGAGTAGTTCTGCCAAATTCTTCTCATAGATACTAACTGGCAATGAAAAACCTGGCATTCCAGCTTAAGGCAGTGGTTTCATATGAAACCAAACAGGACATCAAGACAGAAAAAATAAAGCACTGAATACTCAGGTGTACTCTGGATAGCACAGGTGTGAGGGGAAATAGCATGTCCCACTGACATCTGCATCTGGAGCCTACTTAACAGGTTTATCATACAACTTTCAGGTTTATTACTGTCAGTAAGCACCTAGACTGAAAAACTGGTATACTACTGTACTGGTAGTGCCTGGAAGCCCTTATCAAAATAAGAACAAACTTGTGATAGATCTGCCTCCCTTTCTGGTCTTATGATTAACTAAGAAATCTCTGAGAATTCATACCAGTTGCCCTACTGACCTTCTACAAACCTTCACAAAGCTGTAATATTCTAGTAACGTCCGCAATTGCAATTTATAACAAGTCAGACTGTAGTGGAAGTGTACTTTCTTTTAAACAGACAATATGTAAGTTCATAGATTTACACAGTATTTCACTACAGTCACTCCACAAGAGAACTTCCTGTCTTCTGTCTTTTATACCACACACACAGAAACAAAATTACATGAAAGAAGCATCAATATCACAATGTCAAAAATTCAAAACTTAAGACAGCTATGAAGTGAGGCTGCACGTGAAATTTCTTTTTTCCACATCAAGATTTATCATTTTTCCCATGAAAGTATTCCGCTTGTTTAACCAGTGCTCTCAAGGGATAGAACACAGTTGAATAACAGAGGTATTTTCTGCCTTGAGCATTAAATAGATAATATTAAGTCTCTTAGGTCGCTCCTCCTGTTCCCTCTTCAAACCTGAGTCCTCTATTACTTCATGTTCAACACCATGTAAGAGCACTTAGTTCCACACCCTGTTCTCTAGCTCTTCATAGCAAGTGGAAAAGGAAATAGGTACTCGTCTGTTCCTGGAAACCATCACCACTCACAAGAAACAGCTGCCTGTCTTTAGAGGGAAGGAATGCTGAGGTCCATCTCAAGAAGCAATTGAAAATGCTCTGTCCAGCCAATACCATCTTAGACCTCTTCTGGGCAAGACCGCGGAGAATGTAACAATGAGACAGCATCAAAGACCTCCACGGGGAAAGCTTCAGTGATAATGCCAAGCTCCCTTGTTTTTAGACATTTTACCCTCTTCACCTATAAAGCATTGCCCTAATCTCTTCTGAGCAGCTGAGTACAAACCTACCAAGATTACTATCTCAGTTCCCGTTCCACATAATCACAGTGATGGTTAGTATCTGCACTCCTGCAGCACCTACTTGTTGTATCAGAAATACAGCCGCTGGATGGACATTCCGTGGGGAATCTGGAATGCTCTCCAAACTGAGAGAATTCCCACCTTTTCCTTGTCCCTTACTTTTTCTTAGGTTTTTTGTTGTTGTTGTTGTTTTCTTATGGAAGGCTGTCACTGGTTTGTAATAATGACTCTGTCTGAAAAGCACCTTTTAAAACATTTTCTTTTTATACAGTAATAAGAATACACTAAATTTCAGGACAGTATGTTGTTTTGTTTTTTAACAGTATATTATTTTGCTGCTTTATTTTTGCTGTGGAGAAACTAAAATGGTGGAGATACAGAACACTCTCAAACTATCTGCTGGAAAGCTGTCTAGAGGGAAAGAATAAGCTCTTCATTACGGCAAGAAAAAGATAATATGTATTACTGCGCTTGAGAAGTCAAGTTGTTTAGATCTGGAAGATTTACATAAAAGTACTGGCAGAAGCTGCTGACAGATAAAAGCCAAAACAGTTCCTTCATCTTTTGGGAATTATGGGAAACATTTATAAGTACACAAAGTTAAAAATAATGAGCGCATAGCAGTCACCCAGGGGAAAGAAAAAAAATAAAAGCAAACAATGGTTACAGTAATCCAGCATCAAAAGAAATTCTTTCAGTTCTGGAAACTAATGTATTTCAAATCAAGTATTTTCTCCTCCATTTAAAAAAATAAAAATTTAGGGATCTAGATGAAATGTAATCTTTTAAGAAAGTAAAACTGGGTTAATCCTTACTGCCATTAAACCACTCACTGATCTGACATAGATACAGAAACAACAACATTACTTGGAAATTCCTGAACTGTAGCTACAGAGAGTTAATCCCACCATCATCTTTAATTTCATACAAAGAAGAGAACTCTCAGTCTGATCGTAACAGATTTTCTGACCCATGTCATACACCTGTCTATACTTCTCTACATAGTAATGCTGGTGTTGATTTCTTATTCCATTAATTCACGCTATCAAGATGCAATACAAAAAAAAGATGTTATGGAATATGCAGTATCGGCACTTTATGCATGAACTTGCAAGGCTCTTTTCTATAAATCAAACTTTATTCACACTGCACTGCTAAAGTAACTATAATTTAGATTCTAGCAGTTAAAGTGGTGAACTAATCTCCTGGACCTTTACAAAGCAGTCAAGACTCAACTGGCTGCAATGGGACAAAGAACTTTATTTTTGTACTGTCTACCACACCGTGCTGCATAAATTCATACAGTGTAAAATTTGCTTTTAGGAAACAACAAACCTGCAAAGATCAACAAAGATGATATAAAAGAAAAGCTGCCATGAAAACCTTACTATGGTTTTACGTTGTCAGCTGTAAGCCAAAGTCTAACTTAAATCAAGGGTAAGGAGGTATGGTGCAGGATTTCACTTTGCACGGTAGTTTTCATTTGCAAATAAACTAGAAGAAACAGGCAAAGCCTCTCTGTAAAAAAACCTGTAGAATTAACAAAGCACTTGAATCAGATGAATCAATCTGCAAATTCTACGCAACCCTCCAGCATTAAGGCATTTCTTAAGGTTTAAAAAATAAGTAATGTATCCCTCTTGAAAATAAGTATGGTGTGAAGGAGTGAGGATGAATAGAAGACTCTGAATTAACTGCAGAAAAATTCCGTGCAAGATCTTGGAAAACCTAAGCTGGAGAAAAGCTGTGTACAGGGAAAAAAAGAATGCATCTGATTGAGACCAGTCATGTTCCCACTGATTTTTATCTAAGGTGATCAAAGCAAAGCTGTGCCAGGGAGGTAGATCATTTTATTATGTCTTCTGCAAAGACACAGAGGCAAGCTAGCTTCACCCTGAGCAGCTGCTTCGCTTCGCTTCCCTTCCCTGCAGCCATCCAGTGCTAGCCTTTTCTGTAACAAGGGAAACCATGGAACTGATGTGGGTATACTCCAACTTCATTGAAGAAATTTGAAGGATTGGGCCTCAAGCTGACCCTCCAAACATGGGGCAGTACTGGGTGAATAAATGAACATACCACTAACATGCTGTGCATTTAAGCACTGCAAATGTCATGCATTTCTAAAGGCCTCCTCCTCCAAAATAAACCAACAAAACAGTTTGTCTGCCATTCTGCTCCTGACAAGAGGTCAGCTTAGTTAGAAGACGAGCTATCTGCATCTGAAAATATGACAACACTTCCAATAAATCTGTTTTTCTCCATAGTCACAGAGAAAGCTTAAAGCTGCGATCACTCGACTGTTCCTGTATATTAGCTATGGGACACAATAAAGAAGATACTTGCCTCAATTGCACAAGATGTGATCAAATTAAAAAAAAAATAAAGTCTTCCAGCTATGACTCAGTAAGGAATGGGTGGAGGTTTGTGAGGCTGAAAGGCTGGAAGGAGCATGCCACCCTCAGCACCGGCCAGCAAGGATTGGGAACTGGTTGCTATTCTGTCAAAAGGCCAGGTATATCATACTGGCTGCTTTCCTGCTATGCTGCCAGGGTAGAAAGAATAAAATTAAAATAAAATAAATGAACTCCTACATGTCTGCTCTATTATCCTGTTCCAGAGGAATCCCTCCATCATCATCTTGCCAAAGGAAAGAACCAAAGTTACAGTTACCTTTATTTGACCCCAACAACAAAAAATATACTTCTTTCCTTTTTTTATTTGACATTTTAGAAGAAAAAAAAGGAAAGAAAGACATTCTTCTTTCTCTTTTTTATTAATGTGGGCCATGCCAAAAAGTGTAAGGATGGCTCACTTGATTCCCAGATGGAGAATCCTTACAGAAGCTAGCTCCCTGTTGAGAACAGAAGGAAGAGGAATGTATAAATTTTAAACTGACCTGATTTTTGTAATAGCCTTACGACTCCCTGTTTTTGAGGGTACTTCACATGACTTGCCTGATACATCAGAATCAGCACCTTTCCACTTATTCTTCCTTCTAGCTTTACCCTTCTAAACTAATGCATACATCTGTGAAGACTTGTGTCCTAATTAGCTCAGCCACATTCACTGAATTTTACCGAGACAGTTACAATGCAAAACTCCTCAAGAACAGACAAGTTGTCAGCTGCATCTACTAAGTCACCTAAGCATCATTCCCACTACGTACATAATTTCTGCAAGACTCAGAATCCCTACATAGGATCCTCACAAAGGGCTGTAATATTCCACAGTAAACCTGCCATACATGCACCACTAATTGCCTCTTTTAGATCATTTTGAGCAATCATCTAAACATAGGTCCTGTTTAAAGGGAAACACTTTCTTTTTTCCTTACTTTCTCAGGGGAGACATCCCTTCTGCTTCTCTTTTTGTTGTGCTTTGCTCCATCAGTCAAGTCAATTTTCCACCAGTCAGCTTCCCACATTCCAAACATCACTCTCAAACTGAGAACTCTTAGGAGACAAAGCAAAGCTACTGGTTATTCTAACAGCATCCAGTCAGGAACAAAAAACGCAAAGCACAAAGTGAATATTCTGATCTGTACTGCAGGAGGATGTGAAGGGATGTGACTGGAAGGAGCAAGTAGTAAGCCACAGGTATAGACTTCTCCAGAGATGTACACACTCAGCTTGTTTGGTCTCCAAAACCCTGGAATATTCTAAACTGCTGTGCTGCTATGTAAAAAGGCTGTGGTGGTGTTTGTTTATCATTGTTTTTTGTTGTTTTTTTTTTCCCTGCAGAACAGCTACAAAAAAAGTAGACAGCACTCTGCAAAGTTTCAGAGGAAGCTGACCTTCTTTCATTCAAGACAGAAAACAAAGCAAGGATGAAAGATTTCTGACAGGCTATAAACAGGTGACCAAACTGTACTAACAATGACAGACAACTGTAGATTTTCCAAAATAATGAGTTTGTCTTGAAATAACTTCATGCTCTTTCTTCATACCGACTATCAACTTGAGCCCAAAAGAACAAATCAGAACCACACCAAAGCCCACTTTTTCCTGTCTTTAAAGCTCCTCAATGCTTTATGTGCATTACGTATTCTCTTACTCTCAGCATTTGTTCTCTCTTTCCTTCTGGCATTCTGTAATCCTGCCAACTGACGAGCTTTGCTTTTAATAAGTAGATCTGCCAACTTAAACACCAGTCTCCTAAGGCAATCAAATAATGAAACACACATGTATATACTTGCACGTAATCTGTCAAATGCTCCTATAGCCCACTACAAATGATTTTTGCAATTCAAGATTTTCATAGCAGCATGCATTCATATACCCTGGCTTTTCAAAGATAAATGCCATGGTGATAAATGATTCATGATAAATGCCTGTGACCTGTTTGTACTGAAGACAGCAATGGTCCCACAGTTTACATACTACTGTATAGAAGACACATGAGAGACTTAAGGAAAAAAAAAAATAATAAAAGAATACAAGAGGTGAACAGACAACTTCATATGGAATAAGCATATTTTTCAATTTTTCCAATTTGGCATAAAGGCCTGGTACAAGACAGGATATATTCCTCTACAGCAGAACAGTCTTCCCATGTTCCTTGTGTGGTAAGTTAATAAATAGCCATTCCAGGTGTCCAGAGTCTTTTTCCTACCTCCCCCACAACCTATCATCCATATTGATGCCTCCTTAAATTCAAACTTCTAAAATATTATTTTCCTAGACAGAAATCTTGCAGTAGAGTAACCCAGAAAAAAACAAACAAAAAACCTCTCGTCTGTCACACTGGGATGAAATTGCACTGCCACACCTCTGAGTGAAATAAAGATACAGTTTATAGCATGGCAGAATAAAGATGGTAGCAAAAACGTCTTTCAAGTAAGCAAGTTACTAATTGGTATTAGAAAATTACTATCAAGTTTCAAGTACTGTAATTTCCTACATAATTTCCCATAATTTAGAGAACTCCCTGTATTCCTCTGCAAATCACAACTACAACGCAATGAAAGAAACAATTAGAGGTGCATCATAAAATTGTAAGGAAAAAGCTACTTAAAGCATGCATCTCTCTAACGCACACATTTCTATTACAAGACATGCTTTACACTGACATCAAAGGATAGTCTGAAACTATAAATTCTCAGTATCAGTGAAAAAAAGATTAAATATTACCACATCTGTTCAATGTATGCACTCACATTCTAATAATTATTTTGCTTTTGATGCTTATAGCTGGATTCCAGCTGGTGAAGCTGGATGATACAGGCAGAGGTATGACAGTAAAATGTGCCTGCTCTGCTTGGAATCCTCTTGGACTCGGCAGCTGAAGCCAGCGGTATAGAGAGCAGATGGTACTCACTGCTTGTGACAAATAAAGCCTCATGCCATCAAACCTAAAGCAGTTCTGGTTCTTGGTTTCAGTAAGATGTTCACATAGATATCTAAAATCTTGAGTTCTGTCTTCAGATTCAGCTTTCTGTGATTGTTTTCCATGTGATCTCCCTATTACAAAGTGACCAAGCTTAAACTATCTTAAAATTTTAATTGCTTTGCCACTGTATTTTTGGGCCAACTCATTCCTCATAGGAATCACAATGCTCACAACAGTGTCTTGACCATGACAGTAATTGTGAGGCCCTTTGAAGATGCAATCAGCAGTGCCACTAGAACAAGCACAAGAGGCAATGAGGAACTCTGCTTCCAGAGGTGAGTCTGAATGCAGTGAAGGTGGTCTAAGCCCTCAAACTAAACAACACAGAACTCTAAAATGAGCAAACAAGCATGCGACGGAAAACGGGTCAACGGAATCTAACTTCAAACCATGTGAGGAGGTGAAATTATGTCTACAGACAAAAGCTCTAAATCCATAGCTTTGTAATCTTAATGATCAGCTAATAAAGTGTAGATACATGACCATACATCAAGGCTATAAAACTCTGTATTCATCTTAAATGTAGTAGTTTGTTACAATAACAAAGTATCAAATTAAAATAGTCACCATATCATTTTCTCACTTATAAGTTGCTAATTATCATCACACTAGATACCCAAACTGGCAGTTCTGGGGAAAAAAAAAAACAACAACAAAAACAACAACAACAAACAACTTTGCCAAAGCAGCATGGAACTGATCTTTCATTTGTTCTAGGGACGATGACTGAATATAATGCCAAGAAATAACATGGTGAAAATAATTGCGATATTGTCATAACCAATTACTACAAAATGTGTGTCCCTCCACCCCCAATTAAGATGTTTCTTCTACAAGATTTGTAAGTCTTTATTTTATAACAGACATAAGTGGGTAAAATTTAAGTTGTCTCCACTAAGTACATAGTAAAGAGAGAAGTCTGTACAAATTAGAAACATGCTTAAAATCATCTAGATGTTATGAGCTTAATCCAGGAATTATGGAGTGAAATTCCATGCCCTGCGACTGCGCTCAGACAAGATGATCCTACCAGTGTTTCACTTCCAGGTCTTCAAAATCCATAAAAGAAACAGTCAGAGACTGTCCTTCTTTGCATCAGTCTTTAATGTGTGGCATTTTATGCACATTTATATTAAATGCAATTTGGTATACTGAAAATAGGGATTCTTTTCAGAGCAGAGCTAGGGTAATTATAACATTTGTGCTCCAGACCCTGAGGGCAATGGGAATTTTGCCTGAGAGAAATGAGAGTAACAGCTGTGGGATTTGTCCCACTGCTGCTAAATCCTGACTATAGGTCTGATCCTGTTCCTTCTCAATTCAGAATGTGTTTTGCCACCAGTTTTAGGGAAAGCAGAATAAAAGCCTCCTGCTTCTTGTATGAACAAGCCTTTTGAGTAAACAAAAACCCCATGTATAACATTTACAAGAAGACTACTTTACAAGAAGATTACTTTAAAATAATCTTATTTTTACTTTGCATTCAAAAGGATTTTGAATAAAATTCTTTAAAACTCTGCTTAGAAGAGAGCAGCTCACATTAACAAGCACAGGCATATCCCATCTGAACTAACAGACGATCTACCACAGTATTTGATTGACTAGCTGTTAGATCAGACAATGAACAGGAAAAAAAAAAAAACCAACAACCCAAGCCATTCTCATCTTACTCGTGTGTTTTTTCTGTGTCATAATAAAACCCTAGATATTTGTCTTAGAGGAAACATCTGGAGAAAAAAAAAACAACAAAACAACAAAAACCAACAGTTGGTAACTGTCTTCCCCTTTTTTTTTGCTAAACTGCTGAACTTCAATAGTCCTGAATCTTAAATCACTGGGGACAGAACCCCCAGAACACCATCCTTGTCAGTGCAAGTTTGAACATCAGAGATATAAAAGACATTTCACTAGCACAGAGACCAGTGCAGTCTGGAGCAATTATTAGCATTACACGCAACAGATGAGTGCCAAATGTTCCTCTAGCAGACAGTAAGAATTTTCCCAAAAGCCTGAAGGACTTCACGCTAGTCACTCTAGGTGATTTACTGTAACAAAAAAAGTGTTTTAATAATACCGGATTGTAAAAATCTCTTGTTTTAGAGATAAGGTTGCAGCTTACACAGCTAACAAAAGGGTCTTGAAGTTGTCCACGCTAAGTTTGAACTTAAGAGGAAGTTAGAAAAAGCAGTTGAAAGCAGCGGGGAATGCACACTGATCTTTCAACCAACAGCAATAAATTACAAATTCAGCAGAGCAAGGAGAATTCAAACATTCATCCTGCTGTGCTCTTGAGGACCCCTAACTAAGTAAACAGAAGTCCTTTATCTCCAGATATTTGATATGAAGATTTTGCTACTTACTGTTTTGAGTACAAGTTCCTTAACACTTTCTCTATTGAAGAAGCCAGACTCTGAGATCCACTATAAAACAAAAACTTCTGGTCTCAGAACTACCTTACAGTGGAATTTTCCCTGTGTAAGAAAATTGCTTATGTAGGCTATTGAGCAACTACATTATTCTGGCTTCAGAACAACTAAATAGATTTGGACTGGCAAAAATATGCTCTTTATTATACTCAAACATCTGTATAGATTCAACTCCTACACACTCAAAATAAGTCATTTCAGAATGTCAAGGGCTAACATTTTCTGACATTTCTCTCCAGAGGAAGAATATACTGCAAACAATGAAATAAATACAAGACATAGAACAAAAGACTGGACTACTACTAAGAGGCACAAAGCAATTAAGCCTGATCAGCCAAGAATTTGTGCTGCAGAGGAGCTCCCAGATGGCACTAAGTCATCACAGAAGACCTGTGCATCACCAAACGTAGGCAGCTCTGAGACCTGTGCTTGGCAGATGCAGCAGAAGAGTGCACAGAATACACCTTGCTGCATCCCACCCTGGTGTCTTACAGCTCTAAGAGTAAGGCGGGTTAGACACCCCTCAACTGCTTAGCAGTCAATGGGGAGGGAAGCAGGAAACCACAGCAGGCTTTGCAGTCACCTCTGTCAGCCCTCACCTGTGCCAAACAGCTGTGTAGCAGCCAGGAAACAATTCACTGCTCTGTTCATAAACACAACAGACATTTTCACTTCTCCATCCAAGCACAGCTTATTAAAAAATTTAAAAAATAAGCAACAGAGGACTGGAATGTGTCCTCAAAGTGGTAAAAACCATGTGAAAGTAGGAGAATTACTGCAAATCTTTGCCTTTCACTGCATATTTCTGGAATGGTTCTACATCGAGAGATAATGAAACCTCACAGCTGTGAAACCTTATCTACCACTGTGCATAGTTAGTGGTTTCTTTCATTAATTTTATAACTTAAGTGCTCTGGTCTACCTTGAAGCAGCTTAGGAAGAAGGCTTGGAAATTAAAAGTTAACCACACAAACTATAAGTCCCACCATTGACACAGTCTGCTTGACAAACAAGCACAATACACTTTGAAACACAGATCAACATTGTTCAGTACTATTTATAAGCCCTTCACCAAGAGTAATCCTCCATGCTCATCTTAGTGGGATGATTAGAACTAGGATGAAATCAGTGAAGATTCTCTCCTACCCCCTAAAATAAATTTTGTATTTATAGTTGTTAGCAAGACTTACAAAACTCAAATAGTCAGGACTCCTGGAAGGTGTATTCCCTCCTTGCACTACAGATTTCACCTTGCACTGCACTCTTTCCTTTCCAGTGCACCATCAGGCAACTCCAAGAGAGCATGGAATAAACTCCTGAACTACGAACACCACGTGCTAAATTGAAATTGGTGAAACTGAGCAACATCTTTACATTTTTGAGTGTGCATATACATATATATAAATATATATATATATATTTAAGAAGGAAATCCAAGGTAGTAAGAGTTAATTTTACATCTGGTCTTCCAGTGCAATGTCACGTCCTATACACAATAAAAAATGTAGAAATATCAGCCTGGGTTAGGCCTTGCTTATTTACTGAAACATACTTAGCTGCTTAAGAATTATTGGAAGATGGGTGGACCAGAAAGGGTCCTGAGCTGGATCACAGAGCATAGAACTAGCAGCTGCCCTCCAGGTCCACCTGCTTCAAATAATGCCAAGAACATATGAATGAATACAGAGAATTATAAAAGCATGCTGCCTGACAGCTAGCTGAACTATTAAAGACCTTTTTCATCATTCATATTACAGCTTACACAGTGGTTTTGACACACAAGACAGTCCTAAACGATATTGAAGAGTACAAACTATAAGCAGTCACATATTTCCCTGGCTCAGAGCAGAAGTGTGTTTTGAAAACTCTGTCCTGAGGACTTTTGATTTATGGATCTTCATTACCTAAATAGGTGTGAACCTACTTACTATTATCAGATGCTGTCTTACAGGCAAACATTGCAAGCTGTTTGTAAAATAGAATACACAGAATATTGTTTGAGTGCTATCTTCTAGACCATTTCATACAGCATTAAAACACAAATGAAAGAAAGCAGTTACGCTAGCACAAAACTTTACACCTGCCAGTAGTCCAGGTGATGCTCAAGAATGTGACAATTTCTACAACAAAGTGTATAATAAATGCATATATAGCATAATAAATAAATAAATAAATTAGTACTTTTGTGGATGGAAAGACAAAGTAGAATTGGTTTTAGATGTGTGTTTTGCTGAAAGCTTGACAAGAAGTTAAGCTTTAACCACAGTCATTTTTTTATACAGCCAAATATTCTTTCTTTAAATTCTCATAAGTATCAAGAATCTCACCAAATTGTTCTCAGGACTTAACATCCTTTTCCAGTTGAATTCTTTTTTAAAATCCTGTAATTCCCCTCATCATTCTTAGCTATTAAAATAAAGCAGTTCTTTGTATTGGAGCCTTCAGATTGATTTCATGGATGTTCATCATGGAAAGCAGCCTTGCAGCAAGACACAGATGTGAAAGAGCACACAGCCAGCTGTAGTTACAACACCTGTGTTCTTTCACACAAGAAAATCTGTATGTTTATATGGCATCACACAACTATTTAAGTGGGCATGGCTGTTTGCTCAGGGTGCAGAGTGATCCATCCTTGGCAAACACAAAGCACCATGTGTTACTGAAACTCACAAACTGATGTTATCATATGCAAACCTAAGTAAGAACCATTAGCTAGCCAGTTACTTTTTTTCAGATGTTCCTGGATCACAGCAAGAATGATCAAGATAAATCCAACTGAGAGGAGCCGGCTATTTTACCTTTGCCTTGTTTTGCATTTTGCCCCAGGATCACTCATGTCAGTAAGATATATTAAAATACTTCATCCGTATTACAGAAAGCTAAAGCATCTCCAACGAAATCTCTCAACATGACACTCCTGATGTAACTATAGAAAAGCGCATCAAAATAAATGTAATACAAAACAGACAAGCATTTCTTATAGAAACAAAATCATACAGTGTATTGCTTCCAGTTTCTTAAAGCATGTGGAGAAAGGTGGGGTTTTTTTTGTTTGCTTTTGTTTGTTTTTTGTTTTTTTCTTTGAGAATAACTGATATAACTGAAGAAAAAAAAGACATATCAACCACACAAAGCCCTTCCAGATCTGGTTGTCATCAAGGATCAGCCAGAGCTTCTCTGCACCCCGAATGGTACATTTTTCCTCAGAAATAACAAGTGGCCAAGTAAAATAAAACATTTTTCCTAAAAGCTCTCTCTCACATGGTATCCCATCACAATTACAATATGGAAGACAAGGGCTGTAAAGCTCCTTCCTTCCTCATGCTTCCTCCCTCCTCCGCCAGCAGATGGGGACAAGCATTATCCATGAACTTGCACAAGCTAGCATTTGTATGCATCGCGCTGTGCTCTGCATAGCATTCACAAAGAAATATTTTAATTGCCACTTACCATTGCAAAAATAAATAAATAAATAAATAAATAAATAAATGAGCTTTCTCACTTCAATACAGCTTGCAAAATCTTTGTTTTCATTAGTGGTAAAAGCAGGAGGTGAGAGCTTTGTTTTCAGAAATGTGGTAATTTGGCAGTTATGAATTTGCCTCATACACTGAGAAACATTACCATGAAGTAGCTAGTGAGATTTGCTAGCACTAACCTGCCCCTTTTTCTCACTGCAAGCAAAAATCAACCAGCCTCAGGAGTTAGTGACTGCAGGGCATTCTGATGACACCAGCCAAATGAAGACTCGCTCTCAAATGGGACTTTTAGAACAAGTGCAAGACACTGCATTGAGTGGCAAGTACATTTAACAAATGAGATAGTGACTCATCACTTCACCCCATAATTTCCTTTTTCCATTTGCTTGAATCGGGGGAGATGACTCTTCCATTCCCAGCTAAACCTCCCATAAATGCTTGCTGCATTTATATCCCACTTTGCTATTATATCCCCTACTTTACAAATGTAAATACTTTTCTTGAACTCCATCTCACTACTGGTTTTATAGGAAAATTAAATACAGAAACAAATTCTACAGTGCATTCACTTCAAGCATGCACAAACGGTTTTCTGCTCTCTGTCAGTCTGGATCCTTGTCAGACATTGCACAACCTGGTCTCTGATAGAAAAGAGTTTCCAAATGTTCTGTCATTATCTTTGTCTAAGTTGCTGATCCATATCTGTTTAAGGAGAAAAGTAAAGAAAGCTGCTGTTTCTTGGTGGTTTTGTTGTTTTCTTTCTTTAAAAATTATTTTTTCATCATAAGAAGGAAGAACTTCTGATTATTTTTAGGCTCTAAACCATACACAATCATCTTAAGTTACACAGGAAGTTGCAGGAAAACATCAGAACACACAAATTACCCATAAATTTCGGGTCTGTCTCCTGCAAAAACAACCTTCGCTTACAAGTGAAATTTTAGCATTTCCAGTGAAGAAAAATATTTCTGTCAATCAAAGCTTTATACACTGAAGTCTGGTTAAAACCTGCTCACTCAAACCTGATAGAGAAACACCACTGTACAAACCAAAGTACACAGTTGTACCAGATCAGCTTACTCAAAGTTCAGAAGACTCGGGTGAACTCAGAGAAAACAAGAATCAGCACTACACAGCTACAGTGTGGGAGAAAGAAAAAAAAAAAAAAGAAGATACGAAGAGGTTTTCACATCAAGTCTGAGTTCTGCTTTATGTAAACTCCACAGGCTTGGAGGAGATGCAGAGATGACCCTGTGCTGGGTGTCAATCTGTGCAGGCAGCAGCCTGGGAAGAAACAGCAGGCCAGGTGCCAATGGCCTCACACCGATCCTATGAGTTAAAGCACCTCTAGTTAGCTCTGTCCTGTCCCATGTCTGAAACTGAAACCCCTGCTTGTCCATATATTTTCAGATGCAATTAAGACACAAAGCAGCAAGCAAAACCAAAACAAACTCAAATGATCTCTACTTCTTCACTTAGAAAAGGGAAAAAATGAACAAAATGCAACAGCTCTTGAATATCATTGAACTGTTCTCTGCTCTGGTCTCAATCAGTGGTTCTATCAATTTAAACGGGCCACTGATAAAATAAAAGTGTGGACAAAGATTTGACCTAGGTGCTTTAATAAGGAAACAAATGCTTTAACATAACTTGACACTACTAGAAGTTTCATTTGTTTTCAAATTAGCTTTCAGTGTCTAAAAGACGCTCCAATGTGTAAGTAGGACTATGACTACACAGGACACAAACCTGACAGACAGCTCTGCCAGCATTACCAGCCCCACTGATGTTTAGATGCCCATTTGTATCCCAGTACCTGCAGCACATGACTGCATGGTAATAAATACTGCAAGTTTGATCTAACAGTAAAGAATCTGAATGCTGATGAGTAATTCACGACAATGAACAAGGCTGGGAAGAAGCATTCAGAATGATCAAAGTCCTAAAGATTACTGAAGTGATTAGAAAGAATTTCTTTAGAAAAAAAAAATAAAAAATGCATGTGGTAAAACTAAAAAAATCTCACAGAATTGTATATAAATTCTTTAAAATCCCCAATTCACTTCCTAATGTTCTTATTCAAAACATGCACACATAGGTACATACAGCATTGTCTTTTCACAAAGGAAAAAAGTATATGCAATACAAATAACTGAGATACATTTAAGGAGTCTGTTTCCAGTTTCCCATTAATTTGTCATTTTGATACACAGCAGTTTCAAATCATTATGTGCTGAAAATGTAAACTTGACTGTATTTGGTCAAGCAAGTTTCATACTACTCATTAATTCACTTGAAATACACTTTTGGGGTGTACAGACAAGCATCATCCTGGGAAGAATCTTCTGGCTCGCTGCCCGTGACATTGGCTGCCAGACAATATTAACTGTGCTACTCCCTGCACCAAGTTTCAAATGCAGAAACAGCAAAGCTCTTTGAAAGTCAGATCTACCTTGCTGTATTATTCTCATCTTTAACCAAACTGTATTTCCTCCAGCATTTCTGGTACCATAGGTGTTTATTTTATTTTATTTTTTTAAATTACTATTCTGCTTACTGAAAGAATCTGCTTTCATTTATTTTTTTTTCATAATATTATTTCCTTGTATTTCCCACATTTCTTTCTAGTATTTGGAGCACTCTCTGCCTCGGTGAAAAGAACTGTGAAAAAACACAGGAAAAATTAAGTTTTCTTGATTTCTTTGAAGTACTCATGATCGTAGAAATAATTTACCCCATCACTTCAGCCATTTGGAGCTCATATTTCAGTGTTCCTCCTTGTTGAGAGAGGTCCAATTCCTGGTGCTGAGAATGCCTGGCCATTTACATAGGAGTTTAGAATCTTCAATTAAAAAAGATTATGGGAACTTTTTTTTTGTAATCAGAAAAATGTGTGTCTGGACTGTAAGATCATCATTAAAAATGTCAGTGCATAACATAATGATGTCTCCAGACTGACTTTATTTAAGATAAAAATTCCAGGTAAATCAGAACACTTTCTTGTTTCAAATCTCTGTAGACCCAAACTATTGAAAATGAACATATTGCATGAAAATAGTTCTATGTTTGGGAGGAGTAAACTTCATGTTAGGAGAGAACTAGTCCCTAAGATTAGGGGTGTGATCTAAACCCAAGGAATCAGAAAAGCATTTCAGCACAGCCCCCCCAAAACCTGCACCAGGATTTCAGATTTCAGCAGTCAGAGCCTTCACATCCACCTGTTACAAATGCAGTCCTCAGGAGCTCAGAAACAGCAAGATTAACACCTAGACTTCTCAACACAGCGCTGTGGCACATGAGCGTCAAGCAAGCCTAAGCACAGAGACCAAACCAGTTTTAAAGCACCAGTGATGTTTAGAGCATTAAGTGCATCAAAGCCATGGGTGATGGTTACTTCACCGCAGTGCACGCATGTCAACTAGCAGATTTTCCATCCACTCTCTGCCTCTCAGAATAACCTGTTAACACCAAGATGTCTGCACATACAGCAGTGGTTATTCTGCAGTTACATTTGATGAAGACTACTATCTCAGCATCTATCCCAATGGCTTAAGAAAGTAAGTATCTAAAACTAGCATCTAAATTAAAAAAAAAATAAAAAAAAAAAAAATCAAAGAAGAAAATAATTTCATTCCAGTGCAAAGACCTCATATTCAGAAATAACAGAATGAGAAACCATGCAACTTGCCTGACCAGAGGCTGAGTGCTCAGGGAGGTGCGACCTAAGATATAGCCACACACCCATGTGACCCCTCCCTTTGCTCTAATGACGATGTATATATGGATACTATACACTAACTAGCACTTCTTCAGTACTTAAGGCTACTGCTATGCAGAACAGTTCAAACCTACTCATTATTAAGACCTCACCAACCTAGAAATTCCTAGAACCAGGTTTCCACTTGGTTGCCACATACAATTTTCTAATTTTCTACTTTTATCTTCACTGATTACCTGCACAGCTGAATACAACACCACATTAAGTGAAGTGGGATAGAAGCTGATCAATTGACAACGGAGCTTTGCAAAATGTTGCAACTGTTTTTGAAGAAGGCAGCGAGCAATGATACCATTAAGGACTCTGCGAGAGTCAGGATCACATAGAACTCCTATCTCCAAAGGCTAGAAACACTGAAAATTTAAACTATTAGGGACTGAAGCAATACAAAACATTCTAGAGTTCTGGGAAGTAAGAGACCAATGTACTTGTTTCTATGCAAAATTCTAATATCTGAACGTAAGTAGATAAATCCGTTTGATGAAGGCTTTTTCTTTTTGTTTTTACATCTACCAGTTGTGCATCCCTTAAGACTTTCTTCTACTAACAAAAGAATTCCAATCAAATCCTGCCCAAGCTCTGCCCAACATACTGTTGCAAATGTAGGTCAGAAAGCAAATTATGTTTAAACAAAGAAAGTTATTTCCCTTGTTTATATAAGCATTATTTCTTCTACTGCGTGCCCTACCCTTAAATAGAAATTAAATCCTAATTTATCCTTATCACTCTATAGTTCATTTTTAAACACCTGCTCCTACTTTAATGCCAGATGAAAATTCAGTGACAAAGTTCATGAATCCCTTGCTAACAACAGATAATACGATACAAATGTGATGTTTACATGAAGTTCGTACCATCAGATTGACCAAAAAAAATTTTAACAGTGAGTTTGATGAACCAATGAAGGAAGCACTTCAATCAGTGTCTTCGTAACCTTAAATAAATGATATCCTGCTCACTCGTTCTCCCTTTTAGCCTTCATGGTTGTCAATTTTAAGTACACCTTTACAACCCATGAGATGCATTTTACAGTAAGGCACCGCAGTGTCCAGCAACTGAGACAAAGCACGAGACCACAAATTATATCAGCTAAATATCTTCAGCACACATAATTCTTCATCATCTGAACTGATGCAGGCACCAAAAAGACTGACCAGTATGCGTTAGACATAGAAACACACAGTCATATAATGAAACAAGAGTATCTAAAAAATATGACACAGAAACACATACAAACACACACACACGCCTTCTGAGGTCAGTACTAACCTTGTTGCTCGCTCTCTGCTTCAGCTTTTGCAGGGCTTGGTGCTACAGGAAGGGGTCGAGGAGGACGAGGCTTCGGGGTTGGGGGGGATATTTTTTTTCTTCCAATGTATTCTACATAAGTTCCTGGAAAATCCCCCCTCTCCCCTGTGGTTTCATTAAAGCCATTTAACCAACCAATTTCCTCAGGCTTTGCTTCTTCCCCTTCACTGAATCCAAGTGCCAGTAAGGTACCTTTATTCACAGTTAGTATATCTCCTAAGTGCAAGTCAATGTCTTCTTCTCGCTCTTTTTTGTAGTCATACAAAGCTCTGTATTGATATCCTTCAGCACTCATCTTGGTAAATGATTTAACATTCAAAGTGTTATTAAACAGTATCAAAACGTAACTGTCCAGTTATTTGCTAACTTACAGATAGAGTCAAGACGTACTAAATGGGATAATAAAAACGTCAATGGCAATGCCTAGGTAATAAAATCCACCAGAGAATCAAAAAGCACCACGGTCTATCATCAGCAGTGAAATGATTTTTAATTTGTGTATTTATTCTGAGTCAATGACTGTTGCAGAAGAATATGTTCCACTTCTTCTATGTCTAGCAGAACTCTTCCAAACAGTTCCTTTTCTCAGCTTGCTGGAACTTCCCAATCTCCATGCTCAGCTTCAGCTGATGCTCATAGCCAGTCACACCATCTGATGAACTTGCCATAGACGTTCATGTGCCTTAAATACTCTGTTGCTGAACACTACATGCATGCTCTTCCTGGAAAGAAAAGAGAAAAACATTACAGCCATTTGCAAACTTGGGATTCCGCTTATGATTTAAGCTGATTAAGAGACTGATTTTAAACTGACAGTGTATCCCACAAAAGAAAGCAACCTAACATACATACATAAAAAACCCCACATATATAATATATATATATATACACACACATGAATCTGCACTTTTGTGAAGGATATGTCCAATGTATTAAACCAAATTTCTATCCCCGATGTATAAGGCAAGCTGAATGTACATACTGTCTTTCTTCTCTGTGGCTTATGGCTCTGACAGAGAGAGGTCTAAGCCCACAAGGCAATCCTGTCAATGAAGCATCTAAACTGGCAATATTTTACTAGTTATCTCCCTGAAGACAAACAGCCACAACCCCTTGCCAAAAGGTCTTCGAGGATAGAGGCGGAGCTCACTGCAATTAGCGCTGATACACTCAGCACTCAGCGCTGGGCTATTCAATCTCCCACTGTTTATGTGGAAAGTATCATCTCACAACCCAAAACCTGTATCCCCAAATCTCTTGGAGGGGAGCACTTTTCTCTAATATACAGGAGCAACAACACCCCTGAAGTGATTTCATTTGATGGATACAATACTTCTATTTTCTTACAAAAGACGGGCTTTACAACTCCCCCATCATCCAGATGTTCTTTAATGTGTTTATACTATAATATTGGAAAAATAACCAGCAACTGAAACAGACACACCCAGACCACCTAAGCAGCACTAGAGGAGAAAGGTACCAGGGTGTATGCTTAAATTACACTACAGGCAAGAGTCTACAGGCCTAACTGTTTGATTCAAGGTTGCCTGACTAGAGGAAAAATCTGACTAAAAAAATTAAATTTAGGAAACAGTAGCTTAAAGGCATACAGAAAAAAGCATACAGTGAAAGTTTTCTAAACACCATTCTGACTTTGCTCATTTTCATCTCCTTAAAAAGTCAAGCCCACTCATAATTTGAAATGCTACACTGGGAACCAGAAAGGGCCACACCTATCCAAAACTGCATTGAAACTCCTGAACTACAAGTGAATACAGGACCTGAGGGAGCTATGCAATACCGGTAAGTAAAATATTAACTGCTTTCTGTATGCTTAATGCTACAGAAAACTGGAGTTTTTTTGTGTAGCACTCCACATTGCACGTGGACAACGACAGACAGGAATGGAAAAGGGAACCTCTGACCTCTCTTTTCCACACCATTTTGTCTAAAGTCTCAGTCAGCAGGTCCTAAGAACACTATCTGAAAAAGCTAAGAAGTGTTTATATGCATGCACACAGGCTTCCTTTTTCAGTGTATGGTCTGATCCCTAGCTTGTCTGTGGCTCCTCTTCAGTCTAGTGACTCTAAATATAATTCCATGCAGCTTATTGCACAACATCTCTTGTAACAGAACACATAAGAAACTCTTGCAAGTTCTTGAAGAACTTCCTTATCATCCACTGCAACCAGTTTTGCTGTAGGGAGGAATTAACTGAGTCTCAATTAGACTTCTCATTTTAAAAGCCTACACACAAGCACTTGTTTTAAAATTCTGCAAATCTAGTCACATGAATCAGGCCTCCAGTCCCCACCAAAATTTTAATGAGAAATTTCTGTAGCCACTTCTGAAAACCCAAAGTATGTGCCTTAGCACACACCACCAAACATCACAGACTCTGAAATTAACATGAGAAGAGTTTCAGTGATGTTTAATTTTACCTTTTCTACCAGGAGAAAGTGAATAGGCATGAATTAGGGAGAAAAAGAGGGGAGTGGAAGGGGGAAGAACAAAAATCGACAGCACAAGGATCAATTAAATTACACAGAAATCTGTTCAAAAGCACGAATTCCTCCCATAAAGCAAAGAAACAAAACACACCTTCACCCCTCAGATTTAAATGCTGGAGCTAACCTAAATGTTTCCAGTCAAAACCAACAACGCACAGCAAGATCTGCTAGGAATTTACTTCTTCTACTACGCTCAATATTCTGAAATATTCTCTTTTTAAGAAAGGCTCAACAAGTGCCCTGCTACAAGTACTCATTTTACTCCTACTGCCTACAGGCGTTTTGGCTGCTAACCAAATACTGCATAATTTCTAAACACTGCATAATTTAACTGACTTGACCTACTCCTCTGATCTTTTATTAGCAAATGTATCACGGCAACTTTATGGACAGATATTTAAAATGGATACTCGTATGCCTTGCATTTGGTCTGATGATGCAGAATTTGAAATGCTGTAATAACAGAAGAAAGAGCTTACAACATTTTTAAAGCATATTTTTAAAAACTCAAATACTGTGAGAACAAAAGGCATGATGTACTTGCACAGCAAGACAACTCCATGCAATGATGGCAGCAAAAGCTTCCCCAAATCCAGCTAACCAAGGACTCAGATCTGCAGCTCTGGTCCATACACACTGCTCAGCACCGCCCCGGGTGCAGGGTGCCTATGTCCCATCCTCTGACTGATCCAACACTCATGCACACTTTTATATTATCAGCACCTGTCAAGTTTGGTGACTCCGAGAACCTTGCAGACAGCCCTATGGTGCATGGATGGATAAGGAACATTTCTCCACACCAGCCCAGTAACGCTGTAGTGTCTCCAAAAATCCCTCTTGGAAAGTTCTTCATGTTCTTTTCTGCTTTGTTAAGACTGTATAAACAGACTCCCTTTACTCCAAGTGGACTTACACGGTCTTTGCCCTCAGACATTTTGACTCAAACTGATTTAAGCTAATTACTCTTAAAATAAATAGCTTGGAGACCATCCTAAGGAGAGCAAAAAAAAAAAAAAACCAAACCAAACACTTTAGGCAAGAAACATTGTTATAGTTGAGATGATGTATTACTGGATTTCCAGTTGGCGGATGGAATGGAAAAGAAGGAGGAAGCATTGTAAAAGAATCAAGCGTTCATTTGGTTTTTATTTACTAAGAGCTTGGTCTCAGTGAAAGATTCCCGACTTCAGGCAGAATTCTGGTCTCAATGAAAAGATTTATGTTATGCACACTGACAGCTAGAGACTTTAACATTCACCAGAAAGTTGCAAGGGGTTTGTGTAAATTTAAGTAGAAAAGGAATGAGATGCAAAAGGTTCTCCCCCTGTTAAGATGATGTCTGGCCCCCACCTGGCTGGTACCCGAGCATTTCCTCCCACACTACCATTCTTTTGTGGATGGAGAAGAAAAACAGCTTCTGCTCCATGGATCCAAACCACTGCTGCCCAGACAGAGGGGTGCGTGTGCCACCAACCATGCTCCACTAATAAGGCAGAAAGGACTTCACTCTTCAATAATCACATCTAATGATCGCTGTACTGCCACCTCTCTCACTCTTTGCCTATTGGTCCTCTAATACTTACTCCAAATACTTCCAGGGAAGCAGTAACTTTCCTTCCACAGCTACTACATGGTTGAAATTAAGGCTACCTGACCAGAGTGCTAGTAGAGGCAGTGGAGCAGCCGCTGCGCTCGGAGCCCGCCTGCTCTCCCCACTAGGTGTCTACACACCTGTAACACCGCGGTTATCTCTAAGCGCGATGCTGCCACTCTCCAAAAGGAGGTAACCACGGCAATGCCACAGCGAGCAGCATTCTCTGCAAGAAAATGATGTCCGAGACTGTCAGTGAAGTAATAGGAAAAACAGACATATAACTCCGTAAGCAATTTCCAGCCTTTCAAATACAGCTCTAAAGCCCGTGGAGACCCTACAACGTGCAGTCAAGTAACGCATTAACTTAACAGAGGATCCTAGACAGCATGTCCTACTCTGAAGCATCTAAGTGACGCTCAAGGGGTTGCAAAGCTGTGCGAAAAAGCGGGCAGCGTAAAGACCGCTTCAGGAGACACACTCACAACAGCAGCAACGCCGGGCAGGATGGCAACGCCGCCGTGGTTCCTGCAGCCGCGGGGCGGCCCGCCGCAGGACGGCCCTCCGCAGGGGCCGCCTATCCCCGGCGCGGAGACGGGCGCCGAACACCGGGCCGGCGCTAAGCTTGGCGCCGCCGGCTTGACCGCCCGGCCGCTTCCTGCCGGCACCCGGAGCCGCGGGAGGGCCCGGCCTCACCCCGCGCCCCGACACCGCCGGCGGAGCCCAACCAGGAAGCGCGGGGCCGCGAGGGAAGAAGCGCCGCCGCCGCCGGGGCTCGGCGCCGTTCGCCTGCCCTGCCCTGGGCCTGCGGCGCCGAGGAGCTCGGCGGCAGTCCGGCGCTTCGGACGGGGGAAAAGTTGCGGGAACGACACCCGCTCGGCTCGTCCCCCGCCGGCGCCCGGGCCGCACACGGCTCCGCACCGCCTTGCCCTCCGCCCGCGCGCAGCGCCGCGCTCCCGCAGGGCAGTTCCAAGCGAGGCAGCCGCAGCAGCACCCGCTTTACCTCCGCGGCGGCAGTGCCGCCTCCCGCCGCGTCTCTCCTCTCTCCACCAAGCGCCCGAGCTCCTCTTCCCTCGGCTGCGCTCGCCGACCCAGTGCTAGGCGGTACGGTGCCCACTACCGGCGCTGCCTCCGCCCCGCCCCCGGCGCGGGCTCCAACCCTGTTGGGCCGCCCTCTTCCCTGTCTCCGAGCCCCGCCCGCTGACAGACCAGGGGCGGTGCCAGCCGCCGCCCGACCCGCTTAGCAGCACGCTGGGCTTCGGGACAAGGCTCGGGCAATGTGGGGCGAGGGGTTCTGCTGCCCGCCGGGCTTGGGCACCGGAGGCCGCTGCGAGGAGGGCGGGTCGGGCAGGCAGCTGAGCCCCGGCAGCGCGTGTGGTGCGTGGCCGCTACCACCCGGGGCTGGCAGCCTCACCCTACGCTCCCCATGGTTTGGGGCCCTGGGCCTCGGGAGCTCCACGCCTCCCCTCAGTGCTGCCAGTTCCCGCCTCGCAGCAAGCTTAGTGTGCTCGGTGCAGGTGAAGGCTGTCTGAAGTAGCCACCATGTTGAGTTGACACTATATAGTACCATCTCAGGGTGCCAGTCTGCTAGGTTCTGTGCAGTGCGGAGTGAAGTGATACATTCCCTGCCCCAAGGAACTCACAACCTGAGGTGGATCTGACAACACGAGGGTGTGATATGACGCCACCAGGCTGCAGAACAGAATCATGCTTTTGAGGTGTGTACTGTGTCTGGACAGGTCTCCTATTTATCTTCAGGTGATAAATATTGGTACATATGTTACTGTGAGTCAGTTCTTGTAGGTATTGCTGTGAAAGAGGAAGAAGCACGCTAGGCACAAGTACAAAGCATGCAGGAATAGAAGGTGAGTGCCAGGAGAGAGGTAAGGAGCCATCCAGACCAGTGCCATGGGATAGTGAATACAAGTGCCAGGTGTGGTGTAATTATCAATAGCTAAATAAGGATGAGAGATGTGTAGGCCTTGAAAAGTAAGGTGGGCCTACACATCTGGGTGCAGCTGTGGTAGAGTGTCCAAAAAAGATGGGGTCAGACCTTCTGTTGCACCGCAGAATTGTCTTTCTCAGCTGTGCTTAGAGCGAGTTTTAGGAGGACACTTTGTGTGTTAGAGAGTTGTGAGTAAAATTGGTTCTAATTGTGGAGGCAGGATGCAAGTATCAGGCCTTTAAATACCATGTGGGAGGCTGAGACTGGTGAAGTCTAAAGAGAGCCTTACAATGGAAAAAGAAGCACAAGTTGGCTGGGGGGAAGGGAAGAGTCTGTCTGGCTTTAATTGGTGGCTGGGTGTTCTTAGACAGCAAGTTAGATTATGGTCTGGCAACCGACCGCTATGAAAAAAAAAAAAAAAAAAAAAAAAAAGGTGAGACAGCTCTAGTGCAACATAGTGTTAACAGGTTTTGATGAAGTGTGGTTGGGGTAATAGGCATGTTTCTGGAAGCTTCAGGTTTTGGAGATATTTTTGCTGAAAAATGCTCTGAAATGAGAAATTTGGAGTTTTAGGAAGAAGTTGAAATCTCTTATCAGTCGTAATTTCTTTAAAGAATACTCCTCCACAGCTTCTTTTACTTTGGAGACAATTTCCCCCCTCCCCATTGAGTTAATGACTTTGCAAGCTTCTGTGATGCACTGGCATGCTTCCTGACACCCACTTAACCCTTTCTGCATTGATTCATTAGGACTTGCTTCCCTTCAGAGCTGCAGATGAGAAGATGACAGCTCCTGAGGCCTCTTGGAGCAGGAACACAGATCTGACCACACAAGGGTGTGACAGCAGGGCAAGGCTGCAGCTATGGGGTTGCAGAGACCAGTCCCTGGAAAACTAAAAACACTCTCATGTCATGGTCTTACAATCCAAGCTTACAGAGTAACTTTTAAACTAAATACTCCTTTTAGAATAGAGACTGGTGTTTTTATGTAAACAAAAGTATTGCTGTGATTTAATTACTGTATAGTAAAATGGAGGGTTGAGGGAAATACCAGCTCTAATCTCTTCCTTTTTTTTTTTTTTTTTTTTTTTTTTTTTTTTTTTCTTCTGTGTGTGTGTGTGTGTGATTTAAAATGCAGGCAGAAGCAGAGTTGAGAAAGTGTTCCATTTCTTCTGTCCAGACTACTGTCTCTGGCATTTGCTGTTGCTGAGGGCAAAAACAGCATGGATTTTGAAGAGGATTAGACAGACTGGCTGGTTGGAATGCCAGTCCTGGGCACTGGCCTGACAATGGGTATTTAAGGGAACTAAAACCTCTGGAATAATGGTCTCTGAGTGGTGCAACTAGATGTCTCTCACAGGTGAAGTGCAGAGCTGGAGCTGATGGCTACGCTCCCTCCCCAGAGCAGGGTCAGATAGACCTCTTGCCTGCTTCCTTTCTGCAGCAACGGAGCACCTTGGAATCTGCTTTCTTTGCCATATTTCCTCCCTGAACTTTTCAGTTCACCACAAGCACCTGGTTTTCTTCTTTCTCTGTTGACCAGGGAGAGAAAGGAACCCGAGAAAGCAGGTGGTAGCAGTAGCCTGCTTTGTTATGCTGCTTGCTGGCTGTAATACTAGGTCTACTGTGATTCCTCTCCTAAGGTCACTCCAGCTCCCTCACTTGCATTTTCCCAAAGAACTCATCATTACACCAGTGTCTTCAGGGGTCATTTCCCAAGTTTTTAGTTTTGGTGGGTGAAGGCTGTGCAATGAGGTTTGCTCTGGCAATGTTATGAACCAGTACTATAGTGTAAATCTCATTAGGCAGAAGAGGAAGATGCACATCTTCAAAAGTTGTGTCCTTTTTTAAGCAGCTACTTTTGCAAAAGCCCTAGGGCTGAATAAAGCTTTTCTATATAAAGCTAACAGTTGGAGTAAGACATGTACATATGCCTGATTTAGATACAGGTTTCTTGAAAAGGCTATTTTTTGGCCAATTGAAAGTCATTATGGCAACATGTAAACAAGAATGATTGTAAATCTGTGGAGAGAAATAAAAACAGGTGAAACACAGGTAGAGTGTGGAACTGTTGGGCTACAAGACAGATTCTTGTGCTTGCTAAGGAAAACAACTTTTGTGTCTATCCATCAGGATAACTTGAGGAACATTTCCAACCAAGGCTGCAATCAAGAATGCAATATAAAAATGAGAGGGTCTTTTGTTGAGTACTAGTAGAGGTTAGGTGATTTGAGCTTTTGCATATTACCTCTGGGCAGGCTTTCTGTAGTAAAGGCCATGTAGCACTGGAAATAAAATATCCTGAAAGTTCTCTTTCCCCTACCAAAAATGTTCAGCTTGATTTTAGGAAATGTTAAAGTATAGAAGTTGAATAGAGAGGAAAAAAGGCAAACAGTCATCAAGGAGAATCTAGGGGGAAAGCAGAATTCCCAAAACTTTGGATTTGTGTTACTATAACTGGCAAACCCCATTTTTCTTCCTTACTGACATGTTAAGCCAGGAGATTTCCTTCTGTTTCTTCTAAGATACATCAAGGCAAAGCCACGTGAAAAATAAGCAACCTAGATTAGTGGATTTTCTCAGTGCAGAATCTGATCTCCCGTGGTACTTTGCGAAAAGGTAGATGAGGCAGTACAGAGATCTTTGTTGGAATATACCTTAGGTGTGCTGAATGCTAATGACTTATGTCACAGAGTGAGTCGGAGTATTCCTGTCACTCTTGACATAATATCATAATGTCTTGCAGCAGTGCAGTTTCAGCCAGCTGAGAATTAGTGTTTCTTTCTTCATCTTTAGTTGTATTTCATATTAGGAGTATTTAGTATTCCTAAAGATGAAAATGAATTCACAGGGAGTAAGTTCTATTAGCACACATTGCTGAACTACTCATTCCCAAAGGACTCACCATAGTGGGAAGTCGGGAAAACAACAGAAAAAAATAAAATAAAATAAAAAAATGTCCATAGTTGTAGACTCTAATTAAATACAAAATAAATGAAATAGATCACAAGTGGCATAAATATCAGTACTTGAGAATTGTGATATCATTCTGTCATGGCCAGGACAAATAAAATGTTACTGCTTAAAAGTGAGGTTTCAGGTGTGCTTTATAAGACAAAATAGTAGCATGAAATACAAGTTATTTCACTGCCTAGAAGAACTTTAGCATATGAAGTAGAAGAATAAGCTAAAAATAAAGGAATCCAGGAAAGAAGGAGGCAAAGTTCGAATCAGTTAAGTATCAGAGAAGTCAACCTGACAACCTTTATTTTAGAGCTGGAAGGAAACAGATGAACAGTGTGCTGGTCATGCTAGGCGTAGCAGCGCAATTTCATTTGTGTTTTGTTTCATTTCTGTAGGAAGGTTAGAATGGGTTCTGTTTGGCCAAAAACCTAACACCAGCAACAGATATCTGTGTTAATCAGCCAGATTTCCATTTATAGATATTTCCAATTTATTACCAGATTGTTATTCACTTCATGCTGTGGTGAACATCTAAGGCTTTAATTTATTTTTCAGCATGTAGGGCAACTGAGGAGATGATAGAATCTCTGAAGGTTTTTAGGAACAGGCTAGTCAAGCAGCTGCCTAGTGTAGATTCTGGTTGAGCTGCCTTGGCCAGGGAGATGGAATAGATGATCACTGGAGTCCTCCATAGTTCTGGAAGTGCATGCACAAAATAATTTTCTGAAGAAGACACAAACTGTACCAAATCTTACTTTCACTGAGTTAAGCTTTCTCATCACCAACTGAAGTGGGTTCTAAATCATTCCTCTGCCCCCCAGATGATACTAAAAAAACAGATTACTATAGGTGAAAAAGCTGAGGGTCATTCCATTGCAGTGCAATCAATTAGCAAGGAGTCTATCCGGTTTGCTTTGGAACACATCCAAAACACAGAACTAGTGGAAAACAAGATTTCTGTGCGCAAATGACAGCCTGAAAGTATTTTGTATTCATTAAAAGTCTTCAAAATATTTTACTTAAAGCCAAACTATTTTTAATCATCTGAAAGTTGACTTTTTGTGTAATCTTTTTCTCTGGTCTCTTCATTTTTGCTTGCATGAAAATTTACATTTGCCCAGAATCCTTTGTAAATTGGAAAGATTTTTTTTTTTTATTTTTTATTTTTTCCCCCAGATCTACAGGCTATTAAGACAAATAATTAGACAATGTTTTTCTATCTTTGAAGCACAGAGTAATAGATAAAAATAGTGTTATAAATATCATTTCTGCAAATGCAACATCTGTGTTTATCTTTCAACCATATAAAATTACATAAACATAGATTCTGCTTTTTATGAAATCTATGAGTAATTCCTCCTCTGCTCTCTCAGTGCTTGTATGCTAAGTGATAGAAAAGTCTAGGCTTGACAGCCGTGCAAGACTCTTGTCTTCTGTGTAGATGAGTGAAGCAGAATGAACAGAAATCTTGGAAGTTTTCGTTTGTGCTCTATTGTTTGCACACCCAGTTTTTATCAGCACTTTCTGAATACGACCAGAAGTAGTAATAAGACCCCCATGAGTAATAATCAATCACAGTTTTCATGGCCGTCTGTAGATGTGTATTCTATTGAGACTGTTTCCCTAAAGAAGCCATTTTCAGGTTTCAGTACTGACGTCACTTGGAAATTTGCATCCTGCTGTAGTGAGCTCAGTCTGAGAAGCAGAGGTTTAAAGTGGGCTGAGATCATCTAGTCGTTTTGCATCAGTTTGTATAGAGGAAGAGTTGTCCTAATTTCTTCCAGTAACATCGAAGTAGAAGAGATAACTTGTTATTACCAATCATCTGATGTATCTTGGACCATTACATCAATTATTCATAACAGCCACTGTTCATGATAAGTCTCAATATGGGTACCTTCCCTTCTTTTGCAAAGAGCAAAAAATGTAAGACCAAGCCTTGAAAAGCTTGCTAATTTCAGTGTGTTTCTGTAGAGCCTGCAAAATTCACTGCAATATGGGCATGAATAATCCAAATTCTGCCAGGCAGAAACATGTGCTGTTGCTCCTACATAAAATACATCTTGAGTGACATCTCTAACAATTACAGTACTGGGAAGCAAATATAAAACTAGGTCTCATCCTGTGATGCTAGCAGGAGTTTAGGGCCAGAATAAAAGCATATTCAGTTTCCTTATGCTTGCTGGGTGAGGAAAGTACTCATCTTTTTTATTGCAGCAATGAACAAATGAATCTTTGTTGTTTAATCTAATGGCTGAGAGTTATTTTTATATTTTGGGGTGAAATTGAAATATGATTAATTAGTTTTTTCATGGTATTCTGTGGTCAACTGACTGCACAGTGACAAAGCTTCCACTTGTAACATCAGATCATGACAACTGTCATTCTAGCAAGCACAAAATGATCATGTAAACACTGTGTTGCACCTTAGAAAGAGATGCTTCATTAATTCTCCAAAAATTGAGAAGGCTGAGAACATCTGCCTCTCACTTTTTTCAAGTGAGTATATATGGTGGCTAATTGCTGCTACTATTCTTCCTATCTCCTCTGTGGTAGGACTGGCAGAAGGATACTGACAATGCGAGTCCCACCTTGCTGCTGCAGGACAGAACGATTCATTGTGGTGGTCCCCAGTGCACATGCATACTAACAGATATGCACATGCAATTGGCAGTTCTTTTTAACTGTGGTTAACTGAATGTCAGTGTACAACAAGCAATTATCTGACAAGTCAGTGTTTGGAGCTCTTTATTATTTATGTGATCTAACTAATGTAGCCCTGCTTGGAGGAAATTGGAAAGACTGGACTAGAGGTATCCTCAGAGTTCCTTTCCAATCCGTTTGCTTCTACAAGTCTGTGATTCTATGAAAGCTGAATTGGTTTTATTTTCATCTGAAATGTAGTAGTCAGTGTACTATATGTGATATTTCCATAACAATACTTACTAGGTATATGCTATTGAGACACCATTGTAATATAAGAATAATATCTGACGTGCACTTGAGTTAGTATATTTCAGTACAAACTTAGTAGTTTAGAAATTACTTTATTTGCAAAAATAATAGAAAACATTTTATTCTTGGAAAAGTTTGGAGCTAAAAATTCACAGAACTGCTATCAAATTGCATTAGGTATTTGCTGACCTGAAACAAACAAATAACAAACAAACAAACAAAATGCAATAAAAACAAAGCCCATGATGAAAGAAGCACTCTGTTACTAGCAGTGCAAAAAAAAAAAATGCTATCCTTGGAGTTCAGTTGTCATATTCATCCTATCAGCAACTGTCAGAAAAACAGAATAATGTTATGTTTTTGTAGGTAGTGAAAGTGGTAAAACCTCCTCCCTTTCTGACTTTATCTGTTAAACCACAAAGAAGAGGGGTGGGGAGAGAGAATGCTACAGTTTTAAAGTTTTGGGGTCTGAGGAAAAGAACGAAAGTTCAAAAGTAAGGGTGGTAGTCTCTGCCCAGAACCCACCAATCTACACATTGTGTTTGAATGTTTTGTATGAGAGCAAGTCCCCCAGGGGTCTGTGCTGGGTCCAGTCTTGTTCAACATCTTCATCAACGACCTTGATGAGGGGATAGTGGCCACCCTCAGCAAGTTTGCTGATGACACGAAGCTGGGAGGATTGGCTGACACGCCTGAAGGCTGTGCGGCCATTCAGAGAGACCTGGACAGGCTGGAGAGCTGGGCAGTAAGAAACCGGATGAGGTTTAACATAAGCAAGTGTAGAGTCTTGCATCTCAGTAGAAATAATTGCATACACCAGTACAGGTTGGGGGAAGACCTGCTGGAGAGGAGCTCTGCTGAGAGGGACCTGGGCGTCCTGGTGGACAACAGGTTGGCCATGAGCCAGCAGTGTGCCCTTGTAGCCAAAAAGGCCAATGGCATTCTGGGGTGCATTAAAAAGAGCGTAGCCAGCAGGTCAAGGGAGGTGATCCTCCCCCTCTACTCTGCCCTGGTGAGGCCTCATCTGGAATACTGTGTCCAGTTCTGGGCTCCCCAGTACAAAAAAGACAGGGATCTCTTGGAAAGAGTCCAGCGGAGGGCCACAAAGATGGTGAAGGGCCTGGACCATCTCCCCTACGAGGAGAGACTTAGGGAACTGGGTCTGTTTAGCCTTGAGAAAAGAAGGCTGAGAGGGGACTTGATCCAGGTTTATAAATACCTGAGGTGTGGGAGCTATAGTGGCGAGGCTGGTCTCTTTTCAGTAGTGCGTGGGGACAGGACTAGGGGCAATGGGCTGAAACTTCAGCATAGGAAGTTCCGCACGAATGTGCGCAAGAACTTCTTTACGGTGAGGGTGACGGAGCACTGGAACAGGCTGCCCAGGGAGGTGGTGGAGTCTCCTTCTCTGGAGGTATTCAAGACCCGCCTGGACGCCTACCTGTGCGACGTGGTGTAGGGAGCCTGCTTTGGCAGGGGGGTTGGACTCGATGATCTCTAGAGGTCCCTTCCAACCCCTATAATTCTGTGATTCTGTAATTCTGTGAAGTGTTTCTCTTCCACATAAGTTTGGCAATGCAGTGCATTTTGGAAAAGGAGAACTTGCTAATAACATTTACAAGAGAGGGAAATGAACCTACAGCAGAGCAGTATAGTTTCTGGGAATGTTTATTGCTGGTGTTGAGTTTTTTTATTAGATGGGCATGGGTTGGAATGGCAAAATAAAGTTGTCTGGTGTAGAGTTTGCTCCATCACGGTCCTTGTTTGCCTGTGCTTGTTCCCCAAAGCAGAAGCTGTGTTATGAAGTGCAGTTTATTCATGTAACTTGCTGCTGAAAAGGGATCCTTTGATATGATGCAACTGTGGCTTGTGGTAGGGTCACCAGCATCATAAGAGACAGGACTGCCCTCTGGCCTGTTTCATGAAGTGTCACTTTTTAAAGGAATTTGGGGAACTAGAAGTTCGTGAGCTGTGTCATATCATAAGTCAGATCTCACAGGGATCTTGTGACAGCTTTGCAGATGAAATAGCCTGAAGTCAGTACAAAAATGGATTAAAAAGCAGTCAACATAAAAATAAATAAATAAATAAATAAAAATTATTTTAATAAAAAAAGAGTGTGACACACAAGAAATCGTTTGACTTTCACAGATCTTTCTAGAGGTAAAATTATAGAAGAAACAGAAGGTGCTGATCGGTTGAGTATGGGAAATAAAAACCAAAGCATATAAGATGTAGGAGCAGAGTGTGGGTGAGGTGCACTGTAATGGTCATCACAGTAAGATACAGAACATAAGAATTGCTGGTACAGCAAACCTTTTCTTGGGAGCTCATGGAAGGAAGCGCTTTTAGAGCACTGTGAGGTATTCAGAAAATACGTATGTCTTGCATGTGGTAACTGAAAACTGCCAAAGGGAATGGATTGTGGGAAGCAAACCTTCATCTCAGATCACCCGCTTAAAAACTGTCTCCGCATCCAACCTGAGGCAATAAGGCAGAAAATGGGGATCCAGAGAGAGATGGTGTCTCTGCAAGGGTGGCTCTTCTTAGTATTTGTATGCTTGGCACAGGTTTTTACATGCCACAGTAATTCAGATATTCATGCCTTCAGTGTTGCCCAGAGAATCTCCAAGCTGGGTAATCCCAGGACAGGCCTTCCCTTAGTTAGATACCTTGCTATAGATGTGTCTGCCTATCTGTTGCTGTTGGTAGTGGCTAAATGAAAGAAGCTGGAGACCTAATGTAGCTAATGTAAACAATGTGGAAAATTATAGTAGCATGTGTGGTAGATTCACCTGTGAGATAAGCTGTGAGCAGTTGTTCTTAATGTTTCTGCTTTCAACAAGGAAAGGCAGAGGAGGCATGGGTGAGCTGTGTGCTGTGTTGTGCATGCTGCTGTACTCAGGTGGGCTGCAGGAAGGCACGGCCTCAGGAGTTCGCAGTCCGCTGTCCCACTTTTCAATCACTGGAAGTTTTCCCCATGTTCTTAAATTTTTCTTTCTTTATTTCTTTTCCCTGTGTTTGCTCTTGGCTTACAGAATGATTCAGGGAATATTTAAAGTATCATTTGAGTTCTTGCACTGTTGAGTACTGAGCTGAAAAGAAAAATTTAAAAGAAAAATCAAGGAGCCTACAGACACCCTGTGGGTTGGGAGACCTACCGTAGTGTGAGCTAGAGAGTACTGCATATTCTGTCATTTCTGTTTAAGGACTGTGATTGTATAATACAAAGTTTATTTTCTTCCATCACTTGTAGTGGGAGCAAGAATGGGCTGGATAGATGTCTGATCTATAGATGTACGTATATCTGAGTCCCATATAATAATGTCACAGCTAAAGTGGTAATTAAGTCATTCCCGTAAACCCAGTAAGCCTATTTCCTGCACAGTGATGTATTTCATGCAGTATCAGCACTGCATGGAATCTTAGTGAGTCTTGGCAAGAAAAAGCTGAAAGGAAACAATTTTTGGAGGTTTTCTGAAATAGATTTCACTTCCCTTGCCAGTATTCACTCTGAAGCCTCAGTATTTCTGGAGGAGTACAACGGATGGTGCTTGCAGACTGTTCTTCCCACCCTACCCGGTCATAGCCTGTGTACCAGAGCCTTCTCATCTGTAAGAGAGCAGTGGTACAGTGACAGATGCCCAATTCAATACAACAGAAGTTTGCATAGAGTAGCATAAAAAAACCCCACACTGTCCAGAATATCCTATATATATATATATATAATCTATATAATATTGTTTAAAGAGCCTCCCATGTCAAACCACAAAGTTGCTGCCTAGTATTTTTTATTTTTTTCCCATGTCCACTGCTTTGGATGATAACTTAGGATGGGATACATTCCACTGGACATTACTTGTAATTTGAGGACATATCCTCAGTGTGAAAAGACATTTTTTTTCCCTTGGAACACTGAGTTGGACAAAATAACCAAATCACACAGTATGATGTCCTTATGTCAAATCCTGATGAAGCCTACTTGTCAGTCCTCACCTGAGGTGAACCAGCATGTACTTTTATTTATGCCAGTAGGTGATTTATATATGTGGGTTCATTGCTAGTAAAAGGGTGTGATGCAGATAGATCTATCTGAAGGATTCCCTTTCAGGAATGTTACGAAGTTAAAGTGTTACTTTGACAAGTGTCTTGTCATAATTATTCATCTTGTCAATAGATAAGATTTCATTGGAGTTTATCATTGGGTTACAGCACAGGTTTCTGAAATAGTCACAAGTGCACGTAACCATATTCCTGTGTCTGCCAACAAAAATAACTCTGCTATAGGAGGAAAGAAAACACAATCTTTGTTATAAGCCACATTTAACTTAAATAGTATCTTAAGTATCTTGATCCATTTTTATACTACCAAGCATAGTCTGCAAATCTCTCTTTTCTCTATTAGAAATTATTCCTATGAAGGATTGTTCCACCAGTTCTCCTTGCTAAGCTCGAATAGTAGAGCTGGCAGAATGCTGGTAAAATGCACTTTATATATTTGAGTGCTAACGTTTACAATATATTTTCTCATTTGTTTTTAAGCCATGCCCAAATTAGCAATTAACTAAAATAGTCGCTTTTGTAAATGGAGCACAAGACTTTTTAATAATTTATATTATTTTTCAGATTCCGGAGTGCAATACTGTGAAAATGAATGACTAATTTGTTGTTGATATGGGAAGGAATTTTAATCTTTTATGAGAACATCTTGGCTGCTGTATGCTTATCTTTGAGAAGGACTGCTGGAACTGTTCAGTGGGCAGTGTATGAATATTATCTGAGGCAGTGTTGAAAGTAAAAATAATTGAGAATGGAACTAGTTACAATTTCCTCTCCTGTGTCTAGGAGTTTTATCAGCCAATTTCCAAGAGAACTGTTAGCCCTTATAAAATCTAGCATTATTTCCAAGCTATTTATTCTTTGTACATGTATCTGCTTATAGGATTCAAAAGTACATTGCTACGAATAAGTTAAGTGGGAAATTTTGTCTAATCTTTTCATAAATATTCCTAAAAAGAGCCATTTTCTTGTGTTCTGCAGTGCAGTTCATGCTTTCATTTAAAGATCAGTGGCATAAGTGCATAAGCAGACCTGGTGTCTGTCAAATGGAAGTTCTGTCCTCACCAATATCACTTCCTGGTGCAGTGTTCTGAGGATATTTTAATGTGTCCTTCCTTTTTGTAGATGAAGAGAAAGAAAAGAGGTATGAAGCCCTGGTCAGCTCCAGCAGTCTTAGCTGTCTTATCTGGGTGTGCAGCTCTGAGCCAGTCTCCCACCTGTGTGTTTCCAAAAAGTAGGCAAAGCATGTTGGTACAAGATCTATGAACCCATCTTATTCTTAATTTAAACTACTGTGCTGTGCCTTAGAGGCAACTGGTACAATAGTTGATGAGCTAGTAGTTAGTAAAGACATGGAAGAAAAAGCAAATAAACCATTGTAACAAAATGCAAGAAGCTTCTCCCACACTACATTTACATGCATGCACGTGCATACGCAACCTCTCCTGTCACCTGCCTTATTCCCCAGGCTCAGCACTGAATTGCTTTCACTCTCTGCAACTCTAGTGCTCCGATTCACCCATCGTGTAAGTCTCTTTTGTTCAGACAAGGAGGCTGAATGCAAGTATGCTGTGAGACCCATGGACAGTATCAGCTGTCAAACTGAAATAGTTATTATTATCTTAGGCAGAAATAGTGCCCTGAGTCCTGCTAGCCTCTTTCTCTGGCATGTGTTTTAGCTGCCGCCTTCCCATTTTTTGCTTGTACTTCACTGGTTACCAGATCCTCAGGGCTATAATTTTGACTTACAGTTCCTGTCCTGGGAGAGGGTGCCTTTCTTTGTGCTTAGATAGCACCTTAAGTTACAAAACTCTATCCTGGAGAAGCCTGCTGAATGATACTGTAGTATAAATAAACAATGACTGCTACCTTAGCTAGCCACTGGACTAATTCCAGTAGCTGAGGCAGATTTCCTTTCTTTTCATATTTTGCATTCTTGCGTTGATGACAAAAACCAGACTGCAGAGCCCCAGATGTAGTGGCTCACAAAAAGTCATTTCTCAATACTTCTCTTTATATTCATCTTACTTTTTCTACATAAGGGCAAAGATGGGAGTGGAGATAGGTGTGTTGAGGGCCATGACAGCAAAGGCAATGGGAAGGGGAAAACAGGTCTAATGTCCTTGTATGACTCTATACTTTCTTGGAAGAAGCATATCCAGGTATCTTAGGCTTTTGCTTTTTCTTATTTTGGACTTGACATTTTATTAGAGACAGCATGTTCTCATCAATTTTCTATGACTGACCTCTTTGTTTTCTTTAGGAAATAATACAGAGGGAAATGAAAACAATTTTAGAGTGAAAATGTTAACAATTGCAGTGACGTAGATTTCTATCCTGTCTTTGCTTGTCTTTTGGGGGAAGATTTCTTGCATTCAAATATCTCCTCTACCATAATTGCTTGTTTTTAGTTCCAGTTCTTCTCTTAATTGACTTCATGGCAATTTCTTTCTACTGAAGAGTAGAAAATAATTTCTGTACCTCCTGCCAGATATTCTATCAGTATACTTTCAATTATGTTAGACTGTAGAGAAAGTATGGACGAGAAAGAAATTTATGCTTTCCATTCAAAAATGATTCCCTGTGACGTGTTCTCTTGAGCAATAGCATTGTGGGTACCTGAAGGGGGCCTACAGGAAAGTTGGGAAGGGACATTTTATGAGGGCGTGTAGCAACAGGATGAGGGGAAATTGTATTAAACTGGAAAACGGTAGATTTAGACTAGATATTAGGAAGAAATTCTTTACTGTGAGGGTGGTGAAACACTGGGACAGATTGCCCTTGTGAATGCCCCCTCCCTGGAGGTGCTCAAGGCCAGGCTGGGTGGTGCTTTGAGCAACCTGGTCTAGAGGGAGGTGTCCCACCCTATAGCAGGGGATTGGAACTAGATGGACTTAAAGGTCCCTTCCAACCCAAACCAATCTATGATTCCACGATTCTGTGTTTCTTGTTCTCTCTACACAGGGAGTAGCATTTCATGTTCCTTTAGACAGTACTACTGAAAACGTTTCTTAATATATCTCATCCTATCATTTAGCTCAATTTCTTGTCCTTTTGTGCCTACCATAGGCCACTTTCTGATTTTGGTTATTTTCTTCAGCAGTACTTCTTTAAAATCTTCTGCAGTGCCAAATTGGCATGCATGAAGATGTTGAATTTCAAGGAATCTAGGGCCTGTAGCAGACCTGAATTCAGATGCAACAAAGTGATAACTTCATCTGTGCTTTATGATCTTTCAGCAGAAGGAGTTTTATACACTAACTCTTTAAAGGACAAATATTCTTGTAGTTTCTTGTGAGAATTGATCTTTTCAGTTTATGACTCTTTGTGTTTCCTTATGATGGCTGTACAGGGAAAAGAAGATGAGAGCCAGGAGGGGAGAGAAAAGGATGCTAGAAATATCCTATTCTTCTAGCAAGTGAACTATCTTACCTGCCTCTTCCCTTTCTATGTACACTGTACTGATAAGGTACTGCTTGAGGCTGCTGGAAAGAATTTTTGCAGCAAATGGGAAAAGGAATTAATAAGCTTCATTTTCTTTCATTTCCTCACAGTGCTTTGGTGAATGCAATGGAAAGCCTTAAACTGCATGGTTCCTTTTGTACTTTTTCTGTTTCTTTTTGCACTTAGCAGGGAAGTCACATCAGAGCATGTGTAGTGCACAAGTTTCTTGTGCTTAAGGTACCTATACTAGCATCGCTGCTCCCCTGTTGGTTTTACTTTACAGAGTGGATGCTGTTGTTGGCTACAAACTCAAATGTCATCTGGGTTTGGAGTCTTCCAGCTTATGATTTCATCTTTGCAAATGCTGAGTTTCAGAAGTCTGTTTATATGCTCTGTAAACTGAAATGTTCAGTCTGAAATACTTTCAGACATTAAACTCTAATCAAAACATTTTATGGTTAAATTATGCTTGTTTCCACTGTTATAAAATTTCTACTGATGAAATGGTAATATAATTTTAGACTGGATGCCTGAAGTTTGCTTGTTCATGCATTTCCTTCACCTGGACAAGCTTCCATTTCCAGCAAACAGGGCTTGGAACTCTAAAAGGTACATATTATTTCTGTAACAGATCAAATAAAGTAATGCCATAAGTTTTGCCACTTCCGTGAAAGCCTTAATGTTGGTGAATGCGCTAGTTTAAGTGACTTGCAACCTTTAATTTGGTAGCTACCTTTGATGACCATGCATTTCCTTTGAATTCCAGGATAGATGCTTTTATCCAGTCTTACAGAATGGGGCGGTCAGTGATCTTTTGAATGTCTCAGTGGGCAAAATAGGTGACAGGAAACGGTTCTGCCCACTTAGGGATTCATCCAAGTCATGCTATAAGGACTGGAAAGACATCCATTGACTTCACTGGGAACTGGATGAGGCTCTAAATGTCAATAAAATCAAAGAAGTCTCAGAGTGAATTGGCCTATCTGGCACACATTAAAAAAAACGATTGTAAATTTCGAAAATGAGTCTTCTTGCAACGTAGGCCAATTGGTCAGCTGCAAACTTGGCACAGCTGTGAAGCATGTGTCCTGGGCAATCCACAGGAACACGATGTTCTTTCTCACTTCTGAGAGCTATGGAGACAAAAAAGAAGGACTCGACCCAATGCTGAAGACTAAATGCTGAAATAATGGAGCTAAATACTGAAATTAACAAATAGTATGCAGAGGCAATTTCTTTTGTAAGAAAAAAAATAAATTGTCAGATCCCCCCAAAGTTGAAACATTTTTAAGGCAAGTGTTCTACTTTATTATGTGTCTTGGGAAAAAATAGCAAAATTCAGAGAATTCTCTGGCAGAACCTGATGGAATTTGACCTTTATATCAATGCACTGTAGAAATCAGACAGAATTCCTGAAGAAAAAAACTAAGCATGTAATTTTCGTCCTTTAACCATCTGTGAGAGGGGAAGGGGAGGAGTGAAACTCATTCAAAGAGATACAAAGCTACTAAGCTCCAGGCATCCAAACTGCTATGCTGAAATGTTGCTGTTCTATCTTCAGGTAGAAGCATAATTTTACAGCACAGACTCCTAGTTGATGCTTTTAAAGCCTTGTGAGGTGGCTTTCAGCTCTAGGAAGAACACATAAACTGTTAAGTACATACAGAGACAGAAGAGCAAAAATGGCAGCTGAATGTTGTGGTTGATGTAATGTGCAAATAGAGCACAACACATGCACACTTAGGCTTGAAAGCAACCACTGCAAAACTGGTTTTGATTGCCTTGATTTCCCACAAAGGAAGCTTCTCATGCTTAGAAAGCAGGAGCAATGTCGTTAATTAATTGCAACGGAGCTGCACCAAAAGAAAGAAAAAAAGCATTGATGTTCAGTATCTGTACCATGCTGCTAAGCCTTAATCTCCAGACTGCAAGTCTTACATTCTTATAGCTCAGCATTCTGCAATTACATATATACCAAGAGATGCTTTGGTATTGCTTCTTTTATGTAATCAGGGATAGCTTGCACTGGTAAAACGATGTATCAGAGTATATATGATTATAACAAGACATCCCCACAACCTGTATTTTCTCTCTGAAAATTGCATCCTTCCAACGACAGTGGCTTCTTGAAGGAGAGACTAGTTGTACTTGCTAAAGGAACTCAATTTGTTTTAATAAACAAAATTATGAAACAGCCACTATTAAAAAAAAAAAAAAAAAAAAAAAAAAAAAGCAATTTTCAATGAATTAAAAGCCCCATTTCAATTCAGGGACTTCAGAGCCCCAAAATGTCAGCTACCTTTTGTTTTGCCTTTTTCTTCCGGCTGTTTTGTGTGGTGTGGAATACTCAGCCTCATCCTCTGCTTCTCTGCTGGCTGCAGGTGCCTTTGTTGCTCTGTTCCATGGAGTTTGAGCCTGGTTAGTACAGAAAAATACTTGAAAAGATTGTTTTAGGGGTCATTTTAGAACTCTCGTTTTCACTAATTCAGCATCTTTTTCAGAGATAGAAATTGACCGCTAGTAGCTTAAATTGACTCATGGGTGTTAATGGTCCATTTCCACCATTGTTTCTATGGAAATGGACGTCACTATTGAGAGAGGGAAATGATTTTAAGTACTTCATAAAAGCTGTCAACTACCTAATGTATTTTTTTTCTGTGATTCAGAAAGGTTTCTGGTAGCAACAACAAAGCGCTGCTGACTGGTTTCCATTGTTGGTAGAATTCTGGGCATCGAAATTCATTTTTCAAACAAATCCAAAACAAAATCCGAGGTCCATTGGCTTTTAAATCACAGTTTGTTGTTGCCTTTTGTCCTATGCAACAATGCACTGTACGTAGCATATGTAAGTGTAAAATGCTGAGAACTGGATGGGAACTGAAAGGGAAGATAAAGCACTACCAAACAGGCGAGATGACTTTACTCCTGCGTTAAGTATTCTTGTATAGAAGAGGGTACTGAAGACAAAAAGGCAATTTTAAAATATCTCCTCATAAGAGGAGGATAAACGTTGTCGGGCACCTTGGGTCTTCAGAGGCTTTACAAGTGAGGAAAGGATGTTGCCTTGCAGTGACATTTTTGGGAGAATTTTTTTTAATTTTTATTCAGTTTTGTGGTTAAAATTCTATTTGATTCGGTGGACGCCAACTTTACTCTCATGTGATTGCAAGCAAAATTTGTCCTAAATACACAGATATATTGAAACAGGTTCTCACCCTCACCCCTTCCCCTTCTTTTTTCTTTTTTCTTTTTTTTTTCCTTTTTTTTTTTTTTTCCCCGAAGAAATTGAAAGAAAATATAAAACTGACAGTAATTCTCTCTGATCTGTGTGCATGAGGGCACACATGACCTTGGTCTCATACAAAATACTGAAGTACCGAGGAAGGAGAAAATGGAACAAGTATTTGCAAAGATTAACACAAGGCAAATAAAGGTTGCTCTTCCACTTACCTAATTAATTTTTCAGGCATAGTGTGGAAGTAGAGAACACCTGTCCTAGCATGTGTGCAGTTTCAGCATATCTTGGAAAACTGCCACACTGTTGTTTCCATGACTCTATGATGGGTTCTGTCATTGGCTATCACCTGTGCCTAGGTTATTTGAGTCAGATGTAATCTAACATGCAACATGCGTATTTAATATCTGCAACTAGGCATGCTGCAGAGTCTCCTGATAGATTTAACATACTGAGCATTTCGCACAGTGCATGACCCATGGATTCCACATGCGGTTCTCATCATTTGAGGCCCTGGCCTTCATGCCTCTCCCACCACACGCTTTGTCCACCCACACCACTGACTGAGAGGCAGCATATTTCATTGAAAACAGAGCACTGACTGTGAACAGCTACCTTTACCTTGATCTTAATGTAAAGGAATCTATTTGACAATTTGTCCCAATAATTTATCTGGAAAAGACTTTTGCCCTTGAGTAGTTCATTCCTGGAAGAGCAGTTCACCATTTTGTGGCAAGTTAGGGTTTTCAGAATCACTGAAAATAAACTGGGGAAATAATTCTTTCGTCGTTGGATTTTTTTATGCTTATGGAAGTGGAGTAAAGAAAAAAAAAAAAAGGAGTGTTGATTTCTGCCTCCTCACCCCTTAATCTTCACCACCCATCAAAATGCTTTGGTGCTATCTGAGGTAATGTTTCTTTCTGCAAGCTGCAGCCCCTCTTTAGATCACACTTCTGCTGCTGAGCTGATAGGATTTGACTCGAGAATCTCTGATCAGGGTACTGCAGAGAAAGCTAAAGTTCCAGGGCACAATCAAGCTTAGCAGCTATCAGATCAATCAAATCTGGCAATGGTGTGAAAAGCAATGATTCAGCTGAAAACTAACAACATGTTTACATTATGTTGGAAAATTGTATTAGTTGAAAAAAAAAAAAACAAAACTATTTTCTGTTGAAAAGAAGTTTAGACCAAAAAAAAAAAAACCACCAACAAAAAACCTAAAAACAAAACTCCAACAAAACACAAGAAACGACTCTCAGCCAGTCGTATCTGAAAGGGTAACACTCTGCTGATGGCAAAGTATTTGGTTGCTAACTTTTGTACAGATGGCTGCATAACATTCACAGAAGGAATGATTCTAGGAGCCAGTTTTTCAAATGTCATCTTCTACATATGTAAGTGCAAACGGGTCCCTGCATATCACTTGTGCATGCAAATGCTAGACCTAGCATTTGCACATCAAGTGCAGATCAGCTTCGGGCATTATCCTACAGATGGACAGATAAAAAGTGTATTGCATTTGTTCAAAGCTACAAATCCCTTTTAAAAGGTGGTCTCTGGGTATGTCTATTCCCATCAACACCACGGCAGTGCTGAGGTAAACAGAGTTACTCCTACTCCTTTTTGTGAAGAGAACTTTTTCTTCCTTGTAGCATGCTCTTATCACCCTGTTTTCCATAGATTTGGTAAGCTTTGGTGAGGCTTTGTGTTGCAGGAACCAGGACAGTTTTTGAAATTAATATTAGAATGGGCTTACCTCTGCAGGAAGCTTGGCAGGAAGGAAATATGCTGGGTCCATATTAGGAGACTGGATTACTTTGTGAAAGAAATGTCATGTCTTTGCCTTTGTATCTGTCATTAATTATGCAATTTCGGGAAGTTACCTTATTTGTGTTTCTGATTAAACATAGTTTCTGTGGGACGCAAGGGTTATTTATTTATTATGTTTTTCAGCCTACTTGTTGCTGAAAATAGCTACCAGAATAGCAAAGACTTAGAAGTTTTAGGGCAAATACTCAGCAAGTCTAAACTGGTTTCACTGACTTCTATACAAAGTATTCAGGCACAGACTGAAAATAAACAGCTTCATTCAGACTCATAGTAATTTGAAATGGTGTTAAACTGCTAATAGGCTGCTATATATAGACGTTCAAGTACAAATGTGTTAACTGGACATGCATCAGATGTCACACTGCCGCTGCTTCACTGAGCAGGGGAGAAGTACTGAGGTTTCACTCTTACTGGTTGGGAGAGTAACAGCAGTTCTCAAATAGTATCAGTTTGAATGGGTAACATATAAGAAATTATCTTTTGCCTGATTTTTTTTTTTTTGTTTTGTTTCAGTGGGAAATGTCACAGGCCTTTTTCCTACTAAGCAAAACTCTTTCCATGCCATCTTTCTGGATTTGATAAGAAAAAGGAGGCAAAGAATATACCATGTTTAGGTTTGTTTGTTTGTTTGTTTGTTTGTATTTATGGATATTTACTGTTAGCCTTACTTCGGTATACACGGTCTTTTTTTAAGTTACTCTATTAATTGTGTCTGAGTTCATTCACTGGCCTTTTGACACCAATAGTGTTAGTGAAGATGAAATAAAGTTCATGGAAAGTATTGAATTTCCAAAAATCAGTCAGGTTAGCAATTCCTCTGCCAGTCCAGTCATATGACATTATGGGACTTGTTATGACACACTTGGTTTTCTAATCAGCCATAAATCTTACATCCAGAGATCCAGACTCTTGTATGGAGGTTTGACTACTGAGCCATAAATGTGATTTTCCAGATTCACATGTATAGACTGTTAAGAATGTACATAATCATCCGTGAAGAAAAAGAACAAAGTGCAACTTTCACTTGAATTTTGTAGGAACACAGCGCAGATTACTGTTAGCTTTCTGAGTAAAGGCAATGCAGTCTTTTTACCAGATTTTGATTTCTGTGCGTGCATGGCTAACTTCAAACAGACAATGTCACAGACCAGCAGGCCTGAAATAGTATATTGTGAGCAAAGTTTTCCTAGATGTAACATGACAACCAATAAAGCATACTGTTATCAAGGTTGGATGTAGTGTCAGCTAAAACAGCTGTTTGTCTTCTGAATGAAAGGAATGAAATGAACAAAATGAAAGTTTCCTCCCTGTCCTACTTCCCCCTCACTTCCCCCCCAAAAAAAGATTCAGAAAAAAAAGGGCATTGGATCATTTTTATTCCCCTTTGAACTTAAATCTCCAAGGCCTGTTTGTCCTGTCAATCAGTTTCTGTTTCCAACTGTATAGGGAATATCATATAATTCTTGCTCAGAAAAGTGCAAAGAAGTGAACAAACTGGGCCTCATATTCAGTAATAAGTGATTTTGAGTGGGAAAGATATGGACCAAAGAAGCATCCTTAGCATTTAGGTATGAATTTCATGTTTTACTTTACATTAATCTCGGGAAGTGGAATTTGTTGTGATGTTTACTTTGTAGCCCAGCTCTTAGGCAACATCTGAAAATAACATTTCTTTCTGCCATTCTCCCTAAATTCTTATCCCAATGTACATTTTACTGAACATGAAAGACAAGCATCTGACATGAACTGTGAAGTCATGTCCCACCTTCAAAATGAAGTATTGGACTAAATATCCTCTTGAGATCCTTTCCTGTCTCATTTTCACTGATTGTATTATTGCAGGCAGTGTTTCAGTGGTCACAGTTTTCTTCAAGTAATGGAAAAGTAAAATTATACTTAATTAAAGCCCTATTTGATTATTGAAGTCCTATTTAATTTTCACTAAGAAATTCACTAGTCAGAAAGGAAAACACAGCTGGAAAGACAATGGTCTTTCTGAGTCAATGTCATGCTTTTGCCAAAAAATTTGATTCTATATGAATACATTCAATATGAATATGCTGCTGCTTCTTTCTCCAGCTCAAATGCTAGATTAGGTCTCTTTTTCTCTCTCATGCCAGTGACAAGTGACTGTTGAATTATTAGTTGACTTGTATTAGCAGCTGAGTAAATTCAAGAACATTTTGTACTAAAAATTTGAACTGTGAAGCTGGTCTGAATTATGTGCTGAGCATTTCATTTTCAAGGAAGGAGACTGGCTTCAGTTTATTTTGTCTACTTTTCATTTGTGGAATATGGGCATCCTCCCGTCAAGGCTCTACAAAAGATAGAACTGAAATAGCTTACTGTGCTTCAGGAGGGACAACAAACTAACATGAATTTGTCTCGAAGTCACTAAATGGCCAGTACTGAGATCGATACTCTTTAGTATCTTCATCAGTGACATTGATGGTGGGGTTGGGTGCATCCTGAGCAAGTTTGCTGATGACACGAAGCTGTGGGGTGCAGTTGGCATGCCTGCGGGATGGGATGCTGTCCAGAAGTACCTAGGCAGGTTCGGGCAGTGGGCCCAGGAGAACCTCATGAGGTTCAACAGAGCCAAGTGCAAGGTACTGTACTTACATCAAGGTAACCCTCGCTACCAATACAAGCTGGGGCTATAAGGGTTGACCACAGCCCTTCTGAAAGTGACTTGAGGGTGCTGGTGGTTGGCAAGCTGGACATGAGCTAGCAATGTGCTCTTACAGCCCAGGAAGCCAAACAGATCCTGGGCTGCATCAAAAAGAGTGTGGCCAGGAGGTCAAGGGAGGTGATCCTGCCCCTCTGCTCTACATGGTGAAGCCTCACCAGGAGTACTGGTACATCCAGATGTGGTCTCCTGTGCACTGGAGAGACACAGACTTGATGGAGCACATCCAGAGGATGCAAAGGTGGATAGGCACTGGAAGTTTCCCAGATAAGTGGTAGAAGCCCCATCCCTGGACCAGGCTCTGAGCAGCCTGATCTAGCTGTGGATGTCCCTGTTCATTGCAGAGGAGTTGAACCAGATGATCTTTAAGTGTCCTGTCAAACACAAAGGATTCAATGATTCTGTGACAAATGCTAAGATAAGTTATCATAAATCCTACCAAATGTGCTGATTGTTAAATACACATGGTGGACACAAACCAGGCAGGATTCTGCAGACAGGCATGCTTTCAGAGAGCAAAGGCTGCTCCTCTTCTTTCATGTGCTGTTGCTCTGTATGGTGGCTACACACATACTAACAACTTCATTGCATTTCAGTGTGCATAGCCCTTCCATATACTATTGAGTGTCAATTTTCTTACAGATAGGTCTTGAAAAGGCAGGTGTCCTTGCTAAATATTTACCATACAGATTTCTTGAATTCAAGTTCTTTGACTCATGGATGGCTATTAATGAATTCAGAATGGCTTCAGAGTGAAGCATTCATAGTAAGGCATGGAAGCAAGACATCCTGAGATAAATGCCACCTCAAGAAAGGTAAGGATTTATTGGCTGTTCTTTCAAACAGTAGTTAAAACTTTCTTATCACCACTCTTCAAATATGAAAAACAAAATAATGGTTCAGACTGAAAGTCTGAACTGAGTAAAACAAGCATCAGTTGTTTTTTCCTTGTTGGGTAAGGAATTCTACCATTCTACTCCTCAAACTGTACACTGAGACATAAATACAGATATGGACATTTTACAGTCAGTCCTGTGAGAAACTCAGGGGTAGAAACATGATAGGGGAGAGTCTGTACATAGTGTTTATATGTATATTATTTTAATTATATTTCCATTATAACTTGGAGGTGCAAGAAAAACATTACATTTTGTTCTTGAAGTATTAGGTGGATTTCAGCACAGAGGCAAGAGACAAAAAACCTGGAACCTTTACACTCCTTAAGAGATCAGCATCATCGTATAATAAGAGCAACCATGAATGCAATTTCCTACATTTTTAGCATTGATTTTTGTTTCCTGATGATTGTGATGGGCATCAGTTATAGTCAGTCCTTAGTTTTATTATCCATACAAGTCTTTGTCCTTCTATCATGTAAATTTTGCTGCATTGCCTCTAAGCAAAAAGCAAATATCCCTCTCCTTTACCTAATGCCATTTATTCTTTAAAAAGATACCACTCCTCACTAAGTGCCATTACTTTATAGCCACAGTGTTCATTCCCAAAACATCAGTCTCGTTTTCTGCTCTTCTGGAACTCTTTGGAACTTGTTCCTGGGAGTGGAATGCAGACTAATAAAATTCCAGAGTATGTGAGGTTTATAAATAAATCAGAATACTCTCATCTGAAATACTTAGAAGGGCTTCATGTTTGCCAACACTAACTGTAGGCATTCACAGTTATACATCACTTACCAACTCTTTATGACATTGTGACTTTCTTAAGCAGTCTTTTCCCTCCACTTTAAGCCACTGGTGTAAAACTTCCTCTGTTCTGCATTTTAATAAATGTTTATCCCATTTGCAGATGCTGGCTGAAGCTATGCAGATGAGAAAAAAAAATGTGCAGTAGACATAAGCTTTTTTCCAAAGTGTTCAATGAGACTTTTGGTGAAAAATAAATCAAATGTCACTTTCACTACATTTCTTCAGTTTCGAGTGTATTTTTTATATAAGTAAATGAAAATAAATGCAATTCCTTTTGATCATCATCACCTAACTCTGCATGTTTTCCAGTAGGGGATCAAGTCTGTCATTCTGTATTTGCTGATTACCACTCTACATCTATTTCAGCTGTAAAATGATCAATCTACTCAATTTGTCTTGCTTTTATGAACACAGTAATATATTGTAATTTGTACAGTCTTTGTGATCCACTTGCAGGGCATTGGTAAGATAGAATGAAGCAGTGGGTTTGAGAGGGTGATGGGCTGGACACATCTCATTGCATAGCTTATCACGCCAGACAGGTTTCAGGGTCCAGAAAATGTAAATCACATGCCTGTTTGCTCAACCTTTGTGCACAGTGGGACAGATTTTTATTAGATGCATATTTTTCTCTAATAAAAATTGCCTACAGCACATTATTGGTCTTTCAAAGAATACAGATCTTCACTGCTTTTCAGCAGCAATGCAGTGAGACTGAATCCTAGCTCCCACTGCAGGTATTCTACAGTTCAATCTACTGCTGCCAGTATTTGTGCCTCAGATTTACAACCATATCATAAGTATGTATTTCTGTGTTAGGATTTTTTTGGTTGGCTTTGATCCCATCAACAAGAGTTTCCATTTTCGGCTTGTAGCATAAGGCTGTCACAAAACATGTTAAGCTTTCAGGACACCTAGGAAGTGTGAATCCATCAAGCTTGTCAAATGGAAGAATGGGTCTGTTATAGGTTTACACAGATGCTAGATATTACTTATTAGAAAGATTGTTCATATTTTAAAGTTTTATGTGAAAAATGTCTTTGCTTTATTGTCACTAAACCATAAAATCAGTATAGAATTAGAATTTCAAAGCAAAGCTGTCCAGTGCTTGCTGCTTTCTGCAACTGGGCAATTGTAAGTTTATTGGGTTCTCTCCCCTAGAGACACATATGACAAGATGTACTAACCAATCAAGTAGAAGATGGCTTTGTATGTGCTGACTCTCTCCAAGTGAGTTTGGAAGCACTGCCAATATAAATATGATGGCCAGAGGCCAGTAGCACAACTTTTCAAGAGGTTTTTGTTTTTTGTTTTTTGTTTTTTGGTTTTTTTTGTTTTTTTTCATTGTTAGTTCCATTGTTATCAAAGTACTTCATTACATCTTTTCCCCCTAAATAAAAAGTAAGATGGTTAATAAGAAACTCAGTTGTTAGAGTAGAAATCTGCAGAAAGGGAATAAACTTCACATGAAATGCTTTTGTCAAAAAATAAACCCATGAGGAAGTTTCTCACCTCCTGTAACAGACTCTATGCTGGTAATCAGTTTTGTTCTGTGTGCCCTAAAGGCCAGAAGGCACAAATATGGCCTGATGTTTAACATCTTTTTTTCCCCCACCTCTATCTGCACTATTTGGAAGTGTTTTCTTTGGTACACAAGCTTCAAAAGCAGAACTTTCTTCACTTCATTTTATAGATTGATTTTAACCTTAGCTGGAGTAAATTTATGGAGGCAATCTGCCTTGGCAATAAAAATGTCATCTGCAACTAACCTGTCATCAGTATCATTGACACAACAGTAAGCTGATAGAGGAGAAAAGTTCCCTCAACAGTACAAAGCACTGGGCTTCCCAACTGCAGTGGGTGTAGCCCGGCCAAATCAAAAGTAACTTCTTACAGGGTGGTCATTGTTCTACAACAAATAAGTGTCTCTGCAGTTTGGGTGTTTCCCGTGTACAAAACTGGAAAGGCAAGAGAAGTCCCACTGTTGACACGTGGATTGTCTCTTTGCAATTAATTGAAGGGATGAGTAGAAAGTATAAGTGGTCAATGAGAGCCTGGTTTGCTCATTTGTAGGCAGAACACCTAAGGGAAACCACGGGAAGTTGGAGTTGTAGGATGGAGGTTGAAGGTTCAGTCTCCACCCACTGAAGTCATTGGTAAGTGTCCCACTGCTGCTGGAGAGAGTACAGATAGACACCATCCAGTATGCTTTGTATCATATTAGCTTTCCCAGTTGAATGAATAACAATGAATGGCTTGAGTCCCCGGCTTAGTCAATTCTGAGGTAATGTCCAAAATTAGCTTGCTGCTCATACTTGTCCATATGTTATTAAGGAACAGCAACATCAGATCCATTTTTCTTGAGTGACATTTTGGGTACTGAGTCTACAGGACCTACATGGCTAAGCTGATCAGTGTGGATATACATCTTGACAGAAATCCCAGAAGTAGAAACTTAGATTGTGTGCCCTGGTGGCGCAGTGGTAGAATTGCTGCTTGCAAACTGGAGGCCCGCGGTTCGAATCCCCCCTGTGGCGCAAGGGGTAGAAGTGCTGCTTCGCTACACAGAGGGCTCGAATCCCAGGAGTTGGACTCGATGATCTCTAAGGTCCCTTCCAACTCGCACGATACTATGATACTGTGTGATACTGTGATATAAATTACTCACTTACAGATCTGGGTGTCTTAGCCTAAATCATCTAAACTGGAAGTTGCAGTGAAATCTGTCTGTGACTATGGCACAAAGCCTATGCCCAATACATTATTTAATGTTTCCATCCTCAGCACAGTTGATATTGTCATTTGTACATCTTCGCTACCATGGACAGTATCAAAAGACACCCTTTGCAATCTGCATGGAGAGAACTAAATCCATCCAGCAGCATGACTTACGAGTTATTTTGTTGATATATAGAAAATCCCCATTAACTTCCACTTCCATGGTCAGAAGCAATGGTAGTAAGGCACCAAAATTACTCTGAGGTCTAGGTCTAAGATTCTTATGATGTTTTCTTTCAGACCCAGCCTTTATACCATTTCAGACATCAGCAGATCTACAGTGCTTTAGTTGCTGTAGTTGAGTGTGTGCGCACTGTAACTGTAAATAACTTCTTCACAATATTTTCAACTCCTGTAGATCGTTCACTACTGCTAACAGGTTGCTTATTGACTGAAAAAGAACTGCGTCTTTAGTTTCAAGGTCTGAACATACCGACCATGGAAAGACCTAACTGAAAGTTTGCTACTCACATTGCTTTCAAATGCTCTTCTCATAATCTCTCTTTTAAATCATATTTTGGCAACTATAATTAACCTTTTCATCAAGAAAATTCCAAAAGCTGGCCAAAAAGTATACTCAAATATTTCATGTCCTTTATTTTTCGTGCTATGGCAGTGCTAATAGATCTTTGATTATAAATTAAGGCCAGCAACAAAATACAATTTCCTCTTCATATCTGTAAGCTGATAGAGCTCTTTTACTTGCTTTCAAATATGTAACTAATTTTTATTCATGTTGAAGAAGTTAGTAACTTATAGTAACTCAACATTGTCTGGTTCTCACCATTCCTTGTCTGTAGAACTGCAAAAAACTGCGTGGATGATGCATCACGCCAGCCAGTCATTGCCTTGTCATTTCTTACTGAATTAATACATTTCATCAGCAACTTATATTCTATATTCCGTGTATATATACACACACACAAACACATACAGACATTTAAATATATATACACACACATATATACACACATACATATATATATACACATATAATTATTTTACAGGATTTGAGGTGTTCTCTTGATGAAAATCATTGGGATTTCTTCTTTAAAAGATGCAAATGCAAAATGGATTTTGGAAATGCGCTGAACAATGCAGTGGGGTTTACTGGCCATTAGGAATGCTTAGTATTCATTTTAGCAGGAGCAGGATGACAACGTGAGAATTGTTCAGGCAGAACTGGATGGAATACAAAGTGTTCTTCCTAACCTCATGTCACTCATAAATTATTAACATTTCTAAAAATTTCTCTCTCCCTCAGTCATCTCCTGTTAATGCAAGAAGACCGATGTATATTTTTTTTCCATCCTTTCTTCTTATGCAGTCCACTGTAAGGGACTGAGATGTCACATGGGAAGGATCATGCCTGCATTCAATTGCAACCACAATAAATTTGCTTTCTTTGTAGAATGATGCAAGTTCTCCAGCCTATTCTATACTGCATAATGTTCATTCCAGTACCCAACTCGGAACACAATTCAGAAAATAAAAATATACCCTCATCTTTGCTATATTATAGGTTAACCTTTCCTTCTCCCTCTTTTCTGCCCAATTTTTAAATAAATAAACAAAGAGAGAACAACCTGAAGTGTAAAGGTATATTGCTTTTTCTCCCCTGTCAGCAGTCATTTGTGAGAAACACTGACAGAATGTGCAGCATTCCCCATGCCACCCTGTAAGTGGATGACTGCTAACCTTGTACAGCTATCAGTTACCCCAGCTACCAAGTGACAGGTCCATGTGGTTAAGCAGAAGCCTGCTGCAAAGGGGAACTTTCCAAGCTGACAGCATGCCCAGCAGTACTTCCAAAGCAGGGTGTCATAACCATTTGATATTGCACAGTGAGTGCTTGTGCCCAGCACTAACAGCTTTTTTCCATGCTCTGATTCATGATTTTGTTTAGTCCAATGCCTTACTTTATCTGGAATTTTCCTCACTGCCATGGCGCTGATAATGCTTATTACACACAGCATGGTTTAGCAGACAGCTTGACCTGGGATCTAAAAACTTTGCAGTCAGTCTCCAGTGAGTGATTTTGTACAATCTCTTCCTGCTCTACAGCTCGTGCGATGAATTAAACAAAGTTTCCCCATCAGATACTCAGACTTCTGTGATGAAAATCTCTACAGAGATCTCTCAACTGGAGTTGGGGAAACACTGCATTCTCCCAGTGTGAAGGCAATTCCATACTGAATCACTTCTGCTAGACTTCATCTTGCTGTTTGACATTCTGCACTGAACCAAAGCAGTTCCCTCCTCCCTGTGATGTACGGATGTTCTGCTGTGATCATGGTCTGCACTGTTCTGCTGCTCAGCATGGAAGGCAACTCCTTGTGTGCCAGCCAGGATGATATCCAAGCTGTAACACTTCTCCTTGTGTGGGTTTCCTATCAAAAGCCAGCAGCAGCCCACAGGCCTCAGAGCACACTTAACCAGCAGTCAGCCACATGGCTCCATAAGAATGCTGCTGATTATCTCAACTGTCTGAAAAGACAGTGGGTTTCCCAATAAAGCTGCAATCAAATAGTGCATTGATCAGGTATCATAATCATGAATATGACGATTAATGGCTGGGAGATGCTGCTTGTGTGCTACTTTCTAATTCCCCGAGTTGCTGAGGTTCAGGCTAAGGCAATTTTTCTGCAAATACTGCAAGCCCAAACCTACAACCCCATCCTGTTTTCCATGTTTCCTGCTGCTTCCTTGAGCATTCATGCTTCATCCCAGCACCTGCCTTCAGGATCGTGACTCCTACTTAACTCCAATCTTAGAATTCTTGTTAGATCTTCTTCCACTGCTGGACTTGTTCTTTGAAAGTGTTCTATAGGATTGGATATATTTCTCTCAGTCTGTGCTGCTGGGAGGAGTAACTAGTTCTGTAGACAACCCTGTCCTTAAATAGGAAACCTGTGCTGTTTTTAAAAGCTGATGCAGAGATTAGATTTCTCACCTGAGTAATTGCTCTTTCATTTCAGACTGCACGTAAATCACACATCTTTCTGTTCTACCCTTATGTCCAGGCGCACTGTATGCAGGCAGACACCTATGTTGTTTGTGTTAAAATTTATGAAATTTTATGTTAAAATTTGGAAATTTTAAGCCAGAAAGATGGTGGGTTCCAGAAGGAGCAAGTAGGACTTTTCTTTGTGGAGGGGCATAGGCATCTTACATATGCAGATATGTAAGACGTTTTGTCTTTTATAGGGAGGCTGCACATTAATCCCGCTAACATCCAGGCGGAAGTGCAGTATAGTCAAAATGCCTGCAATATTGTGAAAATTTTACAGGGATATTTACAGATCTATCTATCTATCTATTCATTTATTTGCAACTGCAATCTGTTCCCACACTGTTGGGAAAACCTCCCATTTCATGCCGTTCACCCTTGTTTTAGTCACACATGAAAGCCAAACATAGGCTTTGGTGGACACAACTCCTTTCCTTCCCACTCCAGTTCTTACAATATCCCTCTGGCAGTTTTTCTACACTCCTGCTGGGTGCCAGTCTGTGGTAATTATCAGTGCTAGTGCTCCCTTTGTAATCTACTTTGTGGCATGATGTGGCTGAGAGACAAGCACGTTGTGCCTCTTCTTGAGGTGGGTACGACACCAGTTGAAGCAGGCCGTGAGGCTGCTGTATGTAGCAGAACCATCATCCTAAGGATTTAACAGGCTATTGCTTGCAGTGGTAGCACAATGAAACTTTTTGTAAATGTAAATATCTTTGTAATCTCTTCCATCTGATTTGTTAATATTTGTTAATATTCCTGAGTAACAACCCAAAATCTGTAACACCCCAAATATATTCCTATCCATATGGAAGAGATCAGCAGTCCTCATTCCTTTCCACTGAGTTCTTGGAAAGCCACAGCAAGATAAGAATACTCTTTAAAGGCATTTTTGTTTTAGGAAAAATATGAAAACCAAAGATCTATATAAACTCTGTCATTACAATGTAAGATCAAACTTTGAACTTCACCAGGAGCTGCTTTCCCCTTTCACTCATTTTCTGCTCTTGCAGTCTGCTTCCTAGGAGTCTAACGAGCACCAGGTGACTGTGACCTTTTCCAATTGACCTTTGCTTCTTCACTCTGTAGCTCTGAGATCTCTCACCCTGGCCATGCCCTGGCAATAGACCTTGTCACAAGAATTTAACTTGTCAACCCTGTACCATATTTGAAATTATTAAATGAGAGCATTAAAAACATCACCAGCAACAAAGACTTTCAGCAAATGAGCCATAGGTTCACTTTTAATTACTATCTGTGTTCCTAATGGCAAGAGTTTGATGGAGGGAGAACAAGCAAGGGTTACAAATGCAGTTAAGAAATTAATTCATGAGTTACAATAATGTGTTGGTGGGAAAGGTTACTGCTGCTTATGTTGCACTAGATGTGTAGTGGAATATAATACGCTTCCTATTTCACATATGGTAACCATACTTTGCTGTAAGAGAGATGTACTGTTTTGGTAAACCTTTGTGCTTGACAGCTCTCAAAATGACATCAAATTATACTTCTGATCTTTTGGATTCCCATGGAGCTGTTCTCAGATGTTGATCTAAGACACGTGAGAAGATTCTCTTTTCAGGTAATGCCATCAGACAGCATGTGGACGTTAAACTAGATGAAGCTCAACTTTTCCTTATGCACTGAAATTCATTAAGGGGTTATATCTGAGTTGCAGGTGTTTGACCCCTGATGTACATATGTTATGAATACATATGGCCAGATAGCTTCCTTCACAGACAGTGAAAGCCAACACATTTCTTGAGGGAAAGTACAGTCTATGGAATAGCAGTGGTGAAAATAACTCCAGTTAATATTTTCAGAAAACAGAAGTGCTGTAAGTGTTGCACTCCTTGAGGAAGTATATATCTGAGCAAGTCTTACTGCCTTTCAGAGGCCAGCCATGGTAAATGGTAGGTGTGCACATGTGGCTTTAAACATATTTCAGAGTTGGAAGGATTTTCAACATGCGTGAGGTGAAACCTTCACCTCCAAATGTTTGTCACGTGAAAAGCTGTGTATCTGACAGCAATATATTTCTGGTGTTTCACATGTGTGTAGTACAAAATCATTTGAGAGACAGCTAGAAAATTTTCCTCACAGGTGGCAAGACTGCTCATATAAGGTGAGGACTAATAGAAAAGCCCCACAGACAAAGAAACTCATTACACACTGTCATCATTCACTGACGGCATGTTGATAACAAGAAGTGGCTTATCAAGACTCCACATCTTTCAGCAGTGCTCATCAGCTCAGGGCATGTACAGCATAGCAGAGCACACAGTAGTCAGCTAGTAGCTACATCTTCCCCTGTTAGATACCATGCACAGAAGTACGTAAAACAAAGTGCTCTAACATACATCCTGAGATAGGTGTATCTGTCCTGGGGAATACAGCAACTTCACAGCTTTAAGGGAAAATATTGGTGAGGGAATCTGGGAACAGCTGGGAACTTTTCCTACAAGGAGTGCTGCAAAGTTGCCTGCCAGGCAGATTTCTTTCAGAAGACTGCCAGTTGGCTCAACTCTATGCTTGGCCGCCCACCTGTAATGCAGCCTTAGGTCTAGGAACTAAATCTTAAGACGTTGTTGCCCCTGGGGGTGTTCATCCTATTTGCTGCCCCACAGATAGCAGTACGGATTCGCTAGGTGCAGCTAAACAACACAAAGAAACTACGGCTTTTTCTTTTCTTGGTAAAAAGTACATTAGAGAGATCCAAAATGAAATACTTGTCATGAATTCAAAACTAAATGTCATGGGAAATTTCTCTTTCCAAAAAGCTCTGAAACTTCTGAAGAAATTTTGGAACAAGGTGGAACATCTTCCTCTCCCAGTTTTGTGATATTTAATGGAAAGGAAATTCTTTCTTTCATCAGCTCTAGTGTTTTTATAACAGCTAGCGCTCCTCCACTCTCTCGCTTTAGCAACAACATGGAATTTTATCAGAATTTAAACTTGGCAGGGCTAGAACTACTGGCTATGCTTGGCTTCACATAGCTTGCCGTATGGCTTTCTGTTTCCACGTTTCATTTTTTTTTTTTTTTAAAATTATTATTATTATTTTTAAACACAGTATGCATTAGTAGTGTCAGATTAAAAGCCTTCTTCCTGAGGATGAATGCACAACAAGTAACAAATGCAAGAAAAGAGAAGGAAACAAGAATGGGGAAAAGGTAAGTTGTTCAGAGTAATTTTAGGACAAGAAGAGAAGTTGCTTTTGAAAGGATGCTGTGATGCTTCAGCAGACCTTCTATCTATCATTGTACGAGTGTGTTGGGGGTGGAGGGGGCCAGGGGGTGGGAAAGGTGTTCAGTGTTCAACTGGTGAATTTTCATGGATAGGAAGTGTAGAAGAGGAGAGAGTTAAGTATTTTTAAGCAAACAAGCGAAATAAGGAAACAGAAGAATTTCACTGATGTAAATGCAGAACCTTTAAATAAGGAGACAAAGCAAGCAAAATGCTAAGTGAACATAGCTTCAGTTGGCAGCTTCTGCTAAATGGCTTGGAAAACCAACTACACTGTCCTGTTTTGGCTAGGAAAGCAGAAATCTTTTAAAGCTATTGTAGTTCCTTGTGGTGAAATAATACAATCCACATTACGACCTGATAAATCATGAATGCATGGAAAAATTATTGCAAGTTTATTTTCCTGTTTGTATGTCCACTGAGGATCTTGGAAAGTCCCTATTAGTTGAGCATCCCACCTGCTGGTTAGACTTCTGGTATGATACAACTGCTATGTTCAAAAAGAAAAGAGTAATCTCTTATACTAATACCCAGGCTTTGTCAAACAGATTGTAAGCAGTACAATGGATGTACACTCCAAAAGCTGTGCAGTTACCTTCTACATCTAAGTGGGCTTTGATCTGGTAGAAATATTGTTGGACTGATTCATCTGATTTCTTTATGTCCAAGCAGAAAGGGAAAACCCAGTGGAACATACAGATCCTCTGCATCCCTTTAGCCATGTATTTTTCTCATGTGGAATATGCAACGAAACAAAATTTATGGTCAAAAGAGAAAATGAAAATATTCTTCTGCTATTTCAGACACATTCAAGGTTGTTTTTAATAATATATGAAGTTTTTCCCAAACAAGATAGTTGCTGTTTCATAGTAAGGGGGTAATTTAGGTGCTTATCTCTCTTGAATCATCGCTAGTTAACATCAAGGCATGAAATTGCTAGCAAAATAAATGTTTGCAACAATTATGTTCCCATGTCCCTCTGATTCTGTGATCTTTGTTCTTTAAATGGATTTGAAAGAAGACCCATTCTGCACTCTAAGAAAATAGATTTACTCCATATTTACCATGCAAGAATTTCAATACTGTTTGGTTGTGACAGTGGGAACACATGGCTGTGTTGCCCAGGCTTTATTTATGTCAGGAATTGGTCTTCTGTGATTCTGAACTCTCAGTTCAAAGTAGGAGAGAAAAGGCTGGGAGTTGTTACAATACTTAATATCTTTTTGTCTTCAGCTCCAGGGAAAACAAATACAGTGTCAGTGTACACAAATGAAATACGATTCACAAGCTAACAAATGCCTTTGTTTGCTGTTGCTGTCAGCCACTGAGCACTCCTGTAGGACAGTACAAATATAGGCCTTGTGTCATATTATTGGCTTTCAAGGCATGAGTGTAGGATTCCTCATAGTGTTAAAGTCTTTCACAGTAAATGTCTATGTTATAAATTTTGATGTGCTTCCCAGATGAATGGATGCTTTGAGTGGAGACAGACTGGCTGGAGCTAAAGTAGCTTTGATTTACCTCTTCTCTATTATTCAATCCTATTGAGAATTTTGAGTAGTGGTATCAAGGCATGTTGATTGGCTTCAGTTTATAGATTGAAATAAAATGAGTGATATTTAACCTTGGTCAATACCGTGCAATCTTATAATGATATTAATGGGATGAAGTAATGTGCGGGTTTGTAAGACAGGGGCAGCAAAGCATGATGTTTGCAAATAAATCCATTGACAGATGAGTTTTCCTCATCAATCATTCAGCATGTGTGTTTTGTGCAAGTGCTTAAAGGGCTTCCAGTATTAGGGAAGCACTTGTGCAGATTCTGTGTGTGCACGTCATTTCTTAAGCATCATTTAGGCTGATTTGTAATGTTTGGTTTGCATATGTTAGGCATATTCATACAGTGCAGTGCACCTCAGCTGCTTTTTTCCCTAGCGCTGAAGTAGTTCCTGCTCTCCAGCTCTAACAGGCTACTAGTCCTCCTTGCTTTGTAGTGGGAGTAGTAGTTATTTGCAGAACCCTGTTCTGACACTCCAGGCTCCCTCATGGATACCTGGTTGCATCTAATATTCATTTCAGATGAAACTGTGTATTTAAGGGGCTGAGTAATTTCCCTGATAGTTTTAACTAGCTTGCCAGCTAAGAAAAAAGTTATCATTTCTACCTTCTTCAGCAAGTGATCAATGATACCAGAGTAACTTTCCAGGTAACTATTACTGAGATCAATTAACAGTTTTCAGTTCGTTAATGCTGTGCAAAACTCTGTTCTGCTATAAATCACAGGCAAATTTTAACTAGTTATCAGTACTGACACTTCCAAGTACTGTGCAATAAAAAGGGCAGTTACTGGTAGGAAGAAAAAGACAGACGTGTAAGTGGCCTGAAAATGATCAGTGGTCCTAAACCTCAGTCAGTCCTTGCCAGCAAGATTTAATGGGGGAAGTGTGCTAGCTTTGTGGGAATTTTCAGGCCCCCTTTGAACAGGAATGCCTGTCTACTGTGGCAGCTATAAATTATAGTCCTCCAAAAACATATTTGGTTCTCTGCATATTTATCATTCTGTCTGGTGGCCCAAGGTTAAGCCAGAATTAGGCTATTTATATCTTGAATATTATTGTCACCAACCAGTACCAGGGTTAAACACAGTTAAACCATATTAGGCCATTCCATTAGGCACCATATTCTAGAGCAAAATCTCCAAAAAGGAGAGGGGCAGGGCTGAGTGGGATCAGCTGTTACCATGCAGAAAAGCAGTGGTTAATTTCTCTGCATGTATAATTCTGGTTAATGTCTGGGCATGTGGTAAAATGGCCAAATATCACCGTGTGTCTGCTGTTACTGTGCACTGTGCCCAGCTGCTGTTGCTCAGGCAAAACTCTCAGCAGCTGAAAGTGAAGCCTGATCCTGGGCATTGAGGCCTTATTTTCATTTCCCTTCTCCTAGAAAGGAACTAACGTAAACAAAGTGAGAAATGGGATCCTTAGAGCCTTCCATTTAAATACAAGTCTATAAACGCACCACATTTTATCCTTTCTCATCTCTGTTGATATTTTCAGACCCACCCTTCTCTTAGACTGACAAAAACGCTCAGCATTCTGTTGCATGACTATATGAGGCTCCAGTAGAACTGGAAATAGTAGCAACCCTGAAGCCCCTTGGTCTGTCAGAGACTATGAAAATCCAAAGTGTGTGCAACACAGCATGGATAGAGCAGAGCCACATCTCACATGACCTGGAGGCTGCCTAACGTGTTCATTTTGATAACCGGCTTTTTATTCCACATGCAGAAGATAGATGTGAACAAGAAGTCTGCAGACAACTTGATGTTTACCATGTAAAGCCAGATGCAGCTCAGTGAAAGACTGTAATGCAGTTCCCAATCATTAGTACTGTAAGTTTTGGGTATTGGCTCCAATGGGCTGGCTCTGTATTTTACATGCTGCTGTAATGCTGACTAGAATATTCTTAAGATGGTGCTTGGAATAAATGCATGATATGTGTTCCTTTTCTGTGGCAAATTCAAATACAAAGAGCTGTGTAGTGAGGTGACAGCATGCACTGACAGCCCAAAACAGAAAGGGAGCCCTCGTAGGTACAGCTCCCTGGATGTAAAACCAAGAGTTATGCTCATGGACACATCCACTGAAGTAGCTGCTGAAATAAATCAGGTATAAAGAGCCTGGGAACAGCTTTCATCATCCACTTCCTTGGTACCCTTTCTCAATTAGTGTCAGTGAGCTCTAGAGTGAGGTCCAAAAGTAGCCTGCCTGCGTGTCGCCTGGCCCTATTTCTGTCTCTATGACAGGGCTCAGAGGAACACTGAATTTCTTCTTATTTTTGGGTATTTGGCATGTGACACTAATATAACTATCTTTGCAATTGCCTACACTGAACCCTTAAAACATGCGTTTTATATGTGCCTGTGTGTACAACTGACATAGTTAAAGAGAAAGGGTGTTGGTCTGGAATTGTTTTCTATTTCAGAATTTTTGTCAAATTGCATTAATAAAAGAGAGAGGGAAGGAGCACAAAACTAAACAAATCTATCAGACAAGAAAGATATAAACTCACATGAATTCAGCTAAGCTAAGAACCAGGAGGAACTTTTTGTGTAGAAAAGATGTAAAAAAAAAAAAAAAAAAAAAAAAAAAAAAAGGCTTCATACACTCAATAAATAGGTCAAATAACTGCTTAAAATCAGAGGGCTAAGGTAGATCTGTACAGCTGTAAACAGGGGTAACAGCAGTATGTGTTGGTATCTTCCAGCACTGCATACAATCTCCTGGACTCTCCCAGGACTTTGTCCTGGTGCTTGTGAGCCTCTTGCAATTTCTTTAGCAGCACTCAGGATCCAAATGCAGGTGGCAAAGGTACACCGAGGTGTGAAGAGACCAGCATCTCCAGGTTAAACTGGCAGACTCACTGCCTACCACAAACTGTGCAAGGCGTTCTTGACAAATAGCTACCTGACTGTCAGGAATCGGCCAGGCTTCAGCATTTTTCCTCTGCATTCCTTTGCTGCTGCTGGTAACAGTTTTGCTGATTAACTTTTCTGTCAGTAAGATTCATAACTTTGGATTGTCTTGGACTGCTATCACGGTTTGTTTCAGCGACTATTTCGTAAAGAGCGTGCTTTCTACTTTCTGTAAGTAATTCTTCCATGTCAGTAGCTGAGATCATCTACTTAATGCTGAGCCAGCCTCCCATATGCACTATAACCACAGTATTATCAAGAATAAAAGCCCAGCAGTGCATAAGCCCCTGTGTGCAGAATTCTCTAATAGCCTTGCATTCCACAGCAACATCAGTGTGCTACTTAATGAGTACGTTGATGTACCTGCCCTAATTCTAGCACAAGAAGCAGAGACGGTTGTTAATGTACTTTCTAAAATCTTCTCCAAATGACACAAACCTCCCAAGACTGGATGAAATGTTCTCAAATCAATGAGAATTACACACCATTTTGGCATCATTCACAGTTTATCATCTCTCACAAGGCACTAAGAGCTACATCAGAATCTCAGCTTCTGCTGAAATAAATAAGTTTAAATATATAAATTATATTTGATGAAACTATCCTTTTGATTAAAGCATTACAGAGAAACACTGCAGCTTCAAACATCCTTAGGCAAATAAGCAGGACTTTCATGTATTCCTGTTTAACATCTAATTATTTAGATGTTAAACAATAGCTTTTCAGAAAATGTACCTTTTCCAATTTATTTCTTTCCACTTTCATCTTTTCTTCTTTTTCTCTGTTTCTTTCTTTCCTTTTCTTCCTGACAAACACACTGCTTTATTCCATGATGAGAAATTTGAGAGACAACCCAACTCTCTAGATTTATCACTGAAAACACGTCATCCAGTAGTAAGATTTAGATGTGTACATAGCTTGCATAGGCACGTATCTGGAACTGTAGGCATTTTACTGGATAAAATCTAAATTATACATTTATACATGAGTAAAAGTGACTTTTGTCAAACAAATATTTCAGGTATATTCCATATACCTGAAACAGAGGACACGAAACATATTCAAAGTAAATTTTTTGACTCCCAAGATGAATGTAAAAAATTACAGTGTGCAAATGTCAATTTCTGTTTATAAAGCACAGCTATGTTTGAAGTGTTCTTATAGGAACAATGTCAGGTAGTGCCATTTTCAGTGACTTAGTTTAAGATTTTTAACTGTAGGCAATTTTGAAACCTAGTCAGATACTGTGGTCACTCTCCTTTGGCAGAGTGGACTCCTGATGCTATGGCACTAAATAGAACATAGTAGATTTTTTTCCTACAATATTGAGCCTTGATGTAGAAGAAGTAATACACCATATCTTTTCTGCACTACGTTTAAGAATCAAACTTATTGGTGAAGTCATAGTGCAGTTGCTAACATGATAGATTGAGGGACCAATACAAGAGCGAAAAAGTGGTTTTGTGAATATATTTTTCAATGCTTTCTTAGTGTTCTTACATTTAGAGAGCCAAACTTTAAAGGTAGTCTTATGAAATTTTCTTGCATTCATTGTTGGTTTAAATTGGATCCTTATCATAATATCCTTTGTATTTTTAGTACTGACTCAGAAATGAAAAGATCCAAATAAATTATATGCAATTAGTAATGCCAATGATGTGATACGCAATAAAGTTTTTATTGGCACAAATTTTAGGCCTTTTCTAAGCATGGCAAAGCCACAGGGCACTTCTCAGAACATCACAGATCAGTCCTAGCAATAACTTGGTAGCATCTCATGTTGTTACAAACATAGCAATTTAACTACTCCATGTTTTTAGTGGGGGGAAAAAATGCCCTATGGAAATTACTTGTACTTGGCTTAAGAAGGCATTCCAGAACTTGACCGTCATGACTCATGACAAAAGCATCAGTTGGAAATGACTTAGGAAGAGCTTAGTATGAAGCTGATTAAAGAACAGCTATAATCTGCCAGTGCAATGCAATCAGAAAAAAAAAAAAAAAAGGCAAACACGATATCAGATCAGGAGAGATACTTGCAACAGAAATGGAGTACTGTTAAAGTCTGCGTATTAGAAACTCACAAAACTTTTATACAAGTACATTTAAACTTGGTGTGCCATATTTGAGAAACAGTAATTCAAACTATACAGGCTGTGTTCTACAGTGCATAGCAGCAGAAGTCTGGGCTTCAGCATTTACATGGTCAAATCCATCATACCTTGCTGTGAAAATCAAAGTAGGAACCAGGAGGTGATGCGGTGGCAATTGGTTTGTTTGGTTGTCTGTTTTCCCTTTTTCCAATGTAATCTGTTCATTGTGGGAAATTCCAGTTTATCAACATTATATTTTCCTAGCCTAGATTGGAAGTTCTTTTTACTCTGAAACTTTCAACATATAAATATTTTTCTCTTAAAATTTCCTTCTTTTCTCAGACTGCAGAATAAACCTTTTCTTGGGAGAAAGGAAAACTCTTTCCTTTGGAATTTCATTAGCAACCATATTTACCCATCACCTGACAGTACTAATAGGTACCTATTTACACTATAACCCCATTTGCTGTACAAGATGTTAAATCTACTTCCCAGTAAGCAAAGTGGTTTTTTTGTTTGTTTGTTTGTTTTGTTTTGTTTTTGTCCTCCACAATAGCAAATACGTGGTTTTTACTTTATTCTGACTCAAAATATGTGGAATAATCAGATGAGACCAAGTCCTTGCTACAGGAATTTGATTAATACTGGGAGGATCTTCAACTCTCGGCCTTCAGAAAATAACTAAAAAAATAAACTGAACTAGAAAATAAAAACAAAAAACAAAAACAAAAAAACACCAACAACTTGGAAGTGCAGCACCTGACAAACCTACCAGGTTTAAAAATCTCTCCTTAGAGTGAAAGAAAACCAGCATGCGTAGAGATTTTTTTTCATATTATGGAAAACTCCCTCATTCAGGAAGGAAACTAATACAGAGTGTGTTACTAGTAAAGACCATTTTGGGAAGGTAGAAATGAATTTTAAACCAGATGATCCCTGACTTTTTCCTTATTAGATTTAAAAGCCATCTGAATCCAAAAGAACAAATAAATCTTCCAACAGCAGTGAATGAAGCTGTGTTGGGGATGGATACGATCGAGGCTCGTGATGTTCTGGATTTGTGCACAGTTGGGCTGTCCAATAGCTGCTCCTTCCATTGCTCCCTTCCTTCCATTCCTGTCTTCCTTCCTTCCTGCTATTCTGCTTTCCTTCTTCCCTCTGTCACAGACAGGTGCCCACTGCCTCCACAAGCACAGAAACCAAACCTAATTTTCCCTCTTCAGAGCCCACGCAGTTTGGTGTCAAAGCAAGGCACGTTCCCTTGCACTGCTCAGTCAAGTTCATTGGGCAGTTCTGGTCTGAGGTTTGCAACCCCTTCTGGCTTGTACAGATAACGTTAACATACTGAAAACATGTTTAATTGACTCGCTGAACTAGAGCTAAAAAAACTGAAATAACAGCACCAGTAGTTCTGTTATCCATCTTTCATCCTAAAATATTGTTAGCTTTTAAACATTTGTTAAGACAGACAGCAACAGTTACTGAGCAGAAATGTGGGAGATGAGATGCAAGCAGAATTGTCTGCTCTCTTCTATTTCAAGATCTGGACTCACTCTTTGCTGTCTTCTGCAAGCTGTTGCAAGCCCCTGCCTTTTTGTTCACTGTCCTAGACAACTTCCACATATCTCCAGTTCTACTTTCCTCTCCTCTCTGTTCTCCATTCCCTCATTTGTAGCTTGGATGTAGGATCTCAACAGCCAGCAGAGAAACAGAAGGTGTGTTTCCTATATTTCCCTCCTTGCCCTGTCCCTCCATCTTCAGCCACTGGCCTTCTTTCAATTTAGGCTCATCAGGACCTTAGCAGCACGCCTGTGTTTCCTTTCCCTGGCTGTCAGGAAGCATTGCACGTGCCTGCAGCAGAGGAATGGCTGGGCAGCAGCATGACAGGCAATGATACGCAAAGGGGCCACACAGCTGGAAAGCTTAGAACAGATTTTAAAAGAATAACCTTTTATTTAGACAAAATGAGCCAAAGTGGCGAATGGCAGAAAGGAAATGTTTAGCAGAGCTGGTGAAGAGCTTTCCATTGCTTTTAGTGTCATCTAGTCAAAATGAAGCTGCCAGGGAGAAGGGAGCTTTTCCAACAAGCTTTCTGATTCAAAGCATTTCCATAATTATTAGAAGTGATTAATGCCATTCTCAGACACTTCAAATGCACACAAGTTTCTATGTACCCCTTCATTTTACATTTTTCCCTAAAAACTTGTAACCAGTTATAATAATACAGAATCACATTAAAAAGGCAACAGTTAAGATGAAAGACTTCAAGCATGCCTAAACAAAACGATACAGTTCATCTGTTCCAAATTAATTTTCTCCAGTTTATTAATTAATGTAATTCCTCTACTTCTCAGTTCCTCCTCCTGTTTCAGCACTGCAGAAAAGCTGCAAAAGTCTCAAAAACTTGAATGGAATGTGAGAATAATCTTCTTGCTACATTTATTTAAATCAGATGTGAAATGAATAATATTATGTTTATCTCTTACTACAGTTTGCATTAGTTTATGTTCAGTCACATGAATACGGCTAGAGCTTCACAGTATGAAGTGTCAGAGTTCACTGACTCACACAGACAGAAAACAAAGGTCTTTTGGGTACTGAATAATAACCCATTTTAAAAAAAATTCTCAATTATGTACCTGTCGCTACATTTAGAGCACATGAAGAATCAAAAAGCATCAAAAGAAATGAAAATCTGGGAGCATTTCTAAATCTAATGCTCTGTTCTGTCCCAGAATAGTAAATTCGAGATGGCATTTCACCACATCAGTTTTTGTTATATCTGAGTCTCTTTGGTTAACGTAAATGGCTGTGCAGCCATTAAAACTGGTGTTCATGAAACAAAAAATGAATTCACAATCTGAAGGAGGAGAAAGCTCCTGCATTTTTCTCCTCTGACTAAACTGAAAGTTGTTGTTGTATCTACAATACGCAGTATTCTGGAGAGAGAAGGAGGTTTGTGTGGGACTGGCCTCCCAGAAAGATCAAGCAGCAATGGTAACAACAACTTTGTTGTTTAGCGGTTTTCAGAGGCACATTCAAAGCACTTACAGTAACAGTACATAAAAAACTTTTAAAGAAACACAGCCAAATGTTACATTTAAAGCAGAAATGAAAACATGATTTTTAATGGACTAGAAAACATATTCTGAAGAGACGCCTTTTCAGGCTCTTGCACGAAGCTACAGAAGATATCTGCAAGTCATTGGTCTTGACAATAAAATAATTAAACATTGCAAGGATAATTCTAAGAACCATTTCTAGAAATCTTTTCTTCCTAGTTTTGCAGAACATGAAATAACTCTGCACAGTGCTAGAGCTAGTGCTAATTAAGTATTCTCCCCCAAAACTGTAAGAATTGGCTACGTTTGCACTGCTAAATAAATAGGTTCCAAAGAAGTAATAAAGAGTGCTGGACTCCTGTTTGCTTGTACAGACTGATTACTAATTGGCTTCACTTTTCTGAGCCATCTGACCAGCACTGTTCAAGGGAAAGCCACTCTTGTTCCTAAAGGCAGATGCCTTCAGAGACCAACCCCCAAAAAGGCAGGGTAGGCATTTCCCCAGAGTTCATTCCTTCCACAACACACAGTCCCACCATCCTTTTCACCATCTGATTTCCTCTCATACCTCCTTACTGCATCCCAAGGAACGCAGAAATTGCTCTGAATTTAAGTCTGTAAAAATTCACACTGGCAGTGCACTTTCTTTTCATTATTCAGTCCGTATTTCCCAGGCCTCTCATGTTCAGTTGGACAGACAGATCACTTGGGCCAGATGAGGGTCCACACAGCCCAGCATCCACCAGCATCACTGCAGACAACTTGTCTGGCTAAGAATATTGGAGCAAGAGTATAAGAATATACACAACATTCAAACAGGGAGTGATACTTCCTTTCTTATATCCTAGCACTTAGTGCTGAAGGATTTTCTGAGGAATATTGCTTCCTTCTCTTTAATAGTCTCTACAACGTGAATAATTCTCTATAAAAATGAGAAAACAAGCATGAACTGTGATTTACCTATGATTATCCACACTGCTAATGGAATTTGAAAAAAAAAAAAATAAAAAATAGATGTATCCCGCAGTTTTTTATTTCCTTGACCCTAAAAAGTGTACTTCTCATACAGTCTCTTGAATCTAGCAGCAAAGGCTTTAGGACGTTAACGGAGGTAGTCATGAGACTTGGCCACTCTGAGCAGGATGCAGAGCCTCTGACTGTAGGACCAGGGCTTAAATTCAGAAATGTCTTATTCCAACATTGTATTATTATTATTTTTTTTTCCTGCTATTTTTTACGCAAAGATTGTCTAGGGCTTGAGGGCTTTTAAAGCAATAATATCTTAAAACCAACTGTCTTTGAAAGGTTATGAAAAATGCTATAATCTATAAAATCTGTCATTGCTTTATTGCGTGAAATGTTAACACTGGCAAGAGTGTTTTAAGCAAGTTCAGGCGTGTTTATCATCCCTCTTGGCAATGCCTAAGTCAGGCAAGCGTAGTAATCTATTCTGGAGGAATACTGTTTTTATTATTACTTTTGCATACAGGAGAAAAAATTGAATTTATGAAAGCATTCTGTATTAATGGAATATAATCTTTGCCCAATCTAGCAATGGTAGAAGGCAATGCCAATTGAAATCAATACATTTTGCATATTCAAAGGCAACAAGAAAATATTGCTGCAATTCAGAAATAATAGCAATAATAATAATAATAATAATAATAATGAAAATCCTGCCTCTTTTTATTTGTTTATTCATTTATTTATTGAATTTGTCTTTCAGTACCACTTGTCTATTTCAGTCCAGGTAATTTGTTCGCTCCCTGTGACAGACCCAGCCCAGGTAGATTTACATGTATATTTGCTTATTTATGGAATTGAAATCACATACACACACAGCAAAATATTAGATGTACTGTTGGAAGTCAAAAAGAAGTTGTGGGTGAATACTGAAATTACTGACTAACTCTACAAACTGTATTGTGCTGGAGGTCTAACTGCATGATTATGATAGTCCTTTCTGGTTTTAGAATTCATGACTAATTACTAGCAAAAAGTTCGCTGGTGAGCTTGAAGAAAAAAGGTGGGCTCTGGACAAACAGTGATAAACAGCTAGCCTCAAAATGTAAATGAAATCGATACCAAACCAAGCTACAGCCCCACAGAGAGGAGTGTCCTTGAGATGATTACAACATCAGGTCAATGCTTTTTGGGAATGTAGCAAGAAATGGCAGAAGACATTCCTTTGAACCACAAGAAAGGTTTTGTTTGCATTATTTTCCCTTGCTGGATCCAAGTTTAGACTGGTTCTCATTTTATCTGCACCCTGTTCCCCACCTTCATATGCGTACACACAAAGCGGGGGCTTCAAAGTTCCCAGCACTGGCCTAACTGTTCTCATTAAACACACTGGCAAAACTCCCAGTCGTCTTCAACAGCAACAAGATTAGGTCAACTGTGAATGCTTTGAAAATCTCACCCAGGGCAATAAATCTACCATGAATTCACAAATAGGGAAGAAAACAAGAAAGGTGGGAAGAGAAAGAAAAGAAGATTCATCACTCAGTTTTGCCAAGTCAGAAGAGAGACAATAATTATCCATTACAGTGTAGGATCTCTGAGACTGGTCCATGAGGGTAAGCACTGAGCACTTATTCCTCTCTTCAAGCCCGCGCATGGCAACCAGAAGAGTGAGGATCCTTTCAGTGGTCACTATTTGGAGAAATGGTTGGTAATCATGCAGTTTATGTGGTACAAGAGTGAGGCAAGCTGCAAGCTTGGTATCTCTATTCCTTCTCAGCATGGGGAATGTTGGCTCCTGGACCCAATGCCCTGGGCAACAGGGATGAGCTGGCTGGGGAGAGCACATTTCACCTTTTCCCACCATAAAGCATGGGCTTCTAGGGCACTGAACTACCATTTGTTTGACATAACCAGATCCAGTTTTTCCCAACTCACCTTGCACATTATCTGTTGTAGCCCTCTAACAATTATCATAAGTGCTTCTATTTGAAATAATTTCACTGTTCTGGTGCTTTTCTGGCACAGAGATAAATCAGGTAGCATTGAACTTTGCCCAAAATAGGAAGCACTCATCAAACAAGTACAACATTTAAATAGCTTCAGACCCTCCATTTTCAGGTTATTATTTCCTTTCTATGCTTGACTTGGTATTGTCCTAATTTTATTTGATATACACCAAAGATATGGAATCGTGAAACCAAAAGTATAAAGCCAGTGCTCTTTCCCTTCCCTTCCCTTCCCTTCCCTTCCCTTCCCTTCCCTTCCCTTCCCTTCCCTTCCCTTCCCTTCCCTTCCCTTCCCTTCCCTTCCCTTCCCTTCCCTTCCCTTCCCTTCCCTTCCCTTCCCTTCCCTTCCCTTCCCTTCCCTTCCCTTCCCTTCCCTTCCCTTCCCTTCCCTTCCCTTCCCTTCCCTTCCCTTCCCTTCCCCTCCCCCTCCCCCTCCCCCTTCCCCTCCCCCTCCCCCTCCCCCTCCCCCTTCCCCTTCCCCTCCCCTTTCCTTTTTTTTTTTTTTTTTTTTTTTCCCTGGTGGAGAAATGAACACTGAGAATTGTAGGACTCTCCATGAAAATTGCATGTCTTCCCACAGAAAGAGGCAGGTGACCTTCAGGTGAAATATCCTGGTGGCAGAACTGCACTTCTTGTTAGATGGATAACATCAGAGCTCAGGCCTTGCAGTAGATTACTACTGTAATGCATCCCACGGAGAACTACCTTGCTGAGGTTCTGAAGCTTTGTCCAAAGTGGGATTCATTTTATTTTAACATCTTGTTTCACTTATTCTCATGCCCTTTTCAATTTCTTTATCTATTTATTTATTTTTGATTAAAGAACTGGCGAGAATTCAGCTACCTCTGAAAAAGAGAAGAAAATGGGCAGCTGGTTACTTGCAGTGCCTGGCAGATGTTGCCTGGACTTACGAGAATATAAAACATTTTGTACCAGCAGCTTCAAACAATGGGTCAAACACAATTAATGACTAAACTTTGCATCTTTATATCTTTGACAAAGTCAGCTCCATTACAAGAAACAATAAATTTAATCTTTCCTCCCCTGATACTGATATAGGAAGGAAAGATTTTCCAAATAACTTCACTGCCCTCTTCATCCTTTGAGAGAGGACTCAGAGAGGTCCCAGAGAGGCTCTGCTGACGCCTGGTGTTGTTGGTTAATTCTATTTGGCTGTAGCTTATGTACTCAGTATGGGGGAAAACACATAATATGCAGCAAGAAGGATTTTGTACAGCTTTCATTACAAATGATAAAGCGATTGTCCTGTGCTTGGCGAACAGTAGTGTATTTTGGGAACATGAAGGCAGTTTTGTCCAGAGTTTTGTGTTACAGTCCATAGCTGTGTGCTGTGCTTTACTTTCTATCACAATGGGAAAATCTTTTTGTTTTGAATTCGGCTGGACTGGATTTTTGCTACCATTTGCACTGAATAATGCACCCTCCATCTGAATTTCTCTCTTTTTTTTTAGCCCCAGAACCTCGCCAGGCTCTGCCATATTCTCCAGCAGGACAAAGAGCAGTAGATTCAGGACTGCACAGCCATAAAATGAGTAATATTCAAAGCATTCTTGGCAAGACTTTGATGAAAAAGCATCTTTGGAGATGTCCAGGCCCCACTCACCTCTTGCTAGTGCTCACATGTACTTCTCACAAAGTGACTTGCCTCTTACCAATGCTGACTTTGAGTCTGTATAGATAGGGGCTGTTTCACCCTTCGCTCCTCATGAACAACCTACACTGCTCTAGGAAACCAGGAGTGTTTTGTGTAGTCCCATGACATGCTGGATACGTATATATGTAGAAGGACTGGCCCTGACTTTTAGAGGAAGAGAGCATTCATATCTGCCTGGCATCTGAGAGAACAAGGATTTTATGCAACTAAGATGCTAGTACATACCTTGCCCCAGGCATCTAATTGTCCATGATTTTTATTTCCACTGATATTACAATATTAGTCTCCACAAATTTGATTTGCAAATTCTTCAGTTCAGCCTTATGTCATGAGGAGCTGTATCCAGAATTCAAAGCAGCAAAGCAGAAGTGGAAAGTTCTGTCCCCTTTAAGCCACCACAGACTTCTTACTAGCCTGATTCCAAATTCCAAATTCCTTTCTGGACTCATGTAGGCATCATTCTAGCACAGCTTAATGACCATGAGTTGTATCTTTGTACATTTTCAATGTGAAAGCAAAACTACTGATGCATAATAAGCACAAACAAACAGAGATTGTTTGGAAGAACAGTCACTTGAAAGCATACCATTCATCTATCTGAAAATAACCTAGCAGTTCAACACTCACTCAAAAATTACAGCTGCTGCCTTTGCCAAAGAAACACTGCTGAGTAGACTTTTGTATCCAGAACTGGGCAACTAATCTCAGTTTGGGGGACTCACTGGCAGATTTACAAGAATTTGTTTTGCATCAAGACGGAACGAAGTACTCAGTCAAATATAAAAGTAGGAAAAATAATAATTTTTAATTGAGATTAAGGTTTGGGGTTTAGGAGTGTTTGTTTGTTTACTCATTCATTCTTTCATAAATCTGAAGATGATTTCCAAATGCTTTGAACTAAAACTCAAAGTATTTCAAAACTAAAACATTGATATCTTTCCAGTTTTACAACTTCACCCCCGCCCCCAAAACAACTCACTAAAATGGACATAATTGAATCACTGTTACACAGTAACAACATTTTGGCCAAAAAACATCTTGCCCAGCACTAGCTGTCTGTCAGATGCCTTCATATGGCATGTCTTCACATTTTTAATATGCAGTGGGAATGTGCTGAAATACAAAACTTAGTGCAACTTCAGTAAAACTATGCAAAAAGGCAAGTCAGCACAGGAGACAAAAGGAACTATGATGCTCAGCTTTTAGTTAAAGCTATTAAGCCAGTGGATATTCATGTTCACATCAACCTTATTAAATGATGCAGGACTGCATATTATTTTTCCCTTAGTTTTAGTACACTCTGGAATCGTTCTGACACATCTGATTCTTTATATGATCAAAAGTCAATTCTGATCTGGGAATGGAAAAAAATAAATGCTGCAAGAACAGGAAATCACACATGATATAAAATAAATGTATTGCCTTTTTCATATTTCCTTGATAGCAAAGCTAGTGATTTATCTCGGTGACTTGTTAAAAAGCAAAAGGTCACCTCGGTCACCGAATAAGTTAGATAAGTCAGATAATTAGATGCACACTTGAATATCAATAAATTTCTCTAGATAAAACAACAAAAAACATACTCAAAGATAACCTCTCAAACTGTTAATGTGTGCTTCAGCTTATTTTACCTCCCTTTTCTATCTACTTCCTGTTAATGTTCTAGCCTCCAAATCTGTGCAGAGATAACTACAGCACACTTCAGCAGTAGAAAGTTAAGAGATTACTGAGAACATTCAGAGGGAGAAAATTTCAGACTCATAACCATAATTTGCACAGAAATATGGTGCACTGTTGCTATTACTGCTATGTACATCAATGAACATGACTTACATGACTTTGTTAAACCAAAACAGTCCGAAATTATAATGGCAAGTACCAGACACAAGCTACGAACAATAACTAGTTATAGGCTAAGACAATGGCTGTGAAAATGACTAGAGAGAGAGGAGTGCTGAATAAAGAATGAATTTAGAAAAACTTAGGTTTGTTCACAGGCAATTCACAATTGGCATAAAATATTAAGTGGAGATGTGCTATAGCATAGTAGCCCCTATTATAGCAATCAGTGCTCAGCCAGTGCAAGAGCAGTGCCAAACCAACTGGTATTTATAGGAAGCGATTCCTTAAAGTGGAGGAAAACTAACGTCAATGAGAAGTTTCCTACTGCCTACACTGGTCTTAAAAATAGGCCTTCAGGTAGCAGCTAGAAAATGTAACTTTTACAGGCAACCCCACTTTGAAATGGATAGGCAAATCTAGCCACTGCCATACTATGATAAGGTTAGAGGGAAACATGAGAGCTGCCTTAATGTTTTTCTGGTTTCTGTAGTCTTCAGCAAAAGTCAGAGCATCCACAGCACTGGTGCAAGATGGACTGGCACCCAGTCAGTCAGCACTGGACTGTGCTGACAGTAGCCTGAAATAGCTACAGTACACAGGGCCTTGTTGGAATCCAATAGAGCAGTGCACTAGCAAGCACAGAAGTGAGGTCTGAGCCCCCAAGTAAGTGGTTTTGGTTGGAGGGGCTGTTTGTTGCATTTGGGAGAAGGGGCAGGTGAGTATCAGCAAAAAATATTGATGCTGCTGTAGTTTGCCTATTTACAAGTGCAGATTATTGCTGCCTCTACAGGTATGATATTCCCAAAGGCACTGCTAATCTTTTACTAGGGCAAGGAAATGGAAATGTTCATTCAGAGATGTGAGTGGAATTAAGTATTATTTTCTGCTGTTGCATTTGGGTTGTACAGGGAAAGGATACAAAAGCCTGGCAAACACTGAAATACTCTGGGTTTACACCTCTGCCATTTCCCATGAGAGCTGAAGCTGGCTTTTGGATCTCCAGATGCTCTAGAGCATGACAGTCCAGGAAAAACATATTTGGAAACATATTTGAAAACTACCCTACATTCCTTTTCCAGAACTGAACTGAGTTTTCTGCTAAGTGGTTTGAAGTAGGCTCTTAGCCAGTGCATATCTCAGCTCTTCACTTCTGAGCATGAAGCACATAATCAGAAACTCCCGAACTGAAACAAGATAACATTCCATCCCAGGGCAGTGGTAGATAAAAATGAGTGAGTTTGGACTTTCCTGACTCCATATGAACTGCAAAAATTGGAAGTTTAGAATTTTTGAGCTGAGTATGAGCATATGGATTAAAGAGGGAGAGCCTTAAATCACAAAACAGACTCATGTTCTGATGGTATCTGAAAACAGCATGTAACAGTCCTAGGGCACTGTGACTTTCTTGCTATTGTGGAGTGCTTCCAGGAACATCCAAAAGAACAACATGATTCTCACGTCCTCATGTATCCTTTGTGATTTGCAGTCAGAAAGAACTTTGCATAAGTACCTAAAAATGTAACTAAGCCGCTAGGTTTGCACAGACACCAACAGTGCCACATCCTTTCGACAGCAGCCTCTGCCCATAGTTGAGGCAGAGTTCTCATCAAATGTGTGATGAGAGCACATGTGTTCCAGGATGTCCTAGAAATATCTTTCACTGATGCATGTTTGCATTCCTTTGACCTTTTTTTACACTTATATGCCCCTGGTTTGTATTTACCTCCAACAAGATTTCAGCCTTTAAAGCACATGTACTACAGTGAGACTGGGGCTGGTCTCTTCTCACCAGTTACAGGTAACAGGATGAGGGGAAATGGCCTCAAGTTGCACCAGAGCAAGTTTAGGTTGGTTATTAGGAAAAATTTCTTTACAAAAAGGCTTGTTAAGCACTGGAATAGGCTGCGCAGGGAGGTGGTTGAGTCACCATCCCTGGGTGTTTAAAAACTGTTTGGATGTGGTGCTCAGGGACATAATTTAGCAGAGGGTTGTTAGAGTTAGGGTGCTATGGTAGGCTGTGGTTGGACTTGGTGATCTTTAAGGTCTTTTCCAACCTGAGCAATCCTGATTCTACCATTTTGTCTGCAGTCAAAAGGTGTTCAGGCACACATGATGCCAGAGATTTTAAAAAAACACGGTCACTTTACAAAGCAGCTGAATAACTAAATGTCACACATTCAAAATCTGGGTGATAACACTAGTATTTTTTTCATATTTTTCTCCTTGCACATCTGTGCACTCTAATGAAGTGACCACGTTATAAAATGCGAAGGGTGACATTACTATTGCCAGAGGGCTGTGTACGCCTCAGCTGCTTCAAAAAACACTGCATGACTCTTTTTAGCTGTGTTCTGCAGAGAGCTGGTAAAGAAAGAGGTGGGAATTAGCCACTTCTGTTACGAATGTCAAGGTTCTTAGAGGGCTCAAGTAACAAGAGGTGCTGAAAAGCATGGCAACCAAATCCCCATCTCCTGACACTAAGCTTGCCACTTCTGTGGCATTCTTGGCCTCTTCTAACCCAGTGTCTGGGAATTTGAGACTTAATCTTTGGTCTACCACATGTTGGTGCAGAATATAGCTGCTGCAAAATGAGACCAACCTACAAATGTGGAAAAGAGCTATTTTTAAACAAAAAAATCCCAGCCCCCTTATTCTCCCCTAGCTCAGACTTTTTTAGAACCAAATTTCAGTCTCATACTGACCACTTAATAGTATGTGGGCAGTATTTCTCACTCCAGACAGGCAGGAATGTTTTGCTGTTTGCCTTGAAAGTCAGCATGCATACCACTGCTGCAAGCACCTATTCACATATATCAGTATGCAATTCATGTTCTCATTCTTAACATCAGAAAAACTGTCTGGGTTGCTTTAAATAATAAACCATATGGGAACTGAAATATTACCATGGTAATTAACATTTCAGTGGAGCAACCAAGTTAGCTAGGTTTGCACTCTAGTTTTCTAAGATCATTGCTCAGGGCCTGACTAGGTGATGAATTCCTGGTAGCCACTGTATTCCATACAGACTTCACATTTGGTTTGCAGTACTTAAAGGTCTAGGCAGGGTGGAGAGCCCAGACACCAGCATCTTCACTCACAATCTGTTTATGGTGAGGCTGTGGGTCAATAGAGTTGCACTACTTACACTGCACCCTAGGATTGTGGGGTCTATCAGGCTCCAATTCATCTGTTTCTCAGTACTGCTTCTTTGAGATATGAGGAGGTGGATGTAACTGTGAAGATGGCTTTACATGCCATTATATCTGATATATTTGAGGTGTTGCTGGGTAACGGTTGCGAATTTTATCTCTCTTTTATTATTAATGAAGCACATCATACTCTTAGCATGAGATTTCCTCATTACTTGCTGAAGTTTGTAGTGTAACTCTTTGAGGTGAAGCCCAGGAACTTCCAGCTTTTTCCAGCTTTCTCAGAAGTAATGTTCATAAAATTTAACATCCAAACTGAGACTGCTGTCTGGGAGGTACTGCACACAACATGAATAAATGAGGCGCACCTCAGGCCTACTCTTCAAACACTCCTTACTCCTGAAGGTTCTACTCTAAGACGGCTCAGTCCAGAGCCATCTTCATTCTTCAACAGCTGACGGTCTGCACTTCATTTCAGAAAACAGAAAGCTTTACAGGTTCACAGAAAGCAAACATCTTGGTGAAACTTTGCAGGAGCACTCAGCCTGCACTGTCTTTTTCTGCCCTATGTGAGAAAATACCCTGACAGCATACAGTGGTGAGTTCACAGTGCACTAAGTTTTATCTGTCTGTATGCAGCTTCATGGCATTACGAGGCAGAATCATTTTCTCTGACGGTCTAAGACAGGGCACGGGACTCCCTTGCTTTTCCCCGTTTGTCCTACTCACCTCACTGGTTGTAGCAGTAAATCAGTGTGGGGATAGATCTGTTTGGCTTCATTTTTCCCTTCTCCCAGTGTTTCAGAATTGTTTTCCACCACACAGAATGTATAAGCATACTGTTTTCTCCTCTTCTCAAACTATCCCTCTTCTGTCTGTATAAAGAGCAGCTTTTACTTAGATGTTAGAGGCACACAGGGATCAAGTATTTGTACTTGATCACGTGAAGTACTCATGTTTAAAACTAAAATTCAGAGCAAGTTTTGCGCTCTCAAAGTGCATTGCTAGCCTGTTGGATTTTATCCTCGTGCATATCATATAAATGAAATGAGAGCAAAGGAATAGGGCTCATTTCACTGCCTGCCCTTTGGCAGAGTGCTTTCAGAGCTGCTGGGCCTGCTCTCCATTAGGATGACCTAATTCCACATACATCCGTATTGATCTGATATGCGTCATCATCACTTCAACATTCATTAATACAATTGGGCGCAGAAAGCTTTCAGGGGAAACAGATGAAGAGAAAGAACAATACATGCTGTCCTCTTAGAGCAGGAGTAGAAATGGATTACTTCCATGTGCTTCAGCAGATACCTACTCTGTGGCATTTTCAACAGGTGGCATTCCAAGGCTTGGCCTGCCCTCCTCACCACTGCAGCACCTTCAGCCACAGCACAGCGGGGTGTACAGTGGATGCCTCCCCTGCTGCTTGCCACATGCAGGCAGGAGGCATGGTTGGTCAGTGCTCTGCTGGTGGGGTATGTCCTTTCCCACAGGTGAGGGGCAGCAAGTAGTGTTCCTCTTCCTATGTAGATGGAAGTGGCAGCTTTTTCACTCAGAGGGTGGTGACGCACTGGAACAGGTTGCCCAAGGAGGCTGTGGATGCCCCGTACCTGGAGGCATTCAAGGCCAGGCTGGATGTGGCTCTGGGCAGCCTGGTCTGGTGGTTGGTGACCCTACACATAGCAGGGGATTGAAACTAGGTGATCTTGGAGGTCCTTTTCAACCCAAGCCATTCTATGGTACTATGATGCTGTGATAAGTCTCATGCTAACCATATGGAGACTTTAAGCTGACTTCCTTTTCAGTTTCATTCACTGGTATGATGGGGAGCAACAGCTATAAATCTGAAGGAGTGATAAAAAGTTTGGCATGAAATTCCTTGGCAGATTTTTCAACCAGGGACAGGGATCAGCATGAAGGCAAGGGCATAGTCTTAGTAACCATGTTTCTTCAGGGGAGTCATTCCCAATATTTACCAGAAGAAGTGAAAGACAGCGCCCATACCAAATTAGGCTCACAGCATCAGCTCTAGGGATTGATTGCACAATGCTAGGCATGAGGAGTAGCCACCTCCTTGTGTATCCCCCAGACTCTTGAGAGGCTGCATCTGCTTGGCTCCTGCTTCAGGAGGAGAAAAGCTTGTCCCTTCTTGTTGTGTTTCTGATTAGAATCAGAACTGCTAGGTTTGTTCACGTTAAGGAAAATATGCAGGGGTAGAGTATTTCTCGATGAGCATGAAAAGTTAATGAGATTGCTTTGTGCTGGAGGCACTAGCAGCCATACGCTCCCAATTGGTACAGGCTCTGTGAGCTTCTTGATCAAAAATGGAGCACATAAGAAATGCACGGTAAGGTGATGTGAAAGCTTTATGGGTGTTTTGTTGAGGGCACACATTATATGTACCAAATATCGCAGTCATGCATTTTTAAATCTGGCAGGAGGAAGCACAATGAATCATACTCCCCAACTCAGTTCAGAGTTTTATTGGATGCCAATCTCATTTAATTTTATTCAAATTCCCTGTTTTTTTCTCCGTGCAGGCACCATCAATGACTGTTTCTGCTTCCATCAAACTACCACTGAGCTACAGGGGAACACAGTCAGAAAACAAACAAGGAAATTCAGATTAGGAATATACAAGCCATGTACAGATATTTAGTTTCATGACAATACAGCAGTTTTTTTATTGTACAATATTAATACCCTTACAGAGACAGCCTGGGTTTTACCATTCTGCTTCTAATTGTAAGAGGGGAATGCAACAGAGATGACACAAGAATGTAGTTCATCAGAAAGGAGACTTTCATAAGGCAGAAATGGAGAAAAGCCTGAAGGGAACTGTTACTCCACTCTAATACACAGTCTGTGCAGTGCTAGCCATATTCACAAAACAGCAAAAATGAAACAAAGATTTTTGAGTGGTTGCTTGTAGTAGCTGCTATTTGGTAGATATATTTTAAAAAATAAATAAGAATACAAAAGAAATCACACATTTGTGTCCCTCTTTGATTGTTTACTTTGCAGGTTCAGTGTTTTCTGTCTATAGTTGCCATAGGGGACACATGACCCCCCAGACACATTGATTCTCTTCCCATGCGGGCACAGAATTATTAATAGAAGAAACTGTTCTAGGATAGAAGAAATGAAGGAAGGGATGTTTATTGTGCTGGTATTTTAGGAAATGTGTTACACTAATTTATATGGTTCTGTCTTGATATATTATAAAAGTCTTAAATACTTTGAGGAAATTTACAAATGTACTGAAATATATTCTTTTGCTTAAGCTATTATTTTAGACAGTGAGGCTTTTCAGCGTAACTCAGCAAGGGGGAAGCAAGTGGTGGGGGGAGACGAAGAAGAAAGTGCTTTGTGGATGCTGGGATCAGTTCACCAATGCAGCTGGTTTGAGAATACACCCTAAATCCTACTTGATCTTCTTAATACAGTGTAATCCTTAATTATCTATTCTGACACCTAATGAGAGGACACAGGTGTGTGCACTCCCAAGGCATGTATCTGTCTGTCTTGCCTTGCTAATCCCTTAATCCAGGCTGTGCCTCTGCAAACTATTGCCGCGAATGACTCACAGATGTACAGTCTCTCTGTGCTGCTGTATCTTCACTATGTAATCCTTGTACTTACTCTTCACCAGAAGAAGGTCTGGAAACAGTAAAATCTCCCACCTGTTGATGTAGGGTGAGGTCTGTGCATGTTTTTAATTGAGAATACGGTTTGTTGGGCTGGTGTTGAGTTTAAAAGGCCGCTGCAGACCTTTTCATAATGTTGATGCACTTGCTGTGAAAAGCCAGCCAAGCACCATCCTCTATTACTTGACACAGCACAGAGCTGAAGCGCAGAAGTGGGGAGAAGGACAGATGGTAATTACTTGCCAGGAAACAGGCAAGGATTTTTCCTTGAAGAAATCCTTTCCTGAGTGCCTGATGCTGCCAGGCTGTTCTACCTGAACATCTGTACTTCTGCTGAGCGTCCTACAGGTATAAACTCACAGAGCATCCCTTCCTCTAACACAGAAGCAGGTTCAAGGCTTTGTCCTCCTTGAGTGGCTTGTTGTGGAAAAACTGGGCACTGGGTGTCTCTAGAATAGTCCAGGAACCCCTAATTGAAATAAAACTCTGTATAGAAAACAGGGAATTAACCATTTTGTAGTGGTTTTGTTTATTTGTTATTGTGGTGGTGGTGGTGTTAGGGTTTTTTGTTTGTTTGTTTGTTTGTTTGTTTTACACATTTTATGAAATGCCAGCTCAGGAAGTTAAGATGTGGCAACTGCAATGAAAATCCCTTCATTGCTCTTGTCTAGGTGGCTGACAGTATTAACACGTAGCTTGCTACACTCCTGCTGAAGAGAATACTAGGACAAAACTAATAATACTGGCATTGGTGGGATAGCGAGCAGCTTTCAAGACCTAGATAAGCTTGTTATGTTAGATGGATAATTAACCTCTCTGTAGCATAGCAGAGCTCTTAATTAATTATGTGATTAGCCCTTTCTCCTACTCCACTGGAAACACAAGGTAAGCTAACCTTGGTAAGAGCAGTAGGCATCCCACTTCTAACGCCAGCAGAGAACTCCATTTCAGAAGCAGCAGGTGGAAATCAAGAGTTCATGAATTTGGGGTTAGTGCTCAGCACAAATCTAATTCTGAATCCAGTGTAGTGAATGCAAGTTTTGTCATGCAGCAGAAATAGCACTAAGCTGAGGTGTGATGTCACTGGGGGAGTGCAAGTGGCATAGTGGGTAACAGGGTTGTGAAACCAGTGGCTGCTAGAGCATGGTGACAGTCTCGTGGAATCACACAGTTTGATGCCACTTTTGCTGATGTACTTCTGTAGTACTGTATTGTTGGATGCAGGGGCACACCGATCTTCACTAAAATATTCACACTCGCCAGCAGTTACACATGAGATGTTTGAGACGTATCTATCCAGTGGGAACTGCATAAGCAACTGCAACATGAATCCCAGCTGAGCTGCTATAGAGACATGGCAGTTAAGTACCAAGAAAGATAACAGTTAAGTTTCTGAAAGCAGTTCTGGAAACAGGTTCCTTTCTTTGTGGTTGGACCAACATGCCAAGGCAATTGTTCTGCTCTCCCTTTAATGCTTGAGAAATTTTTCACTGTGTTCCACTGTGCACTGTAGATAAGAATGGAGGTACTGATGTCTCCTTGACCCAAATAAGGTTAAAAATTATGACACTTTCATGGCACTGCTATATTTGTACATAGCTAAATCTTGAGCTACTACTATATATATTCCTCCTTTACTAGTGGCGAGCGATCGTGAGCTCTTTGGAAGTCTCATCTTGCTGTTTAATAAATACTGGAAGTAGAGAAGTATTAAGTAGAGAAGTATTATGGTAGTCATATTTTGCAAAACCTGTACAAGGAAAGGTTTTAAAATGCTCAGTATGCATAAGTGCTAATACTCCTTTATCAACTTTACTGACTTTATTAGTTAATCACAGCTTGCTTCCAACCTGGATTTCTACCTCATCAGCCCTGCATGGCTTTAATGCTCTTCTTAACACTCACCCCTTCTGATTGCTGAGACTTTTCTTGGAGACGGGCTATGAGAAGAGACCACCCCGCTGGGCAGGCATGAGTGCCTGGGTGCTGTCTAGACGGCAGATGGAGTGTATGTAAATTGCAGGAGAGACTCAGGCTAAGATGTGCTGGCTAACAGCTAAGAGGCAGAGAGCAGAAGGGAGAGACCATCTCCTTACAGTGCCTACAGTCTCTGCAGCCGAGTTCATGAGTGAGCTTAATCCCTCTTGGTGCGAGGTAGCCAAGTTAATTCACACTGCCTCCCAGTTGTGGGTAACTAATCTCTTCAATTTTGGACTGGAAAGGGAGGGGAGTGCTTATCCTGTGCTTCAATTGAGTACTGATATCGACCAGCTCAAGAGATAGACTGAGTGCAGACAGTCCTGCCAGGGCTGCAATCACAGTCCTTACCCTCAAGTAGGAGAAGGAACCTCCAGAGGGCAAATTTCAGCTTCATCAAGAATGGCTCTGCTGGGCTACTCCACATTCCTGTGTGATTGCCCCTGGAACTATTCAGCACTGGATTTTTTCATTTTTATTTTTTTCAATGATCTAAACGTATTAGAATGAAGAAGAGTGAACAGAGTGAAATGCAGCAGTAAATTCCGGTAAAAATCTTGCAGCAAACCTCACCACGCTAGCAGACAGGATCCTGAAACACAGGACAAAATCCTCTATTCTACTAAATTTTATTTCAGGTTATTTTGAGGATTCTGTGCTTTCTGAAATGTTCAAGACAGTAGAAGGTATGAAAGAGATTAATTTGCAGGAAGATGGGCTATGTGACCTTTAGTCATTAGTAATCATAGGGACATCAGAGCTTTCCAGATATCTCTTGAGATAAAAATACATGATGCATGTCCTGTAAATCTGCTTGCTCTGAGTTGTCCATGGAAAGAAGTAACAAGATAGCTTTTGGAGACAATATATTTGAATTCCTCAGTATCTCAGCTTTGGAGGCCCCTGTTTCACATTCAAATACCTAATCCTTTTCCAAAGCTTAAACTGGCTTCACGTGCAATCCCATGGCAAAGATTTCTTCCTGCTAACAATACCCTGTGAGATGAGTTGTTAAACCAGGATGGTTTTCAACAGCATTAAAATAGATTATATCATTTTTGCATAGCAAAACCACACATTTTTGTGCAGCATCTTTCCTTTTGAGATTTTTTTATTTTTTTTTAAATATATATACATTTCAAAGACAATGTAAATTATAAGCCCATTTTTTATTATCAGAGCCAGGTGCTGTTTGCTAAGCATCCATTTGTCAGGATTGGGGTGTTCCTAGCTCTGTTTGCTGGAGCATTTTATCTTGTACAAGAATTGCTCTAATGTGGGAAGGTACTGCTGCCAGTCACTGCAAGGATCAAGGCACAATGACTTTTGTCTGAGGAAATGTTAGGGTTGAGATGAAGAGACAGGGACAAAGGTGTTTATCTGAAGTACAGAGATGGAGGACAGTAAAAAAAACTAAATCCATGCTTATGCGGAGGTTTCTACCATATGTTGCTCTATGTGAAGAAGGGGAGGAGAACCCATAACTCTCTTGCATTCAGCAAAACATTTCTTGGCCCAGGTCAGATACAGCCACACTGCCCATGCAACTGCAGCTGCCACACCATTGGCCTGGTGCAGCACTGCCATTTCTGTGGATAACACTTTCACCAACTGCAAATGCCCCCAAGTGAATGGGACTCTGTTCAGAGAGAGTATTGCACTGCAGAATTACAGCCTGACTAAGATTTATGTCTGAACAACATTACACCATTTTGGCAGTGCCAGCAGGTCAATCAAGTGGGTATAAATGAGAACCAGCATCTGAGGCAGCTATAAAAGAACAAGAAAAGCTCTGGCAGCTGAGCAGTGAGTATTTGGGCTGCAGTATTTTCTTTTCTTTTCTTTTGGTTGGCATGTCTTGTAATTTATATGGCAGCTTGAGTGTTTGTGGTGCTTTGTAACAGATAAAACATTCTACTAACCATGAAGGGAAATAGGACGTGAAGAGACAGAGAACTTTGCAGGTGGAGAGGATGCTTCAGACATACAGAAATGAAGCAAAGACAAGCACTGCAGAAATTAAATACGGTATTCAGTGGTGTGGGAATGGAAAGGCAGCAACACTGGGACATGCTGAAGGAGAGGAGAGCAGGAGAGGGATTGCTGGAAACAAAGGACTGTTATCTTGGCAGCAGGCATAGAAAAGGAAAGGGAAATGCAGGGTGACAAATAATTTGAGAAAGAATTGGCAGCATTAGTTGCCAACACTAAGAAGAGGCTGTCATTGGTAGGCAAGTATATGCCACTTCAGTCTAGTTCATATCCAGCACTGCCATAGAAAATTGTTTCCTGATCTTAAATGTCCAGATTGCAGAGCTGTTTGAGCCTAAGCATCCATACAGGAATGGATTGGACAGAAGACATTACAGCACAGAGCCCTGCATCCACTCAGGCAAGGTGGACACAAGGATGTAAAATGTTGTTCTACCACCTGATGAAACAAATAAGGTGTGCAAATAATATATCCTTTTCTATCTTTTTTTTTTTTTTTTTTTTTTTTTGATGATAAACATCTGGTGTTTTCTTCTAACAAAAATCTGAGTTATAGAAAGTTTGCAGTTTCAGCTACTAGTGTATACTAACCCTGCGCTACTGCCAGGAATAATGTACAAAGCAGTTCTTTCTGAAGAATAAACGAAGGTTGGTGGTGATCAGTATATAGCTAGCTTTGTTGCTATGGAGCCAAAGTCCCAGCATCATCATGTTAGGTGGGAATAGTCATTGCCACAAACTAACAGTTTAGGATTTCCTTGTTTTGAGTGCACTTGTGTAACTTTTAATATTTGGCCTCCAGCCAGAGTGTTAAGAATGAATATTCTTACGAACACTTACAGTGGAAAATGATGTTAGCTAACTGTAGTGTGATGTTTACACAACTCTCCGCAGATCAGTTTTATTTGTATTAAGTCACCGCTTAATATAATTTAGAGTTCACATGGCATGAAATATTGTTTATTTGGAACAAAACTTGGATTTTTGTTGTATGCTTCATTCTTTTAAAGCCATTCTGAGTAAGTTACCATTGTTCTTTGCTGAGTTTTAAGAGTAATAAGTCTGGTTTTGATCAGCTTTCTCTGTCTTCTGCAGGGATTTCTGATTGATAGCTACATTCTTCTTGTTGATGAGAAAATGAAAGATCGTCTTAATGCATTAAAGCTTGACACAGATTGCATTTAGCTCCACCCACATTTGTAATGCAGAGATGTTCAACTAACTCTGTTTCCACACCGTCTAAAATGCTGTTGCTGTCAGGGTGACTCAGTTCACTTTTTCAAAATAGATTGAAGAGGCTCAAAGTATTTCATTTGACATCTTGCTTTGCTGAGACCATGCTGATCAAAATTGATTACTTCTGGCTTGTGCAACTAGGTCAGCTTAACATTTTCTCAACTTTAAATCTTCTTTAAAGAAACCACACTGAGTCAATTCAAAGCAGATAAGATATGTACATGAGCTATTCATCTCACAAAATGTTTGTTTTTTGTTTTTCCAAGAGATGGCCATTTGATTATCAGGATAAAGTCAATGTTACTTGTCATCTGAACATCGCTATGAAAACAAACTCAACTTTTCAAGGAACACAAACTGCTTATTTGTGATATTCCACTCTTTAGAAATCCATCTGATTAGATTGTTTTATTAATCCTAATAAACCAAATAAAATGAGACTTTCCAGGTGCAAGCTGTACTGATATTCCTCTCAGCTTTGCATTCCTATAACGTGTTGGCAGTAGAAGCTTGGCAACTATTCACACATCTTGGTAATGGTTATCTCTGTACTAGAAGAAGTATTTTAGAAGTTATGGTATATGGAATATTCGTAAACCATTTTCTTATGTTCACCATCATGTTAGTTTAGTGTTTTAGAGATGAAAAACTACCAAATGAGTACAAGGTAAGTTCATTCCTCACTGCACCTCTTTTAGTCTTCTGATAGGTGAAGTAATTATTTAATTAGCTAATTGAGAGTGATAGGTTTAATACAGTCAGAATCATGGCTTGAGTCATGGAAGATGCAGTTTTATCTTCCTTGTAAAGTACGGAGTGCGTATAGATACTCATCACTGGAGTAGACCTGAGACTTAATTACTGAGCTTTGTTCTTTTATTGCAACTTGCGTGCACACAGAAGCACACCTGAAATATAGGTGAAATACAGGTGAAATGCAGATGTAATTCAATTACAAATTACATTATCTATTTTAAAAAAAAAAAAAAAAAGTGTTTCTTTAAAAAAAAGACATCCACTTTTTCTATGTTAACATTCACTCAAAACTCATTTTTCTGAAAATTGCAAGACAAAAATATGGCAAAAGCACATCAGTAACATGAATGCTCTTAAATACAGGAATCTGTTAATGACTAATTTTGTTAAAGTCAGCTTTCCCAGTAACCATCAATTTTAGCGTGCAGCTGGTAAATGCCAAATTGATTTTGTTTCGTTTCACTGTATGATCATGTTTAAATTAGATCTGTTCCCGTTGTGAAATTTCACATTGTCAAATTACACTCCTAGAATGCTGCGCTTTCCAGCCATAGCTGCTTAATACAGGGCAGCCTCTTCCCTCTCTCTGCACTTCTCGGAGAAGTGAAAAGCATTTACCATGGAGGTCCTATTTCTGATCACGCTGCAAGTACTCAAAAACTTACACATTTTGCCCTTGCTGAAAACCTGGCCCACAGCCCTTTCATGGGCTCCTTTGCATATTATCTAGAACTCATACTATTTTATTTTACTAACGTAATTTATTTTACAACCGAAGAAGAAATTGATATCATCACAAACTGAGAAACTGAAGAATTGATTCTTGCTTTTTATCTGCTTTTCATCTTCACATCATTGTGAAAAAACAAAAACAAAAAAGCTAGTGGCTGTGTGGTGATGGTAGAGATAACCTTTCACTTGGACTTCATTTTTTGTAAGATTTCCAGCACTGGCCACTTTCATTGTAGTGGGGGTACTGTATCTGATGTGTTTGAGCAAAAACCCTTGTTCTTGGGCAAGGCAGCTCTCATCATTGACTAAAATGTCTGTGAAAGCCCCAGAATGTTTTGAGGGTTTGCTTCATTCTCTTTGTGTATTTCTGAAAAAAAAAGAACAAGGGCCAATGGATCCAAGATGAAACACTTCATTCCTTCAGTAGAAACTATAAACAGCAGGAAAGCTGGCATGGAAAAGTGAGGGGAAAGAGTACGCCAGGACTACCCAAAAAGCAACTGACCCTACTTCTTCACCATGAAGCATGGAGGTGTTTGTCTTGGGTAGTCCTTTATGCAGTATGCACATGGATTTTCTTCATAAACTTGTCTTGGGTCTACTCTGTTCATCATGTGCCTGTCAGGATGTGCATCTCATCCCATTTTCCTGGTACAGGACACTCCTTGTCACCTTCCCAACTTCTTGAAAAACAGACAGATTACATAGCAGAAGGTCTACAAGTACATTTCTAACAGTGAGTTTTGTGGTCTGTCTTTGCACAAGGGAATAATTGTTCTGTTGGAGTGTGTGGGGAAAAAACAAAACAAAACACAAACAAACTGAACATGCGTTTTGTGTTTTGTTCTGAAAATAGTTCCACATTCATTATCCTTCTTGCAAAAGCCAGTTCCATGAGGTACAACAGCTGAGACAGCTCTGCCCTTGGGGCTGTCCCTCACCCTCATACATGGCTAAGCTCCCAAGTTTCCCTTAACTAACAGTTCTTCACGAGGGTCTGAAGAGCCTTCAGTATTGTATGAGCCTATAGATTGCAAGAATAAACAGACTGTTGAAACAAGCAACAGATTGTTGACAAAACCATAAAAGACAAAGCAGCTAAACCCACAGAGGGACAGAATGAAATGGAGCTACAAAAAAAGTCCATTTCTTTCATTGTGTCTCTGAAGGCTGCTCTGAAAGAAATGCCTCCTATTTTATTATGGTGGCCCATGATATCAGAGGCAGATGTTGGTGGTATTACAGTAGAGGCTGAGCCTTCCCACCAATATTCCATTACATGTTGCTGTGTGACAGATGGCAGCAGAAGGGCACTCTGACAAAACTGTGCCTGACATGGAAATGCATATGAAGTAAAGGGTGGAACTGAATTCCTTTATGTAGGAAAAAAAAATGTCACCCACTGACATTCACTGCCACATGCTGCATGTTGATGTGAGACCAAACAGTGGATGTGAGCACAGAAGGTGGTGCATTTCAGCAGTGGCAATGACAGTGGGTCACCTCCTCTGGTGCAGACTTTTAAGAGTGTGGCATGCAGGCTCTTTTTTGTTGCTGGTAAAAATGCATAGCTAGTAGTGGTGGCTATACTGAAAAAGGGTGTTTTGTAGCTGAGAATTTCCTCTATCCTCTATCTATTTGCTTTTTGTTATAGTTTCCATGAAGATAAGTAGGAGGCACTACTTTTGGAGCAACCCATGTGAAATTTGTACCAACATCCTTTCTTCAGTCTATGCACTCATTCTGCTGTTTCATATTTAGTTCTATTCCTATTCTCTTTTCAAATTAACTGCCAAAATCTCCATGCATTCAGTAATTTAAAATACACACTTCCCAGTTAAGTATTTCTTGTGACATTTGAGCGGTCCCTTAAGGTGGATGTTCACTGTTGTATATGCACCAAAATTTCCTTGAAAGTTAACAACAAAACTCAGTAAAAAGATACATAAAACTACTAAACTAATATTAATAAGAAGGTATCCTACTAGAAGATAGGGAGATATAGCCAATAGTACCCTCAGGTATATATAGCTTTAGACTGGATCATGCCTGTCTGCTGTGTTTGAAGAGCTAGTCATTGCTAAGATAACAGACTTTGCAGGTACCAGAGTATGGAAGAAGTTCCTAGTGTTGAGGGTGCTCCTTTCTACCTCCATCAAATGTGAGGGTAAGCCTAGTCAGTGAGAATATTTCTCCCTCCTACTCTACAGGTATTATCTTTTTGTCTGACATGTATTTAGATTTTAATTTTACTCCTGTTGTTTCTGACCTGAAGGATACATCCCTCACAAGACTGGTCTGATTTTTCCACCTATACCAGATGTCCTGTTAAAAGAAATTATCATTTCACATAGACCTCTCTTCAGCGATGTCCTCAGACTACAACAGGTGCTGTAACACTGCAATTACTGCTGTGACAGGAACTTAAAGAGTTTTCAACCAGCGATTTACAAGTTTTTACAGGGCAGTCCTTGGTGGCTGTCGCCTTTTAATAAGATGGAAAATATCTTAATAGATAAGAAGTGACAATTGCTGTAAGTTGCCCAAAACAAGCCTGCCATTAACCTACTGCACTCCTTACATGGTGGAAAAGGACTTGTGGTGCATGTAAAAGAACCATAGAATGCACATAAGAACTGTAGCAGAATGATGACCAAAGCACATTTTTAAGCCTTTTCTGCCAGTTTTCATATAAAAATGAGACACAAATTAAATGCAGAAGTGGTTCAGTTGTAACTTGATGGCTGGATTCTTCACATTTTTGTCATTTACTTGTGAAGAAATTTGTTTCACTTTTCCCTTGTTTTAGATTCTTCTCAGAAAGAGGTTTGTTCTGCTCTTACAGTGTATTTACAGTGTACTAGGAGAGGCAAAATGCCCGCACTTCTATGAGATGAAGGGAAGGTTTAGGAGGTTTCTTTTAAAACAGCCTCTTCAGTACTGTACATTTTTGTTCCCATCAAAGCTTGTCCTTTAAGTGACCTTTGAGATTTCTCCCCCAGATCTGTTATACACCTAATTAGCATTTTAAAAAATCTGGGCAAAGTGTGAAGAGTATCGAGTGTTTCTGAAGGTGGATTAGGAAATGTCACATTCAAGAAATCCAAAATGGTCTTTGCTGTCTTTCTGTTACAATTGTACTCCCACTGGCATCATTCACAAGCCCAATACTTTCTATGTATATAACTGGAATAGCACAAACCCCCAGAATATGAGGAGGAGCTGCCTAGTTACTTGTGAATTTTGCCCTATTTCGGTTGAGCTATATCCAGATGCAAATTACACATGCAGTCACATTGATTAAACTCTCTGGAACATGAAGTCCATAAAAATGAATGGTTCATATTCATCCATGGTCCTTTTTATCTTACGACAGAAGCAGATGTGATATTCTTAATTCATGCAACTCAGTACAAACTACGGATGCAAGAAAATGCAAATGTTCTTTGTTTTATCTGATTACTCAGACAGTTTCCTAAGAAAAACCGTATAATGGAAGTTGCTTCCATACAGTCAGAGAGGAGCCTGTGTTTTATTATGACATGTTGAATTTCTCAGTAAAGGGAAAAGTATTTCACGCTTTGTTGTTTTGACCGAGGCATGACAACTAATCTGTGGTATGTAGCAGCCAGACAACCAGCTTGTTATATGCCTATCACTTCACTATGGAGCATGCCTCACAACACATATACCCTGACTGCAAAGTATCACAAGGGCTGTTTCTCAGAAATGCAATACTTCTGACCGATCTTTAACTTAAGACTGCAACAGCTGAAAGTGGCACATAAGAAGTGAAAATGCACATCAGAAATACTCTGTTAAGGTAACTGAGCCGATAAACTGCCTAATATTAATACCAGATTATTAGACTATAGTAGCTGTTAAAGATATAGAAATAGCCTTATTGCCTTTATGACTAACTTCAAAGACTACACTATATTGAAAGTTCTTAAATGATCCCATAATCAATGTCCTAGATTTCTGCACATTTTCCAAGCTGCAGCCCAGGGAAAAGAAAACAAAAGAGACCAGCAGTGAGGACTAAATAAAGAGCAAAGCAGCAATGGGTCTTGCACTGCCCATGGCTTGAGAACATCTCTCCTACCTCTGATAGTGCAGTAGCAGTGTTGGCTCATAGATAAATGTTGCTTGTTTTTATCCAGTCTTTCTAATAAAAGATGACTTATGTAGTCCCATTTACCATATGCCTGCCTACCTACATTTGATGGCTTTTCTCCACCTCTCCATCCCAACCACTTTTTTTGCAGATTTCAAGTGCAGTGCTGTACAGGTGGAGGGTTCTGCAAAGCTAACAAGGGCAATCCTTCAAGTTTTGTGAAAACCAGTGTCTGAATGAAAGAGGAGAGATTAAATGAGTACCCCAGGGAGAGAATGGTGGGCAGAGTTCAGCTTGTTATACACTGCTTTTAGCAGTGGCTGTCTGGCCAGTCAGTTTGGGATTACTCTACCTGTAATTCATGGTATTTGAAGACAAGGAGGAAGAAATGAAAAGGGTTGAGGGGAGCTTGGGTTATTTGAACCTAACTTGTTGATGGGAAGGTTATGGAGCAATGCAAACAAATCCTCAGAAAATGAATTTTGCTCCATTCTTGTTTTCATAGCGCAGCTCATTTCATTTCCTCAAATAATTTTAGATGATGAATATACCTACTAGTCTAATATTTCTTGCATTTTATCAGCTTATATAACCACTTCCTTTTGAGTCTGCTTTGAATGCAAGTTTGATTACATCAAAAAGTAAGCCTTTACAAGTAAAACGTACATTATACAAGCAACATATTTCTAAAAAAATGCATTTACATTTTAGGAGAGAAAAATACAGCTGCATCCAGATAGGTTCACTCTTGATTTCATTACAGCTTCCAGGATTTCATTGGCAGTTATGTATATAACTAATTAATGGCAGTGTTCTTTCTTTCTGGCTACGGGGGAATTAAAGTTTGTTAACTCTTTATTACATGTGTAATTACAGGGATAATAACATAAAAAAAAATGCAAGAGATCTGCATGTTTTCTCCCTGTCAGGCTAGTTGCTCTCATACATGTACCTACGGCTTCAGGGGAATTCTCTAGTCTTTTCAAAAGTTTTGTTCCTCACACAGGGAGTTTGAGACTATCATTAAAAATCACCCATATCAGACAATCCTGATGGGGAATGGAACATTTCATGAGCTTTCCCTCCCAGTAAGCAAGAATCTCATTCCTGCAGTTGTGCACACAAAATGCAAACTGTTTATATGAAGTGCTAAACTCCCATTCAGGTTAGTTGCAGGATTTGGTTTTGCAGGTGAGCTGCAGTAATACAGCAGTCTCACAAAATACTGACTGTCGATGTTCTTCGTTCACCAGATATCTGTTACCCTCCAGAGATTCCTGGAAGAACACCAAGCACGCACAAGCTATGATTACTACATGTGTTCAAGCTGCATAAAAGTGGCAAGTGGCAAGCATGTCTAGACGCATGTTGTACTGACTCCTATTCAGCAGAAAAATACCTCTGTCTGCTTCCTGGTGCTTTGTCACATGCATGAACTGGTTCATAAGGAAGGAACAAATGACCTTGTCACTAGCGATTTTCCTGGCTCAGCAGAATTTTCTTGACCTTAACTGAAAGGGATCAGCAGGAAGTGTGCCTGGCCTTTCAGAAGTATCAGTGAACTTTATCCCACTTCACCATCTGACTTTGGCAAATATCCTCCCTTCATTCTTACCATTCTGCAATACTGTAAGAGGGCTGTTGACTGGAAAGTGTAGATGGCACAGCTACACCAATGGGTTGTAAAGTGGGATCTACAGTTTTGAATCACTGCATATCACATGTACAGGTACTTTTTTGTGACTACCAATGTGCCTTACAACTGTGTTGTTTTTATTTACAGGGTAGTGCTAGGAATAATAAAAACAGGCTCTGAGACATTCTCTGCTGTTTTCAGGTGAGAAAGAAGCAGTGAATAAGAAATGTTATTACCATTTAGATTTTGTGAAGAGTGACATTAGTAACAGAGCCTTCAAAATGCACATCCAAGGATACAACTTATTCACCACCCTATGTTCCTGGAGAAGGGCTCAGAGTTGGGGACAGCCAAAGACTGCCGTGTCCCCAGTTTGTGGCACACATGTAGATTTCCTCTGCAGGCTGTCTGGCAACCAGGTCTGCCCCTGATGTAGAAAAGTTCTGTGACTGGGTCATTCATGGATGCTCAAGAACTGGGAAATTTTCATAGAATAGGTGTAGCCATTCCTATTCCGGTCAGTCAGCAGGTTCCTGGCCAGATTGGCTTTGGACAATAGTGTGGGAGAAGAGTTCTTCTACACAGAAAGATTAGAATGTGTTCAAAAAGGGTCACGAAAGATGGTTAAGACTCTAAAGGGGAAGATGTATGTGGAGCAGCTGAGGCCCCTGTGTGTGCTCAGTGCAGAGCAGAGGAGCTGAGCGGAGGCCTGATGGCGGCTGCAGCTCCTCACAGGGAGCGGAGGGCAGCGCTGAGCTCTGGTCTGTGTGACAGCGACTGGGCCCAAGGGAATGGCATGGAGCTGTGCCAGGGGAGGGTTGGGGACAGGGTCTGCACCAGAGGGATGGGCATGGAACAGGCTGCACTGGGCAGTGCTCATTGCCCCAAGCTGATGAAGTTCAGTGAAGGTTTGGACAGCACTCAGACATAGGATTTGAATTTTTGGATGATGCTATCCAAAACCAAGGGTTGGGCTTGATGATCCTTGTGGGTCCCTAACAAATCAGGATATTCTATGATTCTATGATCTTTCTGAAAATACAAGCTGTTTTTCAGATCTAGCTCAAGAAGCAGACCCAGTTTCAAGCATCTCACTTCACTGCATGAGCAGAAAATAATCTGCCTTCTTTTCTTCACACGTATTTTTCTTATACCTTGAGGATACAACTGCTGTGGCCCACATGCTGAGGTGTCAGAATTGTTCAGTGAGGAGATTTAAAACAAATGTAAAATGATAGTGTCATCTGTACAGCATCCATGCCTTCAGCATACTCCCCTTCAGAATATGGCTTAGGGTATCCTGCTATCATTTTTGCCCATTTTTCTGCCATTTCCCCTTCAGAAAGTTTTAAGTCTGTTGGTTGGTTGAGGGAATATTTAAAAGAGGAGCAGAAGATTTAAAGATAAATGAGTTCTTGTAGGCTTTTTGAAAGCAAATAACTAGATAGGAGATCAAAATTAATGATTCAACTTGGAGTTGAAACATAAGAAGACACCCTTAAGCATTTGGCAGTGTACTGCTAACAGATGACCACTCTGACTGGTGTACATCAGCACACAGCCAGGACCAACTTGGACAATGCACTGAACATGTTCTTATATGTGAGTGTACACACCAGTATGAAGGGAGCTGGGATACTTTGTCAGAAGACCTAGGAGAAGAAAGATAGAAACGTGCAGGAAGAATAGATGACAGTAGCTTCTTGAGTAGTGTACCTTAATAAAAAACACCTTATAAAACAAAGCAAAATGAGAAACTACGCTCTTATTTTGTTGATGATGCCTCTAACAGAGACTGACAGGATTTCACTGCTTTGTAATGGTTAATAACCTGCTTCTCTAAGTCTGCGTGCCACTTGCTTTTATTTTTTTCCCTTCATTTTTATTTCCTTTTGTAGAATTCACAGGGATTTACCTTGCTTCATCCACAGAAAAACAACGGACACTCTCAGCCTTTACTGAAGGAAACCACCTGTGTACAATAATCACTCTTTTAAATATGACTTTGGTGAAAATTTACGTGAATTTGAGAAGCTGCTTTTTTTCAATTATTATTTCCTATTTGCAAAGCTGGAGTATATAAAAGAAGGAAATAATAAAAGGAAGTAATTGTTAATATCTTATATAGCACCGTGAAGTAACCCTCACTGGCTTACACAAATGACTTCTGCCTTGTACATGTATTTATAACATCTCCCCTTCCATCAGCTGTTGTCATGGCATATGATAGCATACCTGCCTGCCAAACCCTTCTTGAGACAATGAAATGCAACATGATCTCCTCTCATCCTGTGAAGCACCCAATCCAGCTTTCTACAGAGCTCCACACAGCACGATAACAACCCTCGATTCACTGCCAGCCGATCAGTGGAGGGCAGAAAGCAGCCAGCTTTTGGGACAGGGTGCACAGAGCAACTGACTGCGGCCAGTGCTGTGGAGCCTTGTGGGGCCATAAGGAGGCATGTTGCTGCAGTGATGGCCGGAGCCTGAGGCTGTGCCGGGGAGAGGAACACGGCCAGGATCGCTGTGTGAGGGGAGTGAACCCACAGGTGGCTTATATGTGTGAATGAGGACTTTGGTCCCATATGGAAAAATGAGGAGCAGGCTTGTCAGGTGGCAGTGTGTGCTTGATGGCTGCTGCTGGAGTGGAGAAAGAAGGGGAGAAAGGCTGGGAAGTAGGTTTATGAAATTAGAATATATAGCCAAGACTGAAAACTATTCAAAAGAAACAGCCATAGTATTTGCACAAATCACAGATAGCGGTGGCAGGAAATACAGAGAATGTGAACTGGAAGTTGTTTATATGGCTTGCAGGAGAATGACTGTCAAGTTATATATAGCATAGGCTAAATGTGCCTTAGGGTAACAAGGAAGTGTTTTCTTACTCACACAAGGAGTGGTCTCAGTGTGAGATGGGTATTGCCCTCAGCTGAGCGAGGGAAAAAGAGGTCTATGATGCAGAACTTGCAGACTTTCTTATAAGCCTGACACCTGCTTCCTTGACCAGCTGCCTGGAAAAACACATTTCAGTGTGTTGGTTTTTTTTTTTTCTCAGATGAGGAAGGAAGTCTATACTACTTCACTTTCCCAGGGGAAATCACTACTGGCAGAGTATCTGTCAACGGCATACTTTAGCAATGTATTAAACAAGAAAATGTCCTTATGTCAGAAATCTTCTGGATGAAAAGGGGAGGTCTAGTCTTTTCTTTTTTCTTTTTTCTTTCTTTTTTTTTTCTTTTTTTTTTTTTTTTTTTTTCAAAAGAGTAAGGATTTTTCCCCTCAGAAAAAGCACTGGCAGTAGAGATTTTGAAAGAGAAAAAGTACTTTTAAGGAGCTTTGTGGGTATCTGATAATATAAAGATTAGCATTTCTTGGGGCGGGGAGAGAGAAGCCACCACCAAACACCCAGTCTCATCAAGCGTTTACTTACATCAGATCACATTTCTTCCTGAAAAAATGCCAGCTGATTATTCATAAATATGTTTTATCAGCTACAGACTTCTGTCAATGAGTTACCATCTTTTCGAAAGTGAAAATCTTTTGAGGCATGTTTGGAACTTTTAAACGCTGGAGGCAAACGTAGATTTAGGATAAATCCTGCAGTCCGTAGCAATGGAGCCATGGCTGCACTGGGACTGTATGCTTTGCTCTGCTGTTTCGGTGTCTGCAGCAGCAGCTGCTGGTGCTGCTCACTCGAGGGTGGCCATGCCAGGGCTCCCGTTATCAATGCCTGGCTTCAGATACGCAGAAACAGACTGTGAGAAATGAGTCTGGTGAGAAGGCAAACAGCCTTTTTTAAAACATTATTTACTTCTTTTAAAGCTGATTTCCCCCTGATTTCAGTAAAAAGCACTGCACTACTCCTGTGAACAGAAGTTAGCAAGCAGCTATCACAGCACAGAAGAGTTACATTTCCCTCTCTCATTTGCTTCCTTTCTGCAGCTCCAGGCTGCTTTCCTCACTTCGGCAGCTATTGTGTTGGAGTGGAAGAGAGAATGGAGTCTCTTGTTCTGTGGGTATGGGGGCCGAGGGAATAACTCAGCCACAGTTTATGGCAGGCAGGCCCGCTTTGCTCTTGCACTTTACCTATGGTGCTTACTGCTTATATTACCTGCATTCATACATTCTCATTGCTTTTTCAGATTGGAGAGGGAGCAGGCAAAGTGCGTGTTTGCACATGCTGCAGTGTTTAAACAGTCTTGCAAAAAGGATTATTTCCATGCAACATACAGTGAGCTCATAGTGAATACACTGGGTGGTTTGCTTCATGGGGAAAAGAAGATATTTACAGTTCCTACTGATAACTATTTAATGGTGTTTTCTTTTTCTTATGCACAGCAGAATTTCTTATCTGCCCATGGTCTCCATTACTGTAATAACTGTATGTTACAGTAATTAACAAGCTTAAACTAAGAGTACCCTTGAGACATAAGTTCTGTTTATTTTCTTAGATCTGAGAACCTACAACAAATGGAACAGTGTCCCAGAGTTCACGAAAGAGGCTGCTAACTGTAGCACAAATGTTGTGCTACAGCTTCATGACTTCATTTGGAAGCTTTGTGAAACTGAATGGATGTCTTGGATGACACCCAGATCACTAGGAAAATATCCAAGTGCAGAGCCAGGCACAAACCTTCAGGCTTACAGAGTCCCCCTGAGCATCACCACTGGGAACAGCAGATCAGGTGTGTGCTGCCTCACATGGATGGAAACGTGCCCACACACCTGCTTTTGCACAGCATACTGGTTCCATTTGGCATGTCAGCACTCCTTATGCCAATGTGGTGCATGAGGCACATGAGCTTGGAGACATGACTGAGTGGATAGCTGCCAGCTCTGCAAGCAGCAGCCATCCTACAGCCCAGGATGGTCTTCAGATACCATTCTTCCACTGAACTGTCACAGATTGGCTCCTGGAGGTCCTAGACCCCCAGGGATATGGACAGTAGGCAGGCAATGATGGGATCCACAGAAAGGCTGGACATCCATGGGGAACTTACACTGCTCTTGTTTTCCCAGAATTTCCCTGTAGCAACTACATTGCCCTTTTCTTTCTATGTCATATGTCTGGATTGACCAAGCAGAGAGCTGTTAGTGTTGATCCAGAGTTTGATCTGAAGAGACAAGATAAAACACATTTCTGAGGATTTTGTATTTTCTTGGGGAAAATTCTGCTGGCTTCAACAAATGTTAATTTGGAGGATTTAAGCACTATGCAAGCAGCATTTCTAACACTGCTTTTCTTCCATTGCCATTCCATCCCAGGGTGTACAGCCCTGTCTTCCCATTAGGCGCCAGCTCCAGAGTATGCAGGAAAGGGGTACTGGAAGCAACAGCACACCGGTCCTGTCTTGCTGATAGCTTCTTGGGGAGTAAGGGCTGCAGGGACTCCTCTCTGCCAATGTCCTGTGCAAGTGAAGAAATTAAGTATGTGCAGTCTTGGAGAGCAGTAACATTTTTGTCCCCTCCTGGGGATGAAGCTTGCTTTACCTGATGATGTGTGGCTAGTTTTCTGACTCAGCAACCCATGGAGGAGCCTTCTGCTTTAAATTAGCCATCTGCATATGCGTATGTATATGTATGCACACATGCACACATTTCACTCACATACACACATCTGTGGGACTGAGTTCTAACCTACCAAACCTGTATGGGATGCCAGACATGGGCACAAACAGGTACAGCCACTGACTGAGGGTATGGGAAAAGGAGTGGCTAGCTTGGAGAACTTGTCTCTGCCTCGCGTTTCCCTGCTCTTCATTTTTTTATGCTAGCAGAGTAGAAAAAAGTCACAGTGGATTGTGGGACAACAGTGGAAAACCTGCATGCCGTGTGGACATGCCGCAGGTGCTGTGGATGTGCCCTGTGGGTTTGCAGCAAGGAAGAGAGCTAGCACATTCCAGTCCCAAGATGGACCCTGAGGGCAACCTTGGGAAGCAGTGTAGATAGTCCCAACAGCATCTCTGCTTTAAGCAACCTCAGGCTTTGCTTGTTTTTCTTGAAATTCGTGTATTTGTATAGTTCGCAGGTAATTGATGAACAATGTTTCATTAAAGATTGGGTGAAAGAGCTTTACTGTTGGCTCCAGCTTTGAAAGAGTTTAAGCTGGAAAGTGGGCTTAGATACCAGTCTGCTGAGCCTGTGAAGACTTCTCATTCTAGTCAGGAACACACTCTGGTGCAGAAAATTCAGGCCAAGTACAGAAGCATATTTCAGACAGAAATCCATATGGGTCATGGAAGATGCAGCTTAGCCTAGAGGCTTAGTTGACAGAAGGTTTAATTTAACTCTGGTGTTTTTTATTTTCACTGTGTACAGTTTTATTCAGAATTTACTGTTGGAATATTTATACATTATTTCAGTTTCTCTGGAATGTTAACTACCAAAAGAAAACATTCCTGATGCTTCTTTTGCCTCCTCTTTTTCTTCTTACACTGGAACCAGCACTCCAGCATCAGTATGCAAAACTGTGGTATGACGGTTTGCCTCAATGTGATTGCTAAGGCCATATGCGTGACAGCACGTATCCACATGCTCCTGCTTGGTTCTTTGTTGTCTCTGACTTTTCTTGGAAGCTTAGCCCCATTTTCACATTTAATTGGAAAATTTATATATTAAGAACATTTCTGAGAGACTTATGTGGCTTCAGATCACTTCTTTGGGAGTTTCAGTAGGAACTGAAGCATAAACCCTACAGATCGACCTAACTTGCCTGTACTGAAGCCAAGAATCCATTTCCCAGCATGAGGGGTACTCAGGCCTCTTAGCAATCTCAGATAAACCCAGTACCTCCCAAGCAATTAGTGTTAAGTAACCTTGAAAGAAGTATAGAAATGAGGGGAAAATAAATGAGAAAACAAGCTGGTTGATGTTAAAAAAAAAAAAAAAAAAAAAAAAAGTTATTTATTTATTTATTTATTTTTCCCCACTCTACACTTTTTTCCTTACAAACACCCACCCATCAGGTGGATAGGTGCTTATTTTCTGCTCCTTTTCCATGTATGTGCTCCCATGTACTGTTTTGTTTCAGTCAGAGACTCAGTGTGTAATGATTTCCTATTTGACTTCTACTGATCATCTGACATTTCCACTCATTATTGGCTGATGGTGTGTTGACAGTCTGAGTTAATAACTTACCTTCCAAAACTCATCTTTCTTATCTTCTGCCTAAGAAATACTAAATGCCAGAGGGAACATCTGTCGCTAGATTAGAAAGGGCAGGATAACTGGAGTCATAATTACAAATCTAATTTGCATATATATAATAAAAGAAAGTCAGATCTGGTAAAAGAAAATCACCAAGGCAGTTAGACTGGCCTAGTGGCCTCTTTCACATTAGGGAACTCACATACTGTCAGGATGTATTTTAGAACATTTTCTGTACTGGCGTTTTCTTCTAGTCACAATTATGTTATGTACTGCATAGCAGCACACAGTATAGGTATAGGGATGCTGCTGTGTTATGATATCAAAGAGGAGTCCTGGATAAGGAAATACATGTAGAAGTGTCACCAGCAAATGACACGAGTTCCAAATAGCTGTGCAGTACATCACATAGTTGTGACCAGAACTAGAATATGAACAGGGCTAAGTCGAGTCTTAGCTAATTAACATGGCAGAGGTTGAGAACATCTTGGGATCATCACAAATGAAGAGACCTGCAAATTGCACTGAGAAATCATACATGGATGCAAAGGAACAACCTGCTTGCAATGTTAGATGGTAGTTATGAAAGAAAATAGTGACATTAGTTTCACAAAAAATGCTAACTACAACATATAAGAAAAAATAATCCCAGATACAACTATTGATCTTGCAGGCAGTATGGCAGATCAAGATGTAGACATGAAATTAAGCAAGTGGTACTACCTAAAAATTAGCTGGTGCAGTAATCAGTATATACTGTCTTATAAATCAAGGTAAAAAAAGATAATTTTTGAACTGCTTTGAGATGTTGGGTGAAATATTATTTAATCAAAATCAATTTTTAAAATCACACTAAATGCAAAAAACAAAAAAAACAAACACAAACAACAAGAACAACAACAAAAAAACAACAATATTTTACCCCTACTATCTGCTTTTGGACAATAGCAGAAATAGTAGAAAAAAAGCAAAAAAAATCATTCTGGGATTTAGATTTGAGTTAAGAGGGAAGATTACATTTTCAATATGGATTGTTCTTTTTAAGACAACAAAAGGGAATGCTTCATTTGTCTGAGAGTCGTAATCTTCAAGTATGAATAAAATGAAAGCCATCATGTGAAAGCTTAACATGAAATAACAGAATAGAATTATGGTTGCAAGGCTTTTGCCTGAGCATTAGCACAATCTTTGCACTGTGAATTGAGCAGAGCTGCACAGTTCTTAGATTTGCCCTGGCATATTGCCTGATGTGCCAGCTGCACTGAGAGTGATGCTTGTGGGGCAATGTGTGGCCAGTGCACCATGTGTGCAGTGTCTGGGGGCAGAAGGGATTCTCCTGGTCATTTTGTTCAGCCTCTTGCTGAAAGTAGGGCTGCCTCCAAAACCAGTGCAGTTTGCTCAAGAATTTGCTTGATCACATTCTGATGATCTGCATCTCTGATAACCTGTCTTGTCCTCAAGCCACTTGGATAGCAGTTGTGCCTGTTTCTGCATGTTGATGTTGTGCTTGGCATCAGCAAAATATGATGGTGTCACTGCAAGTCAGGTTAGGGGTATCTGCTGTGCGAGATGGATGTGTGACTCATCCAAGCAAATGATTAAATTTCTCATACTGCTGGAGTCTGGAAAGGTGGCTTATTAATTAAAATATGGCCATCACATACCAAATGTCTTCTAGAAGATGGTTTGGTGTTTTCTTTTCCCAGGGAGGTTTTTACCTAGAATTGCACTTACATGTGTGTGCAAGGGGAGTCTGCTTTTAGAATCCACAGTCCCCCTCCTTTTCCACATGCCAGCCTAAAATGCTATAGCTCTGTAGGAGGGAGATAAAACCATTGCACCAAGTGGGAGACAATTTCCATAAATGCCCTAAGATTTCCACCTACTTCAATTCTGCTGTGGGTTTAGGCATTTAATAAGCATACGTTTTGGCAGAATCTCCATTATTCTGATACCCTGCCTTGAATGAACAGATTTTTGTCAGAAGTCTTGATAGATTTTTTCATGTCATGCATTTATTTTTAGGGATAAGGTCTGCCATGAGTGTGTTTTGAAGTACGCAGACAGTCCTTTATACCTACAATATGAGAGTTAAATCTTCGTATGAGGGGCAAGTCCAGAAGACTTCCATTGATTTTCACTTCTGAGTGTCTTTGTGATCTTCATTCCCACTCTGCTTTGAAAGATGAAGATGTTTTTCAAAAAGGCATTGTAACACATGAAAAAGGAGACTTGGAGTTGCCTTCTGTATCTATGTTTCAGCCTGAAAACAGCTTGACAAGAAGATATGACTAATTTCTCCATTCTTTCTTTTAATTCTCTTTTCAATGCTCACGTTAGGAATTCACTTAAGACTTCCGTTTCAGACTATTGCTGGATGACAAGAAGAAATACGAACTGAAAGTTAACTTAAAGAACATTAGGATATCTACCAGTTTGATTGAAAGGTAGTGTTAGCAAAATTACACTGTTATGTGATCTTCAAAACAGAATGCTAATGTATTTTTAGATGTATTAAAAAGCAGAAGCCATTTTTTTCAGTTTTTGCAGTTTCATTTTAGTTTTTAAAATACAGTTAAGTGCAAGCAATGTAAAGTTTAAGAGCATTGTGAAGTTTCAGAACATGAAAGACATTTGTATGTTGTTGCAAGGCAACACTTTTCTTCTGTCTTAACTTGCTATTATTTACCTAGTGAAACATGTTGTTGCTAAAACTTTTCCACCACATGCACATGCATTGATGAAGTGAGATTTCAGGGTCTTAAAACAGAACTTTCCAATCTAACCTAACTTTTGATTTTCCTTGTCCTTCATACTATAATTTCTTTGCAGCATTCAGTGGTAACTGCCTTCCAAGTTTACAAAGGAGTGTTATCCTTTGAATTTCATTGAGGCATGGATGATGCTTAGCTTTCTCTCTCTCTCTCTTTTTTTTTTTTTCTTTCTTTCTTTTTTTTTTTTTTTTTTTTTTTTTTAATATCAGAAGACTGCCAAAACATTATGCCATGCAGGAAAAAAGTCACAGTTTTGGCAGATACTAAATAAACATCCATAAGCCATAGATAATACCACATTATTGGCATTGTGTGTGTTGTGCTGCCTACACCTCTCCAATTAGGAAATAAAGTCTGATAAGTATTTGAAAGTAGTCATGGCTATAGAACAGGAAAAGAGTCTGACTGTAGAGGCAGAATAAAAGCCTCAAGACCAAAGTTAAAACTCTGGAATTCAGCAGTGCAGCCGCCTCTGAAGAAGTATGCCAGAGGAGAGTGTAGAGAAGAGGTCATAGTCTGTGGGAAGCAGGGAAACAGCCACAGCTTAACCACTGTGAATGTGACAAATTGCATCCATGTCGCTTGTATGAGGTGGTTTATGCTATTAAGTGATTCTATTGAACGCTATGTTATCTTGCTTAATAATAAGATAAATCTTCTGCTTTGAGTGGTCCTTCAGTGACATTTGCCTTCCCCCACCCCTGCCCCCCACCCCCATTCTGCTGTTCTGTTCAAGAATAAACAAGGCTCTCTCTTTTCATGCAGCTGTAGGGAACAAGTGTAATCTCTATACCTAAGCAAGCTGTGGAAATCACTCAGTTGCCTAGCATTTGCTTCGTGCACTGTAATGCTCCAAGGAACTAGTGCTTTCATGTAATCCCACAGTGAAGAAGTGATACTAAGATGCCCCATGTGACTGCTTCCTATTTTCTTTTAAAGCAGGTAGTATGGCTGATAACAAATGGGTCAGTGAGTATAGTTTGCTGCTAGTTAATGTGTCTTGTGTTGAGCACAGTCATAGCCAGTCTGAAAACTCCTGAATTATCTCTTAAGAAGACACAAAACCTAGCACTTTGGAGCAGATTGCTTCTCAGCTTCATCATTCATAAGGCATTAGCCAAATAATTATTCAAATGTTAGATGAAAGGCTTCTTAACACCTAAGACAGTTTGCATTTCTAAGTGAAAATCTAATAGTGAGAGGAGGAATTACATATTGCTGTCCTGTTCTGAGTCACTCTGAGGACATCCACAAGAATATCAAGAAAGCCGCGGCAACATGAAACCTCTTGGTCTCAGCTTTCCATACAGTCCTATCATCAGCAATTGAATAAGCCTTTACATTCCCTCCAGGCTTCTGCTTCTTCTGTTCAGCACTCTCCCTAGCTTCTCACCAGCTCTGGGAACCAGGAAATACAAAAGAAAGCCAAAGCTCTCATCTTAAAAACAAACAAAGCAAAGAAACAGAGCAACAAGGACAAAGAAGGTGTTTCTTGTCCATGTCCTTGGAAAGACAGCCTTGAGTTTGTAAAGCCATGACAAATCAATGTAAGCAGTTACAGCAACCAAAAGCTCGCTGTTGACTGTTGTCAAAGGTGCATCCCCTAAAACTTGCATTTTTCAGTCTGGCAATAAAATAAATTAACAAACGAACAAACAGATAAATAAAAGCAATGCATTCTTAGTCTTGGGGAGAGCCCAGATTAGGTGAATGGCTGACATCCACACTGCACTGTCTCAACTCCTGTGGAGGAGATTGCGTGGACCAAAATGACATGAAATGATAAAGAGATCGAGAATTAAGGACTAATCCCAGATTGAAATTGGAGCACAATCTGAATTTATTCAAATCTGTGGAAGCTGCCCAAGGTTATTTGTCTGACACGCAGCTTTTAATGTAATTGAAATGATCACTGTATTAACTGTCCTAAAATAGATACAAGGATGATTCCCAACTGTATTACACTGTTTTGGCTCACAGGCAGAATGGACAAAATGCAGCTCACAGAATGCCCAGTACCTGCTGACACCAGGCACTTAGGACTGCTTATGGGCTTGCTGCTCTCAGCATCTCAGATCTCACAAGCCTTGACCCTTCATCTGGGGAAAGCTTTGGTACCCTGGGAAGAGTTGTGAAGGAAAAGACTGGCAGTAGCTTAGCAAGTAGTAGTCTGCAAGATGGTGTCCTTATCTCCTTCTGTATGCCCAGCTGAACTGGTCCATGGGGATCCTGCCTCCAGGCAGCTATTGACACGGGATCAGTCAAATCACTGTCTTCTGTATATTTAACAAGGACAGCCCTGAAGATACGGACAGTGTTAATGGCACGTGACTCATCTCACTCAGCAGAGTGACAGCCTCACTGCCTGGAATGAGGCAGGATGCTAGTCCAGGCTTCTTCTGCACTGGACTCACAGTGTGCAGTGCAGGTAAGAGGAGCATCAAAGTTCAGGCTGGGCATGTTTTGGGGCAGGCTCATAAACAGCTCAGATGGAAAAAGAGGAAGAGCTTAGTGAAAACCTCTGAAGTTGGTGTCCTAAAGATTAGCATAAACCTTCCTTCCTGAGTTGTCCTCTTCCATTCCCAGCCTTACAGATCCAGCATCAGAGCCATGCACAGATCTTCCTACTGCTGTACCCTGGACAGCACTATTTCCATAGCAGGAGTGAAGCCTGATAGGGTCTCCATGTTTTGATCACCTATGAAACACTTCTTGCCTGGCACTGTTGGTAGTGGGACTGAGGTAGCTTGACAAGGACAAGTTTTGTACAGACTGGTATGATTCAGTGTTGTTTTGCCATGGGCAGTCTTCCTAGATCAATGAGGTGGAATTTTTCTTCCTCAATGAATTTGCTTGTTCTCTTTTAAGGTGTCCTTGGAAGACCCTGAAGAGAAAGCAGGGTGTACGGGCAATGCATTTCTCTTTGTCTGTGCTTGCTGCATGATATTCATTTGCTCTATTAATCTCTGCATGTTTTAACACCATTTTTTTACCCTTGCTTTTGGAAAACTATCAAGACTTTCTTGTGTCATCTTGAGTTCTCTTTTTAGCCAGGTAGCGTGTACAGTCTTGACTTTGCTTTCTTGTAAAGCTTTCCTCATTTTTTCGTTTTGGGTTTTTCCTTCTCCTTCTCTCCCTTCCATCTCCCACCTTTTTCTTCTTTTTCTTTTCTGCCTTAGTTTTCAAATGGCAAACAGAGGTGAATCTTCTATTATTGGGGAAAAGCAACCAAAGCCTTGGAGCTGCTGGCCTTGAGCAGCTCCAAGAATGGGGCATGGGCATCCACAGCTGCTCTGGGCAGCCTATTCAGTGTTATCAGCTTCCTCTGAGTAAAGAATTTCCCTCTAAGGTCTAATCATAATTTCATCTCTTTTAATGTAAAACTGTTCCCTCGTATCCTATCACTATCTGCCTGTATAAAATGTTGGTCTCTCTCCCGCTGATCCCCTCCTTCAAGTACTGGAAGGCTGCAGTGATGTCTCCCAGGAGCCTTCTCTTCTCCAGGCTGAACAAGCCCAGGAATCTTAGCCTTTCTTTATAAGAGATGTTCTGCTGCCCTTTGAACTTCTTTGTGGTTTCTTCTGGACCCACTCCAAAAGCTCTGTGCTTTTCTTCTGCTGGGAACCCCAGGCCTGGTTGCAGTACTGTAGGTGGGATCTTGCAAGGGCAGAACAGAGGGGGATAATCCCCTCCTTCTCCCTTCTGGCCACCACTTTTGATGCAACCCAGGATACAGCTGGCCATCCAGACTGCAAATTAACACTGCTGGCTCATGACCAGCTTTTCAGAATCCCAAAGTCCTTGTTAAGAGACAGCAGGCCCGTGGGTCAAAGGAAAGCAAAGAACCTACGCAGTATCTCCTTCAGTGCTCGTTGTACCTGCCTAAATGCAGGCACTGAAACTCTTTCTTTCTTGTTTTGGGTGGATGTAGTTCCTTTGGTGGTATCTCTGTGTCAGTTTGGAGTCAGCACGTCAGCTTTTACGCCTTGCTCTTCAGTAGCCTTACTGCTACTTCTCCATTTTAGCTGCCTCTTTCAGTCTAAGACTTTTTTTCTTTTTTTTTTTATAAATAACTTATTTTATTTGTAAGGAGCTTTTACCTCCTTTCTAGGCCTGCTGATTTTTCACTTGTTTTGAGAAGACACATCTCCCAAGGAAAAACACATGAAGTTGAAGATGAGCAACTTTTGTGGACAAAAAAAGAAACACCACATTTGCCTTTTGACAGCATTTTCAGCCGTCACTCCAACATGTACTCTCATGGAAAGCTGAAGTCTAATTTTAGTCAAAGATGCTGGTATGTCTGTAGATCCCACATTTCTTAGGTTGGTTATGTAAATTTTTTTCATAATGGGTTGTCTGCTTAATCCTGAAGAATATCAAAAGCTGGAATCACCAGCTGATATATTGCTGTTTCCTCTTTCTGCAACTCTACAGCATTTTCTTTCCCCCTTTTTATATCCTTTTCTTTAAAATGTATGCCTTCTTGCTCATGACACAGTATATGATTTTACTGTAGATGAGATCAAATGATCTGTAGTAGTCCTGACACACCAGACTTGTCTTAGTTGACTGCTTCACAGCCCAGTATGCCTTTATGTCTACAAAAGAACTGTCCTTGTGGGACAGAAAAGCGCCTTTGTCTGTAAATGGAGAACTAGAGCTCAGATAACAAAATTATTATGGCAGCTGAAAGCTGTAATTTCCATGCCAGAGCAAGCACCAGGAAAACACAAAGAAATCACAAAGAAAATTTCTTTTCAAATGGAATCCATGTATATGTATATATATATATGTAAATCCATATAAAAATATGGATTTTTTTTTTTTTTCAGAAGAGATATTTGAAAAATAATAGTTTTAAAAGTGGCAAATTTCTGATAATTTCTAGTTTTATTTTTGCCAGTTTTTAAATTATTGTTATTATTATTATTTATTGCTATAATTATTTTTCCCTCCATGTTTTTGGAATTGAGCTGAAGGCCTGGACACTTCATGGGAGATGCTGCTGTTTTTCTTTCAAATGTTCATTATTATTATGGGTCAACGGAGAACTAAAGTGATCAAAAGAGCCTGGGTAGGTTTCTACATTGTACCCCAAAAATGAACTTGCTACAGAATTAGACATGTACCTAGGCCAAATTAAATATCTGGAAAATTAATAGCTAGATTTATTTCTAAAATTAACAGATATTTAATTATTATAATGCATGACAGATTATTTTTCCCCCCTATTCAATACCACACTTCTATCACTAGGAAAAAAAAAAAAAAAAAAAAAAAAAAAGTTCATTACATTGCTACTTTTTCTTCCTGAAAATATTATATATATGGAAAAAATATTAAAAATATTTTTGGACAGTGAAAAAAAAGTCTATGGGGTTGAATTGATGAGGCAGTAGATAAACCCTCTCTTAACCAAACTCCGTAATGCGGTAGGAAGAACAAAGCACATCTGAATAGTGTCTCCACTATATTTTCATTACCTGACTGAAAATAACAGGTCTGTCTTTGTGTTTTCTGACCAAGAAATTCACCTGTTGGGGTGTAAAGTTCATTCTCCCTGGTTGATCCAAAGGGATGTATTTTCAGGGACATGTATGGGACCAAAAATTCTTTGTCCTTTTGTAAACTCATCTAAAAGTAGAGACAGACTTTAAAAAAACAAAACAAGACACAACCCATAATTGTATTGAAGCCATGTGGATAACTGATTTTCCGTTTTGTGGTAGTTCTTCCAGCAGCTGGGAAAAAAATCAACCTAGGTCAACAGGAAATGTATTTTTTTTCAGCATCTTCAACAAACTGGAAGATTGCAGAAAATAATTTTGCTGTAGCTCAAACTCAGAAGTGAGCTATCAGAAGAGATAATGTATCACACAATATTGCATTTCAGTTGTGAATATTTTTCAGAGTTAAACAAAACATTGGACGGATTTTCTTACTGAAGAATCAATGAGCAGAAAAATAAATCCCTTCTGCAGGCAAAACAAACCTAATCATATTTCTTCCTCTCTCTCTCTCTTTTTTTTTCTTTACATGCTCAATTCCTTCTTCCATGGATTCTCACGCAAGCAAAATAGCTTCTTTGAAATTAAGTTTAAATGTTGGAGACATTGTGCATTTTCTACCAGAATAGTTTTGGCCATGATATTTCACCCAGTTCTGCTTGGCTAATGGTAGAGTGTTATTGCCAAATGCTTTTAAAAGTCTGTTCAGGCATGTCAGACTGGAAGCTGCTGGGAGCAGAGCACATCTGAGTAGGCACTTATTCATGCGCCTTTGTTGGAAGCAGAGCATTGAAAATTTGGCCACAGAGATATTTATTACTTGGAAACAAGGAGGCAACCGGCAAGTACACAAAACTACTGATATGAGCTGTCATGCCATTCAAGCCAGATGGCCTTCATATGAAGATTTATAGTTTTTCGCACATCTCCAATGTTCTTAGCGCTGTATAATAAATGGAAAAACTAGACATGGTCCCTGCCCCTGTTTTCCTGGAAGTCTGTATTTGAAACAGCATGTCATATTCAGGGATGTCCACCTGACTATGCTGCCTGTTACCTGAGAACGCTAGTAAATTTTTCATCCTATTCTTGTTTCTAAATTTATTACAGGAACATAACTTCCCAGGGTACACTGTATTTTTGAACTGGACTTCTATTTAAAGCCCTTCTTTTCTAAATTTGATCTTCCCCTGCATCCTGGCTAAGAGTGCAGTGTACTCAAAAATGCCATAGCATGGCAGCTTTCTTTGTGAACTTCAGGCTAATAGATGCTGCTGTCACAATGCTATTTTTGAGACTGAATTTTCTCTTGCTGCTTATCTTTTTCACTGAGCCATCTGGCAGATTTAGGCTGCTAACCAATGGAGCTGTACTGTGCCATGTATTAATATGGATCTCATGAATCACTCAACAGGTCAGATTTAGAAAAACAAGACTTCTGCAGCAGACTTCCACTAAAAATGCAAAGTCTGGCTAATTAACAGATCCCCTCTCTGCCAAAATGTGCAAAAGAAGTGCATTAGAATGAAGTAGAGGGATGGGAATGATAAGGGCTTGTGGCTATTTAAGGAAGAGAGTGTTGCAATACTGCTGGGTCAGAAGTGTTACTGCCTTTCACTTCAGAGGTGCTCAGAGCAAATGTACCCACAATGAAATCCCATATGCAAGCAGATAAAACTGCAAATAGGCAACCGAACTTACTAGCTGGTAAAGATACTGTGTACATGTAGACACTCTTGTTTTCTTGCCTATGCTATGCAATTTACTTTGTTTCTTCTGTCCCAGGGCAGCTGCATGATGAGTTGAATCTCTGGGCGGAGCAGCAATCTCGGAGGCTGGGGAAAAAAGAGGAAGAGTCCTGCAAGTAACTACAGCTGAATAGACATGATCAGGGGAGCCACTCCTCCAGGAGATACACCACAGATTATGGCTGGAGTTCTTCCAAGAGATGAAGACCCCCTTAGGGTGCTCTTTCAAGGAACAAAGACCTCTGTAAGTACCCAAGTGACCAAATCCCCGTTGCTGTCCACTTCTCTCTTCCCCCATCAAAACATCAAAAAACGAAATAATCTGTGAAGAGTAGGGCTCAAAGAAGATCTAGGACTATGTCTCACTTCCCTTCCAACCCCACAGAATGTGGATGAACAGCTGGACTTCTACTTCTTGTCAGTGCTGGGACTGCACAATAAGGCTGGCTCTTTCCCTGCTGTGGCACAGGCACTGCCGTGAAGAAGTGGTGCCACAGACTCTGGCCTGACTGAAGGAAGGAAATTCCTTTCCCACTCCTGCATACAGTCAGCCTATATCCTGAGGCATGAGAGTGACTGCTCATAACTTGTGTCACCCTGCAGATTATGGATTGTAAATTGATGCAGCCAAAACTTTTCCTATCAGATCCCTCAGAGGACTTTGGTCGTTGACTGTGAGAATGGGGATGACTAATTCTTTGCAATCTGTTTCAGATTTGCAACTGTTACTGACTGAATAATATTACTCTTTCTTCTCCTCTTACCTCTTGCAGAGTGGCAAAAGGAGATTTTTGTTTTGCACAAATAGTCTAAGCCAGACCTTCATACCCCTTTTCCAATTTTTCCTTTCCCTGTTGTTTGTTCCTCTATTGTTTCTAAACCTCTTCAGCTGCAACTTAGTGTAAGTATGTATGCACATGCATATGCATACAGATTTAAATTGCTTAATGCACTTTGTTCCTGATCAGTTTTGCAGTTGGGCCACATCCCTGCCTCCCTGGAGAGCAGCCATTCTCCAGTGAGCTCACAAGCAGCTCAGATATCAAAGTCCCTTGTCCACCTCTTCCGTTTTAGTGAGAAATGTCAGAAAATGTGAGTTGCTCCTTGAGTCTCACACTGCCTCCAGGGATGCATCCAACATACCATGATGGGATGCTTTTTCCCTCCAAAATAGTGTAGGTGCAGAATGACTCATCCTCTACTATGCAAAAACCCCTTTTTCCTGTGTGGATACATAACTCATAGTCTTTTTGGAGATGCTCAGAATGCAGTACTCATTTCCAAAAATCTGAGAGGGGAAACACCCTTGGAGGTTGAAGAAGCTATTCAGAAGTCACATTTACCAGCAGGGGTTACATGCTCTGTAAAGTCCTTCAGTACATTAAAACCAGGTAGTGAAAGTGCCACCCCAGACTGTCTCTATTTGATGCTAAGCACTTCCCTAATGAACAGTGTTATAAAACAGCTTTCTAATGTGGGACTTTGTGCATTCTGAATGGTTTAACTCCATCAATTATCAACATAAGCTCATTGGTTGCAAGGGAGCCTGTACCAGGCAGTAAAGGACAGCTTTTACAGCCTGGAGGCTGTTTTTGCAGTCCTGAGGGTTCATCTGGCTGAGCCTCCATGCCCTTTGGGGCATGGCCTTACCTGCTGCTGTAGTGAGCCTGACTATCTCTGTTGTCTGGAGATGCAGAAGCCTCAATCCCCGTTGCCTTCAGGCCTCATCCTGCCCCATTCAGAGACCTCTTGGCCAGTTTCCTGACTATTCTCAGTCAGTAGAGTGTTTTCATGCAATCAGTGTCATAGAATTGTTTGAATAAGAAAGGGCCTTTTAAAGTTTGTCTAGTCCAGCTCTCCTGCAATGAACAGGGACACCTACAGCTAGATCTGAGTCCTCTCCAGCCTAATCTTGGATGTTTTCAGGGATGGAGCTTCCACTGCACCTCTGGGCAACTAGTTCCCATGCTTTACCACCTTTACTGTAAAATTTTTTTTTCCTTATGTCCAGTTTAAATCTCCCCTCTTACTTTGAAACTGTTTCTCCCCCCCCCCCCCGTCTTGTCACAATAGACCCTGCTAACTTGTCTGTCCCCTTCCTTCTGACAGTCTCCCTTCACGCACTGAAAGGCTGCTCTCAGGACTTCCCAGAGCCTTCTCTTCTCTTGGCTGAACAGTCCCGGCTCTCTCAGCCTGTACTCCTAGGTGAAATATTCCTCTCCTGTACTGAGGACTCCACATGTGGATGCAATACTCCAGGTGAGGTCTCACCAGCAAAGAGCAGAGTGGTGGGATCACCTCCCTTGACCTTCTGGCCATGCTTCTTTTGATGTAGCCCAGGATACGGTTGGCTTTCTGGGATGTGAGGGCATATTGCTGGTTCATGTCCAGCTTCCCATCCACCGTTACCCCCAGGTCCTTTTCAGCAGGGCTGTGCTCTATCCTTACATCCCCCATCTGGTATTTATAGCGAGGATTTTTGCAACCCAGGTACAAGATCTTGCATTTGGCTTTGTTAAACTTCATGAGATCCTCCTGGTCCCTAGGCTTCTCGAACCTTGTCTGGCTCTCTCTGGATGACAGTCTCACTCATGTGAGATCAGTATCTCCCTGTGGATTTATTCCTACCCAACCCAACGCACAAATGTGCTGGTAAAAAAAAAAAAAAAAAAAAAAAAAAGCCAGGTGAAGATAGAAAGGAAGGGAGAACAAGGAGAAGGAGCTAGCATAAAAAACAGTGATAGTGTAGTTGTCATTGTGTTGTTCATCATCTGCCTTTTTTTTTGCCCATATCTTGGGCTACGGAAGAAATATTAAACTGCTGTACTGTTCATTCCTAATCCTGTTCTTTCATTAAGTGCCACATGATTTGCTTTTTCATTGTGCAAATGAGACTGAATCAAAAGGAAATAACTTTGTGGAGGCTGGTTTGCTTATCAGAGAAATTGGCTTGCTCTACCTCTAAACGAACTTGTGATTTATTGTGTTTATCTAGCAGATAGTAAGTTGAAGCAACTTAAAGCAATTGGCCAAGAAATTCCCTGGTATATTGTGCTTCCTTACGAGTGGAGAAGGCATGTGCAAACATGAGCGAGCACAGTTAGGGCCTTCTTCCCAATCCTGCACATTCCTGCACAGAATCTTTCTGCTTTACATGTAGTTGAACTGAATAAATGGCCTGTCTTGAATTACATTTTGGACAAACTAAGCATGTAATGTATCCAACCAGCTTTGTTGTTCATGACTGTCACTTGTATAACTGAGCAGCATGTTTCTTAGGCATTGCCAGGTTCAGAGGCATCTCACAAGGACAGTCTGTTCTTAAAAACGAAATGTGGTGGAGGAAGGAGGAAGGTGGCAGAGAGGAGTAAAATCAGAGCTCTGGGGGCATATTCCCTGTGCTGTATTAGCATTTCAGTTCTCAGGGGCAAAGTAAGGAAGATCCATTCTGGTTTTAATTGTCTTTTCTTCAAAACATTCTGTGATAGTAATGAAGGGCAAAATTATTCTACCATTCTGTCATTGTTGGATTATTCCCTGCCCTAAGACTCAGGGGAATGGAGAAGCTCAGAGTTTGTACCACTGCTTTCCCAGTGATGTCTCTGCTTCATAGCAGCAATGAGTAATATCCTCTTTCTTTGCATTCATTATGCCAGATTACACCCCTCTCACATCTGCAAAAGCACTGCCTGTCTCACGGGGTGAAGGTAGCAGCCTTTCAAGCATTAGAAGCCACAGCACACTCACATCAAAATATCTGAGTAATCTGAGTATCAAACATCAAGGTTTGCAGTGGTTACTTCTGTTCAAGTCCAGGACTTACAGCCTGGCAGAAGTGTGTGAAAGTGCTGTACTTCAAGCAAGTCACAGATCTCAAACACTGAAACTTGTGTCACACGGCAAGGAACTTCTTCCCATCCGGGTTCCATCCTTTTTCTGTAAGCTTCAATGACTTTCCAAGTGGCTTGACAGGCTTTCTGCTTTTGTTTTTCCCAAACCACTCCAGATCTTAGAAGGTGATACAGCTGGTTCTTCCTTCTCTTTTCTATCCCATCATTCAGAATGCTGTTACTGAAGGCTACAGCTGTTACCTTCAGAGTCTTTTGTCATATTATACTGACTTTTTTGCCACTGTTGCATCAGAAAGGTCAAAAGTAGTGGTCTGGCTTTCCACTCACATGAAAATGCCAAGAACACAAGCAGAACTGAGCCCTGAGCAAGACTGAGCAAGTCTTTCTGTTAATTGTTATTTCCTCCTCCCAAAAAGGCCATGGTGTCAGAGTCAGAGCTGGCATTGTAGAGCATCATCTGCCCTATGTGAAATCAAGCTTATTTCTTATAAGTACTTAAGGTTTGTTTTCCATGGGAACAGCGAGGAACTTGAAGATATGGATAGACAAGAAAAGAGAAAATTAAAATATCTTGACATTTATGTCTAAGACCTATATTTGACTTAAAAACTCCCATAGGTCTGGGTTCTTAATTGCATTTGCTCATCTCCTTGGGCAGGACTCCAGTGCTGAAATATTGACTGTATGGACTTGCATATTCTGGGAAGAATAGCATTAAGAAGGCAAAGTCAGTGATTCTAATTTGCTGGTTTTTACCTCTTCAAAGTGCCTACCTGTCATTTTGTTCCCTACTGTGATCCTTTTGGAGGGACTTTTACCCAACCTGCAGATGGCTTTGTGTTTGTATGACTCAACAGCTTAATATTTTCATCTATGCAGCTGGTTCTTAGAAATGAGATGAATAGAAGTGCAGAAGCCATGAAAGATCCACAGGAAATTTGTACCACATTTTCTTGAAACATTTGCAAAAGTGCTATGAGGAAGGTCTAAACCAAGCACCCTTAAATCTCATCATGTGCCACAGCAATAAGGAGAGCCCACAGAGGAGATTCAGTCCTTTCCTTTGAACCTCTGGGGATCCAGGATTCCAATTTCATCAGTGATAACCACAAAATGTCTTCTTTAATGGAACTCATTAGGAAGAGTGATGGGCATGTATGCAGTTGGCATGGTGAGGAGTGTTGTATTTATTGGTGCTCTGTGTGACATAAGAGCGAGGGCATTCCTGAACTCGTTTCCTTTTGGTGAGTTCTCTGATTGATTTTATAAGAGCATGAACCTCCTGCCAAGCAAAGTTGTTTTACTGCAAAAGCTTTCAGCAATCATGGGACTAAGAGGCTACAGTACATTTTTCAAAGCTTTGTAACACCATAAAAGTAGAAGATTAAAAGTCAGAAATTTGAAATGGCATAAATATGTACTCCATTGGAAGAAGGATGTGGTATTGTTTAGCTTATAACTCACTGCTGGTGTTGTGTTGTTGCTAAACAATAGTGTAATTGCTTCCTTAAAGCCATGTCCAAATTGCCTGTACAGCTGAGCAGAGGATGGAAAGCATTAGAGAAAGAACCCTGAGAGGAACTTCAAGGTGTTTGTCTGACCATCTCAGTGCAATCCATCACAAATAAAGCACTGCTACAAAACATGATGACTCTTCAAACTGTCCTAAGAAAGTAACCAAAGTAAATGAACGCAGTGGGACACGCTCAAAGGTATGCTTGAAATAATCAAGTTTACCCTGACTCTCATATGGCTGTATAAACAGGTGATCAAACTCCTGTGTTTTCTGTCTTCTTCTTACCTGCAGGTACCTTGAAGTCCCCGCACATTACCTGAATTCAGCCAAGTACATTAAACTGCACATAAGTAAGACTCTTTCATAGAACTCCTGCTACTTGTGTTAACATGTCAAGCACTGTTCTCTGAATAGAAGGCACCAGCCATACAGAGCTTTCTTTAAATCTTTTTTAATCTTTTTTTTGTTTTGTTTTGTTTTCCAGGGCTTCTTAAAGTTAACCTCAGTTGGTGAAACTATTCTTCTATTAATTCAGTTCATAATAACACACTTCCACTGCCAGTGAGGCAAATCTAGTTTGCTCACAGTGTCTTTCCCTCTAGCATGATGAGAAAATGCCAGCGCTACCAGCATGTCGAAGTATATTCAAATGGAGCAAAAAAATGCTTACATTTTTTCTTTGCCTTTGTATGTGCATTCGTTTTTCTAGTATTGCTACAAACAACAAGGTATTTGTGGAAATTTTAGTTTCCTCATTTTCATGGTGAGCCCTGGCGGTCCTGGAAGACAGCCTGTTTAATGAGGTGGCTCTGGTCTGCCCTTGAGAAGTGTGCAGAAGGCAGGAAGAAGAGGCCTCTGTGATCTTCATCCGTCCGGGAGGAGCAGATCTTGAAGGCCACCATCACAAGGCTGCCTGGTGCTGTAGCCAGACTCTGTCACGAGCTCTGCCTGTGCATGGGCCATGCTGCCAGTGCATATTGTTCCTGTTTAGATACCCACTGGTACTGCAGGCAAATGACCAAACAGGAAGAAGCATTTTTTCTTTGATCTCAGCTTTCTGTGGCCCAAAGCAGAAGTCTTTCCATTGTTTTTTCAGTAAATTTCTGAACATTTCTTCCCTGCAACAATTGCAAGGACAAAGCAAGCCTGATTTTCATTGATGTACAGCTGCATGTGGCTGCCTTGCAGAGATGTTTTTGAGGTGGGTAAAGGCAGCAATGTAAGGCTGATAGCATTTTCAATGGAGATAAATAAGCACATCTGCTATTCCTACATGGCGCTTGCCAGCACTGGCCTACTCTCTAGTCCCTTCTCATTCCTAGAATCCCTGAAGAAATATCAAGGCAAATAATCCCACTGAAGCAGTCCTCTTCATGTTCTTCCTCAACAAGTCCAGAATCCCCTTCAGGTTAGGGTACTTGCTTAAGCATTTGCAGGATATCAGTAGCAATTCAGTGAGTTGATTGTTACTATCATATGAAGGCATGGGAAACAGTGGAGAAGGAAAACAAGTAAAGGCATGCACAGGTGCAGATCACAGCAGATTCTCAATGGGTACATATAACAATATGTGCAGAACCTAACGGTCAAAGCAAGACCATGTAGGTCTGTAACTAGGAAAAACAACATATAAAACAATCAACAGCAGCAACTACAAACAATAAAAATGTCAACTAAAAGATAGTGGTGCATCCTGTCTTCTTTTTAGACTTTTGCAGTTGTCACTCTGCTGTAGATTTTGTGGTGTGATCTTTAAGGAAAAGTCTGATATTATGCAGAAAAATAGCTTTAAGGTACACCTTTGGAAAGCTATGCATTCAAAAAGGAAACAGAATGAAGAAAACGTGAAGGTATCTTTTGGGCAATAGGGCAAATAAAAACTGAAAGCTGATGTTGCTACAGAGGCAAGAGGGTGCACAGGATAAGAGAGGAACTAACTGAGTTCTTGCACTTTAAGCGGAATTGAAGGTAACATCAAAAAGTTTGAACTTGGGAATCCAGGTGAGGGTCACGATGAGAAGGCTTATTTGTTCAGAAACACAAATCTGGAAGATGATCTCAGAAACACTTCTTTATGTGCCTGATGTGGCTTTTAGATCCCCAGCAGAATGCTATAGTGGGCAAGTGTGAAGATGAAGATCTGAAAGTTTTAGGAATATGAACAGAAGAGAACTGAATGTTGATGATGGTATGTAGGAGTGAACGTCAGCACTTTCACACTGCTTAGATGTTAAAGTGAGTGGAAGGAACATTGTGAATCTATCAACAGATAAAAAGGAAGAAAAGAAAAATTAAGAGGCAAGTGAAAGGACAGCTTTGACAGTACTGGGTCATATCTTCAAAGCATGTTTTGTGGTGAAATTTCACTGATGTTAGCAGAGCTCTTTTCATTTTACACAAGCTAAGGATCTTAGACTGCCTAAAAGAGATTTAGGTTAGAAAGTGGTGACTGTGAAGACAGACAAAAGCTGGAACTGTTTGCTTTTCCAACATCAGAGGTCTTAAGGAGTCAGGAGCAGCATACAGGTAGGTGTTGTTCAGCCTGCCATGGGGTGGGAGGCTGGACAGAGGTTCCTGCTCATGGGGATAAATGGGGCCAAGGACATGGCTGCTTACTGAAGCCCCAGCTTATTGGAGTCCTGCTCTCCCCAAGTATGGCATAGATACTTCAAGCCAAAGTTATTGCTAGGCTAAGCCAGTAACCTGAATGAAAAGTTACATGGACCAGTCCACTGATATATGAAACTCCACTCTCTTGCCTGCATTTTGTCCAATAATGACTGAAAACTGGAAGCAAAATCCCTTCCTTTCACTGGACACTATCATCTTCCAGTAAACAAAAGCAACCTGGATGAATTAGGTTGCTGACAACTCAAAAAAAAAATTTCTTGGGGCTGAAAAGTTACACCTGGAACTGACTGGTAAAGCAAATAGAGTAGAACAATAGCAACGCTCGGATGGAAGCCCATCAAGTTGCAAACCCTGATGCAAATGGATTTTGTGAAGGGCTTCTTTCAAAGTCACTCGGTACACAAATATGTCACTTGGAGGTAGCACTGGCATTAATGTGGAATGAATTTTTTTTAGTACAAAGAACCTGTATTGCTTCAGAGAGATCGGATTCTTTCAATAAAGCAATGGAAGGCATTCTGCCTTTCTCTGAGAAGGTCTGGTTAGCCTGAACACTGCTTCTAATTTCAAGTGAATTGTAAAGATTAGAGAGGGAATAAAAAAGATTAATATTTTCACAGTCATGCACAAGTTCAGACACATGCAGTTCAGAGAAGGTATTTGGATTGCTGACATATCTGTGTCCTGATTCTGACAATAAAATATTTGTACCAAGTTGTCAAAGTATAAAATACACACCCTGCAGAAAAATTCTGTTACCAAGGGCAGTTATGGCAGATGTTGAGGAAGTAACTTGAAGCAAAAAGGAAGGCAGCCAGTTTTCGGCATTGATTTATTCTGTTTGAATGCATTTGTTTTGAGGGATCCTGACCACGCAGGCCTGTTTTTACTGTGTGTCTTCTAGATCATAAAAAGACGTACCATGAGCTGCAAAGGCTCAAGCCACAAAGGTCAGATCAGAGTTCCACAGAGATGCAGGTGTTTTCGAACCCAAGATTTTGCTCTCTCCTGTTTCATACAGATCTGACTTTTTTCATCTGCAAGGGAGTTTTTGGATGGGTGCTTTTTGTATGGTGTCTTCCTTGAGGGTATCACAAAAATAAGTCTGCAAGACCTGACACCAGAAATAAAGCAGAAAACCATAGTAAACAGTTGTGTCCAATAGATTTAAAGACTGAACTCTATCAGCGCTTCCTATTCAGATATTCATTGCCAAAATTGCTTTTGTTTAAGAAGTTTTCTAACTTTATTCTGACTGGTCCAAATCTGAGCACAAGAGGAAAGCACAATTACACATATGAGTAAGTGGGGCTCATACACATCAACCAAATGCAATTTCCTGACTGAGTGAATAAATGACTGGTTAAACTCTGTACACATGGTGATGGGAAAATAGGAAATAAATGAGTAACATTCTGGAGGTGTTCAGTGGAAGAACAGGGCAGCCTAAGGCTCCATGTATTTCTGGGCTCCTGGTGATTTCTCAGAGAACTTGGATGGTCAGAGACTTTCCCTTCACACAGTGAGACAAGCAGCTGGACCACAGACAACAGTGCATGCTGTCTCTCTTCTCCCTCTGTATTTGCTGGCACTAAGATAGTGTGTAACGTGTCCTTCACTTACCTGCATCCCTGCTCATCCTGGGCAATTTCCTCCTCAACTGGGGCAAATACACAGTTTCTTCATGTTGAGTCACAGAATCGTTGAATCATTAAGGATGGAAAAGACCTCTAAGATCATCTAGTCCAATCATCTGCCAACCACCAATATTGCCTACTAAACCATGTCCTAAGTACCACTACATCTGCCCTTTCCAACACCTCCAAGAACAGTGACTCCACCACTTCCTTGGCAGCCCGTGCCAATGCACCACCACTTTTTTCTGAGAAGGATTTCTTCCTAATATCCAGCCTGAAGGAGAATAGAAATGTTTTCATGTTTCATGTCTGGAAGCCCTGGTCTCTCTGAACAGCAGCAGAAAGAAAGAACAGCACAGTATGGCCTGCGAGGGTGGTGTTTGGGGGTTTTCTCCATCTCAGACGCTCTTCCATGACTGTCTAGCACTCATTGCTATGCTGGGGTAAGTAGGCAGAGAGGAAAAAAGTTGAGTTCCTTTGTTCCCTTTGCTTGGGTGCTGCAACATGGGAGAGGCCTTCCCCTTCCCCACTTGTGATAGTGAGAACATCTCCACCAGTGATGGTCCTACATCCTCTCCACGTGCTTCTTGCAACAAGCACAATTAACCAGTTCAGAAGGAATGCTAATATCAGGAGGTCTTGTAGGTTAACAGCTCTTGCACAAAGTAAGAAAAATCATGAAAACTGAATAAAGAAGGTTCCCTTCCTTTAGTGAAGCATTACTCAGCTGTATGCTATGTACTTCTGAGCTTCTTTCTGCACCTCTGCCAAGATTCAAGAGAGGGAAAATCAGGACAGATACATGAAAAGACTGAAGAGTAATATAACAAAAAGGGAGAAGGCCAGCATGTCTTAGTTCAACCTGAACTCTCCATGCTGATGTTTATCTCTCTGACGTTTTTCACAACTGACTGCAATAGAAACTGTGTGATTAAATTGTATTTGAAAAATTGTCAGCCCCAGAGCATCTCCTTGTTCTCCTCTCGTCTTGTCCTGTTGTGTAACTTTGAGTGTCAGGCCAGGAGCCAGAGCTGACATCATGTTGCAGAGGACTGCCCTGGGTGTTGCATAACCTTAATAGGAAAGCCACTTAGAAAGTGTTTAGATACCATTAAGAGAGGTTGCTCTTATAGCCACTCTACCACACTAGGGAGCAGAGTCACCATAGATCAGGCAGAATTATTAATTGCTTTTGCATTATTTATATCTGTCATGGGCTATTTCAGTGATACTTCAGGTCCTAGTCTCGTCCCTCTAGAATTGAAGCTACAGCTGCAATAAGTGATGGCAACTGGCAGGAGCAATGCTGTGTTTTCCCCAGGACTGTTGTTACCTCCAATTGGTTTGTAATTACTTGGTGTGGATAACATCAAAAATGTGTCCACTGGGCTGCAGGCAGGTTCAGGGTCCATGACCAACACTGTAAGTTTCAGGTCCCCTGGGTAACAACCTCTAACTTGCTTGTTCCTGCTGGCTGTTGTCTGTGTTGCAACAGATGATAGTGGTCTGTAGAAGCGCAAGTGTGAGAAAACAAAAGAGGAAGTAAAATATGTGCAGATGCAGATTTGCTTGAAAAAATGTATTCTTCACTGTCATGCTCAGGTCTCCATTTCTGCCCCTTAATATACAGGGTCCGCATAAACCCTGGCTGTGACACATGCTGCTGGGATGAGTCCTGAAGCCAAACGAAGAACTGACAGTCTGGATCTGCCCTTAGCACAACCTTTCCCCTTGAAAGGAAGGATTCAAGATGTGGACATGGAAATAAAATATAATATAACAGATGTCTGTGCTGCTTTTACAATGCAGAAGGTGACATGCAGCCTTCCCGGCCCATACACCTGTTCAAGGAAGAATGACACTATTCAGCACTGAGAAGGAGAAAAAAATATATAGGTAACAGAGGTAACAATGAGAATCTTCCACTAGGTGAAATGAGGGGGCCACAACAACCCCAGGCAGCACTATAGACTTGGGGCGGAGTGGCTGGAAGACTGTGTGGAGGAAATGGACCTGGGGGTACTGATTGATGCACGGCTGAACATGAGCTGACAGTGTGCCCGGGTGGCCAAGAAGGCCAATGGCATCCTGGCTTGTATCAAGAATGGTGGGGTGAGCAGGACTAAGGAAGTCATCCTGCCCCTGTACTCAGCACTGGTGAGGCCTCACCTCGAGTACTGTGTCCAGTTTTGGGCACCTCAGCACAAGAAAGATATGGAGGTACTGGAGCAGGTCCAGAGAAGGGCAACGAGGCTCGTGAAGGGCTTGGAGAATCAGCCCTACGAGGAGAGGCTAAGGAAGCTGGGGCTGTTTAGTCTGAGGAAAAGGAGGCTGAGGGGAGACCTTATTGCCGTCTTCCAGTACCTGAAAGGTTCTTACAGTGAGAGTGGGGCAGGTCTCTTCTCACTACTGACAAGTGACAGGACAAGGGGAAATGGCCTTAAGTTGCGCCAGGGCAAGTTCAGGTTGGATATTAGGAAGAACTTCTTTACAGAAAGGGTGGTTAGGTACTGGAATGGGCTCCCCAAGGAGGTGGTTGAATCGCCATCCCTGGATGTGTTTAAGAGCTGTTTGTGTGTGGTACTCAGGGATATGATTTAGCAGAGGTTCTTTTAGAGATGGGGTACTGGTTAGGCTGTGGTTGGACTTGATGATCTTCAAGGTCTTTTCCAACCTGGGTAATTCTATGATTCTATGATTCTATGAGATTCTTCATTCTGCACTACAACATAACATCCTCACACAGGTACAGATGAACTCACTATAAGCAATACCACAACAAAAATGAAATATTTTTCTTCCAGGTATTACATTATGCCCCTTCTTATTTATCAGGGTAGTGGTGTTATTTTTAGGTTATTAAACAAGATGAAACACTTCTTTGCTTCATTCTTTTCCTGTATCATACATAAACAATGTTAAAGATGACAGCTCCGACATTTATTAAGTGAAGATTTATTTTGGTAAATTTATTCCTGCTGTAATTATGCTGACAAAATCTCAATAGAAAGCTCTCTCCTAAAAACTTTGAGTGCTGTACTTTGTACTTTCAGGCTGAGGGAGAGGAATTCTTTTTTGCTGCAGAAACCTTTCATACATGGAAAACTGTCACCATTCTACTTCCATGTCGTCCCAGAAATTCGTTCTTTCTTAACAGGACAAGTGGGAGCAAAGAAAAATATCGAACACAAGCATTTAGTCCTTTTTGTCCGCATCTCTACTTTGTCAGCAGCAATAGAAATACTTTTAAAATGGATGAATTACCACACCACAAGAAATCAGTTCACAGAAGAACAATTTGCCCCATGGATCCTGGTGACGTTATAACTCTTTGGGTCACCATAAACGATACCAAAAACAAACAAACAAATGAAAAAAAAAAGAGCAACAAAAAAGCCAAGAGAAACGCCAAACAGCTTTGCCATACAGAGTTCCACCACTAGCTGGTTACCCACAGTGATATAAACAATTTATGAGATCATTAAGTACCTAAACAAAATACTCCAGGCTCCATAATTTTCAAATAGCAGCTGATTTTAATTATTTCATTGGCATTTATACACACGTCCTATTGCAAGCTTGATTCTTTTCACACTGGAAAAAAATGTTAAAGCTGGAATGGGAAGTCAAGAATGTGGGAATTCATACATTGCGTGCATATGTGGTTTAGTGGTGTGTGCCATTTGTACACATCACTTACTGGGGAAGTTAAATCACTTTTGGATAGAAATTTCAGCAACGGCTTCCAAAACTCTGTAGACTTCAAAACTTTGAAATAACATTCTCCACAACCTGTTATTGAAATAGCTCTTGCCAGCTCAAAGCAAGCACCATTTTCTGAAGCAGAGATTTTTCTTCCTTTGCTGTACAGCCTGCAAAGTGACGTTCTTTATTCGCAGTTCTACAGACCAGCTCTCCAAACTGGAACTGACTGTCTCTTCTTTCTGCTGGGAACACAGCAGCTCTTGTGTATGGAAGGTTTTTTGTGTTTTTTATTTAACGCTCTCAGGCTTTCTTCATCATCAGCAATGAAAATGAATGCAGTGCTCTTCCATGTGCAAACAGGACTTCATTCATTTACGCAGATATTAAGGAAGCCATAGAGCTGTGGACATGCACACCAGGCTCTGACAATCTCACTGAACTACTGTTCTTTTGTGGAGGGTGTCTCTCGCAGCAGTGACACTGAATTTACATGACAAAGGAACTAAAAAATATCTTTACTGCTGGCTTCCAGATGACTGGAGAACAGGTTTCAATAAAAGGCGTCATGACTCATGCATGTTGGCAAAATAGCCTTCCATCGGTGGCAAGAACAGCTTTCTGATTCTACTGGCTCCTTAAAGGCCTGTTCCTGCACTGCAGGACAGAACCAGAGCACAACAGCAGCTATCAGATTGTGCAGCCTGCTGTGGGAAGCCTTCTTCAGCAGGGATTGGTCTGGGTGATCTCAACCTCTTATCCCTTTCAACCCCTACTATTCTGTGATTCCGTGCTGGGGAGCAGTGCCACCCTGGTACGTTTGCTCTGTTGGACATGGGTCTGCTGCAGCTATTCTGCATTTACACCACAAAGATACAGCTGGACTGCCCCAGGGATGCTGCTTGCTCAGGTGCCATGCATACATCCTGCTATCCTGCAGATGGGTCTTCATAACTTTTGCTTTTAAGGACTCTTCTCAAAACATAGGCTTGGGTGAATGCTCTGCACAACCCGCTTTCAACAGGGTCAGCATAGCCATGGGATGCTGAGTTCTCATTCCCGGAAACAGGTTCTGCAGTTCTTGCAGTGCTTCATGGCTTCTCACTGCACACCTCCAGAGGAGCTGCTCCCACCAACAGCTTAATGTGGCTCAGTTAGTGTAGAATCTTATCTTGCCTCCCCCTGCCACTGTCTGTGGGCTGTGTCCAGCCTATCAGCCCAGGACTCCACAGCTCTTCCCAAACATGCCGGCTTTTTAGTTGTGTTCCCCTTGTTCCCATTATAAAAAATACAGCTGATGCAAAGATTGCCTCTCTAGGGGAGCTCATCTTTGCTCAGCAATTTTGTCACTGTAACCTTCCCAATGGAGTTTAATTATGTGCTTGAGATTAAGCAATTATGCATTATCAGGAACAGAGTAAATCATGCCTTTTATCTCCACTAACAGGATATTTCCTGTGAGCATTCCTGCCAAAAGAACCTAGGGGGGAAGATGGGATGATTTTCATGTTATGTAAGCATGTTTATTTAGGGAGCTGGCAGCACTGCACGCTGCACGCAGCTGCATCTGCTGCAGCCTCCACACACCATGGGGCTGGACCTTGGCTCTGGCATCGTGCTCCTGCAGAGTGGTGCTGAGCCTGCACAGCAGGCTGGTTCTGAAGGTGTGATGGGCTCACAGAACCAGGGGCTGGCTGGAAGAGCTGCTGCTCAGCAGGCGCAGGCTTGGTGTGCAGAGGGGGAACCCAGTGCTGCTGCACACTTTGCGCTGAGATGAAAGAGGAAGGAGGCCACCCATACTCTGCCGTGCTCTGCATTCAATTAGCTTGCTCGCTGATGGGCTAGTACAGATGATTGGGTTTTCCCACTGATTGATCTCTTAATGTAAATGAGCACTGGTTTTAAACTCAAACCATGCACATTTTTTCCCCTTGAAGCTGCTCTTCTGTCACATGCAGTGCAGAGTATGCTTGCTGTCTTGGTAGCATCTGCAGCAGCACTGAACTTGAAGGCCTGCATGGTTGTTTTTTTTACAAACAGACCAGGGATGGCCACTACCTCAAAATGTCTGTATTTAGTTATTATTTTTCTTGTCCTGTTCAGCTCTTTCCTCTTGTTCCTCCATGCACTTTATGCAGGAATATTGAATATTCTCTCACTTGGTGATAATAATAATTGTGATTTTTTCCCCATGTATGTCTACAAGACAAATCAACAGTAGTGATGTTTTAAGGAAAGTGAGAATCTTTCATGTATTATAAAATTCAAGAAAGTGTCCCTTTTTGAATACAGTGTATGCCTCTATTGCATAACATTTGTCCTCTTTGTCATTCACATGTTCCCTGCTGTATTTTCAGACCTTGATCAGAATGTTGCCCTCTGTTTCTGTAGGGATAATTACTTAGTTCTTAGTGGCTCACTTGTCCAGAGCCAAAATGTCATCTCAACAGAGCCTTTGGGGCTGCAACAGTGAAAAAGCAATAATGTATTATAAACCATTAACAGTGCTAAGAGCTACTGAGAAGAAACACTTAGATACTTTTATACAATTCATTAGTAATGGATATACCTAAGAAAAAGAACCTGGAGTTTAAGTAGAATAAGCCTTAATGGAATTACACCTACCTTCCAAAGTAGACTGTACTTTATACCCCAAATCTCTCCCCCAAAGATTAATTTCTCTGTGCTCAGAGAAAGAGAAGCAGCAAGATAATGTAGAAAGGTTTTGGATCTGAATAATCTTATACTTGCCTTCTTTTTTTAAAAAAATAAAATTAAAAAAAAAAAAGCCACTTTAAAACCTTCTTATTATCATAAAATTGAAATTTTCATCAGAACATTGCTATTTAACATCTAATCACATTCAAATAGAACCTTCATAATAAATATTTATGAAGACAGAAGCTCATGACTTTTGAGATTATTTCTATTAAAAGTAACATAATAACCCTGTCGCTTTTTGTTTCCCCATGAAATCTGGTGAGAGAAACACACATGGTTGAAGATACTGCAAATTCTTGCTGTTGAGTATAAGTCCAATCACATTTGGATAAATAGTTTTTAAAATAGTAGTAAGGATCATCTGGATTAAAATTGCCCTTGAACTACTGTCCGCCTATATACTACTCCATACCTTCTTTCAAACTTCCTACATTCTTTCAAATAGCCAGGAAGGATGATGAGAAATTGCAAAACAATTCCAAATCAGCAAGAGAGGACAGTTGTATAAAACTGAGGTGTAACTACCAACAAACAGAGCTGGAACTCATTTGCAGTGCTGTCTGTGTTCCATTACGGATGTTGATGATCACAGTCAGTGCTGCCACTCGTGCTCAGTGCTGCTTGCATCTGTCATGCAGCCCTCTCTACTGTGCCTTGGGTACAGATTCTCCAAGACATGACTAACTTAGGGCCTTCTGGAAGTTTGGGGGTCAGACATGTCTAGCAGAACTGGAAATGGCGTGGAGGAAGATGCTCTGTGCCACCCAACCTGGTAGGGAGGAGGGACAATGTGCATCAGTGCAGAGGACACCAGAGCCACCAGCTTTGGTGCAGAACGCTCCTCCACCCAGAGTCTGTGCACTTGAAGTTGCATATGAGCTTAATGGCAATAAATGCATCCCAAGGGAAAGGGGAGAGCAAATGAGCAGAGAGCTAGGAAGGGAGAAATCTCTCCTGACTGTGTGGATCCAGTGCCTTCTTGTCCCAGAGCTGACCCACCCCTCATCCTCACTGCCCATCTCCAGCCTTGCCACTGCTGCCCTGTCCTCTCTGGCTCTCTCAGGAGCTGATTCATGGCTCCTCAGTAGCAGCTGGAAGGCATCCCAAGGCCTCACAGACATCCCTGCTTCTCCTCAATGGCACCCACAGTGCAGAAAAAGTCACTGGAGCTGAAGAGTCAACATCTGCATTGCTGAGCTCTTTGATTTCTTGCACAGCAGTGCTTGCTCCCATAGACTGAATCTGCTCTAAGGTCACACACATAGTGTACATGGCAAAATGGCCTATCAACCTGACTGTACCCAGACTAGGAAGCCATTCTGCAGAATGAAGAACAAGGCTGCAAGCTGTGATAGGCTGCTTATGCAATGCAGTCACAGAAGTGAAGCCAGTTTTGTGCTTCCAACTGAGAGTTCTTACCAAATTTTGAGTTAGATCAAGATGTCTGTGTGCAGGAGACCCATAACAATCCATTAATTTAATCAGTAAGGTGTAATTGAGAAATCCTCTGAAAGTCATTGTCTTCTCCTTACAACGGTTGTTGCCAGCTGGTTAATTTTCCTTAGTCCAGATTTCAGAGCCTGTGGTCTATTATCTGCTTGTTGGGCTGTAGATGAAAAATCTGGGCTGTTTACAAACTGCTGGATATGTAAGCAGTGCCTCATCTAAACACAGAAACCGCAGAACACCGAGTCTCGCAAGGCCACTCACTTGCCTTTGAAGGCATTTATTGCATCTTTTCATTTCTGTCTGTTTTCTTCCTCCTACAAGTTGGATTTGACTATTTGCTTTGATACAAATATTTAAAGAAATTTGATTCTTCTGAAGGGTGCGAGCAGCAAAATTGGTGATGAGGGAAAAGCCTGAAGTGCACATAGAAACAAAAACTCACATAAAATAGTGAAGAGATAATAACTACTGACTTTTTCTGCAGACAGTCACGTCTCACCTTATAAAAACTGAAAGACAGTTGCAAAGACCTTCCTCCTTTCAAAATAAAAACTACATATACTTCACCAAAGAATAATATTGGAAATAGGAGTTTATCAAGGACTTATAATTAGGAATAATCACAAAAACACATTTAGAGGGAGGATGAGTTCAAGTAAGCTATTTACAAGATAAAATGGTAATGTTCTTAATAAGCCATGATATCAGTAAGATGCTGACCAGAAAGAGTTGGCAATTCTAGTGTGTTTATTATCCACTCTCCCATGACTCATATTCCTCATTATCTTCTAGCAATACACAATGAACATGCCAGATTTTCTCAGGATCAAATGTATATCTATATAGGAGTGAGGCAACATCTAGGAGAAACTGGGATTCAGATATAAGATGCACAAAAACTTGTTTCTCTCTCTCTCTCTCTCTTTTTTTTTTTTTTTTTTTTTTTTTTTTTTTCCCTTGCTTTTTTCTTACAGAATTTCTATATTTTTCTGATCCAGTTTTGACTTTAGGAGCATGACACATGTTTAGTAGTTCAGTGATCATGAGCAAAGGATATCTGACCTTTGCAATAGGAATACTTTGTTCTGTGCTCAGAGCACCTTCAGAGGAAGGCACCCATCATAGTGAGCAGATTTCACATGAGATTTTACTTATGTTCTTCCTGGATAGGAGCAAATATGCCAAAATGGATCATCTATGTTGAGAGCAGATCAATAAAATCGTTTTATGCCTTGCAAAGGGATAATGCATCTGTTCCTATCTGGGCAACAATGTGCTGCTAAGTTTAATATTTCATCGGGAGTGCTTGTTTTCCGAGGCTCTTGAGAGATCTGCCTTCCTGAGGACCCTTCATTATGGAAGTCTCGGTAGAGGCCAGTCAAAGCTGAAAGTCCTTTGTCCCAAAGGTGCTAAAACTGGTGCAGGGGGTAGCCTGGGATGTCTCTTCCCCTTTAGGAAATAACTAAGGAGCAAGTTGATGGCAGAGTCCAGCGTGAGCCTTGCACTGCCTTTATGCTGCAGCCAAGGTTGAGCTAAATCAATCTGCATCCTTTGGGAAAGACCACGCACCATGGTGTAGAGGCGTGAGCACTCACTCCCCTGAGGAACAATTTTAAAGGAATTTTAAAAAGAAAGAAGTTTTGGCTCAGATATCCAAAATAATTTTATGTAGCTTGGAGAGATTAAACAAAATAAACTGTATTTTACTATCTTGACACCAGTAACTTGGAATTTCCAGTCCCACTAAGAAGTTTGATAATCTGACTTCCTGTCCAGATGCATGAGGAAGAATAAATATCTCACTATCAAGGCTATAATGCATAAGAAGATCTGATTTTATACACCCCCTACTGAATGCAGCACTTGATGGAAAAAATAAGGTGTTATTTTTGTGCTACCCCAAGAGACTGTGGTTCCTTTGCTGTAACAGATCTCCATAGCAATATCCCCCAGTGTCTGAGCTCTGGACTTTGTGCTTGTTGAGCAGTCCAGAGTTTTCATGCATGATCTTTTTCCCATCTTTCTCATGCCAAAAAATGCATTCTGGGATCCTCTTATCTGCATCGCACTTCTGTCTGCAGCTGGGGTGCTGCTATTTGGGGTCCTATCATCTTTGTACATGTGCAGAAGAACAGCAGTTCTGCAAACTGCAGCATGGCACTGTGTGGTAAAGCAAGATCCTTGGTTTTCACTTGAGAAAACTCAAAGCAAAGCTTAATTGCTGGTCAGAAATGAGCTCTGCTTAAGCCAGTGACCTAAAAGGTGAAAGGACTCATAAGCCATTACTAGTTTCCTGAATCATCTATCCTTCTCATCATGAATGAATACTCTCATGTGGCTTTAACAACTTCTGAGTTTTGAAATGCATTTTTAATGGAATAAAAATTCTCTCAGCTTTGCAGCAGCAGCATAAACTCTCAAGGCAAAAAGTCCTTAACTCAAAAGCCAAAGGCAAACTGGACACGTCATACAGGGTTTCTCTTTCAGTGTTTCTCTGCTTTACAAGAGCATTTGGTTTCTGTGCTGTGCCTTGGTTATCCAAATTTCTCAGGTACGAGACGTACACTTCTTCTGGTTTGGATGTGACAGCATTTATAGAGTTCTTTCTACCATATTTATAGACCACTATGTCTGCAGATAGCTGCAAGTCCCTTTGCTCCACCCACTGGCCTCTCCCTCAGAAAAAAAATAGCTCAGTTGTGAAGAAAATTGACAAGGACGCAGTGTTTCATCACACACTTGCAATCTGTTGTTACCTTGCCTGAGAGCTGTGTGGGAAAAGAAATCTTGTGCCCTCGAGTTCAAAACTACAGCAGTGCATTCAAGATGTCTAAGCTCTTGAGAGCATTTGCTGGTATAGTGAATTAAATTTAGAGCTGTGTATATCCGGCTTTGGATTTAGATTTGAGAGATTCACCTTTGACCGAGCTTTGGATGGAGATTTGGATGCTTGTCTTGTGTGAATGCATGAGCAATCTGCATTTGATGGTACCTTTCAGCATACCAAAGGGTATAATTTCTATGAACCTGGGCAACACTTTACTGACTTATTATCTTTCCAGCTATGGAAAATCTCCTCATTTCTGTAAGATCAGGTATCTGAGATAAGAATAATTTTAATTGAATGGCCTTGATGCAAGCAGGAAACTGGCATAACAACATGGAACATCAATATGTTGTACATGAAGATTGGAGTAAGTGGATTGATATACAGACTTAGTCTAAACTGTAATAGTCTGGCGTTTAGATAGCAAGGAATATGTGGCTCACTGGGGAAGGTCATGTTTGCACTGTGACAGCTCTTGGGTTTTCCATTTCTTTCTCAAAAACAAGGGGATTCATCTAGGAGAGATGTTCTATATATCCAGAAAGACAATGAACTTCACTGTAGTGATGATCTTCCTGGGACGTTTTAACTAAGAACCAAGCCCAGCCCTGTGACAAGAGGTGCTCTTACAGACCAGACAAAACCAGCAGAGCCACTCTGTGGTCTCCCTGTGGTCTGCACCCTCCAGCTCATCCCCTGCAATTAGCACCCAGACACAGGCAACAATGTCAAAAACTGCATCTCTTTCCTAATCAGGTTTCAAAACATACCACTGCCTCAGCTGTCCAGACTTCCTGCGCTAATGGTTGCCATGACGGGAATTCTCTTTGATCTCTTTTCGGGGACACCCTTCCATCTGCAGCAGTGATTATCCTGGCCAGAGCTTCCTGGTGAGGAAGTCTGTCTGCTAAAGGGAAGAGACAGAAACACGGGAAGCCAGCATCATACCAAGTACAGAGTAACGCTATGCACAGGGGAAAAAATAAAACCACCTAAATGAGATTAAATAGAATAAAACAAAACAAAATAAATAAATAAAATGACCCAGAAGCTAATTCTGCCCTTCTAAAATAAGACAAGAATGGTAATAATGTAATTTTCCAGATTGTATCTGCATCACAGACTGTAAGCAATAAATTCATCTGTTGAATCAAAGAGGAATTAAAATGAGTTAGCAGCTTCTGATCTTGATTTGAGGAAATCCCCCTCAGGGCAAAACCTAAAAAGGACGTCCACTGCCTGCAGATTTCTCAGACTCTGGGAGGTGAAAGGCTCCTTCTGTAGCAGACCAGAGCCCATTTGCTGTCGGTTTCCCAAGCTTTGTGCCCATTATTTAGCACAGAATGGGGGCTCATTGTGGCACTGGTGCTTCCTGTGCCCAGGCACATAGCTTCTGCCATCACTGTCATTTCTGGGCTCACCTGTGGTCAGGATATCCTGTGCCCAGGTACCGAGCAGTGGTGAATACTGGTGCTAGCTTTGCATCTATGCAAAACCCCACACCTCCAGCACCAGGACCTCTCACCCCTCACCACAAGGTCATGTATCAGTTGCCACCTAGCCTACTCAACATTACACTGTTATTATTATAATATTCTATACATATTGTTATATTAAAACACTGTAATTACTAGTTTCCTGGTCAGGCTGCAACTAACCAAAACCCACTGCAGTGATTGCCAGCAGATGCCCCACACAGCCCAGTGGTGCTTTCCCATGCACCAAGAGCCAACAGAATGCAATCTGTGTATCTTGCAGAACACACCATGAGAAGGTGGTTGTTACATAGGGATTTGAGTAGCTTTACTGCAGCCACAGAGCTCTGTGGATTTGCTTTAGATCATGATCAGGAACTGGTGCAGTCAGAAGGCAAGGCAGGAAAAGGGAAAAACAGGAAGTGTGCCAAAGAGCAGCTCACTGAAATAATATCTTTCTTCATCTATGGCACGATAAGAGATGGCACCACATTTGGGACCATATTGCCCTTTCTCCCTTTCCAGTAGCGGATATGAGTGTGTCTCTCAGACCTGGGCAGCCCCAAACAAATGAAAAAGTGAAAGAAACGCAACCACGCATCTTACTTTCCAGGCATTTTAGGCTCACAGGGGCACACATACAGCTGTAGGTGGGAAGGTAGCTATTGGCATGCTGAAAGCTACAGATGTCTGTGTGAGCTTCCTCTTACTACCAAAAGATTTTCTCCAGATATTTCTGCTTTGAGTCTGCTTCCTCCATGCCACTGATTCCCCTGCTTGGGACTTTCTGCCCTTCTTGTTCCCCATGGGACATGGGGAAAGCTTCCTGAAGGGGGCACATGCAGTTCCTTCTGCTGTGGATCTGTGGCTTCCTTCTGTTTTTCTCCTCCACCAGCCACACATTTCCATGCTGAGGGTGGTCTTTGCTTCCAAGCGTAGCGGTGTAAAAGAAGGCACACAAGGAAATCTCCTACTCAGATCACGCTGGGAAGAGAAATCTATGTCAGGCAAGTTCAGAGCCGAGGATGATGTAGTGTGCATAAAAATTGTGGAAGTGAATAAAGAGTCAGGAATGGGTTTTGAATATCTCAATCACCAGCTAAAATGCCAAGAGCAATATAAAATAAAGCAATAACTGTGAAAGTGAGAGGAAGCAAAGTACATTTTCCTTTCTTCCTGATAGACTTGCTTTTGGACTCTTCAGTGACAGTCTATTAATTTTCTGTGTATTCTGGCTTCAGAAACCATAGGAACACACACAGATGTATATTCTGCTGAATCTTAAAACTTAGTTTTAATGTTAAAAAGTCATGGGCTCTCACATCAGCAAGTCTTCGTACACACTGTAAAAATATAAACATTTTCAAACACCCTTAAAGCTCAAGCTGTTACCATCCTGTGGATTGTGGGTTCCCCACAGTGAGGCAGAAATGCAGGCACTCATCACACATCTGTCCCCATTGAACCACAGCACTAGACGGAGATTCTGGGGAAGACCATGCATTGACATAAGATAGGGCAAAGACAGTGGCTTTGTTGGGCACAGGCTGTCACCCAGTGACCCTCCCTTTGCCAAGGACCACACATTCTGTTTCTTTGTTAGAGAGCAACCAAACCGTAAGTAAGCTCCTAGAAAGCCTTCCTCTGCACATTCTTTGTTCCTGTAAGTTCTTATATCCACGTTCTTCTGTTTCTCCATTAGCTTTGCTGCTCTGCACACAATCTCTCTTTGCTGAAGCATTTCCTTGTTCTGCCTTCAGAACCCACCAGCTGCACTGATGCCACCACCTGTGCATCTCAACCCATGCTGTCCCCATGTGGCAGAGGAAGAAACCAGCCCAGCACCCAGTCCATACACTTCCCACAACTGCTTCCAACCACTTCTGAAGGGGTCAGAGATGCTCTTCCCTCTGCCCCAGGCACACATTCCCATCCTTGGCTAGCAGGCTCAACAGAGCACATCCAGGGTGTCACCAAGGTGGGCTGGGACTGCACTGAGCAGAGGGAGAAAGCAAGACTGTTTGCTGTAGGGAGCCAGAGATGTTCTAAAAGAGCTGCCTGCAGTCTGGACACAACACAGGGATGCAGTGCAGCAGCAGTCATGCTTCAGGGATGCTTGAAGACTTCACACATGCTTGGGCTGATCCTGGTCTTAACTCACAAGTGATGGAGGACAGTCATAAGCAGGCCTGCTGTCACACCTTCACCCTGCTGAGGCTGGCAGCACTCACACTGCAGCTGCCAGAGAGGGCTCTGGGAGGATGCCGGCCTCTTCCTTGTGCAGCTTCTGTGGGCTCGTAGCACAGAAGTGGGCTTTGCTTACACAAGCAAGACAAGCAAACAGTCGTTGAAGTAGAAATATAGCCAAGAGAAAATGCAGGTAATTTCCAGTTGGAACAGTGCTCTGATTACCTATTTTTCATACATGCGGAACAGGTGACTTTACTGCTCGCTTTATCAGCTAAAATCTCTGCTCAGAAAGTTGCTTCCAACCTCCTGAGTCTCATAAAAGTACATTTCATGCCTATTTTCTGGACTTTTTTTACTACCAGCTTTATGCACTGCCATTTTACAGCTACCATCAATCATATTTTCTGATTGCCTATTCCCTCCATAAAATCCCACACACAAAAGACCTTAAAATGAACTGCATTATATGCTTATTTACTAGAAAATTAGATGTTGAGATCTGTAGCCGTGAATTCCAGCTCCTTAAAAACGTGTCTCCAGCAATGCTGGCTCTTGTGTCTGCCTGTTCAACCAGTGGAGTGGAGATGCTGCAGGGTCTGTCAGACCTGCCCAATAAACTGTGCTGATCTTTTCATCTTCCCCATTTCCTGAGTCATCTCGGCTCTGGACCTCAGCTGCCATATGGAGTCCTGCTTTGTGGAACAATCTAAAACACACTTTCAGCTTGTAAATGTGTTTGTGTTTATAACTACAAAGGATACTTTCTGGCTATTCAGTAGGGCTTTTTTAAAATAAAAACATATTTATGAATTAAAATGTCAAGTCACTTGGTATATTATTTTGCTCATACCCACTTAATTCTCATGCAATTTCTTATGATTAATAATAAAAGCACTGTTTTAAATAGAACGGAATTTCTGGATCTCAGCTAAAGATTGCTTTTAATCTCTTTTTTTCTAGATAATGTTTTGCCTAATGTATTTTCCTACTGCTTTTAAGAGAAATACTAAAACTTCAAAACTGGGCACTACTGCATCTCACTGTGAGTGAAAAAAAAAAGAAAAGAAAAGCAGATGGAAAGTGATGTGTCTCATTTTCAGCATGATTTTTATATAAGTATTTTATTTTTTTTCTTTGATTTCACCATTTTTATTATTTTCTTTTTCATCTTTCAGCAACACTGAAATGCTGTTTTTCATTAGTTAACTATAGCTGCTTGCACATCGGTGCCTTCAGAGTGGGGCAGGAGATCACATCTGCCGTGCTTGCAAATCTCATTGAATTTGTGGCTTGGACTTCAGTGAGCAATTCTAAAATTGCATACACTCAGACTGACTTACATTGTTTCTCCTTCAGAGATATTTCAGAACTCTTTATGTTTCTACTCCGAGCGGTTCAGTTAGTTTTCTCTGTTCTGATATACAGAGCTTCAAGGAGGACCCATTTCATTCCAAGATGGCTGCACCAAGTAGGTCAACATTTTGACTTTCCTCCCCTGAGCCGTACCAGGACTTTGCTTCTCCCTGCCCCACAAAAGTCAGCTGGATGCCACATGGGGCCCCACTGTTGCTGGCCAGGAGGGTTTCCAGAACCCAGAGGGGTTATATGGGGAGCAGGGCTCTCCTGCTGCCTGGGGAGGTCCCCTCTGACCCCTTTGTGCCCTAGTTCCTGCAGCTCTCGGCAGCTGTGAGCACCACAGCACATCACAGCAGTGCTGCACTTCTGCTGCGCAGATGTGGCCACGTGCTGCCTCAGAACCACAGGGAGCTGGGCGACATCAAAAGAGCACGTGCCTCAGCAGTTACCCATCCCAGCAGCTAACTGCTTGCCTGCTCAGAGCCACAGGCATGTCCAGCCCCTGGTCCTTCTGCAGTGAGCTGCCTTCAATGAGGCTGAGTGGGCACCAAGTTTGCAGCCAGCCAGCGCCTGATGAATTAACAGGATGGCAATGGGATGACGCAGGGTGGGTCAAGGGGATATCACTGGCATTCTGAATCTGCATGGAGGGAGGAAGCTGAGGTGGTCAAAGGTGGGGAGTGTTTTGCAGATAGAGGTTAAATGGGCATGGGATCTTTAGGCCGGAAAAGGAGCAGCACAGAGTGGTGTGAGAGAGGCCACCAAAATGAAGTTGCAGGGAAAGAGAAAAGGGCTCACTTAGCTCCCTGTTGCTCATTGTACAGATAAGAGGTGGCACAGAGGAAGAACAAAACCCTCGGATTGAGACCCCTTTCAGCAACAAAATCAGACCGTGAAAATCATTGTTAGGGGCTTATCTGGCAAAAAGAGCAAACACGCAAAAAGCGTTGAACAGAGGAGGCATTCTGGATACATTGCACAATGCTAATCTTGGGAGACCTTTAAACTCTCAATAGAAGGGGTTATGTTGGGAGAAATAGTCAATTTTTAGTTCATTTATAAGCATCCAGTACTGTCAGAGCACAGGACTGAAGAGATCTGTGAGCTGATTCAGGACAGCTGTTACACTGGCATGTTTACAGAACAGTTGCAAGATTATTTAATATTTGTTATGCATTATTTTGCGTTTCAAAATCAAAATCATGGTGATTTTTTGTTTTGTTTTGTTTTTGCAAATGTATGTAAAGGAAATAGTTTGCTACCATAAAAAATAAGTTATACTCGTGTGTTTGAAATCACTGTGTAGTTAATGAGGAAAAAGTTACTCCTTAATATATCAGAATGAGGAGAGAAATTAACTGACATGGAATTTCCAAAACAAGGGCAAATCACAGCAAATTTTTCATTCCTGATAAAAATGTAATGTCATTTAATTGCAATCAGGAAAGCAATCTCAAACAGTCATGAAGTAGGAAATAATCAGGTTTATTCCAGACTGCTTCTTACTCCCAAGCTGCAGTTCCCTAAGCCCTGAGGCCCAGGAAGACGGGAAGCAGATGTAAGATGCATGCTGGTTAGTGGGTGACAGGCAGCATCATTTCCGAGGTTTTGTCACACAGAAGGAATGTAAATCATCCTGGGCAGTTTTCTGAGGCACAGAGATTTGAATAGGGAGAAAAGATTTGTGGTAAAATTGTATTCAGAGCCCTGCACAGACTTCAGCTAATTCCTGTGAGTTGAGGCCTGCAGTTACCGGGCGTTAAATGGCGTTTTTAGGGGCAGTTTCTCCTTCAGTTAATTTTTGGGTTGTTTTTTTGTTTGTTTGCTTGTTTGTTTTGTGCTCTTTATTAAAGCAGTGCATCATTGTGGAGCAGGGTTAGCATCACAAATCTGATGCTTAGATGGCTCCAATCAAGCAGGCATCTGACAGGAAATTGTTCCTCTTGGATATGATACTTTATGAAAAAGTAGTTTCTGGGAAAATACAGATGGCCTGAGGTGGCATGGAGTGAAGCGCAGCCTCTTGTGAGACCCAAATGTGTGAGATCCACAGTGTCCATATCTTCTCTCTGCACGGCAAACTGTAGCATCTCCACCTCCCCATTAGGAGAACATGGCTGCAACCTCTTCAGCCCAGCACTGGCTGAAACATGGGATGCAGTGAGCTGAACACCATCTTCAGCTTTTTTCTGTACTTGCTTGGAAGTCACAGGGTAGGAATTGGTGCCATCTCCTGATGGGGAGCTGTGGGACAGTGTCCTGTGAAGTACAGGAGCAGGATTTTGAAGAAGGGAGATGGGCATGGTGAGCCAGTCAGGCCCTCTTCTGCTACCACCCAGCTTGTAAGGACTACTTACCATCAAAAGCAACACGTGAATTACCAGGCATGGCCAGAAAAGCCCCATGTGTCCTCCTGCAGCCTCAGGGCAATGTCCTGCATCACTGTCCAGATGCAGCAGTACAGCATGGAAGTGTTTGTGAATGTAACTGCCAGTTTCCCATTGAACAGCCCCCATTAGCCCACATAATAAGGAGCAGTTTTGTTCGTTGTTGTTTGACTTGTTGCTGGCCTTGACCTTGCTTTGGAGCACTTTCATACATCATCCACATTGACTTGTCTGTGTCAGAGGCAAGGCTATAGCACGCATCAGCACTGAAGCTGCACCAGAACCATCTTACCTGAAAAAAGATTCAGCAAGGGCAACTTTTCTTTGTCAATTTTTTGAGGAGAATATCTGACGCTTCAAGTGTTTTGTCCAAGAACCAAAATCTTTTTGGCTTTGAGATGTGCATTTAAAAGAATAAGATGCAGTGGGGAAAGCAGACACTTCTCATGAAATATCTGCCCTGTGCCTTGGTATTGAAACATGTCTAGGTGTGACTTTTATTGACCAAGAGTCTTTTTTAGGGATGGTTTACAGGTCAAAACAGTATGACCAGCACATAACAAGCAGTAGTAAATTGATCTTGAATGTTACTACCAGACAGAGCCAGCACCAAGCCATAGCTTGGGAGCTGTATCAACTTCTCAGTCTTAGATCATCTCCTGTAAAGCAATGGGTGGTGCTTTTTAATGCAAAAATTGGTAAATTCCCAGTCTTAATTTTTTTTTTAAACTAAGGAAAAGGACTGTACTTCTGGACAATGCAGTGCAAGTCCCTTATCCTGCTTGTCCTTAAATGTGAAGGGACTCTTCAGCTCAAACAACACTTTCCTGTAATTCACCTCTCTGACAAATGACATTTGTAAAGGAAGTTAGAAGGAAGAATAGTAGGGACAGTCTTCTATGCTTTCCTCACAAAATAAATCCATCTGTACAGACAGCTCACCAAAATAGCTTGTCACTCTTTTTAGACTTGTAAAGAATCACAATTGGAGCACATTTTTCAATCTCCATAGAGATCCTAGAGCTTGGCTTACCCATAGTAGGAAAGTGCTGGGTTTTTTTGAGCTCAGCTCCACACCTTCCATTCCTGCTGGGGCTTATATATCCTACAACGTAATTTTAAGCTCCTTTTGCTTGGAAAAAAATAAATGTAACAGTGATCTCCCACACTGCACCCATCCATCATGCCCAAATGATCACTTGATTTTAAAGCTCTTTGATCCCCTGCATCCAATCTATTTAACCATAAGCAAGAAAAAACAAAAACAAAACAAAACAAAAACTGTACATAGATTATATCTGTACTTAGATGTGAAGAAGTATTTTCAGCTGAAGTCTGCAAAATATTCAGCACCTGCTCTTGATACGAATATATTCACTGAACGAATGGCATATCTGTTCTTTAAAAGGTAGTTTCAGATGCTGCTGAGTCAAAGAAGAAACCTGAGTACTCTCAGGATTAAAGAGGGAAAACCCACAAGTTGTGAGAAATGTGAAAGCTCTCCCTCCTTTAGCAGCACAGTGATCTGGAGAAAGCTCCCTTCCCTTCAAATATAAGAACCATTCAATGAATTGAATCTACTCAATAAAAAACTGTGAACTTCACAAGGCAATGTTAAAGACACATAGTCTTTGTTATGGGGAGCTCAAGGGAATATTGGTTAATTTAGCCCTCCTCCTCAGGGCTGGGTTTTACTCTCTGTTATTAATTATGAGCACTCTCTTCTACAGAGAAATGGAAGAGACAGGAAGACCTTTGTCTTTTATTCCCAGCCTCAGCTTTGACTACAGTGAAGGATTGGAGAGGCAGAAAACAGCAGCACCCACAGCTGAATAAGCTGATTAGTATTGGCAAAGAGCTGCTGGGGGTATATCTGTGCATGCCTCTGCATTCAGTTATAGATTCACTTCATTGGGCAGCAACTGATCAGGTGTTTCTGTTCAACCAGGAAAAACTCATTAGTTTATTTCCCTCCCTCCCCCCCCTCCATTTTCTTCAGGAATCTATGTTTTTGTATGCTACAATCTTGTATGCTATGACCTGGAAAAGAGAGGGCTGTAGGAAGACCTCTTTGCGACCTTCCAATATTTAAGGGGAGCTTGTAAATGTGAGAGAAGTCTTTACAAGGGTAGACAGTGATCAGATGAAGGAGGGGAGATTTAGATTAGATATCAGGGGAAAGTTTTTTTACTGGGAGTGGTGAGGTACTGGCACAGGCTGCCCAGAAAGGTTGTGGATGCTCCATCCCTGGAGGTGTTTGAGGCCAGTTTGGATGGATCGCTGGGCAATGTGCTCTAGTACTTGGATGGCAACCCTGCCTGTGGCAGGGGGGTTTGGAAGTTGATGATCCCTGAGGTCCCTTCCAACCCAAATCATTCTATGATTCTGTGATTCTATGATCGCAAATAACAGCTACCAACACAAAGATTTGTCACTTGTAGCTCTGTACCTATTTTTTGCCTGTGTTTTACATAGTAATTTTTTCCAAAGAATCAAAACAATGGATTGCAAAATATATTTGCTGTGGTTTTCTGCTTGTTTGTTTTTTTCTACAGTGATACTGAGCATTTAAACGTCCCATCTGTCCTACTGCTCTCCTCTTTGCAGAATCCCTTGCCCTGATGTGATGGGATCTCTTTATCTCTCCCACTATCTACATACATTGTCACCTACTTTCCTACATAAAATGGTAGAAATATGCAGAGAAAACTATGTTGCTATTCCACAGGGAAATTCTGATAAATGATTCTTACACCAAACCCTGTGATCCTTATATTAAACATGAGAGTCCTGTTCTTCTCATCAAAGATAAGCAATAGGCCTCAGGTTCGAGTGAGGTCTTCTTAGCTGGAACTTGGCAGTTTTCAGGTTTTTCCTCTGCTGTTTAATTCTTGTGGACCCTAGCTCAAAACTGTAGAAGATATCAGGAAGATATGTCTGAAGAGCAAGAACCACAGTTAAAACCACAGTTAAAAACCACAGTTAAAACTGTTGAGCTTTCAAGGACAACAGAAAAGTAGGAATGAACATCTATGGTTGCAAGAAGGGGAAGGCAAAGTGATTCAAGTGTTAACTCCATCATGTTTTGTGTTTTGTTGTTGGTGGTTCTATTTGTTTACAGAATTACTTACTTTTGATGGGCAGTGATCAGCTCTGCTACATTTTAGCTCTACCACAAACTGCTGACAGCAATTCACAGAATCATGGAATCTTGTGAGTTGTAAGGGGCCCTTAAATATCATCCACTCCAATACCCCTGCAATGAACAGGGACACCTACAGCTAAATCATGTTGCTCAGAGCCCAGTCCAGCCTGACTGTGAATGTCTCCAAAGACAGGACATCTGTCACCTCTCTGGGTAACCTATTCCAGTTTCTCACTGCCCTTATTTTTAAAAACTTCTTCCTTATATCCAATCTAAATCTCCCACTTAATTTTTTTTTTTTTTTTTTTTTTTTTTCCCCTGTGTTCTGTGCCTTATTGATACATGCTGAACTACTTTCACGTTGTTATCCTTCCAGCTGAATGGAAAGATTCAAGTATGTGAGTCTTGGGAACAGTCTCCCAGCAAGGCACTGAACCCGGCTGACTAACTTCTGTGGACTATCACTGAGCTAACCACATACTGGCTTTGGCTCTATGGAGCCTGCAGCCATAAACAAATTCTTGCAGAGAACCTTTGTTACATTGCATTTGATTTATGTTTCCAGTTAGAGTAGATTTTTTTTTTAGCTCATTTCCCAGCTCTGCTTTATTGCTGTTTACATGCCTTTTCCATTTCCCAGTTGCATGTAATAAGCAGGTTACTTTTTAAGGATTTATTTTTGTTTTGTAGATAATTCCAAGATGAGGGATAAAATGAACACATACAGGGATCTCCACTCCTTTACTTTCATAGTGTGAAGATAACTAAGCTGCACATATCAGGCTGCATTTAAGAAGACTTCTATGTTAACAACTCTGAAGAAATCTCTTTGTGCTGTGTATTTCTATTGTTTTTCCAAAATATCTTATGCACTTTGTTCACCTCTGAATTCTCATTAAATACCTCTTGGTGTATTTCACAATAACCAAGTAATAATCGGTATCATGATTGCGACTTTTGATAGTGTACAGAATTCTTCACATACACACACACTATTAGCCTGAGCAGCAATATAATTATCATCTGACTTGTTGAGTCAAAGAACTGGTCTTTCAGGAATCCCCTACTGCTAGAGCAGCAGTCAAGCCTCACCCTTCTCATGGCCAAGCCAAGTGTTTCTGGAGGAATTTTCCAGACTCTGCTCTACATCGGTAGGTAGCAGGTGACAGGCCCATGTAAAAGACATCTTCAGATTTGATGCTTTGTAACTTTGCTGCTGCACACTTTCTATACTTCGTGTGGAACATCTTTCTGTAAATTGCCTAAGATGTTAGATATGAAAATAAGGAGGTTATCACTAGGGATATACACAATGCTATATTATGGAATCATCAAATCATAGAAAGGCTTGAGTTAGAAGGGACCTCAAGGATCATCAAGCTCCAACACCCCTGCCACAGGCAGGGCCACCAACCTCCATATCCAATACTAGACCAGACGACTGCCCAGCGCCCTATCCAACCTGGTCTTGAACACATTCTGGGATGGCACATCCACAACCTCTCTGGAAAGCCTATGCCAGTATTTTATCACTGTCTTGGTAAAGAACTTATTCCTGATATCCAACCTAAATCTTCCTTCCCTCAACTTAAAACCATTTCCCATTGTCCTGCTCTTATCTACCCTTGTAAAGTGTTGACCCCCCTCCTCTTTATAGGCTCCCTTTAGGTACTGGAAGGCTGCAGTGATGTCACCCCACAGACCTCTCTTCTCCAAGCTGAACAACCCCATTTTCCTCAGTCTTTCTTTGTAGGGGAGGTGCTCCAGCCTTCTGGTCATCTTAGTGGCCCTCCTCTGGTCCCTCTCCAACAGCTCCCTGCCTTTCTTGTTTTGGAGGCCCCAGACATGGATGCAGTACTCCAGATGAGGGCAGAGTAGAGAGGGACAATCACCTCCCCCTCCTTTCTGGGCAGTCCTCTTCTGATGGAGTCCAGGATACCATTTACTTCCCTAGCTGCAAGAGCACACTGCTGGCTCATGTTAAGTTTTTCATCCACCAGGAACCATAGGTTGTTCTCCGCAGCGCTGCTCTCAACGGCTACTCCTCCTAGTCTGTATTGGGCCTGGGATTCCTCTGGCCCAAGTACAAAACCTTACACTTTGCTGTGTTGAACCTCGTTAGATTCACCCAGGCCCACCTTTTGAGTCTGTTGAGGTCCCTCTGAATGGCATGCTTTCCTTCCACTGTGTCAGCCACACCACTCAGCTTAGTGTCATCAGCAAACTCGCTGAGGGTGCACTCAGTTCACATAGATGTGTGTTAGGCAGCAGATAAGATAAGACTGCTGTCTCGAATTGCTATATGAAAGATTACTGCACGGCCAGCACTGATAAACCATTCTCCAGATCCCCTGGCTCAAATTGCTGCAAAGGTGATTTCAGATGAGAGCAATATCTCCTTTAATCATAAGCAAAAGGATACAGTGGGTTATGCTGCTTAGGAAGGTCTTAAGGTCCCTCATCTGTAAGAACTTGAAGAGTTGGTTAGGCAAGCAGATGTCAAAAATGATGCAATGTGACTTCTGCCATTGGGCTGGGGGAAATGGACTAAATGACCTCTGGGTCCCATTCAGTTCCTCTACGGTCAGTTATGCTACTTAAAGTCCTGCTTCACGTTCGAGTGGAAAAGGGTTACTTTTTAAATAATCTCTATTAACAAAGCAAGCATTTTTGGCATAGAAATCAGTTCTGATTTTATTAGATACTCTAAAATGCTATGGAGGCAGAAAAAATCTGACTTATGGCGGTATGCAGAAAAGTAATAATAATAATAGCTCTGTAGCTTTAGGAGGCATAACTGTGCGCATTTGTTTACCTGTCCTCTTTCATCCATGTCTAAAAAGAAGAGAACCACTGGAACTGTATAAAGATCCCTAAATAAGCAGCACACTTCAGGAATCCATATCATGTCTCTGTTGACTGTCCTTACACGCTCACCTCCTTGTCTTTCAGCCATTCTACACAGCTCTGTAGTTTTCCTTGGAAAGGCCTTTCTGTGCTTTCTCCTGCTGATATGCCTTTTGCTTAGGCTGGTGAGATGAGGTTATTTTTGAGAGGGATAAAGATTCGGTACACTTATTATAATCAAATCTGCACATAGGCTGCTCTAACATGGAATCTAGTTGTTGACATGGTAACAGCTAACAGCACTTAGATAATGTATGCTCTTCTAATTTTCATTTAAAAATCATGAGATTTTCAAAGGAGATGATTGAGAAGGAGTGGTGGATGATGTGATGGAAGGACAGTCAGAATTGAAATACTGGGATGCACTATTTCTTTGAGGATGGCACCTGTATCTTGTCTATGTATCTGTTATCTTTCAGGCAAGAGAAATTCACCATTACTTACAGTGAAGAGAAATTCAGGTTCCTCCCTGATTTGAGTACCAATCTTCTACATGCACTACTGAAATGAATCCTCCATTTGTTCCTGCAGAACTACCAAGGCTGGAAATCTCACAAATGTCCTTTGCTCACTCTGTCTTCTTGTTGGCAGTTTTAAGCTGCATCTCACTTCATCTTTCAGGTTTGAGCATGGCTCACTGAGGTGAAGAATATGAGAGAAGACATAATCAAAATTATATGGCACTTCCCTGTGATCCTGACTGGCTAACATTTCTTTGGGCTGTGAGCTGGATCAGCTCACTTTAGATCATTAGAAACTAGTTCCTCTGAGAAAGAAGCTGCATGCAAAATAATCTGATCCATTTGGAAAGACATGAGTTAAAAAACAACAACAAAAAACAATATTGTCTCCTTTCCTGGGTCAGCATCATTCTAACTCCAACAATGTCCTGAAATATTTGTAATCTGAAATCTACTGTAATTCTGTTAATTCCTCCTATACTACAAAAGGAAAATAATTTATTTCATGATATCTTGTGTTGTCAGACTGAGTTCTCAGTTTTTATTTTTTCATGTATTTGTGCAAGGCCTTACACATAATACGCACTCTTCCTGAAATCTTTTGGTTGTCATGAAAGTTCTTGATGTAATCACCTATGTGGTATATGCTTTTCAGACTCATGAGGGTAAATCAGACATTTTAACAGAATCCTGGCACCTTCTTAGTCCTGGGCAATGACTACACTATAGTCCTACAGGTGTGTTTAGCCACTTGTGTTAGAAATACAAAATTTTGCCCAGAGCTAATTTGAAGTATTGGATATGACTTTTCAATAAAGTTTATTATGCATATTTGAACAACAAAAAAGTTGTATTGACTGAGCTCAACATAATGAAGATTCTTAAAAAAATAAAAATAAAAAAATATGGATGAAGGTAAGTAGCACCATAAAAAGAGATTAACACGATTTTGTGCATATGCCAAGCATATCAATGATGCATGTGGCTTGACCCTTGTCACCTTGTTCTTTCTCCCTCTTATTGCTGAATAGAGTTCAGTTTACCCTCTGTCTGAATCCTGTTTTTTGGGTGCAGGTGTGATTCTGTCCCCCTTCTCTGGAAAACCACATGCCATTTCTTTCTGCCGAGTCACTGGTTCTAATTGTGGCATGAATATGAGGCAGTTTCAAGCAAAGTGTGCACATATGCCACCTCCACAGGTTTGCAAGGCAAATCCAGAAACCTGCAATCAGGCATTTAGAAACCCTTTGTAGAGACTAAATACACTAGAGACACATGCAGCTGTCATCTTTGACCTGGAAGGTTTTGTGTAAAACCAAGTATCTGGGCCATTTAATGGCTTGAAATGACTTCTTGGAAACCTAACTTCCCAGGTTCCTGCTGGAACTGATATTCCAAAAACCAGGCACACGTTGGGAACACAGAAAAATAATTATTAGAAAATAATTTGAAAAAAATTGGGAACTGTAGAAGGGAAGAAAACATACGAGCAATGGTGGCACTGAGATCATCAGCAAGATTGAAGGAATAAAGGAAGGAAAAACAGTGGGGCAAGAAAAGAGGACAAAGCAAATAAAATGCTGGCATCATTTGTCAGACACACAATTATTTAATTTTCCCTAATAAACAGATACTATAGGCTTTTTCTTATAACTGCACCCAGAAGTGATAACTATGTATGTGGATCACTTCAGAGCCCTTGTAGCCCAGCCATACATGCATTATATGAAAGTAAATATTAACAGCTTGCTTTTATTATTATTAATATTATTATTATTATTTCTGGTGCAAAAGGCAGACTCATATCTGACTGTTCAGTCCCTCAAAAATGAAAAAAGAAAAGGAAAAAAAAAAAAAAAGGAAAAAAAAACCTTCTCCAGAAAGGTCTAGTGAAAATTAGCTCTCTGAATGCAAGCTCAGCTTCTAAGGCTGCATCAGTATTCATGGCTGGGAATGAATAAGTGAATTACAGCTGAGAGTATTCAGTATGCCAGCTGGTGAATAAAGAAAAGCAGCTGCTGGTGGCCGCCAACTGTGAAGCTCACATGGACAATGTTATGTTCAGAACATAAAATGAACAAGTTGCATGCTGGCATGGAGTCTGTTGCAACAAAAGTGCCCAATGCCTTGTAAAACTTTACAGATTAAGTCCAACTGCACAGATTCTCTGTCTTTTAAAAGCAGGACAGATAGAAATACTGCAGCCGTTGCTACAAAACTGCTACATCTAAGCATGGGTCTTATCTTCCACTGTGCAATGGAAGAGAATGGAAAGTATGCTCTTCCACTATCGGGTTTAAATCTGATTCCTGCTAAACTGGTGAAAAGAATAAGCAGAACTGGTGAGCTGTTAAACCACCCTTCAATATCCACACCTCAGCCTTAACAAAGAGAGTGGTGATTCATGCTGATACCTCTATAGAGCTTTCTTGCTTCAGAGAGGTTTTACAAGGATTGAGACCCATAGTTTGTAGTGATGACATGAATCCATATCAAGGAATGGCAGCTCCTTCACTATAAGAATGGTGAGATACTGGAACAGATTGCTCAGTGGGGTTGTGAATGCCCCTTCCCTGGAAGGACTCAAGGCCAAGCTGGATGGAGCTTTGAGCAATATGGCTTAGAGGGAGGCATCCCTGCCTAGGAACTAGGTGATCTTAAAGGTCCCTTCCAACCGAAGTCATTCTGTGATTCTTATTTGCTATTCTCCAGCATAAGAATATTCACTAGGAGTCAAAAGGTTTCAAAGTCAGTTATTCCAGTTTTTCCTGTTTACAATTTTTCAGTGGCTATCTCTGTCACATGGTCAATTTCTATCTCTCAAGTAAAAGAAAGGAAGGGCAGATTTTACTATACTTTGTACGTTCTCATTGCAAGGGATCTCAAGGTCCATGAGTATGTACCAGGGACAACATGCTGTGAGTTCAGATCATCTGCGTTCAGCTTGTGAAGTGCTGCATGTACCCAAACTGGTGACAGTGGGTGTATTTTGTCATGGGGGACTGACAAAAGCATCCCTTGTGTCATAGCTAGAGCACAGAGGTACCTTCTCCAGATAGAATATCATGTCTCTGCTTCTTTTATCCCCATTATCCACAGCTGTGAGCATGGCACAGCCCTCAACACACATATTCCCCAAGTCCTGTCATGGGAACAGGAAGTTGTGAGCCTGGCATGCAGAGCAGAAGGCTTCATGACTCTTCAAAGAACAGCAGTTCATTGCAATGCTAAATCTCTTGTGCAGGAAAGCATCTCAGTCTCCTTCTTACTTACTAATAAACATTTCTCTATGGTATTACTTTTTCCTCTCATCCTGGTTTTGAAACCTCTTGTTAAACTCTTCCCTGTAGGCCAGCACAGGCTGAACATCTTGGAGTGGACAGCTGTTTCTCCCCTCTCTCTTTTTCAGAATACCATCTCTTTCCTCCTCAGAAGGCATCATAACAGACATTTTTAAAGTCACTTCAAGTATTTTCCATTTGTAATGCAACAGTCATTTGCCAGACAGAAATATGGATGCTGAGTGCAAAAACTGAGTCATTTCCTTACATATACACAAGACGAATACCCTAGGGTAGACAACTCTTCCCATGATAGTTGTTGTACTTGGAAAACTACATCCACCTAGGACTTTTTCATTCATTAGGAAGGTGCTCCTGAACATAAGTATCAGAGATGTCTTCCAACAGAGCCCTCTCAAAGGCTTATGTGGCTGCTCCATCCAACAGTTCTGCTAGACATGACTAAGTGTGAGGAGCTAAGGGCTGTTTTACAAACTAACAGATGAAGGTTCATAGAGGCTACAAAAGGGATTGAGCTCACTTCACTTTACTTACCCCCAAAATCAGGCATCTAATCAAACTCAGTCATCTAGGCTCTTTCTGCAGTCAGTGAAGAAAGACAGGTAACTCCAGAGCATGATTCATTCCTCCTTTCTTGGACAACTATCCTAAAATTGTACACTGGAGATGCCTGTCTGTCTGCCTGAATGATAGGGGAGGCCTAAATAACTAGCTTAGCTAAGATTCCTATCTTCAAGATGGTTTTGGCTAAGTGCTATTCTCCTGCTCTTGATGACTCATGAAGGTCAAATGGGAAGTCTGGGAAGAGTCATGAATGAGACCTCCTCTTCCTCTTCCTAGGCAGTTGCCCAGTTACCCAGTAAGAAGGTCCTTATTCTCCAGGGAGACATTCTTTGAAGCAAGAAAATGTTAAAAACTTTCATGCTGTGCCTCTGACACCATGTCCCAACACCATTAATGTTCCATCCAAATTCTTTTGAAACCCCGAATCTACCATTAAAACTTAGATGCAGAATTTTTCCATTCTTTTTGTTCTTTCTTTAAAACAGAGCAACAGCAACAACAGCAAAAAACCACAAATAGGAAAATGCAGGAAGAAAAGGCTCAGGGCTAAGGCATGGTTTCTATCTAATTTGAATTCAAATAAGTTTTTCATTATTTTTAAATTCAATTATAGCTTTACAAATGTATAAAATTTCATGTGAAAATAGTACATGGAGCTTAAATATACTCTTAGAACAGAATCGCAGGCACTTAATTTTCAGGCACACCCTTGCCTTGATTAACATAACATCATGATGTCTTCCTTTGTATGCTCAATGTTCATTCATCACTGACTAAGTGGATGGAGAAATGTCTTCTATTTACATTACAAATATATATAAATACAGACCTATCTGAGGTTCAGTGAGTAGGCTTTACCTTGGAGGGAATGCCCTGGAGAATGTAACTGGAACCAGTAATTTTCCAGAAGTACTGTTTAACTAATCATTAATTTAACTAATCATTTAATCATTCTTATATCACATATATAATTTCCTAGCAAATGCTATTGAAGATTTTCAGAACTCTCTGTATCTTGACATTAAAATACAGTGCAAGTATCTCAGAGGCCTCTCCATAATATCCAGTTTTGGTCCTGTTGAACTCTCTTGGCTCATTCCCATTTCATTGTTAACAATTTTATTCATAGGAATAAGAGCACAGGACATGATCCAAATATGCTGACTGTTTTGCCTCCTTTATTTATTTATTTATTTATTTATTTATTTATTCATTCTCAGTACTTCCAGAGATGTCTATCTTACTTTTTTTCCCAGAGAACACAGTAAGAAGGGCATTAGTAGTAGCAGATTTTTTTTTTTTTGTGTGTGTGTGTGTTTTTTTTCTTTTTCTTTTTTTCTTTTCTTTGCAGCTCCTGAATGGAACTTTATACAATGAATAAAAGGTAGTTCATCAACCCATATGTTTTCAAAGGTCTTTTGAGAGTAGTAAAGATGTTGGAACCTCTTCAAGTAGTCTTTAAATATTATCTTTGAAGTACTGAGAAACTTAATTCTACAGGTCATTAAGAAGCAGTGATGGAGCTATATGGAGAAGTTCACATCTTTCTCAAGACCAGTGCTTCAGTTTGTTTATTTGTTACATAAGACAGGCCTACTGGGCTCTGCAGTGTGCTCAGAATTTAACTAGCAGCCAAAGACACAAGAAACATACATCTACATCTTCTTTTATTCCCTTTAAGTACTTTAAAGACTTTAAATGCCTTTTCTGGTCTACCCTTGTACATATTTATCAAGAATCTAATGGCAGATTGTGAATTAATTCAAACTTCAAATTTGTGTCATCCTAGACTTAGAGAACTTGTGTGTGAGGGGGTGTTCTTCTCTAACTCAATTTTAATTTTTTTCTTTTCACAGATATTTCAGTTACTGTGTGTGCGGGCTCATTTTTTACAGACAGTACATCCACTGACAGTTTCCAAGCACGGCTCCTGCCTATCCCTTCATCCTCAAACTTCAGGATTTTTCATACAGTTATTGCATGGATATGTACATATGTACAGTCTTGGATACTAAAGCATGTCCTGGTGCTCAGCAGGGGAAAGAGGCAGCTTTTTCTTGAGTGGCTAAAGAAAACATGGTATTTTTCATCTAATTCTCAAAAAGTAACAAACGTATTCATCTCAGATTCACAGCAGTAATTTAGTAATTTAGGAATTACAGTATATTATCACCATGAGGAAGAAAATGTCCATGAAAATGTAGAAATGAAGCCATTTCCTGCCAATGGCTCTTTCAGGCCCACTCCCAACCTGTGGGGCAGGCTACTACTCACCAAGGCCCTGACTTCGGAGGTCTGTAAGTCAGGCTCAGTGACTGCCAGGTTTGCCCAACTGCTGGTTGTTCCCTCCCTAGCCACCAGCAATGACCCCAGTCCACTCCTACTCATTGCAAAGGCCCTACCAGGCAAAACCTCTGAGAAACAGAAGCAAAGAAGGGTGTGTAAGTTGTGCAAAGATTGACCAACAAACCTCTAGCCTAAGAGTTTGTTTCCATACTGCATGATGTTTGCTGCAATATTTTCCACTTTGAGTTCTCAGTAGTTTGATTTAGTCTTTGGAAAAGCAACTTCAACCTACAGCCGCTGTGCTCTGTCCTCTATTTGTAAAGTTCACAATAACTTGGCTTCATTCCCACTTGGAAAACGTCCACTGCACTAACAAGCTACTGGCCAAATTTCTCCCTGGGCAGCCTGAAACCTGCCAGACCAAAATGAGATCTGTAAAACTGAGCTGACAGCATGAGGTCTGTATGGACTTTCCAGGCCACTTGCCAGGCCCTAGTGGCCTAGTTTTAGAAAGACAAATTGAAATTATAATCATTTAACTAAGCTCTCTTCAAACTCTCCTAGAGCAACACAATTTGGCCCTTGCCAGGCCTAGCCTCTGATACTGAAATAATTGTCAGTGGCTTTAAAAATACGTGTCACCAGATGTCACAGAGAATGCTGGTAGATGCAAATCCAGTAAATGGCTTCATCTCCCATGTGAGGTTTGCCACCTCCAGTTCAGATGGAAGGGTTGACAGCAGGCTCTGGGATTTCCATGTATGTATCCAAGAAGTCATGTGCAGGATAAGTTAAACTTCTAAAAGGAAACAAGGCCCTGGGATTCAACAGCATTGAGAGTACACACCTGAGAAATAGCATGGAGAAAAAAAACGAGGCCTACTCTCCCCCTCAGAATCTATCTGAATGTGGACCTGGAGCCTGCTCCTTCAATTGCTCTTTGCAGTGCCTACCACGGCCAGCCCATGCCTCCCTCTCATAGGTTGTCTGGGAATCAGCAGGAATTGGTTTTCAAAAGCTAGGAGTTTTTAAGAGGTGCATATTATCCACAGCTGGTTTTCCTTGCATGGAAATCCATGTAGGTCTACAAGAAATGTTGGATATCCATTCTAAATGCCATGTGAAGGTAACAAATTATTTGGCTTTATTTAATTAACATGTACTTTCAAGAGTGTGGATGATATTGTCACTGATGAGCCTTGATCACTATTATTTTACATATTGAATAATTGTATATATTGGAATTACTACAGCCAAAAACTTCTTAAAGTGGAAACAGACTGTGTTTTACTATACATAAATTTATAGTGAAATAAAGAGAAAATACAATTATTTTCTGTGCTAAAATACTGGTAAATATCAGAGAAGCACGTGAGATCTGATGTTTCAAAAGGAAACCATGCTTATGAGATATACAAATGATTCTTGAGCCCTACTCTCTGAAGATTTAATACAATGATTTTGAGATGACTGATTTGTGACTAAAATATTAGAACATATACACATATTCTTGTTTCTCCAGCCTCAGCTTATAGTTCTTTTTTAATTTCTTTTTCCCCAGGAACTCGAGGAAAGAGAATCTTTTTTAACCACTACACTCCTTCCCAAGGCATGAAAAAATAAATAAACTTTTACTAACCATGGGCAATACAACCCATAAATCAAGGGGAGGATCTTTTCTATCCAGAAGTCTTTCATTCTGGAAAAATAAACAAAAATACTGCCTTTCTTCTACACAAGATTCCAGTACACTACAGAAGCATTTCAGGATAAGAGGTGAAAGGCAACAACCATAGCATCCTAAGGGAGAGAACTAGACCTTGATACTTCAGTGTTCAGTGCAGCAGTCTAACTTGGAACAAAAAGGCTGGGAGTGGAGGAGTGAAATAATACAGAGTCCCTGGACAGCTTCCTTACCTTAACCAGAGTTCCTCCAATTCATAGTTTTATATTCTTGAACTCTTGCCTTGTTCCCTGGTGCATAAAACACATGTATGCCGTTAGTGGTTTTTCTGCAATTAGAAAGCAGTTCTAGATGCTGATTTTGATGCTAATCTGTGATATTTGAGCACATGTTGCTGCAAATCTTGAAAAATCCACGGCAAGGAATTAATCAAGGTTTTTAATATGCCAATCTCTATATTAGTTTGGTGAAGAATCTTGCATAATCTTTTCCTGTGTGTCTTGGTTTGCATTTTGGATAGATTATGCTCCCCTGCTTTTGACAAAGCTTTTTAGTGTATCAAAAGATGAGGCTGTTTCTCAAGAGTACACTTTGTGCTATGTATAAAACAACATTAGTGACAGGGTGTGCTTTTTTCAGTTGGAACTGACATTTGATACATTAGCCAAATGGGGACCTCAGCCAGATCATAATTGGATATGTATTTTCAACATCCTCAGCCCCTCAGCCAGTTGGCTGGAACTCCAGGAGACTTATTAGTAGAAATGCTGCTTTATCTTTTTTGCTAATCTGAATAAAGCGAAACCATCAAAGAAGGAGCCAAAATGAGGGAGAGAAAGATAGAAATACTGGACCTTAGGCAGCATGCTAAAGTTCAAGAAAATTATGGCTCATTAGATCTTACGGGCAATGGCAGCGTGCAGAAAAGGTAACACAGAATGGCTTGAAGATTAAAATACTTTCAATCTGGACATATCTATCATAACCAAACACTTCATGACCTAAGGGAAGATACTAATGATACTCTAAAGTACTGCCTCCTGATTTGTGATTTTGGCCCACAACATCAGAGGTGGATGTTGGTGATATGGCAGTACAGGTTGATCCTTCCCAAAACATTCCATTACATGTTGTTGCCATGTGACAGACAACAGCAGAGGGGCAGTCTGACAGAATGGCGTATGACATGGAAGTTCAGATGAAGCAAAAGTGTGTAACTGAACTCCTCTCCACAGAAAAAAAAATAAAAATAAAAATAAAAATAAAAGAAATGGCATCCATTGACATTCATCAATGCTTGGTGAATAAACAGTGGATATGAGCACAGTGAGGTGGAGGGTGGTGCATTTCAGCAGCGGTAGTGGTGGATCACCTCCACTGATACAGATTTTTACAAGTGCAGCATGCTGTTCACTGCTGGCAAAAATGCACAGCGAATGGTAGCAACTGTATTGAAAAGTACGATGTTTTTTGGTTTTTTGTTTCTTTGTTTGTCACTGGGAATTTTCTCAATCAAATGGTGTTAGTGTGCTCTTTGTAACTGCTGTAGCTTCCATGGAAATAAATAGGAGGCAATACTTTTGGAGTGATCTATGTAGATACATTTATTCTGGTTTTGTTTACTGCTAAAGCAGGTTGAAAGAAGTCTGCCAGTGAATGCATTTGCAAATCTTTTTTCAAACACATCATTTTGTCAAATGTTTGTCATTGTGCAGCTGGAAGAACAATTTATATATTATGTCACACAGTGGAGAAATTGATGAATTTAGCTTTAATCCACAAATTTTCTCAGCTTTGTTCAAATGAATTAGTTTAAAATTCCTTTCCTCTTGCATAGTTCATCCTGAAGTGAAGTTTTGGTGCATTTCAGTGAGTAGGAGTGACCAAGACATAGGGACAGCAGGAGCTGGGCTAATAGCTCTTGAAAAGCAATGGAACGGGAAGTTTTGCAGGAGGGCTTAAACTTTGTGCAAGTTATGAGGCTAACATTTTTGAAAAAAAAAACAAACCCTGCCAAAATAGATGTAAGCAAAGACTCCTGATGAAATACAACAGCACATGGATACACCCACAGGGATCTCATTGCAAAATAAGAGCTTGCATTTTCATTTACAAACTTGCAAGCTGAAAGACACTTCAGGAGATTATGATTTAGCATGCCTATTTCCAGCTGTGATCAGCTGATGCCTTCACCATATGTGAGCTGATAAGTCCTGTGCTGGCTTAACACATGAATTTAAGCTATGAGTCAGAAGTAGTGACTGGTAAAAGTGGAAGCTTTAATGAACTTAGAAGTGGCAGTCCACCACCACTCATTGCTAGACAATAGTATGAATACCAAAAAGAAGAATCACTACCCCCAATTTTTTTCCATTAACAATTCAACTGTTATAATATGGAAATACTTACAAAAAAAGTTAATTTTGAATTCTTTGTTTTAAGCAAAGCAAAATTGATCAAACCCAGTTCAGACAGTGGTTCAAACAGTTTAACATTTTGTACCTGATCATAATTAGCATAATATGCTATCTAGAATCATAGAGTCTCAGCATCCTTAGAGTGCAAAGGTGCCTTTAAAGGTCATCTAGTCCAGCTCCTCTACAATGAACAAGAACACCTATAGCTTGATCAGGTTGTTTAGAGTCCCATCCAGCCTGGTCTTGAATGTCTCTGATGATAGGACATCCACCACCCCCCTAGGCAATCTGTTCTAGTTGCTCACCACATTTATTGTAAAAACTTCTTTCTTATATCCAATCTAAATATCCCCTCCTCTAGTTTGAAACCATTTGCTGTTTGTCACAGCAGACTCTGCTAAAGAGTCTGTCCCTTCCTTCTTACAGCCACCTTTTAGATACTGAAAGAGGTCACTTATCAGGTCTCCCCAAGGCCTTCCCTTCTCCTCAAGAACAAATCTCATGCTCATGTTCAGCTTGCCATCCACCAGCACCCCCAGGTTCTTTTTAGCAGGGCCGTGCTCTATCCCTACATCCCTCAGCCTGTTCTGGGTAGCATCCTTTCCCTTATGCATGTCATCTGCACCACACAGTTTGATGTCATTCACAAACCGGAGGATTTGTGATCCTGAGGATGCATTCAATCCCTTTCATGTACCCTAGCATACCTTTCAGGAGGATCTGCTTCTTGGATGATCTTCCTTGGCACAGAGGTGAAGCTGACAAGTCAGTAGCTGCCTGGGTCATCTTTCCAACTCTTCCTAAACGTGGGTATGGCATTGCCCTTTTTCTAGTCACAAGTCTGGAAACTTTAAGAGTTGGCTATGCTCCAACTTCTCAAGGTTTTCTTCTTCAGTGATTACAGTTAATATAAAAGTCAGCAAGATGTGTCTGTGCACTTAGTTAATTTTAAAATCAGCAGTACATTCTTTTAGCCCACAGAACAAGGGAGATAACTTCAACCAGTCTAGCAAAACACTCAAAGAATTGAGATCGAGCAAGTTACATTTCATCACCTGTCTATTACCTATGACGTTCAGTCACAAAATGACCAGCACAGGTGAGATGAAGTGCAATCACTGACTTCTGCCTGGTATTCTGTCCTTGCATTAACTCCATAGGGTAACTGGGAAGGTCTATCTGAAGATATTCCACAGCCTCACAAGCAGTGGGATGCTTTGTTTCCTACAAGTCATGGCTCAGGGATGAGACATGCCCCACACCAGTGTTTTACCCCTCAGGGAAAATGTACCTTGCAGTGTCTGAATACCTGAAATGTACTGATGAATAGTTGGCTGAATATGAGCCAGCAGTGTGCCCAGATGGCCAAGAAGGCCGATGGCATCCTGGCTTGTATCAGGAATGGAATGGTGGGCAGGACTAGGGAAGTCATCCTGCCCCTGTACTCTGCACTGCTGAGGCCCCACCTTGAGTACTGTGTTCATTTTTGGGCACCTCCATACAGAAAGGACATTGAGGTGCTGGAGCAGGTCCAAAGAAGGGCAACAAGGCTTGTGAAGGGCCTGGAGAACATGGCCTGTGAGGAACGACTGAAGGAACTGAGTCTGTTTAGTCTGGGGAAGAGGAGGCTGAGAGGAGACCAGTATCTGAAATGTGCTTACAGCAAGAGCAGTGTTGGTCTCTTCTCACTGGTGACAAGTGACAGGATGAGGCGAAATGGCCTCAAGTTGCACCCGGATAAGTTTAGGTTGGATATCAGGACAAACTTCTTTACAGAAAGGGTTGCTAAGCACTGGAATAGGCTGCCCAGAAGGTGCTTGAGTCACCAGCCCGGAATGTATTTAAAAACCGTTTGGATGTGGTGCTCAGGGGCATGATTTAGCAGAGGGTTGTTAGAGTTAGGGTACTATGGTTAGGTTGTGGTTGGACTTGATGATCTTTAAGGTCTTTTCCAACCTGAGTAATTCTATGATTCTCTGATTCTGTCATTACTTAGTTACTGGGGTATTGCTAATGCAAGACAACTATTAACAAAGAATCACTCACTGTTCATGCTACAGAACTAGGTGCAAAAGTCAAAACTGCTTCAGACATCCAAAGAAACGAGAGCTGCAAAACATCATTTCCAGGGGGAATATAAAATCTTGATGAGTTGCTCTCTCCCACGACCACACTGTAAGTATAGCTACTGTAGCTTGGGGAAAAAAAAAAAAAAAAAAAAGAGCCTCTGAAATTAGCTTGCTACAAACCACAACAGCACAAGGAAACTATGCAGATGCACTAGTACTACAGTTCTCCAGTGACACCATTGTGAGTTTGCATCACACTGTAGCAGTATGTATGCCTCAATAACTGCAAGTCAGTGGAATGCACACATGAATTTTGGTAACTGCAATTTGGATCTGCACAATGAATGATGTGTAGTAACACAGGATTAAACCAAAGCCAAACAAGTAAGCCATGGTGTATTTCTCTGTTTAGCTAACACTTCAACCAGTCCTGAGGTAGTATCATCAAATTACTTGGGGGTGTCTAGAGAATTTTGCCTTCTTTTTCAAAAAAATGTCTACCTGCCTATTTTTGCTCTTTCATAGATCCCGTCACCAGCAGAGATGTTCAAGTATGGTGAAGAGTTTGTACTCAATGCAAAGCACATTTAATTAATTGGCTTCATCTTTAGCTAGGTTGAACTCCTGTTGACTAATAGCATAAGTCTGGAAAAATCTCTTTCAATACAATGGATCTCTGCACAAAAAGGAATGCAGGAAGCAAAATTAAAATCTTCAAGAACAGTCCTCAGGATTTAATCATTGACTTCAACATGGCTCTGGCTAGGGGAAAGGCTGCAAGCTACCTAACTGAATGTAGGCATGCAGCAGCAAGGTCCCCACTGTTGGTTGCTGGCAAAGCTATATAAAATAAATGGAGGAGAAATAAAGCTTCCAAGGATCCACTGGAACATGCTGGCTCTTCTGTCTTGAAGATCAGTCTGGATTCAGTCATTAAAATGACTGCATTCTTGACTGCAAAGTTCTGTGAAATGACTAGGGCCTCCAACACAAGAAGGTCACTGAGGTTGTGGAGCAGGTCCACAGGAGGGCCACAAAGATATCTGGGGGCTGGAGCACCTCCCCTACAGGACCGGCTGAGAGCTGGAGCTCTTCAGTCCAGAGAAGAGAAGACTCCAAGGAGATCTTATAAAGGCCTTCCAGTACCTGAAGGGGGCCTACAGGAAAGTTGGATGACTTTTTATAATGGCATGTAGCAACAGGATGAGGGGAAATGGTTTTAACTGGAAGAAGGTAGGTTTAGACTAGATATTAGGAATGGCAGTTCCTTCACTGTGTGAGTGATGAGATGCAGTGAGGTTGTGAATGCTACCTCCCTGGAAGCATTCAAGGCCAGACTGGATGGGCCTTTGAGCAATATGTCCAAGAGGGAAGTGTCCCTGCCTATAGCAGGGGGTTGGAACTAAGTGATCTTAAAGGTCCCTTCCAACACAAACCATTCTATGTTTCTGTGACCGCATGCAAACAACGGGAAGGCAAAATCTACAGAATTATTGCCACCATCGACAGAATTATTGCCACCATCTACAGAATTACTGCCACTGGGCCAGGCTGTGCTAGTAGAAATGGGGCCTCAGCCACACTTAGCAACAAGAATGTCTTGGAGTCTTTTCTGCCCGTTCTATGGTACAAGAACCCCAAAAGAGGCTGTGGTGAAGGTAGCACCATACAGCAAGCTGGTCCCCAGAGCTTTGTCCATCATGTTTGCAGACTGAGCAGCCAGGAGAGATTGGGAATTCATGCAAACTGCAGGAAAATGGACCTTTTCTTTTTTGCTTATTTAAAGCCAGTGCAGTGACACTGTTTTTGGTGTTAGTTCAAATATGGTTGGGAGCTGAGAGCACAGACCAAATCCAGGTCCTCAACAAAACTGCACAGAATAAAAGAAGAGCAAAGTAGAAAGATATGAAATTATGGAGATGTTTGTCCTGTACATCCTGGGGCCTATGATGTTCACAGCTTCTCTTGCAGTGTAGTGGGTGGAAATGTACCACCAGGCATGAACGATCAGTGCCACTTTTTGTACCCTGATGTCAGCCTCTGGAACAACTCTCATGCCCACTGTGTACACAGGCAGCAAGCACCAGGCTAACCAGGATGGCGCCAGGGCTCTGCAGGAACACCATGCAGCTATTCTGGCAGATACTGGGCTTCAGACGATACCCTGAATGCAAAGTTTGTGGACTGACTGAAAAAGATTTACACTAGCCCATGTCACTCTTCCTTGCCTCTCACCCAGACAGATGAGATTGCAGCAGGGAAGGCGGTTCTGATCTTGCCTCCCTTGTGTTATGTGGCATCTTGTGTGCTGTAACAGGCTTTAGGCTGTTTTTAGTATGGGGATGAGAACAAAGTTGTTTTCAGCAGAGGTATAACAATAATAGCTGACTCAAAGAGCAGGCCCTCTGCTTGCTAGGTTTCTGCCTGAGACTCAGGAAGTCATACATGTGGTTTACTTTACCTCTGTGTTCACTGTGGGCTCAACCATGGATTTACCTTTCAGCTCAGTAAAGGACAATTTACTATCTGGGACAAGATAGGGACTGAAGTACATACAATTCAACTACTGTCTGAACCATATTCCTCTGCAGCTCCCTGCTCAGCCCAGCCTCTTCTGATGCAGACCAGCCTTGGGAGCTAGTTGGGACACCTGCGTGCCCTGTGGAGGCTGCAAACCCTTCCTCTATCTCCTATCCTGTGTGTGGCCGGGGGCATCCCCTGGAACAGCAGAAGGGAGGGTAGACATGGCAGGTCCATGCAGTGAAGGCAAGGTGGGCATTTTACCTATAACAGAGCTTCTACAGAATGTTCTCAGCCTCTAAAGCCTCTTTAACAATTATGTTCTACTAGCTACAGGCTGTTGGACATCCAGCTGCTGTTGCCAGAAAAGAAGGAAATGTTGCCTACCAGCACATAGCATTGCCAACGGGACATGCAGCCTGGCGTGGCCTGCCTGAGGCAGCTCCTCTTCCTTCTCATGCTCTTCCTCCTCTACCAGCACTCAAACCTCCATTGTTGGGAACCGCCATTGTTGGGACCAGCAGTTGGAGGATCCCATGTGCCACATGTGGTCCTGCCAGAGCAGGCCCGTGGCTGGTATCAGAGGTGGTGGTGAAGCACCAGGCCTTGTTCTGGCTGCACAAGTGCTGCTGTTAACCTCCTGCTTTTCATCTCCATGAGAGAAAATTGCTTCTCGGTGAAACCTGAGCACCAAAGAGGGAAATGTTTTCATTAAAAATGAAGGGTTCATGGAAAGTAGCAAGGACTTGAAAACTCATATTATTCTCTTTAAAGACAGCAGAGAGGACAGATAATGAACACTGACTTTTAGCATAACTTTGTTATAAATACACCTTCACATGTGCTCCTGCGGGCCAGCTTATTGCTGCCCTAATGAGCAAACTAAAACACAGCCCAACTTATGTGCCTGAGGCAGAGCCAGAAGACTCCAATACAATAAAAATTCTCCATTGCCCTCAAGCCTTCATCTAAAATTGTATCCAAACCCAAACTGAATCATTTCTGAAAGGATAATTACTTCTTGATTACTTTTTACCAACCTCTAGGCTTCCAGGCTCCAGGCAGAAGTCAAATTGTCAGATGTCGAAAGGGAGGGAAAGATAAAAAATATTCTTACAGCAACTCCAGCCCAGCTGGAAGAAAGAAGTGCAATAAATCTTTCCTTGTGGGTGCTCCAGCCTACTTTCCAGCGGCTGTGTTACTTCTGATACATTTCTGATAAGCTTCCAGACCGTGACAGGACTCTGACCTGCCCTTGTTTCAAGGCACAGAGTTTGGCATTGGGTCAGAGCACGAGGAAGGGGAATGTCTCTGCCAAGTCACTCCTCTTCTGCCTGTGGAGGCAGGAGAGGAGGGATGCAGCCCTCACCCAGCCCTAAACACAAGCAACACATTCTGCAGAGTCACCCAGCAAGCGGTCTGAGGCTAGGAACTGGTGCGTGCTCCTCCTGCAAGATGCTTCCCAGAAGGACCTGGCCTATGGCCAGTTTGCGTGGCATGCTTTTAGGCCCTCGTCTTTGCACCTCACCTGTCTCCTTGAGCCTTTCTGAAGAGTGGGCTTGCATTCTTTCTCTCAGGGCTCTGTCTTGCCCGGGCAAAACAGCAGCTTTGCACACCCACCCTGCCAAACTTCTACATCATGCTGTGCATCGCAGAAGCCTCCTGCATGCAGAAGTCCCTGCTAGGAAGGCTGGTGGCTCATGCAGGCCAGAATTAACAGTGGTCAGGACCTGATAACCTAAGTCTTCCTTTTGAAGCCTTTCTTTCTCAGTATGAGTAGAACATAATGAATACAGTATTGTTGAAATAAGTATTTTGCTGTTTTCTGTGATGGCATGTGACATTTTCTCTTTTGCTTGCTTCTCATTTTAACAAATCCTCACGTCCAGCTTTCGTGACATTGAGCAAGTGCTGGTGGAGAATTGTCTTCAGAGATTCCCATCTTCCTAGATTATTTCGGGAGACTTTTGCTCACTTAGAGTCTATCCGCATGTATGTTTTTTTCTCACATGCATAATGCAAAAAGCTCTTTTTGACATTAAATGTGGAAATTTACTACTCAGCAGTTTACTGCTGGAATGTTGAAATGTCTCTTTTTTTTTTTTTTTTTTTTTTTTTTTTTTTTTTTTTTTTTTTTTTTGCCCAGCACAGTTAATGAAATTATGCATGGCCTTTCCTTTGTAGAGTAAGCACCACCAGTGCTGCAGCCCTTGACCAGATGTCTTGGTTATAGCTGCTGTGTTTGAGTGAAGAATGCTGCAAGGAACATGAAGCCTAATCCATTCTCCAAAAAAAAAGCAGTCTGATCCTGAACATCTTTCATTCCTTGAAGTGTTTTAAATGATGGTTTCCTTCCTTCTCTATTTCTCTTTGATTCAGCAGATGCTATGTAACATCAGGACTAGTTTGGGTAATATTTCATGCAAAGAAACCATGCAGTAGTTGGATTGGATTTATTTCCACAGGGCTCCTTCAACCACAAGGGTACGGTATATTTTATAGTCCTCAAAGAATAGTGTCGGGATGTGTAGTTTCTGTATGTATGAGTATGGGTATCAGTCCATTTCTGGGATGAGAAATGAATATTAAAGGAGAGGGCACAGCACAAAATGATTCCATGTGATACTTCAGCCCTTCTGTCTCAAGGAGAAATCACGAAACAGTAAAAATCAGTGAATAAGTAAAGCAGAAAAAGACCTGGCTAGCGGAAAGCAAGGCTCCTTTGCTAACCGTGAGGTGTCTGCTAACAACATGCAGTGCAAAAAAAGGAGTTTTTGTAGGCTTTTGGACCATGAAAAAGGTCAGTGTGCATCTTAAGACAACCAAGGCCAAAGGCAGTCTGTGTTGTGCTTTTGACCAAGAGGTACAATTTTAACAGAAAATGCTAATTTGGATTTTACTTCAGGTTCATTATGCCTGCATCAGAACTGGATTCAACCTGTTTATGGATTCAGAATGACAATAGTGTATAGTCAACAGGAACAATTATTAGTAACTTTAAAACAATCAAGAACTTCAAGAAATATACATAGTTCAAAGAGTTTGCTCATTATCAAACCAAGTGGGTTCATATGCATTGAACAGTGCATATATGGACATGCTTATAAGCAAGGAACTCAACTAATGGAAAATCATAGAAAATATTAATGTGCAGTTTTGACCAGATAATGACAGTAGCCCACAGTTTCCAATTTGTTTAGTTGCATTCTAGTGGTATCTAAGTTTTCTGTGGCGCTGTCCTCAACATAATTCTTCAGTCCCTGATTTTCCTTCACACGATAAGCACTCTGTTCGAGTTCTGCTTTGTTTTTCAAATAATTTGAGGACTGTCTTCTCACAGCAGGTTGTTTCTGCCAAAATAATACATGGGCAATAAATTCATATTTACCCTGTTCACTGAAATATTACTAATATTTATTTATTTATTTATTTATTTGGTTCATTCTCTATTTTTAGCTTAGGGAAGGGCTGTATGACTTTTCAAGCCATATAGCTGTTACTTATACTAAAAATTCATTTCCTTTACAAAGAGGTTAGCTTTTTAAAATTAATCAGTAGGTGAGTATTCACAGAGCTTAGAAGTACAGTCAGAAAGAAGGCTGTTGAAAGCTTAAACTAATATTTTTTTTAAAAATCAGGACTTTTGGTTTTTTCCTCTAAAAGGGTATTAAAAGGAATATATACAGTCAGCAAGGTTTCATTCCCTCAGAAGCTGCATAGGCTGTGTTATATCAGGTGTAGGAGCTTCTGTGGCAAGAGTGGTTTCTTTATTTATCCTTTATACCTTGTTAGGCAGTGAGTGAAATCTAAGTAACTTCTTGAGACACAACTTGTGAGTTATTTCCCCACAGCTATATTATTAAGTGGGATGGTGGGGGAGAGATTGGTGGCTGTGAGGAGTAGGCCACCAGAAAATAAGAGGATGAGTTGAGGAGCTGAAAAATTAACCCCTCTAGCAAACTTCACCCCAAAGTTTGTAATGATGAGCAGGCTCCACAAAGATGCTCTAGTTTCATACACCTCCTTTTTGACAAGAAATGGGCAGAAACAGAAGTGATTTTGATTTAGCAACACCTCTTTGGCCAGCTGTTTGACTCCAGTGGCTTGGATCAGGAAACCACTTTATTAAAACCAACTGTGTTTGCTTGGGTGCCTGCTTCAGATAACTGGCTCTGGTTTAGGCTCATATTCATCTCTAGCCACAAGCTGATGCTCCCTTTCTGACTTCTTCTTTGCAGTGACCTGTTGCAACTGATAGAGAGTTTCATTGCTAGAAAAGAAGGCAATTGATTTTATTTATGGGGATTGACCTGGTTAGATCAGAAGATGGGGGGAAAACACATCTAATGTAGTTTATCATTTTGAATAAGCACTGAAACAACTGCTAGCCATGCACTGCATACTTCCCTCCTTGGATCAACAGAGGAGCCCTGCCAAACGTCAGATTATATATTCCACAGCTGAAGTGTTTGCATAACTTTTCAGTGGCTACCATTTAAAGAAAGAAAAACACTGATGGGTCTTTTCTTGATATATTCCCCTAAGCTGACATGTTCACGGTGTACTGCCAGCAATCATTTTGTACTTGGAAGGCAAAGTTCCTCTGCCGTGGCTGTTGTGCCAGCTAGCAAGATGGGACTGGCCTTCCCCATTTTCACAATCGTGGCATTTCACCGGAGGAGCCTCAATGCAGTTGAAGGGAGTGCTGGGGGTGCTGAGCCCTCAACACACACAGGTGGGCCAAGCATGGCAGCCTAGGAAGGAGTGTTGAAGCACCAGACATGTGCTATCAATAATGACTTCTAGAAAATGCGCATTTGGTCATTTTAGTCACTTGCCCGGTGACTCAAGATAAGTGGTCTGGTATTTCTCTTTGGAAGAAAAGAAAACGTGACTACATCCAATTTCAACACTGGCTTTTGCAGCATTCCTATCACTGCCCAGATTTTGTCTTTACTCAAGAATTATCTAAGAAGCAGATTTCCTTTTCTAAGCAGAAGGTGCTCAGATAAGCCCTTCCACTCTGTGGCTATCGAACACGTGCTTCGATGCAGCTGCCAGGGAGTCACTCTGTTCCCTTTGAACATGAGATTTCCAGGTTCTTCTGGGAATTTTTTTGCCAACAGCCACTATCTTAATCTTTCTCAAATTATGCCTCAACCAAATCTATGCAGCCCATGTACCTTGCCTTTGCAGTGGGCTGATGCTTGGGGAGCCTCAGCCACTATCCCACTGCAAAGAATAAGCAAAATTCTTTGCACTAGGGTAGGGCATTTTCTGTTTTTGCTGCAAGGCAAAACAAGGAGAATTGTCTCTGAAGTGGCACATATGTATGCCACACAAAATTTTACCTCCAATCCCTGTAAGCGGATAAAAAATAATAATAAAAAAGAGTCTGAGAAGATAATCAGCATTCTGTTTAATGGTTCTTGATTGTCCTGTTAAAAGACAGAGTGAGACCTTCCTTGTTGTTCCATAGCTGAAACATAGCAAGACCATGTGTACTGGGATACATCTGAAGACTCTGCGTAATACTTCTTTATCTCTACTTTTCTGTAAAAAAAAAAGCAAGGCCTGGAATTAAAACAAGCAAGCAGTTTATCCTACAGGCTCCCTTAGAAAACCATCCTCTTTCAGAATGCTGAGCACCTCCTGTTTTCAGGGAAGAAGATGGCCTTGTGATACAAGATGTAGATGTAATAAACCATGATTAAGCACTCATTGGAGGGAAGATGAATGGTTTAGGAAGAAAAGTGAGATTCTTTCTTAGCATCTGTTTAACTTTCAGGCAGTTTCTCTACATGCTGCAGGGAAATATGGCATTCCAATCCAAAACTGCCTAGGAGACTTCTGTTAGTGGATGTCATTTGTGACCATCCATTATAAAACACACCTGACACCTCAGAAATTAAATGTTGTCATAAAAAATAAAATAAAACGGGAGATATTATTTAAGTCTGTAAATACTAACTTTGAATATCTTGCTTGCAGTAGAAGGTTAGACAAGTTGACTTCCTGATTTCTGTTATGACTGATGTTTTCATTTGTTTTAAAATCTATTCTGTACCTGCTGCTCATGTCAGACAGTATCTTCAGACATGTACTGCTTATATTCCTGCATTTATCCTGTCCTGTCTAGTCAAATATAAACAATCGTTTTTTTTCTCCTTTTTCATCTTAATACAGACACTATGAGTCTAGATTGCAAGAACACACTCTCTAGAGAAATGTGATTTAACACCCAATAAATCCATCACTCCAAGGCAGAATGCTGCTCTGCTGGTTGATGGCTTCTGACAAATTTCAGATTCACCCATTCTTAACGCCTGTGCTATTAGATCTCTTCCACACTGAGTACAGCAAATTCTGGTCTAGCAGACTTCAAAATCATTAGTTCTTATACTGCAGTGCTGGGAGCTGTTCTGCAATGAACCAGCAGGCCATGGCCCTACAGGTTGGTAACCCATCAAGAGAACATCTGAACACAGCAGTGATACAAGTCAACCTCCTTCTTGCTCATCGATTTATTATTAGTGTTTGAGCCTCAGTGTGTGCCAAGTCTCATTCCCTACCAGATTCTCCAGTTTTCCAACACTTGAATAGACTTGAGGAGCTTCACTGCTACAGGCTGAAGCTTGAAGGGAGCAGTTGTGCCCAAGGTCAACAACTACTGAACAAAGCAATGAACTACACAGACCTCTGCTCTATAAGTGACAAAGGTAAACTAGCATGGAATTTCTATTGATAGTCTTCGCAAGTTCTGCTTAGGGTAGAATATGTCATAGGAATTAATCTATTTGTTTTATGTCTATTGAAATGTACAAGCAAAGCCCAATTTTGTGTAAGAAATTGGTTGAATCCTCTGTAGACCGGCCATAAGCCATTAAGCATCATGCAAAATTCTATGCCCTGCAATATAATTTGGGTTGGAACTGGGAATCCCTTAACTTGCAAACTGTGCTTCAAAGCGAACATTCTTGGGTTAAAACCATCTAACTCTGTCTGTGTTCCATTTTTTAGCCTGTATGGTATTGCACTGGATTCCTTTTCACATGTGGTTTTACAGCACTCCCACACCAGATCATAAGTGCCAAAGAAATCAGGCAGTGGAACAGCAGAAACAGGGCTGGACACTGTAAGGGAGGGAGAGCTTGCAGGAAGACTTATGTGAAGATGACAGGTAAATAGAGATTTCTGTTAACTTCTTTCAAGAAAAAAGAGAGTCTAAAAATAAAGTGTTGTGTAGCCTGGATGAATCCACCAGCTTCATCATTTCTCATTATCAGTGATCCTCATCCATTTGCTAACAGATATGCAACCAGTGCTGCTATAAAAAGCTGTGGCTAATTTTCAGGAATCAAATGGTATTTTCTTACAGACGATGTGCCATCTACCTTTTCACTGTTTACACACAGGCGTGTACATGCCATTTACACGGCACATTTTTGCAAGTTTTTCCTCTGACATATTTATACACACGACTTACTGATAAGATCTCAGTCTATTGAAAAAGTACTTCATACTGCTAGATCTTGTACTAGGAAGTATGATTTAAAAGCATTCTTGATACAATACACATTTCTCTTAGAGTTAAATCAGTCACTCTTTTTCCTGAGTGAATACTCGAAAAGGAGGAACCAAGCACAGAGGTACCAGTGGTAAGAGGAGACTGATGTAATTGGAGCTGTGGTCATTGCTGTTGCACTGTGGTCAGTGGCTCTCCAGGCTTTCTGCAGATTTCTGCTGAACAGCTGGACCATCCATTGGAAAGAGCCAGGGGCCATCTTTAAAAGACCTGCTTTAGACAGCCTAAGAAGTGGCTAAGAAGCCCAGCATCAGTTTATCACTCTATGTTTGCTCTCCACAGCTAATTCAAGAAAAGAGAAGATGCAGGCTGAGGAATAAGAATAGTATTTAAAAATTATGCAACTCCTTACTGAAACCCTCACTTCTGGCCTGGGCAAACCGCAATGGAAATCCACCCTTGCTTGGAAGTAGACACCACTTCTCTCTCATAGGCAGAGACGATGTGCTTCAGCAGCCTTGGACAACAGGGAGAAGGAGTCAACATTGTGCGCTGTCCTGAAAGAAACAAAAATACCTGAGGTTCTGTGGCAACTGAGTCAGGCAGCAATCTAGATTCACTGCCTAGGGACTTAGTAGAAGTAATCTGAAAGACAAAGAGCAGTTCAAAAATCAGTGTGGTTCCCACAGGACATTCAAAGATGCTTGAGACTGTTGACAGGTGCCTAGAGAGACACAGAAAAGAATTTGCTTTCCAGGGCAAAAAAGTTTTTATTTTGTAGTGTTATTACAAGAAAATACATCTGAAATTTAAATTAAAAACAGGCGAGCAGAAAAACTTGAAGAAGCAAAAATCATTATGCAAATTTAAATCCATAAATATGGAATGTATGTATGTTCTGAAGAGAATCTTCGGGAATCAACTGATTAATTTTCAAACTATGCACAGCAACTTTAGAATAAGCTTCTCCAGGTCTTCTTCAGTTTCTCACACTGAGAGACCTGTAGGCTAGATGTCACTTTCTTCACTGGCGTTACTACCACTTCAGCTATGATCTTATTGGAGGAAAGTGGAAACAGTGAAATTAGGTAGCTTTTCTTGCTAAGAAGTTCACCTAATATATTTTTTTTTCCCACCTAAAAATCCGTGAATGTATTTATCAGTTGTTAGGACTTCGGTTGTTATTATTTGAAGATTTGGCCAAAGGGGAGGTTATCTGCAGCTTGCAAACTTAATTTCACTTTAATAGCTCACAGGTGTTTTGTTTTTCTGATGCTTCATGTTGTTCATCTGCAGGTTGGAAAGGAAAACCAGCACCTGCAGGTCTGCCTCTAAACTGTCCAAGTTTTAAAAACAATTAACCATTGAACATTCTGCTCTGCAAACACAACAGTCAAATTGCTGCCACTGAGATTTAAAAAAAAAATTGTTTTCCAAGCCTGCCCTCTTGGTGGCTAACCTAACAAAAGACAGGCAGAGAGAGCTCTTGATTATCTAATGAGTAGGTTTTGAGGTTGCCCTGTCAGAGGAGGCTGGAAGTTATAATAAAGAAAAATCTGCAGTGACATGGCAATAAAGGCAAGACTAAGAAGAAAGGAGAAAGTGAAAAACACAGCAGCTTCATGACCTTTTCATGCAGTTACTGATTTCTGGTGTGTTGATCAAACTGCAGAAAGTGTGTGCATGAGGACTGCTGGAGTTTCTGTTGCCTCTCAGGTGCTGTCACCACACAAAATGGACAGGACGTTTCTGTGCTCATTTCCTGTTCTGTCTGTGTACAGGCAAGAGGGCAGATGTGGAGCAGCTGACACCAGTGGGCTGCAGTGACAGATGGCAGAGCTGATGACCTGTGCAAAAGCCTGCCAACATCTAGGGACCGCTCAGGCACAAGCCTGGGCACAGCCACAGATTGGAGCTGGCCTGGACTGAGACCGAGCCATAAGTTTCTGTTAATGAGGCTGGGCACAACATGGCTCTTTGCACCCAATGGCTTTGCATTGCAGCTGCACCTGGGCTTCTCCTGTGGTGGGAGCATGGCTATACCAGAACCAACAGCATGCAGGTAGTTGCTTTGCAGGGTCAGAAGTGGCCCCATGACCGTGCACTGCCCAAAAGGCAGGCAGGCATCTCATGGAGCTTCCTGGCCTTACTTTGCACTTCTGTCATGGCACAAAGAAAATCTGCAGTGAGAGAGGAGCTAGTTCAGTTTTCCACTTCTTAGCAGGAAATGGATGCCCTCAAGCAGTACATACTTTTGTCTGTGGAGTTTTTCACTGCCTGACTGATGGCCAAGTGGGGTGCGGTGGCTGATTCATTCTTTATGCACACCCTGGTCACTGCTTCCTATACTGACGCTCTCAACAGCTTTCTAGGTTGAAAGGAGAGGAGCTGGTCATGGCTGAAAAGGGCTCTGGAGAAGCACCCTTTTACATCACTCAGCCCACAGAATGGGAAAGAGAATCTGGTGATGCTGGGCAGAGAGGAGAAGCAGGAGGGAGATGAGATAACACAGTGTCTCTGCCACCATCTGCCCAGCACTATCTAATGCCAGCAAAGGAGGGATGGAGTCTGTGAAGCACTTGCCCAATGAACAGAACTGTGTGATGGGATTAGAAAGAACTATCTTGATGGGAAATATAGGCATTATGCTCATTGCAGTCATGACAGTATTTTCTGTTGCATAGGAAAATCTCATTCACTGCAAACCACAAAGTTAGCCTGAACTTCAAATCACAGAATCAAAGAGTGGCTGAAGTTGTCAGGGACCCATGGATCTATTTACCCTAACTCCTGTCCAAGCAGCGACACCCAGAGCAGAGTGTCCATGTTGCTCTCCAAGCTGGAGACTCTACAGCCTATGGGTAAGCAACACCTGTGCTGGCTGTGTTACAGATTGTGCCCACTGCCTCTCATCCTCAAGCCTCTTCTTCTCCAGGATGAACAGCTCCATCTCTCTCAGCCTCTTCTCACAGAAGAGAAGCTCCAGTCCCTTCATCATTTTAATGACACTCCATTGGACTTCCTTTAGTATGCCTAGGTCTCTCTCATGCTTGAAGGCCCAGAACTGGACACAACACTCTGGGTATGCTCACACCAGTGCCAAGAGAGGGGAAGGATCGCCTCTCTTCTATCACTGGTTATAGTTTACCTAAAGTAGCCCAGAATACTGTTGGTTTTCTCTATGCAGGGGCACACTATTGGCTCACGTTCAACTTGGTGATCACTAGGACCTCAAATTTGTTTTCTCTAAAGCTGTTTTCCAGCTCACCTACGGTGCCAAATTCATGCTCATTGTGCACAACTGAGGCTGGCATGGACCTCTGTGCTCAGCACTACACTTTACCTCTCCACTACAAATGTGTCCATCACTAGTGCTTCCCCAGAGATGTCGGCAATCTTGTCCCACATGATGAGGTCACCCAGACATGACAGTTATCGGCAGTGCAAGTACCAAGGAGGCATCAGGTCTGAGTCCTCTCATTTCTTGCCTGACCCAAGCAGCCAGGTATGTCTGACCAGATGTATTCTCCAAGAGACATCTCCAAGCTCTCATGTTTTGCCAAACACAATCTGCTCCAGACATCACTATTCGTTATCATGCCTGGGCTTCACCACAGCATTGCACCTCTTCCTGATTTGTCAATGGGATCCTGAAGCAAGGGAAGAAGGTGGCTTTAATCTGCCCCACAGCTTTTGTGCAACTGCTCTCTCTCTACTCTATGGTTCCCCGGTGATTTCTCAGTGATGTCAACATTTTTGAAGGTGAAGTATAACTGTGTGAAGTAAGATACATTTCCTAATACCTCCCTTTTCAGTGCCATTGCCTAGCATCTACATGTAATGTTCTGTTAACCCTCTCTTCTGAGCTGTGCTGGCTATCCTTGGTTAATACATTAGAACCACTACAGCTCAAATCCCATATTTATTACTTCTTCCCAGGATTCCACTGAATTAATCCCAAATATAATCCATTGAAAACAAATAATCTTTTTCAGAAGAGAGAAGTCTATATCTGGCTGTTATAAATCTGCTATGAAGAGTAGCAATGCTCTACACATGTTGTGTGGCTCTTTTATATCATTTGCCCAGATAAAGTCAATGTTTGAACTTTTATTTTATGCACAAAGTTTCTTTGCTCACAGTAAGTGTTAGGCTTAGTGTTAATTTCACTTTGCTGTCGTCAAAGCTAAACACAACTGTAGAACTGTAATGACACAGAATCGCAGAATGTTAGGGATTGAAATGGACCTCCAAAGAATACTGAGTTTAGTCCCCCTGCCAGAGCAGGAGCATCTAGATCAGGTAACACAGGAATGCCTCCAGGGTTTTGAGTGTGTCCTGAGCAGAGAACCCCACCACCTCTCCAAGCAGCCTATTCCAGTGTTCTGTTACCCTCACTATGAAGAAGTTTTTTCTCATATTTATGTGGAACTTCCTGTGTTCCAGCTTGCACCTATTGCTTCTTGCCCTATCACTGGATGTGGCTGAGAAGAGCCTGGATCCATCCCCCTGACACCTGAAAAGTCCTGTAAAAACTGGACAGAGTAAGGAATAATTAGTATCATCTACATTCAGGCCCTCGCTGAATTCACTTCTTAGGAATGTTCTAGTAAATACATATTGCAAGCACTTTAACAAAGAGAAGTGAATTTGAATTAATCCTGACAGAACTTCTATTGAAGCTAACTATAAGCTCATAATTGTGCCTATTTGCAGCCAAAATCTGATTTTAGGAATTATAAAGCAAGACAACATTTCTATGTACTTTGTGCCTACTTAAATGTTACCAATACACTTTAAATGTCAAATGCTTGGAATAAGCTATTGACAACCAACAGGTCAGTAATTTTTTATAAGATCTGATCTCTTTTGTAACTGATTTTGAATAGCAAATGCACTCAAAGAAACCACAGCAGAAATTGAATAAATTGCAGGTTACATCCCATTTTTTAAACTCTATATAACTGCTTTTTTTCTTCTTCTTCTTTTCTTTCAGTGCTTGTTGAAACTACAAAAACTGCCTGTAACACAGAAGTGCCTAGCCTACGAGTGGGATTCTGCAACAATCCAAATGTACCTGGCATACCCACGACAGGTCTCAAATGCCAGTGTGGCTCCCTTTCCTGGACATTGCATGCTCCAAAACCCTGTGGATGAGAAACTTGCGTGCACATCTGCTTTTCTGTTGATAGCCAAAGAGGTATTTCCCGTGGAAGTTTTAGCTAAAAAGCAACCAGTACAGATTGAATTCAGTGGACATGAACAGTGAAATGAGAGCTCCTTGCTGGATGAAAATGGCAGAAGTCCTTTCTGGTGCTGGCACAAGCAGATCAACCCTCGAGACGGCAAGATTAGGTACCTGCTGGGAGATAAATACTTGCTTGCATGCGCAACAGGATAGGTGCCAGCATGTTAATGAACCCAGGTTAATGCGTCCCATGGTGGTACTCAGACATGACAGCCATATGAGTTTCTGGGCGTCCACTGAAAGTTTTGCAACAGCCCCAGACCTCAAGATTACCTTATAAATTTCTTTTAAATGAATATATTATTTGGGGGAATAAAAAACCTGACACATTTAGGGTGGCAAATTTTGCTTCCAAAGACCTATATGCAGAAGAAGAACACAAAGTTCATGTTCATGCTCAGCCTCCTTACAGATATCCCTGGCTCTTCAGAACATTTGCTTCACATGTAAATATACGTATAGATACCCTTTGCATCACTGGCTTGTAAGCTGGTTTAAATATTTGTGTGGGAGTTGGTTAAAGGAGCCCAGGATGAGCCTCCACTCTGTCAGCCTGTCTGGAAAAGTCCTTCCTATGAGTGCAGTGGACAGGAGAGATGAAGGAGCCTCATGCTGTCTTACCTGCTTGCTGCTGCTGGAAGCACAAGTACGCCTAGCAGAGTGCTCCATCACACTGATGGAGATCTGCCCAATGGGTGGCCTGGATGCCTTTCTATTGCACTTTTTAACATTATATGCTCTGTCTGCAGCTTAAAACTGACCGAGCTGTCTTTATTCTGAATGCAGGAAGTGCATTTCATTTGCATAGCTCTTATGGGATTAAAGGAGGCATTAGAGTAATTAAGGTCAGAAGGGTTTGCCATTTACTAATTCCCTAAATCCACCTCTGCTCCAGCATAATTCACTAATATCATGGGGCAAAAGGTCTCTGTAACAATTTGTGCCTGTCTGGCCTTTCATCACAAAGATATATAATATATTTTGATCAAATAAAGAGAATAGCTGCATGGCATCATGCCCACAGCTAAGGTAAGCAGCAGAAGCCTGCTGCATCACAGATGGCACGTGGAGGGAGGAAGCAACAGGCATGGAGAGGTGGGGACACAGAAGGTTACAGGTATGGAGAGGCATGTCACAGGCATGACTTCTTGAGTCGCTATTGGATACATCACCTGGATGAGACAATGCAAGTTGTACACTGACACACAGTCCATCACAAAAGGATTTTACATTTTCTACTGGTAGCTCGGATGGTGTAAAATAGAAGAAATTATCATGGTGTTATCTTGTTTTCCTTTCACTGAACTTACTTTCCAAAACCAAGCAAGCAAATAGCTTCTGCTGCTTTCAATGTTCTAGACTTGGGTGAAACTGAAGACACTTCACTTGCAGAATATCAGAAAGGAATACATCTTAAATTTAAAATTTTACCTTTTTATTATTATGGTTGCTATAGAAATGTCAAAAATAGTCACGGTCATGTGTTTCTGTGGAGGAGTCTTTCATAAATGACATACATTAATTTCTACATTTGCACATCAATCCAAATCAATCCACGTACTGCCCTGTGCTTCTCCTTTGCTTTTTTCTGCTTCCATATGGGAAAATTCATAATATATTTTATGCACAAGAGCTTATGTGGTTAAAACAACAACAACAAACAACAACACATAGCACAGATCTTAAATACATATTCAAATAAATTTATTTCTGAGTTGGAAGCATAAAAGAGCTCCTGTGTTAATATGAATATAATAAATGCATAGGCAACATTTGGAACATGTTTTTGAATAGCTAAGTATTATGGGTTCTTGCTAGTAAGCATGCAGCAGTTACTACTTTTAATTAATTGCACATGCATTTGATGCTGCTGAAGACCTTATCTCCTAAAGCATCATTGCTATCTGTAATCCCAGGCTGCTCTGATTCAATTGAAAGCGTCCTAAAAAAGGGGTAATGGTGATTGAGACTGCTCTGGAGACTGACACACATATATTTCCCCTTTGCAAGTTCATCTAGGTCTGAGCCAAACCGACTGTGTTGAGTGTCCTTCTCCTCTCATGTCCTTTCGGGCCAGCAGGATGTGTCCCTTGGACACAGTCCAGGAGGGGTTCTGCAGTGCTCCAGTGAGATGAAGAGCTCAGACAGGTAGTTGTTCTACAATGATATTTTAGAGATGACCCTGACAGTATTTAGTACCTCACCCGTCATGGCTCTGAGTTCTTCCATATGACTGATTTATATCTCCCCACATAAGAAAAGGACCTGAGGGATGAAAAAATGGATTTGAAACTGAGGGTGATTCAAGAAAACAGCTTTAGACATGCTATGAATAAAACAAGGGGAAGTAGCTGAAGCAGCTTGAGTCCTGCTAAACGTTTCCAGAAAGCTGTCAGATTTCCTTGAGACATCTGTGATGACACATTGATTCCCATTAGGGACCCCTGGATTTCTTCAGCCCTGAATCTGATGGAGTGGGACAACATGTACAAGTGAAAATTAAAACCCAAACAACACATTGCAGGTCAAAGGTAATCAAGAGTTAGAAGGGATTGGTTTTTAGCTCAGGTGTGTGACAGTGAAGGAGCAGTGCAAGGCCCCAGCTCATGCATGGGAATGGTCAGTGATCTGCACTGCTGATGTTGGGGCAGGACTGGAGGTTTATCCATGCACAAGACATGGTCCTACCCTTGGAGGGAGATGTGTGTGTCCGCACGGCTGATGTATGGGCTGCTGTATGGTCTTGTACCATATTCATCTTCAGCAAGGAAGGCAGTGCTTGCTCACACCCTCCAAGAGTTCCAGGCACATTTAAGATGAAAAACCCCAAGGCAAGCAGCCCAAATTTATTTCCTGATGTCAGCATAAGATCTGCAAACAGCTGACCAGGTGTTGGCAGACACATCCCTCAAGGCAGCAGCTTTCCGCTGCTGCTGGTCGTGGCAGTGACAGTGACATCTGAAGGCACTGATGGCTCTGGCAAAGGTGCTGCTGGGAGTGGGCTTTCTGTGCTGCACAGATTTGGCAAGACTGCACTGTGCCAGTTGCATTATTGTGGTATTTTCTCTGCCCAAGAGAACAAAGAGGCAGCATTTGGGGATGAGCTTATGTTTTCAACTAAATTTTCTAAGTGAATATTGAAGAAGAAATCTGCCCGATGGTCAGAAGGATACAACCACACAAACACAAAGTAAACAAAGAAAGAAGTTTGAAGCAGGGAATGCTTGAGCACTTCTCCACTTCAAAGGGACCAATATGACATTTTGACCACTGACTTTTCCCAGCATTGACTACAACAGTAGTTGCAAAGTCTGTACTATGTAAACAGCATCTGCCATAGCCACAAGCTGTTTGAAAGTGCTGACTAGCTGGTGAAGAGATTAGTGCTGTCTGACTCCTCTACTAATAACTGATTTGTTACTCAGGGTTGGCAGTGCCTTTGTAATTGTCATTTGTAACTGCTGACATGCCAGGATGCTGTTCTTCAGATGTAAATAATACTTGTTTGAGGGTACTGTGGCCTCTGTTCTGATCCTGTGAGTCCAAGCGAGCTGACTGAACCCTTATCTCATTGTCTAAAGAAAACAAAGCTGGGAAGAAAGAACCAAAACAAGTTTTACCGCAGAGGGTACATCCATGTGTTCTTATTGTCATCCTTAGAGGCCATATTTTATATCATACATTTAAAACTTTAGTCTTGACAGAATAGGGCTGGGATTGGTAAAGCTGCCTCGCTGTGGATTTACTCTTTTGGAAAACATTCTCCAGCTCCTGTGAGTGCAGAACAATGATGTTGAAGCAGTTGTATGCTAGCAGGGCCATGACTGGAAACAAATTTTTAGAGACAAAACTGTTGACAATTCCACATTCTTATTAGAAAAAAATGAAATGTTGAAAAGGCACAGCTATATTTTGTCCATCACGGGTTTATGTATGTTACATACTGAGTGAAGAAAGTGTCTTTGCTGAAATTCTCATTAGGGTTATTCCTTCCACTACCTCTAAGGGGAAAATGTTATGAAAATTATAGCTATTTGGTTGCTTTACATTCAAAATATGAAACAACCAAGATGTGTTTTTATTCTTCTTTTCCCCCATTTTAATTTCTTTACGCTTTTATACTACATCTCTGCTGAACAGATGGCCGCTAGCTCCTGACAGCGATACTTCACTAGTCTTGGCAGGATGATGATGGTTCAATCACCCATTAATCCCATGGCAGATAGTGGCTGAAAGTGCCGTATCAGGTCACTCCTGTTGACCAGATTGTGCAAATCTAGATGGGTGTTTTTTTTCACTGATTCCTTTGAAAGTTTTTTAATTTGAATATGAGACATTCCCATGTCTGTCATTTTGAGTCTCATCACAAATCCTCACTCTGTCCTCCTATGATCCCCCCATCTGCCAAAAAAGCTTTCACATTTTTCACCTGCAAAATAAGCACCAGTCCCTGAAATAACTGGCTTTCAATGAAAAACACTCCTATGAAACAGGACAGCAGATGTGATAACCTGATCTAAATTCTCTCCTGAAGGCCAGGTTACAGCTTAAAAGCTTGGTACTGTGTGTTCTGGAGCTCCTGGCAGTGCAGGGGCAACCACCCCTCCTCCAAGAGCACTGCCTTGAAATGGGCAGTCAGTTCTACTGGTAGCTTTCAACAGGAATGAGAATTACACCACAGCTTGCTCCCACTTTGCAAGGTGCTCATCTTGGAAATGTTCTTATTTCCTGCACATCATAATTCCAAGAAATTTCTCCATTAAAAAAAAAAAAAAAAAAAAAAAAAAAAAAAAAAGAAAAAAAAAGGCAATAGTAATAATTATAGAGAAACTACAGATCACTGAACAACCGTGCTATTTTGCTTCTTCTCTAAATGAGAAGAATACAGAATAATTTTTGCTTGCCTTAATTTCTTTCCTGGCAGCTTGTGTTTTACCTTTTTCATGTGACTGTGTGGACTCTGAACAATCTGTCTCTCTAATGAATGCACACACAGTCATGGTAGGTGGGGAACTGCTTATTTTCATCCTTTGCACCTCTACTTGAAATTTATTACCAGATTTTATTACACTGAAGGCCTCTTGGAAGATGGTCAAAAGATTTGCAAACCAGCTCTGTCACAGACTGATGAATACTGCACGCAAGTCCAAATGATGGAGTCATTATTTGGTCCTTACTCTGGCAAAACTCTCCACTCAGCCAGTGTCTGGGGAGAGGCTGGGGTTTGCAAGGAGAGCCATTGAGCCAGGATCCATCACCACCTTATCACAACAGCAGTGGCTACAACATCTGTCTGAGAAATCCCCAGATTTAGCAGTTGCCAAGAGAAGCTGAGTAAAGTGACAGTGCAGCAATCAGAGGCTGTGAAAGAGGATTTTTGAGTGTGTTAGCAGGTAGCAACCTAGTGTTGCTCCCACCAAAGCTGGAGGCTGAGGGTAGTGCCATGCAGAGAAGACTGTACTAATGCAAGACAATTACATCTTTCTCCCATCTCAGTCCAGGTGCCAGAGCAGTTGTCTTCAGCCATCTCCTTAACCTTATTATTATTATTTATAATTAATTAATTATGCTACTTTATTTTTCCCTGACAAGGCATTGTCCTTAGAAAGCCTTCTCCATGCAGCATCTCAGTGGCCCAACGCCTGACACCACCTTGCTCTATGTCAAAAAAGAAAAAAAGATGCATTTCCATCATCCTTATGGGAGACAGAAGAGGATGAAACTGTGTGTGGGTTTTTGTTGTTGTTGTTGTTGTTGTTGTTTTCACTTTTTTGTTGGTGGTGGTTTTGCTTGTTTGTTTGTTTGTATCAGCTGTTGCTAACTGTGTTTTGCCAGGATGATTTTCATTAGGTCTGACATGCCCTTTTCCTTCAGTCATCCTCTGGTTTCTAACACAGCCATCACATGACTGTTTCTAAACCACCTGTGCTCATCTGGATTCTCCTGAGGAGGGAGTTAATAAAGCCCCAACCTCATAAACATAGAATTGTTGAAACAGTAAAGCTCATATTACTGCAGGGATTTCCTCAAAATTCAAAACTGTTGGATCACAAACTCTTGACTATGCCCCTTCATTTCCTTGTTGCAGATAAACATGTCCCCTCTGAAATATCAACCCTTATCAAGTGCCTACTTAAACTGAGTTAAGGCCCTATTTTCTCCAAACATTTTCAGTGAGCAAAGCGAAGAGTCATGGGCTACCTGTGGCTTTGTTTTCAGCCAGTAAAGTTCCTTGCTGCCATCCCACAGCCATAGTGAGAACCATTAAAACAGATGTTTATGGAAGAAAATGTGGTCTTCCTCTGCCCCTGGGCCTGAGGGTCCCTCTTGTTTAATGTGTTTGTCAATAAACCTTGTTTTTCCAAAGAAGCTGCTTTCTGTTAGTCCCTATTAAACACTCCTCTGCTGTCCTGGTTTCCTGTGTTTGAAAGACCCAAAAGCTGTCATTTCACCATGTCTAAATAGTCTAGTCAAAAGAACAGTTCATTTATAGTTACATGAAATAGATGTAAACAATGACAAATATGCTACAGTAACTTGTATGTGGGGAGATAATCATAGGGCTTTGGTTATGGGAATAAATCAGGCAGGCAAGGACTGTAGTATAAGCTGGGAAACTTCCACAACACCAACACGGAAGCACTAAGATAAAACAAGAGGAACTACAGGCATTCCTTCCATGGCTTAAAATCACCTGAATACCAAACTGAAGCTCCTTCACAGAGGACAACATGTATCAAAAAATGAAAGAGACACTTTTTATTCTTAAGCAGGGGTACCACCTAAAGCACTACCTTTATTTTCTGCAATTAATTTCTTCTCTTTATACTCAGCTAGCCTCAATTCCCTCAATTCCCTTTCTAAAAATTTCCTTGACATTTTACTGAGAATTTTTCGTAAAGATTTTATGTCAAGAAATCTTTAAAACTACCCAGTGAATTGCTGATTTGTCTGCAAACTTTCACATTCACCACCATCTATCCATTTTCCCACCAGGTTCAGGTTCTGTTAGTCAAAGGTTCACATTGTACAGAAGAAGATACAAGTGTCATGTGGCACACAACTTAAGTTAGATATCAAGCTGGACAAATCTGGATCCTCCATGTAGATGAAAGAACATCCTGTGACATACTCAGTTATGTAATACGTGAGTATTTATAAATCAGTTGTAGCCCCCAAGCAATTTCCTGTTGGAATCCATGTCCTGATTGGAATAGGAGTGAAATTCACATGATTTCACAATTTATTTACAGGGAACCTATGAACAGTGAAAAGGGCCAGAAAAACGTATGTGTACCAGTTGTAAATCATTAGCTTACAATTAGCATTCTTTCATTAGATATGTGTAGATAGTTTTAAGCTGAGCTTCAAAACAGATCATCACTTCGAAGGCTACAATTGTCTTCCACAGTTTTTCTACTGAATAATTACTGTGGTAAGTACCAAATACATTGAAAAATTAAAATGTCGTTGCATAAAATAATCAGTGAATGAAAGAACTGTTACATAAAATATGTTCATACGTAAAAAGCAGTCTGCTTTGCTCTGATTCAATTACTTGCATGATACATAAATATAATAATGAAACCCTGGCTCTGTTGAGGATGTTGTGAATTTTGCCATTGATTTCAATGGGGATCAGGATTTCCTCCTAGGAGCTGATTAGTGGGGAGGTCAGATCTCAAAAAGAAGACCAAATACAGAAATTGCATGCTAGCATTATAAACTCCTTAGTCTTCATACTGTCAGGTGATTAAGATTTTGCACCATATTTCTTTCCAGTGTTGTATGAGCGTGCTTACTTTGTTCACACTCTTAAATCAAATCAGCAAGATGGGAATGAAGTTAAGCTGAATATTAAAGCAGTCTATTGCAAGGCTAGGGGCACTTATTACCTGGAGCATGATGTAGAAAGTGGGTATAAATGCATTGTTTGTAATTCCCACTTTCCTTTTCCTCTCCTCTCCTCTCCTCTCCTCTCCTCTCCTCTCCTCTCCTCTCCTCTCCTCTCCTCTCCTCTCCTCTCCTCTCCTCTCCTCTCCTCTCCTCTCCTCTCCTCTCCTCTCCTCTCCTCTCCTCTCCTCTCCTCTCCTCTCCTCTCCTCTCCTCTCCTCTCCTCTCCTCTCCTCTTCTCTCTCCTCTTCTCTCCTCTGTCCCTTCTCCTCTGCTCCCCTCCCTTCCCCACCCTTCCCTCCCCTTCCTTCCCCTCTCCTCCCCTTTCCTTACTTCTCTTTTCTCCTTTCCCCTTTCTCCTGTCTCCTTGCTTCTTCTTCTTTCTTCTTTCTTTCCTGAGATGGAATGTGCTGAAACTTGGATCTGCACAAGTTATCATGTTTCTTTTTCCAAACAGTCCAGATCATTTTACTTCCAGCCTGGGCAGCTACTGGTCAGGAAGGACAAGGGTCTTCATTTACACTAATAGAAGCAGTTTGGTTTATATGATCATTTAAACTGATCAGTTAAACAATCCTCAGTGTCAAGGATGAGAAATATTAACAGAAGCCCTCAGTTCCTTCTGTTGTTTTCCATTGTTCTTTCTTTCCAAACATGTTAACCCATATGAGGTGGCTTTTATTACAGGCAGGCCTGATCTGGGTCTCAGTTTCATCTCATTGTTGAAGAGTGGAGAACATCTTGGTGGAAAAATTAAATGTAACGTATTCAAGGCTTTTTCAGAATAAATACTGTTAAAGACAATGTTTTTCTCACTAAATGCTTGTGGAAGTTTTATATCACTAAATTGCACAGAACAAGGGAAGAACAGAGAAATGAAAGTGCAAAAGAAGACACAAATTTGCGCTTTCATACTGTGGTTTCTCAGAAGTGCGCCTGTAGCTACCCTTTTCTGTAAAAAGCAAAGGAGTATTCATTCCAGATTCTGGCCTGAGAACAGTTCTTAAAGGGAGAATTCCTCTGCTTCTCTGTTATTAATGTACTATAAGTGATGTTACACTCAAGCAACTGATGAATGATAAAAGAAAGGACATAGTGCCAGGAGGGCTTCTAAGCAGAAGTAACAGCTGGAGCTATTTGTTGCTATGTAAAAAAGATGCTTGTGATCATTTTTCTACAAGTAGAATATTTTTTTTTTAGGAACTGCCATCAGTATTTTAACTTTTTACTGTGCAACAATTTTGGAGACAGATTGCCAGATCTAGAAAAGCAGCAGATGAGAGCTACTGAACAGAACGACATACAGTAAGAGAAGTTATCTTATCAACAGCAAGTATATTGAATCTCACCCAGAATATCACTCCAGTAAAGAATCAGTTCTGGAGTGCTCACATCTGCTGAGATTATACAAGCAGAGGCCATAGCCTTCTCCAAATCACTCTCACACACAGGCTGTTGCAGGCAGCTCACGAAGTTCCTTTCCTGACCTGTAGATACATTTCTTGTTGCACAGCTGTGCTGTATGCTCCCAGGGAATCCAGGATGTAATCCAAAAGCAAACAGTTTTTCTAATGATATGTTATGATTCACAGTGCAACAAATTCTTCCAATTAGCAACTGTAACAGCAAGGAGGAAGTCAAACAACTGGAAAGAAAACAACACACGTACATGAGGATCCTGTTTCATTACACACAGAGGTCATTCAGCATGATCTACAGATAGGTGAAAATGAAAAAATGTAGAGTATTTGAAGGCAAATGCTGGAAAATGCTTTTTTTTTAAGTCCATCAGGATTTAATTTTTGAAAGGAAATGTACTTTTCTCTACCTGCTTCTGAAGGTAATGCGCCAACCTCCCTGCAATCTCTCTTGCAGAGGAAAAGCCATAATCAAACCCAAATGCAGCTGTTCCTTTTTCAGTTCAGTGCCTGATTCATTTTTATATAGGCAGTGTCTCCGTGTGCACCTCAGGCCCCCAGCCCCAGACTGCTGTGTCAGCCCCAGCACTGCAGCACAATTAACATGTCTGAACCTGCTATCACTTGCAAAGGTGCGATCTTGTCATGAACTCACTACAACAGGGGATCTCTTAGCTGTGCCAAAACAACCGCAAGGTGCAGGAGAAACCTGAGCAGATGAGATCGTTATCAGTGAGATGTTTCTAGTCTAGCAGCCTCACCACAGCCTCGCTACTTTCTCGAGCAAGAGAATGAAACCATTTTTATCATGTTCACTTCAAGTTATCGATGCGGTACAGTTCTGAGAGCTTATTTTGATTTGAGCATTGTCCTGAATCATTCTGCCTGCATCAGCAAATGCTGACAACCTCCTTGCTGGCCCCTCTTACAGTGAATGCTCTTGTCCAAGTGCATACTGCTGGAAAGGTTGGATTGAAAAAGCATATTCCTTGCACGCACATATTTCTTTCCAACCTGTGTATGAGTTCAAGCACTGTATGCTTCAATTCTCACATTTCCCACAGATCATCAGATAACCTAATTTTTCCTCTGCGTTTCAATTGAGGGGCCGCCTGACTCAGACTTTTTTCCCTCAGGAGCCTCCCCCTTCTCTACAGCATTCTTGCATTTCCAGGTTATTTTGCACAGCTTAACTCCAGCAAAGTTTTCTCAACTGTCTTTTTAATGCTGGCAGCAAATTCCAGCCACAGGGCATAGCAGTGCCTCCTGAGCTGTGGATCCAGCCCAGCCCTGCAGCCTCATTCTCTCCAGGCCCCACCTGTGATGTGAATACTGTGGTCCCCACTCTCTCAGGAACAACAGTAAAGCCATTAACAGGTTCATAGCCACGGCAGTACCAGTTCAGAACTTCTTGACTGTTTTTCCATTAATGCACAAACTTTCCCAAATCAAACTGGGTGGAAAAAAAAAAAAAAAAAAAAAAAAAAAAAAAAAAAAAAAAAAAAAAAAAAGCAATGTTTGCACTGAGGCAACAAAAGCTGGGTTGGAATGTTCTTTTTCTAGCCTGCCTTTAATTGCGGTCTGACAAAGTTGGCACTTGCAAATCAACATTGCCTTCTGGACCAACAGCTGTTTCTCAGGCATTTAAAATAAGAGTAATTCCCATCAGTTGACTGAAAACAGAATAAAGACAGAGTTGGCTAAAAAGTAGCCTGTGACCAAAGTCTGTGCTCACTCCCTGTCGTCCTTTTGCTGCATGGGCAATTCCACATCCTCTTGATCTAGCCATCAGCAAGGGGAGAAAGCACCCTTCTGCACAACAGCTCCCTGCAGAAAAACCACATGGGTGTAACCTGCAAGCAGAGCATAATGAGAATAACTTTTCTATGTGCTGGGGCCACGTCTAAGAGAGAATTTCACTGCTGCAAAGTAGGGCTCTAAAATCTGAACTGACTAAGCAAAGAAGAAACACATGGCAGCCAGGTCAAAACTGTTGTAAAACTTGTGCAGCTGGTTGAAACTAAACTATTGTGTTTGGTAGGGCTTTTTTTTTCCTTTTTCTTTCTTTGCTCTGATGTTTGTTTTGTAACAAAAAACACAGCAGATTTTGTCTAAAGTGAGAGATGAAGTTGTAAGTGCCCAGTGTTTCCTGGTCAAATGCTTTGGGACTGATGGCTCTGAGGCAAAGACAGACGGGTTCCCCGCTTCCTTCCTCAACTGGAAGCCTGGATGCCCTGGAGAACCAGTGAGAGACCAGAATGCCTCATGAAGGAGCGCATCCTGAAAGCACCGTGAGGCTTGAGCCTAGCTTGCATCTGACGCCAGTTTTGTGAGAGCAGACCTGACAGCTTGCTGCTACCCTAAAATATCCCTGGTTTTGTTACAGCAGAGATGGGAGGAAAATGCCGAAACATTTGGTGATTCCAGCTAGAAAGCTGTTTTATAACTTCCCCATGCCTATGGAAAAATAAATAAATAAATAAATGTGAAGTCATATGTAGAAAAACTACAAAAGCGAGACTCAGTGCTACTTATCAGCTTCCTTGTTTGCATACTTAGCACTATAGCTTGGGATGATTTCTCTGGGGAGGGAAGTGGTTTTCATCCTCTGAGCTACTGGCCTATAAAATACTCATTACCATAGTTATATGGAAGTTTGTATCCAGGGCTAATGTTCAGTCAGCCAAGTTTGGCAAAACTGCAGCATTTCTGAAGGATGCCAACTCCATTACTTTATATTTAAATGTTTTTATGTGGTATCATAGCAATCCCTGCTACTAGAGAACTCTGAGCGTAGATCCAATTTATACATATGCCTACATACATGTGTGCTTAAATATGCATGTTCTGTTTAGAAATTGGGGTGGGGAAGAGGCCATGTAAGGGGCAAGCAGGCCCTTGGAGTGCTGAGCAGCTCCAGCATGACCAAAGGTCTCCTCTAACACATCTATTACAGTGTGTGAAATCTTTACCACAATCTCTCTTGTGTTGCTTTGTGCTATTAGGAGCTTTAATAAACTGGGAGATATTACTGAATGAAGCCACGCACCAGAGCTCTCTGCCCTGACAGGGGTCTGCAGGCTGCCAGTGCTCATCCCAGTGAAGAGGGGTCTCTCTTGAACCCCAGATGACCCACCTTGGTAACTGGACTTGCTGGGTCCTTCTTCAGTGCATCCAAGAGGCGAGAGCATCAGAAGCAGCCCTCAGAAGAGCTAGTGGCACAGGAAGGACTTGCACAACTTTTTCTCTGAAATTTCTGTTTTTTGTTTTGTTTTTTTTTTTTTTTGTTTTGTTTTGTTTTGTTTTGTTTTCCTGGACCTAACAAAATCCTGCTGCATTTTCTGTTTAATATCAAAGCCCTTTGTTTTACCCAAGCTTCTGTGCCTGCCATCTACTGCAGCAGAAGTGCATAAGCCACCCCCAGTGTCTAAATCACAGAAGGAGAGGAAAGCAGTGGTCATCCTCCATAAAACTAGGTCATGCATTTTTTACCCTTCCCTGCATGCCTGGGGGACATCGGGTCTTAATTTATGAAGTTTTCACATGCACACAGTCAAAATTAATTTCACTAACACAATTCAACTGAAGGCAGTGCCACTGAACCACTCACTCTGGGCTGGACGTTGACATTTGGGCCATTAGCCTGTAAAACATTTTGCAGTCCTGGATGACTTTTGTACCCCAGTGATATGATGAGTGACATTTTGCTCCACAGACAGCCACAGCCCCAAACGATTCCCCAGACACACTGCATTTATTTTGTTGTGTTACCACAAACCTCAGGAGAGTCACTCCTGTGTTAAGCCCATGAAGCTGGGACATGATGAGGTAGCACTGCCCCCATAGATGTGCTTTGAGTTGCAAATTCTTTCTCCTATACTGAATCCTTGTCGCCTTCTTTTGAAGTGCACCCAGAGTTTAAAATACTGAAAATTTCCCTCTCAATCTGGTATCTTGTTTTCTTAAAGTAAATCTACACAATATTCTCAAGTTGAACTATAAATGGTGCCAAATACCTCTGTGCGCTGCAACTGGAGGAAACAAGCCCTTGGTGTTCACTGGCTAGCAGATGACCATACTTGTTGGTTTGAGCATATCTTTGCTGTTTGTGATCACATTTTCCTTCAGGTCTATGGGCAGATCTGTGCAATTAGAGAAGTGGCAGCTTTTACAAACATGACCAGAAATTTTCAACCTCTTACCATCTGGCAATATTATATGCTGGCAGGAGGCAGGGAAGAGTTTGGCAGAAAACAAATCCATCCGGTCTAACATAATTATTTCATTTTGGGTATATCTTAATCCTACCTTCCTGCTTTTTGCACTGCTTTGAAACACTTGTATATAACAATGGTTTTCTGCCAGCGTGCTCATAATTATCAGATCAAAGAGCACTATCTGCCCTTGGTTTTTCTGTGATATTACAGTGTGGAGAAAATAACGTCAAACCAAACAAGGAACATCCTGCCTTGTTAGCTCTCTGGCAGGAGGTAAAGCAGAAGAAGGACGGAGCAGCCCCAGGGCTGCATCTCTTTCCCTGCGGATGACTTGGGAAATCACGTTCCAGCTGGTCATGCAGGCTTCCTATGGCAGGTCACACATGCAAGCACCAGAGGAGATAATACAGTATAATCCAAGATTAATAAGAGAAGGAAATCAGACAGCCCTTTCATGAAGGCCACTTCAAATGCTAGAAACGTGTCTCAGCTATTTCATCTCAGACTGAATTAAAAAAATCCATCCAAAGTCAGTATCCGGAGGCAAAGGGGTACCCAGCTCCCTCAGGATTCAGTGCTAATGTGGAAATGCTCTCCAGAGGAGAATGTCTTGCTGGAGATATACATATCCCTGCACATCTTGCTTCTGTGGCAGGGAAGAAAGATTTGGTGCACGAGTCCATTTGGTGACATCCCCTGCCCACTAAATCTTGTAGAGTCCAGCATGACTTAAAAGAGATGTAAAAGAATTAGAAGCAGCAGAACTGAAGTAAATGAAAACTCAATCTGGTGGAAGGGAAAACTCCAGCAGACCCCATTCAGGTGCCCACTGCCATAGCTCTTAGTACTTGCCACATTCCACCATCAGGCCAGGCTGCTCTCATATGCCCAGAGAGGATATGCACTCCACAGAAAATGCAAGAAAAAGTGAAGGGATTTGGCATAAATCTTTGATTATAAAGACTGCTAGGATATAATACAAAAACACTGGAATAAACAGGAATGAAATTGGCATCTCTGCTTCACAAAATGTGCCAACATTTTTAAGACTTGGCTGCCTGAACTTTAGCCCCGGTTGCTAACTTCCATATAACTATGGTAATGAGTTTTTTCAGGCCAATAATAATAGCTCATGGGAGAAAGAGGAGTATTTCCCCACACAGATTATCTTGATCTCCAGCACAGCACTGGCTATGTTTTTGTAGGAATGTAGCAATATGTTAGCTTTCTAACCTCAAACTCAATGTATACATTGCTGCACAAGGTTTGTTTGCACATGTTTTTTTATAGCTTGCGTGCTTAATTATTTAATGATTTATGGCTGTCATTAAGTACTGCTGCTCTGCTTTTGAGAGGCTCCAGGAGAGAATGGAAGTGGCTTGGAAAGGTTCCATCTCTTTGCCTCATGAGGAACAGAAGGGTTTAGAGTCATGAGCCTTGTTGTAGTCTGCCATGAGCTCCTATGGAGCCTGTTCTCCACCCAAGTGGGACAGACAGGCAAGGACACATAGAGCTGATTTAGCTTCTGCTTCATTACTTCTGACTTAAATGCATATTTTCCCTATGGGACTTCCCTGTCCCCTGACTGGACTCCCGCACATTCCCAGAGCTGGAAATCAGCACAGTCTGGCAAGCTCCCGCTGTGGTTAGAGGAGTGTTAAGGTGGTTGTGAAAGGGGTATTGCAGAATGCAAGTTCCAGATTTCCACGTATTGGGAGGTTTAAGTCAATTATACTTTAAGCCTTTAAATGTTGACTTAATGTTCTGGAAAGTATCAGGCACCATTAGCCTCCTTACATAACAGCAATTCATTTTGCTGACGCTTTGAGGACATGGCAGCAATGCTCCTTTTCTGACGTGGTCCCTGATATCTCCCACCAAACTGACCCACTGCTTCCTACATAAATGATCACCATCAGAGGGAGAGGGAAATGTCAGTCCCCGAAATCTGCTCCCATGCACTGAAGGCACAGATGGGCCCCATGCAAGTTCGCTGCAGGGTCATCATCTCTCAGTGTGGGGTCTATGAGGAAGTGCTAGGTGCCAAGCCTCTTCAAAGAGAGGCAGTAAAGCATTTGGACTGCGATAACATGACATACTGGAACAATGGTACAAGGTCAGCAAGCCTGTTTATGGAGAGATTGTTTTCTGCTTTGTTTTGGTTTGTTTGTTTTTCTACTATGAAGTACAAAAATTATCGAAGTTTGGAAAGCGAAGTAGAGAGCTCTATTTCTACAGTTCCCTCCTCAAAAACCCATTGACAGAAGGATTCCCAGTTTCCACCAAACCCCCTTGCAGCAGCAAATCAGTATTTGTGCTTACTGGTAGTGGGCAGGCCGGAAGCTTTAGAGCACTAGATAAGAAAGCACATGCGTGTGAGAAGGCAGATTCTACAGAATATGCTGTGTCAAGAAGCCTCAGACTACATTTGTCCTCATGCTCTGCTAAGGCACAGCAGATTTCAGAAGAAACAGGGCATGCGTGTAGTTTCAGAGGCCTTTTCAGCATGGCCCATGTGAACAAAGGCTCTGCTCTCAAGGAGAAATGTGGAAAAAATAAATAAGTAAATAAATGAAGTTTAAAAATCCCTTGCAGCCTGCAGGTGAAAAGTTGGCAATCCTGCAGTTCATATCCCCAGAGCTGCCAGCAAATAACTGCCCATAAAACCTGTCCTGCTGTACATGCATTCCTAATTTTCATCTTAATCCAGAGAGACCCAAACCGTACACCCATTAGCTTTTATAGTATTACCTTTCCCAAGGGTCGCTGGGTGTTATTCCACACCAAGCTCCAAGGACTGTTAGCAGCCTGGGGAGGACCAAAGTCATAGCTTGATAGCCAGATGTGTTGAGCAATAAGAAATAACATACTTCAACAGCAGTAACACTGGGATGGCATCTGACACTTAAAAAAAAAAAAGGGGGGGGGGGGGTGGGGGGGTTGCATCTTCAGTTTTCCTTGCTCAAATGACCTCAAATTTGGCCTCTGATCTACACTTGGAGAGCAACATTTTCAGGGAGTTCCACTACTATGATGAATTAATTGAGTATGTCTGCACTACACAACGCAGTGTACCACAGAGCTCCTCAAACTGATGTTGGATGAACTGGCTCCTACACCAGAAACGGCACAGCTGCCCCTAGACAGAAGACTTGCTTCCAGCATCCAAACTCATCTCTGTATGCACTGTGCCATCAACAAGAAGTCTTAGCTGGAGCTTGCTTAGGACCAGCAAGGCTCAATACTGCCCTGTACTGACATGTCTCCAGAATACAGACGCCACTGTGAAAATGTACTTAACCCTCATTTTTAGCTTGACTTCCCAAGGAATCTAGGCTTCCGTAATGACAGTGTTTAAACCCATCTTTTTTCATTTTTTGAACCTGCTAGCTTCCTTCCCCATTAAATGGGATGAAGCTGGAGGCAACATGAGCAATGGCACTGGGGGGCCCAGCTCCTCTAGTGGCTGCCACGGGCTGCTTGGTTTCTCTGACTCCTGCACTGCAGCAACTATGGGGTCCATGCACAAGCCTTGAACAAAACAAACAAAATTCAGGGCTAGGGAAAAGAGGAATGCCAATGCTAGGGTTTAGTCTAGATGATTTATGAGTGTCCAGGCCACTCCTGCCAATTTGGGCAGAGATTTCTGTACTGGGCTGTCTCAGGCAGACACTTCAGGAAAAACTCCAAAGAAATTCCTACTGGCCCTTTCTAACAACCTCCTAGAAGGCAGAGACCAGGGTTATGTGGAAAGCCCAGCTGCCAGAGCCAGACCTGCACAAGCCAGCATGAGTCTGGGAAGGTTCGTTAGCTTGGCGTTTGCACTTCTCAGAGGGTGTGATTGTGGCTTCATCCAGAGGCACGCCTCTGCAGCTGCAAACAAGCACCCGCAGGCTCCAGAGAGATGGATGGAGAAAAAGAGGAGTGTAATTTTATACCACATCTTCTTATCTCCTCTTATCGCCGCCAGGATGCAAATTAGTCATAGCTTTAGTAAGTGATTACATAAGCATCCCATTAATTTTGTTCATATTTCCCCAAAGAAATCAGCAAATTGTTAGAACAACTTGGACTTGTGGATTTATTTTCCAGGCATCATGGACTACTGGCAACTGGGCTGAAGTCATTTATCATTGCACAACAAAGGTAATCAGGTTAACAAACCAAACGCCTACAAGAGAGAAGCAGCAATAAACGAATAGGCAGTGACAATCAAAAGCCACAAGAGGGTTTGGAGGAGAAAGCAAATTTGGTTCAGCCTATTGTTTTCTGCATCACATTCTCTAGAAGTGCCTGAAGATTCATTTGTTCCCATCCAGAATATTCTGTTATGCAAAGCCTTATTTAAATACAGAGAAACAAAGGCTGCATATTCACAGATGGAAAAGCGTTTGAGAGTTCATCACAAAAATGGCCAGAGCCCACGACACTGAGAGCTGACGGTTGTCCATGCCAGGGGCACTGCTGCCCTCCAACTCTGTCTGAATGATAACACACACTGCTGTTTCACTGGAAGGAAAAATAAGTTCAAAGAGAAAACACCGTGTCTATTTTTTGTGTGCAACAATAGGAGGGAGGAAAAGTGCTCTTGGAGGGCATGTGAAATCCCCTCAGCAAAGCTTAGAGAGACATGAAACGTGCCAGTAAAGTAGATTTACAGGGCTATTGAGCAGCCCTGCCTCTGCCATTGCTAAATGCCCTCTTTCAGGAGCAGAAAGAAGCAACTCCTTAAACTCCTGCTTGTGCTGAGGCAGGACCTGACTAATGCTTCTCAGGCTTCTCCTTTTTGCAGACCTGGGATCCAGGACTGGTAGAAAGCCAACAAAAGTAACATCTGCCTCAAACCTGGGAGGAGGAACAGGGCTTGTTCTGTAAATAAAGTGAAATTCTTTTATCTTCCCAAAGAATATTCTCAGCTGTGAGTACTCTGTCTGGGCACAGCCTGATAAGTACCAGGAATCTCAAGCTGACAGCTTTATTATTTGTTTCTTGAAGCAGACACCCTAACATGCAGAGGGAATGAAAGATGCTGTTGCCTGAACACGGCGCTGCCAAAGCTGTCCAGCACACAGCCCATCCCCGTAAGCACTGAGCAGATGCAGACCCACACAAACCCCACCCTGTCTCCCCTGAGCCTTCTGTCCCCCTCTGGCTGAATAGCACTATCCATGCCACTGATCAAGCAAGTTGAGGTTCCCCATGGAAACAATCAGCCTGATGAGGTCCCAAGGTGCAGTGGGGGAGAGCAGAATGAGAGAGCTTGTGCTCAAAAAAATATGGACAATGCACCTTGCCCAAGTTTTATGCCTTTATCCTAAGCTTTTTGAGGAATGCCCATTTGGGAAAGTAAAAAACAACTATCCCACCAGGCTTGGGAGCTTCTCTTCATTGCTGATCACATTCTTCCTCTGCACAGGCCTGTCCCCAGGCCTCCTCTTGAAGAAATACAATGATTATAAAACAAAACAATGAAATAAACAATAGAAAATATAAATCTAACCTTTCAAACCAAATAACTGAAAGAAAATGTGCTCCTTTGGTATTCAAGGTATTTTTCTGAATACTTGTCTAAGGCTAGAGAAACTAGATGACAAATCCCTACCTGATCCAATTCACCCCGAAAGGTTCCAGCAAAGCATCCCCCCTCCACAGTATATTCAGGAGACCTCTGTATATTTGAAGTGTCAGAGCCAGGGAACCATCTGCTGTGACCACAAACCCTATACTTCTTCACAAGAGGTTGCCATTCACCGTGAACCTACTGGAGACTGATATTCCTTATAAGCTGTTTCTGGGCCATTAGTTGGAGTCAGCACCATCACTTCTAGCCTGTGCTGCATGTGGTCCATGTACAGAACTTATGATACTAAGCATCTGTAGTGAAAAGCAAGAAATGTTTCTACACTGGTGAGATAACGAGGACAGTGATCCAGCCAAGCCTTCTTACTTCTTTTCCTTTTTTCATTGTTACTCAAGAAGTTATTTTCAACAACAGATTTGTGTTCTTTGGAGCAATAATCATTCCTACACTTAATTCAGAGCTGCAACAGACCTTCAAGAGCATTCTTGGACTCCTTCTGTGGTAAACGATTTTCCCTCTCTACTTTCCACTTATCTGATGAATTTAAAGTCCTGAGATATTTAAAGCCTAATCCACAAGAATGTTTTGTTACGTTCTTACTTCTAAGAACACAAAAATTTCTGCTTGAATGGTAATGGGAGAAGCCAATTTGATTTTCATTTTATTTAGGAGATATTTAGTTGAAGTAGTCACAGAATGTAGCAATCAAAAAGCCATAAAGACTTTATACATCTAGGTTGTATCACAGTAATATTCATATCTATAACCTCATCTGCACCAGCCATTTTCCTTCACACTGCTTCTATTCAGAGTTTAGATACTACATCTATCATACTCTGGTGGTGGAGGGGATCTTTAAATATAACTGAAACAAGTTACTTAGCATATAGCGGTCTTTTCCACTTTTATCATATAAGCTGCCGTTGCTGTACACTGAAGCAGCTCCAGTGCAACTTCTTTTCACTGATAGGTCAACATGTAAGCACTGTTTAGGTTGTTCTTTTTAAAGAGTGGAAGTAGAATGTATTCTTACACGAGTGTTCAGCCAACTGCAATTTTGTACAAATGATTTTTTCCAAGCTGAGATCTGCTATAGAGTTCCAGCTTCAAGCACAATTCTGAAGAGAGGCTTGAACATCTTGAAAATGAAAATTCATTATTAAACATAAACAGTTCTTTAACCATGAAAAGGAGAATGGGAACAAGAGGAGAAATCATTCTGCTGTGATAAGAATGATTCTTCTCTGCTGCTGAAGCATTACCCACTGAGAATTTGAAAGAATTGGGGTAGTCTTACCTTCCTGTCTTAGACTTAGACAACTAAAAGTTAACAGAAGGTAGACTAAAATTAGATCAAAATGCCACAGTTTTTTTGATAACCCAGAAACAAAAACTGCAGCCCTGTCCGTTATGATTTAAATCTAAACAAGAAAGTAACAGGAATAGACCCTGGAAATGGTGGAAGTTGTGGTGTGGTGTGTGAGAGCAGGATTCTAGGTGCACACATGGACCCTGACAGCAGGCTGGGACTGTATTTACAAGCCTGGAGAGGTGGCCTGGAGAGGTGGACTGCATGACAGAAGGCATCATGAGAATGTGCAAGGCCAGAGCAGCCCCTGGCAGCAAAGGGGCTAAACCAGGCACCATCATAGTCCGGCACTGCCCATCATCTCTCTTGATGGCATGACACATAAGTAAGGGCCAAGTGCTGAGAGGACTTTTTGCCTGCTCACAGTGCTACATCGTTTACCAGTCAGCAACCATGCAGAACTTCCCACGTTCCTCAGTACATATGGATGACAAAAACAGGGTCCAACATGGCTTTGTCTCCTAACAGGGAAGTGAGCAGTAGTCATGCAGGAAGGTATGTTTGCAGAGCATGTCAACTCCCTGCACTTGCTTGTGCCCACTCATCCTCCCACAGATGAGCAAGAATAGCACCTCATCACATTGCACATGTGGTTTGCCTTCTCCAGAAGAAAGTATTGTAAATTTCAGCTCCAGAACTACTTTTCCCATCCTACAAATGTCAGGCTCCTACCTCACTGCATACCAATGAACAGTCAGTTCATCCCTCAAGAGCAGTCCTCAGAACCAGAGGTGTGTACTTAACAGCCTTTATCTTCAGGGCAGTGAACACATAACTCAGCCTCTTTGTTAGGTGGGCTGGAGTTAGGATTGCCTATAGGAGATTAGAACAATAGAGGCAATCTTTCTCACAGACCCCCCATGGCTGGCAATGAAGAAGAACAAACTGGTTCCCCAGTATGGCATTCTTGCTCTGTGGCAGAGATTAATTCTGGTCTGCCTGGCTTCCATGCATGCCTGGCAAGCTAAACTGATGGGCAGCATCACTGCACTCCATCTGCTGTGCTGCATGCAGCTGATGTTCAAAACCTATCTACTCTCACAGCAGGAGGCATGTTCAAACCCTATGCTACTGCTCTACATAATACTGGAAATCAAATATTGGCAAATGTCTCTGCTGCTGGGCTGGTTACTGAGTGACCTTCTTAAAAACCCTTGTGGGTTAGCATCAGAAAGAGGATACCCACCTTTAATCCAACCATATGGATGTCCTGGTGTCCCTCAGTTCCACAGTGGACAGAGGAGAAGGAGATCAAAATAAAGTGAGAAATATCACAGAACTGGAGATGTGGAAAGGGGGGAGGGATGGGCAGCAGGAAAGACAGGCTGAACCAGACATATTGGCAGAGAAGAACATGGCTCTCAGAAGTATGTGCTGTGGGCTGCTCAGGTTGGTCCTGAACAGTGGTGGAGCTGTCTGGGAGTTGCATATATATGAGATGTTCAGCATCAGGGTCAAGCTCTGCAGCAGGGCCTACCACCAGCAAAGATGCCACAGCGGCACCACATGAGCATCAACAACCAGACCTTGGAATCTCATCTGAGTTCTCCTCTCTCAAGTCAGATTGCTCTCGGTGTCTTTGCCTGTAGTGGTTTCTCTGAGCTGTATATGGGTACTTCTAGCTTGCCTCAGTGACTGCTGGAACCCTTTGCAGGCTAGCAGTGCAAAAGTTCTGGTGTCCCGTATACATGGCCAGCAGACAAGAGCCACTTGGTGTCCTCCTGCAGTGCTTTTTGCTCCAACCAGCATGAAAGGACAACTGTGCCCAGGGCATCACCAGTGATGTAAGCAATAGTTCAGGGTGTTTAAAAGTACCAAATGCCCTGTTCCATCAGATTTGTTAGTGTGACAGAGTCCCCAGATACACGAAATCCTGGACAAGAATAGGTATCTTTGGCTGCTCTCTGCTGTGTTCCAACAGAGACAGGCACATGTATGGAGCAACCACCATGCAAAGCACCACACCTGGATGTGCATAAGCTCACGAAGTCTGTGGCATAATTTCCAGTCTGTGGAAAACATGGAGCATGTTGAGAGGGGGAGGAGAAGGAATTCTGCTGGTGATGGGGTACCAGAGCACACAGCTATGTCCAACAGGGTCCTACATCTCAAAGTCAGAGCTCAGACAGTAAGATCAGCAAGGAGCAGGCTCAGCATGGGCAGCATGGTTGCTAACTGTCACTTGAAGGAGTGGGAAAGCCATGGCTTGCAAGTAGCCCCATCTCTTCTGCAGGATTCCATTTGGTACTGGGCCAACACAGACCAGCAGCACTGCTCATCTCATAAGAAATATGTGAGGAACACATGCTGGAAACTGCCTCACCAACCAGGGATGGGACAGGAGAGAAGGACCGGGGCTATCTATCAGAGGTTAGGGGATGCTGGCCTGAGCCACTGAAGACTCCCCTCTTTTGTCTCATTCTTCATCACATAGGGTTTTAGTATCAGCAGGAAGTAAGTTAAAAGTCAACCCATGCTGTCTCAGTGTGGCTCTCTACCTTTAACATCTGCAAGGATAACCCCCTCTGAAATGGAAATCATATGGATCTTAAATCATGATCTTCAATTTTTTAAAGCACATTCAGGACACAACTCTTAAATCACAGACTTCTGCATTTGCAAATAACTTTCAACACAGTTATTGGGTGCAAATGAGGATATAGCCTGCAAATGATCAATTACTTGATTGCAGCAAATCAGGCTGGTAGATGTCTGTGTAACATCACTTGAATCTATAAGGAGCTGCAGCTACAATTATTGAGCATATTAAAATTATAACATGAAAAACAGGAAGCAAAGTGAAGGGTGCTTGAATATTTGGGGATAGTATTCTGTGGACAGTAAGTCAAATCTGCTGTCCTCTTGATACTTACGTGTAGAAAAGCATTAGGATAGCACATCAGGATACTGAGTAATAGCTAGATTTCCCTTTCTTTGCAGTTCTTCCTCTGTCTAAGTGTACAGCCTGAAAATGTTGTATTGCTATATGAGCATAATTGTACTTTTTCCCCTGTTCTTAATGCTATTTTTATTGTTTGGGGAGAGAGCAATTTTTACTAGACTACAGCTTTCTCAGCTGAATTTCCTTGTACTTACTTCATCATGCTCACTTCACCATGCTGCACTGGTGCCCAAGACAACAAGTTAAGAGTGAAATGCTGCACGTTTTAGCTTGTAGCTACATAGTCATCCCATGCATTCCACTGAACAGTGGAATTCTTAAGAACTCTCTCTAGAAATGCTAATTATCATTAGTTACTAGATCAACAACACCTCAAGTGCCAGCTTTTTTTCTTAAAAAAGAAAAAAAAAAAAAGGTTTGTTTGTTTGTTTGTTTGGTTTGTTTTTATAATTGTCCTGTGCTCTGTGGTTTGCTCAGATAATTAATGTGCAAGACACAATGCCATTTCTACTGGTCAGAGCTGAAGTGTGAGTAGGACTTCACAGTTTCAGACCTTACAAAAAGACCTTTTCAGAAGAATTCCATTGCCTCAGTGCAGTGCCTCTGTGATTGTTTTTGCTAGAGCTTCTTGGCCATGTGAAGAGTTCTCTCTTTCTTTTATAAACCACAGTAGCACACAGGAGAATCAGATCCTTGGATTGAGGAATGGCTTATGAAAGGATAGCAATCACTTCTTTCCAAAATATTTTTCAGGGGAAAAAAAGACACGAGGTCAGAAGTTTACCTCCAAGTACAGATTTTTGGCCAAGGACAGTCCAGATTTGACCCGCAGGGATTATCACATTATGCAGCAAGCCTGTGCCAAGCACAGGAACAATACCACACCAGTCCTATTCCTACCCGCCAAGCAGCCGCGCAGAGGAAGAAGCTGGCACTCTCCAGAATGTGGTGTTCAGTACCGACCCCACAGCATGAGTTTGCAGACGCCTCAGAGGCTCCCTGACACAGCTGCTAAGAGGTAATTGCAGAAAGGAGGCATGAGTGTGTTGCTGAGACTCCTGTGCAGGTAGCAGCTCTCTGTGAACAGCTGCTGAGGGGAGACAGTGTAATGCTCCAGCCATACTAATCAGCTGGAAAGCTGATAATCATCGAAAGCCCCAGGCCCAGCCATGGGGATCTTTGTTTCTTAGAACATGCAGTCCTTGCAAATATCCCTCTCCCCACTGAGCAACCATGCTGACTATAGTGTAAGGCAGAGGTGAGCATTGGACTTCTGCACATTTCTTTCCATCTGCTTCCCATCAGCTTAACCAACCCTGGGCTGAGCAGCACATGAGCACATTCTGCCTCTGCTCCAACAAACAAGAAGGCAGCCTCCTGGTAGGCTTACTATTCCAACTTCTCTAATGTTTCCTTCTCAAATGATTTTTTGCAAGAAATCCTTCTCCAGATAACTTACCATTAAGAAAAAGACAGCATGTGGGTGTAACTGATCATTTGGTAGATAATTTTAACTTTCCTGTGCTGTTAGACTTAAGACATTAAGCAATTCTAGTCCTACAGATAGAAGAGAAATGTGGCAACAACTCATCTCTGCTAGCACTTAACATTTTTACAGGTGGGGGAAGTTGTGAGGTGGTAAAATGGCTTTGTTTCACACTTCCCTGGTACTTCCAGCTTTGCCTAGAGTTTTTTGTTGTTCTGAATAATGCAGCCTGTCCCGAATGAACAGAACTGTTACTTTGCACAGAGGTGTTCACAGTTTCTCTTTTCCATGCATCCGTTTTTGTTGAATGTGCAAGAACCTTGTCATACACTGTCACACAGTCCCTTTGTGGTCTTCTGTTTGGACATTCTAACTGATACTCTTGCCTTAGAAGACAAAATCAGCTTCCTGGCACAGTCTCATCTGCTCCAAGTGCTGCCATCCTTCACCCCAGATATTTACATTTCACCTAAAACAGCAAACATCTTAGCAGCTCAGTATTCTGATGAAGTTAACTCTAGTCCTCGGAATTAGTTTGCTTAATGCACCTCTCCCTGCCATCAGTGCAAAAGAAACATTATTTTTATAGAAAGATGTCTAACTTGCAATAGAATCTAATTTTGTTTCACAAGAACAAAGAGAGAGTATTAATTTGTCATAAACTTTTACAGTAGGAACATGGTATGGAGCTGGAAATTACTGTCCAGAAACACTGTTGCATCTCCATCCTTGGAGGTTTTCAAGGCTTGGCTGGACAAACGCATGGCTGACCCTGTCTTGTGTTACGCTCTCATTATGAGCAGGAGTTAGAATTGGATGGTCTCCAGAGATCTCTTCTAAGCAGTATTTCTAGAATCTAATGAATTTACTTATATAGGTAAGCAAGAACGACATGCACATTGTATCAAACAGGCTCAGTTAGTCATCTTGACATGAAAAGCAAAACATTTATTTTCAGTGAAGATAAGCTGGGGCAAGAATGATCAGCAGTGTTAAAGGAGTGGTGGCAGCAGCTGTTCTATTAACACAGCAAGATGGCAAATGAATGATTGCTCCATCTTTGTAATCCTGTTCCAGCTATGGAAATATTTGATTGTTTTTAATGACTTTTTAATCAGCTTATGTGAAATAAATTATAAGCAGGAAACCTCAATAGGAACCTCATCAATAAAGCAGGAAGAGATGTATGTCTGCATGTTGGTTTTACAGAGGAATTTATCTTGATTTATTGTATGTGATTTCCACTACATCATACCCCGCACGAGCCTGTACAAAATTGAGTCAAGAAAAATGTAAAATCTGGCTATTCACATTCAGAGCCAATGAGGCTCAGCACAGCATCCTTCCTTGGCTGTGGGAAGATGAAGACTTCCACACAGCAGTATAACTTCTCTTGACTGACCTATGGTAGACCAGTGTGCAGGGATGCTCTGTCTGGAGAGAAAGGCTGCCATGTAAAGACAGTAGCCAAGGACACCTTTTCTGATTTCTCAAAGCAAGGTCAGATACGCTGGCTCAGACTCTCCTGGCAGGAGGGTATCCTGGTCTACAGGCTAAACAATTATGGGAGATTAGACGCTGAGAAAAGTCACAAATTGAGGGGGTTTGGAAAATGTAGGGAGTCCATAAAAAATTACAGTAGGTTGGGATGTAGCGCCATATAGTCCAGAAGACAAAATGCTTCTTATTGCCCCATACGTAATGTTAAAAGCCCTTCTTGCTAACTGTCTGCTTGAAGAATGCATCATAACTACAAAGTTCTTTGCCCTTCAAGTAAAGTAAAAGATGTGTATTGAATTGCTGTTTTTCCTAACTCCAACTCTAAGAATAGCATTTACAGTAAAAAGAAACTTCCTATAAATATAACACTAAAGGCAGTACTTAGTCATTGAGAAATGAACAAAGAATTTTCCATTTGTATTACTGTAGCCAGTAAAGGTTTACATTTGGATTATTATAAAAGATTTATATAGTGCTGTAAATTTACAAAACTCTTTCCAAACGTAGATATGACATATTCCCTGTCAAAAATGCCAGGGAAGAAAAATGTAAAATGAGATACAGGAGGAATCTTTAGAAAGAGTTAGGGACTACAGAGGCCTGAAAGCATGTGTTAAGTGGATATCAGTGCTCTGGAAAATGTATAGCCTAAATGTTCAGTTTCTTGCATCAGTTCATATATGTACATATTAGTGCAGGTTAGGGCCTGATTTCTCTTCTATATTTACAGTAGCAGAAACATTCTGCTTCTTTCAACGTATCATTCAAAACTTGCAGCAGGTAAAAACCTGACCACAGGTAAAAATCTGACCACTGGTTTTGAATCAAAGACTTAAAATTGGATATTTTCAGAATTAACCCAAAACTTAGATATCCCAAACTGAAAAGAGAAACTTGTTTTTTGTTTTTTTGTTTGTTTGTTTGTTCTTTTTTCACAATAATTTCAACAATGGATTTGTTGAGAATTCAAAATTGAAGCATCATGAATAGATTTTCTGAGCCTTGTTTTGAAAATAGACTTCTGACTGAGGCCTACCGTACTTGAGACTTAAGAGTTCCTTCCATGTGCTCCCACAGAGACTTGGGAGCTCAGGCTTGTTCTAAGTCATCTAACTAGCTGAAAATATAGACTGTTCTAGAGAATTAACACTAGAAACATTTGTTAGAGTAATCCTATTCAACCTGCATATTTTCTCATTTCTCATTGGGTTTGCTAACAAACACCACCGTTTTTATTTGAAATTCTCTGTTTAGTTTTAGATGAGTCAGTGAACGAGAAGAACTCCATTCCATGAAAGCCTGTTTAAATGTCTCAGCTCTCAAATCCCTAAAATACTATTGTTAGCTCTATAATTTATTCCCAGGGCCTGGGCTTAAGCCCTGGGCTGGGAAACATTTTTCCATCTCTGTCATTTAGAATATGAAACTCTTCTTGTGCGAGTGGAGCATCTTTGAGCAACAGGGAAGGAAAGAAAAATGTTTCAAAGAAATAAGCAAATAAATAAAGAATAAAAGAGAGATTAGGAGGGAAAGAGAGTTCTGGATATGTCTTATCTACATCCAAATCCTGATCTGAAAATTATACTTCAGTTAAAAGCAACCTTTGTATAACTCTGGTTTAATTCTAGCAACTTATGGTGATGGTCACATCCATTTTCTGATGCAGTGATATTTCCTGAGACCCTGAAGATTAAAAAACAAATCCATGTGGTGGACCAATAATATATGTATATATATTGCCAGAGCTCTTTGGATAGCTCACTTCCTTTATTATCCTTTCCAACAGCAACAGTACTGGCCAGATTACAGTGAAGTAAAAGACACAGAATTTCTCATGGGAAAAATGTTGGTTTCTCTGACAATGTTAAGAAAGAATATTAATATAATAACAATTCAAAGGTGCACATAAGGGCCAAGATCTTTTGCAGCTCCGTGGCAGTCTCTGGGGAACTCAAACCCGTCCTTGTCAGCTGCGCAGAGCAAACACCTGTGGGGTTCTGGCCCTCTGCCTTGCAAAGTGTGGAAAGTTGAAACTCTTCCAGAACATGAAGGCAGGGCCTCAGCTTTTCTGTATCACATGCCTCCTTCATGTGCTATACTTCCCCAGTTCTCCTACCTTTACTGCTGCTTGCTTGATCATCCTTTGAGTCCTCCATCATTCCCAGAAGCTTTCATGGCTGGCTTTGAGGGATTTATACAGTGGAAGTCATTCAGAATAGGCAATGGCAAAGCTTGCTTCTGCCCAGGCAACTTTATCCTGTGTCTTTCTTCTGAGACTCGTCAGAAAAATGAGAGCTAGATGTCAGAGGAACAAGACATGCAGAACAGCTAGGTGATGCATACCTGGTGCTGGAATTTGGACATGCAAAGATGGCATTTTGTTGTCTGAAGATGCCAGGAGTATCTAGCAGGATTTACAAATATGCCAGTCACTAATTCTGGTTGAAGCTTTGAATTAATGACACCATTGAGCTAGGATGCTTTTAAAATTCAATGAAGGTGTTCTCTGCATTTTAAGACTACAAGGCAAATTTGAAAACCTGGATCTTTCACTGTCAGGTGAGATGCTCACAGATGTGCACAGCCCACAGTCCACGTATTTCTGTGAATCTGAGCTTGCAGACCCAAGATCTGGCTGCACAAAATACTCAAGAAACCTCCAAGATTAATTAAAATTGCATTTGTTCCCGGTTCCAGCTAGTGTTCATTTTCTCTTGCTGTTACATCTTGTAAATGTGCATGTAAAACAAATGAACATCCTTCCTGTTATGTTGTATCTGGAATTAAAGCCTGATTTGATAATTACACCTTTACTGCAGTAAGAAGCAAAGATCTCCCATAAATCTAGTAGCATAAAACAAAAACTTATATTTTGAAGACAAATAGGTTTAGAAACATTGAAAAACAAAAGCCACACATGGAAAGTTCAGTCCAAATGAACTGGCCTGGTTGTTCTATGAATCCTCTCTCACTGGATTTTCCCAGTGTCTTTCTAAGGAAACCAGCTGTTAATTGGCCAAAATGTCTGATATTCCCATCAAGCTAGTTCTCTTTTAGGATATACAAGAAGGTTGCTGGACATCATTTGGAGAGCATCAGAGATACCTGGGTTACTCTACAGTGCTGTTGAAGTTAAGAGTGTTCCTTGATGTTGACACAGGCCAATTTTGAGAATCCTTCAAGACTGATAAAAAGACTCAAGTTTCTCCGGAAAACTGTTTGCAAAGCCCAAAGGAGCGTCCAAGATTCAGTAATTTGATGTTATTTATTCAGAGTACTGTATGCAACCACACTTTTCATTCAACCTTTAGCTGCAAGGCCTTGTTTTCTGCATGAAAGGAAAGGGGTTATTCATACTTGTTTCTTTCACTTAGCTTGAAGAAGCACCTTGAAGCAGTGCCATTCTATATGTATTGCTATTGAAGGTACAAGCTGGTTGTGATTGCTATTTACTCATAAACATATTCCACTGGTGGGGAAAACAACATTTAAAAAAAAAAATAAAAAATCGCAGTGAAAACAAAAACCAGAAGCTTCTCTCCTATGAAGCTGATGACCCATCACTGCCTCACTACTTCATCTAGTAACTCAATTAGAAATGCACAGACTATTCTGGGAGCAGAGACAGGAGTCCCATTGTCTTTCCTGTTGTACAATAACTATATCCGCCTCCCCTCCGTCCATCGTTCTCCTGTTGTCTTCTAGAATGAACTGCTTTCTACAACACTTATTTAATGATAGCATCATGTTATCGTTTTGATTCAAGTTAGATGTGCCCTGTGAACACCTTTAATGTTGAACTCTCCTGTGGCAGACACCCAGCTCTTTGTTCCACTATACTGGAATACTGCTTGGTTTTAAACTTCTCTGCTCTGCTAAAGTTGTGGCATGCTGTGGAAGAAAGGAAGTGAAACATAAGGCATCTAGGAAACTTTAAATTAAAAAGTGAGATGGTAGGGGAATTTAGATGAGCAGGATATTTCAAAATGTTTTGAGATTATGTAACTAACTTCTTTCTAAGCTGACTTAAAGAGCCCAGATCTCTGGCTGGATACAGCTGTTAGGATCTTGGGAAAAGTTATGGGTCTTAGCTTTGATTTATATTAATATTGTAAACCTCTGAGATTAGACAGCAAACAGACAAGTTTAGGGAATACTTCAAGGAGAAATTTCATTGCCCACTGTGCCATCTAGATACAAACTGAAAACTGAGGTTTTTTTTAGAGCTAGTTAGTTCCCTGCCTACAGTTCAAAAACTTTACAGTCCATCCATTACACCCCACATTAAAAATATCTTGCATGCTTCATTTCATAAGAGAATTGCTGCTATCACAGTTGCATTTTGGTTGAATGCTTCAAAATATTAGTAGCACACATTTATTTTTGCAGATCAATAAATCCATATAAATGTGAACATGCATGCACGCAAATATACACGAGTCGTGTCAGATTAAAAGAGTTAAAAATAATACCACGTTATACATTTCATCCTGGCTCTTACCAACAAATGGGATGTGGTGGGGGTGGTTGTGGGGAAGTTCTGTAATTACAATGAAAGATTCATGTTGAATGAATGAACCAAATTACTTCAGGCAATGTAAAATATCAGAGCTGCTATTTTAGGGCTGGGTAAATATATTTAAATGGAGGTGGAATTTCAGGGAAATTTTTGATTATCATATTATTATTTCTAATTCTTGATGGTGTTTTAAGTATGGCATTTCAGACGTATATATGATCATAGATAATTAAAAGACTGTAGGCAACATCTCATTTCCTTTCTATTACTTTTCTGATCTTCAGGACAACTGAATTACCACTGCTCCCCCACCATTCCAAGTGGTAGTCTTGACATTGTGATAATTCCTGTACTGACCATCTGTATTTTCAATTATACAGGAGTTAAAATGTTAAAATTTCAACAATTTCTGCCTTCTTCAGAATTATTTTCAGCTTATTAAGATATACTTCAGCTAAGTCTGCACCAGCAAGTCTTCCTTCATATTCCCAAAGACACACTTTGCTTTTTCACACAAAGCTTTCCAAACCCCTGAAAACTTGAGTCCAACTCTTATACGCCTTCATATACATGCTCAAGACTAGTGTACTGGTGTTCTTAGCATCCTCTCCTTTCCTTTCTTTGCTTCACAGAAAAAAAAAATATAAGAAAAAGAAGGGAGGGAGGGAGGGAGGGAGGGAGGGAGGGAGGGAGGGAGGGAGGGAGGGAGGGAGGGAGGGAGGAAGGGAGGAAGGGAGGAAGGGAGGAAGGGAGGAAGGGAGGAAGGAAGGAAGGAAGGAAGGAAGGAAGGAAGGAAGGAAGGAAGGAAGGAAGGAAGGAAGGAAGGAAGGAAGGAAGGAAGGAAGGAAGGAAGGAAGGAAGGAAGGAAGGAAGGAAGGAAGGAAGGAAGGAAGGAAGGAAGGAAGGAAGGAAGGAAGGAAGGAAGGAAGGAAAATGTACAGCTGTTTTGTAGCTCTGTTGTGCTGACACAGATCTGACTGCTATCTTTGTTCACTCAGAATGTTTTTCTGTGAGCTCAAAAGGAGTGCAGAAAGCACCTGCATCCACTTCAGTATCAATCTGTGAATATGCCCTGTCAAAACCTTTGAGATGCTAGAGACCTCTGTCTGTATGTAATGCCATGAGTAACACTTCTTCAGCTGAACAATTACATCATCAAGATGGTGGGTATTTTGTATGATCTCCATTCTACTTGGACTATGAATAACAGTCTTACACAAGTTACAATCACTGTAAAACAGAAAAACCCAAGCATTAGAAAAAGTCACAAAGCACACAGTGTTCCACAATAGAAGCCAAGGTCCCAATTACAACCTGAAAAGAACACATAATTTGCACATACAGAGAGGAATCCTTCTCCCCAAAATTTGCGTAGTACCATAAGTACATGAAGAAGCACAAAAACCAGATATAAAGCATGTATTTCAGGCAACCATTGAAAAACCAAGATGGCAAAAAACAAGTTCAGTTGTTGGCCACAGGAACTGTACGTTTTTCACATTCCTTATTTTCTCTTCTCAGAAAAGTTCTAGCTCTATATGCAAGCTATATTGGCCTTTCTCTGCGAGTTTACACCTACCTTTATATCTACTGAAAAACAACTACAAATAGTTTCTTTGATATTGGATTATTATAAGGATTCATTGGATCAGCAAGTTTAGAAAAGTTGAAGAAATATTGATTCAGTTTTGGCCAGTCAAGGATTATAGCCTCTGTCCAGCGTGGTTCTTATAATGGAGAGCAGGAATCATTTCAAGATCATACAACTAGTATGTGATGAATTTCACTGATAAAATTAAATCTGACATGAATAAACTTCTAAAAATCTATATGTAAACAGTTCAGGGTAAATATCAACATAATGATATCTCACATTTCTTTTTACTCCAGTTGATCTTCTTGTGTAGCTGCAGCTTACAATGAATGTACAAAGAAAATTTCCAGCTGCTCTTCCCAGACAAGAAATAGATTTGGGAAAAAAGTAAAATAAAATAAAAGAAAAGAAGGAGTCAGAAACATATCCTGAGCTCTCCTCAGACCACAAGGAAATGCTTTAGGAACCAGAGTGGAACCAGGAGCCACAGCCTGAGCCTTAGCAGGACACCATTGCCTCTAATTACGTACTGGTTTTGCCCCACAGATGTTTCACCTTTCTTCTGAAGGGACAGAATACCCAGGAGATAATCCTCATCACAGTTCTTAACCACACCTAGCAAAATGCATATATTTAATTCCTGGAATATTTCCCTGTAAATTTGTTCCTCCTGTGCTTGAGTATTTCTGTGGTACTTTTGACAGTGTGATAGGAAAAACAAAAAGTGTAGATGAAGTAAAACTGTGCTGACTTCAGGAAGTCCAGATGTCTGGTAAGTATCCAAATATCTAGATCAAAATCACTTTTTGGTCTAGAAATCTATCTGGAATATCATGGCAGGGATATTAACAAAGCTAATTTTGGTAGTTTTTCTTTTTTATATCTCTTGGAAACATTAGAAAACCAGCATTTGGCATTTCCATTTGGAGTTCCACACAAACAAGGAAGTAAAAAGGCAGTGGAAGTAAGAAAAATGAATGATTGTTTAGTTTGTGGCTTCTGAATAGACTCATTGAAATCTATGTCTCCATCCACTTGCTCACCACTAATTTAGGACTCCTGTCAAGGTGAAGTCTCTGTTAAAGTTCTGTTCATAGTCAAACACTCTCTGATTCCTCCTGTGATAAGCAGTGGTCAGCTGATTTTTTTTTTGTCACTGGAGCTCTTATTTGTTCTCTCAAGCCCCCTTACTCCCAGATGTGTCTGTGGTCATATATGATTAATCCTTCACATAACCAAGAGCTCTTGCTCCAACCCAGAGATAATGCTCAGCCCACATATGCAAGAGTACTTCAACAACTTCCAGCAGCCTGCATCACCCAACCTGTCTATTATGCTGCCCTCATCATCTGGGCAGCCACAAGATGACCAAACTACACCATTTTCCAGCCCCTCTCTTGAGGATAGCAATGGCTTTTTCTCCAGATTTGCTAATTGAAACCATATCTCACCTTTATCTCTCACAACACTGCCAGAAGGGTCATCCAAGGGATTAAGCACTTCTCCTACAAGGGCAGGCTGAGAGATGAGGCTGTTTGTCCTGGAGAAGAGAAGGTGCTGGGAAGATCCGATAGTCACCTTTCAGTACCTGAAGGGGAGAATGTAAGAAAGAAGGGGTAGACTCTTAAGCAGGGTCTGTCACAACAGGACAAGGGGCAATGATTTCAAACTAGAAGAGGTGAGATTTAGGTCAGATATGAGAAAGAATATTTTACAATAAGGGTAGTGAGAGACTAGAATATGTTGCTCAGAGATGTGATGGATGCTCCATCCCTGTAGATGTTCAAGGTAAGGCTGGACCAGGCTCTGTGCAACCTGATGCAGCTTTAGGCATTCCTGTTCATTGCAGGGGCATTGGACTACATGACTTTTTAGGATCCCTTCCAACTCAAACGATACAGTGATGATTCTATGATGTCTTGGATGGCAATGTTACAGTGTGCTGTTGCTGAACTGGGGATGCCCTTGACCATGCAGGACACCCCAGAATGTTTCACAGAGGTCAGAACTACAAACATGGCAAAGAACCAGCATGAGTATTTAGGAGAAAGAGAAGAAAGGACTTGGGACTAGACCCTCACACTCTTTCTGCCCTGACTTTTCCTCCATAAAATGAGAGCCATAACATCTCTTCTCAATAAACAGGAAAGAAGGGACTTCTGTAAGATTGTAAAATACATATTCATACTCAGCAAAATGTTCAGAAACACATAGATTGAATTCATTTAATTGTTCTAGCTCAGATAATTAATTCTTGAATGGTAAATGTTTAATTTCAACATTCTCTAAATGAACTTTGACTTCAAATGAGTGCTTTGTTTCAAGGGTGTATCGAAGTTTTATGTTCTTATATGGCTAAAGGGATATAAAAAAATATTATCTGCTGAGGCAAAGAAAAATATTTGCTTTACCTGACATTAATTTACTGTCAACTTTTGGTTGCTGTTCATAGAAAAAGCTCACCTGCAGATCACCTCTAAGTGAATTTTCCTCTCCCCCCGTTTTGCTGTTGGGCCGGTACTTCAGGAGTTCACTCCTCAGCCAGGTGTACATGGTCCATGAACAACAGGACTACAGTCAAAGCTCTCTGGGCTGGGCTGGAAAGCTGGGAAAAAAAAAAAAAAAAAAAAAAAAAAAAAAAGCAAATAAGATCCATAAGATCAGAAATGTGTTTTATGGGAACAGTGGGAACATGAGGGGAACAGAAAAGATTTTGCAGGTGACAGCACCATACACCCATGATGCTTTCGTACCAGTATTTGACACTAGAAAGTAAGATAAATTCACATTGTTACTGAGGAAGGAGGAGGAATAAAGGGGAAAACAAGTATCATCCTATAATGGTTCATAAGTCAGCGATACTAGGAAAAATTGTAAGAAAAGGTAGAGGATATCAGTGCTCAAAATTTTCACTCTAAATTTAAAGTACAAATTCAGTAATTTATACAGACAGAAAATTTTAATTTTCTTAATGAGCAGCAGGAAAAGTGAGGGTGGATTAGACATGAAGAGCTGGAAAGTGGGCAAAAGGAGAGGGCTGTTGAGGGCACCAGAGTGGAAAAGGAAACACAGGAGTTTTCTGCACAGTGCTTTTCCCAGCTGAGATTTAAACATCTTAATTACCATTCCACAGAGACTAGAAAACATGGGGTCACTAACCACTTATGTAGAAATTGTAAATTATCTGGTAACATTTCAAAGTGAAACATATAAGATAATTTTACATCTGTGATAAATGTCTTCAATCTTGAAGACTATTTTTAAAGGATATCAGAAGAAAATAAGCACTGATACTGGAATCCTACATGTTCTGTATCCTGGGGTTATTATTTTTATTTGCTCGTAGGGCTATGCCTCTGCTTTGAAGCCTCCAAGCCCTTTCCTACCTATCAATAAGGAAAGAGGATTTGAGCATGTGTATTTATTTTGTTCTATAACTGTGTGAAAAGGAAATAAAAAGTTCTATTGAAAAAATGTACAATAAATCAATTTATGCAGAATTATTTTTCCTTTTCAGAGGATAGTCTGATCTATTAATGGCAAAACTGTCAACTGGAAACATCTGTAAAAGTGCACGGGACTTACCTAAAGGGAACAAATAGTTGCAGTTCCCTACAGACTCCCAAGTACTCTGCACTCCATCCCCAAACCAGATAGTAGTTTAATAGAGATAAGCATGCACTGTTGAGTAGCGTTCATTTTACTAGGATATTTTGTCTATTAAATATGGATGCATGCATCTAGCTGCTAGCCTGATAGCTGCTCCTGTTCTCTTGCCATTCACGCCATGGCTGCTAGAGAGTCAGAATTCTCAGGATGGGATGAGGATGCAGGGCAGCATGGGAGTCTTCAGCCAGAAAGAGGGCATCTGTTGCAAGCACACCTGCACAGAAAAATGATGAACCAGGCTGCCCAGGGCACTTCAGTATTACTTTCCCATTTTAAAGAACAATAGGCATTATCTGAAAGGGTTTAAGTAGCCTTGTAGCTGTGAAGTCAGTATGTTCCCAGAAGTCTGAGTAATATAAACCTGCATCATTACATTCAGAATGACACCCTGAAAAATTTTTGTCCATAGCAATTAATTCACAGATGTCAGGTATTTCCTAATGTAAATGGCTTTCAAGTGCTTACACAGTTCAATACATCAGCTCAGTAGAGTCCTTATTGTCACCTTGGCACACACCAAACTGACTGAAAGTCTTCATAATGCCCTATGCTGCAAGGGGCAAACCCAGGGCAACAGCACATTCCAGATGAAGAAAAGCACAGAAAACACATGAGGCACAGTTACTCATCCACCGGTACACCCAGGCTCTGCACAGTTGCTACCTCCCAGCACAGAACCAGCATTTAAGAGAGACCAAGAGGTCCATCACAACAACTGGCAGCACCCTGATACAAGTGGTTGTTGCCTCCAAAAGAAAAACAGCAATGACAACTAGGTCAGGAACATGTTTTTTGAAGGAGCAGCAACATTGCAACATCCACATAAGGTGACATTCATGTTCCTCATAAAAATCTGTATAAATACTGCACTCTGCAATTTATGGATGGGCTGTTCAGTGTCAGAACAATTGGACAGTAACTTCAGAGTTGTGGTGATTCCCTAACAATCTGAGTTTGTTAACAGCCTCATCTCTGCCTCTCTGCAATATGCCACCAACCTCACCACACATCTCCTTTCCTTACTCAAGTCCACAGAGATAAACCAACTGCCCTTGCCTCTCAGGGACAGGGTGTGTGGGCTAGGGGATTAAAAAAAATAAATAGCATTTCATCTCATCTGATGAAAACAAAACAACTAAATTCCAATCTGAGTAGCAAAATTGTCTTTACCAAACATAACGACAGCATGCTTTGAACAGATATGTCATCTGAGGTTTTCAAGGGCTGAGTTCCATGTACAAAAACAAAAGAACAACAACAACAACAACAAACATAGAAACTGCATACAAGTAGTTCTAGACCTGCAGGACCGTTCTGTACAGACTCCCTAAAGTGCATTTATGAACAATGGTCCTTTTCAAACCATGCCATTCTATGATTCTGTGATAACAAAACATCTGGTTTAAATACTCATCAGTACTTGCAGCTCAAACCCAACAAGGGTGGAAGTTCTGCTCTATTTATTTATTTATCTATCTATTTATTTATTCTGGGGAGTGGAGGGGGGTTGTTTTTCCATGGCATTACTCAGTTTAGAAGAGAGACTGAGTGTCCTAAGCCCCAAACCTCTGCTCAGAGCAGGGCCAGCTCTGAAATCAGATCAGGTTTTAACGGTGAAATTGGGATTCCATCCTTCTGAAGGTAACTAGTATTTGAGAAATGTTTGCCAATAGTTCTGACTATTAAAAGCCTGTGTTTGATGTTTCAAGGTCAAAGGGACCAAGAATATTGAGAACTTTGGGACAAAGCCTGGAATTTATATAGGAATTTCAGACAGACAGATGAATTGATTCCGTTTGGTGCCAGCTGACATAGGGAAAGATAATGTGGCCTGTTAAAATCTGAGAAAAGGTGGTTTCCCAGCAGTTGGAGTTTGTGATAGACAGCAGCAGACTGGGAGACTTGGAGCTCCCCCTACACCTTTCTCAGTGCCATCCCTTGAGCCTGAAGGGCTAAGCAGACAGCCCATGGGACACCTCCTTGCCCAGTATGGAGAGCCACAGGGGCTGCCTTCCATTTTAAAAAAAATTCATCCAAGCCAAAAGTTCACCTTGAGTGTTTTAAAATGGGGACCAAGGGCCTGCCATGGTTTTGGTAGAAGGAGACAGGAAAGAGCCCAGAATACATGGGGGAAGGAAACAAGAATGAGGAAACCAGAATTTATATCCAGGTGTGCGGGCTTGTTTCCATCTAAACCAACATGAGCTTTTCTGCCAGAAGATGGGACAGCAGGAAAATCTCAGTATCTTGATAAACACTGTGACCCGGTTTCCTTGACTTACTCTGATCTGGAAGCTAATATGTTCGAATAATTAAAAGGCTGTTCTGCATCGGTCATCGTGATCTGTGACACATTCTTTCAATAGTTCAGTCAAGTTATTTACGAATATGTCAACAGACTTCTCACTGATTAGTCAGCTGAGTCAGGGCTTCCTACCTGCTTCAGGGGATCATTATACAAGTACACTCTGGTCTCCTTCTCAAGACAGCTTTCTCTGCAAGGCTAACTCAGAACTACCGGTTCACTGGGTCTTTAGAAAGGAAAACTACATCTATGGTAACAATGATATATTAAAAAAGGAATCAAAAGGAAAGCAAACACTACCTCTGTAATTCCTGATGAGTCCATTGGTTGCAGTAGTGAGAAGAGGCCATGCTGAGCCTTCTGAAGGATCTGTTTCAAACTCAGCAATAGCTGTCACAGAGAGCCTGACCACAGCAACCAAAAGAAAGTCAGTTTTCCTTTTGCTCTATGAACCACTATTTCTGGGAGTAACGATCCTCTGACCTCCCAAAACGTATGCCTAAAATTGCCAAGGTTCTTTTCCCCAGATACACAGCTAACTGGGAAGATTTACAAGGCAGGAAGCATTAGTGTTGAGTCTTAACAGAGTGCAAGGAGAGCTGCCACACACTTTCACCCACAATGCATTTAGCACCATACATAAACAACTGGATTCTGAGAAAACTATTTGCTGTTAAATGTAATTAATATCTGCCTAATCATTAATACATAATGACTCTCATTAAATGATAGGAATCCTGAGTTTCCCAGCATTAATTACGCAACACAAAGCATTGCCAGAAGATATCACTGATGTCAACAATTTAATGTGATTCAAATATACATGAATAAGGAGAGCGTTCACAATAATATGGTATAAAAAGCTATTTCATATGAATTAGGGAAAATAAAAAGACTTTTCTTGCAGCAGCCATGTGTTTAGTAATGGGTTAATCAGAAGCTTTCCAGCTGGTTGGATATTTCCTAATTGCCCATTGCAGATTTATTTCTGCCTCTTCCTTCCAAGGGTGAGGTGCTGGCCTTTCCACTCCAGACTGCTGTGCTGGACAGAGCAGTTAAGTAATTTGGCAATTTCCAAGTGCTTATTAAATTACTCCCTTTTTTTTTTTTTTTTTTTTTTTTTTTTTTTTTTTTTACCTAGTTATAAAATACAATTGCTGTGCAATATCTAACAGAATGCAGGAGACTGATAATAAATTGCAGATCCTGTGTCACCAGTTTAAAAATCCAACCCTGGCAGTGAATGGTGCTGAATTTCTGACAACTGTTTCCACAGCCTTCTTAAGGTGGAGGAGATGGGAGCCTCTGAGCTTGAGTCCTTGTACCACGGATGGGCAGCCAACTGTGCACAGGGCTGCCCACTCTGCAGCCCCATCAAGAGAAAAGAAAAGTTCTTCTGTAAACAAACACTTGTGGAGAAAAGTGAAAAATCAGCATCAACTGAGAGTGTGGAAAAAGGAAGACTGCTTTCTGTTGTTATTTTGGCACTCGTTGTTACTCTGTTTGGCAGTGTCTAAACACTGCCAGTTTTCTCCAAGCTTTTGGCTTTTCTTTTTCATACTTCTTAATTTTTCCACAGGCGAAATGAAAAGAAAGTATTGGTAAAGAGATGAGGAAAAAAAAAAAAAAAAAAAAAAAAGAGAGAGAGAGAACCAGTTTTTGTTACTTTTTTTAAAGCATCATTTCCATCAAAAACTTTTTTTCACTCAGTAATTATTGAAAGAACCAACTTCTCTTACAACTGTTGGATTACCCGTGAGGAGGAAAGTAAGATTTCATTGCTGTACCAAAAACTATAGGGAGCAGCAGAGTCTCCCATTGAAAATATTCACTGCCCTGCCCTCTGATGGGACTTTGTCAATGTTAAAACAACTCAAATTTTGATTGTACGTTGCTTTCTCTGAATTTTTAGACCCCAATCACTTTAATTCTGCTACAATCTTGGAACAGCAGAAAATAGCCAAGCATGGGAGCATGGAAAATAGCCTAAACGTGTGAAAAGATGATGAACACCAGTGAAGATTTCTACACACAGAGTCTGCACCCATTAGCGCAATTAGTCCATTTGGGCTAATTAATAGAACATCCGGTATGAACAGTCTCAGTCCAGTTTAAGGGTGACTTTGTCCAGTTGAACTTAAACCTGTTCCCAATCAGCTAAAGAAAAGCTGAGATAAACCTGGATTAAATCAAGGCTGGAATGTACAGAAAAGGACTGCTTGGAAATTGCATCCCAAGGCACATGCTTACTTCAGCTGGCTGAAGTAATGATTTATATGATGGTGGTTGAAGATGGAAAGTACATATTAACACAAAAAGCATATCAACATTTAATTGAATGTAAGGGATGTTTTGGAAGGTCTTTCTTCATTTTTAATACGGTATTTCACAAGACTGGAATCCTTGAGAACTACTAGAACCAAGAAAAATAGTGAATTATAATGAAATGATGGGAATAGTTATTGTATCTAGATGAGAACAAATAGCTGCATGCAATGTGAGTGGCAGAGGATCAAGACGGGACCTCAGTTTTTATTATTTTCACACACACGTACACACATACATAAAAACCACCTATTTTTTTTCCCATCAAAAAGAAAAAAAAAAACAACAGCACAGCATTTCTAGTACAATAGAATGTGCCAGGGAAAGAATGTACCCTGGAGTGCTGTGAGTGCTGTGACTTTGAGTCCTGAGTGATCAGATAAATAACTTCTACATGAAGCACAGCAACTGGGGAAATGAGGCAGACATTCTGAAGTGCAGACCCATGCCCATCCACACTGAAGCTCAGAGGGATCAGATCTCTCAAGACTCTGGTGTGGGTGCTGAGCTCCCCTCTGACACAGAAGGCTCTGACTGGCAGCAGTCAAATCCTATGTATGAAGGGCTTAATGCCCTGATCATGCTTGTGAATGGAGCTGTGCTGTCTGAGTGACTGAGCATGGACTTGTTTTTTTGGAAGGTATACCAGAGAGATCAGCTGCATCATCAAGGATCAACTTATCAGCTTTTTCAGAGCGTACCCTTTCCTGCTGAGATCAGATGACAAGGAAACAGAAAGAAGTTTGCACTTTTTCTTCTGATATTGTAGAAGAACCTCCAGGGGAACAACAGAAGAAAACAACTCTCCTCAGCCTCCTGCAGATGAAGAGACAGAAAGGTCAATTGAGATTATATTAAGCTTCATTTCAGGGCTGCAATACACACTGTTCTTATCACAGAAATCCTGCATTTCTGCTCCTGTGCCCCAGACCTGCTTGGTATGCATAGCACTTGCAAACAATAATGATAATTTTAGGTATCTCCTATCTAAGACATATACATAGCTCAATGATTAGATGTTTCATGTCAAGTTAACATTGTCTGAGAGTTAATTCCATAACTAATCTTTCATATGAATATTTATAAAATAGCCTGTGCCACACTAGCAATAGATTTCAGCTTCCTTAGTTACAGATCTCAAAGCCACATTAAGAGATATTCACATAAGAAAATAGCATGGAAGTATACTGGCCAGGAAAAAACAAACAAATGAACAAACAATATGCAGAGCTCCATATAAGCATGACAGAATTTATGTCTGGGACCTCCTAACACCTTGCTTGGCTGTGGCAAGGTCTGGAGAATTTTGAGCAATCTTCCCATTTTCTGGTCCATCTATGTAACCAACTGCCAGCCACTGAGCCCACATACACAATTTTATAACATACAAATGTATGAGAGAGCAAAATCTGTCTGGTTAAATCACACAAAAAACGATTATAGGGGACTTCCTGGCAATGTCAGCATTAGTTCCTTTCCAACATCCTATGCATACTTCTAGGAGAGAATATGCAGGTTTTCCCATTTCCAGCTCCCACAGCCATGTCACAATTTGTGGTTTGCGAAATTAGAAACCAATGAAGTATGCTGGCATAGAAGGAGTCCTCAGGAGAAAAATCCAGCAATAAAAAGGCTGGTAATTGCTGCAGAACAAGGAACTGATGGATAGCTCAGCAAGCTGGTTGCAGGTAGGTAGGCAAAGTGACTCATGAAGTAGGCTATATAAAGGGATGAGTAATCAATGAAAACAGAATGAAGGAACAAATTGTCTCATATGGGAAAGGCAGCTGCATCTGGAGATCACCTCTCTATGGAGAAAAAAAAAAAGAAGTAGGAACAGAAAAGGAACAGAAAAGTTGTTGGAGTGGAATAGAGAAGGGTAAACGAAGAAAGCATCAGAGCAGCAACTCCCAGAAGCCAACATCCCTCCTAGCACCAGCTGCAGATGGTCATGGTCATGGGCTGAGAAGGAGGCATTCAGCTCCTAAAGCAAGATACTCTGACCTATCTTCCACATCCACACCAGTGAGCAAGCACAGGGGAAAGAGGCAGAGAGTCAGCTGCAGATTGTAGCTGGGGGTGCATTTGTCGTGAGCCTGAGGATAACGCTGATCAGGCAGGGCAGATTTAGCAGTGAAGGGGAATGTGACATATTTTAGAGCAGAAACAGTGTCATGGTGTTCAGGTGTTGCAGCATTCACAGCCGTGTGGTCAGGGGTTGGTCAGCAGCAGGGCATCCTCTGGGTCTCCATCAAAGCAGCCGTGTACTGACACCACGGTGAGCCAGAATGTCTGCATGGATCCAGGAGTGCAGGGCTGGCTGCTCTCCAGCACAAGGCACCACGTGGTAAGACCTTCCCTAATTTGGGTTGACATGTCAAACGAAAGCCACATTCTCTGGCTGTGGTTATCAAATCATAGTCAATAACAGAGATGGGGAATACTGACGCTCTTCAGTGCTCTGATGCTTTGTTTACCCAAGTCTCTCAGGCTGTTGAAACTGAAGTTGCTCCCCAACAATTTTAAGTAAGGTGTTGGATTTGATCCCATTGTTAGTGACTGGCACTGAACAGAAATGGGGTTTATCTTTGTTCTCAGACAGGACAAGCCTGGTCATTAGGGGAACATTTCCTGGTTCATGTTGTTGCATTTGAAAAATGAAACTCCATATCTGCACAATTCTTGCTCAGTCTCTCTTCTTGTAAACTAAACATTTCTTAAAAGAGGAAACACAGCCAAATCTTTCTAATAAACCTATTGCAGGACATTTATGTTTTCTGCATGCTCCACTGGGAAAGAGGTCCCTTTAAAGCTTTCAATATGATTTAAGCACAAATACTTTTTATATAGGTCAGGAAAGAGAAATGTAATTTCCCCTGGTTTTGTTTGGTTGAAGTTCTCTGTTCTAGCACTTAATTAATGACTCTGGTGAAATGTTTTGAAAGCAGCAATGTTTCTAACCCCAAATGCATTGCCAAATTGAGTACTTCCTGCTCATTGTCTATTTTGGAGAGGAGGCTGAACTCATATCCATGCACTCCTAATAAAACCAAGAAAACTATTTTTATGGCTCTGGAAAAAAAAAAAAATAAAAAAAAAAATAAAAAAAAATCGCATGTCTTCCTTTAGTACCCATCTCTGTCAGTTATATCTGCAGGACAGAAAAAGGTAATATAAGAAATATAGAAAGCAAACGAGAGGAGGAGAGGGAGGTCACACAGGACAGTGCAATGCTACCTGGCTAGAGTTGCAGTGGTTGGCTTTGACACATCATTTCCTTTTTTCATATAGTCACCCCTGAAACTCAAGCACTCAAGGAAGAGCCCACATAAAGATATAAGGACCCGGAGTAGAAATGAGGCAGAAGTGAGTTCAGAACAGTCCTTCAGTCTTTACCAAACCCAGCAAGTGCCTGTTCTTTTTTCTTTTTTTTACTGGTAAATTTTCTCTAATTTTTAAGATTTTCTGTCTCTTACAGCTCCATTGTCTCTGGTCCAGGCAGGCCAGCACCTGCCCCAGCTTGGAGGCACTGTGGTCCTGAGAGATCCATGTTGGTACACAGGTACAGAGCTCTTCTAAGGTATGTCCCCAGGTGCCACTCCAAAACAGTAGCACTGCCATCAAAACACTCATCCAGAAGAGGAGGTGACAGACTTTCATTTCATCACATCTGACAGCCACCTCTTCAGTGGTCTGAAGGATTTGTGCTCACTATTGCAGTGGCCAAAATTAAGGCTTATTGCATCCAGTTTATGTGTCCTCCTGTCCCATTCCCAAATGAGACAGAAGTAGAGAGAAACAGCAACTTGCAGTAGATGCTGCAGCCCAGCTGCATTGCCCCCCTTGTTCAGTGCAGATGAAACCTAGAAGAACACATCCGTCCACTGCACAAAACTATAGAAGGCTTATGTTTGGCAGTTGTGTTTGGTTGGCATTTCATATGGGGGAGAAGCTTTTGCAGAGGGAAAGGCAGACGGTAAGAGTTATCACATGAATCTCATGCCCTCAGACAGCTGTATAGCTCTGGAGCATCTGTTGTGTCAAAGAGGATGATTTTTCTTTGATAAGCTATAAGCATGGACACCCTTCTCATATGACCAACTTGCTTATCCCAGGTTTCCTTCTGCTGGGAGAGAATGGTTGCACCCAGATGCTAAGGGGGCTGAGCTCCAGAACAGCCACAACTATTCTAAGTTATTCAGGAAGAAGCAGAATAAAAGAATAAAAATTGCATCGCTTGGCCAAAGTCTCCCCATCTTAGAGACCTCTAATCTTCCTAGGCAAAACTGCCACACTAGGAATACTAGAAAAACAGTATATGTGGAATATCTCAAAACAGAGTATCAACTGCAATAAAATATTCTTAATCTGCAATGTGTTACCTCCTGGAGACAGCTTAAAGAAGAATGCATGAGACTGTAAAGCACGGATGTTCCCGGAGGAAAGTAATGTTCAGCTACCACCTAGATCAGAAAACATTATGGAAAATACAAGGATGTTCAAAAATCTTCACTAAGAAAAGAAACCCTGAAAAAGCCTGTCAAGCCTGCAACTATGAAGGGTTGAATCTACCTGGTAGGCAAAACATGGAATAGCATCTGTCCTGCATGTGTTCTGCGTGACTGGAATAAGTCTCCACTCCAGACCCCATCCTGATGTCAGGTATGCTCATGGGAGTGGTATAATAACCAGGTGAAGCCACAGCAAACAGAGGTGAGATTCCACTACTAAGTGAGGCTGGCAATTCTTTTGGTATTGTTATTGTGAGAAAGCTTTCCCTGAAGTAATGGATGATGAAATAGTTGAACTATGCATATGAGATAACTGTATGGATATTAAAAACAATAATGTGGACTTCAGCTAACAAGAAAGCCATAAAACTACTATTGCAGTATTTGATAGGCGCATTGCTTGTCTTCATTGTCAGTCTGGCTCTGACTCACTCACTGCTGTCCTGCAGTCTCACAGCATCTGACAAAATAAATGACCATGCAGGACTTTTCATTTGGCATTTCAGATTTCTGGAACACAATGACACTGGCTAAATGTCTTGTAAGCATTCGCCTGCAGTGTTCTGCTTTGTATATTTATACAGTCCATGTAAATTTTGTGCTTTATTTTTGACATAGAAAACCTGCTGTGACTTTTTATGCTTAATGCATTCATTCTGAAGTTATTGCTTCACCTACTGCCATTGTCTATTTTGTTATTATTATTTGCTAAAGAAAATAGAAGCGATGAGAAAACATGTCTGCATACTTAATCTTCAAGCTGCCCTTGCCATGAACTACAAGTTTCAGTGGTCCAAAAAGTGCTGCTTCCCCCGGTTTTGGATCAGTAAGAGTGACCTGGCAAAACCACTGAAGCAGAGCTCAAAAGGCCAGAGAGATCCCATGCACAAACCTGTCAGCTGGAAACAAAGAAGTCCAGGCAAAGCAAGGATAAATATGCTGAATTTTCAAAGCTGAGTGGTGCTAGCAGGAGGTACAAAACATGGAGGAAGTGGAGAACAGCTTCTCTTAAGGCTCTTTCTGAAGCTCAATAGGCAACAACCAAGAAGAAAAGAGACTGGCCTAACACCCTGCAGGATAATATCCTCACTTTAAGCTGGATGCAAGCTTCAGAAATAGAGATGATATTATTGAAGAGAAAAAGCAAACCTCAGAAGTAAATAAGGAAATGAAACAGAAGACTCTCAGTACTCACCTACTTCTCACTAAAGGAACATTAAAACTAAAATTATTGCAAATGTTTTAAAAATACAGAGTTAAGGATTGTAGTATATGTACTAAAATAGTCATTGCTTTAAAATCACATTGCACATGGACCTCATCGAACTGATGATACTCCTAGTAAGAGTTTAGAGGCACTGGAGCGTCAATGAGCTGATAAGAAAAACAGGAAAGGGCTGGAGGAACCCAACCATCCTACTTGTCATAACTCAAGAACTATTTCTCTGTCTTAATGGCAGACAAGGAGGGAGCCAGGACTTTCAGTATTAGCTAGTGATGTGTTTAGAACAGTGATTTTTGTGGGTTTATGGAGTTTGAACCCCTCTACTACTCTCTGTAGCTTTGACACTACTTCACTTTCTATCTGTAAGACAGAACTACATTGTGTTTCTTGTAGTGTTTTGGAGAGGAAATGATATCTTTTTAGGACTAACAAATCTAAAACTAACAACAATGAAACAACAATCAAAAAAGACCAATGAGTCCTTGACTGCTATCAAAGGAAAAAATAGTTTGACAGAGCTGCTAAATTTTGCTGTCTTCAACGCATAGGTTTAGTCAGAAAAAGAGTCCTGAGGTGCAACTGCTATGTAAATCAGTGCCAGAGGAGAACTGACATTTCAGCCACTGTTGAAATGCACCAACCGCCCCTCACTCTGCTCACATACACAGTTTGGGCTCCATAAACTCACTGCAAGCATAGGTGAATGTCAGCGGGTGCCATTTCTTCTTCATGGAGGAATTCAGTGTCACACCTTTGCTCTGCATGCACTTCTATGTCAGATGACTGCCCCTCTGCTGCCATCTGTCACACAGCAACAACATGTAATGGGATGTTGGTGGGGAGGTGCCATACCACTGCCATACCACCAATATCTGTCCCTAATGTCATGGGTCAACATAATAAATTAGGGGGCATTACTTTCAGAGCAGCCCTTATAGATACTAAGGGAAGCAGGGAAAACAGGTGGAAACAGCAAAGCCTGCAGGTAGCACCTGGGCTCTGCCAGTGGCTGTAGAGAATGAAAGTGGAAACCTTTGATAACACAGATCCTTGTGAGAGAAAAGCAAGTGTGTGAAAAGGGAATGGATAAAACGTGTTCTCAAGGAGCAGATGGTGCCAAACATTTCTCTGTACTTGAAGTGTCAGCTGCATCTGACAGGTACCTTTGGAGAAACAGCAAGTCAGAGCAGTAACTAATGCCTCCTTAAATCCCTGCTGTCAGGCACTAGCAGGTGAGTCACTTCCACACTTTTCCTTTCTGATGGATGAAGGAGAACCATGTTTTCCCGAGGCAACAAGCCTTGCTCATTTCCTAAATGAACATGAAACTCCACTGCTCTCAAGGGCTGAGATGCTTAGGTGAGCACATGAGCACCCATTGGACACTGTGCTCCTCCTGCCTCCCTGTGTTTCGCTGGGCTCTCTCTGTCAGTGTTCAGGAGGCGTTTGAACAATGACCTCAGTAACACATTTGAACTATTAGTTAGCTGAAAGGTGGTCAGGTAGTCGGAACTGATGATTTTTTAAAGGCCCTTCCAAATGTAGAGTTCTTTTTTTCTTATGTCCTGCAAACAATGACTATGACTATGAGCTATGAGCTGCTCTGTAGGGAGAAAAGAGGCTGTAGAAAACTGTTACTTAAATGGGATGTAGGCTCCTGTCTACCACTTTGGTTTCCAAGGGTAATTTCTTTCAAGCACCTCTGCCTGCCCCAAAATACCACAATAAAGTTAAAATGTGCTCACTGAGAGAATGAACTGAACTTTCATCAAAATAATAGTGTTACCATCAAATAACAGCTCTGAGGTAAACACTTGCCTCGAACACAGGCTTCAAAGGCCTGTAAAGGATTCATTAATCTCTGGTCAGCAGCTGGACTGTAGAAGATAAGGCCAAGCTTTTATTTTGATGCACTCAATTGCTTGAATCATGCTGGTAGTCTCCACAGAAATACAAATCAGAGGAAGTTGCTCTTACTGTGCAGAAACAATTTTTCAAAATAAAAGAGTGAAGTAAGCAACTCACTGGGGTCAGGAGAGGGAGGAAAGCAATGGAATAAATGACTGATGAATGAGAAAATTATTATAAGCAGCTTAGCTACATTTCCAGAACATGAAACAGGGAAGGAAAGATGGCAAGAGAACAAAATTGGTGTAGACTGAGCCAGGGATTTAAAAATAAAATAAAATAAAATGAAAAGTACTCACTACATTTTTGTAAATTATGCTGATCCCTTGCAGATAACTCTTGCAAAATTAGGAGTCGACTGCAGTGCCAAAACTCCATAGACATTCTGACACAGAGGTTAGCAGGAACAGGATCTGGCCCGTGCATAATATAAGAAAACCAGAACTGAGCCAAAGATTATTTTCATTTTATTGGATGAGATTTTAAGAGGGAACTAAAGATTCAGTGTGTTCACCACAACATAAAACATTTCTGAAAGCTCTGCTTTTCAGAAAGCAGTTGTTCAGTAGCACCCAAACCATCAGGGTTTCTTGAAAAATATCTCAGGTTACTACTGAAGAATGTTTGAAGCCCCCAGTCATCAGTTATTTCTGGAGATTTCATAGAAAATAAAAACTATATAAAGTAAACCTAGAGGTCTCCCTTTACTTGCTGGCAAAATTTTACTCAAATCAGTACTTCTTACTTGCTTCCTTAGAGGCTGACCTAAAAGATAATTATATGATGAATCTGATACTTTGATCGCAAGTACAAAGACAAAGATTTAAACTTTGTAGCTTTCACTTCATTTCTCTGGAGGCCATAAGTAAAAGCATACATCTGACAGCTCCCAGATTCTCTAATTCTTAAACCTGTCTGGACACCAGCAGCCATAGCTCTTGCTCACGATTTGTTCTCTTGGGCTGCCATTGTTTTACAGAATAAAAATGAACCTTAATTCTAGTTTCAGGATTGAATAAATACATGAAGAGAACATCTGAATGAAATACAACATGGCATTTAAACAAAATATAATAGAACACACAGGAGCCATTAACCATAATGCCTACCTGGAGGGCTGCTAGCTTTATGTTGGTGCTTCATTATTTTGCCAACACTAAGAAAATCTCCTTCTATACATCTTATTTTCACCCTACCATCTATCAAATAAAGTGTTTGGTTTTCCTTGCTATCTCTTTTCTGTAGCCTGCACAGAGGTAGGACCAGAACCTCTGTCACTTGTGATTTTCTTATTTAGCTGTGTTTATCACCAGTTTTAAATAGAGTTGTGAATGACATAGAACACAGTAACACACTATCACTGCCAACTCAGCCACAGGCAGTTCTCAAGTGGAACTGATCCCAGGAGTTGATTGTAAAGCACCCAGCCAGCTTTAGCTCAGTGCTCACCCATCACAGATAGTATGCATGATGCCTCAGCATGACTCCACTGTGAGCCCATTGCTCCAGCTGTCACCAGCACTGAAGCAGCTTCAATGGCTCTGGTCTGTAGCCTTCTGCAGAGGCTGGTCTGAATTGCACAGGGCTCAGCACTGGAGGTCTCCTTAACCATCAAGCACTCCTGGCCAACTCCTATGAACATCCTCTGGCTGCTGTGCCAAGTGCTTCCTAGAGGCACAGAGAACCACCAGAAGAAATGAACAGCAAAACAGCAGTGTGAAAATGGCACATGCATGCAGCAGTTGAAATCAGAAAGACCCTGAGGCAGGTTGGAGATATTCTGTGCTTTGCAGTGGTAAGAGGTTGCAGGGGTGAGGAGATAGAGATCTATGTTACCAAGGAAGTGAAGAAAAGATTTGATAGACTTGCAATCTATTCACTACAAAAACTCTTTCTGAACACTGTGTGAATGATACCCAGGCATTAAAAAGCAATTTGCTCCTTACACTGCTGTGCCCAGGTCTCTGCAGGGATAACGGGCAGATGAGCAGCTCAAAGCACTGCAGAGTCCCCTTCTCAGTGCACTGTGGTTCAGCAAGGTGGGGAGCCAATTTTCCTTCTGGAGCCTTCAGCTTTCTCACTTCAAACTTAATCAGAAATAATTGGCCCTTTTGAACAGCGGGAAACTTGGCTGCAACAACAGCAGCAGTGCACTGCCAAGCTCTGCCTGTCCAGGGGAGCTGCGGTCCTGCTGTGTGGCTGTGCATGGCCCCGGGCTGCCCCTTCCTGCTGAGGAGACTCCGCTCAGCATCCCTGCAGCCTCCTGGGGCCTGCAGGGAGAGCAGAAGAGACGGTAACTTGCGGCAGAAGAATGTGAAACTCAGTGAGGGAGATCTCCAGCTTGCCAAGTGCTTGGGGATCAAAGGGCATCCAGCCACGTCCTCAGCTCTGAGAGCTGACTTCTACACCAGCTCCAGTAACTGTTTTAAAATGATGAGTGCTAAACTGCAGGAAAATTATGCCAAGTGGCAAAGTCTGTTGTAGAAAAGTTTCTGCAGTGCTATTCAGCACACACGTACAAAGAGCAGGTGTGGGTGCACGTGGCAAAGAGTCAGGGACGAAAGGGCATAGACTGACGTCAGGCTGATGCCACGACACCAGCCCTGCAGGAGGTTATATGGCTTCCAGGAACAGTGCCAGGAGCCTTTCCCAACACCAAGTAAGAGATGACAAGAAATGCCTTTCAGAATGATACATGGCGCTTTTGTACCACTGATGGTCTTGTGCAAGAGATCTCGCAGCATTGCAGAAATCACAGATAATGGGAAAGAGGATGAAAGAGAACTTGTGCAAACATTGTCTCCAGCAGAGGAATGACAAATGCCCTGGGGAAAGAACCTTTAAACACTCCAACAAACTCCATTATAATCAAGGTGAAGGCAAATAAAAGGCTATTGTATTCACCAGTAAATCAAAAGAACTTTTGAAATGCTAAGAGGACTTGGGAAAAAAAAAATGGAAAAGGTAAAGACCTCTGAGGGCAGAAAAGACTCTCACTGCATGTGGCTGACAGCTTATTCTTGTATTGAGAACAGGGACAGGAACTACTTTATTTCTTAATGTGGCACATCCAGTCAAATCTAATCATCTCAGCCAGTGTGTTTTGCTAGTAATGTGGTACATGTCATGGTAACTGCACTGCCCCGTACTGTCCTAACAGTAAGGAGGCTGAGAGACAATTCTTGTTATCAGAAGAACAGAAAATATCTGCCAGAGATAAAGGAAAGTCTTCAACAGCCTGAAAAAGAAAAAGAAAAAGAAAAAGAAAAAGAAAAAGAAAAAGAAAAAGAAAAAGAAAAAGAAAAAGAAAAAGAAAAAGAAAAAGAAAAAGAAAAAGAAAAAGAAAAAGAAAAAGAAAAAGAAAAACAAAAAGAAAAAGAAAAAGAAAAAGAAAAAGAAAAAGAAAAAGAAAAAGAAAAAGAAAAAGAAAAAGAAAAAGAAAAAGAAAAAGAAAAAAAGAAAAAAAGAAAAAAAAAAGACAGCCTGAGAGAAAGATGTGAGCCTCAGCCTTCCCTTTTCCCAAGTTTTCCCAAGGCCTGGCTGAGGAGTCTTGCTCTTGTGAGAGCTTGAGTTAGTTCATGCCCAAAAGCCTGCATGAAAACAGAATACACCAGCACCTTCAATCAAGGTAATAAAGGCAAAATATTTTCTCATCCCGTGAATTGTCTTAATGCACAGTAGAAGTCGTTTGAAATAAGGTGATGAGAGGCCTAGGTAGGTTACAACCTGCAGCAAACTAGCCACAAATGAACATCAAGCTGAAGATTAAAGCTATGTTAAGAACTGCTTTTTGTTCCACTCCTGAGAGTGTGCTTCTTCCAGCTCATCTTGTGAACTCTGTTTCCATTTCTTGGCTAACATGACAAGCTGTACAAACTGACATAAACTTTACGACTAAAGCTGCAGCTACAATTTTGGGCTATATAATTTTTACTTTGCATTCTTTGCTGTGCCCTCATTGTGTTGTACATTATCTGATATACATTGTAATTGCCTCTTGGCAGGGGCAAAAATAAATTATATACATATTCTGCAAGTACACAGAACTCAAAAAGAACTAGTTAAATTAGCAATAAAAATACAAGCACAGTAGTCATTATTCCAAAGTACTAGTTGCTGTTCTCACAAGAAGTTCAATTGACAAAAAACTTTTGCAAAATATTCCACTCTAAAACTGCTTTGGCAGTTGCAGTGGAAAATCGTGGGGGTCAGAGATCTCTGCTAAACTGGGCAGAGAAGCTGAGCCAAGGCAGCAGCATGCTTGAGGCTGGGATACAATCTTCTGACAATTCCTCTAAGGAACTATCCCTCTTCTTTGCACAAGGGAACCTCCTGCAGTAGGATTTTGCAACAGCTTCACTTTCTTTAGATGTGAATATTAGAAGGATGGTCAATCACATGCTGGAATGATTCTGTCACTGCAGACTGAGACTAAACAACAGGTAAGGTTTCCCAATTAGACTTGCTAATCCTTCTTACAAAAGCCAGACAAGTATGCTGCCCATTCATAGATTTAGCCCAAGGGCTTGCTGTGGCAACCTTATGGCACACAGCTGATACAGCCCAGCTGTGTCCCAGCCTGAAGGGATCCTTGATAATAAATGACACGTAATCCCTTCATATCTATACACTGAGACTATGTGACCCCTGCAGGCCAGTTTGTTCCTACTGGCTAAGGTTTACCCCAATCACAGGAAAGGTTAGTGAGTACAACAGGAACAAAATGGAGATACTTTTGCAGAAGGAAAGCAAGGCTGACAGGCAGGCAAGCCCTCTATTCTATGATTCTAGGAAGTAATGACTTAAGAACTTCATTCAGTAGCGGTACTTCCTGACCTGTAACTCCTCTATTTTTTAAGCCAAGGATCATGTTTCCAATGTCATGCTACCTAAGCCCACAGACACCATGGCTCAGCACAAAGGGAGGCAAGACACAATGGTAACAGGGATTGAGGCTGGAGTGAGCTCCTATCTCCTGGAAGTGGCCATGATGGGGATGGGAGGAGCGAGGGGCTGTGCTCCATGCACCTCACCTCTCTCCCCTTGGCCCACACCACTCCAGCTCACTTCAGATGCTTATGGGCCCAAACTGAAATCCTGCTTCCATTAGATGTTCCATACAGCATCTGGAGAGAATGGAAGGACAGCCTTTTATGACAACTAATTGCACCACTTTATGCTCACTTTCATCCAAAGCTTTACAACAGCTAACAAATCAGCAAAACAAAATTCTCCTAACATTTTTTCCCTTATCTGCCCGAGATTTATAGAAATAGTAATCAGCATGAAAAAACAACTTCCCTCTCAAAAGCAAATTGCGGGAAAAGATTTGAAGTAAGAGGTACATTTGAAAATAAAAAATAGGAACTTTTCACTAAACAATCCCTAATAACAGGAGGCCTTTAAATAACACCATTGAAATATAATTAAATACATATTCACCTCAGAAATGATTTTAAAGAATTAAGCTTTCCTAAAGCCATTCAATAAACTCCCTTGGAGCTCATTATGAATCCTTTCAATAACATTTTACAGCCACAGTTCTGGGCCGCTTTTTTTTTTCCTGTTGGCTCAGTACATTTCTGTGAGAGCAAAATGTCCTAGTGCCATTGTGTTAGTGCTGGGGGAAAAATTCAGGGCTATAAGCAAATGCAAGAGCTTCTTTGTTTTCTCCTCATTGCCCACTAAGTGCTTTAAGAATGCGGGTAATTGAACAAGTGATCTCACATTTGGACACACATAGGAAAGAATGAAACGTATGTTATTGTAAATTCTCCAGAGTCCTTGTAAGTAAGCTTCTCCAGACATTGTATTAAATGTCAGATCTTGCTTCTCATGAAGCCAGTGGGAGGCTTTCCATTGTCTTCTGGGTCGGCAGGATGGAGCCCATGCTTGCCTTCAGACATGGTTGATGTTTACATGGTGGCTTCTCCATCTCTCACCAATGTCAGCAAAACCCCAGTTGCTTGAATTAGTCCAAGACATGTTTATGCAATATTACTATTGGAAATGCCGCATACAGCAATTTCAAAAAACAACTCACTTTAAGGAAGTCCTGGAGGACTATCCTGCACTGAAGAGCTGAAGATATGGGAAATGAACATGGTAGTGTTGTTAGTATGGCATGTTGATAAGTATATAACGGATGTACCTTTGTTCTGTTGTGTTGCTCGATTAGGTGGAAGAATTCCTTTCTGCATCTGGCACCATATTAAAGAAAGAATGCTTCCTTCTTAACACTTACGTTGGTCTTAAGGACTTTTATTTGAGCCAGAGTTTGTCCAGCAAGGCTGGAGCACAAGAATGGCTGTGAGGAGCACACACTTAATTTGCTTCAACCCAGTTAGCATACATCTGTCTAGGAGGGAAGGGTGGACCACTCTTTCTCCTGGTCCCCATGGGCTGGGGTCAGATGCAAAAGCCCAGAAGAAACAGACAGTAACACCTCTGGGCTTTGGGGACAGAAGCACTGCTGGGACTGTAGGAACTGAGCCCTGTGTCCTCCTGCCAGCAAACCACTGAGCAAAGACTGTCCCACAGGGCCAGAATAGAAGCAGAAGGGAAGTGCACAATACCAACTTTCCATTTTGTCCCTTTTTTTTTTTTTCTCCCTCCTCTGCCTCACCTGGTCACGTTAGAAGGTGGGTTTTTTTGTTGGGTTTTGTTTTGTTTTTCTTCTGTCTAAAGGCCTAAATATTTTTAGACTAAATTTTGAGTTTGAAAGCCTTCCACGGTCCACAGAAAAGCTCATTATAGGGGAAAGTCCTGGTAGATCCACTCCAAACCTCTGTTCATTGGAATCCTGACAGAAGTACTGAGAGATATCATCTCAGTGGCTTATGTACTTTAAGGTATTTTTAAGGCTTAGTCTTGTTTAAGAAAAGCTGTTTCCCTTGCCATCACCTAAGCTGGAGTACAAACAAATGCTTCTTAAAATTTCAGTGCATCATTGTTTGGTTTGAATGTGGCTCTCTGGGAAAAAAAATCTTGCTGCTGTTTACATCTCACTGAGCCTTTTTATACAGTGCCAGAGAAAAAGCACTTAGGGTGCAATGCTTAATAAGAGCAATAACTACACTTTATTTTGGAGTCAGCCCACCACAGGGAAGAGATGAAGTCCAAACAGTTGTGATGAGATCCGTATTCATCAGGATCCTCCAACAATATTTGCATTGCAATCATACCATCAGCTTAAAGAAAACGCACAACACCCCGGTGAGGTAAATTCAACAAAATAATGCTCTCAGTGTGAAAACGGAGCAGAAGGTTTTAAGTGGCCTTCTTGAGGCTGCAGGAGCCATAGCTGGGTCAGACACCAGCCTGCCCAGGATCTGGCAGCAAAGCAAGCCTCCTCTGAGCTGCTTATCACTGTGTACATAATCATAGTACCACCAACAAGGAAATGTAGGAATGACGTACACAGGACATGATGTTGCCCACCAGCACATTCCCACTGTCCTCCAACAGGGAGGGAGAGAAGGAAGCCTTCTATCCAAGAGTTTCTGGCTGACCAGAGGACAGGAAAGACACCCTGCTTTCACCCACCACCAAGAGGATGCCATGGCCACGTGCTGGCTGTGCACTCCAAACATGCACCTTGCATGCTCTGCTCAAGGAGGATCAATCATGTCCCTCTGGGGGCCTGAGGGAAGACAACTCCTCTTAGGCTGGAGCTGCAGGTCCTTCAGTAATAGGTTCCTGCCCTCGCTTTGGGTGAGCAGGTCAGTGACAGCCATCCACACCAGACACACAGATGGGCCCTGACCAGGAGGATAACCTGATCTCTGTTTCTTGAGCCAACATGGAAAAAATGGTATTTTTTCTGCCTGGGGTGGGAAGGAGAAGAAAAAACAGAAGCTGTCCTTTCAAGCTTTCAGTGAGAGACACTATTTTAAACATAACACCTGCTATGCATAAGCATCTCACATAACTAAGTTCACAGATATTCCTGGAAAGGGAAATGACTTGCTACTGCTCAGTGCAGTCTCCAGGAAACATAGAGATTCCTTTCCGGTGGAGCCCATTAATTAGTAACACTTTAAAGGAAATTTAAAGTAGGTATTAGGTGGGGTCTCAATCTCTCTGAAATCATTTAAAATGATCCTGCAGTTTAAGAAGCTTTGCAAGCTGATGTATAAAGGGTTAATCCAGAAATGGTACCATTTACTGTAGTGTCATCAAGCTAATAATTTATGAATAACAGACTCCAGCTTTGCAGTACAAAACAGTTGTAGTGCTAGGAAACCTCTGCAAAGACACTGAATATGTTGCATCTGGTCTGGACAGTTTATGGTGGGTGAGCTGTTGCCTTAACTAGCATAGTCCATCTTTCATGTGTTGTTGGCCAAAACTGTGAAGAGCTTTCTTAAGTCGTCTAAGAATAAAAGCAGCAGTATTTCATTTTTCAACTGTTTCAGTCAATTGCTTTTGAACACCTCAACCAGTTGGATCTGCAGCTGAAAAATTTGCATGTGAATATCTCCAATGATCAATTAATTCACAGCAGGTTTTAGTTGGCTCAAACTGCTGTCCATTAAATGAAAATGGCTTATATAAATCAGTTTGATCATTCAGTGCTTGCACAGTTAAATGCCCACTGTTTCATAAGGAGCCAATCTTATCCACTGTCGTTGAGGTGAATTGGATTTTTACAACCCCACAATTAAGACACGTTCTCCTGACCAAAATAAGTGCCTTAAAAAAGGCCAGTCCTCCTCTTTTACTGGAGGAGCTGGTATTTACAGATGCTATCTTTCTGTCATCTTGCCTTACTTTGAAGAAGTTACTCCTGCAAAGCAAAGGCATTTGCTTGCATCAGAAATATAAACAGTCAACAAAAATATGCTTGTAATTAAGGTCCAGAGTCAGGAAAGCATCCCTGTGCAGAAAGGTCAGCTAAGCATGTGTTTAAATTTAAGCACATGTTTGAGTCACATGAAAGGAAGCAATGTCTCAGCATTTCTCTTCAGTCACACTGTCATACCCACACTCAGTAGAGAAATCAGCAGGTCAGCTAACAAAATGAATATGGTACCTTCATTTCCCAGGGAAAGGAGTTGTATGCACTTTACCATTTTCCTAGCTCAAGGTAGAATTTCAGTACACAACCCCATTGTTACCTAGATCAAGGCCTAGGTCCAGAAAGGATTAAGAAACACAAAAGAATTAGCTTCATTCCCAAAGGAAAGAACCTTCTTTTGAGCAAGACCCACATTTTTCAGAGAATCACTGCTCTCTATAGCTCTGGAACAGCTGGGGTCCAGCTGGCAAGACTTAGTCTGAGTGAAGTCAATGGCTGCCACCTGATAAAATACATTCATTTCCCTGCATGAAAAATTAGCAGCCTGCACAATGTTGGGTTTTATGAAAATAAAAGGGTATGTAATTCCATAAACCACCTTCTAATTTGTTTCGAATTGGTATAGTAATAATTACAACAATAAAAAGATCTCGTTTTATTTTGTTTTGGCTTTGGTTTGTTTTAAAAGCTACCTTTTTTTTTTATTTTATTTTCCCCTTAACTCCAGGCTCTATTCATACCATTATATGTATTTCTTTTTTTTCCAGATAAGCACATGCCCATTTAATTTGGGGTAGTAATTGTTTTGCTTTATGAGAAAGAAGTCCTATGAACAAAACTTGTTTGTTTAGAGCAATAAAAATCATGCTGTTTTATAAAAGACTCTCAATTGTTCCAGCTTAGAATGGACATTATGGTGTTGTTTGCTTAGCTCATAAATCTCTCCATAAGGTCTGTCTGCCCCAAACATGTGTTTGTTTGTTTGTTTGGAGTTGTAAGAATTCCAAAGATAATGGAATTGATTCTGTTATCTCACTAGTTTTATGCAATTGTGATTCCATTAACTTTAGGCATATAATTCAGTTTACCACTGTTCACAGATACAATTCTGACCTGTCCCAAACTTACCAATGTTTGGGAATTTTTTCTTTGTTTTTCCAGCTTTGACCAAAGTACAAGTAAACTTGAGAACAAAGCAAAACTATTCATACAGTTTTCTTTTCAAATCTTTTTTGTTCTCTTGACACCTAGAATGTAGGAAAAAGCTGTCACACACATATATATATGTCCCCTAAGTAAGAAAATTAGCTAATAGATGAGAAATTAGCTAGTTCCGTAGCTTTAACATTTGAAGAAAGATTGTGACTAAGAGGTTATTTCTGTGTTCACATCGATACCATATTTTCACTTTCTTCATTCCAAGACTAAGAAAATGAAATAGAAAGAACATACATGAGGTTTGCTCCGTGCTCTGTAATACTGACATCTGGTCTGAGAAACCCATATTCGTATGATTTGTACATGCAGATGAAACAGTCCAGGAATCCCTCTGACACTAGGCCAAAATATCATGACTAAGAGAACACAGTCACAGATACATCAGCTCAGAAATAATGCTGTATCAGCACCTTCTTTCAAAGCAAGGATTGCACACCTTGCCACATGGTGAATGAGGAGATGAGCAGACCATCCCTCACAACTCTTAGGACTGGGCTTGTTCCTGTACCCTGTCCAACGTTCTGTGCATAACCAACAACTGATGTGGGCTTTCAGCCACTTTTTGTAGCAGTCTACAGCCCACCAATGCTCCAGTGACCCCTAGGGCTGAAAGCCAAAAAGACATATACATTGTTGGAATAAAAAGAAATAACATATCAGAAGCAGGCAGCTGATTTTTCTCATCAAGTGCCAAAAACAGAAAGATGAAAGCACAAACTATTTCCCAAAGCACCATCTGACCAGTTGTTGTGACTGCTTATGGGGCTTTACTGGTGATGAATACGGCCTAACAACTGCCACTGAGGGAAGAAGTCTTTGCAGGAAATTCTCTGCAGACATCTGGGTCTCATTATTGCAATCCCATCCTCTGATTTACAACCAAGGTGTTAAATAATTTCTTTGGAAGATGCAAAATGTGTTCCTCAGAATTTTGCTATACTTCAAGACAGTAATTCAACCCATATTTCCATCCTCCAAAGATAATCAGAATAATATTTAGTAAAGAAAAAAATAAGGAAAAAAAAGGAGTCAAACTTAATCTCAAAGACCACTTCAAATGCTGTTACTAGTGGTTTGGTCAGCACTGATCAGAGATGGATGCGGAAACCTTGAAAGTGAAGGTTGAGGTTTTTTTGCCTGACACAACTCTTCCCAGACGCAGCATCTGGTTTGCAGCTTGTAAACAAACTCACAGTTTGCTTTACTGGGACACAGGGAGGTCAAGTTACCTGCCAGAGGTCTCCAGCAAGTGGTGCACAGCACTGTGCTTAACTCAGGTTGCAGCTGGATCCCAAACTTCTATGTTTGAAGAACACATTCTGTCCACCAACTCTACCCTTCCCACTTCCCAACCAAAAACAACAACAACCAAACCTTCATACAGACTGGGTTTACGGTTGTGTTCTTTTAACACTCAACTAGCATGTACTGAATCATAAAAACTCAATTGATACTGAAACTATGTTTTGAGTACACAGTAGTTTGAAAGCAGTACCAAAGCTCCTCTTGTAGATTGCGTCCCCACTTTGCTGTCTTGCAGACACATTCATGGATGGGAGTACTCCTGCAGTGCCCAATCAAGGGAGTTCAGAACTGGTAACAACAAGAAAGGTCGTTGCTCCCTAAACATATCACATCCAGGTGAGGTGTGAGCTGAGGCCCAGGGAGTGCTGGAGAAGCATGTCTTTGCTGTTTGTCCTGGTAAACCTGCTTCTCTGCTACGCTCAAGTTTATTGTGTGAGTGCTTGCTCCTCAGAAGCAGCACCTCTCCAAGCTGCTTGGATCAGCTCAGCTCTGACCTCCATCCTCCACTGCCCAGATCATGGTCTCAGACCATAGCAGGCCCAGGCCAAACTGCTTTTGAACTCAGTACTTTTCAAACACTAAAGAAATGAGGAGTAGCATAAGGAGCAAACTAGATAATTACTGCTATCCATTTGAAAAAATCAATAGTAAAATACACCTGCTTTCCCATCATACAGTCAAGGGGTCTTAACAGAATAGTTCTGTGAGTCTTGTTCAGCATTGCATTCCTCTCTGTAAATGCAGGAATGTTTTGTTACCTTGGCAGCAGACATAGAATCAGACTGAGAATCAAAAAAAACAAAATCTAAAGCTTTCCTCTAAGCCGGTGTGCAGTGTTGAACAAGTTGCACCATTTCTGTGTGCTATGGTCACCCCCCCCCGTGAAGCAGATCTACTGAGAAATGCCTGCCTTCACTGTGCACTAGGATTTCCACATACCAGGGGCCATCCCAGATATAACACCTAAGACCTAAGGCTGATTTTGTAGCACAGCATCTATAAAAGAGCATTTGTTAGAAGGTGCCTCAGATGAAATGCAAGCAGAAGCACATATGACAGGAGGGGAGCAAAATCCTTGCATGACTCCAGACCGCACTAGAGCCCATGCATCCAGGACTGCTGAGACACAGACTCCTCCTGCCCCTGGAGCCAAACAACTCACACCAAGAAAACCTGTTTCTGACCAGGGCCTATGGGACTGCATCATTGTCTTTTTGACAATCCTGATGCAGGAGTGATCTTCAAGTAACAAATGGCTCTGGCATGCTAACAGTCTAAATCTGTCTTTACTGAGCAAAATTATTCTGCTTGAAAAAAATAAGAAGAAGAATTAAATCTCTGAAGTTTCCTTCTTGGTTACACCTTGCTACATTCATACCCAAATAAAATGTCTTGATCTAATTTGCCAGGAAGGACATCCCAGCCATTCAAGGTTGCACAGCAATTACCACTTCTTTTAATGCCCCACAGTGTCAGCTGTAGCTCTCAGCAGAACTCAGGCTCCTCCTGACCCCTGCCTTCCTAGTCCCTGGTTCAGGCAGCCAGCAGCACACCCTTCATACTGCAACACACCTCCATCACATTATTCAGGATAAAATAATTCCTAATTTGAATTACACAGGAGCAAAAAAAGCATGGCACCTTTCAAAGGTCAGGACACTGAGTGGAGGGGCAGGGATGCTGCACTGACCCGTGCTAGGAAGGCAGCTGGCTTGGGCAAGTAGGTCTTATTAACAGCACTGCTCAGCATAAAAACAGGATCTTTGAAACTGGTAAGTTTAAAGTGTGAACCATCTTGTATATAAGGCCCTGGAAACAGAAGGTGCATAAAAAGACTCAAGTTAGTGTCTTAATTTGCTTAGTTTTAAATTATGAATGAAAATTCCAGATTTCTCTCCCACTCACAAAGCAGAAGGTTTGCACATGCTTCTACCTGCAATTCTATGCTTGTCTCATTGGGCAGTGAGGAGGCACACAGCCTCAGCCTCCGCTCAGCAGTCATCCATTTCACTTTTTAGAATGAACCAAATAGCTGCATCTCCCAAGTTCAGCTCTAGACTTTGAAATACTGAGTTTGAGAAGAGAAAGAAATATGCTCCTTTCCTGTATACACCATATTTTTTTGTTTTCTGTGAAGGAAGTGAAAATTAGCTAAAAAGCAAAAATATAATCCACAAGTTCCTGTATTTTAACTGTCTCTCATCTTGAAGCAATAAACAAAGGTTAATCAAATACTTACTAGCTGAGTAAATATTTTTGCTCATACATATAAACCAGCCCAGGTCAGATTCTCATGTTTTGGCTCTGCATTAAGAAATATGTCTTTGAAAAGCCTTTCAAGGTTGGTTGATTCAAAATTAGCTTTTTCCATCTTAACTCCATATGCTAAATTGAGGAGCTATGCATACATACATACATATGTATATACAGACACTCTATATATGTTGTTTCATACAGACCCACCAAGAACTGTTTCTTTTTCCTCTAAACAAAGACCATCAGTTTGTTTGTGAAAGTATTCCTAAGGAACTCTGCAATAAGAATAATAAAAAAGGCTTTGACTTAGGTCAGCATGTTCCAGCAAGGTATGATGCTCCAGCTGCCTAAAGATTGAGTAAAAGGATCTTTCCAAACCACTCTGCAGATGGTTTCCAACTTAAATGATTCTATGATTCCATGCCAAAAGCTTAATTTAGGGAACACTCCCCTACAACTTCCCACTCTGCCTGTTATCACCTTTATTAGGCTTCCACCTAACCCAAAATCCATATGCCTCCTACCACGCTCCAGAACAAAAGGGAGCCCTTGTGCTGTAGACACAGAATCAGTCATCTGCTCCTGCTCTGCAGAGGCTGTGGTATAAACATGCAACTTCATTTTAATCAAACTTCTTAATTTAATGCAATGTGTATGGTTCCAGAGGGCACAACCTCACATTTCCCCCAAAAGCTAAAGAAGAGGGAACAGAAAAGCAGTCAGCTGGCCAGTGAGGACCTCCAGGAGGAAACCAGATACATGAGAAACCAGATGTCCTGCCACTGCCTCACCTGCAGACAGCACCTGACAACAGTATGGTCAAGTAGTATCTGACAACACAATGATCTATGCCTTCCAGACCTGTCCAGCTCAGGCCTGTAGTGACTGTGGCCACAGTTAGAAAGTTTTCTTTCCTGGAGATGACAAGCTCAGGTTTATTCCAAGCTCTTCCCAGACAATGGCAGGTATTGCTGTTTGGCTAAACTGCTTCAAGCTAACAGTTCTGCAACCTTTGCTTCAGACAAGTGACTGGTTTATGTCCTGAAAGAGACATAATCAGACTTGGAATCAGACTTCGAAGCAGTTATCTGCTCTAAGACTTATTTTCCTTCTGGGCATGAAAAAGAAAAGGGAGTAAGCACTTATACCCTTCCTCTTCTCTGCATCCACTGTTGAAAGATGTAGTAGAATTCCAGTTTGTGAGAGCCACCTTCTCCACTGGCAGCAGTCTAGCACAGACCTTAGAACATTTCTGTAGGGTAGCTGTTATGACCCATCCTATCTGGATATGGTATGTGTTGTAGAAACTGACACCATTTTCTTCAATTATAATTTTCTCTACCTTGTTAATGAACGCAGCCTTCCATGCCAGCAAGCAAACAGTCCTGAGTCACATACCTGGGCCAGTGTTTTGAAGTGATGCACAGCGGGTGTCATCAGAACAGACATTCATTCCCAGTCTGTAGAACAACAGTGGTGAGGCATCTCAGATAAGGGATCATCTCCTCATCTACCTGTGTGGAGTACTATGCCAAATCCACAGACTTGAGATGAATCTGACACATGGTTCTGGGATGAGATGCTGCAGGAAAGGCTCCCCAGGAGACAGGAGAGGGACATCCCCCCAGGAGGAGAGCTGTGATCTCACTTGGTGAGCAGAATGTTCATGCTTCATCTGAGAGATAAACAATGTTAAAACATTTTTAAACGGAATGTTAGACACCAGATAGTATTCCGTTGTTTACAAAAATACAACATGAAGCAGATCAAACAAAGCAGATTAAAGAGATGTTTTTCTTTTCTTTTTCTGATATTCACCAATTATTTGAGTCTGACATGAAGAGTTTTCACAGTCACCCCATCCTTTTTCATCCAATAGACTCCATTCCTCTTCCACGGGCCTTAGAAGCCAACTTTCCCTGCAGCTGTTTTTACTAAACTAACCTTTCATGGATCCAGGCCAGACCATAAGGAAGCAAGCCATGGTTATCTGCCCATTTTGTGCCTTATTCTGGAGAGATACAACATTGCAGGTTTTTGTGTGCAGTGGCCTAGCTTGGCTCTAACCCCAGCCTGGGATTTGCCCAAAACCCACTCTTGGGAAATCCTCCCATGACTTCTCCTTACTGGATCTAGTGTTCAGCCAGCTCTCCCTGGATTTTTTTTCCCCTGTATTTATCCATCTATTGTTATTTATTATTTTTTTTTTTTCAGCTTGTTATTATTCCCCACCTAAAGGCTGTATTTTTGGGGACGCTTGACAGCATCTCCTCAGTCATTAGAAGTCACTGAACTGACTTCTGACTGCTGTTTCCCATAGGGTACTCCCCAGCACTGGTACCAAATCCCTTTCTTCCCATTATTCCTTTTGTATGTCCCAAACCCAGAGCAATCTTAAACCGTAAGGCTACTTAAACATTCCATATGTACATTTGTGATGTTCTTTTGTGTGTACCAGTAAGATGATAAGCAGCGCCTATGTAGAGAGCAATATACTAGATGCTTGGTAGAAAGCAAGTCCAGAGCAGCAAAAGGGAAAGCAGGTGACAAAACAAATGAATAGACCAACCAGCTGCCTTACACCTCTCTACCCCAAGCACTCATACCTGCTTATAGCCCAGCTCATTTGGAACGGATGAGGCCACAGGAGTCAAACTCACAATCTCAGGAGTCAGCAAGGTGATTTTCCTTGACTACTGCCCACTCCTCCTTCCTTCCTTCCATATTCTCTCTCCCAGTTTCAGCTTCTCTCCTACCACCTGGACCCTCACGGTTCTCGGACTACAATTTCTACCATTATAGCTCTTGAACTGGGGAGCAGGATTAGAACAGTATCAGCTCTGCCTGCCCTGGATGTCACCTTCAGGTATCACTGAGAGGTGATTCAAAACTCTACAGGCTGCCATCAGGATGAGGGTCACATACATACCCTTCCCTACGTGATAGAGGGAGATGCTCCTGCTGGCAGTGCTTTGTGTAGCTCTGGTCCCCAACTTGCACAATCTGTTACCTATCTCTTAGGAAACTGGTCAATCCTAACTTTTCCCATCTTTCTTACCCTTCTTAAAACATGCAAAAATGCAAACCGTTTTTTGTTTTTTTCTTTCCTGCCATCTTCTTTGACTGATATCTGTGGTTTTTTTGTTGTTTTTTTCTCTTTTTCCTTTTTTTTTTTTTTTTTTTTTTTGGGGGGGGGGGGGGGGAGGGGGGGGGGGTTGTTTGTTTCTCCTGTGGTCTGCTTATGGGAAATGTATGGTTGCAGTGAAAGCCAATCCTAGTGACTAAACCAGTTGCTGTGGCTCAGTGGGAGAGTTTTTTCCAACCTTTACACAGTCCCTCTGGGAGCACATCCCCTCAACATTTACAATTATAGGTGACTACTCTTCCTGAAGGAATGAGCTGCATTTTCTTCAACGATTCTTCCAGCACTTTCTAAAGAAGCAGGGCCACCATTACAGACATAGCCCTTCAGGCAGATACGCAACCAGCAGATGTTTGCCATGAGACAGTGTAGCATTTTCTAAACAGATGAGCATCTATTAGCCAATCCTAACATTTCCAGCAAGTCCATAACAGCAATGCTATTTCTTTTCCTCAGCAATGGCAAAGATTTATTTCTACCGATTTAATAAGCAGGCACTTCTCATTCTCTACACTTGATATTTCTGCCTGATTTTGTCCTCCATTTACATTATTTTAGCTGTTTCTGAGTCACATTGTTGGTGAACATTGTGGGTGGTCATAGGTTTTCCACTGTAAATATGTGAATGACTCTGATCATTACTGATTTGACTCAGGCATGAGATCTCAGCAATATCCACTTACCAGCTCCAGGGGATTCATCCAAGTCCTCTCGCTGGGGCTGGTGCGGTGCCATCACAGGGCAGCAGTGTGGGCACAAGCACAGGCAATGCATATATGCCATCTTGTATGCTTAGGTCATGCATCTCCTGGGCCTCCAGCAGATCCTCCTGGGAGGTACTTCAGCTCTGCAGATTCAGAAGGAAACCTGTCATCCAGTGCTATCATTGACTGCTAAGTGTGGCTGGACAACATGCTGGACATGCTTTTGCACCATCATGTAATCAAAAAATCTGTTCTCACACATAAGAACTTAGGCAATGTGGGCTTGCTTGCCTACACTGTGGACAGAGAGGCATCTTTCTGTGCAGCTATCTGTAGAAGTTTGATAAAAGCAGATTTTTTGAAAATCACAACAGATTTAAAGGTGTGTTGTCCTATATATTCTCAAGAGAAGTTTAATTCAGAATTATCCAAGAAGTTATATTCAGGAGCCTCTGGTAACTGGAACGATATAGCTCTAGGTGAAAATCTGAGCACAAGCACATGACTGGACTCAATGCCAGAAGCTAAAAGTGAGCCCTCACTGATGTTTGATCACTCAAAATATGGATCTGTTTCAAGCAGAGAATCAAGGACATCTCAAAACTCTTGGTTCAAGCATGACTCAATAATCACATTTTACCAAGAGACTTTCCATGAACTTCCAAAGATTTTTCCATTACTGTTCAAACTGTAGTCACAACCACAAGTCCTGAGTCAGAGGAATTGAAGTATACATCACATACGTAAGTTTATTATTGTTCTAAATCCATTATATGATGTCTGCAGCTATTCTCTGGTCCCAAAACTCTGCCCTTCTCTTAGCTTGGAAGAGAGAAGCACTCCTCTGAGGTCTGTCAGGCCACAGAAACCACCAGTGCTCCTCCTGTTGTATCCTCAGGTACCTGGACACATGCTCTAGCCTCAAGCCAAACTCAACTTCCTGAGTCTCAGAAGAGCTGAGGAAGAAACTGATTTTTGTTGTTGGTTTTTATTTTGTTCTGTTTTGTGTGATTTTTGGTTTGGTTTGGTTTTGGGTTTTTTGTTTTGTTTTGTTTTTTGCTTTTTCTCAAGGAGGAAGGGGTTAGAGTAAACAGCAGAGAGGAGACTCAGAGAGCCAGTGTGTGCCTTTATGCTAAGAGACATGTCGTGTTTGCTTGTTCTGAGAGCGCTGCCTCCACCGTGCAGTCAACATGGCTGTGCCATCCAGAGAGACCTAGACAGGCTCAAGCAGTGTGCCCAGGAGAACACCATGAGGTTAAACAAAGCCCAGTGCAATTTCTTGCACCTGGATCACAACACCTACTATCAATACAAACTATAGGATGTAAGGATAGAGCACAGCCCTGACAGAAAGAACCTGGAAGTACTGGTGAATGGAAATTACGCTGGACATGAGCCAGTAATGTGCCCTCACAGCCCAGAAAGCCAACTTGATCCTGGGCTACAACAAAATAAGTGTGGCCAGCAGGTCGAGAGAGGTGAACTCTGCTCTACTCTGTGAGACCTCACCTGGAGTAGTGCGTCCAGATGTGGGGTCCGTAGTACAAGAGAGACATGGAGTTGTTGGATTGTGTCCAGAAGAGGGCCACAAAAATGATCCAAGGAATGGAATGCCTGTCCTGTAAGGAAAGACCGAGAGAGCTGGGGCTATTCAGCCTGGAGAAGAGGAGGTTCCAAGGTGAGCTAAGAGCCACCTTTCAATATCTATAGGGGGCTGTAAGAAGGAAGGGAACAGACTCTTTAGTGGGGTCTGCTAGAGACAGGAAAATGGTTTCAAAGTAAAGGAGAGAGATATAGATTAAACAGAAGGTGTCTTAGTTTCAGGTGGGACAGAATTGTTTTCTTCAGAGTGTCTAGTAGGAAGCTGTATTCTGTTTCTAGTGGAAAAACAATGCTGGCACCACACTGATATTCATAGTCATTGCTAAGTGGTGTTTTACAGAGCCAAGTCCATTTCAGTTCTCAGCAAATGACTGGTGGGGATGCCCAAGGATCTGAGAGAGAACAGAATTAGAACAGCTGACTTAAACTATCCAAAGGGATATTCCATACTATATGGCATCAAGGAGAAGGAGTTTTAAAGAAAATAGTTCATCTGGCTCTCTTCAGCTTGCTGAGGGGATAGCTTAGCATTGGTAGGAGAGTGGTGAGAAATTGCTTGTGCATCGTTTGTTATATATATACATATATATACATATATGTAGTCATAACTAAAATCCTCCTTTTGTCTATCTTGATAAGTCATTTTATCTCAACCCACAAATCCTACTTCATTGTTTTTTTTTTCAGTTCTTTCCCCCTTTCCACTAGGAAGAGGGTGGGGAGTGAGCAAATGACTGTGTGGTGCTGAGCCACCTGCCAAGTTAAACCACTGCATAAGGAAACTGTTTTTGCAGTCACGGTGGTGAGGCACTGGAACAGGATACCTAGAGAGGTGGTAGATGCCCCATCCCTGGAGATATTTAAGATCAGGCTGAATCTCTATATTGACCTAGCTGGAGGTCTCCCTTCTTCATTGACAGGGGGTTGGACTAGATGACTAGATGAACTTTAAGGGTCCTTTCCTACTTAAACAATTCTGTGATTAACTTTCCTTCACTTTCACTTAGGGAAAATACAGTGAACTCCCAGGAGGCTCTGGGTGGGATTCAGTGCAGTGCTTGACAAGAAGGTCTGCTGGTAGTGCAGTTTTAAAAGAAGGGGGGGAAGCAGTCAGAGGAGCAGAATCTAAATGTCGATGTTTAAGAAAAGATTTACTTAAACCCAAGGCACCCATCTAATCTTAAAGTGCTTTCTGTTAAATGTTCAAAGCTATCTCTGCAGGATCTCTTCTGAATTTTGTTGTATGGATACAAAGACATTCTTCAACCACTGCTAATTAAAATGATAATCAACAGAAACTTACATATAGACCTGCAATTAAAGATCTCATATCTGTTTCATCAAGAGATTTCCTGGAGCATGTTTTAGTTTATATATCTCTCTAGCATTGGGATGGCACTTCCCAAAATATCCCCTCACATATCTCCAATAGGCCTCTTAAGTTCTTTTCACCTTTCTGTTGCTTGCCTTCATCCCTTGAAATTCCCTTCATATGCTTTCATTAAGGAAGAATGTTTCCTGAAGCCACTAGAAAGCCTTTCTTCTCAGATGCTGTCTCAGAGGGATCAGCATGCCTCTCCCCATGAGGGTTAGCAAAGCACTGCTTGCATTTCATCTCCAGCTGTGCTGAGTGCTGAAGCCCCAGTATCCTGAGCCAGCTTTTAAGTGGGGTTTGTGGCCTGCAGAATCATCACATTGCTTCATTTCCCTGGCTTCAACTCATTCTCCCTGTTTGTTTCCCCCATCTTCACTCTGTACAGCTCAAGGTTATGCATACACAGGCTTGCTCTAGAGCCTATATTCATGGGCAGAGCTTCCATACTGCAACACTAACAAAACCAGTCTGTTGCTCAGAACTGGTACCCACACATTCATTCCACTGATGTGCCTCAACATCTCTTTCACTTAGTGTCAAAAAATGTCATATGCTATGAGGTTTGCAGTGGTTAGTATGAAGCAGTATCAGCTTGTAACAGAACATCAAATAAATCTTAATACAGCATTGGAAATGAACAGAAAGGATAGTTCCAGAACTCATAGCAAAACTCAGCTTTGCTCTGCTTGACAATCAAGGTACTTTTCCTTGAAAATTTAGTCTGCAAACTAATCTTCGTCTGGCACATTCAGAGTTGTTTAATCTTCCAGAAAGAGAGCAGAACACTGCTCTGAAGACAAGGGACACAAATGTAGACAGTGGTACAAACGTTATATTCCTTTTTGGCTGGCTGTATTTCTGATTCCATAACTGTTGACCAAACGAGATGTGATTTCTCATCTGGAAACAGAAGAATGACAAAGTTCTGTAATCACTAAGCGTGCAATTACAGCTGGATTTTTCATAAAGAGCACAAGGAAGAGTGATGTGGTTTCCTATGGCTTCCCTTGTGCATTTCTGCTGGAATCAAACCCTTCCAATCAAGATACCACTGAGCACTGCGGTAAGACACAATCTATTTTGGCTTTAAGGTCAAGCAGGAGGTTCTGCCACCACTTTACACAGGGACAGCAGTCTGTGTCTGAGCTGCTCAGCTAACAGCAATGGCCCATATGGAATGCAAAACCTAAATGGGATGTGACAACAGGTATAGAAATTATCAGGATGATCTTCATTCCTCAGAGATAGCTGTTCAGTATGTAAATTTGAATGTAGCCGGAATCCACATCTACAAGGCTGAATCAAAGCCCTGCAATTTTTTTTCATCATGACAGTGTCTCATAAAGCCGTATTCTATGATTGTGTATGCACACACAGCAAAGAAGGGGCAAAGACAAGGAGGAGGACCACCAAGAGTTAAGAAAGGCCTTCTGCAGAAATTAAGACTACAATGGAAGTGCCTTAAGAGTTATGCCCACCAGCAATGAAGACAGATTTACTGCATAGTAAGTAAGAAGCAAATAGAGAATACAGGCTGATAATAAAGCAGAACAACTCAGAAAACATCACTGGTATCAAGCAAAGGTCCCTTCTAAGACATGGTAACAAAACATACACAGTCACAGTACACATATTTAGATACTACACTGAAACACGTGAGTTATCTGCAAAACTATAATAATTAAAAAAAAAATCTGTGTTTGAATTTGCAGGATTTGTTATGAAAAATGTGTTGCACTGAAATCCATAATGAAAGAAGAGCTATAAAAATAAGCTCCTCGGAGGGTCCTATCCTAATAAAATAAAATAAACAGGATAGGATGAACAAAATTTTATGATCATTTCAGAAGCTGACTGTGATGCTCCAGGCTCACAAGGAGTATAAAGAAATTGCATGTTAATTTGCCTGAAGGATTATTCCGTATAATGATAGCTGTAAATAGTATGGCTATGTGAAATCCTGAATGAGAAAGAGCAAAGTGTACCAATGTCTCAAACTGTTCTCTACAAAAACACATCCATGCTATTATATCTAAAGCAAGTCCAGGCAGCTTGTGAAAAATACAGCAGAGTGCGAGAACGTGTTCACCAGTGTGCTGGTAATGTTGGGGCGCCCTGCCCCAAAACATCTGAGGAAATTCCCACCAAGGTCCAAACTGGTCAGGTGGCTCCCATGTCTGTGTGCCTGAGTCGAAGCCCACAGGCAAGTTTCACCAAGCTCTGCAAAAGCCAAAACTCTGAACTGAGCTTCAAGTGAAATGGATTACTGAACTTTACAACCAGGGTTTAGTTTCTGGGACTTCCTGCTTCTGCAAGGAGGTTCAGATTATAAGGTACTCCAAATAGATCGTGAGATGAGATGACATGAGAGCAGCTTGAATGATTGCATCTAACAGCAGAAAAACAGCAGTGGCAACCTATTTACATACATAGGAGCATAGAGCCAGTGGCCCATGATGTACAGATCCCCAGGGACTGAGTTTTGCCAGTCCAATGACCAGTGGCCATCCTCTAACCAGCCCACTCTTGAGATTTCCTGCGAGTGTCTGTGGAGTCAGCAGATTGTGCTCTTGTCTGTGAGCAAATTCTTGTCTCTGCTGCCACTGGGACACAGTGGGCTAATGTTGTATGAGGAGCAGGCACTGCTAAGCTTTCTTATGCCCTGACTTGATTATCTTTTGTAACATTTTTAAAACCATTTTCTTGTTTTATCACTGAAATACCTGGGTAGTTATTTTTTAACTGCCAATACTACTCTTCTTTGCTGTGCACTTTTCAGCCAGACCATTACCTGTTTTTTTCTGTGTGTTTTTTCTTTCTTCCAACTTTTTCCTTCTGCACAGCTATCTATCTAGCCTCTGTGGATGCAGCCTATTCAAATACAAACTCATATGATATAATCATAAAATCATGGTATCATTATGGTTTGAAAAGACCACTAAGATCATCCGGTCCAACCATCATCCCATCAACCACCTGCCAGGTCTGTCCTAGGGAACATAGGTAAATTCTCACTGCCTGTCACCTTGCCCAAACCCAGCACACCACCTACATTTACAGAACAAATGCCTCTCTTTTTTCAACATTTCTGTTTCATTTCTGAAAACCTGCAGAAAGTGCTGAAAGAGAAGTTGCAAGGAGGAGGTAAACAGAGGCACAGAGAGTGAGCATTTAGGTTCAGGGCTGCAATGCTGTGCAGTTAAATTTCTTTCAATAGCTGTCTTCTGCTTATTTTTATAAACATGGAATCATGTCTCAGTGTTATTATTGAATACACAACAACTGAGACATCCCCTTCACACTGTTGAAGAGATCTGTCTGTCTGCTTTTGGTAGAGAGCAGCTAAGCAGATATCTAAGCAGGTCTCTCAGTTGCACATTGTGGGTCAGCAGGAAGATTCTTGCAGGGCTTCCTGCCAACTGGCAGTACTTCAAATTAATAATTCCATACAGCACTCTCCTACAGTGCTCTGCAGGCTGTTGTAAGGCCTCATTAGCTAGCGCTTGTAAAACATTGTGAGTCCTTAAATAAAATGGAGTGTTTTAATGTCAAATATTATGGGGATGTTTTCCTCCATACAAAACTCACAGATCTAGCCCAGAGAAGCCAGCTCCTCTCCCACCTTTGATGCAGTCAGCTCCCCTAAGGACAGGCTCACCTAACAGCTTACCAGCACTGTGAATGGGACTGCTTGGAGTGTCATGATGGGGAACAGTGGTACACTGGTTTCTTTCACAGCTAAGGGAGAATTTCATTGATTTCTTAACAGAACTCCTGATTTTCTCCATTGGCAACACTAAAACAGCTAAATCTATTTGCAGACCAGTCCTGTTTTTACCAGGACATTTTATTCAATTATATTTAAAGCCCTCATAAAGAGCCATTAGAAAGAAGGAAAAAAAAATTAAAAAGAAATTAAAAAAAAAAGTCTGCTATATTTTACTGTAAATGAAAACCATTGCCATTACAATTAGCAGAACAATTCACAGTGTTAAGCTTTTACTTTTACTGACGCATTCAGTAAATAAGTGACAGTTTAAATTAAAACATTCAATCAATTGCTAGCCATTCTAAACCTTCCTGCACTTTGACAAGTCTATATACCCAATGACAAGGACCTTTCTGTTCAAGTTTGTTGTGTAGAGAAAGCAGCCAAATAACTGTGACCCAACAAACTGCACTGCACCCTCCAAAAAATTCCAATGCCAGGTTATTTGGAAGAGATAATTCTTAAAAATTAAGGGAAAAATTCTGCCATAAAAGGAGAGCCACAGTTTTACTACCATTTATGTGAGCTGAAGTTCAGTACTCTAAACAGAAGGGGACAGTTTTCTACTCTATCTCATCAACTTGTGTTTATCCTTTTCTCAGTCATCACTGAAAAGCAATACCTTTTATTTCCCATAAAACAAGACCAAGCTTAGAAAACCAGGCTTGTTAGAGTGATGGATACAAGATCTTTCTGAGGCAGGAGGATGGCACAAGCAAGGCTGCAGTCCCATTGCAGAGAGCGGGACCTGGAGGAGCAGTATTTGTCTTCACCAGCAGGGACAGGCAGGGCACCATGCCATGAGCAGGGTGCCACTTTGGGGAGCAGAGGTGCAGCCAGGTTCCTCTCCTTTGGTCTTCTTTCCTTTTTGGCCATTTCTCACTTCACCCAAGGAGGGTGTCTCAATGACATCTGCCAGTAACTGTGAGATCTGATTTTCCTCTTCTGATTCCAATGCCAGGTAGCCCTTCAAGGGATTCAAAAATGCTGATTCCCAGTGAAGTTTACCACAGTCTGCACTTTCTCTACCTCTGCTGGTCAAACCAAGAACACCAGTTAGTTCCTATTTCTGTCCTATTCTACTTCTGGCAACATCGTGGCAGACTAGGCTGTGTGCCTCAAGCAGTGCTGTGACCAGTGCCTCCCCATCTCTGCCTGTCTGCCCCCTGACCCAATGAGCACCTTTTCCTCCAGCCTTTCTTCATCAGCCAGGATGACTTCCCAAACACAGTCTGACAGGGATTAAAGCTAGAGAAACTGTGTGGCCAACTTCATAACCTGTGTTTTGGGGATGTTCTTGCAGCAGCTCATAGTATTTCCCATACTGTCTGTCAGGCTGTATCCATCTTGCTTATTATACAAATTAAAACTTCACACTGTATTTCACCCCAAGTGCTCCTATTATGTTTCTATGCAGCATGAGCATGTAAAACAGGGTAGTCATTACTTAATTACCTGATAACTAAATCGGAGTTTAGTCAAACATCTCAAGTTATCTTAATCATTGCCAACTTTATATAAATATCTGCTAGTGAACACTAGCCTTGCAGTCAGCACACCACAAATGACAGGAAGGCTCGGGAGAATAATCTGGAGTAACAAAATAAACACAGTGGTTCATCTCAACTTGCTAATCTTTTGAATATTTCCATTTTAGAGTGATTTTGACATGCATTTTTGAATTTCAACCAAAAATCCATGTGTCATTGAGGTGTTTTGCTTTGCAACTACAACATTACAAAAACAGGCAGTATCTTTTCAAACTTAAAGAGAGGAGATTTAGGCTGAATATAAGTAAAAGTCTTTTACGGTGGGGGTGGTGAGGCACTGGTATGGGTTGTCCAGGGGCGTGATGTAAGTTTTGTCACTGGAGACATTCAAGGCCTGGCTGTATCTAGCAGTGAGTGTCCCTTTTCAGTGCAGGGGAGTTGGGCTACCTGGCCTTTATGTATCCCTTTTAACTCCAGGGATTCTGTGATTCTATGGTTTTTCACACCTCTTTTCTCAGTTTTATCATCAACCTTATACCATTTCCTCCTTCCACAAAAGCAAGCAAAAGACTTGATCATGGCATAAATATGGGTGTGGTTAACCTTAGATCCATAAATTTTGGCTTGCTATCCTCCCCACTTATGAAAGTCTCTCTTCTGTACAAGTAAGGATAATTTTGTGGCAATTGGCCTATCAGAGTTTCCTTATATTATGTAATGCTGCACCCCTGTGTATCAGCATCCAGGCACATTCCTTCAGACAAAATTGGGCTTGTTTAAATGGAAGAGGAAACTTTTTCTCTGCTCTTGCAGTTAGGTGAGGAAAATCATTACCAAGAGTAGATTCAGCGCTTCCTAGCAGACTTTTATTTCCAAGAAGAGACCTTGGATCTCAGGCATAAGTGGTAAAGCCACTTTTAAAACATCCAACTTCTGGAAAGTATATAATTCAAATGGTAAAGATCTATATCTCAGTTCCTCTGTTTTGTGGGCTGTATTGTTGGGAGCCAGCAATTCTGAGAGAACAAGAGTAGTCAGGAATGACCTTGTGAGTGTGGCATGGGAGTTGGTCACAAAGAGGAAAATACTTGCTTGACAGCACAGCACAGATCCACTGACTGTTCTCCAGAGGCTTCGGAGGCAGAAAAGAATGGCCCTCACTCCTTAACTGGAGTGACCTGCGCAGTTCTGTAAGTCTGTTGTGCAGGGACTGTAGGACTGTAGGACTGTAGGCAGAGCTCTCCCAGAGCTCAAGTATCCTTCAGTACAGGAGGCCATCACAAAAGTGGATTTTCATTTATTTTGTGGTTTGTGCTTCCGCCCCCTAAATCCCTTGATGGCAGGGGTGTCACCCTGAAGGTTGCAGCTAGGACACAAAGCATGTTACTGACCTTTTATACTGTGTTGTGCTTTTTAGCAGCACCAGTAAAAATAGACTTTATAAATCCTTTTCATCAAGTTAATACCTTTTTCAGGGCATCCAGATCTTTCTTTTAATTTTCATTTATTTATTTATTTATTTTCCAATAAGAGTGTGTTATACAGCCTTAATCCATTTTTTATTTTGAAACTGTGAAGGTTATTGTCATCTCGGCTCCATGTAGCTGCCCAGCCTTATGCTGTTCCTTACCACAATGTCTAACATTTTTGCCTTGTAGCACCTGTGGAAACTCCTTATTCTTCATTTGCAGTCCATCCCTCCCTGTCCTTCAGGCAATCCTTTCCTGTCTTCCCAGTGGAACAGAAGGTAGACATGGGAATTTAGCACTAACTGGTTATCTTTCTTCTAGCAGAACAGTCAGCCGCAGCACATTTGTAAGACTATTTGCACCTTGCTCAGAAGGAAAAACAGGGTACCTTCCATTTCTTCTCCTAAAGGAGATCTTCCTTCAAACCAATGAAGCTGTGAAACTGCATAGGGCTACATATTCACATAGATGTGCATGCTGAACCACCCTCAGTGGTCATATAGGAGGAAAAGAGGATAGAAAACACCTCACTACTACATATCCTGATTTAGTCTCACCCTATTTTATTAATCTACATGACAGTAATTGGCTTTCTACAACATATATCATTGCTTACTGTTGATAGAAAGCATCTGTCAGAGTGACAAAAAATGTATGTAATCACATGGAGTGTGTAAGTGGCAAGATACTGGCACACACAGTATTTAACTGTGACACATCCACCTGTTTCTATCAGAATAACATGATGTCCCAAGGTAGATTTACAGCTACACAAGTAATTTTCACTCCAGTATAACCTGATTCTGGTCAACATGGCAGGCAACTTCTCTCATTATTTCGCCTGATGGGATTACAGTATTAGCAGTCTAAAAATTACTGGAAACAAAAATAACAAGAAAGCAGCCTTGACAGACAAAAGCATATGCCATTGCCCGTTCCCAGTCTCTTAAATCACCCGCAGGGGAGGAACTTTTCCTTGTTTGGTGTGACTTAATGATGTCTCCAGAAAAGAACTAATTAACCTAATGTCAGGAAACCTAGTGTGCAATATTGAGCATGACATTAATAGCTGTGCAAGTGCCAAACATGTCCTTTTTGTTTACAAATTATTATGGTGGTTTTTTTCTGTTACTGTTGATCAAATTATGCTAAAGGACATTTGACTTGCCAACATGATCTTACAAAATTTAGATTTATATAGGTTCTTCTGTGCTTATCATTCTCAAGTATCTTCACAAAAGAGTTCTTTACAAAGAAGGAGAGAGGCATTTTTATACTCACATTAAAGGCAACAGATTTGTTGTTTCATAGAAAAACTAGTGAAAATCAGTCAAAAGCTTTGGTTGTCTTGGTTTATCAAGTCCATGGTGATTCAAGGCAGAAAAGAAAACATTCTGGTCTCCTAAACCCCTAAACCTTCATGGATTGCTTCTGCTGTGGACAGAAAGAGGAATTTTAGTGAAGAAGGTAAGCAAAAGTATAAGGAAAAGAGTTGAATGTCTCCACACAATTTCACCCCTGGAGTCTCCTTTAATTGACTGAAGAGGCTTTGCCATACGGCTCTCTGTTATTATTTGTCATGAATAAATGAACCGCTAGATTAAATTATTGTGATGGACACATAAGTGTACATGTGGAAGGAGTAATTATAAATAACCTCATAAAATTTATGTCTTCTATCTTGGGATTCCCTGAATGTTTCATGATTTTATTCCATTAGCACTGCATCAGAAATGTGAGCCTAAGCAGCTTTCCCTCCTCTTCAATGACAAAATGATAAGTCGATAGCAAATCAGGTATCCAATTATTTTTTCTGTGAAACTTGCAGAACATTAGTGCCAACTTGAGTTACACTCATGGTAATCTTCTTTAAAATGTTTATCAGCTAATGTAAATTAGGTAAACTCAATCCACAGGAAGTGCCAAATTCATATTCAAGAGCTGATGTATGCGATACTTACAGAAATGGGTAAGGTAGATAAATGCACGAGTCCAAAAATTTGTTCAAGAAATTAATGATTGCAAAGCACATAAAACCCTTGAAGAATTTGTCTGGTCTTCTAGGCTGCTGCTTTCCATGTTGTGAAGGACAGAAAGGATAGATAGCCCTAAGCACTCTCCCTACTGACAACAGAAGACCTTTTCAGCCTGAGAATATATATTTATGTTTTAATTTCAGTGTATTGATCAAGTGTTAGACTATCACCCACTGTTCAATAATTCATTATGCTTTCTACGGCACTTAACTGCTAAACTAGCTGTCATGTTAAAGCTTTGGAATTAAAATTGAGTGGGGCTGAAGAGTTCTGGTTAAGTCAGAAACCCAGAATACTCTTAACATCCTTCCTGGTTCATAAAGCTGATAAAGTCTAAGCCAATTATTTTAATTTTAAAAGTCTGTTAAGTGAGGTCCCCATCTAATTGCAGAAATGCAGAGACTCTATCTACTTGTTGAAAAAACATTATTGCAACAAAGCAGGGAAAAAAAGAGAAGGGGGAAGAAAACTCACCACTCCCCAGACCGACCTCCTGGCATAAACACAGCCAGAGCTGCCACCAGTGTTTGTGCTTGGGCTGGGCTAAGCATGAGCTCATTGAAAATGTCTGAGGGAGCACGACATGAGGTTGCTGGAAAGCAAAGTGCTCTCAGACATGTTACAGTCCAATGTGAAGGGAAAACATTTTTATTTTCATGTGAGAAATCTTAGGAAAAAAAAGAAATGACATGGCTATGAAACACGAAGATAAGTTGGCTGGACTTCTTTTTCCATTGTAGTTCAGGCACTGAACCTCCTTTGTCCCCAAGATCAATTGTTCACACTCTACACCAGGAATGAATTTGTGAAGCTGAAAGGAGAGCAAATTGCCAGGCCTCTGGGTTATAAGCTTCCCAGCATGTCAGAGACATTTAAGACAAGCTGCCAGTGACATTTGCAGACATACCCTGTACACTGCATTTCTGTGTGCTTGTTTAGGGAACCTGTGGAGAAGAGCCTGCTGGACATGGCTGGAGTGTCCCTTCACTGACCTGCTCCAGAGCTGTATCTCTCTGGGGACTGTCCTTAATGTAGCAATATGCTTGAATAATTTCAGCTTTGTTGAAAAGACTGTTTCCAGTAATAGATTGTTCTCATTAATTTTCTCATGCACTTCATTGCCACTGAGATAAAGTTGTCTCCAGGTTTCTGATGTTCTTTCAAGCATCACATTCAGTCAGACATGTGCCTCTGAAAAAATGAGGAAATGATGAGAGCAGATCTGTGCTATTGCTGTGGAAGTCTTAACCAACCATACTTTTATCAAAAGCTTCTCCCTGATAATGGGGATTCCAATTAAACTAAGCATCTTAAAATCAGCTGGACCAAATTCCTTAGCCAGAGCGGAAGGTATCATTGTATCAGTAAGGTTGACTGTTAAACAAACACTAGAAAAACTCTAAACTTTTAAGGGGAATCTATCGAAGTGTAATTCAAATGCTTCAAAACAGAAAGTAATTTTCTGAACTGACATTAATTTGCTAGAAATATTTCAGAGTTTTATCACCAAACAGTTAGAGCGTAGTAAATACCAGTCAATGTAGTTTCATGGATGAAAGGTTCAATCAAAAATTCCTTCTTACATATAAAAATATTTAAAAGTTTGTGTCAATAAAAAATGTTTCTCTTGCTATTACGTAATATTTTAGTATTATATTATTATATGATTATAATTATACTTTAATATTATATGAACAAAAATCTTGCCATATGTGGAATTAATGAGTACTTCCTATGGATTTAAAAGAGATTAACTAATAACTTTTCAAACTGTAATGTTAATGGTTTTCCTAAGGTCACACCAAAAGTAATGCCTCCCATTTATTTCCATGGAAACTGCAGGAGATATGAAGAGTATAATAATGCTAATTGATAGAGCAAATTATCAGCTAAAAAATACTGTTTTTCAACATAGCCACAACCATGAGCTGTGCATTTTCACTAGAAATTACTAAGAGCCCAAATGCTGCTTGTGAAAATCTACAACAGAAGAGGTAACCCACTGTCACTATTGCCACTGTAGAAGCACACCACCCACTGCTCACTGTGCTCACATCCACTGTTTGGGCTCCATAAACACTCAGCAAGCATCAGAGAATGTCAATGGCTGCCATTTTTCTGCATGGAGGAATTCAGTGACACACCTTTTCTCCACATACACTTCCATGTCTGACACCACTCTGTCATAGTGCCCCTCTGCTGCCATCTGTCACACAGCAAAAACACAAAATGAAACACTGGTGGGAAAGTTCGACCTCTACTTTCATACCACCAACATCCACCTCTGACATTGTGAGCCAACATATTAAAATAGGGGGCATCATTTCTGGAGTAGTGCAATTATTAGTTGCCATTACTAATGATCCAAGTGACAAGAAGGATGGGATACAATTCTAGCACAAAGACTAGTGTGATGACAAAAAGCCAGAAAGGGCTGGTCTTCTGGACTGACATGAATCATCACACTGAATGGTCTTCATAGAGTGCTGCACTGCGCTGCATCAAGGAAAGTGATGAAAGAGATGATCTGATACTTATGTACCCATTCAGGTGCCTCCAAGAACAGGATTAAGACAAAAGAGGAGGGTTTAGCTAAACTTAAATTTAGAGATGAGAGATGAAAATAAAAAAAAAATGTGATCTTGCAATGAGATATTGATTCACAGTAGGAAAGGTAATTAAAATGTATAGAGGATTACTGGAATAATGGGCAGACTTCTTATCACAGTCATTAAAATGAGATTCCCTGGTTTTGTAGGGGGCTTGCACAATTTAATTCTCTTCTGGAGAAATCAAATGGACCGTAGCCATTAAATGACAATGTATGGATGGCCATAGTTGTTCACTGGGCCTTCAGTCTGTGAATAATTCATTGAGAAGTCCAATGTTAATTTAACAGCATGGTGAAGAGGGGGAAAAAAAGACTGCTTGGCTTTAAGAAGCATCAGTAAAAGGAGCAGGATGTCTGTAGGCATCCCTGAACTCTTGTCCAGGCCTCTCATGCTACAATGGAGCCTAGAAATGAACAACAGAAACTGTCTGGGCAAAGGATGATTTTTGAGAAGAAATTTTGGCATGTGACCAGATCTGACACTGAGCCACCACAGTGTCTTAGAGAGGTCAGCACTAAAGAGGCAGAACTGTTTCCAGTACTTCACTTACAAGAAATAAACCATGGTTAAAGAAAGCAAATGTTCGAGACTTGTAGGTATTGCTGTGACTTGTAAAGCTGCATTAGAAAACATGACAGGAATGGAAATCCTGCATTTCAAGGATATGAGCACAGTGGTTTAGCAGAATGTCAACTGTAACTTGCTTAATGATTGTGTACCACTTGCAGCCTTTCTGAAGCCCCAGGATGCTAGCAGTGTCACGCTCTCCATACCGTGCTGACAAGCAGCCCCAAAGCACCTTCCTGTGCTGTGACATGCAGTGCACGTTCACCAGGTGGTACTGAAAGGGATGGCTGAAACCTCTGAACCCTTCTCTTCATTAATGCTGGAAATGAAAAGCAAGTTCATTGCCTCCCCACAGTCGCTAATGAAACAAATCTGCAAGGACAGATGACATCCAGGGCAAAGCAGGGCCCTTTGACTGAGGGATTCTGTTCAAGCCCAAAGATGTGTAAAAAAGGAAAAAAAAAAATTTAAAAAAAAAAAAAAAAAAAAAAAAAAAGAGGATGATTTGCCAGTGAAAGAGAGTCAGAGAAACACAATACACGAGCCTTGAATAAAAATGAAAAACTAATCACATCATATCAAGGCTGCGGACAGAACATTTCATCCCCAGTTTTGTATTCTGATCACTCAGGCAGGCATAAAAATGACCTTTCTTGCATGCATGTTGTCAGGAGCCTGTTTCAAGCAAATGTTTATTTTATCTGACTGGATCTCAGCCAGCCTGCAGCACATCTGATACCAGATGTTTTCTATTTAAGGAGTGTTCCCTGAGAATTTAAGCTAAGGCAGTGCAGCAGGTGTCTGTGAGCACTTCATCTCCTGCATCCCAGGACAACGCATGCAGTCATGGCTCCAGCTGACAGTGAGCAGGAGCACTGCCCATTCCTGGCTGCTGCTTCACAGGTATTGCCTGAGAGTTCAGGATAGCACCTGAAGGATCCTATCCTAATCTGCTCTATGATGAGCAGCATCAGAGATGTCCTCTGAAGGCTCACTGTTCTGTCTTCCAGTGGTGCCACAACACAGTCCTCCAAGCCACCCCTTTCTCCTACTGGAGGGAGCTTTTCTCAACACATACATGGATTAAAACCAAAAGAATTGTGTGACAGCCTCTAGACTCTTCTCCTCCTATGTTTGTATTTAGAATCTGGATGCAAAACCCAGAGAAAGCCACTGGCTGAGAGCAAAAACCTCACTGCTTGCTGTTCAGCTTGCCTAGTACCACTTGAGACCACCTGAAATGAGCCGTGCCACAAGCTCTGCCAGGCTCAGTATCCTTCCTCCAACAGTGACCAAAAGCATGTGCCCTTGGAAGGATGGCAGAGAAGGATACACCAAAAAGTTACTTCATCCCACTAATGCCCCCAGCAAATGGTGACATGTGGGGCAGAAACAAGACAAAGACAGTTCTGGTGTATTGGATAACATCCACTGCATTTCTCTGTTGCCAACACACTCGTTCTCCCCATGTGAATCTGAGCATCTATACTGTTCTGTGGCAGGATTCACAGCAGAACCAAATGACTCCTGGATAGACTGATGGTGCAGCAGGTGAAGATCCACACACTGCCACACTGGCAGTCACCTCCTGTCTGTCCTACAGCCCCCACCTGTTAAACAAGGTAGGACACCAAAGAAAGCTCTTGGAAAGAACCAGAAGGCTGAACACCATCAAGGAAAATAGAAAATGATGCATTGGTAATGTTCGCTTTTTTTTTTAATGTTTTGTTTTATTATCACAAATAACTACATCTACAGAACACAAAGTATCCGAAAAAAAAAAAAAAAAAAAAAAAAAAAAAAAGAGAGAATGAGGGGGTGAATAGAGGAAGAGAATAAACTTCTAAATTAACAGGGCTATTGGTAAAACTTGAAATGTATAAGAGTTTTCATAGTGCAGCTGTGTACGTACAAACATGTACATACAGAGTCCATGGCTGCATCTCAATGCAATCACCCTCCTGCAGTCCTGCAGCAGCCCCAGCCCCAAGGGCCATAAAGCAGAGAGGTGAATGAAAGAAGGGCTTTGCTGACTTCCGTGAGCAAAAGATGAGTGGTTGAGAGACATCTGCCAGTCCTGATCCACTTAGCCAGGATTTCAGCTTTGAGGAGATTTCTTAGTCTGGACAGAGAAGGAAAGTGAAGAAGAATTAAAAGATGTCTGTTTGCCTGTCACTTTGTTGTGGATCTAAATTATTTGACAGGCAGAACTCAGTTGTACTTATATTTTCCAATATAAGGTTCTTGATTTGCCTGTGGAAAATGCTGAAGCTCAGTTCACAGAGCAATCTAATTCTCCTGCACGTGTTGTTCAGCATAGCAGAGTTATCTCCAATCCATCCACAGCCCTCCAGAGATTTCCAAGCATGACCCACATCAGCTTGTAATGGGTCATTATTGCTGCCACATCTGAGAGCCCGTAGGCAACACTGAGCATGGAGCGATGTGTTCAGAGCCTGTTTGCATGCATGCAAAGAAGGAACATATACACACACAGACAGAAGTGTAATCAAGGGGACAGAGGCAGCTCTGAAAAGACATCATCAGTGTCCCAGAAAGGCATTGGGCTCTTAACTTCTTTTTAACAGTATATTCCAGGATTTAATTGCGTTACTGTGGGTGGCAGGAAGTCGCCCTCCTTCATCCATGTCGGGATATAGAGATTACTAAAGCATCAGTAAAGGGTCAAAAGTATTATAGCATTAAGACTGGTTTATGCCCCATTACTGGGCTTAGTTTTAAGAAAAGAAAAAACTCATTTGGTTATAAAGAAGAAAAAAATGCTGAAAGATATTCAGGGCTAAGGGGAAGTCAAACATCCCTGTTGGCTCATAATTAAAAGAAAAAAAAAGAATGAAAGCAGGGGAACAATGTGATACAATCTCAACAAACACTGTGAAAACAATCCAAATTGTTTTTCACGTGGTTTCTGTAAAACTCTTTTCTCTTGCAACATGCCACTACATTTACCAGTTCTAGAAGAGAGCCTCATACTTTCTCATCACCTACAAGATGTCAAAATAACTGGGACAGTTGCACAATGGTTGCTGCAGCACATGGGAAAATAAAAGTATTTTTTCAGGGGATTCAGACAATGTGGAGAGAAGGACTGTTTTGTGTTTAGTTCTATAATACAGTGAAGGGGTTTCAGTATTTCAGGGCAATCTTTTGCTGTTTGCTAAGGGTGTTTTTCTGCTTCATATGCTTTTCCCAGTATTGTGCTGACAGCTTGATTCTGAGTCAGGTGAACCTCGACACATGACCTGGGGCAAAGTTGTTCTATCCAGCTCCAATTTGAGAGCCACTGGCAATGACCACTTGTTCAGGGGTCCATGTCCCACACGCAGTAGGCCAGACCACAGCTCAGTGTTCCTTTCTGGGGACTGTTTCAGCCCTTGTGGCACTCTAGTTCAGGTCAGCCTCCAATACAGATGAAAATACATTTTGCTGTTAGCCTGCAAACATACACCTACTCCACAGAACAATAATTGATAAATAAATAAATAAATAAATAAATAATCTAATAAATATATAAATAATCTAATAAATAAATAGATAAATAAATAAACAAAGGCTAGTGCCACAGACTTGCTTCACAAAGACCTATCACATGCTGTTAATTTATTTTATCCACTGATATTACTACTCTGTGCTCAACTGCCTATAACCCAGAGGTAAGCAGCAGCTTATTTCAGGCTCATGGAGCAACATCCCATCCCCTACAGACATTACTTGGTGTGCAGATTATTTGCTGAATGAAGGCACTGTGCTGACCTGAGGCGTGTACGTGACAATTTCCACTCACTCTCTTCCGAAGGTAACACAGCATGCAGCAAAAGTCCAGAGTTTAGTTCAATTAAGAAGTTTACACCAGAAGTGTGACCATTTAATAGGATCATGAAATAGATTGAAATACACCACAAACCTTAGGACAAAGCAGCATGGACTTTAAACACATGTGCATGAGCCTCATGTTTGTTAGTTTATTCAAAGTTTTAAAGATGAACTCTACATTTGTCTCTGTAATTGGTTGCACAGCAATTTTAATCTTCATCTAAAGAGTTATATTTATCAAATGCAACAATGCCTGCTGCAAGAACATGGAGTTACTTAGAAATCTAGCTGCTGTGGCCTGAAAATAGGGCAGTAATCTCTGGTAATCCCCAGGTATTTAAGATTATCGCAGAATAACACTAGAAATAGCTTAGCAAATGATTAAGAATGCCTCAGACTGTAATTATGTGCAGATAAAGGTCACCGGGTAGAATATTTCTCTTGTGGTTTGGAGTTCATAAAACAGTAAGGGTCTTATTCTAAGGTACTTTTAATTCCATCCTGCATAATTGAGGTGGAAATGTATCAGCATGATGGTATCTGATTTAATTTCTAGGTAATCAGTATGCCTGTAATAGGATTTTTTCACTGAACAAGGGGATAGTCAAGCAGTATGCGAAGCAAGGGTCAAGAAAAACAACAACACACACACACAAAAAAAAAGAAAGAAAGAAAAAAGAAAAGAGAAAAAAGAAAGTGAGATCTTGGGAAGCAGCCAAGGATAAGCATGTCCTGAATCGTTGTCTCCTCTCCCACAAATGAAGATGTCAGAAACCTTTGTAAACTGTGGAAAATTCCCCCTGCTTATCACTCCTGGACGTTTCTACTCTTACCTCCAGCCCTTTCTCCTGAGGCACTTGGATGCCAAAGGAATGGTTTGAAACAGCTGCTTTGTAAAACTGAGCCTTGTCTTTTCATCAGAGCACCGGCTGAGAATAATGAAATTTTATTTCTTTGCTGACATAGGTTTTTGCAAGGATAAATTGATCAGTGCATGCCCTGAGTCCTCTGCTTGGAGCTGGAGTACATCTTCTGGGCAGTGAGCCACTCACAACCTGGCACCTGAGCAGGGCTGCACAGCAGTAGCCAGCATGGGTAGTACCTTTTTTAAAACAACTCCCCCCTCACTGTGCAATGAGTGGATGTCTTGTGCTCACCAAAACCTTTGATTCTCCTTGAGTGCTCCTAGGCAGCCCAGCATCTGCCTATTCCATCCCACCGTAACCACTGTGCAGGAACAGGAGGAATGTGAGCTGCTCAGAAACAGCCTATGAACGGCAGTGACAAAAACAGTAAAAAAAATAAATAAAAATGTTGGGGGAGGGAAGGGGGTGAGGAGATGAATGTCAATGAACAGAATGCTCACAAATCAGCTGGAAAAAGCTTTAATTATTAGAAAACACCCACTGTCACTCTGATCAAGATTTGGAACAAAGCTCTAATTATAGCGTTGGCTTTCATCCCCAAGTGGGTAATGAAGCAGGGAACAGACTTTATGGTGATATTTAATGAAAAAATAAATAAATGTAAATTAAAAAAGCACTGAAACAATGACATACCAAATTTGCCTTCTTTCAAGTCACGGGAGTCTCGCTGACACCCAGAGTTCATCTGAAAAAGAAACAGTTTAATCTTGATTCATCATAAAGAGGAAAATTTATTGTCATAAAAATATAGTTTGGAGAAATTATATGTAAATTATATTTTCCCAGGAAGCCAAAACTGACAATCAAACAAATATGCTCTGAATAGTCATTATGGTGGCACAGATGTCCTGCTGCCACATTTCACATTGACTCTTTTATTCGAATTGCTCTAACATAAGTAATTGAATAATGGGCTGTAAGAGCAGGCTACAGAGCTCGCATTCTGGCTTGGCTTCACCAACATGTTCTTTCTAGCTTTACAACAAATCTATTGCTGGACCATGTTTCCTGGATATTGAATGTACTGAACGCTGTTTTAAAGATATATGTTTTGCAGGAATATGAGCTCCACAGCTGTTACATGGACTTTTTTAAGCCCCCTGCACTACTACATGCAGTTAGCACTTCATAGAATTTGACTGAGAAGTTCAAAATGAGGACAGATGTGCAGTTCTTAGAAGATCAACTAATTCAGTAGCTAGCAGAAAGTAAGTGCTCCAAGAAATCACTTTAAAATCTGCTGAAAATGCTGAAACAACAGGAAATTTTGCATACAGAGACAGCTAACTAGTTTGAGAGAAAAAATATGCCTATGCTTATCAAACACAACTTTTTGTCTTAATAAGAGCTTCCATTTCCAATGGGGCTTGGATATAAAATATCCATAGCCTGGGATCTGGTCTCATTGTTTGTTCAGGACCAAAAGCATACGATTAATTGACTCTGCCAGCTTGCTGCGTTAACTCAAAAACAAAACCAAACAAAAGTAAAAATCATCTCCCCTGAGCAGAGCGAGAACTGAGAAAATATCACGGGCATTTAACGGAGGTGTTTCAGATGACCCAAGTGGAAAGCTGTGTTTTTAAAATTAAACACAGGCAAATTTCCCATCAAAGCACTGCTTGCACCTCTGCAGTGCGCATTTCAATCTTTATCATAGAATCACAGAATCCTTAGAATTGGAAGGGACCTTTAAAGGCCATGTATTCTATCCCAATTTTCCTGCAATGACAGGGACACCAACAGCTATATCAGGCTTCTCAGAGCTCTGCTCAGCCTGCCCTTGGATGTCTCCAGGGACAGGGCACCCACCACATCTCTGGGCAGCCTGTGCCTCACCACCGTCACTGTAAAAGACTGTTTCCTTATATACGAAGATGTTTTCCTTATATCCTTATATAACACAAATCCTATCATTCAATTATTATTATTTTTTTAATGACTCTATTATTACCCTTATCATGTGTCCTCACATTCATTATTTCCACTCTCTTCTTTTAATTAGAGCAGCTCCTTGTGGCAGAAGGAGCATTTGAGCTCAGCTGATTAAGTGAGCTAGCATTTCACTTGCCAGCACTTCACTTTAGAAACAAGACTGCCTCCAATAGAAGTCTGAGGCCCAGCTATGCTCTGGGTTGTTTTTAGGACAGAGTTTTACTTCTGAGTGATTATTAGTACTGTATTTTTGAGCATTAAACTCTCACATGTTTTGTTAAATTGTCTTTTTCTCAGCCCTCAAGACATCCCAGGCCCCACATCAGCTTTTGCACTCATAGAATCAGAGTGAAGGTTGGAAGGAGCTTGTGGAGATCATCTAGTAAAACCCCCGAGAAGCAGGCGAGAAGCCCTGAAACACCATTAGGCATCTGGATAAGACTCAGGCAGAGAGTTAAAAAGTTCTTTGCTCTCTGGAAAGGAGGGGGCTGCAGTGTCCCCACAAAGGAGACTGGCCCAAAAGCACAGTGCTCCTGGAAACAAGGTGCAGATGCCTCCAGCAGGTCTGTGGTTTTGCACACCCCATCTGCTTACTCTGCACATCTAAAGCATGACTCCCCTAATGCAGCATTGGTATAGCTTTCTGTTTTGGTTTTGCTCTGGTTTGTGGATTCTTTTTTGTTTCATTTTGTTTTTGTATTTTTAAATAAAAGGCTTCAAGAAAAGCATCTCAAGCTACAAGGCTGAATTTGGTTTCCTATCCAAAGGACTTCTAGGGGTAACTGGAGAGTTTCCCTGATACATGTGAGAAACGTGTCACCAGGACAGCAGATGTAAGGCGAGAGCAACTGCACACACCTCCCCTGTGGCCCCAGCCTTACTTTCCATGGCATGGCTGCAGCCCTCTGTGAGGACTCTGTGAGTACTGCTCGTTGCAGTCTGCCTGAGGCTGTGGTGCCCATGCAATGTGTGGCCAGCCGATGAGTGCGTGGGCTCTCTAAGCCATGAGGCTGTCACACACTGGCCATAGACTCTCTGATCAGTGAGGCCAATAAGTGAACACCGGGTTTATTTTCCTCTCACGTTTCATGACCAAACTACCTCCGGATGCCACTGACCTCAGTGTGCTTCCTGACAGAAAGAAATACAGCCCAGGCTTTCTTGAGTGCACGGGCTTGTGAATTTCTGCTGCTTGCTTCATCCAGGAAAGCTACCAGGGAAATATAAGCCTTAAAGGCTGTTTGCACTCCCTTTCTTTTAACTCTCAGTTGCCATCATCATCTTGCAAACCCACGTCCTTGCTGTGACTGTAGCACAGTTCCCCATCTCACAGCATAACCACACAAAGCAGCTAGACTTTGGTTGTTTTTACTCTCAGATCTCTGCCGCAGCAGCAAAAGTCCTCCCATTGTGCTCTGCACCTCTCCTTCGAGGGGACAGGATACAGGATCCCACAGCTGCACAGATGTCAATTGCAGCCTGCAAAATGCCATTCACGCGTTCTTGGGAGAACCAGACTGCTCTGGAGATCACATCTCCAGGAGGATCAGAAATCAGAGGCCAGCAGCCACAATCCTGCACACCAGGGCAAGCTGTGTTTCAGGGACTTGTTGCAAAGGAACTGTCCATCACTGTGAACCACTGCAGTATCACTGGGGAGAAAGCAGATTCTGAGCAGCAGAAACAAATATTTTGCATGGCAGCCAGCAAGGGCAGAAAGCAAGGAGTGTTCCACTGAGTAGGAATGACAGGGAGTTCATGAGGATGCATCATGGTGAGGAGGCATTCCTATTTCAATGATAACTATCATAGGATTTTTATTGCTAGACATTTATTTGAAGTGGACCTTTGCACCTCATTTCTCAGTTTCCTTTCTTGTGTTTGAATCTGTTGTAAAGTCATAAATATTACAGCCTCAATCTCTTTTCTTGGGAATAAATAACACCAGAAACTCAGTACAGCTTTAGTGCAAGAGCAAGGCTGGGTGTGAATTGTGTGTGTGTGTATTAAGGCTGCAGGAGAAAATCCATTCCAAATAATGTAAGATTTTTATATATTTCAAATCACAGGAGGACAATGTAGCACTCACTGAACAAGATTTGAGCTTGACGTAAAAATTAGCAATTTCTTGCCAGCCTGTAACTGTGTCATTCTGAACCAAACAAACTGAGGTGATGCCTCAAGTGCAGTTAAGCTAGACTGCATAACGCAGCTGGGGAGCGTGTCTTGTGTTAACTGTTAAATTGCAGCTTGTGCAGCCAACAGAAGACTTCCAGCTAAGAATCCCCAGCTGGTTTATTTCCCCATTACAATTTATTTGCCAGATCATTGCATTACTCAGCACCTCACTTCCTCCTTTCAAGGACAAGTCCTCCTTGAAAATAAGCAGCAGCAGCAGCCCCTTGATCAGACCTGCTGATCTGGGGTTGAATTTGAGTGGTTGAAATTGAAGTGTGAGGCTGGCAGCAACACCACAAGTGTCATGGGCCAGAGCTGGGGCTGACAGTGCTGGTCTGTGCACCTCCACTGAACATGTTTCTCCCAGTCCTCCCAACTCCCATGTCGCTGCACTGAAGAACAGCCTTGGTTGGCATCATGTTGTCTGTCACAGCGAGCTGCCACATGGTGGAGGGTTGGAGAATGATGTTGAACCAGCTCCCTTGGGGGGTGGAAACATCATCCCCCGTTACAGCAGGTTGTACCAAAACAGCATTTCAATACCAGGACTGGCAGAAAAGGGAGAGGATTTCAGTCAACCAGGCTGCTCTTAGCAGCACACCTCTTTGAGCAGGATCTTGCTTGCCACAGACTTCTGCCATTCACACACCCCCCCCCCCCACACACACACACTTGTCAGAATGGAATCCACTCAGAGGTCACAGATGGACCTGTGATGAACCATCAGTCACCATAGCAGGTTCCCGAATTTGAGATTAACTGCAACAACTTTAGGATTGTATTTTGATACAGGCACAGGCATTTATTTTGAAAAGGATTCTCCTACATCTCACCTCTGTTACTTAATAACAACCTAGCTAAAGTTGTATTGTGATGAATATGGCAAAGGAGAGAAGATCTCTATGCAGATCAGATACCCATCATTAACTTGGAGAGCGATAATGAATAAGGTTAATAGCACTGCTGAGCAGAGAGAGTTCAACATGCTGAATTTAGATGAGATCTGCATGCCAGCTTCCCAAAGATTTCACTTGGGGATGCAGCTTTCATTCACTCATGGGAGATGGAAACCTGCACCACAGCTCCAGACTGCTTCCTTATGTCCAATGTCAGCCCACCACCAGGACCTGTGGTTTTTGGTTCAGACCCTCCCCCTGCTCTCCCCACGGATACTCTCGCTTTGTACTCCCTGAGCAGTCACCGACGGCTTTATAACACACACACAAGAGAAGCTCTTTCTTTAAAAATTTCCCATTGGTTCAGTGCATAGCAGAATAGATTAATCTCCCAAAGATGTGGCTTATAATGAAGCTAGCAGACCACGGTAATGTAAATGCCAGGAATAGGAGAAGGTGAATATCACAGCCTACTGCTTTATCATAATTCTAGGTGACCTTGATAAAATTTTCCAGAAATATATGCTGATTTGAGCGAATCCTAACTTATCCTCTGGCCAAAATGTCCCTCACAGGACAGCAGGTCTAAACAGGCATTATTTACTACTTGTCTGTCCAAGTGAATCATTCAGCATAATTTCCAAAAGCTCTTTAATAATGTGTAGGAGCAAAGTAATGACTCCCCATGGATACTGAGGAAATAAAGTGCTTTATAGCCATATCCCACCTTCCGCCTGGGGAGCACCCAGCGCTTTATGAACTCATGAATTTACTTTCACAGCCTGGTTGGGGCTGGGGAGAAAACTGACATATTTTAAATCAGATTTATTTTTCCATGATGTTTTCTATTACCATTTCTCTCTTCACTAATTTTAATAGCAAAACATATTACAGGTTGACAAGCTAAGTTTTAGTAGTGAAGAGGCTTAATAAAATGAATCCTAGAAGAGCCTTTAGTCACCTTGATCCTTACCCAAAGACAGGGCATAGCAGCACTGGAGCAGTATTGTGCCTTCCACAACATGTTTGAGTTATTCACTGCAAAGCCATTTAAGACAGTTGTGGATAGCCTAACATGACATAAAATAGTATTTCTCCAGTAGTTCCAGTGTAAGTCGCTTCATTTTTCAAGGAGAAGCCATAGTGACTGTCCTGAATAGCTTAGTATCCAACTGATGAGCACCATGGTTCAACAACAAAAAAGCCATATCAGATAAAAAAAACATTTGCCTTCCAGTAGATGCCTGGGGGACATTTAAATTATTTCTACTGAAGTGATCAGTATTCCACATGACACTTTACAAAAGAATTAAAGAAAATCAATTTCCTTCAGTCCTTCCCATTTCTGAGCTTTTTTATGAGTCAATGACAGCTAAAGTGTTTGCATCATTAATGAGGTCTTTCAGCACATAATACCTCAAACACTGTGCAAGGGCTCTCTTGGGATGGATAAAGCAAACTCACTAGTTCTGATCTCCGGACTTCAGAGCAGGCACCAGGAAGCAAGGCTGCATTACACCTCTTGTACGTGCATTCACATATATCCTTTTTAAACTGACTCATATTATGCAGGATAGCTTTTTTTTTGCTGGCCACATGCTGTATATATATGAAATAGTTGAAATAGTCCAGGATCCATAGGAATCAAGAAATGCAAGGGCATGAATATGTACCAGACATTTTAAATCTTAAAGGCAGAGCCTGAAGAAAAAAGGCAGTTCTTCTGTATTTTCTTGAAATACTGTATGGGTTGCAAGGCATGCTATGGCTGTTCTTTTTCTCTGGTAGAAAGAAAAATCCAAAATTGGAAGGCTTGGCCTGAGAAGTCTTCGCCCTAAAACTGTGATTTTAGCACAGCATTTGTTAGGAAGTTTCACAGCAGAGATGTGGAAAAATAAATGGGATTTTTGGTGAGACTGTTTCTAGCACTCCTTCTTAACATATCTGAAAAATAATCTCACTAATAGTTCTCCCTTAGTGTGGTATACTGCCCCGTAGGAAAGTCAATGAGCCCAACCCCCCTGCTAATTCAGGAGCCCTACAATAGGTTGAGCAGGTGTCCAGACAGGTCTTGAATACATCCCTAAAAGGAAAATCCACAACCTCTCTAGGCAACCTGTTCCACAGCTCAGTCACCCTTACCTTAAAGAAGTTATTCCACATGTTAGTACAGAACTTCCTATGTTCAAGTTTTAGGCCATTACTTCTTGTCCTATTGCAGCACACCAAAGAGCCTGGCCTCATCCATTTGCCTCCCAGCTCCCTGTAGGTCAGGAGGAGCCATAGTTCTCCTGCTTCTGGTGCCTTTCATGTGGCTCTTCACCTGCACTGGAGCTGGTCACTTCCATTTCTGAAGGCAAATTACAGTATCTTGGCTTGGTTTGCCAATTGAAAGTTCATACTTGGGGAAAATGTGCTCTTAGAGTAGCATGTGACCCCCAGGCCTACATGGTCTCCATGCTCTGTAACAGCCACCCAGTCTACTCCATTGACAATGTTTCTTCTTGCTTTGATGGTAGATTCATCAATGCCACATACACCCCTCTTTTGGTACAGGGGGTGCACAGTCAGAGTACAGCAAACAGAGCAAACAAAGAGCAACATGCAGGGAGTTCAAACACATCAATGTGCAAAATTAGTGGAGACAAAAATTGCTCCAGAGGCAACAACCATCAAATGAGAGTGCAGGGGTATCACTCATGTGGTGTATGCATTGCTGTTTATCAAACCACATTTTTTTTGGATACTTTCAGTGAAAAAGCATTTGTACAGATCCCATCTTACTGAAGAAAAAGCTGTTACCAGTGACCACAGTAACTAGTGTCTAACCATTCAGTGGGAGCTTTACAACACGTATACTTTATAGATAACAACTCATCTTTAGGAAAAAGCTTGGCTTGCTAATGTTTGAGCTACTGAACTTCATTATGAGAGCCTGACCATCCCGTTAATTGGCTAGATTATGCAGTCATTAAAATAAATGAGCTATGCTTTTGCAGGACTAGCAATTCAGGAATCCATGATACCCTATTATCTTACAGCGAACAACAGACTGTAAATAATGCAAGCATGTAATTAAGCTGACTAAACATTAAAAAAAAAAAAAAAAAAAAAAAAAAGAAAAAGAAAGGAAAAAAGAAGAAAAAGGAAAAAAAAAAAGAAGAAGAAGAAAAAAAAAAGAAAGAAAGAAAGAAAGAAAGAAAAGAAAATTTCAAGAATTCTCTTGTTTATTGTCTTCTGCCAAAAGACAAGAGCTATCAGATATCCCACAGGTTTCCCCAGACGGCCCTCAAGAATGGTTCCCATGTCTCTTAAACATCATAATTAGTTAGACTAAAGGTTTAAATGCTGTTTCTTCATGAAAGAACTAAATTAAAGGCACATCTAAGGGAAGACAAACATTAATGTGCAAAACCTCCTACCATTTTATGATTTGATTATCATTTGGCAGCTGCGAGGAGGAGGTGAATCAGGCTGGATGCTTATGAGGCAATCTATGCAATCTAAGCGATGCCAAACACTTACAACATTTATTGGAAGATGCAAACCTAACATAGATGTGTAATAAAATCAAAATGCAAAAATTAATCTAGGACCAAAACTCAATCTTGCTTAGGAAATGAACCAGAATACATAGTACAATTTAGCATAACATGTACACTGTGTAGGCAGCGTGCAGGTCTCTGCAAACTGATCCAGCTGCAATCAGACAGCTTCCAGCTTCCCTATGCCTTTGCCCTGGAAAAAAAGAAAAAGAAAAAAAAAAGAAAAAAAAAGAAAAAAAAAAAAAGAGGAAAAAAAAAAAAAGGCATTTGGATAATTTTTATAGGTCAAATGCCAGCACTGAGTTGGACCAAAGGCCAACCACTGTCTTCTAGGGATGTATTAGCCTGGCAGTTACACATCTAGGATCAAAATGGGTTCAAATCACCAACTTCAGCCTGATTGCCTACCACCCCAGCCCATGGATCAAAGCAACAATTACTACTTAGGACTCTTCTACCAAAGAAGACGATATTTGGAGTAGTTATTTTTGAATCATTTTATCATGAAATTTTCACCTTGTGAACCTGACTGCAGCATGGTATAAAGAATCAAGTTCAGGAAGAATTAAGCTCCAAGGAGCAGATTGGCTATGTCCAGGATTACCAAATACCTTGATAAAAGTAAGAACCACCCTATGCAGCCATTGACCATGACTTCAAAATACGCAGTTTTCTGTTTGTAGCTACTGTTATTGTTTCAGCAGCTACTTCAGTTTCCCCCCTGCTTTGTTTATCAGGCTCATTAGTTAACTTCCACAGTGATTTATGGGGGGGGGGGGGGGGGAGTAGGGATCTAGGGTCAACTAGTACAAAATAGGGTTTAGAAATTCCTTTGCACCATCTCTTCTGAACCTGGCTCTGACCTTCTAATGCTGAGTGAGCCTTTTCCACCTTTTTAACCTGACAAAGTACAGATCTAAGAGGCATGTGCCACCTGGGCAGATCCAAGATGCATGTGCTCTTTGGTTAATAAAAGTTCTCCATGAAGTACTTGAGGCAACATGTGCATGACCAGGAAACAATAGGCAGGCATATAAATATTCATGGATGTATATTCAGGCTTCATTTCTCATATCCTGTGTGATATGTGTGAGCATTACCAGCCGTGGGGCAGGAGGAGGAGGTGGAGAGGAGGGAATAAAAACCGAGGGTATCAGGAATCTGAGGATACTTTCTGCTGCCCTGCATTTCAGTATCCCTTCCACCCAGAAGAAGATACATCCACTCACCTTTTTAAAAAATACATGTTCCAAAGCTAAAAATAATGAACATATTTGAGAGCAGTAACCCACCCTGAAATGTTCTTGCATCACTTAATAAATAGTGATTATCCATAAATTATGCATTGCAAATGAAAAAGAAAGCCTACACAATGAGGCATGAAATGTTCTCAATGGCTTGCTGAAAAAAAAAAAAATCTTCTGGGAAGTCATAGAAACACACTTCATATCCCTGAATTCTGGGAAAAAAAAACGTTCATCTGATTCAGATGGTGTTTGTACAGCAATACATAGAGGCAAGGACCTACAATTGAAAGCACATTGGAAAGACCACAGGGGGGTTATTTATTCCACTGGAGGTCGGAAAAAAATCATACTCCAAAACATGTGTTCCCTACCTGATTGTTTCATAGCTTAAGGGTAGATGACATGCAGAGCTAAAACCTCTCACTTTCAGTCAAAAGAAGCCTCATTTACAGAGCAAACCTCATTTTTAGATCTTTAAGTGCAAACAAGTTGGACAAGCATGTCTCTGCCAATTTAATTCTGGAACGGCAATGATGTCCTGGAGGCTGTACAAGATTTGATGTAGCGAGTGCTGATCAAACCCTCAGACACATACATTATACCATTTTGATACTGTTTGCTGAAAGATCCTAATGGCTGCCAGGAGGGGAATTTCAAAACCAAGGACAATAACAGCCCTCATTAAAACTCTGGTTTTGCCTTACTCATTTTAGGTATAGTTGAAGGAGCAAAGAAAACAGTTTCTCTATAATAAAAAACATCTTTAGAGCTGCCTCACAAGGCATTAAATTGCAAAAGAGGTCAGTTCTAAACCATTTCACCCACAAGTTTCCACTCATTGTGAAAGAAGAGGCTGAAATATTTTTTCTGCAGGATTTGGACTTTGGAGATTCAAAGTTAGGTGAAGGAGTTAGAAGAAAACGGAGAGAGAGGGGACATTCTGAACACATAACTAGATGCAGTTACAGTGTGTGAAAACTGTACCGGTTATGCATTTGTTTCTATTTTGCTTAAGAAACAAGCGCATTTTCATTAGATGGGAAAGTAATATAGAGAACAATCTCGAGAATGAGCTCGGTCTCCATTCGCCTGATTTATACTGTTTGCAAAATTTCTGAAGACATTGACCAGAGTTTCCAGTTCTGCATAAAACAAAAAGTCACCACATTTAGGAATTTACAGAAGAACATGACAAAGTTACACCACAAAAATACATCAGCAATGAGCGTCCAGGACTCCTGAGACACTGTTCTTTCAGCCCTTGTCCCCAGTTCTAAAAATGGACATATGCAGCATAGAGGCTGAAAAGAAAACAAAAATGAGTCTCTAAGTGGTAGGTCAACAACTGTGAGGATGAAAAGGAATTAAAAAGACTATTTACAAACAAAATGTACACAAATATATACACACCTGATCTGGTAGGGCATATAAGTGAAAGATAGAATGCACTTTCAAATCAAATCTCTGCTAATTTGACAGAGGATAACATTTCCTTTGTGTGATGCTTGGGAACTGACAAAAAGGATGGGAACAGCTGAATAACCATCAACTTTTGATTGCCTGCCACAGGAGCACTACAGGGACATTACTTCAATACAAAGATTTTAAAGGGGGAAAAAAAAAAGTTAGAAAGTAAAAACAAGAATATATTTTTTAAAAAGATTAGCAAGACATAAAAAGATTCTTCTTTTTGATCCCTAGAAACTGCTTATCTTCCCTGTTCCTCTGCTCACCTGTTCCCTGCTCCTTAAAGCTCAGAAGAAGCAATGTCAAGGCCCATGCCCTCTTCTCTCTCTTTGAATTGATATTGTTCAAGAATTTATATAGATTATGCATGAAGTGAGGTCTCCTTTGTTATTTACATTTGCACTAACTCCTTCAATATTTGTCTCTGGAATCCCAGGAAAATCATTTGTTCCCCGCTTTTCTATTTATGAATTATTTTGCAGCAGATCTGGAAGTTTCTGCATTTTTCATTTCAAAACTTGGAGGATGAAGTAAAATTCTTTTGGAGTGATTATGCTCCTGTTTTCAAGCCCACGTAACAATTTACAGGCAGGTAACTTGTTTCTCTCTTAAATTCTTCAGTTCTTTTTAGCAGTGTTATGTTACCTGTTTGAGAGGACACACTGCTCTGCTGCTGAACTGGAACGTGCTATCACATTCCTTTCAAGAACTTGTAAGAACTTCTCAGGGCAGTCAGATGCTAGTCAGGACTATTTGTTTGCTGTGGTTACTGCTGCTAAGCAGTTACCACAGATTTTTTTTTCTAAATGCTGCTTCAATATATCCTAATCATGTTAAGATACAACAGGTCTACTCTGGGCATTTGTCCCTTGTGTTTTTGAATGCTCCCAAATCTGTGCACCTACTTCTGAAAAGTCAGTTCTAACTACCTGTGCAATAATAATAAAGAAGAAGAAGATTTTATTTTATATCAGAGTGAATACATTTATGGTTTTATGGCAATACAGGGTCCCCACACAGCTGTCTGTGTGGAGCAGGAGGGACAAGAAACACATGGTCCAAAATTATAATGTTCAGTCTGACATTCGTGTAGACTGAATGGGTGATATTCCTATTAATGATACCCAGTCAAAGAGCAAAAACCTTCTCTGATAATGAAAATACCATAGATTATGTAATTCATTCTTTTTCATAATACATAACAGTGTCATGACAATAATGAATAATGATCCATTGACTGAAATCATTCAGTCAGCAATACTCATTCCACTTCCTAGTTGTTCATGAAAGAAAAGGAAATAATACCAAAGATCCTAGCAGACCATGATGCAGATGACTAATATGAAATGTACTCGGAAAGTCCATCCTCTGAAAAAGTAGTTATCCACACTGTATCTCAGCAGAGGAAGTCTGGTCAGTCCCTCCATGAAACAGACAATGGCCATTAAAGGCAAAAAGAGGAAGTTTGAGTATGCTTTGCTTTCCCCTAATATTAATGTCTCCTCACATTCTGCTCATTCAGAACCTTCTTATAGCTTTCTAGCTGCCCAGCATTCAAGGGTCCTGTACCTGATATCCTGTTTTATTACCTGGGAAGCAGCATGGGGCATGGCAAGTAGCATGAAGTCTTCTGTAGTGTTTATGCAGCATCGCAATGAACACCTGAAAGTTCTGCATTTGAAATCAGAGTTCCCTTCAGACACAAGTGAGTTGTATTCTTCCATTTTTATGCCCTCTCCATGTTCAGTCTAAGAACATGGCAAGCCGTGGAACATCAAAGCCTTTGGAGAAGTCAGATAGCAGACAAATTTACACCAAAGAGTGACTGAAGAGAGAGGATTGCTAGTTTCACAGAGAATATCAGAATGGCCTGGGGCAGCTCAGGTTGTGAGATCAGAGCCATCAGGGAGCAATAGTACGAGCCAAAGAAGCTGAAGAAAGAAGACAGAAGTGGCTTAGGATGTACTCAAGGTAGCAGATCAAAGAGATGACTTGTGAATGAAAAAAAAAGTCAGATCCAAAACATGCTGAGTAAAAGGAAGAACACACAGACACCAAAACTGAAGCAAGTCTGTTTTTCTTTCTATCTGCTGTTAAATCTGTACCGTGCTAAGAAAAATTACCATGACCCTTAGGGATGTTATAAGTCAGGAACTCAAGAAGATGGTGGCAAGAATACACAGTGCACCACAGGTAGTGTTTATTACACTAAGCTATCTTCCCTGCAATTGAAATGGCTCTACTGTTACTCGTCTGTCCTCTTCCTCTGTGCAGATAACACTTACTGAGGCATAGATTACAGGAGAAGGAACACAGGATATCTTAACCTGAGATATTTTCTTTTGTCCTATAGTTATGAAGGTGGAGGGCATACACTGGGTGCCTTCAAAGAAAGGTATTCCACAGGACACTGCGCTGGAAAGAGTCCAAGAAGACTTCCAGAGGCTTCACAACATAAAACTGTCTCTAAGATTTAAAACTCAGAGGAGTAGGTCTCTGTAAAAACAGAGCTCTTTCATCCAGATCTTTTCGGTTTTGACACACAATTACATAAATCAGGTCAAGAGATGAAGCACCAGCCAATATCATAGCCTCTTTTTAACTCTATTACATTCCAGGAAGAAGGGAGGAGAAGGGAACTTAAGATATTACTTTAGTTCCTAAAACCCATTTTCCTCAATTCCCTGTACAGGGTACTTGCCTCTTCACCACCATCTTTAACTGTTTTATAGAAAGATTTTGTCTTTAAAACCCATTTTAAGAGGCAAGCCCCTGCACAGCTAGCTGCTGCACTTGATGGCTGGGATTTTGTAGATCCCTTCACATATGGTTAGTGCATAACATGTTGGTTGGATGTCATGACATTATGATATCATGATATGGAATACTGATAAAACCAGGACACTTACACACCAGGAATCAATCTCTGCTTTCATACCTGGCTAAACATGGTTGCTGGTGAGAATTGTAGAACAGTTCTCAGAGTGGCTGTCCTGATAAAATAATGAGTTGCTTCAGGGCCACGTGTCACCCAGACAGACTCATTGCAGATACTATAGCTATGGGTGAACATCACTGCTTTGCCTGCTCTGAATCAAGAGAAACAAAATCAGGCAGTCTATTTTATAAATGCGTTAGAGTAAGAAATGATATCTTCTCTTTTATCTGGCTGCATCTCCCTCACTCAGCTCCTCCATACACACTACCTACACACATCCCCCATTTGACATTTCTATCCATGAAAGCCCTGTGAGTTGACTGACAGGTTTTTCACACACCCTGTCCCAACTCACTGCTGCAGGAGGACAGAAACAGGTACATAAGAATGGCTGCGGCCCCACCTCATCAGTCAGCTCAGTAGTTACGATAGGCCAGATGAAGACTTTTCACTCATTAGATTCCTGTGGTCTACAGTTTGCCAAGAGTCTGACCACAACTCCCTGGTGTCTGTAGATGGTTTCTGTGATTCCCAGGTGGTCTCTCTTCAAAATGTGTCCCAGATCTGGGCCTGGTTATCTTCTGAGAACAAATGAGACCAACACAGCCATGGGCTGCAAAGATAAGTCTGTATAGAAGTATACACTGGTCTGATGTAGGAACAAAAGACATTGAATAACCATTACTTGTGGAGTCTTAGTGAACCTGAAGAGATAACGACTCCTTTTTGTTTGGGGACAGCAAGAAAGGAAGGCTTTTATCGTCCTTCTTCTTAGCCAAAGTATTACCTTAGTAGTAAAAACATAAAAAGTGGGAATTTAGTATTTAGACCTGCTACCACATCATTATCACATAACCTAATCCCCAGTGTCTCTGCTCTCTCCCTTACCTCTTCTGGCCTCTGCTCTGGCATCCCACAAGCCCAGGCTGTGACAGTAAGATAAATCTCAGCTTTTTGCACAAAAGCCCCTTTTCAGTGAAATCTGATACCATTTTATGATTTGATTCTGAAAGAAGAGCCCCCAGCTGAGCCCTGAATCAATACAGTATTCATTAAGAGACCTGGGCACTGGCTTGATAAGAAGGTATCTCTCTGTATTTTCCTTTCTACAGTACTGCCTGCACAGCTAGGTATGAAACGTGCAGGAAATAATTAATAAATCAGCAGGAAGGCTTGAATCTTTTCCTAATATTTTATACAGAACAATGAAATACAGGAAAAGAACCACAAGAAGCAGGGAGGGAAAACTGGGGAAAGGCAGCAGATGTTGTAAAAGATCTACTTTTGTGTTCCCTGTGCACCAGAAATGTGCAGACATATGTTGGCAGAGCTACAGTCAGAGTCCACAGCAAGGCTATATCTCACACATCTGGAAGCTATTTGGCAGAGTGCAGAGTTCAAATGTTTTCTGCTTCAGCTGGTCTCAGGCATACCTTCCAGTGCCGGGCCAGGCGTGGGACTGCTCAGTGTACGGGATCATTGAGGAAGGCGTTCACCACTGCTGCAGTGTGCTCCCTTCAGCTGCTGTCAGAGGCATGCCTGGGCAGGGGCTTGCTCCTCTCCCCCGCTTGGCTGCGTGGTGCCAGTAACACTCAGTAATGAGGATGATAATAAAGAAACTGGGAGGAGAGCAGGGAGAAGAAAACGGCACCACAGCCCAGCAAAGCCTGGCCTCATGTCAAGAAACAAAATGTACTTGGACAAAATCCATCGTGTTGAGTTAACTCAAGAGCAGAGCAAGCCATTCAGGAAATAAGGTTTGCGCTGCACGGGAACATGCAAGGGTCACATCAGAGCTGATGTTCTTTTTGCAGAAATGCCCCTATTTTAAAAAAAAATAATAGAAAAATACGAGGAGAAAAGAAAGTTAGGATCACTGCCCTAGTGGGGCAGCCATCCAAAGCCTGCAGAGAAGCTAGGTTTACAGGTGGGTACAGGGCCACTGCCAGTGCACTGCCATCAGTGTAGGGGCTCCTGGCAGCCACCAGAGGTGAGCTCTGCTTTAGGAAGAAATCTTTCCTAGCAGGGATGAGCTTCTGGCGGTCCCCACTGTCTAGCTAACGTGGTTCAACCACATGCTGTGACTGGTGAGGAAGCAAGCCACTAGCAAGGCATCACCCACCGGGCTGAGGCCCCTGGCATGGCACAGCTTTCAGGGACCTGAGTGATAATCCAACATCTCTGTGTAGGTATCAATCTCTCTCCTGGACCAGGTGGTAAGGCACATAACCTGGTTAAGAAATACTGGATGGTGGGTTCCATCTGCTGGGCTTGTGTTCTGAATTGGGAGGACGCTAGTCACCCACCAGCCTGGTCACTGAGCCCTGCACTTCCCGGGATAAGCTTTTCCACTTAGCTTCTCCAAAACTAGGACCCATCCCGACCTGTCCCTTGGCTATCTGAGCTGCAGCCTAACACTGATGTGGGACTGCTCTATTTCTTCAGCTGACACATCAAGAAGGTCAGTCAAGGATTGAAAACACCCAGGAGAAACACTGAGATGTTTTATATCAACCTCAAATTTGCAGCCAGATGGGACTTTCATGCCACTAATCAAAATACAGCCAAGTCAGAGGAAGAGCCTGCACTTGTGGCATAACAGAAATTGAACCCTGGAGCAAACTTAAAATATGTGTTTGGGGTGGCTGGAAAATCCCAGCAGTCTGTGACCTGGATAATTAATCTTTGTCTTACAAACAGCTTCACTACAAAATACATGTGACTATAAGTATCAAATTCACTTTTGTTTAACCTGATATGCTTGGTGTAGCAATATTCAATGGAGCTAGATGTTCTGCAGTGGAAAAATGGGCTTAGCCATAACATATAAATGTTCTGTCTCAATACAGTAGCTCATGTCCACCATCCTTGGTTTAGTGGAATAAAGGAAAATTGCTTCAAATGATAAAGTGCCCATTTGCAGTATTTCCACTTTGCGTTGTCTAAATGCTGTGCATTATGGGGCAAGGTGCAAGTGGTCACTTGTTGATTTTCCATCCAAGAGAAGTGCAAGTGCCTTCAGAACAGGGCCAAAGCTCTGCTCCTCCACTATCACAGGTGTGGAAAACAGGTAGGATGCCTTAGTCCTCAAAACTGGGGGGTGGTAGCACTGGGAAAATAACACAGCATGGCCTGAGGAACAAGCCACTTTTTCCATGACCTGTAAAGGGGAAAGGGTAAAGACACTCAGCCGTTTGCCTCAAGACAGCTTCAGAAAGACCAGAAATGCCTCAGGCTGATGTGACTGAGCTTTCAGTGAGGGTACAAACAATGGGACAACTTGTTGCAGCCTGGTGATGGAGTTGCTGCTGGCTGCAGGGTGCAAAGACCTAAGAATATGAAAAAACAACACTACCTGTGGACAGAGGGCAAAATCTTCTATATGGCCTACTAAACAGTTGAGAGAATTTTCTCAGGTCTGAAGTGGAAGTGTGATATCCCAGGGGAGAGCCACAACTCATGGGAAAAGGAAATATCTGAGAAAATAACTGGATGTGGAGAGCTGCTGTATTATCCATGCATATTTAAAAGAATAAGTAGTAAGATTACTGTCTACTGCTGCAGCATTTGGCAGGGGAAGTAGGCAGCCAGTGCTCGCTCACTGCTCACTCAAAGCCAGCAAGAAGCCACTACACTGCACTGGACAAAACAGACCCTACTGGTGGCCGGGCTGGGAATGGAAGTGTACACGTGCTGGGAACACCAATCAAGAGCTGGCAACAGAGATGGGGTTCGAACCTTGAACAGGAGAAGGGGTCAGGTCTATCATTGAATCCTTGAGGGACTGGCCATCAGAGGAGTGCGTGCAGTGGCAGCTGTCCTTCTCAGCATTCCAGTGAATGGCTCTGCAAGTCTATCAGGCACCAGTGCATCTCAGCAGCAAAGGAAAAGCCAAGACTTTTTACAGACATTTTGTCTTCAGACATGGATAACCAATATCTGTTGTGTTCCCAAGCTCCAAGTGGTTTCCGAAGAGCATGGTGATGCCAGCACCTAGTGTTGTTCCTGGCCCCAGTAGAAGCTGAGTCCATTTGCAAAGCTTCTGTAGAGGCCCCGGAGCTCCAAGAGGCAGTGTCTGGGAGCCCATAATGAGTCCCTGCTGCCAAGTGCACAATGTTGGGTCCTCCTGTGGGTTTTAGAATTCTGAAAAAAGAGAGGTGTAAGATATGATGTTATTTTTTCCAGCTGACAATGAAACTTGCAATGTCTCAAAGGGCAACTTCTTTGAAAGAGTAAGAAAGCAGTGTAGCCAATCTCATGTACACTGAGGTTGTTTTCTTCCTGCTAAGATAAAGATCCAGTGGCACATGAAGAAAGCTATGCAGACTCTTCGTGTTCCAAGCTAACTGAAATTTTTGCTATTGGCATTGAGCATCTTCAGAATCAAGACTGCCATATTTACAACAACATATCTGACTTTGTTCAAATTGAAAACGAAACCACCAGCTGTCTTTAAAGTGAATCACAAGGCTTTCTTGGAAAAAAAGACACCAAATAATCTCACAAGGTATTTTGTATCTTTCATCTTTCCCAGGATGTTATCGACCACAATGCTCAGCAGCACATCCTCCTTCAAAGGAAGAAACTACTTCAGATTCAGCTCAGGAGGAAATGTCTGAAGTGCTTCTACAGATGCAACCATGCTCCTGTTTTGTGGGAAATCAAAAGGAGGTTAGAAGGCAAGCTTTGATACCTTTCTGCTCTGGCTCTCTGCCGTCCTCAGGCTCCTGAAGCAGGAGAAGTGCAGCAGGGATTGCTCCCTGAAGGTAATACTTCCCTTATGTGCTCACTGTATTTAACAGGTGGAAGTACTGGGTCTGCAGATATGGTTTAGTGTTTCTGCTGACATTGAAGACCAAGGGATACCTGCAATTTCACCTCTTTTCCTTTCCATTTACAGCAAGTTGCTCATAGACAGTTCATGCTCAGCAGTGGACTTCGGTCACTGTTGCAGAGGAGACGTTACATCTGATTTCTGGCTGCATGTTTACTTACACCCAGTGCCACTCTGTGCTTTGCCACAGAACTCTACTGCTTTTCTTCTGGCTGGTTTAAAATTCACGTATACTACATCATGTACTAGGACCATTTTTCTTGTAGCGTCATGGGGTTGTTTCCATTTAAAATACAGCTTGTTATGCTACTGTTTATCTTGCTCCTCTGTACTGTTAGTTTTTTCCATGTTGTATAATATTGGGCCATTCTTACTGAAGCCAGCATCCTACTGAACCCTACTGTTTTACCTTAGTTACTGATGACCACTTCACCCAGAGCTCATTAACTTTGCAAAAGCTGCCACTGCAGCCAGAACACTAGCTCTGTAAGTACATGAGGTGTTGCAAGGAGTCAGGGCCACTGACCTTAGCACAGCAAAGCAGAATGACAGCAACGAGGCCTCATCTCACTCAGAGAAAAATCTGTCTCGCTTCATATAATTTCTACAACAGAATCTCAACAGTATTATAAATAATTGCAGCAACTCTTGCTGCCAGAAAACCCACTGCATTTTTGCTCATGGATTTTTTTGTTTCAGACACCATGGAAATATTGTTGATGATTGCGAAGGGTGGTCACAGAGCTGCAACAAAGCATGCAATTTCATAGATGATCAAAAGTCAACTGTTAGCAATTAAGATCAAATAGCGTTAGGCCAACAAAGGTGAGAAATAATTATTTAACAGCTGTTTCAATGCTTTCAAAGTGTCAAACATAGAATACTTAATCTGAGACAAATCTAACACACTCCGCAGCTCCAAGGTAATATTTTCTTTATTACATTTCACTTGGGAAAAAAATTGTTTTTGTTTTGTTAATGTTTGAGATGTTTTGGTTTGTTGGTTGGTTTTTAACTTAATAACTGTAAAGTAGTTCAGTCAAAGCTTTCATTTCTCAGGCCTCCATATTCCCTGCTCACTATCCCCTAGCATCCACATGAGTACTTTTTCAATAGCTCTCAGTTCAAACCAAGTCATATGTTCGTCATGACATGAGCTGCAACAAATAAACAAGAAGACAAAAAATAACAAACTTCTTTCCCTAACCAGCTTTATCAAATAGTGGGAAGAAGAGAAATCAAGAGAGGAAGCACCAGCAAAAATTTATTTATATATTATGACTCGATCACTTCAGGTTTTATGTGTAGGTCATCCATGACTCCATTTGATGCATGATTGCATTCTGTCCAATGTGTCAGAAGAGACAACTTTGAAGGGTAACTGCAAGACACATGAGTCCATTCCAAAAGTGCATGTCCCACTTATATCTCCTGTACCTTCTGGTTTTGCCCAGCCAGCTCAGAATCATAGAATCATAGACTCGTAGAATCCCTAGAGTCAGATGGGATCTCTGAAGGTCATATAGTCCAACTCTCCTGCAATGAACAGGGACATCCACAGATTGATCAGGTTGCTCAGGGCCTTACCTAGCTTCACCTTGAAAGTCTACAGGGACAGGGCATCAACAATCATCTACAGGGACTGGGAAACCTGTTCCAGCGCCTCGCCACCCTCACTGTAACAGATTTTTTCCTTATATTCAAACTAAATCTATCCTCTTTGAGCTTGAAACCATTTCCCCCTTGTTTTGTCATCACAAACTCTGCTAAAGAGTCTGTTCCCTTCTTTCATGTAGCCCCCATTTAGATATTTAAAGACTTCTCTCTCAGGTCACCCTGGTGCCTTCCCTTCTCCAGGCTGAACAGTCTCAGCTCTCTCCCCCTGTCCTCACAGGGGTGGTGTTCCATTCCATGGGTGATTTTTGTGGCCCTCCTCTGGACATGCTCCAGCAGGTCCGTGTCTCTCCTGTACTGAGGACTCCGCACGTCAACACAATACTCCAGGTGAGGCTTCACCTGCACAGAGTAGAGGGAGGGCAGGATCACCTCACTCACCGAGCTGGCCACACTTCTTTTGATGCAGCCCAGGTTCCGGTTGGCTTTCTGGGCTGTGAGAGCACATTGCTGGCTCGTGTCCAAATTGCCATCAACAAACACTCCCTTGTATTTTTCAGCAGGTCTGTGCTCTATCCCTTGATCCCCCAGCTTGTATTAGTAATGGGGGTTTCCTCAACTCTGGTGCAAGATTTTGCACCTCGGCCCATTGCTGAAGCCTGTCTAGGTCCCTTTGCATGGCACCCCGTCCCTCTGGTGCCATCCATCAACTGCATCCCACAGCTTGGAGTCATCAGCAAACTTGCTGAGGGTACACTTGACCCCACTGTCAATGTCATTGATGAAGATATTGAAGAGTACCAGCCCCAGCACTGACCCCTGTGGGATGCCACTTATCACTGATCTCCATTGAGCTGTTGACCACCACTCTCTGGATTAAAACCTGCAGCCAGTTCTTCGTCCACTGAACAGCTCACTCATCTCTTTCCAATTTGGAGAGAAAGATGTTGTGGGGTACTGTGTCAAAGGCCTTACTGAAGTAGAGATAGATGATATCAGGTGGCCCTTCCCTTGCCTACTGATGCAGTGACAGGTCTTTAGGAGATACAGAGGAAGGATAATAGGAAACAAAAGGGAAAAAAGATAAAACATATATTAGGAAGCAGAAGCCAAGTACTCTACCTACCATTAGTCATTAACACCTTTCTCTGATTACATCATTTCCACTTATAAAGGAGAGACAACTGGTCAGTAACAAACACCAAGGATTTCTCTTTATCTGCAATGTTAATTACTTCCATGGATCACCATGGAGCCCTGGTAGCTCACTCTCACCACAAAGCTGAAGAGCTGAAAAGCAGTGCTATGAGCCCTCTCTCTTCAGTGCTCAGGTAGAAATCCTAGTCCACTAAAAAATCAAACATATTCACCTCATATTAGAATGAAAGCTAGACCTGCAAGATTTCTGACAGGAAAAAGAAAAATTATTTAAAAATTTCTGGTCCCTGGTTTAAAATAATAAGCAGAAAGTGAGCAGATTCACTTTTAAGTCTTGCCTTGCCTCTACCTCATTCAGAAATTCAGATCTCCCACTCCTCAACTCATCTCCAGTTTGCTCATTCTGTGTGCCTGGTGAGATCCAGCTGCATTCCGCTCTGGGTTTTGCAAGAAAACCCTGATATGCAGATAAGATGCCCTGCTTGATTTACAAAATCATAAGCTTAGTTGAACACAGCAGACATAAGATGATGGCAGATCCTGAATCTGTCCTCAGTGCTTGGTGGCAAATATGGCAACTGCTTTGTCTTTTTAATGTCTTTAGTAATCATTTGCCAGCAAACAGGAGATGCAGTCCTGAGCTGAAGAAGGGGAGTAGCACAGGAGAAGTAAATTGCTGTCTTCTAGGATTCAACCGCACTCCCTTCAGATGACTGATGTGATTAAGGGGTGACTCCACACAGACACTCTTTGATGGTATCCCATGGGCTGGAGCCAATTCAGTGTAAGCCATCAATCAGCTGAACAGTGAAACTTTTTTTGCCCTTGTTGCTGTAATTTCTTTGAAGGGAGGAGCCTGTGGTTGCAAATGAACAGTTCAGTTAGTAAAGATAAGGAAGAAGTGGAAATGACATGGCACAACTGTCAGATAATCTTTGGTCTAATCCCATCACTTTTGTGGGGAAGTGCTCTTTGCTTTGCAGAGCAACATCCACAGTAAAAACTGCACACAGCTTTTCTGTGTTAAGTAAGTCTGCACACATCAGAGAAAAGTTATTGTTCAGACTCCATCACTTCAGATACAGAAGTGAGAGCAGAGGTACATGCATTGTCCTGTAGAACATTATTGGGTTCCGTGTTGAAATGTTCTGCTGACCTCTCTAAATGGCCAATTGCAGGCAGTAGGGATGTCTCAGGGCAGTGCTGGAGGAGCTGATAGGACAGAGCTGCTGTAGGTGGAGCCTCTCCTTTACATGGAGTTAGTACTCAGAGGCTTTAGGAACTTCTTGGCATCAGGATCAGCTCCCTAACTACAGTGCAAAACCTGGCTCAGTAGGAGAGCTTTCGTTCTTTTATTTGATCTTCACTGTGTGGAAAATATATAAAATGAGGAAGCATTCAAGGAGAGCTATGCAAGATCTGCCTGTCCCCCTAGCAGTCAAGTTGCACCCCTCAAGTTGCCACTTCTTGAAAAATACAGTTTCTGCAACAACATTGCATTTCCAATCATTCAATCATTTTGGGATCAACAAAAATGAAAGCATCTCACTATGATTCTGATTTATATTTATTTTTCTGCAACATTCAGCTTTCATTCTGGGGAGAAATCTTTTTGAACTGTTTAGAAGGTCATGACAGTATCTTGCTGCTCTGCTGTTAATTTCCTCTATCACTCTCCTTTCTTCATGAAACTGAAATTCTAGGAAAATCTACATGATTTCATAGAACTCTTCAGTTTGAATGGAAATGGTTGAATCTTATCCATCCTGTTGGAGTTTCTGTGTCTCTCCAAAAATAAATAAAAAAAAATAATAAAAAAAAATGTCTTCAAAACTCTTTTACATGAAACTCCGCAGTAATTGCAGTAAGGATGGAAGCGTCATATTTCAGACCAGTGTGTTTATTCAATGCACTTAGCTTAGCCCTAGATAGCTGCTTACAATTTCATTCTAGTGCTTATATAAGAAAAGGAGCTTTAAAAAATATTATCTGAGGAGGTAAATCCTGCTCCAGCTAGAGTATGATGTTGTCCTTGGTGGTTAGGTGCTAGCAAATCCAGTCTACTTTTCAACATGCCCAAACCACTAGATCCCACCTGGAATTTTCAAAACTCATTATCTACTCCTTTCTCCTCCACACCCACCCCTCTTTTCTTTCCTTTTGCAGGCTATGTCTTGTTCATCTGTCTCTTTACTGAGAAAAACCACCAAAGCCACATTCCTACCAATACTATTCTTAGCATTCTGTTTCCCCTCTAGAAGTCACGGTTCATGTTACAACGAAACAGACTTGTAGAAAATTAAATGCCAAACCAAGCTGTAGCTTGAAGCAAGCTCCCAAGAAATTGCATTTTATAGTTACCTTTGTTTAGACAGAATACAAAGTTTAATATCACTTTGGCATCAGATACAAAAATGGAAGCTGACAGGGAGCAGAGATGTTCTGAGCTCAAGATAAAGCCATGTTAAAATGGTAAGATTCCAAACACTCACCCCAGGTCAGACTCCAACCACAATTAACTGCAAAAGAAACTCCTCTCTGTTGTGAAACTTCATATTTTTTTCTTTCATTTCACCCAAAATTGGTTGTTGTGTACATCAAAGATACACCAAGCAAGATAAATGTGAAGACAGGTTGCCTTCCTTTTCAGTTTGCTTAGTGACAAAACGCTTTGAAATGTTTATTTTGTAGATTCATAAAAATATGTAGCTCAAAGTGATTTGAAAACCTGCGTACTTCTTCACATTGTCCCAGCACAGAATCATCTCCTCCAGTTTCTTCTTTATCAAGAAACATCTTCTTGAAGACTTGCATCCAATTCTTATGCTTCATCATTGTTATTATTAGAAAACCATTCCCGGTTCCAAATTAGACTCTTCCTCACTTCCATTTGTAAACAGCCTTTTCCTTATGTTACAACAGTACTGCACTACAAAAAAGTTGTGGTGTTTTATTTTCCCTTCCTTATTACCCCATTCTCTGGACTGTAAAATCCAGTTTTTCACCATCAGAAGTCATTATTTGCTGCATCCTTGAGGACTATTGTTGCATTTGTATAGATGATCTATGGTTGATGCCCAGCTTCCTTGCTTTATTGGCAGCTTCTGAGATGGCCTGTCTGTTCACAGGGCTCAGCACACTGTGTACAGCTTTCCATAATAGAACACTATTTTTTCACTGCCAATAACTGGAATATAATATTCTCTCGTGTTCACCCCGTAACTAACTAAAACCCGCAGGTCTCTTCCTGCCAAATTCTTGACCATTAGGTCCTTTCCTACCTGTGAGTATTCATCTCATTACTTCTGAGAAAGCACTGTCTTGAACTTGTTTATACCAAGTTACACTATCCATTTTCAGCCCAAACAATTGATATCCTTTAATAATTAAACCTATCCTGAGATGTACTTACAGATCTCCTTCCTACTGTCATCTGCAGGTTTAATAATCCATCTTATGGGTGTTTTATGAAAATGCTAAGGGGTAGTGGACATTAACCAGTCTCAGACAACATTCTCACACTGATATTCTATTTTGATTCTATCATGTTCCAGTCTCTCTGTTGAGGAAGGTAGTTTTGTCACTAGTGACTTAAATTCAATCTCTTCTCAGATTTTAAGCACTGGTCCTCAGTTTCAAGAGATCGGACACTAAGCTACTCACATAGTTCCCTCTTAAAACATGCGTAAGAGACAATAATGAAGTGAGGGGAAATTAAAAGGTTAAGAAAATGAAAGATATCCCACAACCAATGTAATTAAGTTTAGGAATGATTCTTCAGGGAAAACAAAGCAACTGGTGCTCTGTTACTTGATATTTGCATGTATGTGGCATTTTTGGTTCATGCTGGGCTTTTGCATTGTGCCAGATGTTTAAGGCCTGGCTCTCCTGCAACTGTTCCTTCCTAATTTAGCACAACGGCTTCTTCATGCAGTATTCCCTTAAGCATTAAACACAATTAAAAGCATTAAAAAGATCGATGTACATTTCCAGGGTAATCTTCTGATATTTCCCCATGGACTGTCTTATCTCTGGCTTTTCCTCATCCTATTCTTTTTTTTTTTTTTTTTTTTTTTTTTTTTTTTTTTTTTTTTTTTCCCTGTCTACAAACTGACAATAACTATGTATTCAAGCATGTCTTGAAGATCTATGTCTCCACATAAACACTGGAAATATTTGCAAACTTACAGTTGGAGTAAAAATAATATGAAAGCTTTAAGCTTAGGATACCCAATGTTTCTATGATTTTTTTGTTGTTGTTTACAATAGCAGACTCTTTTATACCAGTAACCCATCACAGCGAATGCCAGGCTGGCTTCTAGATACTGCGCTGGTGGTACAAATGGCTGTTCCCTCCCCTTGTCATCAACAACTCTAGATAAGATGCTTGGTCTCTACCTATGCTGTGACCACTCCTCACTCCAGCAATGAATTAGCCTACCCTTACTGTTGGCAGTTCAGCATTTACCCACTTCTCACAGTCAAGACTGGGCCAACAGATGAGGGAGTCTGTCTGTCCTTCCCATTTACCACCACACCACTGGTCTTTGCCCCAGAAGCTTTGAGGCAAGGCATGAAAGAGTGTAAACAAGTGGAAAAGGACAAATGGAGATCAAAGGCAGTGAGGGCAAGAAGATAAGATCATGTAATGATGCATGTCTGCCTTTGTGCAATTTAATGGCTACAAATCATCTCCAGAATCAGCTGACCTTCCAAGAGGCTCAGGGTTAATTATGTTGTGTGTGGTATGGCTTGGTTTTCCTATTTTTAATCAGATTATTATCTTCCCTCAGAGGTCCCAGCAGAAGTAATTCTGAGTGGGTGCTACTGACCTAGTTCAGAATGGAAACTCTGAATATGGCACAGAAGAATTCAAGGCAGGAGGGGAGGACTTGGTTATCTAGAGTGCCCAAGTGCCAGCCCAAGAAAAATCACCATGGAGAGCAGATTTGGAGCTGGTTGTCAAAGATCTCAGAGATCTGGTCATTAAGAATCCACTCCCATTTTGCTGGGCAAGCAACATTCTCGTGCTAGGGTTGCTCGGTTACAAAATGGAGACAGAATCGTCTTTTTCTACCACAGGCATATATCAGTTTCATGGGCAGATGAAAGGTAGAGACAGCTTCAGTTATGGCAGACGACAACATAGTATAAGAGCAAGAGCAGGAGCCTGGGGAAGGAGGCTAGCATCAAGAGTCTATGAGCCTAGTGCTGCAGGGAGCCCATGCTGCTGCGAGAGAAACAGCTTCTTATAGATAACAAGCTGGAGACAGGGAAGTCTAAGGGTTTAGAGAAGCTGTAAGGTGACCCTATTTGCTGTGACTAACCATTTAATAAAATTAATATTTAACCTTTCTCTGTTTTCATGTGGATAAGTTGCAGCCATCTGATGCAGAGATTCAGCACATCTCTGTTATCATTCCTTGCTGTGAAATCATATTATTCCAAGCGCTTGACTTCATTACTATGGCAGACAGATCGCTGCTGCTACATTACCTTTTTATGAATGATATGCACACTGGTGCTTCTCTGCTCTGTTTACTATCCTTTTTCATTGTCTGTACCAAGCACAAATTAACAAGAAACCCTACCAGTGTAATTTACTCTGCACAGTATGCTATTTTGCTAAAATATTTTTCTTTCAGATGACATCTCGAAAATAAATAAATACAGGAATATTACTATGGCTGAAAATCAAACTAGTTAGGTAACGTCACATTGGCAGACATTCAGCATCCCTCAATTACCCGCCTTGTACGTATGCATTCTGGCATAGCCTTTAATTAACACGATCATACCTTTTTTTCTTTTTTTTTTTTTTCTTTTTTTTCCAGTGAAAACATGTCATTAAGTACCCCGGATAAGTGAGGACCTGGTACAGAGCATTCTGTTTTCTCCTTAATGTTTAACAGGCTTATTTTCTATAATCCCTCAAACCCTGCTCTGAAGACAGACTAATTAATTAATTTCTGCCTGGTTTTCTCCCATGCCACCACAGCATGCAAGTGTCTCAGAAACAAGACATTAATTTTCACAGCTGCCTGGGGAGATGGGTAAGTGGTGGGGAGGCGTGGGAGTTGATAAGCTGCATCTTACAAAAGGCCAACATTGCCAGTCTCAGAGGGAACCATATTCTGGGGAGCACTCCAATTCCCATTCCACCCCAGATCACAGGGCTACAGCCACTGTGCTCTCATGAGCTCCTATTCACCAACAGTCAACTGCATTTTTAAAAGCATGTAATCTAATCAAGCTTAGGGAAATATCCTCAAACCAAGAGAAGGCACATGCCAGTATAAAGGCTCAGCCCATGAAGCTTTCTCATGTTAGCTTTCACCTGGGCAAATCACCTTCTGTGCTCTCCAGAGTTTGTGCTCCAATGTGGGCCAGCCTTTTTGGGTGGAGCTTTCCAGCAGAATCAGCTTGACTCAGAGATTTGGTGAAGCTGATGCTCTATCAAAAGCTACAAAGGGACTGGAAACAGTCAGAAGTACCAGATAAGTGTAATAATCAAGCTTAATCCTCACAAAGAGGAAAAATAAATAAATAAATAAATAAATAAATAAATAAATAAAGATAGCATGTCTGCCTGCATCCAAAATTAAGATTGATTTTAACAGTCTGACAACACAGTTTCAAGTGCCATTTAGTGCACAGCAGTTTTGCATATTCACATAATCAATTAGCAGTGCTGCCAACAGCTAAACGAAGCTGTTCTTGCACATCGGACTGGGATATGGACCTGGATGCTCTGGGCTACAAAGGGGTCAGCACTGCCCTGGCTGCCACCACTCACAGGGCACATCACTGGACATTGACATATGTATTTTGTGGTATCAAGGAGATCCCATTTGCATTGGGTAACCTTGTTGTTGGTAGTGTGCATACCAAGACCACCTCCAGCACCAAGACCTCTCAGATGATGAAATCAACCCATGTGAATTTGGAAGTCTCCATTTTCATCCTGACAGGTGAGTGAAACAGTGCAGATTTGCCTTCTCTGGTCAGTAGTGATGAGGATGGAGGGCCTTGTGTGAGGGGATTTTCCAGCTGTCGTGTTTAGCAGTACTAAAGGCTCTGTGTTCAGACCTTCTTGGTATAGTTTGATTATTTTACAGCAGTAGCAGAGACTTCAGAGCTCGCATCATTTTCTGAAGAACTGAGGCAAGTTTTATCCAGTTATTGTGAATGGAACAGTCAGACATCATTGTGTTTCACTACCAAAACAGTTTTTATTCCAAGAGCCAAAGAATGATGGGACTCTGCAACAAATCTTTATGTGCTTGCCTCTCAAATCTTTGTGACTGCCTTCATTTCCTTCAGATGCAACATCACCCCTCTTCTGAAGCCCCTCACCAGGCAGAGAAGATGCTTGGAAGTCATGCCACACAGTCTTACTCTCCAGGAGTCAAGTAGGCTTCCAACTGTATCTCTTCCTTTCCTTCTGCAGCAACTGTGAACCAAGGGCACATGCTTCTTAAAATCAGTGGAAAACTGGGCAGTCCTGAAAGTTAAGAACATGCCTGCATGATTTCCTGATTAAAGGTGGGAATGCTTTTCTCAGTCAGTGCCAAAAGCTGTTCCCCCAGTCCACCCCTTTTCACTGAGAATCATCTTAGAAACAGGCAGACAACAATTTTGGTTGATGTTCGGTATCAATGTGAGAGTCGAGTGTGGGGCACAGGTGAGACAAACCATTTCACATCACAGCAAACACCAGAATATTTTAATCTTGCTTTAAAACCTGCCAAATGAGAGAGATTCATCTGAAGGAATTAATGTAATTAATTAGATTCCAACACCAGGGCAATCTGTCTGCAAGCCTTACCCAAATTTACCAGCTAACAGGTGACTGCTTGCATGCTGATCAAGCACAGCCTTTTACTGGGGGAAAAAAAAAAAAAAAAGTGCAGTTTTATTATACTCTCATGGTAAGCAATCATTTTAAATCCAAAGATGAAGAAACATGAGTCTTTGCTGAGAAAGATATGTCTGCTAAACACTCTGAACACGTGCTTTTAAGAGGCCTTTGACAAAACATGTTACCTACATTGATCAAGCAACACCAACAAAGCCAGTAAAGACTTTCACCAGCCCTGTTTTTATGAGCCATAGGTGCAGAAAGTGTGGCTACATCCTGGAGAGAAGAGAGTAGCAAGCTGAGGCTTCCAATATTCAAATGACAAAATCTTGCGGGTGAGTTCCAGATGTCAGCCATGTGTTATGGCTTAATAGTTCAGCTCTGACTCACCACACAGCAACCTGTTACGAAACACACATGCCTGCCCGTGTGCGCATGCACATGACTGTGTGAACTGCTTGGAAAGGAAAAGTCACATTTTATGTGTCATGAGTAGTGCTTGAGGAAAGTGGTTAATCTGAGCCGAGGTGGGAGAAAATGAACACAGGTTGTCCCGAGGCATAGACCAAAAGCATGATAATTTGTAGCTTTAACATTTACAAAGAATGAGTTAAAACTGAAGAGAAATTAAACACCCACTTCACAAGCAGTGTAATGCTTTCAAATCCTAAAAATTCAGTCGCACCCTGTGTCTTGAATAATCGCTAGCCTAAATCACCCACACCCCAGCCATGTGAAACTCATGGAAATCCAAGTAATTCCTAGACCAGGTATTTCAGAAATATTTATGTTGTGGCTTGTAAGCTCCTCTTAGTGTTTCTTTCTTCTCACATAGAAAGAATAAATACCCATGGCACAGATGTTTGGCAATAGCCATCATACACCTCACTGCTGTTCTGGCCATCAAATGAACAGGGAAGGTCACACTGGTGGGCTTCACTGGGGAGAAGGGTAAGAGAATCCCAGTGCCCTCAGCTCAGAGCTCCCCAACCATGAGGTTGCTGATTCCTGTCCAGTCCTCCAAGGCTTGGGTCTGTGTTCTTCGGCCTCCAGGGCAGCCTCCAGGTTAAGGGCATTGAAATCACAGGGGCGTTGCCCATTAAAACAAGAGCCATAAGCTTTCATGGTGCATTTGTGTGCCTGAAGTGTGCCAGAGATCTTGCTTTGCCCCAGAACTACCTGGAAAGGGAGCACCCCTCTGCTGGGCAGCTGGACAGGTGCATCATTAGCAGAGCCAGCTGCAGCAGCCCCCTACCTGATCCCACTGACCCGTGCTTTCATTGCTGCAGCAGCAGCAGAACCCAGCAGGAGGCAGGGAACCCTGCTGCAGCCCTAAGCATTTGTTGTAGCCTTGAAGGGCCAGCAGACATGGCCAGTGATCTCTTGTTATAGAGATACAGCCTATTCTCTCTGCAGAGAGATGCACTGTCATCGAAACAAAACAGCTTACAACACAAGCAGAGCATTTTCAGGATACCCTGATTAAATATCACATATAACCCCTGCCCTGACTGTGGCAATTCCTATAGAAACTCCCCAGTGGGTAATCTATTCTATGATCTCGCCCTGAGCTGATGCTGATGGACTTCACAAGGGTGTGCCTGAAAGACTGGGCACATGGAACTTGGATCTGTGGCTATGGCCTGTTCAAAGGAGAGGTCATTCCATGAAGGACAGGGGACACTGTGGGACAGCAGTGTCTATGTGACTTTTCTTCAGAAGTGATGCTCAACGGACATCGGGGCCAATGGGGGCAAAGCAGAGAGGGAGCGGGGAGAAGAAGAGACATAGAGAGAGATTCCTATCGACTGAAAAGGGCAGAAAGGCCACATGAAAGGGCCACCATAGCACGGTACAGGTAGGTTCGTGTGCCTTAGCATGGGGTGGAGATGCTCTGCACACACCTGCGCCCTCTGGCACCAGTGTGCATGGGATAATTGCCAGAGAGCATCTTGATGATTCAGCCTGGCAAAATGAACATCGAGCACGCCGAGCTCCAGCAGCATATAAATATATACTTTTTTAATGATGATTTTTCATAAGAGCCTAACCGGTTCAGAAACATTGTCATGGAAATGAAACACGGCAGTGCGCAGCTCTCCCCTGCCGCCCACTCGATTCAGGAGCTCATCATAACCCGTGTTAGAACAGCTCCATCTCGTGGAAGTCAGCAGCAGAATGGGAGCAAATGGCCGTGAAGCGGGGGGAAAAGCTGTAAAAAATGTTTGCATCACGCTTCCCGGGTGCGTGTGCCAACCGTGGGTTTGATTCCCATCAGCAGGAGTTTGTTAGTCCCTTCTCTCCCAGAGTTTGACTCCAAGTTGCAGGTTTAAATAAGACAAACAAATAAACAAACAAAAACTTTGCACGAAGCCAACGGGGGGAAAAAAAGCATTCCATCAGGTTTCGGACAAAGAGCTGTGACATTTATGCAGTTACTGACTGAACCAGCTTGAAGCTCACAAAAAGGTTTGGGGAAGGTTGGTGGCTTCATACTTTGCCCCACAGAGCTCCACTTCAGATGTCCTCCCCGAGAGCCGCTTCACTCTTGGCATCCCTCTGCCTTTGCCATTAATTTACAGCTGTAGTTTGTGCCTTACTGATCTGCTGTTGGGTTTTCCTCATCTACATCCCACAGTTCCCTCTTCTTATTCTGCAGCTTATTTCAGGCATGTCTGCACCCTTTTATGAGTGCTTACAAACCAGACAGAACATCTGTACTGCACAGCTCAGACTTGTTCCTATCTTCCAGAGTTTCCAGTTTAGATAAGCAGTGCTCTCAATCAAAAATACAAAGCAAATACGCAGCAGTAAACCTATAAGTTATGTTTTAAAATAATAATCATTCCCCCTTTCCTTATGTACAGAGGAATTCATTCTCCTGTTTATCCAGGCTCCATTTTTTACCCTTTGCCTTTCATAATAGAGTTTATCTTGAAAGTCTTTTTAATCCATATCCTGGGGGAGAGGGGAGATAAGTGGATTTCAGCATCAAGGACACGTCCTTTGGCTTTGCACTGTTACCACTGCTTAAACCATCTAGGAAAATGCTACATCCTTCAGGATGAAGAGGTCTGACAAAAACAAACAAATAAACAACAACAACAACAACAAACAAACAAATAAAAACAGCAACAACAAAAAAACATGAGCTACATTGGACATCCATAAGCCAGCAGTGCAAGCTGCTTGTCTACTGGCACAACGGTCTCCTTGGTGAAGCCACACTGAGATGCAGGTGCAATGCAAGCAAAAGAAAGCTCCCCTGGGTGCTCAGCTGTGCTTTCCTGGCAGTGAGCAACCTGCCCTATCTGCTGCCAGCCACAGCTCCTTCCCACACCCTCAGGCAGTCCTGAGCCCTCTGAGCATCATGGCTCCACACTGGGCAACATGGAGCTGGGACCAGCAGGAAGAAACATGCTGCTGTACTTGCTTCCCTGGGCAGCTGAAATCCATTGGGGACAATGTAGGAGGCGGGTTTGGGAAATCTGGTCTGAAACATGGGCATTTCCTTTCCTGCCATTGTTCACACCACCTTCCTCCTCCAAAGAGTTACTTCCACCTCAGGACAAAAGACCATCTGTGCAGTGTTATTGCCTGCACCACTTACTTAATGTTGGGGCAGAAAAACAGCATAGAGTAAGGTACTGCCCTCCCTCTCACAGTCATGCAGCAGCAGCATGCAGGGACTTCAGGAACCACCTGAAGTGTAGGGCCAGTCCTGTAGCTCTGGCTTGTCTTCAAAGTGCACTCTTCTCTGATGGAGAGACAAAGTACATCCCATGCAGCAGGTAGATTAGCAGGGATGCATCCCTGCCCAGGTTTTGCAGCCCTGGCTCCCATACCAGCATGCAAAGTAGCCCACCTGCACTGAGCTATCCATGCCCAACTCATCAGCAGAGTACTGAAATGGGCTGCAGTGCCAGCACCTGTTGGGACCACCCCATCAGGTGGGGTTTTTGTTCTGAGCTGGAAAACATGACTCTACTAGCAGCTCACATCTAGCCATGATGCTGCTTGTGGGACAGTGCTGCAGTACTAGCAGCCTGTGTGAGCCATGAAGGATTCATGCCAATGAGCTGCAATACTAGTACCTCTCTGGTCCTTACTTAGCATGGGCAGTAAGAGCACCCCCCGCTTCCTAAACCACAATGCCCAGCTCACAGGCATTCTTCAGATACAGCAACACTGAGAACAAAATGCAGAGTTTAGTATGAAATCAGCCTATTATGTCAGCAGTAAACTACATCTGCAAGGATCACATTTGGCAGTAAAGGCAAATACATCTGTGAGGGATGGAAAGGATAACAGAAGGTGCCAAGCTGACACTAGAGCATATATCTGTTCCCAGCTGCAACAGGCAGTCATGACCACAGCAGTGTATTACTCAGCATGGACACAGATACTAATCAAAGACCATTAATGCAAAATGGACAGATGGAAATGGGGCAGAAAAAGGAGATACACTCAAGAAATGGGCAAAAGCACCCAGGGATACAACCACAGACCACATGACACCCAGCCAAATGTAGCCAAAGTGCTGTAACTGCGCTGAAGCTTTCTGTCCTTGTTGCAGTGATTTTGGGTTTCTTGCAGTTCTGGGAGCTGCAGCCAGCCACGCCTCAGCACCTCTTACCCATGTGGCCACACCAAGGCCACCCATCTACCAGAAGGACACAGCAGTTTGGCTCACCTCCAACCACACACTCTCCTCACCAGTTCCTCTGGCCTGAAGACCCACAGGAGGTGCCTTTCCTCTCTTACCGGAGCTCTATAAATGGCAGTTTGCATCATCTACCAACAGGGCTTCCTTTTGCAATACGCTTTTGTCATTTGAAAGAGCCTGTGCCAAAAGTTCTGCAATTCGCCTCAACATATCAGCTCCCACAGCCACCACACGAGGAACAGAGAAGTTTGGAAGGTGGGCAGAATAGCTTGTTACAAATCATTGAAATCTGCATTTTATGCTGGCCATATATTACTAACACAATGCATGGGAACTGAGCACACTGAGCTTAGCAAGGAACGGACATTCTGTTCTGGGGTAGGGAGTAATCTAACAGCTGTTCAAAGAGTAGCAGAGGCTCCAGAGGATCTCAGATCTCACTTCCTGAATGAATTTTTCTGAAAAATCACAAGATGCTTGAGTGTAACACAACAGCAGATATTAAACAGGAACGGTATCTGCAGGGAGAGTATAGGAGGCATCCCTCTTCGCAGCTGAGTGTACAAAATGTCTGTAATTAATCAATCTCCAACTCCCATCAGCAGTTTTCTAGTGCTTTGTCCTCACTATTTTTGGTTTGCATTTGTTTGCAGGACTTCACGTGGCGTCGCATGTCCCTGCTGCAGCCAGCACTTGTTTCCTGGCTGATATGCAGTGAGCACAGGATGCAGGCACAGGGCCAGGAAGCCCGGTGTCCCCAGGGTCCCTAACAAGCTTCAAACATCAGCTGATGCTTTGTTCACTCTGCACAATAACGAAATGGCACTGATATCCCCCCAATGCACGCTGCTCCCAGGGCCCTGCAGGAACAGAGCCCAGCTGAGAGCATCTGTAGGCATGCAGTGCCACAACTCCTTTTGAAAGCTACCTCAGATAAAGCCCATGAGAGAGAACAAACTGTCCACAGAGATGGCAAGAAAGGAACTCTGCCTTTACTCATTTGGGATGTTTCTATTCAGTGTGCTGAAGTTGCAGCCCTGGTCCAGTTCTCTCCCTCTGCCATGGGATGCCAACAAATGTTACCCATGCAGGTGGTTACTTCTAGACATGAAAACTGCAGGGTGAAGCTGTGGAGTGCTTTCAGCGCCAGTATCAGTGTCAGAGTGCATATGGGCATGTTCATGCTCCTCTGAGGAGGGGTGGAAGAGTTCAGCTCAGAGGGGTTACTGGGGCAGGGGTGCTGCAGCCACAGGAACATGCACTGGCCTGACACAGCCCACTGCCCACACCCTGAGCTTAAAGTAATCATTCAAGTGTGTATACCTCTGCAGTTGGAAGGAAAACTACAAACAGGAAAAATCTTGAAATCCATTCTTGAAGGAAAGCAATGAAAATTGTTCAGATCTTTTGATCCTGCATAAACAGATTTTGGAAGCCCCACTGCTCTGTTTCGCAAATCCCTTCTTATTCACAGCTGTGGAAGACCCAGAGGGTTGATACAGTTCCCCTCCTGTTAACACCCAGTGGGCTAGCTGGATGGAATTGACAGCACACTGGGTAACCCCCAGCCAGCATGCTTGAGCGGCTCTAAGCTGGCAAACAGACACGGGCCCTCTGCCCACAGCGGGAATTGGGCCACCATCCCAGCACTCCTGCACCCCGATAACGGCCTGCGCTGATGCAATGTTCATGGCCACTCTGGCCAGGCTGACAGCACTAACAGGGGACAGGCCAGAGCTGCAACACAAAGCGGGGACGTGGGCACGCGCTGGGGCGAGTCACCTGCTGCTGGTGAGCCTTGCAAGCTGCTTTTCTCTCTGGTGCAGAAATCAGATTAGAAGGGTTTGGGGCTGAGGGAGGGGTGGTGTGGAGCAGGCAGCTGGCTCAGCCTTGCAGTGCTCAGTGTCCAGCACCAGCTACCAGCTCCTGAGTTTGCACACTATCAAATCCCCCCGTTGTCAAAGGGGAACAGGGGAACACACAGAAAATGTAAAATTGCCAACAGGAGCGTGCTGAGGAGAGAACAGCAGCCTCATATGGGCACAGAGATTGGAATTTACCTGATGGGTGCTCAGGGAACAGCTCGCACACCTCTGATGGCTGCTGTTCTCTCCAGCTTCTGGATAAGCAGTAAACATGACTCCTCCACTTTCACTTCAACTATCAAACCCTCATTGCCTGCAACTGAGGCAGACCCTGGGATTATGTGCAACAAAATCCTTCATTTCCTCATAAAAAAGTAAATCACTGTGGTTATTTCTATGCTAATCATATGTGAATTATGCAACACATAAGAACAAATTTGCACAGCAGGGAGAGGCAGAATTCATTTTGATTCCTCTGTCCTCCTAATTTAGGGGACTTTTCTTCCAGAACAACCAATTCTTCTTAGAACAGAGGTTTCTGGTGTGGGTGATATGTGGAGGCATACATGCCAGCAGCGCTCATGGCCTTCCACAAGCAAGGTAGAGTGCAAACCATAGCTGCTGCCAGCCAGGAAAAGCCTTGGAGTGTTAGCATGGAGTGCAGTAAGGGAACAAGCAGCAAACACCATGGACAAATTCCTCTGAACTTTCTGCTGCTGGCTGGCAGGGGGAGCAGGATTTCCAGCAAACGTGGAGCTGGCTGGGAAAGAGGCAGGAGGAAGATACCAGTGAGCTTTCCAGACTGTCATTCATTTGCTTTTAAATTTCGTAAATTAGGAACAATGCAGAAACAGCAACAAAAAGTACAGTACGGCTCTATCAGATGAGAACAGATCGTCCTATCAGCAAACAAATACAGCTGCAGGGCTGTGGTAGATGTGCTTGTGCTTGATATGGGTACACCAAGATCATGCAAAGAATTTATACAGAGATGCAGTATGGACTTTGCTCTACACTAGATTCTAAGCACTGTTCCTGAAGGTTGATGGCCCACCTGCTATCACCTAGTTCCAGGGACAAGCACAGCTGTGGCTTGGGCAAACTTGACCGGACACACAGGAGCACTTGCTCTTGCTGCTGCCCAGGCCGTGTCTGCTTTGCTCGTGCTCTCATGCCATTGCATGCTGAAGCAGCTGGCTGCTGGGAGGCTCTGCCCAGCACATGGATGCTCCCAGAAGCCCAGCACTGCTTACCCTGCTTCTTTACAAAAACGCTCCTCAGCATGAAGACTACTGGGCTTGGCTTAGCCTACTGAGTCCAAGTCATCACACAAATGATTCAGCCAGTGAAAAGAAAGAAAAATAAAAAAATCCATCTCTGGCAGTTAGCTGGGCAGAGAGAACACACAGCTATGCTGTGATGGGTGGCAAGGACCAGGCACTCTTGGGTCTGGATCTCCTCTCAACTGCAGGAGCTACGTACACACCCATCCTAAGATGAAGTATTGTCCCACTCTCAAAAACCAGTCTTGACCTAACCTAACTCTTAACCTAAATATACTCAAGCATCACTTCCAGACTCAGCTTTTGCTTTTCAGCCTTATTTCTAACAGAAGAAACAATTTTCAGCAGTAACCCTCTTTGTAATAAGGCTGCACCTGTATTTTAGTTGCTTTACCAGTTCTGTAGTTTCACAACTACACCAACTTTCATGTGATTCCGGCTTTCTTTTGCACTGAACTCTTCATGTGTGAGCTCTTGTCTTGTCTCCTTTTCCTTGCTCCTCCCCCTTCTCTGTGAGCAGATAAGAGCTCCTCTGTACTTAATGAAGATATTTATCCTACATAAGCACAAAATAAACAAACAAACAAACAAACAAACAAACAAACAAATAAAAATAAAAAGCCTTTTCCTCCCTTTTTGTTTTAAAATCTGTTCTGCTCCAGATAAACTTCAGTGCACAGTCATTTGACTATACTTAAAGTAGGGAAGTTCCTCTTGCTATCCAAAACTACTGCCACACTCACACTGAGACCAGGAGGTTAACTGAGCACAATTTATCCTTACAACTTGCTTTCAGCAGACCTGTGTGACACCCATTGCCCTGTTCCACTTTCTCCAAGAGAAAACTCCAGCAGCCTTCTGCACACCTCACTCAGACATGGTGTGCAGCTCCTGCCTTCTGATTGCCACCGCACTCGCCTGTGCCAGCTGCAGAGTCACCCACATGGTGGATGCAACCTGCACTGAGGTGAGTGCCAGTCACTGGTCTCTGCCGACACAGAGACTGTCTGTGTTGGTGGCAGAATCTGGCCAGAGCTCACCTGCTGGCACCCAAGAGCTTCAAGTCACCAAGAGGTGTCTTTAGGTCTGGAGGCCTCTGTCAGAGCCATAAGTGGGTGCTGGGATGTGTGCCTGGTGGCACTCGCCTACTTCCTTCCTCCTCCTCCTTGCAGTCATGCTGCAGCACCACTCTAGGTCTCCCAAGAAGAGGAGGATGACACAGTGCTCAAGGGGATCTTCAGCAGACATCAGAGCCAGAAAGAGGGTGGGTTCAAGACTTATTCTCTTGTGCTTTGCTCTCCAGCCAGCCAGCACCTGTGTGCAGAGTGAGAGAGATGTCTCTGTGTGATGCTCAGCAGAAGCGCTGTGTCCCAGGAGGACAGTGAGAAAGCACAGGGTTTTTCCAGAGCCAAGGCAAAGGCTGATCTTCAGAGCTTTTACTTTGCATTTTTAAAGTGGGAGATGTGTAGGGCGGGGGGAGGCAAAGATTTTGGTGGAGGTAGACAGTGCCGTGGACAGAAGCCCTTCTTCCTGCACAGATGAGATCAGAAGAGAATCCCTTACTGAAGTCTTCATGCAGGTGCAAGAGCAGCACAGAGGGATGCCGCAGAGGCAGGTGCTTTGTGGCTCCCCTGGTCCTGTTCTCTGCCCTGCAGCATGGGCAGGGAGCAAACTCACTGTGCAAACGCACTGCTCAGCTCTGTAGTAATAGCAAGGTATTCTTTATCTCTCTAAACTGCATGTAGCAGTGGGCAATTCCATGAGTCACCTGCTACCATGGAAATCTTGGGTTTTCCACGTTTGCATTCTGCTGTTTCCATAGATACCAGCACTGCTTGGCATGTTTCTCATCTCCATCTCTGCCCACGCACCAGGCCTCAGGCGGGCCACAGGGTGGTGGAGGCATGGCCAGCATCATGCCTCTGCTCCAACTTCCACTCCTGGCCAGCTTCCCCCAGTGCTTCCCAGCTTCCCTCAGGAACAGATGTTACAGAATCATAGGGGTTGGAGGGGACCTCTGGAGATCATCTATTGCAAACCCCTGCTAAAGCAGGTTCCCTAAAGTAGGTCACACAGGAAGGCATCCAGGTGGGTCTTGAATATCACCACAGAAGACTCCACAACCTCTCTGGGCAGCCTGTTCTAGTGCTCCATCTCTCTGACAGTGTCAAAGATGTCCCTTGTGTTACTTGCACCAAGAAGAGAGGAAGAAACCATTCTCCCTGCACATCCTGTGACTGCCATCATTTGGGAACCCATTTGGAATGGAATGCAGAATACATTCCCGATGATTCAGATAGAGAGCTCCTTCTCCATCTGGACTGTCACAAATCCATGGGGCCAGACGGGCTCCACCATAGGGTGCTGATGGAGCTGTCAAGCCACTCTTAGCCACCTATCGGTGTTCCTGGTTATCTGGAGAGGTCCCAGAGTATTGGAAACTTGCCGATGTGACTCCCATCTCTAAGGAGGATCCAGGGAACTACAGGCCTGTCAGCCTAACCTCAGTACCAGGAAAAGTCATGGAGCAAGTCATCTCGGGTGAGATCGCATGGCATGTACGTAGTGTCCAGGGGATCAGGCCCAGCCAGCACAGGTTCATGAAAGGCAGGTCATGCTTGACCAACCTCATCTTCTTCTACAACTGGGTGACCAGACTGTTAGATGAGAGAAAAGCTGTTGATGTAGTCTACCTAGACTTCAGCAAAGCCTTTGACATGGTTTCCCACAGTATTCTTCTGTAGAAACTGGCTGCCTGTGACCTGGACAGGTATACTCTTCTTTGGGTAAGGAACTGGCTAGAGGGCCATGCTCAGCAGGTAGTGGTTGATGCAGTTAAGTCCAGCTTGTGACCTGTTACAAGTGGTGTCCCCCAGAGGTCGGTACTGGGGCCCATCTTGTTTAATATCTTCACTGAAAACCTAGATGAGGGGATTGAGTGCACCCTCAGTAAGTTTGCAGATGACACCAAGTTGGGAAGCCCTTCAGTGGGATCTGGATAGACTAAATTGCTGGGCTGAAGTGAATGGGATGATGTTCAATAAGTTCAACACTGCTGGGTCCTGCACTTTAACCACAATAATCTCATGCAGCGCTATAGGCTTGGGGCTGAGTGGATGGATGACTGTAAAGAAAAAAGGGACTTGTGGGTGTTGGTCAATGCTCAGCTCAACATGAGCCAACATTGTGCCCAAGTGGCCAAGAGGGCCAATGCCATCCTGGCCTTCATTGGAAATAGTGTTGCCAGCAGGAGCAGGGAGGTAATCATCACCCTGTACTCAACTCTGGTGAGGCTGTACCTCAAGTACTGTGTTCAGTTTTGGGCTCCTCACCACAAGAAAGACATTGAGGCCCCAGAACATGTCCAGGGAAGGGCAATGAAACTGGTGAGATGTCTGGAGCACAAGTCTTATGAGGATCGGCTCAGGGAGCTGGGATTGTTTAGCCTGGAGAAGAGGAGGCTCAGGGTGACCTCAGTGCATTCTACAGCTTCCAGAAGGGGGGTTGTGATGAGGAGGTGCTTGGCCTCTTCTGCCAGGTAACAAACAGGACCTGAGGAAATGGCTGCAAGTTGTACCAGAGGAGATTTAGATCAGACATAAGGAAATCTTTTTCTCTCAGAGAGTGGTCAGGCACTGGAATGGCTGCCCAGGGAGGTGGTGGATTCGCCATCCCTGGCAGTGTTCAAGAGGTGTCTGGAGGAGGAGCTATGAGATATGGGTTAGTAGCTTAGTGGTTAGTAATGTTGATAGGAGGACAGCTGGACTAGATGATCCTGTAGGTCCTTTTCAACCTTGTGATTCTATGATTCATTCTCCCTGCTCCAGCCTTCACCACCTCTTCACCTTCCAGGCCACAGAGACATGGCTTGGCCACCACACACCCTCCCTAGAGCCCCAGCAGAGCCTCATGGTGCTGCCATGCCCACAGGGCATGCACCTGTCATTTCCGCCTCCCTGACAGGATCCATGCACAGCACTGTAATGCTCTTCCTATAAGGCTCCTTGCATGCTGCTGGGGACAGCCTGACAGCTTCTGGGAAAAATGTGGCGACACAAGGCTGCCCTTAGCTGGAAGGTGCAGGCACAATGGGCCTGTGACTCTGTCCTGGAGCCCCACGGGGCATGGGCAGCACCAGCAGGGCCATTGGAAGCTGCCCCTTGGCCCAGCTTCAGGCAACAGGATAGGGTCCTGCAGTAGTCCCTGCTCCAGCTGCTCACTATCAGGTGGGCAGCCAGCAAAGGCAGGCTGGCCCTGTTGAATGAGCTTACCTGTTGTTTAAAGGATGCCTTTCTCCACACACAGATGGATTCATTTTTGCTTAAGCTGAAAAGCCCTGATAGGAAATTTAAAGGCTTGGCTTATCAGGTATGATTTCTGTCTAGCTGTTCCCTTGCATAACCACAGCTGGAATTGAGTTAATTTGGACCTGTTCTTTCTGGAAACACTCCTGGGGCCTGCTCTTTTTTACATCCTTCCTGCAACATTTCCTGTAAGACTTCTCCAAGAGTAATCTTTGTTAGAAATTCAGAATTTTAAACTACCTTGCGGTCCTTTCTGAGGGCTTAATGATGTATCCAGAACAGTAGATGTTTCTCAAGTGTGTTAATTTTGATAAGAAAGTACTACAGATGAGACACTTTGAATTAGGAGCAGATGCGAGGTGCTCCTTTTGAAAGCCCACTCCACAGAACACTAGGCCTTGTGCATTTCAAGGCCACGCTGGTGTCCTTCAGGGTTCTTGCTGCCACATTTTTACATTCAAGTCTGTTTGGTTTTTTTATGTGTGTGTAGTTTTTTTGTTTGTTTGTTTTTGTTTGTTTTTTTTTTTTCAAGCAGGATAGTTTCCTGTTTACATTTACAGTACATACCTCTTGGATATCCACTGTAATGTTCTCCTCAGATTACGAATAAAAGCTATAGCTGTGAAGTTTTAGGACTGAGGGAGATTCCTGGAAGCCTACCTGTCACAACAGAAGGCCTTGACTTCAGCTTCAACACGCTCCCATCCCTCCAGAATTCAACCTTCTCTAGGCTGGAATCTCTTCTCTACTTGGACCTGACAAGGTATAGGAGAACATTTTCACTTCTTCGTATCACCTTGGTTCCCCCCATCCCAAACCCTTCCCCTTGGTTGGCAGCTTCTGGAGTAAGCCTGGACAGCAGCTCCCCTGCCTTCACTGGAAGGTACCAGCTTCACTTGCAGATGTCTGCAGAGCTATTTTGCTAAGCAAAATAGTTGCCCCTTGAGCAACATCCAGGCTTCTTCTCCAGCAACAGCCATTTGTTAGGCAGTGGGTGAAATGTGTGTTTTCCATATATGCTGTTGCCAAGACCAGTAAAGTCATGAGAACAGGTTTTGGTTGTTTTTGTTTGTTTTTTCCTGTGTGTATGTGTGGGTGCGTATGTATTTTTTTCTAAAGATATTCTTCCCTAAAGCCTAGGGAAAGACAGGCTTGGTCCTTGTAAGTGCCCAACATTTTCTATCAAAAAGAGATTTTCATTTCATTAAACTGCAGTGCAGATTCCTACTTAGGTCCCTACACTTAGATGTGAGCTTACAAATATCAGGCAAGCATCACTGAAAAGGAAGGACACTTGTATCCCATGGAAGACAACTGGTCATGGCTCTACATATACACTATATGCAGCCTGGGATATCACTCATTACACGAGGGCTTTACAGTGCAGCCATTGATGCTGGTTTCTATTGCTCTTTCAAGGTGTCAGATCAGCTGGGTGTATGAAGATGCCTTCCACAACAACAGGCGGCTGCGGACCATTGTGCTGACTGGAAACTTGCTCATGTTCCTATCTGACACAGCATTTGTTGGTCCTCAGTCCCTGAGGGAACTTGTCCTAACACAGACAGGAATAAGCATGATATCCTTTATTCCAATGACAAATCTGGACAGGTTGGAAACCCTCATCTTGGGCAGCAACCACATCTCTTCATTGCAGTTCCCTCACAACTTTCCAACTAAAAACCTCAGACATCTTGACTTTCAAATGAACCACTTAAGAGCAATCACAGCAGAAGATGTCAGCATTTTGCAGACCAGTAATATGACTCTTATATTTAAAGGCAATGACATTTTACACATTGAACCTGGAGCTTTACAATCCCACTTCTACAGCTTGGACTTTGGGGGCTGTGCTGACATCCCTGGGGTCCTTGCAGGAATACAGAACTCCACCACCCAGACCCTTTGGCTGGGAACATTCAGCGATGCGGGGAAGGAGACTGACATAACTCCAGGTGTTTTAGAAGGCCTCTGCAACACTTCTGTCAAGGATCTCTATCTGCAATTGCAGCATTTTGAAAACCTAAATGCTGCCACATTTCACTGTCCGACAAGGCTCCGAAAGTTGGACCTAACCCACACCCACATCGGTTCTTTACCGCCTGGAATCAGTGCAATGAGTTCACTCAGGGAGCTAGTTCTCAGCATCAACTCCTTCCAGCACCTCTGCAATGTCAGCTCTGCCGCCTTCCCATCCCTCACCCACCTCCACATCAAAGGGAACCTGCAGGCACTACAGCTGGGCTCTGGCTGCTTAGAAGGTCTGGCAGAGCTCTGGCATCTGGATTTAAGTCACAGTCATGTTGAAAGCCTTGACTGCTGCAGCAAAGCACTAAATGGCTTGAGCAGCCTTCAGCACCTAAATTTGAGCCACAACACAAAGCTCCATATCCAAGATGTGTTTTTCAAGGAAGGTGCAAGCCTGGAGCTGCTGGACATAGCTTTCACTCATCTTCACATTACTACTTTACAAGGTCCCTTCCGGAAACTTCATCTCTTACAAGTCCTGAACCTTTCCTCCTCCTACATTAATGCCAGCATTTGACATCTCTTTCAGGGCCTAGAAAACCTTGTGCTCTTGGACCTCAGTCAAAACACTTTTGAGTCAGGGATCATGCCAAAGGACAAACTGTTTCAACAGCTATCCAATTTGGAGGTGCTAATTTTTATCATCCTGTGAACTGACAGCAGTGAACAACCAAGCCTTCCACAGCCTTAGGAAGTTAAGGCACATTGATCTGAGCCACAACAAGCTTACTGCACTCAGCACAAGTGTATTTTCAAAACTCAAGAGTATCTACCTCAGTTTTGCCTACAAGATCTGTAGTGTACCACAGGACCAGCTAGAGTCCCTGCCTGGCCACAGTGAAATCAATCTGAGTTACAACCCTCTGGAATGCACCTGCTCCAATATTGGTTTAATCACTTGGTACAAGCAGAATCTGGATAAAATTGAAGACCCCGATGGAACAACATGTTCCGAACCCAAATCATTAGCTGGGGCTCTGTTGGCTACAGTGTCATTCTCATGTGGGATCAGCACTGCAGGAATCATTGCAGTTGTCCTAGCTGTTTTGTGCAGTGTTGCCATCTCTGTTTGGGGTGCTCACTATTTCAGGCGCAATTATTAGCAAATCTGAGTTTATTGTGGGCGCACAGTGCAAATAGTTGTACAGTAAGGGGATTGGGATGTAGGACAACTTAACTGCTTTTGCTTGTGGCCTGTATTTCACGCAACCATTGGAACGCTCTTTTCTATTTTCATTATATTTCTTAGAAAAATAATAAAATATCTTTTATGGGACCTGCAAAATAAACTGTGACCTGAGTTCTTAACACAAATTAACTTCTTTTAGGGATACTCCCTAGTTCATCTCCATGCTAGCACTGCTGCCACAGCCACTAGGGCTAAGGCACCCACAAAGGGAAGACACAAGAGCTGAAGCACAAAACAATGATCCTCTTAAAAAATCCCCAGCACCCCCAACAACAACAGATCTCTCTCCCTTCTCACCCTCAATCAAATACACATGAGGAGCAGTGTTGTGTGCTGGCAGAACTGCACGTCGCTCAATTGGAATGAAAAACAACAGATTTCTGTGGTGGACTGGAGCAACATTTGTATGGTCTCAGGAAGAGTCTGGCAGGACAGACCTAATGTGCTGCATCATGTTTTTCGCTTTAAATTCCGATTAACTTTAGCACTCCAGCTTCACGTCATCTCACGGCAGTGCACAGGCATGGCCTGCCACCTGTCCCCATGCAGAGCCATGTGGGGCCTCGCTCTGACCACAGTTAAGGCTCCAAATTGCATTTGGCTTAATGCTGTGGTCACCAAGAGAGGTGGAAGCTGAGCTCACTTTGAACACTTGCACCTGGGACAACAAACTCAGTTTCAGGTCCAGTCCCAAATGCATTCCTCTGAAATCTTCTTACATCTGTCTTCCCAATGCTTCCACGTCCTGGGCACTAACAGGCCTCTCCTCACAGCTCTGTGTTGTTTATGGGCATTCCCCGCTGCTGCTGACCTGCAACCAGCTCCATAAGCAGGCACTTCCTCAAAGACTGATCTAAGCCAGGCTGCTGCCAGAGGACAACCCAACCTCTATGGACAGGCAGACAGGATTCAAGGTAGCTTTTCCGGTCTGCAAATTGGACTGGTTAAACAAGTCAGCAGCAATAACTGCGCTGACAGTCCAGCATCAATGCCACCTTGGGCTCTCCTCACGAGAGGCCTACTGCTTATTTCCCCTCCTACACTTCTGGGTTCAGGAAAGCAACAGACAAATAATGATTAGAGCACGGTGTGGCTCACAGCCTGGAGTAGGTGCTAAAAAAACACTGCAGCCACCAGGAATGGACAGCAGATCTACAAATATCAGTTACTTAAAGGGAAAACTGCATTTTGATCTGGTATTTGCTTTCTGATTATGTAGTTCAGTTGAAAAGAGGGGAGTTACACTTTGCCAGTCTCTGAAATGATACCCAGTACCATGGGTTAGCCTCACTTCTGGACCTCTGTCAGTTAGAACTGCAGATGCACACAGAAGAGGCAGACAACCTGGGAAGAGTACGGGGATGCTGCTAGGTTATGCAGAGGGAAAATGAGGTGAAATCCCACTATATGGCCCACTATAAAAGATAACAACAACAACAAAAGTTTTTACAAATACATTAACAGCAAATGGAAGGACAAAGAGAACCTCCATCCTTCACTGGATACAGAGGAAAACATTGCCATCAAGGGTGAGAAAAGATGTCTTCTTTGCTTCTGTGCCTGTAGTGCACTGAGTTGGCATCAGAGAAAAAAAAAAATGACTACCCACCCACAAGGCCAAGAGGGATTTGCCTGAAGTTAAAGTTACAGGAGCAAAAACAGTTCAAGGGAAAATACTAACAAAACAGTGCTTCATGCTGAATTTTTATTTCAATGTTATGCAACTGCATAAGTATAAATAATTGTGTTCAATATACAACAATTATGACATCCATAAGGAGTTTCTTAAAGAAAATAAGACTGCAAACACTTTATTGCACAGACCCTAACATTTTTTTTCTTTTCTTTTTTTCTTTTTCTTTTTTTTTTATTGATCTTTCCTTTTTTGTCTTTTCTCTCTCTTTTTTTTGGGGGGGAGGTGGAGGGGTGGGGAAGCTGAGCAATCTACAGCAGGAAGTCTACAAAGGAGCACATCAGAACTACAATCACAAAAAGACTGACCCAAGCAGCACACAGGTAGGAGAATCTCTAACAGCTCACTGATAGGTAAACACCAACAAACAGTACTACATAAACACAAGCTTATGCACTGTTACACTTCCAAAATGCAAACTTACTTGTCAGAAGTGATAATGAGCTATACAAAATATACATAAAGGTATACTGTAAACAAATAGCTAGATGTGCTTTAAAGGAAACGAGAGGATAGTTTAAAAAATGCAGAACTCTGTAAACTAGGAAATATCTCCCAGACAGAAATGTTATATTGAAGTGCATTAGCATTCGTTTGTATTAATTGCCAAAGCACAAGTGAACTGTAAATGTTGAGACCATTTTCTCTTCAAAGCTGCTCAAAATTACTATCCATCGCTAACTAGCTCCTCTGTCAATGCAGTACGAACATTCTAGCGCCTCATAAAAAATCAGAAACTGTAGCTTGTGATTTTATCTTTCCACAGCAAGTCTGCTGTAATACAACTGAACTGGTGTAATAAAGCGTTTCCCAGGGGAAATGAATTCTGCACACTGTCAGCTGTCACGCAGACCTCTAAGTCAAGATTATACACTGTGCTTTTAAGAACAAGTTTCTACCTTTTGAGACAGAAAGACAATCCGTAAGCCTCAACGAAACAGCTGGGGGCCTAGCTCTAGTTTGGCTACCTGAACAGGAATAAGCAAACCCCCACTCTGTTGATCCCAAACACTTAAAAACACGCATCAACAAGCATATTCTGTAGTGCTCTGGTACACGTTTCAAATTCTATCTTCCATCCTTCAAAACTGAAGACCTCCACACTAAAATGATCAAATCTACATGTTCCACAGTATACAAAATTTAAATAAGGCTTAGCAAAAGTAAAAGGACAGTCACATTCTAGCACCAAATAGCTCCAACAGGTTCCTTTGTTACACAATGTTTCTTTTAATAATTACATTTACCGTTTTTTTCTTTCTTTTTTGCATATAAATAAAAAGATTATGTTATGAAATGTATGGAGCTACTCAATGCATTTAGAAATGAACACGAAACCAAGAATTACTTGCTAAAAAAGCAAGTCAAAGTCTACAACATAAGGCCCCAGCCATGAATTAAAATGTATCAGATGTCCTATTTTTTTTTTTAATGACAATGGAACATATATTCTTTTTCCTTTTTACCCTAATAGCCAAAAATAGAACAACAAAAAAAAGCTACAGCTGATTATGCAGACCTATAGGCTATGATAAAACATATTTTCTAAATTAAGGAAAAAAAAACAACCAAAACCAACAGGGATGAACACAATAGTCCTGGAAGTCATGTGCTTATAACTTGTGCCTCAAACTCTAAGGGCCTGACTTTAAAACAAGCTCAAGGAAACAAAGGGAGGACTGCAGCAGAAACCAAGGACACAGCATGTGCTTTGGAGTCTCATCCTTGTCTGAAGGTCGCAGAATACACTCTGAACAGACAAGACCAGAACTACCATTACAACAGAGAACATGAGTCTTCCAGAGACTCTGTGACAGTCAAGCAGTCCTCCCTTAGCTTTAACCACACCCACTATGCAAGACAGGCTTTGTGCCGCTGGCAGATGCAATTTCATCTTGTGTTAGATCTGGTGAAGCAGGTAGCCAGATACACTACTATCAAAATCTGATTACTAAAAACTCACAACAAGCCACCATACTTATTTCTTCCTTCCATTTTTAACTCTACCTAGGACTTTTTTTTTTTTTTTAAAGTAAAAATGTAGCAGATTTTCACCCTCCAGTCAGACCATCACTTGTGCATGTCTGTGCCTCGTCTCATTTTCAGTAATTTACTTCCATATTTGAGTATGGCAAATAAATGGCAAAGCAACTATCTTTTTTAAAAAGGGGAGAGTAAACAATGCAATCAGCAGCAACGTATATATGCTACATTCAATCCCCAAACACAATGCTAGGTATTTACAGAGGAAATTATTTCTTCTACAGCTTCCAGCTGCAGATGTATATTTGTACAAATACTATATGGTAACAGTTTTACCGGTTACAATCGAGAAGGCATTTTGTAAAAAGTCCTTTCTCTATATATCCCCATCCTCTTCAGTGACATGAAAGCTTTGCCACATAAAGACACTACACAGTGCTGGTTTCAAGACAGTCAAAATATATTGTTCTTGTTTCTGTTAGTCTTGAATTTATATTTGCCAGGTATTGCAGTCAACAGGATTTTTTGTGAGGACTGCTTCGTAAAGCTTCTTTCCCTCGACGCTGCCGAACTGAGTCTTTGTCATTAGAAAGTGCGTTTGGGCGATCAGGTGTGGTTACTGACCTAGTTAAATCTTTACCCACATTTTGTTTTCTTGAAGCAGACTGCTGAGTCTGAGCAGCATCTTTTCCCTTTACATCCACAGTGTTAACAAAAGACTTCTCTTGATTTCCAGGTTTCCCCCCAAGGTTTGAAGTAGAGTGGTGGGCTTCTACAACAGCAGCACTGTGCAAGGTTATCATTGACACGCTTTTAGTCATTTCTGTCTTACTGTTTCCTGTGGAAGAGGTGCTTTTCTTACTTTGCTCCTTGTAGCTGGATGAAGGAAGCTCAGGTGAGCCCACTTTAACTTTTGCAGAAGACACGTCACTCTTTGCCAAAGACAAAACAGATACTTCTTGTCTACATTCAGAGAAATTGGCTGAACAAACCAGTGGCTTTCCCGGCACTGCAGCCACACGGTAAGAACTCTGCCCACTGGCAGCTGGCATATGTTTTATTGCAAATTGTTTGCTCGCATCCTCAGGCTGTTTTTGATTAGTTTGTCCTTTCCCTTTCGAATCTTGAGAGCACTTGCTACTTGAGGTTGATTTTTCTGGTCCTTTTGCTCTAACATCGCAGTTTGTGAGGCAAAGGGTAGGCTCCATTTTCCCACCGTCATGTTGAACATAAAGTGCATCAGTGCATATTTTTCCTTCAGGTCTTCTATCTGGAGAGGTCGTCTGATTATTAGGGCTTCTGTCTGCCTGTTTGTTCGGCAAGAGACAGTCTTTCACAGTGGAAAACTTCGGAGACACAGTTTGTTTCTCACTGAAGTGAAACGGCTTTTGATCAGCAGAAACCCCAGAGCCTGCTGGTTCTTGCTTTTGCGTTTGCTTAGAAATCTCAGTGCCTGTTGGTCCTGAGTCAACAGTAGATGATTTGGGTTTTGTATCAGGAGTGATACTGCTCACTTGAAGAGTAGATACAAATCCATGCTCTGAAATCACAGGCCTTTCAACTTTAACATGTTCGCTGCTCGTTTTTCTTAAAGAACCTGATACAAAAGAAGGGGGATCTGGCACATTGTGCCCAGTATGTTTACCATCCTTTCGGGAGCCGGCAGACACCTGAACAACTGTTTCTTTTTCTTTTGTGATTGGCATGCAAGGTTTCTGTGAAAATGTGTGTTTATCCAAGTGCTTAGACTTACAGGAACTCTGATCAGAGGTGGGCCTGAGTTTATTAGTACTGCTTTCCACACCACTGGCAGGGGGCTTCGTGTGTTCTTGAATACCTTCATGAACATCTACAGCACAGTTTCTGCTTACAGCACCTCTCACAGCAGGGGACACTGGAGCATTAGGTTGCTGCTGAGGAACTTGGCTGGACTGCTCTCTCTCAGTGGCTGGAAGCCTTATGTCAGGGACCTGTTTCTGATCTTTCTTTCCCAAATCTTTGGACTTATCCTTCTGCACAGAGGAAACCAGTGCTGCCTTCTCATTTTTAGAATCACCATCTACTGAGGGTTTGGAAAGAAGAGTTTCACTCTTTGACTCTACAATGATTTTCTTAGATTCACTGAGAACTTTCTGCTTGGTTACGCCCCTTTCCACAAAACTGCTAGCAGCAACAGTGTCTTCCTTGCTTAGCTGTTTTACTGAATCTCTGCCATCCTTAAGCTGTGTCTTGGGACCACCTGCCTGCAATTTCCCTTGCATTTGAGGTGGAATGGCAAGATCAGCAGAATTTTTTTCACTGCTTTTGAAGTAGCTTGTTGTCAGGACATCTGAGACAGATACCTTCAAAGTCGACTCCCTGATCACCTCCACCTTTGCAGAGATAGGCTCACAATTTCTCTGGCCTGCTTGCTGTCTGCTAGGCAGCTCCTTTTGTACTTGCTTCTCTTTGCCCAGAGGTTTTTCAGGAGTGCTTTGGACCGTAGAAAGCTGAGAGCATGTTAGAGCACTTTTAACAGTCTGACTCTGAGTAACATAGGACTTCTCCTCCGCTGAACTGTCCTGCTTTGAAGGAGAGTTATCCTTCTTCTGAACAGCTTCAGTAATAGAAATGCTGACTTTAGCAGCTGGACTAGAAGCTTTTTTCTCTGCCACCACTTCTGCAGCCATAGGGATGACTGGTGGACTGGGAGAACTCTTGCTTGTTTGCAGAACCTGAGCCTCTGGTAGGTTAGCTTTGCTAGACTTTGAATGACTTAGCAGCTGCTCCTTCTGACAGACCAGTTCTGCCTTTCCACCACTCCCCTGTGGCGCTGAAGGTTTAGGAGATCCCATATCACTGCTGGTGCTCTGTCCTTCTGGCATTACACACAAAGGTAACTCAGTCTTTGAAGCCTGTGGTCCAGAAAGCAAAGCGATGTCTAGTGTGCCTTCTATCGGTTTCAAACAGGAAACAGACCTCCCATCAAGTTTATATTCTGATGGACTTTTTCTGACAGGTGACTCAGTAGAAATCACAGCTGATTTTTCCATACCTGCTTCTGTTCGACCATTCAAGGTTTTGAGGGGAACAAAAGAAACTGAGTTCATCTGAGAAGCATGTGCACTGCTGATGAATGCTCTACCCTCAGCACCTGCAGTGGAATCCTGCTGAATGCTTATGGGCCTGACTGCATTAAGTTGAAGGCTTTCGTGAACATTCGATGTCAGTTTGGGTTTTAGCACTGGACAGACACTCTCATCTTTTTCTTCAAAAGACATTTTCTTTCTAAGATAATCAATATTTGCAAGTTTACCATCTAACCTTTCATATTTGACAAATTCTTTTGGTGGTACATTTTTATCTGTGTTTTCTCCCTTTCCGTTTAGCGTCCTGTCAGAGGACTGAGGTGGCATATCTTGCAGCGTACACGGAGGGGAAATTCTTTTGAACTCGTAAGAAATATGACTGGCTTCATTAAGTGGAGACCCATGGCACAACATCTGTGCATCTAAAGCACTACAGTCGTTTGATCGCAAGTTTGCATTCTTTTGAAGAGTGTCTTTGAGTATGCCTCCAGCTGGTTGGGTCTCTAAAGCTACAACTTTTGTTTCAAATGGATTCGATCTTTCTAATACCTTCTGGAATGCTTTTTTGTCTCTTTCTTCCGATCTTACGGTATTAGGATTTTCTGGTTCACTGCCAGGTTCGTGTATAGTAGCATTCACTTTTTCAGCAAAATCTTGTTTTTTCATAACTATCTTGACCTTCAGTTTTTCTCTGTCTAATTCATCAATGGATTCTTGTCTACCTAATTTTCGGGAGATGGGCCGTTTCAAGCAGCCCTGCTCTGCAGGTCTGACTCGTGTGAGTGATGGCACATCACATACATTCTCCTCCAAACTCTGAAGAGTCACTTCCCTTTGGGATAATTCTCTATTCACTTCTTCCTGAGTCACTTCAAGACTGTGTTTTCGTGAACATAAGTGTTTCTTATCACTAGCATAAGAGGGTGCAAGTTTCTCTTCAGACTGGACTCTCTTTAAGAGAGGAGATCGTGGTGGTTCTGCACTTTTCGGCCTAACAATATGTCTTACAATAGTTGGAGGGGAGTGCATCTTGCTAGGAAAAGACTGAGCTATCTTTGTATTCCCAATTGAATGCCCCAGCAGTGGTGATGGAGATCGCTGAGGTGATGTGGGCTGCGGTGTTGGGGAAGGCGTTCTTGCCAGAGGAGAGAGAGGAATGCTGCCAGCTGATTTACGTCTTCCAGATCTGTATCTTTGCCCACTAAGCTTTGGGCCCAAGCCATGAAGAGTGCTCGGTCTTATGTGTCCTGAACCAGCTGGAGAATTAGGAGCACTTGAACTAGGAGAGCTACTCTGAGAAGAATTAGTACCTACAAAAAGAACAAGCAAACAAAATAAACACGAGATTAGCAAGATTAACTGAATATTGCTCAAGCGCCAAGAGACAGGCAGTGCTTGCACTGATTCTAAAAGAATACATGATGCAGTGTTCCAAGATTTGGTAGATTACGAGTGACTGAACTTCAAAAACCTCAACATTTCAAAATGTTGGTGTTTCTCCTTCCTCCCCTCTGCTTCCTTTCTTTCCTTTAAGTTCTTGCCTCCATCTGCTTCAAAGCAATGAAAGCAAGGATCAAGGTGTTCCAAATAATTTACTCTCTGCAAGAGATTGTATAACAGACTGTGTTTCCATTTTCAGTAGACACTGAAATCGTGATACGAAAAAGAGGCAGATGAGGCCCTTTCCATATTTCAGCATCCAGTTCATCTTTTCAACAATCAAGCTGCACTTACATTAAGAGTCAATGCTAGTTCCATCATGTAGCATTTTTTTACCCCTAGATGAGCTGCTTGCACAAGAATTTGAAGCCACTGGACTTAGATTTTCTCTCAGACAAATCTCACAGACATTTCTATTTTTTTTTCCCATACTTTTGTATTATAAGAACACCTTTGGGTTTGCAGAAGAAATCTTTTCCCCTTTTTTAGATAGAAACCAGCTGTTCAGTGATTATGTTTGTCTAAGCTGACTGCTCTCACCAGAGCATAACAGATTTGGGGGCCTCACAAGAAGCAGAGCACACTTCAATTTCAAGTCATTTTTCTTAGTCCTCTATTCCTACACACTCACCAGATGGAAAATCAGGAGTGGAACGGTAGCTTGGGGTAGGTGATCTTGGAGACAAGCTGTGAGTTGGAGACCCAGGCAAGCTCTCCCCTGATGAAAGTGACCGGTTCAGACAGGAGAAACTTCTGCTGGTGTGAAGAAGAGGAGAGGGCTGCTTGGCCAGCTTTTTAAAGAGAGATCTCCTCCTAGTGTGGGAAGAGCAGAGCATTAATAAAAACATAAGACGCACAAAGAACACTATTACCCACAGGCTCTGTGGATGACATTCAATCTACCGCTATCCTCAAAAAAGGAAACATCATATCCTTGTTTGCATGAATGCAAAATACAGGGCAAAGCATGAAGTTTTTAAAATATCATGACTGCTAATAGCTAAGATAAATATTTTAACTAGATCTACTTGTACTGAAATTTACTCTCAGCATTCCAGATGAATGATTAGTTCTTCACGAGTCTAGATTTTCATTTTCTTAATTTAAGAGTCCACCAAAACTGAAGGATTACTTATACAGTGCCAGCAATGTATTTGCGGAACACACATAAAATTAGCATAAAGCAAAAAGCACATATAAACTAAGTGCTATAAAATTATGACCACAGAATCTCACAGAAGGTAAAAAAAAAGAAAGAAATGCAGAAGGCGTAAGAGAAAACTGCGTTAACTTCATTTTTTAACACATTTTTATGTATACACACACACAAGAACACACTTCTGTAATGAACCGAAAGGACTGCACACCTCTCTAAACTCTCCTTCTTCTTGGTTTTCTTACTGCGCCTGACCATTTGGCTCCTGTAGCTGTTTCTTCTGGCAGGTCCCGTCTTGATGGAAGTGTTTTCAAAAGGTGTTGTCATAATTGACACTTTGTTGCCACTCTGCCAAAATACAGAGAACCTTTAGCTTGAGTAATACAAGATCACTTAGCTTTAAATTGAAGTTACACTTAAAACCCAGATACTTCAAAATAGCATCGCACTAAGAGCTGGCAGTGAAGGGAACAACATGCAGAAGTTGCAAAGCTAACTCATATCTGACAAACAATGACTGGAAACTTCTCAAAATGCTGTCAAACTTTCTGAACTTCCTCCATTATGAGAACAAGCTTCAGGACAATGGGAAATTCCAGTAACTGTAGTCAGACAGACCAAGGATTAACCTGCAATCTGTAAGAAGTTAAGCAAGTTTCTATAGAAACATCTTTTTTTCCCCACAAAGAACTGCTGTCCCCTCACAGTGTTCACTAGCCAGTCACGTCTCAGCATATCGGCAATGACAAAATGGGGGAGATAACTAATTTTCACTGATGAGTACTTTTACTTTGCTCAATAAAAGGAACACCTGACTAAGTTAAGATCTTTAGGGTTGCTTACAGGGACAGATGACAAACCTGTTCAGTAAAAAAATGCAGGTGGAAGTAAGTATGTTTTTAAAAATCCAAGCCTCCCTTCTAGTATGGCCCAGCACTACTGCACACTTCTGATATGAATTTTACTAAGTTAATGTATGGTATCACATCTGGATAGCAATGATTCCATATTTTCATTATATTCTTGTACACTGTTTGCAGGCTTGCTGTCTTTCTGCTTTTCTGCAGTTCTTACGCTGTTTTACCCAACTGCCTAACGTTGCAAAATTTTATCTTTTAGGTTTCTTGCACATCAAAAAAGATTTAAGCTTAAGTGTAATTTGCATCTTTTCCCAGCACTTTTTATTTCCTTATACTTTGTTGTGTTCCAGTCTTTTTATACAACTGGCTACTCACTGCATGGTGCACCATTAAATTTGTGACTAACACAGGAAGTAAATATACAGCTACGTGAGACAATTCTGAACTTCTTTAGTCTGTGCTACAAAGATTATAGAAAATCTGCAGCATGATGAGCTACAGTGAATAGTTAAATCTTTTGTTTCTAAGAAAAAAAAAAATGCATCTAAATTTTCTAATGGAAGAGGCCTCTAAAAACTCCCTCGGAGAAACATCTGAGATGGTTGTTCATGAAAATCCAACTGCAGGATCAGAATTTTATTAAGTATGTTTGCAGGACATGCCTGGGAGTGTATGAGGCAAAAACATTTTGGGCTTTGAGGACTGTGAAAGGCAAGCTCCTGAACAGAAAGAAAGAAAACACTTTACGTTCTTTGTTTCCATCTTTCCTGATGGATTTCACTAAAAATGAAGAAAATAAGGAGCGGCATTGTCACCAAAACTTTGAATTTCCTGATGAAGATGGTCAGATTCAGAAAAGCGCTTTCTTGCACGTGACATATGTTTGGAGAGAGAGACTTATCTTTGTGTCAGTACTGCCAAGTACTCTACATGTATCAGTAGCAGCGTCAGGCCCTTGCAGAGAAACTAAAATCATAGCAGGACGTATGCAGTTGCCGACTTTTTTCCAGATCCATTCAGTAACAGCTTAGAGGTTGTATTTGAACAACCACAACATATGATCGTTAATCTCTTAAGAAAGCAAATGTAACCCCACGATCTTTTGTGAAAAAGCACTATGGATTTTGTATCCCAGATGTCCAAGAGTTACCTTTAACAACAACTCAATGACTTCCGTATGAACAAGACCATGCACTGGCTCTCCATTGATATGAGTAATTAGGTCCCCAGCTTTCAAACCAGCTTGGTATGCTGCGCCTCCTTCTTCCACATTCTAGAAATCACAGATGAAGATAATAAAGAAACTGTTCTTAACTAATTCCCATACTTTCAGTAGTCGTTTCTTTTATTGCTCTTGCTCTGTAAAAGCAGTTGGCTTTTTAACGCAACACATAAAACTTAAAAATACCAAGTTCTATAAGGAGAAGTATAGGCAAACTATTTCATCATCAATTGTTGCTTCAATTTTAAGCATGGGGCTTACAGCTGTTTCAAAGCTCATTGAAATGCTGTGTCGCCACTAAATTCTGTTTAGCAGGGTACCAAAAAGGGGTGCCCAAGACACGACTTCAGACCTGAATGAAAACTTTTAACATCTGATATTGTTAATACTTGTGTAATAAAAGCAGTGATCACATACAACATACTAATCATGATGCAAGGTTTTAGCTCCACTGTGTAGCTGCAGACGCCTGGTATTTGGATCAAATTCATCAGCCTAACCCACTGCAGGGAACAATGCAGCACAAAGCTGGTGATGCACCAAAACAAACTGAACTGCAAATTATTTTGAAGGTGGATTAAATAATTTACTATACTTAAAATAAGCTTTTCAAGAATTTTAGATCATGTAGCCAACACTGAGGCTACAGAGCCTCAGCAGTGGCTAAATACATAAATACGAAAGAATAAATAAATATCTGTAATGTCCTGAAAAATGGCAAGGTTGACACCCTACCAGCCATAAGAACTCCAATTTTTGGATTTATTATCACATGTACACACTCTCTGCATTCAATGTTCTTGATGAACTAATAGGTTGGACAGGTAAACAACATGAATAAAACATGACTGATACTCCATCACTAGCACTGCGATTTCCAAGCATACAATGCTTAAAATCTCATTCAAAACTTCAAAGGTTCTCACATACATGTAAGGAATTTTTCAGAATTATTTTAAGGTAGCTGTAATATGCTAGTTCAACGTTTACATGCACAAATGTATGTATAATGTATAATATATATACATAGGCATATATTATATATGTAATACATATGTAATGTATAATATATACTACATACAATCTGCTTTGATTATAAATATATTTATACACATATTGTTAGTCTTTTTTCTGTACAATAGATCCTCAAAGGTTTTTCACCTTCAAAATGATTTGCAAATTCCTGCAGAATAAAAAAGTCAGTACTTGAAAATATCCTACTTGTGAGTAGTAAAATATCTAACTAATCTGGCTTTTATGAATCCCCTAACTGAAGCAGCTTAATAAACTCCACAAATATTTCAACAGTTCCTGTTTACAATCTTTTAGTTTTGCAGATTCTGCCGCCAGTCAAAGAAAGGCTGCATCAATTCTTTAGCCTTTTATTAGGCAATGTAACCTGCTTACAAATGCCAGATTTGCTAGAAGTGAAACCAATCAATGCAGAAGATCAACATCAGGACTAAAGACCCCAGTACAAGAGAAGTGTGGACCTGCTGGAGTGGATCCATACGAGAAAATTAAGCTGGTTAGATGGCAAGAGCACCTCTCATCTGCAAAAAGGCTGAGGGAGATGGGCTTATTCAGTACAAAGAAGAAAGGACTCCAAGAAGATCTCACTGCTGACTTTCAGTACTTAAAGGGAGCTTATAAGCGGGAGGGAGATCAACTTTTTACATAGTCTGATAGCGATAGGACAAGTGAGAACATTTTTAAACAAAAAAGAAGAGAGATTAGGTTGGATGATAGGAGGGCATTCTTCACTCAAGAGGGTGGTGAGGCACTGGAACAGGCTGCCCAGAGCTGAGGATGCCACATCCCTGGGGGTGTTTAAAGTCAGGTTGAATGGGACCCTAAACAACCTCATCTAGTTGGAGGTGTCCCTGTCCACACAACGGGGGTTAGAACTGGATGATATTTGATGTCCCTTCCACCATTCTGAACTTCTGTGATGATAAGCAGGTATTATTTCAGTCAAAGATGTGTACTATATTGGCTTGGGTTTCCACAGCCATCACTGGCATTGTGCAGTCACAAATTTTCATCTCAAACTACCGCTCAGCACAACATTACCATTTACACAGTAGCTGTCAACAGATATCATGTGTACAAACGATCAAAAGCAAATATACCAGTAGTTTCCTCTGGATTTCTGAAAATAAAATTATCACCTTACCCAAACAATATGGTGCACAGTGTAAATATCACTGTCTCCCACGTAAACCCTGATGGCTCGAATGGTGAAGCCATACTTTTTTCCTGAACTGTGAATTACTATAGGCTGGTGAGGACTTGCAGCGGCAATTGAAGAATCACGACTAGGAGAGGAATCCCGAGAGGATGAAGGATCAGATGATAGCGAATGAGGAGACATTGGACTTCCCAAAGGAGAAACACCAAATACATCTGGAAGAAAAAACTGCCTGTCAGAGTATACTCTGAACACACACAGACCTGACAATTTGCATAAAGATATTCTTCTGCCAAAATATTCCACCGTCTTTGCTTGAAACCTCTCTCCTTCACTCTAAGCATAAAGCTTAGAGAATCAGAAGCCTGATGAACAACATGATATGAGAAATAGATTTTTCTTCCCATGGCAAAACCCCTATTTATTTTTAAGAATAACTTGTTAGATGTAAACTTTGTCCTTCTAATTAGAAAATGCACAGATGCTATTGTGAATACACCCAAAACCAAGCACTGTATCAACTATCAGTGGTAAAGAAAGCATTCTTATTTTTCTGATTCAATCACACATCTAAAAACACAGCACCTTGATGTACATAGACAGTAACTCAGAATGCTTGTACCAAACCTCAATTTCTAAAAACTATCTGTTTTATTGTTTTGAAAGCACCCTGTGCTCACACTTGTGCAAATGTAAACACAACTGTGGGAGAATAAAAAAATACTTCAGCAACTACAACAGGGTGACAGCTGTTGAAAGGAATGCAAGCCAGAAATATTCCAGCTGGTTGCTGTGCCAAGTAATGTCATGTGAAGGAGACAAAGCTTTGTCAACAGACTACCACAGCCACACTCCTTGGATGTGAGCCACCAGAAGGTCCTACAGATATCTATCAGTGGGTTAATGCTGAAATCCCACACAGCAATCAAACCCACAGAGAGCTTTTAATGTCACCCTCTGACTCGGAAGCACTTTCAGATTATCCCAACTTTTTCTGTCTGAACCGCACAACATGTCCTTTGCCTCAGCCACAGGACTTACAGTTCACTAACACTGAGAATCTCTTGCCATATTACTGATGAACACGGATAAGGTGGGATTTCTGTTAGAAATAAGCAGAGCTAATGTATGAGATTTTGGTTGATATAAACACAATGACAACATTCCTATGTGTAGGCAAAGCTAGAGTGCTGAGGCTAAACTCAAAGAATCTCCCCATTTTAATAACATGGTAACTCAGACTGCATCATCTCTGAACTTAGCAGCTCTTAACCTATAGCTGTGAAATGAATCACTAGAATACAAAACTGATAAATAACCTGCTTGGCCACGTGTATTACCTGCATGTGTATCATGCTCTTCTGACAGCTAATCTAAATAATTAATGTGCCTTGTAGGCCTTTTACTAGCAGGAAAAATAAAATAAAATGGTACTGAGGGCTACAGGGATACATCAAATAACACCCCTGACTTATAGACAGAGGAATTACTTGGAAGAAACAGTCTACACAAAGAATAAGCTCAGACTGTGTCCCTCTTTTTTTAATTTTTACATACTAAATAATAATAACAATAAATTATAAATAAATAATAATAATAATAACAAATCCATATATATAATATATGTAGTAATATAATGTATATAATATCTATATACATTAACTGTATTGGATAAATTTTACATATGGCCCAATCTAATTCCTCTTCACTCAATGTGAGCTGCTGAGGACTTATGCTGCAATCATACTAGAGGATGAAATACAGTGAAGCCTGTATCCTGTCTCTGCAGCACTGTAGTTATATGGCAGTCTGTCAGTCAGAGGAAATCCCTCAGCTGTGATTTCACTACTCTAAATTGAAGACGAGACTGGATCTTCAGTCACATATGAATTAGAGAAATAAAAATCTGTGACAAAAAAGCCATTCTGGACTCACCAAAGTCTTATACTCACATCATAAACCATGCACTATGCACAAATTATATCAAATGACAGAGTTAGCTCTACCTCCTGGGATCATGAGGGACAAAGCACTTGCAGAAAGGGACTTCGTAACTTTTCCAGAGATCTTCTTTTTCTCTGTACTTTCTAATCTCTGACGAGCCATCTGAAATGCAACTTCAGTAGGAGGCTTTGAGGAGTTATCTGTGCTGTCCACACTTTCGCTTCGTCCATTCATCTGATCTAAGTGCTCTGAAAAACTGCCAACTGTACAAAGAAAAAGGGATAAACATGTTGAGGGAAAACTGGGGGTCAGGGATAGGAAAAAGTACAATTGAGAGATAGGAGTTTCTTCCTCTGTCTACAAATTCATAAAAAGACAATTTGGAAATCTGAAGAATTCTCTCAAACATGCATAAATTTAACAGAATGAACTGAAGCAACACTGTCTGTAACATACTGTATTCACTGATGGAAGCAAAATGTAAACCAAAGCAGAAGCAAGTTTGGTAGCTCAACATGCAACACTAATCCTGAAGAACTTAAACAGACATTTATTTTTCACATTAACTTTAAAGTAAACAACAGGTTCCAACCCTATCCAAGCTGCTAAGTTCCAAAATCATTAAAACACTGCCTATTCTTCTAATGCTCACTATTACCTTTTGCTTTTATTTGTTCAGTCATTTTTATTTTTATTTTTAATCACTCCCAGAAAAGGGAGGATACCTGGCACTAAAGAACTCAGTATTACAACCCTACTGCTATCATCTTCCACAATGAAGGAAAATAGAATTTCAAAGAACAATGATGATAATAGTAATAATAACGAACCTATGCCAGTAAAGTTGTATGAAGCAAGCATCAACAGCCTATCTTCTAACCTTGATTAAAACTAATTCCTATTTTGTACTTAAGGTCACAGAATATCCCACTGCTAATGGGATATGGGAATAAATTAAATTATTCCTAAGCGTAATTAGTAAGTGACAAAAGAACAAGAGATGTTTTGAGTTAACATCCTTGGCTAGATGCTAGATTAATCAACACAGCGTTGAGAAGGGTTGAGCACACACAAGGTTTTGGACAAGGGAAGGAGATGGAGATGGTTATACAGTTCAATAGCTTTAAGCATATATTCCCATAACTAGTGGTTAAGGGGAGAAAAACACAGATTATGAAGGAAATCATGGGTATGAGAACAGAAAGAAGACAGAATACAATGGTTATCTTGAGTCAACTCACTGAATTACAATCATCTGAAGACAAGTAAACATGGAGATGAAGTAATTCAAACCAACACAAGGACAAATGTGAGACTGATACAGGCCTAGATCTGTGTTAAGTACCAGGTTTTCCAACAGTTATATAAAACCCTCCTCTGAAGGTACACAAACACTAGGGCTCTGGATCCATCAGCAGTGCATTCAAATGCTTGTGCTGGGAAATGGAAGCATAAAGGAGATATATTATTTAAGTAGAGAATAGATAACTATATTTCTTCCTAGATTTTAAATGATACAAATGACTTCCACAAGTCAAAGGCTACACTACCAATTCTGAAACAAATATATATCACAGCAATGTCTTAAAAACACATTGAGTTGTGAGCACAGCGTTGGAAAACAGATCAACTGGAAAGACTCTAGTGTTATCAATCAAAAATCACCAACACAGGCAAGAGAAGAAATTAAAACTGTCCTTTTAGTGCTTGTAGTATCTAAGACTCGTCTTCTCAAGACAAGGATTCTGCAAAGGATCTATGGCCAAATCAGCACTTTATTCACTTGCCTAAAAGTCATGGAGAGTTAGTGAAACAATGCCAAATGCTGGCATTTCTAAAAATGCTGATATTATTCCACATTCTGTGAGATTTAATTAATATGAAACTCAGCCAAAAACAAAGCCCTTTTAGGATCTTTTAAGTGGTACTGAAATACAGGATTTCTAAATTCATGAATGACAGTGCTAAGGAAAGATCCACAACTGTTTCTAATATCAGGAGTTAAGATATACAGTGTGAATTACCTGACAGTGTGGAGCTGCTGATTGTACTTGCTGGAGTTGTTACTTCAGGTTCATCTTGCACTATTTCTTCACTCACTAACGCAGGCTTTTCCTGCTCCTCCTGTGCTCCCACTAAGCAGGTAGAATCACCTTGTTCTCCTTCAGCAGATATGGCCAACTTTGGCAACAAACCAGAACTATGTCGCTGTCTGCGACTTTCAGTGTCAGAGGAGATGGATGATGTAGATACTTGTTGTCTGTATCAAAAATAAGCAAACTCTCATGCAGTTACCAAGATGAGGCAGCCTGATGCCTGACAAGAAGGGCACAGACCACTTCCTTCTACTTACATTTCAGAATATTCTGAACTCCAGCTTAAAGATTCCACTGAAGGCAACGTTACACTTTTTGTTTTGTCTCCTGCATCTTCCTTTTCATCACCTTGTGCTTGAGAAACTCGGTCTATGCTACTAAACACCTATTACAGACAACAAATAAACAAACAAAAAACACAAAAAAGCAGCTCATCATTGACACATTTGATACAAAAAGATATTCAAGTGGTGCTCTGCATGTTACAAGTTCTTATACAGTAAACGACAAACTACAGAATTCTCAAGCCTTTTAAAATTTCCATAGAGTTTCTACTCTTAAAATGTTTTCCCATTTCACTTGTTTGGCTCCTCACACAGAGGGTCATGATTAGCAGCTCTTCTCATTGTAAATTCAACAACTTGCTCACAATTTCATTGCCTGACAAGACAACAGACAAAACCCACAGGCTTGGGGTCGCAAGGTTATCAGTGCAAATACTGATTTCACTCCTGATTGTAAAGTCAAAAAGAAAACAAACCCTACCCCTTGGGTACTGACTTAGTATTTGCCAGTTAGGCACAGAAAGCACAAAAATGAATCTCAACTGACTCAGAAGTTAAGAATAAATTACATAGCAAAAGGATTTAGAGAAAAATCTGACCACCAGAAGTCTGTTTACTTATCTGACAAATAGCATACAAAAACTGCTGTCTGTATATTCTACATATTCTGTGTCACAGCTAGAGATGCTGTGATGTAATGATGTTAACACAACAAACCATCAATGTGATACAGACCTTTGAAAAATGTACAAGTTCACAGACTGCTACAATGGCTGAGGTTGAAAAGCGCCTCCAGTGGTCACCTGATCCAGCCCTTACTCAACCAAGGGCACACAGAACACAGAGCAGATGGTTTTGATTTCCAAGGAGACTCTACAACCTCTCTAGGCAACCTGTGCCAGTGTTCTGTCAGCCACACAGTAAAGCAGTGTTCATTCTGAACTTCTGGTGTTAAAAGTTTGTGCCCACTGCCCCTTGTTGAAATTGTCTCTGAAGAAGTAAGTATTCTTGTCTTCTTGGGTTCATCTTCAGAATAACTGCAACATCTGGCAGTATCTGAATTTGAAACATGTCACCAAGTGAAAATAAGGAGTTCACATAGAATAAGGTTAATCAGATCACCATCTCCTCCCTCTGTTCCTCCATGCTATCACAGACATAACAGATATTTGATACTGCAAAGCCAGTATAAAATACACCGGTTAGTTAAAGCATAGGTCCAAATATAAAAGATATAAACACACACTTTCAAAATACCTTTAGATAGTTTCTAAACAGGTTCAAGAAACTGATCATTAACAGAGAGCTTTTCAAAATCACTGCTGACTGCTATTTAAGACTAATACCATGCTGGTTAGGCATTCTGCTTCTTGCCAGTTTTTCCTCTACAAAAGCTCCTGAGCATGTTCACTCTTCTCCTTGTATTCCTTGTCCAGCAGTCATTAGCTCAGTTTGTCTTCACGGCAATCAAATCACTTGCTCAAATCCACATCTTTCCTTAAGTGAATCACATGCTAAATACTACCTTGCTTTTCACTGCAGTTTATGGTCACTTAAACTCACTGCTAGCATAGGCTACCACTATAGCTTTGTTACACCATCATCTGCAAGATACCCATTTCCTTCTTGTTCATTTTCAGTTAAAATTTCAAGAAACAATGCTATGTGCACCTCTTCCATTTCTAACATTTCCATACTCTAGAAAAGCTGCAAAGCATTTATGCATATGATATCTATTAACATTATAGCCAGTTTTACTTACTTTTGAAAATCTGTGCGAACATGAGGAAAACTGTCTTATCTCCAAATTAAAATCCTCATCATTTGTATCATCTTCTTCCTCAGTTTCCATGTGGTGGTATTTCTCAGAACGAGCTACAAATAAGAGAAATAAATTAAGTGAATTTATCAGGAGAACTGAGTAATAAATTTTATTATTAGCCAAAAGCTTAATTATATTCCTATTTCTCCTGCACTGTCATACCACCACTGAAACTGTACAGTTGCCAGTGGTTATTATAACCAGATTTTCATTGCATTTTTTTTTAAATGCAAGCAAATACCTACTGTCAAAATAACTTGTGTCATCTTCCGACTCCAACTGTGGAATAAACTCTGCTTTCTGTCTTAGCAGACTGTTCCAATCAAGGCTCCTGAAGAATTGGTGTTGCTTTACTTCATATGCACCACCTGGGGGAGCCAGAGAAAAGCAGTGAGCAAAAGACACCAAATCCTCTGACATTTCAACTAAATTCATGGTCAAGAGAACGCAAAGTAGCATGGAAAGGCATGGTCATCACTTCCAGCAGGCAGAAACCTCTACTACCCCTTTTCACTGGCATCATCTAAACTTGTCAGAGCAGCATCCTTGTTTTCCTTGCTTAGCAGTGGTGGCATTGGCTTTTCATCTTTCTCCTTTCTAAATTCCTTTTTATTGAGACTAATAATTATGCATCAAGCACACGTCAGTCTGAATGTAAAATTTAGATACATGAGTTCGACAAGAAACTGCAAGTTAGAAAGCATGAAGAATTATTCTCAATGTAGCTCAGTGTAAATACCACTGCTGATTAGGAACTCCTTTTGGTGTTTTATGGTAGTGACACACAGTTCTACAGATAACACTTTATAATGTAGCTTATTATGGATCACTGCCTTGATTTTATGTGTTAAACAGCTGAATTAGTCACAATTTAGAAACAGAGCCTGTAAGAACACAATACAATACTGAATAACAGTAAACAATAAAATACTGAAAATACCTGGGGAGGTAAATGGGGATATTAATAAGCACAGGCGTAATTCTGTAAGCTGGACATACAAGCTGCAGCACAGTCAATCCAACTGGATATGCCAGGGGTAAGTCAGGACAGAGCCATAGAAAAAGTGTAAATTTTCTAGGACTGGTCTTTAAGATCTACAAATATTTAAGCATTTCTAAGCTGGATTCACTGATTTTCTGGGCTGCAGCTGGGAAAAATTCATAAAAGCCAAATCTTCCCAAAGCAGACCAAAATCACATCTAATCATAAGTAACTAGCCACAGAGTAATCACCTTTCTGAAAGCAATAATGGGATATTACAGCAAATTGTTTAATTCTTTACTAGTTTTCAGACGCTTCAAATCAATCCATCACTTTCCTTCTTCAGAAGAGCATAATACCTGTCTTTCAACTTGACTATGCTACGAAGGTCTCCTGAGAAAATACACAATTACCATGTTCATGGAATGTTATGCAGCTAGCTAATATGTATTAAACAGATAGGACGATCATTTGAAATGCTCGGTGGAGCCTGGGATAAACTGTGCTGTTTTGCATTGCTCCTGTGGGACCTATTGTGTTGCAGACTGTTTCTGTGAGTTGTTTCTGACAAATAAAAAACTTCACTGTGGCTTCTAAATACTTTGTGCTTCAAAGAAATGGCTGCAGGATTTTTTCTTCAGGCTGCCAGCTCTTGAGAGACCACAAACAGTCCAAAGAAATCAGTCCCTGCACAAACAGAGAAGATGCTCCATGTGGGTGCACTGACCACTGCAGTTCTTAAGCCTGCCTAACTCTTGCCAATTCTCTTTTTCATCCAGTTGTTAGAAAATGGAGACAGAATTTGCAAGCTACTTGTAGTTCAGCCTCTCACAGGGTGACAGCTTTGCATTAACATTACAATTGACTAGGAAAAGGCAACCTGGCAATGAAACAAAAATCTCTGAAGGGTATTTTGTGTTATGTATTTATACACCTGTTTGAAACAAAGGAACAGAATTATCCCTGGCTCTTCATTTTAACTATGGTGGTGGTGGCCTTTGCAGTAGGATGAAGCAGGAAGCAAGTGGAGAAGCCATCTTGGGCGTAGGATAACTCCCTCACTCTTACTTCAACACTGGGCAAGAGTGAAAAACCAATTTACTGGATGTAATTTACTCCAGATCATAAGCTACAAGGAAGTCTAAGGACTGTTCACACAGATCCCATGCATTCAGAGAACAAGACACATGCAGTCATTTCAGTTGCTTGACCACGTCCCAGAAGAAGACCTTTAAGGTGACACCACATCAATAATACTTGGAGTCTGGGTTATATTCGAGTTCCCATGAATGGATCAGTTATGAGCTGATTTCTACAACTGCTTTTCATTTTAGCTCTAAAATTATGCATCACCCTCTGCATGCTGGACTTAGCTTTGTCAGTAGTTTTATCAGCAGTCATGCTGACTCAATCTGCCACTTGGTTTCCCTAGAGTCCACCTTACATGTATATAAATGACATACGTTATTCACCCTAAGTAGGACTATTTATTTAGGCCTTCTTATACGGAAAGCTTTCTTTCCTCTGCTTCCTCAATCCTTTGCCAGTGCGGTGGTGGTCAGTGAGCAGGGCTCCCACACAAACTGACACTTTGAAAATAACATGCAATATTCCTCTGGAAAAAGGAACATCAGTTGTGTATGGATTCCCCTTCTCAAGTTCTGTGTCTGTTTATTTCATAATGCACTTATGAAGGAACCCCACGCAATGGCTAACTGCATCTCTAGCACGTCTTTGCTTTACATCATTCAACTAAGATAGGAGTAAAAGAATGATCACATGTAAACATCGCAAAGTGAACAGTCATCATCTTGCTAAGGTCTTACTACTTGTCTGAATCCGTAAATTTCCCCTTGTCATAGCAGCATGTCATGCTACTCATCCTGGAAGATGTTCCTCAGACAAAAAAGAAGCAAAACAACAAAAAGACCAACAAAAACAACCATGAACAAGAGTGTAGTGACCTCCACAGAATGCAAAACTTATTTCCAGCACAGAAACAATGTTTGGAGTAGTTTGTCCTAACCTGTTCCCAATCTTTCCAAGGGATTCTGCCTGAGCAGCAGGGTAATGAGATCCTGAGCATCTGGAGGTGGTGCTTCATCCTTTTCAGGCCAGTTGATTTCATCTAACAGAAAAGATATCTTGTTATTATTTAAGCCTGATACCAACATTCAGAAAAAAATTGTGTAAAGCTGTCATCATTAGCTAGCAGTAAAGTCAGAATTCAGGAAACATTTTCAAGTTGCTCTGTTGCATACCAGTTATTTCTGATTTTAATACTCTTCACACAGACTTCATAAACTTATTCTTATAAACACTGCTTAACCACATGGAAAACTATTATAGAACGCTACCATGCTTTATGTCACCCTTCTCACAGCCATCCCAATAAATGTCATATCATTATGCTTTAAATTTTAGTTCTGTTCCATGGAAACTACTGATAACACGGACACATCTGATCTGACCCAGCAGTCAGCAAGAACACTAAAGATCTTGTTGTAACTACATGACTTAGATTTTTCCTTTGAAATCAGTATCAGTTGAGAAACAGTTATCAGAAGGTTTAAACTTTGCATTCTGAAGTACAAATAAAGGTACTGAAATAAACGGGCATGAAATGTTACCTGTTTTATAAAACACATGCATGTGTTTGGAAATGCAGTAAAAACATCGATTATTTCCATGCTCACCTGCCCACAGCTTCTACAGTAGTCTAAACCTGATTTGGAAAATAAAGTATGGCTATATACTGCAGCCATGATGTATCAAGAACAAAGCCAGCATTTGTTGCTTGTGTTAATTAAACAGTTGATTCTCTTTGCCACTCAGGCCTTAACGTATCACCTTGGAAAACATCAGTTATGCAGCTAGAATGTGGTAACATATCAAAGGCAAATCCTTTTCATTAAGTTTGCAAACATATTTGGCTTTCAGCATTGCCAATGGAGGAAAGTGTGGTGATGACAAATTGTTTCCTTATGAACAAATGGGGGATTTGCTGTGTTCTCAGAGAAAAAGGAGCCGGAGATTCAGTTAGTTTTGTTTTGGTTGGTTCTGTTTGTTTTGGTCTTAGTGGACCTTTGAAGTAGACCATAAAACAGACTAGGAAATATTCAGTAACAGAGGTGCTATTCTGTTAAACTTCTGGCATAAATAGAGTCCTTCTCCATCTATGCATCTGGGAAATTTATGGAAACAGCAGGTAGGATAGTAAATGATTCTGTTTAATTATCATTCAGTTTTGCCACAAGCCTCATAACAATACTTAGGGTCAGCTTTCAGGTTAAAATCTAAAAGGTTATTGAATTTTAAATGAAAGAAGAACAGCTGTTACAGGAATAACATTACACTAAAACAATCACAAATGAAATCGTTAACAATCTGTGAATTGAATTTGTTTCCTTCTCTTTCTCATTATTTATTATTTGGGAGACATTTGCTTTAAGGTTTTATCACATCTCTGTTAATTTCTTCATTATGCCATGAGGCATTTTCCCATTTACACAAATTTATTTAACCATTTCTTCTCTGGGATAACTTCTTTACTGAAGAACAAAAACACTGTGCTGTGGTGCTGATGATCTTCTCTTTCAAACAGTGTATCTTATCTATTGTACCCTATGTTACTGCATTTCTGTACTCAGCAAGAATATATGCTAAGTCCAGCTTTTAATACAAATTCATACTGCTTTGACAGCAAATGACATGTTACAGTAACGGCGCTGTCTCTTTTGAGCAACACTAGCTTAAACTTTAGTGTGTAAGTAGGGACGTTGTAAGCACCTTTACTATTGACATAAACTGAAATGTTTGACAGCAAACAAAGAAATCTGGTTCAATGAGATGATCCTCACCACTGATTACTTGTCCAAACAGCTCTTCTGGTGTGTCTCCAAAGAATGGCACACACCCAACAAGAAATTCATAAAGAATAATTCCCATAGCCCACCAGTCCACTGGCTTTCCATAACCCTGTCTCAGTATTACTTCAGGAGCTATGTATTCAGGTGTACCACAAACCTGAAAGAAAGAAAATAAGCATGATGGTAAAGTAAGTCAAATAGTACTTGCTGTATCACATCACTTGTAAATCTTGAAATATAAAACAGCACAGAAACAAAGATGAATGAAATTTAGTACATTCTCTACCTAGAATATTTGGTTATCAATCAGTTTTTCATGTCTGTAAAGCAAAAATTTATTTTTGATCCATGGTATGAAAAGTGAATCACAGCAAATATTTTATTTAATTTAAACATATCTTTAGCTTTACATGAAAGTTGTGATGGCTTTATCTTAAGTAAATTTTACTGTGAACAGATTGCAAGCAATGGTAATGAGGCACGCTTAAAGGGAAATGGGCCATAGCAAAGATTTTAAGAGCCCCTGGTAGTACCATGCATCATCAGTTCCACAAGCACACTGTTGAGACTTCTGAATTCCTTTTAAAAACAGTTTTCTATTTATCTCTCTCACAGACTCACTTGCACACAATCAGGTTGTTCATCTTATTAATAGATCCTAACACAGAAAGAAAAGATCCTATCATAATCTGTTGGGCATTAGTCAAAGTAACTGACAAATACTATCAGAACACATATGCAGAAATAACTGCTTATAAAGTACTACAGTAGACTATGCTGGCAAAACATCATTGCATTAAACAATGTAAAGAAGAAAAAAAGCTTGTCTTACTTGTTTATCAAGGAATTCTCTGGCATCCTTTTCAATGTGACCCTCATACAGATTGGTAGTCAAACTCATTAGCCCCACCTTTGACAGACCAAAGTCCGTAAGCTTTATATGGCCCATGGATGTTACCAATAAACTGAAAATTAAAGTGATGTAAAGTTACTGTGATATAATTCGAGATTACGTGCTTATTATTATTATACTCAGAGAAACATTTCAGCAGCACTGAAAAAAATTACAGTCAGCTTAAAAAGTAATTCAGACAGTACAAAATACGTTAAAAAAAATGACACAGTTGCAAATGTATTACTGATATCACCAGACACAAACACAGCTCCCATATGCAATTGAATATAAGCAGAATCAGGCAGTGTTAAGAGTTAAATGGTAGATGTTTGAAGAAAATAAAGTAGTTATCATTCTGAAAGAACGAGAATAGAAAAAAATTCAGCTTTTAAAGACACGCAGGCATTTTCTACCAGTAGCAGGTTGGGTCATCCATCTGAAAAAACTCAAGATATTAAGATAGCTGCTAACTAATACCACAGTGGCCTCAGGTATCATGCTAAGAAGATATTTTCACTGGTGTATCACCCCAACTCTGTTTGTTTGTTTGTTTTTTCTGTGATAATCTAAATACATACTTATCTGGCTTCAAATCCCTGTGCACAATTCCATAATTATGAAGGTACTCCAAGGCCAGAACAGTCTCTGCAAAATACATCCTTGCCATGTCCACAGGTAAGGGGCCCATATTTTTCATCAAAGTAGCACAGTCTCCACCTGTGAAAACAGGATGAATGTTGAAGGTGGTGGTACAAATTTTCAGACGTATTTGCTTCAGAAGGAAACAAACTGTAGTCATGTTTCTTTTCCAATCAGATGACCCAATTTAACAGGCATTCACAATACCTACTGTGCTGAAAAAAACAGCATGAAGCTGGGGAGAGAGTGGTGCAAGAGTTCAGCAGGAAACCAATAAAGCCTGTGCTGCTACTTAAAAGAAGTCCACACAGTCACAGCAACTCATCTTGATCACAAGGAGATAATGAGTGGGAGAAAAGTCACCTCATTCTTGAGTTTAGATCCCAAATCTGTATAGCCAGAACACACAGCAAATAAAAGAGGGCCCTTTTAACACAAGCACCATCACGGTTTTATTTCTTTCCTGGTATTATTAAAAAAAAAAAAAAATACTCCTTCCCTTTAAAAAAGAACACTTTACCTTCTACATATTCCATGACCATACATAAATGACGTCTTGTTTCAAAAGAACAATACATGCTGACAACAAAGGGGTTTTCTGCAAAGGTCAGGATATCACGCTCCACGAAGGCCTGCTGGATCTGGTTTCGAAGGATGAGATTCTGTTTATTAATCTTCTTCATGGCAAATCTTTGCCTGGTTTCTTTATGTCTCACAAAATAAACCGCCCTGAAAAAGCCCAAACGAGATAGAAAAAGTTGAAGTAAATTTAAAAGGTATTTTAAAATACATTTTTGACAAGTAGATTTATCCAAAATATTGTATATGTATTTCATAAAAGACTTGTTTCTAATCTAATGTAGTTGGTGAACCTTTAACTTAACAGAATGGACTGAGATCTCGTTATGTTTCAACATGAGGATAATTCAGTCAATACAAATTAGTACACTAATTGGTAACAAACAAACCAAACAGTCCACCCACAACGGATATAAAGCTCAGATTTTGGTAGTTTCCATCAGCAAAGGATTATAGATGAAAACCAGCCATGACAGAATATTATAAACCATTTTTGACAAATGTTTATTCTGTAGGAGTGAGTCATAATTATCTGACTGAAGACTCTGTTCAGGGGATTTTAAAACATGTCATAGGTTTCTCATGAAGGTTGCTCAGAAGTTTGCTCAGTGATGTGTCTCTCCCCAATTGGTAGATGCAAAATGTATCATCTGTACTTGTTCAGTACAGTACCCTGACATCAGCACTGATACATATCATGGGTAGGTCACCAGTAGGTAATACAAATTAAAAAATAACATATACCACCTGGTAATGTGGGAATAAGATGCACCTCAACAACCAAAATCTCACTGAGCTATTGGGTACAAGGTTTCCCATAAACTTAATTAGATACGACCAGGGTGATAAGGGCAGCAAAGCGAAAGAAAACCTCAGATGGACAATATCCTTACTTTCAAGGCTCAGGAAAATGCATAATACTGCCATGAAACACAGACGACACAACCAGAGCACTTCTCAAAATCCCTCAAGACAAACCTTGAAAACAACTGCTACTTTGCCTGAAATCAACCTCATAGTACGCAACACTCACAGCATCTCACCCAGAAATGCAGATTTTAAACTTATTTTCTTGTCCCCACAACGTGCAATAATCAGCATACAAGTATTTAAAATACAAAAAGCAATTCTTGCTTTACTATTTTTACAACTCCATCTTTACCCAGCTACCAAAGTCACAGAAAAAAGCAACATTTTCTACTTTGCTTTGTGGAGTGTTTCTTCTAGACAGGAGAGTTTCTCTTACAGATTCCAAAGGTTTTCCTTAATCCCTTGCTACAGTCTGAGCACGGGGCAGGTAAAAGCATTACATCATCGCGAAACTAGGGGAAAAACACCTTGGGCAAAATCCAAGACGAACCTCACCCTCAGCACCTGCCTCCTACTAAGTCTTGCCATCTCTTGCCCCTCCCAAACTCAAATAAAATCAAGTTATTCAACTCCAGTATGCCTTCCTGCTGGCTTCACACGCCTCTTCCTTCCACTCATTTCTTTCTTCACACCTTCTCTACAGCCTTCCTTTACATTCTGTTTTTCCACTTTCTTTTGGTGCTGTTGTCCATTTGTCATAAGTTTCTCAATGTCCAATAATACTGTGTATTCTTTTCCTATCTCAGTTCCTTCATGTATTTTTGGCTTGTAAAAAAAGTGAGATCTTCAGGTGCCTTAAGTATAATTTCCACCATATGCATCTGTAATCACTACCACATTTAAAGATGAAGAACCAGTAAGTTTGAACTACTCATTCCAGTAAATATATGGGTATGCTGGTTACAGTTCCCACAGCTCTCTAAATTAGATCCTCTAGCCTTGTAGTTGCAGGGAGACAATATTCTAAATTTGTACCAGAATTCATTTATCTACAAACCCTCAGAAAAAAAGAAAATATTTAACTGACCCAAAAAAAAAAAAAAAAAAAAAGCAACGTATTTCTCTATCTCATGCATACACTATTTGTACTGATTAAAGTGATTTTAAATGATCCTCAATACAAGAAAATGCGCATCATTATGCACATCTTCTGTGTAACACAGTAAGTGGAGCAAACAGCTTTACAAATAATACCATGCTCTGGAAGCAAAGGATTCCGGTTAAAGATTACCTATCTTCCTTCAGGATGGTCTCATTTCACAGCTATGCACTTCCCTTGCTTACTAGTACAACCTGCAAGGCACATCATTGGAACTGCAACCTGAACTTACTGACACTCCTATACTTGGAAAGAATTTGCTGAGATGTCACTGATAAACAGAAAATGAAACTTTCCCCAAGGACAAGCAGTTCCCAAGGAGGGAAAGAACGTAGAAGTTACTTGGGCACTACAAACAAACAAAAACAACAACAAACAAAAATGAAAAGAAAAAACAAGCCTCCCCTCCCTGGGACTGAAACTTAACCGAACTAACAGAAAGCTAAGGGTAAGGCACATAGCTGCCAACACACAGAGGACACTGAAATTCCAGATAAAAAGCTGAGAACAACCATAATGAGTTCTGTTAACTTTGTTTATTTTGAACCTCAATTTGCAAGGTTAGAAGTATCCTTCTGTTTTAAATCATGAAGCGGAATGGGATGGTCTGATTCCCTTTGCTTTCCCTGATGCTCCTTCCTGCTACATTCTCTTCATTCCTGCACTGAGCTCAGCCTTTAATTTCCCCCACAGGCTCACTTCACTCTGTTGCTCTTTTCTTTACTTGTCAGATGCTATTCAGGAAGCATTAGACAGAATTTTATCTTTGTTTCACTTGTGCTTTCAAGAGAACACGATTTCTCACTCTCACTTTCTTGGCGTTGAGCAGTAACACCCAGCTCATGATTTCCAGTGGAAAGACAACTGTCATTCTGAGAACTCCGTTAATGCAAAAGCAACCCATCCATAACATGAGATTGCTCTGTCGATCTACTCAACAGCAATGATATGTCATCCTTGCCTGCTAAGCCACAACCACAGAGGCACTGTTGCAACCTCCTATGCTTCAAAACCAAGAATTTGCTTTCCTGTCTTGCCCTACTGGTTTCATAAAATGTCAGCATGGGATTCCTAGAACACCCTCTGATTTCACTGCATTGATCTCAGCAGGTACACGAATGCTCTGTATTTTACTGATAGCGTATTTAATCATAGCAAGCAAAATTTAATTTACAAGAGAAATAAAAGAAATTAACAAAGTCTGTGACTGTCCAAACACTGCCTCCTTCTACCTCTAACATAAATTTTCCATTCACCTTGAGAAAGTATCTCTAAAACATCGTCAGCTAGACATAAGTATAAATGCTATGCACACGTTGATATGACAAAATCAGAAAAAACAAAAAACAAACAAACAAACAAACAAACTTGTTACAACATGAATGTTACGCAATCTACTTTCAAAGCTTACAATAAAGATTCCTGGTTATAACTAGAACACTAACAGCCTTCAGATCTATCACAGAATGTCTTGGGTTGGAAGAGATCTTAAAACTCATCTCAATTCCAACTTCTTGCCACAGGCAAGGTTGCCACTTATCAGCTCAGGCTGCCCAGAGCCACAACCAGTCTGACTTTGAGCACCTGCAGAGATGGGGCACACACAACTTCTCTAAGCAGTCTGACAGGGTCTCACTACCCTCTGAGTAAAGAATTTCCCCTCTAATTTAAATCTCTCTTCTTTTAGTTTACAAGTCTTTCCCCTAGTCTTTTCACTGCCTGCCCATTTGAGAAGTTGGTCTCCCTCCTGCTTATAATTCCTTAGTTTACACATCTTCAGTAACTTTTAGAGATATTTTAAAATTTAGTCTACATTCAGTGCTTGCACCTGATGCTGTGTCGCTTTTAACCTGATTCTCGAATCTGTCAAAGGACCCTGAACTCCTTGAGGAAACACAGGTGTTGTACTTGCTGCATGTGCTATCTAATACTATTTAAAGCTGCTAACCAAGAACTATGCTTCATTTTATAAAGCAAGAGAAGAGAATCCTTTCTGAGAAGGGATTGCTAAATTCTGTACTGTTTGATCCGAATCATCTCCAGTGCAAGGCAGCCATTTGTGAGGCCATGATGCATGTTACAGCATTATAGCAGATAGTTAAGATCAGAAGCACCAGCAGAAGAACCAGAAACAGCACTGCACCACCTCCCGCACAGATGACATCCATCACCAAATCAGATTTATTTGGGGGCAAGGAGACAATGCTGCCTACAGCATATCTAAGACAAGCATCCAGTGTAGTGTGAATTGAGTGTTTTGGGATATATCCTAGTCTGCCCTGTAGGATGAAAGCACAGAATGGCTGCAATTCTTCTCTTTGTATGAGAGACCTACTTACTTAAACACGTCACATGATGTGGCCAGTAAAATTGCCTGTCTTTATCTAACTGTAACAACTTCTGCCTCTATGGAAGGCAGTAAACGCAGGCACATATTGATGAAACTACTGCTAGATTTCCTGTGAATAAAATCCCTAAGAACTGTTCTGTATTTGGAAAAGAAGCACTTGAGAAATAGAGTCCTTCACCTATTTGTAGCTTGCCGTATGTTTAGAAAGGACAAAATTTGATACCATCACTACCTGTTAACTCTCAGGAGTTGCAATATGGGGGGAAAAATGTTGCTGTGATTGCAGTAACAGTTTGAAAAATTGGTAAGTTTGATAAGTTTTGCCTGGCTGAAAAAGAGTCTGACAAACAGCTTGTGAAATCATTAGTGACTTGGCTGGTGTCCTACTTGTTTACTGATACACAGCTTGTTTAACTTCTTGTATATTCCCAGCCTGATACACCTAATCTACTACACAGACATTTAATTGCACTACAAATCAGTTTACCCAACCAATACTTGATATTTAAACTCATCAAGTTTAGCATATCTGACAAATCTCTGCTACAGTATGCCAAGACCAAAAATTACCCTGTCAAGCAAAGCTTCTGCTTCCCTAATGAAGGCAAAAACACCACAATAAAATAAAGGACATCAGAATGCACATTTCTTTTTTTTCCCCCTTCTTAAATTGGTTGTGAATGTAACCCTCCACTACCTCCTTGAAATAAGTGAAGTATTACAATAGAATACTAAGTAAGTCAGAGCGCAAAAGATGCCTACTGATGTATTTTGGAGACTAAATCAATGAAGTTCAGACAGAATTCATATGCATTCAGGTTATTTCAAAAAGTTAATGGACTAGAAAAATGTGAAAGTGGGGGAAAAAGCCTTGTAGCATAACAACACTAACTTTTATTTTGGCTGCTTATACTTGTAGTAAACTGCAATAAATGCCCCTTGGGCAATTTACTGCTTTGTATTCACAGATGGAACAGACACTGCTGCTTAATTATGGTCCATTTTGTAGAGTTTAAAAGTATACAGGTAGTAGTTGTACATTCCTCTTTAAATCTGACAATAAGTTTTGAGTAAATTAATCACTAGCTGCATGATGTCAACATAAACATGATACCCACTATAAGTCTGCTAATAATAACATCCCTCTTTATCCGTCTGACCGCAATGGGGAACTTCAGGCACACCAAAATTCCTGGAAGTTTTTGAGCTCAAGCCTTCCAGCATCATTATGGGATTAGGTGCTAATCTCACTTTATAAAATGCCAAGTATATGCTTTTAAAATCTCAAGCAGTTCACTGAATTTATTCCTTTTGCTCTAATCTATTTTTCAGTTTTACCTTCACTGTCTTTCTTGTTTTTATCTTCTTTATTTTTCTTGTAGGAATCATTTAAACAAAAAATCCAGACCAACAAATTCCACCTTGATGTTGTTTGTTTAAGCATGGAAATAACAGCACTCCACTGAAGCTGATGGGATTGTCAGTTTCCACTCCTAACATTACTAGTCATAGAACACTTCCTTGTTGATAAAAACAGTAAGAGTCCCTACAGAATCTAGATTCACTCCAAGTTCTATTCCCTCACTCAGCTTTCCCTTTCCTCAACAATTTATCAGGGTCTCAACAAATACTATATTTGCTATGTCAGTTTTACCTGTTATGTTCATTAAAAAGGCACTTCACACAGATCAGCGTAGATCTTCCCTGACACAAACATGAGAAGATGTGTTCTACATGTCCCTATTCTAAGTGCCACAAAAAGACAGTTGTTTTTTTTTTTCACCTTCTCTTTTCCACCTTACGAATCTTTACCTGTCTCCAAGTCTGTATTTCTTAGTAGCCCACTGAGACTTCGTGGCTGTAAGGGCTAAGGAGCAACAGGACTACTGTACATCAGACTTCTGGCAGTCAACCTCACACTGCTAGTTGGGACATGCCTGTCTGACACCACTCCCTTCTTTCTCCGCTGCATACTAATCTAAAACTACTGGGAAATTGCACAGGTCCACTGACTCAGACATCCACTTCTCTGACATGAACAATACCCCACACAATTCTTCTTCTCATACTCCAGTAAGACAAGAAGGAAATTGGATAAAGGGGAAAAGAGGGAATCAGGCATCTGCCAAGGAAAGGAAGAATGGATGCAGCTAGGGATGGGAGCAGAAACAACTGCTAAGTGCAAGAAGAAAGGCTTTTAAAATTTAGGGGTAATTTGAAGTAACTGGCATAGAGTAATAAGTTGGCCCATAGAGAAATTCTGAGAAAATGAATTGTGAAGAGTCTGAACCTTGAAAAGTATTTCGATATTTATATAATTTTAATTCAAGTTATGCTATCTCCTGCAGGCTTTTTGCTGGACTGCCTAAGTAGGTCTGGTCACAAGCAAATAGCCTTTACGTATGCTGTCATGATCCTCTACTTATGCTGTCATGATCAGAAGCAGTAAACATCAACTGCCACATCAGACCTCAGGGCCATCTTTAAATAAACATGACTTGAGAGAGGCATTACTGCACCCACAATCCTGAGGCTGTTACAATAGCATGCAAAATTCCAGTGGGCTTTCTCTTCCAGAGTCCTATCAGGTAGCTCCTGTTTCCTGCTTCAAGCAGAGGTAGCATAGGATAGAACCAGTGTAATGTGACCTGTGCCAGGGAGCAGCACAGCCCTTTCCTTCAATGTTGTTCTGAAATGTTGCCTCATTTGGTGACGGGCTCCTCGCTACCAGACAGCAATTTCTCTTTTTTGAACCAGTACAAACTCTCCTGCTCCTGTACCAGCAGCTCCTGTCTTGACATAATTTAGCACTGAGAAGTAGAATGAAACAAGGATCAATCAGAGGGCACCTGAACACAAAAGGAACTTAAAGTTCTATCTGTTGGCAGACTTAATACTTCCACTACAATTACAGTATTTTTCATGTTAATTCTCTCTTGGCCCAGAGTTACCTACAAACAACAAAGGTAAAACAAAGGTAATCCAGAGTTACCTACAAACAACTTATATACCACTGGGCAGGAAGCTCTGTATTTTTTTTCAAGTACCCAGAAAATCCAACCAAGTAACAGTAGCTCCCTAAAAGCTGTTTGGGACAGAAGAGAGTCCACACAGAGGGAAAAAAAAAGAACAACCCCACAGTTCAGACCTACTCACAGAATTTTTCTTCTACTTCTCGAATATTCTTATGTCAAATGAGCACTCATTTTTAACAGCTTGACTCCCTTAAAGACCACGTCCCATTCCATTTCAGATCTACTTAAACATAAGCTGTTCCCATTATTTAAAAGGTGCTTTAAAACCTGCTTTTTACTTCATTCAGATTTCATCTTTGGCATTATATTATACCTACTTAAAAACACTCCTGGTGGAGCACTTAGTATTTTAACTTACAGCAGTACACAGTACTTCATTACTGCCTAGGAGGCTTTAAATTAATGTTTTTTTTTTGTGAACTTCAAGCATTAGCAACAAAGTAGGAAAGCAGAATTAAGAATACAACAGCGCAAAAAAATCCCCCTCACAATCATCCCTGTAGTATGAAATAATGGGAAGTTATGCAAAAATCTGAAAAAGCTATTACAGTAACATGCATTACTCACCCATAAGCTCCATTACTAATCAGTTTAATTGTCTCAAAATCACTTTCTCGAGGTTTTCTCCGGAGCTGTAGTGAGGTATTCGAGCTCTTCAAAGTAAAAAAGGAGAAAGAACACAGTCAGTACAGTATTTCTTTTCTTCAAATTAGGAGTAAAAAACAAACAAACTAACCAGAACATCAAGTGCTATTAGTCTGTCAAACCCCTACAAACCAGCTGAAAGACACAACCAGTTGACTGCGCTTCAGTTAGAGACATGAGTTCCTGAAGCAAAGCTGCCTCTTTACCCAAAAGGTATCAGTTACACCAGAGCCATCTGTCCCCTCACCTCCACATCAGGGTTACAGCAGACAGGTGTGATGGCTTCTGGTAAAGGGTATTTTACTGGCAACTCCTATCTGGAGGTGTAAACTTCTGGGAGCTGCACTAGGTACTTGCTGGACATCGCCTTAAGTTTTGAGTAAAAGTGATTCCACCAGTGTGCAGGCAGAATCAGCCTGGGAGTAAATGAACCAGATGAGCTCTTCTAACTTTAAGTAAAATTTTGTATGTTTCTGAGTAACGCTAGGATGGTGATCTAATTTAGTATAGACTGTGGAAAGAGATACATGAGGAAAAAAAAAGGGAAGACAAAAATGCAGTAATTCTGTCACGGTATCACTTTCACCAGCTTTTACGCAAGAATGTTTTCAAAATGGAGTTATTTTGAATGCAGTGCAGCCTTCTTTCTATCTGTAATCTTAATGAACCTTGGCAACCAAGTGTAAATTAGGAATGGGAGGTGTGGGGCACATGCGCATACACTAATACAGACTCCTAAATTTCTTATTCCAAACCTACAAAATACAAAATGCTTCCCGAATTTCCAAAAAGTTCTGTGATGCCTATCAAGGCACTTCAGTAATAGTAAAGGTTGGGTGTAGATCTGCTTGGAAGATCTTCAATGAAATGCTTACTAGAGAAACTGTACAGTGTTAAGAAGAAGTGAAAATGGTAACAGAATGAACTACGCAGGAGCAGGAAGAGACAAATTATTAATCTGTTTAGGCCATTTGCTCGTCAATACAGGATTCTTCCTAATCATATATTTATCATTATTTTAAATCCTTCTGTGTTTTATTTCAAGTTACACCTCTTTACATTTTCCATGTGTTGTTTTTATCTTATGTTTATTCCATTTTGGCAAAACATTTCTAGATGTTTACCATGTATTTCTCATTCCTTGTATAATTTCACAGTTATATTCCTTTATGACGGTGCATTATTCTTCCTTTTACTTCATTTCTTCAACTGCAACACAAGTACCTTCAGACTTACAATTTCATAGCTACTGCTAAGTTAATCTTACATCTATATACTCTCCATCTAAATTAAAACTTTTCTTCAGCATTTCAGTTATTCTTTCTGATTTTTCTCCGATTTGTCGGTATCTTTCTAATAAATAATGCTCAGGTCTGTATTTTACCAGAACAACAGAAACCTTCTCAAGATAAGACATTTCAGGAGAAAATAATGACCTTGATGCAGTATGTTGAAACTACCTTAACAGACACCCCATGCATGTATTTTAAATTCTACTAACAGTTACAAATGCCAGTAAAGTACCTATGCATCCTTGCAAAATCTGCTCGTGCTAAAAATTAACAATAAATTGCTAGAACCGCATTTACTGTTCATTGATGTGCAAGGCCTAAGAACTAACTTTTTAAAATTATGATTTTAAACAGACAGAACTTAAACCCACCACAATATTCAGACCATTAAAATGAATATAATCTCCAGCAACTCATTTTTCCTTTTCTCTCTGACCTGAGCAAGCGTTTGACCAAATTTTACCCTAAGATACCCATGATTGTAGCCAAAAGAATAATGCACAATCTTCCAGACTGCAACACAACTTTCTGAAACAAATCTTTGGCAACATGCTTATTACCTTCTCACGTATTGAATGAGTATATTCAGACGCTGTCAATTTGATCATTAGTTGCCACTGTAAGCAGACTGTCTTGCAATAGTTCTAAAATGCCTTATTTTTAAGAAACAAGTATGTAATTTCTTGGAGAACGAAAATAATTACATTAAGCAGAAATAAAACAGCCATTGGTGGAAACTATAGTGAAACAGCCATCATGTTTTGAATACTGTAGCCTCATGGAAGCCAAATACTGCAGCAACACGGAAAACAGACTGCTTTAGTACTTTCTACCTGCTGAGTGGCATGGTGCTAGTCCCTGCAACAGCCAAAGAATCCATTCTATTCATTTACCCATCCCAGAAGAAAAATAGCAGACTTTTTTTTCCTTCTTTCACATTCAGAATAAGCAGCATTTTAAGAAGAAAACTTACAGTTATTGATTCATCCATTTCCGGAGTTTCTGCTGTCCCACTGTCACAGTTAGCTAGTTGAGCTATTTCTATAAACAAATATTAGAAAGTCTTTTTTAAACCTCAGTAAGTACAAAATTACATAGCAAACTAAAATCTGAGAAGAAGTTCTTGCCATATAATTTTAGGATGTTTCTAAGCATTTGGAGCATTAATGCCATTTGAAAAATGAATGTGTGCTATTCATCATCTATGTAATCTTGAACAACCAAGTGCCAATAAACAGCAGTAAGTATTATGACTGCTGAGATGCAAGAATTCTGTGGTCTGTGTGTGATACAAGTATTAATTTTCTAAAAATCACGAGAATCTTAGACTACCAGGAGGTTAACTGCACACCAGATCTTTGATGTACTACCTAAAGCTTCCTAGTTGGAACAGTAAGGTTCTAAGTTCAGGCAGATATGGATTCCAAATGCATCTTATACACATAAATACTGATAATCCTAACAGAACCAGCTAAAAGCTTTTTTTCTTGTTTTTTCTTTTTTTCCTCTCAAAGGTTATCATTTATGGAGTTGCTGATGCACACTACTTCCATGTGAAATGCTCAGATTTTGGCAGATCTAGCAAGTTTACCAGGTTGTCCCAGTCTGTCTACGGTGTAGAATTCCTGACTCTACTACATTCTACAGGGACCCGTGAACTAAGAATTCCTCTGGATAACAAAAGCTGAACAGGAAAGCTGTCAGCTAAAAGACCTTGGAAATCTTATTATTACTTTAATATACACAGGTAATTATACACTCTGCAGAGCCAAAGATTTACTTGATTGTAATTATGGGGATAGGGATCAAAGAAAAGAATACCTGAAACTCTGAAGATGCAATTTGACCATCAATACTGTTAACTTATGAATACAAAAAGTAACTTAATATTCACATAAAATATATATATGTGTGCCCTTGGTGGCGCAGTGGTATAAAGTGCTGCTTGCGGCACCAAAGGGCCCGGGTTCGAATCCCCCCTGTGGCGCAGGGGGTAGAAGTGCCGCTTTGCTACACAGAGGGCTCGAAACCTGGGAGTTGGACTCGATGATCTCTAAGGTCCCTTCCAACTCACACGATACTACGATACTATGATGATACTATGATATATGCTGGATTTTTCTATATAATAATCAATTACTAGAAGTGAAATCCTAGTTAATTATTCACACAACACTTACTGTAATCATTAACTGTAAATTAAGCATGTAGATAACTTACTGGTAGACAGAGAAACCCTCATATCTAATCACTACAAAAAACACAAGATTTGTGAAGCGTAAGAATCAGAAGTACTTAAAATTTAATTTCAAAAACAAAACAGATCTTTGAAGTTTCACAGAAGTTAAAAAGATTCAAAGAAAAATCTGAATATGAGACAATAAACTGTGAAGAATCATCTCCAATAAGAATAAACATTTTAAAATAGAGCCCAGGCTCAAACAATACAGGCCAAATTCTAACTAGGCTGTAGATTTTTCTCTCAAAACTCAGTTTCATGAACATGAGAGTTTTATAATAAAAGTGCTGATGAAACCTTTATAGTATGAGTGAGAACTACACAAGATAGAAAAATATGCTTTGACAGCCTTCTCAACTGAGATTGTTTTCATAAATAGCAAATTAAAATGGGCCATTTTTAAGCAGAACTTTTGCAAAATATCCATTATCTGAGAAATACATATTATTTACAAACAGTAGGTATTAATGGAATGGAACCAAGAGTCAGCTTTCAAAACACAGAGCCATGGAACAATTTTGTAATGCCTGAAGAGATTTTTAAAACTCATCTAAATACCATTAAACATCTGCCCTTTTTCTTTCATTGATTTAAACCATTTCTGAAGTCTCGTGATTCAGAAAAGGTAAAGATGGAAATTTAAAAACCAGGGGGGGAAATTCCTCCCCAGGGATCTCTTCAGAAATGCAGCCACCAGTCCCTGATAAGTGATGAATCTGTTGTGGTATTGCTTTCAGTACGGTATAAATTTATCTGGCATTATCTCCCAAGTAATGTATGCATCATTTCACTCAAAGAAAGGATACTACTGCTATGGCATAAAACAAAGGAGGCAAGTAGGGAAGGGGCTAAACCATTCCAGTTCTTTTTTTCTCTGTGGAGAATGAAATCTCTTCCATGAACATTTACAAACACTAAGCACTTAAAAGAAATGCAATTCTATGTGGAGCCACTATTCTAATTGCAGTTACTGACACACAATTATTTCAAAGCTTCCTGGCTCTTCCTTCTTCTATCTAAATATTTTTCAGTATTTTCCATTTTTGGACACAGAAAAATAAAGGCTCTCTAATCATGATTAATTGAAGGGCATAAACCTCACAGTGCCATTCTTCTTATTTTTTGCTTATTATATGTCCCTTTATGCAATGGTGCCAATTCCAAACCAAAAGCGATCTTCTATTCTGAGAAGACCGAAGAGGACTAGTAAGCTCAACTTCCATATATCTTTTAACTTTTTAATCTTTTAGTATTAATCTAATTAGATCTAACTAAACTCATGACAATATCTATCAGTGCTGCTTAAGTAGAAGAAAAAAACATTTTAATACACCATACAGTCTTAGAGTTAATGAAATATAATCTTGCATTATCAAGACTGTCTTGAAAAAAAAAAAGAAAACAAAAAGAAAGAAAAGAAACCCATCCCATCTTACCACAATTGTTTTCATAGAATCACAGGATGCCTTGGGTTCGAAGGAATCTTAAAGAGATTCACTGCAAACCCCTATGACGGGGTACCATTCACCATCTCAGGCTGCCCAAGAATACATTCTGGACATGGACACCTCCAAAGACGGAGCATCCACAGCTCCTCTGTGCAGCCAATGCTAGCACCTTACTGCCCTCTGAGTAAAGAATGTCTTTTGAATGTCTCACCTAGATATCCCTTATTTTAGTTTAAAGCCATTCCTCCTTGTCCTGTCACTACCAGACCACGTATGAAATTGGTTGTCTTCCTGCCCATAAGCTCCCTTTAAATACCAGATCCTTGTGTTATCAAGTCCCCTCCTAGAGATCTCCCTTGTTCATAACACAAAAGACATAGAAAATGGCACTAATTTGATCAGTTTTCCAGGACAGCCCTTTTGCTGAACTCCAAACTGTGGGACTAACACACAACTCAATGAACCCAATTTCCACTTTTCCCTACTAACAGAATCTGATTTGAGTATGAAAGAGAAAGTCTGCTGAGGAGACAAGTAATTTTAGTTTTACCAACACTATTCTTAAAACAAGAATCAGGCAAAAAAGTCTTCTGCAACGACACTAATTTTTACAGGAACTTCCCCCTATATAAGTCCTACTTGTGCACACATAGGTTGCTCAGAAAAAGAAATCTTCAGTTTCCATAGGAAACTCTCCTTTTCAGGGAGAACATGATGTAGGAAGCCAGGAACAGTGAAAGGCAAATTACAAATCAGACCAGTTTCAGTTGGACTTGCAGCTGGATAATAGTAGATACCAATTTAAAACTGTAAATTTAATCTAGAGTTAAAATAAGGGAGTTATATTGCCTGAATGTAAAAAGATGAGTATCACTGATATAATGCCATCCGTGAATGGTATTAATAGCAGAAAATCTCAGATGGCCTTTATAATGTCTTTAAGCTTGTGCCAGAACCTGTGGGTTAGTGAATGCTTCTTTGTTCTGCTCTCATTTCTATTTTGATTCCTTGAGGCACAATCAGAGTATCGCAACAATCAGATACATTGGGAAGGAAGCATCTGGATGTTTATAGCTGGATCAGGGATGCACTTACCTTCCAGAGGATCTTTATTTAAGCCCAGCTGACTAATAATGTAGCGGGGAATGTCTGTTTTAATGCCTTGTCCCTCTTTAGCATGGCCTTCAGCTGCTTCCAAAAGATAGTAAAACTCTTCTGGATCAAACTCCTAAAAGAAAAAGAGTAACTATCATTCTGCCTGCAGAAACTGAAGTATCAGAACCTAATATAATAATACAATAATATTCCATAGCTGTATTTATCACAAATATTTCCATTATTAAATAATAATGATAAAAACATACCTTATTACTCTAGTATTAGTAGCCTATCCTCCTATTATGATTTCTCTACAATGTAATATGCTGTAAGCCATACAATTTTGCAGCATGTACTTTTATAATAGGAAGTTACTTGCCACCAAAACTCCCCACAGTATTCTGTGAAATGACATAACCAGCAGCACATTATTCATTGACAAGATTTCACATAAGACTTAATATCCCCTACAGCTGCTTGCATACAAAAATCTAATACTGAACTAAACTATGTAAATATACTGCTCTCCACTTCAAAATGAAATTCTGAAGTATTTTAAATGAGTAGAACTGTACGGTGTTTTAAGGAAAATATAATTAAATAAGTCCTTGACTTTAGAATGAAGTCACTGTAAGCTACTGAAAACAACATTTCAGCTTCATTGATCCAATTGTTTCAAAACTAGAAATGAAACCCTTCGGGAGCCAGCTATATTACTACTATAATTTATTCCAGATGTAGAAGGCATACCCTCCAAGAGTAAGAGAAAAAATCCTTTCGTATCCCACAAGTCCCTTAGAAACATATTTATTTCACTACTTTAACAGAAGCTAAAATTAGGAAAGTGTTTAATAGAACAAGAAAGATTAGCAATAGGGAATTTTTACTCTTTTTAATAACCTTCTGTTATCTTTCCATATTTATTCTGTGTGTATCTATGCATACCAGAACTTCACTCATACAGATATTACATTCTTCAAGGTGTTCCTACTGGCCATCAACCACTACAGGTACAATGATTAATACAGTGAGAGCAACTAAGAATTTCTTCCAGCCACTGTGGTGGAACAACCTTAGTTAGCCACCAGCTGTCCACCAAACTGCTCTCTCAGGAGGATGAGGAGAAAGTATAATGAAAAATACTTGTGGGATGCAATGAGCACAAAGAGATCAGCAATTACCATCATAGACAAAAAAGATCTGTCTTGGGAAAGATTAATTTAATTCATTACGAACTGAGAGAAATAAAAGCAAACTAAAATCAGAGAGGACAACATGCTCCACTATGCGCCTCTCCTAGGCTGAGGTGAACATCTGCTCAGCACGTGGGGCACCTGCCCTCCTTCTGCACTGACCTTAGTGACTGCAGGGCTATTTCCCTCACACTTTCACACTCCTCCCTCCCAGCTGCTGTAGCACAGCAGTTTTCCCCTTACTTAAACCCGCTTTCCCAGAGAACAACTAGGATCACTCATGGCTCCCGTCCCCTTCTTGATCAGCAGGATCTGGCTCTGCTCGGACAGGGGGGCAGTGCTGGGCTTTGCTCTCTTAAGTTATTCTATCTACCAAAAATGCTGCCACATAAACCAAATGCACCATCATGAAACACTGATGAAATTAACCAGATTTTCTGAGTTTTGTTTTTTTTTTTAAATCTCCAACCTACTTTTCACTTAGCTCAAAATCTTTGGAGACTGCCAACCTGCCTAGAAATCAGGATCGTGTAAGGAGGTGTTACATGCTGTTTTAGCCTTACTCTTCCCATATGACACATTAACTCCAGCTGTAGCTCTTACACCTTACCCACTAGTACTGAAGAACAATGTGAGCATATGTGCCTAGAGTTAACTACCTTCCCCTGAACAGCAGTAGTAGTATATGTGCTTATCATTTGGTAATAAGGTAATTTCAAAGTAGATACCTTTAATGCATACTATGACACATATAATGCATACAAATGCAACATTATATGTATACACTGTATAATGCACACAAGCAAGTATACATGCATACACATGTGTAAATACTAGAAGAAATTTATTTATTTCCCCATCTTGACTTCTAACTTTTGTCTTTCATTCTTCATGTACTGAAGTGACTGCAAATGGAGAACATCTCTCAACATTGGGCAGTAGCTCCTGGCACATGAAACTGAAAAAAAACCCTTTACTCATATGATTAACACGTAAATATAAACAGGAACACACATACCACCAACACCTGAGCAAAAACCTAGCTAAAAAGCTGGAAGAAAACTGATTACTTTGCTACACAGTATATAAAACTTCTCCTGATGAGTGTGTTCATTTATTTCCAGTAATTCTATGGAAGTTCTTACAGAGGCTGAAATTGCCACATCCATTATTTATTTCAGACAGACTTTTTGAAATATCAGCCAATGTTATTTAAAAGTTTCCAGAGAGAAGCTACGGAAAAGCAACAATATTGTTTTTGCAAGATTAAATGATTCCACTGACTTTTAACTGGTAGGGTTAAGATCTTGTGTAAGAAATGTGGGTCTTGCGATAGACTGCCTGGATTTCTTCAAGCCACTTGCCTCTGAAGAAATGTACTGTTTGGAGAGTTATTACGTTCCAGCTTAAATCTCCTACAGACTCCAAGTAAGAACAGTCAAAAGAAGCTGTGCCAGCTTTCTCTGCCATTGCTGCTATGAAAATCTGTACAGCTGGAAGCAACTAAGCACTACAACTGGGAGCAAAATTTCATTTCCTGAGAGAAATGAAAAATACTGTCCATCTACTCACATCAACAGGCTCAGCAAAGGGAGAAATACAGTATACATAGCAGTTCCAGTTCAACTGTGATAGGCTGGAACAAAATCCTAAAGTCATAAGGCCAAGGGAATGTAGATTTCAACTTGCTAGCAATAAAACCAGCATTTAAAGGGAGCAGACTGGGAGCCAAATGGGTCACCAGGAAAGAACCCAAATTAAAAGATAAGACTAAGAACAGGAGTGGATGGAAGAAAGAGAGCATATGAGAGGATGAAGTGCTACAAAGAAGCTTCCATCTGTCAGCCCACAGCATGTATTTAAGAGCAGTTATGAACATGCAATATAGAAGTCATGCACCAGAAAGAAACAAGGCATCGTATCAGAAATTGTGTAAAGGGCTGGAGAAGGATTAGGTGAACTGTGATAAAGGAGCAAGGAAGATCATTCCAGATATAGCTGAATTAACATTTCAGGGGACACAGTAAAGACACAACGCAAACCTGGATTCAATGTCTACTAACACATCCTCTTCCATAGAATTTGTCATCATTTTCACATCATTTATGCTGCTTCAGATCAGACACTGCATTTTAGATTTCTGCTGAACTACAAGTCATGAACAAACTGCAACTGGGAACACTGAGACACAGTGTTTCCAAAACAAAACGGTCATCTCTCAAAATGCCCACAGCAGACAGAACAATCTAGGTTCTGGATTAACTGTGCCACAGATGAAGAAACACAGCACAGAGCCAAGATCAGGTTGGAAAGACTGACTAGTTCAGATTCAATGGCATGCAAACGCAGTTATGACACTTTCAGGCATAACTTGAGTCTAGCAGCAGGTTAGTGGCTCCCACATACACAGAGCCTTGCCAGCTTCAAATAGCTGCTTGCAGCGTCAACACCACAATCCTGGTATTGGCAAGCACAGAAGCTCAACAAAGTCAGCTCAGGCTCCCTGCCAAGCTTGTTGGATTCAGGCTGGCTCTTATATGGTATTTGGGTGTCTACACCATCCTCTTGAGCACAGTGTGTTCTGTGAGCACTTATTACTTCCACTGAACAACTGAAGCATGTTGGCTCTGTCTGTAGGAACAACTTCCTGCACCTGAGCCTCTCCAGTTCTCAAAGCAAGGGCAAGTGAAGCAGATGCATGCCTAGGTGGCCTGGCAAAAGCTAGCCCTGTATGGTAACACCCATGCTATGTTCACGTGTAAGTTAACTCCTTCGTTTCTTCTGAGAATAAATAAGGCTACTCATGTCTCCAGATCCCTAACACTTCCTCTCAGAGATGATACTGAAGAGTGGATTGCAAGGTGCAGACAGCACTGGCAACTGTTCAGCACAACAAAGTTATAAAACTTACAAGAAGAAGAACAATGGAAAAATCACCAACCAATTATGATTCCGGAAATGTCTTCCCAAGAGAGTAATGAAGTCAAACAAAACAACAGAAAAAACAAACTCATTTTTAACTGGAGCTTCCTAAATTTATGAAAGGGATTTAATAACAACATATTTGCTATAGCAGGGAACCAAACACAACTGCAGGAGATCTCCACTAGTATCTTGTTTCTGAAATAGAAGTAAAAAAGATCCCACCAACAATGAAGTCTTACCCAGTTGTTTGATAATAGAGAAAATTACTGTATAGGAAACTGAATTCTAATCAAGGAAACTTCCTATAGTAGCAAGTAAGAAAATCTAGATATGGTCACATCACCTTACCAGGCATTCCAGTAAACGAGCAGGACGAGCAATAACTATGAGGATTTTTCTGACTAGTTGCTTGATATATGCCAGTTCTTCACTCTCTGATCGCTCCTGAGCCTAGAACATGAACACAAAGGAATAATAAAACAAACTGCATTCAGTGCACAACTCATGAACATTTCAGACATCCTTGCAGATTTTGAAACATGAACTTGAGGCAACAGTACATCATTTTCAAGACAATACTAAAAATAGCAAGATTATCAAGATTATAAAATATTGTATTGAAGTAATACATCTGTACAGTTCTAACACTGTAACAACTAAGTTAAAATGTCCAAAACGGAAGGGATTTCTGCCTTTTTAATTTTCTTTTTTTAAATCACATAGCATTACCATTGTCAGTTTTGCAAAAAGGACTATGATTTAATACAAACATGCACGTTTGTCTCCCAGTTTACTAACAGCTGTAGGAAGAGATGAAAACGAAACAAGTAATACTTACAAACATAAGCAACATTCATGTCAAATTAGTCATAATTTCCTAGGTTTACAATTCCTAGTTGAATAATAGTGTACTATATCTATAGTCTATACTAATTCCTGCAGAGAGAGGCCACATGCAGGTACATGCAGAAAGACAGACAACGACCAATTGACTTCTATGAAGGTGATGACCAGGAGTGTAAATTGTTACAAAATAATACAGAGAAAATTCTGGAAGGTTTAAAAATTATTTGTGCAATGGGCTAAGCTGCATTTTAAATTTATTTTAAATTTTCTCCATCAAGAACCAAAGGCACAAACAAGGGTACTAATGAACGCAGAGAAGCCGTTTGGTCCTCCTCCTCACTAAAACAACTGTTAGCCTCCCAAATACACCAAGTATTCCTTTGTTCTGAATATTCTAAACTGATTTTTTTCCTCATCTTTTGTTTGTCCAGAATCGCCAAGAGAACTGAAACAGAACTAAGAAACTAGCATCTTAAAAGAGATTAATATGGACAACCAAGCACTTTTCATGTAAAATAGATCATTAATTTTATTCGTGTAGTTAAAAATCCTGCAAAAATATGATGCTACAAGCTGCTCTCCCAACACTGTAATTTAAAAATATATAAAGTAGCCGGAAAATAAATAAATCTGAGAGGTTTAAAGAAGGTGACTTAAAAAAAAAAAGCACAAACAGCATCTAGCATTCTGTAATGGGTTTCAGAAGTACCTCAGTCAGACAAAAGCATTTGTATTCTGCACACTACCAACCAAGTCCAAAAAGAACTCTCTCGTAAACAAAATGCCTGCCTGTTCTGATCGCCAGCAGAATTAAAAGCAACTTTGTATAGTTTTTTGAACATTGGTTGTATACCTGAACAAAAGATTTGGTACATAGTAAGTTAAAGAAGGGTGAAGCAGGAAAGGACACTGATAGGCCTAAACCCAACCTGAAATTTACAAAGGTGAGAGATGAATCAAACTACTCAATCACTGAAAGAGTCTTCCTCCGGTTATACACAGTAACCAAAAGGTGCCAAGTAGCAGTAGGAGATGCAGCTTGCTACTCAACATCACAGCTGGTAATTGACAACAAATGTGACGTGTGAATCTGAATCACAACAGAGTGCCTGTTGCAGAGCAGAGGAAAGGAGCAGGCATTCCTACTGCTGAATTACATTACTGAGAGGTTCTTATTTTCCCTGCCTAAAGGACAGGGCTTCAATAATCCAGACATACTTCAGTGTGCCTTAACTTTAGCCCTGCTTTACAAAAAGTTCAGAATACAGTAGCAGAAATTAACTGGAACTAAATTTATTGAATAGAGGTTAACAAATAAATAAATAAACAAATAAAAATAATAATAAAAAATCAGCACAGGAAAAAACAACAAAAACAATCAAAACGTTAGAGATTGCTCCCTCGTTCAAGAAGAAACTAAATTAACAAGACACAATACTTGAACATGTAATTGGGAAAATTTCAGGTCTATCAAATCTGCTGCTCTATCACATTAACTTTGGTTCCCAATATACTATCAAGTCTCACATGAACAATTACACCATTTAGTGTTCTCATTTGTTTCAAAAGCGATGTATAGATAAACTGTACAGACTTACAATGTAACACATTTTTTTTTAATAAGCTTCACACTTTTGTTAATTAATTTACCAGACTATTCTACAGAAGTTTCACTGCTTTCAGAACTGAATTTCTGCTAATAAACACTTTAATTATGGAGGGGGGGAAGGGGGGTAAAATACTTAAATAATTAAATAAGAACCTCCAACTACTGAAACACACGGGCTGCTGTCTTCTTTGTCAACAGAGCAGGCAATTAGTAAGGTTGATAAAGTGGAAAGAGTGGAAATGGAATACATTTCCTCATTTATCCACAGCAACTGGAATAGCAAGTTTCCTCACTTAGGGCTTACGCACACACTTCCTTAACCGATTTATAATTTGTACTGCACCGAAAAAGCACTGCTGTTCTAAATCTTTACTACCTACTTATCACAGACTACATTAGGAATGTCTTTTGGTCCTTGTAGTAGTTGTTACATAGACAAAAATTGCCATGAATATCTCTTTGACAAATTATTTGAGTGCAACATAATTATTTCAAACTGCAAACATATTAAAGTCATTTTACTACCAAACATAACAGCTCATACCTCCTGTAGCAATTTGTCTAATTTCTGTTGTAATTCAAGGAAGTATCGAGATGTGATGAGGCCCTGGTGGGATTTATCCAAGCAATCTCGAGCCAGTTCTGTGATCTGATGGTGGGTAAAACTGAGTACACCATCTGCCAGTGGAAGGACGTTTTCTGGAGAATGATTTGTTATAATGTCCTGAAGCCTTTCTTCCATCTGGGCTGTGGCCTATATGCAAATGTATACACGATATATTAAATCAGCCTCACAACTTCAACAATTACATCTGGTTTTACAACATTTCTGCAGTATTTAAGAAGTTACCTAGGCTTGATACGTGAAATGACTCAAGAAAAAAGCAAGCAAATAGACAGTGACAGACCAATTACACCCAGCTACCAGTACAGAAAAGTGAAAGCTTCATATAAAGAAATATACAGATTTCCTTTAATTACTACTTTTAGGCACTTTGGGGAACCTTATCCACTTAACTTGTACTTTATTTTCCAGGAATCGTGTAAATTCTAGGATCAACTGAGAGTACAGTGCCCCTAGCAACATGTGGCACTGAGGAACTCACAGAAACATAACCTGAGCTGGTATCTCAGAATTATACTCATGGCAACTTCAAGCCGATCTTCACCACTGAAAAAGTATATAAGACAACTGTCCGGGAAAAAGGAGAAATGGTACAGAAGTTTTCAGGTTTATCAACAGATTCTGCACAAAATTGGTTCTGTTAATTAACTCCACGTATACACCACCCATTGAAAGTGAATGCTATTGTTTCTTTCCAATCAGCAGAATATATTACCAGCATGATTAATTTCAAAACCAGTTCAGCAGCTTTGTCAAATGAATGTCCAGTTCTCAGCAGGGATTTTCTTTATTGTGATCTTATCTTTGTAATAAGAACTTGGTAATGCTTCGTGAAAGCCATTATAGGCTTGGATCATTAGTTTCCATAACAAAAACATAATTTACTTAAAACCTAAGTTGCCTATCAATTTAGATACTGCGTATCTTAAATGTAGTTCATTACCTTTGGGAACCTTTCTTTGTAGACATGGTTCATCATAATTATCTCATTGTCACAGCAGGCAGGAGAACGTCCAGGACTGAAAACAAAGCAAATTATTTCTTTATACTTGCCTCAGCATGAGCTAGAATTAGCAGGGTTTTTCTGTACAGCTTATTTGCACCAAGAAGTCAGAAAACACTTTACTAGACAGGTACAATCTCTATTCAGTGGCATGCTTGGCTCTTTTCTGTTATTTCTGACTAGGCCTTAAAAATTACATCATATGCTTGGCATCTAACTGCCAAACATTCTATTTTCTTTGTTTTTAACTGCAGTTCAGCATACAGGAACTTTTGCAACACTCATGACATTACATTTTTTTTCTCAGAAGGACGAGACATATAATTAACAGATGATTACTTGTATGACTTCATCTGCCCTTCTGAAGGTCTCATACAACCAAAATAGCAAAACCTGACCAAAAACTCCACTAGCTGCAAGTGAAGACGTTCAGCAGTTTGTGAGGGGTTCATATACATACATATATACCCACATATAAGTATATTTTTAAGGTGATAATGAAAAAAATGTTGTAACTATTATTTGTATTCTAACTGGCAGGTAAAGGCAGCTACAAGTAATGCTGTAACATGCACAGGTTCCATGCCATGGACACTGTGGCTGGAAGAAAACAACAACAACAACAACAACAACAACAACAAAGCATGAAACCTGCAGGAAATGCATCCATAAAAGGTACCCACAGCCTTGTCTAACCTAGCAAACTCATTTTCATTGTCATAAACCTCATTTTTAAAAATGCCCATCTGACCTTCCAGACACCAGCCCACCCAAGGATGGTATAGAAGATGTAGAATAAGATCCCAAGAAGGCAATGTCCTGCTCTAGGAGTGACTTTATCTTAACACATGCATAGGAGTTTCTTGAAATACATTTCTTACATGAGCAAAAGAAATGGCTTTCAGCTCTCTAAAAGAGCAAAAAACAATTATACGATCTTCAATGAAATGCACCTCACACAAATAGCACCGCAAAGGGAACTCTAGAGGTCAACTCTGGGACAAAAAACAAGAAACTGAAGTTGATTTTTATTAATGAAAACTAATGAATTAATGAATGCTTCCACCCCAACTCCCTGCCCATTTATTCTTCACCACAGTTCTTTTCAGACATTTCTAGAATATAAATGCTTTTCAAATTACTTTTGCCAAAATAAAAGACAATACTATTTAAACAATTTGAACTCCAGAAGTCAGATCAGTAACACGTAGCTCATTAGAAGTGGTTAAGTTGCCTCCTTTTTGCTTATCTTACACGGCTGAACATAGGAATAAAAACTTTAAAAGGATTATTAATAGTTCAGGCACAGATTCTTACCTCTTCAGCAATTAGGAAAATAAAGAATACTCCCAATACACAAAATCACAATATTCTAGAGTACATAAATTAAGAATCAACCCCTTTCACCCAACGGACAAACCCACCTGAGACTTCTGGAGCGAGGGCGCATTGCTGTGGTCCTGCATCTGTTATCACTTGCAATGCTTTCAGTGGTACAGAAATGTTTAGATAAAAAATGCAGTTCATCAGGTGTTGGTTGGTATGGTAACTGGTGTAGTTTCTCTTGGGATGAACAAGATGACTGGAAAAGAAAAGCAGAACACAAACTTCCATCAGTGAAAAGGCATTTTCAAGATTATATTCTCTGCTCATGAATGAGATCATTTAATATAAAAATTATAGTTAGTTTCCTATGCTTAACTACCATATTAAAGAAGAAAAAAAATAGTTCATCTCAACTTAACAAGCTAAATACAGTTTACATATAAAACTATTTCAGTCTCAGAAGAAGAAATCATCGCATTTCAGAAGTTCACATTTTGTCTTTCTACAGCACAGACATCTGGTGTCAGTAAGACACAACAATATTTAGAGAATATTTTAAATGGAGTCTGCTGAACATTAATTACTTGAATAAAGCAGAATAAGTGCGTTAGCTGTAGAGTACAACTTATTGCCACAATACTAATTTCAATTCTGTACATGTAAATTATTTCATTACCTATAATTAAGATTACCAAAGTTTGGGGGGAAAAAAATAGTCTAAATTCTTGCTGAAAAAACGAACATGCTATTTTCTTATAAAGAAACTTATAAGATGATTATGAAAAAATAAAAGTTAACACAATCAGTTTCATGGCTGTCAGAAATGAAAGGGATTGCATTCAAACTATCCCTTTCACTTAAAAATGGAAGATACAGACCACTACGAGACTGGTGCTGTTACCACAGTAACTACCCTTGCAAAACTAGTTGTAAAGCCATAGAGCATTATGTGCTGTCATCCATAAACTTGCCAAGAGTGCACTCAATATCCCTGCTGATATGACAGTGTGACACTAGACAGCTGCCTGGTATCATGCAGACATGACTTTTATTTTAACAGTGGAGGGGATGAATTTCAAAATCTTCAGTTCCTTTCTGGAACTCGTCAGCCCCCAGATGGCTTTTTCAACATAAGATTCTTCTCTATGTCCATCTTTTCATGCGAACTATTGTTTTTATCTGTCTTCTCAAATAAGACATCAAGACTCTTACCTGGTTACTCTTTTATTAAAAACTAACACAGGGGCCTTTGCATCTGCAGCAAAGGACATCTTTGCTATTCCATTCAAAGTGAGAGAAGTCAATAAACTTCCATACTGTATTGACATCTCCATTCATTATTAAAGTCAGCAGGTAATATCCAGGCTGTTAAGCACAGGAACAAGACAATCTTCATAATTACCTCATAATCTGAGTGGTAACAGCTGAACAAATTGTAATTCTAAGAACTAAATGAAAGATAACTTATCACACTAGTTCTCATGAAGGTACCTCTTGAAAGAAAAAAAGACAAAGAAAAAAAAAAACTGATGGGAAAAGTTAACTCCCACTAGACTGGTAAATATGGGAAGGCTTCATCACATGAGAACAAGTTAAAGATAGCAAGACTACATTATCTTGCTTTGCTGCAGGCTATGAAGACTGTAAACCAAGATTTTTACCACAGTTTACTTGATAGGGAGTAACCTGTCAAGCCACAGTAACTCAATTATGAATTTCAGCTGTAGCACATTTCTATGCATAATTTAGTACACAGTACAGACCACTCTCTTTCATATCTCACACAGTGGCAGCTAGCTGCAATTAACTTCATGATTAATTCTAGAGCCACCCTCATTAACTTAAAAGAACAATGACATTTCCCAATACAGACTGTCATGTATATATTATTACTAAAAAATAAATATCCTTTGCATTTCAGGGGATTCTAGGCACATCAAAAAAGCAATAATCCACTTCATGCTTTTCCACATGTAAGATGAGATGTTAGCAGAAGATCTTTATTTCCCCCAGGACTTCCAGCTACACCAGAACCATGCACCAGGGTGCATTGTCTTGGAGGTCTGAATTCTGGTCTCTGCACAGATCACAGATCTCATAGCAGAATTCTACAAAGAAAAAAACAAAAACAAAAAAACCCAACCACACAAAAGAAAAACAAAACACCAAAAAAACAGCCCTCCTGGCATTCTAGAATAGTTCATTCAAAAATTACATAGGATTTAACATATTTATTAAAAATGAATGAATCACTACAAGGCAAACGGTTCTTCAAATACAGAAGCACAAATCTGCGGCCAATATCAGCTAATGTACTTGCAAAAATTACCTTCCCAATCTCCCTACTCTATCTTCCCATCTAAATAATTTACAAAGAGTAGAGTACTGGAAAACAAAAAAAAAAAAAGTAACCAAATTTTTTCACGTTTCTTGATTATAGGCCTCCTCTCCTAAAAGACACACAATCATCTTAACAGCAGAGGAATCCTGAAAGGAAAAAAACCAACAAAACTCCACAATGGAAAAGAAATATGGAGCATCAACGCTACGCTGCTGCTCTCTTCAACAAAGTCCAGTCTTATCAGAAAACAAATTGACTTCCACAAGTTAGAAATTGTTTGTTCAATGCTATAAATCTATTTTATTATTTATAAGGTCTGGTCATGTCAGAAAATATCAAGGCAGAGCTCAAAAATAGTATTGCAAAGGTTAAGATACATAACTCCATAAATGGCAGTGCTGTTCTTTTTCCAGAAGAAATGCAGATGATATAAAAACTGTTTTGTGTTTCAGCACATCCATGCAGTAAACTTAAAACGGAGTAAAGAAAGCAGCAAAACACACTAAACTACAATACTAAAATGGAAGCTATCAAGGAAAAAAGCTATGCCTATGGATGGAAAATTAGAACTGTGTTTTAAAACATTCCTAATACAGCTTTTCATTTCTTCTCTAGCACAAGTCTCTTACTTCTAACTATGATGAGGTTGCTATAGCAATTTATTATCTGACACAACTCCTTTACATCAATATATTTTAAGCGAAAAGCATAGCATATCTGCTCTAGGGTCAAGAAGACACGTATGAGCGTGCACAATGGAAAGTGGTTAGAAACAATGGGAAACAAAGCACTTACTGGGCAAAGACTTGATTAAGGTCAGAGGCCTAAACTGAGCACTGCTGAGAGGCAGTTCAAAATATGCAAAGGCTGCTTCAAAAGTAATGCCTCATATCTTATTACATTGGGCCCACAACATTGGAGACATCTAACTATAGTGATATGGCAGCAGAGATAGAATGTTCCCTCCATTTTATTTCACTGCTGTGTGACAAATGGCAGCAGAGGGGCAGTTGGACAGAATGGCGTTACGAGATGGAAGAATGCATTAAGCAAGGGCGCATCACTGTATGAGGAAATAATTGCACCCATTGTCATTCACTGACACTTGCTGAACATTTATGGAGACCAACCAGTGTATGTAAGCACTGCAAGGTGGTGGCTGGTGCCCTTCAGCAGTGGTGACTGTGATAGTGGGTCACCTCAGCTGGTGACTATTTTTACAAGTGGCATGCAGGCTTTTGTCCACTGCTATCATGCACTAGAACCCCAATATAGTCAAACCTATGATTCACCTCATCTGAATACAGCAGGATAGCCAAGGATATAAGTCAATCATGTTGTAGGGTATTTCTCCTTATGCTAGCAAGGGACCCTCACAAACTCAAAATCTAACTTTGTATGAATATGTCTCCTAACCTACTGTGTTACAGATCAAAAGGATGCAGGTAAACACAACTTCCTTTACACAAAAGGAAGATCCACAAAATCAAAGCACAAGTAGCCCGAAGTTTTCTTCTGTTTCATTAAAATAGTTCAGTACCCCAAACCAATTCAAAGTCTATCAGCAGAAAAATAAAGAAAAACACACTCACTGAAAAACAGACAACAACAAACAGAAAAAGAAACAACACACAAAGTCATTTTCCTAAAACAAGTAACCTCTGCTTAAATTAAGAATATAGGGCACCTAATGAAAATCTACCTACGTAACAAAGTGGATACTCACAGAAACAGTTGAGCTGGGTGTATTTGTACCATATCCAGATGAAGGGAGGGAAGCCAAAGACCAGCGGCGACCATCAGTCCTGTTGTGAAGACTGAGTTTAGTCAAATGAATACTGTAGTATGTAGAAACATCTATGAAGTGTTATTGTGAAAAAACTGCATTCCAAAAGCATGATGCAGACAAGTTTTTTAATAGAAAGTAAACATTCACAAGGGACCACAATAAACAAGCTCTCAGCTAAGATGATTAAGGCTTACAGACTTCCTAAAGCATTTTTCAAGTCCAGATCTATGAGATGGAACAATTAGAAAGTGAATGAACAGATCCACAGAGATGATCTCTCACTAATGTACATAAAAGCTGAACACAGAGTCTTCGTAACTTTCGGGTTCATCAGATGAAAATGAATGAGAAGCAAATTAAAAACCTGTGAACAAATGCAAGTCATGGTGCTCTGAACCACAAAATAACAACACTGCTTTAAGTGTCAGGGTAACGTTTTCTTAGGTGACATCAGTGGAGGACAACAGCAAACGAGCAAGCTAATTTAAAATAACTAGGAAATAATGATTTGGTAAACACATTTGTGCAAAGTTACATGTAGATCAGTAAAATAAATGTGTCAGAAAAATCATGCTTCATCAGATTAAATAAAAATCTCAACTAAAGCCAATTCTACTCTTAACAGGTTCAGGTGAGCTACATGTAGACAAGATGGAGCTTAAACATTCAAAGAGCCAAACCAAAAAGCAACAAAGAAGTTGATGTTTTGATTTCCATGGAGGTATGATTTACCTGTCATTTCGGTGCCCATGACTGAAGTACAATTGTTATCAAATAGTTTTTTTTTCATTAAAAAAAAAAAAAAAAAAAAAAAAAAAAATACATACATAAGTAAGAAAATAAAATTATTTTGATTAATAACAAGTTGATGGCAGAGTTGAGAGGAAAATCAAACTTGTTTTACAGACAGTACAAAGACCACCTCTCAAGGCCAATCTGCACAAAAAATACAACTCCATAAAGGAGAACTTAAGTCACAGAAAATCTGGAGCCCTGAATCCCTTGGGGGACCTTTCCTAGCCTTTGAGGTAACTGTCAAGCCCCCCCCCCCCCCTCTCAATTCTAGCAGTTTGTTTCCTAATCGCATTTATTTATAAGCTACAACAGAGTAGGCATAAATACATCAAGAACTGCATCTGAAATGCTGTCTGTTACAAATTACAATGCATCTAAACAACATTAATTATGAAAAGAGAACATGCAAAAAAGAGTGAATTTTGGAAGAAAAAAAAAAAAAAAAAAAAAAAGAAACATCACAAAATCATAGAATCACAAATTTGGGTAAGACCTCAGAGATTATCTAGTCCAATATTCCCCATAGCCCCCTATGTTGTTTTTATTTCATTAATTCTTCACCCTTTCCTCAGCATGAATCAGCAATATCCAGCTCAGTGAGCAATTACAAACAGAGCTTTCTCTTCATTTTGGCTCAGGTGCACAAGGTAGGTATGTTTATAGTTGAAAGAGGAAAAATGGCTTAAGACTCATATACTCCACAGCACCAAGACAGAAAATACATTGTCGTGATTCCTGCATCATACAGCAATTCCCACTCACAAAAGCCTTTGCAGAGGGGCAAGATTATCACAGAAAATATCTCAGAAGCAAAGGAGAGAAAATAGGAAGCATCCAATCATCCAATCAGGATGAAAGGAATAAAGCTCAGCAAGTATCTACAGCACTTTCCCTGAACCCTGATATACTGCCTGTCACTTGACTACAGTACAGATCTACCTACTTCCCAGGAATTCTAGAAAGCAGTAGCTTTCTAGATACTTGCACATAGTGGCAGACAGAAGAAGCGCAGCCTACCCCTTTTGTGTCATAGCATCAAAGCTGGGCAGAGAGAGTTGACACTTGTGCTTGCTGCAGAGGGGCCTGGGGCACATGGGTTATATGGAAATCACCATAATACATGCACCAACTTGATAAACTTTTATAGCAACACTTTCAAATATAGTGTTAACAAACATTTGCTCTACAAGAACTAAAGAAAATGAGCTTTCACGGAAAGTGCTAAAAGAAGTTTCTTTGAATTCCACCATAAGGGTTAATATTTTAAAAACAGAAGAAAGTTTTTGTGTTAATCCCGTAAGAGAAAGATTTAAAACTCTTCATTTGGAAATTAGCAGACTTTCAATGCTCTAAAAGTGGTCAAAATCAGCTGGAACACTGATAAACAAATTCATTTTTCTTCTTGAATTTTAAAGTTCAGAGAAACAGGATGATTTGAATTTATTTTTTTTTATTATGGGTGGGAAAGGAAAAGTATTTCCTGCCAGCTGCTTTTCTAAATAATGCTGTCTTTCACATCTGCTTTTTCCATTAAATGCTATTCCAGGATTTAACTAATCTTCCTGACGTTCACAAACAAAGATCTATGAAGATGCATCTTTCCTTTTACAATATAGATATTATCAAGAAGAAGTAAATGCAAAAGAAATACTTTTTTAAGGTGCTGTTTTAAAAAATGACATCATATAGTATCAGAAGACTTATAAAATCTACCACTGGAGATGGTTTGTTTCACATAAGAATAAAAAGAGTACATGTGTGAAGCTTTCCTCATGTGTATTTTTATGAGCTGTTGTGTGTACGACTGTAACAAACATCTAAAATAAAGGAAATAAAGCTCCAGCATTGTTGTTTCACTATGAATACAACAGTCAGATACCTGGCATTAATGACAAAGAATACCACAGCACTACAATTACTTCCTTTTTTTTTTTTGTCTATACTCTTGGGTCAACATACAAACTTTACCTACTCTCCCAGGTTTAGAGTTAATGAATATATTATTTGACATAAGTTGTCAAGGCATTAAGTGATACGGAACCACAGTAGCACAAATAGGCATTCTCCCATGACACACGATCAATTTAGTTTACGCTTCATTTAATAGTAATATACTTCATAGATTACTTCAAATTCACTTTATATGCTCAAAAATTCTAACATTAATTAACCCTCCGAATGCTCCCATGACAGAGCTGTCTGTCTCAGTTGTCCAGACAGTGAAAAAGATCAAGGTCAGATATAATATATGCTGACAATCTAGCTGTTACCCGCAAAGCACGGCTCTAAAAACAGGCACTCCTACTCCATCTTCGCTATAACAGGATGCTTACATGCTATGCACTCCTTAAATTGTTAAAAAAGAGTTTTAAAATAATAATGATGTGTGCTACAACTTCTGGAAATTCCAACAAATAAGGAGATAATGTCTGCATTGTCATGCACTCCAAGTAAGATTCATTTAAAAGTCATTAACAAAACATGTTTTTTGTACATCAAAAAAAAGGCATAAAGGCACTGTACCAATCATCCAACAAAGTTTTACTGCAACCCAGGTTTAGAGGACTTTATGTAACAGGGACAGATACCATTCTTTGTGATAGATTTGACAGATTTAACAGCGGATTAGCAATCACCACTTAATATCTGGGTCCAACAATACTTCCTTTCTGCAGAATGCGTGCTGCATGCTATAAATAAATGCTTACCTTCTTGCAAAAGAAAAGTGGGCTGAGGCACTGGGAGAGAAATTCCTAGGACTATCTTGAGGACTGTTCCCTGTTGGAAGGGCAAATAAAGAATTAAACACATATTAGGAAAATTCAGGCATGCTACTTAAAGCACTTTTAGTTGAGTTAGAAGCTAATTTTTGAGTTTCTCCTCTCGTGATCTCTGAGAAAACAAACTGATGCTGAATCTTAATTCAAGTAAGATTTCACTTATATATTTTACTTGTACTTACTAGATCACTATAAATCACACAAAGCCTCTATTCAATTTTAGAAAGTTTAGAAAAATTCTATTTTAGCTTGAAAAAAATATATTTTCAAGTAGGCAGAACACACTTAATGATCTCTTCTCCACTATTTGCGTGTTAAACCAAAACATGAAAAAGCTGAGCACCCTGTGTGATAATAAGTGACGCTGTCAACAAGAAACTATTTAGAGATTGTTATTTCTCCATATGTGAATACTTAACCTCCTGACCAATGAAAGTATAGAAAGAGAACAGTTGATGAGAGGCAGTTGGCTCTTCAACATATACTGCTAGAGGAAAGACATTATAGAGAAAAAGTAATGATGCTACCTGAAAGAACCCAAATCCCACTAACTTTTAAAAGTTAAAAAGATTGTTTTAAAGCAGCACCCACATACATCTAAAATCTTCCTTAAACAATGAACAGATTGCAACATCAATACATTAAAACAATGAATTTACTTTTGACATAAATGGGACTGCAACATTAAACAAAAGATAAAGAAGCTTCCACATATCTGGTTACAAAAAAAAGATTATTTTTTTGAGAATTATTGCCTACATGTGGAAAACCTAGTAAAATACTTAAAGTGGCTTTGATTTCTATTCATATTTTTTAGCAAAAATTGCATTTTTCAGAGTGTTATCCTTAGACATTCTATGACAAAGAATCACTAGGTAGTAAACAGGGTCCCTCTCCCTCTTTTATCAGAAGCAGATGCAGGATTCATTTTTAGCTCTGCTTAAAATCATGTCTTTCCATCTGTTCTTTCCACAGCCCCAAGAGACAAGGATTCCACTTTTGCTGGCCAGTACCCCAGACTGCTTTTTGTACATTTATTTATCACAGCTAAGCTATGCCCTTTCAACTTCACCTCCTCCCTCTCAAGTTCCTGGCTTCTTCATTACTCTTCAGACGCTTCCAAGGGCCTAGATAATTTCGAGGTGGCAAGGATTTCTGTTCCCTTAAGCAATGGAAGGGAAAAATGGAGGAAATCTAAAGCAAGCTACACATGTGGCACAAATTTCAGTCTTTACTTGGGGTCCATCACAGTTTATTCTTGTCCTGCATGAACTGCAAACACCAGATTACTGACAATAACTGCTTATTTAATTTAACAGCTTACTGGATTTCTTTTGCTGCTTAATAAAGATAAGATAGGCCAAAAAAAAATTAACACCGTGCATACAAAATATTGGCACAAACTTCAGCTACTGCGCTGAAAATAACTGTAATTGGGAGTTCTATGTGAGCTTAATATGAAAGGAAAAAAAAAAAAAAAAGAAAAAAAAAGAAAAAAAAAGTTATCAAACTGGCAAAGAAGAATCAGATCAGGTGATGGGACAGAAACAGCTTCTGACAGGAAATAATCTGACAAATAAGCAGATGGAGGATTTCTTAAATTTATTTCTGGGGATAGCTATTTTTAAGCTTTACAGGGATATACTTCCTTATCACACACCGGTGGTTTGCCTAACAGCTACTTAGGCAAACCAACCATTTACTTTGAGCACAGCATTCACAATAGATCAAAAAAACACTGAAGACACAGAAATGTTCTAACTACTGTGCAGGGTTCAAGGAGACACATTCTGGTGGCTACCCCACTAAAAGCAATAAAAACACTTCCCCTCAGAGAAAATGCAACATCTATGTCTTATTCACAAAGGAAAATCTGGATACAAGCACAATTTCCAAATGCAAATCAGCTTCTAAAACAACAGAACTGGCAAAGCTACATACATAATAGTTTGATATTAAACCATGTGTTTTTATTTAGATGTCTGAGAACCCAGACAAGCCTGGAAACAGAATGAAAATCTGAACCTCAAACAATGGAAGCAACAACTGGTGCTATTAAGGGTTTAAGGTGTGGTGTCCCAGAAAAACAAGAAAGGTTAGAAGCAGAGTCCTATACATGACCTTAATCCATCATGGCATTCATCCACCCCCAAGTCCATCTGCATGTCTATACCTGGGAGACTTTCAAATAAAAGCCAGTGCCAGTTAATTCTCTGCCCATATGTGCAGTGCTTGCTTATTAGTCAAATCCCGTTGTTCTCTGGGATCTGCTGGCTACTGTATGTTTTAGTCCTAGGATATTTCTCTGCTGCTGAGATTACTGTTTATGTTCCCACCATGATAAAGTAAGCCTGACTGGTGGTCAGGCAGTAGGTAAGTAATTAACTCCAGATCCTCTGGGACAAGTAACACAATGAATAGGCAATCAACATACCAAAACAATACTTTTAACTCAAGACAATACACGGGGTGCCTCATTTTGCAATCAACTATTGTTAAGAACACTATACATAAATTAATTGAATTGTGCAATTGTTTTGTCATTAGCATCAGTAAGTCCTGTGCCTTTACCACTGAGGGAAGGCATGTTACAGTGATGCATTTTTAACAGCAGCTTACTTACAAAACAAAGAAATTCTGATTCAAGCAGTTTGTTCATACTGAAGGAATAACAGATTAATGATAACTGAAATAATAAATTCCCAATGACCGAAAGACAGCTCAAGTTTGAAGTCTTGTTGTCATTATCTGATAGTCTTTTGAAATAAATTACAGTACAGAAGCACAGTGTAACAAGAGGTCGTGTTCCTCTGCGTCTGTTTACTTGGTGGTGAATGCATGCTGTGAAGTGAACAGCACGCAGGAAAACATCAATAGTCACAGGACTGAATTTCATACCCCAAGAAACTGTGCCAGTCAGCAGCTGGGCAGCAGAAACACTGAATATTTCTGCAGGTGTTTCTACTGTGACCTGCACAGAGGAAAGGGTCTTCAGCTATTTCAAAAACAATTATGCTTCATGCCTCCGTTACAGAAAGTAAGGTTAGCAAGCTCCTTAAATCCATTTGCCAGATCAAACTTCTCCACGCAGACTTTTTGCTGAATTGCTTTGTTATGGTTTACAGCTGGTTTGTTTTTCCCTGGTCGTCAATGAAATCTCCTAGCTTGCTCCGCAGCACGCACTTCTTCCAGGAGAAACTAGCATTAGGCAGACACGAAGGAGTAGGAAAGCTACAACTATTATTTTACTTCCCTCAAGCTGGAATTAACACTGAAACTTAGGCCCAGAAAGTTTACACTTATAAGACAGCCAACGGGACGAGGTTTAACAAGACCAAATGCCAGGTCCTGCATTTTGGCCACAACAACCCCAAGCAGCGCTATAGGCTTGGGGCAGAGTGGCTGGAGGACTGTGCTGAGGAAACGGACCTGGCAGTACTGATTGATGCACGGCTGAACATGAGCCGACAGTGTGCCCGGGTGGCCAAGAAGGCCAACGGCATCCTGGCTTGCATCAAAAACAGTGTTACTAGCAGGAACAGGGAGGTAATTGTCCCCCTGTACTCGGCATTGGTGCGGCCGCACCTCGAGTACTGTGTTCAGTTTTGGGCCCCTCACTGCAAGAAAGACATCGAGGCCCTGGAACACGTTCAGAGGAGGGCTACGAAGCTGGTGAGGGGTCTGGAGCACAAGCCTTATGAGGAGCGGCTGAGGGAACTGGGATTGTTCAGCCTGGAGAAGAGGAGGCTCAGGGGAGACCTTATAGCTCTCTATAACTTCCTGAAGGGAGGTTGTGGTGAGCTGGGGGTTGGCCTCTTCTCTCATGTAGACAGTGATAGAACTAGAGGGAATGGTTTCAAGCTGCGACAGGGGAGGTTCAGGCTGGACATTAGGAAGTATTACTTCTCGGAAAGGGTAGTCAGGCATTGGAATGCACTGCCCAGGGAGGTGGTAGAGTCACCGACCATGGGAGTGTTCAAGAAACACTTGGATGTTGCGTTGAGGAATATGATTTAGCTGTGAAATATTGGTAATGGTTGGACTAGATGATCTTCTAGGTCTTTTCCAACCTGAAAAATTCTGTGATTCTGTGAATACATATTTTAATGGTATGAGGAGTAAGCCTGGAACAGGCTGCCCAGAGAGGTGGTGGATGTTCCATCCTTGCAGACATTCAAGGTAAGGCTTGATTAGGCTCTGAGCAACCTGATCTAGCTGTTGATGTCCCTGCTCATTGCAGGGGAGTTGCACAGACGACCTTTAAGGGTACCTTGCAAATCAAAAGATTCTACGGTTCCATGATTTCCCATTTTTGCAAAACACCCACCTCTCCTTTTTTAAGCCATTTCCTACACGCAATTCTTGTCCTAGTACTTGTTTTCTTAGTGACACCACATGGAATATTGTATTAAGAAACACAAGATTTACAGCATTACTCCCAACAGTTAAAACCCATTTCTGCAGTAGATAAAATTAAACAGCGCTACACATGATTATTAATCATCGGGTTAGCATCATCCACAAGAACAAGCTTCTGTGACTGTTGAGGTGGGGACATCTGAACGCCCTGACTTGCTGTGATGATAATCACTCACTCAAAGGCTGGGTGGTGCTGATGACCTGCCTACGCAGCAGCAGGCATTCATCTGGAGAAGTCCATTAGCATCCAGGGCACCAGATGTCCAAGCTGATACTGCAACCCTTTGCCTCTCACAATTTTGAATACATCCACAGTTAATCCAAAACCTAACAGGACATTTCAGCAGGTTTAGTGGCTTTCACCCAGATATTAAACATGAAGGATATCCAAACTAATAAGATAAGATTGCTAGTTTAATGACCAAGGCTTGAAACTGAAGAAGTGTTACTAGTATATATCTGTTTTCTATTTTAATAAGAAAGAGTTCACATAATGATAGTTGAAATTACTCTAGAAATCTTTCTGTCTCTTAATGTATGCAAAAAACAGTGACAGACATCAGCAGCAAACTGCTCCCTCTTTGACCAGTGCTATGTATTTACTGCACAATATATTTACTTCACTGCTGTGGTGACACCTCACTTATCCTCCCCTATCCAACCATGTGAATCTGAGAACTACTGAGAAGGTAAGACAAACACTTAAAAATCTTCATGCAGGTATTCAGGGTTTACCCAATTCAGCTTGCATGTATAAGGATTAATAAGAGACTGCTTTGTAGGAATAATCCTCCGTTATCCCCATCTCAAACAATTGTAACAGGAGAACAGGAAGAGGTATAAAGTACACTGAGATTTCCATATGATTTTCTCATATGGGAAAATTTGCGTAATTATAAAGTTAGACCACCACTCCTCCTTCAAAAGGCATCTATTTAAGTTAGAGAATGCCCTGTGCCTTCAGTTAAGTCTGAACTTGCAAGAAAAGAAAGAAAAAAAAACAAAAATAAAAACAAAAACAACAACAACAACAAAAAAAACTTGTAAGAAAAGAAAAACTTGTCTGCCCAGGGAGGTGGTGGAGTCACTGTCCCTGGCAGTGTTAACAAGGAATCTGGATGAGGAGCTACGAGATACGGTTTAGTGCTTGTGGTAGCAATGATAATGGAAGGACGGTTGAACTAGGTGATCTTGTAGGTCCTTTCCAACCTTGTGATTCTATGAAAAAAAGGACTGCGAGAAAGAATGTTGGTATAAAAGGCCCTGAAAAAATCCTGAAAGATTTATGATTATGCTCAAGACGCAATTCTTTAGAACAGAGCAAGACTATATGCAATGCTGGTTTTGGATAGGTCCAACTCAAATCACTGTGACTATGCACCAGCAACCTGAGTTATTCATTAAGTCTGAAATAATGACACATTACTGAAGGAGCAACCAGACCTCTAAAATGACTGTTGCACAGATTACCAAAGATGAAAACGCTCTTCAGCAAAGCCAGCAGTACTGGAATGAGTGTTAATTCAGTGCACTCTGACTAATAGAGCTCCACCTTCAGACTCACAGTATGCCTTTATATACCTTGCTTCCATTGATACTAAATATACATAGCACTCTTCCCCTCAAGATGTGAAGTCTTGGGCTAAAAACATACCTTAAACTAGTTACCCCAAAAGAACTTACCTAGGGTACAGAATACAAGCAGAGGTAACTCAATATATGCCTCAATCTTGTTTGTTCTCCCAACAAGAGCAATAAATTGATGTAAAATTAATCTTCATGGAGCGAGGCACAAACATACTGAACTTGGGTACTTAGAAAGCATGGAACTTCCAACCAACACAATTCTAAGACGGGTAGAGTACAGTACTGCAGAGATCTTAAGATAATTAATAGAAATAATGATTAACATCGGGTTAGGTTTTCAAGAGTCTAACAGACAACTTGATTCCCTTTGATTTCATTAGTCTACAATAAAGGACAGGTACATGCAGTAATGACTGAGATGCAACAAGCCTGAAGTAAAAAACTGGTCAACTTAAACAACAGTATCTAGCACAACATTTCCTGCTTTTCTGTGAGGCTAACAGTCATTTATCCATACAGATGCCTAGAGTACTCTGACTGTACTGTGGCAAGAAAGGCATTCACGGTATGAAAACAGAAGCCAAAATGGTTTTAAGACATGAGGCCTTTCAATACATAAAGGGGACGAGGATTCCACATCTGGACACAGTACTCCAGGTGAGCCCTCACCAGCACACAGTACAGGGGCAGGATCACCACCATAACCCTTCTGCCACTCCTCTTTTAATGCAGACCAAGATCCAGTTGTCACAATGCTGGCTCACATCCAGGTTTCCATCCACCAATACCCGTAGGTCCTTCTTGGCAGAGCTGTGCCTAGTCCCTTTGTCTGCAGCGTGCACTGCTAGTAGGAGCTGCTGTGATTCAGGTGCAAGGCCTTACACCATCCAGATCAATGCTGTACATCATCTCCAGCACAGCTAATACCCTCAGTTACTGGAAAGCCTTCTCCATGGTGGTCCGTTTACCTGGGATACATATCAGATCTTCCTTCAAGGGATATCTCTTTCAGAGATGACGAGAATTGCCTCCACAAGGCTGTGCCTCTTCTCCCACTGCTGTTAACATCTCTTTCCTTAGAAAGAAATCCCAGCTGCCTGGCTTTGCTGCCCAGTAAGTCCAGGCTCCTGGCCCCACTATCCCAGTACTGGAACAGCCAGGTGATGATGTGCATGACGGATGAAATCATTTTGTGTGCCTTGCAGCTCATCCATATTTAGCAGTCAGAAAGTTACTGCCTTCTTTATGTGTTCTGACTCTTCCTCCTCCTGTCACCATAATGGCCCTGTTTCATCCTCATCTTATTCTTCTATCTTTTGTTGTTGTTGTTGTTGTTGTTGTTTTTTGTTTGTTTGTTTGCTTTGCTTTGTCTTGGGTATAGAAGAGACACAAATTGGCACAGATAGGTTACCCAACTAAACCACAAGGCCTGCTGTGGTGGCTGGAGCAAATGCAGGTCCTTTGTCATCAGATCCAGAGGCTTCCTTCCCTTCAGGGTGCTAAATAGTGCTGAGTAGTAGGACAGGCTGCAGAACACTGTAGTGATTTGAGTCCCTCTAAGACTGTCAGGACAACAGCACACCTTTTCCAAATATTTTCCTAGTTTCTCAAAATTCTGCAGTTGTTTAGGGGTGAAGTTCCCAAACAGTGACGGTGTACACTGTTGTAGGTGCCTGACCATACCATCTCACACTCCCAACCATTCATCCAGCTTCAGGGCAGATCACTGGGAGATATTCCTAAACATCTGTTTAACCTCAAAAAAGCCCTGAAACACTATCAGTATGCATAGAAATTGTAACATGCTGGTTTGAACATTCCCACTTGTCTCCCCCACAGCCTGACTCCCACAGGTGACAAAGAGTGAAATTATTAAAAGTTTCCAATATATGCTTCCTAAAATACAAAGATGACTACAATACAAAGACGAGATTAGATCAGTGTAGTACCAAACAGAAGAATGATCATCTTTATCTAACCCCCATAAATGGTAAATAACACAGCAGGGATTGTATATCACAAGTTGAGGACTGTTGTGGTTGGCTCTTTCCCACCAAGAAGCCTGGCCTGGCACAGGGCATGCTTCCATCACTCAGCAATGACCAAACATCACTGTGCTATAAATATTGACTCAGCTGAAACCAAAACAATGAAGCATCATAAGATACAATGAACTAAGTTTCAGAGATTGGTTGAAAATTCTTAAAACAGCGGAGAACTGGTAGAATATTTAGTGGCTCCAGGTCTCAATTTTATCATCAGTTATGCTCAGCCTCTTGAACGGCAAGTGTCAATACCTTTTTCCTTTGAGAGCCCAGTGGAATATAATGGTGCAATATCACATGACGACAAGCAACATGCCTACCACTCACAGCCTAATCTGCCAAACCTGCAGCAATCTGAGAACTCTTGTACAACTGAATTCTGACAACATGCACAAAACCAGTATCTGGATCAGGTGCCCCTTCCAACATCCTCCACACACTGCTTAATCCTACTTTTGCCACATGTGCATGCAATTACCACACTTCAGCCAAGGATACTCCAATTTAAAAAAAAAAGAAGTTTCTGTTGAATGCCAGCACATTTAGTTTGCTCAACTGGAACTGGAAACTATACCGTTTCCCTCTATCTTTCCCTTTTTTTCTTTTCTTTTTCTTTTATTGTTCTCCAACAGCAACCACTAATAAGTGATAAAGAAGTGAAAATATGGTTATCTTTTCTGATGGCAATCTTCACCTGAGATTTGGAGATTGCAACTAATGTTCCTGGTAGAATGCCTTATGCAGACTGCAAAAATAAACACTGTTCTGATTTAGTGAACTTTTCTGGTAACATCTCACCATTATTAGTTACTTTGCAGACTTAGTCAAAGGAGACCTTAAAAATCACCAAGCATGACAGTAGATAAATCAGGTTGTGTCAGGGGAGTTTAGGAGGCCTCTCTAATTTGGAGTACTGAACACTCAGCTACAAACTCTCCAAAAGAATAAATATGGTAGGATATGTAGAACAAATCATACAGTGGCTTGGGTTAGAAGGGACCTCAAGGATCATCAAGCTACAATGCCCTGCCACCTGCAGGGCCACCAACCTCCAGATCTAATATTAGACCAGGCTGCCCAGGGCCCCATCCAACCTGGCCATGAAGACCTCTAGGGACAGCTTATCCACAACCTCTCTGGGATTGAATGCACTCCCAGAAAGTTTTATACTTTTTCCATACTGTAATACACACTGTCAAGGAATTGGAAAAAATGCATAAGAACATGGAAAACAACAACAACAAAAAAGCTGCATAACCCACGTTAGGTATTTCTGCAGTGCATTTCACCATGTGTGGACTTCTAAATTGAAACTTAACAGAAATTTGGATGGAGTGATATGCAGTTTTTCACTACTACCAACAAAGGAAATGAGGGTAGTGGGGGAGAGAATCAGCCCATTTTCCTTTACTTATACAGGATTTTTAAGGATTTAACACCACCAGCAGTAGCATTGATACAAAAATCACCTGTGTGTGCTGAGAGAGGTGAATGAGGTCGAGGCAGAGCAGGAGATTGGCCATTGCCCATCAAACTCTTTCGATTACTTGTTCTACAGCTGTTGGGAAAAAGAAGAAAAAAAGACATTAGCATCAGAAATACACCACATACCACATACGAACACTTTAACTATTTGCTTCTTTGTTCTTCCGCTTCCCAGCCTCCTATTAAAAATCAGTGCTATTGCTGTTTTTGTAGTACTTGCATGAGTTCAGGAAGTCTATGAACATACTCAGTAATGGCAAAGACGGCAGTTTCTAAAGAAAAAGCACAGCAGAAACTTTTCAAGCCTGCATATCTGCCATTCAGTGCAAAGAAAAGCATGTCCCTGTAGAGACATTAACAAAATCCTCTTTCCTATCTGCAGCCTTCTTCTCTGCCATACATTTTAAATAATGTATAAAAACATACAAGCACAATCTTAAAAAAAAAAAAAATCCCAGCTTTTAATCACTATTCAATAATTAAACTTATTTCTGTTAAATGAACTGAAGATCCAACTTACAAGACAGGAAGAGCAATGATTTATCAATCTATGATACAATAATTATAAATTTAATTATTGACATAAATTTTGCATCTGTGCCTTTTGTCAATGAAACAGATGATGCCTCCAAAGATGAATGCATTTTTTTAACTCATACATTTTTCATCTGCAAAGCCACTAATTTCCCATATCACAGGATCATTAAGCAAGATAAATAGAAAATTAACACATCTATTAAACTTGAGCGGACACACTTTTCTTAAATACACTACACCATTTTAAAGTATTTTTGGTAGAAAGATTTTATTTTCCTTTGTTTTACTGTAACTATTACTATCATAAGTATGAATCCTCAACACTTCAAACAGTCCTGCATGAAAAAAACAGCATCTTCAAGTCAAAAGGGCTAACTATAAAAACTTAAATGCACATGCAAATGTACATAGACTTTCAGAAAATCTGCTAAGGTCTAGAAATCTCAAAACCACAAAAAGGTGAAAGACTGTTGCATAAGAAACACTTCATAAAAATAAGATGGACATATTCAGATCTTATTTGTAGATGTCTCTAACGATGAGCCTTCTAACATTATGATCTCTGTGTAATATCCATGAAACAAGTCATTCAAGTTGAATGGCACTAATTGACTACAATGCAAAAGAGTAGTCAATTTATTGCATTATAAATAAAGTATGTTTAAATAAAAATTTATGTTTAAATAAATTATGTATTAATTTATTTATACATAAAATAGTATAAGCATACAAATAAAGAAAGGACTTGAACTATTTCCAATACATAAAACTGTTAAACATGGGACCAGCATCCCCTTGACAAAATACTTTGTGAAGAAGTAAGAGTGTCACACCCAACAGTTTAACAAGTTAATGCAAAGTTATTATCTACCATATCACTTAATTATTATAACGAATTATACGTTAACTCATACATAAATATTAATAGTAACCACTGAGCTGTGTAAGAAAATAAAGCAAAAAAATGACTGAAGGAGTCACATTTGAAGTACAGGAAAAAAAAATCATGTCAGAATTCAGAGATGCACTCCAATTTCTAAGCTGACTAAAAAGATAAATTTTCTCAAATGAGAGAGAAGATACATTTTAAAGAATCCTCCTAAATTAGGTTATCTAACAAGAAACATTTTTAATGTACTCACTATGTAACCCACTTTTTAAGTAACAGAACTTCAGCAAATACTCCTTATTTTACTCGACAATTCCAGTCTTCTTACTTCAACTCATCTCTAAATTTTTTCCTGCTGAAGAATTACATTTGATTGTTCTCCTACCTAAGAATAGTCCAAATTCCTCCTTGTGACTTCATGTAATATTACTGTACTTTCACAATTTTTATTTTTATATCACTCCATGATAAGCCTCAGTTTATCTGCTACACAGTTTCAAAGAAGAATGGACTAACTGTCCACTGGTAATTCTGGTAATTCAACAGAAAATTTCAGTATTCATTGAACATTTATTAAAGAACACAACAGACTGCATCCATCCATTGTATGCAGTCTTCTGTGTTGCGGTCTAAGGCTGTGAGACCCTACTACCTTTCAGCTGCTCTGCAAATGCAAACTTGAGATTCCCATTTTTCACACAAAAAAAGATATTTTAATCATCTAAACCCTTAATATACATAACCAGTAAAAGAGAGATGATTCTCCTTAACTAACCAAACATTGAAATTCTAGACCCCATGCACACATGGTTGATTTTGTTACGTAGATAATTCCAGACATGTGTATCTGTAGCATTTACATTCAACCGCAGAAGTTGAGTTTTATCACTTTTGCCAGAATTTCATATGCAAAGGACTCTTTCTATTCATTTTTGCAGTAAATTTCAAACTTCACATTCTACAGATGAAATTAGCACAATACTTTTAACACATCATCTAGGATATACAACTCCCAGAATCATAAAATCTTTAATGTTGAAAAAGATCTTTAAGATCATCCTGCCCACCTACCACCAAAAATGCCCACTAAACCATGCCCCTAAGTATTACATCCACCCTTTCCTCAAACACTTTCAAGGACAGTGAGGCCACCAGCTTCCTAGGCAGCCTGAACCAGTGTACCACCACTCTGTTGGTCCTACTATACTATTAAGGTAAAAAGTGAATCACTGCATGAAAACACAACTCCATGCTAAAGCTCATTCTCTACCTTTGCTATTTTGTTCCACAGATTCTGAAACTGAATGTAGTAATCCTGTATAATCCATGAAACACAACTCCTTTCTCAGATTAATGTTAGAGTAGAAGAAGCTCTTTGTGGGTGATAAAGCTACCCCTCTGGAACTCTGAAAAACCATCTGGAACACTGCAAATGGGAAGCGGAGTCCAACTAAGGAGACAGCAAGGCACTGCTGACAAACCTACTTAGTCTTGAAAGAGCAATCTTCAGTAAACAAAGGAAACTCACAAGCTAGAGCCATTCTGCAGACAAAATCATTTATCCTGGATTTCTGTACTCATCAAGCAACTTTTCCCTTCTATTGTCTTCATAAATTTTCCACTCAAATCTGACAAGATAAACCAACTGTTAAGAGGCAGCTCTGAAAGAAAGCCTCACTGTCTACAGTGAAGTTACACAGTCCAGGAACAGCCACAGGGATTATAAACTAGGGAAAATATAAACCTTGATAAACTACAGAGAGCTATACTTTCCAAACACAATTCCCTAAGCCTTGGATTTTGTGCTGCATGGTTGCATGGCACAGAGAAGAGACCAGCAAGCTAGGCAGCAGATACAACACAAAGCTTAAAGCAGTGAAAACTTTTCCAAGAAGATTCAGTCATATTAAACATGATTAACTAAAATTGAGGGGTACACAACATTACAACAGAAATGTTGCATTTCTTCCCCTTCTTTTCTTTCCCAGGAGGATCCCCCATGGACTTGAGTCTGTTCCTCACAATTTGAAGAGCCTTGAACCACTATGTGTTTGTCAGTAGTTTACATCCTACCAGCTGTGCCGTGGATTACCGGAGCTGTTCCTTATTATGGAGTCCAATTTATAATTTCCTATTTGGTTTCCAAATCCCACTGCCTTAACTCGTGCTCTCTGCCACCAACACTCCTGCCCACTCACAGTACTACTCACTGCTGGGGAATTCCTCCTTCACCCTCTGCTATCAGGAGCAGTGAGCGCTCTGATCTCTGAGTCAGTTTTACTGCAACGGATGAACAAGGCTTCCCATGAGCAGCACTGCCTGATAAAGCAAGTAGAGGACACTGTAGTAAGTATTCCATGCTGAACTCTGTTAGTCTCAGAAAACAAGGGTTAATTACAGCTGCTGAAAGACAGGATGCAGCCCCATGAAGTCGGATTACTTTGCTCCTTAAACAGCTACCTTTTTTCCTCAGGCAAAATCCTTTGGGCAGGAATGATGGCAACAGCTACACCCCCACCTGCAATGCATGAAGCTCTAGTACAGCCATTAAAATGCAGCTACACTAAGCTCTTGGAAACACTAAGTATATTGAAAGGGAAACAGTTCTTCCAGTCACATACTCAGGACAGGTACCTCATCCAGAACTGAAATATTAAATTCTGATTTTATGATAATTAAAAAAAAAAAAAAAAGGCAGTAATGGTGAGAAGCAGACATAAAAATGGAAGATTCTTCTTTAAAAGGACAGTTAATATGTGAGCAAATTACTGACACTAAAGGTTAATTGCTTCTACTCCCCACCCCGACAAAAAAAGTACATTAAAAAAGAACATATTTATAGAGATTGCCTCTTGCTATGCTTTTCATGGCTTTAATAATCTATAGTGATTTCATTTCAACATCCTTAATTATTAATATTAACCCTCGTAATGAAGATGCATTTGGACTATAAGCTATCATGACAGTCCACCACCTTTCATGGTACATGCTGAGCACAGCACTTTGCAACACTACTTCTTAATTTTGTTATCAGTATAATACATTTAGGTGAAAGTAAAGATTAAAAGGGCATACCTCCTATTTTAAGAAAGACTGCAAATAAATGTTTTATTTGCTAATGTAAGTGCAGGTAAAACTCTCACAAGTTAGCAACACAACACAGGATTCTCATTTCAGGAAGATTTCTTTATTGCTGTGATGATCATGATCGTGATGTGTATCTGCATCATCTTCTGTATCCTGCCTTATTCTTCTAAACAAGCCTTTTATATTCTAACACGCACGTTCAGTATATTTCCACTAACAATCCATTGGCTAGAAAGCAAGCAAGTTCCATAACAAGCAGAGAGCTTATCTTATGCCTAGGAACAAAACACCCCTGTTCATTCAGACCTTCTGTATCCCTTACAGAAACTCATTATCAGAGGGTCAATATTCGATGAGGCTGAGCTGAGCTCTCCATCTCCCACATAAAATAAGCTATTGCTGCACCTGGAATGTGAAGCCTGACTGCATAGATACAAGACAGGCTCATAGTGCAAGATACACACTAGCATAAAGGATGTAGGGATAAGAAAGTGGTCATAATTTTTCAACAAAAGAGTACTACAAGGAGTAATTTAAGTTGTATTTCAGCTTCAAAATAAGTTAGTTATATATAACTTCATAGTTGTGTTCATGAACAGCAACACTGAAGAGTCAACAGGGCACACTGCTGTGAGTTAAACAATTAAAACTTCTAAGATGAGGAATTTAAGTCTTTTGTGTTCTGCTTTTGCAGGGGGAAAAAAAAAAAAAAGAGTAACCGAGAGGCACAGAAGGCAGCTTATAAACTTAACTACTAGTCCCTTAAAAACAACAACAAAGTGTCATATATCACACCTGTGAAGATCAAAGCATCAGTAAGTTTGAGATGCTAACCAAATGAGGTAGTGCCTTGACTTGCTTGCCAGACAGCTCTGTCAGAAATCATTTGCATCAGACAGGAAATAACTTACTAGAGTGCACACCTAGCACAGCCACAGCAGGGGCAGAGGATTTAAGGACACAGGTCTCACCATGCTTTTGGCCATACAAAGAAGCTTCACGTTAACAAAGGTTACTTTAGATTTTGGATTTTGACTACAAGCCCTTCATACATCTCTTGTGAGAAGATGATGTGGCCAGATATTTCTCATCATTTTGTGGGGCTTACCTCAAACCTTACTTTGGCAACAGGATGTTGCCTGTGCTTCCTCCTTGCCCACTGTTAACATCCTGGGAGAAATAAGGCAAGGTTAGTTACCACAGTAGCATGCTGTGCACTGGCCCCTCCGTAGCATCAGTTCTGCATTACTCTGGACCTGCTGCCTCATGTGCTGTTTTGTGCAGCCCACCACTGTCAACAGTGCTTGCTGTTAGACCTGTCCTCAGCCTGGGAGCTGGCTGGTGCCTCTGGCTGCTGCTGCTCCCAGCACGCACAGACCAGGCTCAGGAAGGGGCAGCTGTGTGATTTCCAGAAGTTCCACCCCTAGCTGATGTAAAGATATCAAGCAAGGCTGTTTCCACACCCACCACAGACAGCCTCGCCAACTAGCCCAACTACTCGCAGATTTTACCTGATGTGGCCCTTTCAAAAAACAAAAACAAGATCCACAAAGACAAAGTGGGTCACGTTCCAGCCATTTTTCCTTTGAATAGCATCCATCCAGACTCAGAGTCTAACCACAGCCAAGTCCCCAGGCTGCTGCAGTACCACAAGGGAGCTAAGCTCAAACCCCAAGTTTTCTGTAACTCTGTCTGAAAACGAGACCAGTATAGTTCAGAATTAAGATAAGAAGTGGGCGTGCCTCCCGGCAGAAGACCTGCTTATCCAGACACCTCCTGCAATCTCCACAGATTTCTTTTCCACTTAGACCTGTCACCTCTTGGCTTTCTCAGCTTTCTCCTTGCTGACGGCTGTTCCCAACAGCAGCCCTATGGGCACCACTGCTCTTAACATACTGCATTTCATAGGACTGGTGAATTAACATGGTGAGACAGACAGTCCTCCTCCTTACATTGAGTGTGTTCCCCAAATAGCACAGAGTAGCTTTAATGAGCATTTCTTGGGTCTGAAAGAGCGCATGTGGTAGTTTCTAAGGATTAAGTCTAACACTGTCTGAAATTATCACACATTTACACATAAAAACAGCCTAACAGCTCTGGTGTTTCAGTGACAAAACAGATGTCTAGGAAGCACCTCAGAAACAATCAATCTACTTTCTTTTGGGGATAGGAAAGGGTAAGAAATTATTTAGTCGGCTCTGCTTCCCGCTACAGAAGTTTTGTTTTACCTTACTTTCAACCTCCTCGCGATTTGTACATATGTCAAAACAATCTGGATTGCTAATGCTACCTTCTTAAAAAATAAAAATAAAAAAAAATAGAGAGACTTGTTAAGCCAAAGTCTATGCATCTTTATCACATGAAACAGTGTCTGCTCCGCACCCTATCCAGAAACTCCTCTCAGGAGAAAAGCCACTAAGACAAGCCCTAGAAATATTTTCCCTATAATACAATTATTAGGACAGTTGTTTCTGAGTCTTTCTTTTAAATCATTTTATGTAACTGTAATAAAATTGATCATAACCTAGAATTCAAGGCTAGTAAATTGCATGATTTTGTATGGTTTCACTTTCAAATCCAGTAACAGTCTTCTGTTTAAATTCCTAACCTACACCTGACTTCTCTCTTCTATAACTAAGTAAGAATTCATTTTTTACTTAATCAGTAATTACCCCAGACAGGACTCAGTGTTTTCTGCTGCTAGATCTGGTAGCTCACATCCTACCAAAACTACAGAAGAGTGTATGCTGAATAAACATTTTTTTTCTTTAAACCTTTAGCAAATACTACCAAGCTGAAAAATCCCAACATGTGAATGGATAATCAGTGCCAGAGAAAAAAACAACTGAAGAAAAACTACATTCACAGATCAAACCTACTAGGAACAAAAGAGCCTGGCGTTCTCTAATTCCTAACAAGCAGGGCACCAGAAAAGCTGTAAGACACTGTCATTGTATGAAGTGCTCCATTATCCATTATTTTGAAAAGAATAACTAATTAACTGCTAAATAACTTATCTTCCCTTGCTAGAAAGAATTAAGAGATTATAAAGTAATTAAAACCTCTGGCAATATAAGTGTTCATTTTTCTATTTTAAAATTAGAATTGCACAAATTGTACCTTAGAATACTTCAACTACCTCTACCTCATCCCATGTGTTTATTACTGTGAGACTTCTGCCTTTTGCGGAGTCATGGTTCTTCTGAAATCTGTAGATTAAACCTCAATTAAATCATTACAGTTCTTCTGGAACTGGCAGGCTTAACTTCAGTTCATTCACACTAAAGAAAGATAAAGGTTGTAACTCATCTGTAGACAACTGCACCCAAAAGGCAAGCCAAATATGCGTGCACATACATACAATTTCAAGCAGAAGAAGGTAGATAAGAAAAGTAGGTGAAGAAAGTAGCAGAGTAGCAAATAAATTAAAAGAAAACTGAAGTAATTTAATAATAATAATAATAATAATAATAATATAATTATATATATTATATATATAATATAATATAATAATAATGTTGTATTAACTTCATTTAATTATTCAGTGCTTCTGTGGACCTTTTTCACAGCACTGTACAACCAGCACTCAAGAGATTTACCAGACCAAAACATAAGTCTGTAAATGAATTGGTGGGAAAAAAAAAAAATCCTTTGTCTTTTCTTACAAATATCCTAATCTCACTTTTTTTTTTTTTTTTTTTTTGTCTTACATACAAGCTTAGGTGAATTGTTTTAACTACTGCTTACTTCAAACTACGTTACTCAGAAAGATGAAGGTGTAACTTTTAACATTAAACTTAGCAGCACATGCTGAAAAACTTCCTTTCATCACAACCATACTAAGGGCAAGGGGAAATCTTTCAAGGATGTTACTCTCCAGACACATTCCCCATTCCCCAGTAAGGACAGCCCTGAGCACTCTATTCAACCTGACAAGAACCAGAAGAGAGGACAGAAATCCACAGATTCAAAAGCACTGTGCGTGCAAATTACAGTTGCCTGCCGAGCACCTGCAAAATAAGGGAAGTGAGCTTCAGCCTTCTTATGTCACTCTGACAGTGGTTTGCTTACCCCTTCTTCCTTTTTTCTTGCATACCTAAGAGTCTAAAAATATATACATTAAAAATATAACTTTTAAGTTCAAGGTATGATGTAAGTGTTCCCTCTTTCCTTAAAGGAATTAATGCGAGTAAGAAGAAAAGGGCCTCATTCATTTTAGAACTGAGCTTTTTAAAAAACAGCATGGAGTCACAAAATATCCCAAGTGGGAAGAGACCCACAGGAATCACCATTGAGTCCAACCCCTGGCTCCATGTAGTACTGCCCCAAATTCAAATCCTATGTCTGAACGCACTGTCCAGAATGCTTACTGAGCTCCAGCAGCTTGGTGCCATGACCACTGCTGGCACCCTGACCCAGTGCCCAACTTCATGGTTGTGCAGACCCTGTCCCTGACCCCCAGCTGCCCCTCCCCTGGCACAGCTCCATGCTGTTCCCTTGGGCCCTGTCGCTGTCACACAGAGCAGAGCTCAGCGCTGCCCTCCGCTCCCTGTGAGGAGCTGCAGCCGCCATCAGGCCTCCCCTCAGCTCCTCTGCTCTGCGCTGAGCACACACAGGGACCTCAGCCACTCCTTGCATATTTTACCCTCCAAACCATTCACCATCTTTGTAGCCCTCCACGGCCTCTCTAATAGTTCTATGTGTTTGTACTGTGGCACCCAACCTGCACCCAGTGCTGGAGGTGAGGCTGCACAGTGCAGAGCAGAGCGGGGCAACCCTTCCCCTCTCCCTCTGACAGTGCTGGGCCTGGCGCACCCCAGATACAAAATCAAAATGCAATTATATAACTAAAGTTCCACAACTTCAATATGACAAAAGATGGATATTTTATAAATAATAATTTGTACCGTCTTTTGCTTGGAACTAGGAATTCAATAGTGCTTAAGCAAACGGTTAATACACTGGAATTAAGGAATTTACGAAAACGTGCTTTTTGTTTTTTTAAATCATTATTTAGGACAAAATGTGGGCCCTTCACTAGTTAGGAGCCTGAATATAAATGCCTGACTGCAAGGCATTCAACCTGACATCTGCAGCTGCTCCCAGGAGACCTCCAGCCCTACCGTCAGTGCCCCACTTGAGTGTGCACACAGACGAGCGCGCTGCCAAAGTGCAGTCTGCAGACAAAAGAGTCTCTCTCTTCATTGGGAGCAGCGTTCTCCTTTCCTCACACCATCAGCTGAGCCTAAGTTTTGTAATTAAATCATAATTAAGCAATGAGAAGCATTATTTTCCTAGAAAAAAAATAACATCCTTTCACTGTGCCCATTCAGCTGCCGATGTCTGTTCTGCCTGCCAAAGAGGACATCAATTAATGCCAGCTACGGCGGCTTTCATGAAGAGGCTGTTTGTTCAGTAGGAACTGGTTGTCTGCAAACTCATGCTGAAATGTTAAGTGACCAAACAATCCATGTTCATCACCATAAACATACGTGCAGCCAGCAACGTGGCACTGCCAGTCAGTCATATGGAACTGTAATGAGCTACTTTTTTTTCCCTCTAGAGTTTCCCAAACACAGTCAAATCCTTTTAATAGCAGAACAGGAAATAACTAATTTGTAGAACTATATGTATGGGCTTTCTTTCTTCCAGATGAAAACTGACATTATGTAACCAACATAATTGTTAATTATGATGTTTTGTTTAAGAATGCATCATGAGAAACTTGACAGAAACATGCTGAAATGCCCTCCAGGATACGAACACACAGCTGACAGTATTTACAGAATCACAAAAACTACATCAATCACTTCTTTCAACCACGTTTTTTATTAGACATGCAGTATCTATAATTAAGAGTGAGCTATGTATCTGTACTGATACAGCTATGTGCATTTATTCTCCATTCCACCGATGTAGTTACAACAGAATAGCACTCTTTATTGGTTTAGATTTTCCCAGATGGAAAACAGAACAAACCATGAGAACATAAAGTCTCTTTTTCAACTATAATTGCATACTAACACTGCTACATCAGCATAACTAACTGGGCAGATGTAACTCAAATAGTTATCCTCATGTAAAAGCCCAGCGTGTATACCAAGTCTGAGAGCACTGACAGCCTCATGCAGAAGCACACCTATTTCAGGAAGGCAGACTATTGCACACGCACATGACACTGCTTAGCTGCAAACTCACTGTGACGTACTGGGAACGTCTGAATAATTTCCAGTGAAGCAATTCAAACATCTCCAGGCATACTCATCAGCAGGGATGACAGCAAAGGGTTTATGCCATGCAACCACCTTTTTTTATTTTTTTTGGTTAACACTTAATCATCAAGCACCACACAAACCAAGAATGATTAGGTGATTTACATATGTAAGTTTGCTGCCACAGACCTGGCACTTCGCAGACATGCACATTTATGCTATTAAAAATAGTATAGTGCAGCATTAAAAAAAGTTTCAATGGCGTAAGTTTCAAGTGACTGCATTACTCAGTGATGTCAGAAACAAATTATCTGGGACATTCCAAATAAGTACTGATACAGTGCTCACGTTCCTCCACCAAATGCTTTCTTGCCGCTGACATGCTGTGTCTCTTTAATGACCCTCATATACAAAACAGACGTATCATAATTAATATTATTTTAGAATTTTGTAGAAGTGTGTAAAATAAGATTTCTGGAGATGAAAACATGGAAGTGCTTGTTTATAATCTCTCAGCCAAGCTCTTCTAGGCTCTGAAAATAGATTACGCATAATCCAAGGAGAGGAAAAATTTTCTTCTCTGCAATGGTATATACTTCCTATAACTGGTGATCCAACCTAGGCATAACACTTCTGGACCTTAAATTTCCCTGTATGGCAGTATTTGTGAAAATCTACTGACTGCAACTGGAAAATGACTATCATTTTTATAAGGAAAAAAGCAACCAAAGACAGAAGCAAAATTCACTGCCCTTAAACAAAAGTTCACAGAATAGTACCGTCTCCAGGCACAGTTCTAGAAAAGTGAAATGCATCTCTGAGAACGAATGTGGCCTGTAAAATCCATCCCTACTTTGCCTTTACCAAGATTAATTTCTGTGCATAATGACTTACAGAAAAAGTACCTTGTTTACAGTTTTCTTTATTCCTTCAGTGGCTAATGTAATATTCTGTTTTCTCACAAAAATCCAAGAAGGCAGAAACAAGGCGAAGAGAAAAGTGAAACAATTTTTATCCTTAGTATACTTTTCAGTAATGGACTTAGCAGATACAGAAGCCTACAAGAATACAGCGAAAAGACTAAATTCCACTTAAATACAGAGTGTAGAAGCAATTTATGAGAAAAAAAAAATAAAAATCTGCATATGCCTTGCCTGGATAAAAATATCCACACTAGGAAAGGTGCATTTCGCTACCGAAGTCATATACTGATTGTCCGTAAATAGAAGTAGGTCACAGACGGATCATGAAAGCAAATACCAATGATTCAATGTGCCAAAAAGAAGGAAAAAAAAGAAGAGTGCAAGGATATGATTTATAGTATGCAAATAGCTATGAGCAAGTACCTGAGGAGGAACCATTTCACAATGCAGATTCGTTTAATTCATCTTGGTACGTCAGGAATTAAGTATCACATAAAAGAACTGGAAAAGCAACATCCAAAAGCACAGAGGAAAGAGCAAGCAGTAATAATTACAGTTAATATTTTAATTTTGAATACATCAGTTAACTTACTACTGACTATAGCTATGAAAGCCTACCTACGTGACACACAACTGCAATAGCTTTAGGTGTTAGATCTAGCAGTGCTGCTAGCAATATCAAGAGCAACCTGAAGCGTTACAGAAAATACCGCCTGTCACAAAAGCAGGGGATGACATGTCTATACTAACACTTAGCTTTCAACTAATCTATCCCAATATGAACAGAAATGCACATAATTTAAAGAAGAAAATTAGGTGACAACATTGTCACTTGTAACTGTATGATGCTGTGCTTACAGCTACTCCCAGAGTCCTAACTTCTAGATTCACATAGAGACTTGAAAACTCCCAAATTTTTGACATTTGAGGGTAGTAACTGTTTGTTGATCATTCTTACTTTGGGGTTTGTTTGAGGATTTTCTTGGAATTTTATATGTAAATGCCTATTTTGGCAAAATAAAGACCTAATATGAACTCTAAACATCTGACCACAGTAAAAAAAAAAATAAAAAAAAAATCTAACATTGATCCGTAAACATCAGAATAGTATGCACTAAAATCTTTACAGGAGTTAATGAAATCTAAACAAAAAGGAATGCTGGTCTGGACTAACAATGTGGCCAAATGGTGCACTGCAGTGCATTGTCCTTTTTCTTCACATATCTATCCTTGCAAGAACCCTAGTACTGCAGAGGTCTCAAAGCTCTGTTACCCTACAAGGACAATTATGCCTAACTTTTGACTTCAGTTAAAATTCTGCCTTAGAGTAGCAACATGCAGGACAGAAAAAAAAATGATGATGAAAACAATAGAGCTGAGAAGGAATCTGAGTCAAAAAATGAGCAATGAGAATATCTGGAACCCTCTTACAAACAGCATTTGCTGCTTATGAACTCTGAATTACAGAAAACAAATCTGCAAGAGCTCAACGGTTATCTCAGAATGAGAAGAAATGTACTTAGAAGAAAAAATAGGAAAAAGACTATTTTTGCTTCCGTTGACCCAATTTTGAACTAGAATTTATACTTATGACTACTAGTACTGGATTTAGAGCTAAGAAATACTGAATTCGACACTAAAACATTTACAGCAAGAACACATTTCCCCCTTTCCTCAACAATGTGTTCACTACGTCAATCACATCACATTATGCTCTTCCATTTTGTTATTAAGACATACTACAGTGTTAGCAATTAACTCCTAAATAAACATGCTAGACACACTCATCCACAAATTTCTGTGATATGTGCTGCCACAAGGTTCCCAGATCACCATTACTACCCCAAGATTCACATCTGTGACTCCGCCACAGAAAGATATCTTGCACTGTACAAATTATCTCAAGCAGCTCAGATGAAAAGAAATTAAAGCTATATGTGGAGTTCAAACTGAATTTAGTAGCTTTAGCATGTAAATGCACCGTTCTACCAAAATCTTGCTTTGGCACAATTTCTACATGACTCCTTTTGATGGCATAAAGGCATGCTTAAGTGGAACTACTTTATGAGTTTGAACATTTGTCCTTCATTTCCTGGATTTTGAAAAACAAATGCCCCAAACTACTAACTCAGTCCAGTGATTTAATCTGCTGATCTGCTGTATTAGCAAAAAGTCTAACATTCAAGTTCTCACTCAGCTTTCCAAATAATCTTTACAATCACCTCCAACAGACTGTAAGCTCTTTTTTTTTCTTTTTTTTCTTTTCTTTTCTTTTTTTTTTTTTTTTTAAATCAATTCCAATCTACAAATGTGTAACTAAACATTAGTCTAGAATGTTTTTCAGGCTTTCAAAATCTAGAGACAGTTCATGCAGGTAATGGTAACACACAGGGATGGACAACTAATCTGATGTACATACAGGTACGTGGCCAGTCAAAAAGTCACTGTCTTCTCAAGCTAGCTGGAATTTACTAGACTCTGACTAGTCTTTAGTAGAATGTAGTCTTCCGTCTCATTGGAACCACCATCAATTTAACTGATGCAGGAAATTATCAACAACAAAATTTTTAGAAGTGTTCAGTTAACACAAACAGCAACTAAAAAAAAAAAGCCACAGAAACCAAAATACCCAAATACACTTTTGGTGAACTGGCATTCAACAACACATATTTCCTCCTGCAATTTGGGGTAATAACAGCGCAATCTGGTAATTTCATGCTTCCAAAGCATTCCATTAGATTTCAGGCAATTGTGGGAATAGCTGACAGCTTACAAGTTCATACAGATTCTTTATTTCATCCTCTTCTTACAGAAAAATTGCATAATTTCCTTTAATTTTTTTTTTCCCTTTTCTATAAACAAACTATAAAAAGAATAATAGTCACACATCTGTTCAACATAGGGAATCAGAACCAGTATCATCTTGCAAAAATCTGCTAGGTTCCCACAAACTTCTCTGAGACCAAGGCTGGACTGAACATGAACATTACCGATACGCCATAGGCTTGATGTCACAGTACAGCAGAGATCTAAAAACAATCCCGTGATTCTGACGACACAATCAGTTGTATTTATAAAAGTTAATCTAACTGTCCTGTCCAAAAAGAGAATTTCTGGTCTTCACATTCACTGATGTCTCACAGCATACTTTATCATTGTAAAAAAGCAGTACTGTGTCATTCACCAGAAGGTGGAAACAAGAATAATTTGTACTATGATAGAAAACTACACGTCATATCCTTTACAAGTCTAGCTTCAATACTTCAAATGCCTGTAGCCATATCACCTCATGCTGTGATTCTGCCACATCTCAGGCTAAGCAGCATTAGGCTAACTAGCTGCTGCAGGAAATGATGATCTCTTCTGAGTCAGTGCTAAACACACACCCCACTATGGTGCTGCAGGGCACAGTGCTGTTTTTCAGATGAGTCTGGGCTGCCAGCCACGTGAGATCATTAGAGATCACTGCATTTGTTAAGAGTCAGGTTAGCTAAATACACACTTCTGAAAGTAACAATCCAATACTCAGAACCCCAGGTCAACTGAACATGTTTTCCTGGGCTGCTCCTCAAGATCTCAACAAGCTAACTGAAGGAAAACGTTAATCATTTCAATACAGCATTGCTGTTAAGTTCACTCGATTACTCTCCTCCTTTCTGTACCAGTGCTTAGTTTGAAACCAACATACCTTGTGATAGAATCAAGCTTCTGAAAACTACCCAGCCTAACAAAAATAGGCCTGTAATTACTATGCATATATGTACATGATTTTACCACTAAAGACAACTTATGACCAATGACAATAAAGTGTAACGAGGATATTTTTAGTTAAACCAGATAAATACATGCCAATACATTTAACAAATCAAATTCTTATCAAATCACTGGTCACATGTAAAAAGTAGGTAAATTATACTGATACTTCTCTTCAGAAGATTATCACCATTGTGTATGTGAATAGAAACACAGAAGTTCACTGATTTTGTTGAGGCAAAATAGGCACCTCGAAGACTTGAAGACTGAATTTTTCGATATTAAAACATACTGAAAAAACATCTATACAGTTAGAAGAATTAACTACTTCCAAAGAGAGGGATTGATAGTCCCAATAAATTCAGAGCTTTCAGCAATTAATTCAAAATCCTCAATAAACTGACATTCTGCCTAGGGAAGGCTGTTTGCTTTTTTCCAAGATAAACAGCAAACCTGGAGCCTAAAAACAGAGTCTTAACGTTCCACAGCCGTTGAGGAGGCACACTGTACACCACACACACTGCTATGGTTGATAATACAGGCTAAAGTGCTCATGAAAAACTTATTCAACAGCCATGTTTTTTGTGTGTAAGTTCCTGATCATATATAGGATCTGGCCCATGTAACACACATGAATTTTGCCTGGATAACACTTTTCCACAGAACCTCACAACCACCAAAGGCCTCCTTGCAAGAATCCCATACAAACACAGGACATGCGTAGTATTAGGTTTTAATATGCACAGCAATTCTAGGAATGGACAGGCATTTTGTGGAAACTATAGGAATAATCACATGTTAAAACGTAAAAAATCTGTGTGCTTTAGATCCTGGGTGTGTATGCTGTGAGGAGTGACCCCCCATGTACTCAGTGCTGCAATACAGTAATGTCAGCTCTCTAACTCTCCATTTGGGTTAGCGAGTTTCATTACTGGAGTTTGGTGACAGCACAGTTCAATAATGTCACATTATAAATTCTGTCTGTTGGAAGAACAGTAGGGAGAAAATACCTAATAATTGTTAAGCAAAACCACTGTCCTCCAATGTAATAGCAAACTGCATTCTATCCTGTTTTAAAGAAATCAACTGAAATTAAGCATATGTTATAAATTTGCTTGAAATCTCAGTAATCACTAAGTATGTTAACAATGAAATGCATTTGATATTCCAATAATAAAAAATAGAGCGTATTAAAAAAAAAAAAATAGGAACCTGCAGTTTATTTTCTACACACATACCTTTGTCTTCTAGAAACCAGAATATAACAAGCAGTCACATAAACATCTGTACAGATGTGATTTCCTACCCACCAAAAGACAAATATGTCACTACAGACGGATACAACAGTGCTTTTTGTAAAGCACTTTGTAAGGAAAAGCCTTTGGAACAAGTGAGAAACACCCTCAATGTAAGTGTTATTTCTCTAAACTTCACCTAGAACTAATTTTGTTGTTATTCACACAACACACCTTCTGTCTAACAGGAGGAGTCACAAAGAAGACAAAACTAGAATTTTTCTTTCTTTCCCAGGATTTCTTATGAAAAAGAGTTTTGTGAGAAGACGTGTTAATAAACGAGAGAACACTACATCTACTTTCATTAAGAAATCACTTGGTGCAATGTGCAAAGCAACTCTGAGAAGCTCTAATACTTTCTATATATGGAATACTACTCCAAGTTCTCACTGTTCTAGACATCATATGCAACAGATGACAGCCTCTGCTGGAAAAAGCTTACACGGTCTAAAAACCTAGGCATGACATGTAGATGAGACAAACATCTCTAACAGGTTAGAAGAGGGTGTGGATGAAGTAAGGTGACTGAAAGAGGGTGTGCTACAATTCTTGGCCATCAGGAAGAGTAATCAACTCACTACTCATCCAGCCCATTAGCCCATCACCTAATTTAAGGTTCCTATCTGTATCACAGCATAAGTTTGCCATAAGATGTGATGTAGAGAAAAGACAAAACCACCGATCCTTCAGACTTTGCTTTTGTTTACAAAACAAAGTTTTATGCCTTGTGAATACATTACCAGCAGGTTCAAGAAAACAAAAATATTTCAGCTCTCTCTCAGTCTCTCAAAGCCAAGAGAAAAATTGCCTTGTGCATAAATTGCTTTTGCTGAGCAATACTTCTGAGGGAACAGTTGCCCGCACTTTTGACACAGGATGAGATACATGAAATTTAAGAGTCAGTAAATTCAAGAGTCAGTAGATCAATTTGCATTGTTTTCTTAAAGCAATAACAACAAAAAACACCACATTCCTCCCAAGTCACTATAAAAAGAATTATATTTTCAATTAAGTTTTATAGTTTATTAGTTACGTTTCGTTTCCACTGTCTTTGAAGAGGAAGTCCTACATTTGTCTTCACCTATCCTGGACAGTTCTGTAGACAATATTTGTGGCCTATGGGTATAAGTTGGCTAAGTCTAGTGGCAAGTTAAATCACCCACACGTGGTTTATAAGTGTGTTGGCATCTTTCTGAAAAACAGTTCTGTAAGAATACAAGTCAGCAGAGAAAGAAAATTATTTCAAATCATTTAAACTGTTCAGATAAAACGTCTGAATCGGAACGGTTTGGATTGGAAGGAACCTTTAAGATCATGTAGTTCCAACCCCCTCCTTGCCTGGCCTTGAATGCTTCCAGGGAATGGGCATTCACAACCTCACTGGGCAGCCTGTTCCAGTGCATCACCACCCTCACAATAAAGAATTTCTTTCTAATATCTAGTCTAAGTCTACCTTCTTCCTGTTTAAAATTATTTCCCCTCGTATTTTTGCTACATGACCTTATAAGAAGTCCTTCACCAGGTTTCCTGTGGGCCCCCAATTTGTGTATATGACAATCAGAATGAAAAAGACGCCTCCAATAATCATTTCGGTTTTTTTGTATGAGCTCTTCCACAAAACTGAGTGATGACACTGGCTGCAGATATCTTGTTACATACAAATGTTGGAGCAGTTTCTCCAGTAACACTTTAAAAAATAATGCTTAAAATGTGACTCCAGATCATCTAAAGCCTTACAGATATTTTAATATTTTAAACGCATACACTACCATTACACTAAAACTACTTTCAGCAGTACCTCATTTCACCGGGTTACCAGACCTCCTGCACGCCCTAGATACACCTACTGCTGCTGAAGTTCTAGCTCCTGGATCCTGGTCTTCTAATTGTCCACTCTCTCAAATCATCAATGATTAAATGAAAACATTACTTCGACTGGTAGGACCAAATTACTGAATCTCTAGCACTATTACTCCATGTTGTGTTTCCTGTAGAATACCAGAGTAGGTGATCCTACAGGTTTCTCCTTGCCTTATAATTTATGAATCAGAAGAAGGAAACACATGATGGTTAAAAGGTATTAATTTATAGATAATATTGAATGCTTACGTCTGACCTACACAAACAATCTGCATATTTAATAAAATGACCCTGTATGTTCATATACCCCAGTATGTTCTGAATTTCCTTTACAGCATTCCCTTACAAAAGGGCAAAGAAAGAAAAAAGGTAATTTGCTACTGTAAAGTTTGGAGAATGCGAGTAAGTCAAAGGATCTTCATTTTTGAACTTGGGAAAAAAAGCAAAACAAAGCAGGAAGAAAGTTTCATGTTTTTGTTTTGAAGGTTTATTCCATCAATACCAATCAGTCCTCAAAAACCTGCAAAAGATGGTAATCTCCTGATACTTGGCAAGACAGAACAGCACATGTGAGACAGTCAAGCAAGAAGGAAAAAAAAAAAACAAACAGAGACCAACTGTATTTCTCAACAGAACTCATGTTCTCTCATTACTCATAGGCCACAGGTGGGGAACAGACGCCTCCAAAGAGGATAGTTCAATCATCAAAACACGGCAGAAAGGCAAGGGAAGAAACCAAATCATCAAGCCTCAGGTAACAAAAAAGAAGGGGAGGAAAAAAGAAAAGGACAACAACAAGCTTACTTACAAAACATGTTACATATTTTTGTTGTCCATCTTGTAAGGGAAGTAAAAGGAAGATAATCTGGTAAAACCTGATTGTACAGAGAACCGACATAATACCCTTTTGCGTGGGGTGTTCATAGACAGAGAGAACAGAGCATATTGGACTTGTCTGACTGCCTTTGCTTCTACTCTTACAGCACTTAAGTAAATTCCCTTGACATACCCATGCGTAAGAAGAAGCTAGGCGAGCCCAGACTCACTGGAAAAGCTAATCTGTATAACAAATGCACACAATCTACTTATTAGCAGTTCACTCTGAGAAGGTTAACAGTATTATCACGAAGGACATTAGCTAATTATGACTTATCAGTAAACGGCACTGCCAGATGAATGAGTTAACATTCATGCCTCCTTATTCCTGTTTCCATAAGAGGGAACATAAAAGCTGTGTGTTGATTTACATTATGAAAACTGTCTTGACAACAAATTACGTTAAATAGCATGGCAGCTGTTGGTGGGAATATAAAACTACAGGAAATGACCATGTCTGAAGCATAACGTCATTTGGAGATTTCCAGGATCACTGACATTAAGATACACATCATTACAAATTACACACATTGTTGTAAATAATTCTTTCAACAGAAGAACTATGAAAACTCTACTTTCCACGATTTTGCATTTCCTAACTGAATGACAGCACTACAACCTCTATAGCCCTCCACCAACATTTTCAGTTCTCTTGTCCCATTCACTCTCCAAGAAAATCCCCTTAGGGTCACCTTCCCTCACTGTTTGACAACATAGAAAGCAAGACACTTCCTGCATCCACTGCAATACCAACTCTGGGACACATCCCAAGAGCTTCACCACCTCTTGGCTGGAAGAAGGTCCTGCCATTCAGTTACAGAAACCTCTGTGTGTCCCACCCATCAGAACTGGCCAACATGTACGTATGTTCCAGTACAGTCTGGGTTGCTATGGGGGGGCAGATGGGCGAGATAGTTTGAGTTTTAAGTAGTGACTTATAAAATAAGCTGTTCTTAAAGCCACCTTCTCCACACTCACCATAATGTTTCTGTCCATTTTTTATGCAGGAATACCTTTCCACAAAATTTCAGCAGCTCACTGAGTGACAATATCAGCTTCTCAAAGAGAACCTAACAAGCTTCTTAAAGCTTTTAAATTATAAACTGATTCATTACATTCACATTTATCAAGAAGAAGGTCAGCTCCATCAAACCACTGCCTCCATCTTTCCTATAGCAAACTTAGGAGTTAAAACTGATATATTAAAACACCACATTTAAATATATTCCAGAAACAAAGGAAAGGTTTTTCATATAAAACTCATCTCTGACAGGCAGCTTTAATATGAATTTTATTATACAATAAATCCTCTTTCCCAGATGTGTAAGAAGAGTAAAGGGTCCAACACTGCAACTCGTCCCACACATGCAAGTCTCCTGAGAAGCACAATTCTGTTTGTGAGCCCATGCCAAATCCCATACAGGATGATGGGGGCCCAGCATTCTAGGAAGGGAAGAGAGACTATACTCTGTTCTGAAACATATTCAGACATATAGCTGGAAAAAAAGAAAGGTTCCTCTTCCATTCCTGTTTCAGTTATAAACATCTTGAGTGCTACTTAAGACAAGCACGGATAACAAGTACCAGAATTCAAACAAAGTGAGATTGAATTTATTAGCCCCCTCAATTTAAGCTCAAGATGAAATTCATATCTGTATCACTTCCTTGGAAATGAAAGGACTTTTTTTTTTTTTTTTTTTTAAATCTTTTCTCTTTTTCTTAGGAGTAATACAGGCATATTTCATGTTATTTCACAATGTAAATACTCATTTCTATTAGTCATGCTATAAAAAAAAAAAAGTAAAAAATCAAATAAACAGACTGCTTTTTCCAATGGTGGAAAAGAGCCCAGAATCCTACTCAATTTTAGGATACAAGTCACATTTTCCAGAAACAAGATCAGAAATGGTTGTACTTTCAAAATCTATAGCACTAATTAATGGCCATTACAAGCAGCCATACTACATCCCCTTGTATATGAAATAGCTTCTTTCCTGTTTGTCATGGTGCACCTTTGAACAAAGCACAAAGGAGTAAGTTTTTTCCAACTGACCTTATAATGTTAATACTCAGCTTCTGAATGGTCATTATTTTAAAGCTATTACTTAAATATTTATATACACAGATGTCTATACAACTATGTGTTTATTTAGTCTGACCAGACGTATACATAAAAGTAAACATAAAAAACTGATACTTCTAATATTTGCCCTCCTATGCTACAGCAGGTTAAGTTTACAGTCAAGTTCTCTGGAAACAAAAAATACAAATTCTGTCAGAGAAGAAGTCTTCAGACTGACACATTCCCCCACTGACCCACACACAGACACACACAAAAATCAAACTTACTGCCAAGAAGGAAATGACATTTTTTAAACTCCCCAGTGCAAGAATTACTCTATCCAAGCACTTATGAGATCTACACACTTTTAGTAAAATTAAGTATTTTAATATGCGACACTTTACATTAGTATGTTTCAACAAATTAAACATCGTCAGGAGCAGTATTTGTTCAGTAATCAAATGAACACATTTAAAGGTACCAAATAAACACATTAAAAAGTACCAGGGACTACCTAGATTAGTATAGATGCCCTTACATGCAAACCACTAAGATGCTTCTAAGATGCCATATGTATTAATAATTTTGCTTTAAACCCATCATTAAGACAGGACATAAGTTGATGTACAGAATAAGCGTTTTCCTGCCAGCAATCAGCACACTGTCTGACATCACCTTTGTTTTCATAAGAATAAATAAATGAAAAAAAAAAAAAAACAACAAAAAACCCACCAGTGGGTGACCTTTTAACAGTTTTTCATTAACATGTAATTTTAATTCTAGGCTAAAACCAAACGATAGGGATCAAAAGCAGGCTATTACATGCTGGAATATCTACATAATTACTGCATATGCAGAAAAAAAAAGAAAAGAAAAAACAGAACGTGTGGGAAAAGGAAACTGCATCAGTTTTTACTTTCTAATCACCAAAATGAGCATGCCGGCATTTCATGGGAACAACAGATTCTACTTACAATAATAATGATAATTTTTCAGAAACAACAGAACATGATGGCTTTCCTTATTCCTAAATAATTGTTCAGTGAAGAGCACTGCTAACAAACAAAAAGGGAGAAAAAGTTGATATAATTATTCTGGCGTGACCTTGATATTTTTGTACTTATCTGTTAGCGGCAGGAACACTGGCAATGCACAGCTGAAAGATTCCCAAGGGAAAATCCATGAGCTGCCACAGACTATGATACACCTGAATCAAGGTTAGCACTGTTCTCTCTGTTTCAGAAATAAAGTAAGGCACATATACACCTACCCTGGTGCTATAACAGTGTTCCCTCCAACAAGTCTGCCTCTCTCTGTACATTTTCTTCAAAACTGAACGTAACATCACTGAAGTGTATAATCAATTCATGGGGAACCCACCTTGGAGTTTACTTAACTGACCCTTACAGCTGTGAGAAAGAATTATCAGAGGCAGGTTCCTCAGTCAGTAAGCACGTGCAACTGCACAGCAAGGTACATAGCCTATTGCTACCAGGAACCTGAATCTGACAAGAGGGTGCAGCAGAAAAGGCAGCTATTAGCAACTGCACAAGGGAGTGCCTGTATGTTTAAAAATTACATTTCAGAGGTATCGGTGAACTTCTAACAGAGCAAGAACTTTAGGGGCTCTGCAGGACATCAAGAGCAGATGTAAACTGAATTCGGACATCTCTGTGCAATGTGTCCATATCATGTGATGTGTCCCAAAAGCTACTGAGCAGAAGCCTGGACTACTGTCTTGCTGATGTTCTGTACTAGGACAAAGACTGTCTCCCACTCTGTAATAACTGATACAAACCACAGTGGCTGAAAAATAAAAATATTTAATAAAAAAAAAAAAAACAAAACAAAAGAGCTTCTTGAAGTTCCAGTGCATTCCAAGCTTTTTGTTCTTAAATCTCAGTCTTACTGTTGCTTTCCACAGGAAAACTCTTCCATTCTTACTTACAATATAAGTAGGGATCTTGACTTAATTCTAAACAAATAGGAATTTCTCAGTGTAAAGACTAACACAAAACCAACAAAACAAGAATGTGACCAGATGAATCCTCTCTAGTCTGGCTGAAGCTAAGAAACAATGATGGCTCACTGGAAAAAACTGAACGTTGCCAACATTCAACTGTAAGCAGAACTTGAAATACATTAATTGCTCAAACAAAGAGATTGGCCAAGTAAGCCAAACTGAATAAAAAGAACAGTGTATTCACTTTGATAGTGAGACTGTAAGACTATTCCCCTAACACACAACCTCCGCTGTGAAAGAAAGGAAATAAAACTCCCGAGATACGTTAACACTTCACTATCTTGCACAGGAAGCCCAGCAGATTACCTGCTAATTCCTCCTTTTGGATGACAAGGTGTTTTAGCAGTCCAGACAGCCTGCTCAAGCCCATTTCTCATTCCCCCTCAGACTGTCTTCTTCTTAAACATATTCAACATGTACTGTTGGGTACATGGGTATTACATGGGTAATAAATATCTGACTCTCCATATCTTGCATATAGAAGTTAAGGTGAATATAGAGGACTGAAAGCAGGAAAGAGAGAAAGCTCTCCAAATCACTACACTTTGAAACATAGCAAAATAACACAAATATAAGCAAAAGCAATCCTTGGTGAGCTCTAACCAGTGGTACTCCTACAAAAGTACAGTAATTCAGGTTGGAGCACTGACACATTCAGTTGGCATCAGTGCAGTGATATTTAATTCCTGTGGCTTCTTTTATGTTAATAAATGTGTTCAGGCTTTTTGCTTGTTTTTAAGCCTCTAACAGGATCCCTTCTAGCACATGCTTCTGATAATATTGAATAGATTCATAGGATACTAATACTACAACAATATAACATTATGTTGAAAAAGGAAGATCTATACAAGAGACAAAAGCAGGAGTTACACATAATAACTTTATCATCCCATCTACCCGAACTGCCAAACCTCACAAGTTCAAGAAGCCTGCTCCATATTTTCCAGGAAACACACTGTCCCAAAACTAACAGGACTACAGCAACAGTCTGACAGCTGCTCTCTGTAGGAGTTTCCAAACAGAGTTGAGAGATAGATAGATAGATCGATAGATAGATCGATAGATAGATAGATAGATAGATAGATAGATAGATAGATAGATAGATAGATATAGTTAATAATACATGTTTCCGATATGGTTATAAATTCTTTGAATGCTTGAAGAATTACTTGATGATTGAAGAATATTTTAAGTGCCTATCAAGAAAGTCTCTTCAATACCACTTAAATGATTGCATACAAATGACGCAAGAATCACCCAAAAGCCTATTCTGGCTGAGAAGCAGCACAGCCTCTCTGACCCAAAGCAAGGCAGACTGTAATAATACTGTTTCAGTGCAACTGCTGCAAAGAAGCAATGAGAGAAAAAGGCACTAAACAAAGAATCATTCACTTGCTGTTTGTTTGTTTTTAAATACAGAGGACAGAGACAGAAGAGAGAAGCCATGGAAGAAAGAGTTAACTACAAATTATAGTATGCAGAAGATATATTTTACTACGAAAAAGTAATGCATATTGTGTTCACGCATCTTCACGTGGTTGTACATATCCATCCCCATAACGTACACAGATAGTCTTTCTCTCACGTTCTTTCTCCTGTTGTCCAATCCAGACTAGATGTCATTTCTGTCAGGAACACCAAATCAGTACTATGAAAGGCTCACACACCTATAGCATCAGAAAAATAAGATCAAGTGGTGGCATGCATGCCTCTTTTCTGCAAAAGGATATGGTGTAATCCATGTCCTTCATAGCCTTGATGATTTGAATACCAAATGCCTCTGATTTATAAATGAATTTTTCTACCTGCTAGTCCTGAAAGCCCACTCCCTGACTTGAAAGTCAGGCTAGGATTTTTCTTGTTCAGGTATCACTTCCAGCAAGACTTGCTGCAATTGAGTTCAGTTAAGTCTACTGCAGGAGAGAAAAATCTTAATTAAAGACTTCAGTGAGCAAGTAAGACCATCAAGTTTTATGCCTTTGTCGTAACTCAGTTGATAGGCTCAACACTGAAGGAAAATAGCTTATCTTTTACTTCTTCATAGAATCTCAGAGAAATGAAATCCTCCATCAAGGAAATGTGTACAAAAAAAAAAAAAAAAAAAAAAAAAAAAAGCCACGAAAATTCCTAGCATTTGCATACAATTCTCATTATCTCAATTGCAAAGAAAGAGGACAGTGCACACAGGCCCATAATAATCTCAGTAACACAGGCCAGAGAACATGCTAGAGGAACAAAACCTAAGGGAAAAAAAAAAAAAAAAAGAAAAAAGAAAAAAAATAGCATACAAAATAAAATTAAAGCTCTCACACTGGAAAGGAATCCCAAGGCCTTGGATGAGTGGACCCAAGACTTAGACACCCCAAGGCCTTGGATCAGTGGACCCAAGAGTTAGACACAACCAGCCGATTCATGTCACAGGAACAAGATCCCTTCAGGCCTACTCATAGTCTTTAGTCCTCTAAAGCACCTGGGAAGCTACCCACAACATGAGTGGCTACCACCAACCAGCATTCCTCCAGAAGGAGGCAGAATTCCATGCTACATAAATGGCTATTCTTCCAGTTTAGTCATGCAGCAGTTAGTGAGTTCCAAAAATGCAGATCCAGTTGGTGTCTCCATTAACCAAAGCAGAACTAGAAGTATGACCTGTATTATTTTTGATTCCCCTGACAGTCTCACTACTCTGGGATGTACCACATGCATTAACAGGTATAAGTGCCAGGCAGAGGCATCTACTTTCACAAAGAGAGCTGAAGTAGTGGAGCAGTCAGCAGGGGAGATGCCAGGCTTCCCACCAAGTGAAGGAACCATCCTGAGAAGAACTGTGAACTGCCAGAACTGTTGGCTTTTAGATTCACAGCACTATGACATACTGATTGTTACTGAGCAAAGGATGTTTGACATGGAACACCCCAGTAATAGAATCACAGTATGACTTAGGCTGGAAGAACCTTAAAGACAATCTACTTCCAACCCCCTGATGCTAGCACCAATGGGGTTAGCTAGCACCTGACCCACCAGCTCAAGGTACCTAGGGCCTCATCTAACCTGGCCCTGAGCTCCTCCAGGGACTGGGCACTCACAGCTTCTCTGGGCAGCCTGTGTCAGGGCCTCACCACTGTTTAAGTAAAGAATTCTTTCCTAACATCTAAACGAAATCTCCCCTCCTTTAGTTTAAAGCCATACACCACTGCCCTGCCACTATGTAAAAAAATGTGTCTCCCTCCCATTAAGCTCCCTTCAAGTACTGGAAGGCTGCAAGATGTTTCTCTGCAGTCTTCTCCAAGCTAAATACACCCAATCCCTCAACCTTTCTTGACAGGATAGGTGCTCCAGCCCTTTGTTCATCTTTATGGCCCTCCTCTGGACCTGCCCCAATAGCTCTATCTTTCTTGTGCTGTGGGCTCCAGGCCTGGATGCAGTACTGTGGGTGAGGCTAACTGCAAGGAGGGCAAAGCAGGGTGGTACCATCCCCTCTCTCCCTGCCAGCCACCCCCTTGCTGATGCAGCCCAGAACACAGTTGGCCTTCTGGGCTGCAGGATCACACTGCTGGCTCATGTCCAGCTTCTCATCCACCAGGGCCTCCAAGTTCTTCTCCATAGGGCTGCTCTTGTTGAACCTCATTAGGTTCACATGGGCCCAATTTTCAAGCCTGTACAGGTCACTGTGGATGGAAGCCCTTCCTCCTGTTGGGTTGGCTGTAATACACAGAACAGAGGTGTACGTACAGCATATTCTATTCACTGATAGGCCATACTTATAAAATGCTAAGACAGCAGGCAGTTCTACTTTACAATTTTTTTTAAAATAGTTTGATGAAGCCAAACCATTCTATCATTCTACTCTATGATCCTGTATTATTATTATACGTCTTTAAGAATTGGAGGGCATTCAAACTAATACAAAAATACCAGTGGCACAAATGAAAGGCCTCCCATATACTTCGAGAAAACCCATTTCTGCACCTTCCCATAGGCATAACTAGACACTCAGTTGAGATGTTATTTAAGAGGACAACGTGATATACAAGAAGGAGCATAATAAGTAAATACCAAACAACGCGGCACATGTATCTAGCTCAAGAGGATGGGCATATGCCGCAGAAGCACTTTCAGGCGAGAGGCGCGCCCTGGGTTTGTTATTCTAACTTTCCGCCGTTCTGCAGACGCTGCTCAGTCAGGACGTGTCACCGCGCGGACCCTCGGGCCCTGCAGCCCCCGCCCCGCCCCTGTGCGAGCCGTGTCACATCCCCGGGGACAGCCCCGCGCAGTTACTGACGGCAGCTCCACGCAGCAGCGTATGGCACTGCACAGCGCGGGGGTTTACGTCCCGGCACGGCGGCCGGGAGGCGAGCGGAGCGACAAACTTCGACAAACAGACTGCGGCACGGGACTGCGGGCACGGCGGCACTCGGCCCCGGCGGGAGGCTGGCAGCGCTCAGGTGCCGCGTACCGCTTTCCTTCGGTCAAGAGGAGAGAAGTTACCCCTCTCCTCCCCCCCCCCCCCGACACACACACACACACACAAAAAAAAAGGGGGGAGAAAAAAAGAAAAAAAAGAAAACGGCCGTCCCCGTATATACAAACGTCACCCAGTCCGCCTCAGACCGCGCAGCTGCACGGTGCGGTCTCTTTAAGAGCAGCGAACAAAGTCGGCTCCCGGAGTTGTCCATATAAAGTATAGGCGCTGCGGATAAAAGGTCAAATATCGGAGCGCTAACCGAAAGTCCGCAGGAGACGGGGGCTGGGGGCAGCGGGCAGCCCTACGGACCGACGGCGGCGCGGGGCCGCCGGCAGCGCACGGGGCGGCCCAGGGCCGGGCCTGCCGGGCGCCCTTACCTCTGTGTCCGGCGCAGGCGGGTGCCGCTCCTCAGGTGAGGCAGCGTGAAGTTGAAGAGGACCGTCCAGTAGCTGTGGTCCGACATATCCATAGCTCGGCGCTCACACCGCGGCGCCGCTCACGTCCATAACACGCGCGGGAAGGAAGGGAGAGCCGCCGCTTTCCGCACCGCTCCCAGCAGCCGGAGACGAGGAGAGCCGGGTCCCGCCCGCCCCGAACAGCCCGGCCCGATGGCAACTTTCCGCGCGGCCGCCCCCGCCCCGCCCCCAGCCAGCGGCGGCGCCAGGTGAGGGCGCCGGGCGGCCCCTGGCGCGGCGTTGGGGCGGGAGGCGCTGGGGGCGCGCTGCGGGGCGGCCGGGCCGAGGGGCTCCGCGGCGCTGCGGCGACACCAGCCGGCGGACCCCGCCCCGGGGGAGCCGGGCAGCGGCCGCGCGGCGCTCGATCTGCGCCCGCGTACGGATGCGCTCAGGGGACCGTGGGCCTAGCCCGGCGCTAAGCCAGCGTTTAGTCGCTGTTTTCCGTACTGGACAGCGCGCTGTCTGGAAAAGCCCACCCTAGAACACAGGCTGCCGCGGTACGGGCAGAAAGAGGCTTGCGGCACCTTTTCCACTCCAAACGGTGGGTGACCTAAGCGCCCAGGTGCCGAGTCATTTCCTCCTCCTCCTCCTCCCAACTTTCTTCCTTTGCCTCCTCCTCCACACCCTCGTTCCAAGCCCGGCCCCACCTCCGTTCTCACTTCAGCTCTGCGCTCTGCTGCAGGCCCAGCCAGTGCCACCACCGCGCTGTCTGCCCAGACAAGCACGCTCGCTCACATCTGCGCGGCACACGAGAGGGTCTGGAATTACTGCTACACCTCACTGCCACGGAATCGTAGTGCCTTGAAAGGACCTCTGGAGATCCCCGAGTGCAAACATCTGCTAAAGCAGTTGGCTACAGTAGGTCACATAGGAAAGCATCCAGGTGCGCCTTGAGTATCCCCAGAGGTGACTCCAGAACCTCTATGGGCAGACTGTTGCAGTGCTCCATCCCTCTCAAACAAGTTTGTCCTCACGTTCATATGGGACTTTCTGTGTTCCAGTTTGTGCTCACTGCCCCCTGTCCCATCACTGAGCATTATGGAAACAGCATGGCCCCATCCACCTGACTTCCACCCTTGAGGTATTTATAAGCACTGATACAATCCCTGATCCCTTCAGTCATCTCCAGGCTGAACAGTCCCCATGTCCCTCAGCCTTTCACAGAAGGGAGATGTTCCAGTCCCCTCAGCATCAGTGGCCCTCCACTGAACTCTCTCCAGTACTTTCCTGTCTGTCTTCATCTGGGGAGCCCAGATCTCCAGATATGGCCCTAACTGGGCAGAGTAGAGGGGAAAGATCACCTTCCTCAACCTGCTGGCCATGGTCTTTTCAATGTACCTCAGGATACCACTGGCCTTCTTAGCCACAACCTGCACTGGCCTTACATGGCTAGGTTTTGGTAGTGGGGAATCTGCAGCAGTTGGCCTCTGTGAACAGAGCCCGGCACCACGTGGCACATCCAAGCCAGCTCCAGCTGTTCCAAAAGGGACACCCACTGGCTGGAGTCTGCTAGCAGTAGGCAATACATTACACTAATCTCCCTTACACTGAGTCTGTTTTGCCCATGACAGCAATTGGCAAGTGATCTCCCTGTCCTTATCTCAACTTTCGAGCCTTTTTTCACTGCACTTTCTCCTTTTGAGGAGAATGAATTCAAGAGTGGCCTGACAGGGCTGTGAAACCACCACACCACTGCACAGAGGAGCTGGAAGGGCTGACCAGGCAGCACTGAGGATTCCAGCTTTGCACGCCACAGAGCATTCAAGTACTAGCCATCATTTTGAAAAACGCCCAGAAATACACACTGCAAAGAAGGTACCAGTCCTCTAATCAACCAGCTACAACATGCTTATTTGAGGGATGCACAGGACATCCTCTCAGGATACAGTTTTGTAGATCACATACAAACTTAATCATACTCAGAAAATGTATACAGATACCACTAAAAACAAAACAAAACAACAACAAAAACCCTTCAGTTAATAAATCGGAAGATAAGCACATGTCTAAGGCAAGAGAGAAAACAAATGAACATGTTTAACGTGAGTTTACATGGGCATCTAATAGCGCCTTTTATTAGGATAAATGCCCTGCAGGCACATCGCTGCCAACAAAGGCAGGTTAGCATGGACCAAATACAATACAGCCATCTAACATCCCTCCATAAATGTCTTAGTTTTAGCAGAGATCAGTCACAGATGAGAGGAAGTGAAAACAGCCCAATGTTTTGGGGTCAGGTTTTCTTTTTTTAACTGCCCACAGAAGCTGGTGTGCAGGGCAATCCCCATCATATTCCCTGAGGGGCTCAGCAGGAGTGCCTCCCTCCCTGTGGCTGCAATTCTCACACCACCCACTGACACAGATGAGGTATTCACACCAGTGATAGGAAAACTCTCACCCAATTCTTTTCCTTGTGTTTGTCCTCATATCGTGTGAATTTTTAAAGGTTCATGTGAAGGCATGTGAGCTTGACAACCCCCCTTTCTGCAAAAAGTGCTAAGTTCTGCTGAACCTTCTACTGCTTCAGAAGGGGATTCTCAAATCTCTGCATAAGCACTGAAAAACATCTTCTCCTCTGTATACTCTATTACTTCATCATCTCTCACCCAAGCTTCTGACTGTAATTTGTGCCTGTGTTTAATGGTGAAGGTAGGGAATTTTACATACTGGATATTGTGAATGGCACTGACTGAAGAGTAACAACAAAGCCTTCCATCACACAAAGTTTCAGCACCTTCATCTCCCTGCAAGCTCCGTCCCCTGTTCAGCCTTCCTAAGAGGCAATTAAAGGAATAGCTCAGCTTCTTTAACTCAAGTCACACTTAGCCAAATGCATGATTTGAGCTCAAAAACCGTTTTATATTAGGCCACGTAGTACAAGTCTTCTCTATCAAAGCCAGACTAATTCAGCTAACCATTTCTTTGTGAAACGCTACTATTTTTACAATAATGATTGGAAGGATCCAATTTTGAAACATCAACCAAAAAAATTTCAAAAATGAAGCAAGATCCATCTATCACATTGTCAGAGAACATCCACCTGAAAAAGAATGATTACTGCCTGCACGTGGATGGCAGAAGTCGTCCACTCCTTCTAGGTATAACCAGACAGATGCTTGTACCTAAAGCCATTACAGAGACCTGGTTATTACAATACACATTTCACAATCTAACAAGCTGTATTTTTCCAGATGCAGAAAGAAACAAAGGAAGTCAAGGTAAAAGCTTCTGTCCATTTGTGTAGCAACACAGGGTATCACATCAGAACTGTTAAAGCCCTAACAATTCCATCTGTACACCCTGCATAGGCTTTTCAACAAGTAATAGCTCCCAGAATTACATGATCTGTGAATTCAAGCTTAGCTTCACCTAACTTTTCTTTACACAATGAGACATAAGCAGTTCCACTAACTGGTTAGGCTGTTTCTAAACTGAGTTCAAAAGCAAGGAGACTGAGTATTCTTCTGAAGCAGACATGCACAGATTAAGGGAGGAGTTGTGAAAATCCAGCATAGTCCCACACAATCTTAGATGAAAGAAAAAGCTTCATGAGAGGAAATAAGGGCCTTATCACAGAGGGTACTACACGTAAATGATGGTGAAGACTTCATAATGACTGTGAAAAACAACATCGCTTCCACAGCAGTGACTGCAGCCTAAGACTTCCCATGCCACAGAAACACCAGATTTCAAAGCAAACATCTCAAAGGCGAGCAAGGCTTTTGCAAGCTAAAGAAACTGGTCCCACACAGCCAATGTCCAAAGGACCACCCTCTCTCCACAATTTACAAGCTGAATCAGCTCAGACAGGGACAGCCAGCATTAGGCCAAGAAGAGAACAGAGGGAGCCAACAGTTGGGCAGACAGGCAGGGGCAGCAGGGCCAGCCCTCTGGCAGCATATATATCCACCATGCTGGAGCTTTCTCTTTCTCTGTCATATGACAGGGCTGCTCATCCCTGCAACAATCCAGCAGACATGGAGTAAACAGCCTGTACGTCAGCAGAGTGTAGTTGCCTCTGCCATGCAGAACTGAACAAAAACAATCTACAAATAGATTACACCATATTCCAAAACACGTAAAAACAAAGTTTCTTGGAATAGATCTGTGGCACAATAAATATGTATTTGACAACTAAATACATTTACCTGCATCAAAACATTACTGGAAAGTTTGAGAACTACAAGTAACTCAGTATGAAATTTAAAACACTGAATTCTCTAGTTGTAAGAATCTGTATACAGTACAACATGAGAACCTGCAAACACATTCTGAATACCAGTTGGTTTTCAGCTTCACAGTCACACTCAAAACAGTAAGCAGGTCAGACAAGCTGACCACTGCAGAGATGCTTTACTATGTAACTTGGCTGATAAGTTTTATCACAAAGCATTACAAAGGGTATCACATAGTAATGCCAGTGATAAGGATCATTAAGCTTTCTGTTATATATTCATGTGAAGCTGAAAATATCACCCAACCAGAAAAGGTGTCTAATCCACCTCTGAAGAAAAATAATTTCCAAAAAGCAAGCTTACAAAAGGATTCCCTTCTCTATGAAAGATTCCCATTCAGTACATAATCAAAAAATGAAATAAAATAAAATTTCAACACTTATTTGACTGTCAACATTTAGTCTCAGTGATAAATAGCAAAGAAATATTCTCCAGAAACTTTTTGGTTACACAGTTCTGGTTCATTGCCATGAAACACTCACAAAGATAAGTAGCTTATCTTTAAAACCAAAGTGCAGTACCAACACAAAATCAATATACTGCATATAGTATTCCAGTGAAGAAGTTATCTAACCTAGCTTCTTCACTCTGATTATTAAGTCAATATGCAATGGAATTTTTCAAAGCATGAAAACTCTTCTAGAATCACTGCCCAGAGACATTACAAACCGCCCAAATCATATCAGTTCTGCAAGATATACACCAAATGAAGTTTACCAGTAACAGTGCAGATAACAGAGTTCCTTCGGTACCCCAAAACTAGCAAAATCTTAACATCTGCACAGGCCTTATACTGGATTGGAAGAATAAACTCACAAACCGTGAATGAGAAAAAGCAGAGTTAATTCCTGCCTTAACACATCTTTTCCATATTTTTCAAAATGTTACCATGTCTTAAAGTAACAGAGAAATGTGTTTCATTCATTCAATCGGTATTTGGGAGAACATCAGACTACAATGAGGGCTGCAGATGTGCTGGGAGGATGAATAGTGAAAAAGGACTCCATAGTAGCTGAAAGGGGAACATTTTGCTACAGAAAGGGAAAAGTGGCCTCACCAAGGCAAAGGGTAGTTACAGATAGGTAGTTTATGTTAAGGGAGGACAGAGAAAGGAGGAATTACAGACACTTAGTCAAAAGAAAACCAGAGAAGAGGGCAACAAAGATAAGAAGGAACTGTCTGGAGACCTCTAAGGATTAGATACCCTCAGGCAAGACGACGCTGACACGGGAGAACTATAACAATGGATAACTCCAAGAAGAAAACAGAAGAAGAATGTCACCCCAAAACAACAAGGGAATGGGGTCAGGGGGAATGGGGGAATGGGGTTGCAAGGGAATGGGGCCATAGGGAATGTAATGAATATGTAATCAAACTGGGGAGGGGACTATTGATTATGTATTAGCTTGACCTATATCTGTAACACACTTTTCTCCTTACGGTGTGCAAGTTTGGAGGAGCTATCCCCCTTGCACCCGGCGCTGCGCAACGCTGGAATAAACATACCTGCTTTATAACCAGTCTCTGGGTTATAGAGTTTGATTCCGCAAGTCAATTTGGCACCCCAGATGGGACCTCCTCTGTTCGGCTGCAGGACCAGCTGAGAAAGGGGACGCCTTTGGCGCGCCCCGAGATTTCTTGGAAGGACTCCCCTCCCTCATCTGATCACTGCAGGAGCAGACAAGGACCCTCTATCGGCGGACCAGGTATGTGAAATGGGGGACCCGTAAGTCGTGAGGAGACGTCCTACGCAGGGCACTGAGGAGTCGGCGTGCTCCCCCCCGAGGGATGTGAGCTCACGGGTTAGGTTGCCGGCTGGGTTAGGAGGACTCCCTAGGGAGTGCCTACAAAGGGGCCAGTAAGTCGTACGCATGGTAAAAGAGCTATTGCTCTCAGGTGATTGCTAACAGGGCAGAGCTTGTCTGCTCTCTCCTACAGGGTGATTTGGGTAATCCTGGGATAATTGGTATCATACAGCGCTGTCTATATAGGTGACGTAAATCAACAACTAGCACCGGTGTTCTTAACATCTTTGGTTAAGCTTCACAAATGATTGTAGTCGTGTGAGTGTGGTGTGAGTGAGACGCAGCACAGCTGCGGGGCGAGTGCGGAGTCCCGACCCGCGGTTCCGTCCTCCCGCGAGGGAAACGGCCGGGGACGGACGAAGCGAAAGTTGTCCCCCCAATACTTGTTTGTCCTTGTTCTAATATGTGTTTATTTTTGTGTTATAAATTACTGGTTATTGTAAAATACACTGTCGTAAAACGCATATGGGGCTAGCTGGGAGGAGGTGTTTCTACTTGTAAAATAGTACGGTGGTTTAGATTAAGTTATGATGGGGGATCACAGGGAAAGGAGGTCCCCAAGTGTACATCCCTGGGGTGTATAGGGTGTATTCTGGCACATTGGTGAGATACTGCTGGGGAACAAGGAGGAACCCTGAGCTGGAAAACCCTGATTAAATATTGTAATCAGTGGTGGTTGATGTATAAGCTGGAGGATGGGAACAATGAACATATAGAGGGATGTCTGTGTGGAATGAGTGTCAACCCATTTATGTGATATTGTGTTCTGCCTGCGAAGAGGTGTAAGGGAGGTGGATCAGTCAGTGCTGATTCTGTGGCGAGATGTTTATAACTGAACGATACGGATTGCTAAGGGAAAGTTACATGGTATTAAGGGTGGTTACGGAAACTGAAGAACTGTGTTGTTTAATCTGTGGGTTTTGAAGGGAATGGGACAAACTGTTTTGATGGTATAAGAAAGTGTAGTTGTTAATGGCTTACAGAAGTGTAACAGGGTATATGGAAGTGTAACTGAGGGTATGTGGAAGTGTAACTGAGGGTACAAATAGTGGAATAGTGTACAGAGGAAAAAGGGTTAAAGAGAAAGTGAGTTTATCTGTGCTGGCATGAGAGCAACCCCCCCGCACCATTCCCCTGCAAGCAGAACTCTGAGTGAGAGGGAGAGCCAGGATCAGAGACTGCTGCTGTAAACAGCGAAGGGGGAGGTGGAGAGGACAGGGCACTGGAAGTGAGAATGTGCAGAGATCTAGGAAACGTGAAATCCCAGTGTTAGCACTGGATGGCTCTGGAGAGGAGGTGAAATGTAATAATAACAGTTTGGAAAGTGCGAAAGTTTGGGAAGGACACAGGTTGATGCTGGCAAAGATAAGCAAGATGTAGCCGGGATGTCAGGACTGAAGAGAAGTGCACAATATGGGAAAAACAAAACAAAACACCTGATTGAGAAACAGAGATGTTCAGAGAATTGAGAATAATAACAGCTGTTACTGTTGTGGTGCTAGAGTAGGGCCGTAGGACCCAGAGATCCCCCACGAGGAAGGAGGGGGAGGGGGGCTGGAAAAGCCCAGGGAGGCTGAAATGAAAGCAGTGTGCAAACTGCAATGGGACACTGGTAGAGAAATCCTACCAAGCTGAGTGAGAAGGAATTGCCTCTGATTGCAAAGCTGAATTATGAGAACTTGGGAAGTTTACCCTAGCAGATACACTGATGAAACTGCAACTAGGGAAGCAGGATAAAGTAGTTCATTTTCTGATGGATATGGGAGCTTCTTACTACCCATAGATGGTTTTGTAACAGTAGTAGAAGCTACTGCCCAACAAGAAAAAGCTTACTTTTGGAATTAATTAAATATAAGCTAAAACAAACAAACAAACAAAAACAAGTAGGAATACAGGAATTCTTGTACCCATCAGGTTACCTTGGCAAGAAATTTAATAAAACTGGGGCTAAGGGTCAAACAATATTAGCTAATTAAAATTGTAAGTCTGGTTTTAACACAAACTGGAAAAAAAAAAAAAAACAAAAAAAAAAAAACCAAACAAAACAACAACAAAAAAAAACAACCAACAAAAACAACCAACAATGTTGTACTCCCAGGAGTTACAGCAATCTCAAATAAGACACTTAGGGGTGTGGGCATTGGGGCCAAAGTTGAAACCCTAAATAGAAGTAAAAGCAAGGGCTCACCCAGTCAGGATAAAGTGATGCCCTTTGAGGTTATGTGACTGTAGAAGGATAAAAGAAATAATAGATACTTTTTTTTTGAGTTTTAATTACTAATTGAATGGGAATTCAAGTACAAAACTCCAATTTTGCCAATTTGCTAAATTTTTGGATAGCAAGTGCTTTAGTTTGGTAGAAGACATGAGGGCAAGTAAGGGAATCATCAAATTGGTACACTCAGTCATGGAAAATCCATGCACTTTATCAACCAAATTAAGAAATGAATAGGTGGAGTTTACCTTCTGGATTTGAGGGATGTCTCCTCTGCCTGGTTTGGCCAAAGGAAGCCTAAGGTTATTTGCCTTTGAATAAGAAAGCCCTAATAGAGGGCTTTCCAGGTCAGTTAACCTGGACAGTGTTACCCAGGATCGTGAGAATAGCTTCATGATTTTTGAGAACTGGTCAACTTGTGAACTTGAGACCTGGGATCCTCCATCCTAGGGTGGAACTTTACTGCAGCACATGGATGCCACAGCAACAAAAGAAGTGTGTACAATAGACTGAAAGTTTGCTGAGTGTCTTGGTTTACAGAAAGCACAACTTACTCCACAGCAAGTGACATACTTGGAATATGAGATTACAGCTGGACTTTGAACCTTAAGGACTGCCAGGAAAGAAGCCATCTACTAAACCCCTGAGCTGCAAACTGCCAAGGAACTCCATACGTTCCCAGTAACAACAGGAGGATGCCAACCATGGATACACAGCTACTGACTGATGGTGAACTTCAAACAGCATGAAGTGAGTAAGGGATAGCCAGGGTGCACTGGTGCTCAATATTCAGGAAGCCCATAAATCTACACTGGGCCAAAGGATACTAATTTTAATATCTCATACAGTGTTTACTGTATTGGAGGCAAAAGGGGACATTGGCTCTCACCCCAAGGATCCCTGAAATACCAGGCCCATCCTGGTATGCAGGGTGATGTAGAGATAATTGTAACTAATATTGTCAACCCAGTATCTTTCCTTAGCAGAACTCCCAGATTGCATGACCGCTTTGAAACAACTGAAGCTGCACATTCCAGCTGGTCGGTTGGACCTGAAGGATGAACCCTTAGAAGATGCAGAATACACCTGGTTAACCAACAGCTGCAGTTTGATGAGACAAGGAGACTGTAAGGCAGGACATGCAGTAACTGCTACTGACCAGGTAATCGAAGCACAGTCACCAGCTGTGGGGACTTCCCCTCAGAAGGCTGAAATAACTGCCTTGACGAGAGTCTTAATTATATAGACAGATGCTAAATATGTGTTTGGGGTGCCACATGCTCATAGTACCATCTGAAAAGAGCAAGGATTGCTCACACACAAGGAAAACAGCATGATGTAAATCTACCAATGGCTACTATAGGTTGTAAAGGACATCAGAAATGTAACACAGCACAGGAAACAGAGAATAAGATGATAGATCAGATGGCAGAACAGGCAGTTGAAGAGGGCTTCAATTCCAGACGGTAAACTTAAAATCTCTGAACCCAAGTCAAAACCTGTAAGATATTCTAAAGAGGACAGGAGTCTAATTAATGATTTAGAAGGGAAGAGAGCAAGCTGACAGATGGGTGCAACCCAGATGGACACAATGTTACGTTCCAGTTTTATGGAAATTGGTTATAAGGGAAGATAAGAGAATATATTGGGCAAACCAACACTAAAAAGTACAATCCCAGTACCAAGAACAGGGTCAAAGGGGCCTTCCAGGGCAACAATGGCAAATTGATTTCACAGAACTCCCAAGAAAAGGGGGGTATCACTGTATGAAAATTTCTGTCACCTTAGAAACAGTTCAGGATGCTGCTGCAGATGCCTGATGGACAATCCAAGAGGAGGCATCCTGTTTATCCAAAGTTGAATTGCAACATGGGGTAGGCAGGGATAACACTGATTGGGGAACAGTTTTCTCTGGACTATGGGATAAACTTACTAGTTGCCAAACTTCGGATGACTAAAACAGCTTTTCTTAGCCTGCATCACCTTACTACTCTTTGTGTGTTTTGCTTGTGTTGTTATAAGATGCTCTTTGTGTCTGTGCCAGGATACCAGAAGGGAATATGAGGTATGGAAGAGGAATGAGCTAAGGCAAAAGGTAGAGAGTGGGGCTTATTTCAGGATGCATCAAGAAAGAATAAAATAATCTAGCAGGTGGAAGCCCTGCTAGATTAAAGAAAAGGGGGGGAATTGAATAGTGAAAAAGGACTCCATAGTAGCTGAAAGGGGAACATTTTGCTACAGAAAGGGAAAAGTGGCCTCACCAAGGCAAAGGGTAGTTACAGATAGGTAGTTTATGTTAAGGGAGGACAGAGAAAGGAGGAATTACAGACACTTAGTCAAAAGAAAACCAGAGAAGAGGGCAACAAAGATAAGAAGGAACTGTCTGGAGACCTCTAAGGATTAGATACCCTCAGGCAAGACGACGCTGACACGGGAGAACTATAACAATGGATAACTCCAAGAAGAAAACAGAAGAAGAATGTCACCCCAAAACAACAAGGGAATGGGGTCAGGGGGAATGGGGGAATGGGGTTGCAAGGGAATGGGGCCATAGGGAATGTAATGAATATGTAATCAAACTGGGGAGGGGACTATTGATTATGTATTAGCTTGACCTATATCTGTAACACACTTTTCTCCTTACGGTGTGCAAGTTTGGAGGAGCTATCCCCCTTGCACCCGGCGCTGCGCAACGCTGGAATAAACATACCTGCTTTATAACCAGTCTCTGGGTTATAGAGTTTGATTCCGCAAGTCAAGGAGTTTGTTTTCTTTTAGCTGTGCCTTTTTTTGTCAGTTAACTATAACACAAAGAGAAACAATGGAACTGCCTGAACTGCTCATTCAATTACTGCCCTTTTCAAAGTATCTTGGAATATACGGAAGTTCTATAATACTGTAACTAAACCACCTCATAATAGCATTCCTTTAGAAGAACAAACAGGATACTAGCTGCCATTAGTAATGTACTCAGGTATGGCAGCATGCTTGGTGTCACTAAACACAGCTCTGCACATAGCTCAGTCGGCTCAAACAGTTCTGTTTTAAAACAAGATTCCAAGTCTGATTAATAAACATTTAAGTTAAAAATTCACTGAGACATTCATAAAACGTTCAACACATTTCCACATCACGTTCTAATGAGTTAATTAAGCATAACACAAAAATTTACATAACATGCAGGAAACACTATAATTCACCAAATGATCCAAAAAATAACTGCATATTAGATGTTAATTCTGGACTGCATTCTTCACTGAATGCAGTTCAATACTGCTATCAGTGACTTGGAAAGAAAAGTGTAGTACCCTTTCTAGCAAATGCAAAGAGGTAAATAATGACAGGAGCAAGACGGTTTATCATTGAATAAAGGTCTGAACAACAGACTTTCTGTTATTAGCAGACATGAGGCCACACAAAAAATACACAGAAACTCAGAGAAGGCATAAAGCAGAAACATGGAGGGCACAGCCAACACAAAGAATTTAGGTCCTCTCACAGATATCCGGTTCAATAGGAACTCCTAATGTGACAGCATATCTAAAAATACACATCCCTCAGGTGCGTGAGCAGGAAAATCTCTCACAGGAGTAAGGAGATGAGGCCAATGGGGCTAGTCAAAAATAATCTGCTATATGCACTCTGAAAAGCTTCATTTATTCAACTTATCCAAGGCTAAAGGAGTACCTTGGTCATACAGTACAGGAATTCCCAAGAGGAAGAGATGTAGAGGAAGACACAGGTCATAGGCATCACGAACTCCCTCCTGCCCAACTCCTCAAGCATAGCAGAGGTAAGGTTTCAAGATGCAGGAATTGGATGAAAAAAACAGTTTTGATTTATTTTGTCCTACCCACTGGATTTCCCACCACTAACCTGTAAGTTAGACACCTTTTTACCTAAAAGAAATCAGATTGAAAGATAGAAGCATTAGCAAGTACAGTTCTACAGCCTAATCTACACAAGAAATTGAATCTCAGGATCTTAAGAGCGCATTCAGTCCTTAAAGTGCCCTAATTAATAAATATTTTTTATAGTATTTTCCTAGTTGCAATATTTGAAATCTTGCTCCCTCTAGTGGTTGATTTTAAGGTTTATTACCTTTCATTGCCGACTTTCACACAATTGTCACTGTGGGATGTAGAGTGTAAAAATAAGTTGAAGAACTCGTTGCAAAAAGTGTTTTGTGGGTGTGCAATGTATATCTGCCAGATTTCTGAGTTTACGTAGAAATGTTTACAAACACGAGTAAACATTATTGCTCTAACCAGTTGTAAAGTAACATACAAATTCAGATCAACCTCCTACTGTTCCAGCGTATTATATATCATTTAGCACAAACACATTTAGGAAAAGCAATGGTCACAGCATCTCTTCCCATTTCTGAAGGTTTCTAGACAGATACACACTATTAATTAGAAGTTAAATATATTGTGCAGCTGTTCACATGAAACACAGGAATTCATATCAGGCAGCACTACTTTTAATTCAACATTTTGCTACCTGTAGTGGAAGGAGCCACTCGTGCTCTATCAACAGAGCAACCCATTTGTTCTTGTCCCAGCCATTAGCTTTGGAGATAACTTAGCAAGCAAGAAAACTAGCTGGGGAAGTATGAAAGAGCTATTTCCAATTGTTATCACTAGATTTACGCCCACTTTCACAGATAGAGAAAGCATTACTACAGTTCAAAGTGCTACACTTTGTGGTGAACAAGTCCAGCATGGAATGGAAAACAGAAGACATCAGATAAAAATATCACCTTTTTTCCAGGTGCTGTGGTGCTTAAACTTTGACTTCATTATCACAAATGCTGGAGGAAAAAATAAAAATGCTGAATTATAGCCAATATTAAGACATCCTGCTTTGCTTTGAGAGCCTTGCTTGCTAAGCACTCAGCAGCATCCTGAAAGGGTCACACTCTATCTTCAGATCAGTTGGTAACCATTTCTGTGGCTGTGGTACCACTAGTGTAAATCTGTACGCTGATGTATTCTCCGCTCAGGAGTGGTAATGATGCTTTCAGTGTTTCAAGGCATTCGCATTAAAAAGTCATAGATTTAAGACATGTAATTCATTGCACTAGCTTAGCTCACTTCACACATTTATACCCACCCCTGTCCTTACACATCTTGCCATATTTTACCACACATCCTATAAAATCAACAGCAATACCCTATGTTTAAAACTGAAATTCTTATTTCCTTAACAAAATGTGAATACAGCCATTTTTATGAAGCATTATGTACCCAACCATTACTACGCATTCTACATTAAAGTCTCAGTCAACTAAGCCACATTTTGAGGAAAAAAATAAAAATCGTAATTCAACTGCAGAAAAGATAAAATTTAGGTTTTTCTTTATTATTACTATTTTTAAACTTAAAAATATGTTATCAGAAAGCTTTTAAAGTTTAAAAATGAGTAATTCCAGTAAACAAGCATTACAATACAATCTTTATCTTTCAAACATAAAATACTAATTTCATGTTTTCCATTTTAAAGCCAGACAAAATATTGTTTAAAAACTGAGTTTCAAAGGTACCAATTAAAACAAAAAACAAACAACAACAACAAAAAAAAAAACCTGTTGAATTGTAAAACTTTCTGCATCTTTTTTATTTTCATTATGTCGAACAACACACAATCAAAACCCAAAGCCAACTGTCTTCAGAGGGAAGAACAGTTAAAACAATGGAGCATTCTGTTACGCCACCACAGCCCTTTAGTTTGGAGAATCCCAAACAACATACCTCTGCAAAGAGAACGCTGCTCCTTATTCAGAGCCATTTTTGTGTGCTCAGCCCCACCACTGGCCACCCCGCTGCCCTGCTCACCACTCCTAACAACAGGCTAAAGGAACTCGCTGCAGAGAGTCAAAGTCAAATGAACTAGGGAAAGAAATCCAGCACAGTTCACGTTTGGTAGCGTTCAAACCTGATGTGTTTGGAACAGTTGCTGTCACAAGCTGTAACTTTTCTCGTTTTTAAAGTCTCTTTTGGGGTGGTTAATGGCAGTCAGCACAGTGAAGCATTCATGCCTGTCAATTGAAGCCTAAGTAGTCTGATGCTGGTGATACTGAAATTGAAAGCAGCTATTCAGTACAAATGCTGTTTTCAGTGAGACAAAACTTCATCTGGTTTAATATTTACATGCTGAATGCCCTGAACTAATCAGCCAATCAGCACAAGATAGATGGCAGATCTATCAGATCTATTGCAGGTCTCTGTCAGAGCAAAGAAAGTAAGCATGACTTATGGCTATTCTGCTTATTTCAGGTATTTTAAACACACTTCCAAATCCCGATTTAAATCAGAGCAAATAAAAATAAGGTGCTAAGAATTCAGAGCTTTGTAGTATGGCAACACAAAGTAGCTGCACTTCTGGAGATTAACCCCGCACTCCTATGGCTTCCTGCTAGAGATGATGTGCAAGATAAATCTGCTGTCACTAGAATGGTGTAAGATGGAGCGCCACATGCAGTGAAAGCCATCTAATTGGAAGTACAGTACTCTGAATGCTAAAAGGGGAAACACTGTGCTTAAGAAGTATAATGTGGACTGCCTATACACATCACTCTAGGCATTTCAAGCAATGCACACGCAGCGCTGTAAGTTGATAATATCTCCACATCTTTTTGCTCTCTTACTCGATGGGCTAGGTTACAAATAATAATTACATTCCAGCACACATTCCACAGTTTAAATCTCAACAGGACAGAATAGTTCAGTTATAAGGGACATACATATATCAGCTGCTCCAACTGTCTGATCACATCAGGGCTAACAAAAAGCTAATACGTATTACTGAGGACACTGACCAAACCTCTTGAACACTGATACAGATGGCATCAACCAGCTCTCCACGAAACCTGTTTCAGTGTCTGACCACCCTCACAGCACAGAAATGTTTCCTGATGCCCAGCCTGACCCTCCCCTGGCAGTTCCCATGCTGCCATTCCCACTCTGCCATCAGTTCCCTTCACGTCCTCCCCTCCTCAGAGGTCACCTCTTGGCCCTGGCTTCTCTGGGCTGGGCAATCCCAGTGCCCTCAGCCCCTCCTCATACCACCTGCCTTCCTGCCCTGCTGCACCAGCTATGCTGTCCTCCTCCAGGCACTTTCAAGGAGTTCAACATCCCAACAACCCAAATCTGCACACATTGTTCAATGTGAGGTCACAACAAGGCTAAATACAGTGGGAGAATCACCTGTTTTGAGCATGTGCTGTGCTAATGCACCCCAAGATATGGTTTGCCCCCGGACTCCAGGGCACACTAATGGCTTGTGCTGAGCTGCAGGCACTAGCACCCCTTATGTCAGCAGGAGTGCTGAGCTACTCCCCAGCCATTCATTTTCTGTCTGTGCTTGTATCCAGCATTATTCCACCTCAGGTGCAGCATTCCACATTTTCCTTTTTTTTGATGCAGACTGCCCAGTGCTCTGACCAATCCAGATTCCTCTGCAAGGTCTCTCATCCTTCCAAGGAGTCAAAAGCACCTTCTCATTTAGTGTCATCAGCTTGCTGAGGGTGCACTCCAGCTGCAGAGCAGGACGGGCCCTAGAACTGAGTCTGGGGAACACCACCGGTGACCTGATGCCAGCCAGATGTAGCCCCATTTATCACCAACAGCCCTTTTAGCTATACTACTGAATACCCACACAACCCTGACTACATCCAAGTGGGAAAGACTCAGATCTTCCCAGCTCCCTGAGTCAGAGAATCTAACCAGCTGAAATGGTTACTGGCATATCTCAGTAGCTTCTACTCTGTGCAACCAAGCAACTCTAAGCAACTAAGTAGCCTGTTTCCCAGATGGTGCTGCAGCTGGATAAATCCAATTGCATTAGCAGGACTGCTGCCGACAGAAAAAGAGCATCACAAAAAAGTGGTCGAATTAACTATATGTAAAGAAGGCACAACATGTGAACCAGGTATCTAGAACAACAACAGAGGATAATGTGATTTTAGTTATTTATGCTTCTCAAAGTGTGAGAGAAAACCCTTTAGTGAAGGACAAAATACAAAAACAATCTTTTGGCTAAGGTGCCTCAGGATCTAAGATCTACTGCTATCTAGTCATTTAATCTCTGTGCTTCAGTTCTCCATCTGCACAGCAGAGATAATAACACCTTCCCACTTCTTCATACCGCAGTGAAGACTCTTCCAGAAATATTCACATGAAATGTGCAAGTATTGAAAAAAAGGAGAGCAAAGGAGTAGACAATAGCAGAGAGGTGGGCTCACCACAGCACAGACTGAGAGCTACTGAATTATTCCTACACCTCCTTCCTACAAGCAAAGGCAGTACAAACATTAGCTGAGTGGGACTCAGATGAGTTAAGAAACAGTCTTAGATATATGTTCTTTGCATATCAGAGAGAATTAGAATTACACATGGCATATCACAAACTTCCACCTACTTGTCCAAAGACAGGCATACACATTCTGTTTAATCTTTGTAGGACTGAGAGGGCACATCAGCGCTGCTGTAACACACAAAATGTAGCCAGCACCTCAATCACTACCAACAACTGTCAAAAATATGTAAAACAAGGACTGCAGAATCAGCATGATCTGTGCTAGCTTTTCATAATTCCAGCATCCTGGAAAATTCTATCATTCATAGTGGGAGTGAGGGAATTAACTCCTTAGAGTTCAAGTAACAGTTCAAATCACTAACAGTCCTGTTTTCATTGAAAGCAGACAATCTGATTATTCCATCCACGCAACCACAGAGAGTGTTTATGGGAAAATCAATATCCTGATACAAAAGAGATTTAAAACATTTATCATTGCAAATATACATCCCCTATATGCCATCAATGAGAAGAAAAAAAGGCCAACCAAAATTAACGTACCATAACACACCATACAGGCAGCCCCACCTCCGACTGTTTCCAGACATGCCTGGACATGGATTACCATTAATTTAAATGAGCTTGAACTTCATACATAAAATTATGTTTCTCTTAAATCAGTATACACTTTCAAGTCTGTATTTTGCAGTGAGAAGAACAGAGGACTGATCAAAAACTATATAATACATAAATTCTGCAAAATTTAAAGGAAGAAACTATGCTTAATATCAAATAAGGGTTATCCCAATATATTCCACTCTGCCCTCACAAGCACCATTACCCACACAACCAGCCCTAGCCCAAAATTCTGCCATCCTGGCTACAATATCCAATGCCATCTTTATCCCCAGCTAGACAAATGTACACCACGTTCTCCACTCTGCTTTTCTTCAACACCATTGTTCATGCAATTGCACATATGTACAACGAAAGACTTCACCAGTGGCAAAGCTCTGAGAGCCCACATGTTCACCTGGCAAAGACGAAGTGCAGAGGTAAAGGAAGAACAGCAAACCTGATTGCTCATAATGAAAGAGACTGACCCTGGTTCACATGAACCTGTACCAACACATCAACATCCCCTCATCTCAGGCACTGTGTGTGGCGCACGGTGTTAAAACCGCCGCTTGCAACACCAGAGGGCCCGGGTTCGAATCCCCCTTGTGGCGCAAGGGGTAAAACTGCCGCTCTGCTACATTAGAGGGCTCGAATCCCGGGAGCTGGACTCGATGATCTCTAAGGTCCCTTCCAACTCGCATGATACTATGATACTACAGCATTTTTTACAGATACTTCCAGTTTTAATCAGCCTGGGAGGTCATAGAGCATTAACCGCCTTCCCAAACCCAACCACACTCTTTCCCATTTATGTCCCATCAGAAATTCAGCTGTCTGAGACCATGAACTCATGAAATATGATAATCCTGTTGCTGTGGTACTTTGGAGTCCTACATACATTTCTTAGTTGAGGCCCAGATTTGGTCACTGCTCACTTCTTTATCAAATTGCAAATTTGTGTCCCTGCTCAAGAAACATTATCATAGTATCATAGTATCATAGTATTGTGCGAGTTGGAAGGGACCTTAGAGATCATCGAGTCCAACTCCCGGGATTCGAGCCCTCTGTGTAGCAGAGCGGCACTTCTACCCCCTGCTCCACAGGGGGGGATTCGAACCCAGGCCCCCTGGTGTTGCAAACGGGAATTCTACCGCTGCGCCACCGGAGGCACACTTCCATCCTGTTACTTCCCATCCAAGACACCCTCCTGGAGCAATCCCTCTCACAGCTCTTCAAGGTATGCATGTTGCAGCTGTAAGCTGCACTATTTCTACATAGCTCTGAGGCTCTAAACTCCTATCAGCTTTGCTCTGTTGAAGTGTCACTGTGCTGGAACTTTTAACTGCAAACCACCTCACCTCTTCTAGCCTAAGGGGAACTTCACCAGTCTCTCCTAGCAGCATGCCCTGAAGAACAGAAAAAGCAGATTCCATTGCTCCACGCTTTTGCTCTACAACAGCAGGTTTCTCACTGCTAGAAAAGAATTCTGCAAGCCTAGATCATATCCTCCCACAGTCTCTAAAGCTAACAGACAGTCTGCTTCAGAGTACACTGTGGGTATGAGCACCTGACTGCTGCGGCATAAGCCCAGAAACTCACACTGCTTGAAGACAGACATCACAACATACACCCATTATAACACTGCATGACGTTAATACTGACAATGTTGTCACACAGAAAGAACAGTTACCACATTAACGACAAACACAGAGCTATGTGAAAGCTAGGTTCAGAAGACAGACACGTTCAAGCTGGCATTAGTCCAACACTGTGCACCTCCACACCTCCTACTTCCCAACACTACACTTGAGCCCAGACTCAGCTCCCAAGACCCTCTAAAAAACCAGTGTCCCAGCAGCAAGTAGAACCACATCCTTAGAGTGCTCAGCTTCTGGGACCACGCTGTACTTTTTCAACAGGCCAGTTACAACTCTTCTAAGCAGAGAACAAGAGACCCTGGATGGGCTCGCCAGCTTGTGCCCAGTCATTCCATGACTGTCCTTCCAGTCCAGCACACAGAGGAACTGCTCCCCTGCTTAAAGCCAAATAACTGCCAAATAGCACTTTAGATCAGGAGCATAGGAAATCTCTGCTTGAACTACCAATATCTTATAGATCAAGATGACAAACCTGCCAAAACTGGTACCAGAGAAAGGGCTGCTGAGTCCAGAATGCAGCACTTTGGTGATGCTCTTCAGCTTTCTGTAGGTGCAGGGCACTAACTCTATGAACCTGTATGTTTACTTCTCTTCTGAAACAGTAACAAAGGGAGCAACAAGATATCTGAAGAACAAAGGTACTAAGCAGCTTTGTTCTTAACAGGAGGATTGCCTGAGTTATTTCTTTTTATTATTATTTTTCCCAGTATTCTTCTGTAAATTTCTCATGCTTCTTGCATTCCTGTATCCCAGAATCTTCTGTTCATTTGTGAAGTCTGACTAAAATTCACATTAGTGAAGCCATCACTTTAACAGTATTCAAGAATAAGCTAATTAAAACAAAAACAAAAACATTTACTGCAAGGTAGAGAGGCTCATAAAGTAGTGAAAATAAGTTGTGTTGTGTAGGGCTGTAGGGCAGAAATAAGAAAGCCTCCCACAAAGCATACTTCAGGAACAGCAGTCCTGATACACACCACTATCTGGATTACTACAAGTACAGCGTAGAATCTGAAAGTATTTCTTAAGCTTCAAGGCAGATAAGCAGTTCCTTGCAGCTTGTAGTGCTGTGGTCTGCTGGAATTGTGTAATAAGGAAGGCTGATGCCTGCAGTGCTGGTTTCAGTTCTGTGACTATTTTTATCAAGGTGCGATAAAATGATGCAGATGCAACACAATGCTGCAGTGTTGGCACAGAGCATGGATGAGAATTTCCAACTCAAGAACGTAGCTGCAGGATTGTTTCTCTGGCAACTTGTACAAGAACTAGCTGAAAACAGTCACTGTGCTGCAGAGAGGCTGCAAGATTTCTGAAATGGTGTAGCAGAAGTGGAAATATCCAGATAAATAACTCTCCTGGAAGAAGTGAACTGCTGATATACCTACCAGTTCAAACTTAAAAACAAAAAGGGATAACAAGCAGGCTTACCTAGTATTTTTCTCCATATTTCCAAGAACTGGAAATATAGGCAACAACCTCACTTTGGACAATAAAAAGACCTTGAATTAAGGACCAAATCCTTTCCTATTAACTCAAATGAAGTCAATTATGAGATCACATTATAGAAGTCTGATGATATGTACATTGAGGCAACTCAGCATCACAAGACTTACAATCATTACTAATATACACGTCACCCTCTAATATGCAAAGCCACAAGGTCAAGAGGTACAGACTCCACTGTGACTAAGGACTGTAGTTTGACAAGCCACTTTCCACCAGCCCTGGTGAATCTGGGGAGGTCCCAGATGACTGGAGACTTGTCAATATGACATCCATATGAAAGCACAGTCAGAAGGAGGATCCATGGGTCCACAGGCCTGTCAACCTGTCCTTCATACACTGGGGTAGGTTATGGAGAAGATGATCTTGAGTGTGATCACAATGCACGTGCTGGATAACCAGGTGACCAGGCCTATTCAGCACAGCTTCATCGAAAGCAAGTCCTGCTTGACCAACCTGACCACTTTCTACAACCAAGTGATCCACCCGGTGGATCTGAAGGCTCAGGATGTAGTCTATCTAGGCTTATCAAAGCCTTCACCAGGTAAAAACTGGATGACTGGACCCAGAGAGTGATGGTGGATTTAAGCCCAGATGGTTACCAGTCACTAATGGTGTTTCCCAGGGTCAGTACTGGGGCCATCCCCATTTAAAAACTTCACTGATGATGTGTATGAGAGAACAAGGTGCACCCTCAGTAAGTCTGCAGATGACATCCATCTGGAAATGCTGATGGGTAGGTAGGCCCTACAGAGGGATCTGGGTAGGCCGGATTGATGGTCTGAGAACTGTATGATGTTCAACAATATCAAGTGCCAGGTCTTGCACTGTGGCCACAACAATTCTAAGCAATGCTACAGGCTTAAGGCAGAATGGCTAGAAAACTGTATGGTAGAAAAGAATCTGGGGGTGCTAGTCAACAAACAGCTGAAGATGAACCAGCAGTATGCCCAGATGGCCAAGGCCACTCTTTCTGATACAAGCCAGGATCCTGTTGTAGTCAGGACTAGGGAAGTGACTGTTCTTTCTGTTCTCAGCCCTGGTAAGACTGCACCTTGAGTACTGTATGCATTAAGGCCACAGAGCATGTCCAAACACTGGTAATAGAGCTGTGAAGGTTCTGGAGCACGAGTCTTATGAGGAGTGCCTGAGGGAAGCGGGATTGTTTACCATGGAGGAGGCTCAAGAAACACCACACTGCTCTCAGGAGCTACCTGAAAGGAAGCTATAGCAATGTGGGGTTAAGTCTCTTCCCCCAGGTAACTAAGAACAGAATGAGAGGCAATAGCCTCAAGTTCCACATGTGGGTATCAGGTTGGGTATTAAGAAAAAGTCCTTCTCATACAGTGGTTAAATACTACAACATGCTGCTCAGGGAAGTGGTGGAGTCACTGCCCCTGAAGGTGTTAAAGAAATGCACAGATGTAATATTTAGGGACACGGTAGTTGTTTGACTATATGATCCTAGAGGTCTTCTCCAACATTTATGATTCTAGCAGGTAACTTGCATGTACTTGAAAACCTGTTGTAGGATAGTCAGGAAGACACACTTTGAAGTATTTTTCAAGAGTTTCTCCCGTTACACAGTGTGGATTTGTTATTCAAACTTTAATCATCTTGAGGTCTTAGGGAAACGCTTTAACAGCATGGGTTGAGTACTCACCTAATTTTCACTCAGCCTCCAAACAGAATTCAATTCCCCCTCCTCCCACCGACTTCTGATTTATGTGTGGCTTTTTTTTTTTCCTAAGTACTATAAACTTTCAATGTTTTTGTTGCTTTGCTTCTTTTTTTTTTTTAATTTTCTTTTTCTTTTTTTTTTTTTTTTTTTTAACTTGAAACCTTAAAAAAAAAAAACAAGCATTTTCTACAGAACACCACTCTCCATTTCTTATTTTCATCCCACTCCTTCAAACAAGACCCAGGGTAAATGCTCAGTCAGACAAGTTCTTTATTGCATTGTCTTTAACAGTTAAGAGAAAGCTGGCTCAAAGGCAAACAAAATTAATGGCCATAAACATTTCAAGCTTTAAAACAGTGAATTCTTTCATTCTCTGCTTTAGAAAGGAATGAAGTTGCTCAATAAATTTCCATTCAGGTCATTACTATGACTACGCAGTCTCAGAAAATTTTAGAGAGTTTTCTAACAGCATTTAGAATAAAACCTACATACCTTCTACTGTCTGCAACCCCAATATTCTGGTGCTACAGTACCATTCTACAATAGCTGTAATTTTCAAGACTGAATTTACAGCAACCTTTTACCTCCTCAAAATTTTTTGAAAGCCTAAATGTTGATTTAAAAATGCAACACTCAACATAGAAAATACAAGACAAACGGCCAGAAGATTTAATAAAAATGGCATTCAACTGCTTTGGGAGAATCTTTATGAGAGTTCAGGGAAAGGAAATTGACAAAATGGCATTTAAAATGATTCAGACAAGCTCTCTCCCACAGATGAAAAGTAGCAGCTTTCAGACTACCACAGGAAATAACTGTCACAGGAACTTCTCATGTTCTCTTAAGATCCATCTTACACATGCCAAAGGAAAGAAAAAAAAAAAAAAAAAAAAAGAGTAAGAAAATGACAAAAAATGAAAAAAAACTACAGCACATTATCTGTTTCTGCTAAGTCCTGTAAAACTCTGTCATCTACTCTTCTAAGACAGTTTGTGCTGTAAAACTTTGGGATTGAAGATATGGAAGAAGAGGGCTATTTTTATTTGGTTACATGACCCAGAAAAACGCTTTCTTCTGAACATCTTCAAGTATACAAACCTCAGGTTAAACTGCCACATTCCACATAAGGGTTTGAAACACAGATACAAGAACACATTTTATTTATTTCTTTATTTTCTGGGAGCTTTTTAAAGTATACTTCACTCTCTGCCTTTATGGTATCCGTCAGTTGAGCCTTACTCTTATCCTAATCTACAAGCTCCATAACATCACTGAGACAACTAAAGCTTTGCCCCTCTGACCTGACACCACTGTGTGGCAAGCAAAACTGCACTCTTGTTAGTGCCAGCCAAAAATCACACCATCAGGAATTACCTCATTGCATCCCTCCAGTGTGACAAAACAGTAAAGGTTGAAAATTCTCCAAGAATCCTCACAAACCCTAAGTTCCAGCTAAAACAGCTCTCCCTTTGAAACATGGCATGGTTTAATGAGAACATGTTGGAAATATCTGAAATATGTGTGTTTTGCCATTTTAAGTAAATGCTCACAGAGTTAAAAGAACAGTGAGGCTATAACAAGAGCTTGGGAGCAGAAAGTCTACCTTTGGAGGCAAGAGCCAACTACTTATTTATTACACCTTGAAGAACTCGTGCTCTGTGTTAGGTGTTCATGAATTCTAATGAGATTATTCTAAGAGATGAGACAGCAGGTATTTCTTGTTTTAGACAAAAATGAATAAATTGGGCAAGAACTGGAGCTAAGTGATTCCTTACCTCATACACATCAGACCTTCTCATGACCTTGCTGTTTCAGAGTAATAAATCAACAACTGCATATTTCAGCATAACCTCAAGGTCAATCTACTTTGCACTGTTCTCTGGAACCAAGGGTGGAAATAAATTTTAAAGAAAAATGTTTGCTTGAGCTTCCTTAGATGTGGCAGCTATCACACATTGTATGGCACGTACCATTCTTTTAAATTCATAAAATAAACTACTCTGTGACAAGAAGTCTGAATTACATCACTAACTCTTCTATAAAATCATGCTTCACCTTGAGCTGAGCCATGAGCGATGCTGGCTGTGCCTCTGGGAGAGCGTAGTTAAGAAAGGGGAAAGCACTTTGTGAGAGGAAGCTGGGAGAGAAAAGTGAGAACATGTGGAATAGACCTGCAGGCATCGCAGTCAGTGCAGGAGGTGCTCTTGGCGCAGAGCAGCAGCTCCCTGCAGCTCAGGAGAGGCCCACGGAGGAGCAGATCTCCCATGCAGCCATGGAGGAGCCCACGGTGCAGCAGTGGCTGAGGCCTGCGGGATGCACAGCCCACAGATACCCCAGCAGGACAGCCCGTGTGGAGCAGCCCGCAGTGGGGCAGGAAGGCTGGGGCAGCTGCTGCCCGCAGGGACAGCATTGGAGCAGCTCCTGAGGGTGGGCCCCATGGTACAGAGCCGTGAGGAGCAGCACCTGGAGAGCTGCGGCCGGGAGGGAACCTGTGCTGGAGCTCCCCAGGAGAATCTCTCAGCAGCTGTAGTTTGTTGTTTACATTATTTCCACCTTTCCTTGCAAACCTGCTGTTGCTGCTCGTATTAATTTGTGCTAAAATGGTAATATACTACTTTTCTCCACTACAGAAGTTGAAAATGTTCAGAAGACAAAAATAGCAAGTACTGAATGAACGGGAAATATATGCCTCTTCCCCATCATCTTCAGGGCTCTGCTATCACAGGTATACTCACAAGATGCTACTGTTTATTTAAAAACATTAATCATCTGACCAGCGAAAGGTTCCCTTTACACAGCTAATGTACGTGACAACTGCTGTAAGCAGAACTTGAACAAACATGGTCCAAAGGAGATGGGCAAGTCAAAGGACATGACAGAGATGAGACAGAATGTTGGACAGATACAGTGCCATAGGAAAATCCTATATATTTACTCTAGGAAGGCTCCTACAATGCTAACACTTCAGAACACAAGCAGAAGTAGTAAAACTAAAATAATTTCTCTCCTGCCACTTATTAGATGTTGTGGTTTTGTGACTTCTGTTGTCAGTATTCCACATCAGAGCACCATGCAGAGCAGTAGCAGTTCAAGACTTCATGTCCTGGTTCCATGTTACCACCGTTTTGGGCATTTTGGGTTCCTGGAAGGGGGGGGGGGAAGGGCATCCCCAGAGGACTTGGTGCGACGAGGAAGCGGGGTGAGACTCGGGACTGGACCCCTCTTTTTCCTGGGGCCTGTGCCCCCCTGTTATGGACTTACAGCTATGGATAACACCGTGACACTAGGATACCCTGAGCCAAAGGAACAGGAAATTCTAATTACTTGTATGCCATAAAAAACATGCATTTTTTTTGGTCTGTTAACACAAGTCTAGTCTGAACAGTAAAAAATTACTACTTCCTGTTCTGGATACAGTAAGTCCTCTGTAGCTATAGTGTAAAGATCCAGAATCATAGTATTTCTCTTTAATTTCCATTCCAGGGTAAACTCAAATATTCTAAAGGGATTTCCAAAGGCAAAAATAAAAATAAAAACACAATGGTAGCAATTCTGAGTTATTTTTTTCAGGAAAATATATGACTTAGGTATTACACTGAACCATCCCATTTCATCAAAAAGAATCTAGGAAGTCTGCTTTCTGCACCATCATAGCACTGAGGGTCCAGACTCATCGGTTCATTTTAAAACCTTAAAGCCTAGGAGGGCTGCATCCACAGCTCAGTCTGAATGGAAGGATGTCCACAAGGCCCAAGATGCAATTCAGCAGTTTACACAAATTAAAAACTTTTAAAGCAGCTTTTTGCATCCATAATATTGCCATTCTGAAAAAAAAACATCATAATAATCTAATAATAATAATCTAATAGAAAGTGAAGACTGATACAAAAATGTTGGATTTTACCAGCTTTTCCCTACCACCAAGATAAACTCCACAGAACACACTGATTTTGCTGATAATTCATCAAACACCACAAAGTGTTTCCACTGAGAAGAAAATGTACAGATAAATCATATTGAAAAATGCAAAAAAGGAAGATTTTCATTCCATCTCTTCCCTTACAGAATACTGTGTGTGTGTGTGTGTATATATATATATATATATATATATAAACGCACACACAAAAAAAAAACAACACAAAAACCCACAGTATTTCTTCAGAGACACAGAGCAAACTGCAAAATTATTGCTTCATTTTTCACTGTCAAATTAAGCCACAGTACACAAACTTCAAGAGTAAGCACCTTTTTAAAGCATTCTGAAGGAGAATGACCCATGGAAGTACTGTCTCTGCCATGGAACACTGAAGAGGTTGTGCTGTGTAGGTACAAATCTATCTTACTGTATGTGAGGTGATAGTCTTTTATCCTCACAGCATCAAATGAAACTTCTAATTATTACAAATACTGGGCATTTTGTTCTTCTTCTTTTTTTAATCAAGAAAGCACCAAAACCTTATTTTAAAAACTACATTCCCTATGGGGCAGAATCTTACTAACTTATGCTCTTGAGTATAAGAGACCTGGCTTGCAAGTTTATTTTGCGTATTAGGAAGAAAATAGGAAAGACGGAAAGAAAGCTTTTCTGTATTAGAAATACCCTTGAATTACCATCTCTTGTGATTATTTTACCATAATAGTACGAGGCACATAGTATTTTTTTTATTAACTATTCTCTGATGATGATAAAGCAAATACCGAGAAGTAAAACAAACAAACAAACAAACAAACAAACAAAAAACCAACCCATCAAACTGTTTCTTTTGTATGAACTGAGAAGTAGAACAAACAAAAAAAAGATAAATATATTGCATGTGGCTGCATAGGGCATATCTAAAACATTACTGTACTAGAAATAAGGCTTAAAATGATCCCAGTCCTGAGGAAGGGACAGCTCTACAGACATACTGGAAAGGATTATTTTCTTCCAAAACGGCATACATCTTGGATACCCAACTCCTCTGCCACCTGGCATCACAGATCATACTGCTGTCTCTCAGGTAGGTATGATACAGCAGTGTGCTTCATTGATCACCTCCCCTTCTGAATTCACCTTAAACTTTTGACACGACAGAACACAGTTTGCAGTATCACCACAGGAAGCAAGCTACAAAACTTCAACAGCAAATGCATTCCTGATTGAAAGTCAGACTAACTCACAATTATGAATTTGCAACTCAAAACTCTTTACTAGGTTTCAAAATATGTCTATTTTTTTTCCATTAAAATAATAATAACTTCAGAATAACCGCTTGTTAAGTACTACATGTTTCTGATTGCACAGACATCTTTGATTTTCTGCAATTTTCCCCCTGAAATACATTTTGATTGTCAGGTTTTGGATGCAGAAGAAAACATCAACAATGGAAGTTTACTTGCTTACCTCCAAAAATGAAAAGCGAACAGAGGGCTGCATGGACTGCAAGGGCTTGTTGGGGTTGGGCTCAGGCTCCTTGGGGTGAGACTGAAAGTTAAAATAATGTCATCTCTGGTGAACAGAAGGTTTAGCAAGAGTTGCATGTTTTAATGCAGGAGTTACAAAAGGAGTTCCAGTTAGAATCGAAACATTACTGTCCTTCTGAATGAAGTGAGTGACAGCAGCCACACAGTTTTTGACTTAAGATGAAACTGATTTAAATAAAAACAAACATGAAATCTGTTGCTGGTGCGTAAGCTTGACTATGTGAGGCTCTCGCCAATACGTGTCTGTGTACCCAAAAGTTGTGAAGCCCAAAGTGGGATTGTTTCAAACTTCAAAGCAGAGTAAATAACTGAGACAGGATGGTGGGGTTTTAATTGTTTTTGATATTAGGAATTCTCAAGGTTTCTCTTGATATGCAAATAAGATGTGCTGGGAACTAAGAATGGCTTGGAGCTTTCATCAGCAACAAGAATTCATAGGGGAAAAAAAAAATCCAATTTGAAAGCCTAAAATTCAGGGACCTACTGAAAATTAGATGTGACTTACATGCAATTTCCATTGATATCACTATGAAATGTCCTCCATCAAGCCTTCTACCTATGTAATCAAATATGGATACAAGCAACTAATGTTTCCAGAAGTGTCCTTGAGCTCTTGGCTCCGAAGGTACTTTCAAGAAGTTGCTTCAAGTGCAGCTCCATTGCAAAGTCTCTCAATAAAACAGAAAGATTTCACAGATGCACTTATATGATGCAGCCACATGCACGTGTCCCTATACCACCTGCAATACAGCATTTTTATTTTACTTTATTTTTAATGTTCAATTACAGTCTTCCTATTGTGATTAGCTGAAATTATCTTTCCTAAACTACATGTGGCACCACTGGTTCAAGCTAAGCAAAAGTAGATGCTGATGTGTAGCTTTTTCCAGATGACCTTCACAAAGACCTATCCTGCTGCATAACAGACCCCTGCAGCCAGACAGCACTGGTGTCCTGACCTGCCCCCAGGGAGCCGCAGACAACCAGATAGCTGCAGCCAGCTCCAACCCTTGTTTTCAGTTGCACAACAAAGCCATATTTTGTAACATTCTCACTAAAACCTGGCAAGGTGGAGCTCTGATTGGAAAAGAAAAAAAGCAACAAACCAGCAGAAACAGTGCTACTGCTTCCGAAGTAGAGGTAGAGCAGTGTGTTGCCCACACCAGCAATGGGCTGGAAATCTGCTGTGCTCAGTACTGCTCTGGAGCTGCTCAGCAAGGGCAAAGGCGGGTGACGTGGGCAGCAAGGATCAGGAACAAAAAGAGAGCAGACACCTATCTGAAGAAAATCCAAGAAGAAGGACAGAAGTGGTGCTGCTGCCCAAAAGGCACAGGTTAGCAGCAGCAAGAGAGGATGGGGACTGCTGTGCAGTAAAGATCAGGGGCAAGGAACCAACCAAAGCCAGAGGAGTGGAAAGGAAGGAAATAATGGGGCTGGCACTGAATGACAAGAACGTGTTAACGCAGACCAGAATGAGATGAAGTCACTAACTTCCCCTTGATGTGAACAAATGTTGGGGACATCCAGTGACAAAACACATCCCTCTCCCTCTAGTGGCTGGCATACACACAGCAGGCGGACATCCTGAACCGCTAGTAGTTACTCGATCTTTACTCTTCATTTTCATGTCTGAAACACAAGAGCCTCAGCCATGGAGCAGACTCTCAGAACATTCAATATCAGACACTGTGCATCTATAAATTCCCACCAAGTGTTGACAGAGTAGTGTCAGTGTAGCTCTACAGAGCTTGCTTTTCAGATTTGCTTTTTTTTTTAAGACCTAGAAATCACAGGCAGAAACCTGTTAAAACAAATTATCATAGTGCATATGCACAAGGATGACAGGCAGCGTTAATTCCTACATTTACTAAATTTGGAATGTTTCATTCTGGATCCTTAATATTCTTTGAAAGAAGCTTTCTGCAAGTAATGAATAGAAAGCAGACAGACTGTGCAAATTTCATAGGGATAAAACCTAACTCCAGCCCCAGCATTTAAACCCGATTGAAAGAAAATCTAAGAGAATCCAAATGCAAAAGACTGTTTCAAAGAAATGGTTGTGGAGTTTTTTTTCTTTGCTTTTTGTTGCTGCTTCTTCCTTCCTTTCCCTCCCCCTCCCCCAGTATTTGCCTTTGAAGATACTTGAAAGTAAAAATTGGGGGGATACAACTTAAAGCTGTGCTGACTCAACTTTGACAAATCAGAAAGCAACTTTATGGTAACCACTAAGTGACAGCAACCAAAGCATGGTATTCTCTTTTCTCTACGAACAAATTAAGTTCATAAAGTATGAGCATGATGACCTATGGAAATGTTATTGTAAAAGTACAAAAAATAGTTGAACATACAAGTAGTTTGTATCTGGACAATGTTTTAACAAAACGAGCAAACAAAAAAATAACACCAAACAACTGAGCGATGCTGAAACTAAAATATAATTATTTTTATCAGTATGTAAATACTGTAGGAATGACACAAAGCAAGCATGGTTTTGTCAGGGTACCATGAAAACAGGAAACAGTACAATGACTACCTTGCATTACAAAAGCACACACACACACAGGTACAGAACCAGTAACATGAATCACTTTTCATCTTTTGCAGTTAGTGACGCTATTTGCACAAAATGATTACATAATTCAACGAGGACTGATTTAAAAATATTTAAATTTCCACATCACCAATGGTGCACTGTCATCAATTATTCACGGCAACCATTTTAATGAGCTCCCTGATAAGACCCCTCCATCAAAACTCATGAGAAATTAGCCACTCTGATTTTTTTTTCAGGCAATTATTTAGAACTCAGTGTGCTCACAGCTAACACGCACTGCTCTGAGGAGAAGACGCCAGATTGAAAAGCAGAATTCCTCCCTGGCATTTCACAAGCCCAGTTCTGGGGAACCCAGTGTAACAGCTACACTTGTTCCTGGAATAAAGTGCTCTGTCACCTTCATGTGGTTATCAGAATAAATTATTTGCTAGACTGCACACTCACCTACTGTCTTTTCTTTAAAACATGGCAGATGTCAGAGATAATACCTTTCAGAGATAAGTAACTTTACCGCAGGCATTTGCAGCATTCAGGTTTTTTTCTCCAGCACAAATGGGGAAGTCCCAAGGAATACTAAAGGATCTGACATAACCATGGCTATTTACCTAGATAAAATTAGCAAGTCCTCATGGTGTCTGCAACATGCATGCATACATGCCTGACGTGTATTAAACACAGGACGTAGGTATGCATGTATAGAAATTAATGCTCAGTTTCGACTGACAAACCTTGGGCAGATACGTGCTGGCATTCATGAATAAAAGACTATCGTTACTATTGCTATACACTAAAATTTACATATTTTCCTGTGCCTACTGCATAAACAGCTGAAAACACGCAAATCAGTTAATCAGTTTTAAGCAAGCACCAAGTAAACACGTTGCTAAATTAGGCAAACATGCTTACTGCAGAGGAATCTCCAGTATGTAAATACCATTCGTTAATGTAGTTACGTATGTAAAATCCGGGCTGCTCCCGGCAGATCCTCACAAACGGTATTTCTGTAATGCTTTAATCTCTTGCAGTGCTCTCTGTTATGCAGCAGAGATAGAGGCCTCTCTAAAAGGCAGCACCGGGATAAACAAACAGTAACAGAGAGCAGGAGAGAAAGGCAGACACCATGGCCTACAGAAAGATGCTCTCTACAGAGGATGCTCCACGCAGGAGATTCAGTAACTTTAAATACGCAGAAATGCTTTCTTTCCCAATGCACTGCAGTGCCCCAGCTCCCGGCTCGCACATCTGCTTCAACCAACTGCAATGCATTTAAAACATGTTCCTTCAGCCCAGAGCTGCAGTGCTGCGAGACTGCCAGCACACAACGCGCGCTAAACAGCTCCTGTGTGCACCAAAGCCAGCTATCATGCAGAAACCATTAAAATGTTAAAGACAGACAATACTTACTCCAAGGTCAGCCCTGGAATCTGTAGTCTCTCCCGCTGGGCTTTCATTGCTACGATGCGCTACCAGACCCTATTGTAACCACACCACGCGTTCCCTGGCAGCATCCCGGCGACGAGAGAGCCAAAATGAGCCACTAGGAAGGAGCGGACTAAAGGACCTGCCGGGGGCGGGGGAGCACCGCAACTTCGGTCCTTCCGCCCCGCGCCGTCACGACGCGCCGCCCGCGGCCTCGCTCAGGTTGGCAGCGGCACGCACGGCGCTCGGCTGTCAGCGCAGGACCTGTCCGCCAAGCGGCTCGCCCGACCTCCGCAAAGGCAGCTCCCCGCCGGCAGCGCTCTGCCCCTCCGACCAACGACAAGTCCCCCTCGCTGCGCCAAGCGGCAGCGCAAAAACACCCTGCATGTTACAGACAGTTTCTCTCCGCAAATGTCAAACACTAGCCACCCCCTCTGATCCTACCGAATAGGATTTAGCCATCTTGTTTAAGTCACATTATCCCCTTCCTCGGTAAACAGGCAGTTCCTGCCTTTCATTCCCCCGAATGAAAAATGTCTTTTTTTCCTTTAACGTGGGAAACTGTGACTGAGCCTCTGAAGGAAGAAATAGCTTACTGCCACGGTGGGGGCTAAGACAAAGGGAAAAGTTGAAATTCCCTTCTGTCATGGCTGTACATGGATTTCCAAGACAAATAACCTACCATTTTTATTAAGAGTGAGAGCGGCCCAGGAAACTGCAAGAAAAACAACAATTTCAGGTCTTTCCCCCCCACCCCACCCCCCCCCTTTTTTTTTTTAAATGTATGCCAAGTTGAAAGTAAAGCAGTATACAACACTGTACTAATGACAATGCTTTTGTATGGCCTGCTGACTTGAATCTTTTTCTTACACATTCTCTCTCTCTTAGTCTTAGGCTATCCTATCATAAACACTGTGAACTGTTCCACAAGGACTCCAAAGAACACCAAGAAAAGCATGGCACTGTGCAAGCATTTTCAGTAATTTAAGGGCCAGAACCTTAATTTTTCCCACACAGCTTTATTATATATGAGAATATTATGATATTCCCAAGGCCTTCTTTCTTCTACCTTTGAGCTCCCTGTCCCTGTTCTGTGCACAGATGTACTTTGCAGACTATCCGCATGGCAGGACCAAGTAAAACTGCTGCTCTGGGGGTCTCTGGCTCATTTCATTAGAATAAAATCAGTTAACTTGTAAGAATAGAAGAATCATGGTTTCCAGAAAATGACAGATGTCTCCTAACTATGGAAATTGGTGAACTGGATTACTCTTCCAAGTGCACAAGAGAAAAATCATTGAACTCTTTCCTTTTCTTCTTATTTCCATTAGGAAGCACTTTAAGCATTACCCTGAGCCTTCTTTCACAGTACACTGAAATAAAAACTGAACATCTGAATTTCTAAAACATTTGGATTCTGGTACACCAAACTCAGACCCTCGCAAGCATCTCTAGGCCAAGCATCCTACAAATGATCTTTCTAGAGAAGTTCTAAATTCCCCTACCTCCCAACAGAAAAAAAAATGGACTGAACTTAAGGGATTATCTCAAGACCGCAGATAGTGCTGATTCCATTCACAGATTCAAGGGCTTGTCAATCTGTTAGGTGCTCAACTCTGACCTTCAGAACACGTTCTTCAAATTCTACCCAGAACGCAGCAAAATGAAGAAAACAAGCAAAAAGAACAGTGGTTGCAAAACACTGCTCAAGAATGAAACATTACAATTAGGCAACAGATGTATTTTACCTGCAGGAGGACAAGACTGCCAGCAAACCAGTCCACACAAGAGTGAGTTGAAGCAGTAACCGAACACATTAAACATAAGCAACTGCATGTCAGAGCTATTTTGAGACCACAATAAATCAAAGCCCTTGGTGAGCTAATTCATGCACGCATTTCACATTATATTAATGGTAAAGTTACTCCAAGCTAAGACTGAACTATAGTTTGACTTTGAACATTCTTCTACACATTTCGCCTTGCACAGAAAGAAGTTTGGATTATTATGATTCACTGAAAAACAGCAATGAATACATAAAGGGAGATCAAATTCTGCCTACGAATTTATTCTTAGGATAATAATACTCACCACACTTGCAAAGTCTACAGTAAAGTCAGTCTCAGAGGTACTGGTATAGGCTTTTTCTTCATTTTTGGCATCATCCAAGATAGATATGTCAAGGATTATTTTACCAGTAAAGCCAATTCTTTCAGTGTAACATAGCACTACTTACTATGAAGATTAAATACTCATAAATGCCGCAGTCCCTGTAGTAATTTTAAGAAGTCTAATTTCTCACTTATGAGATTATAATTTGAAATCTGCAACACTCACAGACTTAAATGCTTGAATGTCCACTTTAGTGTTCTACCATACTACAGCTATCAGAAATAAATGCCACTTTCTCCTGTTAGGAAAGGGGCTTTGCTTCACCAGAAGGACAGCTTTACTAGCAACATGACGAAGACAAGAAACACCAAGTCTGGATACCAGATACAACAGGAGGTTTTGTTACATAAGAGGAGAAAAAAAGAAAAATTCAAGTGAAAAATCAACAACTATTTCAGCTTTGTACATTGCATTCTTATAGCACTACCAGGTATCACAGCGTCACACAATCACAGAATCATTTTGTTGGGAACAGAACCCTTAAGATAATCCAGTCCAACCGCCTATCTATCACCAAAATTGTCCACTAATCCACATCCCTAAGAACTACTTCTACCCTCTCCTGAAACACTTCTGGGGACGCTGACTCCACCAGCTGCCTAGGCTGCCCGTGCCAATGCACCATCACTACTTCTGAGAAGAAATTCCTCCTAATATCCAATCTGAACCACCCTGCCGCAACTTAAGGCCATTTCCTCTCATCCTGTTACTGTTGTGTGGGAGAAGAGGCTGACCCCTAGCTCTCCACAACCTCTTTTCAGGCAGCTGTAGAGAGCAATAAGGTCTCCCCTGAGTCTCCTCTGGACTAAACAATCCCAGTTTCCTCAACCACTCCTCCTAAGATTTATGCTCCAGGCCCCCTCACCAGCTCTGAAAGGAGAAGTAATGCTTCAGGCAGCAGAAGATGGCACAAAACATTATTTCATGAGAAAGATTAGTTAGGTAAGCAGGACCTTAGTTTCCTGAGGAACGTACTTAAAAATGTATTGTTAATTATGTCAAGTATCCCCTGACCCATTCATGCTTTCTATCCAGGTAGGACTGAAAGTACTGACGTTTTTGCCTACATTCACACAACTACCATTTCTCATCTGGAAAGCTAAATCTCAAACAAAGGGTCAAGAACAGTACACAGAGAATTTAGGAATTACATTCTTTAGCAAATTCAAACCCTGGTGTCCCATCAGATTATTCTACAGATGAAATCAAAATTTAGAAAGTGAAATACAGGTCTTGTTAGTTCAGTAAATTATCTCCAGTATCTGGTTAAAAGCAAACAGGAAGAGGAAAGTACAGTGGAATGTTTTATTTGACCGAAACACAAGCCTGAAAGACTCTTCTTCCACATCATAGTTCAGATTAATTTTCTACACTCTTAAGCTAGTTTCCTAGCTGCTGTTGATGCATATCTTTTTTTCCTTAAATGATAGTAATACACAGTAATACCACTAACAGTGCAGGTGCCTCTGGTTTTCATTAGTCCTTTACATTCAACAGCAATTGAATAGCTAAAATAATAAGCAAGTCTGTTTGTCATTTGGTTTTGCCTGCACAGTTTGCAAGTACTTCCCAGATGTGCTTAGGAGTTTGTAGTTAACTTCAAAGACCACCACCAACAAATAATATATTTCTGTGATAGTTGTCAAACATAATTTCACCTTCATTTGTACCGCCTGAAATGCTTAGCGCACCAAGTTGAGACATTTAGCATAGCCAGCTCAGTAACAGTCAAGTAGACATAGAACTTCCACTTCTCCTCTTCAGATTAGAATACTGCTCTGAAATCACGACCAGATAATGTACATTGTTTAAAAAACAAAAAATAAAATAAAAATAATAAAAAAATATCATCATAATCCAGAAGAAAATAAAAACTGCAATAACAGCATAAAGTGAATTGCAATTTATCCTCTGCAGAAATGCTTCTGTCAGCATTTTCCATGTCAAGTTGCTGTTTTCTTATGCATAAAAAGAAAAGCTGAAATTTATTTGCCAGTTATCAAGAATGAGCTGAGGTTCATCCACTCAATGGTCCATGCTCTGACAGCATCAATGTGAATCAACACAGAGGTCCTGTCAGACTAATCAGCCCTATTAAAGTGATCTTTAAGTGGAATGCACCCATTTCAAGTTGCACTTATTAGACAGCATTCATCCATGAAAATCAGCTGCATACATTCACTGACTGTATAATCCAGCCACTGCATGACAGCTACAGATTTGTTCCTGAGTAGCACTTCTCAGTTACAATTTCTTCTCAGCTTAACGTTGTACCACACAACTTGTGAGGATAAGAAAACATCCAAGCATTAGCAATGCGTATACATATGCAGGTATATATGCACACACATACAGCATGCAGATATACATTCATACACACACACAAACACACAGGCAGCCGTGAAAGTAATGCCTCCTATGCTTTTATGCCTGTCCACAACATCAGAGGTGGATGTAGGTGGTATGGTAGTAGTAGTTGGTGGTATGCACTCTGCTGGTGCATATTTTTACAAGTGCAGCACACAGGCTCTTGTTAATCACTGGCAAAAGTGCATAACTAATGGCTGTCACTGTGTTGAGAGCATTTCATAGCTGAGAACTTGCACCACTAAATAATGCTACTGCATTCCTTATATCTGTTGCAGTTTCCTTGGAAACAAATAGGAGGCATTACTTTTGGAGAGACCTATGTATATGCAATTGTCACACTGTGCGGTGTCCCTTTGCATTCGCTCACATCAGTCAGAAAAAATATCAGTTCAAGATCCACTGTAAAATAAACAGCAGGAGCTTGTAATCACACCAAAGCCGCAGATTCTATTCTGCTTGTTCAAGTGCTGGCCTTCCTTCCCTATTACATTCAAAACTTGGGTCTGTGGAAGTCTCTTGGGTGAGCAGGCCAAGAACAAACAACTTTAAGATCAGATTCAATATTCAAATCTGAAACACTGCAGAAGTATCTACCAGCTGGAAAGTAGAGCTGTTACTCAGAGACATTCAGGATTCTCACATTTGTTTCACCGGCAACACTGAGGTATCACATAGGTTCTATCAAGAACAATGCAGAAGCATTCTAGTACAATCCTGTTTCTTGGCATCAGTGAGAAGCAAACCAAGAAATGTTCTGCATTGTTTCCAATGGTGTGTCTGGATATTTATTAAGACAATCACAGAAGAATTCTAAAATGTGCATCTAGCAGTCTGTTACTTCTGCTTCAGACTGATCAACCCCAATGCACATGGCACACATCTCACGCTTTAGCTCACTGCTGGAAAGGGTCATGAAATATTTTTCCTACCAGTGTGTACTGGCCAATCTATTCTGGGCACTTTTGTTATTTACCGCCCACTTCCGTCAGAAGTATTTGAGATAGGCCATGACTAAGGAAGTAATACCAGATGGTATAAGAAATCCTTTTCCTTAGAATCCTGCCTGGTATGTCTTGTTCGTATGCTTTGGCTCAAAATAATCACCCATTTTACAATGACAAGGAATTTTCCATTTTGGTCAGATTGCATAAGGAAAAGACGAAGGGATGTGTTTTGTTTTGTTGGCTTTTTTTCCTGGCAAAGGGAGAGGTAGGTGAGAATGATGGAAGGTGCTTGTCAGTACCTGTATCCAGACAGTCCATTTGTGCATCTTTTCTTTTATCAAATTTTCTCTTCTGGAAAACTCCTAAAGTAGGTAGGGGAGATTTAGACAACCTCCTACCACTTTCACATACCATAACAATTAAAATTAAATAAATCTTACGCTGAATTTAGAAAGTAATAAAAATAGCTCAACTAATGAAGTCTCCCATCCACAGATATCAAGCTGACATCAAAATTGTAAAAAGCCTGAGAAACCAAGCTTTAATAATAATAGTGGTCTCAATCTGTACTGTCTTTCAATATCAAAGAAATAAAAGGAAGAGGCAAAAATAAACCTGCTTCTTGAAGAATTCTGTTTCACCAGATTTAAGCACTTATTAAAATATATCTATGTTTATTCAAAAGTGTTATATTCCAGTGACAAGGCGAAAGTCAAGCCTTCTGACTTTTAATGACCAATTGGTTATTGGCAATGTAACGATATGTAGTAAAAGGGCTCTAAGTAAATCAAGATATCATGCCCTTTTGCAGGACAGGTCCATTATATGTGTATTATCCACATCACACAAATCCAGCTGTTTGTCTCACTGTTCTTAAAATGGGACAGCAATTCCACTATACCCTCAGTTACTCTGCTTCACTATCCAGAGGGACAGAAAACATCTCAGCAGTGTCTAAACTGAAGCCATTATGACTTGCTTTACACTCTAAAAACAGCATTATTTCCTACTCAAAACAAATATCCTATACTCTTAAATAAGACCCTTATAATCTCCATTCAGTCTTCTCTTTTCCACCATCTCATTCTGGAAAGTACTCTTCCATAGACTATGTCAAGCCAACACACAACATTTAAATCGATATGCAGTATTCAAGTATAAGACCTAACAAGTTCTGCATAGAGTAGGATAATGCTGCATGCTTTGTAGCTCTGAGTTATCAGCATTCCAGTATGATATACTGAGATGTACTCCTTTCACTTCTGTTTTCCCCACACAGTGCTGTGGAACTAGGGTGTTTCTCAGACCCTCTTCCATAAGCTGCCACCTATCCAGCTATCTTGCATCCAAAGAGCCGAGTGTTTTCTGTTGAATAATATACTCTCCAGCTTTTTCTAATTCACTGTATATTTTACTCAGGATGCCAGAGGGATTTTGAATTCCCCAACTGTTCTTGAACATACTCGTACTCTTCCCAGCTTGTCCTCTCCAAACAATAAACACCCTTTACTCTGTCCACTACATCACTAATACAAAATGACTACAGACAGTTATTCAGGTTTCTTACACCTGCAGACAACTGTAATTTCTTGCTTACTGTTTTTATCAAACATACAACTTAACAAAAGATTCTCAGAAGTGACAATAGGTACAGTAAAAAAAACACCACAGTTCAGAGTTATAGAGCAGTAACCTAAAAGCTATCTGAACTAAAATATGTATATTCTTTGTATTCTTCACTGATTTACTTCAACCATAAAATCAGATATATTTTCCAGGTAAATGAAAATATTTCAGGTTTCTCTTACAATAATCTATGATAAAAGTCTCCACAAAACACAACAAGAGCCTATAAACCTGGCCATCAGCAGAATCTCAGTGGTATCAAGAAAAATCACAACATTCTTTCAAAATCATTATGCTTAGCAACTGTGATACCAAACCTACGGCACACAAAAATCTACCTTCAAGTTAAAGAAGTTATTCAAGTACTCTCTACCTTGTAAATAGAAGCAGGTAACCCTTATGTCAAGAGACATTTTTATACCCACTGTTTCATAGCTACAAAATCCTCAGAGGACAGTCAGAAGCAAGTCTTACAAAGCATTCTGTATTAGTCACACATAACAAAAGAAAGAAAAAAAAAACTGAAGTACATTTTTATTGTCTTCTTTATCCATTCTAAATACATCTACAGGTCTGAGTTATTTAATAAGTTTCAACAGGAATAACTGACTTCAGATTAAAAAGTACAGTATTTCCTACTTTCACATCCATCGTTAAAGAAGTGGCAAGTTCTATATGCATTTTGTTAACCCAAGGGCTTACACACAGTCATTGAAGACAGTCATAGACTGTCATCAGCTCTCTCATTGAAAAGGTCATCATCCCAATGCACCTTCAGGCAGCCCTAGCTCATGTGGGCAGATTCAAAGGCTTCTTTGATGTTCTTATGCACCTGTTCAATAAAACTGACAAAAGGTACCACATAAAGTCAAGTTAGATTAACTCTATACAGTTCAGATCCAATGAGAGAACCGTGTTCACAAGGCTAGCATTTTTTCTGGAAAGCACTTTTACCCAGTAGAAAACAGTAAGGAAGCTTATCAATATTTAAAAGCTCACATCTTATTAGGAGGTTTGGAGAAAATCACAAAGATGAATATCATTAGTTTAGTTAGTTAATTTCCATTTTGGATAAGTAAAGACAAAGGCAAAAAACAAACAAACACCAACACCCATAAAACTGTCAACAAAACTACAGTGCTTCCACACTTCATGCTTCTGAAACTTAACTGCATATTTACTAATGCTACAGAAACCTTCATTGATCCACAATTTAAATATTTATGGCTTTACAGTTATAAATTATTACAGTTGGGCAGGAGCCAGAATATTAGTTATTTATGAGATAGGGAAGCCCCGGAAGGTTCAGAATCTAAACCTGAAATCTGAAGATGTTGAGGCAGGCCTAATAAATCGAAAACAAAATGCACAAGGCTGGAGAGACCAGAAGAGTCTCTCTTTTGTTTTGTTAACTGTAAAGAGTTGATCTAATAGAAGACTCTACCACACCTTACAAACTTTGTGTCTCAACTGAAAGATAGGACATCATGTTTTAGCATGGGAAAAAAAAACACACAAGTCCCTAGGACAGTGCTGTTTAGCTACAGGTGGACTAAGCTAACTTCTCTTTCTTGTGTGGAATCAGTAATCTTCACAATGAACGGGAAAAAAAAAAAAAAAAAAAAAAAAAAACCACAAAACACAAAATAAACCACAAATCACATTCAGATACAGAGAGCACGGTATTGCCTGCCACGGCCTCCAGTCATCACACAGCAATTGCTCAGGCTGAAAAAATGCCCTGCTGGTCTAAAGGAACGTGAGTTTTACAAGCATTACAGTGCAGGAAAGTGCACTGCTCCAGGTGAAAGTGATGCAAAGCTGAGTTCCCATGCTGACACCATTTTACTCGCACTAATACAGCCAAATGAAACAGAAGATGGCTCTACAACCATTTCAGGTAGAAGGCAAGTACACAACACTGAAGTGAGACTGACAAGAATGACCAAGAACACATCTTGGGACTTGGACTACTCTCGTTGCCCTGAACAGCTGCCTTCCAACAGAAGATGATCTCTCAGCTTTCTCACCCTGTCAGCAATAAATGCTGTAACTACCCTTCATTTCCATTTCCTCATTCCTGCCTAACCTGCAGGAATGTTGCAAGAAAACCAAAATGTCTGAGGGTTGTTCTCAGAACCTTTTGTATAAGCAAATCCTAAGATTTCTTCTACTTGTTCAGTAAAGCCCATGTCTAACATGCCATCAACTTCATCCAAAACAACGTGCTTTACATTGGAAAGGTCCAACTTGCTGTTCTGAATGTGGTCTTTCATCTGTCCAGGAGTTCCTATAAGAACATCAATGCCACTTTTAAGGAGATCAAACTGTGCTTTATATGGAGTTTCTCCATAAAAACATGCCACTGAGAGTTTCCTCAGACTGCATGTGGCAGTGACTTACCACCAACTATTCATCTGTCCAAAATACTGTCCATCTGCAGCTGAGGTTTCTCTACTACCAAAAGTGGTTCCATTGATTTCTCTTTGCTGTCTGGATACTACACCCAAGGGTAGCAAAGTGAGTCACAACTACAGAACCTCACATGTCGTATCTCATTATCTGTACTCCAAATTCTCTCAAGCATTCTTCAGACTCTCCCTTCACCGCATTTCTATCTTCTCGCCTCTATATTCCACACAGCCTTTCCTCAATCATTACCTATTTTGCTCTTCACTATAACAACTACTTCCCTCATCTCTCATTCTTGCACAATTCCTTAACTGCACTGGTATTAAACCACTTCTGTCACACTATCACGAATGGGCTATACAATCCCTGGACGTCATTCAAAATCAACTGCTATGTATAGATTTTGATTCACTAGCTATGCAATACTTAAGCACGATCTCTCTCTTTGATTCCACTTCTCTGCTTAAGATTCTCCATTTTAAGTTAATTTGTGAACCAAATTTGCACGGCAAGCTTTCACAGTTTTTATTGACAGATCTCTGGTAGTTGCCTCTCATGCCAATAAGCCCTAGGATCCCACTGTCTGAAATTCCTTTGATCTTTGGTTTCAGACTACTGTTTACTCCCTGGAATAACATCTTATCTACATAAATCCGATGATGTGCTGCTTATGAAGTAAAAGCTGTAAAGCACGAGCCAGTTTGGAAAGTAAATCATTTGAAGATTTGCTTTCCACATTTTACATTGCCAATATTTTTAAATTATGGCTATAGAATCTGCTACTCCAACAAAAACAAAAAACAAAACAAAACAAAAAAAAAAAAACAGGAAATAAAAAAAAACAACAGGAAATTAAAAAAAAACAAAACACACACATAAAAAAAGAAACAACAGTAAGTCAGCATCTTTCTCATACTGGGAAATGCTAAACCAGACACAGCCAGTGTCCTGTGTTCCACACTGTCCTGGTTTCAGCTGAAACAGCGTTAATAGCACATTGACATTTGGCTATTACAGGCTGTTGGGAGCACACCTGAGGCCAAAGTCAGGCCACAATGTCCAGAACAGCTTACCTCAATTAGCAAGAAATGCTAGGAGGCTCAGGGATTGCTGGACATCAGTTGGCAGGTGGTAAGACATTGCACTGATAGCAGGTCATTGATTAGCAGGCGGCTGTATTGTGAGCTGGACGTCAGTTGGCAAATAATTCCATTGCAGACATACATATCGTTACCATTGCATTTTTGTTTCCATTTTCCTCTTCTGTCTCAGTAAAATAGTTTTTATCTCAACCCACAAGTTCTATTTTGTTTTCAGTTCTCTTCCTCATCTCACTGTGGGCAACAGAGTGAAAGGCTGTGGTGCTGAGCTGCTGCAGGGTTATACCACAATATAACCCTCTGCTCATGCTGTACAATAAACAAAGCTACCTACCATTCAGCTGACCTGAAGCCACTTTAGGCTATCAGAGCAGATTTAAGAGTTGCCTTGGTAGGGTTAATTCTGACTTCAGGTTTGAAGGCATCACTGGTACCCTTCTTCCTTTTGAAGCAGGATGGTTTGAAGCATGTGCTTTCCTGTCACCTCAGACCCCCTCCCATTCTGCCTTGAGACCACACTCACACGTGGATGTAAGAATGTGCCTGACTTAATCATACCTTCTGCCTGCCTACAAGTACCACGCAACAAAGCAAAAAAGCATCCCCAATGCCTAACATACCCTGCACAACCTTTACAAAAGTAGACATGAGCTAGAACAGGCAGGCTAAAACAGCAAGAACTGGTTTCTTTGGCAGCTAGACACTTAGCCCCACACAGAAGCACCTGGGATAGCATGCTTGTCTCAAATGCTACACTTACCTTCACTGCCTAGGGGCATCACTACACTAAATATTCATGAGCAAACCAACTGGGACTTGAAGAAATGTGATTATATACAATTATACTGTCTTGTGCATCGTGGCAGCCAACACACAACGAATACAAAGCAAGAGACTCCCAAAAACTGTGCCAGCCTTTTAGACCTCCATTTTCTTCCCCCGTGGCACTTGATCTCCTTTCATCCAAGCACTGCAGTTACAGATCTACTTATCCCCAGCGCTCTTTCTGACCTTTTCACTTGGCTATGAGAGCTGTCACAACATAACTCAGTAAACCTTACAGATCTAAGCTTGAGTGGCTTGCTGGGGGAAAAAAAAGGAAAAAAAGAAGCCCTACAACAACAGGGAGAAAGGACAGAAACTAACTGCTTACTCCCCACTTTGTTACAAAATGGCAGAGAAGAAAAGTGCACAATGTCAGGAAAGCATATTAATGCCACTACAGCTGCTGCCAGAACGTGGGAAATAAAGGCTTGTTAAAGATTACAGAGGCAGAATTAGCTGATTAGCCCTTGCAGAACAAAACGGTATCTTGCCTAAGAAATGTCTTCTTTCCCCAAACCTGCAATAGAAGAGCTCAGCCCAGCTGCTGTGCACAGGAACCATCCACACACCCATTGCTCATGCCTCTGGGCACACCCTATTCAGTTTCTGCTGCCTTGAGTCTCATAATGAGCCACTGACCAGACCTCAAATTCTCATGCTCCTTGCTGCTCCTTTAAAACCAAGAGTTACTGCCCATTCTCCCATAAAGAAAACAGTCTCCAACCAGGTTCTTGGCATGTTTGTCCCCTTATGAAAACGACATTCCCAGAGCAAGTCCTATATGCTCAAAACCTGACCTGGCATCCCTACCCTAGATTCCTGCTGTCTTCTCCAAGAGAACACACCTGCAAGACCATAATTAAGCTTTAAGCAAAGGTTGAAAATACAAATGGAAGGAATACCTCCAGCAGAACACAGCTGTGCCAACAACTGCATTCAGACAACCAAATGTCACTTTCTCAGAGGCAAACATGACTTGTGGAGAGGTACATTAGGATGGAGAAAAATCATTAGGACTCAGAAATTTTAGGCAGATGGAGACAGCGGTAGAGGCCAAAACGGGCAGGGACTTGAATGTTATCCAGCATTTCCCCAAAAGACTTGCCAACAAGAAAAAGCCAATGTGACAAAGTAGGTACCACTTCCAGCCACAAACAGTAGAGGCCCTGACAGGTAACATATATAAATGCATGAATATATTTTACAGTAAGCAAAATTACTGCTTTAGAATACTGGCAGTAACAAAAATGTTCAACTTTCCATTTGACAGGAATGAGGAAGGGGAAAAAAGACTTACCTCTCCTTCTCTCTGATTAAACAGAAACAGCTTATTGAGATATCATGATCTTGACACCTCCAGGAAGTCGGCCCGTACTTTACATAATGTAACTGTAATAGTACTAACAATTTCAAGAAGAAAGTCTGTAATGCCAGAAGATGAAGACCCCTGCTGTTCCGCAACTGCCTCTTTTACCTAAGAGCTGTTATTTAGAATGCAGGTGATTTCATTGTTCCTAGAGGAACAAATATACAGTGCAGAAACTTGAATGCTTCTTCCCAAACTAAACATCCATCCACAGGTTATTCCTCATCTTTGATCTCCACACACACAAAACAATCATTAGAATTCTCTAAGTAGAACACAGGTTCATCAAATAAGCATGTAAGCTTTCCAGAGCCCTACCGTGACCCCAATCCAACAGAGGCTAAAAGAGTGTGAGCTTGAAATTGCATAGCCTCAGAAAGCTCTCTCTGCAGATTAAGAGATTATTCAAATGTTTCTAGCATCAATGTGAAAAAAAAAATCAATTCATCAATACAGCACAGGGCAGACAGGATCATGCAATTCATAAGGAGAATTCCTTTGAGACAGAATTATTCTTGACAAACTTTGAATTTTCCTTAATTGAAGAAAACTGGGATTTCCAAAATAAATACCACTGTGAAAACACAAGCAGTAAAGAAAACACTTTTGCAGTATGTCTGATTTCCCAAGGTTTGCTATTTGAAATTCTAGCGGCACTGATCAGTGGTGATTAGTAGCATGATGTTTTTCTGCCAGTTTTCTGGTAAGTACTCTCTCAGGCAGCAGAATAAAGCAGGTGGTTCCATGGCCTGTGTGTGTGTGTGTGTGTGTGTGTGCGTAAGCACTACGAACATCAAAATGTGCTTGTTCAACAGGTAGTAAAGAGTACAGGAGAAGAATTAGCAGAAGCAGAGCAGTTCAGCGACAAACCATCAAGATTAAAAGGCTGCCCAGGGGAGTGGACTCATGGGAAGAGCAAGAACAGTAGGTTAGGTAGTCTATTTTCATCAGACCTCCATCCCATTACTCTTTTTTGCCTCATCTCATCAGGTTCACTATTCAAATTTCGGTAGATAACTGGATATTCTTTCTACTACTATTTCTCTGCATGCATCTAGTTGTTTTAGAACCTCAGCACCCACCTTCTCAACACCACCAATCCATCGGCTATGACGTCTGGCCATCAAACATCTGAACTGAACATCGTGCTCTATTAAAGATTTAGTTGCATGCGCAGAAATATTTAAATTCTCAAGTAAACTATTCCACTGCAAAAACATTTTTGGATTTAGATAACACATGGATGCGCCCAGGTATTTGGTCTCTGCTCCCTGCAAGATGCATACAATTCTTCCATCATATAATCCTGTAACATTTTAACAAAATCACTACTAGACCCTAGGTACTGATTTTATTTTTTTCCTTTTTCCTCTGTGATCACGAATTTGATAGTAATTATTTAAGACCACTGTTCATTCTTGACTGTCCTGTCCTTGCCCAAGTACCCAAAGAAAATTCCAGAGCTCTGTGAAGAACCTCAGTGTATGGTGAAAAATGGGGCCAGACACAGAATCATAGAATCATAGAATCACGAGGTTGGAAAGGACCTGCAAGATCATCTAGTGCAACCGTCCTCCCTTTACCATACCTACAGAAGCCTTACATACCTACATCACAGCACCCACAGAACAAGAGGGCAAATACATTACATAATTGTGATTCAAAATCTGAATGTCTCATTTTCTAGACACAAATCTGTCAGGTAACCACAGTTTCAACACTACTTTTTTTTTTTTTTTTTTTTTTTTTAAATGTTCTGAGCATTCTGAACATATATTAGAAATTTAGTGGACTGTGCTGTAGCAAATGTATGGTCTACTAACTGCAACAAAGAATCTGAATGCACCCAAAAGTGTCATCTTCCTTTTTGCAGGTGTTCATAAAGACTGTGTGCACACAGCATGCACACAAACAGATAAGCGTGAGTTCACCAGTAAGAACGTTTCACAAAACTTTAAAGATGTTCAAAAGTAGCATACAGATCTTCCACTGGAAAGGAAGAAGACAAGCTGTTCCCATACCTAACACATGATGGGAGAAGCGTCCAAGAGTACACACAGCAGTAAAACATGAGCCAAGAGAAAACATGCAAAGATTTCCAACATGGTATGAATGAACTAAGGATGTAAACGTATGCATGAGAACTGAAAGAAATAGCCAAAAGACTAATTAGAGTGGCCTCTGCTGATAACTAAGGCCATAACTAACAGCAATAAAATGCCAAGAGATGTATTGTTTACATCAAAACCAGGCCCACGTCCTCCACAGCACAAAAGACTTGTTTGCGGAAGACCCTGTGCTGACAACAGGAAAATGGCAACAAGGCTACAGCACATGCCATTACTCTTCCTGTTAGCCCAGCAGAACTTTAAAATGAGGAAATGCAAACAATGGACAACAGACTTGTGTAAAATTTATGGAGGTTGAAGCACGAAGGACTGCGAGGAAAAAGAAGTGTGCTACAATAACTGCTGGCTCAAAGCATACAAAATATGTATCCAAAAGCCACTTTTCCATCATCAATCACAAGAACTGATAAGGACTCAGCAGCTCATGACCCCTGTCCTCCATGTCATACCCAAGTGATCTCGGCCAGACAGACCTGAACTTGTTGTTCACAATTTTAATTAAAAAAAACCTCACTATGTCAGTGGTAATGCATGCATTAAGTGGAGTTAGAGTTCATTAACAGATCTCAAAAGAAAAAAACCATTATGGTCTGCTTGATGCTATTCAACATTTTCCATCAGTGACCTGGAAATGGCATTTAGAAGTCGCTGTTGAAAGTTCATAGGTAAAACACTGCATAAATGTTGAACACTGAGGATGAAAATGCTGTCACATACAAAATGATCTGGATCGCTCTGTAATTTGCACTCCTTTGAACAAAAATGTATTTGATTGGCATATACAGTATTAACTATCTGGAAACTGAGGAGTTTGCATTGCACTCAGGAAGCCACCACTACCAACAGTAACTTAGAGGTGCTTAGGAGACAGCATGCTGGGGGTGCTGCTCTCACGAAAGGTGCTAATAGAAAGAGTAACAACAGAGGTGGAGATAGAATTATTCTTCCCAGGCACAATCCTACATCAAAAAACTGGGCTTGATGGGAAAAAATAAATAACAAAATAATAACCCCTTGAATGACTACCAATGTTGTCACAGTCAGAAACCTTGACTTCGTTTTTTTCACCCATCACGTTCCTCCACAAGGAGCAGCACTGTGAGACAGGTGCAGTGGAGTTCAGCTGGTCCTTGGTGCAAAACCACCACAGAGGCTCACCACCTGGCAGCAATGAGTAACATGTGCTGACTTACAAATTTAAGATGGTAGCAGTCTCCTAAATAACTCAAAAGTGACCGCTTTTCTTTTTGCGATTAACACTGATATTTATTACAAAAGGGACAAAACAAGTAACTATGGCACAATCATCTGAATGCACTAAGCAGCATCTCAGCTCACTTTAAACACAGATGAAACAGAACAAAATGAGTGGAGAAAATGGAAATGAAAATGAAATGGAAGAGGAATAAAAAGCTGGTTTTAATTTCAGGACTCCTAAGCATAAGAACATCTCAAGTCTATCCCATAGCTTCCACTCCTTCCCCAAAGCCCCCTGCTTTTGACACACAGTATAACAGTACTGTGTTATTTGCTGATGTTTAACAATTATTGACTGTAATTAAAAAAAATGTCTCTGCTATAATGTTTGCAGTAGTCTAAACATGGATGTAGCTGAACAAATGCAAGCAAGGTTCTCTTTTGTGAATGTAATTTAGATCAGCAAAATAACTCTTAATAACACACAGGCAAAGAGCAACAAAATCAGCTGATACATGCTTCAGGAGCACAAGGATTCATGGAGAAGCGTAAGCTGTACTCTAGCACAGGCAGCACAACACAAGTTATCCAGCTCCAGATTCTAAAAGGGCTGGCTGCGGGCCCTCTTGCTTACTCCATTTGCCACTTCCACTTCCTGCCTAAGATCAATAGAGACCACTGAGACAAGCACAGAGGAAATCCCTGGGGGCAGCATACATCAGATACATCAGATTCCTTAAATGGCCATCAGATGGAGTCTTTTGTCAGTGTACAGTAATTTGCAGAAGAAATCCCTGCTTACAGAAGATACACAAGCCACAGCTATAAAGGCAGACACTCCAAGGAACAAATGGATGTAAATCCCTCTACTTGCTGTTAATCAGGCTGTTTACCAAAACACTCACCTCGGGCCAACTTGTTGGCTTCACTTCCATACAAATATAAAAAGCGCCTGCGAACTGTCTAAAGAAGAGAGCTACAGCAATACAGTTTGCCAGTTTGGTGCTGTTTTGCAGTATGAAGTCATTGTGCAGTCCTGCTGTAAACCAGTAATAATTTTGGTGGGATACTGAAGATTAATATAAGACACTCAATTTTTCCCAATAAGCACCAGATGGCAGAGACACTCTGCACTTTCAGAGAAAAACATCAGGAAAAGAACTGCCACAAAACAAGGACCAAAACATTCGTAAGCAGAGAAAGATTTTAATTAAGACTACAAATTTTCACTGTCTTTCATATCTCAAGATTGCATTTTTACTAGCTTTCATAATTAACATGGAAAACACTTTGTTTCTCCAAAACGAATTATTCTTTATAATGACCTGCCCAAAACTGTTTAGACAACATCCAGCACTAAGCATCAAACACTCAGAAATCCTTAAATGAAGTTTCTCTTTTCAGGTACCGTGGATCGTGCTTGAATTTCTGCGCTCTGCAAATGAGGTACCCTGACATGAACATCATCAGCACATCAACCTTCTACAAAAACATCTAATGAAAAAAGCAGCAAAGCTACTTCATGCTTAAAAACCAAACCAAAACAACAACAACAAAAAACCCCACAGGTTCTAAAATATATAAATATAACACAACGGAAGTAACAATCTTTCCTAAATGTTTTCAAATGTGACTTTAATTCTTCACAGTCAGAATTAATGTCCTTGTCTGACTTCGACAGTAGCGTCTTTCAAGCTGCAAAGCAGCCCATGAAAGAACCAGGGAGATAAAAACTCAGAGGCAGCTGCTGGAAAGAAGTTGAGGCTGTACAATCAATGGAATCAACTTCTGAGCATTCCAGCTTTCCAAAAAGTCCAAACTTTTTGTCACCAAAGGTCACACATACACTTACAGCTTGTTGAGTTTTGTGTTGGTTGGTGTGTTGTTTTTTTTTACGTATGGTGGCATTGTTTATATTACTGAATTCTGCTTCTCTCAATTGCTTGTCCCCACTTTCTCCCTGAGGTTAACTGAACATCTGAGTTTGTCATTAAAAATGTCTTAAGTTATTGACGTTCTCAAAAGTTGTTCCAGTAAGCCCATAAGCACGCAATGGTTTTAACCAGTGCTTTAGTCTTATGTTGTTGTCAAAGGATACCTGCTGCTTTACTGTATTGAATTAGTGAGTTTTATGAGCATTCTGTGACTAACTTTGGCATTTCCATAATGCAAGTAGATCACACAATTGCTGCAATTAAATGAGAGTCCACGTTTCATAATTATTATCAGAAATCTCAGAAACACATGCAGCAAAAACATGTTAAAATTACCTATCTCTGGATCAAGGTGAAGCATCTCTGACAGATCCAACAAAACAAAACAGTAACAAGAAGCCACTGAGACCATTTCTATGACAGGTGAGCCACTGGAGATGTGGAAGAGATGTCTAGACCTTACACACTTACCCCTACTGAAGTCCGACTTCTTCTGAAGCATGCTGTCAATTCACTTTTAGTAGATTTTTAGGTTCAAACAGCCATTCAATGGCTCATCAGAAGATCTGTATGTTTCACATACTGATATTAGCAATGCTTAAACTTATATTTTTGGGTCAGGCTTAACATTAAACACAAATGCTTGCCTTGATATTCAAAAATATCTTGTGAAAACAAGCAAATTAATAAAAATGTCATAGTAGCATATAAATAAACTACTCCTGTAGCAGCAGTGTGCAGATAAGTATTTTGAATAACTTTCTGATAGGGTTGAAAAGTCAGACAGTTTTGCTGCTGGTGAGAGGACTAGCAGAAGACCCCTGATATTAATTTTGCCTCCATACTACCATACTGTGCTGTTACAAAGCTACACAACACACCAAAAGACCTGCATGAAGCTAATTGCCACCTGGATCAGTTCTGCCTGTGTTTATACAAGCACTTGTATCAACAAAGCCAGTGAGTGATCAGAGCGCAGAGCATACCACTTCTTTCTGCAGCAGCATCACTTACCAGAGTCTGTCAACTGTTCTACTTTAACTAGCCTTTCAACAAGCCTTTGTCTTCAATTCCTTCCCCAGGAGTCGCTGTACATGTAGAAATCAAAATTGTGGTGAACTGCAGGAAGCCCACAGAGTTCAACTTATTTCCTGAGATCCAAAATGAGGCTGCAAAACTGCAGCCTATAATTGAATTGTTCCACAACAAGGCAACCAAAATAGCAACAATGTGAGAAGTGGAGATATAAAGTCCTCTCCCACTCCAAGCTTCCTCCAGTTTCTGCCATTAATCCTTTCCCAAAGTTCACCTAAGAAACACTGCATGCCTCGCCATCCAGCATCTCTAGACCCTTCATTTCTGGCACACAGTCTTTGATTTCAAAATCTGGTAGACAACTTTCATATTACCATGCCTTTATACCAGGTGAACAAAAAGCAGGGACGCTGTTGAGCTACAAGAGAAGCCTCTGCACTTGGCTGAGTAATGGTTACATAGATAGGTCAGTGAAAACATATGGCACATCTTTTTTATTTCAGTGAAGCCAGTTGGCTTTGTAAATCAGCAGCCACAGAAAGAGCTCAAAAGGTCAGCATCAAAGTGGAATAGCTCGTCACACAGCAACAACATGTGTGCCCAAAAGCACAACCAGGATACCCTTGCTCATGAATGGCAGGTGAGGTTCAAAAAGTGAACAATAATTGCCAACTGGCAGCAGGTCATTCATTGTGTCAGAACAAATGCCACTGCTAACGAACTCAGAGCTAATTACTACTGCACAAATAGACTCCTCTGCTTATTGTTTGCTGGCAGGAAGTCAGCACTGCCCTTTTTTTTTCACTGCATATTTGATCAACTTAACAAAGGCAACCTGAGTACCACTCCTGGCATCAAGTTGCATGTGTAGTTAGAGAAGTCAAAGAGCTCTGCTTGGCTCAGCAGTACAGGTAAGAAAGGGGCTGGTGCTTAATATAAGTCACATAACATGTATTTTCAACATGTGCTTCCTCATAAGCATCTTTCTTTATTACCACATTGCACCACACTTGCTCTCTGTATCTGGAATGAACAGTCTCCTTTATATTTGCCATAGAAATTGCCTTAAAAATTATCCACATACAGATGGAAGCAACTCTGTATGATCTGGACAGTAGCCCCTCTAAAACAAGCATAAAAACAGTTCAACCTATCTGAAAGTATTTTGTGCACTAGCCCTTTGAGACTTACATAGGGTGAACTACAAGCTAGGAACCTTTTCCCTATACATCATCCCTCCATATTTTTCCACCAGACATTATCATAAACAGTAAGACAAAGAGCAAATAAAAAAGAGCAGAACTGTTCGTCAATCAGAACCTTGTTATCCATGTTTCTGTTCTTGATCATGCCTCAGCCAGCTGTCCCTGCCTCGCCCAAAGCCCTGGCATGCCATTGCCTCCTAAGTTCCAGAAGACAAAACAACACACCCATGCAGAGCCACTGAGATCCTTTAGATGTTCACAGCAATTGAAACACAGGACCTACCACATTTTGATATTCAGTCTTCATATCAACATGCATATGATACACAAATAGAGGAGTCAAAGTGACCTAACACAGAACTTCTGATGCTACAGCTGTTGCTAACCTCAGTACTGTGAGCCCTGTTAACTAAGAAAGCAGTAGTAAAAATGACAGTTTAAAATACCATGTGCAGAACCTCAACCATTTTAACAGCCAGATATGATTATGCTGACAATCAGCTATTCCTTTACTACACTTTATTAAAATCTCAGCTACATTACAGAATATGCACTTACATCACAATGATCAGCTGTAAAAAATATGCAGATGAATGCAACCATTTTTCAAACATGGAGAGAAGTATCTAATAATATTCAATGTCAAACACAGCAAGGGTAAGCAAGGTCGGGGCTATATATTAAAAAAAATGAACCTGTAAAGTCACTTTCTGCTCTGGCTGAAATCAACAGTTTACTCATTAACTTCACAGTCAGTCATCTTTTGCTCACAGAATAGCGCTGGGTTTATATAAAGCCTCTACAAGGCACCAGTAATTCTCTTCCTTAACCTGTTTTTCTCTGTACTACTGCAATACCAAATACTTTACATAGAATTAGTCTCAAAACTTTGTGGCATTTCTTAATAATAGTCCTGCTTGCTACTTAGTAGATTTGTGACAAAACATAAAATAAGAAAACCTTCTCCAAGTCAGCAGATGGCTACAACCTGTACCTTCCCAGCAATGAGCATTTCAGTTAATCACGCACACAGCTCCATCAGGCTGAAAACAAATATTTAAAAATAAGGCCAAATATCTAGCCTTTGTACGAGGGTTTACAGGTTTACTCAGCACACGTCGTCACTAACACTATCTTAGCTGGGTACAGTGATAACACTATAGTCCTATGTTATTTTTGGAAATAAAACAGTAACCAAATGCAGATTAAGATATTTTAATACACTGTCATCCCAATACCTTCTTAATAAATTATTACTATACAATATGAAATAAAGCAAGCTTTAAAAACAACTCAAAAAAGGAGAAAAAGGCAAGGTTCTGCAACCCACACAAAAAACAATTTAACCACAGTACCTGAGTTCATGCTACTCTAGGTCAGCAACAATTCACACAAGAACATACAATCTTTACATCCACTAATCAAATACTAGATTAACAATCCTATACACTTAATAGTCATCCACAGGTCTTACCACAAAATTTCACATGATAACAGTTCTACTTACCTGTCAAGTTTCATTTGTATCATTCACAAGCTAAACTTCTTCCCTGATTTTAACTATAGTAATCTTCAATAAAAAATAAATGCTTCGACTATCTTTTTCTCAACTTGGAAATATCTAATAACAGCCCCCCTAAGAGAGGAGGACAGGCATAAAAATGGTTACTGCACAACCCACAGTCTTCATTAACAATCTCATTTTCTTTGTATACATCTTAAGACAAATCACACATCACATTTAGTCTTCATTCTAACTCCCCAAAGAGAAAAACAGCCTTCTTGAGAACTGTCAAAACACACAATGCACTGAGCACATAGCAGGAGAAATTTCAGAAACTTACAGACTTCCTCTTCTTGGAAGGCTCAACTCCTTCTGAAAAGAGAGAAAAAGAAAAAGTCACATTAGAAATAAAATCTATTTTAATTGGATGTGGCCTTCTTTTTTTTTTTCTTTTTTTTCTTTTTTTTTTTAAATATATATGTGTATTTCAATTATACCATTCTACAAGCAGTAGAGATGTTCAACTGCAATAAAAGAAAGATTTGACATGCACCATCTTCCATTTATTGTTTTCCATTCTTATCTGAAGTATTAAAACTAGCAATGGGAAAAGTCTTGGTTGCTTTGTAGCAAAAAAAAAACATAAATCGTTTCAATCAGAAGACCCGTCACAGAAAAACAATCAGAGCTATGATGATGCACTGGTGACAGTATTAAAACTTGCGAGTCAGTGACCAAAAATTCAGAGCATTTCGTAGAACCCACTGTTTGCAAGGGGTGTATGCAAGGGGATTGAGACCAAAGTCACTGATGGATCCCACGCTGATTTTTTTTTTTTAACTCAGAAAGGATGAAACCCACCACAGTTTGATCAGTTATAGATTGGTGCAATTCACTGCAGTCTTCTATAAAGTTGTACTATCATGACAGCAGAAACACCACAATACAAATGCTTCTAAAACTTTTGTTAAGAACAGTTAAACTGCTGCTCATGGGATTGATGGCACCCTGTGCTCACTAGGTGGCAACTGCAGACAAATAGTTTACAAGCATTTTAGCATAGAAGAAAGCCTATCAGAAATAAGCATGGCATACATACACCACAATTACAGTGGTGTTAAGTATTGCAGAAATAACAGAAGAGTTGAGGCTAAAAGGGATCTCTAAAGATCTCCCAGTCCAGCTTTGCCCCAGGTAGGGCCAAGGTAGAGCTGGTCAGCCAGGAACATGTCCTGTTGGGTTCAAAAGTACACAAAGATCCAAACCTACTGGGGCAGCCTGTTATAGTGTTCAACCTTCTTCAGTTTTTCCCCATTTCCCACGTTAATTTATATTCTAAATTCTACATGAGGTAGGTTTTCTTTGCAGTCCTTTACCACAAGAAGAGCAGCCTACTCTGAAATAAACAGAATAGCTGACTAACCTCCAGGATACGTGTAACACTGAAGACTATCACAAAGGACAGATGCATACAGGAATGACTCAGTTACCTGAATTAATGTCTTCAGTTACACATTTATTTAATGTTTACTTTCAATATTCCCACAAAAGACTATTTTGAAGCATGTCATATATGCTTCACTTCCATTCCTAAGTTCCATTTCAAAAGAGAATGATATCAAAATTCTAACACTGTGTGTACATATGTATTTTGTTTCACAGAGCATGTAAATGGAGTTGTAGGCACTGACTAGAAAATGCACATGAAATACAATTGAATGGATAAAAATAGTTTAGTCAGGCACCTTAGAAAAGGCTGTAAGGGAATGAATAATTACGTATTCTTTGGAGACTTAAATGGTGTGCAGTAAATAAGGCAGGGGCCGCTAACTGAGTGATAAGGATTAAAATATCAAGTAGCTACTCAATTCCTGAGCACCGCCCATCCTGTTAACTGAATGAGGCAGGAAAAAATAGTGTGAAACAATATAATTAGAGATCATAAGGCACAGGCGCAAAAGAGCAGAACCAGAGGCCTTGGTAACAAAATCTGGCACTTCCTAAGAAGTCCCAACAACTGTTCAGAATCTGCAATTAAAAATAAAACATCTTCTAGCATAGCGTTTTTATATATAAAACAACAGTTACACCTGCATAGAATATTGCATTATGCAGCTGTGTAATTCCCCTGAATGAGAATGTCACATTCATCACGAATAAAATGTAACCACAATTTAGAACCCACGTACCTCCTTGCGTAATGTGTTTGGTTGTTGGTTTGTTTTTTTTTCCTTTCATATTTACAATGCCATTGTGTTCCATTTCTTACCTAAAACTTTACTTGTAATTCTAGGCATTGTCACACTGTAATAGACCTTGACCACAGAAAACTGCCAAAAAGCAAGAACTCTATGTGGCTCTGTACCTAATCTAGCAGAGCTGCAACATGTACTTTAACTATGATTCTTGTAATTCAGATTCAAATTTTTGGCTTTTTCTTGTTGTTGTTTTGTGTGCTCTGGTGTTCACATGTTATTGAACAGAAAACTAGGGTCAGTTTGGTTACAGCTTGTATGGAAAATGGCACATAACTGCCTCCAATGGGAGCCTGAAGTCACGCTAATCTCTCAACATATTCTCATGCATGTGACCCTCAAGTATTACTCTTGATCACCAAATATGGTTCTAAAATTCACTGCAACTACCTGCAAGTAAAAAGCGGTGAGAACTGCCAAGATCTCCCAGTACCAACTTTAAAAAAAAAAAAATGAAATAAAAGCTTAGGTATGCAATTCATGCAGGAAGACTTCAAAAATGTTGCAGATTCTAAAATACCACAACAGTGAGTGCATGCAAGAAAAAAACGTGTTTTTTTGTTTGTTTGTTTGTTTGTTTTCCTACACACCACAGCATTGGTGTTGGAATGATAGGTCATTCTTGTCACTCATGATCATAACCAGAGGGAGAAAAATAACAAACAAAACAAGAAGTACGAAGTGGAATGAAGCCCAGCTTTCTGTCTCAGATCATGTTTAATTTTCACAGCTCCTTTCTCTTTTTTGGTACATCACTTAAGACTTAGATTTTTCCAAAGACTGAGAATGTGGCAGATTATCAGCTAAGTTGGCACAGACCTTCTGACAGCAGATGAGACTGACAAGCATTATGCTTGCTTTCAAATAGTGTACCAGAGCTTTACAACACAGTCTACTCAGACAAGATGGAAAAAGTTTAAACATGCTCTGCATGGGGCTAAGGAAAAGAGTAGCTAGGAGAAGTCATTAATGTATTAAGTTCATTTAAATAAAATAATAAATCTATAACTTTTATCAGCTAAACTTGCAATTTTACTCACGTTCTCCCATCTGCTTTACTCACAGACTCTGAAAACAAGAAAGCATTGAATAACACCATAACAAAAACCACCAGCCCTTTGGGTTTGCAGCTCTAAGGCTCAGATCTCAGACTACAAATGTAGCCATTTGCAGTTCTCTGGCACTGCACTGCTTTGTTTCTGAAAGAAAGCTAGACTCAGAGCAGTCAGTTGTCCTGGTCCTGCTGTGCAGCATCCAACACAAGTCTGGGGAATGCAGTAGGCAAAAACTTAGTGGTGTCAAGATCTTCAGGTCAAGTACTTATCAGATAAAACCCCCAAGTACTGAAAAAAAGCCTTCAGCACCACTCAGTATGGTTCTCAGGGACCTAACCACATTATGCTCTTCCATCCTTGCCCTACATGGAATCCTCCTCCAGGGAGTTCCAGTTCTGCGTGTTTCAGGGCTGCTTCATTCCACACCAATCACATAAAGCAGTCTCAATGCACCACACACTTTTGCCCTTGAGGTCCTTTATGTCTCAAAAAACGTGCTCTGAAAACATAACAGGGCTTGTCACTGGTTTAAGAGTTCTGTGTAATTCTGTGCCAAATTACTGTGATGATGCAGAAGGACTTGTGTACCAAATTTAATTGCAGCTGTCATTAGCCGGTTCAAATTCCATAATCTGCGCATTTTATCATCAGTAACATGGTTTCACAACAACAGATGCTTTTTTGATCATTTCAGTAATTATGGCTCTTCCTCTGGTGCTACGCATCTATTCGACATTTCAGTCTGGACAAGTTCACTCAGTGCCCCAGACTGCAGATAATAAACCTTAAAAAAAAACCAAACAACCAACACCTACTCACTGAATAAAGACCAGAAATTCTTTTTTTTTTTTTTTTTTTTTTTTTTTTGGGGGGGGGGGATGGTCAAAATCCTCATGCTACAAACTAGAAGAGGTGTCCAAATAACAGAATCAAGTAAAAAGATGTACATGATATTTGAATTAGAAAACCCAAGGCTTTTCTCAAATGAGCAATTACTACATTTTAGCTGAAAGGATTTTGGAGATAGGAGCAGATCGTGCATCTGTATGCGAGAAAAAGTAGAAGTAGTAAAGATAGTATACAGTTACTATCAGGGAAAACTCATCTTGACCCATGTATAAGATTGATGTATCAAGTCACTGTATTAATCCACTCCAAATATATTCTAAGCAAGACAGTGGGAGGCTGCACTTTTCAGCTGGCTGCTCCCGACTTCACCATTCTTCACCCGACTTCAGATTCACACGGGGGGCGCTGCATTGAAACATCAATCATCTCAAATGCTCAATGTTAATGCCCCAAATGAAATGCCTCTTTCTTGCTGCAATTTTGTTTCTCTGCCAGAGCTGTCCTTCTGTTCTAAAACAAAGTTACCATGTTTCCTGTCCCCAAGAATAGTTAATTCTCTGCCTCAGTAAGTGTTTTCTATACAATAGGGTTGAATTTTAAGAACTTCTTTCAACTTTAACTTTCCATCTGAAGCCCATCACCTAGTTTTCAAAAATGAGCAGAAAGCTCTTCATCACGATGTGCTCACTCAGACCTGTCTTCTTACCAACACATGTAACCATGGAATTGTTCTGCCCCTCACAGGATCCAATTGAGTTTATGTTCGGACTGCCTCCTTCTTAGCAGGCCTGGTCTGACTTGGCTTGCCCGTGATACAATTCTCAGGAAAAGTGCTCTGTACAGATACCTAGTTTCCTCCGGTATGGTAAAGTCCCAGTTAAGATCACTTTCTGTCCCTTTAGCTGCCAAGGAGACAGGCATTACAAGTGCCTTACAATGAACTCTCATCTTCTACTTGACAATTATGGTTTTCATACTCTTTCTAGTCACCTAGATGCAGCCAGCAGTTCAACAGAGTGGGATTTATTGTTTCTTTGTTTCTCCTTGCACATACCCACATTGATTAACTCTTCCCAAGCATTTTCATTTTGCATTTGCCAGCTCTCAAAGGCTGACTCAGAAAATGTCTCATTCACAGTTCTTCCTCATAACCTACAGAACACCCTGTGAGCAAGAATGCAAGGCTGGTTTTGAATACTTTAAATGTACATTTTTGGTGTACATGTACTGCACATAAATAATGAACTTCAAGTCACAAATCAGCAGTAACTGCTGTACATTTTAACGGGATATAAAAGAAAGAAGCCACCTAAGTTCACGTATAACCAGAAGAGACTACATCTTGCTTACTTTAGTATTTTGTGTTCTGTTTAACTCACTTATAATCTCCTCAGTTAACCTCCACACTTCTCCTGCAAACACTGCTGACAGCCCCGTTCAAAGCTCATGCATGCAACAGCTCCATGGCTACTTACATGTGACACAAAAGAAGTATCCAGACACCCACTTAAAGCTAAGCATTATCAACTTAAACACAAATTAACCAGATTAAAAAGAATGTCTAACAGGCTATATGTATAAAACACACAATGAAATGGAAATCAATATATCATAAAATCATTGAATTACTCAGGTTGGAAAAGACCTTGAAGATCATCAAGTCCAACCTCAGTCTAACCATAGTACCCTCACTCTAACAACCCTCTGCTAAATCTTATCCCTGAGTACCACATCCAAACGGCTCTTGAACACATCCAGGGATGGTGATTCAACCACCTCCCTGGGGAACCTATTCCAGTGCTTAACTACCCTTTCTGTAAAGAAGTGTTTCCTAAACTTACCCTGGCACAACTTGAGGCCATTTCCCCTCGTCCTGTCACTTGTCACCAGTGAGAAGAGACCTGCCCCACTCTCACTGTAAGAACCTTTCAGGTTCTGGAAGAGAGCAATAAGGTCTCCCCTCAGCCTCCTTTTCCTCAGACTAAACAGCCCCAGCTTCCTTAGTCTCTCCTCATAGGGCTGATTCTCCAAGCCCTTCATGAGCCTCACTACCTTTTTCTGGACCTGCTCCAGTACCTCCATGTCTCCTGTGCTGAGGTGCCCAAAACTGGACACAGTACTCGAGGTGAGGCCTCACCAATGCCGAGTACAGGGGCAGGATGACTTCCTTAGTTCTGCTCACCACACCATTCCTGATACAAGCCAGGATGCCATTGGCCCTCTTGGCTGCCTGGGCACACTGCTGGCTCATATTCATCCAACTGTCCATCAGCACACCAAGGTCCCCTTCCAACAGGCAGCTTTCCAGCCACACCTCCCCAAGCCTGTAGGGTTGCCTGGGGTTGTTGTGACCAAAATGCAGGACCTGACACTTGGCCCTGTTGAAACTCATTCCATTAACCTTGGCTCATCAATCAAGTCTATCCAGGTCCCTCTGTAGTGCCCTTCTCCCCTCAGGCAGATCAACACTCCCTCCCAGCTTAGTGTCATCTGCGAACTTACTGAGGGTGCACTTAGTCCCCTCATCCAGTGTACATGTACATACATGAAACAATGTACAATATAAAACAATCTGAACAATCTATACATACTTTCCTATAGACAAACCTGATATTATACCAGTGCCAAGCTTTGTGACTGATGAACTAAGTTAACAGCAGTTGGACATTTTTCACTTTGCCTCTAATTTTTAACATTAGAAAGCCCTGAATTCTATGGAACAAGGTGGAAAGCTTCAGAATGATCATTAACAATGTATTACAATTTTTAACAATACAGAATTTTCTAAGAACAACACTATACATTGTTTGAAGTCCTTCCAATTATGGGATCTGCAATAACAAAAAGAACTTCCTCTGTAAGAATTCCACTGGGCAAGAGATACCATATAAATAGCAACTGTTAAATAAATTAAAAAATAATAATAACATAAAACAATATAGCTCCTAGGTCCAATTACACAGCCTTTAACTAGCACTGCAGTATTCCGTCTGCATAAAAGCAATGGCAGATTCAGTGACAACAGGAAGAATCTAAGTTTATGATTAGTAGCCAAATATGTTCTCAGAAATAACAAGATCCTGCAGGAGTCAGACACTGGAAGACAGATTTGGAAAGCAGGAAAAAACAAAACAAACCAAAACAACTTGGCCAGAAAACATGAAGTACAAAAGCACTACAAACATTCATAGAGTAAGCTGTCATAAAAAGTATATCCCCTATGCAAACAGAATTTATGAATATGGAGAAGGGGGGGAAGAAGCCAATTTTTTTTTTTTTAAAAGTGCTTACTAGCCTATCTAATTCACACCAACAGATTCTGTCAGCATTCAACGTGAATATACTCAAAGTGACATACCACAACAATTAAAAGAAGTGCAAAGGCTGTATCAGTGGTCTGCTGGTCAAATGAAATACAGTAATTCAGTTAAGAGTTAATGTTATTAAGCACAGCTAGAATATCTGCACACTATCTCAAGTCTTCAGCCGAAAGCAGCAATGGCAAAATACACCAACTCTACTTCCTTAAAAAAAAAAGAAAGAAAAAAAGAAAAAAGGCAACATGGCTTATTTGGAAAGTAGAAACTGCAATTAGCAAAAGGAAAAAAAGAAAATTCTTAATGAGAAGCAGAAATCCTTCCCCAAGAGAGCAAGACTAATGATAGCTGCCAAAATTAATGTAGTAAAACTCTGCGTTCGTTTCAGAGTGATCTGGTTTTTACTCCTTTCAAACGTTTGCTTGCAGAAAAATACTACTTAGAGCTTTTATTTGTCGCCATGTTGTCTTCCATGCTTTCTTAGCCCAGCTTTTCAAAAATCAATGAATAACCATGTTTCTTTAGCAAAGAACTGCAAAAATTCTGAATGAATTTTCCACTTCAAAGTACACAAAAATCATTCCATCCAACCCAGCATCAGAAAATCCATGCTCCCTGCTGGCCTGCTGTTGAACAGTCTGTTTCACTCACTGGTACACTACCATATTACCACGTGGCTGGTGGAGAAAATGTATGGACAATAAAGAGCTCAGAACATTAGAGATATTCCAGCTACCAAGCTCACACAAGCATTTCTATCTTAATATGTAATAATGTTTCAGTTATAAAGGGTGAAGAAGAAAGAATTTTTTTTTATTTTTTATTTTTTTTAAAAGGTATTAAATAGCAATTGCTGGTACAATTGTTCAGCTGAACAAATGCAAACAATGACACAGCTTACCAGCTATGGAAAATCCTGTATGTTTTGAATAAAGTCATGGTTTTCCCCAGGTTATTTTTTTTGGCAGAAAACAATGGGTTTTATGTGGACATAGCTCTACAAGATTTCACTCATCACTAAAACGCAAAAGAAAAATGAAACAACAGCATATGGTAGCTACCAGCTTTGGCACTTCTCACCTCGTTTCAACAGCAAGGTGAATCAAAAACTGGCTGAACAGCCAGACTCAGAGGGAAGTGGTCAGTGGTTTAAAATCTAGTTAGCTGGAGGCCAGTCATCAGCATGTACCTCAGGGGTCAATACTGGGTCCAGCCCTGCTTTACTTCATTAACCATCTAGATGATGAGGCAGAGCACAACTTCATTAAATTCATGGATGACACAAAAGTGGGGGACAATGGGTGACTTATTAGAGGGCTGTGCAACCATTCAGAGGGACCTCAACAGGATAGAGCAGTGGGCTGACAGGAACCTCAATTCAGCAAGAAGTGCAGAGTCCTACAGCTAGGAACAACCCCAGGAGGGGCCACCAACTGGAAGGCAGAAAAGGGCCTGGGGGTTCTGGTGGGCATCAAGTTGAACATGAGTCAATGTGCCCCTGCTGATAAGGCTAATGGTATCCTGGACCACATTAGAAGGAGTGTTGACAGCAGGTCAAGAAGTGATTCTTCCCCTCTTCTCAGCACTGAGGAAGCCACACCTAGAGTCTTGTGTCCAGTTCTGTGCCCACCAGAACAAGAAAGACATGGACAGACTGGAAAGAACCACTAGGATGAAAAAGGGGCTGGAGCAGCTCTCTTGCGAGAGGATGAAGGAGGCTGGGACCATTGTTGCTTGGAGAAGAAAAGACTCAGGAGGATATCATCAACATCCACAAATACTTGAAGGGAGAAAGCTAAGAGGAAAAAAGAGAAAGCTCCTTGCAGTGGTGCCCAGGGCCAGAACAAAAAGCAGTGGGAACTAACCAGAACATCGTAGGTTCCCTCTGAGTACCAGACAGTCCTTCTGTGCTGTGCAGGTGATGGACCACTGGCACAGGCTGCACAGAGAGGCTGTGGAGCCTCCTCCTGAGGGATCTTCAGAGGTCTTGGCACTCTGCTCTGGGCGTTCCCCCCTGCTGGAACAGTTTACTGTGTCCAGTTCTGGGCTCCCCAGTACAAAAAAGACAGGAATCTCTTGGAAAGAGTCCAGCGGAGGGACACAAAGATGGTGAAGGGCCTGGAGCATCTCCCCTACGAGGAGAGACTTAGGGAACTGGGTCTGTTTAGCCTTGAGAAAAGAAGGCTGAGAGGGGACTTGATCCAGGTTTATAAATACCTGAAGTGTGGGAGCCATAGTGGCGAGGCTGGTCTCTTTTCAGTAGTGCGTGGGGACAGGACTAGGGGAAATGGGCTGAAACTTCAGCATAGGAAGTTCCGCACGAATGTGCGCAAGAACTTCTTTATGGTGAGGGTGACGGAGCACTGGAACAGGCTGCCCAGGGAGGTGGTGGAGTCTCCTTCTCTGGAGATATTTAAGACCCGCCTGGACGCCTACCTGTGCGACATGGTGAAGGGAGCCTGCTTTGGCAGGGGGGTTGGACTCGATGATCTCTAGAGGTCCCTTCCAACCCCTACAATTCTGTGATTCTGTGGGTTGCTGCAGATAGACTCAGCAGTCTTGGACAACCTCAGCTATTCTGGGACTCTTGTGGTGCTTGAAAATACAGGTACTAGAGATCATTGTGTTCACAGGAATCTAGCTGCCTTCTTTTTTCCAGTGTCGGATCACGATAGCTGACAACTCCATTAGAATTCTATGAGTAGTTCAGCAGCTGCTCCTAAACTGCTGTCAAAATCAGTAACTACAAGATAAACTGACTAAGCCTGTCTTCAGCATGAAAGACTCCCCTACATTTAGCTTTTAGCTGCAAGAATTTTTGTTAGACATTCTGCATGGGATAGGAGGGGCTAAAAAAATCCAAAAATGTTTATTCTTTTTCCTAGGAACAATTGCCACTAGCAAGACATCCTTGCTCTACACCTCAAAACACTCACAACCATCAGCTGTAACTGATCATGAATGGAGAAAGGGGGAAAACTACACTAACTCAAGTTTTAGCTGCACTGATGAGAAGAACCAAGGCACAAGTTTTGCAAAGGCGCTGCTCACCTCCAGGTGTCACAGAGCTGAGGTTAGCAGATGCTCTTCACACACAGAAGCAAGGAGATGATTCTGGTCCCATCAGAGCAAAGGACAAGCATAGCTCACTTTCTCAACAAAAATCTAACAAACAAGAGTACAGGCAAAACATCATTTGTGTATTTTAAAAACAAACAACCCCACAACTGGAAGCAGACAAGAGAAATATCTCTTCTAGAAAAAGAGTCTTATACTTGCCTTTTTACTCAGTTGAGATGCCTTGTCCTTTATACAATTAAAGGTCTCAGAATCAAAGTTTTTGCTTAATGCTGACATTTCAGTCAGTATTTATAAGCTCCATTGATTTTTTTTTTTTTTCAGTTCAGGTGGCCTCATAGCTTACTGGTAATGCACTCTGCTGATGTGGAAGAAAGGATCAAGTTTGAGGGCAAGGATCAAACCAGAAAAAATGAGACTTGCTTTGGAGCTGGAAGATAAATATTAACCCGCTTGTCAAAACATAACATTTCCATTTTTTCCACTTCAAAAGCATAGCCTCATGTTCACTGCAACAACATGAAAATTAGTTGGCTTCTACACAGCTTTAAACACTCTCCTAGAGCCATAATAATTTTGGCCACTCCCAGAAGAGAGCATTGGGGAGCAAACTTCTCATGATCTTTTGTCTTTTCAACTAATATAAACTTCAACATTGGTCTTCAAGAGCCTTCTCATCACACACACATTTTTTATCTTTCCTGATGGTTTGCCACACTGCTTAATTGCAAAGGTCTACTGTCATTAGAATAGAGGAGTCAGGTTGGAAGAGACCTTCAAAGATCAGCTGCTCCAACTGCCTGATCACATCAGGGCTAACAAAAAGCTGATACGTATTACTGAGGACACTGACCAAACCTCTTGAACACTGATACAGATGGCATCAACCAGCTCTCTAGGAAACCTGTTTCAGTGTCTGACCACCCTCACAGCACAGAAATGTTTCCTGATGCCCAGCCTGACCCTCCCCTGGTAGTTCCCATGCTGCCATTCCCACTCTGCCACCAGTTCCCAGGAGCAAAGCCCGGCTCCTCCCTTCACCTCCCCTCCTTAGGGAGCTGCAGGGAGCACAGAGATCACCTCTCGACCCTCGCTCCTCAGGGCTGGGCAATCCCAGTGCCCTCAGCCCCCCCTCATACCACCTGCCTCCCTGCCCTGCCGCACCAGCCGTGTTGTCCTCCTCCAGACACTCTCAAGGACTGTAATACCCTCAAATCTCCACACATTATTCATGGTGAGGCCAAATCAAGACTGTGTGCAAATGAAAACTCCCCTTGCCTGCTCCATCCTCCTAGACACCTCTCTACATTAAGTATGAGGCAAGGCCCATCTATGGGCAGTAACAGTCCACTCAGTCTAGACAAACTAACATAACCAAAGCAGAAAAAAACTTTCCCCAATGTCAAGAATTCACCATTGGAAAAGAATAGACGAGCATTAGTTATAGGTGATTCCTCCCTACAGGGAACTAAACATCCAATATGCTGGCCAGAAAAAAAAATGTATATTCTGGAATAAACTGCTAATCTCAGAACTTAGATACAGGCAGGAAGCTCATGTCTACTGACTGCCAGCTTCTTAATGCTGACAGTTTCAACAAAGAAGAAGGAAAAAAAAGAACATCACACATAACTTGACAAAGCAGTGCAAATCACTACTGTTGGAACACCGCGTTTAAGAATTTGTAGTCTCCTGAATCTGAAGTAAATCACAGCCTCAGCAAGGATTTCAGCTAAAAGCCTGCAGAAGGCAAAAACAGCAATAAATCCTTTTCAACAATTTATATCATTACTTGGTCCCTCTGTATCTTCTAGCAATAAAGTCGAATATGTTTTATAGGGTGGTGGGTTGTTTTTGTTTCTGTTGTTGTTGTTGGGGCTTTTTTTTGGACTACTAACATTCCAGCCAAGCTGAGATTAAGATCCAGATAATCTTTTGGTTTATTACCATTTTATAGTCAATTTCATCCCACTCCTTGTCCAATATGGCAGATGGATTGTTCCACGTGAAACTACAGTAAATCACATCAACAACTGTATTAAGTTTGTGCAAGCATTACATTTTTTAAATTCCCTTTTACCTCTGACTGATCATCCTGTTTACACTGTTAATAAGGTCTAACAGGGTAAATGAAGGTTATTCGAATTTGTATCTCTATCTAGTAGGTTTGTTTGAAAGGTTTTGTCATGAAATATCTAATAATTAATAGAAATAACTTTTCGAAGGCACAGATTTCTTATGTGACATGTAAAACTGTCATCTCAAAGACCTTCCCACTGCCCAAAAGGATAAAAAAGGAAACTTCAATTACAGCTTTTCAACAATAAATTAAAAATTAAAGAGTAGACAGCTACAGTTTCTCCTCTACGCTATCTGTTGTTAAGCCAGCAGGAGGCAACCCAAACTCAGAGTCTACAGTAAGGAATGGTATAAAAAATTCATCCTAGTTCCTGTATTGATTTATATGAGTCATCTGACAGGCTAGGTCCAGCCATTCTCACCTTTCCTGCAGTCATGCCAGCAAGACCAAAATATGCAAGTTAAAAAAACAAAAAGCACTAATGTATTTTGGAAAGTTATTTTTCATTAGTGAATGTATGTACATGCAGAATAAAGAAAAAACACTTTAGAGAGAAAATAAAACTGACTTTCTGATGACACAAAACTTACCTCTGTAAGCTTGAAATATCTCCTAATACTGGCTATTTTTTCCCCTTAATTCCATGGTTCTATTCTACTCCAAACCTTGTGTCCACACTATGGAGACTTCCCACACTACACTAAAAAGGAGGATGCAATTCAATTATACCTTAAGATTTCATATTTCTCCGTTTCTGAAGGATTTGGGTTTGGACTTTTTGTTGTTGAGGGTTTTTTGTTTTGTTTTGTTTGTTTTTTTGTGTTTTTGTGTTGTTGTTTTTTAATATATACTACCATTCACATTTCCCAAACAATTTCTAGTACTATTTCTACAACAGCTATTTCTATTTTTAATCAACCAGAAGACATGCAAGCACATGAATGAAGGCCAAACATTTGAAGTAACAGCTGCAAACCTCTAATTATAACTTGGTATTACTTTCTATAAAACTAGTGTTTTAGTAAGGAGAAAGAGGAATACTGTAGATTTATTTTGTTTCCTTTTGGGGGAAGAAGACTACAAAAATCAATCTAATATAATTAATAACACACTAGAAAAATACTTACTTGTGAATTGTAACAAAGTCAACTTTTAACTGGCCAAAAAGTGCAGCCAGTTCTACCATCTGACTGCAAACTACATTCTGCTTCTATTTATATGTCTGCAAGACTCCCTAACCTTTGGTAAATAACCTTCTAGCAATCAATTGGCCATCAAATCAAATACCTTCACCTGTTGCCAGAGACCAGTATTAAGGAACAGGACTTCTTTGCAGTTCTCTGCCTTATGGATCATTTCTTCTTCATATTATATCAGTCAGTGCACAAGTTACAGCAATACCTTACACTCAAATTTGACATTTCCAGTTTGCGCCCAATTTACTGCATAAAGCACCAAAATTCTAAGAATGCATGTGACTTTAAGAAATACTTCACACATAGCATGACAGAACATATGAGAGCTGCTCTGGAAGTAAAGCCTCATATTTTATTTTGTCAGCCCACCACATTAGAGGTGGATGGCTGGTGGTAAGGCAGTAGAGGTTGAATGATCCCACCAAATCCCATTATGTTTTGTTGCCAAGCGACAGAGAGCAGCAGAGGGATAGTCTAACAAAATGGCATCTGATGCGGAAGTGTAGATGAAGCAAAGCTGTGTCATTCAATTCCTCCACACAGGAAAAATGGCACCCTCTGGCACTCATTGACGCTTGATGAATCTGGAGACCAAACAATGGATGTGAGCACAGCGAGGGGTGGGTGGGTTTTTGCACATTTCAGCAGTGGTGACAGCAACAGCAGGACACCTCTGCTGGTGCAGGTGTTTATGAGTGCAGCATGCAGACTCTTGTTCATCACTGGTGAAAACGTATAGCTAATGGTGGTGACTGTTGAAAAACACTGTTTTGTAGCTCATATTTTGCTCTATTAAATAGTGTTATTGTACTCTTTGTACCTCCTGCAGTTTCCTTGGAAATAAACCTGAGGCATTACTTTCAGAGCAACCTACGTACAGTAATACCTAACCATTAATCACTACAGTTGTAAATAAATAATTATTCAAGGCTTTCCACCTACTTAAGAACTTCAGTTTTAGCAGGTGGAGGTATGGTTCTAAACAGTATTCTAAAAAAAGAATCAGTCACTAAAACAGTCAGAGAAGTAGAGATTGCATATGCATGTGGTCCATGTCTGTAACACCACCAAGGGTTTTGTTGGGACCCTTGCCTAAAGTTTCCCCAGATGTAAAGGGGGGGACTGAGGGATGGAAATAGGATACACCTCCCAATGACCTCTTTATTTAAAGGAACCAGAGGATTATCGTAATTCCACCATTTCTGAGAGAGTTGCTGGCTATCATAAACAACACTCAAGATACTGTAGCTGGATGCTACGAACTTGATTAAAATGGCCTACCTTCATTATTGTCTTTTGCCACGACAGGCCAAGATCCCCCCCTTTATGGAGACAGTAGACTCAAAACATTAGCCTCCATATCAACAGCCAACACATCCCATGCTACTTTGTGTCTCCCCTATCACTAATACACAAATGCACCTCATACAAGACCAGATATGCAGAATACCTGCAGAGATCTCGGTCATCATCTGTATTCCAAAGGTGGAGAATCTTCTGGGCAAGCTGTAGACCAGTATCTTCTTAATCATTACGAATTGTTGATCCATGTTCTAACTGTAGCCTACTGATCAGTCACTACACACGCAGATCAGATGTGGCTAGGCTCCTTAGGTCACCTACAATCAGCATGATACAGCCACCAACAGTAAGCTTGGCTATACACCTTCTATGCACACAGTTCTCAGCTGAGCAACACAAGTCCCAGCAGAACAGTAAGGTCTGTGCACTGTCAGTGCCTTCAAACACTCAAAGGCACCCTTACCACCAGCTATATACTGGAAGCTATTCTTCACCATAAAAAGCACTAGATATAGAACAACCTTCCCCACAAGCACAAGCCACTGCTACTTCCAGTAGAGAAAATGACTTGTTTCCTAGACCCTCAAACACAAGTTCTCCTACATTCAAGATGTTAGAAGCCAGATGGAAGAAACCTAGGGATAAGGCATGCAAATCAAAACATCCTTACAAACTCACCATCATGCTTTCCTAGGCATAAAACCAGAATTCATCTGTGGATCTTTGATGGTCTTCCCCCACCCCCAACCGGCATCCCTGATACAGGCAAAAGTTTCTGCAAGCTGTGCAGCCTGGTCTTCCATAACATCCTGCCACCTGGGCAAACAGCCCAGCTGCACAGGAAAGCAAAAGGAATAAAAGGGAACCTATCAGTCTTTACAGAGCCAACAGACAACATAACATTTCAAAGTAACACGTTTGTTTGCTTTTTTAAAAAATAAGACAGGCTTAAGGGAAGACGTGTCACTTTGCCTCTTCAGCCCAAAAAGCAACAGGCAAGACTGCTCTTGCTTTAGGAGTACATGACCAGTAGACTGCTGGCTTATGCGCACCTGCAACTACCAGGAGTAACTGGCAACTCCTCCTGAGGCAATAAACCTAGATCTAGGAGTGTGGTGAAAGAAGCTGCTGGGAAAGCCAATAGTGCTGTTGCCTTTCTACTGATCCCTAATTTGGAGCAACCTGCTGAGCTGACTCTCATTCCTTTTCTCCAACGTCTTGATCGGGAGAGTTTCTTTGGTCCTCACAATAATGAGAATATATCAAAGTCCTGTGGGTCTGAGTATGAGAAGTGGCTGCTGAGGGGGCACTGCAGCAGGTACACCTGCAGAGGAATACAGTTAGCAGGTTAACTGTTCTGCAGGGCTAAGGGACAAGCTACACCGCTGTCACCTTTTGAGTTGAGAGGTCCAACTTTATCAGTTGGATTCACATTTTAGGAGAACATTCTGTGCTTTCTTCAACTGTACTGCAAACAGATTCCTTCAAGCACAGCACTGGTCATGTTGTCACAGTATGTGATAGTAAGGGTCCTTACACTCAACATGACAGGAAAGAAAAGAGGTGACAGGATCCTGATGTCATCTCTGCTGCAGTCTGTAGGTAAGTGTGCAAAAGAACAGCAGCTCAGGAAGTGAAGCAGGAGAATACAAGAACTGTCTCTCAATGCTGGGTGCCAATAGCACTTTCATTACCCTTCCTCTGCAGCATGATCTGAATGGCAGAGAGAACCTCATGCTGCCTCAAGTACATACTGAAGCATACATGGGCCTTTAAGGAACACAGAATATCACCTCTGCTTGTTGTGTAAGTGCCACATCACCCTGCTTCCCAGCCAAACCAGTGAGTGAAGCATTGCAGTGCACAGCTAAGACTGCTAAGGCAATCTTGGGCTACTCCTCTCATCACCACACCACTACCTGAAGTACCTGCTTCAGAAGCAGGACAGGTTTACCTTCATCTCCTGAGTTGTCTCACAGACAAAGGAACAGTAGCCTAATCTAGCCCCAGCAGTTCTGAGCAAAGGTGAACACAGCCCTCTCATGAATGCTTCCAGGGCCTGTTCTATGTGGAGCAGCAACTCGTACATTCCTAATTTCTTCATCACAGAAACAGGGGTCAACATCTCTGCTCTAAAACTTCTTGCCAAAGGGCAGCTGTTGAGTTGCCAAGTTCTGTTTCAAGTCCTAAGTTCCCTCAGCTGGTGCAGACCAAGCATAGTCCGATAATGAAGGAACATCTTATTTCATAGGCTTAAGATCTCAAGATAGAGGAAGAAAAAGCACAGAACCCATGCCTCAGTTTCATTCAGGCACAAAAGAAGGGAAAGGCAGACAGGTGGGAAACATGCAACTGTTCTTACCTCAAATTACCTTAAACCACAAAAGTACAATCCTCCCAACTGCAGTAGCTGATCTCAAGAAAAGAGCAAGATGGGTGTGAGAAGAAAACACATATGCAACTGGTATAAAAAGCACAACAGCTATTCTTCACTGAGTAGAGTGTATGGGAAAGGAAGAAGGGAAGAGGAGGCTGTCCAAAAAGACAAGCATAGTTGCCTGTTAGAATCTGCTGTCATTTGGAAATACTATCCATCTAGTGAAAGGGCATCAAAAAAACAAGATTCAGAAACCTGCTTCTTCAGTTCATGAGGTAGACGTGCAAAATGAGATAGGGCAGCTGATCTGCAGTCCAGTCCATGCCTCTGGCAGCTATGACCTTGCAGCTCTTCTCTTCCAATACACAGTATGGGCAGTAAAGCAGTGCTAGTTCTTTCTCTTTTCTACAGAGGCATTTTTTAATCAAAACAATGTATTCACTAGAGCTGTGCCCCTACTGTGTGTCAAAGAGTCTTTTCCAAGCATGTGGTCATCCAGAGGCTGCTGACAATAGCCACAGGTGGAAAGGTAGAGGATGCAGTAGAGAATGCAGTGCTTTGTGCTGTTAGTACCACACCCGGATGCTGGGCTGGTGTCCAACAGCAGTGAGCTGCCCATGTTCTTGCTCCCAGTGCACCAGGATATCCTCCCAGCAGCAAAGACACCAACTAAAGAGCTGTGGCTAAGGGTTGTTCATCATCAGTCAAGGCCTTTTCTGTTCTTCTGTCTTGAGGGAAATAAAGTGCAAATATTGAGAAACTTGCTTTGTAGATACCAGATTGAGGTTTACATAGTACACCTACCTGCCTTTGATGAGGCAGGTGCACACAGGGGTATGGCAGAATACTGCTGGAAAACTAGATAAAGAAGGAGGGACAAAAGCTAGCAAGGCTTATATCCACAGAAGAGCACCCCGGCATGCATTTTTCTGAAGGCATCATCTTAAGTGATTTGAGGGTACATCAAAAAAAGAGCTCAGAACTGACAGTATTAAAACCTAAAATGAATAGAAAATTCTTAGTATGCTGGCATCAGTAGAAGTCAACAGAACAGATACTTACTGAGTCAATAAATACAGAAATGGAGTCTGACAACAGTAACTGGAGTCAGTTTTGAAAGCTAAGACAAACTGCATTCATTTATGAACACTTTTTTTCTTTTTTAAAACAGGGTTTTATTTCAAGATCAAAATTACAACCACTGATTCACATCAATACATACCAAACATTATACGTAAATGTTGTCATTGATACTGCACGAGTCAGAATCAAAAGGGAAGTGGAGAATGAGATTTCTGGGGAAAGGTGCTAATGGATACAATGCTCCATTTTTGCTCAAATCTAACAAAAAGTAACAAAAATAGATGCATCTGACCCATTACAGACATTCTAAAATAGGCACTATAATACACTTTACCAGTTTAGACAGTAAAAGTTCCATAATAACAGTCACTAAGTGTGATATCTCAAACTGTTTTACGTCCTGTATAAAAAAAGAATGCCTCTAAAAAGGTAGATCAATCTTACAAACTTATCTCATCCTGCCACTGTATCTGCTAATATCGCCTTTTGATGCCAAAGTCATTTCTTTTTCTCCGAGAGTTCATATCAGAGGTTCACAACAGAACACAACTATTTTCCTCACCCAGCCAATTTTTTAAATAATGAAAGCCTTTTGTCTAAGACAAAAGAACTGCACATATTAAAGAAAACAAATCTAATGGAAAATAATAACACAGAAGTAAATATTTCATACGGTTTCTATTTCTATTTGCAGACAGATCTAAAAAAGCCTTAGCTCAACTTTTCAAAGCACAACAAATGCATGTGAATATGAATTTTTCTAGTGTCAAAATTCAGCATCAGAGACAGAGCGATTATATCACTTGCAGACAAGTAATAATTAAATCTCCCATCAAGCGCACAGACGAGCTTTTCCTTAGTAGCAAACATTCTTTAGACACAATATTCCACTTTTAGAAAATGGTCCTTCAATGAAAGCACTCACTTTTGAAGCCGTTGGTTCCACTAGTCTCTGACGGTGACGTGCTGAGCTGAAATGACTCTTCTGAGGTGCCCCTTCCTGACAGTGAACAGAGAAAGGAGTGGGACAAGGACAGAGAAAAAGGAGGGAGATGGATCGTGGAGGGGATGGAATGGACGATGTTGGAGAGGGGAGAAGGAGAGTATTTAACTGGACTGTACTTTCACTAGCTTTGTAAAAGCTTTATGAAATCAAATTTCATTAATTTCATCATACAAATATCAAAGAAAATGAATCTTCTGCTAGTAGCCTCATTAAGCTTTTACATGGCATTCACAAGCACTTAATGATACCGTGTAGTAAAAATACACATACATCAGCCTACTTCATTTCTAGATACGCAGCTTAGAATTAAAAAATATTCCTTTTGCTGTCCCACTTACTTACATTACCTTGCATTTTCTATAGCAGTGTAAGAAGCCGCACACAAAACACATTACAGATTCCTATCTCTTTTGCTGCTCTTCCTGCTTCCTCAGGCATTCCATGCATCAGGTTATTGGAGAGGCTTTATTTCCCTCTTTCACACTCGCACATTCCCCTTTACTGAAATTATCATCTTGGTATTTTTGAGACCATATCACAAAACCATATCAAAGAGGAGTTCCACTAACACACCTAAGAAATACTGAACATTAAAGTATTAGGTTGAGCAGCTTTTCTGGAAATTGATTCCATCTATCCCTATTTCTTGACTGACTAAATACACACCATTGACTGAACACTTTTGTAATGTCTTAATCATCTAAAACAACAGTATTTCCTCTTTCTAAATTAGGCAAATTCAAGTTCATTTTCTGTATGAATTCTACTGAATGTGATACCTGAATTTGACACAGACAGAACTGAAGATTAAGCAGCTACTCATTTCCAGAAAACGCAAGGCAACCATAAGATTTAACATGCTCTTTACTGTCTTGACTTTGATCAGAAATACAAACACAGAAGTGCAGAAGAACATGAGAGCATTACTGGTTTTGTTGACCAAAAGTAAAGAGGTGAAAGCCAAGCAAAGTAAGACAGATTCTAATGGATCAGCATCTAGGTCTGACTGAATCATGCCTTTAAGATTAGTCTTTGTTCCTGAAATTAACACTACAGAACATAGCATAGAGGAAAACCAACCAACCAACCAAACAAACAAAAAAACAACAAAACCAACCAGACCACTTTCACAAATGCAAGCTAGACTCACTCATATTCCTGAAAAGATGCCATCTGCAGGGCTAACTGAAAATAATTTTATACTCATCTTAGTATTTCTGATGATCTCAAGACTCTGCTTTCCACAATGTAATTTCTACCCTTCCTTAAAAACAAAAAACAAAAAATTAAAAGTCTCCACACTCAGTAAGATGCCATGCAGAGCCAGCTCTGTAACTCAGAAAAGATCTGGTGGAAACAAAGAGTGAACAGTGCAAACTAACGCCCCTTACCCAACTACCCTATTTCCTGAAGATCTGTCAACAAATGTGGTAGTAATTCAGAGGACATCAGTACCCTTCCCATATACATATTTTATAATGAACACCCTCTGCCTCAATGTAAATAGGTGCAGTGATACAAAAGGAGAAATTTCCCAGCAACTTTAAAGCATTACTTGCCGTTCCGTTACTGAATATTATAAATTCAGGAGGAAAAAAGTATTCAAAATGACAAACTGTCAGAAGTGCCAAACTTCAGAGACCCTACCTTCTATCCTGTTGAGGTTATTAACCCACCTAACATGAGATGCTGGAAATTATTCCCTGTTATAAGCAGCTTTTTCATTCCTACCTCTCCTTTATAATATACTTCAGGAGCAGTCCAGAACTTTGATAAAAATATAGTTTACGGCCTGAAAAATCCTGATACAAAACAGGAATACCATCTCACAAGCATAAGAGTAGAAATAAACTGATGCAATTATTCCTGTGACAAAGGAATGAGTCTTGACTCTACTAAAATGCGTATGTGGGCTGTGACTGCAATGACACCAGAAATGTTAGAACCACAGATTATAAATCAGAATACATTAACAGCTCATTTTGTTAGTACAAAACAATCAGACAGGTAGACTGTCGGTGTTAGCATCAACAGACACATGACGAACAGGTAGCTAAACTCAAGACTATCAGATTCATTATCTCCTGCACTACAGAATGTGGGATTTTTTATTTTATTTTTTTTTTCCCAAATCATAAATACATTCTACTCACTTTTGCTACTACTCACATGGTACTAGAGGATTCACCTCTTTGCTAGGACAATAAATGAGCTGTGATGCAAGTCATGCCATGGGTCACCACCATGAAGACCAGCAGTAACTAGATTCTGGAGTGCCTCTGCAACCCTCCCTTCTAGCTCATTCTTGCCTTAAAGCCAGAGTTCACAATTCCCCCTAACAAGCCTGAACAATCATTCTGTTCTGTAAAACAGAAATGGTCTAGACTAAACATAGCTATTACTGGTGCAGAAGGGTAACAGCTCATCCAACAGCCCATTCAACAAGTGCACAGCTGTTGTGAAATGGATTACTGATGAGAACCACAGGACCAGTGGACTCCTTATGCTGTACTGATGCTAAAGGTCTCAAAAACTAAGCTCTGGTCTCAGCAAATTCAAGTAGGGATGTATGTTTACTATTAGGACTTATAAACATACAGAGCTACCTTGAGGGTGCAACTGAGATCAGCAGCTGTTAACAGAAACTGCTGAGACTGTGCATACAAAAAATAAATAAATCACAACTGGGTTGAGATAATAAAGGTGAGAGCAAAGAGAATGCAGTTCTTTCACTCCAGAAGAAATCAAAATTTGAACTATGCACAGGCATTAGAGTGCACGCATATGTGTTTCCCATTATATCATAACCTTATGCCCTCTAGTACTACACTCTAGCTGATAAAAAATTTCTGTATGCACACATCAGCTCCACACAAGGCTGTCTAATGAAAGACAAACCACAGAAAAAGTCAGGATGAGGGTCAGTGTCTCAGAGGTAGATCTACTGTACATTTAATAAGGTGCTGGAGGGAAAAAAAATATCTACATACTGAAAAGTCTAATGCCTTCAAGGAAACTGTCCAGCTACTACCAGCAAAGAACATCCTACAGATCCATGACACCCTGTGAATGTCCTTTCCAGAGGAACAGGCCAGCTGCAATTGTACAGCTGATAAAAAGCAACTGTCAGAAAATTAGCTTCCTGCAAAGGCCAGCATGACTCAAATCACCAAGAGCAGCTGGAGGAAAGAAGGTAGGCTCTTAAATAATTCCTGCCCAAGGAAAGGCAGTTTAGGTTAGATGGCAAGGAGAACAGTGGTCAGGAAGCAGAATCAAAGAATTATTTCATGATCCAGGTGTGTAATCCAATACCAAAGTCAGGTATTGAACACTTAATGGAGCTCTGAAGGCACCGAAGCCGGAAAGCAGTTATGAGAAGGAAACACGATTTAGGCTGCACAGGTTGGCAAGCCACTTCAACTACCTACAGGCCTTAACACTGCTACAAAAAGCAGGTTCCGTGTAAGGGTAGTTAGCATTAACATCAGTCATTTTTGTGGAAATGGCAGTATCAAGAGCATCTGAGTTGTCAAGCATGTGCTCTTATCTGAAGATATTTCCACCTCCTTATTGAAGTGGCAACTGCTCCCTTCTTCACTCCATTTCTCTTAGCTGCAGGACCAAGCCGAAGAGCAACAGCAGCTGTATCTCACACAGACAATATGAATACACCAGCCAACACCACAGTTGGTACCCGATGGCTCCACCAGTGGCTGGCACTGAAAAAAAATTCACAGCAACAACTCCACTCACATACGGCTGGGCAAACCTTCACGCTAACAAGTCTATTTCATTGTTTTTGTTATCATCATATTCAACCCCACTCTTCAACAGCACCCCCTCACGCATTCCCTAACCATTATCTTGAAGTATACTTCATACTCTGAGACCAGCCCTGTGCTATGCCCTCAATACACAGCTGCACCCAGGATTAAAGTTCCAGACACCCGAGATTCCACACCCTGCAGTGTCCCTTTACTCCACCCTAAGCATCTCTGCATTCACAGCTAGCGAAAGTTACAGCAACCATAGCCAAGGCCTGCTGTCAACTGTTCATACCATACCCTGAAAGTTTCTGTATGTATCGTGATCTACCTCCCACCCTACAGTTTTTCCTTCTAGATGCACTGTTACCCAACCACTTGTGCTCAGGGTGTAATGCCAGAGTCAGTATGAGGCCACAGTGCTACACTGCAGCTAGTATAGCATCACACAGTGCTGTATGCCTGCCTCCAAAGTCTTCACCTCAAAGCACAAGTCAAGACTCACATCCTTTCCCTACATATGTTAGAGGTACCATTAACAAGAAGAGATTGGGAAACACAAGCTACATTAGTTCAGCCCAGCCCGTGTTTTTCTTCTTTGCCTCAAAGTAGAACTGCCAGCTCTGTTGACCATAACAGTTAGATGAGATCAAGGCGATTAACAAGCTTTGTTCCTATATAAGCATAGAGCAAATATATTAAGATATAAAATCTTTATAGTTCCACTGAACTGGGCAGTAAGGCAGAGAGCTGTAAAGCAAGCAGCTTCCTCTTACAGCCCTTCCATGAATGCACAATGCCACAGTGCACACACAGTACAGTCCTTACCCATAACTCATACCTCTCCAAAACAAAGCAGCAAAACAGTTAAAAAAACAACCAAACAAGGAACAACGTAACAACAAAAAGCCTGCTTCAGGATGAAACCCAGTTCATCAGTATATCCAGCTGCTTCCTAGAAATAGGATATGCTGTGTGATATATAGAGCAAGATTTACACTCAGTAGCTCAATACTTGCAAGTAATACGCAAGCCAACCAACCAAAGTGCTCTCACCTTCAATAAGACCAAGTACACCAGTTGCAAGATCAGACGCTCAGTAACCTATTTCTCAGAATTACACTGTATTTACAAACGGATGTAAGGCCGTAGTATGATGCTTCATGCTAATTAAATATGATATATCATTCCAGCTTTAGAAAAATGATGCCAACAGGTACCAGTTGAAATCCAGTGTTGTAAGGTTGTCCTGATATATTCTGTATCATATACACAGTACTTTTAATCAAGCATATGACTGTGAATTAGAAGTTTCTTTCACGCATGTATGAACTTTCACTACATAACTACCATTTTAATTTCTACCAAGTTAACTAGCAACTTCATTAAATCAGCAAGACACACACGTGTTCTGCTAATGTGTGCTTAATTAAACATTGAAGAGGGTAATTCTATCCAATAAAATAAAAAAAGAAGGTAGACTATTATTAAACAGATATTGTTTTGATTTTGGTGTTGTTGTTCTTCCCCCTTCCTTAATTTACATTACAGAAAGCTTCAAAAAGCTACACCAAAAGGTACTATCAAAGATGGTAAGCTTCGCAGCAAATTGGTGAATCCACCTTCTGTACAATGCAAAGTCAACTTAGAATCATAGAATCACCAAGGTTGGAAAAGACCTAAAAGATCATCCAGTCCAACCGTTCACCAATTACCAAGAGCTCCCACTAAACCACGTCCCTCAACACAACATCCAGTTGTTCCTTGAACTTCTCTTGTCATGAGCAGGAAACATTCTAAACTCCAGGAAGTTTTACCCTGCACATAAATGTAAACCTAAGAAAAAAAAAAGAACATTCAACTTCCAAATTTCTGCCTCCATGGTTTCTTCAGAAGCACCTGTAGGAGCAACACTGCTAAGTTTCAGTACTAGACTACTAGACTGAAAATTGTATCTAAGGGGTAATTGCAGTATTATTTCTACAGCAACTGCAAAACTAATGCAGCTAAAAGCAAAGCTGTATTCCCCCAAAAAGTAAGCTAACTGCCAGCTGGAGAACAAGATGGGACACAAGTGCAAGGGCACAGGACCCCGCAGGAAGGCACATCAGGCAGAAAAGAAAGGTAAGTCCCCCTGGAGGTCAGCAACACGCCACTTGGGCACACAGTCTGCTGAGCTGCACGGCGGACCCCAAGCCTTAGCCCCACGTGAAGGACCCCAAGCTTGCTACTGGCAACAGCTTTCAAGCAAGTGCCTAAGAACAGGTATTTCTGTGTACCAGAGATTTCACTTCCAACTTCAAACAAAATTATAACAATGCAAGTAAGACAGAAACTGATATTCTAGGCTGCTTCAGTGTACTCTGTAGACTGAAGACTTTTAACAGAAATAAAGAAAAGATGTGGAAACTTAACATTATTTCAAAAAATATGCAAGGCTGCATATTCCACAGTGGCATAACATTTTCCACATTTTCCTTTAAAAAAATCGAGTTTAAGAGAAAGCCATTACATTTGGTATGATATGAACAACACTGGCCGTCATATTACCAGTGAATACCAAGACTTCCCTCATTCTCCCTCTCTTATTAGTTATTAATGGTGAATATAACTGACTAGAAAAGTTTTGAAATGGAATTCTGACAGAATTTATCAGTAGTCTGGCAAAACAAAAGTGAGCTCTGGCATCAGCCAATTTTACTAGATTTTATCTTGAAAGAAAAGTCATGCAAATTGCCATTCACTATTTTCCAAATAATATATGGGACCATGCTATCATGCTGATCAGAGGGCCGGAGTACATCTCCTATGAAGAAACTTTGACTGAACTGGGCTTGTTCAGTCTGGAGAAGAAATGGCTCCAGAGAGATCTCACTGATGCTTTCCAGTATTTAACTGGGCCTACAGGAATGACAGGCAAGGACTCTTTGTCGGGGAGTGTAGTGACAGAACAAGCAGTCGTAGTTTGAAACCATAAGAGGGGAGGTTTAAATCAGATATTAGGAAGGAATTCTTCAGTCAGATGGCAGCGAAGCCATGGAACAGCTGGCTGGAGAAGCTGTGGGTGTCCAGTCCTTGGAGGTGCTTGAAGGCCAGGCTGGATGTGCCCTAGGCAGCCTGAGCTAGTGGGGAGCAGCCAGGGGTTGGAACTTGAACTTTAAAGGTCCTTTCCAACCTAAACAATTCTATAATTCTGTGACCCTATTATTTTGAGACAGTTTTAATGACTCAATATATAAAGACGGAAAATATCAAATTACAACACTGTGTATTTTGGAATGCGCCAAAGATCCATTTTCATTCTGTCATCATTCCTTGTTTTTGTAGCGTTCTATTAACAGAACCGTGAGTACGAAGAAAATACAAGAACAAAGGGATGAAGGGAATGCAAAAACTAGAATGCAAAAATCTTGGTTTAGAGTATATGTTTTTTTCCTTAATCCTTAATCAAAAGACGCAATCCAGTCTCTGATGATTTTAGAATGTAGCAAAGGAGGAAGTAAATACTGCAGGACTCACACATAACTGAGTCACTCCATATTACCAAAAATTTAAGTATCACTGTAAGACTAATTCACTCTATGGTATTATCTGCTTACAGTTCTGTTAGTTATATGACAACTCGCGAAGTCAATATACTGCAAAAGCAATAACATTTCTTCATACACCCAGCTTCCTTATATTGGTTACCTATTGATCTCTGAAAGCTGCCAAGACTACTTCTGTCAGACAAGCGTTTGATAAAAAAAAAAAAAAAGATTTCTAATTAGATACAGTCTGTTCAGGCACTACAGCCATTTCATACCGACCATCTTTCTCCCTGCCATTCCACATTCTTGAACTGTATTTGAAGATACAGCCTTGACATCTTTGCATTGTGCTATAGCTGATAGCAAGCAAAATGGCCTGTTCTAAGGTTATGCAATGCAATCACAGTAACAAGAGAAAACCGGGAAATTCAAGGTCATTGGGCCTCGCGGTCTTGGACAGAACGCTTAATTCCCTATGCCTCAACCTACCACAGAAATAATGAAATGCTGTCCATGTCTCAATGACAACAAGACACAGGGAAGGAGTTAAACAAAGATGCAGGCATTCAAAAAGTTAAGTAGCTTTGAGCTGTCAGTGTTATGGCTGCAGACAGGTTAATCAGTTTTCCCGAGTAATTTCCCCACAGTTTAAGGCTTTAAAACAATCAAGTCCTATATATGAAGAAAGAGGTCGCTGGAATATGCAAGGAGATGGAGGAAGGCAAGCAGCATGCAATTCTAGAGCTTGCTGTTAAAAAATAATAATAACAATAAAAAAATTCATGGAACTAGGAGTAAGAAAACAACAACAGTAATTTAAAGGAAAAAGATTTAAAAGATATCAAGTGTTCTGCTTGAATGAAGTGACACTGATAACACCAACAGTGAAAAAAATAAAAAGTGTAGAAAATCAAGTCACTGAAGGAGGCATGCAGAACATGAAAGATTGGTGATGACAGAAAAGATGAATATGAGCAGAGCCAGACCACCCTACCAGAGGTTCAAAAGCTCTGAATTCAACATACTGATGACACAGCTTAAGATAAAAATATATGCAAATATATGCAAAAAAGTAACAGTGCAGCACTTTCTCTCATCTTAGTCTCTGGGACTTCACCAACATACCAGGAATTACAACACAAGTGATCTTCAGACAGAAGGCCATGCAGTGTGCCAAGCATGGAGGTAGGGTCAAGTTACAAATTCTATCATAGTTTTTCCCTTTTAGATTTTGATTCCAGCAAGTGCAAAATGATCTTATCATTACTATTATTCTTTAACTAATAAGATGTCCATTTCTTGCTGATCTCCACTGCCTTCAATTTAGATCTTCGGTATAATGCTTAGGCTCTGTGCCAAACTTCACAGGCTCATGAAAACCATTTCTGTTAGAGAGCCATCTCAGAATAGAACCAATCCATAATAAATACAAATATTCTATGAAGTTATAGAACTTAAAGAAGCAGAAGCAATGCATCAACAGTTATGAGAAAAAAAAATCTTGCGCTGTATTAAGTAAGGCAATCTTTATGGCCAGGGTCAGAAATAAAATAATAAATCATAAAAATATATATATAAAATAAATCATAAAAAATATTTCAAAACTGTAGCTTCCATTTGAAAAAAATAAAACAAAAATTAAACTGAAGGGAAAAAAAAAAAAAAAAAAAAAAAAAAAAAGAAAAGAAAAAAAAAGAAAGAAAAACAAACTCCCAACCTTTGAAAGTTATCTCCCCAAGGAGGAGAGAACTCTGAGACCAGGACTGTATACTATACTAATTAATCTGTCCAGCAATAGAAACTTGCATGCAAGCAGTGCAAAAAATTCATCTGCGGTAACTTGCTGTATGCCATCCTTACAGGACGGCCATAGAGGTTAGATTTTGTGTAGCAAAAACATGTAGCTAAAAGGTCTGCTCTAATTGCCCGGCAGTCTAACCCATCAGTCAGCCAAATATGCTCCCATTAGCACTGCTTGTTATGGCACTGCCTTCATCTCCTGGACCACATCCTGTTGAACACAGACATTATAGCATTTGTTTGAACAAAGAACATTCAGGCATCTTGAAGGAAAGAAAAAAAATGAATATCTGACAGGATTTTCATTGATTGCTGCATTTTCTCAACCGTGCTAGAGAAAACACACACGAAAAAAATTGCTGCTTTAAATACTACCTTTTCGTAGAACAGCCCCTTGGCAGAAACATATCAATTTAGAAGCGCATGAATTTTCTCCCTGAACCTTGTTAGAGCCTGAAGACATGTGCACACACTTCACATACCTATAAGCCAAACCAGTTTCACTGGGTTTGGCACAAGAAGAGCTTAGTATTGATCCGTCAGAGAGACTCCACATCAGAGAGAAACTGCACTAAAATAATTGAAGATGTCTTTAGGGGGAAAAAAAAAAATCAAAAAAATACACTACTGTGGTTTGCAGCAGTGCTAAAAATCTACCTGAGATGCTCTGCTCTTAGAGCTGAAACATTGTGAAGGGTATAAGGTGCTACAGAAACCATTAAAAAAGCAAGACAAAGAGCAGAGCAACGTTAGCATTACTGAAAGAGCAAAGTGCGAGCAATTTAAGCGAGCCAAAATACAAAGACTCGTGAACGACTGTTTACATGGGTTGATAGCAATAGGACAAGGGGGAATGGTTTTAAACTGAGACAGGGGAGGTTTAGGTTAGAGATCAGGAGGATTTTTTTTCTTTTTCACCCAGAGGGTGGTGACACAGTGGAACAGGTTGCCCAAGGAGGCTGTGGATGTCCCACCCCTGGAGGCACTCATGGCCAGGCTGGATGTGGCTCTGGGCAGCCTGGTCTGGTGGATAGCTACTCTGCACATAGCAGGGGGGTTGAAACTAGATGATCACTGTGGTCCTTTTCAACCCAGACCATTCTATGATTCTGTGAAAAAACGTCTATGATGGAAGAGGACGCGCGTAGGGTCCTAAGAGCATAGACAGGAAAATCAAACAACTGATATTTGGGAAATGAAGTTTAGAAATGCAATGCAATGTCAGCATATAATCAGGAATGTACACCAGGCACATTACCAAGGTTGTTATCTTCAGGAAATCAGAACAAAGAAGAGCATGTCCAACCTAGCAATAATAGCTTTACCTCCAATCTTCTACAGCCATCCCACAAAGGTTTTGGCCAATTTGCCCTGAAAACTGCAGTTTACAGAGAAGTATGACTACTCAGAGCAGAAGTGATGAAATAAGAAAATGCTAATCAGCTTCATGCCCAAGCATCAAAGTCTGCCATTTTTTATTTTCAACTACCCAGAGATACACCTCAAAGCACAAGACACCTAACAGTACTTTGATGTAAGTAAAGTAATGATCATCTTGCATGTTTAAACACAAAGACATACTACTGAGTCTTGAAGAGCCAAGAAAGAAAATAGCACATGAACCAATAAAGAATCAGTGCACCATAAAATACACCTTTTATCCTGGACATAAACATTTTGCTGCTCCTAACTGTTGTTCTTTTTTTGCATTGCTCCTTCCCTTCTTGGACTTATCTACATTTACTAAAATCTCAAGAAGAAATTGAAGTAATCTAAAACCGGGAAACTATTTTCACAAGAGGCACTGGATACCTAAAAATCAATTTTCTACTCATAACCCAAATGGTCCAGCTGTGCCTGTGAGCACTGTATTTAGAAAACATAGGAGAATAGGGATTATTTTCAGGTTCTTCTATACATAAGTTCTGACTGCCAGATTCCCTAAAGTAAAGGTAGAAGTTGTGTACAGTTAGTTTATTTTAGAGCAACTCAAGTGGTGTCTTCCTTGTTTTAGCATGATTAAAAATGAAAGGATAAAGAAGATTTTTAAAAGCTATTATATCAGAAAATTTTCAAAACAGAAGTTAACACAATCATATTATACATCCTGTTTTACCACGTCTCCCTTTTCAAAAAAAGAAGAAAGTTATAAGGAGGGACAGTAGGAGAACCCTCATTAGTTGAGAAGCATCTTCGCATATAATTCTGTACTGATACATTTCTGATACAGAATCCTTTACCTGCAGGTAATGCATAAGATAACTGGTTTGTATAAAGTAGTTGCCTGGTTCTGGACACCAGAAAACAGAATCTGGGACAACATAGAGTAGGAGGAGCTACTAGTTATCAGTTGTGCCATGAGCTCCATCATTCAACTAAGGCAACTACCTACTGCCTCCTATGAGATATTGACTTGGAATACTTCAGTGCCTTCTGAAACTTGAATTTCTTCCTTCACGGCAAGTGTACAAAAACTAAGTTTTGGTAAACTGCTGCTAAAGTAGATCTCTTTCTGACAGGACAGCTTAAAAATGCTTTCAGAATCTTCAGTGCACCTGTACCCTTGTTTTGCCACAACATCTTGAAATTCGGTGGAGGAGGACATCCAGGTGCCACCCACATTATTTAGTATCCATGTGAAATTAAGCCAAATATACATGCAAAAACAGGGTTTTCAGAATGAACTAACTACTCCAAATGTAATGTACTCTGTAGACACTCATAGGTGTACCTAACACCTATGCAGTGCCTGCTTGTTCTCAAAGGAATGGACATAGTGCAGTTATCTATTCTAGAGCAAATCCAAGCTACTGCACCCCACCTTCTCAAATGTGGAGTTCCACATTTGAGAAATGAAATCTAGGAGGGCTTTAAGGAAAAGGTGAGTGAGATGCAACAGAGACACGGGAGCAGAGGCTGAGCACAAGCAACTAAACAAGATTAGAGAGGACCTGAGTTGCTGATGGGAAAAAACATTTTCTAATTTACCTGTCCTGCAAAAGGTAGAGTTAAGACTGTAGAAGTCAATGCTACTTCAACGGAGATAAGGCAAAGCCAAGAAAAGAAGATTCAAAGAAACTACCGCACTGTAATTCTGCTTTGTTATCTTCACAATTGTTTGTGCATTTTAATGTAATTTTGACATTCAAATGGGCAACGAGCACTTTTATAAGCAAAAATGATTATTGCTTTAATCGCTTAGGAAGAAAAATTAATAGCACGTCAAAGTCTGCGGGCAATTCTGATGAAACCCCTGCTCAAGAAACAGAACTTAAGACTTGAAGTGGGCGGATACAAACCTGAGAAATCATCCTGTCAAGCATGACACATGAAGCAGCACTGGAGGGAAAAGGAAACACAACAAACTCAAATGAAGCACCTTGCAAAGAATTTCAAATAGACAACATGGAGAATTACGGGTTTTATCAGCTGTGACATAGTGAGTAAAGACAAACTGTTTGTTAACAAAACTATCTGTCAAACTAAGAACTACCCACGGGACTGATGGGGGAAAGAAATCTTAATCAGAAGTTCATTATCTTCATGTAGATCTTATTCCTGTTATTATTAAATATATAAGAAAAAAAACCAAACACTACAATTCTGGTATAAGCCAAGTGACTCCAGCAAGAGCTAGCCAGCACATAGAGAACTGCGACAGACCCGTTTTCTATATGACCTGTAGAACACAACAAAGTTCAGTTCAAAACATTACACGTTCCATCTCTCAGCTCACTGTGGTATCTGACACGAAGGAACATGAAGTCTACACTTTGCATTCCAAGCCTAATACAAACCAGTCAGTCAGCTTGGTGTCATATTGTAGACATTATCAAGAAACGTTACTGCAATAAACAAAAGGCATGGGAGAGAAGTGTGATAGGGGCCACAGACACCAAATCTGGCTTCATGCCAAATATTTTAGCTCTGAATGCAGCAAGCAGGACTGCTTATTTATTTATTTACTTAAGCCCCTAAAATAAAATGACCACAACCTCAAGAGAAGCAAAGACAGAATAGTTAACCCTTTCAGAAAAGCTTTCAAGGCTCAAACAGCAAAATGTCTGACACACAAGGCCTTTTCGAGGGACCTGATAGAACAGTGTAAACATCTAACAATGCATGAATGCCTGGAGAACAGAGCGGAATTAGCTGATCAAGTGATTGTGCACTTTGTTAGGACCACAGTTGTGACAGATAACAAGAAAAGGAAGAGCATTCTTTAGATCAGTGTTTCCTCTCTCCACGGCTTTTGCTAGCAAAACACAGCTATCACCATCTATCACTATTTAAGCATGCAAAAAGCCTGTTCAATCGTGTACACATCACAAGAACAGATCCGAGACAACCTGCCTTCTACCACTGTCCCTACTGTAACTTAAAAATAAAGGCGGCTCTGTCAGGAAATACATATATATACATATTGTATTCCACTGTAAATGTTTCATTTTCTATTTTACTTTATCCAGCCAATCACTGAACAGTTTGTCTATACCTCATAAATCAAGAATGCTAGAGTCACAATTTAAGTTGTCCTGAGCACTACCTCACAGATGCAGCCCCTCAAGCAACAGTGTGTTACACAAGACTGGACCCAACTACCAAGGACATGTGCAGAGAAGAGTCACAAAGCTATTCCTGCACAATGCCAGAAGAGCCCCCCAATACATTGGAATCTACTAGAAAATGAAAATTGTAAAGCCTGGTCACTTTCTGGTTTTGATCTTTCACTGCTTTTGCATCAGGTTCCACACCTCCCCACAGATTCATTTTTCCCCCTTCCTCACATTCAGTAAGAGGCAGAGCCACCTATTAAGTCCAACTCACAACCTTCTCACCTAGAGCAACAGAGAGCTGTTACACAGCATTCAAACCAGTGAAAAAACACATAGAGCCTTTCCAGAGCCTAATGTAAGCTTTATTTTTCCAGACTTAAGTCTGCAACAAAAGCCACAGTCCAACTAATATTCTCCAATTCTCACCATAATTCCTCCCAGCACACTACATGAACAGCATTCAAGAGACAGTCACAGTGTCATTGATAAATCCTTTATTCCTCTATGGGACATAGCTTCCCAGATGAACTTTTTATTTCATGTATCGATTCAGAATTATTTTCATGCAGATTCCTACTCCCAAAAAGACACATGAACTAAGGAGCCATAGATAAGGTTGCTCCTTTCCCTTCTTTTTAGTTTCTCAGAACACATTTTTAAGAAAGCCAGCAAGTAAGGACCTGGAAAAATAAAATCCAACATTTTCTGTTTTGCAAAGGACTAGATATTCTGAGTAGAGTACTTCTAAGAGTGCCTATAAAAGCCAAATATTTTCCTGTATCAGAGGTGGAGTAGAGAAATCACCAAAGCCACAGTCATGCTGCCCCTAGCAATCCTTGCTAGCAAGACATGGAATTTGCACAGAGTCACCAGTTCACAAAGAAATGCAACCCTGCGTTTGCATTGCACTTTCATTCACACTGTCTGCTTCCATTTCTACAGCAATGGCTCTGAATTAAGGCTGAAATTCTTTTCAGCCCCTTCTCAAAAAATTTGTGAGTGAAGTACAATATTATTTCAATTGGATTTTTTCTGTGTCATACATAATATTAACTAGGCAAACTTAATGCAGTTCAGTCACCCCAAATTCACAGAAGCTTTACATACCTATGAAAATTTTCTAGCGTTTATGAAGAAAATACATACTTGTGAACAAGAAAGCAAATCAATGCAGTCTTGTCTTTGACATTTGGGAATTTCCACATATAGCTGATTTATTTGCTGTTGGTCAATTTCTCTAAAAGTCTGATAAAAAAACCTCATGTAATTACCCGAGGATTTACAAGATGCTGCTTACCAACCACTTCAGAGGCAGAAATGAAATTAGCAAAAAGGAAAGGGAAGGCCTGAAGCATCCAGCACATCTGTTCACAAAAGAAAAATCTTCCTCAGCTCCAGAAACAGGACTGAAGCCATTTGCATCTGGCAGTAAGATTCCTCCCACATTCCCATATCCCTCTAAGTGCCTGCAGGAACAGCATATTACCTGCACACGCCATCACTGGATTTTGGAGCTTTCATTTAAGGCTTTATAAAACATACCACCTCAGACCAATGCCTATCAGACAAAGTCATGGAAGAAAGCTGAAATGTAATGCCCTGGCAGGATATAGTCGAGACCTGTGAGGAAGGATGAGTAAGTAATTAGCTGCTTTCATTTTTATTATTTATTTGGAGAAAAAAAAATAAAAAATCCTATTTCAATCCATGCTAAGTTATACTTAGAATTTCAGAAGCTATTTTCTCCTCTTCCTTCAAATAAAACCTGTTCTTTGTAATTAAAGATAAAGAGGATGTTTCATAAAAACTTGCTTTCTGAAAATGAGTACATGCAACAGAGCTCTGCATTCGGGGGATTTAATTTTTCTACGAATAAAACCAAAACAAGTAATGACCTGAAGAAAGAACTTGTAGCAGAATGGACTAGGAGTACCTACTCAGGTTGCCATAAATGAAGGGCTCGGTTTCTCTTCAAAGCCTAAGCACTGGGAAAACCTTCACAGATCAACCCAAAACAAGATTTACCCAAGTCTGCATATTTACTTACAGCTTATATTTTGAGATTCAATTCAAGCTGCTTCCTGGCTTTTTTTAAACACAGCATGATGGTACATGGCATCAAACACAACTACATCAGTTTCCCATCTAAAAGGAAATTGTTTGTGTGTCCTGTAAACCAGGCTTTGAAGCAAACTGTGTGCAAATAGCAAAAAGGGCAATTGCAGAAATCTGACTTTTAAGTAGGTACTGTTCTACGCTGCATTGCTGGTTTATCAAAAAAAACCCCATACTTTGGAAGACTGTGTGCTTCAACAAAGGAAGCACACCACTTTTAAGCAGGTTTATCTTCTTACAGCATTTCTATTTCTATCCCAAAGAAGTTACAAAGTCCTATGAAGTAAAGTTAGTCAACCTGTCATTGACTATAGCTTCTTCAGAATAGTCTTAACACAGAAGGCTTCTTATTTAAATAAAAAATAAATCCTACTCTGAGCATTCTCCACAGCCTTTAAGGGAAAGGCTCAGTAACATATGAAAAAGAAGAGCAGACAAAAGATACATAGGTTAATCCTACAGAACAATATTATGGTAGAAGATTTATTTAACAACAACAGCAAGGAAACAAAAAAAAGAAAAAAGAAAGAAAAAAAAAGCCAGTAAGAATCCATGCTACTGCTACTACAAAGTAACCAATTCATTACTTTGGACTGAGAAGGTCAAATGTCAATCAAAGAGCCAACTCAGGGACTTCATCTAATCAGTATTTACTAAGGAGAATTAAACAGGGACTGCATTCTGTATCAGGTCATATGATCTGCTCTCCAGCTTGCAAATTCATCATACCAGTCTCTGGGCTAACCACACGAACAGATGGAAGGTGAAAAAAGCAGAGGAACAGAGGACAGGGAGTGAGAGGACAATGGGAAAACCGCTTTACTTAAAGGACTAACAAATGAAATTTCAGCGTAAATTGGATCTCAGCCTCTCCATCTTCTCCTAGATGACTGTATTTCACCCTGTACACTTCTGAGCACTGGCTGATTTTTCCCACCCCAGAATCAGACTCTAATGACAGACATGAGGTACCAATCTTTTAAAATTACTGCAGTCATTGTATGTGTGAATGGGATCATTCTGGTACTGCAATTATTCATGATATGGCTTTTGATACTATGAAATGATCACCAGAGCACCTGTAGGAACAAGCAAGCGTTCTATAAAATATTCTTGGTATCCGTTCAGAATTACTTACTTAAATTATGGAAGACAGGAACAAAGAAAACTCCCTCAAAAGGAGTAGTTTGCAGAACTCAGCAATAGGTTTCACATCAAGTTTTTCCATTATCCCCTAATCAGAACAGACTGCCGTTCGATTCTTGTCAAAGGGCAGAAATCCGGTTTACACGACTCAATGGATTAAAGAAGGTTTAGGAAAAGGAAATCCGGTCTCACTGTGAAGATCTACCTCTTGAAACTTTTAAATCCCCCTTTAAAAGCTGGCACTGGCAGTCCCAACCTGCAGCCGAGATTCTCCTTTCTGCCGTACAATCAACTAACAGAATGGATTTAGGACTTAAGGGATTAACACCGCGGAGTGTTTGTACCAAAGAAGTTCCCCGCTCTCCTACGAAGGAATGCTCTCGCACACGAGTCCGGGAGCGGCCAGCGGGTCCCTAACGCCGAGAGGCCGCCGGGTTCCCACGGCCCTCCCTCCCCGCGCTACTTCAGGACGCGGCCCGCAGGCTGCAGCCCTTCGCCCGTCCGACAGAAAGCGACACGTGATCCGCACCAAGTTGGAAGCGCGGACCAGGAGGGTGCGGGAGCCCCGCAACTTCGCAAGTTCAGCACGTTTTACGCGTTAGGCGCCGTTCTACGCTGCCTAAGAATAACGATCCCAGCCACAGGGAGCCTTTCCTTTCCTGCCTGCTCCCACTGAAACCCTGCGGATGTGAAGGAAAACAAAAGAGAGGAAGCACATTCATCGCCGAGCGCGACCGGAGCGGAGGAGCTCCCCGAACAATGGGCGCGAGCGGTGCGGGGGACGACCCTGCTGCTGCTGCTCGGGCACCGCTCGGCCCGCAGCGCCCCGTCCGCCCGTTCTCCCGCCCGGGCTCAGCCCGAAGCCTCGCTACCCGCGGGGACATCTCCCCGGCTGTCGGAGCGCTGGCTCGGGGAGGTGACCGCCCGGCGGCGGGTGCCGCGCCGCCCCACGCCGAGCGTGCGGCGAACCCGACGGCGGACAAAACTTTCTCCCCTTAACGGCCACGCTTTCCCCGCACCTCCGCCACGCTCGGGCGGCGGCGGGGGGCGGAGCGGCCACCGCCTCCCCGGCACCGCGCCGCAGCTCCGACGGCCGCGCCGCTCGGAGCCCAACTCCGCCGCGCCTCCCCGCCCACAGGTGTCCGCGGCCCGCGGCACGCCCCCGAGCCTCGCGGCAGGTGAGGGCGGCTCCCGAGCGGCGGGCGGCGGCGCCGCGCGGCCCTACCTGCAGCCCCCGCCTGCGCAGGATGCCCGGCGCGTCCATGGCGCCGCTCCGCCGGCCGGCCGCGCCGGACTGCCCCGAGCCCGCGCGCCGCTCCGCATCCCTGCAGCTGCCGAGCGCTGACATCACGGCGGCGCCCATTGGCGGCGCGCGGTCACGTGGCCCGGCGAGTTGTGCACCTCGGCAACTTACAGCGGCGCCGGCGGGGCAGCCCCGAGCGCTGAGTTGACACTCGGGCGGAGCGCGGCGGTACCGGCGCGCCGCGGCGGCGCTCCGACAGAATGGGGCCGCCGCTTCCCTTGCGCCGGGCCGCCGCTCCGACACCCGCCGGCGGGGACCCGCGACGGGCATCGCCCCGCCCGCCGCCCTCCGCCCGCGCGGCTCCGTGCACCGCCGTCACGGCACTTCCGGCCCCGGCGCCCACCACCTGGGCCGTGCCATTCACTTACCTTGCGAGACGTACCAACACGGCAGCCGAGTAAAGCTGGCCGCGCTTCCTGCCCGCAGCGTAGCGCTTTGTTCGCGCATCGGGGCACGTCCTGTCAGTGCTAAGCACGTGGAAACGCATCCCCATAAACACACCGGTATGTTTCTGCGGCCGGGCATCGCCTGGCCGTACCTGGAGGCAGGCAGCCTCCCGCATCCAGGAGCCGTGCATGCTCTCCTGGCACAGCACGTCCCGCCTTCACCGAACGCACTGACGGACAGAGGCTGAGTCCAGTGAGGACTTCGGCACTCCTGCTCACGTCTGGCAAATGGCACCAACTCCACCTCAGCTTCTCTCTATGTAACAGAACCCACTGACTTCAACAGAAGAGGGATTGCTGTTCCCAGCATCATATCCCAATCATACGGCTTCAGGAATTTCTCGACTTTCAAAAGTCTGACTCTTCAGAAGACTCCGCAACACAGCAGCAGAATCCAACTCATGCAGCATCCACCTGAAACACACAGGTACACCTGCAGACACCTCCCACCGAGAACAGCGCACCCCACAGCACTTCTGGAGAGCAGCAGGCAGGGACGCAGACAATGTTCTTTAGTACATTTCTTACTAAAGGATATAAATAGAGATAGAAATCAAGGTTGCATTCACCTATTAACAGCCTAAGATGAGGATTATGACAATCACGCCCTTAAATCTAGTACGAAAAAAAAAGTATTGATTTCCTGTCAGACGGCATCATTTTGAGAAGCAGCCCGTGTACGTTTCACGGCAGTGAAACCTGCTGGAGGCAAAAACATTTGGAACAAAAATGAAGGATTGCTGAAAGGATAACACTAAGCAGTAACAGCTTATGAGAAGAACCACAAAGAAGAGGCTGCTGTGTTTGCCCACCTCTGCTTTTCTCCATACAACTGAAACGCGTTAATATTCTTGCTTTTCACTTTTAGAAAAAGTGGGAACATTTGAGCTTTTTCATTAAGGTGCCTTTTTCTGATATCCGCAACTTCATTATCAGGGGAAAAAGTCCTTTTTTATCAGTTACAGTGACACTTGTCTGGCGGCATTTTCCCCTCCCTTTCTCCAGCCCAAAACACACCCGCAGCATCAGGTCAGTGGCTCAAAACATACCATATCACCAGTGTCAGCTCCAGGATCAGAGCTGTGCTTCAGATCATGGAGAAAGAAACTGCTCAGGCTAATTCCTCAAGAGGAAGAGTAGGCAATGAAAAGCACTGACTGGGGGCCAGGAGAGAGAATTCTGACCATGGGGTTTGACCTTCTCCATAACAAAGGATATACGACTCTCCTGAATTCATTTCATTTTGAAACACAACCTGTCTTTAAACAGCATGCTGCAGCTAGTGGAAAACTTTAGGTTTGGAGAACCAAACTGAAGGATGCCTGGGATTCCTCAGCTGCTCTCACGAGAAAGGAAAACTGGAGTCATGCTAAGGAGATGGCTCATCTCCTCTCAGCTCCTAATACCATCATCATTCCCTATTTCTGTTCAAAAATAAGCCATCATCTCTTTCTCTGTTACTAATGCCTTAAAATTTTCTCCCCATCATTCAGGATCCACACACCCCAACATCTCAGTACCTCTCTGTTTCCAAAGCCTATGCAGGCAAACAAATCACAATTCAAATACTGCGTTGTTCCCAGCGAGGACAGCACAAATGAATATGGGGCAATGGCCACACTGTCACATTTCAAGAGTGAGAGGGAAAAGGGTACTGTCTGTCCCTCGAGGCACACCACAGGGTTGAAGGGCAAGGCTGTTTGCATTTACGCATGCAATCCTGCATATGTTTTTAAATAAGCTCCATTTCAATCACCAGAATAGAAAAAAACTCCCACCACATGATTTATCAGTTCCTTCAGAGGTGAAGAATGCTGAAGTCTTAAATGTATTTTTTCATCAACGGTTTTAACAAATCTAAATATACATAATATGGATACATGAATGAAAAGCACTCTCCCATCTGGCTGAGAGGTCTGTAAGGCACGATAAATTCTACAGATTTATTACTCAAACAGCAACAGCACAACAAAATCACAGCACCAAGTAACATATCACTGATAACCATAGATGCAAATGGTCCACAACCTAAACAGAAACCTTACACATCACAAATTATCCAGTTGTGGACGTGGACAACTTACAGAAAGAATTATAATCAGGCAAAATTAAGAACTCTTCTCCATGAAGCATTCCAGCTACAGAGCACAAGTACTACCTTGTTCTGCAAGAAACTAGGGATCATTTTTTAATCCAACCTAGGTAACACAGGGAGGAAGGAAGGAAAACAAAACAAAGAGAAGACTGCCTACCAGTGGAAGATGAAACTAATCCCAACTGGAAATGTACAAAAACCTTGCCTTTCACTGCAAATGTAATTGCTGTCAATTCCAGAAGTGACATTTTCCTAAGCTTATGCTGCATCTCATAAGGCGAGCATTATCTGAATATTCTCTCTCTCTCTGTGAACCTTCTCACATACTACCAAAAATAAACCTATGTGTTTGCAATAGCATTAGGCTTGCTATTCCTGCCTGGAATCTCATCACTTTCCAGCTAATTATTTCAGTAAAATGAACAGAAGATGAAAATGTGATAGAAAGCTTCAGGTATTAAAAAGTTAAGGTTTAGAAGGAAAATCACGAAATGTGTTCTTAAAAACATTTTAGCAATACTATTTACAGAGTCCTTCACGCCAACTGTTGCAGAAAGGCACATGTGCATGACAAAACTGTACATGTATACAGTATTTGAAGAGGGAAATTCTTCCCTGTCTACAGAGGCAAAATTACTTTACCACAATATTTTCAGAAAGCTTTCTTCCCTACAAATGCAGCATTTTTCCTAAGAATATTTCAGCTAGCTTAGGTTCAAACCAATGAGTACACATCTACTTAAAGCTGAATAGAAACGTGGTAACAATTTTTAGTACAATTGCAAAGAATTAGCTTATTTCCTCACTCAGTTGTTTTTTGAATTCATCGCCTTATCTCACTTAGGTCTGTCAGTCAATATTATTTTCTGAGAAAATACGGGTATTACCATGATAACTGAAATGATTTCATTTAAAAATAAAAATGGGGCATGTGAAAATAGGTGCATTAATTCAAGGTTCACAGTGGAGATTCAATGTAATGAATACGCATATCCAGCGTGGGGCTGCCACTTTCACACTACACATGGGGGCAGCATCTGATAAATTGCATTTATTATGCATCATGGAACAACTCACTTGTGCTCTGCCCTCTGAATCAGTCTCTGCCAGAGCTGTTTTTTATACCTTAGGTACTCTACAACATGAAAACACCACCACTAAATTTTTTAAATAGTTATTCCCCTCCCAAATGTAAAAAAATCTAAAGCTCGGTCCAATCATTGCTTTGACTTTTGAAAACTTGCAGCCCACAAGAAAGGGAACTTGCAACCCAAAAGAATGTGTTTCCCAGCACTGGTTAAAGAAAAAAAAAAAAAAGCCAAAGAAGCAGCAGCAGCTTCTGATTGTGCTATAATTCCTTGACAAGCTATTCTTGTGATTGTTAGTTGCAAAATTAAAATATTGTGCCATATTTTCAAAAGTCCAGGTAAATGCACACACTATCATTGCAGATACCTGTTTTCACAAGTATAGGAATGGAAAAATCTGCAAGCATTTAACACTAATTCCTATGCAGCTTTTCTCTAAGGACACTGAGAAGAGAGAAATAAACCACCCCAGAGTGTGTTCTACTGGAGGTTGTACTTATGCTTTTGAAACCAGCACATACCAGCACTGCTTCTGCATGTGTAAGGGCAAACAAAAGCAGCTAGAGTGAACTTGTCAGCCACATGCATTTGTCTGCAATGTGTGCACAAAAAAAAAAACACATTCATCACATCAGACCTAATACACGTAAGCAGAGCTGAAGGTCTTCATCCATGTTTTCTATAAATAGTCTTCCTCACATCACTGCAAATCAATACACAAATATTATTTTATCATTCTAATCACAAAAGGTCAGGCAGCTATTAATTCTTATAGGTCTTCTGCTAAAGGAATTGCAGCAGCACATGACACTGGATATGGCTAATACACACACAGCACAAGAAGATGTAGGAAATAATTTTAAAAATACAAATACATGTATATTATTGAGATGTGGCACTGAAAATAGATAGGAGAGAAATGTGGTTTACTATCAATCTCCAGCACCCCATTAAAGATCCTTGCCCTCTCCAGAAAAAAACAAAACAAAACAACCCAGCGCACTGAAAAGGAAACCAAATCAGAGGAAGGAAATAAAGATTCCTTGCAAATGGTATCCCGCCAGCTCCCAGGCAGCAACTATCTTCCTACGTCTCCAAAACAGGAAAACATGCACCTTTCTGTTGGTTTATTTTTGCACATCAGCTGGGCAGCTTTATTGGGCAATATGAACTGCTATCCTGGAAGGCTCAGCTAAGATTTCTGTAACTCATAAATGCTCTTCAAACATTTACTTCACATATATTTCCACACCTCAAGACATTCAAGCTTCAGTAAATGAGTAGCTGCTCATCTTCTTGGTAGCATATAACCACTAACACTTGTGAACTCAGGAGAGCATGAAGCTTTCCAGGAATCCTTCAGGGCTGACTCTCCAAAGCCTTCCAGCACCGGTGGCAGTGTAGCTTCCTATCCACTACCAATGAAATGTGATTCAAATACTGGCAATATCTCTGACTGTCTCCCTGAGGTGGATCCTACTTTGATTATTTCTTCTGAAGACACGCTGTAGGTCTCAAAGTTTTCAAACACACGTAACTGTATTTTGAAGCATTTTGAAGTTACTTCTAAAGATAGATTAAAGCAAAAACTGTCAGTGGAAGATGACATCACACTTCCACAGAGAACCCCAAGGTTATCTTTCTGAATGGTCATAACAGAGGTCAAATCACCTTAAATCCCACACCAGAATAATTCTCCTACTTTGCATATTGGTTAAAAAAACAACAAAAAACACAAAACACAAAAAACCACCCTAACACAGAGATGACATTTCTCTTTTGTAGTATTCTGAAAACAGCTTCCAGCTTCTACAGGAATTCACCTACTGTGATTTACGATGTATTTCAGAGATGAAAAGGACACCCTATACAGCAGCACTACATTTGTCTATATCACCCAAATATTCAGAAAAATTATACCAAAAAAAGGAATACAAAGCTCTCCAAGGGAGCAGCATACACTCACTCAAAACTCAGAGAAGAAATGTTCTGAAATTTCTTTCCACTAAAATATGAGAGGTTTTGGTTTTCCTCATCGTTTATTAAATATATACATATATATACACACACACATATATACACATATACACACACACACACACACATATATATATATATATACACACACATACACACACATTAGAGTCATCTTTCTAAAAGGTACCATTTAAATTAGAATACTGCCTAAGAGCTTAGGCTTAACATTCAATCTAGCAAACAGGAAGCATGAAAGCCAAAGCAAGGTACGATACCAGGAGCTGGAAGATGTGCACTTGCAGTGGGATGCAAACTGCTGTGCAGGTAAATCAAGAAGATAACCTTCTAAGAACTTTAAAAAGACCAACACCCAGACACTTTACAGAAATCAGAAACCTATGGCATCACTACCTCCTCTCACAGCAGCAAAGGGTTTTCTTCAATGTAATGCTGCAGACTTCCAGCAATGTTTTATTGTTTCCTAAGGAAAATAGCCTATGACAACACAGTATCTCTCTGCCTCTGGATCCTTCAACTTCCAAAAGCCATGTTCCTCCATAAAGTGTCACTGAAATAGGCTATAGCATTGGAAGTAAGGTGCCCCATCAAAACTGGCAGACAAGACTGGCAGGCAACACTGAAGTTGTCACTGAAGTAAGGGCAATCACAATGCACTTTAAGGAGCATACTGCTCCAAGGCAATGAGAACAGACCTGCTGACCACCACGCAGCTCAGCTCTATGCACACCAAGGACTTACCCTTGCACAGACATAAGAAGCCTTGCTCATTTAGCTGTTAGCAGGAAAGAATATTTCAACTAAAATATTCAATCAGCAAGAAAACATAGGCTAGCTTTATCCCAAATGATCTCAGCGTGGTAATAAAAATCCAGCACTTGGTTTTCATGATTTATTTTCCAAGATCTCATTTACCATAAAAGCTGTGAAATGGTATCACTTGAACTTGAAGAGAACAGGGAAAGCAATTCTCCCATTTTAGAGAGTTAGGAGCTTAAGGTGCCTTGTTTAAAATTAAGATATTAATTATTAATTAATGAATTATCAGGATATCATTGAAATGCACTGCATTCCAGAGAAGCTAATTAATTCTAATAGAGTCAACTAATACTCATAATGATGTAATTTACTACTGGTAAAGCATAATAATTCATACAGAATTCTATGCATTCTAAACAATACACATTTTAATATTAAAAGTGTCACAGTTACAGTATTTCATTCACATAGCTTTACTGCTACAAATCTGGGCATAGCATTCCAGAATTAAGTGCAAATTCAAAAAATTCTCACGTTTGCTCCATGTTGTTCTAATTCTGGTATTATTCATGTCAGACAGTGACAGTTTCCATAAGAACCAAAACTAAACATCTCTTCATACATTAACCGTACACTACTCACCTCTCATCATTATATACACTCAGTTTTAGCACAGAAAATACATAATACATAGTAATGCATTCAATATATTCAAGAAGTTTTAGCTACCTAAATTAGTTCTAGATCACAAGATTTAATCCTTTAGAAGTCATTAAACACAATGTGACCTTTCACTACTAAATCAAATTTTTTTTTCTCCAGCATCAAATATGTCAACTAGAAAGCTGAGTAGCATTCCAATAATCTACTGTGTAATTCAATAGGACACTCTTTTCAGTATGCAGGCTGTTAATAATAAACTCAACATATCATTAAAAGCTAAGAAATCATTTTAGAACTAGATCAGCCAGAGAGAGTTTGTATTTTCTATTTTAAGCAACAAAAATTCTCAGTAAGTGCAGCATCACAGTAAACATAGAGGTGACTCATCTCCAGTTCTCCTTTCCTTGCGGACTCTCGTGCCATTTACATATCCATACATCTGCCCTGAATCCCTTCAGTGGACTTGAAAATGATGGAATAAATGCTTCACATAAAAGGAACCTTTTCAGAGTTTGCCAGGATACCCAGTATCCCTCAGGAACAAAGGCAGACACTGCACCCATCAGATTTTCTCTAGGTTCTCCTTCCTATGAGTCTCCAGCTGAAACTCTGAGAACGTTCTGCTGGCCTGACAACAGAATCAAAATCAGTTTGTATTTTACTACACCCTCCACCCATGAGAGCACTCCAGCTATTCAGTCTAGCAATGCACTAAGAGAGATCTTACTGTCCTCCTGAGCCATTGTGCATTATTCAGAGAACACATATGAAAAGGGAGACCTTCAGGACTCCTAGAGCTGATGAATTTAAAGTTGAAAGCCACAGGTCAGAGTAGGGGTACATCTTAGCAGTTTCTTTAAAAATACTTTTGCTTCTCCGATTGTATTTTAGGGTTTTTGCTTAATAACATTCTCAATTATACACCTAAAAGCCGCCATACTAAAGGGGTACGCAGTACAAAGGTACACACTGGGTTTTTCATGCCACCTGCTGGACGAAATCCTACCTGCATCAACCCACTTTAGAGACATCCAGCAGGTTTAGAAAACATGGCAGTCACAAAAACCTCAGAAGAAAAATAATCGTTACAGAAGCAAACTTGTTTCTTAAAGTAACAATTGCTGTAAGTAATCGACCTTCCTTACAGTGACAGAACACACAGGAGAACACTGGTTACGACTGTCATTTCAGCTTTAATAACTTCACCTTTTGCACCAAATACTATGTTCCTTAGCATGGTAAAGTGCAATGAGTCCCCAAAACAGCCAATCTAACAGTTCTATCAAGTCACTGAGCCAGACGAATTCCCCAACCATAACTTATTTTGAAAGCACAGACACATTTTAATACAGTCATATTTCTCTCATAGATCCCTTTTCAACAAGAACCGAAGAATTACATGCATGCAAAAGTGCTTCTCCTTTTAAAAAATTAAATAACTACTTGTCTCGGTATTCCCTTGTGAAATGTTGAACTGCAAACACAGAGGGGTTGCATTTCAGGTCACAGGGTCTGCAGATCTACCTATCTAGCTATATTTCAATTTTCAAAGACAAAATAAAAAGAAGCTTCTGAGTTGATTTTACAATACTGGCATTTTCTAACAGTCAGCATAACAGAACATTTTAGATTAAGAACCCAATAAAAGAAGAAAAGTCTTAAAAGAAGTTCACACAGCAAGACAATAACAATAGCAATTACACTCTGAATAATCCCTCCTTGATATTTGGAAGTTTGTATGTGAGAACAGTAAGAATAGACAAGCTGCATTTCAAACACAATTATTAACCTTGGGAAGGATTTAAGTTATTCATTTTTAAATCGCTCTGAACAATGATTCATCTAGACTTTGTTTGTTTGTTTTGTTTTAAGCACCTCACTTTGCTTCCTAACTCTTCCAGTAATTCATTATTTCATCAAAGAGATAACGGTAGTAATGTACTTTCACTTACAGATGCATAATTCTTCTTAATGAATTCTGCCTTTCCTTACCCTCTAAGATTCAACACTTCCCACCCACTGCATGGTCATTCTTCTTCACAAAAGCAACCTCCTTCACTAGAGAATAGTACTTAAATGTTTTAACATTCAACTTAACTTAAAAGGTAGGCACTTTGCCAAAGTCTGGCTCCCACGGGCCCAAAATTGTCCATTACAAATCAGGCAAGCCAAGGAAGTTTTCAACCAAAAGGAATGCTCTCCAGTTTTGCCATATCACTAGAGCTACTAAATTACTAGTTATAATTTGTACCACATACAGAAGAGCGTGTATAAAAGTGTACCAAAATACATATATTCACAGTTGTTGGTTTATGGGAAAGCATCATCACTCTAGGGATGTTTGTCCTGTATCTGCTTTTACTGGCCAAACAATTATAAACACACTCAAATCCATCTCTGCCCCAGTTGTAAATTAGCTACCTGTTAACTTCAGCTGTCCCTTTTTCCTTCCTTATTTCAAGCAAAGAATCTTTTAATTCAACTGTGTTTCTTACTACCAACTGTCACCCATTTTTTGAAAAGATAGCCTAACACAAATAAGGAAATCACGATCAGCCTTTTCTTTACACTCTTTGCTCTATGTTGCTGTGAAGTTTTTCTATTCATTACAAAGCCAATCATCATTTCTGAACTTAACCGACCACATCCTATCTTCCACTGCACCACATAATTGCAGATATTCAGCAATGATCAAGAGGTTAAATGTATTCATGAGAGAGTAGCAGTTAACCAATCCCCTGTTGCTTATTATATTGTTTACTCAAATGACACTAAGTCAACATGAGTACTCTGCTAGGTTTCTTGGTTTTCACAATACAATAGAAGAAAAATCTTAATAGATGCAATGATCTTACTACTGCTACACTAAAAAAAACGTGATGTATCTGAATACAGGCACACAAATTACCATTGGGTATACTGTGCTCAGAGGAAAAAACAAAAAAAACAACAACAACAACAAAAAAAATCTAGAACATTTCCTAGCATTACTAAGATGAAAACAATTGTCTCTAAAATCATCAGCCCACTGTGACTGTACAAAGAGTGGAACAAACACAGTGGCTGTCTCACCCGAGCAGCCATAGAACAATTTAAGTGACTACTGCATCAGACTGTGGGAGGTTTTGCATGAATATCAACAGGTCATTCAACATAAAAAAGATCCAAGTCCACGTTCCTATCTACTTTCATGGGACAAAGTCAATTTACAGCAAGACGTCTAATTTCACATGAATATTTTTAAAAGTCCAACTAAAATCAGAAACATAAATATCCAGACACATGCACACAGCCCAAACTGTGGCAGCCAGCCCACTTACAACTTTAACTCAGTAAAGCTGTATCTGCTTCTTCAGCCTAGAAACTTAAGACGTGAGAGGCTGGAGTCATTTTTCACTCACCATACTACACACAGCAGAAGGCTCTGCAGCATATTCAGAAGTTCAAAAATGCCTGTAGAAAAATCCTAGCTATACACCTCCGTTTGTATGCAAAATAAGAGGAGGAACTTCCATTTCTACCAGATAGGATAAGCAGTATTTTTCCCCTCCCACTCCGGTGCCGATAAGTCAGCTGTGTCTCCCTGTATGAGCCTCTTTGTTTTGAGAGTTATTGCCATCGTCAGAACCATGGGAGTACTCAGTCTGAGAGATGAGAGTTACTGTTCCCACGCTGTCTGCTTACATCCGCTGCTACATTACAATCACTCTGCAAAGTACCATAGGCAAGAAAACACACTGACTGACTGAGAACACAAATGTTACTACATCAGTCCAAAGGTTTGCCATACTAATTACCCCCCAATCTGAGGACACTGCCCCACAGCAAAAAATTGAGCACAATGTAAATGTCAACTTGCAAGCGAAGTTCATCACTTCAGGTCAAACTTCAAGAGAAAGCTCAGAAAGAGTTTCAGGATTTCCATTTCTGTTAACTGGAGAAGCCACAGAATAACTCCAGTTTTCTTCAGTGATAGTTACTCCTGAGGAGCATCAAGAAGAAAATTCTGCAGTTCTCAAAATTAAGTTTCTTGACAATAAATGCCTCAATTAAAACCGAGATTCATGGAGCAGTACCTTATCCTCTAATTCAATTAGTTTTCTCATCCTAGCAACACATAGGTACCAAATTCCTATGACTACTTAGAACAGCAGAAGAGAGGTTGTGAATCCACCATAAGAACTCTAGCTAACCTACTGCTGCTCACACAGTCATCACAGAGAGCACCCACATCTAAGGTTACCAGTATCTTTCAGTTTACCTTGAGATCCTGACTGCCACTGGAAGCATATCCACTACCCAACACACCAAGATTTCCCCAAGTTTTTATTTCTGGTGCCTACTTTGTGTCATTAATTAGTTTTAAATTTCAAGTGCTTGGAGAACAGAAAAATCAGAACATCAACAGCAAATCTGTATACCAGCACGTACTTCTCAAGCAGAGGAGAACGTATACATGAATCAGTGTTTTAACTATCATAACTTACTAGACAATCAGTTACACCAGACAGTTCTGTGCTGGTTTTGGTGATGGGGATTGGGAGACAGCATTATAACTGAATTTATTTATCCATCCCGGTTCATTACTTTTCCAGTCTTTGCTTCCCATATTCTTTTTATCCTGTTTACTAGCTCTCTCTCTTTTAAAACCCTTTACTATCTTCACTCCAGTAAAACCCTGTAAGGGTTACAGAAAGCACTACCACTATATTCCCAGTTATCCCCTAAAAACAAGCTGAAAAACAATTTCCAAAAAGGCATCCAAATATCAAATAATGTAATTGATTACACATTAATCTCTTCTGGCTGTATAGTTTATTGGCAAACCATCCATACTCTCATTTCTCAAGTGGATAATTTTACCAGCATATAAGTTCATGACCTGATTTTTGCAATACTTTCCACTGTTTTTGAGGGGGTTGGATTTTTTTTTTTCTCCCCAAGAGATAATTATAACTCAGCTGTCACAACAAACAAGAAGTTTAAGCCTTTATCAAGTGCGTTATGCTAAAACACAGTAACAAGATACACTTCTGGAGGTGAGGCACTACACTTCAGCTTAATGATTTCCACGCTGGGGGTCCCACCTACCAAACAAAAATCCTACAGCATAAAGCATGCTCAGCTGACACTGCAGGCTATGGAAGATCATTTTAACAGACCTAGGTTTTTCATTATCTAGAGGTAAAAAGTAGTGAGCCTTCTCACAGTTTGGGGAAAGTCTCTCATGAGGGGGAAAGATCATTATATGGGATGCCTGCAGAATAGTAGCAAGGTGTTAATGCGCAAAATAGGGATGTATTGCTTGTTCCTATACCCATTTCATCTCTACTGGATTTCTACATTCTAATATGATACAGAAAAGGACTAAACTTACATTCACCTCTAATAAGGTGTCCAAACTACTTGGGAGTAAAATATTTCAGCTCCAGCCTAAGCTCAAATGCATTCTAATAACTAGAAGCTAAGAAGCTAACAGGAGAAGACCCATTTCTACACAAAGAGAGCATGCTTGTAAGTTATGTTTGCTATTGTTTAAAAGACATTTTAAACTAGGTCGAGCTTCTATAAGAGGTTATCATTTACTTACTAGTCCTTTATTATTATTATTATTATTTTATACTAATGATATTGTGTAGCTTAAGAGGTATTCTCAGTTCCAAGAGAACCACAGTTGTCTGCACGAGCTAGTTAACACTGGTGGTCATCACCCCTGTTTTTGAGAATGAGCAAGAAAAGCATCAGAATTGTGCCAAGACATTAGTGAGAGAATCTAGGAAAGGAATCAAACACTTCAGAGCTCTGTCAAGCAGTTGACTCTACAAATATGTTTTACACTGAAATGAGCAGTGAATACTTCAGATACTAAACAATCTAGACAAATAAGAGACATCTGTGTGAAACAGTGCACCCTATCAACAGATTCATGCATTCGTTTGTCAGCAGTCCCATGGCTCTAGATCAGGTCTACTCCAGCCTTTCTCAGTGTACAAATACTCAATATATAGAAGTGTTTACAAAGATGGTTGTTCGGTTTCCTCTCTTTGCCACCAAATTAGGACTTACTACTGAATTAAAACTGCAATTAAGAATTTGTTAGAAGGCAAATACCGATAAAGAAATATACATATTCATGGTCAAGTTGTATCTGAAATGAAATACACAAGGGAGAACAACTTTCTAGTTTTAAATGCTAGAAGCAACAGAAGTAGAGAAATCTGGCTATAATAACTTGGCAGTTTTAGCATTTCATAGGAATAAATACTTTCCATTCTAAAAAGACTCTCAGTGATTAGACTCTGATGTCAAGTTGTTTTTTTAAGTGAAATAAGAACACGGATCTATACAACAGATCTATACAACAGCTTAGCTACCAAGCAAAAATCCTAGAGCATAAAGCATGCTCACCTGACACTGCAGGCTAAAGATCCATACAACAGCTTAGCATTCAAACAACTTCCTCAATTCAGACTTAGTACTTCTGAAAACTTCTTAACTACGTTGGGGAGAATTCAGATAAGAGATAGACCTAAGATTAGCTACTTAAGAGATCTCCACTGTATCTCATTTGAGTTTCTTACAAGTGCAGTCCTTGTAATTATTACCTTGTAGAATATTCAATACCTGCACAAAGACATAACCAAGCACTGAAGACCTGAATTTCTGGGCAGAAAGAGCTAAAATTTAAAAGTAACCTAAATTTCAGACACAGGTTCTTGTTGCTCTCTAATAATTTTATATTAAAACAAAATCCGTCACTCATACCCATGGAATGAATGATTTGAAGAATCTGCTACATTTCTAAAATGAAATAAAGATCCCTTTTAAAATTATGTCATTTGTTCAAGCACAATTGATACTCTCATTCACTTATCTAACCAATTAGTGTTTCTAAAGAATGTATTTTATTTGTTTTCAATCAAATTTATTTATTACCTAAGCTAGAAATTTGCAGCTTCTCAAGCTGCCTCGCATCTGGGGAATAAGCCACACAAAAGGGTGTTGGTGTGCTGTTTGAATACATGCAATTACTGGTAGTTACATTCTAATTAGCATAATTAGTTTCGTAACAGTTCTTATAATAACTGTCAACATTATGTCAGTTTAGCTGAAGCTAATGGCATATTTAACAAAGGCACATATTTTCAGTATTATACTATTTAAAACAAAGTAGGAGGTGAGGCCCTTTCAGAAGAAGTAAAACTGCCTTTCATAGACACTGAACATTTCTTGTTTTGTTTCCTTTTAGCAACCCATCTTATAAAAAAGTCCTTTGTGTAATTACCACCCTCCAGCTTCCATAAGACCATTCTTACAAATTCGCACTCAAAGTGACAACAAAAATCAAATATACCAAAGTACAGTTGCTTGCAAATTCAGACCTACATTGTTTTGTATAAGTCAGCAATAACTTGGGTGTTGTTTTTCTCTGTCTGCCTCTTTTAGAAAAACAGAAGAGGTAAAAAGCATGCTGAAAAGCAGTAAATACTTGTACTCATACCTAGGCAAAGCACAACTTCACTACTTATTGGGGAAGGGCATAAGCCATTTGTAAAGGCTAGTTTGTTTGTTGTTTGTTTGTTTTTTTTTTCCTAGCTTTCACAATACAACAAATCACATCTGTCCCAAAGAGCCGGAGATAATAAGCAGCACCACCAAGTAGGAATCACAATTATATCTGCAAGTGCAAATTTTATTGTTCTTGAAATATTATTTCAGGTAGCTCTGTGGAGAAACCAGCCATCTACATATCGGTATAATCCTAAAAACCATCACAGTGGTATCTGTGTAGTACTGTATGCTCACAGTCATCTTTGACCTAGAAGTTTTTCTTAAGGAAAAATAAAATAAAAAAAAAATAATAATAAAAAGAATTTATTTTTTTTTAAAAGTTTCTCCTCTAAAGCAGATATCAAAAGGCAAAGCTTTCATAATCAGCCAAAGGGCAGATGAGAACGATCTATTAATAACATACTTTTGCTTTTTTATACAACACGAAATACATTCACTAATTACTCAAAGAAAAACACAGATTAAGTACATGGAATGTTGCACTGAATTTTATCACTTCTGAAGATCTTAAGCAGAAGCACAAAGCAGGATAACTGATACTTGGGAAAAAAAAAGCCTGAAGTTCAATTGTAGGAGGCACATCTTTCCCTTTCTCTCTCCTTACTATTTTATCCAAAAGGCTTAATTAAGTTCACGCTTCATATTATCATGCTCTCCTGAGGACACAGTCCTGCAGAAAGCAGAAACAAAGAAACTGATGGAAAAGAATGCCCAGGAGAAGGGACAGTTACTGTCTATTGTCATCTGAAAAAAAGCATGCCTTCTTTCTATTTTTAAGGGAAGAAACCATTTAAATGCAAATAGCTATATTAATGCAACATTCAGCTAAGATCTTATGCTAAATCCAGCAAAGCAATTCAGTTGCTGCTATTATAAACATTGTTTAGCCATACTCAACACATTAAGCAACGCTGTATGCAGGAATGCATTAGTTAATGGAAAGATTTAGTTTAAGGAAAAGAGGTTAACCTGGACATAAACTGTGGTTGGATCGCCATCCTCACGTGGATTCTGACATTACGGAGATGCAAGAGGTTGGGGGTTTTTTGTATATTCATAGCTTTCAAAAAAATTACTCACCGAACTAACAGTAAGGGAAGGTGCTGACTGCCCAAGTGCTTGGCAGCGCATACGAACAAGATTGGAGGTTTCTGCAGGTTGCCACAGCTGCTGTCCATTTCCATTGGGAAGCAGATACTTGCCTGTCAAGTTAAGAGAGAGTGTGTTAAAACATTAAGTATTGCAAATGAGGCAATATAATAGGCAGTTTACTGCAAGATAAAGCTCTCAGCTTCACCATTCTCAAACATTTGTGCTGTAGCCACGACCATAGGAGATTTCATAAAAGCAGAACTTTCAGTAATCACGTGCCACCCTTCAATGCCACCCTTCCACATGCTAAGCTTTTCTTATGCAAATACTTCTTTTTTCCCCAACATTCTCAAAACCCTAAGTTTTTTGCTAGCCTGAAACATGATTAATGAAACCACAGATAAGAACATTCAGAATGGTGGGACTGCACCGAGAGATCTGAATTCTGAATGCCATCCAGAATTAAAAGAAAATAACAATACATACGTTTTTAAAGGTTGTCCTTTTTAATTATTATGATTAATCCAAAGCTTGATTCAACTCATTTCATACTTTCATTTTGAAGTGCTATGGTAAGGCACGATCCTCTAAGGCTAATGTAAGAACAATCAAAGTTTCATCTTTTCTGATCAACTGTGGTAACTGATAGGGTTACATCAAAAATCCCACTCAGATGGATTCCCTTTTCTTTGAATACTATTCTCAGCACTTCAAAAAGTCTGAATTACAGGCATTTTGTTCTCTGAATCACACATTTTCAGAAGATGGGATCATTATCGGGAAAGAAGGGGAATGCCAAGTGAGATACAACAATCGCTGCTGCCTCTTCCAGAATAGGGCAACAGAAGGGAGATGGGAAGCTGTTCCAAAAAAGATAATGTTATTTCATGCAAAAATAACTGAACTGCAAAACTCTTCATCAAATGACATCAAAATTTTTGCATTTTTGAGGAGAGACTGAAGAGACAGATCTGCAGAGCTGCTGAGTCCCTCAAAAAGAGTTTATTGTGAGCCAGAGAATTCTCAAGCAACAAAATGAGACAGTCTTTTCACGCTGGTAAAGTGGAACCCATAGACACTTTTCAACCAACTTCCTAACAGCTTGCCCAACACAGGAAGAAAAATGTGGATAAAAATGCAGTATTATGCTCAAGTATGCAAAAAAACATTCTCCAGAATTCCAGTTTCTTTTTCACATATCCTTATGTCATCCTCAACTAAAGTGCTGCCACAAAAAGCTTAAGTCATCAATTCAATATCCATACTGTTGGCATTCCACTGATGACACAACTGGAATGTGCCAGTGACATATATATCCAGCTGTAGCTTCTACCCATCACTTCAAATGGTAAGTTCCTTCTGCTACAGGAGGGGGTGAATAAAGTGAATAAAGGTGGGAATAAAGTGAAGAAAAACTAAGTTAGAACACATACTTGAATGTAAAATACGTATATTTCTTTAAAGCCATCCACAATGAAAGGGGTCTATGCATCTTCTTTACTTGCTTAGTAAAGTCAATGTTAGAATTAGGTTCTCAAGGGAAAACTAGACACTCCTATTGCTGAGTCCCAGATTATAAATATCTCTCAGATAAAAACATTGGAAAGAATGCTTCAAAAAAATCTCACTGAAGTCAACATAGCCACAAACAAGATATCATACCACTGATGGTAACATCTGCAAAACGCTTTGGCAATATCTATTTTGTCAAGCAGACACACATTACTTAAATTTCTTAGAAACTCCATATTAACTGTTTGAGGCAAAGGGGAAAAATATGTTAATTTGCAAACTGATCACTGTAGCATATTCCTGGTGTACTGTATCATCACAGGAATCAGCACTTAAAAGCTACAGGCTCTTCCTCTGATCTGAAGAACAAAGAAGAATTCAAGCAAGAAATCTGCTTTAATGCCAAAGTTTGTTCTAAAACTGGGAAAGAGCAGTACTCTTTGGCTAACGACAGCACTTTAAAAGTATGGGTTTTAAACTACTTGAGAAATCCACTGTCAGACATTAGATCTTTCCCAGACTGCGCTAATTTTCATTCCAGATGAATCCCACTGGGCTTCCCACACAAAAATTGAAGGCAATTACTTGGATTTTGAACACAAAGTATTCCAGCTTTGTTTCAGTTTGGATCCCTAAGCAAAAGAGTTTAACAAGTCTGAGAAGCCCAGAAGCAGAAGGGTATACAAGAAATAAGAGCATTTTTAATGTTTACTCTTCCTCTTTTAAACAGGAGCCGGATCCAAAAGATCTAGTAGCACAATTCCCATTCACATTAGCAAAGTGAAGCACTCTGTATCTTGCTGTATGCAAGGCTACACTGACAAGGAACACTCAGTAGTCACCTTTATCCTTCATCCTTTAAAACAACTGCATTTTAACCAGTTTTTATCTTTCTGAAATAAGTGAAAGAAAATTTATGATATTTTAACATAGAAGATGGAGAAGAGTCAAGCCTAATGTTCACAGCAACAAAACATTGTACAAGAAGGCTGGCAAGGAAGCAAAGCAGATTATCTCTGCACCACAGCCAGTGTCTGCAGTGTAAGAATTCACTTCATATTCCATTATTGAACTCAAATGGGTGACCTCTAGAAATATTTAAAATAACACTGAAGTGCCCATGAAGGTGCTATTTAGACACTAAAAATAATCAGAATCACCAATGAAAGAATGAGCACATGTGATACTGGAATGAACCCTTCTCCCATTCTCATCCCCAGACAAGAGCCACAAGAACTCTACTCATTAGGCCACTACACAATAAACAGCCCCTGCAATGAATTAGGCAGCAACTCTCCCTGAATTCCTCCACGTAAAAAAAAACAACTTCAACAGACACCTCATTTTTGAACTATTCAATACAGCTTTCTCCTGTCCTCATATTACTCCTGCACTTTTTCCTACTTCAGTTTCATTAACAATTGCATGCCTTTTTCTCCTTTTACATTTCAGCTGTGTTAATAACCCCTTGAATTTACACATATCCACACTTTCCTCATCATTAAGTGATTTAAGTATCAGTATTACACATAAAACTCGAGCCGAAATGCATTATCGATTTTCACACTGCATTCATTTCTGCCTTCAAGTACAAAGCTCCTTTGTGAAAGAACTGACTTGTGGGCGACCTCAAGTCCAGCTCATCTATTCCATCGTAATTCAGCATTTTGACACACACACAGCTGAGAAACAGTGCCAGAGGCCAGTGTAATCTCCATCTAACAGCAGACTATTGCCACACAGGTTGTAATTTTACCATTACTTTCATCAGTTATTGATACAGATGAGTCATCTACTAATAAAGGTTCACCTGCTGCTGTCCAATTCAATCCCCAAATGACCTTTGACTTCCTGCCATGTCTTCTGCAATGGCTTTGCTGGCACCTCTGCTATCCTTTCCGTGCCTGTAGCCATTAAGATAGCCTGAAGTCACATTGTTTCCAGTGTCAGCTCTTCCAAGTCTGAATGCAACGCCTGTTAGTCCAGAACATTTATCAAAATGCTTTTCAAAGAAAGGTGACTTCAGTTGATTACGTAATGGCAGCAATTTAGGATTATTTAATGCTATTACATAATGCCTGTAAAACCCAGGGAATACGTCACTGCAGTTCAAAGCATCACCTTCCCCTTGAACTTCCCTGTCAAACATCTATCTTCCTATATAACGGACACTGGAAGATGGAAAGGAAATCACTGTGAATCTCCTGTTTGTCAGATGTGAGCATGCTTGTTGTATGCTTTCCTTTTTAAGTTTAAAAGAGACTTAAAAACACAATGCTGAAGTATTATTCCACTCTCTCCTTTCCTCCTCTGAAATCTATATCCTAGTAGAATAACAGAAAACTTGACAGCTTTTAAAGGAAATAATTTCCAATGAAAATATTAAAAGCCATTAAGCCATTACACAGTTTTAAACAAAAACAGGTGTGCACCTTGATAAAACTCAGATATCTGGATATGGGCTGACAGCAACTGTGGACACAATTAGCCCAAAGAGAGAGGTCCAAACCTGATTATTATGTCAGACAACTTAAGCCAGTAACAACGTGTTTCTGCAGACTAGCCTAGAGCCATCCTTGTCACCTCTTTTGGGCAAAGGTCAGGAAATAATTATTTTGATTGCTTCAAGAAATTGATTGCAGATATTTATGACAGATGCATATTATTTAAAAATGTGTCAGATGAGTAGATTGTTCTCCCTCACAACTTTTGATGAAAAAAAATACAACTGATCCTATCTCAAGAACTGTTATTTGTAGTACAGAAGCTCCACTCCACAGCACTCCTTGGGGAACTAAGTGCAAGCTTATCTGAGAAGGAGAAATGAAGCACGTGGAAGACAAAACTGGATCCTACTGCAGACAGCTCTAAGTGATAGAAATGTGCTGAAAAGGAACAGTTGGGTACTTCTGCCTCTTCCTATGCCTTTCCCTTTTCTTCCCCCCAAAAAGGAAAAGTGTTCACACCAGGTATCACTGATAGAGGTGAAAACACCAAAGCCAGACTCGGACACATCAGCTTATACCAGCCCAGAGCAGATCACAGAACAGCAAAAACCACATGGACACAGCCTGTGTTCAGCTTCCAAAACTCATTCCAGGGGACAGGGAAGAGCCCCCCCGACCTCAGCAGTTTACTATGCATTTACGGCTGTCTGCTTTACTATTTCAAACTTGACTGCTTGAGGCAGCCCCGCTGTATGAAATGACGCAGAAGCCCCACCATTGCATGGGGAATCAAAGTATGTAACTCCTATTATTAATAACTGGAAAGTAAAAACGGGATATAAGTAGAAAGCTATTCACCATTTCGCCTTATTTTATTGTAGTTGTGTAAAAAAAAAAAAAAAAAAACAAACAAACCACGATTTAAACATAATTTCAGATGACTACCAGCAAGCAAAAGAGTTACTGTTTTATTCATGCCTCATTTATTGCCTACTACTTCAGAAAATTCGCATGTTAAGCATATTACTCAGCTGCACATGGTTAAAGTTAATAGACAATGCCAATTTCCCAGCCTGACATGAGAGGAGAACAACTTCTTTTAAGCAATCTGACCACTAAGCATAATAGTTTCAACTGACTCCATTATAATTTCTTTTGTTACTGTACAAGGAGGCCTTGTAAGAAATCCTATTAAAAAGTGATTATGAATTTTACACTTTTGATACTCCACAGAATCCTCTTAAAATCTTGGTTTCACTTTCTAAAATTAGCTGAAGAAGTGATATCTGGTCGTGTATTAAGTAAATTTGGTCCATCAAAGGCAAAATTAAGATGCAACTGCAACTTCAAAAATGGACAAAGTTTGGCTGCAGAAACCATTAGGATGAAGACTTAGATCTGTTTCCAGACAAACAGAAAAATCAAGACTGCTTATAATTTACTTACCAACAAATAAAAACAAAGATTTTCAGAAGCACGCAGAAATGTTTCATGCTTGTAAGTAATTTCTTTCAACCCATTTCAACAGCAGAAAGGCACTCAAGATACAAAACAGAATCTTGTTCACATTTAAGTTAAAAAAAAGTTCCTCTGCTAACAGACATTCTGTGAAATTATGGGGTTTTTTTTGGACAAATTATTCACAACCCATTACCATCCACTACATCAGGGACTAAGCATCCACAGCTTATCACTGTACCTCTTCAGTGCCTCACCACCTTCATAGTAAAGAATTTCCTCCTAATATCTAATTCAAATCTACTCTTGTTTATCTTAAGCTTAAACTCCTTATCACTATAAGCATGGAGGAACATGTGGACCTTCCCTATAGTATAAATATTCCAAACATTACCCCTTCTTCTATTTCAAGAGCCACAAAATTCAAAAGCTGACCTTTTAACTACAAGAAATGTCTCCTCCCATCTTCATTAGGAAATATTTATAAGCCTTTTGATCTGAAAACAAGGATTATGCATAAAAACTGCCTTTCTCTCTTCTTAAGCATTCTTCATCTGTACATCCAACTCACATTGAAGCATCTGTCTTGGATTAAGCAAATACAACTTCCACTCACAATTGGTCACAGCAAGTGCTTGGTGACAGTAAGAAGCCAACACTGGACAGAGTACAGAGGTGAAATGAGAAGACTTAAGCTTCAACAAGTATGAGTAACAATGTTTTGGTGTGGAATTATGATTAATTTATAAAGATACTGCAAATAGAGTTCTACACTAAGGAGCTCAGGTACCAGCAGGAGTAAAGACTGCATCATCACAATGCTCAGCTTTATTTAATCAGCTTGTTAAACCCAAGCAATTAACTAAGTCCAGGCAAGTTCTTTCACATGTGCTTCTACAGTTGCTCCACTACAGGGACTTGAGCCACCTAATTCAACAGATATTGGAGTATTTCTTAAACAGCCACCGCTTAAACCTCAGAAATTTACTATGCGTATTCTCCTTTCTTTCCTTGTTTTATTTTTCCACTAAGAAAAGCGACTGTTTAAACAAATTTCAAGCTGCTTTTATAGTGAATCCTGAGAAGGTCTAAACTCTACTTTTCCACCTTTCAAAACAGGCAACTTGCAAATGTATCTGCTAATTAGGCACTCTACTGCTGTGGTTTGCTTTGATCTCAGCAACAATCAACTTCTCATGTTCTGATGATACAAGCCTGATTAAGCAGCAATCGAGGAGTTAAAGGCAAAATAATGAGACAGGAATACAATATCTCCTGTTCTCATCTCAGACTATTACATGATGCAGAATCCAGACATGTCAAAGAATATGGAAATTAACTTGCTAGGCACACAGGGAAGCAAAATCAACTGTACTTCACAGGTTGACTGAAGCCTTAAATGACAAAGGTAACTGACAATGATAAATACAACCTAATGTCATCTCAAGCACTAGCGCACCGAGAACGATTTAAAAATATATGTTTCATCAGTAGAAGACAGCCTTATAGTACATGCTTTAAAAAATAATTTTCTCAAGTATGTCATTACAGAAAAGTTTGTTTCCCTCTTATTACCAATACCAGAAGAAGTCTGACATGTGGTACAATGTACTTTGAAGTACCTGAGGAAGGTGCCGAGAGGGCTCTGAGACTAGCCCAGGGCAGGCAGTGACCCTGGATGAAGAGCACCATGTCCCCTCCCCACACAGCATGACACTCAGCTGGGCACAGACAGCCCTCTTCAGCCCCCAGCAAGGCCTGGTGGTGTCAGCCTGGCACTGCAGGCCTCCTTGCTGCTGCTAGATGGAGAGGACATCCCAGACCGACCATGCCCAAGTCTCACCACACACTACGACCAAGAAAACTATTTTGAAACCTACTTCTGGCCCAATGTGTGAAGGGAAGCAAGTTCAGGAAGTAAAGTTTCCTAAGGAAGGGGATGCCCGAGAGCTCATCGCTACACACAGCCATCTTTGCCCCATATCCATGGCAACAAAGTTTTGAAACAAGAGATGGGTCAACACAGTGCCCCGGCAACTGCAACGACTGGGATGAAGTCACAGAGCTTTTCACAGTGATGTGTGTACCACTAATTAGGCTCCCAACTGGAAGTCAGTAAGCAATTCAGAGAGAGTAAAGATGAAATATGGAACACCTCATGTGCTTCACTTGGCCATTATTGATAAAGATAAATCCCTAAAAATGCTGTCAGTAACGTAATCTCATCCCAGTTATGATTAAGTGTTGTAGAAAATGGGAAGGTAGCACTGACAATGAGGCCTCAAAGTATCCTCCATGATTTTATGCTGAACTCTCCACAGCCATCAAGTTGTACCAAGCCTCCTACATTAAGGTTTAAAGAGCTAGTCTACATTATCAGCAATATTCATGAGATATGCTCCACAGGAGGAGAGAGAACTCCAAATTTTTGCCACTGTCAGCTGCTCCCCCTACATGCAGCAGGACAGCCTGCAAGTCCTGACAGAAGATGCCAAGCCCTAGATAACAAAGAACAGTTTGTTCTTCATGGCCCATAACACTGATCTTTCTGCTAATTAGTGCGAGTGATGAAACTCTAATGCAAAAAATCAGACTGAGACTACCCAGATTGATTTCAAATCAAGCACAGATTAGTTATATGGGAATAGCGATCATTGCTGGCAACATTTAGATGACTGATAGCTTAGAGGTGGGAAGCTGACCAAAGCAGAAACATTAAAATGAAAAAATACATGCATCCCAAGATTTCTTAGTTTTTAGTTCATCAGTAGATAATTCATTGAGTTCATTAATGAAAAGTGCTGTAGGATGTTCAGATTAAAGACACTGTAAAATGAAAATTGTATGCATTATCTCACTAGTATTTGTGTAAGATCAATTTATGGTTAGCAAGATAACAGCTTTACCACAATTAGAGACAATTAGCCCAGCAGGAAGTCTGTTTCTAGGCAATTATTGATGAGATAACAGGAGGCAAGATAAAAGGTTCATAAGTTACATATAAGTTACAAAGTTTAGTGCTTGGTTGGTTTCTTTTTATATATCTAACTGTATAGGACACACCTGGACTAGCTGCAGCATTCTGCAAAATGCAAACTCTTGCCAGTGATGTGAATTCATGCAATGCAGAAGTAGAAAGAAAGATAGCAATCTGCAAATGTAATATCAGAGCAGTTGAGGAAACTGAACAGAGCTGAACCACACACTGCAATGCAAGTTGAGCAGCAAGGAGATATGAAAGCAAGGCCAATTCAATTTGCTTGTCTGAGTGATTTCCCAGGTTAACCTCCTCCACAGTAAAAGCTCATCTCATTTCTCGGCCTTCCACATTACTTTCTGAATTCTATTTAAGCTTCTCTGAACACAGCAAACTAAAATCTGCAGACAATTTAAGCCAAAACCCCTCTGCCTGTAGACAGCCCTTTGAAGTTTGCAGAGATCAAGAAAACCAGCCACTGCAGAAAAGCAGCTTTTTAATTAAACATCTTTTCTCCTGATCAGAAACAAGTTTTAAAGTGCAAGACTGTGCATTGTTTGGAATCCTTAAAAAGATAACTTAAAAGCAAGGGGGAGAGGTATTTACATTCAGACAGGAGCCAACTGCCTTCAGAAGAGCAGAGCTGACCCCATCTGACCAGGCTTTCCTTGCGTCATCATCATGGCATGCAAAGGGCAGCAGCACTGTTCAGAATCAGAGACCTCATCCCTCTATCGCTGAGAAAGAGTTATTAGACAAGCAGCAGACTTGTGGCAGAAGCATGGACTGCACAAGCATCATATTTTACACAATCTCTGACATAAGCAGAACTCCAATTCCGATTTACCTCCATGTGAAGAATGCAGCCAACATCTTACAGGAAAACATGCATGAAGGGAAGGCAGAAAGGGAATGGGGCAGAAGCCAGCGGCAGAGGGACGAAGGCAAACACTGAACACACAGCAAGTCCCACAGTTACTATGTGCAGGTGTAATGCAAAAGATGAGGAGGAGTCCAGAGAATGCACAGTTTTGCTCCCCAGACTTTATAGCTATTTGGAAACACACGATATTTTAAATCAGAAGAGGAGCTGATCACGAATTGCTTCCAAGTTAGCCAGTAGAAAATAATTTTGCCCCAAAGTTGCTAAACTAATGAGTGCTTCTACTTAGCAATCTCCACTGCAAAATACTGTATGCCATTCCTTTCTTTCCATTAAGCAGCATTGCTGGTACTTCACAATAAGAGCAATTAAAGCACATTTGCTAGGCTAATATCAAGCCACATCTAATAAAGCCTTTTTATTTCAAATTCTGCCTCTCTCTTCAAATGTCTTCCTCCTTCCCTTCCTTAGGGATGCAGATTAAGTAAAGCAATAATGTCACAACAATTAGACTGAAGAGACTTCTCCAAAGTGTAATAGTCCAGGAAGCAGCATTCATTTCTTTTTTTGGCCAAACTTTACTTGATATCAGTGGTTCCCAAGCAATTTCCAACAGGAAGCAACAGCAGATTTTGCCTCAAAAACATGGATTTAATTTTCTTTAACTCTGAAAATGTGTTGCGGTTAGATTACTTAAAACAGTGCAGTTCAACAAACAAACAAATAAATAAATAAATAAAATGCTGGGTTCCAGCTTCACCAAAACAATGCTCAGTCTCCATCCAAATATACAAATCTTAGATCCTCTGTGTTGATATCCCATTTGAAAGACTTTGTACATCATTCAGTTTTTCCTCGCTGCCCTGTCACCTTAAATAAATAGGCAAATATACCTGAGCCTATTCAGATCAATTGGCTCTCAACAACTGAAATCCTTCAAGTTTTGTAAATTTCATCCAATATATTACAACAAAGCAGATTTTATTTCTTCGCGTATGTTGCACACAGCATTATTCCCCCTTGTAAAGCCCAATAAACTCATTTATTTGGTATCTATTCCCAGAGATGAAAAAAAACCTTCTATTTACGTCTATTAGTATTCAGCCCTGCAGGACTTGAAATATCCCGGTTTATATAAATTAGTTTTTTATTTTTGTTTTTATCGTTAATACTATTTACACTTTATGGCACAATAATTCTGTACAGTTAATAGAGAAGGGAAAGACAAAGTAACGAAGCACAATTAACAGCTTTCCTAATGTTTGGAGTGAACAACAAGCATCAGTATAAGCACATCCTGCAAGGTTTTTAACTAGGAATCCTCTCCAGCCTTCTTTTCTCCTACACTCTGTATTTCTCAAAGTTTAATAAAGCTAACATTTCTGAATGATACAAGCAGAGGTTATACATTGCTGTACTTGAAAAATACCATTCCAAACCATCTTACAGGATTCATTGTTAGACTTTTTCCTTACTGGACAATCTGCATCTTTTTAGAAGTGGAAATGCAAAGAAATCAAGGAGGAAATGCGTGTGTGCAGAAATTAACCCTAACCAAGGACAAGTTAGTAAAGTTACTGACCTCAGTGTCAGGGCTTGTGGGTCCCTTCTACTCTGTGGCATTCCATAACCCAATACCACAACACCATTTTATTTCATTTTTTTAAGTCACGCTGTGACACTTGTGGTTTCAAAGCACAACAGTAAGCTGCACTTCAGCATGGAAGAAATTCCAAAGAATTCAGAACTTTAATTATGCCAGAAGAGATAAATACAAACCCAAGATAACACTGAAATGATTAACTTCAGTTTACTGAGCATTATGAAGCAATTTTAGGAAGTGGTTCTCTGTATCTGCAGCAATATCTTTTAGTTGTGTGTGTGTGTGTGTCCTGACAAAATACTAAGAACCTCTTGTCATCGGAATGACTCTGACTAGTTTAATCAGTATTGTGAAGCTGTTAAGATATTTCAACTATTTTATGAATCTAAAGCCTTTGGGTATTCAGGTTCACCAAAAGTGGATTAGTAATAAAGCAGTTTAACATCACCGCACACCTTACTCCCAAATCCTGATATAAAATTCCACACAACATATTGCAAGCAGACAAAAAGTATATCCATTGCCTTTCAAAAAAACCTCAAGCAGTAATTCAGGCACAGAGATAAAGACCAGGGACTACAGCAGAAGAGCACACTTGCTTCATTTGTTTTTGATTAGGCTGCCTTCTCCTCATTAGCAGGAGGGTTTTTGCAGGAAAAGTTCAATTTTTGAATCCACTAGCCTAATTTAAAGTTGAGCAAAAATAAAATGAAAAACCCACACCAACTCCTGCTGAAATAATAAGCGATGTGTTGGCAGTTTCCATTGTCAGGAAAACAAGCATTGGTCCTCGCATCAAGTTTTTAGAAGAGTAACAGAGACTTCACTGATGCAGTAAACAAAAATCAACTTGTCAGACTGCTGTAAGACACTCATCTTACTAAAGACCACGTGGATTGGTAACACTATTAGACTGTTGTAGAAACCCTCATAAACAACTCCTGATGAAGCAATCTTTAAAACACTTCTCACTACTTAGCAGCTTTGTAGATGACACAAAACCATGAGCAACATAAAAACAGTACTGTATTAGCTTACTGGGGCTTTTTCCAACGTAAGGACAAGGAGAGGGGTGAGAAGTCAGTTAGAAAAGTAAATATTTTAGAAGTACTTCACAGAAGTTCACTGAGGAAGGTCAGCTGTGTCTGCCATTTTTCATTCCCAAGAAAAACCGCCTTTGAAGACTGCATACAATTTAGAGACAGGACAATCTCTGGGCTCCCCAGTACAAAAAAGGGATCTCTTAGAAGGAGTCCAGCAGAGGGCCTGGAGCATCTCCCCTATGAGGAGAGACTTAGGGAACTGGGTCTGTTTAGCCTTGAGAAAAGAAGGCTGAGAGGGGACTTGATCCAGGTTTATAAATACCTGAGGTGTGGGAGCCATAGTGGCGAGGCTGGTCTCTTTTCAGTAGTGCATGGGGACAGGACTAGGGGAAATGGGCTGAAACTTCAGCATAGGAAGTTCCGCACGAATGTGCGCAAGAACTTCTTTATGGTGAGGGTGACGGAGCACTGGAACAGGCTGCCCAGGGAGGTGGTGGAGTCTCCTTCTCTGGAGATATTCAAGACCCGCCTGGACGCCTACCTGCGTGACATGGTGTAGGGAGCCTCTGTCAGGGGGGTTAGACTCGATGATCTCTAGAGGTCCCTTCCAACCCCTACAATTCTGTGATTCTGTAATCTCATCTCACATAAATGTCATTCCAGCTTTCTCTGCTTTGAATTTCATCTGATTTTGCTATCAGCTGACGTAGTTTGGACAAAACAAGATGCCATGCCCCAGCTTTATCAATTCCAGTAAATTCACAAAGTCATACTGCCCCCCTCACTTTGCATTTCAGGGATATAATTAATTGCTAGGTTCCCGTGAGTTAAAAATTCTTTTACCTAAAATATGCAACTTGTCCCCGTGTTTTCACATTCATTTCACTCACATTCAGTGGCAAGCACTCTTCAGTGAGCATCACAGCCATACACTACCAGGTCACAGTCACAACTTCTGCACTGTATATCTTCCATTGTAACTCAAAGGGACATCATGGCAAGGGTGGCCTGCCTGCCACTATGCGCGGCTTCACAGAAAAGAAGGAACTGTCCATGCCAACGGCTAAGCTGGTTATGCCCTTGGGAGGGAAGGATCCACCAGATAAATGAGACCAAATTACTTTTTATTTAATGAATCGAGTCTAAAGGGACCATCTGTGTACTTCAGTTCCTCGAGGAAACAAGATGTATGCAAATCCTATGGATGAATGCATGCAAGCGCATTTCAAACAACCCTTAAACTGCCAGTCTGTCAAATTTTCATAGTCCCTGAAATTTTCAAGAAACAGAATTTTCAAGCTGCACTGTCAGCACCCAATGGAGGGAGAGTCTCAAGTATGAGCTCACCTCACTAATTACAAGGGACCACGCATAGCAGAGACTTTACAGAAGCTCTGTGTGGGGATATAGCTCCCCCAAAGAGACTGGCCACAAGGCCAGATCGAGGTGCCATCAACAGTGCAGCTGCCACACCTCCAGGTGGTAGAACCCACCCCCCCAAACTCACCAGTCAGAGCTCCCCCAAGGCTTCCTCTTCTGAGCTGTCTCCCATCTTCACTCAGCTGCCTCTTATATTTGAAAGACTTCCCGGGGCCGGATAAGACCTCTGGATTGCTGGATTTTCGAAAAGGCATTGGTGGCGGGGACAATATGTGATCAAGCTGCAAAGAAATACAGGGGGGAAAAGAAAATGCTGATTATTCATTTATATTAACTAGGGGGGATTATATATGTGTGTGTGTGAGTGTGTGTGTGTGTGTGTGTGTGTGTGTGTGTACCCTAGTGTGTATATATATACATGTATGTATGTATGTATATATATATATACACACACACACACACACATATATATCACCAAAAATAAATTTTAAAAAGACTACAGTTTCCTTTGCATAAAAGTTTTTACAGAATTGGGAAACAAAAAATGCTTTAAAAGATCTGATTGTAATTAAGTTGCACAAACTGAGAACTTTGCAAGTGCCAAATCTGCAGCTGGCTGCGTATGAAGCTGTCCTCCTCTCATACCCTTTATGGCACATCCTGCTGCACTCCGGCACAAGGAGAATTTTTTCCCATAGTCCAGTCTCCAGACATGAAGGAATTGGGCTTAAGCAGACACAGTCTTCTACAGAACAGCCTCTTTGCAACTGCAAACCATCTGACCAAGGCAGTCTCTTCACAGCTTTATCTGAGTAGTCGCTAGATGGCATTGCACCATCAACAAACTGCAAACCATTCCCAGAGTAGGGAAATAACTGAAAAATAGATTTTTCAGTGTCAGAGGGGGAAAAAAAAATCTGTCTAAATTATTCTGTTTACAAAGCTAACATTCATTCACACTGACTTCAAATTAGTGTAAATACAAAGCCTCATCCTTCAAATTCTATTCCTCTCATCATTCCTATACAACATTCTAGCCCTCTGGTTTTGAGATTACTTTTGATGTCTTAATATTTGATTAAATTTGCAAAAAACAGAACAGAAAAAAGTGAGTAAATACTTGACTTCTTCATTCTCCCTGTCCACAGAAAAGAAGGATTCAAAGTCACCACAGTCACCCTGGAAGATGCAGAGTGAATCTCATTTTCATTTAAAGTAAATGGCACAGAGAAGTACTACGTACCCTACAAAGCATTTTCAATTCCCTACATTTAGAATTTATTTTGCACTTGTTATTTCGGATAGCATACGGTGGATGGAGGGGGAGCTGCTTTGTTTTCAGATCAAATCTGAAGCTCATTGAAAGTGTTTGCAGACACAAACACGGCTCCAAAACATCAACCAATATAGCCATTTCAGAATCTGCTCCTTCAGCATACTAAGATTCATTCATGTCCTGGACAAACATTGAAGTGACTGATTAACTCAAAGCACATGTCCACAGCAATTTCCTAAATCAGACAGAACTTGGGGGTCACACAGAATACTTAAAGTGACCTTTTATATCATTTATCATTCACGAATGCAAGTATTTCACAAATAGTTCTGAGTGCTAAGGTACTCACAATGCAAATTTACAGATCTGTTGCTCTCAAAAGGAACAAGAGCTGGTAAAAAGACGAAGTGTTTGTCTACCAGTTCCTAAGAAAAATGATTTGGGGACTTAGAAGGAACCTACTAAGCAAATAACTCAAAGGGTCTGTATTTAAACTACTCTCTGACAGAAGGACAGCAAAGACTGCTGGATGCTGAACTCCATGCATCTGACAATGACACAATCCCATCAAACCTTAAACGTTACCAACAAACATTCACGGATTCTCTTAAAGCAAGCTCACTCTTCAAGGCAACCAGTCATACTTCACATCTTCTTCTGTGCATAAGGTTAAGGCTTTACACACAAAAACAAAGGCACTCAGCTCCCTGCAAGGTAGCACTGAAGTCTACTCAACAGTAAAGGTCTCTCTCCCACAGTAAAGCCTCCACTTGAGTATCCTACAATATGCAGTTCTGATTACAGAATTCATTATTTCCAGTTAAGCTGTGCTCCTTTTTCACAGCTTTCACTAAAGCATGCATGGTTACGGAGGAAGCTTTAAAATGAGACTATGGTTCAGAGCAGCACAGTACTGTCTAGGCTTCCAAATCACTTTTCCACTGTCCAAATTGTCAGTCTCAGAAAAGCATTATTTTTAAAAGCTGTTTTGTGGCAGTTTAAGTAACAACCCACTATCATTTCAACAGCAGCACCCAACTATCATTCCCTCCTGAAACCACCCCCATGTTGTTAAGTTCCTCTAACAACTAAAATTTGTTTGATATGATTTAGGCACTAAATATAGGCACAGAAACTTCTTTTTGTCACTTGCATGGAAAAAGAGAAGACAACACCATGCAGCTGAGGACCAGGTCTTGGCTGCTGGGACAGAAGTAAGCAGTTTCAGGGCAGTAACTGTAACCCAATGCAACATGACCATGACTGAGGTCCTGCATATGAGGCATATGAGAAATCGGGGAGATGACATGCTACAAACACTTTTCCTGGTGTCACCCACTTGGAAGCTCCCAGGCAATTTTCATACATGGAAAACATGGGAATTAAATGCAGTTTATGAAGTTTACCATTTACTAAACACAACAGGATGAAATTCAGATTCAGTTGAAGGTGAATAAGGTTGTATTACATGGAGATAACAAAACACAAATAACCTCTCTTGAATATAATACATTAGGGACCTTTGAATTCAATTCAGGACTTCAGGAAAGTATCACAGCAACATTAGCTTCTCTGATGAGCACTCTTTAGTGCAACATTTCATTTCATTTTAATATAGAAGCAGAGCACTTAGAGCTGTCAGCTGTGTTTCAGCTGGATGTAGAGAAACCTACCCCACCTGAAGCAACTACACCAAAAGACACTATATGATCTAGTACTCCAAAGAAAGAATATAGGCATATGATATTTGACCATTTCATACTGGCAATCAACTCCTGCTTTAAGAAAAGTAACCACACAAAGATTAAAAAATCAAAAATAAACATTTCTGGACACTGTCCAGAGGCTCAGATCTTCCAAAAAACAAATTAAGGTCTGTAACACGTACAGTGTGTCTTTGAAGTAGTCTGTACCTCATAACTGATGTCACCAAAGAGATAACACTCTTTAACAGCCTTGATAGAGTAAGTCTGCTGCTAGAGAAGCATAAGAAAAACTGACTGCAGCCAACAGCCAGGCTTTTACAAGTTCATCCTGAACAAGATCTCTCAAAACCAAACAGGCATCTGATGGGCCAGCCTGACCCAGACAGTCTTTCTAGACTGAATTCAGACTCCAGACAAAAAAAAGGTTTTGTGTCCTCAGCAAAATAGGCTTCCCCTCCTGCCAGGTAAGGCATTCAAATTCAAGTGAAACCTACAAAGAAAGTTTTATTAAGTTCTGCTTCCTTGAAGCACAGAGCTGAATCCAAACATCTGCAACATGGCACACAGCTAATTCAGACATCCGACACTATGACTGCTTAGTGCTGAGATTATGACAAGCTCAAATTATTAAAAGACCTATCCAAAGTCATTAATACTTATTTGAAAGACCTCCTGGAAAGCTCAACCCTACGAAAATTCACATTGTGCTTCTTATCAGGTTCATATTCTGTGTTATTGCTCTTAAGACTTGAAAGCAGTTATCTCAGTGAAAAAATGTGCTGGAATTATACCAGACATTTTAAATAATTTTGCTCAAGCAGCCTCTGCTCAGCATGTCAAACACTACTGCCTACCTGCAACCATCACTCTATGGGTATTTCACATTGTCTAAATATCCATGCGTCAATGTGCGTCAATTTTGGATGGCACACAAGCACAAGAAAAGAACCGTAGTTCGGTTGGTTGCTCTTTTTTATTTTTATAAAGCTTACTTGACAGCAAGCTGCAAGAAATACAATAGCTGCTCCCTGCAGGTAGTTTCCAATAGACATCCATATTACACTTTGAGGCTCTGGCTATCGCATATACAGCCCACTGCTTTATTACTGCACTCAGGTTGCAAGAGTCCATGCCCTTTTAAGTTACTGACTTACGTAGTGACAGAAATGCAATAAGCACCTTTTCCACCTATCAGTGCAATTGCAGGACAGGAACAAAGCAAATAAAAGAATCTGAGAAGTTACTTAAAAAGTCACTAGATGAGAACTACAATTTAAGACCGCTAACAGCTATGACAGTGTGAACAAAAGCATATCTGATTGCCTTGTATCTTTCACGCAAAAGGAGTTAAGTTAGGCACTGAGTTTACACAGGTTGTTTAGAAGTATATTTTCAGTCAGTACACATCTCTTCACCAGTGTCTAATGTTAGTACTCACAAATGCACAATTAACTACTGCAAAAACATTTCCTCCTCCACTGTTAAACATTGAGTAATTCCCTTCTGACAAAGGCACATTGTGAAAGGCAGAAAACACACAGCAAACTCCTAGGCAAGTAGGACATTCTTCAAATGTGTTTCCATACATTTCCTGGAAAGAGATGCTTCATTTTGTTGTAGATGTGCTGAACTTCTTATAGAAGCTAAAATTTAGCAGGTAACAGCTTTCACAGAACACTTCTTCCCACATCATGAACCTTACCAAAAGGAACAGAATGTATCATTAGAGGAGAAAGGCTTAAAAAGTACATTCAAAGGGATCATCAAAAAAAACTTTCACATGTACATTTGGAGATCCTATATAAACAGGAATGGAAACTGAGTGACAGCCTCCTCCAGTTCCACAGGAATTTCCTCCAGGGAATCAGGACAGAATAAATTTGCCCTCAGACCCTGTTTGTTTTTCCCCTCTGTATTTTGAAACTATTCATTTTCTGTATGAATACAATCAGCTACATTCCTCTAAAGAAAATTATTCTCATACTACACTAGCCATGGACTATCAATGGCTCACCTATTCAGAAAGGATTATCTCCATATTTCAAAAAACCTCAGTAGCATTAAACCCAGCTGTCTACCACGGTGTATTTATTCTACAGCTAGAATTTATTCGCTGCTTGCTAATTATATCATTACATCAACTATGTCAGCCTGCATGTCCTCACAAAAATGAAGGACATGACAGCCAGTTCAAAATAAGACTTAGCAACACCATTTAGAAGTATAATTTGAGCAGAGTGCATAATCAGATGTGAAACAGCAAGAAAGAAAACAATGGCTTTCAAGAGAGGAAATCCATGCTACAAGAAGGTGAATGAGGCTAAGGTAATGCAATTACACTGATAACAGCAGGATAAGAAAAATAAGCTGTTCAGAGTTGCTGAGATTTGTTTCAATGGTTTTGTTTCAATAAAATGACATCATAATGAGAATTTTAGTTATCTGCTCAGCTATGCTTGTCCTGTTTTCTTCTGCTGATTTTTTTCTTTTTAAAACTCTGCGCACTACCACCCACATTCAGCTTCTACCAGGTGGGTACCAATCCACGTGAGATCCATCACCCAAAACCTTTCACATACAATGGTTACCAATCAGAAGTTCCAAAATAAAATTCTACTAATAAGCAGATCAACAGTGACTGAGTCTTTGTGACACCCAGGCTACTGGGAACAGAAATCAGTCAGTTTCTTCACACTTACATTGGGTTCCCCACAGTACACCATGACTCTCTCAGGCTTCTTTGTGAGCATTTTAAGCACAGATGCTGAAACAAAGCAGTCCCAGTTTTTTGTGTTTGGGGTTTTGCTGCTGTTGTTGTTGTGTGTTTCTTTTTAAAGGAAACTATGACAATTTATTTTAAGTATGGGGGAGAAGCATGTTAGTAACACTTAACTACTCTCTCTCCAAATGCAATTAAAGTTGGAACAGACACATAAGCTTTGATGAGCTGCACTGACAGACAAGCAACACTATTAATCTATTATTAATGGACAAGATACAGATACCTTCCAAAAACCAAAGCCATCTTAGAATGTAAAAAAACAAGGAAAATAGAAAAAAAAAAGCAACAACTCAGCCTAGTAATAATGTACTGCACTTTAGTTACTCCAGCTGCCTGATGGCCTTACAGTGGAACAAAGCTAGACTTGAGAAAGAAATACTACAGCACAAGGCACTGTAGATGCCCGTGGGTCTGTCATGCAGGACCACTACAAGCACACAAGGTGAGAATCAATTTCCAGCAGACAAGAAGCAGTAACTCATGTCTGTGATCTACTGCATTTAATCTCAATTTCATCACCATTTGATGGAGCAGGTTTCTGGATTCAATACTAGCAGTGATCACATGGGAAAAGAGTATCCACAAAACAATGTCAAACTGTGCAGCAGAACAAGATCATCTGCAGTCCCCATTCAACCTGACTAGAACATTCTATATCCCCTTTGCAACAAGGTGTTAATATACCTCAGTCTTGAGTAGGATTTAGAGAACTGTGAAACTATTTTGAATATTCATGGCTCTCAGAGAAATCTTTTCAGAGCAGAATCACCAGTAAACTCATTCCACACACACTAAAAAGGGAACACTTCTCCAAAAATTAGCACTGCTTCCAGAAGTCAAGGGTAATGATGGGAAGACACGATACTGAGGAAGTCTCATCAGGTCACGTGGATCTCAAAGGATATGGAAAGATCCTATTTCCTGCTCCTTTTCTTACCATATTTCTTTGAAAACAAACATTTTCTTTCTCACTTTACATAATCAGTAGGAAAATGGGTACTCATCCTACAGTTTTTGACTCTGGGACTGCCTTTTCACCCTCCTCCAATGAAGTGACCTGTGGCTATCACTGGAGCTTGGTCTCGGAACCTTTTAAGTTCTCCAGCTGAAAGGCACCTGTCACTGTTTAAGACTTCACCCCAGGAGTATCAAGCTTCATCCTGTGACCTACAGTTTCCTTGTCAGGACAGGGATCTCAGCTACCATGCAAACAGAAAATAAGCCACAGCCTCGGCTCACTCTTGAAGGACACAGGTGAGAGGCAGAAAAATTCTTGTTGATAGCCACACTGCATACTAATAATTCATACTGCAACTCTCATTTTCCATAAGAACACAATCTGCAGCTGACCCTGCAAGCGTGTCCTTACCAATGTAGATGGTAACTGCTGAGACATGGCCTGAACCACTGATTGAGTACCTGGGGAACAGACCCAGTCAGCCTTGGGAACACGGGTGAAGGCAGTTCCTATAAGGGTGAGCAATCTTCTTCCCTTCATTTATAGCACTTCTCTATTGTGCCAATCCTTTTGTCCTAACACCTTTGTTGTAACGCCTTTCCCATTGCACTGATCTGTCCGCTTGCTATGGAAAGTAAAAAGGAGAAATGCATTTTGAAGTTGCTGTCCACAAAGCTTCACTTCAAACCATTTTAATTACCGATTTTACATCCTACACACGCAAATAGGGAAATCTAAAGTTCCTCTTTGAAACAGTCTAATTTATTATGCTGAATAGATGATGGTATGTAAACAGAATCAGAAAACAATGCTTATGATGTTATTCTATAGCACTTTCTTATCTATTATATCTTAAGCAGTAAGGAAATATTTTAAATAAACTGTCAAGGATCAATACAGATGCACTGATAATAAACTGCTAATTCATGTCCATTTAAGAAATGCAAATCTGCCTTTTAAAACTGTTGTATTCCTCTTGAAAACAAATCTGACCTCTGAGCAATTAAAAAATAAAAACATGGGACACGAAGAATCAACTATCGCTATGTTTAAAAAATCCAGCCTGCATTCAATGTGTTTTCACACGATTGCACTGAAAGCAAAGCACAGCCTCCACAGCATTCTTCAGGGCCAAGAAGTGGCCTATAAATATGCATCACCACTGTTATCTGAGCCAATTATTAGTTTACAACAGTTAAGAGGGAACAGTTTTGTTTCAGTGTTATTCAGTCCTTCAGTCCCTGAAAGCCTTCTGTGAGCACAGATGGATGGATGGACTGCTCCCTGACCACTGAACAAAGGAAACATGAATATTTGTACTGCAAATGCCCATTGCTTCGCAGAACTCAGCCTGACTCAGGTCTCCTTTGACATGTCCACACAGCTCTAATACTTGTTTAAAATAAATGAACAGCAGGTTCTGCAAGTCTCTTCTAAGTCCCTACAACAAGAGCTAAGAAAAAGAATACAGTTTGAAATAAACATTGGTAAATGCAGCTCCGATCCTGGTTAAAAAGTCTGACATAGGACATTTTATAGGCTGGTTGCAGTCTCTTATTAATGCAACACTCATAAAGGCATCTTCTCAGGAATACTGTATGAAGGCCTTCATGTCCAACAAAAACAAGATCCCTTCCAAGCTAAGGCAGACTTGAAGGGCAAGTTACATCACCACACAGCACAGAGGCACAGGGTAGCAGCAGAGGAGCCACTGCTTTCAGCAGGAAAGATACTCCCTCCCAGTCCCATCCCACTGGCAAAAAAAAGCATTTAGTGGTGCTGAGAAGCACTGCCAGAGACCACTACCACACCAGCCTCCTGCTAAGGCCCAGCAAGCAACCACAATACTTGCAAATGGAAGCAATAAAGAAAACCCAGGCACACAGCAGCATCTGAAGAATGACAAGATGTTGCAGGTTTAAGGCTTCGTCGTCAGCATGGGTGCTTCAGCAACCCTTCCACTCCTTCCAGCAAAGCGCAGAGGCCAAGGACAGCTGTGGGAGTCTCAGGCAGGCCTGGCATGGCAGAGTCATATCTTTACAACACACAACACATTCTCAGGAGAGCTGTTATCTTTTCACTCACTTATCTACTCCTGGGAAGTGGAAGAGGACACACAACCCAAGCTCACAGCAGAAGCACAGGGAATCAACTCTCAACAAGTGATCAATATTGTGAAACCCTTGCACATGTTTATTATGTTCCCAATAGCATTGTTTTCTCACTTTCTCCTGAATAAAACCTCCCCATTTTTATTTTATTTTTTGTTTGTTCTGTGGCCATACTCATTTTCTCACCTCCATATGGACAGATATTACTAGCATTAGCAATGACATGCACTGTGCCCTGCTGTACAGAAAACTACCCAACTAGCCACATCTTTTTAAACTTCTCAGTGAAAGAAAATATTAACTGTATAGAAAGCAGAAAAAGGGTTGGATATTTTTAGACACCACTGGCAATATTTTCACCTTTAATTATTTTAATGATCCTTTTCATAGCACAAGAAAACAGTGACAAATGTAAGGAAATGTGCACTTTGTGTATGTGCAGGCATCCACAGGCACATTTTATATCACACATTTTCAATGCTGCTGCTCATACACAGGTTTTTTAGAAAGATCTTTCCTGGATGTTTAACAAGGAGGACAAAAATTTAGTCAAACTAACCTTCAAAGTCACTTTCAATTGAAAAAACAAAAAATAAAAATCAAATACGTATGAAAAAGGCCTATTCATCTTCATCAGCTGTTGACACCTCCATCATTCGTCTCATGAAAAAAATAATTCAGAGGAGAATACAACTCTGGAAAGAACGTTTTTTTCTTTTTCTTTCTTTTTTTCTTTCTTTCCTTTTTTTTTTTTTTTTTTTTCTTTTAATACCATGAATACTAATAAAGTGAAAGCGGTTTAGTTCCTTATAAAATCTATTTCCATTCACACCCACCAATAAGCTCCTGGACAACCTATACAGGTTTCATTTATTCTATCACATTGAAGGCTTCAGAAAACTAATTGTTTATTCAAGTCTATCTGCTCTATCCATGCTCAATTAGGTCTCGCTTTTCACCATTACACTGAAATTAGAAACAAAAATGCAAGGTGAAACATTCCTCATTCCACTGACTGGCTCAGCTTGATCGGCCACTCTGAATAACTGCAGCCACAAGGGTAGAAAGAGCTCCACCATAATGCAGCGCCTGAAGGACCTACTCATTGACTTACAGATTTCCTATTCATTAACTTACACCTCTGACTAATGGAAAACACCTTTCTATTGCACCTTTCTAATAAGGCACTACCAGGCACTATTTGAAGGTAACTGGGTTTTCTAGCTACTGCAATTCACACATAACCCAGTTTTTAAAAACAGGAGGCATAACTGTTACACACCATAAGAAAAAAATAGTCTAAATTATTAGTAGTCTAGTCTAAATATGATCCTTATTTAGACCTCTAAAATAATTTGGCCCTATAAAGCTTCAAATTCAGAATCACTTCTATGAGGAATAACATATCAAACAGAAGGACAGCACATCTATGTGAGGCAGGTACAAAACAAAAGAGAAAAACTCATGATGAAATGAGCTTGGAGTAAAAGGTTCTCAGCATGTAATGGAGCTGAAGCTGATCCATAAATCAATGCAAGATGAAAGCAAGATTATTTATGTGAAAGAACTGCATTGTTAATTTACAGTCTGATTTTGAAAAGAAATGCTTTACTTGATCAATGTATAAATGATATGTGTGTGTGCACCAAGCACAAATTAGTAATTACAAGCAGGTGCATCTGCTCATATTTTTTAATTAACCTTAGCAGCAGACACAGCTCCAGAAAATGCAGGTTTTTCCCTGAGTTTGCCTTTAACACGTTCCTAAGTTTTTAAATAATGCAGCCTCACCACAAGGGACCTTGGAGACAAGGGCTTTTTGATCTCTTTTTTCCCATTCAGCACTCAGATACCACGTGCAGTTATCGAACAATAGCTTCCACTAAAAAAAATCCTTTTCCAAACTGTTTTGAAAGTGAACTAGAATAAGGCATCTGATAGCTTTATAGTTGTACCCTAGGCTTACAGTACAGAATTTAAATGCTTCTCTTCAAGCCTCGCCAACACAATTAGCAAAAAAATATCAGAAGGGCAAGCATACACAGGGGCAGGGGGAGGACAACCCGATTTGCTTTCTGCAGAGATTTGTAGTTGAGTCAAGAACTGTGTTCGTAATTTTAACTGCCTCCACTGCATTTCACATCTACCGACATCTGCCATTTGTCAGTTTCAGACAATTTACCCACGTCTATAATTATCAGAAGTGTTCTATAACACTGTATGGCTCAAGGAAAGTTGTTTTGGTTTGGTTTTAAATTTGAGGAACTCAAGAGATGTTAAAAAAAAAAAAAAATAATAATAATTTAAAAAAAAGACCAAATGAGAACGTAATCATAAATGTGATACAGGATGATTTGAAATATTCCAGCCTTCTATTTCATCTTTTCTGTAACTTAAGCAAGTAACTGCCCACATGTCCTAAATATTCTCTTTGTAAAACTTAGAGTAGACTTCACTCATACTAGTCTGTTCATGCAGGCTTTTCCAATTACACATGTAGTTATTCAATACAATAACACTGATGAGTGGAAGAATGAAGGATCCCTACTTAAATAAAAAACATCCTATATTAGTCCCCATTAGACAGGCAAATGATAGCAGTAAGCATCACACACTGTAACTGAAAGAATACATGCATCAGTACGTATGTGTAGAAGACCACAAGACAGATACAAAACACGTTCAGATGAGACAACTGCCCTTGTCTCTACAAACAGCACAGTCCAGAATTAATCTGGTTTCTTCAGCCTCATTTTGAAAAACACAACAGCAAAAGATTCACTTTCATGGCTTTCAGAATTTTATTTATAGATGACATAATTTAGTGCTCTGTAAATTACAAGAACTGTTTGCCAAGGAAGTTGTAGCAGTTGCATGATTTCAATCTCACAATGGATATCTCTGAAATACCTAGAGCATAGACCTTAGCATACAAGCTCTATACTACCTACAACATGGCAGGAATGTCCCAGTCATACGTTTTTTCTAATCATATATTAATAACATAAGCCAGCATTGTTAAACATGTATATGCATGTATACATATGCTCACAGTGTTTCACAGGGTCTGAGTCTTAATTCTATTTTGTCTTTTTTCCACTTTCCAAACAGGAGCACACTCAAAACTGGGACAACCAAAATACACTCCGCTTGAGTCTATGATGATTCATACAAATCCATGCTGTCTTGTAGACATGGCATCTCTTAATTGACTTGGAAATCAGCATCTCACATCAAGCAAGCTGAAAACCACATCCTCGGGGCTTATTCAAAACAACGGGATGCTGCGTCTTTCACAAAACAGATACCATCTCAGTTAATGCTAAAAAGTCTAAATGACACTCAGTCCTTTAATCTGCCCAATCTCAGAGATCAGACAGAGATTGGATTGTGGTCACAGTGGTCAGTTCAAAGTACAGAAGTACTTTTTCCATTTTGAAAGTTAAAAACCTCTAGCTTCTAGGATGCAAAACTGCCATTCCTACAGTCTATAATTCATTAGATTTTAGAGAATTTAGATTTCTGAAAGTAAAAACAGCAGAAATTTGAAAATGAATGTTTTATTCTGAAGCACTCCAAACCAGTGTAGGGGTGAGAAATCTAACACCAGAAAGGGTCATAATCAAACCTGCATGGAAACCAACCATTCACATTCAAGTAGCTAACATATTAGTATCAACCATATGTCACATCCGCCAGAGAAACACAGACTGCAACTTAAAGTATATTTGGATTTTCAAAGCTATAAACTAAATTTAACTGACAGGCCTTGCGCATCTTCTAAATAGGAAATCATTTTGTTCTCTTAAGATACTATTCGAGTGCACGAGGATCCCTAGCAAGCCAAGCGTAGTCTTCAGTCCATCTCCTCTGAGAATGGGACATTTGAATTTATTTTCCTCATGTGTAAAAACTGAAATATACTATAAAGAATGAAGAATGAGATTAGAACATGCAGTTACTGTTACACACACACACACACACACACACACACACAAAAAGAGGCCCAGTGCATCAACTTTCAAGCTAAATAGTATGATGTTTTAGGCTTTCTCAAGCACAGGGAGAAATATTTTGTGTTACTTCATCTTGTAACAGCATCCTGGTTTCAGCTGGAGCTGAGACAATTTTCTTCATGGTGCCTGGTACAATGCTCTTCTTTGGCTTTGAGAGAAAAACAATGTCGATAACACACCAGTGTTTTAGTTGTTACTGAGCACTGCTTCACAGGGATATTTCAGCTCCTCAATCTCCTGCACTGTCCTGTCAGCAAGGGTCTTCGGGGAGGACAGAACCAGGACAGTCTACCCAGATTGGCTAAAGGAAATTCCATACCATAAAACTACAAAATGGAGGGGAATTGGCCAGGGGGCAGCCACTGCTCAGGGACTGTGGCTGGTCATCAGTGGGCAGGTATGTGCATCACTTCCTTTGTAAACAGAGACAGACAGACAGAGATTATCATCACTATTATTTATCTCTTCCTTTTCTGTCTTAGTAAATAGTTTTTATCTCTACTCACAAGTTCTACTTCAGTTTCTTTTTTCCCCAGTTGTCTCCTTAAAGCAAACAGATGTACTGTGCTAAGCTGCCTGCCAGGTTAGACCACTGCACAAAGTAAAAGAGGCAAGGGAAAATCAAATTCCAGTTTAATTACTTGGCTATTGAAGCAGTATATGAAAACACAGAAACAATATTTTTACAGCATTTTTTCAATCATTTTACCTATCAGACACCCTGTTTCAACACAGTGGTTTTTCCTTTAACGCTCACTGCTCAAGAAGGCACTTCACCAAAAATATGATCCTAAACAGTACAATATGCCTCACTGATAAACTTCCAAGTGAGGAAAAACAGCCTGCAGGATCCTCTCCTCTACTATATGCATAGTTGGCAGTCATACCAATTCTTCAGAACTATGTGTTTCACTGAGACGCACGCTCACATCTTGCAGTTTAAAATGAAGACCTAACAAAAGTTGTAAAGGAAAACCCAGAGCAACTGAGATAAACACTGTTTTATCAGTGACCCTTTCATTATTTCCATAGCAGCTTCAGCAAAGAATGGCAGTGGCTAACCTGAGTAAGAAGCACACAAAAGGAAGAGTGAACAACTTTGAATCACAAAACTACCCCACAGTTCACTACACTTCCTTTGGCTAAGGATGAAATACTTCCTTAGTTACACACACTAGTTAGTGGTTTCCAAGATAAAGCTCATCTGGAAAAGAAAGACTGCATTTTTAATGATAATAATAATAATAATGTTTGAGTATGTAATTTCCATAGGATAAAGGCCAAGCTTAGCTTCAATATTTGGTTTTCCTTAAAACAGATCAGCTACGTGCATTATCAAAGCTACTCAGCAGGGAGCTCCATGAAACATTCCTACAGCATACTCCTTCCTTGGAAGGCAATGATCCCAAATAACTTAGGATCCCTTTTTTTCCTTTCCTTTTTTGACAAATGTGAAATGTTGAACTAAGGAACCTTGTTTGGGATCTAGTCAATATGATCCCTTCACAAAATGCTTAGAGCTCCAGCCTATCTGGAAAATATGGAAGCCAGGAATCTTTCTTACAAGAAGGACACACTAAGTTGACCAAACACTATAAAAAGAGAAATCAACTTTGACAAACCTTGCCATCAGAAGAAAAGCAGTTTGCAAATGCACTCTCATTTTACAATTGCACTGGAACTAGTGCAATTAGTGCATTTATTTAATCAAAAACATGACCACAAAAATTGTCTCTTATGTCTAAGCAGGCAGCCTGCATTCCCCTAAGGAATTCACTCCCCAGTGATACTGCAGCTCTGTCTTTTGCAGATGCAAAGGTACAGAACCATGGACAGACAAGCAGGATGCAGGGTGACGGTCACATTTGTTCACACCTCATATAAAGGCTGCCAAAGCCAAAGACTGTCAAATTCAAAAGCCTCAGCTACAATTTCACATCTCATGTAACTTGCATACCAAGAGATCAAGACAGAGGAACATGAAACAGTATGCTCCATGGGAGTGCAGCAGGTTGGGAACCTGCTTTAGCAGCAAAGTTGGACACTATGATCTCCACAGGTCCCTCCAAACCCTACAATTCTGTTGACTCCGTCTCTTTTTTCCATGACAAGAGATAGACATGAAGCAACAACCTCACATTGTACCAGGAGATTTAAATTGGATGAATTTCTTCACAGAAACTGCAGTTAGACATCGGTAAAGGCTGGCCAGAGATGTGGTGGAGCTACCATCCCAGCACATTTAAGAATAAAATGCTCACTCAGTTTCTTGTCTTTTCCTATTTCAAGCTAATGTTTAACCTTAGAAGTAGCCTGCATTGTAAGATGTGAGTCAAAAATCTGGATCAGGAGAGGTACGGTCTCATCCTCAGAAGAACTGGCTCAACCAGCTCTTGTAGGGATCCATCCTACCAGAGAAAAGACATTTAAAGCACATGGGAAAAGAACATTAAAAGTGCTTTCGGGTCCTGCATTAGTGATCTCATGAACAGTCTTCAGAAGACTGTGTCAGGGAAAGCTGAAATTCACAGCAGGAGAGAGATAATACAGATATCAAAGGAAGTGAAATTTTTTTGTACTATTTGGAATAGGAAAAGAAGATCCATAAAATCTTACAAGAGTCCTTTCCATTACCTTTAAGGTATTCCTTTTTTCCTTTACTGTCAAAGTCTTAAATCCAACTCTAAAATAAAACGAAACAGGGAAAAGTTGGCAAGAGGGCAGCACAAACAGCAGCTTCTTAAACTTTCTTCTTGCTCCAATTTTTTATCCTGCTTTCCATCCAAAACTCACATTTGTGAGGGTTCCCCTGAAGATTCTCTACAGAAAAGGAACTGCTGTCTGGAAAGTGGATTCATCACCTCAGTGTGAAACAGGTGAATAACTACATCTTCATAAAAGATTATTTCAGGTTTGTGCAAACCTGAGTGCTCGGTGCCTTCCCACAAATCAAGCACACCGAACAGAACTATATGGAATATATTTATACACAAAAGTCACAAACTTAATTATTTTCCAGTCCATCCATCTCAGGATGACTGGTTACTAATTGACACATTTATGATATTGCTGACTCTACCGTTACAAACCACACAGGTTATGGGAGGGGTCTTTACTTGGACAGGAGTGTTTTTCACCTATGGAAGTGTTTTTTTATGTTAGAGAAGGTGATTCATCTAAGGATATGTGGACCTTGAATTTGCTTGCCAAACTGGCAAAATCCTCAAAGCGTTCTGATTAATGTCCTCTTCAAGGCCTATTGGATCCAGGATGTCCTTGGTTAAAGGATACTGTTTACTCCTTTGATATCTAATGTAATGTTAGCTCCATTCTTAGAGCTGGCTTTCAATAGAACCACTGCACCCTGCACTTTCATATTAGCTGAAAAGTATATTCAGGGGTCAGTTTACCTCCTAGGCTCACACCAGTTATGAAACTACAAGTCTCAAGGCTTCATTCATTAAGAAATGGCCCAGGTAGCAATTTTAGGTTTTCTGGTAGGTACACAAAGTACAGCTTTCCAAACAGAACTTACTTTACTGTTAGGAATACCACAAACCTAAAAACAGTACTGTAAGGCTTGAGAATTTTTTACACCTTCATGTTATCATCACTAATATATTGATCAGGTATGTCAGCCTAGTAACAAGACCCTGCCTCAGTTCCATCATGCAAGCCTGAATTGTGCCAGCGCTTTATAGCTACAGGTTCAGAAATCAGAAACATAAGCATAACACAAGTACCGAATGAGGACTGATATGCTGTCTCATACCTGTAACGTTCAAGTAAAAAGCCGCCTTCTTCTCCCACAGATCAACTGTAAATACTAACACTTAACTTGGACTTACTGTCATTTGATCTCTTGTTTACAGTCTGAGGCACTGCATTCAAACATGAGAGAGAAACCTTCCTGAGGAAGGTTTCCATGGCTCCCTCCTTTGCATTACCTAAAATGAATTTCATAATAGCTCCTATCCTACCCTTAATAGAAGCTTGTTTAAAAAGGTATAGGAGAGAAGCTGATGTTTCCTTTTTGCTAATAACTGACATGATCTTTCCATGAGTCAGGCCTAAGCTTCTTGCTTTTCAGGTGAATCAAAGTCATCTGCTCACACGAATTCAAGCTCAAAATCTTACAGAGGAAAGAAAGCCCATAACACTTGGATGACCCAGAGCTACTGCAATCTGTGTATAAAAGCACACACTGCATATGAGTTAACACAGCACTCCGTTCTCAGAGAATGCGCTTGAGAAAAGCATAACAAAAAACCACCACACATTTATTGGGAACTTCACTGTCAAAATAAGGAAAGTTTTTCCCTTTCTTTCCCACCCGGCTTTGGTCTAGCGCAATAAAGAATCAAACAGATAAATATCTAGGAATCTAATTCCAGGAACATATGTCTTGAACTGGGTTTGTGTGGCAAAGTTTTGGCAGCAGGGAAGGTGAAGAAGTGGCTTCTCTTGCAAAGCACAGCAGCTGCCCCATGGCAGATGAGAGCCAGCTCCAAAACTGGCTATGTCTCTATGAAATAAGGTCTAAGAAAGGAGAAAAGCTCTGTGCCACAGCACCTGGGAGAGGGGAGTGAGAAACGTGACAGAAGCAGCCCTGCAGGCACCACAGTCAGTGCAGGAGGTGCTCCTGGTGCAGAGCATCAGCTCCCTGCAGCCCAGGAGAGGCCCACGGAGGAGCAGACCGTCCCCCTGCAGCCCACGGGCACCACGCGGAGCAGATCTCCCGTGCAGCCACGGAGGAGCCCACGGTGCGGCGGTGGCTGGGGCCTGCAGGAGGCACTGCCCACGGCTACCCCCGCAGGAGCAGCCCCGGGCCGGAGCTGCAGTCCGTGGGGAGCAGTCCCGCGGTGGGGCAGGAAGGTTGGGGCAGCTGCCGCCCGCAGGGACAGCGTTGGAGCAGCTCCTGAGGGTGGCCTCGTGGTACGGAGCCGTCTGGAGCAGAGCTTGGAGAGCTGCGGCCGGGAAAGAACCCACACAGCATCAGCTGCGGCAGGACGGCATCCCGCGGGACGGACCCACGCGGAGCAGGGCACGGAGCGGCCATGAGAAGAGGCAGAAAGGAAGCATTATGGACTGATGCAGCCTCCATTCCCAGCTCTCCTGCGTGGCTCGGAGGGATAACTGGGTAGGGGAAAAAGAGGTCTTAATTTGCTTTTACTGCTCACTGCTCAAGTCTGCCAGCAATAGGCAATATGATACATTTATCTCCCTTACGCTGAGTCTGTTTTGCCCTTAATAGTAACTGATGAAAGATCTCCATCCTTACTTAGCTCATGGGTTGAGATTTCTCATCATACTTTTAGCTGCCCACTGGCATTAAACTGTAAGAGCCAGTGCTAGTGAGCAACAGCACTGCCTTGAAATTACTGGAGCTGAGGGCAAGAGTCACTGGGTCAGACAATACTGCTGGGGTTGCAGAGGTAATTCGCGATTTATATTGCTCCTATCTTTGAAGGGTTCTGTGTTAGCAGCATATATGCTGCAATGCGCAGGCACTTGGGAAGGGCAAGCACCTGCACAGGTATAAAGCATCAAAGAGGAAAACAAAAAATGTTCTTTGCAAGATATTAGGCTGCAGTACTTCAGGGAGGATAAAGTGCTCTGTCTGTGTAAAAAAGGATCAGACCAACTTGCACACAATTTTATTTCACCCTTCAAAGCCTCTCTTTTTTCATGCTGCAAAAAGCCTTGGTCATTCTTTGACCAACAATTAAAATTTACATTGAGTCTCTGTCATGTCAAAGCTTTAAGAGCTACTGCACAAAATATGAAATGCCCAAGGTGAAATTATCCTGGTGCTTATTTAAGCAGTTGCAAACATATAATACTAAACTCAAAACGCAGTCATGTGAAGCCTCACACAAACAAAACAACATCAACAAAAAAAGCCACTATCAAAATTCATGAGACATCTTCCTACTTCAGAAATTATGTGCTGTGGTCTTACACAGAGTGACAGAAACAAAATTAGCGAAGAAATTATTACATTTAAAAAAATAAAAAATCAGAAAGAATCAGCACTACATGTTATTGTACAGCATAACACAGAATAATACTACACACAGAAGTTTCATAAAATAGTATTCATCTACTTTAATCCACATTCACTTATCTCAGATCTAGAATTTACTGGCTTTGATCTAAGCCACAAAGACCATGGAAGCAGCTAAGCTTCACCTACACTAACGAGAGATAACAATTTACATCACGAACCTCCTACAAATGACCCAGACTTCTGCATGAGGTTCAAGCACATTAGTATATCTTCATTGTTGCATCGAGCATTCTGACTTTTAATGTCATTACCTACTCTCTCACACATGTACTGTGTCTAAAAACACACATTTGTAAAGCAAAGCAAACAAACAAACAAAAACAACCACCGTGATGGTTTGGAGTTCAGACTTCATATTTCTCCAGATTTTCCTGAAAACATATTTATGTTTTTTAACTGCTCTGTTAGCAAAGGGGGATTTTAATTCTGTATGTGTACAGAAGAATTGCAGAGAGATAGCAAGTTTGAAACCACTATTGCTAGCACAATGGAAACTAACGCGTATCCAGGGGATACATTTTGCTTTGCATTTGCCATTCCAAAACATTACGGATTTATAAAAGCAGAGCGTTAGAAAGAAAGATCAATGTATGACAGTTCTCTTTGATCTCTTGGTTTACTTACTTCTGCAAGTGAGATCTGATTTTAAAAGCCACAGGAATTTACTACTTTGAAGTATTTTAACTTTTCATTAACTGGAACAGTGGTACTAGATTACAAGACAAATTCAGAAGGCAGAGCTTATTTCACTTTTGCAGACTTAAGCTCATTGCACAACTAATAGGAAATCCAGCGCTTAATTCAATTTTCAGGTACATGATTTGTTAGTGGAAGATGTGGGAAAGAAAAAGGATAGTCTAAATCAGGAGAGATGACCTACTTTGCTTCAGAATAATCAGCGCAGCATTCCCTCCCAAATTCTGAGAAAAGCCAGTGGGAGATTAAATATATTTTGTTTTCCATGTTTATTCAGCTGACAAGCATGACCCTGAGCACCGACCAAATTAGTAAGGGTCATTTTGCCCATTTTCAAACAAATGTAGACTAGCTAATGAAGACAGGAAAGGAAGAATCAACCACTTGCAACTGTTTGGATAAAACTGGTGACTTCTGATACTGGCATTCTTTAATGTGCTAAAAATGGCAACTAAGCACAAATGCAGTGGAAGTGCCTGAAGCTAACAAATGTTTAGCTTTCTTTAACAGTAACTTAGAAGCAGATCTACTGCTTTGCAGATAACACTCTATGAACTCAGTTATCTGAATGGGAAATATAAATGTATATCACGTAAACTGAATTTTTTAGTATTTAGTTTGAAAGATTTAAACTATGACTCTGAGCTAAATATGGAGAGGGAGTTTATAAAGTTGCTTTCTCCACCCCCTCCCATTTACAACTTCCAGGGCAATCTATGAATAATTCATTAATTCTATTTATGATTTTATCATAGTAACTAGAAGGCAAAACTTCAGCAAAAGCCAGAGAGAAAATTCACAAATATACTCTTGGTAAAAAGATTCTATAACAAGTGAAATACAAAAATGTAATGAAATGACCACAAGTCCAGACAAGAAGTTATTTTTTCATTTTTCCTTTATCTGGAACACCTTTGAAATAAGAATAAAAAACAAATTTCCATCTTATTCTCAGACTACAATCTTTGCTGTCAAACTATTTTGTCATGTGTGTATAAACAGAGGGGACAAAAATTTACTCATATTATAGCTCTATTTTTCCCATGTAATGAATCCACGAACACATCCAAGTACACCATATACAATCTGAGATTTCCATTTCCTCATCTAGACACCCAAACTCATGCTGAGGAAAGGAACAGAATTCACTGGGTCATTTATCTGTTACCCAATACAAACACCCTTTTTAGCCCCTGATAGAAGTTTACTGTCTGTGGCAGTCTCACCTCTCTGCCAGGAAAGACCATGGAGCAGATCACCCTGGAAGCTATGCTAAGGCACACGGAAGACAGGGAGGTGATACAGGAGAACCAGCATAGCTCCACCAAGGGCAAATCCCACCTGACCAACTTAGTAGCCACAAAACTGATCTGAGGGTTTGAACATCTACCTATGAGGACAGGATGAAAGTGCTGGAGAAGGCTCCAGACAGACTTGAGACAGGCCTTTCAGTTCTAAAGGGAAGGTGCAGGAAAGAAGCAGACAGACTCTTTAGCAGGGTCTGTTCTGACAGGACAAGGGGAAATGGTCTTAGACCTTAAGGGGACAGATTTAGGTTGCATATAAGGAAACAACCTTTTACAGTGACGGTGGTGAGGCACTGTAACAGGTTGCCCAGAGATAATGGTGTGTATGGTGACAATAATGGAGGGATGGTAGCTGTAAATACCCAAAAGTTTATTTACAGGAAAAACTCACCCATATGGAAGCCTTCGGTCTGCTGGGAACCGCTGAGGCAATCTCCACTGAGGAGTGACCTCCAAGAGATGCTGCCTTAGTAGTGGTCAGCCCTTAAATGAAGTCTAGAGGAGGTGGAGTCGAGCTCCACCCCTTCCAGGAGCACAGCTACATTACTCTCACCTGTGCTCCCACAGCTGACCCAACACTTGCCTCAGCTGAGTAATCAGAGGTTCAGGCTGTGATTACCAATTTCGCTTACATGGTGGATGCCCCATCCCTGGAGACTTTCAAGGCCAGGCTGGACCAGGCTCTGATCAACTTGATTAAGCTGAGGATATTCCCATTCATTTCAGGGGAGTTGGACTAGACAGCCTTCAGAGTTCCCTTCCGATTCTAAGGATTCTACAATTCTACTCTATACTAAAAATGGATCTATTACTTAATGGAAGGAACTAGGAGGTTAAGAACTATGTTGCATAAAAACATGCTTTTGTCTCTCAAAAGGGCAGCTCAAAACCAAACCGCTGGTTCATTCCAGAAATAGCCCTCTTCATTAAGAGACAGGTTCTTCTGTCCAAAATCAAGGGCAAAATGCAAGGTTTAACAGGGAAGATACCACACTGCAGAGCAGCAGTGGGGAATCACATCAGAAACCTTCTGCTGAGCCTCGGACATGCAACACCCAATAGAGGAGGGAGCCACACAAAGGAGATCCACACGTCACACGCAGGGATATGTCTCAGGCCCTGGCGCCAGCATAATGAAGCATGCGGGTCTGGGTCAGTCACAGCAGCCCTTTCACTTCCCAGAGGTGCTACTGACAGGGCATGCAGTAATCCTCAATCACAAAAGACTTTTTCCCAGCACAGGGTCACAAGTCACAAACCATGTAATGTAACAGGAAGGGACAACATGGGATTTTTGTTGTTGTTGTTGTTTAGACAGACAACAGTTACTTGGAAAAAAACAAAACAAAACAAAAACCACACCAACCACAGCTGCTCATCTCCTCGCAGCCTCCAGAGAATAGCTGTACAGAGCAACTGGACAGAGCCTGTCTTCTCCAGCATCTAATACACATCAGATACATCTGGGTTACCCTTACACATCCTTGAAAGTATTTCAGTTTCATAAAATTTGTGTGTACCATAGACCCACACATGCATATTGGACAAAGTCAATTATCTACACTCAATTTCAGGAGAACATTTAATGCTCGTCTTTAAAATGAACTGTTTTAATGCTGCCCACAATGTTTCATTTCAATACACTTTGTTACACGCAACGGCTGCACTACAAAGTAACTGATTTCCGTGTTCTGAATGGTGATAGCAGGTGTGTCGTGTTCTTGGGAAGCACAAGGACCATTCCACTTCAGTTAGTGTGAAGCCTCACAGAAAAAATCACCTCTCCCTGCCCTGCCCTCAGCAGCGGAAAGGGAGGTGTGGGCGAACAACTGAAGCCATTCTGCACAAATCATGTCTTTGCCCCAGCTCTGCCCTTTTCCTATTGCTCAGCCTCATGAGAAAATGTGCATTTCCTGCCCGTGTCAAGGAACATGAAGACAGCACAGCTGATACAGCACAAAGAGAGCAGAGCCATGGGAGCAGCAGGAAAACAGCAAATGACAAAGAAAAATACACCGGGTCAGACAGTATCTTCTCCAGTCACGCTGCCCAGCCTCCCCCTCACTCAGCCAAGGCTTAGCACGAACAGCACTTGAGAACTTCGCTAAAGACTGATCCATAACCAAAATAACACATTCCGATTCTCAGCCTACAGAATTGTTCTTCACATAAACACATGAGGAAAGCAGAAACAGACAGTAAGGGCCAGAGTGCCGGAAGGGTAAAACACCTGGGCTGATCTAAGAAAACACTGAAAGCTAGCAGGACCTCCCAGCTGAAAGCTGTCCATGCTCATGTATGATAAATACAATTTATTCAAATATCAGCAACTTCTCAATAATCTCTTTCAACCTACCATTAACATTTTATTTATGGCAGCTGCATACTCTTGGGTAACTATTTGAACTTACAGCACTGAGATGCACAACATAAGCAGAAAAACTTTTAGATGGGGCTGTCATCCAAAAGTAAGATTTGCAAAAGACTCTGAAAGATCTGTTTCTATCTAACATCCCAACAAGGAACCACAAAAACAAAACCAGTACAAAGAATACATTTACTATATTCAATAGATTTTCTTTTTTGCATATTGTTTAAAGGTTTTCCAAATAGACAACAACCAACACATCACTCTGAAGACAAATAAGCTTGAAGACACACAGCTAGCTCCTGCAGAAAAACTACAATACTTGCCCCTGAAGGCGTAACTAACGCATGGCAGTAGTACAACACATTTGCAGCTAAGACAAAAATACCTATTGTAATAAAAAGAATCTGAAGCCAGCTGCACTTTTACAGTGAAATTTGTTCCTTAACATAGTTAGAAGTGTATTACAAAAACAGCCCATTTAAAGTTTCACTAGCAACTCAGAAGTCCACCTTGTACACACTATAAAGTATGGCATGGGCAAAAATATTCATGTACTGATAACTGTAATAACAGAACAGACTAGACAGTCAGCTCATCTATGTTACTGTGCAGCAGAAACTACACTTCTCCTTGGATTCACTATTTATGTGTCACATAAATGATGCAAGACTATTAGATGCAGCTCCCTGATCCCTTGCGTCCCTATCACCATAAAGAACTTCTGTTCTTCAACTTGTTAAATGCTGCCAAAACATGTGTTCTAAGATCCCAGATCAGTGCCATTTGATTTGACTGATATTTGCTGTTGATCAAGCACAGAATCTGACAATTGCTGAAGGGACACGAACACACAGCTATCATTCTGCAGTATACCAAAGCACTCCGAGAACCTCAGGCTGAAACACTAAGTTCACTCCTGATCTAAAGTACGGAGGTGATTCATTAGATAGCTGGATTGAAGAAGCATTTTCAATTGAATAGCATAAGACTTATGTAGTGAGGATTGCCTTTTTAAATGCATTCAGATAAGAGTGACATTCAGCTTGTTCTCAGGGAAAACAGCTACAGATTTGTTTTCACATTCAGAGTTACCCTTAAATGCTTAACACCTGATGCAGGCAGTATTACAGGGAAATGTGACCTGAAGAAGTGAAAGTTTCATTTAAAAGAAATAAAAATAAAATAAAATAAAATAAAATAAAATAAAATAAAATAAAATAAAATATTAAAAAAAAAAAAAAAGAAGAAGAAGAAGAAAAGAAAGAAAAGAAACAGCTAGTTGATATTTACAATTTACTGCTGTAGAAAACAATTTAATTTATGGAAAGCTGCAAAGTGTTTCAGGTATCAGAACACAGAAAACAAGTTTGCCCTCAATTTACATTTGGAAAATGAAATTGTTTTCAGGCACAAGTGTTCTGCCAGCATGCCTGGAATAAGTTGTCTTGTTTTGTCTTGTCTTGTTTTGGTTATGTTTTGTTTTGTTGTTGTAAACCAAAGGTCTCCTACAACCTTTTAAGCAAAAACCCTAAAAGTTCTGCCCAAAAGTGGACGTGTCAGACACATACCAATCTATCCAAGCCAATCGGATACTTGCACCAACTTCCAGACACAGTTAGAAAACATTCAACTGGATGCACTGAAGACTATTCATGTATCAAGGAAACCACACCGTATGACCAGATTTCTGTTGTCATTCAGTTGTGTTCTGCATGCTTCTGTACAGGCAGCAATACACCACAACCTCACACTTGCTACAAAAGGCATCCTGAGGTGAGGTGGGCATCAAGCTGTGCTCAAGGAAGGAGAAGTCAAAGGTCCTCACAAACAGAAAAGACATTAAAGGAAAAAAGCTGACAATAACGATTTCAGCCTTGCTATGGACTGCTAAGAATCCATACAGTTTAAACTTCGATTTTTCCTGATGATGTTTTAACACAGCTAAGCTTCTGTTTTGGTTGTATTATATTACCATAGGTGAGAAGCTCACTTCCTTTTAAAAGTAAATTGTGTTTTGGAAACCATTCATTCTCTGCTTAATATAGCTTTCCCATAAGAAGCAATTGCCATGTAAGAAGTCTATCAGGACAGCAGTGCATGTTAACTACATGTCTTCTCACCAAAACAGGAAATTCTGCAAGTTTCCACTTAGAAATAAGCATCACTTTTCCTATAGTCTGTGGCAAATAGCCATAACATGACTAATATGGTACATTACTGAGGCCAATTAGGAACACAAGTTGATTGAAAAAAGTAAGCCCGGCCCAGTAATAAGCATGCCACGTACCACGTAATTGAGAGAACTTTTTGGTCTTCATGCAACTGGTCAGGATTACTGGTGGTGGAAGGAAATCAAGAGTCTCTGGAAAGAATGGATTTACTTTCCACTCTTTGTAACTGAGCAAGAATTCCACTCTATCTGTGTCTAATGACTCCAATTGCTGTTGTACACATTCTAACAAGCTACTCCACACTGCATATTCAAGCACAAGATTTTATTTCTGACAAAATTTGACTGCCTTTCTGTAAAGACTGCCATCATCTTTAAGCATGCGCACCAAATAAGTAATATTTGTTTCATCTTGAATTGGCTCGGTTTTTTCTGTTTTCAAGTCCCAAGTTTTAGAGCATGAAAATGTTTAATTCCTCAGGAATGGTAATTAGCCACTGGTATTTTTTGCTCATGTAAAGAAAAATGCATAAAGAAATGACTTTTTAAATAATTTAACTCCCTTTCTGAGCAATGGAAGAAATAACTGATTCCCAAATATATTTAATTGAACCTACTGCTGTTTCAAATTCAATTTTTCTTTAATTGGTAACTGCAGAACATGTGAATTATTAACCAGCAATCCCTGAGAACAGGATATAAAATAAAAAGAGAAAAGGCTTCCAATGTAGCTGGAAGATAAACTAGCATTTTTCAAGATGCTCTGCAGAATTCTCCCTCTGTGCTGTGGGTTTTTTTTATTACCATCTACCTCAAGTTCTCGTGGAAGGTTTCCTCTATGGAGCTACAGAAATCAGCTTGAGGATGACACTATTATGAGACATGCCTCTTGTCATGGTTTTGCAATTTTGTAATTTTGCTATCAGTATTCCACATCATAACATCATGTTAAGCATAGATAATTTTGACGAATCTGCTGCTCACAGAAAGAAGACTACATGTCCCAGGGAGCACCACGGTCAGTCATATGACCAGGACTATATAATCTCACTTCAGTGCTGGACTCGCTCTCTTGGATCCTGCCAGCCAGGGGGAGAGCCGTGTGGGAGCGTTCCAGCCGTTCCGCCTAGAGTTACAGTAGGCCTCTCGGTTTCGGGACTCACTCTCTTATTTTACTCGATTCGTTAGCTTTAATTCCAATTATATTGTATTATATTGTGTTATTCTGTATTCCGATATAGTATTTAGTAAATAAGTGTGCCTCCTTAGATCACTGCCGCTGTATTTATTTCCTTTTCCCTGTTTTTCTTTTCCTTTTGGGATAGCGGCCCTGCAGGCCGACTGCCCCCCTGTCATGGGTGCAGGTAGATTTTAGGCTAACCTATGACATAATTGGTGGAGAATGCGGGCAAATTGCCAAGAAATTTGGGCAAAAAGGGGCAAAAGTGGGGAAAAACTGCAAAAGCTGCTGTTTTCCCTGCTGTTCCTTTAGCTTTTACAGAGCTACGAGTTTTTTTTTTTCGTTAAGGAGCTATCTAAAGTTTACGTTTCTGCACCTGGGAGCTTGACCTTGAAAGTCCAGGCGGACGGCCAATACCCCAGAATATTTTGTAAACTTTTAGCTCTGCTATCTCGTTATTGAAGAGAGGAAAAAAAAATGTGTGCTCTGTTAAAACTGCTAGTAAAACTGCTTTTCAGGGTGCTGTATGCTCCTCGTCCCTTCCCTGAATCCTTTATGCAGTTTTTGAACGCCCATTTGACCACACTGTTAATTTCCCTGAACATACTGTTGGTTATTTTATTAATCTCACTCAGTATCTGGATTTATAACATTCTGAGGAAGTCTTCCCCAGAACCAGAGAATACTGAGTGGCAGGGAGTGTGGAGAGGCTTTGAGGAGACTTTAAAAAGGCAGACATCTTCAGCGTCATGGAGATTTACTCCTGAACACTTGAAGAATCCTGAGAGCTTGATCGCATATTTGAGGCAGGAATGTTGCGGCACAGGCAGATCTCAGGAGGCACAAATGATTTGGGGCCTGGCTAATGCCTATTGGGCCTTATTCAATTTTGAAGCTGAGAGAGAGAGTCTCAGAGCTGAAAAGGCAGAGAGGGAAAAAGTTTCTGAAGCTGAGATAGAGAGTCTCAGAACTGAGATGGAGAGTCTCAGAGCTGAGAGAAATGACCTCCTATATCAGCGTGACACCCTCCGGTCTGAACTTGATGCCCTCTGGTCCAGGCAAGACGCACCCCAGTCTGAGCGAGACGCCCTTCAGTCTGAGCGAGATGCCCTTCGGTCTGAGCGTAACACTCTCCAGTCCGAGTGTGACACCCTCCAGTCTGGACAAGACACTCTCCAGTCCGAGCGCAACGCCCTCCAGTCTGAGCACGACACCCTCCAGTCCGAGTGTAACAACCTCCGGTCAGAGCAAGGCTCCTTCCCGAGCCCAGACGAGGCAGCCTGTAGCGGAGCAGCGCAACCCCAAGCGGACGTCACCGGTCTCAGCTCTCCCGGTGGGTCTGTTCCATATCTGGAAGGGGTTGGTGCGCTTCCGGGCTGAGCAGGCACCCGCTGATATGGCCACGGGGCAGGAGGTCGTGCTGCCCCCCATCCATCCCGCTGGAGGCCCGGCCGTCCGGCATGAGGGGTGGCCTTAGATGTGGCTGAACGGGAGAGGTGGCCGATGCTTCATCTTTATACTGATTCATGGACGGTGGCAAATGCCTTATGGGGGTGGTTGCAGCAGTGGGAACAAGACAACTGGCAACGAAAGGGTAAACCTATTTGGGCTGCTGAACTGTGGAAAGATATTGCTGCCCGAATAAGGAATATTGTTGTAAAAGTGCGCCATGTAGATGCGCATGTGCCTAAAAGTAAGGCCACTGAAGAACATCAAAACAACCATCAGGTTGATCGAGCTGCCAAGATTGAGGTGGCTCAAATAGACTTAGACTGGCAGAACAAGACTGAATTATTCCTAGCTCGATGGGCCCATGAGACCTCGGGCCATCAAGCAACAGATGCAACATACAAGTGGTCCAGAGACCGAGGGGTGGACTTAATTATGCATGCTATTGCTCAGGTCATTCATGACTGTGAAATATGCGCCATAATTAAACAAGCCAAGAGGATGAAAACTTTTTGGGGGGAAGGGCGATGGCAAAAATATAAATATGGGGAGGCATGGTAGATTGATTATATCACCTTGCCATGATCTCGCAATGGTAAACGTTATGTGCTCACCATGGTGGAGGCAACCACTGGGTGGCTTGAAACATACCAGTACCCCATGCTATCGCCCGAAATACCATATTAGGGCTGGAGAAGCAAGTTCTATGGAGGCATGGTACTCCAGACACCGCCCCAGCAGTTCCACTCCTATCCCTGTCACCTGGGCAAGAAGCAGAAGACCATGGTGAGGATGGTGTGGATGTGCCAAGTGAGCCACCCCGCAGTGAGGGGGGTCATCCTGCAGCCACGAGGCCTGAGTTCGCTGTTCCCCTATGAGGGTTTGGAGCTGGACTCTCCAGGCCAGGATGTGAAGCTGCTGGCACAATCGTGTGCCCCGGTGGCGCGGTGCTAGAACTGCCGCTTGCAACACCGGAGGCCCGGGTTCAAATTCCCTGTGGCGCAAGTGGTAGAAGTGCCGCTCTGCTACACAGAAGGCTCGAATCCCGGGAGTTGGACTCAATGATCTCTAAGGTCCCTTCCAACTCGCACAATACTGTGATACAGTGATCACCTGCTGGGGAGTTTCTTGATGAGCCTCTCCTTGATGTTTCTGTTCCACTGGAGGGAACAGATGACTTGGAGGATGGCCATACCACCAGCAGTGATGCTGGTCTGCTTCTCCCCTCTGCTTATGCTCTGGGCTCCTGACCTGATATCCAGATTGATGGAGACAGAGGAGGACAGTCCCAAGAAGTCCTCCGTGCAGTGGCCCTGTAGCTTAGGGAAAGGATGAGTGCACCTTGATGTGGGGGGACGCCCTGCTAGTGCTGCCTTTCCCCTTTTTCTCCCTCCACCGTTATCATGTTCCTCTTTCCGGCAGTTTTGCCATTTTCTCGAGTTAGTAAATAATAGTGTGTTAAGTTACGGAGTTTTATTTTCAGCTTATGGATTTGCATGAAATAGATATAAGTTGTTAAGAAAATAAGGTTGCTGATTACTCACAACTATATATGTGTGTGTGTGTGTGTAATAAGCATAATGTAATGATGTAGAATAAGGGGTGGAATGTCATGGTTTTGCAATTTTGTAATTTTGCTATCAGTATTCCACATCATAACATCATGTTAAGCATAGATAATTTTGACGAATCTGCTGCTCACAGAAAGAAGACTACATGTCCCAGGGAGCACCACGGTCAGTCATATGACCAGGACTATATAATCTCACTTCAGTGCTGGACTCGCTCTCTTGGATCCTGCCAGCCAGGGGGAGAGCCGTGTGGGAGCGTTCCAGCCGTTCCGCCTAGAGTTACAGTAGGCCTCTCGGTTTCGGGACTCACTCTCTTATTTTACTCGATTCGTTAGCTTTAATTCCAATTATATTGTATTATATTGTGTTATTCTGTATTCCGATATAGTATTTAGTAAATAAGTGTGCCTCCTTAGATCACTGCCGCTGTATTTATTTCCTTTTCCCTGTTTTTCTTTTCCTTTTGGGATAGCGGCCCTGCAGGCCGACTGCCCCCCTGTCATGGGTGCAGGTAGATTTTAGGCTAACCTGTGACACCTCTTCTGAAATGATAAAGATTTTCAGAAGGGCTACAGGCACAAGAATCTCTACTGCGACATCTAAAGAAGTCTGGCAGTAAGCAAGAACTTTTTAAAGGCTCCTCAGCTCATGTGTGAAATTCTGCCGCCAAGAGTTGCTTCCCTGCTTGCCCACAGACCAACCAGAACCAGAGACACACAGCAACAAGCAAGGCCACGTATGCTGACAGCACAGCAAGTGGCAAATATTCTCCTACATTTTTACATACTACATTCTTAGCATGTTCTTACAGTTATTTCAGCTTCTCTCTGTTTGAACAAGGCATTAACTAGGTTCACCAGTACAACCACACTAGCTGTACCCAGTGTTGTAGGCTTTGGTTTTATTCCAAACATTAAACTACTCAGCATTTGCTGGAAAATGAAAAGACATCTACTTTGGCAGCCAGCAGGCTTCACTTCAGAAAAGGAAATACCCCAGCCTTCTTTGCAGAGCTGAGTTCTAAGACACCAAGTGAACAAAGTACATCTGCACCATTTGATCTGTTTGTTTACAGGGTGATACCTGGTGGGAGCACCCCAGCTCTGCTGCATGAGGATCCCTTCAGCTGCTGTCACGCAAGTCAGTTCAAAGCATTACGAAAAGGACATTCATTCATGGCAGAAAGATCACTTCACAGCTGGATCAACACCCCAACATCTAACACAGAATTTTCACCCTGATGTCAGGAGGGTGTAAATTTCTCCAACCCTCTGAAACAGCCTAGTTTCTTGCAGAGGTTGGGGAGCTGAAGCGTTAGACCATGTGAGTGGGTGAGGAAGCCAGCGGCAGGGCTGGTAAGCCAGGTACAGCAAGGTAGGCAAGCGGCCACCCATAGCCCCAGCCTGCAGCAGGAACGGCCAGGGGAACCAAGCAGGAGGCAGGGTGGGGAGCTACACTCTGCCACTGCCTACCTGGGCACAGACTTACCTTTCACGCTTGGATTTCAGAGAGACTTCATCTGATCAAGGGGACAAGGGAAGCACAGCCTTCCTGCCTATCAAGTGAAAACATTTTTAACTAGATAAAAAGTGGAAATGTCTTAAGTTCAAGACTTTAAATTGGCCTCCTATCTTGAGGAGCAAGTATCCTGAGAGGAGATTCCTTTTCCCCTCCTACTTCCTCTGCAAAATGTTCATCTTCTACTTAAAGCAACAGGAACTCACTGGACGGTTAATTTATCTTTTTTTCTAGTTCAGCTCTGACACAATTCTCAGGAGCGCAGCTGCTGCTGCTGACCCTCCAGACAGCGCTGCCACTGGGAGGCTGTGCTGAGAAAGCAACGCTGCAAGTCATTTGATTAAGAACCACATTTGATTAAGAAGCATATTTCTCTGTAGTTCAGATGGGATTTTTTCTTCTACAAGTTGTCACCCTGTAATTAGGGGTCTAATCAAGTTTGATTTTTTTCTTCCTTATAGAAGAAAAACAAAGCATTTTGCACCAATCCAGCATGAGTATTCAAGCTTTTAATTCTTCACACAACCAAGTGAAAACTAAGCCCACCTTTTCCCCCAAATGATTTACTGTCACCCAAAAGGAAAACTTTTCAAGAAGGCCCTGTATTCTCTGCTATGCAGCAGCAGATCAGATAGTATTATTTTCCTATGTTTGAATCTGGAACTGTACCAAAAAAAGTTGCTAACCAAACTGCTTTGTAAAAATTTCATACACATCTATCAAATAAAATACACAAAGGGAACGTTTCATATTAAGGGAAACAATAAGTTTGCTTGTGGTGTAACAATAACAGTTATATAAACTCTGCAACATACACTTGTGTGCTGTTGCAAAGATTGACCAACTCTTTTCTCCTTGTTTGGGGTGTGACTTGTGTACTAGGACAAGGTGTGTCTGCAACCCTCCAACATATGCACAGAGGAGCACCTGCAGCTACATAGCATCAGCCACACATAGATGAGCCAATCAAAGCCAAGGAGACAGCTAGCAGGACCCTGTGGCAGAACTCAGGAGATACCATCACACACCAGGTAGGATGAGAAAATACAAAAGATGCCTACAGGTCAGCCTCAGTGAAGGTAGGGTAGATACCCTGGGATGGGACATCACCCTGACTCGGTGGCAGAGGGACTGGGAGATGGTCTTTTTGCAATCCCAATCTCCAGAGACATTCTTTTCTCAAAAGCTTGCATGCAAAACACCCATCTGACACTTACTAGACAAAACAAAAATCCATTTTTACTGTTATTTAAGTAAGGAGAGAAACGGTTCATTTCAGTCACATGTAGTAAAAACAACAGCACGAACAAGCAACCCACAAGCAGAACACATCAAAGGATTTAGCCACCAGATTATTCTTATCTTACCCATCACAAAAAGAAAAAAGATGCATTTATAATCCTTGTTATAGCTCAGCACAGGAGAACAAAAATGCATATGAACGTTGAAGAGGATGGAAAGGGACAGGAGAGAGTCAAAGTAGCACCCTCAGGAAGAGAGCCACAACACGAAACAGCGTTTACTTCCAATCAAACCTTGGTACTTCTGTTGGAGAAGTGTCACTTTGCTTTCAGACCAGGCGCATTCTACAATGTGGAACAAAACCTTTTATCTCTGTGTTACAGTCCAAGCAAGAAAGAGCACAAACCAAGTCTGGGTGCAGGAGGGGAATCCAAAACTGCTGCATATTTTTTAAGTGAAGGAAATTATAACGAAGGTACACACTGAAACAGACTGCTCCTACTTCTACTTGGAAACCCAGGATGTGATTTCTGGAGTTTTAAAGAATGGGGGGAAAAAGAATGTCTTTTGAGGGCAAATTCCTCAAACTCTCAAACTTCTGGAGTGACTGCATTCAGCTATAATCAGCACTAATATTTTAGTGAGAGTGGAATTCATGCACACTAATGTCTACCACTGTTCACATCTCAGGTTTAGATGGGATAGGAAGGGGAATTACAATTTTCACTTTTTACAGCACTCATGTAGGATAATATTTCTAAAGCAGCCTTTGCAATTTTCCCTTTAACTGCAAAACCCCAGGAAACCTCATAACCATCTTTTAAAGTATGCACATAAATATACTTTAAAGCCAAAAACTGGCGTCTACGTGGATGAATCAGCGTATCATTTTCTGCCACGAATCACTATTTTGCAAAATTGCAACCAAATGTTTTCCTGGTCCCCAGTAATTTAAAGTCAGTCATCATACACGGATTATAGATTGGTCATTAAAGGACCCTTTGTCTTAATTTTATAAGCCTTGAGGGATACATGGAGGAAATCCTAAATATGTGCTGCACATATATTTTTCCAATTCAGTAATTTAACAAGCATTTACTCTTCCAGGTAAAAAAAAATAGATGAATATTTTCAGTGAAAGCAGTAATCATAGAGAGATTTAATTTTCCTACAGAAGGACTCTAAGTTACCTAGCTCTGCTGAAAATTCAAAAGGTTACATTTAACTGCTGCTCAATATGAACAGTATTTAGGCATATGGTCACCTATTGTGCCCAACAAAGCATCATAGAAAGCCTGGCTAGATTCTGTGTGAAACTGTAACTTGAACTAATTTCTTGGTTAGTTTCATTAAAAAACTAGATTTATAGATCTAGGAGCTGCAGCCCACAGGGAGCAACAGGGCTGGGGCAGCTGCCATGCGTGGGGACAGCGTTGGAGCAGCTCCTGAGTGTGGGCCCCATGGTACGGAGCTGTGTAGAGCAGTGAACAGAGCAGCCATGGGGAGACGAAGCATTATAGACTGACTACAGCTTCAGCTGCTGCTCAGAGAAGAGGAAGTGGAGGAGTGTGGACAGCGGAAATGTGTCTGCAGTTCGCTTTTAGTTCTCACCGTTGTAGCCTGTTAGCAACAGGCAGCAAATCACATTAAAATCCCTTATGCTGATTCTGTTTTGCTTGTGACTGATTAATGAGAGACATCCCTGTCCTTGTAAGCCATAAGCTTTTCTGTCATCCTTTTTCTTTCTCTGTCCTCGCAGGGGGAGAAAGAAAGAAGCTGGTGGGGCTGAGTGAGCCATCACCCTGAAACCCCTACATATCACAGAATCATAGAATGGCCTGGGTTGAAAAGGACCACAATGACCATCCAGTTTCAACCCCCCTGCAATGTGCAGGGCCGCCAACCACTGGACCAGGCTGCCCAGAGCCACATCCAGCCTGGCCTTGAATGCCTCCAGGCACGGGGCATCCACAGCCTCCTTGGGCAACCTGTTCCAGTGGGTCACCACCCTCTGGTGAAAAACTTTCTCCTAATCTCTAACCTGAACCTCCCCTGTCTTAGTTTAAAACCATTCCCCTTTGTCCTTCCTATCACTATCCACCCTTGTAAACAGCCATCCCCCCTCCTGTTTATATGCTCCCTTCAAGTACTGAAAGACCACAATGAGGTCTCCCTAGAGCCTTCTCTAAGCCAAAAAAGCCCAGTTCCCTCAACTTTCTTCGTAGGAGAGGTGTTCAAGCCCTCTGATAGTCTCAGTAGCCCTCCTATGGACCTGTTCCAAGAGCTCCACATCCTTACTGTATTGGGGATCCCAGGCCTGGATGCAGCACTCCGGATGGGGCCTCACAAGAGCTGAATAGAAAGGGACAATCACCTCCCTCTCCCTGCTGGTCACCCCTTTTTTAATGCAGCCCAAAACACAGCTGGCCTTTCAGGCTGCAAGCACAGACTGCTGGTTCATGTCCAGCTTCTTATCAACCAGGACCCCAGATCCCTGTCCGCAAGGCTGCTCTCAAGGAGATCTTTCCCCAGTTTGTATAAATACCTGGGGTTGTCCCAACCCAAGTGCAGCATCCTGCACTTGGACTTATTGAACCTCATTAGGTTTTCATGGGCCCACTTCTCCAGCATGTCCAAGTTTCTCTGGATGGCTTCCCTTCCTTCCAATGTATTGACAGCACCACTCAGCTTGGTATCATCCACAAACTTGCTGAGGGTGCACTCAGTGCCATCATGTATGTCATTGATGAAGATGTTGAAAAGCACCATTCCCAAGACTGAACCCTGGGGGACACCGCTTGTGACTGGCCTCCACCCTGACACAGAACCACTGATTGCAACCCTTTGATTGCATCCATCCAGCCAATTCCAAATAAGTCCATCCTTCAAATCCACACCTCTACACTTAAAAGATAAGGATGTGGTGAGGGACCATGTCAAAGGCTTTGCAGAAGTCCAGGTAGATGACATCTGTCACCCTTCCCCTGACCCCCAAAGCTTACACTCCATCATAGAAAGCCACCAGATTGGTCAGTCAATATCTGCCCTTTGTGAAGCCATGCTGGCTGTCTCGAATCACCTCTTTGTCTGGTATGTGCTTTAGCATAGCTTCTAGGAGGATCTGCTCCATGATCTTTCCAGGCATGGAGGTGAGGCTCACCAGCCTGTAGTTCCCTGGGCCTTTCTTTCTCCCTTTCTTAAGAATGGGAGTAATATTTCCCTTTTTCCAGTCTCTGTGGACTTCACCAGAGAGCCAGGATTTTTCAAATATGATGGAGAGTGGCTCAGTAACCACATCAGCAATTTTCTTCAGGATGCTGGGATGGATATCATCCAGTCCCATGGACTTATACATGTTCAGTTTCATGAGGAGGGCTCGGACTTGTTCCACCAATACAGTGGGACAGAAACCACTTCCCCCACCCTCATCTAGAGGCTCAAGGTCCTGGCAGACATGAGAAGCCTGACCACTGGTAAAGACTTGAGTACCTCAGCTTTTTCTATGTCTGAAGAAGCCAGCTCCCCATTACCTTTTGTCAGAGGGGGAACATTCTCCTTGGCCTGTCTCCTCCTGCCTGTAGAACCCCTTCTTGTTATCTTTTGCATCCCTCGCCAAGTTCAGCTCCATCTGTGCCTTGGCTTTCCTAATACTATCTCTGCACATATGGAAAACAGCCCTGTATTCCTCCCAGGGTGCACAACCCTGCTTCCCTCTTTTCCCTCAGTTTAAGCTGCAGGTCCTCACACAACCAGTTTAAAAAAAAAAAACCTGTGTTCAGCTCTTCTTTTCTAGAAGATGAATCCAATTACTCTGCAGATAGTCCTTGTTCAGCCCAGAGGTCTTTCACACTAGTAAAATGGCAAGTTCTCACACACTGTAAGTCATGTAAGTACTCAGTCTACTGATGTTAACGATTCTACTCATATTCCTTCCCAGAGAGAGCAATGAACCCTCCCCCCACACCCTGCTGCATATGGTAGAATAGGAAAACATGTCTTCTATCTGGTGCACTTGAAAAAAATCATACAACAATTCAAGTGTTAAACTGCTGGTAACCAACTAAGGCATAACGTTAACCTGCAGGTCTGTCACCAGTGAGGCACTGTAACACCAGACAAAACCAAAAGATTAACTCTTAACAACCAACATCAGAAGCTTTAAGAACCAACCAGAAGATTTGTGATGGCACTATTTACTTCCTCTTGAAGCCTTAGTTTCATTCTTGGAATTAACCAAAACATGTCACTTTTTTTTTTTTTTTTTTTTACTCAGGGTTTTATTACATGTACAATACAATCCATTCATGGATGCCTTTCTCTAAACTATTAAAAAGTTCACCTGAAACAAAACTGCTAATTCAGTGGGAAACCCATAAATAAAATACTTCAGTATTTAACACAAAATAACTCCAGTTCATGGAAGCCTCCTTAATAAAGAACAAACATGCTTCATCTTACAAATTACCCACCACCAGAACCCATTCCTTAAAAAAACTTTAGATTTCCTAAATTTAATATTGGCCATACCATTGCATTGCTTCCTTTCAGTTCTGTATACTTTCCAAACACCCAAACTAATGTAACAAGAGATCGTATTGCAGGGAAGGTCCAGCCACCTCCAGTGCTTTTATATCCTAACACTTTAGTTACTGAATCCAAGTTCCACCTCCATGAAGCTACAGGTGCTAATACTGATAGGGTCGTTTAAGGCCTGCTTACTGGAAGGTAGTGACACTTGTTTCGTGGTTCTTTCACATAGCTCTATCTCACATAGCATAGCCTTCTGTAATAGATAGGGCCACAAGAGATCATGGGGTTTTCTACCATCACACATACTCACACTGGTGGCATTTGAAGCAGCCCTCTCCTTTTTTTGTCACCAGGCATACATGAGGTTCACTGCTTATCTTTTTTTTATATATCTATGGTATTATGATATTCCCTTTATTACTATGGTAACCACTATTTTATCCCTCCAGATGAAGACAGCAAAATACTTTGACCAGAATTTCTGTGCACTCAAGTTTCCATCAGCTAATCTGAATGACAGAACTGCTACAAAACCTACAATAAAAAATTAAGAATCAAAGAAGGACTTTCTCCAGTTCCAGGGAAATGCTCAATCATAAGTATCTGTTTAAAGAATCATTAAGCAATAAATAGATTAAAGGAACTTAATACAAGCTTAATTCTTTACGCTTCCTTTAACAAGTCTATCCAAAAGATAGAAGGAAAATCTTCTTCATTTCATTAGCAGTCAGACAGAACTCATTTAAAAAAGAAAAAGAGCCAACATTTTTTCAGGACCTACTTTCTCTTTAATGCTAGAAAATAATTTGCATTGATAATGTGAATCACTATCTCCAGCCTTAATCCACTTCACACATGATGGGAGAGCATCACATTACAGTAAACTGTTCCTCCTTCCATTTTCCAGCTCCTGTGCACAGCCAAATACTATCTAGCAAGGAAGCACTTAAATTAAAATTCATTTCACAAAGGCAACTTCTTTTACACAGTGTGGTGAGGGATTTTATTAGATTCTGGACATCAGAACTACTCTGAAAATGCTTGTAATATGAAAATGTTCACTAAGACAGCTTTTATTACTTGCCTAAAAATTAATTCACATCACCTCTACATTTTAGAATTTACATTTTATATAGAAGTCTACTTCATTAACAGTTTAATTCACAAAACTTACTCAGCTCCAATCATTATGATGGGCAAGGAAATCTCATTTGGAGACCATTTGCACAGACTGTTTGCAGCAATGGATGGAGGACCAAACGGTTGCCCGGAGACCCATTTCTTCACAGGCTGTATCACACATACATCTCTTTACGGATTTTCATAGAAGGGAGAGATTGACACAACTGAACGCATGGTTTTCTGCCACAACTTTAATTTGTCAAAGCCAAGGAAGTAACAGCACCAGAAGCTTCATGATGGCACTAACAATTTACCTCCCTCTGAAGCCATAGCTTTATTCTTGGAATTAACTAAAACATATTACTTTTTTTTTTTTTTTTTTTTTTTTTTTTTAAGAGATTTATTAAATGTACAATACAATCCGTTCACGGATGCTTTCCTCTAAATTAATAAAAAGATAAAGCCAAGAAGTCAGTGACGGTATGAAAAGGGCCTAGAAGTTCAGTTTCATTCACAGCGCAGATGAGGTTTTATCACTAGATTACACTTCTATTCTGGTACAATCCCTTGATCTCATCCCCTTAGAATGAAAGCAAAACATTTGATTAAAAAGGAAGACAACTGAATTGAATTGTGTTGAAGAGGTCTCAAACTTAGCTAGGAAAAGATTTAAAACAAAAAAAACAACAACAAACCAGTTTACAGCAGCAACAAGATCCTTCCTTTCATACAGCTTTTCAAATGAAGAATTTAAGTACAGAAGTTTCTTTGGCCTTTCCCAGGTTATTCAGTGCCTAGGTAAGAGCTACAGCATGTGATTAAGCATAATCATGATAATAAGTTCAGCTCCGTGCTGTAATTATTATCAGAAAAAATAATTACCCCTGAGGTGAAACAGTTCCAACTGTTAATTTTATATATAAGCCTGTAAGCTGCACGAACAATTCAACTGTGCACGAGCTAAGGCACATACACAGATCAGCTTGCTAGAAAGAAAATATTTACAAAGGTAATTCAGGGTTATTTTATTCCATACATATATACATATGTTATTATTTTTTAATAAAATACTAATTACCTGCAAAGCAAGGTAGAGCAGTTTATACAGTTGAAGCCTTTTCAGCAACCCCTATTATTCAGTACCATATTCCACTGTGGGAATGTTACCCAGTGCTCTGATGTGGCATCATACCCACATAGCCAAGATTTACACTAGTTCTTCACAATAAGTATTTATTTGCCCTCTGCACTAACAGAAAATGCCCTCATGGCATTTCTCAACTGTAGCTTGATCAAAGACTGTTCACCTTTTAGCAGCACAGAAACTCATCTCACAGACTACAGCCTCAGCCCTGCCATCCTGTTCAATCTTTTAAATTCAATTCCAGCCATTGAATAATTTGATAGCTTTCCCGTTAAAAACTAAACTAAGGCTGGATTCTATTTTTAACAGACTCTAAAGCTTGCACAAAATGCTTCACCGTACCAGGCAGTGCAAAATCACTATCTGGCTTAGTGGACTGGTATTTACTACAGCATTCCTTTATTAAGGATGTTCAAAATTCAGTATCACTGTTCCTAGTTGAAGTCCAAAGCATGCTTAACTTTTTTACAGCAAGTATCCTTAAGCAAAGTCAGCCAAGCAAAACTTTGAATTTCTGTATTTCCAAGGCTGTATGGGTTTTTTGTGTATGTACATTTACTCCGTATTTATGAAAACTTTAAATAACATGATGACAATGCCAAATGTCTTAGTTGGAGGCAACACAGAATGAATACCAGTTGATACTTTGATTATCCACACCAACAAAATAAGTCCTTTAAGTATTTATTCTTCCATTATTCCAAGCGACTACACATTGGATTTCTGAATGTGGAAGGGAGCAGATCTGTTGATCTCAACAGAGTTACAACATTGTGACATGTCCGTAACTGTCTTTTGTTTTATATTTTGAACAGGGATCCAGACTTTCAGAGATGGAATTACTAAACTGAAGGCACAGATGGAACTGAACTTGGTGAGGGATGTGAAAAATAACGAGAAAGGATTCCACAGGTACACTGGTCAGAAGATAAAAGACAAGGACAGTGTATGTCCTCTGATAAATGAGGAAGGAGAACTGGCTTCAACAGACACAAAGAAGTCCAGAGTAGTCAACAGCTCTCAAGGATATCTGAACAGTCATGGCAATCAAGTGAACTCCCTGGTGACTAGAAAAAAGGGCAGTGTCACACTCATTTTTAAGAAGGGTAGAAAGCATGACAGGAAGTTAAGTTAAAGCACATGTGAGACAAGGTGGTTATCTGAGACTTCACTAAGGACAGATCACACCTTGCCAATAAAGTGACTTTCTACAATGGACTGATGGCATTGGTGAACAAGGGAAAGGCAATTGATGTCATCTACTTGGACTTGTACAAGGCCTTTGACATGGTCCCTCATTACATTCTCATCTGTAGATTGGAGAAATATGGATTTGATGGGTGGGCTCTTCAGTGGGTACAGAATTAGTTGCATGGTCACAGCCAGAGGGACAGGGACAGACTTAAGGAGGCCCATATGAATTTAATGAGGTGCAAACAGTTAGATTCTAGTCAAGGCAATACCAGATATGTATAAAGACTGGGAGAACTCACTGAGAGCAGACTTGAGGGTCCTGGTGTACAATAGCTGGACATGAATCAGCAGTGTTCACTTACAGCCTTGAACACCAGCTACATCCTGCACTTCATCAAAAGAGGGGTAGCCAATAGGGAGTGAGAGCTGACTGTCCTCTGTTCTGTCCTCATGAGACCCCACCTGCAGAACTGCATCCAGGCATGGGGCCACCTGCATTAAAAAAAAAACAAACAGGGAGCTGCTGGAGTGGGTCCAGAGGAGGGCCACTAAGATGGGCAGAGGGTTGGAGTACTTCTCCTTGTGCAGAAAGGTGGAGGGAGATGGGTTTGTTTGGACTGGAGAAGATAACATTCCCAGAAGGCCTCATTGAGGCCTACTAGTACTTCAAAGAAGCTTATAAACGGAAGAGAGAGAGAATTCTTACATATTCCGATAGCAGCAGGAGAAAAGGAAATGGTTTTTAACTAAAGGAGTGGAAATTTATATAAAAGGTGAGGGAGAAATTCTTTACTCAGAAGTCAGCAAAGCACTGTCACAGGCTGCCCAGAGAAGCTGTTGATACCCCATCCCTAGAGGTGTCCAAGACCAGGCTGGATGGGGTGCTGGGCAGCTTGAGCTAGGAAACCGTGTGCATGGCAGTGGATTGGAACCAGATGATCTTTAGGATCCCTTCCAACCTAAGTCATCCTATGATTTTGTTATTGCCAAAGGCATATAAAGAAACAAAGGGATCACTTCCTTTCCACTCAAAAAAAAAAAGCCCACCTTTCTACCCAAGTAGTAATTGCCATAACACTTCAGAAAGTCATCTGTAGAGCTGTAACCTAACATTTGGGCAATTAATCTCCCCCAAAGCTATCCTCAGGCACAGGAACGTGGAGCATTTTCAGACTTTTGATCGTCATTCTGTAAACAACATAAAGCAACAAAGCAGACAGTAGTAACCTGAGGATTGTTTACTGCATGCAAAGACAATTTTCAGTGTTTACCCCAAGAAACTCTCAGAGTTTACCATTTCAGGGGGTGCTTAAATTGCCATCATTTTGTAAGAGCTACTAAAACACTATGAAGGAAAATATAAAACAGGCACCACATGATATTTTGATTCTAGTTGGCACTTAGAAAAAGATACAGTCAGAAAGAAACATTCAGAAGGCTACTTATAAAGTCATCTATGATTTACCACTACAAGAAATGATATGAAGTACTAAGTGCCAGGTTTGTTTCAAAGAGCAACCTTGTTTCATGAGAGAAGAGGAACACTACATTCATCCAGTGTAATTCCAAGCACAACCAAGCAGATGAGTCTGGAAACGACAGCACTGGGAGTATCAATCACCACTTCCCATCTCTTACAGAAAACAAGGGTGGCAGAGGTGGACGAGCATACATGATAAGAAGCTAACACTCACTTCAGCACTGAGAGTGCAATGTTATGGCTGCTTGGATCATCGAGTAGCTGCCGTCCCATGGAACAACAGATGAAAACAAGAAGTTCAGAAGACAAGCATTAGAGGAGCAGCTTCAGGTGTTAAGTAAGCCTCAAAACAGACTGTTTGGAGCGCATACAGCAAAACAAAATAGGCATAAGCAGCAGTGTGAGCTGAAACAGTATTGCGGTACAAAAGACATTCAGATATTCCTACTAACTTTAACAACTCATATTCAAGTATGTCAATGGAATATCCTAAAAGTACCTCAAAATTCACAGTGACAGATCACTCTAAAAGCAGCCTTTAAGTGAAGAGTTCAATATAGCTCAGATAGCAGATCTTGTAAAAGTTATGCTAAAATCATTAAGTTATACTGTAGCACAGTATGAGAACTCAAATTTTGGCAAAAGTGGAAGTACAACAAGTATATGACAAAAATTTGTGTTCGTGTTTTAATCGGGAGCCAATAGATTCTTACCACAATAACCAATCATGACACATAATGAACAATACATCTCAATTACAAAGACCCAGGCTAAACAGCTGTTGTTGGAGAGGGGGGACAAACAAAAATAAAAAAAATTCCTTCCTGCCATTTTATTATTATTACTATTTTAAAGGTGATCACAAACTGACACAAAAATATTTCTTTTGTGTCCTACAAAATATTTCTTTTGTGGCCTACAAAATGGATTCCAAGAAAATTATTTGGCTCGCGTTCATCTTCACCTTATTTATAATTCCAGTTCAGTTAGATTATACAATTCTATAAGCAAGCAGCCATGTTATCTGCCACTTTGGCATGTTACTATTTATGGATTTATTTCCATAAGGTTTCTGACCCAATCTGCCTTGAAGCACAATATACAAACACGGCAGTCTTTTCTGCTTCTGTACTGTGACTATATTTTACCCTACGTAGTTCTGAGGATATAATTTTAAACTAACTCCTCTTGTCTCAGCCACTGCTTATTTAGAAAGTGAGCATTTTCTACTTTGTTTGGAACCTCTTCTTTTTGGGGGGCATCTGAATGTTTCCATCTAAAAATAGCCTTATGTCTGTTTAGATAGATCCATGGTATACTCAAAACCAAAGTTCAGCCTTACATATGTGTGGAGAAACTTGCATAAATTAATTTTTTTTTTCTTTTTAATACTGAATCTGCACAGAGATGTCCCATTCCAGCAAGAGGGTGAGTATGAAGCTGTTGAACATTAGTCATCTGAGAGTCAAGCACCCAAGCAACTGGCAAACTTACAACAGATGTTCTCACTTCCAAGGGGGCTCAGTTCCTTGACTGCTAAATAGAAGAGGGCACTTGTATCAAAAATCAGCTTACTTTCTCTTGTAGAATAAGTTTAAAACAAACAAACAAGCAAAAACACACACACTATTGAATTTGGAAGTTTCTTAATTCATCCCTGTCCCTCCCCTGCCTTACTCTGTACTGTACCAGTAGCTTCACAAGGGGGCTGCAATATGCCCTTATGCCTGTAAGAGATCAACCAGTCATCACTGCAGAATAGTAATGCAGCTTTGTTGGCATAGAAAAGGCAAAGGATGGAAATTAGGAGAATGTCCTGAGACAGGCCCAAACAAATTGTAACTGTAAATTAAGTAACAAAATCTGACTTAATAAGAGGCATAAAATGGGACAGGACAGAAATGCCACCAACATCTTTTGGAAATGAGAGAGTAAGGATATTCCTAAACTATCAATATCATCAGGAACTTGACAGAATGAGCCTTTGTGTGCTCTTAAGAAGTTGTGGGGAACTGCGGGAAACATTTAACTCCTCTGGATTAGGAATCAAACCAGTGAAGCATAGATGTCTGCAGAAACAGTGAGGGTTAACAAGCAGAAAGTCACTAAGATGACTAAGCCACATTACTGTACAACAGTATGTGAATTTTGATGTTTCTTCTGCTGGTTCCTGGACATACAGCGTTACCATACTGAGGTTTCTTAACAGTAATATCCTTTCTCTGTCTTCTGTCCCCCAGTATTAGAGTGACAAACATGCACAACAATTTTCAACCACTGAAAGAAGAAAAAAAAATTACCCATCAAAAGCATGCTACTTCAACAGCAGGGAAACAGTCTCCTAACCTAACTTTGAATATATATGTCTTTCTGTTTATTTGTGGATTCAGTCTTGGCTTATATGACCAGGCGTTTCTTAACATCAACTATCACGCTTGTGTACAATACATGCATTTCATCATTAATTCTAACACTGTAACAGCTAACAAAGCACTAGGAGTTCACTTATAATGCAAAGAGAATAACCTATTTACCTCTCACATCAGTCAGGTAGAAGGGAAGTTAATTTATGTGGCCACACCACTGGAATTATCTGGGATTTTTTTTTCCTAACATAAGATAAATGTGCTAACAAAGTGGTCATGACATTCCTGATGCCACATGCAGCTACAGAGAGGGCAACAAAGCATGAACTTCAGCTTGTCAGATCAAGAGGAGACAATTTTCAAGCACTGCAGCTCTCAAAATTAGCACATGGTAAAAATATAGTTTTGATACTTGCTGCAAGCACATATATTCCCAGACCTTTGTTCATAGTGTAATCCATCACTTCCAGTTCATTTCCACTTGGTTACAGAGCAGTAGGATTCCTCTGCCTACACTGTGAATTCTGGGCCAAACATTTCCTCAGTGCTCAGAGCTTGCCCAAAAACACATATCTTCCCTTCCAAGCAACCTATCATCAACTAACATATCTATCAACATTTTCACCAAGTTATAAATTTTACAGCAGTATAATATGCAACAATATGACATTGTGGGGGGAAAAAGAAAAAAAAAAAGAAAAAATGCTGAGTTTCTTGCATTTGAGGAAACATAAGGGTGGAACAGATAATTAAAGGCATAAGACCGAAGTCTTGCTGATGCCTGCTGCTGGAGCTTTAAAAGAAGAATATTTTAATGCTGTCACTGGCATGTTTGAGAAGCCTGCCACTAGCAGTGTATCTAGAAACACTTCAGCTTCAGAATTATCTACTTCAAATAAAAAAATAAAAATAAAAAAAAAATTAAAAAAAAGAAGAAGAAAAGAAAAAGGAGTGCACAGAGCTGTATCTTCTTCCCTCCAGTGACTTAATGATCAAACAAATTCCTCGTAGGCAGATGCAATATGACAACAAGTACAATGGCTTAGAATATTTAATAGCAGTCTAATGTAGTGTATCATCAAAACAGACATGGAAAACTAAGAATAGCAGATCATACAATTTTCTATGGCACTCCAATTAAGTTAGACAAATATTAAAGAAGTTATTTTGTTAACATTTGTATAGAAAAAAAAAAATCCAGATTGTTGACCCTCTTATCAATATAAAAGGTAAATAACCATAAGTTATAAACACTGTCAGCATAAAACCATTCATAGCAGCACACAGGACTGAGTCTTCCCATCAATCACATCTACACATTTACAGTCTGCTTGTTTAAAGCCCTTCCAGCACTTAAAATTCAGTCTCTCTTCACTTATTCTAAATAAGTCTAATGCTTGTTTTGCAGTAATTCATCTGTACCTGATCTGAAGCATGCAGTCTAGATGCATGGATGTCTATATGCTCCCATCCAGGCCTGAAATCCTCACAACTCAGCTTACATATTATGAAGTCTGAATGAAGTTTCTGATCACAGCATTTCTGATCACACAGCTGCCTGAAATGCAAACAGCAACCCACGCCTGTATCAGTAGTGGGCTCTGATGAGCATCAGCAGGTTACAGATAATTTACTTTCACCTTCACGTGGGAAGCTGACCTGAAAGTCAGTGGAAAGCAAGCCAGAATTCCTGCAAGTTTATCACAAGCCTGTCCCAGAACAGGCACACAGGTAATAGATACGCACTGCAAGAATCTTAAATTGAGAGAGAAGGATGCTGCAACACAGAAATTAATGAGTTTTCCAAGCTTCACAAGTTTCACTTGCACTCTCTGCAACCTGAACTTGAATTTCTAAGCCACATTCACAAACAGTTTATTGTAAAGTCATTACAGGAGAGAAGATTAAATAAATTCCTTTCTCTTCCATTTCTCTGAATCTAGCCACCACCTCCATTCCGGGAACATGGAGTCTTCTTCAATTTTCTTGTCAATCAGTATTTCACCTTGGGTAGACAATCTTAGCCATGGTATCTCAGAGAAAGTTGTTTGACTACTGAGATGAATTCACAATGCTGCAACTTGCCTCAGATCTCTCTAACCTAAGGAGGCAGGGCAGGAATCTGTCCCAAGGTTTAGTAACTTCAGATGTTCATCACTCTTTTCAAATTCCTGCCTGTGCTGAGGCAAGAGACAGCTCTGAATATGTCACCAGAAGCAGATGGATAAGAGTTGTACTTAAGCAGTATCACCGTCCCATTAGCCAGCTGTGCATATGAACGGATATGCAGCTGTTCCCTCTGCTTAGGCACATTGCTGGGTGATGAGAAGTTACCACTAACATACAAGACTGACAGCAGCAGTTTGCACAACAGCAGTTCAGCATAGCTATGAATCCTTCATACTTGCCATGTGTTAGAAAAGCACCTGTGCGGAAAAACACAGTACACACAGAGCCATGGTCAACCTTTGTGTGCATATGCAAGGAGGTAAACATCACCATCCTAAGTGTCAGGTGACACATATACCTGACTAGTTGCAGTCTCAGGATACCTAACACAGACTGGAAAAGAGAAATGACTACTATATTTTTCAGCCAGACCTGGAACATACACAGAGTGAAGAAAAGCAAAGCTCAAAGTCAAACAGTGGGCATCAGTATACTTTAACAAAGACACTAAATTTGGCCAGGTAACCAAGCTCAGAATCAGTAGTATGGAACTGTGTATGTTTCTGTTTTGTTTGTTTCTTTTTCTGGTTTTCTCTCTGCAACACAAAAGATATTCCTGGAAAAATGTTCAGTCTGGCTGCTGGGACGTCTCCAAATACCCCACCCTTCCTCACTGTGCCACACTTGTTTCAGCTCACTGGTACAGCCACACACCTTTGAAAAGTTTGTGCACAGAAATGATTACTACCTCAGTTTTACATTCAGATGAAAATTTTTATATTATGAATAGGTACACAAGAACTTGCTGCTGACACTGAGGATGAAGTAATGGCAGTAGTGTTCCGTGAAAGTCATTAAAATAGGCCAACCCAAATAAGCCATCTACTTTTCTCTCTGTGCTCAAGTAGCCAGACTACCTCTCTTTTTAACACATCTTTTCAACAAAGGCAACAAAGGCAATTACTTCTGAAATATGTGCACTGTTACAATACTTATATTTCTCCAAAACGAACTTACCTGCAGCACACACAGCTGAACTGAGGCAAGAGCCAAAAGCCAATGAACAGAAAAACAGCAACAACTAGTCTGGGGAAAAATCAGCTAAAAATACAGTAGAGGGAGAAAGGTCATCTCCACAAAACCAATTCTGTATAGCCGTAAGTGCATAGCAAGGCCTTAATGCAGCTGATAAATCTGCCACGCTAGCAAACACTGCAGGCTGAAGCAAAGCAAAGGCCAAATAGAGAAGTGAAGGCAACAAACCGTGGCCTATGGTCTCATACACCTGCTGTGCCTTTGCAGCAGGGAACCCAACCACCACATCAGAGTGCCACCAGCATGCACACCACAAGCCCTGGCTGAATGGCACCTTCCTCATCCAAACTCATTGACTTCCCTCGTGTAGGAAGCTCTGCTTGCAGCCTGCAGGAAAAAAAAAAGGAAAAAACAACAGGTTTCTCTTGTCTTTCCATTTACATCACCTGTTAGGGAAGAGAAGCCTTGATCCAAATAGACTTGGAATTTTAAGTCTTTCACATAAAACAAGAGCCCACATCTCTCTACAAGTCTTACAAATACTTACAAAACCCACCTGTGACAAATACCACATATTTTTACAACAATATTTGCTGAAATGAAACCATACAGCATGCATACTGATTTAAAGACTTCTTAGATGACTACACTTCTAACCTGGACTTGCCCACTCCCAGAGGAAAAAAGCTGCCCTCTGCCCACAAGAATAAACTATCGGCAGTGAGGCTGAAGAAGTAACTATGACAGTAAATGATGTCTGATAATCCAGTTTTTCCAAGCTTACTTTTAATCTAAGTATGCCATTTTATCAATAGACTTATTTTACCTTCTCTCTGAATAAAACCAAATAGCCTTCATTTCCAAGAAGTAAACCCACTTTGGACCTCTCTAAATGTAATTCTATATTACAAAATCCTGCTGGTGTTTCTGTTTACTCTCAGTGTACAAACAATCACTGCTGCTCCTTACAAAATGACAAATGAGAGATGAACACACACTGCAGCTCTACGAGCTTACAGTCACTCCTACAGACCTCAGCAGTACCAGTACCTACTTAGAAACATAGAATCACCAGGTTTGGAAAAGATCTGCAAGACCATCTATTTCAACCATCCAGCAACATTTAACCACTAACCCATGACCCTTAGCACTACATCTAAACACTAGGGGACAGTGACTCAAGCACCTCCCCAGGCAGCCCGTTCCAGTGCCTCACCACTCTTTCAGAGGTGACAGTTTTTCCTAGCACCCAACCTGAACCTCCTCTGGCACAGCTTAAGGCCATTCTCATTCTCCCTTGTCCTATCACTAGTTATGTGGGAGAAAATACCAAGTCCTACCTCATCACAGCCTCCCTTCAGGTTGTTATAGAAAGCAGTAAGGTTTCCCCTGAGCCTCCTCCAGACTGAACAATCCCAGTTTTCTCAGCGGTTCTTCATAAGACTTGTGCTCCAGATACCTCACCAACGTCTTTGCTCTTCTCTGGACATGCTCCAGGGCCTCAATGTCTTCTGAGTAGTGAGGAGCCCCAAACTGAATATCTTACTCAAGGTGTGGCCTCAACAGAGCTGATCACTTCCCTGCTCCTGCTGGCAACACCATTTCTGATATGAGCCAGGATGCCATTGGCCTTCTAGGCCAGGTGGGCACACTGCCGACTCACATTTAGCTCAGCACTGACCAGCACTTCCAGGTCTGTTTCCTCCACAGAGTCATCCAGTCACTCTGCCCGAAGCCTGCAGCACTGTTACAGTCAAAGTGCAGGACTCAGCACTTGGTCTTGTTGAATTCCATCCCCCTGGCCTGACCCAGCAATTCAGACTGTCCAGATCCCTCTGCAGGACCTTCCAACCCCCAGGCAGATCAACACTCCTTCCCAACCTTGCGTCATCTGCAAGCTTACTTAGGGTGCACTCAATCCCCTCAACCAGATTATGAATAAAGATATTAAATAGGACTGGCCCCAGTTCCAACCCCTGGAGAACATCATTTGTGACTGGTAATCAGCCGGATTTAACTCCATTCACCATCAAAACATCACTCAGACTTCAGGAAAAAAAGAGGCTGGAAATACAATTCACACACAGTATCAGTGACTGTCTAGAAATACTGCAAAAGAAGACAGAATTCTTCTCCACATAAGCAGCTGCACGATTCCACATGTATAGCACATCATCCAAAGTTAATGAAACCGCTCTGGATTCTGATGCAAGAGCTCTGTTCATTCAAAATCCAATATCACTGCTGCCACTTCCATCAGCTTTGCAAACAAGAAAACGCCCTCTTTCACCTGTAGTTATGCAGATATTACCTCAGATTTAAATTAATTTACAGACTATTATATGACAATAGCACCAGGCACATCCAGAGAAAAGGTATGGTTAAAGATAAAAATATACAGAGGCAAGAACCCTGCCTGAGTTACTAGAGGTGATGTTTAATGTGTACATTACATTTGACTGTAAACTCAATTTATACAGCTTCATTAAGGAAAGAAAGCAAAAAATCACCTGCAAAGTGAGCACAGATCGAGCTGTCAGCATATCAGTTTCTTGAACATATACATAACTACATTTTTTCCCAGGCAATTTCCTCATAGCAAGTTTTTCAGATGCATTATATGTACAAAGAAAGGCAGTGGTCTGTCCTGTACCAGTTGACAGAACCCCATCCAGTCACTCTCTCACTCCTTCTCCATGGAAGGAAGATGAAAATAAGATGGAAAGGCTTATGGGCTAAAATAAAAACAGAGAGCCCTCACCATTGCAAGCAAAACCTGGGGCTCCTGGTGGACAATAAGCAGGACAGTAAGCTGGACGTAAATCAGCAATATCCACTTTCAGCGTAGAACACTAACTATAACCAGGGCTGCAGCAAAAGAAGGATAGCCAGCAGGGAGAGCTGACTGTCCTCCTCTGTTGTGTCCTCATGAGACTCTACCTGCAGAACTGCATCCAGGCATGGGGCCACCTGCACAAAAAAAAATAGGGAGCTGCTGGAGTGGGTCCAGAGGAGGGCCACTAAGACAAGCAGCAGGTTGGAGCACTTCTGTGAAGAAAGGTGGAAGGAGCTGGGTTTGTTCAGACTGGAGAAGTTCCCAGAAAACTTCGTGGCAGCTTTCCAGTACTAAAAGATAGCTCATAAACATGAGGGAGAGCGACTTTTCACATTGTCTGATAGTGATAAGACAAAGGGGAATGGTTTTAAAGTAAAGGAGTAGAAATTTACACAGGATGTGAGGGGGAAATTCTTTACTTAAGAGGGCAGTGAGGTACTGGCACAGAGAAGCTGTAGATGCCCCATCCCTGGAAGCACTCAAGTCCAGGGTGGATAGGGCCCTGAGCATCATGACCTAGAGGCTGGCAACCCTGCTCATGGCAGGGGGTGGATCTATAAGGTCCCTAAACAGAGCAGGGATGGGGGAGAAAGAAGGAGGTTGTGAGTCCAGAACACCTCATCTCTGCTGCTCCTTCATCCTGAACTTTTGCACAGCATGGGCACTTCCCAAGGCCTACAGTCCTTCTAGATAAACATACTCCACCACAGTCATCTCCACAGACTACAGAAGACCCTCTGCTCAGCACCCAGAGCACCTCCTTCTCTGTCCTCATTGTCTGCAGGGCTACTTCTCTTGCTTCCCCACTACACTGCATTTTTACCATTTCTTTGACATGTTTTCTTAGATAGACCACCAGCTTGGATTCTGAGCTCAACTGCTGTCTGCAGCAGGTCTGCTGGAACCAGCTACATCTTGTATCCTGGCCTCTGCAGTTCCCATGCCACCATGCGGGCATGTGCACCCAGCACTGCTGCACTTAATGAGGGTTAACAAAAACATCTGAAGAGGACTTCGCTGAGAACAAGATGCACTTACTAGACCACAGTAAAGGATGGATTTTCACAGGTGTTTATGAGTAATAGATCTGGCTTTCAGCTTTAGAGACCGGGGGAAGAAACAAAGCCCACCATTTTGCAAGGCCAGATAGTTTTTTGTTTATTATAGTTGCTCTCGGCAAACTTGATCTGTAGCCACTGAGATCAAACTCTGTAAAACCAAGCGTTAGTCACCAGCAGCGTGAGACAGCAGTAGTAGCAAAGAAACAAAGAAGAAAAACAGAACTTGATTTCTTTTGACAACTTCAGCCAGATTCAACAGAGCCTTAAGAACATAAGCACTACAGCTGTGCGTAATCACACGCAAGAGACAATAAAGAAGATTTTACTTAACTGGTATATATGTCCAGTACAGTTTTTTTGCTTTATGACATTTTACACAAGTTTATACTTCACATCTGCACTTCCACACAAAAGCACTTAAGATGGATAATCACCAGTGCATAAGAGCACTTGAGTACTACATGACGAGTATAATACAGTAGAACAGAATGATAATTTTGGAATGGCTCTATGCAGCCTGGTCTGGTGGTTGGTGACCCTGCACACAGCAGTGAGGTTGAAACTAAATTATCATTACGGCCCTTTTCAACCCAGGCTATTCTACAATTCCTTGATATGATTCTATTCTTAGAAACATCCCAATATGAAACTAAATAAGAACGACTATACATGCTGCATATACCTTATGTCAGTACACACTACATCATATCAAGAACAAGTTCAAGAAGCTTCTTCTAAAGGCTTCTGGTATACAAATATCACTGACCCACTATACAGTGAGTTATGTCCCACACTCATACACTAGAGCTGTGGTGGTTTCAGTCCTTAAAGCCTGTGCTCCAGCTTTATATTTACAGTAAACAAATATCCATTGCTAGGAGAATATATTTTGCCCACAAGTTTATTTAAGCAGCTTAACTGTCTTTATTTGGATGATATCTGAACAAGTACAAACACTGCACAATCACCAACGCATGCTGCAGTAGACTTCTGTTGGCAGTACCAGCAGAGATTAAAAGCAGGTCAAGCCATTCCTCTTACCCACATCTCTTAAAGGGTAAGGCAAATAATGTAATTTCTCCATGTTTACTTGCATGCATATATAACATCTTTAAGGATTAATATCATATGCAATGGTTTTGCTTTGTCTCCTAGGAGACAGGCAAATCTGTTTAGAAATGACTATGCCTAAACATAGGAAGAAGCTGCCAAGGAGTTACTGTGTGTAGGAAGAGCGTTCCTGTTAAAAATCTAGGCAGACAGAACTCACAGCCTTCCACAGGCAAGGCACGTGGAAGGTGAATTATCAAACTCAAATCTGAACAGAAAGGATTAACACACCAACCACCTGTTAATTCCCTCATGAAAGCATATTACCTCAACAACAATAATGAAGACCTAGATTAACAGCTAATGAAAAACACCACACCCACAAGTGCTCCAAACAAGACAGTGAGGCTCCCACTGCCCAGCTGGCAAGTCCCAAAGCATACCCAATTCCTGCACAAATGGCAGCACACCAGTACACCAGCCCACTAGTGTCACATGAAAGTTAGCCTGAAAGCAGTAACCGCAAAACACACACAGAGCAAATGCAGTCCTCAGCTCCAGTTGTTTCATTCAGCTAATCCATCCCCCACACACAGCATTACTTGTTTCCAAGGGACAGACTGTCACCGTTGTTCCACTTGTTTTGTAGGAAGAGGATTTCCTTACATCCTTCCTCATGTAAGACTCATCTCCAGACAACCATAGCATCCATTTTCCAGAAGCTGCACACAAGAAATTTTAACATTGAATAACTTCTCTTCAACATAATCCATTAAGCTCCCATATGGAAAGAATTAAAGGAAAAGCATTGATGTAATCAGAGGGAGACCAACTGCATTTAAGTTTTCTGATTATAACAAAGCAACTGTTTTTAAAACAAATGCGAATAGCATGCAAGGTTTCAGTAAATGGAGCTAGCTACAGCTAAGAATCTAACATATGTTGAAAAACAATCCTGACTTGGCCCAAGTTAGAGCCCAATATTCAGTTTGCCCATTCCAACTCTTTGTTTTCCAGTGATGGATCTGTGACTCCACGTATCTACATTCACCATCTGCAGTTTCTGCAATTTACTTTTTCTTAATATAATTCCCATGTCAACAAACACTATTTAGTGAGTGACACATTGGGAAAGGAGACATGGAATTACAGCACTTTAGCTCTTACAGCTATAAAACTTGTCTTTGCTTGCCTGCAGTTCACAAGGGCACATACAAGGCTACTCCTCTGCTGCGTTCAAGGTACATCCACGCAGCCCTTGGCACAGCTGCTCCCTTGAGCAGCATGCAGGTGAGCTAAGATGGGGCTTGCACTTCCCAGCTGTTCAGATACCAAAGTTCAGATGCAGTCTTTCTCCTCACCCTCAAACAAGTTTACACCTGCAGTGCCTGATGGTGTGGCTTTTAGCCTTTTTATTTTTAACAGTCAGTTTGTACCTAATGCCCCCCCTACCACAATGCTAATAGCTACATGTTTTGAAGCATAAGATTTACTGAAAACTATGAAGGTTTTCCTCTAGTGTATGCCATTATACCTTAACTGAACCTCTTTTCTCCTTTTGTGTGTCAAGTGTCACAGGACTGCCCTACCTGTAGCTCCTCTATTTTAACTGCATGACTACAGCTTTTACATGTAACCCTTAGTTTCAGTTACTTCAATCCCAGTTATTATTACCCTGATGAGAACTTAAAACTAAGCATTTGAGTTGGGATGGAAGCAAATGAGGGGAGATCACAGAAAGAGCTGCCAGACAGGAAGGTAATACTAAGCAGATTTTCTTCAACTCACTTTCATCTTCCTCAGAAAAGCAGATAACTAACAACCACCTAAATACAGGCTTTGTTTGAATACATATGTTCATATGTTCTCTCAGAAGAATTCAGCGCAACTCCAAGCCCAACCTGTAATTTCAGCTCATGCTCCATGGTTCAATTCTCGAGAACTACCACACCAATGACTTGTCACTCTCCTGCATTGACCAAGTCAAAAAATGATGTGCTCAAGTTCCCCTCCTCACTGTTTCAACTGCTCAGTCTGTAATTTAGACATATACATATATATGTCTAAATTATATATATATAATTTTTATATTTATATATTATATATATATATATATAATTTGGACATTTTATAAAAACATGGTCTGAGCAGCATATTCAAAACAATACCCTGCTTACTGCAGGAAATCCACAGCGGCTTTAATAGTAGAACAGGCCCTTAAATGGCGTAACATTATCACCACTGCTCCACAAACACAACAAACAGTGTTTGAACAAAGGAAGGAACCACAGATAACATATTAAAACACCTCCTGAAGGTTTACATTAGCCTATGCACTTATCAAAACCATAAAGACCCAGTTGAGCTACAGGCTTTCCCATGACTTTCTGTAAACAATCTACCCTGTTAGCTAGCTCAGAACATCATGCCTCCGGTACACTACCTCCTGCCCTTCCTTGCCATGCACAAAACCTGCAACACTGCATGAAAGGGATCTGAGACGTTTTTGTTATATGGTCTGAATAACAACCTTACAGTAAAAGCACTCTCTGCACTGTAGGTACAGCATTACAACGTTCTAGTAAAAGTTTCCTAAGGTAACAATGAAAATCAAATTAGCAATTTAGTGCAGCAGTTCATCTGCTCCACTCACCCACAGCTCTCTTCCTCAGAGTTGCCAGGCTATTAGAAACAACAAGATTATTAATAGTCCAGGCACAATTAACTGTGCAGTCCAGTAAGCATGGCAGTATGGCCTCACAAAATGTCACTCAGTGTACAAACACTACCTTCTGGGAATTGAAAGAAAAAAGTAAGTTAAAAAAAATAAAAATAATATATTGAGATATACACTAGCGTAAAATGCAACATTGCAAAATGCCTCTAACACACAAGATTCTTTGCCAGGCAACAGGGACTTCATCTCTTGCTTTGTTACATAGGTAGCCATTTATAAATATCATTTATTTTTATCCGCATTTAACATTTAATCATTTGGGGATAGGGGAAAAAATAAATAAATAAAAAAAAAATCTCCTTTATCAGTTCAAGAGCACAGGTCAGTTAAGGGAAAAAAAAAAAAAAAATGCATTAATTCCTGGTTCCCACTCAAAACCTCGAGGCACTCAATAAAGAAAGGCTGTGGCAAGGGCTACCAGACTGTTTATACAATAGAACACTTAAAACTTTAACCCCTGACGTAATGGCAGTTCGCCTCTGGGTAAACCAAACTCATCAGCTGAGGTACATTTGTACAGGAGGGCAAGATGCTTATCCACCTGCCTCTGGGCTACAGCAGAACAGCTCTTCATCCAGAAGTGTGATCACAGCATCCCTCTTTGCTACAAAAGGAAAAGTAAAACCACTTGGATCTGCAAAACAAAAGTGAAGACAAGTCTCTGGTTTGATAACAGGGCAGAATTTACTGCCACTCTCCTACACTTACTTTCATCTTCACAGGTAGCTTGCCCTTAAGTACCTGCACCTCCTTCCTTCCCTATCATTTCATACAAAGCTACCAACATTTCATGATTTTTAGGATGAGTCTCTCATCAGACATAAATCTTAAAGCTTCAATAACACTCAACTATGAAAATCTTCTTTTAAAAAGAATTTTAAACTCCACAGTTAAAAGAACTAAAAAAAAAAAAAATAATCTAATAATAATAAATACACGCAAAACAAATCTTAAGGATGAAGGAAGAGACAACAAAAGTTGGGACTGTAGGTTATTTGAAGCCCATACTGTAATTTTTAAAGGGGCTCTGCAGAGGCTGAACAAGCGATTTCACAGCACAGGACCTGAATGGGTGAATGGGCAGACAGACAGAGCCTGCCTCCCAAATTGTTAACCAGCTTCTGCTTTGCTGTATTGAGTATACAAAACTGCCTGGTGTCAGAACAATTTTGGCTAAGAAAAATTTAATAGAAAACTTTGCTCACATTCCTGGTTTTCTAATACTCATCACACATCTTTTCATGAGTCACTGAACTCTGCATTTCAGATTCTTGTCCCTAAAATAAGGGTAAATACGTTCTTCTCATGCCTTGCACAGAAGCATGTTGTTGGTTAATGTTTGCCAACACAGTGTAACTCAAAGAGTAAGATAATAAACCATGTAAATTGATAAACCACTGTAAATTCTTGAGCACGGCAATGTTGGAGGCTGCATCTACACTTCGGGGAGCAGGAAGAAAGGAGCATAACATGCAACAAAACCAAGAGGAAAGGCATGTCATTACAAAGATTCTCACAGCAAAAGACAATTTAACCACTCAGTCTGCTACCTCAAGTATCTTCTCATTTACATTGCACTTGACAATCCTCATACCTCACATCTCCAGACCTAGGACTCTTTCAGCCCTTTGTGTAAACACAGCTTCACACAAACTGTTACTGCCATAAGTGCAGCCCCACCATACGGAGCTTCCTCACAGTACAAGGAAAGCATCATGTCGTCATGTTTCTTGACACTCAGTTCAATGTAGCTTACATGAAGCAAAAATGCCGTCTAAGCAAAGACAACAGATGACACTGGACCAAAACCCTTATTCATATACCAAGATCTTTTCAGAAATTACGTTCCTGAACATTTGATTTCAGTTGAACATACAGACACGGGGTCCTGAAAACTAGCTTCATGATTATTTCCTCTTCCTTGTAAAATTTAAAGGGTACAAAAAGCCCACTCAACCATTTTCAGGAATGCATTCAAATGCTGTTCTGAGGACTGGAATTATCACCTCCTTCTTCTATCTCCATAGGAGATTTTCAAGTGCCCACCTCTTTTTGGCACATAAAAACAGATAAGCAACTCAGTGCCTGAATCTGCTTCTTCAGCTCCCACTTGCTCCAAGTGAGAATAGAGATAGTCTAGTTATGGGATTATTTATGCTCACCAAATGTCTTGAAAACAATCACCAGAGGGCTGCAAATATTACTACAATCACAGAAATAATAATCTCAGGCAACCCCCCACAGGTAACACAACACAGTGTTAGATAAAGCCCACATCCATGAGCCCCCCTTTTTCCCAGAGTGTTTTTGGGATACATCTGTACTGGGTTTACACGGAAATGGTGTACCAGGGGGGAAGTTGCAGGGGAGGCCTCTATCTGGCCAAGCTGAGCCATAAGCAATGCTGGGTATGCTATGGGAGAGATTTAAGAAAGGAAATATTCTGTAGAACAGCACCTGGGAGAGAGGAGTGAGAAATGTGAGAGAAGCAGTCTCTCTTATACTGAGTCTGTTTTGCCTATGACAGTAATCGTTGAGTGATCTCCCCATCCTTACCTCTCATCCCATGAGCCTTTTTCCTACCATATTTTCTCCTCTTGTCCTTCTTAGGAAGGGGAGTGTGACAGCAGCCTGGCGGACAAGTGGTGTCCGGCCAAGGTCAACATACTGCATCAGCATTCATGCCTTATAATTTTACTTCAAATTTTGCACAGGACAGAAATACATATTCTTTATATTAGAAACAAATGAAATACAAAGTTCTAAGTGACCACTGAGACAGACCTACAGACGCAAGTTGTGTAGCATTTAACTTTGAATATAAGTTATCACAAGCATATATAAAAACAAAGGCAGTGCTGTTCCTCTGGCTCACATGACAGTTTGCAGCCTCCACTCAGCTAGATGAGTGTTTAGTTAATCCCACTGCAATCACACTTACAAAGAGAAATATACATTTTATGACTGCGTTACTGTTCCTTAGTGAGATCTAAAGATCACACTCTTGCAATTAGGCAATTCATCCCTAGGTAGCTGCAGCATTCAGAGTGTACTTCAGCAGGGAACAATCCATCACTGTCAGAGACAAGAAAGTCTGAAACAATCAGGGGGAAAAAAGTCCTGTGATATCTCCCACACAGTTAAGGCACGTCCCACAGTTAGCACTTCAGCAGGGCAAGCACAAGGAGGAAAAGAAAACCAACAAAAACATTACTGCCAGCTGGGTCACAGTGACAGAATTGCAACCATCTCCACTACATACTGATGCACATGTAAGCATTACCATCATTCATCACATACTTTATCTTAATGCATTTTATTTCTCCTACCCTCCCCCCCCAGCACCCTCCTTCCCCTCCCCCCGAGACATTTACAGTTTTCTTGGGGTGAAGATCTGGCAGACAATCTGCGATGCAGAAGGTACTGTAGCTTTCTAGCAGACATATGCTTAAGGACAAATGTATGAAATAGCAGCTTTCAGAGCAACACTCTCTTCACCACCCCTGCCACCTTGCTACAAATACTTTCACACAGACTCTTAGCTTCCCAGTAACAAATTCCCACCATACACTCTTCCAGAAACCCCAACAGATTGGACTATGAACAAGAAGGCAGATGCAGGTGTTTCAGTATAAACAACAGATTCAGCTCTTGCACTTCTCTTTCTACACAATGAAAGATTTTTTAATACACGATATCTATCAACTAGATACTGATGGGAAAAGCAGAATAATCCTCATCAAAAGCCTGTGGACATTTTTCATTAGAAATCACATCTTTTCATGTTGCTCATTTTTTCAGTGTAGGGCCAACTCTCATCAACTCTGACAGCCACTTTAAATTTATAAAAGATTTAGTTCACAGAGCAAGAATGAATTGAGAACAATAGGGGGAAGTATCTACAGTACCTACAATAATGAAAAAAGAGGAGTCAGTATGGTAATTCAGAAGATGCTGGGTGGTTCGGAAGCTTTGGAACCACAACACATTGTTGTCATAGTCTGAAATATGACAAAATATAATTCTCTCTGAAAAACTACTGATCCTGCTGCTATTTTGCAATGGTAAGCAAAGTGTATTCCCAGCTACTGTGAAAAGGTTTGCAGAAAAACACACTCTTTAAGTAGATCAGCTGACAGAAAGGGAAAAGGGACAACTCTGAAACAATTTAAACTTCAGACTCTTTGTATTACTGAAGTAAGCAAGCTTGCCTTCACCTTCCTTCACCAAAGAAATACGATTAACCAGTGAGCCTTCTCAATGAAACAAGATTTGGAAGCTACCATATACAAAGAATACATCCCATGCTCAACTGAAGGACTACAAAACATTCTGAATGAAAGGAACTAATGCAGTCAATGACATTTGGCACCATTTGCTTCAATAAGCCTCATAAAACAAGCTTCCTGTTCACAGGCTTTTTTTATGCCAGAAGGAAGACTGGTGTGCAGATAGCAATGCAGCAGAAAGGAAGATAGGAAAACCCTGGGGCATTTTGCATTTATTCCTTTCCACACAATTGCAGTCTGGTGTGATCTGGTAAAGCAGACAGATACTACACAGAGATATCGAATGAATTCTTCACCATGCAGTTCCAACTTTGCCAGCTTCCATCAGCACAGTTAGTCACATCGCAAGAGCACAGGCAAATAATTTGCTCAAATTTATCTGAATTTCACGCATTTGCTATCCGCAGCATTGCAATGCACTGGGACTCCAGAAGCAACATCTTCCCACCACAAGATTAAAGCTGGGTTTCCTTTTCATGTCTCCAAGATCTCACAGTACGATACTAAAAACGCTTTCCTAACTAGTGGTCATAATCCTGTAACCTACTATTTGCTGTTGCCTACATGAAATGAGGGGAAAGACTGCTTTTCTTTGTTGTTGTTTTTTTTGTTGTTGCTGTTGATTTTTTTTTATTATTTTTTTTTCTTTTTCCCCCTTTCTCCTCTTAAAGAAACAAGAATAGAAAACAAAAATGACATACCTTCTCCTCCAACCCTAACACTCCCTACCCCATCTCCCTCGCAGAGTCAACCCTTTCAGATGTGGCACTCAGAATACCAGCTATCCATCTTTCAGTCTTACACTTGAATTTCAGGACACAGAAGAAACAGTGCTTTTCTAAATGACCAGCAGTGTGTTCCCTTCACTGAGCTAAAACCAAATGTTCACATCATTCTTCAGATAAGAATATAAAAATCATACAGCATCACAAACCACAAGAGCAGCCTGGGCTATATAAACAATAGGACCCCTGTAGAGAAATCTGAAGTAATCCCCCTGTTCTAATCAGCCCTGGCAAGACCTAACCTAAGAGTACTGGTATCCTGTTTTTTGATGTTACACTTCTAGACGGATGTGACCAGCTGGAAGAAGTCCACAAGACAGCAGTGATCAGATATCTGGAAACACATGCAATAGGGAAAGATTAAAGGCACTGGAGTTGTTTAGTCTATAGGAAAGATCTAGGAGGAGGCAAGGTCAGAGTTGTCAAGTGTATTATATACAGCGTCACAGGGAATAAATAGTTCTACTGGAACAGCACATGAAGTGTACTCACTTTAGAATTATTTTCAAACTAAATCTATATATCGTGGTTCTACAGAATATACTGACAGCTGAAGTAGCAGCAAAAGAAGCACCAGGTCACTTGGTTTCACTGCTGTCCAGAAGACCCTGCACAGCAGCAACAAGAGACTTCTGCTAAGCAGTCAGCAGCAGCAAGGACAGGGCAAGAGGAGAAATGAAGCCTGGGACAGCAGGATCAAGTGCTGAAGCTCTGTGATACTGCAAGGACTCAGAAGATGTAATACCAGACAGGACATCCACATTTTAATTCTCTGTCAACAATTAGCAAGTTGCCAGTGTGAAAATGGGATCTTCAAGAAGTCTCAACACTCAGCTTTTTGACAGACAGAACACAAAGGCTGAAACCACCTGCATGCCCATCTCAGACCTTACTCTTGTCTTGCACTACTACCCTCGCAGGTTTCAGCACTCAGGTAACACTGATTTCTCGGCTTTAAATCAGTATGCACTGGTTCATTTCTGCACTCTAATGCATTTTGGTGTCCTTGCACACACATAAAAAAATGATTACTGAGGCTGATTTGTCAGGTGGCTCTGCAGGCAAGCGGGCATTCAGCTGCAAGCCCTTATTACCCCAAAAAGGGAGGACTGGCAAAACCAAAGCACAAAAACATGTACAAAAACAGGTTTATCAGATAATGGAGTAAACCAGGGGGGGCAGGGAGTGGGGGGGGGAATAGAAAGAGAGAAGTAAGGTTGTATATTCCAAACAACCTTTCCTCACTACATTAAAATTAGTGTACATTGGTGGCTTCTAGTATCAGGAACAGCAGATAAGGCATCTGACTGACCATACAGAACTTGCCAATTCCAATGAATTCAGCACTGAATTCTTTCTCAGTCCCTGTACTTTTAGCTCAAAAGGTGCCTGTATCTCATCTCCAAATTGCGCAGAAATAACCAGCCCTGCCCAGAAGTTAACCAGCCTGCCAGCAGCTGCTAACTAAACAGGCAGCCTTTTTGTGTTCCACACTGCATTGTGCAGACCCATCAGCCAAGCGTCCAACCAGCCAACACCACACTGTGGTGAGCACAGCCTCCAGTACGTGTACAAGACCTGCTGAGAAGATGGATGTATCAATGACCTAACAGTGAGCAGCATCCCAACATCACCCACTGAGCTTCTGCTGTCTGGGGAATAAAGCAAGTTCACAGCTCTATGAAAAAAAAAAAAAAAAAAAATAGAATGGTAATAACAAAGTTTATACTCCCTCATGTATTCTTCTACCACTACTACCATGCATAGTGCTCTGCACTGTAAATCCACTCTACCCTTTATGGGTGGAAGCTGATTGAAGTTTGTGTATCTGAAGGAAGAGGAGGGAATAAAGACAGTTTTATTCAGATCCACATCACCACACTGTCGTACGGTTGTATTAACTGAACAGAGGTGGCACCAGTGGGTGCAGTAAGGAACGGGAGCTCCGTCAACAACTCGTTACTGTGCAGAAAGAATTCCCAGCAACCACAGCCAAACAAGCTACAAATAACTTCAGCCTGTGGCTCACAGGCATCCCTTTAAAGATGCCAGACTCTCCCAAAAAGCTTTTGCACAACGTTTTGAAGGCACTGAATAAAGAAATATCACCAAAAAGGAAACTTAAAAGTTGTCCACAGCGAGAGGGAACTCTGCCCTGCACTTAGGTGGGCACGGGGTGGTTAATAAGGGCAATGGGAGGCAGCAGCCGAGCAGAACAACATGTGTGGTCCGAGGACACGGAAAGAAACACGTTTATGGAGTGCACACCGCACAAATACAATAAAAAATGCTGTCTCAGACACAACAGGGTGATTTTGCTGTACTACAGGCTTTTGGGTTTGGGAATTTTTTCCAAACGTGTGTTACACAGCGTTGCAGCAGGACCAAGAGAAGAGCAGAGGCGCAGCACGCCGAGCCACTATCACGTACAGATCTATCACCCACGGAGCTCTGCCATAATCCACGGGCTGTCATTAGCTCTCCTAAGAGGATTACCGTAGTTCAGGAGCCTTGCCCATCACTTCCGTCTGACATTGAGGAGTTTGCTCTAGAGCAACGCTACCCAAAGGTGATACGCTAGCATCAGCAGGATCGCCTTAAACAACGCTCACCCCCACCACGTATGCATATATGTATACATATACACGTATGTACACATATGCAATGAAAAATAAAGATATCCAGAGAGCCGCAAGCCCTCTCGCTGCAGCACCGCAGCCAGAAGAGGCAGAGACGGCGGCCGAAGCTGCGGAGCGTGGCACCGGGGCTCGCAGCCGCCTCGTCCCGTTCCACGCCGTGCCGTGCCGACCCGCTCGCCCCCGCACCTCCTCATCGCGCTCCTCCAGCGAAGCATCGTCCTCGTCCGTCCGCCCGCCACGGCTCGCCCGTTCCGCGCCGGGAGCCGCCGCCGCCCCGCCGCCGGGCTCTCCCTCCTCGGACAGAGTTTCGGAGCCGGAGGAGGAGCCGGAGCAAGAGGATCCAGCGGCCCGCGGCCGTTCAGCAGCCATCGAAACTTTCTCCGCCATGGCCCGAAGCTCCGAGCGCGCTCGCTGCCCCCCGCCGCGCTGCTCCGAGCCGAACCAAGACGCGCCGCGTTCCCCGGGCGGCGGGAGGCGGCGGGAGGCGGAGGCTGGCCGGGAGGAGCCAGCTGGCGGGGCGGCGCGGGGCGGGGCGGCCGGCAGGTAGCGGGGCGGGGGCGGCAGCGGCAGCTGTGGGCACGGCGGTGCGCAGCTGCGGGGAGGGAGCGCTGGCCGGGCTCGGCGGCGCTGGAGGTGGACAGGCAGTAGGGTTTTCTTCTCCCTGTGCTCCTATGGAAAAGAAGCTGCCGGCAGCTCACGCCAGCTCGGTGCCGTTTGCGAGATACCTCGTCGGCGTCTTGAAGCGAACGAGGTCCGTTTGGGGATTTGACTTTGAAACGGACGCTGGCATTGGGATTTGTGGACGGCTTTCAAAGGCAGTCACACCAAAGCAGATCATAGGAGTTAGGCACCTGGAAGCTTTGCAAATCCTCCCTAGAGCATACCTTCATCTTTAAGGGCCTCAGCGGTTGCCCTGACAATTTTTAAATAGAGTTTTTTAAATATTCCTTTAAAATATTGTTTTTCATAGACACCTGAGTTGTCTGTAATGATAACGGAGGACTTCTACTGGTGTACTAGAATTGTTATGTACAAATATAGCATATATATGCACACACACCAGCCCCTTGCTTGCTGATGCCTGTGCAGCCCGAGGTCCCCTGGGCTAATCCAGCTGTGGAATCAAAACAGATTAAGCGCTTCGGTAATGAATGAAGTCCCAAAGCATTGCTGTGGAGAAGATATCATCTTCATTTTACAGAAATGTGAGCTCAGAGTTGTTATTGAAGTGTTCTAATTAACACAATATGTGGATAATGAGAGTAGGAAACAGAAGTCAAGTACTGTCCCCTTTTTCAGATTTGTTATTTGACCATTATCCAGCATTCCCAGATGGTAAAGAGAAGAAGAAATAATGATGTTATAATGGCTCTATGGATTATGGCTATGTGGATACTGGGCAGAAGAATAACTATCAAACTCCCCAGATCTTAATCCTCTGCTCAGAACGAGATTTAAGCAGGAAAGCAGGTTCTAACCATGCTGTAATTCTCTGTGGTTTCTTGCATTGTTCAGATCAGGCTCTTAAAGTTCCTAAAAGTTAATTTGTTAGGTGAGAAGATTAGAACAGTCACTTGGGACAGAATCTGACCCAGAAACTTGTCAATACTTTTATGTAGTGGAAGGAGAACATGAGCTGTATGCACAAAACACATACAGAAAAAATAACAATTATGGCGGAATTAATTACAGACAAATTCTACCCTAATCCTAACCATGACAGCCGTATCAGCCATGCAGAAGTTCTGTTCCAGTACTCCAGGTCCTGTACGTCATTCATGCATCTACAAATGCTGGACTTCCTGTAATGCCTGGGTCCTCTTCAAGCCTCCTGTCCGCCAGCCTACAGTTCAGTGTCATTCTCTTAGCAGAATAACAGGCTTAATTTCCTACCTGTGAATTTGAAATGTGTAAGAAAATTGCCAGGTGGTAAAAAGCAACACTGCAGATCCTTGTCATTTTCTCTTCCTGCATGAGACAAGTCTGGGAAGAACAGTGCTCAGCCAAAGTGCTTCTGCATAGCCATTACCAGCTGCCAGAAGAGCTCCTGTAATCTGGAGGCAGCAAGGCAAATGTCAGAATAGTCACTGCTCGAATATATGCCATAAATTGAAATCCTAGAAAGCACTCAAGATTTTTAATATCACCCCTAGAGTTACTGAGACAAGAGAGAGTACTGTTCTGCCTGGCCTACAGACTCTGAAGGACTGCATGCTCTGCTGGCATTACCTTAAACATGGGAGTGCTGCTGCGCTGCCTGAAGTTGCTACCATGAGCTAAAGATAAAGCTGCAAATATAAAATTTTACAACATTTTCTGTCCTGGTGAAAGCATTGCTTATACTTCACTGCCACAGATAAGTAATGTACTTCAACGGCAAAACTCTGACTATGAGGCATGACTTGAGAAGACAATTGCAAAAACGTTTTTAAGAAGATGGTCAAACTTTTGTAAGCTTTGAGTACCTCTTGCTAGGCACTGAGTTTGTCTGGTGGAGGCATCCTGCTCAGCTTTCCCATTCTGACCTCCCAGTACAGGCAGCAGCCTCCTGCTTGTAGCTGCAGCAGCTGATCCTTCCCCCTCCTGCTCCGTGCTCCAGGCAAGGAAGGGCTCTCTTCCTCCTGCTACCCCTCTGTTCCACATCGCACCTCCTCCCCATGAGACTGAGTAATGACAGGCTAATAAGTTTGGCACATGAATACCAGGTGTAAAGGAAGTACTGGAAAAAGAAGCAGGTGTAGAAACATGGTCAGTATGTCCTATCTATACAACAGAGAGCATGAGAGACATAGGGAGACACATATCGGTTTTGTTACTGGACTTTTTTTCACATTTTTCAAAAACACACTGAGAGATCAGGGTTAGCACCTGAGAAATTCCCCAGAGAGGACCTACAGCTCTGGTAAGTGCAGGCCGCTCCAAATAAAGGAGCTGCACTGCGGCAGTAGCAGCATGCTGCTTCCCCTCTGCATAGTGCCTGTGCATCAAGCTGACCTGGAAGCACCCCTTCTTCGAATGGGTAGGTCTCCATGCTCATTCAGTTCTTGCCCTCCCTCTGGGGGCTGCCAGCACTATTGCCAATTAGTGCCAATCCTGAAAGCAAATTGTAATGTGAATAGGCTTTTCAATTTTTAATTCCAGACTTTTGCTCTGGTGATGTATAAATGTTTCATTAGCAAGTTCTTACTGTAAGTGGTGGTTCATTCACTTCTGTTCCTGCCTTAACTTTAGAAAAAAATAAAAAAATAATAATAAGCTGTGTGCCTGAAGTACTAGCAGAAGGTGGGCCATCAGAAGTATTCAATTCTGTGTATTCCTCTCCAAAATCAGAGTGCTTTTCTTTGGAATTCAGATTTACTGAAAACCTATCCTGTGGTGCCTTGAAGTCCATCTTCTTACTTGATATGCTTTACATCTATAGTGCTTCTCTCAAGCAGTTTCCAATATGATGAATTCAAAAGGTTTTATTTGGTGATATACAACATATTTGCATCCATGGCTTGGATGATGACCACAGCAATGGGTTGACAGCAGATAAAACAACACAACTGCAGCTCCTTACCTTAGGCTAGGGCAGGCACCATCAAGCACACAGCACGGCTTGGAAGTCCTTTCTTACATTTGAGGGTGCCCTTAGGTCATAACATAGAGGGAATTTCCTACTTCAGAGGAAGCAGAAGCCACTTCATGCCTTCCCAAGGGAATCAATTCGGAGTCTCTCTCTCCTTTCAAAAGCTTTTTATGACAATGAAGGCAAAGAACAGTTTACTCTCTGTGGTACCTGCAGAGCATGAAGCAAGGGCATTTGAACACGCTGATGAGCTGCAGATAATCTCAAGAGGCCTTAACAGACTGGTCATACCACTCTGTAAATCCTTGCAACAGTGGGTACTTGCCTGAACAGAAATAGTCAGTGGAACATGTAATAAACCCAAGAAAAACATAATGTATTGTATATTAACTGTGTTACCAATCTAATGTATCCCTGCCAAGGGAGAAAAAATAGCTGCCATGGGCCTCCACCTACTGCAGGTGCTTTCATCAAGTCCAAGGAGAGCTACCAACTTGTCAGCTAGAGATGATGTGATTAGGACTGAACAGAATAACTGCTAGTCACCCTCCCTGATTATTGGAACTTGAGGAGCTGCATGAGCAGTGCATGAATCACTGTCAGGAGACCTGCAGGAAATCACGCTTAGAGGAAACCTCTAGCAAGTGTTTATACTTTGACATTTAAAGTTCTCATACCTTCAGGGTGAAAAACAAGAATTAGGCCCGACACTCCTTGGGCCATTATGGATCACAGGGAGTCAGAAAGTTGGTGGGAAGAGGGGGAAGCAAGCCCCACTGATCAGGTCCCCGTCAAGGCATTGCTGTGGGGTCACACCATTGTGACTAATTATCAGTAGGCCCTGCTCTCAGCTTCAGGCAGGTTCACTGAGGCTGTCAGGTGGTGCTCTGTCAGGGACCAGCAGAAGTGATACTGACTTAATTTGACTTCAGACACAGAAATGTACCAGCAGTGAATCTTGCAGACTTTTTCATGGCATAGAATCGTGGCATATCCTGAATTGGAAGGGATGTATTGCACAAGTCCTGCTGACAGAAGCACTAGAGCTGTTGATGGATAACACTTGAGCAAGGAGCCTTCCACAAATTCTCCCTTCCCTCCACAACATATGTGTGGCAGAGGCATATAGCAGTGCACCAGCAGCAGGGAAGAGCAGCATGAGTTTGGCACATGCTTGTTACCAACTGGCGTATGACAGGAACATTACTCCGTTGAAGAGCCCTGTTTTCAAATTCACACTCCACTTTATGAAGTCTGTTTTTAATACAAAATTAAATATTATGATGCCCGTGAAACCGTTGAAAAGCTATTGCTTCACACAGCACATTTTAACAAAGGTTACCATTGCTCCTTCACAGTGCTGCAACCAGAGAAGGAGGAAGGAAATTATCATTTCTCATTTTACCACACAGTATCCTAGTGTCCGTCAAAGACGAAGAACAGAGAGACAGGAACATATGGTTCAGGCTCAGGGTGGAAATTAGAGCTAACCAAAACTCCAGGTGCAGATAGAATAGGGAGAATTGAGGGGGCTTTGAGACCCTTGCTGTGCTATGGCTACACATCCAGCCTCATGGTCTAGCTGAGAAGCAGCTATGGAACACTAAATATAAACAAGAGCAGCATGGCTGCATTCCATGCTGTATTCTGATCACTCTCTTTAGTGTCGCAAAACCATGCTTTAACTTCTAGCCCAATAGAAATAAAGTAAACCTAACTTACACCTCTACACTGAGAAATGCCTTGATTTTCCAGGCTGACAGGGCTCATGGACTTCCCTGGGAGGGCACAGAAGTCCTCAGCTGTCTATCCGACATCCTTTCCTGAAATGCTAAGGCCCTAGTTGACAGTTTTGGTATAGCCCACTGAGTTTGTGGGCAGAAATCCTCCATGTCAAACGTTAGCCAGAGCCTCTTTAAAAATCAACATGAAAATGGGGAATGAATATGAGATCCAGTGATTGCCCTGAATTGTCAGGCTCTCCAAAGCTCCATGGCAACAACTGAGGCAGAAACGGGTCTAAGGCAGCCCACGAGGTTTTTCTGAGCTCTCCCTGCCCTCATCCCAGGCCTCACAATTCCTCAAGAGAGGAGGCACCGTGCTTGGGAAAAAGCTATGATTTTCTCCGAGAAATCAACTACTGTGTGGGAGCCCTAAAAATGGAGCCACAATATATGCGTGCTGTTGTTTTGTTTGTTCAGACAGCCTTGCTCACAGAAAGAATAAAAGCTAAAGAATATAAGCTAATAAAAGCTAATAGAACAGCTATGTATCTATCAAACATATACATAGGATGAATATTCCAAGTTGCAGTGTGTTTTGTTCTCTCTCCCATTAATAACTATGACCATCTTCTCCCAAAACCTCAAAATGTCATGAATCTGTGATGGATCTGTGAAGATGCATTTGATTTTTAGCACGTATACCTTATGCATAATGTAAAACATTTGAAAGCTAATTTTTACTTTCTCAGTCTACCAGAATTAGAAAACAGTTCTGGGTGGGTTTTGTTTTGTTTTGTTTTGTTTGAGGGGGGTTGTTGATTTGCTTTTTTCCATGTATTGCTTTACCATAGATGTCAATAGCAAAAACATCCTTCAATACTTCAAATATTTGTAAGTAAAATCATGTTACAGAGAGGTTTAGTCGTTCTTATTTTGGTTGGCTGTATTTCTGTCCTACTGTGTATCAAAACTGAATTTTCAATTACACTTCAAGGGGAGAAAATAAAGAAGAAACTCACTGTAACCATCATTCCCGCTATTATATAAGCATGTTCATGAGACAAAGGTTTTCTACAGCTAACTGAATTCTCTGTTTACCTAATCTACATTGGCAGCTTGTTGCCATCAAGAGGTATGCTTGGTCTCTAGATCTTATGGATCTTGGACCAGGTTTTATGAAATAAACAAAAGTACTAATTCAGTGGATTCTAGACAAAAATTTTGTCTTTATTTGATTTGTTGATGGACAAATTATGTCTTTAGTACTATTCTACAACCATTGGTCCGTTGACAAAAATATGAGTTTTTGAACTCTTTTTTCTATGTTGTATCTGCCTAATGAGTAGTGTTATACTACGATAGTTAAGTCAGAAAAAAGGTGTTTAAAAGTAGGGTTTTGTTAGCTGAAGTTGGCAAATCCATATTCTTAGATTCACTTACTACCGAAATGTCAATACTCAATATTTTATATCAGTACCCAACAGTTTAAAATAAATACATCAATTAATAGGGAGGTAGAAAACTTTCAGCTTGAACTAAGATTGTGTGTTAAAAATTCAGTTTTATTTTTTGAGTTGTAGATAGTGAGAAATGGTAAATACTTAAAATAAATAAATAAATAAATAAAAATAAAAAATAAAATAAAAATAAAATTGAAAGTGGGACTGATAAAAAACCAACATAAAGTCCTTAGAGGCTTACAGATCTTCTGAAATCAGATTGGTTTTATGTAGGAAGATAATCTGAGGCAGCTAGCTGTGAAAGTATTAGACATTATTGCACATTTGGCTAATATGAGTTGTGGAAAAAATTAAGGGCCAGTGCCAGATGGCTTCATAACCAAGGAGATAATTCTGGATTCTGGAAACCCAACCAAACTCTCAAATGTACTATGAAAACAAATTTTTCTCCCACAGAAAAAATTAGTAGAAGCTTCAAAAATAAATAGCAACAGTATTTTGAAGTAATGCAAGAGTCTTATGCATAAACGCAATTTCTATAGTTAATTTCATAATTCATCAGTTTCAATATCAATGAATTTGATGGCAATTAATTTGCACCTTCTCAGTATGTTACCTTTCCTTCCCTTTCCCTTTTTCTTCTCTAAGTATTGATTTTCATGCTCCTAATTATCTTTGCATATGTAGTACTTACCTTTCTTCCCTGTTTTCATCAACAACATAATAAATTTGAAGCACTTAAACAAACTTGTCTTCATTTATTAAGCGCTGAGAGTTTATGCTTCCCCAGTGATAGTTTTTCTTTGTTGTAATTAATGATTCTGGTTGAGGATGCACTGATTCCCAGACCTCAGAGTTACAGTAAAACCATCCAGACTGAAAAATATAATCTTAAACATTAATAAAAAAGCTACCTGTGTGTACCACTGTCACAGTTCAAGCTTTTCCAACAAAAGAAAATTAAGAAGCATGTCAAAACTAGGGATGTATATTGAAAGACTGATTCACTGTTTATACCAGATTGAGATGTGGTCATGGGGTTGCCCAACACTTTCAATATCGTACCTATCTGTCATGGGTTGCTTATCATTATGCAACCCATTCAAGAAGTTGTTTTCTATGATGACAGTTCAGCTGAGGTTGTAATCAGTATGTTTTGTTAGAGCAGTTGTAGAATTTTTTAATTATCATTATTTCAATTGCAGAATTGTCAACTAAAACCATTCAGCCAGTTTCCAGGAATAACATGCTGGTTAATCCACTGTTGAACCATCACAAAAATTTCCACAGCAGTTCAATATAAAACTCCTGGGCTTTTGTGCTCTAGAACAAGAAACAAAATTTGGTGGGAGGATCATACAGGGGTGTGATTTAAGCATCACTGTGAGAATCTAGCCGAATTTGACAATAGACCTATCTTTGTTCATTTAGGACCAGAATAAATACATCTTTCTGTATGCTGTAAGCCACCCAAAGGTTGTGTGAAATGAGTGTGCTTTCCACCCAAGCATAAGAGAGTCAAGAATGCTGAGCTAAGCCTGCTTTTCAGAATGCTAAATGTTGTCATGGAGCATCTCTCCTGTGCTTTCATAGTTGTTACAACCAAATCCGTATAGCAAAGGGCATACAGAAAGTATGTGAGAGGAAGTGAAAGGAGCAGGAGAAGAGGAAGGCTGATCTTCACTGCAAGGAGAAGAGCACAAGGTGAGTCTGAGAAAAACATGGACAGAAGTGTGCAGATACAACTGATACATGCAGAAACTGTTGAAAAGAAAGAAAAGCAAGATATCAGGAAAGAAAAGAAAAGAAAAGAAAAGAAAAGAAAAGAAAAGAAAAGAAAAGAAAAGAAAAGAAAAGAAAAGAAAAGAAAAGAAAAGAAAAGAAAAGAAAAGAAGAGAAGAGAAGAGAAGAGAAGAGAAGAGAAGAGAAGAGAAGAGAAGAGAAGAGAAGAGAAGAGAAGAGAAGAGAAGAGAAGAGAAGAGAAGAGAAAAGAAAAGAAAAGAAAAGAAAAGAAAAGAAAAGAAAAGAAAAGAAAAGAAAAGAAAAGAAAAGAAAAGAAAAGAAAAGAAAAGAAAAGAAAAGAAAAGAAAAGAAAAGTTACAGGCTATAGGAGTCAGGCACTGGGATGTATCCCTTGGTACAACCTGCATGCAATCCCTGGATCCCAAAATACTTGTTAGTAAATCAAACAGCCAGGCTGAGACCAAAGAGCCATGGTGAACCTTTTGTGTGAGGTTTCAGGCTCCAGTTGTGTCTGGCTGCCCTCCACGTTGGTCTGCCCCAGCTGTCTGGTACAGATGCATTGTTAAGCACTCCAAATTTATGAAATATCAGAGGTTTCCTTCTAAGCCTTAGCTTGCCTCTGTCAGTGTGCATGTATGGTGATCTTTAATGATGTGTTTGGCACCCAGCCTTCTCAAAGACTGCCCCACCGAATGTACAGAGAGGCAGTAATCCAGGTATTAATTGGATTTAGGTGAGGAATGACAATCAGGTAGGTGTCTCGTTTACTTGTAACAGAAGCTGAAAAATGTGTCCAGAATGATAAGGCATCCACAAAACAGAGTGCTACAGGGGACGGGGAAAGCAATCTAGTGAAGCTGTATAATGAAAACCCAGAGAGCTGTGCAAGAAGAGAAGTTATACAGAAGAACGGAAATGCACATGTAATAACTACAACACTCTTTGCTTGATGTCAATTAACTACTTTGTGTTACTTAACTACCTTGCCCTACTTAAACAGTAAAATCCTAAGCTTTGTTCTGCTATGCTTTGTTTTACTGTGAGGGAGATATGTGAAAACACATTTTGAAAAATACTTTGCAACAAAATTTAAGAAAAGCAGGAATTCCTGGAGAAATGCAATAACTTTTTTTTTTTTTTTCCTACTCCCAAAACAAAGCTCAGTAATATTCATTAGAAGTCATACAGGAAAACTTCAAGTAAGCCTTACCAAACACTTTGGAAAGCTGCTCTGTTGCATCTTCATCAAAGCTCACCACATCAGTGTGTCTTGAGCAGTTGAAACTCCTGTTCCTCTTGAATGAAGACCAAGTCTACTTCACTCACAGAACTGTTGCAACAGTAAGTTTATTTCTTTATGAAACACCCTCCTTAAAGCAGTAAATGTCACAGAAAATGCCAGGCAAAACTTAATACTGCTATGCTCATTGTAAGGATTGAGCTTTAATGCGATATGTCAGATCTGAGGTCATCCACAAGGCAAGCAAAATGAAGGAATATTAATAAAATGCCCACACAATAAATATTTGAAATATAACCTATCGTGTGAGTCTACTTTTTAACAGCCATGATGCATATAATTAGAACTTTTTTTCTGACCTATTCAAAAAAATTAGTTAGCTTATCTAGTGATTTTAAAGTCCTTTTAGTGCTGTATTTATACAACACAATGCACTCTGAAGTATGCTTATGAGATGGCAAGTAAACTGTCTCAGCCATCCCTTTAAAATAAGTAATTATTTCCAATAATGCAGTCAACAGCTAAATGAAAAGAGGTTCTGTGACACCTTAAATAGTAGTTAAAAAGACTGTTTCAGCAGTCACATTTTCTCCTTTTAAAATGAATATTTTCAGGTTTTCAAAACCATTTATAATCATTTTCATGTGTTACATTTTTTCTGTCATTGTGGTACGTTTAATGTGATAATTAGGAGTGCTAGCAAATATAGGGGAACTTTAAGGATATTAAATCATTCTAACACAGCTCTAGGTCCTGATGGATTTAATAATGACTTCTAAAATGAGATTCCAGACAAATCAAATGATTAAATGCTTGATCTGTTAAAAAAAAAAAAAAAAAAAAAAAGGAAAAAAAAAAAAAAAAAGATACATGACATGATAGAAAAGCTCAAGAAGCATTGGAAAGGATAATATGTACAAATCTCTTGAATGAATGAAAAATGACCCAACTTTTCAGTTCAGCTGTTACATTAGGATTTAAGTAGTTAATAATAATAAGTTCTCTGATCCCTGCAGCATTTTACTCCAACTCTGGAAGTGCAAAAACTATAGTTATTTTCCATAGGGAAGTTATTCCACTATTAATCCACTATCATACTTTGTGTAGGTAATGCAAACACCCTATAGTGTTGTGTAGCTAAAGCATAATTCTTTAAATGAATAGGATGCATAAGTAAGATAAGAGATGTAAAGTATTTCTTTAACTTTTCTAAAGTAGAAAACTGAGGTCAGAAAGTTCACTGGGAACCAGAGGGTAGGAACCAGAGGAGAGTGTCTGCCATTCAGTGGCCGTGGGGAGGTTGGCACCTTGGGAAGGGTTCATCAGGAATCCTGGCTGGCCAGCTGTGATGCTGCAAATCAGTCCCCTCTGACAAACCTAACTGGAAGCAAAACAAATTGAGACACATACATAAGTATGCCAGTTGAGATAGATTTTACAGTAATGTATTTTCAGACAAAACTCAGTCCTGAATACTGTAAAATACATAAGAATTTTTTTTTATTATTTTTTTTTTAAGTAAGCAATATTATATCACATAAATGAATTATACAACTTTGAAAATACAAATCTCAAACAAATTATGACCAACTCTGTCATGGAACCCTGATTTATTAGGAATTATTATTATTATTATTATTATTTTGAAAGAATCAAAATCATATAAATAAGGTTAAAGTGCATATGTCCAGGATAGGGATGGAAGGCCATCACCCATCTGGAAGCAAGCATATCATTCTTCAGGTGGCTGTTGGGTTCCAGTACCTCAGAGATGAACAGCATTTACTCTTTCCATTGCCAAATAACTACATCTAAGCTGAGTGCTTGACTCATGGTCTCCATCTCAAGTTGGATAATATGTGGACTTGGATAACTGCACTCCAGCTTCTTTTTGGACTAAGTAGCTGAGTGTCCTTTCAGCAGATACCATGAGATGTTTCTGGGGTGTGTGAATAAACAATGCTGTACACAATGATCTCATCCAAACATACAGCTGGGATAAAGCCAGAGTACATACCTGGACCTGGGAACAAGGAACTGCTATAAGCTCCCACTCACATATCACAGATACACACACATATATATATATACACATTTGCATATCATAGTATCATAGTATCATAGTATCGTGCGAGTTGGAAGGGACCTTAGAGATCATCGAGTCCAACTCTCGGGTTTCAAGCCCCCTGTGTAGCAAAGCAGCACTTCTACCCCCTGTGCCACAGGGGGGATTCGAACCCGGGCCCTCTGGTGCCGCAAGCATTAGCTTATACCACTGCGCCACCGGGGGCACACAATGTCACACATATGTCGCAAATCTTTTAATAAATTTTAATAAGTTTTATAGATTTTCTTCATCTATCTCTTGCTGGGTTCTGCATATGTCTCAGTGTCCCAAAGCAGACGCTAACAGAATCAGTCATTTCTGATATTGTAGAAAACAGTGTCATTTTTAGATCTGTCTCTCATAAATGAAAAATAGACCCAGAGTTCTGCAGTGTTACATCTATAGACCCTAAATGTCTTCAGATCATTTTGGTACAAACTAAGACAGACAGAGACCATGAAGCCAGGTCATATTCCAGATCAGGTTTTTCATGCATGCCTTGCTCATGCTTAAAAGCATATATTTTGTCATTGTTTCCATAGTAGAAAGCCAAGTAGGTGCCATAAATGCAATATACACATACACATTTGTACAAGAAATTTCAACACAATGTACTTAAAAATCATCAGCTTTTGCATTTGTACCAAGACAGTCCAGATATAGCATAGAAGTCAAGAAAATAAAGAAGGAGGAAGAAGGGGAAAAGAAAAATAAGATGAATCTTCTTAAACTCCCACATATATTGACCATTCCTTGTTGTTACCTTTTTTCTTTAGAAGTAGGTTACCGCTTCGCCAAGTCTACCCATGCCCATTGGAAGTCCACATGGCTCAGACTCTGGAGTCTCAAGATGAACATTTTTTTCCTAACTGTTCAAACAGATGTCAGGGCCTTTCCTTCTTGGCAGTATATTTTTGATCTGTCATTCCTTGTGTATCATCAGACTTTGGTAAAATAATACTGAACCACAGAGTTAACTTCAGATGCATCCCTGAAAAGAACGGAATGTATCTACAGCTGTGTCCACTTGTGTCATGAAAGGGCTGAGAACCAAAACCAAGGCACAAAAGATGAACACATAATCAGGCTCAAGCCATGCTGCTTCTCATTTCAGCAGGCTTGCTTGGCAAGAATATGAAAATTCCTGTTAGTGTTTCACAACCTCAAGGCACCCTAGGGGCAGATCTCTGCCAGGTGGGAGTAAACTGACTCAACTGGTAACAGACAATACTTATACTTTAAATCATAGCCTAATCCCCTAAGCAACCCTCAGATAAAGGCTGTGAGTTGCAGCAGTATCAAAGCAATATTTTTAACACCACTAACTAGCACTACTAATGACTAAGAAAAAACAAAGAATGAAGGCTCACAGTTGTCACGATATTTCTTACTGAAAACCGCATAGCAACATCTCAGTGCTAAAGGGTGATCTTGGCAAAGGAGCCTTGCAACCTGGCATTTATGGCAACCTCTTCCTCAAATGAAGGATAATTGCACATCCAATCTACCTAAAAGAAACAGTACTGAAGCGAGAGAGCTTACTTATTTTTCAGCAATGCTCCTTTTTTTTTTTTTTTTTTTTTTTTTTAAACAAGTAAGATATCTCTATGGCAAACAGATCAGAAAATATTCTGCAAAACAGCATTTCTAACCAACCACAGCACTGTTTCTCTTATTTGCATGCAGCAAGCACAGAAAGCAAAAAAATAAACAAGATTTGACTGCTTTCAGTATGTTGCCATTCATATTCTGAGAAACATACAGCACTAAATTGTCTGTTTCTTCCAAGTATGTCCTACAATTGCATCCACAGAAATCTAGAAATTATCACCCAAACCTTGCCAGCTTCTATTCTCTTTCAGTAATAGCAGTTTTCTGGCAAGGGCTTCTGAGGCAAACTTACTTGCACCCAAACACAGAAGGAACTCTCTGCTCAAAGTTGTCATTTTTGAAATGGACCCTTTTCCACTGAAGTTCATGCAATTTTGCACTATTTTCTTCAATATGAGCAGATGTAACTAATAAAAGTGTTTTGACAAACACTGAGAATGTACAGGTTTTGTGATGTATGGGCATGACTGACTTGATAACAGAGAGACCTTCTGGCCAGTTCGGAGCTTAGTTCTGCAGTGAGATTTTATTTTTGTATTTCAGGTTCTGTGTATGCAGGCAGAATCTGGGGGCTTTTTCCTATTTGGTTTTAAAACATTTAAAAATAAGTGTTGTGCATAAAAAAGACTATGTAGAAGGGAAGAGGAGTGGCCTTTCTAGTTTAAGCTGAAAAGGCATACTTTTTGCCAAAACCTCATGGCTTTTTTGAGTTATTGCTATAACTGTTGCTCATTTCATCATCCTTACAGGAATAAATTGTGCTTTTATTTTTCTGTGATGTGGCATCTTATATAATGCAATGTACCTACCGTAACCTTAAGAGGCTGGAAATATATCTGTGGCAAGGGAAATACTAAGAGCTTCAGGCTATTCTTTTTAGTGTGCAAGTCTCACTACTTTCCTTTTTGTCTACCAAAGACATTTTAGCTCTGCTAAGTAATTTGTATATTTTGACAGGGCTAGTGAGAAAGCACAGTAACTGGAAGAGGGTAGAATGGCTCTATTTCACAATACATTTCAAAATTTGTCACAGTAAGCCCACATTTCTAGAAACAGATTGAATATCTACCCATATGATTCTATGATTTTCCTACACAGATTGTACGAAATGTGTACACTTGTCCTTATGCATGGAATACTTGCAGTCCAGCACTTTGATAACTGCAATGACAAAAAGAGTTGAAGGACCACGTCAGGATAAAGCTGTGAGGTTTACTGGTTCAGTCTTTGATTCACTGCAGGCTTGGCAGAAATGTGGTGCTGGGCATACCTACTGCAGGGAAGTAACCTCTTCTACTATAAGGAGCGTTTAGACTGTCAAAAATGTGAAACAATTTTAAATTTTATATTAATTGCTTCATTAAAAATAAGCAATCAAAATACTAAGTCATTCAATCTTTTCAGAAAAAGGAATGTAAAAAATATGAAGAAACTTCTATTCAGAAACCACAATTGCTAGATATGAATATGATAGATAGATAGATAGATAGATAGATAGATAGATAGATAGATAGATAGATAGATAGATAGATAGATAGAATATGAAAATTGCTAGACTTCTCACTCAGTTTTGGGGCATAACTAGCTGTCCTTAACTCCAAACCACCATGACAAAGGTGCTACAGTGTGGCTTCCCTCAAAATTTGAAGCCAACACCAAGACATATCAGGGCCAAGCAGATTCAGCACCATCACTAACAAGTGTTTAATTTTACTCTGTGGGACAGCATGGAACAGCAGAGATAAATAAGCGTTTGCCCAGTCTTACTGCTTGAGATGGAGAGATGTATGTGGCCCTTTCTTTTCCAGGTACTTTACCTCTCCATGAAGTGTTTCATTTCTTCTGAAGTGAAAGCCCAGACAGGCAAAGTTACATCGCTGTGAAAAATGAAGTACAAGCCACATGATGCATATCTATAATACATGTATTTATCTGCAATCAGAAACTGTGCCAGAAGCATTGTGAAATGTGTGTTTATGTTTGCCTATTGAATCATGCAGTGGTAGAAATGGCGGTACAGTATTCAGTTTTCAGTAGAAATAAAACATTGTGATGTATAGTTCCTATATTAGCTATTTGAATTCTTAAGTAAAGTGTGATCAATAATTATTCTGCTTCCTTGCTTTATATATGGCAGGCTGAATTATATATGCAGTGGGTAGTAGCTATAGTTCACACTTACAAATTACCCATGTCCCATGGTGTGCAAGAGCAATCTTAGTTTTTTATAAGACAAAGCAGCACACAGCAACAATTGACAACAAAATATGTTGTTTCTTTTTTTTTTTTTTCTTTCTTTTTTTTTTTTTTTAATGAATTTGCTGCTTGAATAAGTGGCGGGCAGCTTTTTCAAAGCAAGTGTTAAGTATCTGTCATAAAAAGGGAGGCTTGGCACTGAGCAGAGCAGGGCAGTGTGTAATGAGCTTAGCTGAAAAAGGGGTTGTATCTCGCTTTTGGATGTAATCTTCCTACCCACGTCCTGTTTCCTCCACCTCTCTTAAATGAGCCTGATTGGAATTTTAACACCAACCTACATCTCCTGGAGACTCTAATTTTTAGATGTATTCCTGCTCTACTTAATGTAAAGAGTGGTGGCTCAGGCTTCCATAAGATGCAGTTATTGTAGCTTCCTTTCCCAATGCATCCACAGAACCTCTATTTTTTGCTTGTCTTTTGAGTAACAGCTGGGAAACTAAAGCATTCATTCAGATAGCAAGAAAGCAAGGTAGCTACTTCAGTCAGATAGAAGATAAATGTAGGTATCCCATGAGCATTTCTTCTTGCCTGCTACCAACAGGGCATACCACACTACCACAGCTTGTGCCATTCTGTCGTCCAACAAGGAGCTCAAGAACCATGAGGAGACTGAGAAGGAAAAAGAAGCTGCCTACCAAGACAAGGACAACACAACTTTTGGCCACTCTGTTGGCCATATTACATGATAATCTTCCTGGTGCAACACAGGTACACATCAAGTACTAGTCTACAAGTTTCTTCTTTCTGTGTGAAGTATCCTTGACATCAGCTTTATTGTGCAGCAACAGACTTTCAAGAGAAGAGGGTTCTCCTGAGTGACAGAAAGAGCAGATCTTTTAGACTTCCAGAAAAACAGGTTAGAAAGAGAGAAGTGAGTCCTATTTGACTTATTTTTGAAAGAGGCTTTAGGCTTTAGATCTCAAGGGGGTATTTTCCTGCTTGCTGCCTCAAAATCTGAAGAAGAGATAATGAAAACAAATCTGGTTGTCATCTAGTTACTGGTGTGTTGATTGAGTTCCCTTTACGCATAGGATATGTTTATGGGAAGTGCCTTACTTTTCTAAACACTGTATAGGGAAGAAACATATCTAAACGAAAATAGCATAGCTGCATGTTCTGTTGGAATACAGATTGCACAGCAGTGCACAATATTTCAGATGTGTATTTTTCATAGCTACGATCCACAGCATACACAGCATAAGGTACAAGTCAATCATCCAGCACTGTTTAACTTGAATCCCTGAACTGTCATTTCTCTTTACATCTCCATTTCACTTTTGGAATTACAAGCAAAAGTGCTGGTTCAGATTGATAGCTTCGGCCACAAGGAACTAAACTGAGATCACTATTTGTTTAACACAGTCATCAGAATCCTTCTCTGTTATGTTTTGCAATAAACTAAATAAAGGATCGTGTTGTCACATCCTGCATACCCAGAAGTGTCTCATCAAACAGCTGGACTGAAAGCTCACCTGATCAGGTTGTGTTTGTACAGTATCTTGAGAAAGAGTGCTAGAATCTGGAGCTCTGCCATCTCAGTTCCATACATACATGCATACACACACTGCTGCCATAGTGTGCCTCTGGCTTGGCACCCATCTACCATAAAGGCACACTGGGATCAGGCCAGCAGCAATTCAAAAGTGCCTGGGCAAGGAGGACTGGTGGAATAAAGCTTGCAAGTCCAGTACTGCTCTGGTGAGTGCTAAGAGATTGTGAGGGTCTACATTTTCTCCATGGCCTTCTATGAATGTCAGTTTGATAGCATGTACAACCCTTTGGAAACAGAGTGAAATTAGCCTTATGTAGTGCCTTAGCCTCGGGCTTAAAATACAGTTGACTGCACATGTCATGTGTAACAAAAAGGGGCTGAAACCTTTTGTGAACCTTATGTATGATGACAACAAATTGTTGCTACCTGATATCAGTTGTTTCATGCTAACAATTAAATAGCTGCAGACCAGGCAAGAATTGATATCAGACTGATGAACAGGGAAATACTAGGTCTTTCTGGACTGAAGAAGTCTAAAAACATAATGCAGTTAGCAGGTTTGTAGCCAAGAGGAAGAAAATGTGCGTTTATTGTCTTACTCAGGACAGAAGCAGCGTCTACCCTTCAGCAAGCTCCTTCTATGGAAAAGGCTTTCTTGAATTATTTACACTCAAACCGAGTGTAAGGTGAACTGACTTTATATGCATAAATAACCACAACTAAAGCATCAGTTGCATACATCTTTCCTTTACAGATGTACAACTACAATTCAGATAGCCTGGACCAACTGCGGTCAGTATCTCACATACGGGAGGAACCTCTAAAAAATCCTTGAGAAAAATATTGGATACCAAGCAGTGGTAACTAGAGACACATAATAAGAATATATGGGAGGGGGTCAAAGACCGCCAGATTCAGAGGCAGTCCCTCTTGCAAACTTCTACTGCCTACTACTGATCATCTTCTGGCATTTTCAGTATCAGGCTGCAATTAAAGGATAGACAAATTCCCAAATGCCCTACTCCTTCCTTCCCCTTCACCACTCCATGCACACAAACAAGCCAATAGTACCCACTAACGAAGCAGTAGCTTTTCAAAGTTGGTTCCACATTTTGGTGGCTGTTGCTAGGAAGCAATCAAAAGCAACAGCAAAATTAATCTATGATTCTGTTATATCCTGTTAACTCTGCTCTGACAGTGTTTTTTGGGAAGGGGACAGGAGAAAGTTACGTACCACTGTCTGAGGGAGGTCTGACCACAGAACATGTATTCCACTTTATCACAAATCTGCTTACTGTGTGTTTGAGAATAACTTCAGTTGCTGATTTGACGGGAAATTCAGACAGGAGAAACAATTGCAGAAGGATCAGGCCATCAGTAGACATCCAGGACTCTGGTGTAACACACGTTGATTCTGCTATGTTACCCGAACTGGTTTAACCTGACTCAGAAGCCACAGAAGAGAAACATTTCAGCACAGTATTAATGGATGGTGTCAGAAGGTCAACCAAGCAGACAAGTAGGAGATGAAACACAAGACAGTTTATAGGGAAAGTAAAACACCAGCATTGACTAACAATAAAAGAAGAATTATTAAATTAACTCAGCAAGCTGGTTCTCTGTTAGCCTTCGTTGTCTTGTCAAGTCTAAGTCACACAGAGAAAGTTGTTTGTGGCTCCCATGTGAGTGGCTAGGACCCTGAGAGGATCCTGCGATGCACATACCTGGAGGAGTAAGATTTGCTGGGGCACATGTAGCTGATCTGCAGCGTTTTGTGACCCAGAGCAATCCGGAAGATTAGAGAAAGGTCAAGGTGCAGTCTGCCTTATGCCACAATTAACGAAGTCCGTTTTCAGCTCATGCTCAAAGGAATGCCTTTCAAAGCAAAAAATCTCAGACCTTGTAGCTTGCAGGCGTTGCTACAGAGTTTCTTACATGCCATTGTACTGAAGCCAGGTCTTTTGTGAATTTCTGTGGGTGTCTTCTAGCAAAAGCATTAACTCTGTCAGACATTTTGCTTAATAAGAATCAAACAATAAAATAGCAGCTCTTCATCTGTACTGGCACATTTTGTGCTTTTACTTGCAAACAGCTTCATAGAAATTCTTCCTTGTATTTTCTCCCCACTGTTATCTATATATTTTTCCCCAAATAAATTGTGTGAATAATTTGCCACCAGTAATGGCACTTAATTTAATGGAAATTACTTGTGAAACTAATTCAAATACCAGAGCTTAAAAAATAGTTTTTATTGTTCTTCTTAATTTGCATTATTTAGGGATCTTGAGTTTTCTTTTCTCTGTAATTTATCCTTCATTCAAAATCTTTTTTTTTTTTTTTTTCCTCTTCAGCTTCACAGTTGATGTTAAAAATCCATCATATGACAAGCATATTTGATGATTCTGGAATAACAAGGAGAGGACTAGGCAAAATTTTAGCATTAACAATATTGAAAAGGAGGGCATAGGGGTGAGAACCAGCAATAGCAACAACAGAAGATGCTGAAAGAAATGCCACTTACAAAATATTTGTGCTCGAGACAGGTATAGCAGCTGTGGATCAGATGTAATTGTGCAAGTCTGTTTTCCTTAACATTTACTTAAATAAAAAACAAACAAACAAAAAAACTTGAATAAAACTTTACTTGAATAAAAGCAAACTGGAGAACCGTGCTGAATGTCTCTGATTTCTAATTTGAGTTTTATTTTGCAAAATTTTTATGCATGTAATTACCTTAACAGTGGCAAGAGGAGTCAGGAAATTCTTACCAATGTCATAAAATTAGCAAGCTGTTGTAACCCATGTGTTTATAACAGAATGTGCTTCAGAAGATTAGGCTTAATTCCCTTGCAAGTTAAATGGAAAAATGAAACCTAGTGTAGACTAATATTCTTTGAGACAAATCTTGGCTTCCAGCTCCATAGCTGGGACTATGAAATCTGCCAGTAGTGTAACAAATTGTCTTGCCTATTTTGTTGTCAGAAAGTTCTCCACATTCTTAGAGAACGAACTGATCAGTTAATAGGAGTTGTTTTGAGTTGTTAATCTGTTTCCCATGATAGCTTTCATAATATTTATTTTTCAGTAATAAATCTCATTTTAATTTGTACCACTTTAGTGACTGGCTTTGCCCTGTGCAGCCCTCTGCTTGTTTGGAACTGGAACAATTTTCTGTCTGCTTGCACAAAAGAACTGAAATTTTTTTATATTCAGATTTCATTTAATTTCCATGTATCTCCATCCTGCATTTTATGACTGCTCTAAAACAACTCTCTGAACATTTAATGAATACCAGCTATTCAATGTCTTCTCTCCAGCTTGCTTGGCAATATAACCTTTCCATTTATTTTCTTTAACTGGATTCCTGACACAGACTGTTAAGTTACAAATAAAGCCTCAGTAGTAGCTGGCATTCATACCCACGTTTGTCATGGGCATCTTCTAGTTACTTTTAAACAGCTGCAGAATAATGACATTAAGACGTTTGATTTTGCTGGTTGCTAATTTTTCACCCCAAAGCTTTTCTGACAAACCTAGTAGCAACGAGTCTCATTTTTCTCTGCCATACAGTAATGGGTACTGTTCTAATGCATTTTTTCCTACAGCTTTTCCCTGCTGTATTGCATTTTGCCTTTGTTCTATAGGCACAGCTGAGCCTGAGTTACAATTGGCTTAGCTTCAGCCTGCTTTGAGATTATTCTCACGTGGCCTGGTTTAATTATTTTCTGATTTTCATTTTATGTCTTTGAACCAGTAGCTCAGCTTATCTAATTTTTTCTACCTGAAAATCAGATAAAATAGCTGAAGATTCTCAAATTGTATGTGGAATTATAAAGTTAAGCCATTAAAAACCTAGCTCTTCAACCAAGCAAAATAATAATAATAATTAAAAAATCCCTAACCAGTAATTGTACTTTCTCAAGTGCTATGTACATTTTGAAATGTACATTTTTACTTGGGGGGGTGGAGGGAGTTGTTTGTTTATTTTATTGTTAACATGAAATTTGGAACTTTTCCATTCCACACAGGCATTTTCCCCATATGTCATTACATTGCTTTGTTTACTATATCTATAATTATGACATTGTCTAGATTTCCTCATATTTTATCTAAACTCTGTATATGTTGCTTTTTCTTGTCTTTGAAGGTAGTCAAACTGTTTAGTCTTAAGAAATAGAATATGAAGTGATAACAAGGTGCAGTGGATTGTACCTGGCTAGGAATCAAGTGCTTTATTCCTCTATCCCAGTGGATAAGAGCATGCCCTCCATATTCCGTTTTTCCTTTGGGATGAGTAATTTTGAAGTAAGATTATATACAACATGGTTCAGATCTTGGGCAAGTCTTTCAGGCTTCTGAAAAAAGTAACACAAATTATTCAGAATAACTTATCAAAAAGATGAAGATGTGTTCAAGCCATTTTTTAATCATTAGCCAATATAAACAGTGCTCTTTTTTGTTTCCTTGGTAGAAAAAACAAAAAACAAACAACAACAACAAAAAAAAAAAAACCAAGCTCAGGCAAATTAAGGAAGCCTTCCACTGATGGAGGGTTTTGTTAAAATGGCATCAGAGAGCAATGCTGAGCCTTAAAAAACAATAAAATAAATAACTACACAGACTTCCCCATTTTTAGAAACACATTGTTATATTTCTTGTTTGCCCATAGTCTTCAAACCACTAATCCAGGTTTTAAAACAACACCTTTAGAAGCAGTATAGAGAAGTATAACTAGCCACATCTTACTATCTTACTACTACTCAACAGCAGTCTTCCCAAAAGCAACATCAGTGACCAAATTTTGCCAGGATCTGTATGAAACATTCAGAAGTCTGTTCCCTAGGACACAGGATCTCTGCTCCTTTAACATCTAGTCATGCCATCATGCCATTTCTTTGCCTCAGTGAACAGCAGGAACATTTCAGAGGAGGCCACCTGTCTACCTGATCAGTCAAAGTCCTGACACAAACTGCGGTATCTGAACTGAAACTGAAGGAAAGTCCATCAAACAAAACAAATAGATACACATAAAAATGGCACCTCATGCAAGGCTGCAAACAGAGCTGTTACTTGTGATAGCTGCAGGTAGGAAAACAGCGGTAACAGAAGGGAGCTTTGAGGGACCTTCTGGAGGTACCATGAAAAATCACCTGTCTACAAAAATTACAGCAAAACAGCATGCTGCTGAGTTTCAGCAAGATTTCTGTGCAGATGGGGATTTACTTTTTCTGCACCTGCTGTCAGTAAGCATTAGACCATAAACATCAGCAAACATTGATTAAGCATATTGCTGAAATGAATCATTAGGCAAAGAAACAAAGAAACTATGTCAGAAACTGTAGATCAGCAAAGACAGATGACTTATCCTACATCATTTAAAAACAGAATTGAGTAATTCCTACTTATGAGTTCAATGGAAATCAAATCCAATTGAGTTGAATGTTCTGTAGACTCTTGCTTTAATAAATTCTACCCAACATTTTTGTTCAACAGCTCTAAAAAGTCCAGTAGTCTTCAACCCCAACAGGTCTATGGAAGTCAGATTACCGGTTGGATGCATGAAGGGGTAGTTACTGTCCTGCAGCTCTTTGGAGAAATAATTTTAAAATGCACTTATCTGGTAGGAGGCCCTGGAAACTCCTGCAAGCATAGGAAATAGGAGCAGAAGACTCTGTTGATTTCTTACCTATAATTCCCTTTGGAAGTGTTTTGACATAATACAAGCATCAGAGCAAAATGTCCTCTCTCTCCCCTCTCATTGTAGAGCATAAGCAGCCAGAACATGCTCAGCAATATTTAAAGCAGTGTGGTGGAAACAAAGATAAGCATGGGAAACCTGAGGAATCCCTTTTTCCTGGTAGAACAGACTTACTGAAAATTAGATGTCAAATATCCAGTGAGCATTTTCTCTCAGGCAACACAAAACAAACAAACAAACAAACAAACAAATAAAAGAAATAGAAGAAATAGAATAAATAAAAAATGAAATTGTTGCAAGATTAGTGGGTCATTTTTGGCATGATTTAATCCATGTTCCAGCTATGTTTAACAGCATGAAGCACTATAGGTAAAGGTTACCTGTAACATATTGAAACTCTTGTTTCTGCATGTTAACAACGAATTATCACAAGAGAGTTTCATTATGCGGGCATGCTTAGTTACAAACAAACTTTGATAAACAATAGAATTGTTAACATATTGCTCTAATAAATAACAAATGTTTCATGTGGGGCTTAATTGCTGAATGCCTGTGTGTCTCCAGATAATCCCGAGGTTAATGGAGTTTAAAGGAACTGGACCCACTCTGTTTCCTGAGGATGGAGATTCTGATTGCAATGAAGAAATTTTTATGAAAGGATGTCCCACAGTGATGCCCACATGAGCTGTATGTCACAACCAGACAGTTTAATTGAACACAAACTCTTTTGCATGCTAGAAAAGGTGCTTTGAATACCATGCTACCTGATAACCATCCACAGTTATTGTAAGGTTTAATCAGCCTGGGAGAATGAAGTAGTGATCCATAGCTATATGCCTGACTTAAATGGGAGTGATCACTGACTTTTCTTCAGGCTGAGCTTTAAAGGATCTTCATAAGTAACTCTAAGCAGTTTTCTTCCATCTCAGCTCATCCCTAACAGAACAGATATAATGCTGGAAATTCTTTTAACTCCTCACAGCAGATTTCTCCTAGCCCACATATAAATGCTGGAACATGTTTAACCTTAAAGAAGGTCAGCTGGAAAGTTCTGGGAAGGAAAACAGCATGTGTAGAGAGTTCACAGTAAAATGGAAAGAACCAAAGAAGTTATATTCTGACTTGCAAGCCTTATTATGTACTGGTGAAGTGTGTAACTTTTGAATCACATTTTTTATTCCCCACAAAGCTGACTAATGTAATATGGCTCTTTGTAAAGTAAAAGATAGCATCTTAGCTGAGTGTTTTGATTTGCAATATTTTAATGTCTTTTCACACTACAGACTGAACGCAAAGCTTTCCTATTGCCAGTGTTTCAGTTCTTTATTCCCACATGCAGACACATTTTATATACCAATCACTTTGCTATTCAGCTTTGTTTGCAGAAAGCAGAAAAAGCAGTAATATTTAGCATAGTAATTATCCTTTTAGCCAGGCAATTTTTCTCGTGAAAATAGGATCTCAAGCATACAGTGCAATTCAGTTAGGAGAGCACCCAGCCCAAGTAGAATAACCCAGGCTAAATACCATTTGATAAGGCTTTAAATGAAAATTAATAATATACACTGATGCACTGAAATTGATTTTATTTTAATTCACCTGGCTCAGATCTAAGAATATATTCTGCTCTCCTGTTTTCATTGTGAAAGCTTTGATAGGCAGTATTTTGAGGTGTAAGTAACTGGATGCTATTAATGAGAATACATTACCCCTGTGCTCAAATGACAGGCATTCATTTCAGTGCTCGTAATTAATAGCAGGTGCCCTGATGCTTAGGAACTTGACCGTCAAGTTATCTGAAAGCAAAGTAAATTGGATTTCTTCTGGTTTCATTTTTATTTATTTTTTGTTTTTTGTTTGTTTGCTTGTTTTTCCTTTTCTGTCAGTGTAAAGTGGTAGGCTTTCATTTATTTCTAAGTCTAGGGTAAAATAAATATTGATGTGCCAGCAGCCAGAAGTATACTGTCCAGCCAACACTTTAAAATGTATATTTTGAAAAAAAAAAAATAGCTGAGGCCCTTTTAAGAACCATTGATCTCCTCCTTAAATAGCCAGAGGGAAGTTTGGATGTGTACATTACAGGACTAGCTATTCCCAGAAGAAAGACACAATACACAAATAACATCACCCACCCTGAGGTGGCCCTGCAAGGTTTGACAGCATTTGGAAACCCAACACAGCCAAGACAGCTGATTAATTCTGATAGCAAGAGACTTTTACACACTGGCAGGCCTTATTTACCAAGAGCTGCTGTGCACCTGGTTTGAAATATAAACCTCACGACAAGGACTGCAACTTTCATGTTGCACTGAGAGCTGAGGGCGCTCCTGGGTTGAGCAGGGAGGGAGGGGAGTCTGCAGGCCTCAGCTCCAGTAGTGCCACAGGGACAGGCAGGTGGTGCTCTCAGGAAAAGATGTGGCCCTTCTGTTCACAAAGGGGCATTCAGCCTACACCCTCTGATAGGAATCTAGCCTTAAACTTACCACAGAGCTGCCACATTCTTGCAAACTGAGAAGCATAGCAAGGCTTTTGGAGAACTGCCTTCTCCCAGGCAGCCCTATATGCCATGTGTTTATGGTACAACACCCCAGGCCCCTCGCTCTCTTCCAGGTCTGTGGCCATGGAACAGCAGGAAAGCTGCTATCTTGCAATGGGAAAGAAAGGAAGCTGGGAAGTTTCTGGAAAGCATTTGGGATACCTGGTGTCACAGAGCCTGGAGAATGCAGTGCTGTCTGAGGAAAAGCAATTGTGACACCAGGATCACCATTAGTATTCTCAGTGGAAATGCTTTAGTTTATATACAGAGATCAGAGTTAATGAATTCTGTGTGTTTCGTCACATTTTACTGTTTTAAAATATGAAAAATACAAGAGAAGTGTTAAGAAAAATATGTACTAGAAAGCAGACACAAAAGGAAGCCAGTGGGAATGGGAAGAAAGGGGGGAGAGAAATCAAAGCTGCTTACAGACACTTGCACTTTTACAGTCCAGTAAAGTGGGGGAGGGAAAGAGGGCTTAGGCCTTAGAGATATAAATCCAAGTGAGAACAGGAAGGAAGCTTTAACGAGGAGAGAAAGGAGAGAGCAAGCAAATCTCAACAGCCCTAAAGGGAGCTATTGCTAACAAAAGGACAGAGGAGATGTCTGCATGGAAGCTGATTTAGAGGAGGTCAGCTCTAACAGTCGGAGGTCAAGCTGCCTATTTCCTAAGCTACGCCACTGGTGCAGCTAGGAAGGATCTTGGTCATTAAATCAGTTATAGATATACTTTAAAATACTTGTTTTTTGTAACTGTGTTTGCAAACCAATAAAACAACAGACAAGAGAAAATACGGGTATCAGTACATCAGACTGTAATCCCAAGGAAGATTATGGTTATACTGGTTGTACCAATTATGTCACGTTGTCTCAGTCACTAACAGTTGCCACCAATGACCAGAGGTGTTCTCATGCCCACTCCATAAACAGGATTTTCTAGTTTGCAATGCAGCCCCCATATCTGGATGTAGTAGCTAGAAACTTCTGTAACCAGTTAGGGCAGGAATGATGTCTCACTCTTGACCTAAGATTCCTTTTCTTCATCTTTATGAGCTTCCTTTTTGGAGAACTGGGACATGGTAACTTAAAATCTTGGAACTTGAAATCTCTTCTAACATTTAAGAGCTGCAAAGCTTACTTTTGCACCAGCATTTGGTGCTGGTTGCTCCAAATTCTGAGGACGGTTGAAATACATGAAGAGACACAAATCTCTCTTCTCCAGCCCTGAATTCCAAAAGGACAGAAGAAACACAACTATGACACAGTTAGGTGTAACCACTATGTTGTCATATGCTGCATGTTCAGACTCTCATGCAGTTTAGGTGTGAAGGACTAAATAGGGACTGAAGTGTTCCAGGGTACCAAGCTCGGAACAGCTTACACAGAAAGCACTAAGTGTGCTTCCCTGGGCCTTGTCACACTCTACATCTCACCAGCAGCAAGTTCAGCCTACTGCATGCCTAATACCTTAAGGATGCTAGGTCTTTCCTATTAAAATCTTTATCTTGGAAAGTCACTGGTTTTGCATGACGCGTAATGAGTTGGAAAAGACAGATTTGCTACAAGTGCTTGGTATAGGTGGACACAGAGGCAGATGGGTTAATTGACAAGCTCTATAGTGCTGATGCCAAAACACAGCATGAATATGACTGGCATTGGTCTGCAGCAGGCAGTGTGAAAATGAAGTCAGAAACCCATTGGGAAGGCTATGGCAGAGCATAGCTTGGCTTTGCTATGGCCTGGAGATGATAGGAATACTTAGGGTTAGTAAATGGAGAGAAAATGTTGCTAGGAAAATTCTGTTCAGCCTCTCTTTCCTCAGTGTTTTATTCTGTTGAGATGCCATCTGCCTCAAGGCTGGAGTTCTTGAGTCTAGAGGGACCAGAGAGACTCCCATGTTGTGAGAAGCATCACGTGCCAGAGCTGCCAACCATGGCTCCTTCCAAGCACAGGCAGTTGAATCAGCAGGCTGCGGAGGCTTTTGATGCCCCCCATGCAAGCACGGACTGGTGCCATGGCAAGACCAAGAATTTCCATGGAACCAGCAAGAGGCAAGGCAGGTGAGCAGTAACTGTGCTCTTCTTTATCCTGGAGCAAGAGCAGGAGGACTGCATATATACCTCCCTAGCCATCCACTCAAAGCACAGTTCCTCCCTTTTTTATGCTGCTTGCTCAGCATTTGCAAATGTTACCAATGATTTTTTGCACTGTCAAACTGCTTGTGCAGAAGCCTCTCACCAGTCTTATTGCTGAGCACTTCTGCATCTACAAACCTGCCGCTCTGTTTTAAAAATCCTGTAAGCACCTCATCAGACATCTACCATACAGGCAGACAGTGACTTCTTTGCACTCCCTTCCTTCTGGTACAAACAGGCATAAGCACTGAAGGAGCCAGTACTACATACATGCAGTAGGATAGCACAAGTTTGAAATTTGGAAAGATCTCACAAATGTGACTATGTTGCATAACATTTATTCTGTACATCTGTTCCACCAAGACGTGTACCAGCTCTGGCAGACCCTCTGCAGCAGTTTCACATGCACTGTTCTATGTAACATTACTGAAAGCTTATGAGGCTTGTTAGGCAAACACAGCATAGCCCAGCAGGCTGTGACACTCAGCCAGCACTGCCCTACCCCCCCAAATCGTGACAAGCAATTTAAAGCAATGTAAAGAGTTATGCTAAGTATATCTCCAAAATAATGCATTGCGCTTCAAAGAAGCTGCTCTTCCCCACCGCCCCCACCCACCTCCTGAGAAGTAGAAAGTGCTGGGGAGCAGACTGTGAGGTATTTGGATGCAGTTGCACAGGAGACGTGCACTGTGCTCTTCCACCCAGCAATTCCTGCAGTGCTGTCTTTAAATTTTTAATAAAAAACACTTTGAAGGTACGTGCTTCTCCTTTTATGAATATAAAACATATTTATCATTTATAGTGGAAGGAGATAGATAGACTGTGGATGCACATCTGCTAATTTTCCAAATGGTAGAATGGCATGAAGACATTTTGTATAATTCCCACCTGGAGGGAGACGGAAGTCAGAAAAACTCTTTTCCTACTAGTGGTGATCGCTCTGAAATTTATCCTCTGATAGATCTTCTTCTAAACACACAGGGGTCAAGCACAGTCCTGTGCTCTGTGTATTCTTTTACATTATGGAAAAAGGTGAATAAAACACTGTTAAGTCAAAATAGAGCATTTTATTTACAGTTTACCCAGGTGTAATTGATTGCAGAAAGACCAGGTTGATACATGGGATTCTCAGTGTTTTTCATTAGGTGAAACTACAAGGACACAAACATGAATCAGCACTATATGCTGATAAGTTTTTTTTACTTCATTCAGAGTCAGATATTTCTGCCTCTACACAGTTACAAGGCCATTTTAGTATTTGCTTTCAGATAAAGACGAATTTCAGAAGGTTACAGAAGAGCTCTAGTTATCAGCTTAATTTACTCCTCCAACTCAGTAAAGTTTCTGATTGACTGATAAAAATTCGGAACAACTGGTAAAGGTTTCAGTGATTTCAGTTTGTGAACAACAAAATGGAGAAGCAGCCTCTCATTTTGCCTTGTAGGCTTTCTGAGATCCCTGCAGAAGCTGGGACTGAAATACTGGATGAATGGCAAACAAATCTGATAGTAAAAATCAGCTAACTGCACAAATAAAATTTTAGTCGAATTGGATTGGAAGCGGATATACAAGTAGAAAATTTTCTAGTCTGCATAAAGAGATGCAACCTACTTTAAGAAATGTTGTAACGTATGCACACATCCAGCTTCTAATGCTGAATTATCTGTACTTGTGCAACAGTACACAAACACAGTCTCAGAGTAGGCCAAGTTCTGATGAATTCAGAGATTTCTATTCAAACAGGAAAAATGGCCGATAACTTTCTGTAAGTTATATAACCAGTAGTTTTGACTGAAAATGCTATATGTTTAATTCTAAGTGCAAAGCAACAGTAATGAGACTTATTGAATCTAGAAGACTGAAAAGTCACCTTCTGGTTGGAGACTTGCTTGCAGATTATGTCTTCTTTTGGGGAATATAGTTGGATTCGTTTTCTGATTGCTCATAGACTCTTGGAAAACCTTTATTAACTTTTCCTTAGTTAACTTTTTGTGATGACAAATTTTGCCAAGCTTTTTTTTTCCAATTGACTGTGTGCATCCAACAGGGTTTCATCAACTCCCTCCTTATACCAGCCTTCATACTGTTTGCCAACAAACGCTTTCATTTCCTTTTGCCCTCAGCCTTGTTTTTCTCCCTTTTTTGTGTGCCCCCTCTTCTGACAATAAAACAAATTCTCCCACTTAAAACAGTCTAGAAAAGACCTCAACAATCAATCGTATCAGTCTGTATCTTCACATCTCTTCTTATTCTTATTTTTAACAGTGTGGGCTCAGTGAGATGCTGATTATGTTTCTATGGGAAACATTATTCTGTGAGCTGATGCTACAGATACAACCAGCAGCATGTTCTTGCTGGAGCTAAGGCCAAATGTGGGCATTGTTCTATTTAGATACTGAGTAATAAAAAACTCAAAGTAGATAAACAAGTTCAGGTAGACTACCATGAGGAATATTTTATGTATCATAGACCTGACTATCCATGGCTAATTACCAGGATGGGATTTAAAGTATGCAGATGTAAATTGAGTGTACAAAAACCCATCTGGAGTTCACTGATCACTGGTTTGGATAAATGCAACATTAAAAATCAAAGAAATCCCCAAGCACAATAAATCATATGTATTATGCCTAATGTGACAGATAAAAGAATTTTAGAACTCTTTTCAGTACTTTTGTAAGGTGTATCCTGTGGAATTCAATTTCAGGATGTCTAGAAACTTATTTTTCGGACTTCCGCTCTTCTTTAAAGATTTTTTTCTCCTTTCCTCTATCCAGGCTAATATTACTAAGTAATAGAGTGAGATCTAATTATTTCCTGCAGTATAGTTTTAATTGTACTTTACTTTAATTACAGAATCACAGGATCATAGAATCAGAATCATTTAGGAAAAGACCTACAAGGTCATCAAGTCCAACCATTAACCTACCACTGGCAAATCTATTAAGCATGTCTCCAAACTGCTTCAACCATAGCAACTAACCAACAGCAGCAATGCCATGAACTCAAAGCATTTAACAAGTATTTGGTGGTAAGAGCTGGGTCCTTATTTTAGCTCGTTGTGATTGAATATGATAAGCAAAGGTAATTTCTAAAATATGGAGGGAAGTGAAAGGAATGATACTTCTGATGGTTTTTAGTATGGATATTGACACATAACTGTTGGAAAACTCAACAGCTCGTGCAAAAAAAAATTAAATGAAGCCAAGGCTATGGACACCTGCTGAGTTCAAGGATGGTAGCATAGAGCACAGTCTGAGTGAAATGAGGGAGAATGTAACTTGCAACTGTTCAAGGCCAGGTTGGATGGGATCCTGGGCATCCTGCTCTAGAGAATAGGAGTCCTGCCCATGGTAAGGAGTTGGAACTAGATGATCTTTAAGATCTGCTGCAACTTACACCATTCTATCATCCTATGATTCTGTGATAACCTTGCAACAGGGGATAATGGTTGCTTTTCTTAATTCTCCACTACTGACTTTAATCAAATCTGACATTAAATTTTGTTCAAGGACTGAATCTGACTGATAAAGATATTTTTATTAGATCTTTTCATTATGATTTCAAGTAGCACTCAATGTATCTGCCACATATATGAAATAAATTACACATTCTGCACTACTCATTTACTGCTAAAATAAGCATTTTAGGCCCAGTCAGTTATCCTCGCAACAGAATGGTACATTTTCAGGAATTGTTGATGAAACTAGTAAGCAACTAGTAAATATGCTTAATCATAGAAGTTATCTAGTAGAAGACTTAGGAAATTCCAGAATTATGGCTGTTCAAAGTTATTTTGTCTCCTAAGGCATATGTACTGTTCAATTATCCAATCACACACAGAATCACAGAATTGCAGGGGTTGGAAGGGACCTCCAGAGATCATCGAGTCCAACCCCCCTGCCAAAGCAGGCTCCTTACACCAGGCTGCACAGGTAGGTGTTCAGGCAGGTCTTGAATATCTCCAGAGAAGGAGACTCCACAACCCCCCTGGGCAGCCTGTTCCAGTGCTCCGTCACCCTCACCGTAAAGAAGTTCTTGAGCACATTCGTGCGGAACTTCCTATGCTCCAGTTTCTGGCCATTTCCCCTTGTCCTGTCTCCACACACTGCTGAAAAGAGTCTGGCCTCACCACTTTGCCCCAACTGTTCCTGTTTATTCTCCAACTGTTCCTGTTTATTTCCCATGCTGCGCACATTAGTGTACAGACACATTAGGGATGCAGCATCCCCCTGCCCCTCTTCATCCCTTTGAAATCCACCCTCTTCAGCTGTCAAGCTCCATTTTGAGCCTCAAACTACCCACTCAAACCAGCGGCCCTCAATTTGTCCCCTTTCCCTTCCATACCTAGTTCAAAGACTGTTACCCAATGGCAATCTTGATTCTGGCATTTCCAGCTTTTGAGTCTCATCTGTGAATCTTGATAGAGGTCTTTTCGCATATTTGTGATGTAAACGTAGAATACACTTGAAAACATTGCACAACACAAAATAAGGCTGATTAAATACATGACCCAAATAATAGCAAGCTTTCAGTTTCAAAATAACAACAGGGTGGTTGCTTGTGTTTACAACACCATGGGTGGGCAGCTTGAAAGAAACTGTAGAGCTGTCTTGTGCCTTTTCACTATTATGCTGAGACAAATAATTCCAGCTCTGGTATTACTGAGGTCGTGTAGTGTATGCATTTCTGTGTAAGTAACTGAATGAATACAGGAAAGGTCTTTCTAGATCCTCCATTCTTTCAATAAAAAAACATGTATTAGCACAATTAATTAGATTTATTCTCATTTAGTCTGGTAATCTGAAATGAAGTCTTAAGTTTTTTTTTTAAGCTTTGGTGCAAGAGAAGATAGACAGCTAAAAATATGGTTGGACACATAAGTGCACTGATAGCTCTAAAACATCTAACTGTCTGCAGCTTCCAAGGACCACCAGGATATTCAAGTTACTGTCTACTGAAAACTGCTATCTAAAATTGCAAACTTGCATGCAGGTCATCAAAATAAAGCCAAAAAATACTATCATATTAATAACTTCTGTAATAATATTTATGTCAAGTATATGATCCTAAAAGTACTTCATTTAATAAACAGGAGTAGTTCTGACAGATAATCCAGTATCTCCCACAGATGAACATTATTTACCTTACTTAATTTTTACCTTCAGGGTCAGCCCCAACATGTCACATTCTGCCCTCCCTTACTGTAATTCTGTTGAAAACAATAGAGAAACTTTTCATTTTTTCCAACAATTTTCATAACTACTCAACATATCTCCAGATCCTGGGATTCAAAAATATCTCAAGATATTTCAGTCAGAAGAAATATTGTATTAGGGTTGACTTCTTCACCAATTTTCACTGCTACCATACAAGAAAATAAACATGTTCCATGCTAAAATTAATCAAATCTAGCAATCTTCTGTCAGTAACGCTTTAGCTTCTTCTTTCAATGCTTCATCAATCACAGATAAATCATGATGGCTGGTGAGGCACCAGAGGACCGACATGGCAGTGTGTCAATATCCGTAACTGAATTGTTGTATTGTTGTTGCCTGGTAAATTATCAGCAGCAGGGATTGTTGACTGAGCCAGCAATTCCCTGGAAGTCTGGAGCCATTAGGGCACATTACTTTCAAAGTCTGTCAGACCCGGAAGATTAAAAGGGTTTTAAACATACCAAGCATATACCATTTGTTCTGGGCTGTCCTTGTGCAGGTTCAGAGTGTTTTCATCAATAGGTGTGCCACTGGGGAACCATCACTGAATGGACAAGTTACCAGTGTGGTTCCCCGAGGTACCCCTGGCCCTGTAACAGGATGCTTTTTAATCAATGAGGTGGGAAAAAAATAAAGTCATTACAGATAACATTTCCAATGGTTGCAAAGACTGATGGAGTGCCACATGAGAGACCGGATCCTTCACCCCATGTAATTTTAATGTCTGGAAGCTGGGCACAGAAAGTGAATTAAGTGAAGTTAAATTAAAAGTCACACAGTGTTGAGGTGGGGACTGATGATTGGTCACCCCTGTGCCCATTATCACTCCAAAGTGATTTCTTTATGTCCTTTTTGTGCAATAAACAACAAGCAGTACTGCAGCACTCCTATAGCTACCAAAGATGTGACTGGCAGAAGACAGGTTTGCGAAGTCTTACTGATTCTGTGAACAGAAGGCTTTATGCAGAGCTTGGAATACAAGGTTACTCAGCTACAAATAGCTCAAACAGTGATTTAGCTGGTGGCTGTCATTAACAGGTCATACTAAGGCCATGCTAGAAGGTATCGGTGCATGGCCAATCAATTGGAATGTGAAACAATCAGTTTTTCAAAGCTATAGTTTTAGTTAATTTAACTTGCTGATGTTGGAGGTATACAGAACAAGAGATTATTCTGATCATGTGGTCAGGTCAGCCTTCCAGACACAAAGTAGGAGAGAACAATTTTAGATTTGGCCTTAGAATAAGCAAAGATTGTACTGCTGTTCTGTTTCTGATATCCATAATTGAACAATCTATCAGAGATTTCATAAATGAATAATTGCAATTGTTCTTGCATCTTAGCATGGCTGAAGTCAAGGGTGTTTTCATGGCATCTGCAGAATACTTAGACATTCAGTTTCTCAGACCATGGTGATACATATTTTGCAGTAGTTGACATCATAGAGCTGTGGCACCAGCATTGCCATCTAGCTGTATGAGATCATTCCCAAGTTGGCAATGCAAGAAAATAAATTTTCACATTCATCCACATATTCTATTTCACACATGTATAAATTATTGTTTATTTTTATTCATACACTAATTCTTTCCTTTACTCAATCTGTGAAAATTATGTTTGAGGATTATTATTAAAATATGTATTCATCAACATACGTCACATAATCTTCACAAATTTCAGTCCCATTAAGGAAAAGAATTTCCCACACCAAAGTCACCATAAAACCCTTGTACCACTGACAAAGGTGGACAGTTCACACACAGTCCTTCCCTGGTCCCTTAACCACAGGGGAACCACACAGATTCCCCATAGCTGTTAACATTCTGACAGTGTCCAGCCCACATTTTGTTCACTCTCTCTCCCAGTTACTGTCCTTACTGCAAACTCCTCAAGACCCAGTGTTGGCCCCCAGGAAGGACTGTGCTGATTTAACACCTTTAGGTAGCTCGGCCCCACCAGGCCACTCTCACATGCTCATTGCTCAGAAAGAAAAGAGGAGAAAATATGTGGAGAATAAGGCATATGGGATGAGGTAAGAAAAAAGAGATCACTCAGCAACTACTGCCACAGATTTAAAAGACTCAACATAAGGGATATTAATGCAATTTGTTGCCTCTTGCTAACAGACTAAAGCAGTGAGAACTCGAAGCAGACTGCAGACACTTTTCCCCCATCCACCCTCTTCTATCTTCCTCTACCTGAGAAGTGCCAGAGAATGAGGGATGGGGGCTGCAGTTAGTCCATAATGCTTTGTTTCTTCATGGTCACTCTCTGCCCACATGGGACTGTCCCACTGGATGCTATCCTTCCCCAGCTGATCCTGCATGGGCTTCCCATAGGCTGCAGTTCTCCAGGCACTACTCCAGCATGGCTCCTACCATGGGGAGAATATGTCAGTCCACCAGACAAACATATAGCAAAATCAAATAGCAGGAAACTGAAGTCAGAGTTCAAACTGGCAATAGAATTTTATTATGTTTATCTTTAAAATTTTATTTTTCATTATTTTTAAATGAGGAATTATTAGTTAAGGAATTACTGCACAGTGATACAACCTACCACTGACAACTTTCAGCTAAAGCTTCAGTGTTTTTCTGGGAGAGGTACAGTAGTTGAATAAGAATTTGTTTATTGAACTGTACGGTCTGTGCTGTAAACTAAAAATAGACAACCACTGATTGATCTACTCTAGTTTGATTATTTAAGTGTCCACATAATAAAACTCTCTTTACCCTCAGCGAACAGGAAAAATATTCATTGTTTTTCTGTGTAAAAAACTGTGTATTCCAACTTTCATTACACATTGCTAAAAAGCAGCGGCATTACTGCAGGTTAATATATTTATTTATTTTTAGTGAAATAAGATCTGCAGAGTCCTGGAACCCTTTCAGTTCAAAGCTGGTATTTTTTTTAACTAAAGAAAATGTTTCTGTTCCTGCAGGGTAGCACGAGTTTAGCTAAGAAAACTGTCATTTCTCCTTACCAGAAAACACAAGCCAATTGTAGACAACTCAGCTGTGTATTCATACCATAAGGCTGTTTTCTCTGCTCCACTACCTTGATTTTAATGAAACCCGTCCTTGTGCTTCTGCTCACTTTGAATTAGCTATTCTTTATCCAGTCAAACTGATTGACTTTTTTGTCTCATGGCTGCCCAAGTATGGAACAAACTTCTTTCACAACCATCAATACCACTTACAGATTGTGTTCTTTTTTATTTCCATTTATTCTTGTAAATACATTGAAACACAAGAGACCAAACACTACCATTTTTATCATCATTTTATATATTTTACATGCAGCATGTAAATATCTACAGCTGGAGTTTTGTCATAGTGTCAAGTACTACATCTATGTTTTCTCATTTATATTATGCACAGATAAACCAGGACCCATAAATGATAATCAAAGTTCAAGAATGAGGACCAAGAAATTTGATGTGAACTTACCTCTTACAATTAGAATTACTAGACTTGATTTTCTAGTTTCTTCCTCTTCATTTATTCAGTTAGTGAAAACAGAACTGTAGAACTTTTCATATCTCTCAATTGGTACATATTTTCCATCCAATAACTCTCTGGAGGCACAAGACTGGAGGGAACCTCAATATGTCATTAAGTATATTATTGCTTTGCCCCAGAAAGAACAATTATGTCAATGTCATTTCTGACAGGTATTTTACTAGTTCACTCTTAAGGGCTTTAAAAGATGGAGATCCCACCAATTCTCTAGGTAATTTATTCCAGTGCTTCACTCTCCTTCCAATTAAGCTGCAGTTTATACCTATTATTTCCAGGCAGAGAACATGAAGAATGGATTATTCCCTCTTTTTGAAACCATCTTTTATGTATTTGAAGATTGTTGTGTTCCTGCAGTCCTCTGCTTTCCAGGTTAAATAACCCAATTTGTTCAATCATTTTTCATAGGTCACATTTTCAGACACCTGAACATTCCCATTTTTTCTCTACTGAATTCTATCCAACTGTTCCAGGCATAATTGGCAAATTACTCTGAACGAAGCCTTTAAATGCTGAATCAATAGGAAGAATTCCTTCATGTCTTGGAGGCTACGCTTAAGGTAATAAATTCTCTTTGATCCCAAAGAACTGTGGTCTTTTTTCCCATCAATATGACACTGCTGAATCATGTTGAGCTATCCCACTGTATGCCCAGCTTTAACCCCTATGTCCTTCCCTGCAAAACTGCTCTTTAAATTACTTTTACCTATCCTATCTATGAAATATATAACTCTTGCCTAATGTATGTTTCTCCATTGATCAGTATCTGATTATTTTCAGATCGTACCCCCAATTTGTCAAGATCATTTTAAATTGTTATACCATTCTCGATATATTCGCCCTCAGCTTGGTTCCATCTACAGATTTAATAACCGTACTCTGTACTCCATCATCTTGGTTATTAAAGAAATTATTGAACAGCATATAGAAACAGATGCTGCTCTATACATCCTTCTATTTTGACTGTGATCCATCAATAAATACTTTTGCAGTATTGTTTTCAAACCAGTTCTGAACCTATATTCACACAGCTCACATTTCTTTAACTAGCATATGAAGTTGTCATTGTAGAATGCTAGAAGTCTTTCTAAGGTGAAGATACAGACTGCATTAAAGCCTTTGGTCCATCACACATGTTTTCCTGTTAATGAAGAAAGTTTTAACTAACTGAAAATATCACATATAATTGATTCAAAACAAAATGCAAAGCCTGACTGGGTGAAATCCTTATAATGGATCACCAAATTGTGATTCTCTTCCCACACTGGGACTGTCTTCCTTCCTACTCATTCTTCTTTTATCTAGACTCCACAGTGTCTTGGGAATTTGAAGTACTTGCCATGCCTCTGTAAGCAGCAGAGAAGTTTGAGCTGCATTTAGCTTTTCTTACATAAAAAAAATGTTGCACATCAAATCACAGAATCATAGAATGCTTTGGATTGAACGGGACCTTTAAGATCATCTCATTCTTACCCCCTGCTATAGACAGGGACACCTCCCTCTAGACCAGATGGCTTTAGAGCCCAGTCCAGACTGACTCTGAGCACCTCCAGGGAACCTCACTGGGCAATCTGTTCCACTGTCTCACCACCCTCACAGTAAAGAATTTCTTCCTAACGTCTAGTCTAAGTCTACCCTCTTTCAATTTAAACCACTGAGAAACAAAATATCAAGTAGTTATAATGTATAGCAGAAGATTCAAAACACATACATACGATAAGGGAAGCTAAAGATGATGGAAGAGTCTGTGGATGACAGAGTTGAGTCAAATAAGAAATTGCCTTTGAAGTTTATTTTGAACAAGTGAAATTCTAACAATGGTGTAGACTCATTACTTGACAGAGATGATAGATTTATTCAGAAGTAAAAATGTTTATGAAACGTTTCCATTCAGTACTTGAAATAAGAGATCACAGAAGGATGATTCTTGCAGGATGAAATACTTTCTAGGTTGTTTGTGACAAAGAACATTAAACAGCTAACTGCATTTAATCATTTCTTTACACAAACAGGCGTGGAAAACTTGCATCTAGTTCATAAAGGAACTGTACAAGGATCACTCAGTCTCCCTTATCTTAACATTCATTAAATTCTGGGCTACCCAGAAATTCCAGAAGATATAAGGAATGATGTTCTGCCAAGAGTGTAAGGGAGCAAGTGCTATGAGCAGGATAAATACAGGAGAGGAAGATCTACTTAAGAGGCAGCATACGGTTTTAATAGATAAAATTTCATAGTGTAACAGATTTGCAACAGATTTATCAAAATTACTTTAAAAATACAGAAGAATCTGATATTTTGCCCAGTTAAAACAGATGGCAGGCACTGCAGTGTTTCCAGACACCGGCTTCGAGTTTTGAAGGAGGCTTAAATTGAGGTAAAACAAAAAAGTAATTGAGCTGTCAGACATACTCTCTAGTAAACAATTATTCATACCAAACAACTTGTCACTGATCCATCAGTTATATGAGGAGCAGTCCAAAATTATCCTGATGCAATTGGCGCAAGTTACAATGCTTTAACAGATCAGAGAAAATACATATCCTCCCGCTGAACTATGTTTAGTTATGAATCATATTATTGTGTTTATGCTTTTATAAACGTTATCATTGAAGCAGCTGCCTTCAAGACGTGCTTCGTATAAGCATTTTGTATTATCATCAGTCTTGTGATCCTACTTGTACTGAGCAATGCAAACTTAAACTTTGACTATAATTATCAGAAAATGGGAAATTGCCATATCAATTACCAGTCACGTTGCAGAGGAGCTGGTGGGGCCCCATGGGGAAGTTCGTCATTCTCTAAAAGTCAGTCTCATAGAAAATGCTTGAAACTGGAGAGGCAAGAACAGAAACATTAGAACCAACCATTCCTGAAAGTTTGGTTATCAGCTCTCATAGTCACTCAGCTTGCTAATCTTTAGTCCAACTGAAAATAGGACAGGAATAGACAATTGGAGTTAAAGCAAATCCAAATTACATTCAGAAACAAAAGCAAACAAGTCAGGAAATCAACACTAACTACTGAGCATGCAGCCCAGAGGACATGGATGAGGTTTTTTTGTGGATTCTACATGCAGCAGGTACTTGTCCTCACAAATCCTTATTTAAGTCTCTCAGATTCTGGATCTAGCTCCATCCCCCAACACCAATGATGTAAACATTAGGCTTCTTACATCCACATAATGTTACATACATTACATACACATTCTTACAAAAATGAATCCCTGGGAGAATGGAACTGAATTCGGAGAGCACAATCCATCTTGCCCCAGAAGTATTTTAAGAACATGATTTGTGTAGTCCTAAAGTAAGCACCTAATCTAGGTCAGATGAATTGAAACTTAAAAACCCTTTTTCTCTCGCTTTTCTATAAATAGACCATCAGTGATGCTTCAAGTACCATCGTCTTCCCTGTAACTAAATGTAGGAGACAGAAGTCCAAAACCTATGCTATCACTCAGATTAGGTGATTTCATTTTATTACCAGTTCTCAGATCTAGCAACCTAACACAAACTAGCAGCACATTAGTTACCTAATTCTTTTTGTGAGGACTTATCTCACAGTATTAGTCTATTATATTAAAGGTCTGAAGTTTGGATCATTATACAAGCATTCCCCACAGCCCAAAGCTTTAAGCACTTATTTATTACCACAGCAAGAATGTCTAGACACCTGCATAAGTGGGTCTACCCATTGCAAAGACTGCAGTTTTAAGTCAGTGTGGATGAACATTTCCTCATTTTTCAGTTTTGTGTACAAGATCAACCTAATTCCTTTGCACTAACATCTGAACCATTTTTGGCTCTGCTCCATATCCTATTTTAGGTCAGAATGTCCTCCATGTCATAAATGAAGGACGTAATACTTTGTTTCACTTGTAAATGTCAGGAAATGTAGCATTATCACCTATGTTACCGGTACCACTAATGACACTGTAGACTAGACTGCTTTGTCTTCATCAAAGGCCATGCATCAGTTGAGACACAGTGCTGCTGATAACCTGAGTCAAATATCAGTAAAAAGAGCTCTTTATCGTGTAGGTCAGTGCTAGGGCAAACACCTACAAATTGTACTTCACCAGGAAAAAAAAAATAAATAAAAGAAAGAAAGAAAGAAAAAAAAATCTCCCTGTCAAAGAATTTATGTATTTAATTATGTATTTATTTATTTGCAGAGGGCAAAGACGACGTGAATGTACTGTGACCCGCATGCCTAGGTGTGCACACAAGAAGCTCTTCACAGCTTGCTGAATATTTATACAAGCCTCTCTCCTCATACCATTTTGGTTTGCTTTTGCAGTGATTCTTTTGAGTCCTTCCAAGCCAAGCTTACATTCTACCTTTTCAGACACCATAAGAATGACAGCAGACCAATGTGCCAAAGACATCATAAGGCAGCATAAACAAATCCAGTAACAAAGGACACTAGTATATAAGTAAGACCAGTGCTGGACTCCAGCCGTACATGTACTGGAATGAAATCCCTGCGTATTAGCAGAGTGAAAAAGTCTTTTATTTGCCCTCAGTTAACATGTGCACAGAAAAACCCCATGTTGCACGGAATAATTCTCTAAATTACAAGCTACATTCACCAGCCTTTTAAGTACAGGTTTCTCCCATTGTGTGCATTATGTTAATGAATTTGCAGGTTCTTTAGACTATTTAGGTTAGTTTTTTAAGATAATTTTTAGACTAACCTGTAATTAGTTTGTATGTTTTTCCCTTTGCCAGTTGTTAGAGGGGAGGAAAGTTTATGAAAACAAGCTCCAAAGCATTGCTCAACACTGAAATCCAATCAGCTTTCTATTCGACTTATATCTACAACTAGCACCTTTAAATAATGCATTCCACCTCTGGTTTTGTGTCATGGCTGCTGCCTTAGATGTTTTTCTGTAAGTTCTTCATTATCAAGGAAGGATGCATTCAGAGCATCTTCATAATCAAGGAAGGATGCATGTTGAACTCTTTTGTGTTTGTTTGTATTGAAATTACAAACAATATAAATTAATTTCTATCAAAATTATATTTTGAATTAAGTGAAACTTCCCCCAGTGGAGTCCTCATATGCAAATAAATAAAAGAAATATCTTGAGCTACTATGCACCATCTGGGTAAATGTCAGCTAGATCCCTACCTAGAGGGTTTGGGGTTTATTTCTCATGAGGGAGGGTGTTGGTTTTGCTTTTCTTGCCTACAGTTTGCACAGCTGAATAATTTAAAAAGGTCTACGTGCTGAAAGATAAAATGAAGATGGAGTATATTGTTTCTGGCTACAATCCCCAGTGCTGTAGGTGGCATTTTCTGCTAATACAGCTTGGAGTATTATTGCTAACAAAAATATACTTGAATCATCATAATTAAGGCTGTGTCAAGTAAGACTTCTCTTAACATAAATTATATACACAAGTAAAACTGTGCACAAGTACCACTAATATGTATTAATTCCTATATCTCTGTTATCTCTAAAAGAATTATTTTATCTTTCAGCGAGCTCACTGGAATTACTGGGTCCTAAATATCAAATCAAAACAGAAACCAGATAAATATTCTGTGCAAACATTTATTGCATTTGAAACATGGGATTTTTTCCACATAATTAGCAAGCTGACAAAAGGAACTGAACCTCAAGTTGTCTTCCCATCAGAGCTATGTACAGCAGTGCTGACAGAGGTGAGGGTCCATTGAAATAGAGAACGAGGATATCACATGGGGCTTTGACCAAACTGAAGAATTTGCAGTACAAATAAGGGAAACTGAATTTTGGAAAGGTCAAAGTGAAGAAGTTTTATGCCCAGCACCAGAGAATGTTAAAGCTCCAAAACGACTCAGGATCCCTGGATTATCTAAATGATGTGTTTTCTGTATATGATATATAGAGAGGTACCTCTTTTGCAGAAATGCCATGATTCTGCACCAGGTGCTAGTACCACGTGTTTGTCTCATGGGTTTTGTTCTTGTCTGCACTCCCAATTTTGTGTACTCTGATTTTTTTCTGCGCAAAATTCAATCTTGGGTAAAAAAAAAAAAAAAAAAAAAAAAAAAAGCTGTGTATGTACAGCTCTCATGCTCTCATTCTTCAGACTGCATCTCCCTGAACTATATATAGTGCTTTATTAACAATGACAGTATTTTGTAATTGAATATCCAGATAAATTCTGTGTCGGGTCAAAATGGTTTATCTACGATCAATCTCCAATTGATTTGCCTGTAGAGCTGAAATATTTGCATATCTCCTCAAAGACTGAAGAGAACACATTGGGAAGCCTAGTGAAGCATCCCTGAAGAACCAGTAGTTAGAGAAGGGTCAAGGTGAGGGTCAATACAATACCTGCTAGAGCAGCAGTGAAGTCATCATTCTGAATTTATTCTCAGCTGAGGGACAACCTCATTTACTCCTGTACATTGAGAGAGGAGAGAAAAACAGGGGGGAAAAAAAAAAAAAAAGAGAGAGGAGAGGAAAAAAAGGCATAGGTGGAAATGATAAAAGGGGTGGGGAAGGACAACTTATAGAGAAGGGGAAGAAAGTGTGAAAGAAGACCGGGAAAGAAATCCATCCATAAACTGTACGTTTCTACGCAACATTAGGGATCAGCAGTTCGGTTGCTCTTTGCTGCCTCAGTGCTGTTCTTCTCCTGCCTTCACTGAACAAGAGAGGCTTATGCAAGCTGCTGAGTGGAACCTCAGGAAACCACTCAAAAAGCCCTTCTTACTGAACAAAGATAGCTGCAACTTTGCCTGCATAATCATAGGATCATGGAATCCTTAGAGTTGGAAGGGACCTCTGAAGGCCGTCTAGTCCAACTCCCCTGCAGTGAACAAGGACACCACAGCCAGATCAGGTTGCCCAGTAGATGTTCATCTAACTGCCCAAATGCTGCCTAATTGTCCTTAAAGCTGTTAGACATTACATCTCCGGGTCACCTTTTCCAAACCATTACAAGCAGATTCTATTCTCTAAGTTGGTATTTTAAAACTTTTCCTTTCAAGGTTACTGAGCCTTTAGATGTGGCCAATTGCAAATGCAGCATCTAGCCAAATGAAAACACACACCACAGCTAGTTTTTCTCAATTACTTCTCAAAAATCTTTTGAAGACAATCCATACAGAAATTTTTGACACATGCAAAATCTAAATTTTAATTAACTTATTTCTCTGTGAGTAAAATTTTTGAGACCTTTCAGCATTCAAAACTCTTTGTATCCCTCCTACTCTCACTCCAAATGCTTTATTGGACTGAGGCAATACTGCAATATGACACAGCACCCCAACTGAGGTCTTGCAGCTTCAAGGTAAGAGGGAGGATATCTGCCCAGCTATGGATATTCTATGATTCTATTCAACAACATTGCAGCTGCTTTACAAAGGCTTTCTATAACTATGAAGATGCAGCAGTTTTTACACATTATCTCTGGGGAGCTGAATCCTTCAGGGAGCATGAGTGTTCAAGGATACTTGCCTGAACCATTCAAAGGGCTGCAGATTTCTGCTGCTGATGGAGATGGCTGAAGATCCCGGACATGAGCCAGGTTCTGTGTGAGGAGCAGCCAGTGCCTGGGGTTCTGGGAAGCACTCCTGCACTGGCTTATTAAAATTTAATCTGTCTGAAATACAGCAGCAAGATACAGACGCAGCCTGCCACCAGCCCTGACAGAAAGCAGTATCTGGAACAAGCCCTACCAGCAGTGTCTTCCCCCTGCTCCCAACAGCAGAGTGACAGACCATCAGGCAATTTCGATGACCTAACATCTTATGATTATTCTGCACAGAACTGTATGATTTTTAGGTACTCAGAGGCAGAATAAAATAAGTGCCTGGTGCTGCAGACCACCTGAGTATTGCCAAATTCCATTCTTTCTTCTCCCAGGCCTGTAAATGCTCAGACTTTTCAAAAGACAAATCCTAAATCATTTTTCTTCAGCTGATGTGATTCCTAAACTTAAGGAAATGTGATGTCAAAAAGAATTTGATTCATCATTAGGAGTCCTTTGCATTTAAGTGTTTGTACCTATTGTCTTCAGTTGGTGTTTGTTTGGAGAAAAGGAACAGACAGCTTCATTTCCAAATAGCATATTTACAGGGCTTCCCAACACCTTCAGCTGTGTCATCTACTTCAATTTAAAAAGCAGTTTGTGAGAAGGCAGAATCGTACAGGAGAATCAACTCAAAAAATATAGAATTCAGCCTTTTTATAGGTTATTTCCATAACCTTCAGCACCACAATGCGTATCATATAGATTCTAAAACATCCTGATAACACTGTTTTAGAAAAAATCAACTCAAAACAAAGTGAATGAAGTATAGATTTATTTGACATTAAAAAAAAAAAAATACCCTTGAACAACAGCTGCTGTTTGCTAAATGTGATGCAAATAGATTTGTTCAGAACTGCTGAGGAGGAGAAGCTAATTAGACATTTAAGAGTCCATCCCCTTCTTTCATTCTCAGTTAATCAAATGAGCAATGTTAAGGGTCAGAATAACTCTCTCATACTTAGACCAGGGGGAAGAACAGGAGATTCTTGTTGGGTTCCTGATACAGTAAATTAACAGATGACTTTTTGATAGAAGGAGATGGATTTTCTTTGCTGGAAATAGAAGAAAGACATATTAGTATTAATAGATCTGTTCATGAAAAGCCCTATCACAATTAGTGGTCATCATCTATCATCATCACAATTTCACCAAGAGACCCTAATCACTTGTTCCCTCAATTACTCAGAGGAAAAAAGCAATATGTTAAAGTGTTGAATGCAGGTCACCCAGTTTATGGCTGGTATGAGATATAAGATGTCTGTGGCATATTTGAACAATTAATTTTACATTTCCTTAGTCTTACTGTAAGAAAAAATACATGCCCAACATGTAATTTAAATTGCAGCAGTGCTAAGGCACAGTCATTGAAAGAAACTGGAAAGGGACTCTTGTGGGTGCTGAAAATCCAAAGGAAAAGAAAATAATCGGTTATATGTGCTTGACTTTTCCTTACATTCATCCTCATCTCCCAAATTCCAAAATGTTTTAACACTGGGTAGATTTTTCACCATATGTTCATTAGATTTCTTTTTATTTTCATTAAATTTCATCATATGTTCATGGGCAACTCAGAGATAACAATATTAGGTTGTTAGGATATGCAGGGAGAAAATCAGAAAAGTAAAAGCCCAGCTTGAACTCAACCTAGTCACTGTGGTAAAAGAGTACAGAAAGCTTTTTTGCAAATACGCTAACAATAAGAGGAGGGCTAAGGAGAATCCCCATCCCTTGCTGGATGCTCTGGGGCACATGATAACTGAGGATAAGGGCAATACTGAGATCCTTAGTGCCTAACTGCATCTGTCTGTAAAAGTCAGACCAGTTACCCTTGCGATACCTGGAAGTGTGGGATGGGTATCAGAATAAAACCCCCCACAATTCAGGTGGAAACAGTTAGAAACCTATTATTCCACCTGGGCTGTCACAGATTCATTGGGCTAGATGGGATCTACCTAAGGGTGATGAGGGAGCTGGTGGTGGTGATTGCCAGGTCACTTTTCACCAGCTATCAGCATTTTTGGCAAAACTGAGAGGTCCCAGAGGATTGGAGTCTTGCCCATGTGAATCCCATCTGCAAGAAGATTCATAAGGAGGATCCGGGGAACTACAGGCCTGTCAGCCTGGCCTCAATGCCAATAGAGGTTATGGAACAGATCATCTTGAGGGAGATCATGGGGTATGTGCAGGACAACCAGGGGATATGGCCCAGCCAGCATGGGTTCATGAAGGACTGCAAGGACCTCACCTCCTTCTATGATCAAGTGACTCACTTGGTGGTTGAAGCTGTTCTTGTGATCTACCTAGACTTTAGCAAAGACTTTGGCACTGCACTGTCTCCAAAAGTATTCTCTTAGAGAAGCTGTTAGCTTGTAGCTTGGATAGGTATGCTCTGCTTGGTTAAAAACTGGCTGGAGGGCCTGACCCAGAGAGAATGGAGTTAAATCCAGCTGGCAACTGGTCATGACTGTTGTTCCCAAGGGAACTGGGGCCTGTTCTGCTTATTATCTTTATTGATGATCTGGATTAGGGGATTGCAGATGACTCAAGGTTGGAAGAAAAAGTTAATCTGCCTGGGAGTAGGAGGGCCCTTCAGAGGGATCTAAACAAGCTGGATCACTAGATTGAAGCTAGTGGGATTAAGTTCAATGAGACCAAGTGCTGGAGTCTGCACTTTGGCCACAACAACCCCAGGCAAACCTACAGGCTTACAGCAGAGTGGTTGAAAGAAATGGACCTGGGTGTGTTAGTTGATGTTTGGCTGACCATGAGCCAGCAGTGTGCCCAGGCCAATGGCATTCTGGTTTGTATCAGAAACAGTGCAGCCAGCAGGAGCAGGAAAGTGATTGTACCCCTGTGCTAAGCTGTGGTGAGGCCACATCTTGAGTACTGCGTTCAGTTTTGAGCCTCTCAAAACAAGAAAGTCATCGAGGTGCTGGAGCATTTTCAGAGAAGGGCAATGAAGAGATGGTGAGGGGTCTGGAGCCAGTGAAACAGCAACAAAAATGGCATGCTTGTGGCAACACTTCTGTGATTTACAGATAACTTGGAATGATGAAAAAGGAGATATATTTATTGATCACTCCTACAGCAAGTAACTTAAAACTCTCTGTGTTCTGTGACCTCTGTACCGCATAGTCAGATGGGCAGCAACCAGCTGTGAGAGGGAAGGGAAAATCTCCACAGACAGTCCTCATCCCCTGGCTGCTACCTGTGAAATCGTCCCTTCAGTCACTGGGGAACACTGAATGCAGGAGGGCCAAGTGAGAAGAATACACTATTTCTAAATACGCTTGCATATGTGCTTATCTCCAATAAAATCTGAACCACTGGTAAGAAAGTGGAAGAATATGTTCTGAAGTCTGACTGCCCACTGGATTAAACAGTGAGCTCTGAAAGGAGTTTATCACGTATTGCAAGTGTCATACCTCAAAGCAAATGAGAAAAAACAGTCCAGTAAATTAACAGATTGAGGTGTCACCAAGCTTTCCCTGCTGTTCTCCTACTGCCTGGTTGCAAAAGGCTTAGTTACACCAGGTATATTGACCTCCAGCTCTTTCTTACTGATTTGATAGCAGATAGTTGTATCATGTGCTTCATATTTTCTGGCTCAAGTGTTCTTTATCACTGTAGCAGTGTTTTGAGCTTGCAGATCTTTTATTCCCAATGTTTTTATGTGCTTCTTGTTACTGTCTACCATTTATTACCAGCATTGTCAACAATGTCTACTTTCATCCTGTGCAGTGAAGCTGTAGGTGCCCCATTGCTGGAGACGCTCAAGGCCAGGTAGGATGGGGACCATGGCAGCCTGAAATGGTGGGTGGTAGCCCTGCCCACAGCATGGAATTTGGAACTAGACAATCTTCAATGTCCCTTCCAAATTAAGCCATTCTATGATTCCATGATTTCTTTGTTAGTTAGAATAAACTAAGAAAACAAATCGGCATGCCTTATTGCAAAAAGTAGTAAACAGCTACATAATTCAGGGATCGCTGTATGACCTTCTTGGCGTTCTGACGTGCAATTACTTCAATATTGCCTGATTATCAGAACAAAAGATTAAATACCCTTCAAAGTTGAAACTAGAACATAGTTTGTATGCGTGGTGTCACCACCTCTTTTTATTCCACTGATGAAAATTATGTAAACATTATTTGGATGCAATAACATTTAGTGCCCTCATGTTTGTTCTAACAAATTCATTATTTCCTTTGCAGTCAGTTTTAGCAGTGATCTTTTATTAGAACACATAGTCTGTGTTTTCATTTAATTTTCTGCAGGCCTTCTTTGTTTGGCTCATTTATCTTTCCTTATCCCTTGAAACCATCTACAGTAATTCAGTTCACTACAGCTAGACTTTCTGACAGAGCAAGAAGTAATCAGCTCCAGGCACAGCTGATTCCAAAGTCTGCCAAAGAGTATCTCATGATTCTGACTATTTTTATGCTTTTTAGGTTATTGGACGCTTTTTGTTAGCATTCCTTTGTCCTTCATCCTACCAAAGAGTTACTCCTTCCTCTTTCCTCTCTACTGAAATACAGTTTGAGCAGCGTTGCAAAGAGAAATAGCAGCAAGCCAATGAAATAAAGCTTTTAGTTTGTTTGTTGTACCTAGTAAGTTATTACTATTAAGTAATCTCCTTCCAAAATACAATGGTGCTATAGAATATTTTAACACAGATCAATTTGTTGTTTAAAACTTTTTGGAAGTAAAACAAACTAATGTAGGTACAAATACCTGCTTCCCTTAAGCTCTGTTCAAAATGTGCCTGATTCTTAGGTGCTAGATTGTGGTTTATGGTCAAGTTAGGGTGCTTGATGTAAGTAATTTGAGTCATTTGTCTTTCCCTGTCAAAACCAGTGTTCGTGAAAATTTCACAAGTGACAGGTATACACCGAAAAATGAATGGCATGCAGCTGGGGCAGACACTGTCCAAGGTGCCTACGTTATCTAATAGTGCGTTATGTACAGTTCAGCTCTAGAGTATCATTTTAGATAGGGAAGATTTTTCTCATCGAATGAGACACAGTTCTTAGGAGTTTTTTCTTATCTGAATATATGGATGGTGCTCCACGGATAACACCTGGCTGGTATTTCTGTTGTGCAGGAAAACTCATATGTTGGCATTCATTTTTGCTCTCAAACTGGAATGAAGACAAAAATTTCCAAAATCTCTTACACAGTGAAGCAAACAGAAAAATATACATACAGCTTCAGATGGCAACATTCAATGAAAACAAATGCTTCTCTTAGAGTTTGACCTGTCCAATATGTTTGGAATCTTTACTATTCAGTTTAGTTTTAGCCTGATAATTACCACCAATTACCAAATGTTTCTGTTTAATTTTTGGTCTGACATTTGTTAACATCACTGTTTTCTTTGTATTTCTCCAGTATTTTTTGTTTCTTTCTCTGTAGAAAAACTATTTGCCCTCATCTTTAGTGCCCCTTGTGAACTATCACAAGCCCCTTCTCATTCTGTGCTGAGAAGTTAACTCCAGTCACCAAATAGCCCACACTGATGGCTTCTTCCCACTCTAAATGTTTTCTTCCTTCTCTCTTTATTCTTCTTGTACTTGATAGGAATTCCCTGGACACATTTGCAGAAGTAACAAATAATTCCTACTCACATTCCTCCTTTATGCTCACCTTTGCTTAGGAAGCATCTAGAAAATGACAGTGAACTGGCTTTTGCTGAGTTGAGATCACTGATTATCAATCTGACTAATATTGTTTTACTATATATATTTACCGCTTAATCTGGCTGTATTCATACACAGCTGGGACTTCAATATTTGTAGGCCAAATGGGATAGGTCCTGTCTCTTTTCATAACAAACTGAAATCCATATCTGTGCAGGGATCCTCAAATATTATTTGTATAACAAAGATGGAATGAAAGAAAAGTCTTACTTTAACCCTTACACTTACTTTAAGATGCATAGCATTCCTTGCTATGAATATATATTTTAAATATTTTAAAGCATCGGGGACATCACTAATTAAACAAGTATGTCTATAAATTTTAAGTGGGCTTCTTTAGAATGTGCCCTAGTGCACTAGAAACAATATTGCAGAGAGTGACTACAATTAACTGTTAATAATTGTTTTTTAAATTATTTATTTTTGAGTGTCTGACATTATAAACTCAATGTGGCCTTGAGATTAAAATTTTGTAATGATTTGAAAGGGCTACCTGCTGAACTATGAGACTTTGTAGCTAGGGAAATAAATTACATTCTAGTCCACATCCCTCTGTAAAATAGATGTCATTTAGGAGAAGCTCTTAAAAAGAGATTTCTTAATTGGAAAAACATCCTTTTCAGTCACAAGTGGCTGAACTGGAGTGTGTCCTCAGAATATCAATATGAGCTGAAGCTATTAAAATGTCATGGTTAACCTTTTTAAAAAGCCTAATTTAATTAGAAAATAATAATTAGGGTATTCTTACCAGTAAGAAATGCCTGCCTCAAATGAACTTCCTGTACACTCTCAATTTCAATGGATAATTCTGCTGGAAAAGATTCAGCATATGAACAATGCGATTGAGTTTGCAAATACTGTGATTAACTTACAGGTTTTGCTATTGGAGGTAATTACTGGAGCATGCTGGAGGGCAGGGACAATTTACTTCCTGATCACACCTTGTAAAATGTTTTTGCACATGTCAGCAGCTCTTAAGCATAATGTAAAATAAATAAATAAATAATCAGAGCAATCAATGTTCTTATACCCAGGGCAATTTCTATGTCTTTCCTGAAATCAATGAGAGCAGAGATCTTGTGAACTGAAGGAAAAGGCAGCCTGGCACCCTGCAGGGTATCTCTTCATTTAAGCCTGCATGACTTAGAGCTTCACTCTGGCTACCATTTTGCAGGTATATTTTCATCCAGATAGAACCATTACATCCCATGTCAAGGCTGGAGATGTAATTCCCTTTTAGTGCAGTGGCTGCTGGAATAAGAACAGTTATACTCAATGAAAATAGATTATTTGAAGAAAATTGTGGTTCCAGGGTATAACTCAGCTGAGCAGTATTTGAAGACCAGTTGATGTAACATCATGGAATGGTCACCCACTATCTTCCATAATTAGAAACAAATGTCCAATGAATCTCATTAGGTATGGGACAGGAGAATCACTACCTAGGAAAAATAACACTGCTCAGTTGGAACACTATTTAGGAAAAATAACTGCTGTGTTGCATGAGTGCTTAGGATGAACGATTTAAAAATACTGTTTTAAGGTACAAAAGGACAGTTCTGTTTCCTTTTGCTAGCCAGCAACAGTGGGATCACACAGTCCGGTCTGCCAGCATACAAGCAGTCGTTAATTTGCCTGAAAAGTGACCTTTGTCCAAACTGTTTGTTTTTAATTGGACTGATTCTTTGTTGTGGAGCTATCCTGGCTGGATGTCATCTGTTTGGCCATGGCTGGATGACAAAATGTCTTTCAGGAACTAAGATTTTGGCCCTGTGCTCCCTGACAGAGGATCTGGCCTCTGTTAGATTCTTTGTATTCAGCCCTGGGGGGTGGGGAGAAGAAGAGACATGGGATGCAGGTCTCTAAAAAGCATTGCCAAAACAAAATAAAGCAGAGTATCAAAACTCACCCAGGGCCAGGTCACAGGCATCCTGGCCCATGCCAGTAACAATGAACACAATAATGAGTTCTTTGATTTGGTCCCTTTTCTATTGTAGTTTTTAAACTACAACACGCTGAACTTTGATCTTTGCTACTGGTGCTTCCAGCATGCTCATAACAACATGAGAGAAACCTAGACCCAATAGAAGATAGGTCACATTCAAACATTTCCTAACTTTCTCACAATAGCAGTTTGATGAGATTTTACCAGATGAAGAATTGCTAGAAGAACCATGTAGTATGTGCCAGAGACCTGGGGCCTATTGCAAAACACAGTGAAAACAGTCACACCACCTCTACACAGTGTCATCCATCATCTTACAGAACAAGGAGGGAACAAGGGCAGGGTCTGAATTGTCCTCATTTAGGTACAGCAGAGGAATTTCTCTCTGTCTGAGTGTCACTGACCTTCTGCCAGACAGCACGTTTGTTGTAGGAATTTCTTCACTGAATTTCTCTCTGTGCTGTGAAATCTCGTGGCCATTGACTGCACTGGTCAACCATCTCAGCCTGGGTTACTCTGAACTTCTGTATTTGACATGTTCCATACAAAGTACAGAATGATGGTACCAGAGGGGTTAAAAAATAAAGTGCAATCAGATCTCTATACCTTGACAAAGAGACATACATTATGTGTTTTGCATTCAGCTTCAGAAAGCAGGGAGACCAATGGAAGAGATACCTTACATCTTTGAGGGTGTAGTCAGCCTTCGCTAATGCTGAGATTTCAAGAGATAAATGGCTCAAATCAGGCTACTGAGACATTTCAGAACTCTTAGTTCTTTTAAAGCATGATTATGTACTTTTCCCTGTAACAATGGCTAAAGAATTCTGCTAATTTTGCAGCTCCTTTATACTGATCTGTACATGCTGCATGAAAGGAGTCAGAGCAGAGATAGGCTTCAGACTCCGGGCTGAACTTGTACAGCAAAGCAGTGCACTCAGTCCTGTCTCTGTGGCCGGGATTTCCTTCTCTTCCTGTCCTGGCTGGGATGTCTCTGCAGAGTGCTCAGGCTATCTCCTTGATCCACCCCTCCCTTTCAGCAGTACCCTTTGCAGCAAGTATCATTTACTGACACATTCTCCTCTTTGCTATGCACCCCACTGATCGCCTGGCTCAGGGTACTGGGAGCATCCTCCAGCAGTGTGGCTGTGCAAATCAGCACGAGACTCTTGTGAAGTCACTGTCCACCTCACTCTAAAAATCAGTGCAAGTCCAGCTTCAAACATACAGCTTTTGCTTCAGGACACCTGTGCTAGTGGTGACCCAAGGAGAAGTGTAGTTCCCAAAGGCATAAGGAACAGTATTGTAAAAGGTGTGATGGGAGCATGTGGGGTGCAACAAGATTTAGGGCACTGTACCCACAGGAACTGATCAACCAGAAGGCGGCCCCTGCCAGCACTGACCATTGCCACAGCACTGAGAAGATTTTCAGAAATGCTTCTATCTTCTCACCACTTGGCTGCCACTGCTGGTTGTCCACAAGCACATCCTGTTCTGCCCATCCCCACTGAGCTCTTTGGTCAGGATGCTGAAGAGCTGCGTCAAACAAGGCATTCTTATTAATCATAATACCATATAACAAAGTGATACAAAGTGCACGCCTGTTCAGGAGAGCTGAAGTGTTGCTCTGAGAGTGGATAAATGAATTGATGCTTCTTCACCATGCAAAACTGGAGTGAGAGGAGGAATGATTTCACAGTTTTAAAAGGTTATTTAAGCAGTGGTGTTTTGAATAAGTCTGCAATACAGTAAGTACCATAGAGTGCAGTCTTACCTAAATCAGTTTTATAGCAGATAATTCAAGTTCTTGTAGCAAAGAGCTCATTGAAGGACATAAAGCTTACCTATGAAATCAGAGAAGCATTTGAATGATCAGTAATATCATCAGCACTTCCTGAGCTCATTAGTTTACAGCTGTCTCATGTGTGTCTGTGCTGCAATGCAGCCACAGAAATAACTACAGATCTTGCATCAGCTGTACGCAACCTGCCCAGTCTTGTGCTGGGTGGATATGCAGTGGTTAAATCCTACAACCCTGTTTTGCTAAATTACAGGATTTTAGTTCCTCTAAGGAGTTGTGCAATCTTATGCATGCTCATGCCTCTACTGAAGACTGAGAGCTCTACACAAGTACTTGGCGCTTGGTATTAAGTACTAAGTTTGAGCTTACTGTGACCAGAGCTTCCAACAGTCATGAGATGTCTGCACTGCCAACAGGATGCCTGTTTACTGAGATTTCCCCTTTGTCCTGGCACCTGACAAGATCAGTTCCTAGACTTTTTCAAGCTCAACAGAAAATGAAGTCCCAAAGACTTTGTATCACTCAATACTAAATGAAGGATGCAGCAACATGTCTTAGGAATGCAAAGCTCTCTTACCAAATGCAGCTATAATAGCCCACTCTTCTTCCTTCCCTTGCTCCCTGAAATTCAGCTTCTTTCACCCATGTGCTTTTCTGGGTAGAGTTGCACGATGCAGTTGAGGATAGCAGAGATATTCTCCTCCTACGGACTATTCTGAGATGCAGTCCTACCGTATTTTGTGTTTCACTGTACACAGACTCTCTGGGGACTGTAACAGTTTCAAGGCTGTCATAATGTTTTATACATCAAATATGATAAAATGTATTCACTGTACATTTGCTTATTAATCTTGTAATCTCTTAGCCACCCCTTGCCACTTCTTGCTACAAACCATCCATGACATTAAAAATACAGAAGACAGACTCAGTAGATTTACCAAGTCCTCCCCAGCCATCTCATGTCAGCCATTATCAAATTAAAATCATGGAGTTAAAAAGATAGTATGCTGGTACCATCTTTGTTGGTTGTGTATGGTGCTATGATGTTTGTGTGGAGATAACATCCCTTCTGCTTCTAAAATGAAGATAGTCCATATTACATAGACTTATTTTTTTAAGGGGAAAAAGGGGAAGGGGAGGTTACATTCAAAATTCACAGGATTAAGAGGATCTGAATACAAGAAATGCTGCCACACAGACTCACCACAGCTCATGAGCACTTTGTGCAGTTGTTTGCCCAGTATGCTGTTTCAAACATAAAAACAGGCTTTTGACCAGGAAGGCTGGAGCCATAGGCTATATTTCACTTTGTAGAACAGGGTCAGATAGCCAACTATCAGGTGGATGATCTTTTTTAAAGGGAATTTGTATATATCAAACATAGTGAATGCCGTTGCAAGCGCCTTATTATCCTTGTCCAGTCATGGAAAACACAGCTGTAGCAAGACTTGGCAAGGAATCAGCTACTGGGAAAGCAAGTGTAAAACTGCAGTCAGTGGGCTTGAAAAAGCAACACAGACCTGAAGCTGCTGCACTGAAGTGGCAATTGCTGCGTCAATTTCACACTGGAAATTACTAGTATGGGAGAAGCACAGAGGAGCCCAAGTCAAGGACTAGACCCTATCATCAGGAGGGCTGCACAGATAGTGATTGAGAACAGAAGCAGTCACTACCTTATTACCACTTTTGTGAGAAGTAAAGATCACAGGGGATGAAAACAAGGGGATATTCATTCACACGTGTACACAAGGATAGCATTTGTAATGAAGAGCTGCTGTTTGAACAGACCTGGGAGTAACATGTCTGCTCTTTCGTTAAAAACAAACAAGTAACAACTACCTTTTTACAGAACGTGTCCTTGAAAATATACGGATACCTAACTGTATGCTACAGGGGATGCGGGTTTTTTCTTTCCATCTCCTTGGGATGAGATTTCCTGTTTTGAACTATATTCAGAATTAACCAACATAACAAGCCAACCAGAAAAACTGCAGGATTGCGAGGTTTTGGTTTTTGCAGCTCAAAACTGGCACATAATAATAAATACAGAATCTGCACCAGCTCACACTGAAGATCTCCCAAACAGAAATGCTAACATATGGCAGTTCTCAGCATCTTAGAACTTGCATTGTGATTCTAAGTGCAAAATCCCCTATGGCTCTCTGAAAGAATATATACAATGAATTCAACACATTATTTATGTAAAAATCCATCCTGTTGAATATTCTGCTCTTAGAAGACGTGGCTTTCAAAATTAGATTCGCCAATAAAACTCCCTTCCTTCATTGATAATCAGCAGTGTATTCCAGTCATCCCCCTCAATTTATTCATGGCAATGGAGGAGAAGGAGAGGTCTACTAAGGAGTAAGCTCTGCTCCACAGGATCACTCAGGGAAATCTATTCAAGGGAAAGAATGTAAAAAGGATTGTGCTTTTTGCACATAAATTAGAGATAAAACAAATACTACTCACACTTGAGAATTTGCTAACCAGAATCACCATTTTTTAAGAGTTAAAGTAAAGCTGGTAGCAAAGAGCAGAAGGGCTTGGGGCATCTTTGAGTGTCACTAAATTACTGGCGGTGCTAAAGCACAGTGCTGTGGTTTAATCTAGCAGGTGGCTCAGTGTCATGGAGTCGCTCATTCATTCCCACCTTTTCCCAGATGGAAGAGGAGAATTAGCACCAAAAACAGTAAAACCTGTAGGTTGAGATAGAACTATTTATTAAGATAGAGAAAAGGAAAAGGGGGAAAAAAAAAAAGAAAAAGAAAAAGAAAAAAAAAAGGAATAACAGTTATGACAAATATATATACATGTGTATGTATTTAATAAATGATACACAGGCAATTGCTCACCACCCAATAACTGATGCCCAGCTAGCCCTTGAGCAGCAAGACACATACTGATACATAGATTTACTTTAATCTTGATCACCAGCACTCTCGCAGATCACTCACATAGTGGCCTCTCTTCCTTCTCTCAAATGGCAGATATTAGACTAATTTCACAGAGCAAATATTATGAAGTCTACTGATGTTTTTATCTTTTGAAATGTAAGTTAGTGGACATGCACCTAGAAGTGTTCTGGATTCATTTAGCAGAAGCAGACAGGAATTTTTTGAAGCAGCTGTGCATGCCACTACAGACATCTTCTGTCTTCCCATCTATCTGTTCTTCTGCAGTCACAGCTGTGACTGCATCTGCTTCAGGTACTAAAATCGGTGGTTGCACAGAGATCAGCTTTGGACTGCTAGTAAAATCCATGCAAGTTTTTCTGTCAAGGCTGGCTCAGCCTGCATTTATAGTAGACAGTTCACTTGCAGAGGTCCCTTTTAGTAATTCAATATTGAACTTAAATGGCAGAACTAATTCCATTCTTATTCTAAGGAATACTTTAAACAGGCTTTGAAATTCTCCTACCTTCAGAAGGACCAGAGCACCAGTTCACCTGCCCCTAATTTGTGTCCAAATCCCTCATTTCTGCTCATGCCACACCTACAGACTGTGACTCAAAGCTGCTAGCAGTGCAAAACCTCCAAAGGCAGTGTATGCACCCTGGAAGAGTTGCTGTTTTTCCGGGTGGCAGGTGTGCTATCACACTTTGAGCAGTTCCAGAACTCACACTTTCGACTACAGTTTCTTGTGTAATTTATTTAATCAAAATTCCAGTGCAGTTGGAATACAGCTTTATTAAAGCTTTATAAAAACTTGAATTATTTTCCTGGGTAGCAATTAAGAATTAGTAACTGATGCCTACCTGCTACGTACTTCATGAAATTTTTCTACTACGTGTCACTGTACTCATGTTTTAGAGATTCCTTATTATAAATTGCTTTGCTTTGCTGCCAAGTATCCCATGAAAGGGACATAAATCAGACACAGCAGACCAAAGGTAAATTCCCAGATTTTCATGCAGTAAGCCAGTAAGATCTAATATCATTTATTTATTTAGATGGAACTGCAGAGTTTGTCAATGTTACAGCTGAAGTTTCTCAAAGGAAAGTGATGGCCCAGGACTGTTTGTACTGCAGCGATTAATTGTGGTCTTCACAGAATACAGAGCAGTTAGACAGCAAGTTCTTCATCTGATTAATCTGAATAAATTAATAAACTTGGTTTTTAATCATACGTCTTTGACTGGATGAATGTTAGGCAAAAAAAAAAAAAAAAACTATGACCCCAAAGGATTAATAGGGAGGCATGTTTTTCGTCTTCAGCAGAAGGCAAAACGTTCCTTAGAGATGTGTTAGGCTGAATATTGCACAGGTAACCAACACCCGGTGCACACAGGGGACTTACTCATTCCCTGTCTCAGCTATTATTTCTGAGCAAGCTGTTGATTTAATACTACACAAAGAAGGCAAGACTAATATTCATTTAGTAACAGCAGTGCAAATTAGCTACATCTTTCTGAACATCTACTGATCGCAGACCATCTCTTGTTTTATTCAAGCAATTGATATCCTGGTTACATTACCAAGCTGTGTTTTCAGACCATTTCCTTATGACTACTGGCAGGAACAAGAAAAGCTTATCCATTCAAGTCATCTGTCAAGGTTCTGACATCACAGGGTTTCTTGTAGTGTGAATTTTGTGCAATAATATTGAACAGAATTGTCAATAGGAACCAGTTATGTAAGCTTCTTTACTTGCTCAAAGCATGTTTTTGCTAAGATCTGAGTTCTTGTTGCCATGTTGCAAATATGTAACGAGGTACAAGAAGCAATAACCCACATGCAATAAGACTATGAAAACAGATGTTTCGTGGCTGCAAGCTCCCAACATTCCATCTACCTATGTTAGAGTTCCACAAGCATAGGGACACAGAGAAAACCAGATCAATACCACCCAGGCTGCCACTTCTCTGCTTCAAGGCAGGAGGGGCAGGGCAGCCATCTGGGTTGGGAAAGCCTCTAGAATGCACAGGCCCACATGGATTCCTAGGCTATTACAGCACCTAATCGCAGAGCATGAAACTACACAAGTGAAATGATGGTGTTTTTGTAACAGATGTCCTTCCATTTACTTTTTCTCATCCACCACATGAAAAAGACAGAGAATTTTTTCCTGCCTTCAGTCAGCCTCTGGAGTGAGGCAGACCTTCAGCCCTTTCTCAGGCACTCAGACGTCACACAGCCAGCCTCACTGCACTGCACTGCTCAGGAGGGGCTGAGGGCAAAAGATGTGTGGGAGAAGGAAGAAAAGCAGCACCTGAGGCAAGAGGAGACAGACAGACCTGAGATAGGGCATGCATGGATTTCCTTTTTCAGGATCAATTAAGATCTTGTCCATCTCTTACCCAGCTCTGAAATTTGTTCACCGCAGGTGTGCAGAGGTCTGTCAGGACAGGTCTTCAGGTGTATGTGTCACTTGGTGGGAAGGAAGAGCTACAGCCACAGCAGAGATGTCTTTGCTATGGAACAGGAAAGTAATTTGTGAGCTACAAAAGAGAGAATGCAAGCAGAGAAAAGGTCACACAAAGAAAGAGAAACAGATTTGTCTGAGGCAGCTCATCTGGTTACAGGGATGTTCTTCCTGCACTGACATCAATGGGAAGGCTTGTCAGTGCTGTGATCGTGTGATCACTTGTATTAATGACATGGCAGTGGGAGGTGGCATTTTGCTCCGAGGGCAACATCAAAAGGAGGAAAATGTTCGTCTTTTTTTTTTTTTTTTTTTTTTTTTTTTTTTTTTTTAATTTCAGTCACAGAAGCTGCTTATAACACACACACACACAAAGGCTCAGATTTCCACTGGAGAAAGAACACTTTAACACCCCTGTGACACTTACGAGCAACGAATCCTGTTGGAAAAATGCATTCCTTTGGTGCTGCCACAAAGCGGCTGCATGCTGGGGCCTGGACCACAAGTGAATGCACAGACTGGCACAGGGAGTAGAGGTCTGCTGCCTGCCTGAGCAGTGCACCAGCCCTGGGAGATGATTTACTGCAGTGCACGAAGGCGTCTGCTGGATGCCAAATAACATGTTCACATTATATGAAACAAAGAGAAACAGATCCCTTTTAAAGATGACACAGTCAAGCTGTAGTATGGGGACTAGCTGTTTCTTACAAAACATCACAGAATTTGATATTTATTTTTTTTTAATAAAAAAGAAAACTAAACAAGTCTATCACTTACATACACAAATTCCCAAGCAGCGTGTGGTGATGCCCTGCCTATTAGCAGGCACAGTCAATGGTCAGTTCTCCTCCTGGAATAAAGGTATCCACTGGGGTTCAGCTCAACACTGGATACTCAAAAGTAACCCCCAGGTTTCAAAGAATCACAGAATGTCTTGTGTTGAAAAGGACCACAATGATCACCCAGTTTCAACCTCCCGCCATATGCAGGGCTGCCAGGCACCAGACCAGGCTGCTCAGAGCCACATCCAGCCTGGCCTTGAATGCCTCCAGGGATGGGGCATCCACAACCTCCTTGGGCAACCTGTTCCAGTGTGTCACCACCCTCTGTGTGAAAAACTTCCTCCTATTATCCAACCTAAATCTCCCCTGTCTCAGTTTAAAACCATCCTCCCTTGTCCTATCACTATCAATCCACTTAAACAGCTGTTCCCCCTCCTGTTTATGTGTTCCCTTCAAGTACTGAAAAGCCACAGCGAGGTCTCTCTGGAGCCTTCTCCAAGCTGAACAATCCCAGATCCCTCAACCTTTCTTCAGAGAAGAGGTGCTCCAGCCCTCTGATCATCTTAGTAGCCCTCCTACAGACTAGCTCCAAGAGCTCCACATTCTTCCTGTACTGGGGGTCTCAGACCTAGATGCAGCACTCCAGATGGGGCCTCACAAGAGCTGAATAGAAAGGGACAATCACCTCCCTCTCCCAGTTGTCCGCCCCTTTTTAAATGCAGCCCAGAACACAGCTGGCCTTCCAGGCTGCAGGCACAGACTGCTGGTTCATGTCCAGCTTCTCATCCACCAGGACCCCCAAGTCCTTCTCCACAGGGCTGCTCTCAAGGAGATCTTCCCCCAGTCTATATAAACATCTGGGATTGCCCCGGCCCAAGTGCAACATTTGGCCTTGTTGAACCTCTTTAGGTTTTCATGGGCCCACTTCTCCAGCTTGTCCAGGTCCCTCTGGATGGATTCCCTTCTCGCTGGACTATTTACCACACCACTCAGCTTGGTGCCATCTGAAAATCTGCTGAGGGTGCTCTCAGCGCCATCGTCTGTGTCACTGATGAAGATGTTGAAGAGCACCACTCCCAAGACAGACCCTCTGGGGATACCACTCGTGACCGGCCTCCACCCTGACACAGAACCATTGATCACAGCCCTTTGGCTGTGTCCATCCAGCCAGTTCTTAATCCACCAAACAGTCCATCCTTCAAATCCACACCTCTACACTTAAGAGATAAGGATGTGGTGAGGGACCATGTCAAAGGCTTTGCAGAAGTCCAGGTAGATGACATCCATCACCCTTCCCCCATCCCCTGTAGCTGTCATTCCATCATAGAAAGCCACCAGATTGGTCAGGCAAGATCTGCCCTTGGTGAAGCCATGCTGGCTGTATCGAGTCACCTTTTTGTCTTGTATGTGCCTTAGCGTAGCTTCTAGGAGAATCTGCTCCATGATCTTCCCAGGCATGGAGGTGAGGCCCACCAGCCTGTAGTTCCCTGGATCTTCCTTTCTCCCTTTCTTAGAATGGGAGTAATGTTTCCTTTTTTCCAGTTGCTGAGGACTTCACCAGACAGCCAGGATTTTTCAGATATGACAGAGAGCAATAATAACATAAACATAAAATTTCTGGACAAAGGTTCTTTCAAAATTAGTCATCCATTAAAAAAAAAAAAAATTGTGTTGAAAACAAGTAGAAGCACACTTACCCTGTAAACAAGTTACATAGCCTATACAAAATAATGATCTTGTTGGCTCATTACTTCTGGCTCTGAAACAACATGGTACAAGCACTGTGGAGGAGGAGTAGTGCAGATGGATTCCTTACATTTCTTTTCCATGCACGTTGTTACAATCTGGTCACCTTCACAGTGTCCAAGAAGCCTCAGAGCTGTTGCATTAGGCAGGGTCACATCTCCTGTGCTCGTTCCTTTCCTCTCCCTGCAGATTCCCTTATTTTTTGCAGGAAAACACGGGGGAATCTCCTCAAAAAGTACAAATAAATAACCAAATAGCAAAGATAGGAAGCCCACCATATTACTTGTTTACAATACATGCTTCTTGTGTCTTGTTATTCTGCTAAGATAAAACTAAAGTTATCCTATTTAGCATTATTATTAAAAAAAAATAAAAATCCCCTTGGTATTTTCATCTCAGATTCTCAGGAAAACACAAAACTGTGATTCTGTGTTTCTGTTTCCTTCAGAATATTACGGCTTGGGTGAAGAAAAAAATCTGCAATATAAATGTATTTCCCAATGTCATTTCATTAGGTAAAGAAGTGCTTCATATTAAGGATTTATCTTTCATCTCACATCACAGTTTCAGTAGCACAGATCTCTTTATTCTCTTTTCTCTCTCTTTCCTTTTTTTTTTTTTTTTAAGTGAAATTCCATTTCTTAAAATAACAGCCCTCTTTGTGAGATGACTATGTTATCATTACCCCAGTAATCTCACTTTGAGATTTCAGACTATTCATTTTAACACCAGTTCCAATCTGCCTTTTGATATTCCTTTCTCCTCTGTTCAAACAGGCTTCTGATTGCCCTGGCTCATCACTGAGGGGGCTGTTATGGAAGACAAAACCAGCTGACATCCCACAATGTCATTCAGTGTATCTCGTGCTCTTCTCTAGCAGCAGCTAGCATTGAGGAGGTTAGGATATGGTCACATTTCACTATTAAATTCTACCAGCCATTATCCAGATACAGTTTTTAATCTTTGCATCAAAACAGCAGTTTTGATATGAAAAGTTGTAAATCTGTTCAAATCACCAGGCCACTCTGCACAAGCGTTTGTTTTTTTTTTTTTAAGTAGAGGGGATGCTGTTTTGCTTCCATATATGCAGCTGCTGATTTGTGTCTTTATATCGCAATATGCTCTATTTTAATAGCTGGCTGTGTGTTCTTTAGCTATGCCTTTGGTTTCCTAGTTTCATAGTGATTTGCCTTAATAGGTAATAGGAGGTGCTGTGGTTTCACTGACAACTTTTAATGAGCCTGTAGGAGTCCCAGTCAAAGAAGTATTCTCTATTTTTCTCCACTCTGTTTTCAAAAAATAAAAAAAAGTTCATAGCAGCATGTGCTCAGCGGCTCCTTTGTAGTTTTCAAGGAAACTTTGCATTAAAAAAGTGTTGTTTACTGGGAACACGATATGCTCACTGTTCACTCCTTAAATCAGGCAGGAAAGAGGGAGAAAGTAATACACTGCATATTTAACCGCTATCAGCTTCCTTGTGCTATGCTTTTGTCCCAGCTAGGATTCAGCCTCAGCAGGGGTTTATGTTCAAAGAGATGAAGTATGTTACACAAAGAAAGCTTCCATGCTAGTATTGCTATCTAGAGGTGAACTTTGTTTTCTGTCTTGCTATAACTGCCTTTGCCTTGAAAACCTCTTCAAAGACTTTCACCAGCATGAGCAAGGTCAGACACAGAAAAAGATTATATTAGAAAAATCACTCGATTTATCACCATTGCCACATTTATTGATTTGCCTAATGTGCCAAAATAACAAATCAGCCCGGTAACAGCATATTTTAAGTTGCAGAATGCAGGGACTCTTGCCTTGCATCAGAGCTGTGCATCATCACTATTTCAGAGAGCAGAGTGGTGAGCATCTGCAAGAGCGAGCTCCCATGCATTGTGCTTTGAAGATGTCATGAATGTAGTAGCCACTAGCAGATGGATATATATGCTTCCACAACTTATCTTACAAGCACTTCACAAACATCATTCATTACCCTTCAGTGTGCTGTACTTGAGTCAACCAGTATAAAAAAGAGAGAACCATTACACATCTGAACAAGGGAAGAACACATTACAGAGCATAGATACAGCATGCTTGGTTGCAGGGTATGCCGTTTCTGTGTTTGGAATTAATTTGTCTATTTTATTTTATGTAAAACACTTGAAATTCTTCCCCCCCAACCCTTCCAATAGTGTCCTTCCCTTGTTTTGTAAGGCATTAGGACAGGACATCTGTATTCAGTTCTGCAAGCCTTCCCTGTCATGAGAACCCATTTTAGGTGTAGAGGGACTCCCACACCTCTGTGCTTGTGTCACACTGCCCTACACAGCTAGCTAGCACACCACGCAGGGCCAGATGGGCAAATACAGGCAGCAGCCTGCGAGCTGTTGTGCTGTTTGCACCTCTGTTGAGACAGTTTTGTGCCACTCTGAATGCAAACTCAGGTTTTGCAGAGTATTTCAACTCTAACTAGCAAAGGGTCATAAAGAAAAGGAAGCCGCAACATCAAAACCAGCAAACCCAATGTAAATAAATAATAATAAAATGCAGTAGAGTACATACAGAAAAATATACAGACAATGCATATACCCTTTAAAGACTGAACCAAGAAATGGCTTTTTTACTCTCTTTCCTTCCTCCCCCTCCCCCCCCCCCCCCCCCCCCCCCCCAGTTTTAATCTTTCACTTATAGGCTTTAAACTTACAACCTATATTTGTGAATTCAGCAGACATAGTTGCTATGGAAAATACGTAATGCTCCTCCAGGGTAGGTGGCAGATAAAAGTGAGAGTGTCACAACTCAAGTCATCTGACTGGAGGCTCAGTGGGGCAGTGCTTTTCCTCCCTGCCTACCTGAAGTGTATCAGTAATGCTTATGGGCACTGTGCAAATATTAACAAACCAGATGAGAATTTCTGAGCTGGCTGGAAAAGCAAGAACAATACAAATAAGCAGCAGGGGAGGTGAAAAAGCATGCAAATCAATCTATACTTTCCGGTCCACAGGTCCCAAGCCTCATTACCTTTGAAACTTTTGCTAGTGCTTAAGCAGCACTCTAGTTTCTTTCTCAAAGATGGAAGCGCAGTCTGCCATCCACAGTTTAATGAGCATCAAGGAGATCAAAAGAGCCAAGGCAGAGAGATTCCAATTGTCATCTTAAAATAAATTATTTCTGCGGTTGTTTATTTATAATTCTTACCTTATTTATCTTATCATTATTTCTATCCCTGTCTTATACCTATATTTGGGGGATGTTTAGAAGAGGATGGCTTTTATTGCTTTCTAGAGAGATGAGGAAAAATAGTAATGTGCCCTTTATGATCAAAGTAGATTTATGTTTATCATATATTGCTTTTCATCTTCAGTATTCTCTGAAATCGTAGATGTATTAAACCTTAAAACATTCTTATGAGGTACATAAGATAAGGTCACACTCATTTTCTATGTGGAAAAAAAAAAAATTGTGCCAGAGAGAATTTTATTCCTCTGTGTATGAAAAGAGTGACAGTTGGTCCGGGTGAAGGGAAGTCCACGAGGGAAAAGCAATCAGAGCAATGAGAAGCTTAATTTGCTATCATTCCCTGACAGTGAAAATTCTAATTCTAAAATCCGGAGGGGTAGAGTTGTATTTTATTTATTTTTTTTTTCAGAAGTGGAGAGGTTAGACTGTAAAATATATCTAAAAACATGCATATATGCATAAACCTATTAAAAGGAGAGTACATGTACCAAATCAAACACTTGAATGACATTCTTAATATGTGACAAGAGCAAAACTTGAGCAGGCAGTCTCAGTTCAGTCTTCCTGCATGTCTTATAAAACATAACTAATAGTCACAAGCGTTACTTTTAGTTCTGAAGAACAAATGCTCTCTCAGTAGAAGGAATGATTATTCAGCATTCAGTTTACTTTTCATCGTCCAACATATATTTCAAACCTTTTTTAATGTCAACTAGTTAACTACATAAATGCAAATATCTTTGGGGGTTTCCCTCCTTGTTTCTGGTAGCTTGAAGAAATGACGCCTTACAGGGTTACTTACACCTTTGGTCATCAGCCAGAGCTCAGCATTAATAACACCAGCACAGACTTTCATAAAGACAGATGCAGACACAACTCCTGTGACTCAGTCCCTACAGCAGTACAGAGTATCTGGTGGCACAACTCGTGGCCTGGCTGCCACTTCTCGCAACAATTTGGCCATTGTATCCCTAACCTTCCTCTCCATGAACACACATGCCTCTCTAAAAGCTGAGTAAACCTAGGACACAAACTGAGTAGAAAGAGGTGGCACACATGATATTTATTCTACAGACCAGAGGAGTTGCACAAAACTTAGGCTGAGGCTCACTTATCAGCTTCATTCCCAACTCATCTATGGGCTGAATGTGCAACTGCAAAAGTATTCTGAAAACAAATATGGTTAGGGCAGCTTCATCTACACAGAATGACAGAGTTATATTGAGTGCAGCCTCACTGAGCAAACACAGCACAAATACGCATGCAGTGCTAGCGCTGTGTTAGTCCAGAGGACAGTGCCGCTCTTCTCAAATATGAACATGTATGATTTAACAGCTTATACTGACCAACACTATCCCATGCTGTACCATAAAATATGTCTTTTCTGTTAAAATTAAAGTGAAAGGTGAATATTTACGTGTACTACTTGGAAGCCAGATATATTTCTTCAAAGAAACTCCAGTCTCGCCGAAAACTGAAACGACCTCACACATTAACCAGTGCAAAAAGCCAGAGGTTAACTGGGTGTATATCCATGGAGTATTGGTGGTGTCAGCACGTTCCGGTAGGTCTTGAAAAGAGAACGGATTTAGTGGCATTTAGTGACACCTACTGGCCTATTCTCGCGCATCGAAATTACAAAAGGTTTTAATTTCTGACAAAGGAACGTCTTTCTCAACTGAAGATTTCCTCTCTGCTTCCCCATTGCTTTCTGAATAGTACAAGATGATAGGGGAGGCCGCAAGGACAGCCAATAAGCACCATACACTCTATAAATGAGAGAATAGCTTCATAAAGTACAGGAATGGGAGAAAAATCATCGTTCCTAATGCCCAGATGTTTGGGAACAGATTTCAGTGCCCTCAGAAATCACGGTGGAGAGACACACGATGCACAGCTTTGGGGCAGGGACAAGAGCTGTGTGAGGCAGGGCTTCTGGCGTAAAAGGTGCTGACAATTGCTTTGTGTCTTAAGGACTACACAACAGCATACTTTATGGGGGTCTAGTGGCTCTCATAACGTTTGTAATGTTTTTCTGATCTTTTTTAGCTTACTTGACTTTTCTACTTCCTTTTCCCAACTTGACATAATCTTCTGCCAGTGTCCAGTTTATGCTTAATTCATTCTGAAAATACACCTGAGCTGCCTAAGCGAGGGGTCTTTTCCAGCAGGTGTCACTGTGAAGTAATAAATGCAAAAAACCCACCCCCCACTGGCGGGGCAAGATTTGAGAGCCTGGGTGGGGCAAGGGCCAGCAGCAAGCTCTGCACTAACACCTACCTAACCCTAAAACCAAGGCTACCATTAAGCCTTGGAGGAAGAAGCCACAGGGTTTGCCAAGTGTCCAACGAAGGGTTGTAGGACAGCCGTCCTCCTGCAGCTGGACAGCATGCCCCTGCCTGAGATGCCCATTGGTTGAGCCACTGGCACCTCAGCAGTGGCGGAGCACTGACTTTTGAATGTCTGAAGCCTTCTGCATGAGAAATTCTTGCAGCCACGGGGAGCTGAGCCTATATTTTCTACTTGGGTCTTCAGGAAAGTCTTTGTTTCCTTTATCTGTAGAACAGGGCTGGTTTTCAGGAGCTGGTTTTCAGAAGCCAGTTAAAACCATGGATGTATGTGCCTGCCTAGGACTGGCTTTAGGGAGCCAGATTTGAAAATGACGGTGTCACTTCTTTATTTGGTTGCAGTCAAATTTAAAAGCATTAATGTCTGCAGGACTCCAGCTCAGGTTTTCAGCTGTTTTAAAGCTTCAAACTGATTTTGCATTTTTGCTGTTATTAACAACTTGATACCAACATGTCCGGAAAATCAGCTAATTCACCTGCACTTTTATAAGCAGTTCAGTTGTATCCCTTATTGCATTACTGTTACGCGAAAGGTACCATGAGTAGACCTAGACACAGAAATGGATGAGGAAGTCTTTTGATCGCACTTTTTTTTTTTTTTTTTTCTTCTTTTTTTCTCAGAAAAATATTAAATATTAATGACATTTTGCAAAACTACTCCAGCCTTGATGAACCTTCCTTTAGAAGACACAAAAGGACGGGAGCTCAGAAACTGACAGTATCTGAAAGCTGAGAGGGCACCCTGCTGGTCTCTGCATGAAGCGCTCTCCTCCAGACCATGCTTGTCTCTGATTCTTCACTGTTGCCTTTTAGAGTGCCAGGACAATAAAGTTCCACTATAGTGGAGATTTTACTCTATTCTCTGTCAAGAAACGATTTTCAAATAGTTGTCACGGAAAGGGAATTTTAATTGCTTTTTTTTCCTATTAAAAAAAAAAAAAATACTTTTGAAAACTCAGAACCCATCCTCAAGAAGCTTAACCTACTTAGCTTATCCATGACTGATAGCATTACACAAACAAGACTTCTGCAGATAACTTCTCATCAGCAGATGGTGTTAAATCTAACCTATTATTTCTCAAAGCGTTTGATTCCCACTACAGTGGGAAGAGCTGATATTTGTTAGCATGAGTTAAAATCACACACCTTCATTGCTCAGTACTCTTAAAATGTATTTTCAAACAACAGTGTTCTGTTCTGTCAGCAATTTAGAAATGGCCTGGCAGATTTTACCTTGTTGTCTTAATTTAATTTAGAAAAAGAAAAAAATCTTGATACAAGAAACTTCCTGTTGAAATTTGAAGCTGTTGTGAATTTCTGCTCTTGTACCCCACAAAGACACTTTTGCAAAGACAACACTGTCTCCACAAAGACCCTAAACAGGTGTTTCAAAACAAGCACCAGCTTTAAGCTATTTAAAGCATGCAATGTGACATGAGAGAACATATTTCAGAGTGCTACTTTTGTCTTTTGATCTCTGAAGATAAACTTTCTTGAGGTGAGCAGATTAACAAGCACAGGACACAGATTAATTGCTTCTAGTCTGCACTATAATTTTCACTTTTTAAATTACTTTTAATGTAAAAACCCCTTTCCCTTATATACGTTGTTATAAAGTAACATAAATAAATGTGACCTTTCTTGGATTTTTCCCTCCATTAACTGCTTCTTTTCTTGTGCAAAACTTATCCAGTATCATGAGTGAGAACATGATTATATAAAGATGTACGAAGCCTACACAACACTACTCAGAAACTTATCAAAGTTTCAGATCTGTGACGTGTATGTTATTTTCTTCTTACTCTTCATGACTCAGAAACTCAGTTAAGTAAAAATATATTACTAGGTTTGTGTCTCAGTGAAACATTGTCATTTTTAAGGAATCTTCACCTAACTTACATTCGTATTTGATATGGAAAATTTATGAAGGGGGCGACAGAGGGACAAGGTTTTCTGCTGTCTGCCCAAGTGGAGATCCCTGCAGAAGGGACTCACAGAGACATGCTGATTCCAACTTTGGTTTGAGAGCAGGAACCCCACCTGTACAACTAGCATGTATGGTTCTTATAGCATGGCTTGGACCATGCTGATGATAATCCATTCCATTCATCATGCCTTACACAGAACCATGTTTGAATCATACTTGGTTTGAAAACCAGTAGTTGCCTACTCAGTGGAAAATTCTAGATACTTTGATAACCACTCAAGAAAGATCAGGGGGAACTGAGGAAAACAGAAAACAGAGTCACTGAGAGCCAGTATGAAATGTTAGATATGTCAGATGTTTCATTTCACTAGCTGTCCTTGTTATTGATTAAGAAGAAAAACTGCTGAAGACTAGTCCATCCCATAAAACTCTTGAGTTGTCCATGCTTCTTGTGTGATGCTTTTGTGATGTCACTTGCAGTGTAGTATAATAAAACTAAAGAAATCCAGACCCTCCTTATTGAGATATGCAATGAAATGTTTATGTCCAAATCACTTTTGCGTTATAAAATGTCTTTTGCTGTGTCTTGCAAGGCTCTGAGTTGTCATTAAACATGCTATGGAGAGCTACTGGGATAATCACTCAAAAGACATAAACTTAGCTGTGTCTTTCAAGGTCAAGTTCCCTTGTAATGAATACTGGAAAGAAAGAAAAGTTTCTTTATAATTCTTCCTCTAGTTTACAAACAGACTGAAAGCAAACAACTTCAATAGGAGTGGAGCTGATGACTCAGAAGTTTCCTTACTTCATTTCAGAATGCAAGGCATCAGAGACAAATGAAAATAAAGTTGTTCTCTTACAGTGTTGTTTCCTCATGTAAGAGAGAGCTTCTCCACTTTGCTTCACTTCTAGAAAGCTGGATTAATGGCTGAGCATGGACTTAGTTCTCCAGCCTCTCTTAAGACTGAAGTGACGCTCACAGAAAGTGGGGTCGAGTGGGCCAGGCCATGGCTTCTCTGTTTTAGACGCAAAGATACACTGTTGTTGAAAACCATCTGAGCTTACCTCCATTCAGAGTCAATCTGTTTCACTCACATTGGAGGATAAGCTCCAGCACTGGGTGAGGCAGGGAACACAAGGATGCTCAGATGATTAGGCACTTTGTCAGAGACTGCTTTCCTCAGCTATCAGGCATGCTCTCCTGTTCCTCCAGCCCCTGCCTCTGTGAAAAACAGGGTGGTATATAGAGATATCAGATTTCATTCACATCCTCTTATAACCACATACTGAGAGCAAATCTCTCAAACAATTGTATCTTCAGTATGTTCAGTCAATTGCCCTGAACCACTGCAAGCTGCGTTAACCCAGACTGGAACTTCTTTTTAGTTTGTATATATATATGTATATTCTTTCATTATTTTACAGGAAAATATATATGTATGTTATCCAGACATCCATGTATATCCAATTTCCTCTGAGCATTCATAAGGAACTGGAAGACCCAAACAAGAGAACTACAATCAGGTCAGCTCACCTCCTAGCTCTTGCCTTGCCAATAGTCCGGTTTTGTAACTAACAAACTGTGAAGAAGCACTTTCAATGGAGTGCAGTTCTTCCTAGTCTTGCAGTGGCACTTTCGGTTACCTCAAATGCCTGTCTTTTACATATTTATCATACCCAGCTGAGCACCGGAGTCTACATATTGACTATATATTGCTTCTTACCTAGAACCTGTTTTTGAAGAGAAAACTGAGCATAAAAAAAAGTATTATATAAATGGATTAAATCCAAACTTCCCCCATTTCAAGGTTCCTTGTCTTCTCTACAGTTCAGGTTTATACTCCAGCATTCCTTGATACTACTCCTGTTTTCCTCAGCTTTTCCCTATGCTTATGGGAGAACCCTTCCCCGCCTCCCCCGGCAGAAAAACAAACAAACAAAAAAATTGAGCTTGTAATTATGATAATTATACAGAGTTCCAACCATTTCCTGCAGCCATTTTCACTTTTTTAAGTTTGTCGCTTTTTTAAGCATTTAAGACCAGGTTGGATGGAGCCCTGGGCAGCCTGAGCTGCTGTGTAGTATGGCAGTGGGTTGGAAATGGATCTTTTGACCCAAGCCATTCTGTGATTCTATGATTCTATGTTTTTATGATTCTATGACTCTATGATATTGTATGAACTAGCTAAGCATCATAGCCATGTCTACACCTCTGTTAAAGTGCTGTGAGACGTGCACCATACATGCTTCAGCATTCAACAAAGCCTCCTCGTTGCACTGGGATGTCTGAACATTCAGAGAACCTGTCACACTCTGCAACCGATCACTTATCCACACCTCACCTCAGAAATGAACGACTCAGAAATGAAAACTTGGCCCCTGCAATCAGCAGGCTTCCCCTGGCAAAAGGCAGATAAAATATGGACAGAAACAGCAACAGTGTGACAGTATTTTCTTTAGTGCTATTTCATAAGCAGAAAAATAACAGAATCAGAATACACAGAGACAAGCTAATGAGATAATCAGGAAAATGAAATACTTTTAGCATAATAGTAGTCCTGGAAAGAATGACTTGAGAGAGAAAAGAAAATATTTAGAGTGAGTTCACTGAAAAATGTACAACTATAATTCAGACAGGAATAAATATAAGGTTAGAAGCTAGGAGGAAATCTCAGGCATTTCTAAATTTAGGAACAGCCTCTGTTATGAGTGGTGAAGACCAAACAACTTTTAAGATGGAATGATTTCAGTTCATGACAGAGATTCCAAGAAGTTGTTACCTATGATAGCAGGCATTAAACTAAGGGAGTCACAACCCCTCTGGTACTCCTGTGTTAATGGCAACAAAACTAAGCTGGAAGATGACATGTCTTGTCAGAATTCATATTGCACTAAAAGAAAGCAAAGAATTCCACGCATCTACAGAGCTGATGATCAGAAATATTTCATTCACAGGGGACCATAATCTGATGCTCAGTATTTATGTTTGAGATGCTCAAATGAGATGTGACTAACTGACATCAATCTTTTCTCAAGTGATTCTTCTGAATTAGCAGTGATATGAAGCAGAGTAATATAGATGGGGAGATCTGAAATAGTCTGTGCCAGGCTGTTCTAAAGCATGGTAGTTAGTCCCATTTTAAAAGCCCTCATCTTGTCAAAATAAGCCCATACAATTGCACCTTCTGAGTAACTTTTACACTCATGGACATGGAGAAAAACAAAAACCATGACAGTATTTCCTCAGTTCAGAAAACTCAGTCCCTCCTTGGCTTTCTGTTCTATACAAAAAATAACAAAAAACATGTTGTGAATCATTTTTGTATCACCAAAGAAAATTAAAGAACAAAACAAAACAAAACAAACAACAACAGAAGCATAGCAAATGATACACAGCACAATTGCTCACCACTAGTCAAGTGATGCCCTGCCAGCCCCCAAGCAACAGCAGGTCTCTCAGCCAGTTCCCCCACTGTTGCTGTTCAGCACAACACTACATAGTACTGGTCAGGTTAGGTCAGCTGTCCTGGTCATGTCTCCTCCCAGCAATTGTGCAGCCCCAGATCCCTCACTGGCAGGGCAGCACAAGAAGCTGAGATGTTCCTGGCTCTATGCAGCACTGTACTTCAATAATTGAAACATCAGAGAGTTTTCATCACAAGTCCAAAACACAGGACCATACAAAGTGCTACAAAGAAAATTAATTCTATCCCAACCAAAGAAGAGCAGTAAGACATGATCAAAGGTGATCTAGAAAGGTCTTGTTTGTAATTAAAAACACAATACTTAAGGCATTGCCTCTGTACACAGCTCAGCCAGCTTCTGCCTATTGAACACTGTTTTCATATCACTGGTCTGAAATACGCCAGGGAAGATTTCCTCCAATTTATCAGGAAACAAGGCTGCAGCACTAGCTGTGATGCTGCAGTAAATGGAAGATGCTTGTCTCAGCTGATTGTGTTGCCTCAGCTCTTATAAATATTCCTTCTGACACGCCAGACAAAACTCTGCATTTGTATTTAGGGAGATGTGGTATCATGGTGGTGACACCCTAGATTTACCCTGTACAAGCAGAATTTAGTTCACATTTGGTCTTAATACAATCAATTTAGTTTTCTTCTTTTTCTTTCTTCTGAAGAATCTTTACCTAAATATAAAAATAGCTGGTTCTTCCACAGTCCACATTATCTGCCCAGTTTATTTGCCAACATTAATGCTTCATCTATTCTGGGGGGGGTTTAAAACCTCTTGGAAAGATCTCTTTTGAAGCCCTCTGTTCAGCTAACGTGTTAGGGTGAACACTGTGATTTTCATGAAGATAGCATAAAGCTTTTTGATAGATAAGCTATTTCACAATGTAACTTGAACTTGAAAAGGATGAAACAGTGTGTTGGAGACTCCCTGTCACAGCAAGTTTCCCCCCGGGGGTGTGGCCAAGGGCTGTGAGTGGGATTTTTTTCAAAGGCCATATCAGAATTGCTTTTTGAATTCAGACTCTCTGGCAAAAAGTAGTCTGTGACAATCTGTCATACCTTTTGCAGACTTGCATATCTGCTTATTGGAAGCAGAGTTATGGAAGAAACAATCTGTGAGTGTAGATCTTTTTAGGTGCATAGTAGGAAGATCCAAGACTTCAGCATGTAGCACTAACAGGCCAAAATCAAGCTTGAATTTTTTATGATATTGAATTTGTTGCAATATGCACAAAACAGATCAACTATAGCCAATATATTTTAGACCCATTTTATTTTATTTTATTTTATTTTATTTTATTTTATTTTATTTTATTTTATTTTATTTTATTTTATTTTATTTTATTTTATTTTATTTTATTTTATTTTATTTTATTTTATTTTATTTTATTTTATTTTATTTTATTTTATTTTATTTTATTTTATTTTATTTTATTTTTTCCCAGAACAGGAAGCTAATTGCCAGCAAACATACACACGCTCAGCTAGAAGAAAATGAAGACTTCAACTGCCTGCATTTCAGAAAAGGTAAGACTTCAAATACAAGTGATATATTCCTTTGCTGGTGCAATGTATTTTCAGTCTACAACCTGCTTCAGTTGCCTATCAGACTCTGCATATGCTTTAATGAATGTGCCTGTTCCACATAACCCAAACTGTCTTAGAATGTACTTAGGACTCTGAGTACAAAAGATTACAGAATCCCTCTGTTTCATTAGCATCCAGGGGCACAAGGCCTGCTTGAAGAATGTGCTCTGTAGCTCACAGGCTGCTTCCTCCTCCCTTTGATGTGTTTCACAGGTATCAAAAAGGACATAGGGGCTGGCAAGATACTCGTCACCATGCTTGTGCATCTTTGGAGCTTCGTTTTCCTTTGAAGTGTAACAGCTAACAGGTGAAGTTGGGCAGAGCAAAAAGATTCCTTTTCCTATTAATTTACTTCATGCAGTTCTGGCTAAATGGAAGAGCTTAATATTACATACTGAAGAGGTCAACAGCCTGCATTGTCTTTTACCACAGCAAATAAAGAAAAACATTGAGAGAAATGTTTAACCACATCTATTGTAAGGCATAAGTCTGAGAAACCATTTAATTAACAGAAGCAAAGTGATGGTGTGCTCTTCTAATCCTTACTGTGATTTTAAGCTTATCACTGAAGGTACCATAATTTATCCTGGTCTGAATAACAGAAAAATGTGAAGCATGTACAATTCTGACACAAATCCACGCAAGAAAAAAAGCAAAAATATTAAACACTTGAAAAAGCAGTCCAATGCAAAATGTATTTCAGAAATTATAGTTTAGCTTCTGTTTAACATTAAAAGGTTACTATGGTAACTGTATACCTGAGCTATAATTAAAAACAGGTTCTTTCTCCTATGGCAAACTCTGGTTTATAAGATTCTGTCCTTTGTTTTGATTGGCAGTGTGTCCTCTGTACTTCTTACAGTTAAGTGGAAGTAATGTTCATACTGAGACCTGGAGCTCCAGCAATCATCATATGGTCTTGCCTTACTGGGCTTCCTTCTCTTCAGTATGCCCCTGTCCCTGCTGGTTACACTACTTCTGAAACAAGACAGGATGCCATGGGCCTTCTTGGCCATCTGAGCACTTCTACTTTACTCTGAGGCTGGAACTCTGCAACCCACTATCAAAATCTCTCTCATCTATGACCTGTGTTATCTCTTTGCCAGTTTTTCCTTACTACTCATGAATTACCACTAACCTCTTTCTGTTCTTCACAAGAAGTGCTGTCAAGGCAGAAATTTGGATTTCTCAGGTAAGGATTTTAACTTTGCATGCACAATGTCAGGCTACCTCCCTTCATCATTTTGGAACTTGCTCCCAAGTCCATGCAATCTCGTTACCAGGAAACTCCCTGCACACCCAGTAGAACTGAATGTTCATTTGTATTTCATGAACGTCCCCTTCAGAAAATCTGATAAGATACTGCTGGTGCAATTAGTCACACACTACCACTGTAGAGCAGGCTCAGAACCATGCCCTTTCTTTTTAAACAAGTGATTCCCTTTAAACATATATATATATATATGTGTGTGTGTGTGTGTATAGTTATTTAATACTCAACCAGAAATACATTACGTTTGCCAAGATAATTTAAAAATTTGCCTATCACCAGGTAGGTCTGAATCCAGCCTCTGCCTGCAGCTGTCTGAACACAGGAGGGAAATTTCCCTAGAGTACTGAAATTTTCTGAAAATTTCCCTTTACTGGGGTAGCAGCAACTGCTATGCTAGTTTTGATGGCTTCCATGCCCAGAGTTATTTTAAATGTTCTGCAATCAGACTTCATAGATGTGGAACTTACAGTCACACCTTATGTGTGATTTTTATCTACAGTAAAGCTCCCAGTGTTGCTACCAACAAAGAAGATACAGCATCTTTGCTGCGTGGATGTTACTTTGAGTGGGAAAAGAAGGCAGAAAAAGAAGATAAGCAGGGTCTGCTGCTGCTATTATTTCTGCAGTATCCAAACATTCATGTTAGAGTAAGTCACAAACTTTGCCTTACTTTTGATATCAGTATTTCCATTTCACATTGATATTTAGCCTAGACTTATAAGATGCTTAAATCACCTACCTAAGTCTGCACTGCTGATATCCTATACACATTTAAGAATCTTCGTTTTACTCCTTGCAAACAGCAAGGGTAAATGTTTCTACTTTTCAAAAGCACAAAGTTAGGATTTTGTAAACATATTTAGTAAACAGAACCTCAAAAGCCCAGCACATTAACAAGCAGGTTATTTATATTCAACCAATGCAATTATAACTGGTGAAAAGGAAGTTAGAAGAGGAAATGTAAAGAATAGACTATAGATAGTGTGGTGGTGATAGTAATCATTATGCTTCTTTTCAGAGAAGATGAAGAACTCTCTGCTTGCAGCTTTCATTTTATTTGCAGCAGGTGAGTTTTCATTTGATGTATGATTTACTACTGTTTATACATAGTAAAAAATATAAAGATTACTCAAAGGCAAGAATGTATGACTTAAGTAAGTCATTACTGGATTAAAGGCTCTGGGTAGGAGAAACTACAATAAGTAACAGATTTTCCTATTTATTTTACAGTTGTCTTGTTAAATGCATTCTTTTATTTATTCCCTAGATTCCTGCAACTGCTTAAGCTGGGATTTTCCATTTTGCAAGCAGCTTCCAGGTGAGTAAACATTTCTCACATGATGACTACTTAATGACAAAGATGGAGATATTTGTTGATGGAAATCTACCAGCTGAAGTGACTGCATTTGAAATATGGCATAGGGCTTTTTGGTTGAAATTCAGAGTGTAGGAGCTGTGAATTTCTGATTGTTTCCCAAGACCTAGTTCCCCACTGCAGGGCTGAAGGCACAGGGTCTATCTATGTTTCTAGTTTCTGGGGGCTTCCCAGTGGCCTCCTCAAAAGACAATAAAATCTGTAGCATTTATATTAACAAACTTTTATGGTTTAGATTTAATTAATACATTACCATCAGTGGCAAAATGGATCATTCAAATATGTATCAATAGAGTAAGGTGGTCATGAGGAATTTATTGTAGGCAGAAATAACCCTACTTGCTAAAAGCCACAGCAGGGAAGATACATTTTTTAGTACATAGTACTGGCTGAGCCATCATAGTAAGACAATATTTATCTGAAACTAGCCATGCATTATTTTCTAAGACTCACTGTTGTCCCACTGAACTAAATTCAAAGTGCTACTAAGAACACCAGACAAATAAGAACAAAAACAATTCTAGAGTGGAAAAGCGATGCCTCATCTGTCTGCCAGTCTGTTTCTTTGTTTTAAAAAGGAAATTAGATTGTGATATCATTGGTACAGGGGAAGTTTTCTCTTTGTGTTGTCTTGGTACAGGCCTAAAAATATTGCAAGGTGTACAGGAACTAGCATTACACATTCTTTCAGGGAACCAAAAATGAACAGGGTAAAACTGAATGTGCATATGTACACTAAATCTTCCAATTGTAGGACAAGTGAAAACACAGAAATAAGGTATTGTCAGCTGAAGAGTGTAATATAGAACTTCAGTATATGGGCTGGGGCAGCAGGTGTAGGGTAAGCTAGTAGACAGTTTCCACAAATAAAAATTACTCTGACACTATTAGGAGACACTCTGTAGGAGACAGAGGTGTTGAGGAATGGTGGTCTTAAGTCAGAGATATACTGACAACTTTCTCATCTAAATCTGCTGTTAATATAATACGAAGAAATCACTCTGAGTATGGAAAAAAAGGAGAACTGATCTTTTATCACATAACTTGAGTGAATTTGATAACTGGACTGTAACACTAATTTCAGAGACACATATTTACTTATTAAATATCAAGTATTTTCTGCTTAATAGTGATAAACTTATTGGCATCTTATTAAACTTATTACACACAAGAAAATCAGGGTCCTATTCCATATGGAAAAAAAAAAAAAAAAAGTTACTTTGAGTATCCATGCATTTTACTTTTCTGAAGCAAAACAAAACATTACAACAACAACAACAGAAAACACCCTCATTTTCTTTCTGCACCTTTTTTCAAAAGCGTGGGTGATACTTCAGCTGATTCTTCTGAACCAGTACTTCAGACAGTAAAACACAAAACAAAAGGAGGACAGTCGGATTTTATGACTACAGTTTCTGATAAATATTTCTGAAATATTGAAGTATGTTTAACCACTGCAGACTAATAGATCCTTTAAGAACATCATCAGTGTTTAACTACCATGTAGTTAAACAGGCTGAACCACACATATGCTGAATTGCAAAAACAAACAAACAAAACAACAAAACCTTTTACCAAAAATTAATCACAAGTCAATCTGCCTCAAAATTCATGCTCCTGCTTTGTAATGCAATCTTTATAAGTCTGGTAGCATACAGCAGACTGTGTTTCTCTTCTGAACTCCACAAAGTTGGAGATTGACAATTTCGGACTATGTCTGGAGTCTGGTTAATATATTCTTGAAAAATAGTCCTATGCTCCTGTGGTGTAATGATTTGCAAGAAATTCCCCAGTAAATCTTGCAGATTGGAAACTGTAGAAATACCACATTTGTCCTTGGTGCTGATCATCAAAATGCCAGCCCTCTCTCCCTTTCCCCCCACCCCCAACTTAAAATTAATTGATCAAGAAATAAATTATTGCATGGAATTAATGTCTAAGATGTGTGTGAGGTCTACAAGACCCTCAGTTTTGGCCCACACTTTCCAAAATGTCTACTGACTCATGTTTGACAGTCAGTAAGTTGCTACTGACAAAGCTGTTGCCACATCCAGTTTGTAATCTTGTTGTCAAGCAGGGTCTTCCTCAGCACAGGACAGTTGCTCCTTGTTCTGCAAAGTTCTCAAGCCATAGTGACTCCCCAGTGAATGTGCTTTGCTCTGAAGATCTGGAGCAGGCTCCCAGAAGGTTCATGCATGGTTTCATACATGTTCCAGCAAGCAGCTGAGTGGCGCCACACAGTTCCTGATCCTAGTCTGTCACATTAGTAGAGACACTGAGGGCGCAACAGACACAGTCTAACAGGGGCAGAAGGTGTGAAACCACAGAAACGACAGCTGGGAGGCAAAAACCAAAGGTATGCTAGGGTAGAGGTTTCACAGCAATTCTGTCACATGCTGTAGTGAAATTGCCTTGCAAGAGCTTTCCTCAAAGTTACCCAAATAGATGATAAAAAAATAGAAATACTTCCTTGCACTCATTAAGTTATTTTGTGCCAGGGAATGCAGTAGTGCTTCCCATAGTATGAAGGTACTCCAATTAGACTAGAATAAAAACAGTTCAAGCTCAAAAGAAGTGCAGGGGCAAGCAGGAAGTGACGTTGTCAGTGATGTGGATAAGAAGTGCTGCTCAAAGGTGTCACAACACTGAAGCTGCAGGAAAGTAAGTGTCTCCACACTGCACTGTTTGGTGCAGAATAGCTCTTAAAGGAAATACAAAACAGAGAGAATGGTCCTTCTTATATAGTCACATAGGAAAACTATGTTTTAGTTGGAAACATGACTGATCATATTTAAATGCTCTAAATGTTTCTGTCCCTTCTTTAAATGTTAGTGAGCTGCTTACCTTGAGAAGAGGTGTGGCATAAGATGTGGAAGCAATTTTTTCCATTTTACAAAAAATACAGCTTGTTTAATTTATTTATTTATTTATTTATTTATTTATTCTCCTAGTTATCTTGCACCTATTGATAATAGTTGTTGCTCTGTGGTATATATCATATATTTCATATACTTCATCTTACAGATTGGAAAAATGAATTGTCCTGTTACAAAGAACTAAATGAGGACTTAACCTGTACCTGGCTGCCAGCACCCAATGATCCAAATATTATTAATTACACCTTATTCTTAAAATGGTAAGTCTAAAAGTCACTTCAGAAAATAACAACTTATCACTGCTGTCTGGTCAATCCTACCTGCCTAAATTGTTTCATACATATTTAATTACACTGTAGGTTGTTACACAATTTTGATCAAGCCTTTCCTCACACTTCATCAATTCTTACTGGCATGGTAAGAGCTGCACATTTTAAACAGCAGGGAGAGTGACACTGGCAAGCACACGTGTTACTAAGCAGACGCTTCTGTTTGCTTTATAATCAATGCAGAAACAGCTGGAATTTGTGCTTGAACAGATTTACAGAAAAGTTTGAAATAGGTGCATAGAGTCAACAACCATCTGTCTAATCTGATGAAGGGTGATGTACCATTCTCTAATTTCATGAAGAGTGCCCAGAAAAACTACTCAGGTTTGGATTGAGAGAACCTCAGCTGTAGCAGCTGTACTTACCCCTCTCTTCCACAGTTTCATTAAACTCTGATCAAGCTGAAAACTCCACCTTCTCCCCTAGTTTTAAAGCAAAGAAAACAGAACAACATGGAAGTTAGTAACCGTATTTCGGAGAAGTGACACTAGCTCTTCCAACCTGTAACTATCTTCACTGCCCATTGCAAACATGGAAATCATATTAGAACTACCCTTCCTCCACACAGTAAACATTGTTTCATTCAAGCAAAGATTTCTTCTTTCTGCAATTTGCTAGTCATTAGTCATCCTTCCACGCATCAAAAATCTGTTTGAAACTTTATTTCCAAATACCACCTGAATTACTTGCTTTTAATTTTGTCTATTGACTTGCAGCAAATATTCAACACTAATGTGTTCTAAGTTTAAAAGTTTGAGTTTCATTATGCAATATTATAATGTTAAACCAGATAACCAATGAAAGGCAGGATGTGTCACATTTTAAAAAAGGAAAAAACAAACAAACAAACAAACAAACAAACAATAAGGTCAATAACAAAATGTCTGCCTTAGGTAGCTCCATTTTTTTGTTTTTTTGTTTAAGAGAGCTAAAGCAAAGAACTCAGGTAAAATGTAGATGGGCAGGTTAAATCAATATCTGCCCACTGGATTGTTAAAAAAAACGAAGTATGTTCTGTCTCCATATCTTCATAACAAAAGGGATTTTCCTCGCTTTTCATCTTTGTATTTGGGATTCGCCATGAGAAACAGAGAGCTGACATCAGAAACACAATTTTTACCATGAGACCATATCATGGGGCACACAGTTTATGATACTGTGTGCTGTTGGCAAATTCTGATACTCACTGCTGATTATTTTACCACAGAGCACAATGCTCTTTACATTAAAAAAGAGCTGTGGTTAGAAGCATCTCCAAAAGCCAAGGAAATGTCTGTGCACTGGGAAATTCCCCAGGGAGATCTGCACACTGCAGAGCAGCCTCAAAGCTGTGACTGCTCTCCTGGCCACTGTGGCTATTTTCCCACTGGCAGAAGAAGTGGATGGCAATAAATCTCAAACCACACTGAATTTGTTGTCTTGCCTCCTTCATTTTTTAGGAGGCATCATTTTTTTATTTCTTGGAAGGGGAGAAGCACTTGTGAAATGGCTCTTTTTCTACAGAGACGCTGTCAGCTAGAGTATTTGTAATGTAGTTGCTCTTTGTATGTCCAGTCAGAATCAGAGTGTATTATGGGTAAATTGCAGAACTGATGTTATGAACAGAAAAGCCAGTAAATGACTGAAAAAGATGGTAGGAAAGGAGAGATGCAATTGTCTCACAGAGATACAAGGTTTCCCAAACTGGAGTCAGAACTTGAACCTCAGCCTCCTAGGCTTCAGCCTGATAATCCTAGAGAAAAATTTTCTTCTCCCTTTTTATTGTTTAAAAGAAAAATAATAATCATTTGAAAGGATTTTTTTTTCTGCTTGCCTAGAAGATGACATCACTCCATCTGCAAGCAATGTTAGTTTAGCATTGATATTTTTCCTTTTCTTTGCTCTTTACAATTTAATTGTCAGGAAGACAAGGATTAAAGAATAACACTCCCACAGAAAAGTTCAAACCAAGCATTCAACATCATGGTTTGAAATATTAATGGCTGATTGACAATTAGTCTGAAAAAAAGAAGAAAAAAAGACAAGGGAAGCTTCCAGGAGTTTTGTTCCATTATTAAATATTCTATCATGATCAGCACATTTAATACTTGAAGTATCTAGCTATGCAATTAGTATGCTTATCAATTTCTTTTTAAGAATGTTGAATTAGAACATCTTTAGCCTTGAAAAATCTGTTTTGTATGCATCAGAGTGCAAACAACAGAGCAGGATCTGGGGGGGAAGTCCAAACAGAACAGGAACAGTCTTCCATTTAACGACTTTTCCTAAAGGAAAACTGACTGAGTGTGAGGGAACACCCTCCAAGAAGTTGAATCTTACTTCTCTAAGTCTTGCTTTTCTTTACACATACTTTACATTCACATGTACTCCAAAATGCTACACTACTCAGGACCACATTTCTGCAGCAACTGCTAACATGAAGAACATCTTTGCAGAACTTGAGCTTTCACTACAGGTCACAGGAAAAGGCTAAAATGTCAGCTGGCTTCCAGAAGGTTGCCTCTTAAAAGAGAATTCTGGGACAGTGTACACTGACTGCCTCCTGCACTTGCTCTTCTCCCTGCTGTTAACTGTTTTGAGCAGTGGTATTGAATGATTTCCATATGTCCAGTACAACCTCAGCTATTTTGAGACTCAGTGAATTCTGGAATCCTGTCTGAATTAAATGGTTTGGGCCTTAAGAAAGTAAGCTGCCTAAATGTCTCCAAGTACTTCTGGACAGTCGATACACATTATGTCCAGTGAATATTTTAAAATGTATAATACAGACTTGGCCAGCTGTTGGCTTGATTGAGAATCAGGGTCACACAAAGTATGTTTCCATTACCTAACCTGATTCATATAGCAATTACAAAAATCATTGTTACGTAAAAGCCTTATTGTGCAGTCACATAAGTTGAAGGCACTTTTTATCTTGCAAATATACTCTGTAGATGGTAGACCTGCCCTGTTAACTTTCACCATGACAACTTCAGCTGTCACAGAAAGCTGTTGATGGAGAAGAAGGCTTGCAGACTTACTTGAACAAAACTAGTGATATTTTCTGCTGCTAGGGAGTACAGTTAGGCCTGCATAACAAATCATTTGTAAACAAAGTCACAGGGAGACTGTTTTTTTTGTTTGTTTGTTTTGATACTTTTCTTGAGTGTTCTTGAAGGTAAGTGAGGATGAAGGGGTACCTGCTCGTGCACCTCCTGCGTAAATATTGCAGTATCTGCAGGTGCATGAGATACAAACTAAAATTAAAATTAGAGGTCCAACTTTCAGTAACCTTCAAGCAGAGGAATTCCCTTCCTGGAAAAAAGTTACAACTGCAGACACACAGGAGCATCAGACACCAGCAACCACCAACTCTGGAAGAAAACCATGAAACTTCTTGGACTTTCTGTACTGTATTCATACTTAGGTTTACTTAAGAGAAGTCCATACAGCTGAGGAGAGAGGGGTCTTTCAAACATCAGTGTCTTATTTAAACATGAATACCCTGTTTCTGCAAAGCATCATTCATAAGACAGGCATACAACTCATAAAACCAGACATTTTTCATACGTTTGTCATAATTTAGATTCAGTAACAGGAGGAATTCTGCTATTCAGAAGGAACTGATGTTCCTCTATAGTAGGTGGCAAGTAGACTTTATGCAAGTAATTTCTAATCTAATATTAACTTCTAAAAGCTGTTTATGTCCAATTTTAATCTCAAAGAAAACTACACAGATTTTGTCTTTTATCACGCTGTGCCTCATAAATGTAAAGAATGTAGCAGTTCTGCAATACACAACATGGATTTGCAAGTTTAAGCCAGATAGAATTGCTCGGGTACCAGAATTATATTTGCTGTTTCAAGCTGCTCAGTTCTCACCTTCAAATTTTCAGAATGATGACTTTGTTTATGAGTACCTGGACAGCTATAAAAAGGTGTATGATAAAACAGCAAAAACTCTGGCTTTCATTCTTATTCCTCTTCTCTGAAGGGAGAGAATCACAAAACTTTTTAGAAGAAATACATCATCACCTTCCATCACAATAGAACGAGAAAATCTCTTCATGAGCCGTTCTGCATCTATTTGGATAGCGGTGAACTATGCCCATGCCAGCTGTGTGAAAGGAAAGAACATCTCAGTTACGCCAAGAAAAGCAGGTATTAGTTATGTCTTCATTATTCGTATTACTGCAGTATCCTGCTGAAGCAATGGTAGCATTTTCTTCAAAATTATTGTCAAAATGTTAACTCCTGCTATATTCTTATCCTTTTCACTGATTCAGCGTGCTGCAGTTTGGCTTTCTTCAATGAAATCTCTATTGAAGTCCATGGCAGAAGTTCATCCATTTTTATGGTAACAGGACTTCAAATCATTTGCTGGACTATAAAATACTGATACCCAAAAAATTATATTGTGACATTTGTGTACCATATTTCACCAGCTTCCTCTGTCTCTGATGGTTTTTGTAACTTCTTTATCATAGAACCATGGAGCTATAGAATTGCTCATGTTGGAAAAGTCCTTATAGATCACCAAATCCAACCAAAACCTAACCATACTTCCTTAACTCTAAAAACTCTTCACTAAAATAGGAGACAGTCATAGGTTTACAAGGAACAGGCTGATGCAGTAGCATATATTCAAGGAATTGTTTCCACAGACAATTAACATTTTGGGAAAACTTTTCAAATGTAACTATTTTCTAAAGCCAGTTAGCTATTACACAGTATTACAAGGGACACGTGAAAAAAACAAATCCTATGAACTCTGCACTGTGGATACCTATTCACTGATTCTCTGCAGCATACAATCGCTGAGTTAACTACAAGATCTTCTGAAATCCTAACCTTCCCAGAGTAACAGTGTTTCAACAGTGCTTCTCATTGCTGAAAGGAACTATCAGTAAAACCTAAATTATCACTATGACCTTCTTGGGAGATTTTCAGAGGGAAAACTATCTACTTGCATTAAAACTTATATAGCTAAACACAATTGCTGAAATGGGAAGCTATTAAGAAGTTCTGGAAACATTTCTAGTTTATGATTAGAAGTATTCTTGACATTTTGACTTTGCTTTTCAGACTTACTGAGCACCTGTTTATAGAAAGGATTTTCCTGCTATCAGAAGTGTTCACAAAATAATTGCACACACAAAAGAGGAACAACCCTTATTTGTAGACACTATAAAGATTTAGTTAGTACTTATTTCCAGTTTTTTTAAGACTCACAGTGTTCAGTATTCTCAGCCAACTCTTCCATTTTTGGTAAAACACATCCAATTCACACATAATGTCCAAAGCTTTCCTGCTTCCCTCGTACCGATGACATCTGTTCCCCATTTCAGGGAAGTGTTTAACACCATCTAACATAAAAGCTTATCAGATCACAAAGCAATTGGTAATAAAATGGAACTCACCCACAACTCCTACAAAATATGAGCTGAGATACAGAGAGGCACTGACAGAAGCCCCTCAATGGACAAAGGTAAGTATTTCCATATGCCTCTTTAGAACATGGGGTTTATTATCAGTTCAGTAGTACGCAGTACATACAGCTACATGACAGGACGTAAACAGGACACTGTTGTAGCACACAAAAATGTGGACAGCAAGAAATCACAGCACACGATTTGCTCACAAATCTCACAGTGGTCTCTTAGTTTGATGCTGACAGATTCTGAACTGTTTGAAAGAGAAAAGTTAGTAGTTTTACACTAAAAATGAGAAAACCAGTAAAACTATGTGATATGGTTTATTAACTTGTCAATAGGACACAACAGCCAACAGAGGAAAAGCTGAAAATCCAGAGAGGGAATCAGAAATGAGGTACAATCCCAAGATTTGATTACACTTTAATTAAAAGACCATATTGCTTTCTGTACTATTATCATAACAGAACAGGTTGCTAAAATATTGTTCTTCAGAATGCCAGTAAGTATCAAAGTCAAATCAGTGATAATTTTTCAGTGCATGTAACACTGAATCCATTTCTAAGAGGGGGTTAGACCTGCACTACTGCTTACATGTACTGGCAGAACATAATCAGTTGAAAAAGGGAGTATCATCTTTCAAGCATGAAATAAAATTTGCTTATATGCGTAGTAATTCTTCACCATTGATGGAAACTGCTACTTTTGGTCAGAATAATGGTTTTTGGTTGAGAAAACAGTTAATATAAGATTGTCTTATTGCTGCCACACATATTAAACAACATTTGCTTTTAGGTGCCCATAGAAAGCAATGCTGTCAACATCACTGTTTCAAATGCTACATCTTCATATATCATTCAGCTCAGATGTATAAACAAGGATGGTCTTCACTGTGTTTGCATTTGGAGTAGAGAGATTTTGGTCCCTCACAGTAAGTTAATTTCATGGGAACAATTTTATAATGTACATAGTCAAAAACTGTCGAAAATATTAAGGTCAACCCAATTTGTATGAGTGCATGTCTCCATCTTTTCCCATGTTTGCCAGAGCTCATGAACAAGCCAAGAATATCATACAATGCAACTACAGAAATATCACCAGGCAGAAGAAGTCTTCTTCTTAAGTGGGAGGTAATTTTCTCTTTGAGTCTGTGTACACTATATTATAATCATACCATTAATTCATTACTTTATAGGGGAAAATAGGCTTTCTCACTGTATCAGGACTACAGTGTACAAGAAAAAGGTACTGAATGTTGAACTTGTGCTTTAGGATTCCCTGCCTCTGTATGGTGGTAAATCAGGTTCTAGAAATTAGCCAGGAAAAACCACTATAATTTATAAACTATTTAAATTTACAGAAACCTCCAGGCTCAAATCACTGACTAGAATAAAGATTCTTTCCAGTTAGTGGTAAACACTAGTGCATCTCAGGCTAGCTATGAAAATAATTTTCCTTGAAAAAACCTTATAAGCCACATACAAGTGACATATCTTGTGTTAGACACATTCCTAAGCAGAATTCTTAAGAGAATTAAGAAGTAAAAAGAGAAACAAAAACTTTTTAGAAAGGTATTTTGTAAGACTGCTGATATAAAAAATAAAAATTCAGAAGTGCAAATACATTATAATGAGAGAAAATGAGCTTACAAAAACAACATCCAGCTGAACATTTCCCATAATGATATTTAAAATTCACTCCATAAATCATAGGCTTCCACTTTTCTGTTGCAGGTGTCATTATCAGCTGACTGTCTATGTCCATCAGTCACTCTTACTAGCTGAAGTTACTGTGTTAGGAAAAGGATAGCTGACAGTCTGGAATTCTCACATTAAGGGCCCACAGGGAATTTTGATTAGCAAAGTCTTCCAGTTGGTCTTTGGGTAGAAGCTCACTCTAATGCTGAGAGAACAAACATCTACAAACTGAGAGTTACCAAAGGGAATGTCTGAAGCAGAAAAGACAGAGATTGGCAGAGTTCTTAAATATATATATTAAATATATATATATATGGGAAGTTATGTAACTACACCTTTCTGGTTTTGTTAAGGGAAAGAAAAAATAGCAGAGAAAGCAGACACCTCTTCTGGCTAGGATGAGATATCCCTTCTTTTCCTTTATCTGCTAAGAAGAAGGAAAAGCTGTGAAGTAAATGATTCACTTTGTGATAAATTAAATTGTACGTGGCAGTTCCAATGTTAAGAGAAGACATTAGTCACTACTAATGAACTATAATTTAAAAATACCTACATTAAATAGAGAATCAAGGTTAGGACCTTCTTTGAGGATTACTCTTCTTCTAAACTAGTATACTAAGTAAGGTTCAAGTATACCTTCAAAGGGAAAGAGTATATTCAGTAATGACTGTGTTAAAGTGAAAGGGAAACAAGAAGTAGGGGAAGAAGTGGGCTCACGTGCTATATTTGTTTAAGCCAATCTCAAAGAAACACTGGAAAAAAAAAAAAAAAAAAAAAAAAAAAAAAGTTTTAAAATGTCAAAGACTACCTGCAGTTCCTCTGATTTATTTTTTTTTTAATTTCTTTTTTAGTTTTATTATTTTAATTTTTTTTTAATGTTCAGTGTGTAAGCTTTACATAGTTTGGACAAAAAGGCACAGAAAAGATGACTTCAGCTCTGAACATCCAACTGGGGAGTACGTACTATTTTTATAGAAATAGCAGAAGCTCTCCTGCAGGACTGCACAAGATAGACAGTGCTTCCCCTTCTTAGTGTAAATTCTGTTGGTTTCTTTTCATGTGTTGCATATCCTAGGAATAATTTCCACCGCATGCACACCTTTTCTATTTTCAAAGCCTGATTAGAGGACACTATTCCCCAGTAGCTTCATCAGAGCTTCAAATAGTGGGATCAATTCTTTCTTCAGTATCTTGGGAAAAACTTCTGTTGTTTCTATTTTAAGAGCTCCCAGCATTAGCAGTATTCCCTCTCAACACGTATGTCTTCGCCTTTTAAGCCTACTGGATGTCATCCTCTTCTTTGTTACTCTGAAATTATCCAATTATTTCATTAAGAAACTCAATCTCCTAGCTTTGTGTTAGCTTTACACTACTAATTGTGTGCCAAGGTGACCAAGAAATAATTACCAATCTTGGTATCAAGTGTTGCAGAATCCCCAGACTTTGATGTTTTTATTTCTATTTCTAACCAAATTGTAGTAATTTTTCTAATCTCTCATGAAGATTAATACAATGGAATAATGACTGAACCACCACCTAAAATTTCTATCAATGAATATAGAACATGTTTCAAAGTTGTAGTATAATTACCTGCATTTATCCTCAAAGAGAGCAGATGCTTAACAGAGACTAGTAGATGAATACTCCCTGAGGCATAAATTGCAATTAAACACCTCTCATTAACTTTCAAGCTCCTAATTATGACGGATATATGTTCCAGTGAAGTGTAAAGAACATTGCAGCTTCTTCAGTGCTGCTATTACTAATTGGATACACATTACTAAGATTCCAATTAAGCAAAAACCTTAATCCTGTGTTTAAATCCTTTCAATTTAAGAATGTAGTATTCTTAAATAAAATAGTATTAAAAAAAGGGCTTGCTTCACTAATTCCTGATAGTCCATTTGAAATAGTATGATATTATCCCCAACATTAAATATGATATTTTGTTTCCATAATTCCATTGCTCTTAATTTTCTACGCAGGACATAATAACATTTATAGAATAATAACCTTTTTTTTCTTTTAGGTAATGCAAAGTGAGAATGCCATTGGATACTATATTGATGTTGAAAGAATACCCAACAGTTGCAGGGATTCACCAAATCGCATCATTCTAAAGGACAGGGAAGTTCTTCTAAATATCTCTATGGCTCACTATAGGATTAATATTTCTGCCTATAACAAAGCAGGACAATCTCCACAAACCATCTACATTGTCCCAGACTTCTCTGCAGCAGGTACTTACCATTTATTGATTTGACTGGTGGAAAAGTTTTATAAGCAATCTCTAGACTAACTTTTGACAGTCTTTCAGATTGTTATTAACATTCTTTTGAATATTCATTAGGCTGATATTTTTTCGTAGTAACAGTACTATATGCTAGAGGGAAGGTAAGCCATCCAGAGGGACCTGGACAGGCTTGAGAGGTGGGCCCATGTCCACCTCATTAAGCTCAGCAAAGCCAAGTGCACGGTCCTGCACCTCCCCTAAGCACAGACTGAGAGAGCTGGGGCTCTTCAGCTTGGAGAAGACATGGCTCCAAGGGAACCTTATAGCTGCCTTCCAGTACCTGAAAGTAAGTTTCAGCCAGAAGGTCTTCTCTAGTTTAATAATCTGTCTTAGAAAACAAAAGAATATTTAAGGCATTTTGCATTTTCTGCAAGAATGTGAAACTCTAAGTTACACAGCTACAAAATATAATTATCCCTATTTCCTCCCCCAGGTAAGAGTGATCTCACAGTTGTACTGTCTATAGGAGTTAATAGCAGTTCACAGGCAATTGTTTAGCAGTGTTAGACATCCCCTGCCTGAGGCATGGAATAGCCATTTCCCCTGTTCCAATTTTAAAGAATTAAAGGCCCTGAACAGCTGTTAACACTGGAGGTCCCAGATGCTATGGCAAAGTGCTAGTTGCTACATTTCCTTTATTGACATAAAATAGTAGCCATTGCCGTATGTGGCCATCCACATGTTAACTACTTAATGAAGAATCTTCAGATGAATCAGAGAAAAAGTGAGAAAAACACTGATAGGGGAAGGGACAGACTGTTTTCCTGCTCATTCATATCTAATGGTATATTTGTTCACAGATTTGCCTGGCCAAATCAAGGTTAAACCTCAGGGAACTAATGCAGTCATCACCTGGATTCCAGAATACAGTCCAAAATGTTTTGTGGTTGACTGGGGCACTCATAAAGAAGACATGCACATGAAAATAGTAGCTACAGATGCTGGAAATTTTACTTTAGGTAAAAGCAACAGCCACATCTCATGAAGGCAGCATTTCATTTATTTGTTATTTTTGGCTGGGGAGGGAAGGATTTTCATCCTGTTTTTAAGAGCAAACCAAGGATCCAGGTAAGTGTACCCTGTCCAACAATGAGATAACGTCTGCTTTTAAGAAACACTGAAGCAGGGAAAAAGAAGATCCTTTAGTAGGATTCTTCTAATCAAAGCTGGGCAAGAAATGTAGCTAAACTGCAGTTACTGGAAAGAGGTTTCTCCCTCCCCAAATTTAGGCAGAGCTGTACAGTACTTGATGGCTAACACAGTGGCACTGGAACAAAAAGGAGTCTTTCTTGTCCCTAATTTCAAATATAAATGCTCTGCTGCAGACTTTCCCCTAGGTTATTTTTTATCCCCACAGTTGTGCTTGTCAAAGTGCAAATTCTCAACCGTGTACCTACCAATCTGGGCATGAAGAGCTGCTAGTGGAGATCAGTTTACAGAACAGTCATCTAAAAACTCTATTAAAACCACATAAGTGACTCTTGTAGATACCATTCAAAACTGTCTTTTAGGTATAGTATAGAACATTTAAGTTCAGGTTTACGTGAATAGATGTAATGTTTTCCTCAGTCCTCCTGCAATATCTGCAGTCTCACATTACATCTAGTTGTTTCGCATGTTTCTAAATATGCTGGCTGGGGGAAATAATGGTCCTTGAACTTAGATGTGTAAACTTATATTTGTTCACTACTTTTTATACAGCAGGTCAGGTTTTCCAGAAGTGGATCTTTGTAATACATGGCATCTTTTATAAACAAACCAGAACTACATCTTGTTCCGCTTTTGAAATAGATTCTGTAAAGTACTGAAAGGCAGTGAGAAAGGATTCATATCTCTTATGCTCAGTGTAAAGAAGCATACAGGATCTCTACTGAAAAACTGTAAGGTTGCTATCCCTCTTCCTCTTCTTTCTTATTCATAACTTTTCAGTAAACTCTGAAATATGTTTGTTTGTTTTCCAGACAATATTAATCCGTATAAGTTGTATAAAATCATGGTGCATGCATCTGATGTGTGTCAGTGTGAAAGTTTCAGAACACATGAAAAGACTTTTGGAGTGACCCGCTTCTACTCAGTTGAAGGAGGTACTCCTCTGTTTCATATATTTATCTTCCTTATATTTCTTCTTATTTCCTGTCTGCAGCAAAACAAACAAACAAACAAACAAAAGCCCTGCATGTTTCTTTTCCTGGTGACTTAACATGATTCTACAGTTAGCATTGCCTTTGGTCCCAGCAATTATACACTGGCAATGAATGACCTGACTGCTTTTCCTTACTGACAAGACTATATAAATGTTGTTATTATACACGACATTACAAAAGAACAGAAAGGAGGCACCTGAGTTGCTACTACTCCTTGTGGCTCAAATATAACTGTAACTGAAGTCAGATTTTCCAAAGGAAATCCAATGATGTCTCATATAGCAAATTGAAATTAATACAGCTGTGACTGCTGGAGTAAAAGTGTTTGGAATGAGGTTAGTGATAGTGTTCACCTGCTTGGGCATTGCTTGATATCTGGGAGTTTTACTACAAGGAGTTCCTCTTTTGTTCTCCACCCTCTATCCTGTACTTACGACAACTAGAATGAAGTAAAGATCTTCCTGGGTAGCAGCTAGGTTTCAGTCATGTATGTCTATGGCACTGATTTTAATGTGGATCTTATTTTCTGAATTTTAAGTTCCTAGGACAGGACCCACTAATATAACAATTCTGAATATCACAAAGCATTCAGCATTCGTGAAGTGGTCTGAAATATCTGCTGAAGATTGTATGGGCTTTCTCCAGGGATACAAAATCAACTACATAGACTCATCAAGGAAGAAGTTTCTGGGTAAGTCTCCATTGCTCAGAACATAGCAGTAGTTCAGTGTTACAACAGAAAATTTTTCATACACAGCCATTAATTGATTACAAAGCACTCTACTGATTCAGATTTCCCTGGGAACAGAGTGCTTCCAAAGATCAGCTTCTGGTGAGTGTTTTACTGCTCCTAATGACTTCAAGAAAATTATACATATTCATAGGAACACCTCAGATTAAATATTGATAAGAAAAATTCCCTTAAAACATACAGTTTTAAGACAACAATAGAATTTCCCAGTAACACTGAAAGGAAGATATATGCTTTCAGTATTTCTGAGGTCTTACAGTTTCAGTCACAGTACTTTTATGCTTCATTGCAATTCAGCTAGGTTTGGCTCTGAGCATTTTTCTTTTAAACTCTATTGGCTGTAAATTTTTTCATACTTCTTAGCTGTTTTAAAAGACATGGCTATTGATTTCATTTTTTAGAAACATTTTCTTTAATTGATAGCTTTATTTATTGTTTAACCACGAAAGATAAACCTTCTACACATTGAAATACAACTCATAGCTATGCAGCTGCGAGCTCAAGCTACTTAAGTACCACCTTTATCTCTTTTGTGAAACATGCCATAAATAATAATGCATTAATTTTGCACATATTGACTTATAAATACAATTAAAGACATATTATGGAAGACAAATAGAACCTATTGCCTAAGAAAGGAAAAACAAGGATTCTATAGGTCTTCCTGGTATATGCATTCAGAAGACAACAAAAAATAACAAAAGCTTGAAGTTTTCAACTCTGTGTCCCCTGAAGTTAGCTGGAGTTTGATGGAAAGTCAGGGGAGTCCACAGGACTGAACTTAATTTTTTTACTCACCCTTAATGATCACTAGAACAGTAACACAGCAGATGGCCATGTTTTCCAGATGGGAATAACAATGTTACTGGAGAATCCTAGGGGATGTGCAGGCTACAGCACCATTTCTATGATCTCAGATTCTCAATAGCAAACTTGAAAAATAATTTCTGCCAAGTTTAAGGTATTCTACTGTACTGCTGATTGCATCATCAGAAAAGGTGGACTGAGATCAAAGTTCTAGAAAGCAGATGAAGTTGAATACATTGACATTTTTCTGTACAGAACCCAAAATAATAGTACTGATACTGACTGATGTGAATAACTACTCAGTACTGTAGTGAGGGTAACGCAAAGGTCTTGTCTTTCAGATATCATTCAGTCATTGCTTATAGGCAGTTCAGATGCTTTGCTCTTTCAGTGTCCTTATTTCAACTGTTACAAGAAGGGATTTTCATAAAACCATAGCATAGCATGCCAGGTGTATATCCTATTAAACACAGCCTACTGTACTTATTGCCTAATTATCCTGGTGTGCGAGGATCTCATGATTTTTTACAACTGAAAGCCAAATGCATGTAAGTGTTTTGAAGAATCTTATACACCCCAAAGCAAATCTGCTTAGTGTGACTTTCCAGGTGTGGATCAGGTCATAGGAATTTTGTCTTTTCCCTAGTCAACTACACAGATACAGACTCAAATAATAGAGTTCATCTCATCACCCCATTCACTAACCACTCTTGTGTTTTCAGCTGCTAGCATCAACTCTTCTACTACAAGTTACCATCTTACTGGACTTAAGGAAAAGACCATCTACTATGTACAGATTTCAGGATTCACTAAAGCTGGAGAAGGATCACCATCTTTTTCACAACCTTTCAGTACTCTAAAATATGGTACTGTGGAATCTGTATGCTACTGTGTTGCCCAGCAGCCATCTTGGCTTTATACTCCATTGTACAAAGCATTATTCTACACCCTTTCTCTTTTCCCTGCTTTTCAAGGAATAACAAAGTGCTCATGCACAGGATTTAATATTCAGTTTTTGGCTTACTGATAACAAAGTCAAAACTATACTCTGCCTATATTTCTTTACCTAACATACAAAGAAGACTTAGCTTGGGCTCCTCATCTTTGTAACATTTTGTGATCTTTTCATGTCAGTTATATTAACTGTCCTTTATTTATTGCAAACTCTTATCACAGGTTTCAGTAGTAGAAATAATCTGCCTTTGACTTATGCAGTTCAGTAGTCTTTTTCTTGGCAAAATCTTTATCACATAAAGCTGGTTTCCAGATAGACACCTCAGCCAAAACTTTTCTTTTACAAAAAGGTCATTCTTTCTATTGTGGCTGGCAGTTGATCAAATCTTCTGTTTTCTGATTACTGGAGTCCTTTTTATCTAACATGTTCTAACATTCGCTGGCAAGAATTTGCTTGTTTCAAAGGTGCCTCAATAGGCTAAGGTCAATACTGTTATTTTTATGAAGTTCCACATATTGTATTCACATGTCTTTTCAACACATGATCAGTTGGACAGAGCAGGAATCCCAGAATATGAGTAAAGTTTGACTTGTGTTTAAAGTATATCTGTAGTGGAGACAATAACGCCTCTCTATACTTGACAGCACAAGTCTGATTCAGTCTTTCTGTTGCTCCCCATCAGAAAAAGGAGAATTTGAAGGTTTAATGACTGGCCTTTGTTTCAGCATGATGTTTGCTCTGGTTTTTGTACCTATGACATGTATTCTGATGCTTAAGAGGTAAGAAGTGAATATTGACTAATGCTATTAACAATAACTTCCTTTTACTTAACTCTGATTTTCATAGCACTGATAGCACTGCATCTCTTTTTATTTTTTATTGTTATTATTTTTTGTCATTAGATGCAAATCAATTTAAAAGTACAAGGAGAAAAGCTCATCCCATACATTTACATAGTGAGAGAATTTACAAACCCGCAATAAGCTTGTTTAAATACTTTATCAAAAATCTATAATCTTTTGCTTTTGGTAAATTAACTAACTGATTACTTTCAATCTCAAATTCCCTTGGTAAGAGCAAGGATCATTTATCCCAGTAGAAAATAGGCTATAGATAAGAAAACAATGGTGTATTTAATCAATTTATTCTTTCATTCCCAACTGATGGTCATGTCTTTTCAATGGAAATGCAGGAGGAAATTCCACCAGTATACATACATACAAATGCTGCAATCAAAGCATTTTCCTCTGAGCATATTTAGCTGTTACTGTACATATCACTCACATATGAAAATAATGAGAAGAAATGGATGAGTAGGAAGAAGAGAGAATAACAAGGGTGCCCACAAGATATGGATGAGAGAAGCAGTCTTCCCCTCAGATTAATCTGAGGTGCAGTACCAGGGCCACATACTAACTCTGAAAAAAAAATGGCTTGCATAGTAATTGATTCTGATACTCATTTTCTCATAAACTTAGTGGCATACAACCATTCTGATCACTATTACGATGTCCACCTAGATGCCACCTAGCCTTGTTTTCCCTTTAGAAAGCACCAGCTTCAGATGCTGACTGTGAAGCCTTCAAAAAGGGACTAACCAGACACAAAATCTATCTTTACAGGGTCAGTGGGATCAGGTAACACTACAGCCTTAGGCTTCACCTTAATAAAGTACTTGACATCTAATAAAGTCTAGATTTGATTTTAAGACCAGACAACAATGAAGTCAGTGCTGAGGCAAGGTGATGGCCTAGATAACCTCATGCTGTTTCTCACAACAGTGCTGACATTTTTCATGTGGATATGAGTCATTGCCTGAGGTCCCACAGTGCAGCTCTGCTGTGCAGCAGCTGCTGGCAGGGAGAAGCTCAAAGGGAATGTGCTGAGAGATGTTCTCCAGCAACCTGGAGTGGCAGGAGTAATAGTGTGTCACCATCATGTCCTGTCCTCTTGGAAAGGATGAAGGAAGAAAAAGACCCTTACCTCAGCCTGATCAGTAGTGAGGGAGTCAGTTGGGCCTGCCCAGTGTCACTGCTTTCTAGAGATGCTCCTTCTCAAGAAGCCCTTGCTTTGTGCCATTCACAGGATGAAAGGCAGCTTCTTATCCCCAAAGCTGTCAGAAGCAATGCAGGGAACAGCCTCCAAGGTCTGCATGTACCTGTGGAGATAACAACCAAGGCAGATCAGATGGCTTAAAGATCAGCTGTCAGTTTTGTGGTTTTGAGCCCCAGGAATAAGAAAAGAGCTGGAAAGAAAGGGCTATGAGAGGGCTAAGGACAAACAGCCACCTGAAACTGATAGGTATGGCACCATTCTGAGCCCTGCTCTACTCCTCTCTTGGAGGATCAAGCTTTGAAATAAACAGTGGATTTTGATTTTGAAGCATTTTAGAATAAATTGTCACTTACTCTACAGCTATGGCAGAAACAACCTAGTGATGGTATGTTTGTGTCAGATGAAATGGTGTGATAATACAGTTTCCTCCAGAAAGGGCTGAACTCATACTGTGAGAAAAGAACAGTACCCACGTTACTCTCCATATTCCAGCTTGCATATGCTAAGGAGAGCCTTCTACAGACCAGAATTGTGATTATAAAGAAGTTAAAAACAGAAAAATGTAGCTTTTTTTTTTTTTTTTTTTCTTTTTTTTTCCCTTAAGGAACACTAAACCTTTGTGTAGAAAGGAGAAAATACTCCCTAGAATAGAACTCACCCTACAAGTCCTCAAAGAATATAGAGATTTCTGTGGAAATGATAATGAATTAGGAATATGTGATGATAAAACTATAAAAAGACACAACATTGCCAGCTATTGTCACAATTAATTTGTCCTTGAACAAAGATACAAAATCAGCACCTAAAGACAGTCTAACAAGTTTTTAATTGTTGTCATGCTTAGAATAGTCATTGTAGAATATCTTGTTTTGATGGTCATGAAAATACCAATAAAATGTAGATACAGCAGTTAATTTAAATGCACAGGAAGTGCCAGTTATTTAACCTGTCAATAAACGTAGAATATTTATTTACAGGTTGAAAATATCATGCTGGTCCAGTGTACCAAATCCAAGAAAGAGCAGTGCAATCCAAGAAATGGCAAGTACAATTCCATGGTGTGAAAAAAAATGTACTAGGAAAATCTTGCCTGCTTATTAGTCACTAGCACTAGCTGTTACTGTTTTCACACTTCATCCTAACATCAGTCTCATTTCAGCAGCTGGGAAGCTAGGGTAGCATCAGAAATACACAACTGGGAAGGTTATTGTTTAGGCAGAGACTATACACATATTTTAGCTTAACAAAGGTTCACAGACTCCCTTTGAAAACACTTTAGAGCACATTTAAATGACTTGTTAAAAGAACAAGAAAATGTTGAATGGGTAGAGTTGTTGAAAGGAACAAGTTCGGTTATACCCAGTCACTTTTCAACAAATGGAACGGATTATTGAGTACAAGTTACTCAATCTAGAGTAAGTAACACACTGTGGTCTAATTCCACAAAAGTGGAATTCACAAGAGGTAATGTATGTGGTGTTTTCTGAAGCCCAGTATTCACCTCCCAGTCCCTATGTTCTTCTGCTGAAATTCTGGGGCTTTAGCATGTCAGCTATTAGCTGTCTGAGAAGGTATCTGCTAGACAAGAGGCAACAGTTCAATAGTTCAAACCTTGCTCAGAATTCCTGTATGTTTTGCTAAAACTATTTCAATGTCAGGACTAGCAGAGTGTCTGGAAAATAGCTAGATAATGTGATTCTGCTCCTCTTATGCTGGTACCTGATAACTTAATGTCTTTCCTCTTGTACATATCAGTTTATCTCCCAGGTCTCAGACTGCTAACTATTATGTTTTTGGAACAGGAAATTGTACTGCTTCCTTTTTAAAATCATTTTGATTTTCCTGGCAGGCCTGAACTTAGTTTGCCACTTGTAGATCTAGCTTCCTGGGCCAAAATTGTAAGCTATAGCAAAGCAGGCTTGCATCTATTCAGGACAAGAAGCCTAAATCAAGTGAAATACATATTTCTTGATGTATCCTGATGGATAGAGATACGAATATGTCACTCTTTGTTTCTAAGATTTAAGCTGATGAGAGGAATTGTATGTCATTGTCAAGTAAAGCTGAAGTCAGAGGCTGAAGAGCTTAAAGTTACATATTCACATAGGAAAAGGCAAGTGCACAATTGAAGATCAGAACAGAAGCTGGAAGATGATAGTATCTACAGCCCAGCACTGTCCAAATCTAAGACAACAGAACCAAATAACTAGCAATGACATTCATGAAGATAATGACACGCTGTTCATAATCAAGAGGTTAGATGAAGATAAGGTTTTTTTTCCTTCTTTCGTATAACAAAAAAGTCCAAAAATCTGCCTTTCGCTTTTCCTATTTAATAGTAATCAAGAAGTTTGCTTTCCAATAGGAGCTGCAATCTCTCTACACCTTAGTGATACCAGGGAGATGATGAGGGCATGGTTTAGTGCTGTGGCTGATGAGGAGAAGATTTTGTGGGGCTTCAGTCATAATTTAAGATAGCTGAATTGAGAAGATTAATGTGAGTGTGCAAGGGCTGGCACAGACCATACTTTGGTGCTGTAACTTCTCAGAATACAATAGGTAGGAACAGATCCTTGTCATGCTTTGTCAGATTATGTTGGTCCTGGGAGCTGGAAAGATTACAACTGATGCATATTCTTCATACATTAAAATAAATAAATAAATAATAAAAATAAATAATAGAAACTTGTATAGAACTTATTTTAGATTAGTTAGTATAGAGTTAGGACTGCTGACCTTAATAAATGGAATTATGGAAGTGCATTTCATAGAGACTACCTCCTAACTTTTTTCTTCTGGCATTTACTTCAGTAAATCGACAATTTCACTTTGCAAAAGTATTATACCAATGTTACAATTTCTTCTTGTCTTTCCTTGCAGGGCAATTGGAAACCCATTTCAAAATCACTGCTTCAAACCCTGCCAGACAATGATACCACCAGCCTTTATGTCATAGAGCATGAGGCAAAGGCTTGTTTGAAGCTAGAGCACTTTACAGATGGCATAGAAGACAGCAAGCATGACATCAGAGAGTCAGACGAATCTAGCAGTAATATAGGCATAAATATAATACACCCTGAAAAAACGGTTACAAGTGAAAAAGATGAGGTAATTTCCATCACGGTACCATTCTTGAGCGACTACACCAGCATGGAGTGCAGCCAGAAAGCTCTGATGAGTCTAACAGTGAAGCTGCCTGCAAGAGCCACTCACCCTCACCTGGAAATGGAACTAAGTAGTAAGCCAGCACAAACTGAGCATCAGGTTTTGTTTGCTCCCCAGGACTACCTCAAACAAAGCCAGGTAGTATTTTTGCCATCAGAAACTTTGATGGGACAAGTCAGTTTAAACTAAGGAATCTTAAAACATTCAACTTTCAAAACCTCAGGTACATGAATGGAGGCATTAGAACCATATAAGACAGTTACCATGTGACAAGGGCTGCGCTCTAGTTCAGTGAGCATCCTTGGTGAAATAGATTTACTGTATAATCAGATTAGATATTTCTCCATGGTCATTCTGTTGGAACTCCTCGTCTTAACATAGGCAGATTTTTCAGAGAAATGTATTAAAACCTTTCTGTATTGTACATCTCCTTGTCCATTCCTCAGAGCAAGGGCACTCAGACACCCATTTCTAGTCTTCTAGCCTAAAAACATTTTCTAGTCATAAGAAGAGCTTGCTAGTTGGTGTGACCAGTGTAAGATATAAGGGTAAAAATAATGTTCTTTTGTAAAAATTCTACAAAAACCACCAACCATGACAAAGAACTCTCCTGTTAGTTGAATGAACAAAATAGTGAGATGCCTTGAATTTAGGAATGGAAAACGATGCTTATCCATCTATGGAAAGTTAAACTTAGACGAATAGTCCTGTTTAAGGAAAGATGGTAACAAGTATTATTATTACTGAAGTTTTACTTGCATTAAGTTAAGGCTATTTCTTCTTATGTTCATCTATACAGACAGAAATCCAGTTATATTCTTGTGCAAGATGTAGTTGCAGATATTATTTCACCTTGTATGCAATAACAAAATCTGTGGAACAAAATTAATGAGCTGAATAGCTAGTTCACTTAGTCATTCTCCAAGCTGTGCATAGAGAAGATGCCATTGAAATATATCAGCTAAAAGGGTCTCCTCTGAATGATCTATATGTGACTATGTCATGTACCTCCACAATGCACTGAGTCTGAACTGATTTTACAGCTTACAGTGGCTTCTCTCTCACCCAAAATCTCCATAGGCATTAATGGTTTGCACTTATTGTAGAAGATTGTTACTGTCTTCCCTATTCTGTGGAGCATTTTATTAAGACTGTTTTGTGAAGAAAGAAGTTAATCAACTTCTAAGCACTGGATGTTGCCTAGACTGACATCTCTGATTCTAAGTGAAAAGAGTCTGCTATGTGGAGAATATTTGAAGAGTATACTTGCTAAACAGCCTCACCCAGTCAAAAAAAGGAACATGGGATAAGAGGCACTGAGTGTTGAGGTCTTCAGATTAGGGGTAATTGTCTAAAAATACAACTGCATATTAAGATGTAAAAAACCTGCAGAACACTTCCTCTAGTAACATATGTGCAAGATATTTCATTTTATTTGAAATACTGCTGTTCAAGTGATTTCAGCTAGTTATATTCTTCAATTCAGTTGGTTTCAGTTTTGCTCTTAACTTCAGTATTGTCAGGGTACGTTAAATGAAAAGTGTAATTGCAATTACAAGGTCTCAAGACCACAAATATCAAGGCATTTTGAATATATCTTGTTGTGTTGGTTTTTTTTTAGGCAGTATTCCTCCAGATGACCAGTGTTAGCATTAGTGAGAATTTAGACATTATAAAAGCTTAAACACTTGACTGCAGGCCTGGAGGGCACATAGGCACAGTGATTGATAGCATGGGATAACATACTGCAAGGTTAGAAGGATGTAATATTTCTTATTTACAGAGAAATGAATGTAGTATCTGGTCTTTAATATGGACTGTGTATTGGCAGCAGTGGAAGGTTTAAAAAAAATAAAGCATCACAGTATTAATAACAAGAAAAGAAAAAATGGTGAATGCTGGAGGTAAGTGAATTCTCACAGTCTTCATGTAACAAAGGGTAACATCTGGCTACATGTCACCTTTTAAACAGGTAAGATATGCATACAGCCTAGATAAGGCCTATGGCTAAATAACTGCAGTTGTGCAATGCATGATGCCAGAGAAAGAGACAAAGGTGCAAAACAAAATTGCTTTCACATTTACATTCCTGAAGTTCTCAGTTCTCACATTTCTCAGTTTTTCTCACATTTCTAAAGTGTCTCAAGAGCAATGCAACACAGACAAAGAGATTCGTGGATGCCAAGTCATGACACATTACTGAATCAGCTGTGACACCAAAAAGAGTATAGTTACGGTAGTGAGTCAATTAGCACCAGAAAACAGCAAAGTCAGTATGCTGTTTTTTCTGGCAATGAGAGTAAATCAGTTTTTTCTTGCTGACTTTAATGTAGTATGAACACAGAGTTATATTTTCCCATATTTTTTTTACACTTGAGTTGAGATCATAGTGCAGTAACTAGACCTCACTCAAAAACATGACAGTGTTTTTCATAAATGGGAAATATAGCCACTCAGCCTGAAACAGCAAGCAGATTGCAGCAACCACAATACTCCAGAGCTTTTTTTTTTTCTTTTTCTCTCTGTATTAACTGTCAAGTAGAATAATAAGAACCATAGAACGTCTAAAAATTTGCTAAAAATGAAAGCTTTGTTGGTACTCTGACAACCTTAAAAGCCGCCTTACAGCACAATGGCACGTGCACTTGAACAGAGTCCTCTGAAGGCGAAGTACAGGAGAAGCTCATCAACTTGATTCAACTCCAGCTACTACTACAAAAATTGTAAAGTAACAAACCATTTGATTAAAGCCTTCTAAATACAAGAAGATCTCAGATCTTCTGGGTGTTTTGCAGGCTCTTAGTTTACTTGTTTTCCTCTTGATCAATGACCTTTTTTTTCCCTAAAGAACTGTGTTTGCACTGTTTGAATTATGTTAACTGTGTTTTAGTTACTGTATTGGAGATCTCTGTAAGAAAGTAGGTAATAAAATTCAGGACTGTTTGCATCAGTCACTTCTGAACGTGGCTTGCCACTAGGACAAATTATACATTAGCTATCGGGTGAATGATCTTATCCCTGTATCTATTTTATTTCTACAGCAGAAACACCAGTTTGACTGATAAAACTGAAAACAACCATCTGTCCTAGAAACTCTCATTCACATCACCCATCCTGTCCTAGTTTCAGCTGAGACAGCATTAATAGCACAGTGATGCTTGGGTTGTTGCTGAGAAGAGTCACCGCCATGATGGCATGGGTCAGGGGAAGGGTGAGAGGAAAGGTGCCTAAGTTAGGCACAGGGTTATTCCATACCATGTGACATCGTGCAGAAAACTGATGGGAGGTGACTAGGGGTGGTCACTGCTTGGGGGTTGGCTGGGCATTAGTCAGTGGGTGGTGAGATATTGCATACATAGCAGGCAGTTGTGCTGTGAGTTCCGTGCCGTTTGGCAAGTGGTGAGTGACTGCACTGTGGAGATATATATATGATATATATATATCATAGAATCACAGAATCATTAAGGTTGGAAAAGGCCTGTAAGATCACCTAGTTTAACCAGCCACCTACCACCAATATTGCCCACTGAACCATGTCCCCCAATATAGATATATACTTATATAATTAATAGTTATCAGCACATTTTTGTGTCCATTTTCTTCTTCTGTCTTAGTAAATAGTTTTTATCTAAACCCAAGAGTTCTACTTTGCTTAGTGTTCTCTCCCTCATCCTACCACAGGGTAGTGAGCGAACACCAGCATAGTGCTGAGCTGCTGCTGGGTTAAATCACAACAGTTCTCATAAAAGGACAGAAATTTTACAGGAGGAAACTAAGGAAACAGTCTGTATCTGTTGAAGTGGCAGACACAGGTATGACAAAAAATAATAATAATTTTAAGGAAGCATGGGTACAGCAATAGCCAGTACAGGCTAGGGAATGTGCAGCAGAACAGGTTTGGGTATTTACTGGACATACTGAAGTCTTGGTAAGCTGCAGAATAAATGACGCACTACTTACCTGATAAACTGCAGATTGAAGACCATTTTTTGCAGATGGTTAGAATGGAAATTGATTGCAGAACCACAAAGCTCTTGAGTACTACTTGGTCTTTAACAAACAGTAACTGACAAGGTTAAACTTTGCTCATAGCGGTTCAAGTCAAGGTACACAGCAAAGAGCAACATTCACCTTTTCTTGTTAAGTGGCCATTAAATTATTGCATTAATTTAAAATAAATGGTTGCTGGAAGATTTCTAATGATTCATAACAGGTACCTGCTATGACACCTGCAGGTATGTGCTTTCACCACACTGGAAGACTAAAATAGCTACCTTGATGTGGTCATGAATTGAAGTGTAATTTTGACCTTGGAGGATTAGGATTTTTCTTACAAAAACCAGATAATTTCATGTTTTACAACTCTGAAAACTTGAGAAGAAATCCAAGATTGTATCACTGAGTAATCACCAAAAACAAAGGACATGCCACGTTCTGGACACTTGCCATTCTTCAGGACATACAGTGACTTCCAAAAATAATTTCACAGACAAGACCAAGAGGAAGCAAGCTGTCAGTACATCAAAGGGCTGACTTGTGTTATGAGTAGTGCCTGTAAATACTCCCTGCCATGCAAACTTCATAAGCCATTTCTGCAGTAGAATTTGGGGCCAAGTCAGCTAACGTTCTCCCCCAGAAATTCCAGTCACTGTCTGAAAATCAGCAGAAGTAAGTCTGTTCCCACCCAGCTCTTTGCATGCAGGCACTCATTTTGGAGGACAAGAGGATTAAGTAATAGACACAGGCAGTTCTATGCCATCAGCCACATCACTGGTACATGTAAGTTGCTAGAAAGAAAGTAGCTCCTACATACTAGAACTAAGATTGTACTGTAGCAGGAACAAGTGAGAGTCAGGAAGGCCCGTTGAGGGATTTTTCCTCAGTTAGTTGTGTCTGTTCCATTCACTGGAAAATGATGAGATGAAGACAGCCAGATATAATTTCAGATCAGACTTGGTCATCTCAAATAAACAGTACACCAGGACAGGCCTCAAATGGCAAGAGACATACAACAACAGCTGCTTGATGTGCCAGCCAATTAAAGAGATCTCATAATATCCTTTCTACTGTGGGATAGATCAGAATCTCTGTGTCCAAACTGACTTGTAAGTCACCAGGACATTAAAGCTGTAACTAGAATTACTGTAGACAGTCTAGGACAGTGCAAACCATTAAGGACTTCCATTTCAACAACCACAAAGTAATTATTTTGTTTCAAATAAGCACTGAGAGAGATAAATATCTTGATTTAGACCAACCTGAATAACTTCCAATACTATGGAAAAAGGAGGAGTTTCAAACTGATAAAAAAAAAAAAAAAGGCAGATAAATATGAATTAAAATAAAATGCATATGTTTACACTATAGTTAGATTGTCTACTTCAAGAAAGACACTTTTTCTGTGTTAAAAAATGTGACATCAGGCAAGCCAGACATCTTTTGCAGTTAATCAAGGAAGAGCGACTTGAAAGAGCAAAAAAAAAAAAGCTGCAAGTAAACCGAATAAAAAAAGCAACACAACAGCCATTACAAACTGAGAGTACACAGCCTGTATTAGAAGTGGAAGATAAAAATTTAAAGAACTTTAAAGGTGTTTTTTTTATGAACCTTCAGCTTGTAAGACAGCAAGCTTAGTCTCTGCAAAACTGACACTGCAGTGAATGATACCAGTGAGTCCTCTCCTCCTATTCTGTTGCTGGTTCTGAAAATTTCCTAAAATTGATATAATCCTAATTTCCTCGCTTAAGGTCAACATTTCTGAAATGGCAGACAGGTCGCAGCCTGTTGAATTCTATCATCTTGAAAGGAAGTTGTTTGCTGTGACTTCTGAGTGTTATATTCAAGCCAAGTGCTAAGCCCTTCCAGAGAGTACCTGTGTGGTTTCAGTATTTGAAAGCTACTTTAACACAACTGCAATGGACAAGTGAAAACTAGGGGCGCGCTGTCAGCAGAAGGCTCAGGCCTGGCCTCAAACAGGTACACGACTGCTTCTTTAAAAATAAGTACCTGGACCTGATCTTGACTTCAAATGACGTGTCTTGGAAACAGTCTCTTGAGGAAATAGTTCTGGAACATCAGTGGCCTTACCATTTGCAGGTCTAACATCAGCACTTCCTGTAAGCCGGCTCTGCAGGAACACAGCAATGAATTAGAGAAGTGAACTGCAGTTAACCTGAGTCAGAGTAACTGAAGTGGGTGAGGTGTGATCAGATGTGACATAAAACACACATATGTATATAACATGTCAATGCACTCTAGGTTCTGTCACAGCTGTGTTAAGGCACTCTACCAATGTCCATAAAACCTAGATATTAACCTAGGAACAGACACTGTAACTTCCCAACACTACACCTATGTTCACCTTGCGTCTAAACAGCACCAACACACTGAACACCCAGTCTGTTACTCCAGACACACAGACATCCCTCCATGCCCACAGAGTAGGCACACCCCACCCCGCGCCATCAACCCTCATAGATGTGGCCCTGACGATTCCTCTTCACTCAGTGTGGTCCACACAAACCAAAAGGTTGGACACCCATGTTCGAGAGCATTTGTGGGGAAAAAAAATGATAAAACCCTACAGAATATTTTGGCTTAACATAAATTAATATTGCTGGTGTGTATATATGTGTGTGTGTTTATTTCTGCTCAGATATGTTTCCCCTACTAAGATAGCAAGTATGGGGACATCAATTAAAGCAAAGCATACAAGTCCTTTCTGCAAAAACAGTTAAAACCACACCTGTGCTATTCTATTCAACCTCTATTTGGTGTCTGCCCAACTCTGATAAGAAGATCCTAAGGAGTACGCATAAGAGAAATAAGAAAATGTAAGCTATGTCAGTAGACTTAAATTCTCCATGCCTGGACCATCTCTGTGTGCACTCGTAAACCCCATGATACAATCGCTTTGATGACATTCGTGGAAAGAACATTTCTTACTTTCACATTTCTCGAGGCATCAGAGTGTCTCCTGTTTCCATACTTTTGTATTTAGAGTTCCATGATTGCAGCAATGTTTACTTTAAAAACATCAAGTGTTTTGCTGGCAAACAGTCGATTTACTTTTGTTTATAATACTGTGACTCAGTTTATGCTGTCTAGATATGGCAAAAAGGTAAGCTGACCCTACACACTGAGAAGGAACTATAGAGAGCCAGTTAGCTAGGCCTAACAGAGAATGCAACTTTATCTTCTAAGGATAGCACCCTTGGTAAGAGAGGTGTTTTGTTTGCTGGCTTAGTTAATACCAGCTCCAAGGAATACAAGGGAAGGTTTTGATGCAGAGAACATGTTGACCAGGACGGTAGCAAAAGGCTGCTGCTCCTAACACAGGCTGTGTGTTTTCCTTCTAGGCCTATGCTTGCATAGTCTGTCCTTCCAGCAGTTCCAATATCGTTTGGGTCTGAATGGGTGGTGCTGTGACATTGGCAACACTGTCCTCTGCCCAGTGGCACATTAGCCATCCAGCCTTAGAGTTCTTATCTCTTCAGTATGCTGGTATTGCACCTGTGGACTAAGGACTACATAGTTCAGGTTTATAAGACTTTTATTGATTTAACTTATGTTAAAGCATCTCCCTGCTTCCAAGCATTTGAATTCATCCTCCCCCCCACTAACAAATAAATAAGTCTAATCAGCCAATTAACTGCGTGCAACCAAAATGCAAGCCTTCAGAATTGATTCACCTCAGTCCCCTGGCTTTGGCCCACAGCACCAGGTAACAAATGTGGCGCGTCCTCCAAGCCAAAGCAAAGCTACTTCAGGCATGGCTAAAAGGCCCTGTAACCCATATGCAGTGTAGCTATGTCCTCCTAACAGGTAACTGCTGTGTCAGTGTACTAGAATGGCAACAATATGGTAGTAAAAACAGCAGGGAGATGTTGCTTTGTGTGTTTGTTTTTATTGGGTAGTAAGTTTTTGCTTGTAGTAGGGTTTGTAAGGAAGCCCCACCACTCCGTCATCTGAAGTTACTGCCATACTCAAAAGAGGGTGCAGCAGCACTCAGTTTTTTTGCTGCAGTGAAGCACAGTAGAACTTCTTGAACATGTTCTTCATACACTATGATCACACCTTTATTTTTTGTAATTTCAGAATATACCCCTGCTTCAAAATTTATGTTCCACCACAGGAATTCTTTCAAAAAGCCTAAAGGAGCTTGAACCTTCCTTGGAAGTTCCTCTCTCAGGACTAAGAAGCAGCGTATGTTTGCTGTAACAAAGGACAGCATTTTCAAAACAAGGCACTGCTACCGCCAGTCCCTGACTGCTGTTAAAACAAGCCACATGCGCACCAAATATTGATTTATAAAGACTGTCCGTTTGTCACTTAATCTTCAATGTTCTCCACTAAAAATAATGTTTTGTTGTTGTTGTTGTTTTTGTTTGTTTGTTCTGTTTCAGTGAGTAAAATATTTCAGGAAATGATGAAATAAATAGAGAATTTTGAGCCACTGCTGAGACATCTCCATGTGCTTTTCCCCACCCTGGTTCAGAGGAGAAATGTGGTGAAATGCAGTTGACGACACCACCTACCAGGCAGAGCTGAACCAGCCATACAGTTTGTTACAGACATGACAGCTCTCAAAATCACAAGATTCCTACTGACCAAGTAAATGTTTGCAGTGCACTGAGAAGCACATTTCATACAAATTATATCTTGATAGAGAAGCTTAAGCACTGAAAACAGTGAACTGTAGTATGAAAATACCCGTAACAGTAACTTGTCTGTTCACACTAAATTATGCATGAAACGCTAACTCTACTTAATAAAACAAATTTTGACATAAACTTCTATATATCCACGTTTATCAACTAACCATTTGTTTAAAAATGACGAACTCTGCCTGCTGGAACTTGGGAGTTTTCTGTGGAGAAGGAAACCATTGCATGGGTGGGTTTCCAGAAAGGCCTTAGCCTCTCGCTACCATTCTTGCAATAATTTCAGTCCAACCAAGAAGCAAACAAACTGGGTTTAGATGTAGATGTAATAAATAAACAAACAAACAAATCAAAACAGAAGTCAGAACTGCTTCACAGCCATTTGCTACATCTCTCTGAACTTAGTAGAAGTGAGCTATGACACAAATAAAGCTTTGGGACATAGTTTATTCACAAAAATAACAACGTAATAGCAGCAGTTGACATTTCTTTACTTGTACCATTTCATAGTTGCTTCAATAATGCAAAAATATATTCTACTAACACGGAACAAGCTTGGATATACATTTATTAAACTGAAAAGGCCTCCTTTACTAACAAAACATCTGATTTAGAGGAGAGGCAGTCATATTTTTGCTGCTGTAGTGCACAGGATACCCAGGCACATTTGAGCACAGGTTGTGATACGTGCTGTTTAGAACAAACTTACCATGGCTCCTGTAACACTGAGAAAAACACCACAAATGATCTACTGATAAGCTAGTTTAACTCTGCAAGTTAAATTCCTCTCTTGATGTTCAGGAGCAGATCACACACTCCTCTGATCAAACTATTATGAAAAGTATGTATTTATGAAGCACTAGCTTCTAAGTAGACCATTATTTACCCATTGCTGTAGCAGCAGTTTTAAATCTTTGTGCTAACGGTTTTACTTAGTATAGCAACTTAGTCTTCTTAGAAATCTGCTTGCTTCCTGTCAATACCTTTATCCCCTTATCACTCCCTAAATATATTTGACATTTAACTATCAAAGAACACAAAAAGTACATTTGCATAATTCTACTGTAAATAAAAACAGATCTGCCAAGGCAGATCTGAGTTGTTATTATCAATGTATTAACCTTCTCAATAGTTCAAAACTAAGATACTACTATAGTTATTAGATTAAAATACCCTTTAGAAATAGTTACAGATTTGCTACCTAGCGCACTAATATCTGCATTATAAGAGCTACCTAACTGTCAGATAAGGACATCAAGGACTGAATGACAGTAAGATTAAATGACTTTTTCCATTGCTGATACAAAGTCTTTCTGACCAAGAAAGACAGGTAACCTCTATGTAAGAAGAAAGATCTCCTTTGCACAGTTAGTACAGAACATATTTTGTACTCCAATCTTAAGCCTTCCATCAAGTTTGGCACTTGTTTATCTTATAGTAAGAAGAGAAAATGCAGTGAATCCAAATTAAGTGTAAACTGCAGCTCTCCAAAAGAAAACAAACAGCTAAGATCTCATTTTTACTTCAGTGTCCTCCTGTACTGATCTCAAAAACTGTGAAACGGCTATGACAAATTTTTCTTAGGCCTTCTTGGATAATAAGACTTCTTGGTTTAGGAACACATCTTGAAAACTGGAATTCAGAGATAGCTCCTCAATGGTTTTTCTTACTCAGAAAGTACAGAATTGAAGCCTTAAGAGAACTGCTCTCAGACAGTGGGCAAAGGAGCTGTCTGCACGTAGTATCAGACAACTTTCTCTGGCTGTTTTATACTGAAGTGACTACTGAGAAAAATCCTTGCTAACGTGCTTAGATCCCATCCTGCGGCTTACCTATACATGAAGCATTCTTGAATTTTAAATGAAAATAAACACTACATACAGACACAGTGTCAAGGAGTTTAAAATTAAACACAAGCGAATTTATCTGACATTATGCAAAAGAATCCCTTTTATACAGTGCTTTCAGTATTACTTTAATTACACTTTTCACCATATAAAAAATAAACTTCACAAACAGGCTGGAAACTTTTCTGTTTAGACATTTGCAAATAAAATCAGATGTCAGGTTGTAATAATATGAAGAATATCTATGAATTTCACCTATCAGCATGCTATCCACTGGTGAGAAAACCTGATCTCTCTCAACTAAGTATCAACAGATTTACATTATTTTAGCCACTTACAGCTCTCAGTATTTGTGTCACTACATCCAAACCTTGCTTTTAAAATAATGACAACACCAAAAAAGAGTAATTCGTTAATATAAAGCCTGAAGTATCATCAGGTGCCAAACTGGATCCACAACACGCCCCAATTTGCAGTACTTCACTGTGCTGAACTTATGTACTTAGTTAACTCTCAGAATTCCATTTTCACACTGAAACAAGATGATTTGTCTTTTATTTTTCTTTTTTCCTTTAAGTGAATGGCTTGCAAAATTGAAATGCATGTTTCATTACAAACTTACAAACCGAGAGTGATACAGAGTTGCTTCAGTTTAAAGAATAAAGAATATACACACCACCATGGCATTACTGCTTTCAGTGGTTATAATGTTAAATAGAGTAACTGAAAATAGTGACCAAGACTTGTATGCAGCATGTAAGAATTTGTGTCATACAAGGCAGCCTTTACTTTTTTATCTCTTGATTAGACCACGAGAGTTATCACAGAAATTCCTAAATGTAATTACTATTACAAACTGAAGGCAAAACAGAGAAGCTACCATTAGCAAACAGATCTGTAGACTTCAAAATTAAACTTACTGCCTTACACATACCTAGGCTAGAAAACACCAGCAAACAAACTGCAAGCAACACACAGCATGATAGACTGCAGAATTTACTTCAGCAGAGGAGTAAACCACTCAAATGGTCAACTTCCTTCAGAAGCCAGGCTGTGCCTAGCCTGATGCTGTTAGCCAGCTGGTTAGCTAAAGTAAATTCAGTTACACCTATCTGAAATTGACATTAAAAAAAAATAAAAATAAAAAACAAAGCAGGCGATTAACATGTCGGCAGAACCCAAAGGCCAAGTTAAGTGAAAATACGTCTAAAACAACACAGCTACCACAAACTACGCTGTTCTCAAACCCATCACTCAGTTTTATCAACTCATAAAAATGCAAAAGCAAACTACCTGACACAGCAGCTCAGCATGCAAATGCATTATGATGAAGGCGTGGGCTTCCACTGAAAGACAGACACATTTAATGGGTCAAACACAGAAACGTGGCAGAGCAAGCAGGAACTTTGCTACTGTGTTCCAGCACTAGTTTAAAAAATCATCTGCCCCCTGTGGTGATGGGTGTTCTACAAAACATTTAGCATCTAATGGTGGCTTTTTTTTTTTCTTTTTTTTTTTTTCCTTTTTTTTTTTTTTTCTTTTTTAACAAAGAAGGGAACCATTAAACACCTAATACAAAGAGATAAAACTATCCTCACAGAACTACACAGTATTACAAGGCAAAACAGAAAATACAGTATTTGTAAGAAAACACAGTTTGGGGTAGGGAGGAAATGTGTGTATTTGGGTATTTGGTGTTTAATCTTTTTTTTTTTTTTTTTTTTTTTTTTTTTTTCTCCTCTTTTCTCAAAACCTTTTTTAATGGGACTATTAATTCACTTACAATTTAACTTAATATGCTGCATATATATATTAGCTAGTAATGCTGCCATCGTTACCTATGCATTTTCAAAGTCATTTTTCTTCACTAACTGTGCACAATCATCTACATACTCTAAGCTATGCAAATTCAGGATAACAAAACTAAGAAAATCAAGCTAGGATGAACTGAAATGTGATATACTATGAGAATTCTAATTTCTCCCAGAGAAGGAGTAACTTATCTTTTCAAAGTTACTATACATAATACAGGTATGTTTTAACTCGTATTCACATTTCAAATCAAAAGAAGCTGCCTGAATAAGACCTGATGACCAACTAAAAAAGTTTCTTTAATAAGCATGTAACAGCAGAAACTTCCCTCTAAAGTACTTAATTTTATTGGTGAAATGGTAACAAAGATAACAAGTATACAAACAACCCCTTTGCTCTATGCTACTTACACATCATAAATAAGACAGCTGCTGCTTCAAGACACAATCCTTCAGAACCTTTCTTTAAATGTACAGATTTATCATTCTATTATCAGAGTAAGCTGTTAACCTACCAACAGCATGTGGCTTAAAAATGACAAAAATGACTGTCTATACTTTACATGGTAAAGCATTTCCTGTGGTCTTAAATGTACACAGTGGGAAGAACACTAAATCCTACCAAAAATGAAGAGTGATTAAGCAGCTTCACAATCAAACTAGGTTTCATTACCTTAAGAATTAGACAAAATTTTTGTTCCCTGTATTATGCTTTTTGAAAATTATTTTTGTAAGAATTAACTATGCAAAAGAAGAGGAAATCAAAAGCAAACTGCTAATATTCTATTAAGCCTTTTTTTATTCCTAACTGAAAGAAATTCCTTCCACGAGGTAAGGCAATTTATTCATCTGATTGTAATAAGGTGTATAATCTACCTGATTCTAGGTCTAAGTTTGTAAATATGACTCTCAAAAAAAGTCTCACAACAATGAAACTGGTTATATTAGTTCAGAGAGCACAAATCATGGTTTCACTTGAAAAAAATAAAAAAACCTGCTTTATCATTTGCTTCTTACATGCTTTCTCAAAGAACGAAAAAAGACTCTCTAACATACAACTCCTTTGTAAATTAGAACATTCCTTCCCCAAGTATTTTCCACCCCCAGCTCTGTATTAAATTCATTTTACAACACCTGATGTGTGCCAGAGAAAATGATGGAGAGGTAACAGTTAAGGCCATCCAAATGTAGTTAAGTATCTTAAGGGCTGCCTGTGATGCAGGTGTTCAGAAAATACTTCGTATTCAGCTACTATATTTGTACAGTGGTGGTCCCCAAAATGCATCATTGCTTTTACTCTATCTTTTCTGAAGATAAAAAATAAATGTAAAAATGGACTTGTAGTACTTAAACAAGTGAACTAAACATCCATTCAGGAAAATCACTTGCATTCTTGTCTACAGTATGGTGGTGGCAAAACAGCATTAGAGATGATGCAAGATTTAGCTGAAAATGAGTAATAGCACATATATATTTCTAGAAAATACCACGTTTTACGAAGGCACTAAAGCTTATGCTTGTGCTCTCAAATTTTTTAAACAAGTAAGAAAAAATTTATTTTCATAATGGCACCTGTACCATTTGCAGCTGAACAGACACACTGCAGTACATGTCAAAAAACAAAGCTGTTAAGTTCTCTTAATATACAGATGTGCTCAATTCTGGAACAGAAGAAAACAGCAAAATAAAACAACCTGAAAATAACTCAATAAGCTAACCTATTATCATCATACATGGCAATGTTCCTTCTAGGAACAGAAAAGTAGCATGCATTGTTCAAATACTTTAAGCAAATACTGAGTTTAGGGATATTAGTAAGAAATTATTTTAAATAATAAAACTCACAAACCGCAAGCAGTGAGCAAATTGAGAACATTGGGCATATACCGTAAGAACCAAAAAACTTTTCCAACAGTTGTCATTTACACCAAAAGAAAGTGTGTACGTTTATGCACCGTTTCCAAGCACATAAAGTACACATTGAAGTTTCTGTGGACTTTTTAACCCACAAAGAAAACTAACACAAAATTCATCAACAAGCAACAAAACAACCTTCAATGCTGATCTCCAGCTTCTATTTTATTTTCTTAGGGGTAGTAAAGGTTTACTTCTTTCAGTTTCTATTTAACAGCCTATGGCAAAACTTAACATAAATCATTTTACCTATAAGTACAGCCATCATGGAAATGCATGGAGTTTCAGAGATGAATAGTTCCGATGGCATATGCTTTTTCATGGTTTAACTACTGGTCCGTGCTTTCCTGCTTTACAGCAAGAAGACAACAAAGCTATCACAAGAACTGGAAGAGCTACTAGTACTATCAACATGGTCAGGTTGATTGCTTTGACATTTTCTTCCTCATTCTGGGAAATAAGAAGCTTTGGATTTCATTCCTTAGTTGAGACAGAGGTTGATTCTTTGCTTTAAACTTCTTCCATTTTAACCGAGAGGTTATCTTCGTTCGGTTGACAGTTTCCGTTCTGCTGAAGTTTGACTTCATCTGTCCTTTGCGCATCTCTGTTGTCAACATCTTTCTCAGTTTCTGAATTCTGATCCTCTTTAGCGTGGTCTTTGTCCTGTCAAAGACAAAATCTTTCTCTTAGCATTAAGGGATGTGATTTCCAATTAACTGCTGTTATTTTGACTTCATCCATTTCTCATGCATACTCAGTACCAGCAATTTAGCTACATCAGCAACTTCAGATGGCCAAAGCCCAACATCGTAATCAAGTGTTACTGAAGAAATCACCATTGTTATTGTCCTTACCTCTGATAAAACAACAAACAGTATAGTGGAACGTTAAGAATTTACCGCATATCCTAAATAAAACAGGATTACAAATTCCATTTCATATATTTTGTGACTTAACTTATGCATTTTACTAGGGTTCTCCAGTAAGCAGACATATATCACACACATCAGATATTTTATAACTGCTGAATCATTCTGAATACAGCAAGCTACTCTTTAAAGGCACATTGCTTTTCAACATAAAGGTTTAATAATTTGGAGATTATTCTTTCCTTAATCACACGACCTTCTATTTTGCAAGGGAAAATCCCATACTATTCTTCCCCAGTTCTTCATTTTACTTCCTGCAGAGTTCAACGCACAACCCAGGACCAAAGCAACCAGGGACAGGCTGCACTGCAGAGTGAAAAATGCATTAAAAAAATTAATATTTTAACAGTCAAGTTGTCCCAGAAGCCGACCGCTGAATTACAGTCAGCTTCCTGGATCCTTACACAGATACAAAGCCAAACAATTCTTAACATTTGGCACAAAACAGAAAAGGGAGAGAAACAAAACCAACATGTTTCTGTAGACCATACATACAAGTTCCTGGTGGTTGAGTAAATTTCAAACACAAAAGCTGGCCTACTAACATCTCACAAAAAACAACTTTCATCTCCTGCAGAAGCTAACCTCAATTGTTTCAAGTGGCAATTATTTGCTGAGGAGAAAGGGGAAAATGAAGAAAAAAAGAAAAAGAAAGGAGGATATTCCTTTATCACTCAATTGCAGAGCTTACCTTCAAAGCAGTGGTGCTTTTGTCAGATTTCTCCCTTCCCTCTTTTTCTTTACTACTTTTTTTCTTGGAGGTGGAGCGTTCTCGTTCTCTTCCTTCATTACATGTATCTCTTTCTCTTTTCTTTTCTTTCTTGTTTCTGTTCAAGAAAAATTTTACTCAAATCAAATTTGATCCAAAAGTAGCAAATGTGAACTACCAGAGCTTACATGAAATGTACTGCACAGCACAGTAAAGAACGTTGGTATCCTGGTTTGTTTTCTCTATGAAAGGTTCAATCATCTTCAAAACATTTAGTTGCAAAAAAACAAACAGCAACTACAACAAAACAGAGAGAGAAGAGGATTTTCTGACTGAAGAGAGCTAACGAACACATGTTTAGAGTGCACAGTGTTAGCAAAGGGAAAAGTGAGCTGAACCACACTTGAGGAAGGGCTCTCTCAGAGAACATTTGTCTCACTGACAGACAGATGATACTTCAAAAGTGTAACAAGTTTAAAATCCCTGAAGTTTTCTGATTGTTTTTTGAATTAAAACTGGATCACACTGATCAACAGAAATTGTCTGCATCCACTTTTTATCAAGGAAGAAATTAGAAATTGACTCGTTTTTTCAGAATGTTGGTCTCTAAGTTGTGTTTCAATTCAACAAAACATAGTATCTTCTTTACTGCTCACTAATGTGTACGTTTACACCCAACTGACCTTCTTGGAGAAGGAGTTCGTGACGACTTTCTTTTTGTTCCCTTGGATGTTTTAGGAGACTTAGAAAGACTTCTACTCTTCCTCTTGCGCCTTTCTCTGCATGACAAAAAATTCAAAATCAGCAAAAAACAACAAATAATAAAGTCAGGAACCATATAAAACATCTTAAAATGAACTGTCCTAACAGCTAAGTAAACATTCCTGAGTTTAACATTACATACAGTGATTTCTACACTACACAAAACAGAAGAACTTTTTCATGTTTCAGAGTGGTGGGAAAAGGGAGAATACAAAAATGAAGTAGAAGAAAAAGATTGTGTCTTTTCAGATTCTAGTTTCATGCTTACTTATCCGTGCTTGTACTTAAACCTGACAAATGAAACATCTACTAACACTGTAAAATAAGAATCTCTTCAATCAGGAGAAGAATCCAATTGAATGAGGAGGTACATCAAGACAAAAGGTATAACTTCAGCAATATAAACTTCAGAACTTAGAATTAAATACTCAGGATCATCAGAATTTCAGTTCAGCATGACTGAAGTTCAGAAGCAAACACTGCATAATACAGCTCAAGCTGTTGTCAAAATTAAAACAGAACATTTATTATTTGCCTAATGGACTACGCTCAACAAACATATTTATCACACTCTAACGTACCAAGGAGCTCTTAACAGCTCAGAACAGCTTCTTTACACAAATGGATTTACTTAGTTTCTATTCTGGAGTTTGGTTTTGAATACAACAGAACATTTATTACCTAGCTAACATATAGAGACGCATCAAAAACCAAGGAATTAATGCTTTGTTCAACAAAAATGCAAAACCTCTAGCTGTCAAAGTACACTTTCCTCTCTCTTCATGGAATAGGAAACATGAAGAACTACTGGTGAAGAACAGGAAAGATAAATGAGAGTGCATTTCAACGTATTCCCTGGAGCGTGTTCAAAGAAGGGAAACAAAGCTGGTGACAGCTCTGGAGCACAGGCCTTATGAGGATTGGCTTAAGGAGCTGGGATTGTTCATACTGGAGGAGGCTCAAGGGAGACTTTACTGGTCTTTGTAATTATCTGAAGGGAGGTTGTAGAGAACTGGGGGTCAGCCTCTTCTCTCACGTAATTGGTGATAGGACTAGAGGGAATGGCTTTGAGCTGCCCCAGGGGAGATTCAGGCTGGACGTTAGGAAATATTACTTCCCTGAAAGAATGGTCAGGCAGTGGAATGGACTGCCCAGGGAGGTGGTGGAGTCAATGACCATGGAGGCGTTCAAAGAACTTTTGGACTTTGAGCTGAGGGACAAGGTTTAGTGAGAACTATTGGTGATGGGTGGATGGTTGGACTGGATGATCCTGTGCGTCTTTTCCAACCTTGGTGATTCTATGATTCCACAAAAGATATAATTATGCATTCCAGCATTTGCAATCAACATCTAACTTCTCTGATGTTTATTAAGTCCAAGGAACCAAAAGTTAATAGATGAAGCACAGAAGGATATATTAAGACATGTTTTTTAAAACTAACTAGATTCATACTCTGACAGTATCATGTGGCCCGACCTTCTGAAGGACAAACATTTCACAGGACAAAATTTCAGAGATAGTTTTGTTCAAAAGGCTCTTAAGATTTGTGTTTGGTAAACAGAAATAAAGAGTAGTCTCAAGGTTACACTGGAGATAACACTGGTTTACTGGTTAACACGCATCTCATTTTGAACATCCCCATGTTTATCAGTACATTTTGTCATTTAAGGATACTGGAAATGCATTTTTATCTATGGAAAAAATTGGATATCTATATTGCTTTCCTGCATGTCTGTGAATAACCAGGTAACTTATTTGTGTTCAAACAGTACCAAATCTGTATTTTCAGACTCTGATTTTCAAGTGCCAACTAGGCAAAGTCAGTCACCAAAGTAAACAGACTCCCTTAAATACAAACTAAATGGGGCTTAGCAGCCCAACTTATTGTCAGATACTTCTAGAGACAGTAATAGCTACAGAAGCTGGAATAACTGTGAAATTCACTTAACCCTATTCCAGACCTCACTCAAAACAAGGTCAACTACAGTAGGTTACCCAGGGACACATCTAGTCAGGCTCTGAGCATCTCTATGGATGGAATCTCCTCAGTCTTTCTGGGCAACAGGCTCTAGGCTTCCCAGAAAACAAAACAGAAAACAACAAAAGAAAACAAAAACCACCACAACTTAATAATTAGGAAAAAAAAAAACAAAAATTTGCTGTATTTCAGTATCACTGAATGTCAGAGATTGGAAGAGACCTTGAAAGACTGCCTAAGTCAATCCCCCTGCTGGAGCAGGAGCACCTAGATCAGCTCACAGAGGAATGTGTTCAGGAGGGTTTTGAGCAACTCCAGAGAGGGAGATCCCACAGCCTCTCTGGACAGCCTGATCCAGTATTCTGCTACCCTCACTGCGAAGAAATTTTTTCTCATACTTATGTTCCAGTCTACGCCCCCAGCCTCTTGTCCTGTAATTGGATATCACTGAGAAGAACATGGCTCCATCTTCCTGACACCCTTTATCTATTTATAAACATTAATGAGGTCACCCCTCAGTCTCCTCCAAGCTAAAGACACCCATCTTCCTTAATCACCTTTGTGGCTCTGCACTGGATTCTCTCAAGCAGTTCCCTGTCCTTCCTGAACTGAGAGGCCCAGAACTGGACACAATACTCCAGATGTGGTCTCACCAGGGCAGAGTAGAGGGGGAAGAGAACCTCTCTCAACCTACAAAGCATACCACTTCTAATACACCCCAAGATGACGCTGGCCTTCTTGGCCATAACAGCACAGTGCCGGCTCATGGTCATCAGGCTGTCCACCAGGATAGATGGCTCCCTTTCCCCTGTGCTGCTCTCCAACAGGTCAGTCCCTAACCTATATTGATACCTGGGGCTGTTCTTGCCCAGATGCAAGACTCAACACCTCTCCTTGTTACATTTCATTAAATTTCTCTCTGCCCAATTCTCCAGCCTGTCCAGGTCTTGATGGATGTCAGCACAGCTTTCTGGCCCCTCCTCCTAGTTTTGTGCCACCAGCAAACTGGCTGACAGTGTACTCTATTCCCTCATCCAAGTCATTAATGAATAGATCGAATAGTACTGGTCCCAGTACTGACCCTTGAGGGAATCCACAAGAATCTAGAATCCTCCAGCTAGACTCAGTCCCACTGACCACAACTCACTTGCTCCTTTCCTTCAGCCAGTCCACCTCACTACCTGATCGTTCATATCACAGTATGTGCCTACTTCCTTTAGGTCTTTCACTGGCCAACACTGAGAAGAATCTGGCTCCCCTCTTCTTACACTCTTTATTTACATGCTCCCACTAGAAACTTGAATACTCTGTTAGAACTTCTCCTCTCCAGCCTTCTCCTCTCCAGAATAAAGAAACGCAGCTCTCGCAGACTCTCCTTGTAAGACTGGTGCTCCAAGACACTTCATTAGCTTTGTGGCTCTTCAATGGATGCATTCCAGTTAGGTCTGTTTCTCTCTTGCAATTGGAAGGCCCAGAACTGGATGCTGGATTCCAGATCTGGCACCACCAGCACTGAGGAAAGGCCAAGCGTCACCTTCCTTGTCTGCTCACAACCCTCTTCTTTAGAAAGAGCAGCTCAGCGTACTGCTGTTTTTCTTGACTGCAAAGGTGCACTGCTGACTCATGCTCCTCTTTTGGTCCAATAGAACCATCAGTTCTTTTTCTGCCAGCTGGTCTTCGAACCAGTCACCCCCCTCACTGTACCAGTCCATGAAGCTACTCCTGCACAGCTGCAGGACTCAGCACATCTGTTTGTTCAACTCCAAGAGATGTCCATCAGTTCACTTTTCAAGTCTGTTGATCTTTCTTTGACTGGCAGCACAGCCTTTTCACACACTACCAGCTCTTACCAGTTCAGTATTGTCTGCAGACTTGCTGAGAGTGTGTTCAGTCCCACTGGCTAGGCCAATGATGATGTTCAACAGAACTGGCTCCAGTACTGTTACCTGGAGTATAAGACCAACCATTGCCTTATTTTTTCTAGCTAGACTAGCTGTTCTGAAGAGTTTCAATTTCTGAGTGGTTCTATTGGAACCAGGAGTGAAGAGTCTGTGATTTTTGCGGGTCCCTTCCAACCAGCATATTGAATGACTCTATACAAGTAACCACGAAATTATGCAATGATGACTCATACTTTCATCAGGACAATGTATGATGCCTCTCCATCAAAACATTTGTTGGCTCATACACAGAGAAATGGCACAACAACCATCTACTTATTGCCCTCAAATACTCTATATTTAAGTGAAAGGCAAGCACCAGCAGCCTGACAACAGACTACACTCTTCCAGGTATGAGACAGATTTCTTTGTAATTCATTTTACTTCACTGGGAAATATACTAAACAAAAGAACAAAAACTGAATTATCAAAATGGTAGTACTGTCACATGAAAAAGAGATTTATTTTGTTGTGCTGCTAAGTTGAAAAAAGCATTAAAAAAAATTCAAAATAACAAACCTGCTGGAGCTACGCGATCTTCTTGAAGAGCTATAGCTTCTTGGGGGAGTTCTGGATCTCTTATCTTTCTTCTTTTTATCATCTCTCTCTTTTTCTCGCTCCCTCTCCCTATCCCCATCTTTTTCTTTTTCTCTGTCTTTCTCTTTGTCCCCTCCCTTGTCCTTATCTCCCTCCCTATCCCTCATCTTCTCTCTATCCTTCTCTCCATCTTTGTCATCATCTTTTTCTTTGTTCTGATCTACATCTTCCCTGTCTCTTTCCTTCTCATCTTTCTCCTTTTCCCTTTCCTTGTCCCTGTCTCTATCCCTGTCTTTGACTCTCTCTCGATCTTTGTTTCGATCTTTGTCTTTATCCCTGTCTTTATCCCTATTTCTCTCTTTATCTCTCTCCCTTTCCCTTTCTTTGTCTCTATCCCGGTCTCTTTCCTTCTCCTTGTCTCGGTCTCTCTCCTTTTCTTTGGTCTTTTCTTTTTCCTTGACCTTTTCTTTGTCTCTTTTCTTGTCCCTGTGAAAAGCCAAACACAAATCCATTAACTCATCTTAGAATTTCCTGATAAAAACTAAAACTTAGTCTTCAGCATACAGTAAATGCTCAAGAGAAACTATGTCTGTTCAAAAAGAACTATTATGTAAAATTCTACTTTTCCACTCAAGTTTACTGTGAGGGATAGAAAGTGTCTGGAAATTAGAATTTAAATTCATTTGTACTGAGAGATGGTATTAAAGTTTCTTTACCTTGTAATTCTTATTAGACATACACAGATATTCTACATTTGTCTCAGTCCTGAGACAAACGCTACCATTTCTAAATCCATTTCTTACTAAACTTGGATCCATATAACAGAGACCAGAAATTAACCAGCCCCATATGAATACTGACAGAAATCTTAATTCTACAGTGCTCTCTCACATCAATATCCTGGAACTGCTTGCAAGTCCAACACTAATAAATACAGAGAAACCAAAACCAGGGTTTAAATTTCACGGATTAAGTTCCCTTAAAAGGCAAATGTAAGGTCAAAACTCAAGACAATTCAATCATCTATAATGTTATCAGGAATTTGAAAATTATCTAACCGTAAGAAAATTTTCTAACAGTAAAAATATAAGCAAGGGTAACAGATAAGGTCAGCTTCTATAGAACAAGCAGAATTACACCTGTTCATAAAAAGAAATACCATGAGAAAAACTTATGATTGTGTTCTAGTAACCAAGTCTAATTAAAAAACTAACTAAATTATAGCTCTGGTTGGAATACTACTCTACATTTTGGCATAGAATTACTTGGAAGTGCAAGACGCTCAACCATCCCACCTAGTGGACATGCACATGAGCTGCCTCAAGGACATATGAAATCCAATAGTTCTTCAGAAAAACAGGACAAAGCACATTATAAGAAGTTCATCAATAGGCCTTTTCACATCCACAGGAACCAGACTGAATTTGCTGTTTCTTTTGGTATTGCTATCTAGCCCAGGATTTTTAAAGATTCCCAAAGAGACCCATTCAGACTGGAAAGACCCCAAGCACAGACCCCACTTTTCTTCATTCAGTCAAGCCTTTAGTTACATATTTCCTCAACTCCTCATGCACAGCAGGTTCTTTTATGAGCAGGTTCTGGCAAATACTTATTTACATGTCTCACAGATACAATCTAAGACCATAAAGATGAGACAGCGGGCTATCCCTACAATAGCAAGGGATCTCACAGTGCCACCAGAAACACCTTCCAGTTAGGTATTATACAGATGTCACCAGACTTGGCCCTTACAGTGAGTAGCTATCTTAAAAAACTCTGTCAGACAAGTGCAAGAGAGAGTAACAACATTTTGTCAGCTATCAACAAAGCCTGACTACATAAAGTACTCCTAACTGTTCCCACCGAGGTCCAAAGATTCGCAGTTCTCTTTCCCACAGTACTCCTCCTCTTAAAAAACAAAAACAATGAAGCTCCCTTTAAATGACTCAGGGCATTAAGGAGATGAAAGAAGAAAATCAGCAAGTTTTCTTCTACAAAGCATCCACACGCACTTTATAAATACTGTGTTGGAATTTCAGTAGAAATCACTGAATTTCCAGTGACTGAAAAAGGGGAAACATAACCCCATTTTTAAAAACAAAAAAAGAACTACAGGCAGTCAGTCTCACCTCCATGCCTGGGGAGGTCCCAAATCCCCCTGGAAACAATGTTAAACCACATGCCCATCAAATTCGGTGGCCTTCTATAGTGGAATTACAGCATTGTCAGAAAAGGGAAGAGAACTGATGGGAAGAGAATCTGGACTTATGCAAAGCACTTTATACATTCCTGCATTACATTCTTGTCTCTTAGTATGCAGAGACATTAATTTGTCAGACCACTCAGTAGATAAGGAATTGGCTAAACAGTCACATTCAAAGGGCTGCAGTCAATGGCTTGGGGTCAAAGTAGACAGCAGTGATGTCTGGCATTGCTCAGGGGTCAGTGTTGGGACTGATACTGTTTAACACCTTTGTCAGTGACATGGACAGTGGGACTGAACGCAACCTCAGCGAGTTTGCACCAAGTTGTGTGGTGTGACTGACATGCTAAAGATGACATCCAGAGGGACCCTGAAAAGCTTGAGGGGTAGGTCTCTGCGAAGCTCATCAACTTCAACAAGGCCAAGTGCAAGGTCCTGCACCTGGACTGCAACAATCCAAAACATGAATACAGGCTGGATGGGTGCCCCGATAGACAAGCCCCGCAGAGAAGAACTGAGGGGCAGTGGTGGACCAAAACTGAACATGGGTTGGCAACGTACTCTTGAAGCCGAAAAAGCCAATCATATTCTGAGCTACGTCAGAAGTATACCAGTAGCTGATTTTCCCATTCTAATCCTCTCTTGAGACCCCACCTGAAGTACTGCATTCCCATTGGAGGCTTCATCATGCAAAAGACTGTTAAGCTTTTAAAAAGCTGTTAAGAGTGGATACATAAGAAAGTCTGTAAAACTCATCAGAGAGCTGGAGCATCTCTCCTACAAAGACAGGCTGAAAGAGCTGGGGTTGTTCAGCTTATAGAAGAGAAGGCTCTGGAGAAATCTTAGAGCAACCTTCCAGTACTTAAAGAAGGCCCACAAGAAAGATGGGCAGAGATTCTTTATCAGGGAACATTGCGACAAGACAAGGGCTAATGCTCTTAAACTAAAGGAGGGTAAATTTAGCTTAGATACTAGGAAGAAATTCTTTATTCAGAAGGTGCAAAGGCAGGGGAATAGGCTGCCCAGAGAAGCTGTGGATGATCTATCTCTGGGAGTGGTCAAGGTCAGGTTGTACAGGGATTTGGGCAACCTCATCTACTGGAAGGTGTCCCTTCCCATCGCAGTGTGGCTGGAACCAAAATATTTTTAAAGGTCCTTTCCAACCCAAGCCATTTTATAATTTTATGTAGGTACAAACAGACTTCTATACAGAAGTTTAGGCAATTCAATATAAAGATCTATGTTTTGTTCTCTTGCCTCACAGACAAAGCCTGGGGACAGGATAAAGCATTTACGCTCCATGCTTTACTATCACTTAAAACATTCATTAGATTTTCAAACACTTTGTACTGCTAGCTAAGAAGAGAACGGTATCATTTCTTAGGAATGAAAACTCACCGAGAACGAGACTGACTTCTCGATTTCCGCCTTTCCCTAGATCTAGATCGTTTTTTCAGGGGACTTCTGGATCTGCGTCTGTCCTTGTGTCTTGAGAGTGATCTGTTGCCAGACCGACTTCTATACGAACAAGATCAAAAAGAATACTTTAATATTGAAACTTCATAAAAATTAGGTCAATCGAAACAGGAAAATGGCATAAAAATCCGGCCTCACTCAGAAAAATTACATACGGTAGCATTTCAGTAATTCATTGCCTAACGTTTTTACAGATAAGCTTACTTAAACTGGTGCATATGCTGTCCTTTGAGATTCATCATTTAAGTAGCAAGTTTTATTAGAACCTTTAAGAATAGTCTGGAAAATATCAATCCATATCGTTGTGAGATAGCTTTTCTTAGAAAATTAAAGTATATAAAATAAAAGATCAGCTTGTAAAAATAGTTACATTTTTTTTCTTCCTCAGGTACAATCATTTATTGCAGTTTTGGTCACCTGTTTGGTTCCCCAAAACCTATCACCCATGGCTCAGAATTTAGGAAAGTTATCACCTCAGTTGGAAGGATTTGTGAGCACAGATTTAAAAATTCTCAAGATACAGAATGAAAACTTACTTCACGATAAGTAAGGAATGAAAATAATGAAAATAACTCCAACAGAAATCCAACTGAAGTCTTCTGACGAAAATATTTACATCACTCCAAAAGTAATGCCTCCTATTTATTCTCATGTAAACTATAACCAGTACAAAGAGCTCAATAATACTACTAGGCATAGCAAACTCTCAGCTACATAATACTTCTTTTCAATACAGTCAACACTATTAGCTATGCATTTTTACCAGCAATGAACAAAAGCCTCCATCCTGCAATCCTCCAAATCTGCAAGGCTGTCTGAATTATCTTTCATGTTGCTGCCAGCCCTGCTGAAATATATTACCCAAGGCCTCACTGTGCTCACATCCACTGTTTGGTCTTCATAAACATTTAGCAAGCACCAATGAACATCAATGAGTGCCATTTTTTCCTGCACAGAGCAATTCAATGACAAAACTTTGCTCTCTATGCATTTCCTTATTAGATGCCATTTTGTCAGACTGTCCCTTTGCTTCCATCTGTCACACAGCAACAAAACGCAATGGAATATTGGTGGGAAGCTTCAACCTCTACTGACATACCACCAATAATCACCTAAGATGTTGCAGGCCAAAATAACAAAATAGGAGTCATTACTTTTGGAGCACTCCTGATATATATTCTCAGATTTGCTCACGAAAACAAGACTTCTAAAAATTACTATAGTCTGTTTTCCCCAGTGTTAACCATTTTTTGGAAGATCATATTACTAGGAAAATCAAATTAAAAAGGTGAATTTGAATATTAAATTTTAAACAACACATTACTTGAATACTTTGCCTGAAAGGTTCATGTACAACGAAGTTCAACTTCCCAAAGACAGAAAAGCCATGTATATTAGTCAATAAATATTGAAGAACAGGAAGACAGAAAAAAATAACAGTTCTACCTGTTTTCTGCAGCTCGAGACACACAGAGCAAGGATATACCAAAAGGTGAGGAAAGGCAACCCTTTTTTAGCTCCTGCTTTGCTCCACACATCAGTGTAGCGTAGAAACTAACTTCAGGGCAAATTAATTACAACTGAACCAAAATAAGCTCCTGAATAAAACTTGTACCATAAAGATGAAAAAGATATATGGAGATTATTAAATGCTGAAACAGGAAAATAGCAAGGATATTGTCATAGGTTATTCTTAGGGAGGCATTTGCTTCAGTGGACCAGTCTGGCTCTTTTTGCAGCATGTAATTAAAATCGTTGGTAACAGACAAAAATTGTATTTTTAAAAAGTGACATCAAGAGATATTTGAAAGCACACATTTCTTAAAGTAAGAAATGCAAACTTATTTCCTAAAACTCAGTCTAGTTTGTGCTGATACAAAACAGTGCAGACACAGTGGGAATGCTACACTAACACTGCTTTTCAGCTATATCCTATGTTACAGAAACAGCAGAAAACCATGCAATAAGGAAGTGACCAAATGAGTATTCTTGCATTACAAAGGTGCCCACTGGTCTGATGTCAACAGATAGTGTACTGGGTTGATTCTTTACTACAAAACTGAAATCTGCACTTACACCATATTTGCTGGGAGTACAACTGATGTGGTGTGCACTTCTACTCAAGCTTTTCTTTATATAAAAGAACAACAGAACTCCCATTAGAATACGTGTGAGAAAAGATGCAACAAAGTTGTTTCTGCAACATGGACAACTTACCTTTGTAAATCGTAAACTATCTACTAAGTTTTGAGTGTCTTTTTTTTGAGACTTAACATACCCAAATACTTTTATATTGATTACATAAATGCTCATAAATCACTGAAAAAATACAAACCATTTTCAGGACGTGTCTGTAAGTGTCACATACCAATACTGCCTCATTCTTGGGAAATAAATTTATGTACTAATTTTAACAGCGATCTAGTTGCTTCATTTCCTCCCACACTCCAAAGCCTGCTTCAGAAGTTAAGAAATTGAGCAAAGCAAACAAACTGAAGAAAGGCAAACTGTCCCTAGAGCTTTTTTCTCTTAGTTTCTAAAAAACTTTAACCACATTTGCGCTACAGTAAACAGAAATATGGGTTTTATTAACTCTGTGTTTAGAAGTTCAAGACAGCAGGGGAACTTTATACTAGCAAAACCAGTCAACTTATCAGTTTAGAGTGCTAACAGTAAAAGATGTCCCAGCCATATAATGCAGATAACTGTTTTTAAAATACAAAGGTCATAGAATGAAATATGTTACACAGCATTAGAAGTACCTTCCAGTGTGCTTTCACTGAATGTAATTTTGAAAACACTTAGCATCTAGAGCAAAAGAGTATCTGTTCAGATATAAAGTTTTCAATTACTCTGATCTGACCAGTATGAGCTATTTGTGTTTTTCACAGCAATACTTACTTAAAAAATAATCCCAGTAATCATCAGTACTGAAGAAAAACAGTATCATCACTCATTCCAAAAGTAAAAACAAACAAACACCTACCTGTGTTTTGAATGTGATCTTTTCCTTCTAGATCGGGATTTTGAGCTAGACCTGGATTCTGAACGAGAATGGGAACGAGATCGACCGCCTTTTCTTTCACTGCTCTTTCCAGACTCTGAGAGGAAAAAACCACTTTGCAGTGTAAGCTCAGAACATTTAAAGATCCCAGTTAACAATCTGGCACAAGTGGAATGTACCACACATAGTACAAGGGGCCTACTCTTTGCACATCTTCCTTCTTTGCAAATATCCTTCAGAAACATCCAAGAAAGTCATTGCATATACTCGTTGAGTGCAGCCATCCTGCAGCAGTACACATAAACCAGATAATTATAAACAGCTAGCTCTATTAGGAAGGGATTTATGTTGCTGCCACAATGCACAAGATTACAACACGTTTGCCTCTTGGTATATTATTAATGTAACTATTCAGAAAAAAAGACAATAACCTGAGAAAAACAGAGTAAATTAGAAGACAGGGTATAACTTTGAGAACACGTATAAAATATAAATTATAGTATTTTCTGTTCTTTTAGACATTTACACCACTGTACTAATATTCAAATTATATTCCACAAGGAAAGGAAGGGATGGAGAGAAGAGGCTGAAAATTCTGATCCAAAGGCCTGGAAGCCACCTCAGTGACCTCAGCAGACTTTGGCTTGGACTCTTTTTGAAAAGATTAATGTTCTGCTGCTTTACACTGAGGAAACGTTAGAGCTGTTTTTATTTCAACGCCAAAAATGAGAAAAAACTTGACTGTTTCCAAAAACTCAACACTTCCCAAAATCTAATGTACATACACTGAAAACTAGGTCTGTTAATAAAATGACATAACCTCACTGATCTACCGAAAAAGGATGATGTTAATAAGTTTAAGAAAATCAGACTGTCTTAAGCTGTGATTTAGAAATTCAGAACAAGTCTACAAAAATCAACACTGAAAAGAACCATCTAACCTCTCAATCCATGAGAGGTCTTCCTCCTAGACCAGCCATTTCAGTGTTAACAGGGATCAAGCAACTAATATGGATGAAAAAGAGTTTATTACAACACACTGTTTTATCCTAAATTCATTTCCTGATCTTATTTGCTCACTCTTGAGCCAGCATGAAAAAAAGCACAGCAACAGGGACAAAAGTAGTCTGCTGTAGATTAAGCAAGCATAATATTGGTGCTTCCACTTGAATGCTAACTCTCTCTGATCAAGAAACCACACCACTAATGTGTGCTAAAGAACAAAACAAAGCATAAAGCAATTTCATGGTAAGAGTTTCTATGTACTCTGAACTTAAGAAGCATCAACATTAAATGCATTCACGCTGTCCTCCTGGTTTTGAAAATGTTCAATATGCATGTATGTGAAGACAATATGTGTCAAAATAAAAAAGCCAACTTCTACTGCTACATGAAGACAACTGTGATTATTCTCACTTCTTCCAACATGTTATTCAGCTATGAGTAACCTTTTCCTGTGTCTGAAAGTGCTCTTAACAGCATGTCCCGAGGTGCACAATGAACATGCCTGTCTAGTACTAAACATAATAAATATACGTACCTGGCTCAATAGCAGCAGATATGAAAGACTGAGCTTCCCTTACTCTCTTCATCACTTCTTCCAGTTCCTTGGCAGCAGCCTGTGGTGTCATTTCAGGAGGCTTCACTATTGCATTATTGGAGTGATTTATTCTAAATCAAGGAAAAATAAAACCTTTATTTCACAAATACTTGAAAATGAAAAATAAGAAAGGAAACTATCTCAAGTTCCATGTCTGACTAAAAATTTCAAAGTTCAGTAAACTACATATTTTACATAATGATCACCTGCCATCTAATTACCTGAAATGTGTGCCTTTTATTCCTTTTAAATATTTAAAATACATGAGGTACCACATTTGTGTGTCATTCTGAATAAATAAAGGTTCAAGTCTAGGAATCTAGCTTTCTATTTTAGATTAAATTTCAAATTTAAAACTCATTACAGAGTTATCTATATATATTCAGGTGCCGTGGTCTAAAAAGAGACAAAGAGCACAGCTGAAGAAAAACATATAATGAAAAGCTTAATCAGCGCAAAGGACTTTGCAGACTCTCTCCTTCTTAAAGCATTCACTACCTCAAGATTAAATGTAAATATATTTTACTCTCTGCTAATCACATTCTTCTTATTTTGAAACTGGAGTTCATAAGTGTTCCACGTTGCTAACAGTAGATCCTTATATTGATAAAATATGCATTACTGTATTTACATGCAGATCAGAGTCACAAATACATAACAACACTGAGAAATCTCTCATTCAATATTCATATGGATAATTAATTTCTTACTTTAGTGGCCTGTCTCCAAACATAACTCCATTAAAGGCAAGAGCTCGAGGTACAGAATTTTGGTCTGCAAATTCCACAAAAGCAAATCGTGTTGGTTGAGTCTCATCACCTGCCATTCGCACAAATTTGACTTCTCCAACTTGCTTAAAGAATTCAAGCAGCTGATCAGCTGTTGTGGTCTAGAAAGAGCCAAAGATCACAGCTGAAGTAAAATACATAATAAAAAGTGATCATACAACATATTAGGTAATAAAAAATCTCTGTTTTGGAAAAACATCTCAGCGTTGTTTCACAGTTGACACTAATTTTGGCTATTTTACATTTTCTTTAAGAGTGACAGACATTGTTTTTCCTTCCTTTAATCTAGAAGAAAATACTACAACTTAAAATACTGCAACCAAAAGCCCCAAAAGTTCAGGCTATACATAAACTTGCATAGGATTCTGAGCTTTTCAAGCAACCGCTCTGAAATAACTGATATGGAATTTGCTTATACACATATGTCCAGGCTATTTCTGCTATTACAACTTCTAGTCAAGTAAAAACAAACAAACAAAAAACAATACCACAACAATTATCTTTCATCTATTTTTCTGCTCTCTTACAGAAAATGTTATTTAATTGCAATCAACTGAACTTTTACACTCTAACAGCTCCTTCAGCAATAAAATAAAACCCCCAAACAAATACTTCTACTGCCATCCATTGAAACAATTGCTTTTTGGTTAGTAACTGCTGAAATTAACTATTTCAGACACTGAGCATTTCTATCACAGAAATGTGAAGATTCTCAGGCTGGTTTTGTAGCTTCCACTAAGAGAAATCATTAACCTTCTACTAGGGTTTGGGTGAATGCCTTCTTACTGTACTTAAGATCTGCACAGTATTACAGAGAAGGACAGCTATCATGATCTCACATCTTCGAGGGCATTATGCAGCTAATACAACACAACTGATCAACACACACAATCTTACATACATATCCTCAAATCTGCTGCACTGAGATTTCTCCGGTACCCTGCTAGAGTGACTTCCACAATCTGGTCTGATCTGGTGCAGGAGCATTCAGAATTAAAAATATCACTAGTAACCAAAAACAGCATTATTTGTTTCTTTGTTTAAACCTGTTGTGGTTTTGTGATTTCTGTTGTCAGTATTCCACATCAGAGCACCATGCAGAGCAGTGGCAGTTAACAACTTAATGTCCTGGTTCTGTGTTAAGCCTTTTTGGGCATTTTGGGTTCCCGGAAAGGAGGGGCAATACTCCTGGAGGACTCGATGCAAGGAGCAAGCAGGGTGGGACTCTGGACCTGAGCCACCCTCTGCCTCTGGCCATCACAGTAAAGCACATGCTGCCCTCGCACTGTCGTGGTCTGACTCGTACTTTGGGTACTCTTCACTCTCATTTTGTTTGATTTGGTTACATTTAGTAAACTACTGTTCCTCCTCATATTGTTCCACCATGTTTTCTCTGTGTTAGAACTACCTCCTACCTCTCTGCCCTTCCCCCTCCTCTGGAGCTGGCTGAGTCACGCGGCAAATGCCTTCTTTTTTTTCCTCTTTCCCCGGGCCTGTGCCAGGACTTATATCTAGGAATAACCTCATGACAAAATCATCATAATCTAACGAGAGCTCCTATGATTATAATTCACAAATAGCAATTCTGAGTCTTCAATTAGTATTTCCCACACAACAAAACAAAACAAACAAACAAAAAACTTACCTGTGAATTCAAATTTCCAACATACACTGTTCTCCTGATTTCATCAATTTTGGATGGGTCCACATTCCCCATTATTGGTGGCTGGGGTATTTCTCCCAGTGCAGTAATGTTAGGGTCCAGTGCTGCTGCTGGTATTGCTCCCAAAGTGCCAAGTGAAACACCAAGCTGGGGGAGACAAAAAGAATATGGTACAGTCATTTATTTCCAACATACAATTTACCCTTAAGCAAAACAATGAAAATATATCTGCAGCCTTCTGGGAACGGTTTCACTTTCCCTGCTGTATGCACAACACATTTTCTTTTGTCATGTTGTAAAATAACCATCACTGTAACAGTAAGATGCAGTGTAAATAGCTTTTCCTCACTTATAGAGTGACCCATAAAATTGGCTGAAAAGAATAATAAAAAAAAAACTTTTAATATATATTTCTATTTTATTTTTAGATTTTTTAAATATCAAACATATACTACAAAAGTTTTAACACAAGCTACATACTTTCCTTTTCAAATGTATCAGCTGACAGTGTTATGCCACAGAGCAGAAGGGAACATAGATCAGTCAGAATGGTCTAGTTTGTCTTCTTTATCAGGAGCTGTCTCAGAACTTAGTATACTGTAGTAGCATATAGAAACAATTTCAAGATCCAGTAAGTGATATTTACCACAGCTTGCTACTCTCCAGAACACAAAATTTAAATAGAAATGGAATACTGGTTAGTAATACCCTCACTTTTTAAAAAAACAAAAAACAAAACAAACAAACAAAAAAAACCAATTTCTACAAAAGAGCTAGTCTAGACAGAAAAAACAAACAGTGGTGTTATGTTCTAGTTGACAGCCCTGAACAATTCTGTTGAACTTCACTAGTGGCCCACCCAGTGGAACTTAACACACTCTCAGCAAGTCTGCAGACAATACTGAACTGGTAAGAGCTGGTAATACACCAAAGGGCTGTGCACACGGACAGGAACAGCTCCATGGACTGATACAGTACAGTGAGAGCACTGACTGGTTTGAAGGCCAGCTGGCAGAAAAAGAACTGATGGTTCTATTGGACCAAAAGAGGAGCATGAGTCAGCAGTGCACCTTTGCAGTCAAGAAAAACAGCAGTACGCTGAGCTGCTCTTTCTAAAGAAGAGAGTTGTGAGCAGACAAGGAAGGTGACGCTTGGCCTTTCCTCAGTGCTGGTGGTGCCAGATCTGGAATCCAGCATCCAGTTCTGGGCCTCCCAATTGCAAGAGAGAAACAGACCTAACTGGAATGCATCCATTGAAGAGCCACAAAGCTAATGAAGTGTCTTGGAGCACCAGTCTTACAAGGAGAGTCTGCGAGAGCTGCGTTTCTTTATTCTGGAGAGGAGAAGGCTGGGGAATGTTCTAACAGAGCATTCAAGTTTCTAGTGGGAAAGTGTAAACAAAGAATGTAAGAAGTGTGGAGCCAGATTCTTCTCAATGGTGGCCAGTGAAGGAGCTAGAGAAATGAAAAAGCACTGTTCACCTTGTTCACATGATTAACTGTGAAGTATTACATCTGTAATCCTGTACATATATTGAGTTCCCTCAATAAATCTACAGATGATCCAGGTGCACAACATGATTTATAGTTTTAGTAAACACTCTCCTTGCCTTAGAAGTTTTTATGCTGCCAAGCATAAACACCTTCAAACCAGAGGATTACAAATGGTAAACAAGAATTCTCTACAGAAACAAGCTCTCAGCACATGGAGTAACTGTAATACAGAGCACCATTTTATAACATTTTCCCACAATTACAACAAAATCTAATTTCCCTGGCAGAAATGCTGGTGCTGAGTTTTGACATAAAACACTATAAATTACCCTCTATATTTTGCCTGTAGGTAATGTGTAAGCGTGCTATATAGGTAATGTAGAAACACAGTAATGCATAAGCAGAACAAACATGAAAGAAGCATTTCAAATCCTTAACATAACTGATACTGCTAGCTGTTATCCTTCCAGTATTCCAATGACAGCTTCATCATCAGTACAAACTTACCCAGTTTCCCTTACACAAGGAAAGGGGCAATCCTGATTTCTTGTTTTACAACAGACTTATTAAAATTTGTTAACAAGATAGACCAAGAGAGCTGTTCTGAAGAAACAACTTTATTCTGCACCCTTCACAAACTTGAAGCCATGCCAGATCAGACTTCCTCAGGTTAACATATGGTCATATGAACGCTAGCATAATGCAAAAAGAGTGGAAATGCAATGCCAGTACTACCTCTTTGGGCTGCAGCACAGGTTCAGACAAGCTTCAGGCAAAATAAACTGTAGTTTACTGAATAAGTGAGCCCCTCAAACAGCTGGCTGGAGAAAAAAAAGCAAGGGAACAAGACCTGAATTTTTCCCCTGGAATCCCAATCCAAAGCACCAATGTTTCACATCCTGTGCTATGCCCAGTATGGTGTCTATCAGGCTGATGTGGGTCAACAAACTTACTATGTGGCCACCCTCATTCCTTTAGTGAATTTGTCACACTTCACAAGAGATTCAATGGGTATCAGAGAGAACCCAAAAAGACAAAGAATCACACAGATAAACTGGAATGTACAGTCAAAAGCAAGAAGAGTAGTATCAGATTACTAGTTCAGAGGCTGTAAGTTGTCAGATGAGCTACCTCTGCCTAGAAAAACTACAGCCTTCCCTTTTCTGAACAGTTACTTCCTAGTGAATGAAGATAACATGGCTCTTGTTTTTACTGGCTACTGAAATCTCCTGAGGAAAATTATAAAAAACTACATAGAAAACAAACACTGCTAAACTGGTCTGCTGAGTTCTTGGTTTTTATTTTATTTTCTTTCTTATAGAAAAAGAAGCTGTGAATTTTGTGTTAGGAATTCCCAACAAGACACTAGTTTGCTTTTTTACTATGTAACAAAAGAGAAAACGACTGTTTGCTGAAATCACCTTTCTATTATTGAAGAGAAATTGTCAGACAACTTGCCCTCCTCTTTGATAAGTCCAGAACTCACCGATAATTTATTAAAGATGTATATAAAAAGTCAATTTATCTTAGAGGGTTAGTTTAGAAACAAATGTATCCAAATCCCTATATTAATTATGCTTGAATAGAAGCAATTATGTGTAAGTATATTTTAGTTTATGAAATAACTACATTATTACTTCACCTAACAGTGAAGGTAGTATCGCCTAACTTTACAAAAAAAAAAAAAAAAGCCAGTATTCTTGTGAACTAAAGATGATTTTGAGTGCCGTGTGATTTCTCTCATATAGTGACAGTTAAGAATTATTAATTTCACTGTTGACTGTGGTCCCATGGTTTCAGGGTAAAAGCTGGATGGTCTTAAAAAGCTGCGGGAGCACAAGCTTTTAAAAAAGTACAATGTCCTTAATGCAGATTTATAAAATACTGAAGCAGAAAACAAACATAGTGTGTTTTAGTAGAAGAAGGGAAGAAAGAAGTAGTAAACGATATTCACTTCTTCTAGGACGCTTACCCATATCAGCTAAGAATAGAAAGTGGGATGCAACAGTTCTGGTAATTGAGACGAATCATTAAAGGAAAGGTAAGTTTGTGAAACTCTGTATAAATTTAAAAAAGGATGGTATCAGTAGGCACAACACTGCAACACATTTGGAAAACTGAGCACTTTCATCTTCAAATAGTATGGAGCAATGACACTGAGCCCAGTTTCTGAAACAGGCTTTGCTATTTCCAGAATTTTCCCTGAACCAGGTACAGCTGGCTGATGATGTCAAGAAAAGCTTACAGAAGCGGATGGGAACTGAGAAGCAGCAGCAGCAGGCAGCTCCTGTGCTTTCTGTAGTGAAAAAATTGCTAGTTAAACAGTCAAAAGCCATGACAGAGAGAGATTAAATAACAGCATCATCCCAACACAACATTTCAACTATGCCAGTTAAGCTACTATGCTTTAACTAACTTTTAGGAAGTGGACACAGCATTGCTGATGGACCAAATTAACAGGGCTAGGAAGGGACAGCTAACACGGACACAATCAGAATCAGTATTCACCCACCATTCTGCAATTTAAAAATACAAAAGGAACACTCAGGAAAAGTTAGGCACAGACATCTCGTGATCTACCTTCAAAAGGGACACCACAGCTAAACCCTGAATGACTTTATATACAGGAGGACATCATTGATATAGCATATACAGCTTTTATTCTCATAACATGAAAAGTGTTTTTCAACACAGATGAAACCAGAAATCAAACAGCAAATAAATTTTACTTACTGTTGTTAAAGGTGTTGGTGTAGGTATTGGAAGCAACCCTGCACCAGGCATCAGGCTTGTCATAGTAGGAGCAGGCGCCAATAAAGACAGGGCTTTGGCTTCATCTGGGATTTTACCTGAAGAAGCAAATGAAAGCATTATACAGAGCTGGAACACTACACAAATGTTACTCTTACTATTATTTTATAATTACCCTTGCATTTAAAAATGTAATAAATAAGAATGAATCTATCTACCAGATCCTTACATAGAAACAAATAAGAACTTAAGATTTTCCTTTTACCCTGCCCTACTAGGAAAAACAAAAGTGAGAAAAACTTCAAAGACTAGCAAACTCATTAATGGATCATTATTTTAAAAACTGAATATGTACACAATTATTTAACACTTTGAGCTATGGGTCACCTGTACTGGAAACTTAATGTTCATGAACCAAACGATATCAAGCATGGACGCTTTCCCAGGGCGGTGCTTTCACGGTGATCGAAAGTTGTTTTACACATGACAACCGTTCGTGTTGGCTGCATCACTAATAGCACACAGAACATCAGATACAGAAAAGAAGAACATTTTTTAAAGTTTAATCCCCAGAAATGGCAAATAACCAAATCAGTAAAAGAAAAAAAAAAAAAAAAAAAGAAAAAAGAAAAAGAAAAAACATGTATGAGCTAATTGAAATTTGTGCTTTTCTCTACTTTGACGCTACCTACTTTTGATGCAGAAATAAATAAAAATTAAATAAAAGCTACTGTGATTCAATACACACTGCAAGTGAAATTGGGGGTATGGGAAGGAAGAAAAATCTAGATTTGTACTGTCTTACATTCTAACTCATCTCAGTTTATCTGAAACTTTAATGAATCAGCTGTAAATTTCATGAGGTTTAAGAAAATCCTAACTGATCAGCTATGCAATCTGTATTTTCCTAAGCTATGTATTTTGTACCCTTTCAACCAGATTATACTCTCCCTGTCATGCTAGCAGTTTAAATAATAAGTAATCTGTTCTAAACACAGGTTTCTTTCAAATTTATTTATAATAAGACTGCTAAATTAACCCCATAAAATCTTCAAAAATTTTAAAAGTTGTGATAGATCAATAGTAATGTAATAGATAAAGCAATTAAATGTGTCTATTAGATTTGAAATGCCAAGGGGTGTAAGCTACTACAAACACTACATACGCAAACGAAAAACTGCAGCAGCAACTTCTGCTTATACCAGCTAAATTATGTTCTCAAAACTCCTGGTATAACTGTATGTATGCTAGCTACTGAGCCCTTTGTTATTACCACATGCATTTTAACAAAGATTTATTTAAACATCTTTTTAATAGTCAAAGGATCTACACGACTTTTCTTTGAATAAAACTGTCTATGTTTTGATCTGTTAATCTCTAACTTCACTATATACAAAATACGAGGTAAGTCCCAAAACACTGTGTAATTTTAACTATGAGTTCCAATGAAACCTATAGGAATTGTACTACTTTGAAAAAAATAAAGGCAAAAGAAGTATTGCAAACCAGTATTAAAGATCTGCAGCAAGGACTGGGTTACAACTGGATGTGACCAAAGAACAAAACAAATCTAAATTAAAATAAATTTATATGTAGCACATATGGAATAGAAAAGATAAAATAACAGTACCCATTTTTCTCTCATGCCTCCTATTTACATTATTTTATTTATGTTTAGTTTTGAGGCACCTTGCTCCTTAACATGTAACAAATCACTTGATTTTTCTATCTAAAGGAGAAAAATAGGAAAATAATTAGCGCTCAAGAATTAACTGTGCAATAACGTCTTCCAGGGCTTTAAAAACAAAAACAAAAAACATGCATGAATCTGAGTCATCACAATGTTCAGCACTCATTATGAAGTCAGGCATGCAAGGAGAGGTGCACCTGATCTGCCTGACTGCTCACAATAATCAGGTACTTCACTGCATATCCTGCCTACTATGTAGCTAACTAAACAGTCTTTCAAATATACAGTTCTAGTAACTGTGCATGCAAATTAGGCATACAGTTATATACCAGTTCTTCTGCAAATCAAAGTATTAAAGTGCTTTCAGGTGACTGATGAGCTAGACCATTAACTACCAGACATTTTCATGAACAGCCAGCTTCTTGCTATTAACCACATCGTCATGCAGGTTTTCGAAGAGTCTACACATGTGGATCAAGTAAATTCAGTCACAAAAACAACTCCTCGAGTGGTGTGTCTGCACTCTCTTTTTGATCCTTGGCCAGCAATGTACATAAGCATATGCCTAATTTAAGTATGCACTTACATACAGCCAATTCAATACACATTTAACCAGATAAATTTTTCAGATGTTTAAGGCATTTAGCCCTTTGAAACAGGAATGGAGTTAGGCACATAACTAACAGACAGTGAGTTAAATTCAGGGAATTAAATACGAGCCTAAGCTTCAAGCACACAGGCCATCTTGCTGAAATAATACAAATTTGCTCAAGCATTGCTTAAAGAATCAGGTGAGCACTTTCAGTTAAGCCACTTCTAACAGAAGTTCAAAGAACGAAGAGTACACATGTCTAAATAACAAACTAGCAGCATTATTTCCAAAATAATCAGGATGCCTAACAATGTAATGTTTTCTTCTAACAGAAACTCCATTTGGTCAGTTCCACAGCACAAAGAAAGATCTGCTTGTGCTTTGTTCTTCCCCTCCCCCTGAGCTACTCTCTTTTCACAGGTTCCTTCCTCCAGCTTTTAAGAGCAGTTCAAACCTTAAGTCAATTTTATAGAAAATAAATTAGGGGCAAACCTGCCTTCCTGAACAAATCAATAGGTGAGGCCAACTAACCTCTTAAGTTAAAAACAGCCTTTATGTTTTGGAGCTTTATCACAACAAATGTATTAACAAGTGAATATGTACCCACAAAGGTACAAAACTTGTGGCTTGTGAAAAACCAAATTTGGAAACTTTAAAAACTGATTAAGATAACTGATTTGGACTCAAAACTCATGCTTTGAAACTCAAGCTAGACGGAAATGAGCTAAAAATACATATTTTCTAATAATGGAAACAAAAGTCACATATATACCATATCCACAGAAATATTTCTTAGATGCTTTTGATTGTTTAGAAAATTACAGACTCTGTGACCATTTACTTCATTCCTCTCTGCTTTGCAATGTGATCTGGAAGCAAATGTAGTTTGGCTCCACACTGCCTAGAAACATCTCAGGCTCTGTTTCAGAGGAGGTGGTCTCACTCTAAATACTTTCTTCTATCATCCAATGGCCTAAAGAGTCTTAGCCAACCTGGTTCAAGCCAGCAACCATTTTGCTAAGTGCTCCAGAAAAATGATGGTGTTAAGCAGGCAGTAAACGTAACTTTTTTTCCCTTTTAAGTGTGCAGAAGAAAATAATTTCCTGTTCTTCATACTTAACCTATGTGCTTAATCCTGCCTGTAGAACAACCACAGTAGTAGGTTTGTTTTGAAGATATCTTCCACTCACTTCTACTTTAAACATAATTTAAAACAGTTGTTATTTTCCCGCCATGTTAAGTCAGTGGCAAATGCACACTTCAAAATAGCTTCTGTGTGATCCAGTTCATGACTCCTATTGGATTTAGCAGCAGTGATTAAAGAGATTAAAACTACTGGCAATTACCTCAACTGCCACAGATAAATCCAAGAGAGATCATGAAGCAAAGCTCTTCTCAGTTCACAGCTTGGTGGGTTACCAAAGTGAAACCAATTGGTATTAACACACTTAGCTGAGAAGAGCAGTGCCTGAGCATGAGAAACATCACCTGCCCACTGTTTCTGCTTGAGGGGTTCCATTCCAAAGTAAGAATTAAGAACATCGCCTAGAGATGACAACCTTCTCAATCACTCCAGCATCAGCTGCCAGGGCTTGTGCGGTGACTAAGGAATCTTTTTTAAAAAAATAAAACCTCTTCTTCAGGTAACAACCACCAAAGCATGTATAAGTGCAATACACACACACATACACACGCATACAGAACTGATTCAGTCTTCCCACAAACAACAGTGTTAAAAGACAATGTGCCTCACATAACACGTTCTAATCAAAACCTCAGGCTGCGTTTGTACTTATGAGTGGTAAACAGTTTTTCTGAAAATTGTGAAAACAAAAGATGACATTTTACTGCCACTGACCTCACTGGAGCAAGATCTCATCAGAAGCAAGGGTTTCAAAACATTCTGTATCCATTAAATTTCAATTTCACAAATAATTATTATAAACTCTTTATATTAGACATAAATGGAAAGCCTTCTTTTAAACAGACCATGCAATCTAAATAAAACCACTCTGCTACGAGAGACAAACAGCAGAGAAGGGTTATGACTATATTCTGCAAAGTTAATGTCTCCAGAAACTAAGAGTTTTAACTGTCTTTTCCAAGAGGAAATCGTAAAGCATAACATATGAAAGAATGCATCTTAAAACTCATGTATTTTTCAGTATTCCAGTCTTCTGACCCAGTGTGCTCATCTGCTGAATTCAGATGCTTAAATGTACTCCAAGTGGAATTTTATCCAAAATTTGCAGCATAAAACTCCGCTAATCACACTTTGCAAATACCATCCACCATTCATAAGCAGCTTCAGGTCAAACTTTAAAATGAAACACTGTGAACCCTTTACAAAACACCATTTTTACAGAACTGAAGTACCAGTTCACAAGTACAAGGGAAAGAGATTTAACAAAACAAAAAGGGACAAAATAAAATAAAAACAAAATAAAATGAAATAATAATAAGAATAAAAAAAAAACAAAGGAAAGAAAGCAAAATAAAATAAAAACAGAGACAGGGCGTCCATCTTCAGCAGGCCAGACTTCGATCTCATTTCCCCCATGAAGGTTTCACTTGACGGCAGGTTTAGTGGCATGGCAAACAATGCCTAACTCAGGCAAGTGTAACAGGTCTGCCTTGGCCAGTCTAGTCATCTAATAATGCACAAATATCACACAGAGAAAACATACAAAACCAAATTAATAGTCAAAATCCATCTACCAGATAATGTGGACATAAAATTTAGAATGATTAGGGTGGCATCTTTGTTATCTTTCAACCTTTGCATTCTCAAAGCATAACATTTAAAGAAAAAGCTACTCATACACACAAAGGAAAGTCACATTTTGACAGCTGCGTAATGTTACTTCATTTACATTTTTTATAAAACTGTTTATTAAATGTCACAAAATTAACATTGATGTCATTGCATCCCTGTTCTCATGCCCCCTTGATTTAACATTGTTAGAATACACTCCAAATTTCAGATTTTATTCTGGCTTTTAAAACCAAATTTCAGAGTTTCATTTTACCTCTCGCCTGTGTTCAATTCGGCGCATTAAACGTTTCGTAAAAGAACGTAAAATATAGCCATTGAAATGCATCCCATCACACATTGTGAATCAAAAATGTTGTCCTGTGTTCTCCAAAACCATGTCTACCCCACACAATAAACTCCTCAGGAAGTTAAATCTATATGTATTCACATTTTCATAAACTCACATCAGTGACCCTGTTGGAAAGTTGTATGGAGATAGCATTATTACATTCTAACAAAATTTTCCTTGCAACCCAATCACTTGTTCACTTGCTTATACACAAATCTCCGCAAGATCTGGAATCATTTGGAACAGTGGCAATTCATGTGCAATATACTTTCTCAGAAATGTCCACTAAGTCAGCTGCAAACAGGTCCAGAACAAGAGTTCTCAGAACTTTCATTTCATTCTCCTTCCACTCACTGTCTACCATCAAGAGACAGAGGAAAATGTAGCTTTACCTGCCTGTTGCCAAATCACGTCAGGCAGTGATCTCATCACAAGAAAAACACCAGGAAGTGCTGTTCATTCATTTGGCGACAATCTTCCCTCTCTGGCAGTACTGAACCAGTGTTAAGGACTTTTGGATGAAACATAAAACTACAGTCCTGAATAAGCTGCAGGCAACTGTTTAGGGGCAATCTTTTAATAATCAGGGCTCTCGTTTCATGCATTTTGCCTACCCGAAATTTTATGTGGAAAGGGCACTCTTTGCAGTTTAATAACAAGATCAAAGAGGAAAAAGAAAAAACAACAAAAAATGCCACAAAGCAAGGCATAAGAAAAAACTAAAAATCTAGGCTTCAAAAAGTCAAAAAATACGTGCTCACACTAGGGGCTATGAGAATATGCACATGTATTACAGATGATTATGATTGTTACTTAGTGTAGCTTTAGAGTCCAAGATATTTTGTAGACTTGTCAGAGTTTGCTAGAACATCTCAGACCGTGATCACTGCAGCACTAACCTTGTACTATTCAGATGAGAACATAGTAAGCCTGGGAAAAAAAACGGTACTCTGAGATCACTATTAACAAACTCCAAGAAGTCATCAGCTTTTTTTAAAACAAAACCTGACTCTTACAGTAACAGAACTCATGCTAACAGCAAGTACTTCTGAATTTGCAGCAGTTTACTGTTCAATCATCTGAGGCTCTTTTTTTCATGGCAAAACAGCTACCATACTTCAAGTGAAGAAAGCTTCACTTCATCATCTGGAATGTTTCTATTCCAGTGAGGTAAAAAGTCTTCTAGACCCAAACAGGCTGATGCTCAATTCCACAAGGATCACAGTGAAGTCAATGGGGCTCTGCCAAACTCCAGTTATTTGTCTACACAAAATTCAGATACAGTAGGGCCATGATTCATAGGACTTCATTCAGATTTGGCGTATCAACAATAAGAATTCCCTCACATTCTACACACCTGCTAAGTATGGCCTCAGCATTACTTAAGGGAACGCTTGTAAAATTACTATTTACTAAACATCTTTACTACGAGTTATAATAATATTTTACTCTGGAAGAATTCTGTGCAGGTAACTCCATTTTTCAAAAGGTGCCTAAAATTGTAAGGAGTATCGTATGTTAGAAAGTCTTTTTATTGCAAAGTATTACTTTCAACAGTAACAACAAGGGAAAACTGCAATCTTCCCATTACACTAGGAGGCAAACACTTATATTCAAACAGTAATCATCACCCTGAATACTATTTTAAATTATGTAAATCTAAAATGGCCAAATGCATACAGTGCATGTCAACAAGACAAATTTGGATTTGAAAAGTAATAACAATAATAACCAATATAATCGAAAGAAAAAAATTAAAAAACAGAAACAGCAAAGAAAACAAGCCACAGACCAAAAATTATACATTAAGATCTAAACTTCCATGTTATCTTTGCAAGGAAATTAATTAACATATTCAGTGCTCCATTGACTTCAGTGAGAACTTTGTGTGGGAATAAGCTTGCCAAGATAAAAATCACCTTTAAGGGGACAAAATTACCTTTGTGTCCTCCCAAATATGTAACAACAATGGAAAACTGAGTTATCCTTGTTTATATCAGATCTTTTTTCTAATGCTGAATTCAAATTAAATCTCTATAGCTAGGTTTCTTCACTCTATTTTCATTTTTGTATCAAGGCACCTTCTTTTCCCCTCCCCCAAACAACACTAAAATAAAAAAATTTTAAAAAAAGGAAAAACAAAGTAACAACAGAGAAACCACCTCCTTACATTGAAAGCTTAAAACAATTAGCAGACAGGACAAAGACCAACATTACAGAAGAATGACTGAAATACTAACCTTCTGCACAGGGCACAACTATCAAAGCTCTGTCAATAAAAACCGTGTTGGTTAGATGCTGGGCCACACCAACACTTGATGCTTCACGAAACTTAATATAACATACTTTGGAGGAAAAAGCAAGAGGTGCGTTGCTGCAAGACAAAAGGGAAAAAGCAATCACTCATATTGAATAACGTACACATGCATAGTTTTAACCACAATTTCTTAAATTAAAGACATTTTTAGACTTCCTGGAAAAATTACCTGAAAGGCCATAATTTGATTTTTATGGCACTAAAAAAAGCACATCATCTCCTTCTTTTTAATAAAAACTTACATAAGCCAAAATCTCAAATTTACAAGACTTACTATCTTTACAAATCTTACTATACAGTGTTACAGTTCAATATTATTGTAAATAGCGGCATGAATTGAAGTATCTCATAGTAAATCTACAGTTAATCTTACTTCTTTTTCTTCTGTATAGTTCTATTTGTGGGAAATTCAAACAATAAGACCAGTCATTTTCAGTGAGTCCTTCAAATATTAGTCCACACTAGCTTAGGGAGCAGGAGAGAAATAAATCATGCCTGCTCACATTCAGAATGGCCTGCAAGGTCTTGATTCAGAATACTTCCAAACATCAGAGCTGGTAGCAAATGACTTCCTAAGTCCTCATCAGAAATGTTTGCACACAATGTCTAATCTTACACATTTTAAAGAGTTGGACTTCAATCACTGCAAAGATGTTTGCCACAGCTTCTTTAAGATGGGGTTGTTTTTCTTTGTCTGGCTTTCTAGGGGAGAGGAATTCCTTTTTTTGTTTAAATTTTTTAAACACACATGCTACCATCACAACCAAAACAGCAGAAGCCTCCAGTGAAAATTCCATGGTCCAGTCTGCTGAAGACTTCTAACATCTCTTGGCTTTTTCCTCTTTAAAAATCACTGCTAACTGAAGAGCATGATTCTGGACAAGGCAGAATCATAAATAACCCCTGCAAATTTCAACAGCAACAGAGTCAGTTATGCGTTACATACTTTTCTCTTATATTTTCTTCCCTCTATTTTCTGATTTCCGTCTTGAAAGCTATTTGGAAAGTGTGTTAAAAATATTAACAAAAGAACAGTGTTACAACTAGGCTCCAAGAAGTAGTCTGGGTACAAACTCTCTTCTGAGGATTAAGCTAATCTGGTAACTCACTGGAAAAGTGAAAAGAAAAATTCCCTCAGGAGGAGGTATCTGCAGAAAGGTGCTAGTGCAGAATACACTAACATAAATAACCTACTAAACTGAGATCTCATGGAATAACTGAAAGCATCTCTAAGACCTCCTTTGCAATACAGTCACTGTAGAACACACTGAGGTCTAAAAAATGGCCACTCTAGTTCATCCAAAGGAAAGCAGTATTACAACAGGGCTTTCAACACTGCACACAGTTTGTCTCCCCACTTTCAAACAACTTAGCCTGCAGAAGTCCAATTGGCTGTGAGCATGGGACACAAAAGTACAACAACCGGGACTACACACCTCAGATCTAACTTGTCTCCTACTCTGAATAAGAACTCTAAGCTGTAGGAGTAAGTTTGTGGACTAGAATAAACAGCCAAAAGCTGTCACGCCCTGCAAACCAGCCTCAGATTTCAGCTGTACCTGCACCACAAACTGAAAGTCTCTGCTTTCTTTAGTACTATATAAGCCACACTTCCTGCTCCTATGAATGTCTGTTTAAACCAAAAGAAAGATAACAAATTAATACTTTCCTGAAGAGCACATTCTGTAAATTTCAATGTGAATAACTTTAGGATGTCTGTAAAAACAAAAACAGATCACCACTGCCTTGCAGCATGTTTCAGAGAACGCTCTATAAAGCAAAGAGCACATCATTTCCTCCTGCAGTCTCACTGCGTACTGTAAAGTGGGCATCACTTCCCACACAAGTGTGGCTTCTCAGTGGCTTTTCACAAACACGGACTTGCAGGACGCCTCCCTCCTATGTCAGTGGAGACATAACAGGCCTCCCTGTACTGCCACTCAAGGAGCTCAGTAAGCACTGGAAGGTTTTCAGATGGCAAACTGACATGCGTGCATGTAAACAATCATAGCAGTTCTTTTTTAGTATGGGAGCTCAGACCTGTAACCAAACCAGGACCACGCTCATGAGAAGCTCTATTACAGACACTCATCTACACAGAACTGACAAATCCAGACTGAGGTCCTGAGGCAGAACTAACAGCACTCACTAGTTTGAACAATTGTCCTACATGGTCTGTGACTATAGTATTTCCCATTCGTGGGGATTTCTGCATCCCACCTAACCATAATTTTACACACCGTTTTCACATACACCTGCTGCTTTACAATTAATGAAGTCTTTCACTTCGGGAAGAAAACAGATCTCGTTTGGTTAAATGAGTAACCTACAATTCACCCATCCTATTTTCCTTTAGGTTTCAGTAAAACTACAGTATGTGCCAGTAAATTAAAAAATAAAAAAATAAAAAAAAAAAAATCACAAGAAATTGTGTTTCCTGACAGGATTTTATAATAACTCCTTGCTTTTTCTTCTGAGCATTTTTCATAAAAGGCTGGTTTAAAAAAAAAAAAAAAAAAAAAAAAAAAAAAAAAAAAAAAAAAAAGGAAAGGCAATTCTCAGAGTCTCTGCATTTCCTTTCTCTCAAGGTTATAGCTTTGTTTATGGAACAAAGATACGCAGGTCTGGTAGTAAGCGGAATAAAAGTGTTCCTCAGGCACTGAAAGCCATCTGTACAAGTCTTCAGGAGAAATCTTACACAGAAATTGTCATGAAATCGAAGCTTCTTGGCCAAGTTTTTGAATCCAACAATCAAGAATGTTAAGTCAGTACAGCAGACAGAAAAACTCTGCTAGTCTAACATTTAAATACAAACATGAGAAGATTTTTTTAATCTTTTTCCCACTTCCATGTAACTTCTACTTGCTAACTACTGTTACTGAAGACCCTTACATATAGGCTATCATTTTTATAAATGGAACCTTCATTGGAAAGCCTTCCACGGATCAGAACAGCATATTTGTAAGAAAATGGGTAAATACAAACAAAGGCCACCGTTAACAGTCCACAAAAGGAAGATTCATATTAATGTTTTGTTTTATTTTTCCAATAAAGGAAATATTGCTTTAAGTGCCAATGAAGCCTCATTGACAAGTAGCTAAAATTAGGACCATGACCATATGGAAACAATTCCTGCAGTGCCAGGAGTCTCCAGCGCTCTCAATGCTGAATCCGAAGGTGATTTACTCACAGCTCTCATGTTCCTTTCAAAAATAAAAGCAACAAAGTAGCTCTTACAGCTACCTGAGAAATACCCACACTGAATACTAGGCTCTCAGCATTGCCAAGTACGGAACCCATCCTTCTAAGAGGCGCCTGATTAGCAGTGACTGCAGAAACTGATACGCTGATATCAATGAAAATAAAACACATAGTGACAAAGTACCAAAGAGCACAGCACGACTTAACATTCATTTAAAAAATTCATCCCAATCAAATAGGGATTCAAAATGAAAGACCCAAGCAGAAACTGGTCTTTAGATATGAACTGCAAGGAAAAGTCACTGGGTTTCAGGAAGCTCACCCGGAACACTGAAGAGCCATCTTATAAAGCCTCAATTTTATTCAATACTTTAAAAGTCAAGGTGGCTTCTTCTTCCTCCCCTCCAAAATCTATGTAATAACAAGAACTTTACATCAAGTATTCCAAAACTATCTAATATAATCTGTAAATAACTGTACTTCCTCTTAGCTTTTCAAATAAAACAGTCCCACATCCCATAAAGCCAAGGAATATTAATGATAGGAGTCTGGAGAAATGCAGAAAAATGGGTAAAAAGGAATCATTCTTTCCAAAGGTAACAGTTCCACTAACCACAGCATAATCTTTTATTTTGTTCTACAGCCGTGAAAACGCAAAATGTACAGATGCCATCCCTGCTCCCTAGTAAGTCATACACCTTCTCCTTTTTCATCCAAGTCAGCAGGAGGGTGGTGCACAATGAATTACAGTGAAACAGGGCTAGAATTAATCATCACCTCATAATCAAAGCCAAGATGTAATGCTCCACCTTCTAAAAAGGGGAAGAATTGAAAAAATAAAAAACCCAACTAATACTTTAGGATCTAAGGTCCAAGATGCCACTTGACCCTGACCAACTTAATTTACAAATACCAGAGTACAGCTTGCTTCCTCTCAACTAAAAAAAGGCAGGGTTGTTATTGAAATTAAATTTCAATAGATTACAAGAAAAGTATGTGACTGACACACGATTGACTCAGAAGAAGTGAATCATAACCTGTATTTTTTACTCAGAAAGACCATAGTTGATTGAAAAAAGGGAATATATATGCTTTATAAAGTGTGTGTACGGAGATATTATCTTTGTTTCAGCTGAAATAGTTTATTTTATTCACAGAGTCCACTATGATGCCGTTTTAACTTCAGGAGAAAAAACACTCAGAATAACACATCAACATTTTAGTTGCTGCTGAGCACCGCTATTTGGAGCCAATGAAATTTCACCACCTCATACTGCCTTGCCAGCAAGGACAGCCCAGTGTGGGGCTCAAAGGGTTGAGATAATGACCAATCTGACCTGAATGTGTTAAATAAAATTGTTATAAGCAGTATACTAGCTTAACAGCTGATGGTCACAATGCTGGTCTTTTCATTCACGCTGTTCACTTGCTTCCAAAGCTGTTTTTCTTAACTCTGGGATGCTTATTGTCTCTTGTGGGCTGGCCTAGACTTCTTTATGGTTTTGCTAGTTTGTATATGCCATTTGCTCATGCTCTACCAATTATGGGTTTAATTTGGTACATGTACTCAGCAGTGTGCTCATTCTCAGATTTCAGGAACCTTACTGAAGAAACTCTTCATCAAGTACACTCTCAACTCAAAGTAGGCTAAAACAGTTGTGGAAAAAATTGAATATTCCTGGGATATTCTAAGTAGCATGATCTTATTGTTATGTCTTTTGTATGTGTTTCTGGCTTCATTTCTGGGGAAGAAAATGTTTAAAAATACCACCCAGAGACCCACCCTGAAGCAGGATGGCTGTGCACAGCAAGGTGTGTGGGAGGATATGGGTGGGTATCTATCACAATTACCACCTCCACTGGGCCTGGAAATTGCCCCTGAACAACTGCAGAATCCTAAAATACTGACAGAATGTTTCAAAAAGATACGCCCTGATCCCGGCAATGCCAGAGACTTACCACTTGCTGCACTGTGCTGAGGCCTGGCCTGCTGAACACTATTTGGCATCCTTGAAAGGAAGCAAGTGCCGCTGGATCTGACCCAACCCCTGCATGTGAACCAGAGAAACAACCCATGCTAGTGCCCATTACCCCCATCCGCAAGCAGAAACAATGGAAGCAAAAGTCAGCTCATTTAGTAAGGAAGGAATAAGCGAACAACTCCATAACATGGACATCACAAGAATGGAAGGAAGAGGCAGAGGTTATAAGTGAGTCAACAGTCACCTGATGCTCATCCCTAGGTAAGCCACTAAGCATGTGAAAAGCTTTCAGCTATCACCCAGATGAGCACATTGTCACCTGGCTGCTCTGATGCTGATAACAGAGCTGAGAGCACAGGAGGCGCTGACAAAGCAATTGCAAAAGATAAAAATTCTTTCCCCCTCTGAAAATGACTCCTGTCAGCCATGAAGGAAAGGTATTCCAGCAGGGACAATGTTACATGTCGAACAGGCAGGTGAACCAGTATGGAAAGAAGTACCCAGTTTATGAGGAAAACAGCTGTGCTGGCGGTGATGCATAAGGTTGACCAGAACAACTAGCATTTATCCCAAAACCCAGAGAGCATCAACTATACATAATACATGTGGTGGAAGTTTGTATGGAGTTTCCTATCATCATATGCCAACTCACTGGCAGCAATGACCTGGAAAGACTGAGGGTGGATTAATTAGCTGACCAACTCCCAATAATCCAAATAAAGCTTAATTTTTCTCCCTACTGACCCATGTGTCAGCTCTGGAGGAACTTTCCCAAGAGGTCCAGAAACTCAAAAGGAATATATCCTCCTCACCACCTGCATGAACCAGAATCTCAGCTACCAGAACTAAGTTTTTTTTGTTCAAGAGATAGATGAGCACATGTCACCCCGTGGTTTCACCTGCAAGACCACAGAGAAAATGTAAGGAGGCAGTATGAAAAACTCACCTCAACCTTAGAGGGAAGAGTACATGAGTTGGCAGGGAAAACAGCCACTCCAGTGAACAGTACTCTGAACAGAATAGAGGGTCCAATCCTATTTCTCCTCTTGATAATGAGCCTTTTGATCACGTTCATGTGAAGTGAGTTGCGAATACAGTAACCAGGACTAGAAGGGCCCTGCCTCCAGCCAGATGGGGGAAAGGGGCAACTGTCAATTCAAAGGCCTGGCACATCAGAACCTCAGGAGCATAAGGCTCAGTACAACAGACTTATGTGACATATGTAGACAGACTTTACAAAGCAAATAAATTCCCTTTTGTAGTCTCTTAACCGTTATGCTTCATTAACTGCTGGAAGTTCACATCCATTAATAGTAAAAATGTGCACTTCAGGCATCAAATTATGTTTTGTTTTTCTTAAACAGAAGATGATGAGTACAGAAGGGAACACAACTTCACTCTGTTCTGCACAGTCAAGCTAAGCTAAGGATTATTTTGTTTGTATGCTGAATATCTTCAATGCAGAATTAGAAGTTACAATGCTATGCAATGCAACATGGAAACTTTTTTCCACCGTTGCTTTATCTACAAAAAGTAATACTCCCTTAATACTATGTGACAGATTATCTTATAATAAGATATCATACAATAAGAACTTATTGATTTTTATGTGCTTCCAAACAAAGGCTAGCAAATGAGATCCAATTGCAGCAGAAGCTCCTGCTTAACTACTTACTATCAAAGCTTCCTTTCACTTGTCTGTTTCTTTTCTATTTATGCTATTTAAGTAACATAAATATTCTGGAATTACTGAAAGCTGAAATGCCCTCATCTTCTCATTCTCAATGAGAAACAAATTTTTAGAAGTGTACATTAATGTTTGTCACTACGTGTTCAATATTCACAAGATTTTACTTCACTGAATTCAACTGACCAAATTCTGCTTTTCAAATCCAGATCTGAACAAAGAGCAAGTTTCTCACTGCTCCGTGAAGATAACAAAACTGATGCTCCAGAAAACACCAAAACTTTAAGTTTCCTATGGAAATACATTTAAAGCTAGGACAACATGAATTTTTGCTTTATGTCAACTGTAATACAAAAATTCCTTTTTAAATCATAGGAAGAATTGACTTTTTAAAAATTAGGGCCTAAATTATTCCTTACAGAAATAGCAGCAGCTATACACAATTTCAACAAACTGCAGACATAAATTGTAGCATCTTTTTGCTTGGGATTCTTCTGCTTTCCACAGACTTGTCAACGAAGCACGATTACCTGAATTTTTCATTATACTGTTATAAAACACGTTCAAAGAGTGCACAGCAGTACATGTTTTCTGTTTAACAAGAAGGGTATTGGATGAAACCCTTATTCTTTCCCAAGGTAGTAATATGAAAACGCGTTCAAAAGTCTAGACCTATTTTGCAGGGACGCGCATATTTCTAAAAGTTACACAAACACACACAGAAGTAAATAAGATCAGCGGTGAAATAAGTAACCACAATTATGTATCCTATCTTGAGGAAGGAAAAAAAAAAGCTGAATTAGGAGGAACTGATGTTTAACACAGCGTAACCTTGACATTCCCAAGTCAAACCCTACCCCGGCACTGGGTTTTAATATTTCTTGTATGTACGCACACAAGCAAAATTTTACACTCAGACAGAAAGATCCACTGAAAGCTTCAAGAAAATATCCATTTGCCTTGCATTCTACTATGTCAAATATTGAAAAATAAGGTCAAGGGCTGTAAGAAAAATACTCTTAGTCATGTGAAAACTCAAGGGAATTAAGAAAAAACTGCAGAACCATCCCAGTTTGAGAACCAAGAAAATCTGAAAAAAATCACCATAAATCTACTAAGGGCTGCCTCAAACTTGATTGTGCTGCTTTAACCCACTGTCAGATGAATGTATAACTATTACATACCCTCTACAGACACGCTAAACCATGCATTTCTGAATGCCGTTCTTTCAAGTCAATGCAAGCACAGCCTAGCAAGACATGGAAGTGGAAAAACACCAACATTTTTAGTTATTTAGAAGACCTAAGTTTTATTCCTCTGGATTATAAAATAAAAGGCATAAAGCTCAAAATATCTGGGTGCAAATGATGTACAGCCTTTCTGCTGCCCTGCGTGATATTCCTAAGGGGTAAAAAACTGTTCTAAAGGGCACGTATGTCATTCACACCGTAGAGCAACAAAGGCAACAGGATAAATCGCCTCTTTTCCTCCCCAGCTCTGTTGGCCACAACCCGCCGGGCTGAAGCATCAGGGCAAGCAAACGGCACGGTCTCCTATCTCGCCAACCCTGATGCGAAGCCAATGAAATGAGATTAGACGCGACGCTGAGAAACGTTTGCACCCGTTCCGAAGGTTCCCGTGCAGGACACGCGCTGCAGAGCGCGCTGCAGCGGAACGAGGCATCGCCGTCCCTCCTCGCCCAGCAGTGCCGGCGCCCGTTAGCGGCCTCTCGGCGGCGGTGAAAGCCGCCCTTCAACAACGCAGCAGCTCCACGGGGAGGTGCACAAGCGTTGGACAAGGAGCGCCACGGCACGGCGCTGACAGAAGCTGGGGAAGGAGGCGCGCTCCGGGCAGGCTCGGGGCGGGCTCCGATCCGACCTCAGGGCCGGGAGCCACGCGGCGGGGCAACGAACCCCGGCCAGGAGGGCGCAGCCCGGCTCCAAGGACGCAGCCGATCCACCGAGCCGGGGCCGCCATCTTAAGTGCGGGCGCAGCGCCTTTCCCCCGGCGCTGCGGCCATACAAAGGCGGAGGCACGTGACCGGCCCGCCGCGGGAGGCGGCGGTGCCCGTACTCAAGATGGCACGTAGGGCCTCCCGCCACTTCCCGCTCGCCACCCCGCGGCCCCTCTGCGCCTCCTCCTCAGCCTCCGTCGCCCCGCAGCCGGCCGCGCTTACTCTGGGGGATAGAGGCGCAGCTCCTCGATATCTCCCAGGAAGCCGAAGAGAGTCCGCATCTGCTCGCTAGTGACCGCCGAGGAGAGGTTCGTGACCTGGATGACGGACGTGGGGCCCAGGGGGAAGCCGAGCGGCACCCCGATCCCGCCGCTGTTCATCATGGCGGAGCCTGCACGACCGCGGCACGGCCGCACGCAGCCGGGGAGGCGGGCCCGAGACGGAGAGCGGCGCGCGGCGTCTCGGCAGAGCGTCCCTGCGCGCCGCCGCTCTAGCCGCGCACTCGACTGCTCCGGAGGTGCTGCCGAGCTGCTCGCCTCCCTGCCGCTGGAGGCGCTGTTAGCTCTGTTAGCTCTCCCCGCGGCGGAGCTCCTGGTTCGGGGGAGAGGCCGGAGAATGGCTTCGCTTCCCTCCGGTTGGGCTGGGAGCCGGCGGAGCAGGCCGCTGCGGGCGGGGCCAGCGCGGCGCTTCCGCCCCCGATCCGTTAACGGCGGCGCCGGAATGTGTCCGCCGGAACGGGAGGAGAGCGAGATTCCCGATAGAACGCTCGTTGGTAGCCGGGGGGCTCCCTGGGTTGTAAACAAGATCTTAAAGTGAGGGGCAGTTTAATCCCCTTAGGGAATAAAGCTTTGAGAACTATCATCGTAATGACACTGAACGGGAAGGTGAGGGCATGGGTCGGCCATGGTTCTTTCAAAGCTGGAGTTAGAGCCACAGAATCATAAAATTGCTCAGGTTGGAAAAGACCTTAAAGATCACCAAGTCCAACCACAGCCTAAGCGCAGTACCCTAACTCTAACAACCCTCTAAATCATGTCCCTGAGCACCACATCCAAACGGCCCTTAAACACATCCAGGGACAGTGACTCAACCACCTCCCTTTGCAGCCTATTCCAGCGCTTAACAACCCTTTCTGTAAAGAATTTTGTCCTGATATCCGACCTAAACTTACCCTGGTGCAACATGGGGCCATTTCTCCTTGTCCTGATTCCCTACAAACATTAAATTGACTGGAGAAAATGGGACTGCACACTGTTTTGGGCAGTCTATATAATCTAGCCGCAGTCTGAACTGGGTGATAAATACAGTGCATCCTAACACCAAAAGGGTAAGGTTACAGGTGTGAATGTTTGAACTCTTTTAGACCTTCCATGCATCAAACCTAAACTGAGAAAGGATTGGTGCAATCTTGAAGCTGTATGTGCTGAAAATAGATCTCAAATTTGTGATACTTCCATGATCAAGTAGGTCAGCTGGAACCAGAGTGCCTCTGACTCTTGTTGCTGCTTCTGTATTTGCTCACGTACTTCACTTGGCAGTAAAGTAGGAGAAATATGTTACAGGATTTTAAATAAATCTTGGACAACTGCTCGAAAATTCTTAAAAATGAGTATGTTTGGTATGAGGTAGGACTTATTTGAAAAGAATAGTGCACTTGTGGGAGATGGAAAGGTCAGCTCGGCCTCATCGAATGTCTGATAATGAGGCTCTGAAAAGGAGAGAGAAGGTCTGAATAAACAGGGGCGTTTTGTACCTAGGCATAAGATAAGCTCTCTGCTGATTATGAAGGCTTGTTATGGAACTTGCTTTCTAGCTAATGGATTATTAGTGAAAATGTACTGAATGTGTGTGTTAGAATATAAAGGCTTGCTTAGCGGGGATAAGCAGGGATACACAGGATGATTGGGATACAGAAGATGATGCAGATACACACCATGATCATGATCATCACAGCAAAAAAGAAATCTTCCTGGAATGAGAACCCTGTGTTGTGTTGCTAACTTGTGACACATACTCTTTCTTCTAAATGAGATCCAGATTCTAAAAAGCTTCAAGATCCAAATTAAATCTTTCCTTTCAGGCATTTTGTAATCTTATGCTGGTTATGAAGATATGATATGCTTAACTGGAGAATTCAAGACCTTTCGTCATATTTTAGGCAAAGTTAAACTCTATTATGATTGTTGTATCTATAGAACTCTATTATGATTGTTGTATCTATAGAGACGTTACATGAAGATTTCTCATGTTTTGACAAACAACCATTGAGATGGCTAGCAGAAAGAGAGAAACCACTACTGCTGTGAACAGCCATGTTGTTTCTCTTTGCATGTCTTGCAGAAGGTACAAAACAAAAACAAAAAAACAAAAACAAACAACCAAGCTTTAAAATTTACTAAGAGAAGACTTCTGTGGTGTCAGAACTGACGGGGATGTCCTCCCTGAGGTAAAGCCTTTAATAATAAATACAAAAATCTGAGCTACTGTTCTCTGTCTCCAAAACAAAACAGAAGGAAAACTGCATTTATATTTGGTATTAGCTTGGGGAAAAAAAAAAAAAAAAAAAAAAAAGGAAAAAGAAATGAATTTGGACTTCAGAAGATTATGAAGGAAAAAACCGCAAAGCTGGAAGCCTTTGTTCTCATAGGCTGTCATTAAAACGTCAGAAGCAAACAATGAATTTACTTTAGTCAAATGGTTTGAGGCTTAAGAATAAATAATAGTCACTCTCTCTTATAATTAAAAAAAAAAAACAAAAAAAAGGGAAAAGAAAAAGAGGTATACTGTGCCAAATAATGTGTGTAGAAATGCAGGAAGGGGATCAGTGTACAAGTGTTTCATGTTTCATGAGGCCTAGAAATTATAAAAGTCGTGTTTTTAATTCTTCTCCCAGGTAAATATTTAATTCATAGCCGGTCAGATGTCTGAGGCTTAACCCTGGTAGACAGCTAGACACCACATGTCTGTCTGCTAACTCCCCACACTGGGAGGGAAAAGAGAGTCAGAAAGACTGAAGTATGAGAATTTATTGGCTGAGATAGACTGCTGAGAATCTTTTAATGTGAAAAATGACTCTTAAGATCATCAAGTCCAGCCATCGCTTGCCACGATACCAAGTCCACCACTAAGGATGTCCTGTCCTCAGATCTCTTGAATACCTTCAGGGATGACAGCTCCACCATTTCCCTGGGCAACCTGTTCCAATGCATAGCAACTGTTTCTGTGAAGAATTTCTTTCTAAACCTCCAGTAGTGCAGCTTGAGGCCACTGTTTCATGTCGTAGTGCTTGTCACATGAGAAAAGAGACAAATACTCCTCATGCCGCACCCTCCTTTCAGGTGTTTGTAGCAAGTGATGAGGTCTCCATTTCCAGACTATCAAACCCCAGTTCCCTCAGCCATTCTTCCTAAGTTTCATTCTGTAGTCTTATCAATGGCTTCATTGCTCTTTGAATGCACTCAGTACCTCTGCAGTATGGGGCCCAAAACTGACCACAGTGCTTGAGGTGAGATCTCAAGATGGCGGAGTACAAAGGGGCAATCAGAGGAGGAGAAGTGGGACTTGCCTTTCATAGCTTCATGCTGACTGAGATCAGTCAGCTGATTATCCTATAAGTGCCATGGCACTCAAGATGATGCACTTCATGACCTTTCCTGGCATCAACATTAGACTGGTAGGTATGTGGATTCCAGAAGAAGCTCTCTGTTCAGCCAGGTTGGTGTTCTTTCATGCTGGCTTCTCTCCTGTGTCTTTCAGCATGTCAGGATGGCCTGCTCCCATGCTTTGAAATTTCTTTCATGAGGAATGTTCAGCGTTCCTGGACTCCTCTGCCCCTTAAAACTGCCTCCCACAATAGCTGTGCCCAAAATGGCCTTCAAACAACACATCACCCACAAAACTTTCCCTGTTAATGAACAGGGACACCTTCCTGTGTTAGGAAGTCATTCTCCTCACATTACAGAGAACCAGTCTTTTTCTTTCCACTGTATTGTATTTCTAGCAGATTCATGGGAAACTGAAGTCTCCCATGAGAATGAGTTCTTGTGATTGTGATACTTCTCTTTGCTGCTTATAGAATATTTCATCTGCTTCTTCCTCCTGATAGTGCCATCTATAACACGCTCCAGTCACAGTGTCACACTTGTTGGACTTTCCCCTGACTCTTACCCAGATGCACTCAAACCTTTCGTCGCCATAGTGAATCTCCATTCAGTCCAGACCTTTTGTAAGACAGAGTGCTACTTCACCTTCTTTTCCTCCCTGCCTGTGTCTTCTTAAAAGCCTGCAGCCATCCATCTCAGCACTCTAGTTGCGTAGTAGCAGAATGAAGACAATTGAAAGCCTGGAATATGTTCTGGTCTGCATTAAAAAAGGGGTGGCCAGCAGGAAGAGGGAGGTGATTGTCTCCCTCTACTCAGCTCTTGTGAGGCCCCACGCAGTACTGTGTCCAGGCCTGGGGCCCCCAGTACAAGAAATATGCAGGACTCTTGGAGCGGGTCCAGAGGAGGGCCACTCAGATGATAGAGGGCTGGAGAACCTCTCCTATGAAAAAAGGCAGAGGGAACTGGGATTGTTTAGCTTGGAGAAGACTCGCGGGAGACCTCATTGTGGCCTTCCAGTACTTGAAGAGAGTGTATAAAACAGGAGGGGGAATGGCTGTTTACATGGGTTGATAATGATAGGACAAGGAGGAATGGTTTTAAACTGAGACAGGGGAGGTTTAGGTTAGATATTAGGAGGAAGTTTTTCACCCAGAGAGTGGTGATGCACTGGAACAGGTTGCCCAAGGAGGCTGTGGATGCCCCATCCCTGGAGGAATGCAAGGCCAGGCTGGATGTGGCTCTGGGCAGCCTGGTCCGGTGCTTGGCGACCCTGCACATTGCAGGGGTGTTGAAACTGGATGATAATTGTGGTCCTTTTCAACCCAGGCCATTCTATGATTGTATAACTCTTTACTCAAATACAGACTGGATAGGATATAAAGCAGCGTGATTCAAAAGCAAGACGGGTGCTGCTAATTGAAATTGCAGGGCAAACATGAACAATTTCTTTTGTGTTTATTTTTTTCTTTCTACTCAGTGCTTGACCTCCACCATGATGTGATTTATTTCACACTGCTTTTCTGCAAGGAAAGCCAAGTTCTCAGTTGCTTGGTTAATCTTGTAGCAAACAATGTTTGGAATTGCTCAGTAAACCACACAAAATAATATTTTGCATTTGCAAGCAGAAAACACAGCTGTATATCAAGCTTATTACTGTCAAACCAAGTACAACTGTAAGGTGGTCTATACAGAGCTTTGTCTGAAAAACATTATCTACGTACTAGAAAACCTTGGCAAATTTGCATCACTGTCAGCAAAAGCAGACAATCTCGGAGGTTTTTCTCCATTGAGGTACTTGTCCATATGTCAGATCGCTATTTCTACTCATCATCATGTTTTTCTGAGTTACTAGTTTTGTGTGACATTATAACTACTGTTACTCATTTGACTTACTACAGTGTTCAACTGAACAAAGAAAAATGACTCAGAGGCACATTGTTTAGGGAAGAACTGCACAGGTAGCCGTAGGGTGGCTGTGTAACTGATACTCCTTTCAGTGGCCATTTTGAGGCTGAGAATGGGTGTTTTAGTGTAGGCAATTTACACATCAGCAGACATAAATACTTGTTGACAATACACTATTTTTCTGCTTCTCAGTCTGCCTTCCATAGTACTGCAGTTATGTGCAGAACTCAGAAAACCTGTTATTGAGACATCAATAAATGCTTGAGTGAATGGTACAGATATTTAAAATACCACCATCCAGCCAAGGCTCGCACCTTTGTTTCTCATTAAAGCATGCAGGCTGTATTTTCATTGCCTTTTTCATTCTCAAAGATAGTGAATTGTGTTTAACATATATTTCAAGAGATCCAAATAAGGATGTATAAATAAATTCATGAGGAATACCAGAATGAGACTAAAAACCAGCACATTTTCATTGCCTCTGCTGCTTAGGTTTGTTTCTGTAGGCGTTAACATCACATCATTTGTATCACCACACAACCAGTATTCCAAGGATTTGCACCAATGGGGGATACAGAACACAGGAAATGAACCTATCATTTACATGATAGATTTAACAGAAAACAAACCCTTGATTCTAAGAAATCATAATCTACTCGATCTGCAATCTCAAAGACGAAATAAAAATGCATTTGAGAAGACATTCTATAACAGATGACAACAATTTCATATCCCTACCCAGCAACCTCATGGAAAGGCTTTTTCTGGCGTATTTCTCAACATCACCTTCAGATGAAACTTGAGCTAGAACTCTTCTAATTGCACACATAGTGGCAGTAATGGACAACCTCAGCATGATCGATTTTAGCAGCTGAAACCTTTTCAAACATCCTCCCTCTGCCTGGCAGTCATCTATACAAAACAGCATTGGAAAACTGGAACAGCTGTGACATTTCTGCACCTGCTTTGTATCTCTACTATGGAAAACACATCTCCACCCTTCACAGACCAAGAATGAGCTCAAGCAGGTGAAAGATTTGAGAACAAACTGCGTCCAGTTTCAGGCTAGCGTTTCTTAGGTCACTTATTAGTCTAGTATTCATTTTCCATGCAACACTGAATTACAGAAACATGTTTTCCTCAAGAGGGTTTTTAGAAAACCGGCTATAACATATAAAATTCCACATATCAATTTGGTGCATTCCTACCGAACTAAAATTGCTAGGAATGTGTTTTTATTATGATTACTATTACTAATTGCCACCATCATACATATATTGGCTTGGTAATTTGGATCGTTTTTGTATTATCTTTGGACAATCACCAGCAGTATTAAGTTTAGCAAGAGTGCTGGATTCTGCCGTGGGGACAGGGCAGCTCTGGCAACGTGTTCAGCTGGGTGTAGGAGGCTGGAGAGCAGCCCCACAGAGGGATCTGGGCTCTAGTTGATGACAAATGGAAGGTGAGCCAGCGGTGTGCCCAAAGGGACAGCTGTAATCTGGGGGCACCAGGCCCAGCACTGCCAGTGGGGGAGGGAGGGGTGTTCCCCTGTGCTCTGTGCTGTGCGGCTTCACCTCCAGCACTGGGTGTGGTTTGGGTGGCACAGTGTAAGGATATAAAGCTGTTAGAGACCGCCCAAAGGAGGGCTAAGAAGATGAGGAGCGGCTGAGGTCCCTGTGTGTGCTCAGCGCAGAGCAGAGGAGCTGAGCGGAGGCCTGATGGCGGCTGCAGCTCCTCACAGGAGCAGAGGAGCAGCGCTGAGCTCTGCTCTGTGTGACAGCGACAGGGCTGAGGGAACGGCATGGAGCTGTGCCAGGGGAGGGGCAGATGGGGGTCAGGGGCAGGGTCTGCACCACAGGGCAGCTGGGAACTGGAACTGGGCGCCGTCACCACTGGCTTCATAAATTGCTTTAGCAAACAAATATCTGATGTATAACATTTCCTAGAAAGTTATATACAATATACACTAATACAAAACAACTTGAGTTTAGCACTAATGTTGAAAATTCTTTCCATGTTTCAGTCTTCAGACGCCTTAAAATTAATATGTCAGTATCAAGAGAATAATAATTTATACAATAAAATGATCCACTGCAAATAACTTACTACAGAATCAACACCATCATTCAAATGAGCAAGTGTATATCCATGGATTTTTTAAATTAAAATACAATAGGAAAAAAAGAAAAAAAAAAAAAAAAGAAAAAAGAAAAAAAAAAAGCAATTTTCCTCTGTTTGGAAGCTTTGCAGAATGTTTTCTGGTCTTTGTGTTTGTCAAGACCAACCCCACTGCTCGCTTCCTGATGTAGTTAGTAAAGGAGAAAGTTTTACATTATTAATTACTTTCCAGTCCATAACAATACGTCAGCTAACCATCTGCTAGCATGTGTTTCAAGATCGGTTGGAAAACCTTACACTTCCAGTTTAGGAGTCATAGTTTTTGGTCTCAGTACTTCTGGCAGAAGCATTCTCAGCAGAAATACCTTCTCCGTACTCAAAACCAGTTGCTGATTATTCTATTGTGAGCGAAAGCTGTTGCAGACAATGATCAATCACGTATGCTAAGCTGTTACAATTTTAGGAGCCTGGGCACACATCACGTGTTTTGCCAGTGCATATTTATAACCCATCTATAACTCATTAGAGAGCTTCTTGCCCCCTCCCCCCCCCCCCCCCCCCCGCCCCTTTCTTTTCTTTTCTCTTTTCTTTTCTTTTCTTTTCTTTTCTTTTCTTTTCTTTTCTTTTCTTTTCTTTTCTTTTCTTTTCTTTTCTTTTCTTTTCTTTTCTTTTCTTTTCTTTTTTTGGCCATTTTAAAAAATGTTGTTTTATTTTTTTCCCTTTGAAGTCTAAATCATCACTGTTAGGAACTGAAAGAGGTTGTGGTATTTTCCTCTCTATAGAAATTCTGGTTCGTGCCCTCCCAGTCTCTCTGATAAGATATATTCTTTAGGAAGTTTATCCAGACACTCTAAATGTCTGGCAAACAAGACTGAATCTTCTGTCACGGTTTTTCCAATAACTTGTATGACACTGAAACATTAACAGTTTATCAGTTGGCAGCGCCCAGCTGCCCCATCTGCCCCATGAAATGGTGAATGGCAGCGCCATGTTCCCCTTTGTGTTATGCAACTGCATGAAAAGATGTTACAAATTACTGTTATTGGAAATCTCATTTCTTACCGCTCATAAGTTTAGGCCAGCAGAACAGCAGAACAGCCATGTCATCTCAGTAGCAAAATCCTGACCGTGTTCTAGACCATCTTAGGACTACTGCCATCCAAGTCACATCAGACGTGTTCTGTTGCATTTTATTACAACTTTAAGGCTCTAATCAGGAATTTGAATAAATGTTTTGCTGAAAATATTCTTACTCAGCCATTACCAGACAGCAGCTACACGTTAACTGTGTATTTTACAGCTCAGTAAGCCTATCCATATCCATGTAACAGATTTTCTCTTAAATAACTGCAGCCTACTTTACAAATGCACAAAGTCCTTCACAGAGTATTTCTGTGAAGTCATTGAATCATAGAATCAAAGAATTGTTTGACTTGGAAGGGACCTTTAAAAGTCACCTACTCCAACTCCTGTGCAATGAACAGGGACAGCTGCAGATCAGGCTGCTCAGAGCCCTGTCCAGCCTGACCCTGAATGTGTTCAGGGATGCGGCATCCACCACATCTCTGGGCAACCTGTCCCAGTGCCTCACCAACTTCACTGTAGAAGACTTTTTCCTTATAACCAGTTTAAATCTCTCCTCTTTTAGTTTGAAACCATTTCCTCTTGTTCTGTCAACTCAAACCCTGCTAAAGAGTCTGTACCCTTCTTTCTTATTTCCCCCTTTTTGATACTGAAACTCTGCTCTCAGGTCCCTTCTGCAGACTGAACAGCCCCAGCTTTCTTACCACCTTCATAGGGGAGTTGTTCCATCCTTTGGATCTTTTTTGTGGCCCTCTTCTGGACACAATCTAGCAGGTCTGTGCCTCTCCTGTACAGAGGACTCCACATTTAGATGCAGTACTCTGAGCACAGGGCAGGATCACCTCCTTCAACCTGCTGGTCACACTTCTTCTGATGCAGCCCAGGATCCGGTTCACATTCTGAGCTCTGAGAGCACATTGCTCGCTCACGTCCAGTTTACCATCCACCAGTAACCCCAACTCCTTTTTGGCAGAACTGTGCTCTATCCTTCCACCTCCCAGCCTGTACTGACAGTGGAGGTTTCCATGGCCCAGGTGCAAGACCTTGCACTTCGCTTTGTTGGACCTTATGAGTTTCACCTAGGTTCACATCTGGAGCCTGTTTATTTCTCTCTGGATGGCATCCCATCCCTTGAGCTGTTCCACAGAGCTTGGTGTCATCCACAAACTTGCTAGGAGTGCACTCAGTGTTACTGTTGATATTATTGATGGAGATATTAAAGAGCATGTGAACTGAGAACCCTCAGACTAACTTGAGGATCTGCTGCCACAGAGTTTTCTGCCTATGGAAGATTTATTGAGCACTGTCAGATGCACTGGACTTAGGTTGCCTGAGGCCTGTATTGCTGCGGCCCTGCTTTCAGAGGGTGAAGCACCCACCTTGAAGCTGCTAGTCTGTGAGAGTGGGGCCAAGAACACAGGCAGCGGATCTAGCAGTTCATGCAGGAGGGAATAAGGGTTCCTCATCTCAGGGGACAGCATGGGGTCAATGAGCTATCCTACTCAAGACTCCCACTGAGAGGAAAGGCGGTGAGGAGGACAGGGGGACCAATACCGTGCTTCAACAACTTGTTGCAGAGCTGTCAGCAGTGTAACCATAAAGTCCCAGTTACTGAACGGGGAATATGGGTGGCAAAGATGAGCTGGTGATGTGATGTGGAATGTGATATTAAATTCATTTTTATCAGTCTCCAGTTTGTTTTTTTTTAGCTCATCATTATACAAGCTTCCTTTCCCAGCCAACAGTCATTATTTTTCTATAGTCACAAATCTTCAAAACTGTAAAAAGAATCAGATGGAATCACGTCACAGAAGATTAAATCATATATTTCACTGCTTACTTGTTGAGGATGAATAAGAATGTAAATTAAAAACAGTGGGCTTCCGAACCTACAAGCAGCTGTCTCGTAGAAATGCAATGATCTTATCCACTTGATGCAATACAGCACAGATCATGCTGCTCATTGAAGTATTTCAGGAAACAGCCTTAAAATACAAGGAACATTCATATTTCAGACTTCAAAAGTCAGAAGTTGCGCAGGTGGGGCTGACAGTAGGCTTGGCTGAGCAGGGATTTGGCTTTAGAGGTGCTTTTTGTCTAGTGTTGAAAGCAGCTTAGAAATGTACAGGTTTGTCCTCTTGGGAAGGAGTGGGAGGAGAAAAGGGGGAAAAAAAAAGAAGGAAGTAATTCAGTACTTGTATAATCTGAGATCCTCCCATGAAGCAGAGGCATTGGCGGGTAGCATCATTTAATACAGTTACACACAGACCAGCTCTTACAGAGAAAGCATAAAAGGCTCTTTAGGGACAAACCTAAATTAATATCAGTTTAAACAAATTTAAACTTTTCTTTATAAAGAAATAATAACAGTATAAGCTATCTAAGTTCGACAAATCACGATTACTGCAGCATATTTCTTTGATTTTAGCAGTAAGATTCTTGGACCTCCATTTTCCCGAAGAATGAGGGCCTTACCTGTGGCTTTCCTCATAGCCATTTTTCAGAAGGTACGTTGTTTTACTTGTAAAAATATTTCTTTGGATGGCAAATTGAGATTTATCCTTTCAAATGGAGAACTGTACCCGGTTCTCCTGCCAGTCTTTAATTTTTCAGAACAACGGATGTGCTCTGAGGCACTCAGAACCTTTTAAATTGACTTATTCTGGCAGGTCTGGGGAAAGATGGTTCTTGAAGGCAGAAGAGCAGAAAGGATTTGAAGCCACAACCTGAAAAACGCTTCCTAAAGTCAGCTCTTCCCCAGATGAACGGCAAAGGATGAATGTAAAAAGTTTTGAGAAAGGGGTTTCTTGCCTGATCTGTTTGTTTTCCAATATGTGCCACATGGAACCTCTCCAGAAATAATGTTCTTTGTGGCACAATGCGGCTCTGATTACACAGGCTGTGTAATCCATTCCTCACTAGTTCCAATCTCCCAGTGGAAAACAAATGCCAAACTTCAGAAGCAGAGGGGCCCAGCACTCCAGGGTCATCAAGGCGGTAACCCCTTACAGTGAGAGTCTCTTTTCTGCACAGAGGAAGCAGGAAAGGTCAAGATATAAGTCAGATTGGTGTGCCAGCTGCACACTGAAAGTAAAGATGATTTCATCTGTGCTTTTACACCGTCATGGTTTCCAAGATGACTGGATGTAAACCCACATTTGCCTCTCCTGTAATATTTGTGCCTTTCTCTTCCCAATAGCCTTTGTACATCTTACTAGGTCAGGCCCAAGTTACCCTATTTAAGCCTGTGCTTAGTCAGTCTTCTTTGCTATTTCAACAACTCCATTCATACTAGGCATATACTACTCATCTCTTTAGAACAAGAGTTGCTAATTGATTTCATTATAAAGCATGGCAATTCAGAAGTGAGAGGGTTTGTTATTGTTTTGCTTTCTCACTGGTTTTGTGGGGTTTTTTTGTTTTTGCTTTTAAATACTTAACTCAGTTTTACAATGAAACCAATTCAAGCAGACCCTTGTTGCGCTGAGATGGATGGAGCTGAAAACACAAACAGGTCTTTATTAATGGACACTGACAGGGGATTAATGCCTATAAAAACTACAGGAATATAAAACTGTGCCATGGAGAATTTCCTAGAAGTTAAATAAGTCCATTACACAGAGCTTTCAAGAGCATTAGTTTATTATCTATTCTCCATGTGTTACCTCAGGAACAGTCTAATTATATACAAAAATTTGGAATGTTGAATAAATGCTGATCAATAAAAACATTTCATCGCTGTTGACACGGGAATATTTCTAAGCAAAAAAAAAAAAGTCCCAAATCACAAAGGTTTTGATTTTGTGTGTTGCTTATTGCTATGTTTGCGTTCATAGAATGCTGTCAAGTATATACACACTTCTTAAAAACTCCAGTCCAAAAAAGAAACTAGAAATATTTACACAATAAATATGTGGGGGACTTCATCTTTTCATTACATCAGTTGAACTGATTCTTTAATGAACTAAGTAAGAACAGAAAGAATTAACAGAGTTTGGATCAACTCACTGCCATTCTGAGTAAGCTTCACTGCTGACAGATACTTTTTCTGCTCAAGAAGTAATTTAAGGGAAATGCCAGCACTGTCTCTCCTCCTGCTGATTCCCAATGAGAGCAGCTCAGAGGTCTTTTCCCACCTTCTGCAAAGTCATCTAGCTTGACAAGTCCTTGAGGTTACACACAGACACAGAAGGAACAAACACATTTCAACGCACTGAAAACTCCAAGGTTTACCGAGTAAAGTCAGTATCATTCACGTTTTATTTGACGATTAATTTGCTAATTTACTGTAGACAAACTTTGGCTGAATGTTCCCACGAGAGGTACTAAACTTCTCCCATAAAACTCTGTTTCTACAAGCCAAGCAGTTTTTGATAGAATTGTCTCTTGATAAGTCAATCTCAAAATTAAGTAAGACAATACCATTTAAAACTCCTCTTAACATTAAAGTAAAATACAACACAGTATAATTCCTCAGTATTATAATTAAATGTACTGCAAAATGTGTACAGAGTCAGCCCAAGATCAGTAAAGAATCAGTTCTGCTTTTTGGACCTTTCCCTTCCCAAAGATACAGGTTATGTAGAAGACCGATTCAGGATGTGTCTGTCTGTTGCTTTTTTTTCCCTTTAAAAGGCAGTGTGCGATCAAAATAAAATGACTGAGATTAATGAATGTGCAATGTGAACATTTAGTTTTTTCAATTAAAAAACTGGAAACTAAACAACCAAATGAATCTCGGAAGGGGCACACTGAAGCCTGCCATTATATAGCTACGTTTCTCATTCTTTTCTTTGAAGATTAAGAGCACACAGAAAATAAGTGAATTTTTATCAAAATACAGCACGTTTCTGCTAATATATAAAAACAAAACAAACAAAAAAACCATTTTCCTATGTAAATATCACTGAAAATAAACTAAAAAGAATTAAAATATACAAGGAGTTGTTAAAGGGTTTCAATTAACATTATTAGAACTATACACAGTACAATAAGCAACAGTTAACATCTTTGAAAGAAGTGCAATAATATTGAAGTTCACTTACTTTAAAAGTACTGCCTGTTTATTACTGCCAGCTATGTATAATTCCTCTCTCGCAGTTGATTTCCCCAAAACTAAAGGAGGCTGGTGTCTTTGCTAGCTTTATTAAATGCATTTATTTTTGTACACATGGGTTGAAAAGAAAGCAATTTCTACTTGTTTCAAACAATCAACTTGTATGTAAGTAAAAATGAACTGCAATAACTGAATATTGCTCCAATGACAGGCTAATCATTAGCCCTGATTAAAAACAGTTACTGGTCTTCTATGGCACTTTTCCCTGGTCCATAACAACCATGTATTAATTAACACTGCAGATTGCACAGTCTTTATTGAATTACAAAGGAGAAAGAGAAAAATAAAGTTAATGTTTCTGGTAAACAAAATTAATACAAGCATAATTGAATATTTTACACAGTAATAAGGAACAAAGGCAGCCTGTGGTAAATCACTATTACATTAATACAGTTAGAAACCCTTTAATGACTCTGAAGTGTCTAGTTCACATTTAATGTTACCTGTAGGAACAGCCCTTTAAGAAACATCATTACAAACTGGCTGGTTGTAAGTATACCCTCCCTTTGCTCTCCATCTGTACGGTGACAATAACGTAAAGATGGTAGTAAATACCCAAAAGGTTATTTACAGGAAAAACTCACCCGTATGGAAGCCTTCAGTCTGCTGGGAACCGCTGAGGCAATCTCCACCGAGGAGCGATCTCCAAGAGATGCTGCCCTAGTGCTGGTCAGCCCTTAAATGAGGTCTAGAGGAGGTAGAGTCAAGCTCCACCCCTTCCAGGAGCACAGCTAAATCACTCTCACCTGTGCTCCCACAGCTGACCCAACACCAATGGTGATTACCCATTTCCCATACACCATCTCATCACAGCAATTCTCCACCACTGTTCAAAGGTTCACAAACTTGCTTTGGTTACCTAGCTCTCCATGCGTATGGTCTCCTTTTTGATTAACAAGGCAATGCAAAGGCCAAACAAAATCAAGATGACTTTCATAACCCTTCCTGCATCATCTATTTTGAGTGTGTTTAAATATATATTACAGGCAACAATCTTAAAAACTGGCCATTTCGGTTTCATTTCAAAAATCTGAAAGGTTAGAATGGAGTACTTTATTTTATAAAGACAAAGGTATCACCATTTGCACAGAATTGGAGATCTCCATTGCAAAGAAAAATCTCTGGGCACATTTCCACAGTGCAGCTGAAAAAAAGTATGTATTGAAGAAAACCCAACTAAACATGAATCACGTGGCAAATGAGTAATCAGTGACTACATTAGGAACAAATCCTGTAGAGTATCACAGATTCGTAATTACAGTCTTCCTAAAAAACACCATAATCTTTTATTGCATCTTCTATTGGTAGACGTACACTCCAGAACTAAATGCCTTTTTGTCTTTATTGATTCCAGATTTAGATAGCAGATAGTTGATTCACCTGACCTTTGTACTGTCCGACCAGCACCACCTTCCATCTACCCATTCAACTATACAGTGTGCACATATCAAAGCCAACATTTAATATCCCCTTTCCACATCTATAGGAGTGGTTTCAGCATAACACATTAATATCTGGTGAATAAAAATAAAGGCAATAAACAGCTACAGGACAGATAGCCCTGCCATCTGTCCATTGGCTACAACCTAGGCTGATTAAAGCCTTGCACAAAGTTTAGTAATGTGTATGAATTATCCAAAAATAAACCTACCATCTGTACAAAACAATAACACAGGTTTGTTCTTGGAGGAGTGATCCTTAGATTGCTATAATGCTTAAAAACAAGTTTATTCACCATATGCATTTCCAAAATGATTTCCTGTATGTTCTGTACAGTGGTTTTTTCCCCTTTAACCACAAGTTCAGTTTTTCATTTCCTGTACAAATATTGATCATAATTCTTTTCAAGTTCCTTTCATGTATAAAAATAGGCAAAATATTCAGTTTCCCAAAAGTCCTTCAATGAATCCTGTTGGCTTTATCCCCATTATCCACAGAATTTATGAAGAAATTTCTCTCACAATGATGAGTTCCACTGTGTTCTGAAAAGTCTTTAGCAAAGATACTGCTTGTCCGTGATCAATATTTATGAAGCTGTATCCGTTAGCCTAAAAAGAAATGTTTAGAATTGAAAATGGCAGTCTGATATTTCATGGTAGTTCATTTAAGCTTAAACTAGGCTTAAAATAACAAAATCTTACATGAATGCAGGCAATAACATGCTGCTGATCCACTAATTACATGATTAATGTCAGCAGAAAATACAGGTACGTGCTAAAAGAAATTCATGGATCCTGTTAGCCTCGAAAGAATTTTGTCCCAAGAGTACTGAAAATATTTGCAAACAACCAAAAGAGAAATCTGAGCTTGAAAGCATCAGACTTTTAATTCTTCAGCCTGAATACAGCCACGCTAAAGAAAAGCAAAGGCAGTACAAATTATACTTCTCAGTTTAAATACTAGAAGTGGCATCTGTGATTGATAAATTAAGAAGTATTTGAACCTATAACAAAAAGAATTCATAGCACTGGAGCCCTTTTAGGACTTCACTCCCTTTCTCCCATCAGACTATATGCACTGAACTTTCTTTGTCCCACAAGCACAGTATAGCAGTGGGCCAGATTGTTCTATGAGGTTATACAGTCTTTAGCTGTGTACATCTTCCAGGACCTGACTGGATACATCAGATCTCTGTGCCAACTCTCTTTCAACAGAAGGCTGGAACTGAAGCCTCCCAGGGTCACCCCAGCTTCAATTTTCCTATGATCAAGCACCTCTGTCATTCCTAAAATGGGCCTGGCAAACACAGGCAGCCCTAAGCAGCCTACAGAAACAAGCATTCAGCTTTCCAGGATGCACTGCTACAAATTCATACTCAGTCTGGGTTGTAACATCTTGCAGAGTGACAGTCTGGTCTGTCTGCTGCTTCCAGCTCTGTCTCCCACCTTTCTCCCAGAGGGGCCGGTCCTTCTTATGGTGACAGAGGTCGAGTCAAAATGTCATCAGAGGTGACAGTTAACACTAGTTGTGCTTTTAAATGTTCCATTTTGGAGCTGTGCACACTCATCTTATTACCTAACGCTTTCTGCTGCTACCAACTAGACCCTTTGTTATTAAGGCTGTAAGTTGTAAATCTGCCTAGGGTTACAAAGACAGTTTGTAATCTAAAATGTTGAGAGAGCAAAAGCAGCAATAATAATTCCATGCCATCATCTGTATGGTGTGTCCTAGCCTATATGCAACAGTATCTTAAGACGTCCATGCGGTTATTTAGGCAGTGGTCATGTAGAATATTTCACTTGATATATATATATGTATTAGACATGCATTATAATATACTTATAATGTATGTTTTACAGAAAATGTTGCAATAACAAGCATAGGAGAGTAATCTGAAGAGAGATCATAGACAAATGCAGCTGTTTTTATGACTACATGTCAACAAGACAGAATAGGACTGCTGTTACATTATCACTGAGGAACCATGGTTACAAAGAACATGCTGTTACACCAAAAAAATTTCTTAGTTATGAGAAATGAAAGAGGCTGTAATTGTCTACAGATGTAAATGCAGTGTCTCCCTGAGCTCTTAAAAACTATAAATTCTTCATTAAACAAAAAGCAAAACCCTTGCAGACTACCAGCAGGACAGAAAGAAATTTCACTGCATATGTCATAGAGACAAATGAGATTACATATAGTCAAGAATAATCCATTAAAAGAAAAAAATACCCTTCACACACACCACTCTATTCCAAGGTTTAACATGCTATTCTTCCTGTATGGAGAGTTGCCCCCTCACTTAAAGTAGTCTACACCTCTAAGAGTGCTAGGACCAGAAGGTAGCTTGCTCTTGCCCTTGTCAGGAAAAACATATACTTAATTATTTACCACATTCAAAACCGAGTTACCTTAAGGGTGGAATAATTTATCTTAGTTCATTTATTTGTGTGTGTGCTAACTGTCTTTCTCTTTCATTGGAGGGATCATGCAATTTGTTTCTGCTTAAGAAAACTGTTCATACAAGACGGTAGTTTAATCAAGATACAAAGTTTCTGTTTGTCTTCCAGAAAGCTGAAAAGTAGCAGAGTTGAATCTATAAATACCCTGATACTGGTAACATGGAGAATAATTTTTACCAAGAGACTGGCCCTGCAACTTAAAGGGTGCTTTAAATATCCTGTTAGCCTGTTTCTGAACAACAGTAAGGTTATATAATCCATTCATTCATTTCCTTGACCCCTCCAAAAATAACTTGCAAGTTCATTAGATAATTTCAAGCAAAACTGGTCTGAAAAGCATGAACTTGCTGAAGAGAAACAAAAAAAGGCCACAGAGCTGCAACCAGAAGCCTGAGCTCCTGAAAGAAACTATTTGGCTTGCTTGTGGCAGATGGAGTAGCCAGGAGGCACACACTGTGAGCACTCAGGTATCAGCCAGCAAAGAAAGCAGCCTCTGTCAGTGGCTGTGTAAATCCAATCTGCCAGCTAAGGGAGAGGCAGCAAAGGCCTCAAAGACGCAGTGTGCAGTACTGCAGTGTGGGGAGAGCAACAGAAAATGGGCATGAGGAGTGACTGATGGCTGTCACATGATTCAGTATTCAGAGTAATGTATAAATGAATGACAAAGTTTAATTAACTTGCTCACATTCCACCTTGAATGACAATGTCTGGATGAGCTTTTTGCCTTTAAAATTATGAAAATTAAACTTACAAAAAGTATTCAGAATTTCAAAAAACGACCCAAATTGTAATTCCTTCATCTCACTTATCCTAATGTTAGGTAGGAAAAAATGGAAAGCACCATCCCAGAACACTAAAATGGTTCTGGAGAGACACTAGTGATCTACACAAAAATGCAAAACGCTGCTTTTAGAAAAGAAGCAAATTAAAAGTGAGCTAATACATTACGCAGGCTAATTAATTATAATGACTACAGTACCTGAATTATTTTATCCCCAGGTTGCAACAACTTAGATGCTGGTCCTTCGGGTTGTACTCTGGTTACAAATATACCCTTCAAAAACAGAGGTGGAAAACATTTTTGACAATTTATTTCATAAAATTAGGGCACACAGATGTAATTACAAACATTTCAAATTTCCATCTTACATAGAAGATGATGCAGTATTATTTTATGGCTGCCTTATTTTTCCAATCCATTTTTAAATCCAAAGCAATTGCCTCTACAGGATTACCAAAGGGCAAATTCTGATCTGCCTGATGTGTAACTCAAGCCTTTGTTTAATTTGGCAGATGTATATGTCAAAATGCATTATCAACCACAGAAATAATGCTGTAGGCTAAATCACGTTCTCTTTTAAGAGGCTTCCTAACTGTAAACTCTGTAATTCACTATCACAGATCTGTGAACTGTTATCTGGTACAGCCTTAGAAACGTTCAGTGAAAATCACTCTCCACGTTATCATGTGGCTACTGCCTCCATTTTCCATAATTTTTCCTCACTTTTCTCCAACTAAGGTTTTAGTGGTTTGCCCTTAGTGCTTATGTATTTTTCATATATAAGGAAACATTTGCTAATCAGAACGATTTTAAGACTCTAAAATACTCACATCATCTTCAGGTCTGAATGGATTTCCTCTACCACCAACTCCTCCTGATATACTAAATCCAAGTTCTGGATCCTTGTCAATTCTCACTCGAATCTAAGCAGTTACAACCAAAGTTAGAAGAACTGTCTCAAATTGTGCATTCAAAGCTACTGCAATTAATTTATTACTAAGGAATTCAGATAAACAAAAGCTTTTGAAAGGAAAAAAATTCAAAAAGCATTTATCATAATCTAAGTGAATGCTGTATCTCGTAATTTTAATTCAAGCCAAGATATCTTGGTATTTAAGTTTCACTCTAACATCACTGCTACTATAATCATAGTAGTCCACGTAGCCTCTAAATTCAGAGATATTTAGATACTATGTAAATTAGTGTCATGTTCTCAGCAAATACATGCCCACCTGCAAGGATTCGTTCTTCCTATTGCTTCTTGCTACTTCTAGCTGAATTTTAAAATTAAACCTAGCTTTCATTCTAAATTACACATAGCTATCACTGTATCTCCTTTCTCTCCACAGAAGAGTTGATTAGAAGACAGTTTTACACAAAAGGTGCATATGTTTATTCTACCACAAAATGAAAGCTCTCTGAATTTTTCCACCAATAACAAAACAATACAGTGGAAAAATTCTGTGTCCGAGAACAGAAAGTTGCTCACAATGAAGGAGTTGTTAAATGGTGCATGAATTCCTTACTCATAAGGATTTATACCATAAACAAAACTAATAATTATCAGGTATGTGTCAGATGTTATCGCATTTTTATCCTGTTGTGATTTAGGGCTGCACAACTCCACATCTGCAACTTTTTAAATCATTTTGGAGAGCAATGAATAGAAGCAAGTTACTCTAATTTGCACCGTGATCTTGAGTTTTTCAGTTACTCATAAATAATGAGTCAGTGAAGAATAAATGTAGTCAAAAAATAAATTTCTACCTCATTAAAAGAATGCAAACATAAGTTGTTGGAACTATCTGTTAAAAAAAAAAAATCTACCATATTTCTCTTTATAACATGCAGATGTCAGTCATTCAAATGACATTACACCCTTACCTCTTGCTTTACCAATTCATGGCTTTGTCGAGGAGAACACTGGGACTGGGTATAGGTAGGTTGGTGGGCAACTTTCAACATCAAGTAATCAATTAACTGTTCTCTAGATGGATGTCTTCCTACTGATGACTGAGGAGGGAGATGATGGACTTGGCTATAGTTTGCCTGAGGTCTTTGAGGCTGGCACATTTGTCCATTTGTCAAAGGTATCTGAATAAAATACGAATGTTGTTAATGCCATAGACTTTATACAGACTAATCCTCCATTCTTCCTTATTTCAGTATTTCTCATGTTTGGTTGTTTTTAATTTTAGGAACATTACTAAAATTACTCTCCTGGATCGTGTACAATCACACTGACTTTTCACCAGACCGATCAGTTCTGACCCTACGAGAACAACTCTGTAAAACAAAAACTCTTTATGTCTACTAATTTACTAGAACAGACCAGACAAACAGTTTTTCACTGAGGAATATCAACCTTTTTTTTGTGGTTTTTTTTTGGTAGTGTAAGTGACCATATTGAAACTCGGTTGATTTTGTTGTAGTTTGCATCTTTCTTGCACAAAATATTCACAGCAATTCTCAGTAAATTACATACAAAACAAAAGCCCTACACAGTTAGCAGACAGAAGTTATATGATCACTGTAACCAAAAACCTGAAGTTCACTTACAGGCTCAAGATTTAAATATCAAAACAGTATTAATGATATTTAATTTCTTGAGATAGAGATAATGATGGCAGTAAAGACTGTAAAGAGCTTCAATACATTCAAACTATTTCACTAAGGATGATGCTGGAGGAAACAGTGTTTCTTAATGAAGCCCCAAAGTTACTGAGATTTCAAAGTAATTCTGAGAAATGGGTGTGCGTATCTCAGCTAATCTAGAGATGAGACAATATTCAATTTACAAGATTTTCCACTGCTTCTTAAGAAAATCTGAAACGTGATAGGAAAACTCTTCTTGTGTTTTGTCAGAGGTAGAGTTTTAGGCAACATACACCAACGGAAATTCTCATTACTCAGTGTCTGTAGAAACTCAGTGGAAATCAATGAAGTCAGAAATCTATCACTGCTTGTAAATTACATACACACATTTATTTTCCCTGTACTAAGTGTCACTTGCATAGATGGTCTTTACACATAAATGCAGAACGTGTACTATGCATTCTAGTTAACCACTGCAATGTAATTACAACAGATTTCAAGTTAAGTTCTGTAATTACATAATGAGATTCAATCTGCCTTCCTGAAATCATATGCAGTATCCCAATTTCAACATGCAACTATTTTCTCAGCAAATTTTTTTGTTGTTGTTGTTTTGTTTTTTACGTTTTAAAGCCCCAGTTCCATCTACTATCTCAGCATATGCTTCCACAAATAGTAAGTATATCCCATCCACAATATCACGAAGGTAATTACCTGCACAGCTAATTTCTTCATGCTGTCTGGAGGGACATCTTTGAGACTAAGTGTAGCAGATGAGTAATTCTGCTTTCCTGAAATGAATACTTCATCTTGACACTGGTCTCCTGACGTTGAAGACTGGGGATGCTTTAAACAGAATGTGGGGGTAAAGAAGAATATCCTCTTATTATTCAAGCAAGTAAAGAGCACTCATAATATTTTAAAGTGTTTTTTTAAAGGGTTTTATAATTCTTAAACTTTGTTTTTGTTTATACAGAATATATAAATCCTACTGGTGAAGACACCACGCTTAGAATATATTGCTGGATATGTACAAAAATTAGCATCTGCACAGGTGTCTTTGATCATTAACACATCGTTAAGAGAAGTTAACAAACGCTGAAGATGACTCATGCAAGGATTCACGTGATAAACAATTTTCTGGAATATCTACCTAGGATATTCAGACTAAGGAGTTCTTTCCTCTCACTTATGTTTCTTAATGAAACATTAACTCGTTTCCTTGAAATTCTGAAGTACCCAGCAATACAATTTACAGCAGCAGGATTTGTTTGGAAGAAAAAACAACATAATAAATTTTTTTTCTACCATTTTCAATTTTGGCTGAATTCAGAATTACAAGTGCTTGTTCACAATACATACAACAAAACCAGACATCTTTATTTTTGTTCAATCGTATATAAAAGCCAAATAGAAAATTCTACTCCACAGCATTAATCTGAAAAACCTGACAATAAGGTTAAGGCATATGAAGTAATGGCAAAGTATTAAACACCTATTAAAAAACAATCTAGCACAAGTTTTATTCTTTTTATTGAAAGCATTGTTCATCTGTAGAAAGACAGCTATCAATTTAAAGGACAGTTCTCACAGTTTATTCTTTACCCCTCTGTATTTTGCAACAGTCTCCTGTAGGTACTCACTCGAACAACGTGCACACCAGAACCTCTTCCGTCTGCAACACTCAAGGCAACACTACCCTGGCTGCCATGCAGATCCCTAGAGCTGCCATAGTGAAAGCTGCTAACAGCAGCATAATTGGAATTAAAGGACCTAGACAGCATGCTCTGAATAAAGAGGGGACAGATTTAACACAGAGATTAGTGCAGCATGCATAAACCACAAGACATGTTATACATAGACTAATATAGACATATTCCATTGTCATGCAAGATAAAAACCATGCAAGAACAGTGCTACTGTGATATATAAAACACAACTCAGTGTCTCCTATTTTTACCATTATTTACTGTAAATCAGCATGCAGTCAGCAGTTTACATGCAGATTTACATGTAAATAAAGTCATTCAAATGTTCATGTGTTTGGAAAACAATGTAGGTTCACAGCTTGTCAAAATCCCCACATTTTCAATAAATTTGCAACATGTCAAGTACATTGTGGGAGGAACAGCTGGCAGTCCAGACAAACACCTGTGAAAAATCATTTGATTACCAGTTGCTACTATTTAGTCTTATTTTCCCCCTTATTACTGGTACAGTACAAACAATAACACAGAGATACAGAGATTATAAAATGTTGGAGCCTCATTAAAAAACAAACAAACAAAAAAAACCCATTCCCATGCTACTGCAGGTAAACAAGAATGCAACAAAGCTCCAGAACAGAAGAGTGGTTTGGTTCTGAGCTGTATTAATTTGCAGAGCTGACCCCAGCCAATACTGTCCAGGGTGACAGAAAGAAAGCGGCGGACGTTACTATTTTGCCACCACAGACTTTTGTAGTTGCAAAGAACAAAACAGAACTAAGAAACTGTGCAGATGGAACCCCACCCCCCCCCCCAAAAAAAAAGGGTAAGAGATATGATACAAAACATCAAAACCAAAAGCTGTAAAAAAAAGTCGTAGCTCAACACAAAAAGAGATTCCCAGCAATTAGCTTAGGAAGCATTCTGCACCTATTTATAACCAGGAAGAGAAAATCAGGGGTATTTGGAGAGAGAGTGGTATCCCTATATCTTTGCTTTTCAACATGAGCATGATGCAGGTTGCACGTTTCTTTAGAAACTGTAACTGTCCAGAGAAGATACTTCCTTCAAGGTGAGTATGCAGATGTCACCAAAAAAAAACCCTCTAATTTTTGAGAAATCCCATTTCAGGTACTCTAAACTCGACACTAACCAATATACTTCATATGTCCCTTTTTATCTTAACGTTTACTAGAAACTTGTTACTCAAGAGTGGCTGAGGAACACAATTTGGAAGCTACATTATATCAAGAAAAAAAAAAAAAAGGCTATAAATGTATTTTTAAGTATTCTGTTTATAAATCAGAATGTATAGTCAATAAGCAGACTAATGGAATCAGCTTAGATTCAGGCAGCTGGAAGTGCTTCTGCTCATCATAATCCATGAAATTTTGGTATAGATTAGGAAATAATAAAATTAAAGTATCTACAGTAAACAAGACTTATCTTAGAACAGCCTTAGTTTGTAACTGGTACGTCTAAACATCTGCCCTCTTTTTTTCATTTCATTTTTGTTAATCATTTCTTAGAATCAGATGCCAGCTGCAGGTAGAGATCTCTTCATTTCTCATTTTTCATTTCTCACCTTGGCTATCTAATTTCTAATCATTAAATTTGATTGGAAAAAAGTATTCTCAAAGTGATTTGGGAATACTTGAAATGCTTGAAAGTAATGCTATAAAGTCTTGACAAAAGCATGCAAGACAAAAACCCTTTGTTTGAAATCTTATGTAATTCTAATAAGACATCAGATTCTTTATCCTAATGAAGAGGAACCTGAACATTATGAAACTATCCTCTTACAGTCACAAAGGAAGGAAAAAGTATCACTAACTGCAAAAAATGCATCTTATACGAAGAGATAAAATACTATTAGAGAATTACTGAGGGAGTGTTATTCACACTCCAGCTTAAACAGCACTGCCCAAATATTGCTGTTTGTTTTCAAAATGTACTTCTGTTTTTTGTTTTGTTTTTGAAAGTGTGACGAATTGATTACTGAACTCCATTCAGCATTGTTTCAAGCCACCGACCGTTCAGTCGTCTACTCAAGACACAGAAACAAATCTGAAATCACAATGTAAAACTAATGGGCACTCAATGTAGCTGAGTATGTAGCAGTCCTCTAATTTATCAGTTTCAAAATATACCTTACAAGCATTTTGGCACTTAGTTTTATTTGTGCACAGACCTACTGAAGTTATTTTCCCTGCTGTATTATACAAGCTCAACTTGGAAATAACCGTGAGGCAATACTAATTAAAATATTCTTCCACATCAGGAACATAGAGAAACAAACAATAGTGGGGAAAAAAAATCCAAACTGATTAAAACTGCAAGTCTGGAATTCCTTATTTCTCTGAAGAAGGTGCCATGCACTGAGAACTTCCATAGTAAAACCACCTATATTTTAGTTTCTGAAAAGGAAAGTAAGCATCTACTTTTATGAGTTATTTTTTACAAGTCTTGCTGTAGATAGTAAATGAACAAGAAAAAAAAAAACAAACCAAAAACAGAGCACTTAATGCCTGGTGAAATTATAATTGAAAGCCAACACGCACCTGATAAACTCTCAAGAAATCCACAGCAACAAAGGAAAATACACCAATGTAAGTAACAGACACTGTTTCTACCAACTCGAGTATTTGAAGATAACTCTTACAGATATTTATTATTGTAATTTAAAGGTGGGAAATTCCTCTAACACACAATAGAATGTGTGTGATTCTAATATTATAAAAAGAAAGTATCTTAGTTTAAATTCCTGAATGAAAGCTTTCAACAAAACTAGGAAGTTACTATTATTTGCCAGTAAAACCAACGAGTCTCCCTTGAAAAAGGAAGTATGACAAAATATGTTACCATTCTTAAAAGCTCACCTGTACACTGAATTTAAAAGCTTTGGTAATGAGGGTGAGGAGGCAGAACACATTGCACACTTTCCTACAGCTTACTGCATGTAACCACTAGGGAGCAGCTTGACATTTAAAGAGATCTCCATCCCGCAATAAAATTAGCTTTGCATTAGATAAGCAAATTATTTCTCCAGAATATATGCAAAAAAAAACCAAAACAAAACAAAAAAAAACAAAACAAAAAACAACAACAACAACAACAAAAAAAAACAACTGTTTACAAGTGGTCTGATGAACTCTATTCACTTTCCTTCAGCCAGGTGGATAATTTTAGTTTCAGATTTCAGATCCCTTAAATCTTGTCAAAGGAATTATAGATTCCGTTTACTTGGCTGGAACCTGCTATTAATCATTTTGGCAGGACTTAAAATGCTCCTCTACTTCTCCTTATGCAAACTAAATTCTTCAAAGTATTTTTTTTGTCTGAATGAGGTGAAAAGATCAAATATAACCATTTTCAAACTTCTCCAATTTTGCCCAATAATCCTTCCCCTACCTCACCCTGTTACTAAATCTTATAGAAACCAAGCCAACAGGTACTCCAGGAGCTCACCCACCACCACTCCCCTCCAACCACCACCACGGACAAAAAAAACTCACCAAAAAACAAAACAGCCCCAAAACAAAAGAACAAGACACAAAAACCTACACACCATCTCAGCAGCATAAACCCTCAACAAGTCAAAACCCCCACACAAACTTCACGTACTTTTGCCTAGTAAGTACTGGATAAAAATTTAAAAAGCAATCGATTCAATAGCAGACCCAAAAGAGTCAAAGCAAATTAAGATTATTAACCTATACTGCCGTGTACAGATACAGGCATGAGGATATTAATTAAATATCCATCATCACATTTAGTTCTGTATACTTGATTTATCAGCGCTGTCTTATGCTGTAAAAGAATTTTGCCACAGCAATTTCCAGTACATGTTTGTTCTTTAAATGAAGTACTCACTTCTTCAAACACTGATTTTTTTTTTTCTAGACTTCATAACACTTCAGAAGTCTGTTCTGTAGATTAAGCTCCCATATTAGAAATACATTTTAAGCTTAAACATACCTGATACTGTTATTTCAAAAGAACAAAGAAATATCCACTGAATTTCTAGAATTCCTACATTATCATATTTGCCAGCTGCCACGCAGGATCATATCTGCATTTCTCATGGTTTAATTTTCATTATTTTTTTAGAAGTCAATCATATCCCAGAAAATATAAAGTAGACAATTATATGCATATTCACCTTTAAACTTGTAAGTCTTAGAGTGCTACGTAGAATCTTTAAAATGCTTTAAGGCCAGAATAAAAGAAGCACACACACAAAAGGCACACTACTAATATATGTTAGATAGATGTACAGCTAAGAAGCTAGGAGCAACTAGTCCATATTCGTCTAGTAAGAAACAGTAATGAAGGTTGACATCAAAAGCATGGAAGAAAAAATATGAACAGATATAAAGGGTATTAAGTCAATCAATTTGCTTTCAGTAAAGGTGACTAAATTGCTATGATATCTGCATAGTTTTCAACCACATGTTAAACACCATTCCTAACATGTGGAACATGGTGCAAGAGTGAAGTAAAACCAAATAGCTTTAGCAGCGCACTGAAGTTTCCCTCTATGCTCAAACACTGCACATCTTCTTCCTTTTCCTTTGTTTGGTTTAAGATTAGATAGATGCATCCAGGGGAATAAGACCAGAATATGCACCTTTGATTAGAATTGGAACACTGTGAGGTTTGTGTCAGCCTTGTAGACAAAGGGTCCGCCACACCTCAGCATAATACTTCGCATAAAATATCTTGTTCTGTGCGACTCAAAATGGATCACAAGAACAGCTGTGGCTGTGGTGCAGATCTTTTTTTATAATTAGGAATTATTCAAATTAAACAAAACCAAATTCACTTCCCTTCCAAGGAAACAGAATCAGGCTGATGATATCTTGGCCAATACTTAGTGATGCAATTTTACAGGGGCTCTCCTGGGCAGCACAGCATCTTACATTCTCCCAGTCTCTACTCAATTCCTTTGAAGATGCAAAACTGTTCACATCTCCACATCAGCTCAAATTTTTGATAAGGCACTAAGGTACAAAAAGAATCCCATTCATCATCTCTAGTTATATCAAAATCTCCTGTGATTTCCTGAAATGAACAAGATTTTTATGTGCTCTCATCTCAGTTATAAATATTCATTCAACAGTCTGTCAAATATCCAGCTTCAAAAGACAACTGGCTTGGAGGCAAATAAATGTTAATTGTAGATCTTTTCAGATCCTCAGCATCACAAGCTGTAGACCTATGCTACCAAATGCATTTTATTGATTTTCTTTTTCTCATTCCTGAAGTGAAGAAATAGTGAAAAAATGCAGAAGAGAAAGCTCAAGAAAGGTAACAGGATAGTGTAACATGAAGACAGTGCCATATTAACAACAGTGATTACCTGACCTAACAGAGCTGGACTTGCAGTGCAGAAGTGACAGGACATTTAATGTATTCAAAGGTAATTGGACCAAGCTGGCAAGTACGATGTAAAAACAACAGGGACCTTTTTCCTCAGCGAAAAATTTCACTTACAGACTGGTTTTCAGATATTCAGCATAAACATGTTTACCTTTTAGAAGAAGTAGTAGAACAGAAATATAGTTTAACTGGTAATTAAAAACTGCTCAAAACATAGGTAATTGACTCGCATCATGCCTAGATTACAGAAAAGTAGAAAGAATAAAATTATTTTTACCTTTTCAAGCTTTTTAGCCTCAATATGTCGCAGCACCTGTTCCCTCCAGTCATGAGGGACTTTACTTTTTCCCGTAGGGTCTAACAAAGAGTGCTCAGAGTTAACTCTTGGATTTGATCTCTTTGAAGGGCTAGTCCGAGAGTAATTAAAGTCACTAACTGACATAGTTCTTTCTGGTATTTCATTCACTGACGGACGAGCACTCTGTGGTCGAGGTACATTGGGACCATCAATGCTGTACGTCCTGGCAGAAAGAGGTCTCTGCTGCCCTGACATTACTGGTGGAGCTCTTCCCATTGAATGCAAATCTCTGTATGTCAAATAATCCCCTTCAGGAACCTGGGCCCGCCTTGAAGGTCCAGCATCACCAACATTTACAGAAGCAGTAGAGGATACACTGCTCTGTCTTTGAAGAGTGTGCCTTGTTGCTCCAGGGAGCAGTCTATCATTTGGTGGAACAGCCCACATGTCTATATGTCTACCAGACATTCGCTGATGAGTGCTATATGCAGCAGTGGCACGGACATTGTTGTGATTGGAGAAATTCATATTGGCAGAATGTTTTACATAGCTAGGTGCTTCCGTGCTTTCAGACCTCAGCAAACGCGAAGGAGGTAAGCTGCTCTGTTCTACTTGAGTGCTTTGTTTCTGGGGCCATAAGGTGTCTTTTGCTGTTGTACTGCTGCTGTACTGAATATTATACTGGGGAGTAGAAAACATCTGTGGACCACCTGTCACTGATCCTCTCACTACGTTAGCACCTTCAGGATTGTGATTTGAGTCCAACTTGAATGGAGTTTTTGTAGATGATATTAAATCAGATGATGATGACGACCCAGGAAAAACCTGCAAAGGCTGATCGTATAGAAGAGTAGCAGATTTACTCCTGACTATGTTCTTCCCATCTGCACTACCAGATGAAGATTTTACCACTGAGTTTGGCTGTGGAGACACACCATCACTGACAATGTCGTAGACTTTCAGACCACCAGGGTCCATACTGGTGATGCTGTGAGACTTCATCACAGTTCCACTTCTCTGTGGCGACAGATCTTCAGTGCTTCGTGAAAGAGACAGCTCAGTGGAAGAGTCACCATCAACTGTAGTGCTTTTCATTAGTTCATCTTTACTGGGAGACTGTACTGATTCCTCAGGATGTCCATTTACTTTATTTATAGGATACTTATTTCCATTTTCCAAGTGCTCACCTTCTTCTTTCATAATATTATTCATAAAGCCCTTTACTACTTCCTGTGGTTTCACTCTTTCTGTGGGAACTGGCACTGCCTCTTCACTAACCAGCTTATTGATATTCATGTTTATTTGGTCTAATTTGTGAGTCTCCTCTGTAGGACTACTCAGATCCACACCTTTTTCTATCAGACCTATTCTTTCTTCAATGCTCAGTTCATATTGAGAAAGATTCGTAACTTTCTTCTCCACGTTTGTTTTTTCTTCTGCAGTAATGTTCAATTCACCTCCATTTTGCAAAAGATTATTCAAATTTTCGTCTTCTCGCCTGCAAGAAAAGATAACTCGTAAGCAGTATTCCAAAGGGATTCAAGATATTCCTTCAAGAAACTTAGAAAAACTGATGTGCAACACAGCTACGCTGCACACACAATACAGGACAAAAACCAATTTACATATAAATTTATGATTTGCTATCTCACCATTACAAAAATACATTTGAGAGGTTTGCCTTGCTGGCTAGCATCGTGTTCTGGTTTCAAACAGTGTACAGGAACTGTTAGGGCCTGAACCAATGATTGAGTACCTGTTGAAGGGACACAGCCAGTCCTGGGAGCAATTCACCTGCACAACCAGTAGGGGTGGACCCTGACTCCACCCCTCCCTAACCAGACTTAAGAGCTGGTAGACACAAGTGAAGGATCTGTACTTGAATATTACCTCCTTTGGAGTGTTCAGCAAACTCAGATAAAGGAGTAAGCAATTCACTATTGATGGATTGTGACCTCTGTCTTTCTTGAATGATCCAAAACTGGTTTAAAGCAGATATATCTGCTATCACCTATCCTTAAATAAGGTTAGTTAACTTCCACTGGAATAATTAAGGGTAGTCTAAAAATGTTTGAAAGTATAAAGCAACAGTAACCTAAATTTCTTATGAAATACTTCCGAGCTCTATGACAACTGTAGGCAAAATTCTTGCTTTTATTGACACACACCCCCTCAAAAAGTCAGAAACCTTAAGTCCATTCTTTAAAGATCATAAAAGCTTTTTTATAATTGTTAGCAATCAAATGCATCTTCAATATTTTCAAGACTATGCAAATAAATTGCAGGGATAGCAGAAATTAAGGATGAAATTATTATACCCTATTGAAATAAGAGATGAAATCATATATTTCATACTGAAATTGGTGTCTGAATTTATCCTTTATTTTTTTTTCCACTCCTTTTTTTCTTGAAAAAAACACTACTTCATTACCTAAGTTTTAATACTTCAAAATAACATTAAGACTATTTAATGAATGATTAATTAAAGGAATGCACTAGTAATATGAAAACTGAATAATGATTTGCTATTACACATGCTTAGTTTTATACATTATTTTACAAACCTGATCTTGGATAAAACAGCAGCGTGTGTTTCTTTGTCTGGAGAACAGAGAGAAATATCTTGGCTACTATCAGTATTTAAGGAAACAGAATCTGACATTCGAGATGGAGAGGAACAGTTGCTGTTATTTTGATTACTGTTATGGGTAGCTTCATCTGATAAGGAATCAGCATCTTTTGAATCATCTGTAACAGAAAACAATGCCAATTTAGTTATAGACACAGCCATTTACCATGTTTAAATCACAGTGTTTAGAAATCATACGTTGTTCCTCAATGATACTTACTAGCTTATATATTAATTTGCAATAACACCTTTGCAAACTTCTTATAAATCCACAAAGACTGCTAGCAATAGCTCTTACTACTTCTGAAATACCTGGCTCAACATAACAAGTACTCACCTGTTAAACTGAAATTTGCCAAGTTTCCTTGGCATAAACTAGTGCTGCATTATTTAGTATTTCCCAAACATATCCAAACAGACATTTTTACAGTTTTTACTGCTTTTAGAATAACTCCAATGTTTTCAGTTGCGTTTGTCTATTAGCCCCAATGAAAATAAAGTACACTGCTTCAAATACAGGATTTTTAAAGCTTACACATTCCTTGCTTTTTAACATCAAATCATCATTAAATAGCTATTTAGTGCACCAAACAGTTTGGAAGGAACTAGATCACTGAAGATGTATATAGTTTTACAAAAGTAAAAAAAAAAAAAAAAAAAAAGAAAAAAAAGAAAAAAAGGAAAGAAAAAAAGAACGTTCTTCTGCGTGGCTGGAACACATTCACATATTTCACAGATCACAGAGGACACTTTTAGATTTACTTACACTTGTCTATATTGATTAATGTATACACACTTAAATACTGTGTTCGTACAAAAATAATTGATGTGCAAGATTCCAAACCAGCTGTGATTTTAATATGAGTAAACATTAGTGTACAAATCAAAATGTTTTTTTCTTAGCTTCAAGACACAGTTATGGGTGCTAAAAGCATGCTTTTTGGGAAACTAATTTTTAGTCCCAGAGATGAGAGAAGTTTGGACTTTTCAGCCAAGTATAAAAGCCCAAAGACAACATTAATAAACACTCGTTTTTTCACAGAATCACGAAGCGGATGGAATTGGAAAAAACCTTGACCTCTTTCGAATCCCCCACCACAGAAAAGGTTTCCATCCAATAGCTCAGGTTGCCAAAAGCCCCATCCAACCCGGCCTAGAATGCCTCCAGTGACAGCACAACTTCTCTGGGTAACCTATTCCACCATCCTCTGATAAAAGAATTTATTTATCCATGCTGAATGCTCAGCAAACTCTTCTGGCTAACTCAGCTGCTTTTCCTTCATCCATCCTCAAAAAAAACCCCAAAAGACGTCCTATTCTCTTATATAAAACAGCCAGAAGAGCTTTCTTTTTTTTTTTCCTGGAAAGTTCTGGACTGGGGACATGATATGGAGCAAAGTACTATTACCTCTCATACCTCTCAGGCTTAAAAATTTAGTTTACCCCAAAGGAAATGGTTATCCAGACTGAAATTATCTTCCAAAGAAAAAATATAAACCTTAGTAGCTTAGTTAACAAAAACAGTGATCAGATGTTTCTTGTGAAAGAATTATAAAAGAGTAGGGTAATTATGGAAAAAGAGCTGCAATAAGTTTATTCTTAAAACTTAGGAAGAGAGCACAGCTTCTCTGAGTAATTAAAACAAGTGATACTGCTGCCAACAACAGCAGCAATAATAAAAAAAAAAATCTGGGAGAAGGAAGAAGTGTGGAGCATTTCCAAGGAAAACACCATTTTTTGCAATTCTCTACTGAGAGAGTACTCCAGCTAACAATTCTCAAAACCACAAAACATTCTTTTTCCCCTTTGACAAAAATTAACAAAATGGGAATGTCAGCACAGCTTTCTCAGTCATACTCGAGATATAACAGGAGTCTTTCCTATATTTATAACCTCAAAAGAATATACCAAGTTGGAAGAGACCCACAAAGATCACAGAGTCCAACTCCTGGCTCCAGAAAGAAACACCCAGAATTCAAATTCTATGTCTGAGAGCATTGTCCAAATACTTCTTAAACTCTGGCAGCTGAATGGGGATCCTGTTCCAGTGCCCAGCCACTCCATGGATGAACTTCTTCCTAATCCCCAGCCTGACCCTCCCCTGCCACAGCTCCAGGCCTTTCCCTCAGCTCCTGTTGCTGTTACCATAAAGAAGAGATGGGCACCTGCTGCTCTGCACTACTTACCAGCTTCAACTGTGAGCTTTGGCCACAAGAATTTTCTCCCTACAATGGCAAACAGTATCTAGGTAGTCTTCCTGTGCTGCCTCACCTTGCTTCCAGTGGCAATACACTTTCTTTTCCTGCATAGGTTCAAGAACAGAATCCCTGCTAAGCTAAGCCAGCCTTCTGCCTTGCTTGTCTGATTTCCAGCATTTGGAATAGCCTGCTCCTGTGCTCTTAGGAGGTAGTGCTTAAAAAGTGACCTGCACTGAAGAAACCCACTGTTGTCAAAAAACAATCCTCCAAAGGACATTACCAACTAGTTCTCTGAGCAGTCTGCTCTCCCCACATCCAGGGTTGAAGTTTTGGTGATAGTTTTCCACCTTTCACTCAACTACTTCATGGTCACTATGGCCAAGATGGCTTCCAATCAAAACTTCTTCCACAAGACTCTCTCTGCTTTCAACAATTAATTGCTCAACTAGAGAACTGGTCATCTTTCCTTTAACAGACACATGTAATCACCTTTCGCATCATTTAAATGGGAAAATTAGACATTTTGAGTCATGGAATTATTAGAATCACACAGTACTTCTTTTTATAATAGCTAACCTTTTTTATTGCTGCTAAGAGCTACCACTTTTGGTTGGTTGATGGAAGTTTCTATCAGTGGTGGTCGCATTTCTGCCATTTTCATCTCTTCATCAGAGGACAGTTCTTCTGACTCCTGCTAAAGGAAAAACAGTTTTATATAGAGAGCATTTTAAATACATGGCTAAAGGTTAGGTAAAACTGATCTAAATCATCACCCTATCTAATAAACAGTAAAGATAAACAAATAACATAGACCTACCATAGCAACTATGTAGTGCAAATCAAATGAATTTATTAACTTTTTCCACTCAATTATCTTTAAGATGCAGCACACACACATTTGTTTTGTGTGTGATGATCTCAGTGGGAATGATAGCTTAAACTGGCATCTTCAGCTTAGGTTTTCATTTTGAAATTCACACACTAGGGTAAACTTTCAAATGGAAGAGAAGATATTAACTTCAAGAATAAATGACACTGAAGAGATCTAGGCTAGAAATCTTCAGATCCTAACCATCAGATGGATCTCGGTGTACTTCTGAAAGAGATAAACTGACAAAGCTGCCTGAAAGAGCAGCCACACAACAGATTCAGAATTCTATTGCCTGGCCCACATACTTCAAGAATACAATTTTCTTTCATTAATATTCTCTGTAATGAAAAAAAAAATAATTCTTTTCTTCCCTTAAGTGAAAATTCTGTTACAAAATACAGCACCACCAATTCCATGATACTGACTACCTTGTTTTTTGGACTACAGTAAAGGACAGTAAAACTGAGTGAGTAGTAGCAAACACTTTGTGACCAACTTTATAACAACCTGTTCCTCTGTAATAAGAACAGATAACCTCTTTGCTATCTGTGTCATATTGCCCTTCCCCTTAGGTGTGATATATAACAAGAGTAATTAGTATTGAAAGGAAAAGCTTCTGTGCATATAAAGTTATGCGGATGGAGACAGAGTTACTAGCAAGTTACTATAAGGAAGTAAGGAATTTAGTATCCACGGCTGACTACAAACAACTGCCTGATTTCCTTACTGGCATACAGCCAGATTTAAAAGAATGACTGCCACTGCCAGACAGCTGGTATTTTTCTTTTTTTTAAGTAATGTTTTTAAACTGCAGAAAACTGTTAGAACCAGTATTTTATGAAAGCAAGTAATAGCAGGAACACGCCAGGGGGAAAAGACCCAGCAACAGCCACAGTGGCTTGCCATTAAGTCTCATTATCGTATGATAAATGCACGCTCCACTGCTTGCACAACACACACAAAAAATTATCAGTTTGTGAAACTACTGAAAAAACTTCAAAAAACATTTTACATGCTGTGATTGGCAAGTGATTAACTGACAAGTTCCCAAATGATATTAATGCTGAAACATGCTCTAAATTAAAAAATATATGCATGTTTGTCACAGATGAACAAAGAGTTCATAAAGTATGAGTATCTGATTTCTGTAATACAAGTCATATTTAAGACATCTCACTACCAAATACATACGAAAACATATTTTTAAGCCCACTTGTTATTTTAAATGAACAGGCAATTCACTTGTATATTCAAGATTTTGCTTGCTCCTACTGACATGATACTTGGACATTTCAGAGACAATCACAATCAATCATTTCCCAAGGTGCTGAAAATCAAGTGGAAACTGGAAAATTCCATTTAAGAAAGAATCTTTTCCAGAGCTTAGTACTCAGATCAATTTCTGCGCTTGACTTATTTTTCTTTAAATGCCTACAGTTTCATTATGAACAATTTCTTACATTTTTCAACTTGCACTTATAATATAGCTAAGGTGAGAACAATATTGCATTAGAAAGACATTTACAGTTACAAATCCCTCTGTACTAATAGTGCTTATGGATAAAAATTTTCTGCTTTTGTCAACATAAATTTTCATTTCTCTTATAAACAAGCCTGATGCAACACCAGCACAACTCTTTGACTGCTATAGTGTTCATCACAATACCTCACCTCAAGCGTGTCTTCATGGTTAACAATTGTTTTTGTGTTCTGCAAGGTTTTAACAAGTGCAGCCATCTGCGAATTTGCAGTGCAGTGCTCAGCTTCTGGTTCAGTGGGCTTCTGCACAGAGCTTCCTGCTGAGTACTGCTTTCTCTCATCAGCCTTATTCTTCATTGGAACAATTTCTGAAGTCTACAGGATTAAGAACATGCATAGAAAAAACATTTGAAACCTTTTTCAGAAACATGATGTTAAGAAATAACATATTATGGGAAACTATGAAATGATGTTTGAAATGATCAAGTATGAAATACACAAGGTAGAGAGAAATCTCTCCTGACTATTCAGTTGTAGTCCTCACCCTTTTCCAATTGGTTTCACTCTCATCCTTACTGGGGTCATTTCATACCATTAAACTTCCATTTTAATTAAAAAAAAAGAAAAGCCAAGTGTATCTACAATGAGACAGCATCGAAGACATACAAACAGTCCTACCGCGTATTACAGTACATCAAGCTGTCAGTGACCTGTACACCAAATTGCTGCTATTGCCTTCCCAACTTAATGTGCAAAACCATCAGTTGTGAGGGCAACAGTTATGATTCTTAGAAATGATCCCCATTTTCCTTCTTCAAGTTTGGTGGTCAAATAAGTACTCCTCCAGAAAATTAGAAAGTAAGCTCCATTACACAACTGTACTTTGTATTTCCCTGAGAATCAAGCCATTTTCTTTGTTGTCAGTGTTAAGAGGGAAATTTCTATTACAAAGCAGATAATTATTGCAGACTTCTTCACGGTGACGGTACAGAACACTGGAATGGACTGCCCACAGGCTGTAGGGTTTCTTTCTCCATAGACATTCAAAACCTGCCTGGAGGCGTTCCTGTGTGACCTGGTCTAGGTGCTCCTGCTCCAGCAGGGGGATTAGTTCTACAAGATCTTTCAAGGTCTCTTCCAATCCCTGACATTCTGTGATTCTTAAGGTGATGAAGAGGTAAGCCCTGCTCTTTAATGAGGAGAATTAATGAGGAGAGAGAAGACTAAAAAGAATTAACAGCAACATGGACATTTGAAAGTTTCAGCAAAGTCAGAAGATAGTATTACACCTAACCTTTACCCCCACATCTTTTACAGAAACTGTCTGGCTTTCTCGTTTTGAATCCTTGGCAACATCTTCAGTAGACTCTTCATCCTTGAGCCTATGTACAATTGTCTGGACTGTTTTGACCATATTCTTCAGCTCATCAGGATACGGAGTTGGATATCTCTTCAGATTGCCTTCCTGTGTTATAAAAAAGTAATAATCTAATTTTAATTAAAACCTTTAACTAAAGTACCAAGCTTTAAAATAGACAACGAATTCAAACAAAACACTCAGACCAACACCTAGAATCTCCATTTTGCTGTTTGAGACTACCTAGATTAACGTGATTTTATAAAACCCAGCAAAATTACAAATCAGTTATTTTTGCTTCAACTTTGTCTGTTGATACCAAGCAGGAAGAGTAATGACAACTATAATACATTTAAACAAAAATCAGAATTAACCATTATTTCTCAACTATCCCTCCCCTGAAGCAGCACCAGTCCAGTAATTTCATAATTATATGCTCCATTTTAATGATGAGGGAAAAAAAATAGTCCAGTTTGATGCTTTTAAACTAATAAATGAAGTTCCAATTTCTTCAGCAGAGCTAAATCCACAGTCAAAGGAATAAAAAGGATGGGAGTCAGGTGTGCAACTGGGAAAAAGAGAGAGAGAAAAACCGTAGTAAAAAATGAATTAAATACTAACCCGAGGTGGTGCCTCTCTCTCATCTTTGTCTTCATCACACTCAAATGCCACCTGAGCACGTTGTTTCCTCTGTTCTTCCCACAAAGATGGATTGAAGCTTTCATTGTCAGATATAAACATAACTAGAGAAAAAAACAAGCACTTATAAGAACAGCATACATTACACAAAACAAAACTCCTCATTTTCCTTCTTTTTCTTAAATGGATTTTTTTTTTTTTTAATTTATGCTTGAAAGGTAACAAATTAATGATGCTGTAAGTGGAAAAAAGAAATCCTTACCATCCTCAGTCCTTGGTTGCTGGGGGAACATGTAATTTGTAAGCACAGTTTTCTGTGTGTCAGGGTCAGCTTCTTTTTGAAGGGGGATAAGTGGTTTAGACTAAGAAGCAAATCAAAGAAGGACACATTACGAAAAAATATGTATGTACAAAGTAAAGATTATCTACATAACTAGATAGAGTGCAAGGCAGAGCAGTCTTCAATCATTTACCCTCTGAATAATTTTCAGAGAATGGAGTTATTAATATATGTCAGTAAATGACTGTCTTGGGAATGGAAAAAACAACTTCAAGAGAATAAACTGAATATTAAAAAAAAAAAAAAAGCTACTATTTTTGCTAGGACTCATTACAATCTCAAAGCAAGCTGATCTGGGATGCACAGATATACTTTGTCACTTACACCTATGGACAGTCAAAGAAAGTATTTATTTATTTATTTATTAAATATTGATATCAGACTGGTAACTCCCACTCCTTATAAATTTTTCACTATACCACACTCAAGATCAAAGAATTTCTGGAAGCCCTGTAAACCTTAGTGCCACTCAGGAAATTGGTAGGGTATAAAGGAATAAAAGAAGGCACGAGTGCACAAGTTACTTCTCAATAACTTGAAACATGGACAGCTATAAAGTTCAAAGGTGGGGCAAGCAAGCTACCACGAAAAAGGTTATGCAAATTTTCTACAATGGCAGAACAATACCGTATGCATTTAAGTACTAACAAATCATCAAATACCACCTTTCTGGTTTCAAGAGATAACAAATTAGAAATTCCAACATCTGTTAATTTGTGTTTCATACAAAAGCTTTGCCAGAGAAGCTCCAAAGGATGGCAGACCTGATTTTGTTTATTTTGAGAGAATGGACAAAATGTCAAGGAAGTACTTATGCACATACAAAGCACTCAAAATTGAAAGATCACTTATCAATTCAATTAATTAGGAATAAACTCAACCATCTTTCTATAATTTTTCTCCCAGAAAATTTCACCTGATTGTCCGATAGCCACATAGCGGTGAGCTGTTGTAGCTTTGTAAAGGTAAACGGCAAATTCTTCAGCCTGCAAATTACAATAAAAGTTTATGAAAACACACCTTTCAATACTACAACTTGACAGGTGAAGGGCATTTTGTTTCTTAGATGCTCATTCCTTCCTACACCAGCAAGCTTAAAAACATGAGACAACGTAAACTGAATTTTTCTCTTGACAATGACCTGAACACAGTTTTTAAGACAACCATTAGCACTGCATGGAAATCAACTTAAGATCAAGACTATTTATTTTTACACTTTAATTAGAAGAATCCTCAGCAATTTTGTCCTTCAATATACACATGCACTAAAATTAAGAAAAAATGGTCACACCTAAAATTGTGGGGTTTTTTTTGTTGTTGTTGTTGTCATGTTTTTTGTTTTTGAATAAAATCAGAATAAAATCTCTCCCAATACATTTGAATTCTGCAAATTGATGAATCCAAAAAGACATATTTTGCCAGTTTTTATTGACCAGCTTGAATTAGAAACATGTCCTTCCCCTTTCTTCCCCAGCACATGTGGTTTATCACATAGTATGACACTTCTGTTTTCTGTCCCCTACATGCAATACAGGAAGCTATTGCTACAAATCAAATGCAAATTTTAAGAGGATAGACAAATGAATTCCATAGAAAAATTCATATTGATAACCATGGGCATATCTAAGCTATATGTCAATGCATGTACTTAAATCAAACATATGCCTAGTATATTTTAGCTTCATAAAATAGATAAACAGTAAATGAAATACATGCATTTCAGTCAGATTATAAACTGTGGGATATAACCAAAGGTAGCACAGCATGTTCAGAAAAATGCCTCTACTTACATCTGGGTGATAGATATCAGTTACACTAAAGTACACTCGATGCTATTGCATTTTAGATGATTTTTACTTGAATTACCTATTGTCACTCAGGTTGATGACCTTCAATTTCTGCATGTCACCCATTTCTTCTGGGAGAAACTCAAGCTTATTTGAATGCAAAAACAACACCGTTACGTGCTTCCAATTTCCAATCTGAAAAAAATAAAATAAAATAAAATAAAAAAATTCCAGAGAATTAATTCACTCTCACAGTTCTAAATATACAATCTTTTATTACTTAAAAACAACCAGTCTACAGTGATCTTCCTTGTTATGTATAATTAGGTTTATTCTTGTATATTATCCCTTTAGTGTTAATACAATTGGTACTGATTTCTACTACAAGTTTTAAAATTTTTCAGATTAAATGTATTTGTATATTTGTAAACATAGTCATTAAACATACACAAAACATACTCAAAAACGATTAATTTGTTGTCCAAATAAAATATGAATCGATTATGCAGTTTAATACCCATAAAAATACTTTGTTTTTCATTTTCGTAACTAAATACATACCTCTGGTGGCAGCTGTGTTAAGAAGTTATGGTCTGCAGCAAATGTCCTTATGTTAGATAGCTGCCCAACAGATGAAGGCAATGTTTCAATCTCATTGAAACTGCAGTCCAGTTCTTCTACTGATATTAACCTGAAAAAAATAAATAATTCTCTGTTCTACAGGTTGATTCACCCAACATTAACTGAATGTTTTAAGTTTAAATCACATTTTAGCTTTAAATCACAACGTCAACTGCAAATGAAATTCAAAATGAAACTCTGAAAACCAACTAAAATTTCAACCCAAGATAACTCATTTACTAATTGCCTAAATTCTTAATTTTTAACCTTGTTTTTCATCAAACAAGAGCTTTCAGAGGGGGTCAAGGAGCTGAAAACAATCAGAATAGGACAAACCATAGCTAAGTGGGAGTTAAGAAACAGTGGATGTTAAGACATGCTGGCAGAGAAGTATTTTGTGAATTCTAGCAAAACTTACATCAATTACAATAGGAGAAAATACATTGGAACAGATATCCATGTTCTGTTTTGCACTTACTTCTGAAACACTTATTTTTGTCATAAATTTGGGACTTTTAAATTAAATTGCTGAACATCACGGTACACATAAAAAATCCTGCTAATAAAAACAGGTAAAAGATAATTGCACATGCTTAGATTTACTATTTCCTGGCTTTTTTTATACTGGTTCTATCATCTGCAACATTTAACATGCCCACTGCTATGGTAAAGACAAGAACTCTTTCAGGGAGCTGCATGCCTTTGTAAGCATGTTGTTTCCTATCAGATTCTATTTCTTTTATAGATTAGTGACTACGTTAATGAGTGAGAAACATAGGTCTCAGTGCATACTATTTAAATATGTAAAGAATATACATGCTGAGAACCAGAAGATAGATATGAAACATTTGCTAACAGTTTCATTAACACACTAATACACAGAAGGAAATAAATCAGAGAAATGTAAACCATTCAAGAGAGGAACTATTGTTACAGAAGAGATCACAGAAAAGCAATGTGGTATTTTATTTAGGTGAAATACATACCCTCCTATGGAGTCTGGCAAATACATTAACTGGTTTTCATCGATTTTAAGAGTTGTTACCTTCTTCAGAGAGCCTGTAGAAAAAAACAAACAACTAAATAAGTAAAAAATTAAAAACAACAATGGAGTTAATTTAATTAAGTTTTAATCTTGAGTTGGGGGGAGCAGTGAAATACACCTTCTGCACTCCCCAAAATTCCTGCAGTGCTATGTATTATACTAAAGAAAAGTAAGGTGAGCTTAGAGAATTAATCTGCCAGTTTACAACAAACCAGTCATAGGAAATACTTATTTTTTTAAGCTTCATTACTTTTGACAATTACTTATCAATTATGTTTTATTCAGCTTTATCCAAAACTGGAACTTCAAAATGCGTGAAATGTAGGCCTAAAATACTATTTATATATTTTTAAGTGTTCTGTGTCTAAATCATAAACTTATTAGCTCATAAATTAATTGAAAATACAAACCAATAGTCTCTGGCAGTTGCTGAAGTGAATTGCTGGATAACAATAAGTCTTGTAGGCTTTCACAACCTGAAATACCTTCTTCAACAATTTCAATGTTGTTTTTAGAAACATCCAGGTAGGTCAGTTGTTTCAAAGTGCCTAGGAACTAAAGGTAATAGAAAGTAATGCATACTAGGAAGTGCAAGTTCTAAACAGAAAAGCCAGAGGTTTTTACAACTATCTCTGAAATGCAATACCACATTTTAAGCAGAATATCCTAACTTTATAATGAAATATTTTCTGCTAATACATATTCTTAACATGTTGCTACATACACAAACACACCACAGTTATTCTGCAGGTTTCTCTGAGTCAGTTTGCTTTAAATGTAACTGTCTGATCAGTTATCATGGATAGAGACAGAAGCTTGAGAACAAACTTAACACAGACTTGCACAGTGTAACAAAAGGAGATCATAACACTCATGTAAAGTCCCCTAATGCTTAGATCTGCATTTTGTGTAAAGTTGCATTCTACATAACCTCAAAAGCAACAACACTGAACCAGTAAATTGTACTGATAATAAAAGCTAAAGTAAATCTTGTATTACATTTACGTATGAAAATTTATACACGAGTCTTTACATGGGAGAGAGTGCAGCTGCTTTCACATGTAAGTTTTACTTCATTATGAAGTAGAAAACTTCAACATATACTCTACTCTTCTAACAGAATAATTACTTGAAGTGTACAAAGACAGTACAGAGGACTACTGATCAGGCAAGAAGGCCTTGTCCAAAGACTGCTAATGATTTTAAGTCTGAAAACAGACCAGCTGCTTCCCAAATTTCCAGCACTAGTTTACTAGAACACAAACACAGGTTCACGAGTACTTCAATAATGTGTCACACAGGACCCTATACATCTGAGAGATGTCAGAATGTTTCCTCGGGAATTTGTACACACCACATAGAATCCTCAGCCGCTGTTGCTTGCTTTATGGCCATTGCCATTAAAAAGTCAAAAATCCACATGGCATTAACCCTGTATATTCTCATTTATTCTTTAGAACAAAAGATTACTCTTTAGAAGGACTAGGCAGCCCTAAATTTGAATCAAGATTTGATGTAGGATTTTAACCCCTTTCTTGATTTGTAATATGATTTTTAGATGACAGAACTTTAAATGAAAAAGAAGCTGTGTGCAAAATCTATCATGATCAGTGACAAATCCTAAGCAGACTAGTTAAGCCTTAGGCAGCATTTATCCTATGACTTTAAGTAACACTAAAGTAATGCAACAGCTTTTATATATATGCCGCTAAAACAAATAAAACAGTAAATTAAAATAATAAATGTTTAAAACAGTAAGGGGACTTACTCCTGGAATAAGCGATAGTCTATTACCATCCATCCAAAATTCCTTTAACCCACTCAGTTGCTCAAGCACTTCAGGCTGTAAGGGGAAACCATTATTTAAAATCATCATTAAAAAAAATTTGAAAGCCAGAAAAAAACTTCAGTGGTTCATATATTGCAACTAATGTAAGTCTAATGTCTTATTACAGCTGTTGTATACATTTGTTTCATTTGCTAATTAAAAAAAAGGTGATTTACTTATTGAAATATTAATATATACCAGATATACAAAACATGATGAGAACTTGGTCAGTGTACTGAAGTCTTCACAGAACTAAGATCTTTATAAAAAGTATTATCTTTTACAGCCACTGCTATTTTTCAGCTAGATCATACAAGAAGCCCATCTTGCATGCAATTCTCTTTTTCCTAAAGGAGATCTAAAATTTCATCCTTAAGCTCTATCAGCCTAGAAGAGCTGTTTTTCAGAAATGACAAAATTGACAAAATAATGACCTAGGAAACAAAAAATAATGACCTGGGAAACAAATGGTGCATCTGCACGTTACTAGTAAACTATTCAATCCATAATATGAGGTACCAGATATGGTCCAATTACAACCTATTGTATCTGAGAAAGACCACTCCATAGGAAAGTATATACAGCATGGATGTTTGCCATTTCAATCTCCCCCCCGAGAAAGTAATACAAAGTGTGTTGCACTGCATCCTAACAACTACAGCCAAGTTCAATTAAATATAGGACTCCATTTATTCATATTGTAAATACAAAGTATTGCTACATGCATTTCTGCAGTCTTGGCACCCAATAACTAATTTTCAAAGAGAATACTGCTTTGTTGTGTGGTTTTGTTTTTTTTTTTAAGTAATTGTGAATGAAGTCTACATTTTAGTCAGATCTTGATGCATTAAAAAACAAACAAACAAACAACAAAAAAAAATGTGCAGCCCTTTTTATACTTTTACCAAAGGATCCTAATGAAATAAACTGACCTTTGCAAATAAGAGGCTGGAAGACATGAAGTAGTCAGAAAGTATATACAAATAGGTGCTTTCTCATATACAAATAGGCTTTACTTACTTCCTCGCTGTTACAGCATTACATAGGCCTGAGTATGTTAATTTCAGGCTCTCACGGGCATATCTACACTATAATGAGCACATGGCAGTAGTGTTCATTATTGTAATACTAGCAAACACTTCCTCAAATACACTTCTGTATCTAACAAGCCACACAGCTAGGCAAGTGCTCATCTGTTTATGATCTTGGTTTATGAAGTACCCACTGGTAGCACGCAGAGGTCTGACTTCATGTGGTAGGTCAGTATATTTCACTATTCTATTTCAGTTCCCTTACATAGGAAAGTACTCCTAGAAGCAGATAGATGTCAAATAAAAAACCCTGACCACAGACATTGTGAGTTATGTTTCTTCATTTTGTTTCTTTTCTTTCAACAGTATTCAAACTTAAAATAATTCATCTTGAATCTAAACAGCTTATACCCACTAAAAAGGCAAGTCACGCACAGCTTACATAGAACTGCAACACTAAACAAGATAAACAATAAATGTAGAGAATTTATTATAAACCAAGCCATTACTTTTATAATTCATACGATTACAAATTGATTACTAAATAAAGACATTTACTGAAAAATCAAAGCTCTATTTAGATAAAACTCACCACTTCTGTGAATTCATTACTTCCTAGGTCCAGTCTTTCCAGCTGGGTTAGTCTGGACATGGTTCTGCACAGGAAGGGGATTAACAAGAATCAAAATTAATACAATACAATCTTCCTGTATTCATCCAAATATGTTATTTGTATCAGTATTAAGTAGCAATGCTGTTCTGTAAATAGATTAGTAACTAAATAAGGTAGAATCTGTATACTGTTCAACTAACCATACATTAATGATCATGGTGTGACTCCCATACAAAGAGAAATTAATCTATTAACCTAGTTTACAAAACTTGAAGACCGCTTTATGATAAAGATTAACTCAGTCTTCAACTGCCTCAGCTTTTCACCTGTTGTTAAAATCTTCACAGCTATCCTGCCAAAGAAAGATCACTTCCTAATGATCACCAAAAGCAGATGAGGCCACTGTTACATCACAGTAACAATGAACACTTTCTCATTTTACATTGAATCAGCTCTGCTATCAGCCTGGAATACAGAATGGAATCCTAATTATTCCTCTAGTCCTAAAACTAGAGATTAGATTCCTACACTAGATTTCATGACACGTCAGTACCTCTTAAACCAATTGATAGCAAAGACTAAATCAATGCCTGAGATGGCAAGATTCCTTCTTTTAGCTGTGTTTTGGCAAAATTTTCCCTCCATTTGTTTACTTTAGAGACTTTATAGAGTATCTGCTCAAAATTACTATATTCTATTTCCTTAATAGAAATTAGTTGCAATTCTTACATTCCACTTTAATACATTAGATTGTTTACTACGGAGCCAGAACAGTCAGAAATATCTTGCATAAAGTTGGCACTACATTAAAAAACTTAACTGACTCTATGCCTTTGTTTGTTTCTTTGTATTTCTGCCAAAAAATCTCGGATCCAACAAACATATCCACTCAACTGTAAAACACATAAACATGTTTGTAAGAAGCCTTCCTCATTACTTGCCTGATTTATAGTACATTCAGCTATGCTACAGCAATCTTCCCTTAAAGTAGCATCTCCTTGCTTTCCCATATTGTTTACAGAACAACTACACTTCCAGATAAAATGCACACAAAGCTTCTGATACTCTGAAAATGTTACAATATTGTGGAGATGTACTTATAATGAAAAAGAGGAATACAGGAATGTAGACAAAAAAATACTTGATCATCAAATTCTCTATGAAAGGGCCTGCATAATGATATGACAAACTGAAAAATCTGTTTCATACTTCAGTATTAGTGACCTTGCTATCAAACTGGTGCAGTGCTAATGGAATAGACAGTCTGATTCTAATGCTGTGAACTGTTAATGTCACTAACCTACATACTTCAAGTAATACACAATTCAAGATGTGAGACTGAATCATTCTCCTCATCCTATTGAAAAACTACCTTCTAGAGAAGTTACTCATTTCTATCAACAGTTAAACAACAAAGAAATGCATAAAATTTTTCTAACAGAAAATACTTTCATATTTATCTTTTTACATTTGCATTAAGCTGAAAGCTGGAAAAGTGGGTATCAGACAAATGCCTATAACATATTCTCCATGCATTTTTGCTTTCCTTTAAGTAGAAATGTTTTTACTGAATTGGTTCGCTTTGAGACTCTGCCAGTTTTGCAGCTTCTGGGTGTGGATAAGCTCCAAGAAAAAAAGATGTATTTTACACAAAGCAAGGTTAATTTAGTACATTGGCATTAATTCCCTATTCTGATTAAAAGACTTCTAAGTGCTTTATGATTTTATGTTAATTATGTGCATTTTTAACTCAGCAAGAGGGCTAGTTGATTTCGTAGATATTTATTTAAATATATCCCTCCTTATAAATCCAAAAGAAACTGTCAGTACAAACACATTGAAAATGAGAGAGGATGGAAAAACAAGAAAAAAGTACTTGTTTCCCATAGCAAAAATACTGGTGTATATTGCTGCATCTTATTAGTTATAAAAAAGATTTTATATACCATTTAAAGCACATTCCTTTCAGAACACATAGTTTTTCAAACCTAGCTATGTTATATTCTTCCGTCAGTTTCTATTTGACATAATAGCTCAAGCAGGCCACAGATGACTTCGCTGATTAAAACAACTCAGTCTCAGTGTAAATCACATAAATAACACATTATTCTTGTGCCTTACTGTAGCAAAATACATAATTTTATGTGTACAGTAGTCTCCAAAGCTTTAATCTTCCTTAATTGAACCAGAGGAATAGAAGAAGAGAATAATAAAGGCAGCAGCTCAGCAGGTATTGTTGCTCATTAAGTAGGTGCTGCAGAGGATACCCTCATGACAGCTACTGTTCAGTTTTCCAGCAAGGAAGGAACCCTAAACACAATGAAGTCAAGATAAAGAACTCCCAGGAGGTTTAAGAGAAGTAGCATAAATCAGAGTGATTTCTGTAAACTACTCTTTTAAAAAATACGGTACATAATTCATGTTACTAGTGTTAATTGTGGCAATTAAAGTCAGTAATTTTATAAACAAAACTTGTATTAGCTATATGTTTTAATTATACTTTCTCCATTGAGAGTAATTTCATCTAAAAGTTGCTATCCCAAATTACATGTTATTGTTTCTTTCTATCAAAAATTAGTGTCATCAGAAAGAGGGAAGGGGAGCACTTCTGTCACATTACTGGGTAGAATGCCTGAAAAAATTACATTCATATGTTCCGATACTACATATTTCATTCCAAATTTATATTTTGGCATTTTAAAATCAGCAGACGTAGTATGGTATCTAAATAGACAAACAGGGAATTTGAATGGAACATAGTTTAGTCATTAGGCAAACCAGCTGTTGTACTTGAAGGGCTGGAAAGTCACATCCCAGCCTACTCATGTAAGAGTCTGCAACATGCATGCTGAATAGAGACTATACAACAGTTAGCATCTTCTCTTCTCTGCTAAAGCATCTGAAATAGTTGCACTGTTTGAAACTGTTACCTTTTTTCACCAGTTTTTCTGTTGCCAAATGAGGACCATTCACTGCTCACATGTTGTTCAGGACACTACAGCTGGTTATTCAGGTACCTCATTCTGCATCTGCTTCTCAATTCACCTTTCTACACCACTGCTAACCTAGCTGCAGGCATATTGCCAAGCTGAGCAGGGTTGAAATGAGATTTGCAAGGAGCAAGATGCTAGATTTTAAGAGGCATGTTTGGTTTGGTTTAATGTTAAAATAAATTCTATAGCAATTTCCAGAATTATTTTTCAACTGCAGAAAATATGGCTGATGAATATGCTTCCATTACATTAAAGCAACTCAGTGCACTGTATACTCTGCATTAAGTATTCTGTGCCTCTCCAATGAAGTGTATTAAATGCAAAAAATTGTTCATATTATGTGAATTACACTTTTTCAGTCATTCTGAGTGAGCATCTCAAACTCCACATTTGATTTAGAGACAGTGATCTTAATTTACCAACCCTAAGTTTCAGGAACTCAGCTGTAAGAGATGTATCCAGATACACACAGAATAACTGAATCATTGAGGTTGGAAAGACCACTAAGATCATCTAGTCCAGTCACCACTGCATCACTAAATCATGTCACCCAATGCGACACCTCCCCCTTTCTTTGAAAACCTTGGTTTCCAACACTTCCCTGGGCCAGCCTGCTCCAATACAACACCACTCCTCCCAAGAAGTAATTTCCCCTAACATTCAGTGTGAGCCTCCCCTGGCAGAACTTAAAGCTCTCTTTGGGAAGAGAGGATGCTGTTAAAATGCTGTGTGCAAAACAAAAAACAAACATCACAAGATACCTCAGACTTATTCTGACTTAACAGGCCTACAGTGGGATCAGAAATCTACAGAGCTAGACATGGACACAAACTTTAAAATACAGGATAGAAGGGGGGGGAAAAGAGAGAAGAAAATCAGACAAACTTCTGTATATGAAGATCAGTCTGCTGGGATAAGTGGCTTCAGAAGTTATAAAAGGAAGTTTCTTGTAAGAAGTTACTCTAGTTACTTAGCTACAAATTCTAAGATACAATCTACTTTTTAATATGTATTAATTTATTAGCATACCTACAGTAGAAACCAAGCAAAGCATTTCATATAAATTTCACACATACTTACTTTGGCAATATTTTCAACTGGTTTTCTCTAAGTTCCAATATCTGGAGTTTAGTTAATCTGTAACAAAGAAGAAAAAAAAAAACAGTAACAAATTATCACACACTACTTTATATTATCACTAAAACAATCTCAGAACTTGTCTATATTGTTAAGCTTACACTTTGAAAAGTTCAACAAGTTTTAAATATTTTCCTGTAAAAATTAAAATATGCTTTACACAGAAATCTGCATGTTGTTTTAAATTCATTTATTCACTGAGGTTTGGCTTTTGTATAGTGGCAAACAAACTGGACCTTGCCCACTTTCCTGCACCTCAATTACAGTCCTTTTCCTTCAGCCTACGTTTATTTAAGCATTTCATTGGATTCATTAGCACATGCCATCCTCATATAAAGTAGTTGTGAAATAAAAGGAGAAAGGCAGCATCGCTCTGCAAAAGAACTGATTCCCATCACTAAACTATGTCCCTTGCTGCCACATCTCATAAATACTTCCAGGGATGGGGACTCTACCGCTTCCCTGGGCAGCCTTTTCCAATATTTGACTGCTCTCTCCATGAATAAATTTTTCCCAACATCAAATCTAAACTTCTCTAGCACAGCTTAGGTCTATTCCCTCATGCCCTACCGATTGTCACCTGAGAAAATTTTGGGAAGTCTTCCATAATCAAGCACTACATTAGACCCATATTGGTGCTTTCCTTCGATGACAGGAAAAATAGCTAGATGTCAGTTTTTCCTCACAACGCACGTATGTAGTCACATCTCTTAGTTGAAAGCAGGAGAAGCATTCATATGCTAAGCTATAAATAGGTACACTCACATGTCACTGACTCTTGCCAGAACTCGTTGTACAACACTTTTAATAACCTCATTGTGTGAGCTTAAAAGACCGACTTTGGTGATAGAAAGGTTCACAACTTTGTGACCTTATTTCATGTCCCACTCTCTCTTGAACTAACCTTAGGAGTCTGGAGATACAAATACGCTGTTATACAGCAAAGGCTACTAGCTAAATATTTTCAGTCTCTCCAGGTTAGGAATCACAGGCTGTGTCTAAAATAGCACTTTTCTTGCAGTTCTTAACTAGAAATACTGTCCTAAAGTAGGTGTCATTTCTTCCATTATTACAGGGGGTGAACTCAAGTTTAATGTAATAACATACATCAAATACTTAGCCTAGCTGCTCTTTAATTTACTGGTGTACAGGCCTATGCTAAGCATCAGAATTCCTGCTTTGAGACTGAAAAAAACTAACCTTTAGTTTGGAAAATAAGTCATAATAACAGAATACATAAGTTCTGTTCCATCCGTTCTCAGAAATTCATCATACTTAAAAGAAAACAATCTAAGCTGTAAAAATACATAGTCACAATTACTTATATAACACCTAAACACAAAGCCATAGGGGAGTATTATTCAAGTGTACCTAGTTTAATGGACTTATTATTATTGCACATTTTTTATGTAACCATTTTAAGCTACATTATAAAAGTGGGATAATTTCTATTTAAAAGAAAATCTCTGCATAATACCTTGCTCATGTTAATATATCCTTCATGATTTGATTTATGTAACTTCAAAAATTTTTAAATGGGCAAGTACACAGCAGCACATTTAGTAATTCACTATACAACAGCAGGTATTCCTTGGACAGCTACTAATACTTCACAGAGAGAGGATCCTGATTTTTCACCTCTCTAGCAGCTTTACTAATGCTGACATAGTCTTTTAAAATCATAACTAGTAATGAAACAGGACTGAAATGCATGAATCCCATAGTGGGTTATGTTTGGCATAAGTTTCCAAACTTACTTAGGTGTAACTAAATCAAGTTCTCAGTTCAATCTCCCTTGTACATATAATCTAAAAAGATATCCCAAATTAAACACTGCTTAAAATACCTGGTGCTGCAAATTGTTGAGAAACAAGATCAAAAGTAAAATCATAACAAAATCATAAAAGAAGTTCTCTGCAAGCAGAACTCTACAATACAGACAACTTTCTTAGTGTTTTTAAGATGATGCTGAAGGTGTACCTCTTTGCTTGTTTTAAATGTCCAACAATGAAGTTTCCCTTTTAAAGCTGTTTAAATATTCATGTGCAGGGAGCTTCAGGTTTAAAATACTCTGCTTACAGATTTGCATACAAAATCTAAATATGTATGGTACATTTAGATATGTAACATATAGTTTTCCTTGGTACAAATATGCAGTTTTCAGAGTTCCGTGCATTGGCATGGAGGCTAACTCTGGGACCCAAGCTGCTATTAATACATTCAAAACAGAACTTGGAAGTGGAAAAAAACACTATTGTCTCAGAATTACAAATGAAATGCCTCATCCAATCTACTGATCTTTAAGAAGCCTAAGAGGCTTGATAAGTATCACTAAGGAACAGCAAGTAACACTCATAAAAAAAGGGGAAAGAAAATGGATATCCTTGACCTCAAAACAATGCAAAGCTTGAAGGCGAGCCTTGAAGGAGAATAAAATGGAGGTAAATACTACAAAATCTGCATAGATATTCCAGAAGTAAATTGCATTACATTGTTTCTTTCCTAAGCATTAAGATAAAGATTACCAATATCTATTTGAAGACCCATTTGGGTCTATCCTGTTCAATACTTTCCAATAGAAAAGGACAGGCAAAAATTATTATTTTAAAAGGTAGTCACAGTGCAACATAAAACTAGAATATTAGGGGAAAAACTGCACAACCTTAAGGATTGAGAGAAGAAAAAAAGAGGTGGACAAGATGCCATGGCACCAAATGTTATAGTTGTTATTTCCTTGTAGAGTAATCACTCATTTTTAACTGAGCTGTCCAATGGATAAGTTGATCATGTGGTGGGAAGCAACACTCAAGCAGCTGCAGAAGGCACTAGAGGAACACTAGAGTGTAATCACTGACATTTCCAAGAGAAACAAGAAGATAATCATGACATTGTACAAGCCATTAAGAGATCTCAATTTGAATTCTAAATATAGTTACATATGTTGTAATCCTCCATCATTACACAAACAAATAAAAAAATTAAAACTGAAACTAGTTCCAAGATCTACCAACATAATAAGGCACAAAGAAAAGCCTGTCATACCAGAAAGAAAAAGAATTTAGACCATTTGTCTACAAATGATAAAGCATATGATTTGTCTACATGACATAGGATGAAGGATGAATCAGTATGACTTGTCTTAGCTTGACTCCAATATTTATACAACATAGCTCAGCTTCAGAGTATCTTAAGAAAGAGGATATGGTAAAGGAAGAGAAGAAAGTAACTGATACAATAACAACAGAGAAACCAACCCACAAACACAAAGCTTTTAAGGGGAAACAAAAGCCATCACAATACAGAACAGAAATCCTGACTGAAAGAACATTTCTGTTGTATTAAATCAGCAGTATAAAAATCCCCTTCCTCCTATCTCATATAGTTCTAGGCAGAAGTCAAATACATGTTTAATTTGTCCCAGTGTTAAGATTATCAGCCATAGCTTAGTTATATTTGAAGAACTCAAAAAAAATTCATATCTATTACACAATGAATGAACAGTTAGAAGAGCTATTTTGAGGGAAATCTGAGATTTGTTTATTAGCTCCCATTTATTCTTGAGTTCTAGCTCCTTCAAATATCACCACAAACATTTTATCACATTATCTTCCAATTTATTTCTCCTTCAAATTGCTTTCTTAAAGAACTGTGTATTTTCTGTGCATTACCATTATAAGGATGTGAACGTACATAAAAATGTGTTGGATCTGCTTAAAAACAGATGAGAGAAGCATTCATTTCAGTTTCATTCTCTTGGCTACAAGCCAGGATGTTTCAAGTCACTACTTCTATTTTAAAGCAGGGATCTATTCTTAATAGCTATTAAGAAGCTGTAAGCACAGTATCGGAGAAATGGCTTTCAAGCTGCCTACAGTAAATGATTCATTCTAAACCAGTTAGTAGTAATTAAAGACTTCACAGATAGCCTAACCATTAAAGAAGTGACAGTACACTGCATGCTTTACAGAAGAGGACAGCAATGAAGAAAAATGATAATGAACGATGTTTTTTTAAAGTAACATAAGATAAATTTGGTTATATACACTTCCTCTCCTCCTTCATTCTGCACTCTGCTCAAGAAGCAGCATAAATGTGAAATTAAACACAGAGAGTATGTTCCAAATGCAACTCACCTGCCAAAGTTGGCTGGCAAAAACTCAAGAAATGCATCATTCAGGTACAGCTGTGTTAGGTTTAGCAGCTGGGAAAATCCATCTGGAAGTCTGTAAGTAAAAAAAAAGTAGCACAGTGCCTTCAATTCAATTATATTCAAGGCATTTGAATCAACACTGTTTTAAAGAACAGTATAGTACTGAAGTCTTACATACATATAGGATTATAAGGTATGGTGATTACCTGAAGCTAGATTGAAAATTATTTTTAAGTATTGAGGGCAGTATCTACAGGCAATGAAATCTACAAACAACAAATTCAGTCTTTGCTATGCACTTACCATCTCCTGACACCTAGTACAGAAAAGGTATTTTTAAGGGCATAGCTAACTTGCATCTAAGCACAATGAGGATAATAAAAATAAGTCCTGGGTACCTCAGTTCTTTCCCTCCAGTTAAAGAGTCGGCTCCCAAAAAGACGACTGGAGCACATGTGAGATTCATCAGTATTTGTGTAAAACAACAAGTACCATAAGAATTACAAACTTACTTGGAAATTGGATTCACGCTGGCCTCAACAACTGTCAAGACTTTGCAGTTTTTTATATTTTCTGGAAACTCCTGTATGCCTGCAAAATACATGGAAAAGAAGGGGAAAAGTGTTCAACTGATACGGTCCAAAACAGGCATAAAAAATGGTGCACATAAAACTGCTAGCGATAAAAACTAACCCACTTAGTAGCCGGTGGACTAGTTCTTTAATGTTTCACTTTAGGTAAGTTTTCATGAAAGAAACTCTTACATAAAATCAATTTCACTGCTATTCTATTTCTCAAGTACTCCATTACATAGCAGTGAGCTCACAAAACAACATTTCAGAGACAGCGTAGCAATTCCTACTGGTAGTACCAAACCTTACAGAACTTGCACTCTGTAACATAACTGAGAACCCTCGCCTCCAAGCGTACTTTTTGAAATCCGAAAGTACATTTACAATGCTTATGGTTCTGAAGAGATCCAAAATGTACCATGTACCCTGCTGTTAACTTTGAATTATTTCCACGCAAGGAAAAAAAAATGCTGCAGATAACACTTGTATAAAGACTAAGACAATAAGGAATCTCCTCTTTTTTCTAAAATAGCCTACAGAAATGCTAGAGAATGAATTTGCATCCACATCTGTTATTTGTCAGTAGCTGACAATACAGGCCTTGAAAACAGAAGATGGGCATACTCCATGTCACTAAGACATCAGCTCTGGGCCATTCTGTTCCCCAAGATTTTTACCTCAATCGTCATTATACCATAGAAAAAGTAAAACCAGGTATCACAACAACGTTTACTTTTGCAGTGTGCCACTGCACTGTTATTATTGTCAGGACAGGCGTTCAGAGTTTGGGTCTATGTTTGTGCAGTTAACAAGATTAACATAGTATATTATAACTTAAGAGATAATACCACCATCCCACAAGACAAGTGGTCAAAATATGTATATATATATTTTCACGGTAAGTCCACTGATGGTGTTCGGGGTGGGGGGAGAGGGGTGGAAGTCACTATATCTAATTAAATTCAAATTAAGTAGCAACTCTAACATTGTCAAAGCAGACTTTTAGGTCTTTCTTGACAGGAAGCCATTAGTCAGACCAGATGACTAAAAGATTGCTTTTGACTCATACCAGATGTAGTAAGAATTTGAGTGGACCTGTAAAAAGGGTCAACAGAGGAGAAGACCAAGACTATTGATTCACTTTATCCCCTATAGCCCCAAATAAAAACTCCATACTTATAATGTAAATAAGCTTCATTTCTCAAATAACAGCAATACTTTAAAGACCGAAGGTAGCTTTAAAGAAAGATGAGAAAAGTAACATGGAAAGATAAGAAATGTTAACCTATGGTTGCCACATCATCTTTTTATTAAGGGAAACATTCCCAAGGAATTTAAGAACATATGATTTTAATTTCTGTTGTAGCAAGAAGCCTCTTTCACCAAGCAAGTATATCCAAACATACAAACAGAAAGCATCTAACACGACACACACAATCCTCTACCACACCAGGTGCACAAAAATCCAGCACGTGAAACCTGTCTAGGTGAAGTCACAGAATTTCTATCATGTCTACAGTAACCACAGCAAAGCACTGCTAAGTTCCTCCTTGGAGTCAGAGTAATGTTTCTGTCTCACTCTATGCCATTAGATCTATTGTTAGAACTGCAGAGATTCTCTAAGCTTAGTTATACTGAAAGACAGGCACATTACTGGCCCTGTCTTACTCCTCAGATCAAAGACTGCTCTCCTCCAAGATGTTAAAATTCATTCATTAATAGTGTTGCCACTGTCTGTATCTAGAACTGTATGAAGCACAGAAGACTCAGATTTGCAGTAACTACCTAGAAAACAAAACACAGCACAGCTTCTAGAGGGGAGAGTGCACTCAAAAGGACAGCCAAATATAATATTAGTTATCCAAATACAGACATGTTAAATCAAAAATTAGAGTACTCTACCGTAGTCTCTTGGTTGATTATGCCTTGGGCAAAAAGCAGCAACAGTTTTAACAACAAATTAACAACAGAAATCCAACAGATACAAGAAAACTATTAATGATGCAGCAAGCCAGTTCAAATTTTCTTGTCCTCAGAGCCAGGATTGGTACGGGATACACTGTTTTTACAAACTCACTCAACACTTCAGTCAGATAAATGGTGGCAGCTATTGTGACACAAGTAGTAAAGTGGGGAAAGTAGTATTAAATACTCATGTTTTCAGTACAGGTTCAGAAGATGACAAATTTCAGAGGCTGTTCCTCTCTGTCAGGTGACAGGAAATCAGCAGTTAGCACTTGCTAACAACAACCTTCAGACAGCCTCTTCATTTATCCTTCCTGCACACTCAAAACATGCAGTTAATGTAGGATTAATGTTCTCCCAACAAGAATGTCACTAAGATTAGGGAGAAGGACACTGGGAGAAGATGACAGAATATCCAACTGCTGCAAGAAGCATTTTTAAAGAGGATCTGTTCTTTCTCTGCTTGCTATCTGTTCTTAGTGTCCTGAATTGTCTTCTGTTAAGACAGCTCATCAAATCTCAAGGGTCTACATGAATATGTATTTTCACACTTAATCTGTAACATTATACTAATTAATTTATTACCCCACCCTCACCTCACAAGGATCCGATGCAATGGACACCACAAAGTGAGACCCATGTTCTGTTCTAAATCTCATTTTCCTTCAGGATCTTTTATGGCTTCCTTAAACATATACTTCCTTAAGTATATACTTAAGCATTAGAGAAGAGGAAGATAAAACAGATTACTGTTTTGGGGGTTATCTAGACTATTACAGCTTTATTCCATCCTCTTTGAGAACCACGTAGCTAGGTTTCTTAGCCTGCTGTTTCCTATTTTACATGATAACAATCACGTCCGTCCCATTTCTGTGCTGTAGTTGATTTACAGATAATGCTTACTGTTTTTACAAAAATCACAAACCATCGCATTTGTGGACTATGACCATTTGCAGAGCACAACAGGAGAAAATATGTTTTGCTGGTCATCTTTAATGCTAACTGCTGGTTATATGAACTGAATTGAGAGCAAAGTTCTTTCTGCAGTGCTGTTTACCGCAGAAATAACATTTATGTAACAGCACTTACATTTACTTGTCTGTCCTTTCTGACCTGGTTTCCCAGATTTCAGGCATTTTCAAATGCACTGGCCAGTGTCTACTATAAACGCCAATTTAAAAAACAACCAAAGAAAGAAAGAAAGAAAGAAAGGAGTGGGGATGAGGGTCTGGAAGATTATCAAAGAGAATTTGGCAGCTAGGTACAGAGTGGAATCTAAATTATTGTCTGGACTGCGCCAAAACCAGAAAGCATTCATCATTCAGAACTCTATCTGCTACAGCTTGCCAGCTAGCTAGCATAACCTAGAGAGGTGGTTAATCAGGACCCCCAGACCAGCTGCAGCACATGCCTGAAGCACATGACCAAAGAAGTCACACAGGGATTTCAGGTCAACGGCCAGAAACCTGTATGTAATCGACCTCCGTTGTGGGTCACATAGCAGGGCAGAAATAAGGAATTTCGTCTGATCTTTAACTCCCCAGAGGGGAATGATTGTTTTGGCACAGCTCCATTGAGCAAATGTGCGCTAATGTCCCTCTCTTTGTTCAGACTGGATTAAGGCAATTGTAAGCATAATTGGGGTCTCACTCACCATCTGGAGTTACACTAATCCTTTCTTATCACCAAGGACAGCATTGACTGCAGAACGGCAGAGAAAACTGGAACCACCTTTCCTATCCATCAGAAAACCTTTTTAACTCAGAAATATCGGCATTTCTAGGTTAACAGAAATATGCTAGTCATATCCGCTGCTGGCAAAGCCTTTGCAGCAGTGCAGCCCACCTAAAGCTGGCACCCCGGTACATTGCTGTTTCAGCCCTACTGTAGTTGAAGGGAATCTGCTCTGCAGTTTGTGCTCAAATTACGTAGCCACATTTTTCTTCAAAAATGCCTGGACTAGTATTAGCAGACTTCAGTTACTAAAACTATTACTGGTTGAGACGGAAGTGGCATTACCTCCAAATAACGTGAGACCTGTGCAAGTCACATGGGTGACTCTTTCCCCGAAAGGAAAGAGTTTACAGATGGATCTTTTGATTTGTAGGAAGCATGTGAAAATAAAAACATTTTTTCCTCACTGAACAACAGGTAGCTCAACAACAAACAGACCTCTTGCTGCAAAACATGTGAAACCACAGCTCTCCATGCACCTTTTCCATTCTGCATCCTTCCAAGTGCATACAGGCCGAGTTTGTAAGAATATGAAAGCAAACTTAATTACACACATTTCCTCCTCAATCTAATCTGTTCATCCTGGTCTTAAATTCTGGACAAGCAGCTATGAGCCTGAAAGCAGCTCCATCATAAAAAGCAAAGCTTCTGTTTGTTTTCCCATTCAGCCCTCTGCTACAGCTATAATGACATCCTGGCTTGTAGTTAGCAGGAGCAGGGAAGTGATCATCGCTCTGTACTCATAACTGGTGAGGCAGCAGCTTAAGTACTGCATTCAGTTTTGGGCCCTTCCCCACTAGAAGAACATCAAGGCCATGGAGAATGTTTAGAGAAGGACAACAAAGGTGGTGATGGGTCTGGTGCACAAGTCCTATGGGGAGCAACTGAGAGAGCTGAGATTATTCAGTTTGGAGAAGAGGAGGCTCAGGGAGACACAATCGCCCTTTATAATGACCTGACTGGAAGCTGTGGCCTGGTGGGGATTGGCTTCTTCTCCCACCCAACTAGTAATAGGACAAGAGAGTATGGCCTCAAGTTGCACCAGGGAAGGTTCAGGCTGGATACAGGGGAAATCCTATTTGAAAGAATAGGCAGGTGATGGATCAGGCTGTCCAGGGTGATGGCTGAGTCACCATTCCAGGAGCTGTACAAGAAATGTGTAGATGTGGTATTAAGTGGGCAATATCAGTAGCAGGTGGATAGTCCTTTTCTCCTATTCTACACTCTGAAAATTCTAAGAGTTTCCTTTCACATTTGTCCTCCCTTCTATTATGGTTATTTGCAGGTTTATAAAATGACAAATAGAAACTCAATCTTTAATTTGAGGGCTTCTTGGTTTTTTTTGGAAGGGAAACATAATATTTATACTGTTCATGTAATGATTAGTGCAAGAATTTCTGTTGATTTATAAATATGAAAAGTACAATTTAAACAGCGCTTTCATTTTTAAAAAGGGAGATAAAATATTTCAGTAGAGAGATTTTTATGGTGAAGAAAAATATACGGTTATTGGTTGTGATAACTATTACAGTATAATTAGATTTATAATAAAATACAGCATCAGTAATGTATTTGGTGCTCATTTTCTTAGCGACATGAGGACTTAACTACATACGTTTACTGAATTACATACAATCAATGTTTACTGGAAACGTAACCTGCTTTTTTTTACAGCACTTCAATCTTTTTAAAAAATCAACATTTTATGCTCACGTGTGTGCCATACTTTAAGTTGGCTTTCTCTCCTTGCTATCTGCATGCTGTTATTTTTTTCCCCATTAGATAGCTGAGTCAGGATTAATATTCCCAAAATTCATTTCTAAGAGCACTTGTAAAACTAAAAATAAGAAGTTTTGTTTCATCTGAAGGCTTAAAACCAAATTCTCAGCAGTTCAGGCAGTACTGAATCCTAACTTGCTTTTCTCCCACCCCCCCATCACTATTCCTTGTCCAGTCACTTTTGGTTGATACATCATGAATATCACCCAAAGCACACTACTCTTCAATAACAGAAAGTGCAAAAAGTGAAATTCACAACTAAAAAAAAAATCTAATTACTTCTACAATGCTTTTCCTGCGTTATGAAAATTGCTTTGAATCCAAGAACAGATCTTTATTAGACTACTTGAAGAATTTCAAACGCATACACTCAAGTTCCACATTCAAGACCAATTTTGTGCCTTAGCTGCACTGCAATTCCATTTTGTTGACATTCTCTCTTAGACATGAATATGACCTAATTCTGCAGAGACAGCTTCTATTCATTATTTCTCATATGGAAAACAATACATTTAAGAAAAAGCATTATCTACACTTCACTGAAGAATTTAAGCAGAACAGCTAACTACTTTTAACATATATCTATCACCTCTATATAATGACATATTGTGATAAAGCTACAGACTTCGAAGTCCTGAACTGATTAGTTATCTTTCTATTTAACTATCATGGAAGGTGAAGCCCTATTGGACCTGGACCCCACAAATGAGGAGGAGAGCATTATAGAGGTTAAGATTGGAGGCAGTGACCATGCCTTGGCAGAGTTTGTGATTTGGAGGAATGTGGGCCTGGCAAAAAGCAGAGCTAGGACCCTGTGCTTCAGGAGAGCAAACTTTGGGCTGCTCAAGGAACTGCTGAGTGCGATCCTCTGGGAAACTGTTCTTAAGGGCATAGGTAAGGGCTGTTTACAAGGGTGGATAGTGATAGGACAAGGGGAATGGTTTTAAACTAAGACAGGGGAGGGTGAGGTTAGAGATTAGGAGAAAGTTTTTCACCAGAGGGTGGTGACACTCTGGAACAGGCTGCTCAGGGAGGTCGTGGATGCCCCATTCCTGGAGGCATCCAAGGCCAGACTGGTTGTGGCTCTGGGCAGCCTGGTCTGGTGGTTGCCAACCCTGTATATGGAGGTGGGGGGATGATCATTATGATCCTTTTCAATCCAGGCCACCCTACGATTCTATGATTCTAAGATACAAAATTAAGTACAGCCCCTCCCTTTCTCCATATATAGACAGAAACAGCAAATTTATAGCAAATTAATTTGTATTCAGGATCTTCCTCTCTTGCTTCTTCCTGGGGAAAATAAAACTTGGATCATTCTCTTATTAACTATGAATAATTCTCAATTTGTCGACAAACCATAATTCTAAATCCATCACAGATGGGCAACATAAGAACTAGACATTCTCCTGAATTTTTGTTTTCCAACTCCCCAACTTCTGGCACACACTATGCTAAAACTTGCCAAATCAGCAGATGTTTTTAAAACACTGAAGGAAACGTATTTGATCTAGATTTGTCTGTTAACAAAAACCTTCCAAATTACTAAAAACAATGTTATTGGCAGATGTGTTTTTGTGGAGCTTTTCAGTGTTTGTTTTTTTCATTTGTGTATTTTTCTGTAAAAACGCCTTGCAATTGATTGAAAAGGTGACAATGTTTAAATCTGCTGAAATGTTACAGGAAAAAAAAAGCTACATAAGAGACTACTGAAAATCTGAATTTCTAAGACACTATGCTCATTTTGGCCTTACTAGTTACTTTCCGACCTTCTTTAGGTCTCTGAAGGGCCTATAAACATATAGTCTAAAAATTCAAAGTTTTCTTTTCACCATTTGCGAGTAGGCAAAAAAGAAACTGTCTCATGATTTCCCAATCAGCTAGCTCCACAGGCCCAAGGGCTTTCAAAGCCCATTTTCAGGCTTCCAGGGAAGACTATGTTCCCTGGCAGTCACCTCATCACATGCCTCAGCTTTCCAAACCACTTGGTTCTAGTAACTTAGTTTTATAAAACTAACTCTTCTGTCTATTTGTATATAGCATTATACATTGCTCATGAATGCTTTCCCCTTCTTCAAAGAAAAGAAAAAGATTTTCAAGATAATCCTCCATATTATTCAAGAAGAAATGACAGACCTAAAAAAAAAAAAAAAAAAAAAAAAAAAAAAAAAAAAAAAAAAAAAGACTTAAAAGGTTAAAGAAACTTCTTTTTCCCCATCCATGTGTTGCTATCACAACAAAGAGGAGATATATATATATAGATATATATATATTTCTTTTAGTTTTATAAATTGAACACTGCTTTCTACATACGCCTTAGGTTCTGCACACAGCAATTTGCATCAGGCTTTGAGGTAAAAGCGTTAAAGTGTAACTGGAAAGAAGAAATGGAATCTTTGATATTTAGGGTTTACAATGGCCTTGAGATTCAGATTAAAATGCCATAAAAAGTCAACTTAAATCCTCACTGCTTAAAAAATAAGCATCCATAATTCATCAACTTTTTCCAAGACAAAATGGAGAGTTTAAATTAACAGTACTTTATGCACACTGCACACATTGGAGCAGTTTGATATTTTAGGTGACATCTAAACTATGGACACTTGAGAAGCTTAAGTACATTCCTAACAGTTAGGAAAAAAAAGCATGCTCAAGAACACACAACTGCTACCAGCCAAAAAGCATACACCACTTCCAATGAGGACCAGATAAGCTGGCAGAGATAAAAAAATCCTAGCCTCAAGAAGGGTCAGTAGCAGAAGGTGCTGGACACTGAGAGCATACAAAGAAAACACACGTCTCCTATATTAAAATAACTGGCCACACTTTAGTGTCACATATGGAATATAAGAAATTATAGGCACTTAAATATGAAATGAAGGCAGTTCATTTTATGCATATTGAAACACCAAGATTGCACTCTTACACTAATACCTTTTATTTAAAGCAACCATCTCAAACAGCTTCTACAATTTTATTTTTTCATCTAAATGCCAAAAATACTACAAGTATATTTTATACACATATAAATATACAGGTATGCAGTTCTGCTTAAAAAACGGGATGCTCTCTTGTGCACCAGTCTCTTATCCTATATGAGCCAGCTGTAAGTCAAATACCTCTGTGAGGTAACCAGACCACATTTCAAGACAGGAGCTTCATTCTTAATTTTCCTAGCAGCTCTTTACATAATGAAATAGTTGTTTGGCCAGTGCCTTCTATTATGGTCTTGACATAAGCAGCTCAAATATCTTAAATGAAAACCACAGCATATTTAATGTTCATTGGTATTTGAAAATGAAGTCTAAAATTATAGATGACAATTATAAACAAATATTTGACTCAAATGCATCTGCACTCTGTGCTTTAATTCCATCCACATGAGGAAAACAATGCTTTTGGTACCGTCATACTAGAAAACATACAAGAAAAATACAGGAGACTAACATCTTCCTTTGCTACAACCACACTATTCTGACAAAAAAAGCCACTGCATTATTCTAGAGTTTTTATGCCTCTCATGACTGCTTCCTAGTAATTTTTCTTCCTAAATCGGGGAAAACATCTCCAGCACTTCCCACAAAGTCCACTATTTCCACATCACGCTCTTTTGACACCAAAATAAAGTCCTGGAGAAGACCTAGCTGACTCACTAGACTTGCTGTAGAGGTGGAATTCAACAAGAAGTGCTGAGTCCTGCGTCTAAAGAAAAAGAACCCATCACTCCCAAAAAACTGAGCTTCACAGTTTACTGCAACATCATATATTTCAGCTACTGTCTCTTTAAATCCTTTATATGCTTATCAGTAACAAGTGTTTCTTCAACAGCTCTTGGAAGGCTTAGCAAAGGGTTGTATTGTTTTGGGTGAGTAACTCTCTTGACTGGTAGGTGACCAGCTGCCTATTTACATTCATAAGCTGAGGAATTTGCCAACACCAGGACTCAAAATTCCTTCTATTGCTTTCAAATTTTAATTACTGAAAACCTGCATTGGAACCATTTAATCCTTTTAATAGTTCAGTCTAAAACAAAAATATGATTCTTTCCTAGCTGACTGTCATTATGAAAATTTAGGGGTTCTGTTCTTTAAGAAAGACTTAATCTACTTGTACCAGGAACAGAGCAGTAACAACCAGGTCAATTTATGACACTATGTGTTGCATTCATTAGGCAGAGATAATAAAGTAACAGTTTAAGAGCAGAATGTGATACAATGTACAATAGAGGAGAATGCCAACATCTCCATGATGGGAGCACTGTCACAATAAGGCAGAACTTAATTTTTTGGAGTAACGATTATCTAGTTGTCCACAAAAAACAATGAATTGGATATAATAGAACCTTTGGCATATTTACGTAATCCCTATTTTCAAATATGTTTTCAAGGAAAGGTCTTTTTCTTACTTCACTATGAATCAGCAAGGAAAGGCTAATAGATCCTCATCAACTAACATGATAAACTTTTTTTTTTCTTTAACCACATAAGCAAGACTGATGACAATATAAGCTATTAGAATTTCCTCACATTTGCACAGATATTCCAACTTGCCAAAAGAGTACCACTGAAAAATAAATAAAAGCATACACATAGCACTTGGCTGACAGCATTCCATAGTTTATAAGCAGCTGACTCACAGAATGCAAGTCAGTCAGCAGCACCAGTCATAGTCCACTGACACTTTTCTCCCCATGTAACAGAGATTACCATCTCTAGAGACTGATAGTAAAGCAGATGACTTCTATTACTACTTTAATGATCTGACTCAAAGTTAACTGAAAACAATTTTCATAATAAAATCAAAAGAGAATCCAGCAAAATGTTAAAAGCTCTTGTGCAAAAAATCACTACAGTGAAAAATGACCAGAATGAATAAAAATAATAACTTCAGGCATATGCATTTTCGAGTAAACACAAACATTGTGCGGTATCATTCTTCAGCAATGAATCTCAAAATATAAAGCAATTCATTTGACAGATATAATTAAAAACAAACATTACAGACTGTAAGACAGATTATTTATTGCTAGGCATGAGATTTAGGGTTGCAGTTTAAAATTTATTAGATGCGTAGCTTCTAGAAATTACACTTTTATTGTTATCTTCGAACAGTCAATGATGATTTGCCTTTAAGCTACTCCAACATAATAAGAGAAGTGACTTACCATTCTTGCTGACATCCAGTTCCCTGAGATTAATGAGATTTGCAATGGATGCTGGCAATGTGGTTAGATCATTGTCTGGCAAACTCAGCTTGTGCAGCGACTGACAGTTAAAAAGTTGCTATTGAAACAAAGAAAAAAGAGCAACTTTCTCTTAGTTTTCTCTGTATAGCTTTTGTTTTTAATCCCTTCAAACTTCTGACCTCACAGCTGGAAGGTCAGACTATGTAAGTCTGACTATAGACAATTTTTTTTTTTTAAACCTGACTATGTTTACGATGTTTAGGAAAGCTAAAGAAGTGCAAACAGCCACATAAAAACTGATAGCTACATTTAACAACACTGTAAAACCCTTCCAGTGTTATCACAAATTGTGACTTGTAGTTACATACAGTCCTGAAAACAAAAGTATTTTCCCCAATAAGTATGCCATCCGGTACCCTAGCAGTAATTCTAGTTTCTTCAAAAAAGGGGGGGGAAAAAAATAGTAAATAAATTCGATTTAAAAAAAATATTCCAGAACAAAGCATCTGAGTAGGTATTTATCTTCTCTAAAATAACTTTAAATGTTAAAACATTTATTTTACAGTAAGTTTTATTTCCCAATATGGTCCTAGCTCAAGTACTCTAAAAAGCAACAAAATTATGAGAACTAATGGAAGTTTGATCTAAGGTTGCAGAAAAATATATTATAGCTTTTGTATCAATGTAATTAGCATGAAATACCAGCTCAGAGACAGATATCTTCCTATATGTATGGTATGGAAACCTTCAGTTTCTTACCCAGATGCATTATTATTCGACAATTTACAGCAGGGAGTATTAGTGGAGTGAAAGGAAAAAAATATGTATATCTCTAAGACACTCTTACAGGTAGTACATACTACATGTTTGGGGGAAAAACAAATTGCAATCAAATACTACTTTCCTGATATTTTATTTATAAATAGTTGGGTTTTCTATTCTGCTCTTTAGTATTTTGAGGACAGATCAGACAAATCTAGCAAGCGTTCTGGGACATAAAGAAAACAAAAAATTCTTCCCAGTCAACATCACAGAGATGAGTAAATTTCAACCCAAGTATCTCAGGCCCTTCTCAATCAACAGGCCATTATCCCAGCCACAAATCACTGAACAAGTCCCATCCGTTTAATGTTTGCATATGTGCCTCAATCAAAAGCAGACAAATTCGAAAGACAGACAACTCAAGGAATTAGATTAACTCATGCAGTGATGTTCCCAATTGCTCAGAAATGTGCACCTGTTAGAACTACCTGGTATCATTAAGACTTTGAAGAGTAAAAGATACCTTGAGATATAATCTGGGATACAAAATTTAGATGTTATGTGTTTCAGTGCCTTTCCTTCATTTTATTGCTTTTAAGCAAGAATACGTACTTAAAACTCATCCTAGAAAACAAGGATCAGGAATCACAAAATAATTAAAAATGTCAATGACTGCAAGATCCCTAAGGAAAAAAGGAGATAGGTGGAGAGCCTTGCAGGGTAGTGATGTTGTAGTTGCTCCTTTTTAATATTCACAAATTCTATATTTAGGTGCATTATCATCACTCATTTTAAACACCTGAAATCACAGCATGAAGGTCTGTTTTACTACTAAATTCCAACTTCTTCCGAACAGCAAAATGAACAGGAAAACTAAGACTCCTACAATTTGAGATTTTCAACTCAAATGCACATTGTGGCACTTTGAAACAGAGTACATTCTTAGCCATTACTTAAGAGCAGAAGATGAAAGCATTTCAAACATACAGTCACTTTTGAAACCCACTATTATATACCAGCATTTCAGGAAAAGTAAAATCCTTCTCCACTACATTTCTCCTGACTTCAGTTTGCTCACAATGTACCTTCAGTTCAATTACATCCACTTAATTAACAAACAACACTAATATCTGATTTTTGAATTATGCTGAGCTGAACATTACCGAAAAGACTAGGGGTAATTAAAAAACAACAAAAAGCCCCCAAACCTAAAAAAAACCCAAAAAACCAAAAAACAAAAAACAAAACAAAACAAAAAACAAAACAAAATAAAAAAATGAACCAAACAAAGAACAGGTAATTGCAGGTTGACAACATGGCAACAAAACGGCTGTGCCATTATATACAAAGGGCAAAAAGCTGCAACACTGGGACAGAAACAGCATCAGCATCAATCAAAAAAGAGGAGGTGTAGGAGACAGCCTAATAAATACCATACACTTTTTCAGAGAAGATGGATTAATCAGGAGCCTGCTTCAGAGTTCAAATATTAAATCAGTTTAGGTTAGGTAAAAGACTTATACAGGTTGAAACTCTGGCTCCAAAACAGACAGGATTATTTCAAACTTCAAGGTGCTTCCCTAGAGATCTTCTCTGGATAGTTTTAAGATCACAGTCTCTATTAAATAGGTAAATTAAGTTTTTAGGATGTGTCTAATTTTCCCTAATCTCCCCATTTGTTTCTTTTACAGTATTTGAATTTACAGACACTGAATTTACATAAGGTTTCTAATTCCAGAAAAAAAGGAATATATTCATTAGATTAAGTAAAGTCAGCTCTACCAGACTACAAGACTTCCAGTGAACTGACATGCTGCTATGCTGAAATTATTTTATTTCCTTGTTAATTTCATTTATCTTTCAAAGAAACTCAAGTCAACAAAATCTCATGTGGTTATGACAAATGATCAACAAGCTTAGCAGTGCGTTTCAAACTTATCCCATGAGACAGGGAAGATCTGCACGCATCTGGGAAAAAACTATTTTTAATATCAAGTATGTGGTGAAGTTGTATAACTTCACCAAGATAGGTTCTAATAATGGAAAATCTATTTTGACCACACTGTACTTTTGAGGAGTCTCACTGAAACAAAATCTCACCCTTTCCTCCAGTATACCACTCATTCAGCACCTGGTTTGTCTTCAGATTTCAGAACCAGCACTGAATAATGATTTCTTTAATTAAGATGTAATCAGAGTGGAATTTCAGCTCTCCAGATTTTGAGAGCTTAAAATAATCTGAGATACTTCAGAAAGACTTTCCAGTCAAATACAAAAGTGAGGATTTCAAGTGACTATTTTGGACTTTATCCGTCCTTCATGAGCACAGGGATCTGAATAAGACATAAATCTTGCTGCTTCTAATCTGCATATATTATCACAGATTCAAAGTAATGCAGCAATTCATTTAATATTTTAATAGTATCAGTCAATTGAAGCAGACCCTTCCACAGAAATAAATTAGCCTGCCTCTTTTGCCTTGCACCAGCTTCTCCTGTTGGGCTGGATCAATTGTTTAAGCAGTTTCACCTCAAGGCAGCACAGGGAACTGGTCCAGCTGAAATACACAAGACAGCTTGTTCTGGGACCAACATTTACTTGAAAATACTTGGAAAAATGCAGCCTTAAAGCTGTAGAGGGAAGCTTGACTCTATCAGCTTCTACCACTGAAGACATAGTAGGAGAAATACTAGTTACAGAAAGGAAAATCATGCAACATACCTTTGGAAGCTCTTCAATCTGATTAGCATCTAAGTAGAGTTCTTCCAGGGTTTTTTCAAAAGTGAAAATCTCCTTAGGCACCTGTTCCAGGCTGCAGTGAGAATAATCAAGAGTAGTGACCGTTTCCTCCTCTCCACGCAGGCAGCGGCATGGCATCAGCCGCACCAACAAATTCCGCTTCGTTGTCATTTTCAGGCACTGTAACACAGAAATCGGTAGACTTATAAAACCAACCAGACAACTGCAGAAATACTTAGATGGGCAACGTCTCAAACTTCTGGCTGCTAATTACTTAAAAAAAGAGATATACATGTATACATACATGCTGTGTGTTTAAGTACACATATATAAGAGGGAGGTGGGCAGAGAGATTTTATTTTTGTTTAAACACAACAGATCTTTAGCGGCATGAAATGTCGATGAAATATGTACAGACACCAATGGATGAACATAAAATTTAGCCTGTAACTTGTCACCCGTCAACAGCCCCAAGCAGAGAATATCCACACTGCACGTAAGCAGACAAAATTTGAAGCAGCAGTTTTGAAGCATCATTCATGATTTAACAATCCATTTTTGCTTAAAACAATAAAATGAGAACTATACAGAGAAATAAAACCTTTTTTTTCAGTGATAAAGTTAAATTACTGTATGTTCATTTCAAATCCCTCACGTACAGCATTTTTGCACAAGCTAGTGTTGTTTCCTCCAAAGGTTGTACCTATTTAAAATAAAAGGTTTTTAAGTGCTCATATAAATAATTTCCCTCAACTTCTGCAATTTCAGTCAGTAAGTAAAACTTTAACACATCTTGCTGTGCTCACTGAAATTAACAAAACTTCATTTTAGGAACTTCTTCCCTGTCTTAATTAAATCACTGAAGGCTATCACTGCTAGGACAGGCTTTTCGTATCACCACTTCCACACACTTTTCCCCCTCTCTCAATGTACACAAACACACCCTCCTACCTACCTGCCTTTCTGTTTATCTTGTGATCAGTTGCCCAAGTAAAACGACTGTAATGGAGGAAAGAAAGGATGTATCACAGAAGAGAGTCCTCTCTTTTCTTAACCAAAGACAGAAAAAATTAGTGTTGCACAGGTGACATCTTTCTTTCATATTCTCAAATTAAGAACTTCTCCAGGGATGGCTGAGGTAAGTACAGTCCAGAAGGTGGACAGGAACACAAAGCACCTCAAATATTTCCCTCTCCACTAAACACTGAATCTAGGTCTCATACTGCATTGCAACATCAACAAGCAACATGAAAGCACCAAATAAAACAATGAAATAGCTTTGCAAATCTGCAACACTATTACAGTTTATTTTTCTCCATCACCATACAAGTTCAAAATGGTAAGAATTCAATCTACAACAGAAATCAGAGAAGGAAGAAAGAACAAAACAAAACCCCACAGACATAAAGCTTTTGTCCCCCAAACAGTCAAAGCCTTGACCTAAGTTTCCCTCAGCTGGTAGTCAACAGAGGAAAAAGCATCAGGATACTGGTGCAGTTAATTTTACATCATGAGGGAATAAGAGGGGAAAAAAACAAAAAACAAACAAACAAAAAAAAAACCACTGTATAAGCAGAACAGATAGGAAACAAGTTCAACAGCAAATACACCAAGTGGGACAAAGCAAAATGTCTGCGTGTATCACACAGGGATTGAAACAGATCTCAAGAGATCATCAAATCCACACCCCTGCTGAAACAGGCTCTCTGCAATAAGTCACAGTGGTAGGCATCCAGGAAAGTCCATCCAGCTAAGTCTTGAATATCTTCATACATGGAGACTCCAAAACCACTCTGGGGAACCTGCTCCAGTGCTTTGCCACCTCTACCATAAAGAAGTTCTTCTGCATGTTGGTACAAGTTTTAGGCTATTATTCCTCGTCCTTTCACCATGCATCACTGAGAAGAGCCTGGCATCATCTATTTGCCTTCCACCTCCCCTTAGATATTTGTAAACATCTATCATACTTTCTCTCCGTCTTCTTTTCCTCAGGCTTACTCAGTCTTTCCTCATATAGGAGATGTTCCAGGTCCTTTATCATCTTTGTGGTGCTCCACTGGACTGCCTTTATGAGATCCCTGTGTTTTTTGAACTGGGGAGCCCAGAACTGGATGCAGTATTCTAAAGACGGCCTGACTGGAGCAGAGCAGAGGAGGAGGACCACCTCCCTCGACCTGCTGGCCACAAAAGGGCACACTGCTGACTCATGGTGAACCTTCTGTCCACCAGGACTCCCAGGTCCTTTTCCACCAAGTTCCTGTCCAACAGGTCAGCCCCTAACTCATAATGACACATGTGGTTATTTGTCGCCAGGTGCAAGACCATACACTTGCTCTTGTCAACTTATAGTTTTCTTGTAGTTTACCATGCCATGCTAAGCTTGTGAGAATCTGCAATTCCCCTATAGTAATGTACTTCCAAAAGACAGGTCAGCTCATTACCACTGAAGCGTGCTATTACAGATTACAGAATCAAAGCAGCAAAATCTAACAAAGCCAGAAACAAGTTTCAGCTTGTTTGCAGTTTCAACAAAAAAGATCATTTACCTTATTTTGCTTTCCCATTATTTTTGTATCAATAAAATGAAAACATGTGCTATCATAGTAACATCTAACTTCATGATCAAAACACTAGAGCAACCAAAATAAATAACATCAAATCACATTCCAATAGAATCTACCACTGAAAAGCTTCTACTGCACAGAAGGCTTTGAAGACTGCTTGAGATACTCTTTGTATCTCACTAATCTTGCTAACTAGAGATGGAATTTCAGTGCTGACAGATGCTAATAACATACAGTAAAGTAAGAACTGGAAAATAGAGTATAATTAATGCAGTATTAGATTAAGTTACTGGAGAACCCAGGGAAAAGCAAACAATAGTTATAGCAAACCTACACTGTAACAACAGTAGACTGAATTTGTAAGCGTGAAACATCTTTGAACAGAGTAAAATCACTCAAAGTATAAAAGCAAAGCATCAGCTTAAAAGGCCACAATCAGCAAAAGAAAGCAAGACCAGCAGCAGGGTTGGATACCACTACTGACTGATAATTCAGATGAGTGCATGCCACCCAGAGAGACATCACTCATTCCTGCACACTGCAGTCATCCAGCAGCACCCAGACATCTGCCAGAGACCCACACAACATTTTTGTTTAACCACACGTCTCACTGTGATTTGATGAGCATTAAAAAACAAAAAACCACACACAAGCATCACACTGCTCTGAGAATTCTGAACTCACGTTGTTTCATGCAGAATCTGAGCTCATAGTCCTTTTGTTCCTCATCTCTAACTTGTTTTAAAAGTAGTAGCACTGTGTAATAGGTCATTTAGATTCCTGCCTGATGCTAACAGGATGCGAACGCTCATGCTGTAAGCACTGCATGTGAAAGCACTCCCCTTTTTCCCCCAAGCGTTTCAGAAGGATGTTTACCAGTTACATCAACAGCAAAGCTGAAAATGAAACCAGCTATCAGATGCTCACACAAAAAGGCAAGCACAGCTTCACAGAAACATTTCTGGTCAGAACCCCTCTATTCCATTCCATTGCCTACAAATGAGCACAGAATTAGGGGGCTGTGGATGTGTAAGTACAGGAAGAGAGCAGGGAGGGGCAGCATGCACTGCAGGTTAACATACAGAAACCTTTACGTGGCCGATGGGCAGAAGCTCCAACAAATTAATACTGAAACACAATTATTAAAAAAAAAACAAACAAAAAAACATGCTTCTTGTTCCCAAGAATCCCATTTAATCCATCAAACAAACAAAAAACACTATCCCTCCTACATTAATAAATTATTAAGAATGAGGCTTCCTGTACCAGCAACACACAGTGGTCTATCTTCATAAACGACACAGATTTTTCTCCTCTTAAGGCAGAAACATGTTCAACAACACATGCACAGATGTACGCTGATTGGCTTGATGTAGAAGAGACCATTGTGACAGCTCCCAGCACAATTTAAATGAATCTTTCACTGAAAGGCAGCTCTGGTCTTCAAAAATTTGGAGATATTGTGCACAACCTCGCACCTTAAACTCAGAAAGTCCTCCTCTCTTAAGCTCAGAAATGACTTGGTATCTCTTGTTCAATATCAGAACACATTAACACAGCTGGGGTAGGGTAGGCAATGGTTTGACTTGGGCTTCCCCTAACTCCTCCCCCTCCTGTTGGGTGGGAGCAGCAAGGTTCCAGTGCAAATGAGAGCATCTGGTACCCTGGAAACCCTAACCTGCATGACCAGTGCACGGCAATCCTACTCTTCATAAGAGGAAAGCATGGCTCACAGACCTGATGGACTCTAATAAGAAACTGAAACATCAGAAGGAAGAATGTACTGTGAGGAGACTGACTTCTGCTAAATGCCACCGTCATTTTGTAGCTGTCATTTCAAAACCTTCTTTAGTGACAATGCCAAGCTAAGGTATTTTCACTTCCTCCTGCCTCCCATCCAAGCTATTTCTTTATTTCACTTCTAAAAAAAGGAAAAAAAAAAAAAAAAAAAAATTAAAAATAGATTGGTTACATCACCCTTTTATTTAAATGAAACTGGTAAACACTTGGATCAATACAAACCAAGGAACCAAAGCTGTAGAGTCAGAATAAACAATAGGAAATAAGAGACTTGCAAAAAGGGTTTTTGGAACCATTTCACCATTTCAATGTAAAGCTCCTGATATGCAAACAGTGCTCAGCTGCATTCATGGCTGCATGTCCCCACAAAGGCAAGGGACACAAAAAAAACTACACTGTACTTGCTCACATACAGCATTCAGAGCAGATGAAATGAAAGGCGTTACTCATGAAGCAACAATGGTGAATGGTAACAACAGAGGGAGGAAGATGTTCGTAAATGCAGTACAATAACAAACATTCATGAAATGCAAACATATAAAGAGCACTCTTTTCCTGGGAGGCAGAAGGGGCAAAAAACATTTTTGTGATTACTGACTATACTAAACCAAACCTGAGGAATTACTACAAGTAAACCCATGAAAGCATAGCAAAGGAAATGCTTGGAATATTTATTTCTGTTAATTTATTTATCTGCTAATAAAAAAAAAAGAAAAAAAGAAATTAGTAATATAACAAAGCAGTCAGCATTTGGTCTTTTTATGCCAAAAGCTTAGCAATGACAAGAACAGATAAACTTTGTAAAAATAAAGCAAAATTGTTTTAAATTAAGAAAAAAAAAAAAAAAAAAAAAAAAACTTTTGGCAAATACTTGCATAACCAGACTTTAGTATAAGCACAGCCTTTAACTGAGTAACGTTCAGTATTCTGTTATATCCCTAGGCTATGGCATCAGTAAAGCACAGGTACACAAGAGTACAGATCTGTAATTTAAGGCAAGATGCATCACAGAAATGCCCTATAGATTGATAGACAGATATGGTAAGTTTATAGTAAAAGAATAAAATGTGGTGAGGTATCCTAACAATTGTAATTATGACTCTATATTAACACTACACATTAAGACAAGAAAATTGAATGCTTTCTGCATTTGTGTTGTCAAATTGTTCACATTTGAAAAACCCATCAGATTCTGAGTCTCTCCAGTTGTCACTACACAACTGCATTCCATGTAGTTGGAACTTCTCACATATTTCATTTCATTCTGTTCCTAAGCCAGTCCTAGAAACTAATTTCCATTTTATCAGCCAACTATCCACGTAAATTCATCATCTGAAGAATGGTCTCTAATCATAAATCACTAACAATATTGCTGAGATTAGCAATAGATCCAAGCTTCATTTCTGACATTTGACTTCACTGTATATTCTCTGGGTAAACATTTTGTAGTGTTACTAAGAGAACATTAGGAGAAATAAAATACTCCATTATTAAGTACTGCGTTAAAGAACTCATTTCTCTTTCATTGCCAATGTAGAAAAGGCCCATAGAAACAAAGGGGACAAATTTCTAACTTTCTATGCAAAGAAAACAATGAAAATTAAATACACAGTGCAACCAGACTAAGACATGGTAAGCCTACTGGAAGAGGTATAAAACCGTATTAAACCGCTTATGCTTCTGGTTTAGTCCTTTGAAGGATTATGTCTGGATCTACAGTGCAAGTAAATGCTGCGTATCACATACTGTCAACAGCTATACAAACACAGAGGAAGAGATGCTGTCTTAAATTCTCCAGATACAGCAATCAAAAGAGATGAACCAGGATATGGGAAGAAAAAGAGAATGTGAGTCATTCGCCTATAGAAATCAACAGTCCTTAAAGAGTGGTAAGCACAGCTGAGGCTGCACAACAACAGCAGTATCTTAGCTCTATAGAAAACGCTAATGTACACAAGGCCCACTGCACTGTAGACAACACAAAAAGCAGGAAGAAAAACAAGCTTACACATATGCTTCTATCTCCTTAAGCTGTAGCAGTACCAGATAAAATATTCAGAAGGTTCTGTATGTTTTTAAACTGATATTTTATAAGTCTCATAATTGCCATCACTGATGTGTCAACATTTATTAGCATTTCCACAATCTGAACAGCACTATGTCTCCAAAACAGAAAATTATCCTATCCTGCAACTTAGTTTCATATCTTTTCCCTTTTACACTTCAGCTGATAGCTGCAACAAAAAATGCTTCAGAAGAACAGGAGTGCTCATGAAATAAAATTCAAGTGCTTTGGAGGTGATTGATGGGCACATGGAAAAGAACAGAATCAATGTGTAAACATTCTATAATGCAAAGGAAACAGAAATACAGTACTTACCACTGTGTTACTTCCTTCTCCCTGCTGCTTCTTCCCTGAGCTTTCAAAGTCAACATTCTGTTCAAAACAAAGGTAAGAAAATTTTAGTCACACCTATCCCTACTAGATAAGAACAAACTGATACCTTGTCACACTGGATATTTATTTTGCTTTCAGCATTGTTTGCTTTTAAAAAATAAACAAAAAACTGTGCATGTATGAATTCTCATTCGGACACTGTAGTGTTACTGCAGCAGTTCAGAATCTACTGTAGTACTACCAGTGTCAACAGTGTACAAATGTCATGATTGTGTTTAAACATATATAAGTATATAAGTACATACAAGTATAAGTAGAAATATAAGTTATAAGTGTGTGTGTGCATATATATGTGTGTGTGTGTGTGTATGTACACACATATATATGTATATATACATATTATGTATATATAATATATAATGTATATATAATATATATAACATATGTATGTATGTATGTATATTTTTATATATGTATATATATATAAATCCAGTCTTTGAAAGATTTACCAAAAATGGTAAAAATACATACAAAATTTTGGGGGGGATACTATTTTGTTTTATATCAGAGAATATCACTGTCTTTAGGCCTAATTTAACTCTGACTTCATAGCATTGGGTCTATAAAGCCATTTCATTTCTACTTCACATTTAATTGCTGTATTTAATAAGCCCCTAATACTAGATATTTCTTGCACACACTTTGCAAGAAAGTTATAAAAAAATACATGAAATCAACAGAACATGACAAGTCCACGCTTCTCCCATAATACTAATTTCATTATTTTTTATTTTATTTACTTTTATTTTTTACAAAGTTGCCAAGTAAGTCACAGCAGACAACTAACGCTACCTTCACCAACACAGAACAATTAGAAAGACAGAACAACACTCAGTGCATTCACAATTGTTGACTGGACCTATGCAAACTGTAATCTTGACCTACAAAAGCATAGAAGTAGAATCTTCACACGGATTAGGTATCAGCATGAACAGATTCTAACTGAATACAAAATCATGTACAACAGCTAAGAAACTGAGTCATGGCTGTCAAATTCATAGTACCTAGAAAAAAAGTAAAATTATGGTGAGCAAAGTTAACACCTTCATTCAAAGGATAAATGAGTAAATGTAATCACGGTTTATTAAGTTACAGTAAAAAGTAGAATCAGCCTAACAGAAAAGGTACCACAAATACATCCTCAAAAATTCTGAAGAGGGATTTAAAATCATAATTGTTATAGGAGGAATGAAAGTTTGTTTGTTTGTTTGTTTTTGGAGTACTGCAAGCAGCAGTACCATTACAGGACGATTAATTTGTTAGATAGCCAGGATCAACACAACAGGATTGTGATGTGATCAGCTTTCACATGCTATTGGCCCTGCTTTTCCCTCAGCAGTCACTGGTGCCATTTAGCTCTTTCATACCAAAGGCATTCCAATATACTGTACTGGATAAATATATTCATTTATTCAGCAGAATGACAATGAGGGTATGCAGACAAGGGATAAAAGCAATACAGATAAAATATTAAAGCCTCGAGTCTATTGAGTTTCCTAATGGGGGAGGGAAAAAAAAAAAAAAAAAAAAAAAAAGGAAAAAGAAAGGATCCACCAGTTTATCCAGCAACAGAAATACATAACAGCAGCATTCAAAACAATTAAAAAGATATAGAAAGACAGTAAGGATCAAAACATATTCAGAAATCTGGGATGCTTATGTCAAACTGCCACATTTGTGTGATTTTCTCCCTTCTCGTGACTCTGTGCTCCTACTGAAAAGCAATTTAATTCGTATAAAACCTATTTCAAGGCACTGTACACAAAGCTTTCAAATGGTAGAAATGCAGGTTTGCAATAGCTCTGCTAAGATAAACAGAATTAATCCAAAGAAAACTGTAGCGCAAGGCTGGATTTGACAAAAAGAGTGTCAGGTGACTCTGCTGCTGAAAACAAAACAGCAGAAGGTCAAGGCACGGCAGGCAGAGCATTCAGATTAGAAAAACTGAAAAAATAGCTCCATAATAATCACAAAAACAACAAACAAAAGGGATTACTTTTGCATCACTTCCTGACACCTGTTAGGTTGCCACTGTTGAAATGCCTAGGAGAATAAATTCCAGTGGTAGGGAGCCATTAGCAAACTATGAAGTGCTTGTAGGCTTCAAAACCAAACAGAAGGAACTGATCAGATTCCAATTCCCCAGAGAAGATAATACAGAATTGGTATGCGTGTGCATGCCATAAAGATTAAGGAACTATATGCGGAACAACACATAACAGTTACAGAATTAGACAAGAAACAATGAGATCACCACAACTGACATTACTTTAACAGCACTTGAAACTGGCACTAAATAAGTTAAATTTAAGTCCACACCAAAAGAGAATATTTTAACTATTCAGCCAAGACCACGGTGAGACTACAGTTTTAAGTGCTGTTGATTCTCAAAAGTAGGAATACTCCAGGCTTCCATGCAGTCATACTGACATGTCCAGTTCATTGAAAAGCACAACAAACTCCCAAGAGGCCACAGTATTCTGATGTACCCGGGGTAACAGGGCATCATGATCACAACTAGCTTAGAAAGTCACTTTCCTACTTACCTGAAGTAACAGGTGCTTTAGATGTCTAGTGACAAATTAAACTACCTAATCAAAACATCTAGGAAAGTTTTATTTAAACATCCTAGAGCACATGGTATCATCCACAGCATAATGTGTGCCTAGTTTCTGCCAGGCTCCACCAACAAAGGCACTATGTAAGAGTCCTAGCATTCCACTTTCCCTGAGCAATGGGAGAGAAGTTGGGAGAACTGCTACGTATTCATTGTTTTCCTACCCTTCCTTGTGTATATCCCTACCACGCTACCTCTGTTAGAAGATGCTTGCTAGATGGACTGCTGGTGTGCTGCAGTGCAGTGGTTCTCACCACCACACTGCATCCTGTTCACATCCTGTTCACATCCCTACCTCACTTCCAGCTTGTCACTGGTTTTAGACCAGTGAGGTCTGCAGTTGACTCAGAACACTTTTTTCTTTCTGCAGTTTTCACACAAATACATTTCACCTCAAATTCTCTGAACTGCTTATTGGAAGACTTTGAAAAGCTGTTGATGGACCCAGATCACTAGTGGAAAATTTGCATATAAAAGATGAGGAAATATGGTTATATTCTAAAATTAGCTAAATGGTTGTAAATATCTTCCAAGCTGTTTTTCCTTTCTCCAGCTTGTTGAGGGGAAAGGAAATGGGAGAGGATAGCAAGCCACAGCATTCATGCCCTTCATCTAAGGTATGGCTGAAGAAGTATTTTGAAACTGCTTTTTTTCAGAGACATTTCAGGCAGCCTTCAGCCTATGGGAATAATCATCTTCCATTTTAAACAACAAAAACAGTAAAAACAAAATTATTTATTTCAGTAATTCCAGGAAGAGCATTGCAGAGGCAGGATTATCTGAGCTCATCCTTTAAACATCCATTCGTGCTCAATGACAAAGACAGTATGTTCAGCTAAAAAGACTTTAGATTTAGCAAGATTATCCATCACACAGACAAGCTGAGCAGAAATGAATCCTATGCTGCCACACTAAAATCCTTCTTGTAAAACAGGAACAATTTTAGGGCAATAAGATTAGTTATACCGTTTTCCTTTGAACAAGGGAATAAGAAATTCCAAAGGAGACTAAAAGAAGCGCAACTCCATGCACAGATAGTATCACTGCTGCCAATGAAGTAGGGCAAAAATACCAATTACTATGTAATGGAGGAAAAAAAAAAAGCAACCTGGTAAATTCCATGCTAAGCTTTCATATACCCATCACAACAAGCTCAGAGGGAAAACAAACAAACAAAAAAACAAAAACAAAAACATTTCTGGATCATTTCTAAGACTGGACTGCATCACTGTTTGAAGTACGACAGAAGGGTAAGGTCTGATAATTTATGGACTGTGCTGGATCAGTTTAAAACAGCAAACAATTTTCAGCAAGTATTGGGAGAGTATGTATGGAACACATACAATTATTTCACATACGACAGTAACAGAGATTGTATTGCAAGTCGCTAATGGCAAGATTCTAACTCAATCACAGCCTTCTAGATTGGTTCAAAATTTGTACCCTAATAGCGAGCTAGATTTGAAAAAATAATACCGTAATACCATATCGTTAAATAAGACAAAAGTGACTAGAAAAATTTGTCTACAAAGTGTACCCTTTGAAATTGAACAGATATTTCACACTTAGAGTAGATAGATGTTTGATAATATCAGATTTCTATACTTCAGGAACAGGGAAAGGCAGACCAGGGAGACACAGAGTGTTCAAATGCTACTCTCAAAACAGCTTAACTTGTTTTTCCTGAAAGCAAGTATTGTCAGTCTCTCACTGCTTCTCCTCATTGGTGTTCAAGCCAAAGCTAAGAACTCAAAACAAAGCAAAGAAACTACCTTGCTGTGTAGGTTGTCTGACTGACAAAAAGCTGGCCAACTCCAAGAGTTGCACCATCTTTCTTCTTCTCTTGGATGGCAGATTCTATGATGTTAATTATGATACATTGTCTTAAGTCTCTTAGTAAAGAATGACCTATCTGGGGACGTGTAACCTCCTAGTACTAATGGTATCACAGCTGTGACAGCCAGAATCCTTCAACACAGGAAAGTGACAGCTGGTGGTACATTCTCAGCAAGTACACAAAGACTCGCATTTGCTTCCAGACTGCCCCAGAATAACCTCTGTTTGGCAATACCATTGGCGTTCTGCAGGGCACATACCCGTGACATTATGCTGCCATGGGGTATGGTGTTTATCAGCAGCAATGGGAAGGAACTGTCATAGGTCCATGACTGGCCAAATCACTGTATGAGTTGCATTTTAATACTGGAGTTTGTTTTGCCATGACATCTACAGTTTTATAAGGCATATTGTTAACTATCTTAAAAATGCATGAAATGCCTAATACTCATAATGAAAACTTCTTTATTATCTACAATAGCAGAACAACGCTTTTGTAAAAGACAGTAATGGAAAACCACTCACCCCTGCAAGTGTGAAACAAATTAACTGATTTGTCTTCTTGTTCATTGTTTTCTCTTAGGAAGCTCATCAACAATGAAGAGCTCCCCAAACTGATTCAAGACATAAGTGAAAACTAGAAATCTGAACTTAGCTTAAAAAAATCACAATAAAAAAACTCCAGTACTTTGATATTATCCATCTCACGTCTGTGAACACAGATGCAAAAACCCTCACTTTCCAAGTTATCTGATGATGTGTGGACTGTGAAGCAAAATAAACACACTTGACTTACAGAAATTGCCATGGGTTCAAGATCACCCTTCAGAGCACAATTAGTGCCAAAATAACCAGTGCAGTAGAGTTTAATCTCAGCCATGAAAAACCTCTGCAATGCACATGCACCAGATATGAAGAAGCTCTCAACTATTCGAACTACAAGGAATCTTCATGCATTTAGATGCCTGTTTCTCAAAGCTCAAGTCTCACAAATATGCTCTGAAAAGTTTCTAAAGGAAAAAAAGGCAGTATCTTGATTAGGCATAAATAATTGTATATACAACAACAGAAGTCCAAGCTGTTGCAGACAGGTATTCTCTACTCCCTCAAGTAGTTTTAGTTGACAAATAATGGAAGCTGGAAGGGCTCTCTCAGTCAAAAATAAAGACATTATGCTGTGAGTTTTAGATTCAAAACTTAATTCTTAGGATTCTAGACAAGGCTCTAAACCAAAGCATCTAAACACAAAACTAACATGTTCACTGATCTATTTTTACATCCATTTGTTTCCTGTCCCTGCAGTATCTGGTATCTGGTCAGATACTGGTAGTATCTGAACACAGAAACACCAAAACACGCCAAGAAACACACCATGCATAAGAGAAAGAAAACCACCCTAAGGCCATCAATCAGGATGACCAAAGGACCACTCACCTTGGCCTCACAGATCATGATTAGACAATACCAAACCAGCAGGTCTCTCAACAGCTACAGCTGATTTCCTTCAACCATCAGAACTCCCTACAAAGCCATGGATCTGAAGTGACATTTGTTCTAGCTCACTGGCTTCAAATGAGAAACTGCATGTGATATCAAGGTCTTAGTAAGCCTGAGATAGCTTTACTGCTAGTGGAAATAAAAAACTATTAGCACCACAATTTGGCAAGAGCGTTAGTATAACAAGAATTGTTGCAAATCTATGAGAAAGTTACTTAGATCTCATGCCCTCACCCACTGTGTATGGGAGCCTCCTCCTTTTTACTTTCTCCCCTCCTTCCATTTTTAAAAGTTTATCCATCAGCACAAGTATCCTAGACAGACAGGGACAGCTACAGATGGTCAGGGTTGTTGAGGCCTACTTGTTAGACACAGCAAACATGTTCATACCTCTGCCGCTTTTCACAGCAGCCCAAGAGAGACTGATGATGGGAAAGAAGGGGAAAGCAAAATATTTGGTAAACAAATGACTAAGAGAATAGGAATACTCAAAGAGACTGAATACACTTATTTAAGTAAGATTTGTAACTGAAAATTTGAATCAGTCATCACCCACAATAAAATACACCAGGACGCATTAACACTATCTAAACCATTTCATCTAAATTAAACAGGTGATTGACTCACACGATGCTATTAACATGACTGTCGGTGCCTTTTCCCCACTGCCCTTTATCACACAAACCCTTTTCCCTACTCCATCACACCCACATACTGTTTATAATTTCTAATACATACTGAAGCACTTTTGGGAGGGACGTATCTAAGTTTGTTTGCACAGTACTTAAATATGGCAATATATCTTATTGAGAGAAAGGGTGTGTGTAAAACGCTAGTGGCACCCAACACCCACAACTCTGTGAGCAAGGAGCAATTGGCTGGAAATTGCATCAAGTAGATGCTGACTCACTGATGTAGATAACTTATTAACTACTGCAAGTGAGGAAGATAGAAGTAATGTAGGCAATACAGTGAAGATGACTAAAAACAAGAAAACATGAGGTATAAGTGAATAAGCACCTCTGGAAAAAGATACTGAGCTCTATATCAAGCTGCATACTGAATTTCCCAGTAGCAACTCATGAAACAATCAAGCTCCAAAACGAATCACCCCAAACAACCAAAAGACTGCCACAGAGTGAACACTATTGTCCTAAAATACAGATCTCAGGACATTTCAGTCCTCTTGGACACCATTTAAGTGTAGGTTTCTAGCAATTCAGATTAATAGCTCATTACTTACACCCCATTAATTAAAACCATAAAGTACATAGCCCTTGATTTTAAACCTACTACAACAGACACACTCACAACATACCAGTCAGGCATACACTTTGCCATTTATACCACCACTTATGCAGAAAATCGGATCCAAGTGGGGTTTCAGCTTAGTAAAATACAGAACACTGTGGAGAGATGCAGTAGCAGAAACTTACACAAAAAGTTCAGACTGCACATTTTACAGTCACTAGTAATGCTAGTAGCACATTAAATGCATGAATTTGTATTATGCCTGTGGCTTTTTATTGCTGGCCAGAAGACTACAGCTGTTAACTGAACACTGAGGCTTCATATTTAAACTAGTCTGAGCTAGTATTACCTAACACTCTAACACTTAGTTTTTACATTTATCGAGCTGTGCAGAAAATTCACTGTACTAAGCTGTTGGAATCAAAATCATCTAGCAGTTTTCTGAAAATAGGTTAGCAAATAGCTGTTAGTGATCTGATTAATTGCTTACTCCCATATGTGGCATTTCCCATACTTAGGAAACACAGATTTGTAACACGGATTTTAAAATTGTTTAAATAATAGAAAGTATCAGCAAGCAGTTGCTATAATTGTACACTTAATAATAGCTCTCACTCCACCAGCCAAGTCATTGTTAGGGTATTCCTGAGTTCCGTTTCTTTCCAGGGCAGAGGTGAGGGGTGCTATTCGAGCAGCACTGAAATCTATTTTGAGATGTCACTTCCCTCAACATGCATGTAAAAGCATTAACTTTACAACTAACAATTATTTTTACAAATCTTTCACTTCCTCCTGCGCTTCTTTTGTTCCTCACTACTTTACTAAACTCACAAGAAATCACTGACCAGCCTGATTACAGATAAAATTAGCAATCTAAGATTTTGCTTGCAAAACTGCTGAACATTCATAGCTAGAAGTGGAATTAACCTCACTGCACCTCAACATAGAGTACATACAAAAATATTAGAGTGTTTTTCTTTGTTTGGGTGGATGTAAAGAAAAAAGAACTGTCAGATACTTTTTAAAGCTCCAACTGTCAACTGGGCACATCAATTCAGTGTCATAACAATATATTGTTAACTCATCTCATGCGCACATTGTGAAAATCAATTCCTGAATGCCAATGTTCTCAAAGGGAGAAATCAGAACAATACACTTCTATATTCAAAACAGAACCTAGGTGGTAGAGCAGGAGCAAAGAGCAATCACAGAAAGATGAACAACTACAACAAAGAATCACTTCTGTACGTAATTAAACTTTTTAGTAAGTTCTGAATAACTGAACAGGTGTCTTCCTGGAAGCTGAAGTTTCCTGTTTGAAGTTATATTAAATTCATAACTAACCGTAGCAGCTTCTGCTCATGACTAACCATACAAAACATCATATCAAAAAATATTTTTAGTCTGTTACCCTTCACCGAGACATGTGCCATCTGCCACTGACTTATGATCTGTTTTCTCTGTGACATTATCACATTACTCTTGAAAAGCTTAATGCTGCTGTTTAATCTCATGGTTTGAATCAATTTATGGACAGTAAACCTTGGCTTGTTGTCAGATCTCCCCACTACCTGCCTGAGAGTCAAAGATGAATAGTGCAGACCATCACTTGTTACCACATAATTTTGTAATGGGGATTTGGGCACCTTCAAAGACAATTCACATTCAGGCAAAAACTGTTCCAAAAGAAGTGATTTATTTTATGAAGCTATATTATTATTTTATTCCATGAAATTATATAATTCCCTTATATTTTTTCTGTATGACAGGATTAAAACCTAGGGCCACAAGTCATCTGAACTAAAAGCTAAACAGTTCATAAAAGTAGGAAAAATTTCTATCATTTTAACTGGTGTAACTGCAGTGTAATTCATTCCCAGCTCTTCAGAAATTCAGAGAAAATAATATGCTAAATTAAAGTGATTGCAAAACACTCCAACCTTTTCTGTTTAAATACTATTCAGATTGAAACTGAAATAACCAATAGAGAGCATCTGAATCTCAAAAGCAAGAACAATTGTTATTTATAGCCAAAGGCAGAAGACAAGATTTTCTGAAAAAGAACAGAATGCAAACTTGCTGTGCCCCCTTTGATAATGAGGTTACCGTGAGAATTGTTTTCTCCAGTTCCTAATGGCTTCTTAAACTTGATCTAGACAAACACAGGGCTGTAAGGTTAGCATGCAGAAACTGCTGCACAGAAGAAACCACTAGGTTTCTCACTCCTAATCTCTTGGCATTTGCAGAGTCCTCTTGGAGGAATGTGACCTTCACATGTTGTTAGAAGTCCTACCAAACTGCAAATCCTGAAATCCATTTTGAAGATGATACTCATGCACCATCCCAATCCCTCTTAAGGGATCCCTCTCCAATGAGTCAATATAAGATCAAGCTAAAAGAAATAAAGTCTGTACCTCAAGATGTCATTTAAATGAAATAAATCGCCTGATTACCTGCTGTTTTGTTGCTGTTGTTGCTTTTTAAGACTTTTTTTTTTTTACTGATCTACATTAGATGACTTTCCTAGGCAGAATTCTGTCTAGCAGTAAGACAGGGCAACTTAACTGCTCCAAAAGGTTCATTTTAATATATCAATCATCTATGTCAGCAGCTGAAAAAGCAAAACATTTCTTTTTAGTAGGGGGAAAAAATCTCAGTATTAAAGCTCAGTAGTGAGATTAATGGACTAATTCCATTCTAGATACCAGCTTTCATTTTAATACCATTAAAGGATCAGAATGGAAACAGACTGATAATGTCATGGATAAAATAATTTGACACATTTATGTTTGTGCTTTAAGGCCAAGTACATGAAACTATTATGGAATAGATTCTGTTTGAGAGGTATTGGAATAAGAAAAAAAGATACATTAAAAATGAGGCAAAAAAAAAAAAAGTGGTTGTCTTCCTAATATGACTCTTACAGTACTCTTATAGTACTGTACAGGTTATCCCTCTAATCAACTATAAAATCCTTAATAATGGTGAGGACCACAAAAGCATCATCTCTTTTGCTTTCTCATCCATCCCACTGTTATTTTATGCACTATTTGTTTATTTATTCCTCCTCACTTTTCTGTTATTCCTTTTTTTCCAGTATGTTCTTTCCCATCCCAAGTTGCTATCACATTCCCAATGTTTCCCATTTCACATCAATGCGCCAGATGATGAGAACCTCTGGGGACTGCTTACTTAAATTCACTGTGTATACAAACAGGACTCGATCTCAATCATCATCACCAACAACTGTTCTTATTACATCACAATTTTCAGGCTAATCTAACCAATATCTTCCTTCCACTCTATCTACATGCGTTTCAAACCCTCTAGGTCACCTTAAGCTGGAGGATGCATTCTACCCAATGCTCATATTTAATCACAATAAGTGATTTCAGTTTGTTTACTGAAACTCCTTTGGGTTATATCATCATAAAGGAAATTATACTGTTTGGAGAAGAATTTTTAACTACCTTGCAGTGAAACACGCAAAAATGCATTACACACATTACATTTGTGCAAACATGCATAATAAAACCATTAAAGTTAGACTGGTATCATTATTTAGGCTTTCTAACTTGAAAATATAATGCAGAGGCATTTACGTGTTTTTTTTCCTCTATGATCTGAAATAGTAGCAAACAAACAAAAACACAAACAAAAGTAAAAGAGTTTGATAAGAACATGGGATTCCAGAGATGAAATACACCAGGTCCTCTGTAGCAGGAAAACGAATAAGCTATGGTAATCAGCCCACAACTGTACTTTGTTATGTGCAGACAGCAATTTCCTTGATATCCAAAAGCAAGATTTTTCTTTGTCCTCTGATTAGCTAAACTACAGATACAGAAATTACCTTTGTATTTTAAAGTGCTTTGTCTCTGGATTAGAAATCCTGCATTTCAGCTCTAGAATAAATGCGAACATTTGAATGTGTAACCATTGAAAAAAGTCCATCATCTCTTTCTGGCCTAAAACAAAGCTAGCATATTTATTACAAAAACTCACTACTTTGGGGTCTCTTACCTAGATGGACCTCTGGAAAAAACAGTATACCCATTTTGTCCATTTTTACATCACAACCTTTGAACTGCATTGGTGCACAGTCCCCCAGAGGACAGTCAGCCTGTCTTTGGACAGCTAGGATCTTTTTGGATGTGTTTGACAGGCAGGCAGTTTGGACTGGCCTGACAGCTTAGAATTCAAGACACTGCCCACCTAATGACAATGAAGTATGCAGGCTGACAACTTGCTGCTGAGTGGATATTTCTAAACACAGTATTCTTCCATACTAATTCTCTAGAAATCAAAGGCAAATCCTTCTTTCTGCTTTCAGATTCTAAAACTTCTTCAGCCTGAATTAGATGTAGACTAGCTAGCAAACTAACCTGCTCCATTTTCCACTCCTGTTCTGTTTCCCATATTAATGTGGATTTTTTTTTTTTCTAAAACACATCAGTCCATGCAGCTGTCCACATCAGTGCTGCATGACCCTCCAGACATGAAAGTACTGGAAGAAACTCATACTTTTATATAAACTTGCAAAATCAAATTTGTAAACTTTCATTATTTTTATTTATATAGAAGAAAATACTTTGGCAGAGAAATGATGCCACGTCCACTACAACACTACACAGTTGTTAATAATATCATTGGAAGTAAAGAATTTTGCTAAACTCATCTGCCTCATCATCATGCCTTCACACTACCAGGAAAATGCACTTCCATTTCCTGATACAACTGCATTGAAAATAAAAAAAAAAAGAAATCCATGGGGAATTCAGGAGGAACCAAATAAAGGAGGAAACAATCAATGGGCTTTGTGAGTGCCAGAGAAGCTGTGTCTTAGCTGAAGAAATAGGCAGACATTCCTCAACCAATAAGCTGAATAGGCCAAGAGCTTCAAGGACAACTGTCAAAAGGAAGTTTGCTTGCATAAATTAGTTAGCACTTAATTCTATCTATACCAGACAATGTAGCTGGAAAAGGAGATGAAAGAGGAAAAGGAAGCCAGAATATGCCAGGCTATTTAAACAAGTTAGACAGAAACATTCTCTGCATACTTTTCCTCTGAAACGACCACACATACTCAGAGCAGTATAATACGTTTTTATATTTGCTAGTTGCAGACAAATTGATCCAAGAAGTGCTTACGCAATGCAAGGGAGGTGTTTCCCAATACCTAGTCTTTGCACAGAACTAAAAACAAATTTGTCAGGTAAGGATGAATGTGGTTTTCCTTCAAATATCTAATTCTGCCCACGTGACAACCAAAGAATTTATCACATAAACCAACCCTCTGATAATCCAATCAGGTTTTAGACTGACTGCCAACAGCATGCACATTTTATTTGACAAGCTAACTGCTATCCTTTATGAATTCTCAAACTAAAATAGCATTTATCAAGACAACCTAAAATATGTAGTTCTGAGCATCCATGAGATCAAAAATCATGAGACCTATCAGAATGGCTTGTCTATACCTCTTTTGCATTACAGGGAACATCAGGCTGACAGAGAGACAGGCTTCCAGCACACACTGCCAAGACAAAACATGCCTGGTGCTGACTGGATTAGCCTTCGCAGCTGAACCACCTGAGATATGTTTGAAGACGTGCTTCATGCTGAAACATGTCAGTAAAACCAAGAAGGGGAAAATTCAAGCCAAAGCTAACTGCTATAAGAAAAAATGAATCAGCAAGTCAACAGGGTTCACATACCCATGCAAACCATGGCTTATATAAGAAGGTTGGAACATATCCAAAAAACTATTGGACATGTAGAAAAAGGAGAATACTGAAGGGGATGGGATACCGGGGCCTCTCTTTAGCCGGTGTTGTTTCCTTTATGCAAAAAGTCCTTATGTTGAGACTATGAGTTGTGATTTTCCTTAAATGACTAAATGCACAGTTTCAAGAACTGCATATTTAACTGCAGCATAGTCAGAAAACCAAATAGAAAATACTACACCACTGTAAAGGAAGCTGCAGTACTCTATACAAGGGAAGATTTCAGTGACTTGACAAGTGTATATATTAGGAAGAATACACTGAGGGGAAAAGAAAAAAAAAGAAAAAAAAGACAAACTTTAGCACTTGCTATTTGTTCTTAAACTTTATTTCACCAATTTCAGTTATACAGAACTAAGAATCCATTTAAGGTTCACCATCTATAATTACACGTTAATCATTACCTTCATGATAGACCTAAGCTTTTAGTGGTGTACTCAGTGGATTAAGCAGCACAGCAAATCAAGGCATCTCTGTGAAAAAGCAGCTGAACACACTTGGTAGCAAGAAGCCTCTATCCCAATCAGACACTGTATTTCTTGTGAAGTACACACTTCACCATTGTATGTTTTACAGTTCAACTTTTCTAAACCTGCTTGCAGCTACAAGTCTATTGCAAAGCCAGCATTTAACTTCCAACCCTTGTTGGGAGTTAACAGAGATTTCCTGCCCCCTGGAAATGGTGACGGCTCATTAGTCAAGTATGCCAAAGAACCAACAGTTAAGCACAAAGAGGTGATGCACAAGAGCAGACAAAAGCAAAGCAACAAAAAAATAAACTACAGATTAATCATTCATCCTGATTTATGGTAAGACTTAAGAAGTGCTTCAATGCCAAAAAACGATTCACAGTGAAATTAGGATTATGAAAACGAGATTACAACTCAACATAAAATTGTTCTTAACACTAAAACATCTGCAATCATTCTAGTTGTGCATACATGTTAGGACAAGCTACTGTGAAAAATATGAATGTCTTGACAAAGGAAATATCTGTCTCTAAATAGAAGTTGTGCAATGTTGCCTGAAGTCTCTGCTTTGTTATTGATGCTTTAGCAGTAAACAGGAGAGCAAAAGCTTACTGAAGAAGTCTCAGCCTATCCACATGATAAAATCACATCTCATCTCTGATGGTTTTTTCACAGTATCCCTCATTAGCCAGCGAACCGCAAAATAAATCTCAGATGTGCAATAGAGAAATATGGCACTTCACAATTCTGAGTAACCAACGATGTATAGAAACAATAACTCTGAAATGCTCACATAAAATATCAGGTATTTTAAAGAAATAATTAAGCTTTTCTGCTCAAAAAGATGGAATGTTTAAAATAAGTATTCTTGCTTTTTTCTTTTCTTGTAATCTTTATTTTAATAAGTCATAGTAAGTCTTATTAACATTAGTCTCAAAAACACATTTAAAAAAAAAATTCCAACAAACACATTCTCATTTCATAATGTCATGAAACCATCTTTTCCATATAGGTCTCTCTTGAGTTACCACCTCTTACTTATTTCCATGGAAACTACAACAGATATAAAAGAACACAATACTATGAAAAACTTCTCAGCTACAAAACACTCTTTCAACACAGTCACTGCCGTCAGCTATGCATTTCCACCAGCAATGAACAAGAGCCTGTATGCCTCACTCATAAAAATGTGCATCAGTGGAGGTGACCCGCTGCCACTATAGAAATGAACCACCTACCAACTCACTGTGCTCACATTCACTGGCTGGTATACATAAACATTCAGCAAATGTTGACAAATGTCAGCAGGTACCATATTTTCCACACAGAGGAGGACAAGACACACCTTTGCTCCACATATACTTGCACATTAGATGTCATTTTGTCAGAGTGCCCCTCTGCTGCCATCTGTCACATGGCAACAACATACAATGGAACACTGATGGGAAGGCTGAACCTCTACTGTCATACCACCAACATCCTCCACTGACATCATGGGCTAACATAATAATATAGGAGGCATCACTTTCAGAGCCACCATCATCATTTAAGACTCTTTTTTCTGTAAAAATATTTCCACCCCTAGACATCAAGGTTTTTCTGTGGGTAGTTAAAAATATCTTTAAGTTATTGTACCTGTATACTTGAGTCAGGGCAAAAGATTAAGAGAGCAAGATGAAAAAAATGTGCTTTGCTCCACAATATATGTAAGATACCAGAAAGGACTAAGACAATAATTCATTTTGCAATATATTAAGATAAAAATTCTGAAACACTTCAATCGTACACTTACTAAAAACAACTCCTTATCACTTGGATTGCTGTATCTAATTCTTTGAAGTAGATAACTGCATCTGCTGTTGAATTACAGAATTAGGTGTTTAAATAAAAAAAAAAAAAGTTTTGACTTCCCAGAAAAATACCACTAACAACTTCATTCAAACAGGTACAGAAAATCAAAGTACAGGCTTCTAACTGCAAAGGAAAGGAAGAAAAAAAAATCGTATTTACATTAATCCACAGCTAGGATGAGAGCACTTAAGTTAGCTTACGGAGAGCAGAAGCTGATTTTGCTGAGTTTCATTTCACCTGAACACACTGTCATAAAACACGTAACTACTTTGTATACATAATATTCTATATAAAAAAGTAATACAGAAAATAATAGCAAGCAGCAGTGGAGTCCAGCTTGCCTACACTGAAGTGATCACACAGAGCCATAAGAATACAATAATACCAAACACACAAAACATGTTTCGTGATTCAAACATGACAAAACAGTTACACCGCAGAAAATACCCCTAATGCTTCTTGACAGAAAGCAGCCACAGTTATCAGTTCTCACACACCTTCCCTACCAGCTACTGTAAAAAGAATTCAGCAATTAAAACAAAGGTTAGTCATCTCACACTTAAAGGCAAGAGAAGATACACTGCAGAGCAACTAAAACAAGTGTACTCAAAACACTTAATTCCTTTTATCTCCTTCAGTATTTCTAGACGCTTACCCGAATCACTCCACCACCGCCAATTCACAGAACAGGAGTCTGAGTCAGCTTCTGAACTTGGATCACAAAGTCACCAGGATGCAGCACAGAGTTTATCAAACCATCCACCACACGGAACTGCGAAAAATAATTGAACAATGTTTTCAAGATGACAGGTACAAATGGCCTTGTAAAAAAAATAATCATTTCAAACCCACAGATTACTTGATTACTTTTGCTTTAACATCAGAATTAAACACAGGAGACACTGAAAGGGTAATGTGTAACTTATCACAATACAACAATAAGACAATACAAGAACCATTCTGCAGTTACTCCTGTATATCCTCCATCAAATCTCAAAGCATATATATATATTTTACACATATATATATATATAATAAGATATAAAAAGAAAAAAAAAAAAGCTAAAACTGATTGTCACATCTTCATTTTTTATCAGACAAAACCAAAACATAAACATTGCTAGCAAGTTTGAGTCCAAAACAACTGTTTGTTATTTGTGAGGATGGATTTTTATGTAATTGTCGAGTTAACAAAATACAACCCAAAGCAACAGTTTGTGTAGGACCTACACTAGATGACTCCCTCCTTAAAGGCTGCTTTTTGCTTTGCTGTTCTGGCACAGCTGAATTACGTTTTCTGAATCTATACCATCCACACTGTCACAAAAACTCCCACAGACCTCATGGGGAAATACAACTCCTAGCAACAGATGAGTCCTTTAAAATGCCGCAATTATTTTAATTAACCTACCAGACGCCTTTCATTTAACTTGAGGTTTTATTGAAAAGTCTGCAGCCGCAGCTATTGGCAAGATGGTTGCTTACGAGCAGTTGGACCTCTTCTGAGAAGTTTTTTCTGCCTGGAGTGCATTTGTGGAATATCACCATATACTCTTTATGCTGAGGACACAGTTTTACTACATAGACCTGGCTAGTAAGCTGGAATAATGAAGTAAGTCCAAGATGTATATGGAACACACCCATTGCCTCATCTTGATGACATTTCTTGGGGCCAGTTCAAATAAGGTGACAAAATACAGAAGGAGGGCCATAAATTACAGGAGGACAGTTTTGTCATCTGCTTTCAAAACAGCAAACATATTCCACACCAAAAGAAATATCTAACATTATCTAGGTAGGTAAGTGAACTCTTTCTATAAAGAAAAAAAGATTCTGGGGAGTGGTGGGGGGTATCAGATTCTGACTAACATAATATACTATTTTTATAGAGCATTCAGTCACAATACTTAGTTTAATAATGCAAAAAAAATTTCTAAGGTTATTTGTAGCAACAGTAGTCATTAAAACAACTTCTTCTGTCACTTTCAGAATACCTTCTGTGATTTAGTGATCTCTAAAACCTCCATTCTATTGTAACTTTAACAGATGATTTGTGTTTCAGCTTTGCCAAGATGCTGCTGGTATGATTTCCCAAGGTCTTACAGCCAGCAAAAGAAACCCTGAACAGTGCCAAGGCTCTAAGATCATATTATAGCTACTTCCCTGGTTTGCTTGAGGACTGGAGGGGGGGAGGAGGAAAAGTTGTCTTCACTTATGGTGGTGGAACTTTCCTCTGAAATTTTCCTACAGCCTTCCCACCTACAGCCAAAATTTTTACATGACAAAAACACTAACCTAAGTATCGTATTAAATAAAGTTCACATCTGGCCAGCAACGCCCTCCACACACATCCCACTTAGAAACTTGTTTTATGATGTGATTTGAAACAGCTTTCTTGGTTTGTAACTAACAAGAGCAGAATAACTTCCCTCTCCTTTGTCTCACCCTCTTCCACAGAAGGTTAGAACTTCAGTTCAGCTCCAGATTTAAGTGGCATCCTTAAAGCAAACTGACAAACATACTGACTCCTCCAGGTGACACGTCCAGGACTGTGACTGCCTCCACCAGGTACAGAATTCCGCGCTATGCCACAACAGCGTTTCAATCTGTGACGTTTATTATATCCGAAGCAGCAAGGACACAGTAATTGTAGGGCCATTTAAGCAATGACTGACTGCGCTGATCATTACATGAAAGATTATTATCTGGGTGTTATCTAAGGACTGGAACTCTCCTCCATCTACTTTTCTCTCTCCATACTGACAAATAGAGCTTTGTTACACTAGCTCAAAAGACAGACATCAGTTTAACCCCACTATCAAATGCAGTGTGTTTCCTGTCACCATTAACCACTTCCTTGTTACTAAGATTTAAGTTTTTCTTTAAGAAAGAAAGTGACTACTCTGGCATAAGTACTACAAGCACACACTACTGAACTTGTCTCCAAAACTGAAGGTTTAGAAGAAGTAGCAGAACAAGCATTTTTAAAATCTTTAGGAAAAAATATCTTGTTCTGGCACTTCTTCCCCTAATTCTTTAGCCACAACATGATAATTTAGAAATTATGTATCTACATCTACTTCTAGCTTTTTCATTATCACGTACTTCCATGTTTAATTAAAACACAAGCTGCCTAATTAACTCCAAGAACTGATTCCAACTCAAAGCCTTGATGAGCGGGTCACTTAGTAAGAAAGCATATATGCTACATTTGAGTTAAACTCATTTCATAAGGCTCACAAATCAGAGCTCTTCACAGCTAGAAAGATTTTGCCACACAGTGCACAAAATCACCCCTTTCAGACAACATCCGATAAAGAACAAGTATTTTTGTGGCTGCAAAGCCAAGTATAAGAACACTTCCTACCACACTTCAAAAAGTCATGCTCCATTAAGAAAAAGAAAAAAAGTGGTGAATTAAGAAAAGAAGAAGAAAATGCTTGTATGGTCCATTTCTGGTCGTCTGGTTACCACTGTTCATTTTCTCAATAGCTCTAAGGCATGAAGGATCAGAATCTGACTAGCCTTGTGAAGTTCTGTACAAGTACTGCAGGAAAAGAAAAAGGTAGGGATAACATTGTTATCCAGCACTTCAAATTTTCCAAGAATGTATCTTGGAACCCATGTTTGAATCAGTAATAATCTAAGTTCATAACCCAAACCTATCCACTACTTTTGAACAGACTTATTGGAGAAAGATTATACAACCAGCATCATTTCACTACATAATTCACAAAAAGCTAGAAAACATCATACCGTTCCTAGAAATAGACTCACTTACTGATAGCAGTAATCGATCAGAATGACCATCTCAAGTAGCAAAATTCCTCAGAAATACCCCATCAAATACCCCCTTCTTCATCTACCACTACAGAAGAACAGAAGACACATTGAGAGATTTCCTTGAGTATGCTTCTGCTGAATGTATAGTTCAAGCTAAGGAGAAATAAAGAGAAAAAAATGAATTGATGAATTCATGAACACAAATAGTAAGAAAGCACATAAAAGTTGATAATTTGGCAGTAGTATTAATACATTTGGGTATGAAAAGAACAAAGAATCTTATCCACAAGTACTTTCTGAAAGCAACTAAATACTTCCTGCATCAAGTTGTTTTTATTAAATGGAGATAATAGAGAATGGATATAATTTCAGAAAACACACACCTGAATTAGTTACTTCATACTACAAGAAGTTATTTTGAGACGTTTATTCTTCCCTCATTCAAAAAATCAGTACAGTTTAAACATCTTTGACTGCTATCCTTCAAAATGTTAATATATAATTTTGTAACATAGCAACTCAGTTTCCTGGAAAGTAAGTGATTGACAGGAGAATGAATCAACTTGCAGATTCTGTGCAAGTGTAGGTACTTGCCAACAAGTAGCTCAACAAATCAGTTTTTACACAACCTAAAAATAGATAAATTTGACACTGGATCTTACTTTCTTCTCTAGATGAATGACTCCTTGACAGGAAAGGAAGGAAGCCTTCCTAAACAGTATACGTTACTGCACTCAGCATCACCACTGGCTGTAATTTCAGCAAGCACAACTCAAGTCCTATCCAAGTACCAGGACTAATACAAGAAAATTTATGACCTTAGCATAAAGAGTGATTTCCATTCTGGATATTAAAGTTAAGAATCTTAAAATCTCTCTTCCATCCTCTTAGACAGACACACACACACCCCTATGTCATATATATATATATATATATTTTCTCAAGGTTGATAAACCCCAGCTCCCTCAACCTTCTCTTCATAAAGAGGCACTCTGGCACACTGATCATCTTCACAGCCTCATCCGGAAGCACTCCAAGAGTTCCACAACCTTTTTATGCTGGGGCCCATAGCTAAACATGCTACTCCAGGTGGGATTTCACAAGAGCAGAGTAGAAGGGGGAAAAAAAAGAAAAAAAAAAAAAAAATCACCTTTCTCTTCCTGCTGGTCATGCTTCTTTTAATGCAGTCCAGGGTACGGCTGGCTTTCTGGTTAGCAAGCACACACAGCCAATTCAGGTCCAATTTTTATTTATGTTTAAATCACCCAACATCTTCAAGTCCTTATCCTCATAATTACTCCCAACCCATTCATTACCCAGTCTGTACTGACATCTGGGATTGCCCCAGTTGAGGTGCAGGACTATGCATTTTGTCTTGTTCAGCTTCATGAGATTCACGTGAGTCTATTTCTCAAGCCTGTCAGGGCTTCCACCCTCTGGATTGCATCCTTTCCCTCCAGTTTGTTAACAATACCACACAGCTTGGTGCAAACATACTGAAGGGCATTCAGCCTCACTATCCATGTCACCGACAAGCTAAACAGCATTAGTTCCAATACCAACCTCTGAGGAGCAACATTCATCGCTTGCCTCCACTTGGACACTGAACCACTGACCGCAACTCTTTGAATGTGACTATCCAGCCAATTCCTAATCTACCAAGTGGTCCATCTATCAAATCAACATCTCTCCAATTTAGAGACAAGAATGTCATGCAGAACAGCATCAAATGTTACTCGCACAAGATCAGGTAGGTCAGCTGCTCTTCCCTTGTCCACCAAAGCTGTAACCCCACTGCAGATCACCAAATCCATCAGATACAATTTGCCTTTAGTGAAGCTATGTTGGATAACCCCATGCTTCCCAGGACAATCTGCTCCCTGACCTTGCTGAGCAGAGATGAGACTGACTACCTTGTTGTTCTCTGGATCTTCCTTTTTCCCCTTGTTAAAAATAGGTGTTATGTGCCCCTTTTTCAGACACTGGGAAACTCACTTGACTGCCATAACTTCTCAAATGAGATAGTGGCTAAGCAACATCATCTGCCCTGTCCCTGATACCACCAGATGCACCTCATCAGGTTCCATGGATTTCTGCATGACATCCTGTCACCAAGTTAGAAAAAGATGTATTTCATGGATGAACTACTCACTGGGTAAGGAACTGGCCAGATGGTTGCAGAGAGTTACAGTCAGCAGCTCAGTGTCCAAGTAGAGACCAGTGATGAGTGGCACTCCTCAGGAACTGCTGCTGGGAACAGAGTTATTTAGGCAACATGGACAGTGGGATTGAGTGCACTGTCAAAAATTACAAAACAATGACACACTCTCAGCAGGCTTACAGACAACACCAAGCTGAGTGGTGCAGCTGACATGCTAGAGAGAAGGAATGTTATCCAGAGGGACCTGGACAGGCTTGAGAGGACAGCCCATGCCAAACTCATAAAGTTCAACAAGGCCAAGTTTAAGGTCCTACATCTGGGTCAAGGCAATCTCAAGTTCAGACACAGGTTGGGTAGAGAATGTCTTGAGAGCCCTGACGATAAGGATTTGATTTGGGAATGCTGGTTTCCCAAGGGATTACATGCACCAGTTCCCTAAAGCACCAAAACCTTGCCTTTCAGAGGACTGGAAATTTGATTCTACTTTAAACCCACCCTATACATCTCAAGATTGAGAATTCGACCAGTGCATGATCAGTGCAAGCCAGACTTCCTTCAATCTTGACATCTCCAGTAAATTCTTCTGCCTTGATGAGCAACAGGTCCAGCAATATATGTCCCCTGGCAGGGCTTTCTATCATCTGTAATTTCACAGATTAAAGACTGTGATGTACAAACAAACTACTGGTATGAAAAATAATTTTTTAGCTGCTTAAGGATATTTTCAGAACTATCCATTTGTTACACTAATACTCCAGTAAGTAACAAACAGCAATGCTCCTCCTGCAGAAGTAATTTTTGCTAAACTAGTATGAATGAAAATTAATTCACGCAACTAAGTCAAAAGTTTCTCATCTGTCTAAGAAACAAATGTAAGGAAAGGAAATGTAAACTTAACATTAGATCTTATGGAAAGAATTTTTTACTGGCAACTAAATGAAAATACTTTTCTTCCTTGTAACAGAAAGGAAAGAAAACCTCACTTTTCTACATCATTGCCACTCTAATCTCCATAGAGATGCAGAGAGAAGCCCATTATTGGAGTCTGTGACTGAGTGAAAGAATATCCTAAATCAGCAGTAGGAATCCAAAAACCAAGTCAAGTCACACTGAGTTTAGTCCAAACTACAGACTGCTACACAGAAAGACTAAGACCTAATTTTCCCTACTCACACTTAACTTCCATTTAATCTTGAGTTCACACAACAAGTACAACAAGGAGAACACAAAAAACTACAAGCCTCACCTCAACCCTTGGGAATGTGACCTCGAAAATCACTTCTAGTCAGAAGAAGGACCCAGAGAGTAGCAATCAGTGGTACAAAGTCTAGTTTGCTGGAGGCCAATAATGAACAGAATGTCCCAGAGGTCTGACTGACTACAGTCCTGTTTAACACCTTCATTAGCAATCTAGATGATGGCACAGAACACATCCTCGTTAAATTCACGGACAACACAAAAGTAGGGGCAGTGGCTGACTCACTAGACGGCCATGCAGCCATCCATAGGGAACTCAATAGGCTAGAGAAGCAGGACAACGGGAACTTAAGCAGTTCAGCAAAGAGAAGTGCAGTCTTGCATCTGGGGAAGAGTAACCTGAAATTGGACAGGAAAGCAGACCTGCAGAAAAGTGCCTGAGGGTCCTGGTAGACATCAAGATCATCAAGAGTCAGTAATGTGCCTTTGATGCTAAAGCAGCAACCCATATTCCCAGATGCATTAGGCAAACTACTGCCAGCAGATCAAGAGGTGATCCTTCTCCTCCCCTCAGCACTGGAAAGGATGCATCTAGAGTGCTGTATCCAGTTCTGAGCCACCTAGTACAAGACAGACGTGGGCATACTGGAAATAATCCAGAAGAGGGTCACATCAAGATGATGGAGGAATCGAGCACCTCTCTTGTTAAAAGGCTGAGAGAAGGGATCTCACCATTGTCTCACCTACCTGAAAGGAGAGTGCAAATAAGATGGATACAGGCTCTTCACAGTGGTGCCTTGTACTGGGACAAGAAGCTATGTGCACAAACAGGAACACAGAAGGTTCCCTCTGAGTACCAGGAAGCACTTCTGAGCTGTGCGTGTGACAGAGCACTGGCACAGGCTGCCTAGAGAAGTTGTGGAGTCTCCTCTTAGGAGATCTTCAAAAGCTGCCTGAACACAAGCCTGGGCACCCTGTTCTGGATGTCTCTGCTTGAGCAGCGCCTGGACCCAACAGACCCAGAGGTCCCTGCCTACCTCAACCACTAAGTGATTCTATAAAACACACCATGAGTCCTATCAGTAACTGATACAGAAAAGGACTCTGCAAGATTCTGGAGGGAACTTCTTTCTCACTAGATTGACTTGTCCACCTACAGTACAGAATCTCTGCATATAAAGCAAAGAACCTCCAACAGGAAGAAAAGAGGAAGCATGCTGTCTCCTGTTGGAGAAGATTGAGCAGATCACAGACCTACGCATTCTGCACAGATTTTCTATACTTAGACTCCTTCAAAGTAAAGGTGATAATTATTACTTTTGTTTTTACTCTGAGCATTAAAAAGATGCATTAAAAAAAAAAAAAAAGAAAGAAAAACAAAAACAAACATTTACAAGAGTTGTTAATGGCTCACAACAGCACACTTAGGTCGTAAAATTCATTATTGTTGGTCAAATCTAGTCTGCCTCAGATTCACAAGGTTGGAATCAACTAATGATGACAAAACACTGGAGCAAGCAGTTTGGAGAGAGGGGGAAGGGTGGAAATAAGAATAGTTAACCATTCCAAATCTCAGTTCTGCAGATACTCCAGGCCATGAGAAGAAGCAAAGTTATGGTCTAGATAACGCCATGTCAGCAGTTGTACATTTGAAGCTCAGAACTGAAAGAAATACCTCCAGGATGTGGTCTTAAGTGAAAGACTACCTTCCTCAGCAAATGCTGCAAAAATTTTCGTAACAAAATGTTAATTTTTATAACTGTTATTAACATATAGAGTAGTGCTCTACATTTATAAAAGGCTTGAGGAAACAAAGCTACACCACACAGAAGAGACCATCACCCCTAACATGTCAAACTATGGTTGTTGGGTTTTTTGTTTGTTTTTTGTTGTTGTTTTTTTTTTTGGCTTGGTTTTTGTTTTAAACTTAAGCTCATTTAAATAAACAAGGAACAATGTTTTTAAATTCAAAAGTGACCAATACCAGGAAGTACTTTATCAGTAAATGTTCCTGGTTAAGAATTATAGCTTTTCAGTTGGTGTGGACAAATTATAATTCTAAGGTTATAACAATCCTTCAGACAATTCTGTAATGAACACCAAGTTGTAATTCAAAACCTTTTTTTTTTCTTTTTTCTTTTTTAAATACCACATAAATTCATAAAAAGAAACAAAGATGTGAAATACACAGTTGGGCCCCTGCATCTCTCATCTTTCCTACTGCATCAGAAGCTGCTAATCCAAAGCAGACAGTACCTACTACTTAGAGAAGGATGCAACCCACTTCCAATTGTAAAAAGTGAAACAGTTTATGCCATGTAAAGTCCTTGTAACAAAACAACTACTGGGGAACATTTATCTGTTCAGATGTAAAGCAAGTCTAATAGTTTGTATGGATGACACCAGTGTCTCTGTAGAGCACAGAATCACAGAACTGTAGGAGTTGGAAGGGAACTCCAAAGATCATCGAGTCCAAGCCCCCAGCCAAAGCAGGTTCTCTACACCACATCGCACAGGTAGGGGTCCGGGTGGGTCTTGAGAATGTCTCCAGAGAAGGAGACTCCACAACCCCCCTGGGCAGCCTGCTCCAGTGCTCCATCACCCTCACCATAAAGAAGTTCTTGCGCACATTCGTGCGGAATTTCCTATGCTCCAGTTTCTGGCCATTTCCCCTTGTCCTGTCTCCACACACTGCTGAAAAGAGCCTGGCCTCATCACTTTGTCCCCCACACCTCAGATATTAATAGACCTGGACCAGGTCTCCCCTCGGTCTTCTTTTCTCAAGGCTAAACAGAACCAGTTCACTTAGCCTTTCTTCATAGGGGAGATGCTCCAGGCCCTTCACCATCTTTGTGGCCCTCCGCTGGACTCTTTCCAAGAGATCCCTGTCTTTTTTTTGTACTGGGGAGCCCAGAACTGGACACAGTATTCCAGATGAGGCCTCACCAGGGCAGAGTAGAGGGGGAGGATCACCTCCCTCGACCTGCTGGCCTTACTCTTTTTAATGCATCCCAGTATGCCATTGGCCTTTTTGGCCGTGAGGGCACACTGCTGGCTCATGGCCAACCTGTCGTCCATCAGGAAACCCATGAGATTCTAATTCAACTTAGAAGAAATGCACACTTAACATAAACACTGTTAATAAGAAATGGATAAAACTTCTACAGAACGCTCCTCTACCCTGCTTCTAAATCTATAGAATTGATGTCTTTGACAGGCTAAGGAGAAGGAATACTTTCAGAAGGAAAAGCATAACAATCAAGATGACTTTATACACCAGATCACAGAGCAGATTTAAGTTGCAAACTATCTCACAAAGGGTAAAATACACATTAAGATAATTGTTCAATTAAGATGTTTTTAGAGAAAGAGAGAGATGCACTAAATATGAGAAGTTGATTCTACAGTGCTACCAATAACATATACATGTTAGCAGAAAATCTGGAGTGAACTCCAAAGAGGAAAAATAAATAAATAAATGAGCAGATGCCACAATTTTACTCATCTATTACAACTGTAAGTGATGAGAACTGAAGTTGTTCAAACAAAAAAGGACAGAAGTAAACATGGACCTGATGGGAAATTTCTTCATGCTATTATTTCTGATACTTTCTGTAATTCAGTAACTACAAGACAGAGTTGCAGCCACTGATAAATATGGACAATGGAATGTATTCAGTGCCTGAATGAGAAAGGACTTCCTTTGCCTAACAAGACCAACATTTGTTTATGAAACACAAAATTTATCGGTTAGAATGAAGACAGGTGCCACACTGCAGACAATGAAGGCAAAGAAAGAATACAGTTTCTTCATTGCTATTTATGCTCTCAACAGAATTTCCTCATAGCTATTCTGAAGAGGGCTGGTGAGATCAGGCAAGCTAATATATCACAGTCAGGAAAAGCTGGTAGAGTGGCAGAACAAACCCGAAAGCACACAAGAGCCAAAGTGAGGTGGACCTAAGCACAGAGAAGTGACTGCAGAAATTCTTTTTGGTTGTACATCTTGTCTCAGCACACGAACACTGTCTTAGTAGCGTCATTACCATGGAAAATCTTAAGACTTCAAGAAACAACAGGGAACTCAAAACAGAAACACCAACATTTCCTCTTTCAATCCAGAAAACGAAATTACTAAGACTGCACTCCACTTCAAGTCAGATCTGGTAATCTTGCATACCTACACACACATACACACATAAAGAATGCAGAAATAACAATGGCTTCAGCTACAGCCAAGCTTTAGGCGAAACTACCTCATTATTTAATGACAGATTTAAATAAATGCATGCCTGCCACAGCTACAAAAATACTTCCTCTCTACTCCCTCCTCCTTCAGGGTGCCATCACAAGACAGAACACTGACGACCTCATGTAAAAAATTAACCTCTGTGAATTATCTAACTGTACGGCCAGTGACAGGAGAAAAAAAACATTCGGATAGTAAAAGCAAAACTGCTTTAAACATACACACTTTGTTCCTCCCAGTTGGTTTAACAGAGCTACAAAGTTAAAGTTCTCAAATTACTTGAGAGCAGAAGCAAAATCTACATACAAAATTACAGTTAGAAACTGAAACAAAGTGACTACCACCCTCTTTGCAAACAAGGAAGTAATATACAACAAAACGCCCTCCGCCATAAGTTCGCTTCTTTATCATAAAATCCTGCAATATATGGAGCTATTAGTGAATGTTTTCACTTCCTGTCTTGAGAACTTGCTGAAATTGCGGAGTTTGGGCAGAAGTGAAAATAAAAATGAGCAGCAGAAGATGTTAACAATGCCATTTCTCTACCTGCAATATCAAGCAAATACATACATGAAACAGTAAGTCCTTTTAACCCCTTAATTTGTGAGGAAGGAGGAACAGATTTGAAAAGCGTAGCTACCATATTCTGTTTCGCACGAGTGTGATATTTTTATTCATTTGACATATGTTGCTTCCTGAATGGATTTAATATATTTTGGTATTCCAGCACAAAAACTGCTCTCATCATATTTGGCACTTCATGTACAATGTAGCCAGGAAACCACTCCTTACACTACTCAGCCATCTGCAGCAGACAGCATAGGTTTTTAAACAAGCAAGCTGCACTGTTGTAAATATGCAGTATTTCAGTATAAAAGTTCTCATCTGTTAACTAGGCTTTCCATCTGACTGCCTGCTGATAAATTCATGCAACATGTAGCAGTTCAACACAAAGTAATGTGATAAAGGGGAAAAAAATCATTTTTTATTCCTACTTCTCATCATTAGACTGCCAGTTAGTACTCTTTTTCTTTTTTTCTGACACTGCACATTCTACATATGAAAAACAAAAACCCTATGTCTTACTTCATATGGACCCCACCTGAAAAACAATTACAGAAACTATTAGCTAAATTAGAACAACCAAACAGAGGTCAGAAAAACACAGTGGGCTCAAAAAAAAAGAAAAGAAATAAGAGTCTGAGAACCAGAAATTGGAGATTGGGAACATGAGAGGAAGAAGAACTACACTGAATACCTTGAAGCTAATAACAAAACAGATCAGCTGCCCATAAAACTCCTGCACCACATCTAAACAAGTTACACAATTCAGCTGGTGATGAGAGTCATACAAGCAGAAACACATTCACAGAACACAGATTAAATGACAGGAGTGCCTGCAGATGCACATATTCAATTCCCATTAGGGACTGCTCTATTGCTAAAAAAATAGATACTACTACAAACACAAGTATAGATGCTATGGAAGATAAAATGCAGTGTAGAACTGTAATAAACATAGTTCTTAAAGAAACAGAATACGCAAAAGGAGTTTCGTCTTTCTTCAGAATGCTCTGCCTTAAAGAACATTTCTGTCCTTATTTTGCTACCCATCACAGCAAGCCAGTTTCTCTTTTGCCCTTCTGCAGCATCTGATGCACAGACTCAGATGTGAACGATCCAAATCACTTATTACAAGTTCTCACATCACTTAAATACCTTCACAAGATTCCTTTTTCTAGCTTTCCCATTCACCCCTACAACTTTCGTATCCACCTTTACATGTCAACAGAGCATTCCACAAACATTCTTCAACCGTTCATGTGGGCCCTTATCCAATCAGAGCTGCGAGCTGTTTTCTTCTAGAGGTGTCCTTGGTTCTCATTTATCTTGCTCTGCAGGTGCTGCTCTGTACAGTCCCTCTTGTATTTCCACACCATTCCATTTGTTTTTATGAGCTGCTGTACTCCAAATAGCAGGATTATATTTACAGTGAAGCTTTAAAAAGCACTTTTTTTCACAGTTTCAGTACAGAGTAACCACTCTACTTCAATAAAAAGAATTAAAAATAAAAAACAGTATTTTCCTCATCCATATCAATTATTGGTTACAATTTTGATATACAAGGAATACTCTTCTTTGTCTGAGCCATGGTTCTAAATACAAGACTCCTTGAGAAGTCTCCCATGCAGTGAAGCACTATTTTCTTGTCCCATATTTAGCTTTACTCTCAGAACACGCATTTTAGTTTTGCCAATTTATAGTCTCTTTTCACTCCGAACACACTAATTAAGCATATAAGTTATTTTTCTCTTTATGTAGTGCTGTGCTCTTCTACGCTAACAGATGATGATTAAAATAAAATAAAGCAAAATAAAAACCATTGTATGAGTTTTATTTTAATGCAACAGGCACTCTGAAGATTAAATAAGAAAATGTTACAACAAAATTTAAAATGCACACATATTCTTAAATGGTTTCCAATGGATTTTTTTGTCTCTTTAGATAGTGGAAAATAATAGTTTACAACTTAAAACAATAATAATAATAATTACTTGGAATTTCAACAACTACACTGTAGGACAAGTTCTCCATAACAAATTAGGAAAGTTGACAATACTGCTTAACTCAAGAAAAAGTTTTTCACCAGCCACAAAGTTCAAACAACTCATTCTTCCTTTCCCACCATAGTGCAAATGACAGCCTCAAAACTTCTACTTAACTTCCTGAAGTCCTGTGCTTTTTAGCAGGAAAAAATAGTTACTTCAGTGGCATCAAAGAAATACTTCAAGACGTAGAGCAGTGCTGTACTGATCGGCTGCTGACATAATAGGCCTTTTTTCCTTAAACTAGGAGAAAAGAACTGAAGAAGACAATGCAGAAATTCCAGGAAAATTCTTAATCCTGATTTCAAATAATTTGAATTATCCAATGGGTACTTCTCCCTTCAGTCCTTTCAGTGACTGAAAACAAGTTTATACAAGTTTCAGGAAAATTTAATAGCATCCCCATGCTAAGGTCATTCCTCAATAGATATTTCAAAATCAGAAGCTGAAATATAACACTGTTAGCATTTACACAAATTGAATGTCTTGTTATCTATGAATCTAAAATGAGTAAATACCTAATTGAATTCAGTAGCAACAGGCAGGGACTTACTACACCTGGGACAGGTGGAAGCAAGTGTACTGTTTCTACAAGTCTGCTGCTTCGTGACCAGGTTTTTTTAAAGTAGAGTTAAGAGAAAAGTAAGAATGAGATCTGAAAGTAACCGTGAGTAGAGATTCACTTCTCTTCCATCCTGTAACCCTGTTTTAATTTGTTTTTTTGACAGGGCCGTGATCTTTCCCATTAGGTGTCACAGACTGCTGCTGTACAACCAATTCAGTAACAGCAGTGTCATGACAGACTACAGGACACTGGAAATCCTGACAAGGCCTCTCCTTCCTTTTTACCAGTACTGAACCGGAAAACTCCACAGAAATATCTGCCTGCTCCACCTTTCTCTAGAAACAGCAGCACTGCAAGAAGCACACAGGAATGACACAATCCTCAGCACCTTTGCTATGCTTCAGTGAAGCAAGACAAAGGTGCTGCTTGAAAAGATGAGGAACTCACTCAGGTAAATACAAATGGAAAAGTAAATTTGTCTCATTTAAGTCTATTAAAGGCCATTTTAATTTTATCTTGCTTATTTGGTATTTGTACTGCTTTTGTTTTAATTTTTTTTAGATGAAATTTCTCATGAGAGACCCAACGCATGAAGTCTAGATTAAGAATAATGCACTGGAAAAACAGGATTTTCTAACATCCACAGAGAGCTCCCTCCTACACAGAACATTGTTTCAGGGGGGAAAAAAAAAAAAAAAAAAACAACTTAAACTAAGATGCCAATGATGCACTGCCGTTAAACAATAGCAGAGTAAAAACAGTACAGCTCCAGTAGTTTCTCTCTCCCATGTCAGTGTTTCTGATCTTATCTAACAGAATTAGAGCCAGACAGCTTGCCAAATTCAGAGGCCCAATTGATTTCCCCTTCCTGCCACATTCCCAGACAGGATGGGAACACACAGGTTTAAGCATCTTTCTCCTCTTTCCACTTACAACTGAGTTAATTTTTTCCTTCGGGAAAACTTAAAAAAAAAAAAAAAAACAACACACACAGGTGAAACAACAAAAATTATCTAAAGTCAAATTCCACCATTTTTCCAGCATTCTTCACTCTGTTCCCTGTGTCCATAAATCCTTCCCCAGAAGGTAACCTACCAAAAAATTCATGAATATTTTCCTCGACTTAGAATAAACCATACTACATAAGTTCAGTAGAGCTGAATTAAACTACAAACACTGGATAACTACGTGAATAACTATGAATCACAGAGATGTGAACTTAAGGAATTTTCTCTCACTGATAAACTCTGGAAAATATAAAAAAAAGCACAGTTCAGAATGTAAAAGATCCACGGTTTCAGAGTTAATATCACAAATGATCATGAGAACAGAAGCAAAATGATTATTCTCTCCTAGAAGGAGCTCACTACCAAGCTGACCTTCTAGATTACCAACAAGTAATTTACCACTGCAAAGAGATGGACAAGCAGCATGCTGAAAATGTAACGTAACAGCTGTAAGCACACTGACCTCCTTCCCTTGGTGTACCCATCCATTAGGAGAAAGGGAAAATAAGTGAATTCAACACCTGAAAGTTATACTCTGTAGCACAGAATACAAGTGGCTGTAGAACACTTAGGTCACTTTTTTGCTGTCATGATTTTCACTTTACTTTCATTGAAAATACATGCCTTAAACTTGTAAATATTTATCTAGCTAAGCTTTTCTTTTACTTTGATCACAAGTACACATAAGCAATACAGATTATTAAGCATAACAGAGAAAGAAATAATAGCTCACATTAATATAATTATTTAAGAGTTATCTGATACCCTGTTTCATATATCTATCCCTATCCTATCATCAGGGCTACCTGTAAATGAAGACAGAATAACTGCAGAAATCATAGAATGGTTTAGGTTGGAAGGGACCTTTAAGTTCATCTAATTCAAACCCCCTGCTATAGGCAAGGACACCTCCCCCTAGACCAGGTGGCTCAAAGTCCCATCTAGCATGGCCTTGAACTCGTCCAGGGAGGGAGCATCCAAAAATTAACTGGGCAACCTGTTCCAGTGTCTCACCACCCTCACAGTAAATAATTTCTTCCTAATATCTAGTCTAAATCTGTCTTCTCCCAGTTTAAAACCACTTCCCTTCAGCCTCTCGCTACATGCTTTCCTAAAGAATCCCTCTCCAGCTTTCCTGCAGGCCCCCTTCAGGTACTGGAAGGCCGCAACAGAGTCTCCTCAGAGCTTTCTCCAGGCTGAAGAGCCCCAACTCTCTCACCCTGTCCTTGTAGTGGAGGTGCTCCATCATCTTTGTGGCCCTCCTCTGCACCCACTCCAACAGCTCCAGATCTTTCTTGTGCTGGGGACCCTAGAACTGGACTCACGAGAGCAGAGTAGAGGGGCAGAATCTCCTCCCTCAACCTGCTGGTCATACTTCTCTTGATGCAACCCAGGATACAGTTGACCTTCTGGGCTGCAAGTGCACACTGCTGGCTTGTGTTGAATCTTTCATCAACCAGCATCCCCAAATCCTTCTCCCCAGGGCTGCTATCAAGCCATTCTCTGCCCAACCTGTATCTGTGCTTTGCACAAGTCCAGACAGATGACATCAGTTACTCTTCTCTTATCCACTGACACTCTAACTCCATCACAAAAGGCCACCAAGTTTGTCAAGCATGGCTTGCCTTTGATGAAGCCATACTGGTTACCACCAATAATAATAACCATGTTGGTTACCAATAATAATTTTGTTGACAAATTGATGACAAATGAGATTATTTTCAGAATTATCACTTCTTCCATCAAAAAGATTAATTCCAAGATTCCTACAGTAACATGCAGAGAAAAAGCAACAGCTCTCAAAATGCTGTTTCTTAACAGCCTATCAGAAACATTCCAAATGAGTCTGGAAATGCTTTCCATCATCCAAACACTAGAAATCATATCCATAGCAAAAACATTCTGATTTTTTCTGAACCTGCAACTTACGTTCACAAGAATCTGGTGCTACATTACAGACATTAATTAGATGTAGATCATTTTTACACCCAGCTTTCCAGAGATATAGATAGAACTCCGGATATTTTAAATTCAGCACAGATAACCAAATGTATCGGAACAAAGAGAGGAAGTCCCTCGCCTCTTCAAAAACGATACAATCCTTTTCAAATTAGAATTGCACTAGAAACTTTCCAGGTAAGTACTCTAAACTTCTATAGACTACTTCAGAGTCTCCTCTACTAGTAAGATAGTAACCAATACAACTGAGACAAGAAGTAGATACTGAGCACAACCAGCCCACAGGAAGGCATCTACTACTTCCAAAACAGAATTTTACCTTCAAGAGAACATAAAACCCAAACACTTCAAGCAAGTAGTCCCTGCCTATCTGTTCCCAGAATTCTGCTCACACAGCTGCAGTCTCTCCCACTGTGATAAGTGTGATAATCCAGAACAGTCAAACAGCTGTGGTTCAAGTACTGAATTATTTATCTCTATTTATTCCACCCTCGTAAGTTTCATGACAGAAACTACAAGACAAGAAGTGCAGAAATGGACATACTGAACTACACAAAGAGAGAATTCAACATTATGAGATCATTATAAGCTTATAACAATGTTCAGTTTGCTGATACACCTTGTGAATTCTGGACTGATCACTCTGAGGTCACCAACCTACAATTTCTTCCAGTTGTTATTCCTGCAACATGTATTTTACATAGGAGAATTAGCAACAGAAAGTTTGCTTATAGCAGCTGCTTCAATTTGCTTATATAATATAGCCTTATGCTTACAGAATTTAAAGAGTTACAGAGAGTTTGAGAACCCATAGTTTTATTTTTAAAAGATGCAAAGATATTTAACATATTTAAAATCTGAGAAACTAAGTAGAAGCTATACATTTTTGAACCATTTATCTTTCAGGTACCTTTGCTCTTGCAAGGACAGAAATTGTCTTTGTTATTTTAAGTAACCCTTTCGGTCTAGACCAGGCATGTCCAAAGTACAGCACAGGACATTCCAACCTGCAGCTTCCACGTGCCTCACACCATCATGGCAGCTGCTCTGCCCTATTGAGTGACCTGGTCGAGCCCAAGGTTCACACTCATTGTTCACAGTAGCCAAACAGCACAGTGTGGGCTGAAATCAGGGCAGAGGGAGAGTAAGGAGCAGTACTAACTCAATTACAGTAAATAACTGCACAGTGATACGCTGGCTAAACATACTTCTGTGAACAGCAAAAAATATACAGCTGTGCTTTTCATTTTGATAAAGGAATCTGAGAGCAGGTTTAAAGAGTGATGAAAATTTCATCTTTTTTTTTCCCCCTGTATATTTTATAACTCCCTTTTTAGTCAACATAAATACCATATCTGCAAGTTTGCCTTACTAATGTCATCCTGTTTTGGCAGTACATACACTTATGAACAACTGTTTTCAATGATGAAGTACAGGAGGAGTACACATCCATCAAAAATCTCTGATGAACACCTAGAGAGCTCACTAGGAACTGCAACCACTGCCATCGAACCAGTCCGGTACATTAGTTTCACAAAAACAGGGTCAAACATTCCATCAGTATTATGCTTATGTTGCTCCACTTTGTCTTAATAAAAATGTATTTGTTGAAGTTTTGTTACTTATGTACATTAACTGTATTATATATTTTATATGTGGCCCAAGACAATTCCTCTCCACTCAGCATGGCCCTGACAAGCAAAAAGTTGGACATTCATGGTCTAGACTGTGCCTAGTCACTGGATAAAGAACTGAGAAACACATCAATAGTGTTCAATAGTGTTCCAACTCAATCAACCGAGTTGTGCATGGGAACTGTTGAGCTGTTACATGATGTTTTCGAAGCCATATCAAAAAATAGAAGAGTAAGGTAATCGTTATGTATCTGTTGAAGTGGATATATATAGGGGAGGAGAGTACATACTTCAAATGTAAGAAGCTCTGGAAGCATTGCTACCTTCTGACAGTATGACAACATCCAGGACAGTCACAGCAGTAGAAATGGCTCGTATTATCTTCAGGTAACATTAGTTAGCATCAGATATCTACAAATTAGTTCCAGATACAAAAAGAGCCAATCTATTTGTCAGCTTAATCTACACCACGGAAACTAATCACAGTTGTTTTCCCACATAAATATACCTTCATTTTGGCCTTAATGAAACCAAGCAAAGGGGTTTGTTTACCTTTATTTTTCAATTATGAAAATCGTTATACATTCTTAAGGGCAGAAAGTAGAACTTAGTGCTGAAACAACATGTTTCTACATCATCTTTACAGAAAATGCAGACAAAACTAAACAGAGTAATAAGCCAAATACCTGTATTGAAATGTAAGTATCAGAGAAAAAAAAAAAAAAAAAAAAAAAAAAAACACTTTAAGAAGAGCAGGTAACAGTTGAAAAAGATCACCAAAAAAGCAGAATAATCCCAAGATTACTATATAATAAAAATACGAGCAAATTCACTACAGCAATATTTACCTCTCCCATTTTTCTTATACAGGCAGAAGAGGATATATAGATCTCTTCCAAATCAGCATCCTCCCTTTCCAAGATCAGTCTTACGATGTTATACTTGCAACACCCAAACAATGAATTTTTAATCAGAAGTTAAAGTTGTATTTTCATAGTCATCTTTTTAATAACTAAAAATCTCTCTCAAAAAAAAAAAAAAAAAAAAAGAAAGAAAGAAAGAAAAGAAATAAAGTACATGAAGCCTAGTTACATCCTCTATCACCTGCCTCCCCCAACTCAATAACATCGCTGAACAATTAATAGTTACTCAAGTACAACAGACACTGATTTTTACTGATATTTACGCAGCAAGAGACCATTTGCCAGCTGTGCTGACACTGGCTTCTGCATGCCACCTTCACAGTTTGAAACTGCAGAGACACAAAGCAGCTGCTCCCTAGGATGATGAGAACAGTTAAGCCTGTGGGAAACTCATGTGAAGCTCTGAACAGCCTCCTACCCCCAACACCACTCTCTTTCAGAACTGCCAACACTGAAGTGCTCACGTTACCACAAGAGTAGGAAAGATATTCCCTATGTATTCAAAACATGAAACAAAACTCCCCAAATCAGCTCAACTTCTCTAAGTTGTAGAAAAGTAGCTTTAACTTATAGATGGTCCTTTGGACTTTGCAAGTGTTACAAAGATTCTAGGCTACCAAACTAATAGGTTACCACAATTAATGCACTTTCTAGCTTGAGAAAATAATTAAATAAGTAAATAGTTAATAAATTACTGATAAACATGTTTTTTAAAGTTTTTGTTCTGATGTGAAAACTGTTGTCTGACAGTTTTACTTAAAAGCTAGCAAATGCAAAATAATGAGGTATCTGAACCTACATTTTCCAGATAATTCAGACTTAAACCTGTACTGACTGTCAACATCAACACTTACATGCTCACAAAATGAAACAACTTTTGTATCCATCAGAGTAGTTCTGTCCACCTGCCCAGTTACTCATTCAGAGGAGGTCAGATCTGTAAATGTCAGACACTCTTTTAAGATTATTCCTTAGGGAGAACCTTCTGAAAGATGACATATCAAGCACTTGATCTCTACATAACATTTTCCCTAGAAGATTTTCCTTTTTGTTTGCAAGCAGGAAGAATAAAAACAGAACAAAAAGCCCAAAGCAGACAGGTTACACCCCAACAGGAAAGTTGAGTTGAAGAAACCTGCTCTCATCCCCTTCTATTTCTGGAACCTACTGCTAACATGCTAAGTTTAATGCACATTACACATGAGCATGCCTTCCCTAGTGAGGATCCTTTGAGCACAGCCCTCCTTACTCAGGTTTGTGATCTCTGAACCAACTCCACTGAGGACAAAGCAAAACTTGGTTTTCTTACACCAGCTGTCTACTACACCAACCAACTTTCAGAGCATCATGTTCATATCAAGCACTATACACTGTCTAGCTTATTGCTAGTAAGACTATACTCATACTTTTACAGAGGTCATGATAATCACATTCCACAACGTGCTGTAAGCTGTAACTTCAACCTTGTTCACCATAAACCTACCTACATAAAATTACTAATGTTTACATGAGCTTAATTTAACTCATAAGCAAGGAACAGCCAGGTAACAAGAATGTTTCCCCAAGCCATCAGCACTTACCTATGAACATGCTGTTCCAAACAACGCAAGCTACCACGTGTACGTTTGCATCACTTTTTTCATAACACAAATACCAATGTCAGCCTAATTTAGTTGAGATGGTTGATCTCAAGGAAGAATACACTCCTTCATGACTTCTAAACTATGTTAATGACATGAATTGTGTTCTATGATATAACCATTAGCTGTACGCAGTACTGAATTCCACTTTCATCATTAAAAAGAGCCTTATCCACAGCTACCATGGTGACAAAACACCAGTGTAAAAAGTTGCTGCTCCACTACAAGGATCTATTCTTCCCCGTGGCATTGAAAAATATCAAGTGCATCATGAGAAACACAAAAGGTCTGAAAAGAAACAAAACTGCCTCCATTAGAACACAGTGGTTTACAACTAAATTTGTCATGCATTGCTACAATATCTCTTCCCACATGGAATCTCAAGTCATTACTGGGGCTAAAACACTGCCTTGGAAAGTGACCGTTCTTTGTAAAAGGATTACTCTATTTAGACTTCATTGCTTTTCTGCCAAGCACCAACCATATAAGGAAACCAAAGTTCACTGTCATTTATTTTGTCCAGCCCTTTCAGCCACCTAAGAATAACCTTCCAGCTGCTTAGAAAGGTAAGTCCATAAACTACAAGCCAAATCATCTACTCGTTATCAGCACCAGAAGCTTTTTTAAGTCAGTTAAATGCTAACATTTGTCCCCGTGCTCAAACAGACCAACAGAGCTGGATTAATAACTTTACTCATTCCCTGCTATACAAGGTGCTGCTCGAGAGCTGCACACGTAACAGTCTCAGAGTAGTGCACAGAAGTGACTGTCCAGCTCTTACAAACACCAACACATCTTGGATAAAACAAACCATAAACACTCCAGCTGGCAAACATGCTGCCTGTGGGTTGTCAGGCGGGCGCGCAATCCAGATAAGCCAGCAGAGCTATGGCTTCCAGCTCATGAAAGCATTCCCAATCATGAATGGCCTGACCAATAACTCCTCTTTGAGGCATGTGAACGAGTCTGTGGTGAATGACGCTGCTTTCACTACATGCAACCGAGTAAGCTCCCGCGACGGGAGCAGCGCAGCAGTAGCAAGAACCTTACATCAGAACTTCACATTCGGCTTCCCCTCCAAGAGCTTCGAACGGGACGCTTCGTCAAAATAACAACGCAGGGGGCCAAAAAGAGCGGGGCCGCGTTAAGCCGAGGCCCGGCGGCACGCCGCCAATCGGGCAGACACCAGCACGCCTTTCTTCTTTCAGAAGCCCTCGAGACGCACGGAGCGAACGGGCAGCGCGGCGCGGCCGTCCCGAGGCTGGGCGGGGGCTCCTTCCTGGGGCCGCCCGGCTCCCGCCAGCACCCCGGAACAGCCTCGGACGGCGGGCGCGGGGCGCGCGAAGCCCCGGGGTCTACCGATTAAAGAAAAGCGGCTCCCTCCGCCGGGACTTGCTCATTTGCCGAGAACTTCATCGCGCGGCGATGGTTCGCGAGGGCGGGACGCGCAGCACCGAGCCGAGCGCCTTCAGCCCGACACCTCCCGCGAACAAAGAAACTTCTGTGCCCGCGGAGCGCGGAACTTTCCGTCTCGCCGGGCTCCCCCCGCCTCCCCCGGCGCGGCCGCTCCGTCGCTCACGCAGCGCGGCCAGACGGGGCCGCACAAAGGGCCGCGGGGCGACGGACCGCGCAGGCCGAAAACAGGATATCGGCACGGGGCGAGAGCGCCTTCCTGCCAACCCCCGCCTCGCGGACCGACGGCTCCTCCGCCGCCTCCCCCGGGCCCTCTCGGCGCCGCTCACCTTGCGACGGGCGTCCGAACCGGGTCCGGCGGCCGCGAGTTTCTCCCGACCCCGAAGAAACGTATTAAATCCAATCGGGCGTTCCGACCGCTGAACGGGGAGAGACGAGAGGGGAGGAGGGAGGGAGGGGAGCGGGGAGGGAGGGACAGAGAGAAAAAAAACCAACAGCTTTCGACGAGACGGGGGAGGCGGCTGCAGCGCGCCGTGTGCGCGAGCGTGCGCGCGCGCGTGTGGTGTGTGTGTGTGTGTGTGTGTGTGTGTGTGTGTGTGTCTGTACGTCCGTGTGTGTGCGGGGGAAGGGCTCCTCCCGGCGCCGCGCTCTGCCCCAGGGCAGCCCCCGTCCACGCAGCCCCGCCCTGCGCCGCGACCACCCGGCAGCGCCGGAGCCCCCACTCCGATCCCGCGGCCCCCGCCCACCGCCTCGGCCCGGGCCGCCCCGCCGCCCTCCTGCCGCCCCCCCCCCGAGGGCGCAGGGCCGCCCGCCTCACCTGCCCGCCCGCCGCCGCCCTCTCTCCCCGCCTCCTCTCGCGCGCTTCCCCCTTCTCCTCCGTTCCGGCCTCCCGCCCCTCCCCGGCCTCGGCGGCGGCGGCGACGAAGCCGCGGGAATGCCCCGGGGGGTGGCGGTAGGGACGCGACGGAGAAGCGTACGAGACCGAGGCCGCCGCGCCGCGCCCCTGCGGCTGCCGGCGCCGCGCACCGCCGCCCAGGCCGGGGGGTGGCACGGCGGGGGCGGGGCGAGAGCCGGGCCGGGGCCGTGGGAGGCGGCGGGGAGGGGCGGGGCGCGACGGGAGCGCACACGCTGGGCTGCGGTGGGGGAGGGGCGCGCAGATCGGCCGCCGCCGAGCACGACCGGCCGCCCCTCCCCCGCGACGGCGTGGGGCTGAGAGCGGGAGGCGGCGGCGCAGCCAATCCCGGGCCGGGGGCGTCGTGAGGGACGGGCCGAGAGGCCAATGACGCCCCGCGGGGGGGGGGGGGGCGAGAGAGCGCCGCGGAGGAGTAGGGCGAGGTGGGGGCGGGGGGCGCTGTCTGGGCTCGGGCCGGGGCGGGACGTTGGAAGGAGCGGGGGAGGTTCGCGGGGGGAGCGGGACGCGTTTGCGGGCCGGGCCGTGGTGGGCTGCCTTCTGTCGAGAGTCAGCATCGCTCTGCACGGTGCTCGTGCCAGCAAGACTTGTTTATTTCTGTGATGATCATGGTCATAACGTGCGTCTTCATCATCCTGTGTATCCCTGTCAGCTTGTGTATCCCTGTCAGCTTGTGTATCCCTGCTTATTCTTCTAAACAAGCCTCTGGTATTCTAACATGCGCATTCAGTACATTTCCACTAACAATCCATTGGCTAGAAAGCGAGCAAGTTCCATAACAGAGAGCTTATCTTATGCTGAGATACAAAACACCCCTGTTTATTCAGACCTTCTCTCTCCTTTCCAGGGCCTCGTTATCAGATGGTTGACATTTGGCTAGGCCAAGCTGACCTCTCCATCTCCCACAGCCTTCCGCAGCCGGTAACTGCCGAGAGAGAAGGGTGAGTGGTGAAGGCACTGGAGAGGATGGAGACGGGCCTCATTCTCCTGAAGGAATGCGTCAGTTGCTGACAAATTCAGTCCTGAATGGCAAATGTTTAATTGGACATAAGCAGCTCAAGTTCCTAATTTAATAATGACAGATATTACCTCAAAGTGATGAAAATACTGATCACGAAGTAGGTGTTGGCTGTCTGGCGTGCATGGCAGTGCTGGCTGAGGTCTCCAGTGACCAGTGCATGGAGAGAAACTTGGTGGAAGATCCACAGCCTGCCCCACTGTGCCATGCACAGGCAGCCATACTCAGAGGCCTGTAATACAAGTGTATGTCTAGGTACGTCAGCCCCTGGTACAATAGCACAGCAGTGCTGAAATGCTGTTAACCACAGCAGCTAGTGGTGTACAAATAGGTTGGAAAAGCAGCCAGCAGCTTCATGGTGCATCATACAGTGTTCCCTCCTCTTTGCTAGGTCTCACCAGTGTGCCGATGGGAATGTTTTATGTTTAATTTCCTGCTGTTTGAAAGAGGTGTTTGACAACCCATGGTGTACACAATATGCCACTGTGGCAGTCCTGGAGCCCCAGTTTTACTCAGTCGCTAGGCAGAGCGCTCCGCTGGCAGCAGGGATGGATCTTCCTGCTGCTCACCTTATGCTCCTTAATTGTCTTCTGCTTCTGTGCCCATTTAATCCTAGGCTTCTCTGCTGGACTGCCACCAGCTCAGCTGTATTTTGGTAATGCCTCCTCACTGCAAAATGGACAAAATGCTGTAAAAAGCCAATTTACGTGAGCAACTGATGATGTCAGCTTCGTACCAACCTGTGTCTGACTGTAAGGTTGCACAAAAAGTGAAGAGGCTTTAAATCCTCCTGCTCGCTGAAAGTAATTTTAGTGGTCTTCCATTCAGAATCATTAATTGCTTCATTCAGTTTCTGATGGAGCGTTGGGCAAAAATGTTTAAATTCAGCTGTGAAACATACAGCTGGACATATTTATATAAGCCCACTATGTTTAACAGTACTGTTACTTATTTAAAACCTCTCAGCTGTGTGTGGGAGTTGCACATTCAAGAACTTAATTCGTATCCAGATATAGAAAACAAGTGTGAGTTTCTACTAGGGTAATAATATACACTGATTGTTTCTTTCCTCTTCTATGAATTCTCTCTCCATCTTTTCAGAGCATACAGTCCTCTTCAGGAACTACAGCTGTGCCTGGATTTAAATAATTAAACTGAATTAAATATAACCATCAGAGTTTGTAAAAAATAAAATTGCATACATATTTCACAACATACTAAGTCAGATTTTGTTAAATGAAACAAAAGAAAACGAAACAAAAAACAAAAAACACCGCTTTGTTGTTGTTGTTTAGATAAGGTGCTTTACTTAAGTAACTCTGCTACAGACTAAGGCCAAGGTTGAGAGCTTCAGCTGCTGCTGTTAAAAACAGTGATAGATCTAGAATTTCCCACCATAATACGCTGTACTGGTGTGTTAATAAAGTTACCAATATTTTATCTCACGAACCATTGATCATTCTGATCAAATAACAAATAATCCATCTTTATCATAATATATACGGATGCCTCTCTGTAACTGATGTCCTCCCTCATGAACTCTCCAAGGCACCTGTGTTATACATGACATTATTGTAGCTTTTATTGGTGTGAAATTGTTCTTTGGCAAACTTTGCTGCAAATTGCCCAATGCATTTACCAATGCAGCTGGGTAACAGATGGGTGTGGGAAATTTATAGCAACTATTGTTCCCATGATGGATCTGCCATAGCTGTAACATTAGTTTCAGTGTAAGACACTATTTCACTTACAGATTTAGCCATCAAAAATAAAAGCCTAGCCAAAGATCACTGAAACTATAGATAGCTGGACGTGGCTCCTGAAGACATGTTGCACAGACAAGATACAACTGTCTATGCAAACTAAGAAAATACCAGTAGTTATCCCCGGGATTCAGAAGTGCTATAAATATCAGGACAGTATTTAGATTACAGCTTCAACAGAGTCCCCAGCAACATTAATTCCCAGGGATGTTATCCCAGTTACCCTGTAATTACAGATTAAGTGCACAAAGTATAAAATATAGAGTTACATAATGAGTCCTTCAAGTGATACTCCGCAAGCGATCCCAGTGAAAGTTTAAACAAATTCTTTATACACGACTTGACGTTAGACACAAAGTCCAAAATTCCCTCATTGAAATTTCCGTTTTTGCCTTGGAATAGTAATGTGAGTAAACACTGAGTAAACTAAACTGAAGCTCTCTCTGAATCTGTATCTTTTGAGAGTTCATATGAGCTAAGCAACACATACAAAGTTGCTCAGTGTTTACTGCTGGTTTTCCCCGTTCTTACTAATGTTTGTTACATTTGTGTCTTTCAGCTTTTCTGACTAGACTGAAGGGCCTCCAGAGTAAACACTTCTCATTAAATGCTGAGGTACAGGAACAGTGGATCTTAACTTGGTTGGAATTGGGACTTTTGGACATCATTGCAATGAAAATATTAAAAATTACTGGAAGTCATAATCACCCAAAAGACATAAAGTGACATTGGGTGGTCTCTTTTGTAATTAGTGCATATTGACGTTTTGCCATTTATTTTAGGGATACTTTGTAATTTATATTTGTCCATGATCCCTTCAAAGTTACAAATTCCTTAGTGTATAATGCCTATCTCCTGTATTTTTAGAGACATTAATTAAATCATCTCTGTTCAGTTTAATGTTGAAACAGTGAAAAACTTGCACCAACTAAATAGTGTTGTGCCATGCAAAGAAGTTCTATCTATGCTGGGCCCTATTGTTTTCAAATAGTAAAATATCAAATATAGCAATGAACATAAATGTATTATGTAACTAAGTGTTACAGTATTACGCAAGTAGCAGTAGGAAACCTTTGTAACACCACAACCTGTTTTGTATATACTGTATTCCAGAAATGGTTAGGAATGTTTTAGAGTTATTTTTAAACATTTAATTGTGACTTTTTGTTTGTATTTCTCTTCCTTGGTTACCATGGGTGAGCTCCTGAACTCTGGCTGAGGAGCAGTTGGCATGGTGCTTCGTAAGGAGAAGAAAAGACAAAAAGGTAAAGTTAAGGCACCTTCACACTTCCCTGATTTGGACTGCTTTGCTCCTGGACAGTTTCCTTAGCGCTGACTTTAAGCCATGCAGCCTCTTAGCTTAAGAGCATGTTTTGACAGCTGATGCCCTCACATAAATCCTGCTCTGGTCAAAACAAACAGAAAGGAATAAAAACTGCAGCCATGTCGTGTGAGGACAGGGACCTCTGTGGATTGTTGCCATCAATCCCTCACTCAGAAGCTCCCGCAGAGCTTCTTCTGGCCTTGCTAAAGGCAGAGTTAAACATGAAGTTGTCAAAGGTGTGCTTAAAACGAGCTATTTATATTTTTTGCTATTAACTCCTACCAGCTGCCCTCAGAAAGATTTTTGTATCCAAAAAGTGTCACAATTAATGCTGCTGAGGGCTTTTGTGTCCAGAGACCAGAAATAGCTATTCTATCAGAAGTCAACTGTTCTAGCTCTGTAGTAACTCCATAGTATCTCTCTGGTAGTTAAATTGCTCTTCCAAAGTCTGCTGTGCTGTATCCTGAAGGAAGATGATCATTCCTCTCTCTTTACTGGGAGGAAAGAATTTCTGTGGTAAGTTTGCTTAAAATTAACAATACTGATGTTTTTAAACTAATGAAAACCCATAAAAATTAATTCTGAAGTGCCAAGTTGATGAACATGTAGGGTTGTTTTTGTGGTTTTTTGGCTTTTGTTTTTTTGTTTGTTTGGTTGGTTGGTTGGTTGGTTGGTTGGTTTTATCTGTCCTTAGTTCTCAGGAAAACAATAAAACTAAAGTAAGAATTTAAATGTTTTAAGCCGTGTGTTCCACCTCTTAATTTCCTCCATCAGAAGGACAGATTTTAGGACAAATCTCACCTGGCAGACATCACTAATATGCTACATATCAGTAATGAAGTACTGACTTTCCAGGCCACAAAGGTGAAAAAGTTATGGATCACCTCATTTCCAAACCTACAAACAAGAAAATGCTCTCAGAAACTAGATTTATCAAGTGCTTTGAGAAGAACACTTCAGTCTATAGCTGTAATTATTCCGTAATATGATTACTATAAATAATATACTTAAAATATTGTACTTAGTTAAGCTTAGGTTGAGAAAATGCATAGATGGAATCTAACAAACTAACTGTGCTATTAACAAAAGAGCAGAGACTACAACTGAGCATCATGGCAGCAGCAACTCAACATATTTTCATGACCGTCACATCACGGTGTTGTTGTTAGTGTACACTGGGATTAAGCAGAAGCGCTGCTTTGGGGGGAAGTTGTCCCTTTGAATTTGCACTGAACAAAAAAAATTAGCCTAGCAATAAAAATAGCCTTGTTCTTTACTATTGATGAGACAAATCCACTTAAATCTATACACAGGTGGAACAAAAGCCTTTAGATTCAATGAAAAACATTCAGTATGAACTACAGTTGTTGTAATGAGGCCCTTAGGGCACTGCTTTTCAACCTTATAGTTGCCTGCATAAAGTCTAAATGCATTGTATTTCTCTCCTCCTCCCAGACCCCTTCCATTTTCTGCAAAAGTGGGAGAATAAGTGTACCAATTAAAAGTTTACCTAACTTCTGTGCATTTTAAGACTGTAATTGTGGTGCTCTGGACATTATGCCATGGTACTAGTGAGACATGTTTTGTGGAAGAGGTAATAATCTTTAATTAGAAGGACGGACAGAACTGAAGAAAACAAACAAGCTTTAGGACTTGGCTGACATTCATTGATCAGATCTGACAAGTAGCAAAATCCAAACTAAATACAAGTTAGATGTGATTGTTCTTAGTATAACAAAACATTTTAATCAGTTGAACTGTGGGAGAGAGAACAGTTGCTAACATGGGATGAATCAGCAAGAAACTGGTAAGCTTTAAAAACAGTGTCACAACTGAGCCTACAATTTGCTTATCCGTTGCTGGGAATTTAGTTTGCAGGATCATTTATTGAAAATTATTTGTACATCTCCCATGAGGATCAGTCCTGTGCAAGCAACAGAATTAATTCTTCAAAACTATTCTCTTATGATTCGATGTGTTTTGTCCTCAGTCAGATATCCCTGTAGTTCATTGTAATGAATAATGGTCAATTAGCTTCACACACCTAACTCTCATGAGGGCAGTTGATATGTTTGGTGTAATATATCACATTTTTTAAAGCAGAGAAGCAAGATGCATGGAAATTAATAATTCTTTGGGGCATTGACATCAATTATGTTAAATATGTTGGTATCCATGAATTTTGCATTTGCTGTGCTGGCAAGATTTTGTTTTGATGAGCATTTGTTAGTACAAGGGCAATTTGTTACGGGCTATGAATTCAATACTGGAAGCACTGTTTGAAAAGAGAGGCAGAAAAGAGTACCCTGTAGAATTCTACATGGATGTTTTTTAGTAGATGCTGTAATTACTTAACATTTATATATATATACATATATATGTCAGCATCAAAACATATGGAATATACAACACTGTGAGAGTTTTCGCATCATTAGAATCATGGATGGTATTGTGTTGTCTAATTCAAAAGCACAGCCTGTTTCTTGCGGGGCACTTTTAAAGACTTTTTCCTAGAGTGTTTTTGCATGGTGGCTGATTTTGTGAAGAGTGTGTTGACCTGTGGTTTCCTATACAGGGTAGTTTGCACTGTATTTCTTTTCTTTTTTCATCAGCCATGTTATCTAGAAAGATGACATTCTAGTACAGGAAACACAGTAAATACTGAACTTGCAGTGAAATCAGTGGGGAAGCTCAAGTGATAAAGATGTGTGTATGTTAGATACAGAGTTGGTTTGTTGGTGTAGTTGTCTCAAACACCTTCCCACTAGTAGCAGATGAACAAACTGGCATACTGTTACGGAGGAGGCATTTTAAAATATTTTCAGATTTTGTTTGCCCTATCCTAGTGATTTGTATAGGTCAGCATGAGTGCACGTAACAACCACCTCCACCTAAAAAATCATTGATTTAGGTGTATCATGGTTTTATTAAAGAAGAGAAATGACAGTATACTTTTTCAGTTCTTTCTTTACCATTAGCAAAAAACCTTGAATTAGTCCACTGTAAAACCAGGAGACAATTTGGAAATAAATCCGCTGGAATGAAGGCATTCATAAACTACTTTTTAAGATATTCATGTGTTGAATTACACTGCCCTTGTCAGGCTGTTTAGCATTTTAGATCTGCATAGACATCTCCTAACTCTGAAGTCACCAGGATATGGTCATGTTCTTTTCCTTGCCACATTTACTGTAGGAACTATATTGCTTACAATTCAGCTGTAGATTTATGTTCTGATATAACTACTAATAAGTAGATTTCTGCATACATATGTTCTTATATATACATCAATAGGCTACAGCCTAAATATGAAATATGCTAGATGAGATACGTAATGCAAAAAGTAATGCCTTCTATTTATTTCCACGGAAACTACAACAAACACAGAGAGCACGATGACACTATTGCATAAATTCTCAGCTACAAAACACTATTTTTCAACACAGTAACTACCATTAGACGTTCACTTTCATCAGCAATGGGCATGAGCCTGCACACTGTGCTGATAACTATCTGTGCCAGCTGAGGTGACCCACTGCTGCCACTGCTGAAATGCAGCGCTCACCCCTCATTGTGTTCACATCTACTCTGTGGTCTCCACCGGTGTTCAGTGAGTGTAGATCAGTGTCAGTGGGTGCCGTTTCTGCCACATGGAGGAATTCAATCCTATACCATTGCTTCATATGCACTTCCATGTCAGATGCCTGACTATATTTTGTCATGGAAGGACTTGCTGAAGTCATTTCACTACAGACAGTGAGGAATCTTGAGGCTGAGTGCATATAAGCATTCAGTTGTCCAATCCTACAGACTACTTGTGCCAGAAATCCTGAGAAAAGAATATCAGCAAGTAAGTATTTTTCTGCCTGATTAATACACTGTTAATGTGAAAAGTTACACAGGAGACAGCATTCTTTTCGTTCTCAGGTGAAGGAGTTCGGCTTGCAGTGCTGCTGTGGGCTTTTCACAGTTCTCTGCGCCTAGAATTCAGCTGCACCCCTTCAGACGTCTGAATTCCTGATTACTCTTCTCAGTTGCCTCCATTTGTACTTTTCAGGCAGTGACCATGCCAGAAATTTCAAGATCCAGTTTAAAAATGATATCCCAGCAAATGTAATAGTTCACTCACTCTCAGATGCTCACTGGGAAACACTCCTTATTTCCCTTGCTTCTCCTCCTCCCACACATGGATTTTATCATTCCTCACTTCCCGTCAGCTTGTTGAGTTCCTCAGGGAAAACTCTTGGAAATCTCTGTATTTCAGCAAACGAGTCAAAGCTGTCTTGTCATCACTCATCTGAAGATCATCCTACACTGTTAGAATTAAGTTCCTCAGAAAGCCTTTTCCTCCACCTCACAGGCTTCAGGGGATGGCTTTAGTGCTCTCTGACCATGGTCCTCAGGGTAAACCAGCTTTGAAAATATGAATGCGTTCAGTGAATAGGGTGAAAAACAGGGTTTATGATCTAAATTGGAGTTTCCCCTAGTCTGATCAATATCCTTAACATTACCGTTTTCAGAGTGTATTATTTGTTGTAGTTGTTGTAGTTGAAATCAGTTTTTCAGTTAACTTTCTGAGGTGGTATTAGACAGTTATCCTGAGAAGTCAAATTATGGGATTATAGTGATGCACAAATAAGAGGGACAAACCATTGTTAGCTGTTGATATTTTGAATAACAGAGATTCTCTGGAAAGTTGAAGCTTTTCTTTAGGCAGTAAAAATGGAATTCAAGATGCCAGAACTACTACTTTACAGCTGCCCTTCTTCTCTCCAGCATGGAAAGCCATGCCTTCCCAGCTATTGCTCTTCAGAAGACATTAGATGTCTTTGGTTCCATCCCATACAGAAAACATTCTCTTTATCACTCCCTGTTCAATATGGAAAGCATTTTACTTTTGATAGATCACAATCATCAACATGATGCTATAAAAAATGAGTAAGGTATTTTAAATATGGAAGAATGTTGGACATATTATTTTCAGAAGGCGAACGATCATCTTATTTTTCTTACTTCTTTCTGCCACAATACTCCCCTTCACACACAAATATGCAGACCATTCCATTCCTTTCCTATGAATTCTGTCATCCCATAATAGTTTCCATGAAGAATGAAATCAACTGGAGCGCAGTGCTGAGTTATCTCTTATTCACTGAACTGCAATAAAAAGGGGAGTGTTCAGCCACCACTGAATAATGAAGACCTTTATCTCCCACTGGAACTGAATGTATTAGTTTAGCTCCAGACACTTCAGAGAAGGACTGGCCTATGAAGGATGTATAAACTGGTCCCAGATAAAGAATGCTGCCTTGGGAAAAGGAAAGTAAGTCCAGGCAGGCCATGGTGGAGCAAGCTGGATAGAAGTCCCACACATCCAAACATCATGTAACTGCCCCAGCATTTGTACTGCTTTCCTATGCACAGCATAGACTAGCACATTCCAGTCATGCTGACTGTATATACAGGCTTCTGGAAATGAGGAAAAAAACATACGTTAATTCTCTTGTAACCGAAGGACCAGAACTATGAGCATTGTGGGAGTGACTTCTTAGGCAAGAAATGCAAATAGAGAAATCAATTAAGAAGGCTACAAGGTAGGGAGGAGCTGCTGACACTGAGAAACTTGAGAAGTAATTTTTAATAAGTCATATCTATTGGTGGCTACTGAGGAAATGGATGTGAACTGCTAGTATGCAATAATTTACAGCGGGGAAGAGATGGAGAAGATAGACAACAGTAGATATTATCATACAGAGCAAAAATATATCCAGCGGTCTTCTCAAAGCCTTGGGAGAAAAAGGGAGCAGCTGAAAAAGGAAATTAAAGGAGGCAAACTCATGTTGTAGCATAGAGACTGCAAATAAACAGGCATTCTACAAAATCATTCAGAAGCAAAAGCTGGGAAACGCAATTAAGGTGAACACTATGTGAGGCAGATGCTGCCATGCCCATTTCCACTGGAACGACAGTAATCATACAATCTCCTCATCAATTAGTCTGTGTCTTTAAGATAGATTAAGGTTTTCCCCTTACAGCTTTATTGCAGAGCAGAAGTGTTTGTGTGATGGAAAAGGAGATCAAGATAAATAAAGGAGAGGGAGAAGATATTAAGGCAGTAAAGGAGAGGGAGGTAAACAAATGAAGGGACAGAAAGAAGGGAAGAGTAAGGAGAGAACAGAAGCAATGGAGATAATAACTAGCACATCACTCCAAAAAGAAAACCCTCAGCCTATGCAAATATCCCAGTCCACTTAATGAAATAAATGCATACAAACAAACAAACAAACAAACAGAAAAGTCTTTGAGACTTCTGGCAAAAGATTCAAATGGTATTTCAGTACTTTCCCATTTTTGGCCTGACACTGCTCTATTGGAGCTTTGTTGGAGCCTTGTGGTTGTTTACAGCCACTTGAGGATTAAAGACTGAATATGTATTAGAGATTTCTGAATAAAAGGCTGGAACCCAGGTCCAATAAAAGTATTTTTGCATTTCATTCCACTCGTTTTATGGAAAGTAAAATTCCTAAATACTTCAGTATAGAGCTGTATTTCTTGCTCACAGAAAAGCCATTTACAATGGAGGTTTTAGAAGTCTGCTAATTTATGCCAGTTAATAATTCTCATCACAACTTTAGGAAAAACCAATTGTGCCAGTGGCATAGTGCAGCAACCAAAACCTGTCTAAGTTAATGGCATTTTACTTGGAGTTAGCAAGCTACATTCAGAACACAAATTCCCAGTCAAGTGTCCAGTTTGAAGAATTTAACTGGAATATATTTCAGTGCTTCTCTCATGCTTGAAATTAATTAGCCAGGTGTTCAGTATTACTTCTTTTCCTGAAACTGTAAAGATGAGGCAATTACATGAATCATATGGCACCAACTCTTACTTTTGTGTGTAACTTGCCACTTCTTAGCTTACTGAAGTACTAAACTGTATACACACGTAACAATATTTATTTATTTATTTTATGTTTTGCGCACTTCTTGCATTTATTGTTGCTTGACTAATGAATAATATAATAACTACTTTTAATTTATGTGAGATTTGCTACCTTCATTATTTTTTATTACCATTCACTGTTGTTCATTGTTTTGATGTTTTAAAGAGTGGAAATACTCCGTTCTGTTCAAAAATTTGGCAAATCTCGTTTGCTTTTCACGGAACGTTTTCATAAATTTTGAAGCTGACAGTGTTACACTTCTTTCAAAAAAGAGCATCTTCTTGGAGGCTACTAACTCTGTGCAGCTGGCACAGAATTGTAAAACACATCCACCAGGCATACTCTGCTTTGATACAGTACTGCTGCTTGCTAAACTTTGCTGATAAAAGTATTAAGAGTGGGCAAGTTGTTAAGCAGTTATAGAACAACCTGGAATGGTCTGTATTTGTCCTGTAAGCTTCCCATTTCCATTGGCGGCAATTTACATAATACAAACATAAGTTAAAATGAACTCCTTGTGCTTCTAGGAGAATAATAACACACAGAAATGCTCTCCTGTTTCCTTCTCCCACACTGACATTTTTGCATAGATGTCAACTTTCAGTTACAAAAGCACAAAGTGAAAACAGCAGTGAAAAAATGAGCTCGATGTAATCATACATAAACACAGTCTGTCCCCTTTACTTTTCCAGCAATGTGTCACTGTTATTTCTCACATGAGATGCCCCTTGGTAAAGAAGCACAAGTAGATAATTATATCTACATATTTTTAGAGTGTAGAAAACTATCCTGAATGAAAACACCGTTTCTAAGGATATGAGTGTATGAAATCAATCTGATGTTCATCTGCATGTAGTTAATACTGTTATTTTACAGTAAGAGAAAGTTTTGCATGTGACAAGTGGGCACAGAAAATGTTTGCTGCCTTACCGTAACAGCAGCAGTGCTGTTGGGAAAGTGAAAGAAATGCAGAAGTTTGAAAGCTGCCAGTTCTGGTGAGTGCACACAAACAAAGGTCAGAAATGAACTTTCATTGTATGCCCAAATTTCTATCCCTAAAAATGTGTCCTCAAAAGAAGTTGTAAAAATGCTAGCAGGATCTCATTAAGAAACAGCCATCCATCCCTCCAAACCAGAGAGCTTAACATGGACAAAGTGACTGAACAGACTGCTCTCTGAACAACATAAGCTCATCGAAGACTCACTGATACCCAAAATTGCATTGAAAAGTTTTATCAGTTACGAGGAAGTTCACTACTGTGCATATTACATTAGTCTGCATCTAGAAAACACAAAAACAATATCACTTAAACTATTATTACCTTAGATTTTCATATTAAATACGCAATTTTAAAAGCTTTGCCTTTCATTTCCAGCATGTTAGATCGTTTTTTTCAAAAAAAAGGGTATGCTGGATTTTCTCATTTAAACCATGCTCCCAAGATCCTGAGAGCACCAATTAGTGCCGGGAATTTCCTGCTGACCTAAAATTAAATTAACAATTACAGTAATAAGGGTATGCAATAAATACTGTGAATTTCTAAACCCAATTACTAGTTGGGAAAAGACTGACTCATTTAGATCTGTTACTGAAAATGGGTGTTTGGATTGTAAAGAATCGGTTTTCTTTAGGCTAGAATGGAGAAGGAATGTGCTTTCTTAGTGCAATAAAGCTAAAGATAATACAGTGAATATATAATTACATTTGCTTTGAGTTCTTTCGTATGGTGCATTTTGACTGCAAAACACTGTGTAGTCATTCACAAGTGAAGGTACTGAATGATATGCTGAAAAGAGGTAGAGGCAACCCATTAATTCCATTCCCTTTGTTTGCATTGCTACCCAAGCCCCTGTATTATTTTCTCCAGCAAAATATTTTTCTGGATACGTATTCCATTTGCACAGCTTTTTATGCAAGCAAAACAAAGTGGTAAGTTTTTCACATTGGCTAAAAAATGTGGGCTTATGGTAAGTATGTTAGTGCAACTTAGGTAATATTGTAAGAACAGGAATTCCTCTTTTGATCATCAGAAGAAAGAAAGCAGAACATATACTTACATTTTTGTGTAATTACAAGTAATTAGATTTCATGGGTTATTCAGAAATAAACATCTAGGACACAGGAAAGCAGGTTTCAAAATTACAATAAACAGACACTGTTCTCTTCCAAATCTAAAGTCCGTACAGTGCTCTTACAAATGAGGTAAGGAATAGAACAACAATGCTGAGGCATTACCACACATTTAAAAGATATGCCAGAATATTTTTCTCAATCATAAAGATCCACCAAATTACTAAAAGTTCACATGCAAATTAAAGTTAATATTTATTGGCTTAAAAAAAAAACCCCTCATAATTCTTTGCTGCTTCAGTGAGCATTCAGTTCAGAAGGGACTGGAGCACTAAGGTAGAAGGGTCACCATTGCTTTTATTGGCCATTGTGCATCAAGAATTGTGGGGTTTTTGTTTTGTTTTGTTTTGTTTTGTTTTGTTTTGTTTTCCCAAGCTGTTTTTCTGTGCATTCCACCATTATCTACAACAGTGATGCTGCACTTGGCCTCCAGAAGGAAACAGCAGATTTTGCAGAGGTCTTAGAAACCATACTAAAGACAAATACCCACAATCACATACATAGCTGTGAAATTAGTCACCATGCAAAACAATAAAAGTCCCAGATAGTTTATTACCACGATTACAGTTTCCCTGCATTCCAAACCTGATTTTTTCTGATCTCTGAAGTATTGGTGCATTCTGCTGGCTTTGAGGAGAAAAGGACTTTGAGGGAGGTGTGAGCACAGAGTCGTGAAACAGCCATCAGTCAACCAGAGCAGCCTGCACATAATTAATGTGGGCTAAACTGAAGTGCCTGAAAGTTTTTCTTGTGCTCACTGAACTCCTGGGCATGTAGGGGTTTTACTTCTCTAAAATACTCCCAGGGAGGAAGCGAATTTCCTACAGTCAAACAGGTGAATATGTATTTTTAAGCTATTTATAATACTCCTGGCTGCTGTTCACTAACCTCAGTTTCAAGATGCTCTTGCTGTAGGAGTTTATTGAAATAAATATTTTGTTTCCATGTACCAGAGAATTTCAGAAACGTGTTTAACTTATTTTAATCTAATAGCTAATAACAACAGCTTGTGAAATTTCCTGGGAGCTTTGACTCTGGCATATGTGTTCAGCTTCAGAAGTCTTCCCTTTTAAATCACTTATATCTTTAAAATAAGTATGGATCTTGTCATCAGAGTTCATGTGTAATTTTCCAAACAGAGAGAATTTAACAAGTGGACTGCAAATAAAAAAAGTCTGACATTAAGGCATGTTTAGACCAAAATACAATATAGAATTGTCAGACAAATATGCAGGGTAATTTAAGATTCAGCATTAATACCATGTACAACAATGATTTGGAAAAGAAAAAAAAGGAATCTTGTGCCAACAGTTTATGCAGTCATGCAGAATCAAAGCCTCTCCACGCAAATAGTTCTGGAATGAGCATAATGAGACAAGGCTTTAAAGGTATATATGCTCTATCAAAATGCTGGCAAAAAGCTTGGCTATGACAGCACAATCTGGATAGGTTCTTCCCTGTAGCCTCCCAGATTTCAAAGCTAAAGCTCCCTGTGAAAATGAAGGGAGCTTTTCCAGCCCCCGGTGCAGACAGGGTTTATGCACAGTGCACTGCTGGGACAGAGCGGGCATTGGGCCTATGCCAGGCTGCTGGGCTCACCCATCCCTGATCAAGGCCAGGGCTGCAGCACACCAAAAGGGCAAAGTCTGCTCCTAATTTCAACCTTTGATGAACATCATCATCATCATCAATTTAACATCTTTATTAATGATCTTGATGAGGGGATTGAGTGCACCCTCTGTAAGTTTGCAGATGACACCAAGTTGGGAGGGAGTGTTGATCTGCCTGAGGGGAGAAGGGCACTACTGAGGGACCTGGATAGACTGGATCGATGGTCCAAGGTAAACTGTATGAGTTTCAATAGCACCAAGTGTCAGATCCTGCATTTTGTGGTGCTGGATCAGGTCCAAAGAAGGGCAACGAGGCTTGTGAAGGGCTTGGAGAATATGCCTTATGATGAGAGACTGAGGGAACTGGGGCTGTTTAGTCTGGGGAGAAGGAGGCTTAAGGGGAGACCTTAATGATCTCTTCCAGTATCTGAAAGGTGCTTACAGCAAGAGCGGGGTTGGTCTCTTCTCTCTGGTGACAGGTGACAGGATGAGGGGAAATGGCCTCAGATTGGGCCAGTGTAAGTTTAGGTTGGCTGTCAGGAAAAACTTCTCTACTGAAAGGGTTGCTAAGCACTGGAATAGGATGCCCCGGGAAGGTGGCTGAGTCACCATCCTGGAATGTATTTAAAAACCGTTTGGATGTGATGCTCAGGGACATGATTTAGCAGAGGGTTGTTAGAGTTAGGGTACTATGGTTAGGTTGTGGTTGGACTTGATCTTTAAGGTCTTTTCCAATCTGAGTAATTCTATGATTCTATATCATAAAGGCAAATGATGAACACTGGGAAAAGAACAATGGAATATTACAGTGCAAAAGTGAGTTCAAACACCTGAAAATGTATTGCTTTGGGAAAGTGAGAATTCCTTACTCTGGAAAGATGATAACACAACATGGGAGTTGGCCATCCATTAGCAGTACAGCACTGATTTCCCTCATCCTCACTATCTGCTCTAAATAAATGAAAGTCATTCTAATCAGCTCAGTGACCCAGACTGAGCACTACAGAGAGGAGGGAGGGTGGATTAGTCTCACTACTTAATTTCACCAGATTGAAAGTATGTTCTTTTTCAATGTGACAAATACTGATGAGAGTGCAGACCCAGCTGGATAAATGCATTCAAGATGGTCTTTCCACAGCTCATGTTCTCAGCACATGAGTTTCAAGCAAACTTCTTACAATTAGGTCATTTTTGTCTCCTCTCTCCCTAGGGCTGTGCTCTGCAGTGCAGCAGCTCCTGGACACAGCCCCTGTTGTACCTAGGAAACCCTGGAGCAGAAATGGAGTGCTCTGGGGCCAGGCCTGCAGAAGCCTCCTGTGAGGCAGGAGGAGTGGGCCCACACCGCATTTAAACCCCACACAGGCAGCTCTTCCACAGCATGAGCCCCATGTGAGCACACCCCCAGCCACAGCAACAGGGGACAGGTGCCACCAAGGGCACGGAGGCAGGCGTGGCAGGACGCGTGCCCCCACACCAGGAGAGCATGCTGCCACATGAAGCTGACAGATACATGTGTCATGCTGCGAGGACAGGAAGGTGCAGCGTGGGCCCCTGGCAGCCCTGGCAGCAATGTGATCGTGCTGAGATACAGCCACGGCCTGATCAAAATGGTTGGGAAGGAGCCATGCAGAGGTTCATCCCTACAGTCATCCTGAGGCCTGCTCAAAGACGTGCACATGCTGTGACTTGTCCATTACACCAGCAAGAACCTGGTATCTGAGCAGCCACTCTGCTGCTCCCTTCTCAGCAGGCCCTAAAAACTACCAGGGCTGTCAGTCTGCATGGGATCGCTGTGAGGAAAGGAGCGGGCCTGTTGGGAGGGGCAGTGAAGCGGAAGGTGCCAGGGAGGGCCTGTGCTGGGATTCTGTGGGAGATCAGCTTCACTCCGTGCTGGGCTTTGGATGTCATTGCCAGAGATGTGTTTTAAACACAGTACTTGTCTGTGACCTTTCCTTTACACAACACAATTAATTATTTTGACCCATCATCGAATGCTGTTTGTGTCTAAAGCAATCCTTCACACAGGCAGGCCCATAAACATCAGGAAGAGTCTGTATGGTAATCCTGAGGTGCCCGTGCCAGGAACCACTCTGCAGCACTCTGTGTGCCCAGAAACTCACCCACTGGAAGCCTTCCCTGCAGGTGATCCACCCACTCTGCTCCACGGCACCCAGAACACCAGCAGGGCTGGTGTCAGGGCACACCACTTTGCTGAACTGCTCAGTGTGGCACGGGTGTGTGAGTACCAGGATGTCTGCTCCACTGTGGAACAAGTTACGCCAATTATGAAAGCATCCATGATGTCACGGAAGCTATTAAAAATAAGACATGTCAGGCGCATAACTTTCAAACTGCCTCACATTTGACTTGTGGTTTTATCGGTATAGCCATAGTAGCACTACACTTTATCATTGGAGTTTTTTTTGTTTGTTTTGTTTTTTAATGTATTTATTTTTTAATAAATGTACATGCAGTGTAAATCCTACATGTTTTACAGTCCCCAAAAAACTCGGTGTAATTTAGCTGGGGAGCAGGGCTGCTATTACCAGAATCTCTCTCAATCTTGTTTTTGGAGTGAAAGGATAATCTTGTTAATTCATGATTGAGGATTTAGCTGCTCTGAACTCCGTATCCCAGTCTGGCACAGACCATTTGTGACAGGAAACCAGTAAATCCCTCTTGCTCTGAGCTGTAGGCAGTCCGGGACAGGAGCCTCCCTCATTCTGTACTGGTAGTGCAGCAGCACTCCCTGCACCGCTGCGGTACAAATAACAGATACTGGAGTGTTAGAGGAAGCTGTCAGAGTTGTTGAACTCTTCTTGGTCTCATGCCAGCGCCTGATGAGACGCTGCAGGAAACGTGACGGACAGAAGCAGCACAGTCACCCAGCACAGGGCTCGGTGGTGGCAGCAAGCCAAGGCCAACACTCAGGTCGCCAGGGTGGCTGGGCTGTCCCATGGTGCTGCAGTAGTGCAGGGCTGTCCTCGGGGCACAGAAACAGGAGGAGTCGGAGTCTTCCAGAGCTGCAGACATCAAAGCAGCCACACTGCTCCCCTCCTCCCTTCCGAAGACCAGAGGCAAACCACAAACTGCATACACCTAGCCAGAAAATGAGACAAGATAACCAGACAAAAAGGCAACTCAGCTTGATAAACCGGATAAGTTTCCCCACTTGCAGACTCGTGACATCTAAACATTATGTCAATATCTAACTGGCGGAGCTGCAGAAAGGCTCATCTTCTCTCTCCTTGGCCATTCAGAACCTGCCTGGCAGAGCCTATGCGTGGGCACTGTCAGCCATCCGCCACCCAAAGCCTTTAATGATGCACTTCATTGCTCAGAGGTGGCTGAGAGCACAACATGGCTGTGTTTGGCTGTTTTCTTCCCTGTACACCAGCCTCAGGCCTGTGAGAAAGAAATATTCAGCCAGTTTCAGCCTGCCAATTAGAACAGGTGGTTGCACAGCTTCCTCTAAAAGGTACAAAAAGCCGTGCACTCAGGGAGGCAAAAAGGGAATAAACAAAATCCTGCAGGAACACACTCAAGGGCAAGAGCAGCTCTCAGGTGAATGGCTCTGTCATCATACAATGCAGCTCCCGGGCCTCACTGCTAAGGCTACAAATGAAGGCAAATACAAACAGGGGAACTATGTTCCACTGGGTCATGAGCTGCAGCTTGGGCAGAGTGGGATCTTGCTGGTTTGTGGTCAGTCCTGACAGCACTCATTGGCTTGTTTCTGCGGAGGAAACTTTCACACCAGTGCCAGAATAAGGAAATGGTTCTGTGAAGTGCTGAAGTTTGCATCACGTGCTGCAAAGAGGTCCTGTCTTCTCCCATCCCCCAGCATACCAGCTTCTCCCTGTCAGTAAGTGGGTCCTTGTTCACTTTTCACACTGTTTGCTCTCCAGTCCCTCCTGCAACTCCTTTCCTTCAGCTTCCCCTACTGCTGCTAAGCAAGAGTTCTGCTTTCAGACAGAGACCCAGAGCTGAGTCAGCCCGATCACTGATCACTACACACACATTTCAGGTGTCAGACAGACTAGATTAGCCATCCCCTTCTCCCACACAGCTGACTGCATGCTTGTTTTGTCAGATACTGCACCTTCAGACAGCAGCTGTGTTCCTGCTTTGCAGGGGGCAATTGAAGATGAGTACATTGTTGTACAGACAAGATCTTTCAGTTTCTCAGTTTCAGGTCAGTTTTGTGTCTGTTTGTGTGTGTGCACGCGTGTGTGTAACCATCCTTGACTCCACTATGTCTTTATGTAGGCACTTTTATGCGTGCTATCCCTGGGTTACCTTGGGTACTGGATCCAAAGCTCTGCTAAATATTTCTGTGAGGGAAACTTGGATGACAGCCATCTCTGTGAGGATGTGAAACAACATCATGTGCCCTCATTTACCCTTGTTTTCCTGTGGAGATCTTTCTGAGTTTTTGGGAGATGGAGATCAGGCTGTAAAGCTGCCCTGCTCAGAGGAGCCTTGTTGTCTTTGCAGTTGTGCACATTTATGAAGGATCAGCATTCACATGTCTAGAACCCTCCTCTGCTCTCACGGAGCTCCTCCTGAGCTGGAGCATGTGTCAGACAGACAGACATCCCCCTGCTTGGCAGAGCACCCAGTGTGCAGCCACACAGCGACACACGAGTGCCACCACATCTCCTCGGCGTGTGCACATGGATGTCAGCAAAACGAGAAACAAAATGAGGACAAGGGGGATTGCACAAGATGTCTTAGCCCAGTGCTGCTGTCTCCACACACACACCCCATCAAACTCTGGTACTTAGTAATGTCTTAGTCAGAGGAAGGTGCCAAGGAAAGCAGGCTGCACAGCACCAACATCCTGAGAGCACGGGTATGACCCTCCCTGCCCTACTGCAGGGTTAAGTATTTCTGGTTGTTAATATTTCCAGAGTGTTGAGAAAGGAATCAGTTACAGGATCCCTACAGCCCCTTTTCACTGTGATACAGAATTTTTAACACACTCCATATAAACATCCCTGTCTACAGAGACAGAACGTTTTACTCTCACTGTTGGTGTGCTCCTGTTGGAGCTTGTTGTGAGCTCTGAAACTCACTCAGGCAGCAAGGAGGTGCCCAACTGCTTTCTCTCATTCACTACTCCAGAACTTGCAGTGCAGTGTGCAGCAGTGGCAGGAGGAGCACTGGTTTTGCCTGGCACCTGGGTAACAAGTCTCCACATTTGAACCATTTCATCTTTATAAGGAAAATGTAAAAGATTGGTATTTACAGTATGTGGGAAAAAGCACTGTTGAGCACAAGTACGTTAACTACCTTGGAAATTGCTGCAGCCAGGACAAGTTGAACACGGGCTGCAGGTCACTACAAAGCAGCCCGAGCACGGTCTGTTTACCATTTCAGACACACTTGAGGCACTGGTGGGAATTTCTTTTTCCAAGTTCACCCAGCAGGCAGGGTCTGAGAGCCAGGAAGTGGCAGGGCTGTTGTTCTCAGCCCAAGAGGCAGCAGAAAAGCAGTTGCTGAGTCAGACAGGGCACCCCTGAGGGCTCTGGCTGCAGACCAGCCTGCAGGACCTGCCAGTGCACCTACCCACAGAAGTGATATTTTAGGAAAGAACGTGCAGCTCACAAAGAGATTTGTATTTCTCTGATAGCTTTTTGATATTTTAAGTTTCAATTGCAACAAAGAAACATCTTGAGTGTTGTAAAATCTGGAAGCACTTGGAATACCAGCTCCCCACCCTCCGCCCAGGGCTCTGCGGCATGCCGCTGTACCTGCTGCCGTCACCATGGCAATGGGTACTGGCAAAAGCGGGATAAAGGCTTTACAGTAATTACCAACATAATTAGTATGTTCACCTCTCAGGAGATTAGCTCTCCTCTGAGCCCCCAGATGGTGAAACTGTCCAGTTCGAACTCAGCAATACAGCAGCAGGCATCCAGAGGGGCGCTGGTTCAGACATCAGCATGGGGATGGCACACAGAAGGGAAGCACTTTTGGAGAGGTGGAGCAGTGGATTCCTGCTGCCTTCTTCCCCCGTCGCTAACAAGAAGCTCCCCCTCTCTGCCATGAATTGCTGCTCCAGTTTCACTCCTGAGCTTCTAAGAGCCAGAAGAAAGGGCACAAACATGGAGCCTGGGGGTGGCTCCATGAAAGTTTGCAGAGGGAACCAAGGGGAGGTGGGGGGGGGGGAGGGGGGGGGGGGGAGGGAAGAGAAGTCATTAGAACAACAGGTCTCAAGATACCAGAGAGGAAGAAATCTCAACAGACACGTTCACTGCCGCTGCACAGCAGCCACTCTGGGCGCACCACTGCTTTCCTTCTTTGTACAAAATGCACAAGACAACAGAACTCCCTCTGTGCCCACCAGGACCACCTGCTTGCAGGAAGTGCGTGGGAGCATACAGCAATCTGCAGCAGTTCCTACAGACATCCCAAAGCCACCACAGGTTTCCTCACCTACAGAGAAGGGGATCTGAATTCCTGCTGTATGATTTCACATCTATCTGAAGCACAACAGTCTGCTTGTCTTTTGGCTGTACCGAGCTCACCTTCAGTGTCCAGTGAAGTGTTGGTTGCATCATTATTACTGCTTTCAACAGCACTAATGTTCAGACAGATACAGACCGGAAGGTTCTGCCACGGATAGGGAGCAGAAAGGTGCACCTTCAAAAGAAACAAATGGGCTTTCTGAGGAAAGTTTGGGGAAAACTGTATGCGTAATTTTGTAATAGAGTTCTTGGCTCTCCAGTGGATCTTAACAATATGAATACATACCAAAGCATCCAGCCAAACTAAAGCTGTGTTCCTGGGGGTGTCTTTGCTGTACATGAGGGGTCCTGCCCTGCACCATCAGCTCCTGTTTGCCTACCCACCCCAGGGCATTTCCTTGCTCACAGAGCCCATCAGAGCACAGCAGAGCAAACAAGGCTCCTTTGCACCTCTCACCTCACTTCAATAGCCAGCAGGATTCACAGCATGGGGCGGTCTTTCACTGTCACCCAAATACCAGGTCATTACTTCAAGCCATGCATCACTGTTGTTCTGCTTTTTCTAATGCACTGGAATTTTCAGGACATCTTACAGTGACAAGCAATGCTCTGGGGTGAAGTAGAACATCGGTCCTCTTGTTCTGCACAGGAATTTCTCTTTGAGACTCCAGAACCCAAAGGGCTTGTTGTATTCATTCCTGCTGTTATCTGTCGTAGAAATATTGTTGGGATGAAAGATTATATCATCCAGATGCATCTCTCATCATCCATCTCCATGTCTATTGCCGTTATGTGCTTTCAAATCAACGTGAGGTTTAGGCCAAGTTCTGCTACAAGGAAAAGTCGGCAGTGGGTGGAACGTTTCTCTGCCTTCTGATAGAGCCCCTGGGCCATGTGCACACTGGAGACATTCACGTTTTGTCACGGCTCACTGCAGGGAAGGCCCGAGGGGTTTTCCCACAGGAGTCAGCAACAGCGAGCACAGGAAGACCATTCCAACCAAGTGCTGAAGTGAATGGCCTTGCCAGCTGTGGCTGCTGGGGATGGTTCTGCTCTTGCACATGGTTTGGGTAACTTTCAAAATGGCTCTCAGAAAACCCCTAGATTCCTGAACATCCTGCACAGCTCTCCCTGCCCAGGGAAATACAGTGGCCAAGTTTCCCAGCAACAGCTCCACGTCGAAGTCATCTGCCAAATTTCCTCACTATCTAGTTTCAATAAGTTAAATATATACTAAAAAACTCACCAATGTTTGCATTAACCAAGTAACCATCTTAAGCAATAAGAGAGGCACAGCTGTGCTGTGTTTTGTAGGCCAGCGGAGCACATCAGACTGAGTTCCAAGGCAAGCACTCAAAGAATTAGGAGGTGCTATAATTAAGGTACGTAAGGTTAGGAGGCACATAATTACATTCAACCATAATTACACCCACTGGTGCATGTGCTTTATGGTATAGTCTTCAATTACATGACCACCTCCTTTCTTCTTTTCCCTATGGGATCTCTGCCCGTGTCAGGGCCGTCTCCATGGCACAGTGCTGCAGTGCTGCCCAAGCTGCCATTAAACACTCTGCTGGGACACTGCAGCGTCCTTGCTGCACTCTGCCCAGGACACGTAACTTCCACCCCAGTCACTTAAAAGTTCTCAGCACCAACACATGCATGAAGCGTGACAGAACAAAAGACTCCTACTGAGAGACAGTAAATAATAGATACCTTAATACTGAAAAAGTGAGCTGTTTTTAGTTTAGATGCACCTGGTAAATTTCCACGTCTGCACTCAAGAGCAGAATGGAGCCCTCTTACACTCATCACATGTCAGCACCATGAGGAAATATTTACACTGCGAGCAGCTCATAGCAATCTTTCATAATTGCTGCTTGTTAACATCTCCCCGCTTTTGAGGCATGGTAGAATCATAGTTTCAGTGATACTTCTGAAATAACAACTGCAGTAGCAATACAGAAATTTAGCTTTTAATGGCCATAAACCATCTGTCTGAAATGAGTGTAAATAATTCACACAGCAGTTACGGTGGGGGTACCAAAATGAAATCCCAAAACACAAGCTGACCTAAGTTTGATTTTTAAAGGATATCATTAAAATATGCACCAATGTATCACATAAAAACAGAGTCCTAATTGTGGAGTTTGGCCCCTTATACAGGTATACTTGAAAATTCAGAGTTAGGCTGCGGTTGGACTTGATGATCTTCAAGGTCTTTTCCAACCTGAGTAATTCTATGATTCTATGATTCTATGATTCTAAATACAGAGATCTTGTTTTGGTTTACTTAGCAGTCTGAAATCTGAAGAAATTAAATTCAAAGCATACATGTTCCTCAGACAAATATGCTGTATGCAGCATGGCTAGAGACTTACTGAGAGCGTCCAACAAAGAACAGACCACAGGTTTCAGAAGTAACTTGCTGTGACCACCTCAGGAAAACAATCCATAAAACAACTCAGTGAGTGCAGCCTCCATGCAGCGTGCCATTCAGCATGGCATTCCTGCCCAGCACCAGGAGTTCCATGAGTTCCACCAATATAACCTCAGCAAGAGTGCTGGCAGCAGGAATGGAACAGCTTCTGCCTTCCCTTAATCACACTGGATGGCCCAGATCTGTTATGGCTCGGTGCCCCTGGAACAACTGGAGAAGTTTATCTGATGTATCACATTGCGCCAGGATAAATAAGATTAAAGATCTTATATATCTGGAAACAAAACAAGCCTTTCAGTGAAGTCCCTTTCTCCGCCTTCCCTTAGCAGTACATTATTTTTAACTTCCATCTCCTGTAAATGTCCTGCCTTTAAACACACATCACCTCAACTTCTTATACAAATACCTCATATTCTTCATACGGCTGGAGATACCGTTTCATGTTTCCACTTTTAAAAGTTTAAAACATCATATCAGATTTTACTGACAGCAAAGGACTAACTCTGCAGTTGCGGAGCACAGTCACCTTCCTGTTTACTCCTCTAATTACCATGCACTCAGTGTCATTCTACTTTTAGTTTCAACATGTCTTGCAATGAAGTACACATTGTTGTCATTTGGTAAGCTGTTTTCCTGCCCTTGGCACTAAATACAATGCTCCTTTCTTAGTCTGATGTCTATATCTGCATCCGTGAGCCTGACATCCTTGTATCCATATCTACAAACGTTACAGGCAGAGGAGAAACCACACTGATACCTACTGCTTTTTCTTTGCAGTAGCCTTGTCAGTAGTTCCTCTGACCAATAATTGTTGGCTCCGGCTTTGTTGTGTTGTGTTGTGGGTTTGCTTCTGGGAGACAGCTGTAACTTCATTCAGTCTGAGAGCATACAATTGCATGGAGTAATTGCCTCGATAGTTTCCACAGCTGAGGAAGAGCATCTGTGTGCCTTTCAGGCTCATGTATTACAGCACTTTCCACAGTAAGAGATGTCAGGTGTAATTCAGAAACCCGAGGCAGTACGAATACATGTCAATTAAATAACAAAAAGGACAACATCCATTTGGTGCTTATCCCAAACACAGTGTTTTCTCCTTTTAAAGTTGACCACTAAGTTACCTTAGAAAGCTTTTAAATATTTGACGACCCTCACAGTCCATCTTGTGAATGCAAGCTGACTGGGCAGCTCACAGTAACACTGCGTAACACAGCTCCGCCAGCTGAGCTGTATCAGCAAACCTCAGCCCATGACTCACTCCGTATGATAGTTACCTGAAAACATCTTACGCGTAATACACGAAAATTTAACCCTAAATCCTTCTGTTTTATAAAAGCTCTGCTTTTTAAGGGAAGGAATGCTTACGTAAGCACTCCAATAATAATAATAATAATAATAAAGGAGCAGCTTTCTTCATTTTCTACTATGAATTCCTAGTGAGTTTTTCAACAGGTTGCACCACTGACCAAAATGTAAATGATAAAAAAGACATCAGATGAAGGAGATGCTGTAAAACAAAACATAAAACAAAAAGCTCTTTCTGTTCAAATCCGGAACTTCAATTAAAAACATGCCAACATTACAAATGCTAAAACATTTCAATCAGTACCAGCTCTTAATTATCTTAACAGGAAACTCTTTCTCCATCTATTTTTATAAATCATAATCATACACTTAGAAATGACTCTCTACATGCAGTAAATTATAGGTTGGGCTCATAGACCTGCCTGCAATTTAGGCGTCCCAATGCTTCCTTTTATAATAACCAGTTTTTAACTGCTTTTAAATTTGCCAGATTATAACAGTTTGGCCTGAAAATCTCCATGTTGAACATATACCACGGGCTGCTTTTGGGGAAGAAAACTTCACCTAAATTCTTCTGTCTGTTTAAAATATATGTAATAACTTGACCCGGTTTTGTATTTCAGTAATTGAAAACATTTGGCACCTGTGCTGTAGGGCACAGATTTAATATTTGGCAGATAATTTTTGTTTTGAAATATCCTTTTTGTTATCCCTAAGAAAATACACCTACTGATCCAGATGATATACCTACAAGAACACGCAGTCCAGTACCATTTCTGACAATTCAGAACAATTTAGTAACAGCCTACTTTAACATTCCTTAGACCCCTTGAAATGCCAAATCTCCCACAACCCCTACAGCGGCCTCAACTGCAAATGAAACATTCACTCCCAGGCAGGGCTCCCCCAGGCCACAGCCGCAGGGCATGAGCTGGGCAGTCCGTAATAGCAGCTGGAAACTGACTCAGGCTGCAGCGAGATGGAGCAGCAGGACTGCAGCAGAACGGTCCCTCCTGCCTCAGTGACCGACCCCAGCAAGAGATAAGGTGCTGGGAGGGAGGGAGTCTGACACCGAGGGAACAAACTGAGGGCGCAGACTGAGCAACTTTTCTATATTTTAGACTGTAAAGATAAATCGGTGTAGTAGAAAAGATTATCTACATAGTATTTCATTATTTTCTTTATGTTTTTAATGGACTGTGCACACACAATTAAAAACTGAATGTACTTTGAGCCCTGGAACTCAATCGTTGTGTCCCTGTGAGATGTGTTTGGACCAGGTGTTATTTCTCTCCAAGTCAGGGACTTTTTTTCCCTCAGAAGTGACATTCTATCAGAGGTAACTGCATCAGCACCTAAACTCTGTCAGACTTCGGCATTAACTTCTCTTCTGCTCAGCAGAAAGGCCGCCAGCAATCCTCACCTATCAGATTCTTCGCTGTAAGAAAACTAAGTGCCAAAAGCAATGAATTACAAGGCTCAGAAATCAAGGCTCTTTAATCAGCAAAGCATTTGCACAACTCATGCTCCAGTCAGGGGTGGGCTGGAGATCGGGCAGGGGTGTGTTGAGCGAAGCAGAGGGTGTGCAAAGTAAATAATTCTCTTCACAGAAATTTGTCTTGGGCCTTTTCAGTCACCAGAACTGTATCATTAGTCAACAAAAAATCTGACATACCTCTTCGATGTGCACCTTCTCCAGGTATGATTTTTTATATATATTTAAAGGGATACTGTTATCTGTTTTAGAAACTGCTTTAAAAAAGTAACGGTCAGTAAGAGAAGGATACAAATCTTTAGATACATCAGGCAAAACAAAACAGAACAACCCAAGAGACCTTGATTTTACAGCTCTCTAAACAACTTCTGCTGCTTTGCACTCCCCCCACATCAGCTTTACTTAAATAACCAACTTTAGGCTCTGCCTTTCGATGTGTTTCAAAATGCTGTTAATAAATGCAAGCTACACATAGATGAGTTACGCACTGCACTCAAGGAAAAGTTGTGAAGTTTCTTTATTTGTGCCCTATTTTTCTGCCAGAAGAATGAACAAAGTGCTTACCAACTAAAAGTACATTTCAAGGTGGAAGTAGCTACAATGAAGAGGCCTCAGAGAAGCAGGCCTGCTAACAAAGTAGAAGGCATTCCCAGCGCTGAGGAGAAGGCGCTAGGAAAACTTTGTATTTGCATTTTAAGAAGATTCAGGTGACAATCTGATTGAAAGCGAATAAAGAAATGTTACTTGAATCTATTCTCTATTCTGAAGGCTATTATAGATGTATTAACAATGTCTCAATAGAATCATACATTATTCAAAGATGTGTTGTTGCTTACTGAGGTATCAGCTTGCAAGTCACATACTGAAAGTTTTCAGACAGGGGAGGAACCATCCCGGAGTTCTTACTGCTACACTTCCTTTCGCAGTAAAATGATGCAGCTCCATTAAATCTGTGTAAGAAAAATAATTGTTATTTTATTTGACAGCATATTGATTTTTATTTGTGTCTCTGGCTTGCAGCAGTATTTTACAAATAAAATTAGTATTTTGGTTTTAACATTTTAATTCATAAATATTTAAATAATAATCAAATTAACTATATTTATTAATAATATTTATTGATAACTAAACACCTTTTATTTCCATAGACATATTACGGATTTCTGTGGCAAATCCACGTACAGTGGCACAAGAATTCATATCCGTGCAGCTTGCAAAACAATGTACGAAGTGCAGAGCATAGCTCATGGTGACCAAAGACCTGTATCGCACAAGCAGAATTCCCATTCTCCAAGTCCAGGTAAGCACTTCGGAGAGTCCTGAATTGCTTTTTCTTTTGGAGTGACCACCAAAGCAAAAAAAGACTGAAATCACCCAGCTACTCTTTTATTTTAGGACGAGGAGACCCTCTTGTCTTTGAACATCAGCTAAAAATGGCAGCCTTTCTACTGCAGAATTAACCTGCCTCTTGGATCCCTGCTAGTTATCTTCAAATGTGAAGGTGCTGGCAAAAATAATAACGTGATACAGCATTTCTCACCATTCCAGCCGGGGCGATTGTTCTTATTCAAGAATTTACAACACTCAGACCCTGGCCTTGGCCTTTGACTTACTTTCACAGGACTCAGGTCAGACTCTCCACCTAATACTGATTTTTTTTTGCCTTGAAACCAATGGATGAGTTACAACATATGTGCACCTATCAAGGAAAAAGCCCACGAGATGCAGAGTTCCGTGACTAAACTGACTGAATTCTTTTATGGTATGTAAGCAAATCTTTGCCAGTAATGAATGTGTCATTTCCTGTGATGCTGGATCATCTCCTGGAATTCATCACCCAATTCTTGGTATTTTCGCAGCTGATGAATAGTTTTTAGATTCTGTACGTAGTTTTCACACACTTCTATGGGAACAACCACCTCAGAAACATGACATCCCTTCATCACAGAAAGCATACTTTGTATACCACATTTATGTTTTACCTAAGCAGAAGTATCATGACCCTCAGGTATTCTGAGAATAGCATTAACCCACTGCATTCCAACCTGACATCACATTCTCTCTGACAAACCCACTTAGGAAGCCTCTTTCTCTCTTTGTCTTTGTAGCAGACATGTTCCCAGGCATAGCTCTGCTCACAGCTTAACACACTGCATAGCAAATGGTACAACAAGAGCGATAAAATTAAATCAATCTGTGATTTAAGCAATTTCAATCAGAATTTGCAGACTTGTGTCATCCCTAGGGGATGACTGAGATGAAAGCCAGACACTTTAGATTTCAGTGATGTATTAATGAGCACTCTGTAATAGAAACAGAAAAAAACACAAAGGTGATATAGCTTTTCAGTACCATCATAGATCAGAACTTCCTCCTGCAAGGTAAGGAGTACCGTCTGATGTTTCCAGTAGATTAAATGTGCACACAGAAAGCAACCTGGAGGAAAACAAAAACACAATCCAGCACACAAACACAAACCAGTGTGCCCAGTGGGCCAAGCACAGCACCATTTTGGTCTGCATCAGAAACTGTGCACCCAGCAGACCTAGGGAAGGGATCACACCTCCGTACTCAGTCTGGTAAGATCATACCTTGAGTACTGCGGTCAGGTATGGGTCCCTTACTGCTAGGATATGGAGTTGCTCAGAGCATTCAGAGAAGGGCAACAAAGCTAGAGAAGGAGCCAGAGAACAAAATACCTGAGGAGCAGCTGAGAGGATTGGGGTCATTTAGAAGAGGAGGCTCAGGAGAGACTTCGTCTCTCTACAGCTACCTGAAAGGAGGTTGGAGCAAGGACAGTGCTTTTTTCTTTTCTGAGGTGATAAGTGATAAGCAATGGGCTCAGGTTGCACCGTGGGAGGTTTCAATTTGATAGCAGGAATTAAAAAAGGGTGGTTACGCATTTGAACAGTCTGCCTGGAGAAGTGCTGGAATCACCACCTCTGAAGGTATTTATGAGATCTGTGGACATGGCACCAAGAGATGTGATTAGTGGTAGACTTGGTAAGGTTAGGTGATAGTTGGACTTGACAATTTTTAGTCTTTTCCAGCCTAAATGATTCTATGATATAGAAGACAATGATTTACAGGTGAACGAGAAGAACTTAAGGTATGCAATTTGCCTATATTCAGATTCACAATTGCTCATTAAGTTCAGCCTTAAGAAACGGTGGAGGGATTTACAGCTGGGCTTACCCAGGCTTTGCCATGCCTGATCAAAAGCATGCAACAAACCTTTCTTGGTGAGGTAGAATTTATGGAATCAGATTATTTTGAAGGGGAAAAGGACAACAAAATCAATATGATTTATTCTTTTTTTCACCTGCCATTCCACTTCACTGTTACTCGGAGTGAAGCCTAATACCTCATGTTTGGGGAAAGTGTAACTTGTAGAAGAACAGTACTTGTCTAGATGCAAAGACATTAAGAACTGACAACTCTACCCATCTTCTGGGCAGGTTTGTTTTTTCCCTATTGCTTTGTTTCCTTCACCACTAAAAGCGCAATTATTTTCTCTTTCAAAAACAGCCTCTGCTTCTAGCCAACATTCTCCTACAGAACTGAAGAACCTTTTAGTATATGATGTCAATACCTAGGCTATGATTAAGTCTTCACAGAATCTTCTTTTTGCTGAGCAGAAAACTAAAGCTTTTAAAAGCATCACTTTGAAAGTTTCTTCCACCTCTCAGGTATGTTCTGTGGCTCTTTTTCCTCAAACAGGTTCATCCGGTACTGTAGCAGATAGCTAGAAGTATATGCCTTAGAGGAGTATTAATAGACACTTTCTTCTAAACTGCTCTGATCTTCACCTTGTACTTGGCAGGGTCTTCTTAAAAGAGAGAATGGCTCTATGTATTTAAATGCAGTCCATGGGTATGTCTTGCAAGACTGGAACTTCTTGTATTTTATTTTGGAAATACACAAAAGCCACAGCCTCTAAAACATCCTGGGTAAAAAGTTTCAGAGCTGAAATCTATTCTATATGCAAAATAATCTGTGTTCATTTGGAATAAAAAATCCTACTACCTTCACTTGAAAATGTCATCAGGAAAACTGAATTCCAAAATACATCCATTTTACTCTTGCCATATACATTAATAGAATCATTAATCTGCTGTGAAGCAACACACTTGAAGTCATCCATCATGAGACTGCCTGTTATAGTCTCTTATCAATAAAGACTGAACTGTCTGACAACTATAAACAGTTTCTACATACTTGCAGAAGTCAGTACTTCCTAGGATACAGCTTTGCTGAACTGTACAAGAAAGACAGCTGTTGGAGAGGGTCCAGAGGAGCACCTCAAGGATGGTCAGGGGGCTGGAGCACCTGCATTCTGAGGACAGGCTGAGGGAGTTGGGCTTGTTCAGCCTGGAGAAAAGAGGGCTGTGGGGTGACCTCATTGCAGCCTTTCAGTACCTGAAGGGAACCTATAAACAGGAGGGGAGTAAACTCTTTGAAAGGGCTGATAATACCAGGACAAGGGGAAATGGATTTAAGTTGAAAGAGGGAAGATTTAGGTTAGAGGTAAGGGGGAAGTTCTTTACTAGGAGAGTGGTTAGGTCCTGGAACAGGCTGCCCAGGGAGGCTGTGGATGCCCCGTCCCTGGAGGTGTTCAAGGCCAGGTTGGATGGGGCCCTGGGCAACCTGATCTAGTAAAGGCGTATGTTTGGTGGCCCTGCCAGGTAGGGGGGTTGGAGCTTCATGATCCTTGAGGTCCCTTCCAATCTGGGTCATTCTGTGATTCTGTGATCTGTGATTCTGTGAAAGCTTTAACCCTTATTTCTAGTTACTATTTTGCCCATACTACATAAATTTTTAGGATGAACATACAAAGTTTTCAGTTAGTAGAATTACTTTTGGATTACTTGCAAATTTTATCATCAGTGTTTTTATACTGCTTCCAGATCTTTAAGCATTGAATGTTGACCTAGGTGATGAACTGAGACGGCTGTAGAACATTTCTGGCACTGGCCAGTGGTAATTCTGTTCCAAGAACCACACTGTGAAAACAGATAGATAGTTCTTAAACCATTGTGCTCTTTGACGCCAAGCTGCCTCATTCCAAATGAAAATACATAGCACTAAGTCAAGTAACCCTTACCTAAATCCTCCCCACAATCACTTTAATCAGCCTTGTAAAGAGTGTGACTTGTTTTTTGTAATACTACTTACACTCTATTAATTACACTCATGGTTTAATTCTCATCATCAAAACTGCATTGATTCTGATTGTTTTGCTGAAGAGATTTCAGGCCGTGTGACCAACAGTCACATATTTGCTCTTTTTGAACGCTGTAATTCATTAGCACTGTTCAGGTATGATACCATTACGTGTGATATTCCAAAACAAACAGCACTGGGAAAAATCTGTCCCCGTCAATTCTTGTAGTCCATAGAGAGCAAGTTGTTCAATCCTACTCATTCAAAGATTTTTGTTCATAGTAATTGTTGCTTAATATATTCCTGACTTAATAATGGACTGGAAAATACCTGACCTTGTTTGATACGATTATGTCATGTTGCTTCATTCTAAATGCAAAAGACAAACAGTAACTAAAAATCATAGTCTCGCGCCACAAGCAAAATTAGCAGTTCCATCTACTAAAGGCCAATAATACAATCAGGATTTATTAGTTCTTAACATATGCTACATCTTATTGGCTTTACAGTTATTTTTTCTGGATAGTCTGTTTTCTTTAACATTTTAACACTTTAAAATTTCTCATTGTACAGCTGTTTCCTACTCCAGTTTCCCACTTCATTTTTCTTTTAATTTTTCATTACTGGTTTTGCTGGTGAGCAGATTGGTTCTTTGTCAGAGGTTTTCTCTTTTTAAGTTGTGAATATTTGTGGCCAATTACCTTTTAAAGATGTACTACTTCTCATTCACAGTTTTAATTCCAGTTGATTTTTTTCTCTAGCCCACTTAACAGTGATATATTTAGCCCCTTTAATCCATCAGGAGTATAACTCAAGCAAGTATTGGTCGTGTCTCTTCTTTGTTAATCAATACTGAACAAAATTAGGGCATGATTATTGGTTTCTAGGCAACCACTAACTTGCAGTTTATTTAATTAATTCATCTTTATCTATCCTAGTTAGTTATACATCTGAGGATATATAATGTATTTTTATATCATGATATAAGAATTCCAGCATAGGCCCCCACAACCCAAACTTCCTCTGTACAGCATCACATTTTTTCCTTTCTCCAGGGGAAACTATCATTTATATTATTTTCAAGAACAAAATACTGGTGAAACTAAAAAAAACAGCTCCAGATATCAGGAAGAAGGACGAGCATTTAAGCAACAAGCTGATGCAAAACCACAAGTTCTTCAGCATGCAAATAAAAACACAATAAATTTATTGAGAGACTAACGTTAGTATGTTTTGTTTCTAAGTCATTAAAAAAATGCAAGGCAAAACCTTATGTTATCTGGCATGCAAATAAAAACATAACAGATTTATTCAGAGACAAATATTAACACGTTTTCTTTCTAAATCACTTTCTACAAATTGTTAGCCTTTTATAAGTCATTACGCATTAAGCTACTACCTTTTTCATGATATCTTCACAACATTCTCCCCAACTATTCTACAACTACTGCCCAAACACCCCGTTTAAACTTAATTCTTCAACCTACTATTTTCCTTTGATGTGCTACCACATAATTTCTTGATGTCTAGTCTTTCTCAGCTCTCTCAGGACTTGATTCAGTCCTCAATACCCCCTGACACGCAATTCTAACTGGTATATCTCTAGCTGCCAGCTCTGTCTGTATCACTCCTAACTCAAACAGCTCTTCACTTCTAGAAAACCCCTTTAAGAGTTTCCATCTGTTTCCACCACCACTACCAAAGGCAGTCATTACTGATCATAAAGAGGATGCTTTTATATTAATAACATACAGCACAGAGCTCTTTGGATGGGCAAACTAGAGAAGTACAGGCTTCAGCATGTCTCTAGAAACATGGACTCTGTATTTTCATGCTCTTCTAAGTCAGCAACATAAGCAACAACCAGCATAGCTCACAAAGCAACATTAAACCTTTTCTACAGATCCTTTTCATATGGCCTGCAAACAATTCAGACAGCCTGCATGCTGGATTCATATCAGACGTCTGCCAGCAGGGATGGCTGAGGCCACCACTTAACCATCATGTGGCCTATTTGCATGGCCAACTCATTCTGTATTTCGCAATAAGGCAGCAAAATGGGAAAGCCATTACCTGGTAGCCACTTAGTGAGTGCTTAAATCAATTCTCTTCCATGTCTCTCATCTTACTCTTACTGTTCGTTTAAAGCTCCTGTAGCAAGGCCAAAGTCTTATTTGAATTGATTAGGAAGAAAAAGAAATTCTAAGTACAGAGACGTTCTAAAAAGATGCATTACTAACTTGAAAGTGCAGCTGCTTTTTAGACTAAGATTTCAAGTTACTTTATTATTATTTTACAGTGAATACCTGAATTTGGGGTGGAATTAGCAAAGGCTTTTAACATTCTGAAATTGAATTCAGTGGAAGCATAGGTCTAGCAACTATGACACAGGTTGTTTTTTGCCAGATACTGATGTCCTGGCATGTTTGAACACAGGTAACTGTTTCTGTGCAGTGCTAAGGCAATTAACCCATGTATCTAAAATAGAAGATTGTGATCATACTACCTGCTTTCTTCAGGGATTTTATGTCACATGCTTGGAATAGTGTTAGAATAAACAGTTTCACATCCAGAAAACGTTTCATGCCTACAATGGAGAGGTGCAGAACCAGAAAAGTGGTCTTTATCCAGGTTATCTTTTCCATTCCAAGATCAATTCTTTACAGCTTCAGTTTGATTCAGAAGGCTTTCAAAGGGCAAAAAAAATGGCAGCTTACTTTAGTACATTATCACTTCAAGATGATTCCAAGCCATTTTAGAACATTACACATTTTTTTCTTGAGAGCTTTAGCCATAAGATGATCTTAATTGCAACCTGATGGAGGCTTTTGGAGATGGCTTCTACAAAACAAAACTGCAGAAAACAGTCAGATACAGATCACAGTTATTTGTCTTTGTGGGCCACTAATTGGTTTTAGATTTTCTTCTTCCTACACACCTGGATAGCCAGCTGGTATCCATACAGTCCTGTACATATTTTCATTTACATGTAAGAGCAGACTTTTTACTGCACTACAGTAAATAACTTTGCTACAGTACAGTTACTATGTACTTTGATACACACATACTCCGAAGAACAGGAAAATAAACAAGTCAAATGATCACCATCAACATCAGCACCGTCCCAAATTTAACTTTTAAATGTTATCATCACATATTTTTTTTTGCTTTTAACTACTGCATTTGCATCTATCTACCCTGATAGGAGTCTGCCTTTTTTTGCAGAGAAAGGTCTCCCTCATGTGGAAGTCTGCCTGGCAGCTGCAAAAGGAACACAGCATTTCATGTCTTAATCAAACTCCTGTTACTTAGGTTTGTAACAGGCCACTAAACATATTTTTAGAATATTTTAGTTCATTGGAAGGTGAATGGAAAAATACCTTTCGTAGGTTAGGATCATAAAAATTTTAAAAAGCTTATTCAAAATGAAAGCAAAATGCTCAACAAATACCATCAGAATGTAATGGAAACTAATCAAATAGAAGATAATCTTAAATTCACCAGCTTTCTTAGCTGTCCTTTATACATGTTCTACTGAATACTGTTCAAGAGGTTCTAATATATGCTATTTTTATGTATCGATTGCAGATGACCTTGCAGAACTCAGGTCTAAAACTGTAATTAATTACAAGCATTGGAACTGACTTAATTTTTCACATAGTCTGATGGTGATAGGACAAGGGTGAATGGAGAGATTTAGATTAGATGTTAGAGGGAAATTCTTTACTCAGAGGGATATGAGGTGCTGATACGGGCTGCCCAGGTGTAGTGGAACTCCAGGCCTGAAGCAATGGGTGAGCTACGAGGGTACGCGAGTGCCTGCAGTGGCAGGGGGGCCTGAAGCCACTTGACTTCCATGCAATCTGAGTCCAGAAAACTGAGGCCTGAATTTTGATCAACAACAGAAAAAAGGAGGTGGGAAGAATAAGGGAAACTTACAAATGTTGCATTTTGATTTGTTGTTCCTCTGTGAAGGTGAGAAGAGTAGCTCAAATGATGGAGTTTTGTTGTGTGTTTTTTTGTTTATAAATAATACAAGAATTTAGCATGCATCAAAACAAAACATAGAAGTATCACAAATATTTATCTGTGCTGTAAAGCTGTTTTGTCCAGGTTCTCTTTCTTGTAATTTGTCACTAGAAAACTAGATGATGAAAACTTGATTAATTCAAAGAGTTCACTCCACCAAGAACACTTGTGAGCCATCAGTACAATAAAAAGATACAGAATATAAATGAATGATTCTTTTATTGCTGGTAACGTCCCTTTTTATCCCCAGTTTTAAGATTCATTTGCAAGACAGTTTAAGTGCATCTATCAAAAGAGAAGCAAGGCATCATATCCCCACAGTGATCAGAACCATAACAATTCAGAAAAGAAGTTACCACCCAAGTTTCTCAATTTCTGCACATCTCCGATTTTTTTTTTCCCTGATGTTTGCATTTTGTAATCCTGTGCAATTTAAAAATCACATTTTTATTTTTAAAAAAATCATGAAAAGTGCCCCAACTTCTCTAAAATGATACACAGTTAAAATATGAAACACGTTGACATTTCCAGCTCATTCCATACATACATGTCGCTACAAAGGAACCATAGTTTCACTGAACACACAGTCCCTTACTCAGTAGGAAAGCTCTCTGGCTTGGTTTACGCTCCAAGAAATTTTGAAGCATATCCATCCCATCCAAGGATCCTCCAGGTTTCAAAATAAGATTTCTGTATTTCATCCCGGCCTGATAAAAGGAAAAGTAGAACATTAGTATTTCTGACCTTGGAAGCTGCCACTTTTACGTACCTGTCACGTCTAATTATCTAGGTTTTTAAATTCATCTCCTCTCTTTCCAGATTTTCTTAGTACCATAACAAAATATGCCACAAATATAACCTAAATCTGCTGGAAGAGTTCAAGACAGGAGAAACTGAACCTATTAGCTTGCAAATCTTTTTTTTTTTTTCCTGTGGTTTTGCATTATTTTGGGATATACAATCAGATAAACTTGCCCAAGTTAAGGAAGTCATTCTGCAAGCCACAACATGGCCAATAGGCAGGCAAACAGAACCTAAACATCCATTCTCCCTTAACTGATGATTTCTCTTTCTTCCATATCTATTATGAAGAATGACAGAACAGAGATCAACAGAAATACCAGTGACGAATAATATGGCACACAGAAGCAATTTATATGCATAACTATTTAACATGTACACAGACACACATGATTTCCCAATTAAAGTATCCTAAAATAGTGGAAACTTAACCCACTTTGTATTTTCAGCAAGAATAACACTAATGCAGGAAAAACAAAATGAGCTTCTTAGACTATATTAAATGAAGACATTCTTAAAAGGAAAACATATATAAAATAATGTATCTGGAGAATTCAGGGCCTCAGAGACATATCTATGAATGAGAAAATCTTTTTTCACATAGAAGTCCTAGATGCTTTTAGTATTAAATTAAAAAACACTCTTCCCTTCAGTCACTGTAGATAAACATATATACTTCCCTCACACGGCAAAGCTACAAGATAGAACTACACTGCTCCATGATCACTACTGCGAAATCAAGCTTATGTATTTTTAACTGATGGGCTTCTCATGACTTCATTGCATTGAAAGAGCAGGTGGAAAGAGCCAAATGAATAACACAGTCTATCACTGAAGAAGGACTGCTTGTATTTTGCAATTTGTGTTAGTTTCCTGAATGTTAATAGAAAAACAAAATTAAAAAATTTGTTCCTCTTGATTTAAAAGTGTTACTAGTGCAAATGTGACTTTTTGCTGCTGCGTTTCCAATCAGCAGATTACTCAGTTCTTGAGTGACCAGAAATAATTTCAGATAACGTGCATGAACTTAGGGGTTTGGCAATTAACACTGTTAACATTTGCTGAATAACTGCTACAGATAGAGATGCTTAAATGAGTTTCAATAACGGTTGCTCAAAACAGGAAGAGAAGTCTTATTCTAACAGGAAAAGGTAAGCCAAATTTCTAAAAGCCCTTGTCATAATACTGTAACTGACTTCCTTTCCTGCTGTTGTGAAAAGAAGTCTAGATGTAGATATATGGAATATGAATAACTGCAAACATCTCACTAGTATCCAGCATCTTTCTGTAATAGATAATTTTCCCACCCTGCAGAACTCTGTTACACTGAAATAGAATGCAAGCACAAAAAACAAGCTAAAAGAGAACCGACTTGAGAGGACAGTACTACTGTGAAGAGGGAAAGCAAATCTCCTGCAGAAGTTCCCCCTGAGGTTATGTGAACATCCAAACAAAGTATGTTTGCACACATGAGAGAGCGAGCAAGGCACACACGTGCCCATGCATGTGGATACACATACAGAAATAACCATTTCTATTCTGTCTTCTTAGCTGGAACAGGAAGCTTCACTTTAAAAGAAGCACTAGTCGCCTCTCAGCTGCAAATATCCTCTTGGTCCTTGTGTAACTGAACTTGTCTCAAAGTGCCTCATTCAGAGACTGAGAAAGAAAACAAAAAGCTATGCACACGCAAAGAAAAAAAAAAAAAAAGAAAAAAAAGGAATAAACTGCACTTTCATCCCTAGGACACAGTAAAGGTCACAGAGCAATTCTGGTAAACTATGGCTCAGGGTTCTGACTGCACAATCACTCAAAACAGTTCTGAAGGCCAGAACTAGTGGTAACAGAAAAAAGGTCTGTGATCACCCTGCAGGAGCATGCGCTGTGCAAAAAGGGAAGAGGCAGGAAAATCAAAAGACCATTCCCATGACAGAGCCGTTGCATCTCCAGTTAGAATTCCAATGCTATAATTGTTGAGAAATTAAAAACTTGTCCAAATTGGTAGGACTACTAATTACAACACTAACTGTTCCTCCCTCTTTCCTGATGGAGGCAAAAGAGGCTGAAGAATTACACAACAGAAAAAAGCCCAGTAAATCTAAAATCCATCAACGACTTGAACTTCAAAACTCAGGTAGGAGAAAAAGTAAGTAAGAAAAAAATTAAATGATAGTGTGCTGTGAAAACAAAAACAAAATAAACTGAATTTGCCAAATACCACACATAAAAAATACCACACATTTGAGGCACTATTCATGGAAATACAGCAATATCATCATCAAGCTTCCATAATGGAAGGATACTCATTTACTCTTTCAATGGAAAAGTATGTAATTTTCTGTTTAAAGCTAAAGAGGAAAGTGACTCTATATAATAATTATAATAAAATCCACATCTTATGAGGAGCGGCTGAGGGAGCTGGGATTGTTTAGCCTGGAGAAGAGGAGGCCCAGGGGTGACCTCAGTGCACTCTACAACTTCCTGAAGGGAGGCTGTGATGAGGAGGTGCTTGGCCTCTTCTCCCAGGCAACAAACAGGACCTGAGGAAATGGCTGCAAGTTGTACCAGAGGAGATTTAGATCAGACATAAGGAAAAACTTTTTCTCTCAGAGAGTGGTCAGACACTGGAATGGCTGCCCAGGGAGGTGGTGGAGTCGCCATCCCTGGCAGTGTTAATGAGAAATCTGGATGAGGATGAGGAGCTGTGAGATCTGGTTTGGTGCTTGTGGTAGCAATGGCAATGGGAGAATGGTTGGACTTGATGATCTTGTAGGTCCTTTACAACCTTGTGATTCTGCAATTCTATGAAAATTTCAAGATAATTTTCAAAAAAACTTATTTACACACTGCTTTTTTTTTCAGTTGATCTGAACTTGACAAGAAGTGTACTTAAGATGTTATTTCTATGGATAATAATTGCAATAGATGTGGCTTCAGACATAAAGCACAACAGGAATCTTCAAAAGAAAGCATTTGTTACCTACCTTTGGATTCATTATGCCCTCTTGCTTAAAGCAGCTATAAAAGATGTCCATGGAAAACACTTCACTCCAGAGGTATCCATAGTACTGTCCATCATAACCACCTGCCAGATGCCCAAAAGTAGCTGGCATGTTTGTTCCTTAAAAATTGGATTCACATTAATTAATTTAAATCAAATACAGTCCTGCCTTTTACGTATGAAAAATACAAAATACGAAGAAATTAATACGAAATTTGTATGAGATAATTCGAAGCTGCTTACATAACAGGTCTGAGTACATCTCTAAAAGTATCAGACATATTTTGGTGACTACAAAAGAAAAATTCAGTTTTGGTCTACTTGCACTTTTGATGCAGATGTGACGGAACATTTAATGTGATATTGACATTCACCTCACTCCAAAATATAACTTACAAAAGTACAGCTTTTGATGCTTCCATCTTCATTCAGGAGAGATCTCTAAGGTTATTCCAGTATTCAAAATAATTACTTCAGCTCCATAAATTAGATTATTTTACAAACAACTACAAACAACTACTTTGCTTTTTTTATAAGTCAAACATTATTGGGATAGGAAAGCATATTTAAATAAGACATTTGGGCATACAGAGGAAGGCATGTTTAAATAAGGCATTTGGGCACACTGCACCGATATACCTGGGGTTGCAGGAACTCCTAGGATCTCCATACAGTATTTGGCATATTCATCTCCTGGGTCAACAGATGGCTTTGTATGGAGCGCCTGGTCAACCTTGCTCAAAACAATCTGGCGGAGGGTTAAAAGACCTGATGGAATAAGAGCATTCAGTTAACTAACACCAAAGGAGCTGGAGTTTCTTTAGCAACTTTCATTCAAAGATCTAAACAAGCATTTTTAGAATTTTAATTACAAAAAGACTTTGAGTTATGTCATTTCTATCCAAACATGTCAGCTAAGAAGAGAGAAGAAAACGTATTGAGGAATATTTTTCAATCACAATTATAAGGTCCATATGTTCAAGCATTACTTTTCTCACGAATCAAAGACTAATAAAAGTGGGTACTTTAAAAATAAATATCAGTATTTAAAATTGTGTCCTCAGCTGTCATCAGTTCTAGATATGATCTCATTCAGGGCTTGCACAGTGCATGTAACGTTGTGTGCTAGGCAGTGTCAAAGAATAGCAAGAACAGCTGCTGCTTTAGGCTCTGCTATTTTGAAGAAGCTATGAGATGCGTACCTCTATTCTACATACAATGTTTATGCAGTTGCAGCACCTGTACAAGCTGGAAGGATGGGCACTCCTTGCTCAGAATAGGGAAGAAGTATGAAATAAACAGCAGTGATTTAATGACATAAATTGCACGATAAATGATGGTTTGGGAGAAGCTCTGATTACAAGGACAGTGGTAAGAGGGATAGAATAACAATGAGATGATGGGCAATAACATCGGATTAGTCTTGCTAATCTTGAGATAGAGACAAGGTTGAGACAGCATAACTGTGACCTTGATTTGGGAACACAGAGTACCTACTGAAGTGGAGAACACGGAGTTACGATTCTGGATTCAGAAGTTAAGAGGCTGTTTGAGCAATGAAAGGCTGCAACACTTCTTGTATCATGTATGTAAACACACTTAGTAAACTTGCGAGCAACTTTCATTTATGTCAAATAACATGTGCAAATGAAATGTATTATATACATGCAGAAGATTTGATACTTCTCTACTAATAATGCACAGTGTCTGCCTGGGGCTACTGGAAAAAACTGGAAAAACAAGACTGTCTCACCCAGCATTAAATAAATGGAGCTGCTGCAGTAAAAAAGTTAACACTGGGGAAATTGTAGACGTATATTAGTCCTTTGGATAAGGCTGGAAAACCAGAGTTGCTCCTGTTCTTGCATGCAGTGGTATAGGTCAGAACAGACTTTATTAGTGGTTGTAATCAAATCAAGCAAATAAACTCAGGAATTATTAAGGCAATGAACTGAACTTTCTGGTTTAAAGTGCTCACTTAATAGCACTGACAGAGATAGTGCACATGAAGAAGAAAAGTAATGGGCTTGTTATGTTTTACAGAGGGTATTTTCTCAAAAGTTTCCAACCAAATTTTTAAACATTATTCATTTTTTACACATACACTGTGTGAGAGAAACAGGTACCTGTATTAGCCAGTCTAGAGGCAGCTAATTTCTCAAGGAGAGCATCTGCAACATGGCTTTCATCCTTGTAATGTCTTGACATTTGCTGCAGTGGTTCTTTTTCCCACACCCAGTTCTCAAACATTTGTGAAGGTACCTCTACAAAGTCTGTTTCCACATTAGTTCCACTAAACCTGGCAAAATCAGTCTAAAAAGAAAAGCCATCGTATTAAATCAAAATAGAAACCAAGATTTCTAGAAGAAAACAAAATTTCAGATATTGGAATTTCAGTGTTTCAATTAAAATAAGATCCTTAACTTCAAAGAAAGAAGGACAAATATACAAGTACATGTATTAGGCAACTGAAAAGCAACAAAACAGATGATGTAGAAGTTGCTTACTCCATTCTCTGACAGTGATTCTCTACATCAATTTTTTTAGCACCTTCTTTTCACCTCTCAGGTTATAACCACAACACAAATATTCCCATGCTTTCTTATGACAATGACAAGATTAGTCAGTTGTTATAAAATTGTGTTATACTGGCTTAGAGTAAAAAAAATAAACTCAATAATACACTTGTAAAATTGTTTATTGTATTGCAGTCTAACACACTCGTTCACAGATTTTACATGACCAATTTATGCTATCAAGGTTTTCTCTCATGACTGTCTTCATTTGTAAAGCATATAGTTAACATGCTGCACAATTTTTGGGTCAGTAATACATGGCCTGAAATAAATGAACCCTAGCAGCTTCAGCCATGAAAGGTTCCCCAAACTGACTCTCATTCACTGACAGAAGGGCCTTCACTTTGAAAGCCAAGCACACTGGAGATTTTTCTCTTATTTCATTACACTTAACCACTGATTACCAAAAAAAAAATCATGTGTAATATTAGGGCACACACTGAACTGATGGCTATGTCACATGCGTGTCAGAAGAACTGGAGAAAAAAAGATTATTTGCTTTTATTTACACCCATTGATAACTCACATCTAAGGTTGTAACAGGCTAGCCCTTCTTCCTACAGTTGCAGTAGACACAAAGATAAGTGGAGAGCCATCAAATACGAATAAACTAGTGATAGAAGCAGATAGAATAAAAGGCAAGGAGGAATGCAGGAGTTTGTTGCCCATTCTCATTTACTCAAACATAACTGTACTGCACTATTAAAAAAAAGAAAAAATACTGGTTCAGGTACTTGATTACTTGTCCCCCCCCTAACATCATAAAAAGATCCTGTCGCTGCCCTGATATTTCACACGCCAGCCGACTCCCAGCACATTACTGCCCTCCAAACGCTGACCTTTACCAGCTGCTCACAGACTCCCACTCAGCCAGATCCCCCTATATATTTTTTAACCATCAAGTTTTAACATGCTCAAAAAAAGAAATCAGCAAATGAAACAAGTTACGGCTTTGCACATGAAAATCCCAGAGCACAGGATGCAAGTTCCATAACAAGCAGAGAGCTTATCTTATGCCTAGACAGAAAACAACCCTGTTTATTCAGACCTTCCCATTCCTTTCCAGAGTCTTGTTACCAGTGAGTCAACATTTGACGAGGCCAAGATGACCTCCCCATCTCCCACATACATATGCTTTGCTAAAATCATAAAATTGCCAAAATAAACTTACCTATTGCTTTGAGGCTACGAAAAATGCATGAAAACTGGAACTGAAACACCACTAACCTGTGCACATATCTGATGCATTACATGACCAAACTCGTGGAAGTATGTCTTTACTTCATCATGTCGCAGCAGTGATGGACGATCTGATCCTGGCTTTGTGAAATTGGTTACCAGAGCAGCTACAGACATCATTCTACTGCCATCAGAGAGAAGACAGCCAGGCTGGAGACCAAAGCATGCTGCATGCCCATACTTTCCCTCTCTGTACAAGAAAACATTTCAGAAATTATCTTAAAATCACAATCCTGCTCACCAGAATATTCAAGAACAAAGACAAGAGCTGGTGTCTCTTTAAAGTTTTAAATGAAGAAATTATGTCTATTCATTAGGATGACCATACAAATTTATTATGTCTTCTATGAGTCACTAGGCTTAAGATTCTGCTTAAGAACAGAAGGTTCTATTTTAAGATTCACAGCAGCATTGACAAGAATTTGATTTTTACTCAAATTATATATACTTCAGATGCCAATTCTATTTTAAACTACTCATAAACACTAACAAAGAGGACTATGTTCTATTCTCTGAAGCAGTAACTTTCCTTTCATTACAGGAGACAAAAGAACACAGTTTAAAGAATCTGCAGTGTGATCCAAGTTTAAGAAAGAATGATTTTGAAACTTTTGCCCTGGATACAAGACAGTGGGGTAGTAAAGGCAGAAAGGTCTTACTAACAGAGGTCTTTAGAAATTCACATTGCATTCAGAAAGAATAGACAAATAGTAAAGTAGAAAATCTGTGCCTACTTTTAAAGCAAAGAAATATATACTACTGTATTCAGTAATTTTCTTTATCCAGAGAAGTCTTCAATAAATTTATACTTTTACAAAATGCATAAACATATCAATAACTAAAAAATAAATTAAAAAACATCAAGAAACAGACATAGCTGAAATAGCTGAGAATTAATTTTGTCAAATCAGTCAACTCTCTTAACCTCTAATGAACAGAGATCCTACTGCAAATAGCAAAAGAGTAATGCAAATTAACCTAGAAATATACTTCAAGGTGTGCTCAACAGGAATCTTGTCTGGGTCTTGATCTATTTGACACCTCCTTTAGCAGTTAAGAGAACTGGCTACACAACAGGCATACAAAGTTTAAAGAGGAAATGGGAGAGATGATAAATGGTGAGCAGAGAGGAATACGACTGATCTCAACAGTTAAAACATAGAGAAGGCAAACATGGTATTTCAGTTAGAAAGGAGAAAAGAGAAATGGTGGATAAGTGACTAGTCAGCAATACTACACAAAATGTACAAAGTTTTAGTGCTTTGAAAAGTAAATATGTTAGTAATGAAGAAAAAAGGGGAAAAAAAAGACAAAGTAAACTATCTGACAGCAGCCCAAAAGGACAATCTAATGAAAACAGCAATAGTCTCACCAGTGGAATAAATATTTACTTCCCAATGGATTTAATTTCACCCACACAAGTAACCCACCAAACCAAGTTCCATTATAAACATATATGTAAAATGCTAAGTAATAATTACCGAGGGTAAAGGTCCAAATAGAACTGCCCTAATGTTTCTCCCGTTGAACTGTCCTTTACTGTATAAAGAGTAACACTGTCATGCCAAACATGAGCACTTTCTACTTGCTCAAATACAAGTCCAAGCAGCTTCTGGTAAATATTCAATAAGCCTTCTGTAACAGCCTCAATTGGGAAGTATTCCTTCAGCTTCTCTTGATCTATGGAGTACTTCAGCTCTTCTGTTTTGTTCATATAATAATGAAGATCCCACGCATTGATCCTTCCATCGTAATCACAGTTTCTCTCTTGGCACTCCTTTTTCTTCAGATCTAGAATGAATTCTCTTTCCTTCTCAACCAACGGCTTTAGCTTCTTACTCAAATCATCTGAAACAAATACTGCCTTTAAATCAGCTTGTTCCTTATTATAACGTATATTCTTATAACACACAATCACATTTATGTAACATAACTTTAAGCACATGTCCCAAGTATACTTGAATTTCCTTTTTGCTGATGAACAGAAAGCAAATTGCTTTCTTGTCTTAAAGAGTTTTAATACAGACATGCTGTAAACAATGTACAAATCCAGAGGGGCTTAGACATACTGTGAAGAGTTTTGGTAAATTTAGACTTATTCAAAGACATCGAAAAATGGAGAGTAACACTTGACAGACAAAACAGTACTTGACACATGTGCTTGAAGCTTCGTATTTTACCCCAGCTAACCTCAGTTCTTTCAGTGTGCTTCCACAGAAGCAGCCAAATGCTACCACTCTTAGTCACTGGAAGTGCAACAAGGGATTCCAAGACTTTTTTTTGAGATCATTTAAAATCAGATTCTGATCTATTTCTAGCTATAGTTCTTATTAAACAGCAATAAACCAAAAGCTCTTGGCTAGATGATAACTATCTGCTCTTCTACCACAGCCACTGTTTATTAAACTTATTGACCCCAGCTTTTTCCAGTATAGCTTTTCTTGGACAAGGAAGGATTATAGCACAATGAAAGCAATACACTGAGTACAGAATGCTTAAGTTTACTGAAACTCCCTTGAAGTACATGCTATGTTTGCTATGTTTATTATATTCTGAATACTTCTAAACTACCAGACATTTTTCTATAGGATTTGAGGTTAATGGTCTGTCATGGCATACATAGGGTAAAACTTAAGTACTGACAATCCTGTTCTGGTATGACTATAAGGCACTATATACTTGTACATGACTGATAAATACCAATGGTTGGCAGCCCAAAATACACTAAATTCAGAATATGTCACAGGGCAAAACAGTAGATTTTCCTCTGAGCCACAAGGTCAACTTATGAACATTGAATTAAAGCTTGAATATATAGGAACAAAACATAACAAACTATATTGCCATGCTTGTGGCTGAAGATCGATCAAAATTACTGAATTAAAGCTGACAATTTGATGGAAGTTCTCCCTCTACCAAAATTACCACAAAATATTTTTGAATAGAAAAACATATATCATCTTGTAAAAAGCTGAAGTCACCACAATAACCGCGACATTTTGAGGTACATCAGCTTCAAAACAAATTAAAAAACCCACACAGTATAATGTAATCCTACATAGAATTACAAAAATACACCAGATAGAAAAGTGTTCAAGATATCATAAATGTATTGTAATACTTGGGCAATTTTAACAATTACAAATCAAAACAAATGGTAAGTTAATTTATAAATACACATATAATTGGTATTGCCACAGCATAACGTGAGAAATGAGAAAGAATTAAAGGTAAAAGAAGAGATGCATTTGAATCTCCTTATTGCCATGTAAATAAACACACAAACAAAAAAACCAAAACACTATCACCAAACAACTTATTGCTGTATAAAGTAGTTTTGGGGGTTTTGATTTTATGCTATACCTAAATATTCAATCTTCTTCACTAAAATGTATAAAAATGCCCTGAAATCAACAGGATGGCTGTACAAATCTGCACTGCTGTCAAAGTATCTCAGTTTTCAGATCAAATTCCATTGGAGAGCTTTTGTCTTCAGAGGAGTCAAGTCATTGCTGATTTAATGTATTTTAGACAGTTTGTTGAACTATCATCATCACACCCTCAGATCTTTAATTATACTCATTGCTGTCGAATCAATGCACAGAAAGAAACACTTCAGACTACACGGGCACAAAAAATTGCAGCTAATGCAAAGGGAATGAAAAGCTGCAACTGTGATGCAGCCTTTTGAACTGGGAGAATACACTTCAGTGGCACCAGTAATTCTGGTTCCAAATTAAGATAACTGCATTTTGCAGCAGAGAATGGTAACAGCTTTTCTATATTGGCTGCCATAAAGCAGTTACTTTCTGATTTTTATCTTATACTTCCCTACCATGGAGCAATATGTACGGCTATGATATAAAGAAAAAAAAAAAAGTGACCAGAGGCACTAGAGTTCTTTTTCCACCTAAATTTGATAGATACTATTGCCAAGCATGTGTTTCAATGTTTCTTTACTGAGAAGCCATGCTGCCACAGCAAATGCAAGAAGATCATTTATAAATTAAAACAAACCTAAGAAGGTTGTTACGTTATCTGTGCTCTTTGCAGTGTTTACCTCCAGAACAAAGTTGGCATGTGTATTATAACCAAGCAGCTCTGCTACTTTTGCCCTTAGTGGAAGCAACTGCTGAAGAATTTTGGTGTTCTCCTGAAAAAGAAAGCAGGCAAGTCTGTGAAGTGAAACCAGGAAATCCACATTACCAAAAAATTACATGAATAATATCTGTAATCATAACAGATAGGAAACATATATAAGACACTTTAACACATAAATATAAAAAAACATAAGCTTAGCTAGATTTTTGTAATTTTTCAAAGCACTTGATCATAAGTAGCTAGACATCTAGTTTTCTAGTCAATCCAAGCCACTACACTCCCCACTATAATTAATCTATTCCAATTAATCAAAAGATATACCATTTGTTTTAAGGGTAACAAATCCCTGACTGCTGCAAAATTTTGCTTATTTTCTTTATCGACCACTTAGATGTAAAAGATGACAGGAACAGGGCTGACAAAATCCTTAATTGCTTGTTAGTGGTTGGGACAGGCTGCAAAGCTATTGTGCTAACATTCAAAGCTTATTTGCTTGTTTGTCCATGTTCTGACAACAGCAGCCAGAAAGGGATCTGAAACACAAAAGCCCCCGACCCTGACCTAGATATTGTAGAAGATTCCTGGGAAGTTAAAAACATAATTGTGTTAATCGGATTTCTAAAAAACAAGACTTCTCAGGGAAACAAAAAATAAAAAAATCAAGGTACGTATAACGTACCAAGTTTGAAGTTGCCCCCCTAGCTACAACAGCATACCCCTTTAAGTGTCCTGACTTCCAACTGTTGGTGTCATTTTATCTTATCTTGTGTTCACAGCACTTCAAATACAAAAGCTCAGATCTGATGTTGTTCTCTAATGAATGGCTGATACAATTGCCTGTTGAAAGACACTTCTAACTTTTCTAGCCTTTTCATTATTTTTGTACCTATTTAGGTTTCTCTCATCAGCATCAAACAAATTACTTGTGAAATCCTCTCTTCTTTCAGTAACGTACGTTTCCAGAGATGTATTTAATTAAATAAATCTTTTTTAAAAATTTAGGGTTTTTTTTAACACATAATTAAAGACTTCCTCAAGATGCGGTGTATTAGTTTTACATTTAATTGCATTTCATAATTAAAACACATTCAAATAATCTCTGCCATTCTGAAGAATCTGAAGGTCTGGAGAAGCTATATTCTGACAGCACCATCTGTGAAGTTAGTGCAAGCAAGTGACCACAGAACTCTGTAGAGAAAGTCATCATTGTCTCAAAATGCCACATATTTCAACAGCACCCACTGACATTTTAAGATACATACATACACACACATGTGAAGCAAGGAAATGTTGAAGATCATACTAACAGGTTTTAATTTTACAGTACTAGACAATACATAGAGTTCAAATGTAACATCTGAATGTCTAGCTTTACACTTCAACCCTGTTTTTACCCTGTAAAAAAAGGCAATATACAACTCACCTCCTTGCATCTTGTGTTAAAGGCAGATTCCATTTTCCTCCTGGTTTCTGAAATGCAGCACTTCTTCATAACAGGAAAATAGTGAGGATATTTTAATGTTATTTTATATTTGTCCTCCTCAGTCTTCTCTAAACTCTTAATAAAGTCATCGGGCAAGCCTTCTACAGAACACAATTTAATAAAGAATGTTTACCAGAATTATCTACTCACCTCTTTTTTTTATTGCATTATTGCATTTGTTTTGCTGCTACCTAATTTGATATCAGGAGTTTAAACAGAAATAGAATTCTTCTGTCTGTTCATGCTATTAATGCTACTATTTCCTAATACTAGCTATGCCAAGCAACATAACTTTTTAAATGCTTTACTGGAGAGCAAAAGAGAAAAAAATGTAAAAATATCAGATGAAAATAAATCATGACATGAGAAAGTATCTTGCATTATAGTTTATGCTGTGCTCTCCAGAAATGCATCTCTAAGTCTTCTGTTATGTGAAATGGGTTCAGGTTATATACAAGCAGGAAATTCTTTACTCAGAGGGTGGAGATGAACTGGAACATGTTGCCCATAGAAGGTGTGGATGCCCGATGGATCTGGTGGCAACCCTGCTCATAGCAGTTGAAAGAGGATGAGTGTTAAAGTCCTTTCCAATCCAAGCCTTCTATGATTCTATGACTTCTAGATCGATTTAAATGATCAGTGGCTTAAACATCTTGCATGACAGAGAAGCTATTCAGATAGTTGTAAAGAACATAACACACTCTGGATATATCTCCTGATATTGGAGAACTGAGAAAAGAAGCAAAGATGAATAATGTTATAGAAATGAAAATGTAGGACAGATATCCCAACTTTATGCAAGCACAGGTCCACAAAGGAATTTTAAACATCTGCAAATTGTAATTCTAAACTTTCTTTGGGTAAGAATTAAGAATGGAATACAGCTGGAATTTCATTTTATCTAGCCATCATTCAGTGAGCCAATAAAAGAATACCTGCAATACTTGAAGGCAAAGGAAGGGAAAAATGCAAGCATAGTACTCACCAAGTTCTTCTTTGGAAAATACAAGAAACATATTTTCCTCATTCAGGTTTTTGTTGAAGTCTATACACAGCTCACTTAATTTTTTCTTCATCGTCATTATTTCCTATATTGGGTACAAAATAAAATTAGTAGGGAAAAAAATCAACTGGCAATTACTATTACTGAATACTGCCACTGGGTAATAATACATTGCAGCAATACATCTCTCTTGCCCCTGAGCAATTTTTTACCTTTCTTTTGTCTCGAGTAATCTAGCTGCCAATGAACCTGAGGCTGAGACCAGTGCTCCAACAATTTCAAATGTGTTCTCAACTGAGACTGGGACTGTGAGTGCAAATAAGTTCTCTGACAGCACCACATGCTAACATCCAATTACTTTATATAACTTCAAATTCTAAGTATAAAAATGTTCTCTGAAATCTCGAAGTATCGAACAAGTAAAAATGGAAGCAACCTGTTAAAAAACACTTTTTTTGAACCAGAATACCTACAGAAAGGAGAATACCCACACAAGATAAAAGCATTCCAAACCCACTTTAAAATCCTCTTGTCTGAAATATTTTCTAATGTATTTATAGCATGACTGCCCCTTACTGGCAAGTTCACATGAACACTGTAATCACTAGTAATAAAAATACCAAACAGAAATGAAATTTGGCATTGTTAGAAAGTATTATTAGTAGAAATTTTACTTAAATACAGTCCAACTATTATCTACTTGCAGAGTATTTAAAAATCTCATTACTGAAGGATTGTTTGCTATTTAGGTAATGCAAATACACATGAAACATTCTTGCTGACTTAAGTATGTGCATAAAGAATGATTATTTTCAGAAAAGACAGAAGTCTATTTGAGAAGCGTGAATCTTGATCGCTACACGACATCAGTTCAGAATTTAAAGAAAATTATGTCAGCCTCTCTGACACGAACAAGTTTACTTCCACAACGTGAAAAGCGCTTTTATGTGCTTAATTTCTCCTTTAATGGGTCCAAGATTCTCAAAGCTCCCTTGAAGTTATCTAGAGCTGAAATCTTGGAGTCATTCTACAATGATAGTTAATATTCGAAATTAAAACGTCTGTGACTTTATAACAATTAATACATATGTGCTCCTGAAGCTTGGAGTCACAATTAATGTTTCTGGGAAGCCTTTTGGTTATGAATGTAGTTTAGACAGCCTCTGCAATCTGAAGATAAAACAAAACTTCCAGATAACCTTCCACAGTTAAAAAAAAAAGAAAAAAAGAAAAAAAGAAAAAAAGAAAAAAAGAAAAAAAGAAAAAAAGAAAAAAAGAAAAAAAGAAAAAAAGAAAAAAAGAAAAAAAGAAAAAAAGAAAAAAAGAAAAAAAGAAAAAAAGGGTGGTGGGAGTCCAACAAATCAATTTTAAAAACTTACAAAAATTGAAGTTTATAGGATGGACACAGAACTAAGAACAGTTAAGATCAGAGCCATAATTAAGCAAGGCAAGAAGCACAAACACTTATTACACAAGAATAATATAATCTCTTCAACAAGTTTCCCTTTAATTTATAAACTAAGAGCCATATTTACATGTTGTACTTCTTTAGGAAGATGGAGTCCATTTCTTTTTCCCACTTGAACTGACTTGTCTAGGTACCGCTTTGTTTCAGGCTTTACATTTTCAAGATTGCAGGTTTGCTGAAATGACAGTACAGAATAATTTAATTTACAATATAGTGAGATAAACATACAAAGGATTTAGAAGGCTCTCAACAGAATCATAGAATCACTCAAGTTGGAACTGACCTTAAAGATCATCCAGTCTCAACAGACTCTTGTTGTGGGTAGGGCTGCCCCCATCAGCTCAGGCTGCCCAGGGCTCCATTCAATCTGGACTTGAGTGCCCCAAGGGCTGGGGCATCCTCAGCTTCTCTGGGCAGCTGTGCCAGTCCTCACTGTCCTCTGAGTAAAGAATTTCTTCCTAATATCTAATCTATGTCTACCCTCTTTTAGCTTAAAGCCATCAGCCCTTTTTGCATTGCTACACTCCCTTAAAAAGATTTCCTCCCTATCTTTCCTGTAGGCACCATAGAAATAATGCACTATCATGAATTATAGTACAAAGGATTTTCCAGAAAGTTGTTCTATATAACATTATTCTCATATTGATGTAGCATGAAATTTTCTTTTACTGAATATCTCAGTCAGAAGCAGGAACAGAGGCATATTCTGTGTAGCACATTTATATGCTGTCATAAAAGCTAGCCCTTTTAATTATTATTGCAGTACATTAAAGCTCCTTATGCAGAAGTAGCTTTTCTGTATATCATTAACCTGCAGAAATTGGTGCTATAGGGTACTATCATACTTTAAAACTTGAAGGGATTAAAAATAATATTATTAATCAAAGAAAAAAATCTTAAAAAGTAAATGCTTCTAGGGTTCACTGAAGATTTCCAAATAGCATAAAAGTGAAGCTTATAGGTCTTTCTGCTCCAGGTCATAGCAACCCATAGCAACAAACAGAACAGTATTTCTGTGTCTGGTTATACAGCTACGGAGATTCTTGAATGACCATTTTCTAAAACAACCAATATTAACAGATGAGACATTGGCTGGAACAGAACACCAACCAACATCACGAGGGTCTTCCTTCCAACCGACTAAAGCTGAACTACTTAATTCAGAAAAATTGTGATTTTATCCTAAGTTGTAAATACTGCTATAAAATAGTATTTTACATTATAACTTTATCTTCCACTGCTAAGAATGAAGATTATAACAAGAAGCAAGCTACAGCATTTCCTAATAAGGACATGTTCTATTTAAATTTGCCTTTAAAAAAGGAATTTGTTGGGATTAGTTATGACTTGTCTTAACAACAACCTCACCAACCTTACCTACATACAATTAATTCATGACTAGCATCTCAGAAAAATAATGTTGAAGCATGCAAATTTAAAGAGTTATACTACTACTGTGTACAAGTGTCAACTAATGACTGCCAGTGCAAATTAAATTGTGTAATGATAAAAAAATAAGAGTTAAGAAGAATCAGATTGTATTCCAGAAGACAGGAAATAGCAATGGCAACACTGAAATAGATATTTTGTTTGCCAAATGCCATTTTAAAATAGTTTACATGGCAGCACATAAGCAACATCTGCTTCTGCTACTGCCCTGTATACAGACCTAAAAAACAGTGCAGATTGGTTTTACAATCATGTAAGAGCTTAGAATGGTTTAGCCTTCCCTTTACACTGCAAAGAATCATAAGTCACAGAAGCATTACAACAGAACCATTAGCGCAGTTGTATATAATATAATGTCTCTAGGGACATGGCTTTCCCCACAGCTCTGGGCAACCTGTTCCAGTGTGTCACCTATCTCACCACAAAAGACTCTCTTTATATCCATGATAAAGCTATACTCATTTATAATGAAACCATTTCTCCTTGTGCTATTACAACAGACCCTGCTAAAGTGTCTGTCACCTCCCTTTCTGTAGCTTCCATTTAGATACTAAAAAGGCTGTTATCAGATCTCCCTGAAGCCTTCTCTTTTCCAGGCTGAACAGCCTCAGCTCACTCAGCCTATCCCTGTAGGAGAGGTTCCATCCTTTGGATCATTTTTGTGGCCCTCCTCTGGATGTACTCCAACAGGTCCATGTCTCTCCTGTACTGAGGACTCCACATCTGAATGCAGTACGCCAGGTGAGACCTCACCAGCACAGAGCAGACAGGCATGATCACCTCCCTCACCCTGCTATAATAGAAGGCCAATAGGTTGGTCAAGCAGGATTTGTTCTTGGTGCAGACATGTGTGTTCTCCCATGTCACCTCCCTGTCCTCCTTGTGCCTCAGCATAACTTCCAAGAGGTCTGCTCCACAAAATTTCCCAGCAAGGAAGTGAAACTGATAGGTCAGTAGGTCCCAGGGTCATCCTTTTTACCCTTCTTAAAAAAACAAACAAACAGGAGTGATTTTGCCTTTTTTCCAATCACCACGGACTTTTACCTGAATTTTTCAGCTAAGACTAGTGTGACAGAAAAAGTACAACATGGTAGAGGTGAAATATACAGACACAGTCAGACTATTAATATTTATACTGTGTTAAGTGTGCTGAAGGCTCAGAAATAGAGTGATGAAAAAAAAACAGAGCAGGCTACTCTCTGTAAAAATGAATTCCTATAGCAAACATTTAAGGACAGAGGATTCTGAGAAGTTTCAGAGTTAATAAGGCCTTGTGAAGGATTTCCCAGATGCATATTTTCATGCATATTTGAAAAATGGAACTGCCACACTACAGAAAATCTCTTGGGCCCAAACACAGCAGAGATTTGAAGAAGAGAGAGAGAACTTGCAAATACTAGTCTTGTTTCCTTAAATCCAGAGAATATTGGTTCCTTCTACATAAAACTAAATAAGAGGAAGATATTATTTTGGGAAAATGGGAGTAGAAACTAAATGATTGTTCGACTACATGACAATATACCTCTCCACATACTTTTAAGATATCAGTATTAAATAGCTTCTAGTATTTATGGTAGCCTTTGAGTAGTTTCTCTGCATCATAGATGTGTTTACGTCAAGGACAGAAAGACCTGTCAGATCTTTTAAGGACAAGCCCTCGTGAGCACCAAGGAGTCAAATGTTCTCTGCAGTCATCTCTGTAGCTCTCCCTGGTCAGGATGCTCCCTGCAGCTCACTGTACAACCTCTGCCACAGAATTGCTGATTTTGAATATACTACACACATGAAATTTTGGAATTTCCCAGAAGTTTTTAAGTGGTCGTTGTTATTGATTTTATACACCATTTCACATTATTTGTTTTGAACAATGATGCTACCTTATTCTTTGAAGTCTTCAAGCAGAATAAGAAATAGAACCAGCTTAGAATACTGTGAACATAAACTGCAGCAGCTGTTTACATCAAGCTGGGATTCCTGAGTATGTGTGGGTGGAGAAGACCGGCAACATTCTTAAGCATGCCTGTGCTAGCCAACATGTGCAGATGTTAGGAGTAAGAAGATTACAAATGATAGCTTCCCCACCAAATTCACTTTTATAACAGGTTTCAGATGCCAAAATAAAAGTTTTCTAAAGAGTTGGTCTATTTGACAGCATAAACCTATGAAGAATTTTTCCCCTTGCATACACAGAAAAGAAAGAGGCTACACTATTTTTACTTTTTCCAGTTAAATACAAAAACTTTATGGATCTTCCACCATCAACAGTTCCTAAATAAAGCTGAAACAATGAAAGTTTAGTCCTCGCTCAGATGTCAATGAAGTGTGGCATATTTAGTCATCGTTTAGTGGAGTGACTGTATTATAAATAATATGCAAGTGCATGGGGCCTCATTTTCTTCATTGCATTTACACTGTCCCCTGAATTGGATCATGAAATTGAACTATCATACAGGAACCATAACAGAACACTGAGGTGATGAAAAAGCCTGATTTAGCCAAAGTGTTTTGCTAGCTTCTTTAAACTGATGAAAAGATTGCAGGAAAACATTTATGTTTGTTGAAATCCCTTTTCGTCCTCTCCTGGAATCTGACTTCTTAACTAAGAGATTCCAACAGGATAAGGTGTTAGAAGTTTAGCAGAAATTAATAAGAACTGTACTGTTATTTGGAAATAGCGAGACTATCAGTCTGCCACTGTTGGCAATTTCACAGCTGTTCTAAAGAAAAAAGGTATTGCTACTTTCATGGTTGTTATGAAGTTGATATATACCCAGATCTTAGTGCAGGTCACTACCCTAGAGCATTAACTGAACGCTAAAGATTCCTGCATGCTGCAGTTAAGCCAAGTACAATCTAGGAAACACTAATGGGAGATTTAACCAGAAACTGTAACTATTACATAAGTCAAATATTGCTGAAAGGAAAACAAAGAAGGCATTACATGAAAAAGATTTTATGAAGAAGTTGAACTGAAAGCAATACTAGTTAGTAATAGCAATCAATTTCACTAGCTGCTAACAGAAATACCTGTAAATGGAAAAGAGACAAATACACAAATACAGTAGATTAGCCCTAGATGTATCCATGAATAATATACAGAGGGGTGAGAAAATTGCAGAATATAAGATACGTATTAAGGATTACTGAGTCCAGTAACTGACACCTCAACACAAGGCACTGTCTGTCAAAACATACCAGAAGATACTCAAAATGACGCTATGAAACACCTACACAAACATGTGAATAACAACATCCAGTTATAACAAAACACTAGAACATATGCCTGGAAAATACAGAAACAGAAAACAGTGCTACTGAAATGTACTTTACTAAGGTTTTGCTAATACTACACGTGCTCCCATTTCAACACTGCAAAATGTACAGATAATTACAATCAATAAATAGGTCTCCAATATATGGGACCTGCTCCAAAAGTAATGTCTCCTGTTTTATTCAGTCAGCCACGACGTCAGAGGTGGGTGGTGGTACTACGGCAGTGCAAGTTGAATCTTCCCACCAATATCATGTTACATTTTGTTGACGCATGACAGATGGCAGCAGATAGGCATTTCGTCATAGAGATGCAGATGAATCAAAGCTGTGCCACTGAATTTCTCCATGCAGAAAAACCGGCACCCACTGACATTCACTGACATCTAGTGAACACTTATAGACACCCAACAGTGAATGTGAGCACAGTGTGGCCATGGGTGGTGCACTTCAGCAGTGGTGACAGTGGGCTACCTCCACTGGTACAGCTTTTAACGAGCACAGTATGCAAGATCTTGCTCATCACTGGTGAAAATGCATAGCATATGCTGAAGAATGTTTTGCAGATGAAAATTTGCAGTGTCAAATAGTGCTATTGTGCTCTTTGTACCTGCTGGATATTAAATGTTACTAGATAGGTTTGAAAAAACATGAATGTTCTTTCTGTTGTAATAAAATATGAACTGCAAAGTAAACACTGCAGATGAAGAATACAAGGTTCATTTAAGGAGTGACAGGAATCTTGAAAAGCACTGTGTTTCTTTATTGTAATTTACCTGCAAATAAACAATCTTCTGAAACACATCTTCTCTCATGCTCATCTCCACATCGAAATTGGAAAGCTTTTTGTCAGCTTCTGTACTTGCTAAGCGTACCTCTTTGTCAGGTGAGACATGCTGGGGAAAATCCAACATGCTTCTTTCCACTGTTCAAATAAAAGGCAGTGAACACTTAGAAGGCTAGAAACATCATGGACAAAGAAAAATTCCCTCCCTCTTCTGATATATAGAAGATAAAAAAAAAACAAGTATCCAAAGCAACCAGACACTCAAATTAGGCTTGATGGACATGAGTTAACATAAAATTGAATGAGTCATGGAGACTTGCATAACATTATAACAAATAAACATTTTACCAAAATAATCCATTACCTAACACTAATTACCACCTCTGTATTTCCGTGAAGTCAACTGAAGGTTGTACAAATAGGATATACGATTTTTAGAAGGTATAACATTTGCAAGTAAAGTCTGACAGTGCTTCGTAGCTGGCAAAGAGGCTTCTAGTTTTTAAAGTAAGATACTCTGAACCTTCCAAACACACCCATCTGTCCTGAAGTTATTTTTAAATGGGTACAGGGGAAGAGTGTCAGATCACCATCTTCATCTACATGTTTAAGGGAAAACAATCTGGTAACAAAAAGCCATCATGTATTCTTTTACAGATTGTAAACTACTGATATTTTTAGAATATTCTTTTGAGACAAAGTAAAACATTACTAAACAAATACTTTATCTTTTTAAGGAATATTAGTGCTAAATAGAAATGATTGTTTTGTCTAGCTGAATTAACTTAATTCAATTATAATTTCATTCCCCTCTCTCAATAATGATGTTTTAAATTAATGATATCTTAAGATGATGTTGTAAAAACTCTGCAAAACAGAGTAAATTTTATTTCTCTAAAGTTGTTTATAAAGCATGAAGATTGCTCTTAGTACTTCAGAAACCCTCAGAATGCGTACATGGGCATATGGTTCCACTTGAAAACCATTGGAAACTCTTTTTTCTCCTCTCCTGTTCCCAGATTACTGGGGTTCAAACCAACAAATTTAATTCTGGCTTCCTCTAAGGATAATGCAAGGCTTATTGTAATGTGCATCACCTCAGATCATGAGCTCCAGTTACTGGGGGAATGGTGTTTTTCATGCACCTGTGAAAAGGAAAAATGGGACTACAAATCCAAGATCCTAACTAAAGTCATGCTGTGTTAATAAATCATATGCCATGGGCTATTTCAGAAGTAAGCCCTGGTATTTTCACATACAACTTTGTTAAATGGCATTAAAAGGTTAGATATGACCCAAATCAGCAACACAGAGAAATAAGTATGATCAGACTAGGCATGTGAGTTTCTGTGGCTCTGCTTATTCTGAATAAAACAGACTTGTCTTCTAATATGATTTAAAGCATGGAGGTCTATACATAGGCAGAAAATCTTAGAATATTTGTACCAAACACATTTACACAATTAAAACTGAATCTGGCAGGAATCTGTTTCGATGAAGATTAGTCAGCCAGCATCAATTCCAGTCAATTCACTGGATGTAACCACATTGTGAAATTAAGTAATGTGAAAGCAACAGACAAATATTATAACACTATCATTTGTGCCACATGCTGTTCCTTTCTAGTAGATGAAGACTGAGCTCCATGCTGAAGTGCCTGATTTCAGTAATTCTCTTGCAACTGCAGTTTTTTTCAGAGAACTTAAGAGAGTTTGATATTTTATTACACAGACTACTACAAACATACAACCACTGTATTGTATGTTCTCCAAAACAAAGGCACCACAAACATTTTTACTGTTCCCACCTTCTCTGAGGATTATTAACAAGTTAACTGAATGACCTGTGTCTGACAATACACTGCGTCTGTATATTGGAAGGTCTTGGTATTTCATTCACAACAGTCTAGATGTGATCACAGAACCAATACCTCTCCTGCACTACTTCAAGTCCTCATAGGACATAAAGTAAAAGAGAGAAAGTAAAGTATTCTTTTATTGAAAAAGCATTCACAAAATTCCTCCATTCTCATCTACCACCTTTTCTCCATTAAGAATATATCAGTCTTTCCATTGTTACATTTGAGTTGCTCATCTTAGTCAGATCCTACAGCAACTGAGATAGGCACTGCTTACCACTAGAGAAGAAAAAAAATCACAGAAAGTGTACACTAACCTGCATATTCCACTTCTATATCTGCCAAGGCCCGTACAGTATTTTCATGTGTCACTTCTTCAATATTCAGCTTCCCAACGACATCATATACATGTTTTGTCTTCCTGATCAGTTCTTCTGTTCTTGTTCTGATTTGATCTGGTGACAGGTCCCATCTCAAAAGGTTTCGGCCTGATGCTATGTATGAAGAAGCCTTGAGCTGGTTAGTGATTTCTGCTCCTAATGTCATTCTCAACAAAAGTCGAGGCCCAATGGACCTGAAAGAAGGAAGAAAGATCTTTGTATTAAAAGACACCAGTTCATGAGAAAGTTTATAGTATATATTAAAAAGGCAGCAGACCTTCAACAACCACAAAGTATTTTTATACAAGTAAGAAGAGAGCCCTACTTCAAACCATGTGTTACTTGTCCAGCAGGAGCTTTCACAGATGTCACTCTTATTTAAAATTAATTTTAGTTAAGTCAGAGGTTTGTCTTACACCTTTCTCCATACAGTGACAAATATTAGAGGCAAAAACTTCAATACTGAAAAAGAAATAGACTGAGTTACTATTTGATCTTCTAAGAAAAACAGAGTTTCAGTTACTGAAACTTTACACAGTAATTTTTGAAATTAGGAATAAAATCTACAGTGATTTGCAGTTTATGATGGACAAGAACCACAAAGAATAATGCCACAGATTTTAGTATCTTAAGAGACCAACCCACACCTACAGAAAAATAACAAGGACCAGACCTCTGAGTTACTGAGAACAGCTCTGGATGGCAGAGGCTTATTATCTGTCTTCCAATTTCATTCTCATAACTTAAAAAACAAAATAATATATTCTTATGGTAATGACAACAACTTTTGACTTTCAAACATAGCTAATGAAATATAAGAACACACAGATTGCTCATTACTAGAAAGAACGGTGTTTGTTTTTTTTAAACACCATTTTGTAAGAAAAACCTTTTACTGTTAGCACTAGTCACCTGCCGGCACTAATTTTATAGCAAAAGCAGTCTGACTGTGTACTTAGAAAGGTTCTGGCATAGTACTGCAGAGAACTTACATAAAAGGACAGGCAATTGTGGCCTGAAGGAAAAGCAAAGCAAAGTTCTAACAACCCAAGAAAAGCCACATGCAGAGCTTCTATTTGAAGACAAGACTTCAAATAAATGGTCTCACTGGCCTAAAAGAGGAATTTTCTAGATATGGCCTAGTGGAAGTTATTTATACAGGACATAAATGAAACATCCCTAATCTAGATTTTATGATGAGATTCTTTTCCCCTTGTTATTATCTTTTCTTCAAATCCTCCCATACCAGTGCAGACAAGTTGTTTCCTTTTAATTTCTGCTGGCATACAAAAATATCAACCTCTGTAATATTAACTACCAAACTCTGAAAACGAAGCCTGAATAAAAAGCATTCCTTCCATCTCTGCTCTCTCTCTCCAGCACAAACTCAGATCTGACATTAATGTGTCACCAGCTTCTCCACTGAACTACTGCAAGTTGGAATCTCATCTAAAAGTTTCTAATAAATGAAGCTACTTTCATGAAAACAAAAGGACAAGTGTTAGCATTCTCAGAATGCAATAGTTTCCGAGAATCCAGAACTACTGAATTCTACCCTGAATGTATGAATGTATTACAGAACAGAACTTCATTAAGTCTGCTTCCCACTGGACTGTGCTTTGTCAGTCTTCAACACACTGCAGCTCTGACAAAGCCTCGTGGGTGCTGAAGAGGAACCTCCTCAAAGCAGTTTCATGGCTCTGAACTTGCCTCTTCTACCCTCCAAAGGTTGTCAGAAGGAATATGAAATACACCAGATTAAGGTCAAAATAGAAATGAAACAGAATCAAAAGAAAACAACCTGAAAAAAATTGAAGTTGATGGCTATGCTAAGGTGAAGGATATAAGACTGATATAACTTTTAAAGGGAACCTACAGCTTTCTGTAATTCATTGCTCTCACGTAGAGAAAACAGAGCTCTGCTACTGACCAACAATACAGTCCCAGAAACACTGATCACGGCAACATTTAATTTCAGCCTGTCAAACAAGTTCAATTAATAAAGCTGGACAAGTTTAATTAATAAGAAGTCCCTAATTGCTACTAAGCACTTCTTTTAAGCATAAAAAAAAAGAAAAAGATTAGACCACTTGATCTTAGTAGACTGGCTAATTGCATGGTAGAGCACATAAAAATCAATAGCTTCATAAATGATTGGCATAAATGCCATCAAGTGATTGTCTATACCTGTTAGAGACAATTAACTCAGAAAACTGGGTTTGTTTTGCAGTGCTGATACTTTGCCTCCTCCTTCTGATGCAGTGAAGCTGGTATTCATGTAGAACAAATCCAGTGAAAACCCAGAAGGACCCAGAAATCTTTCACTAAACCAATGTGGGCTTTCAAAAATGATATAAGATTTCAAGTAAAAACAATCACCACATGCAACCATTAAACACAACCTCAAACTGATATTTTAAAACACACACTGTTATCTTGCTGCCAGTTGTACTTTGGGCCAATGTGACTCACATCAGAATAATGAAAAGCCACATGCAACTGAAGTATGTGCACAGGTGAAATCTTATTCCAGCTATTTCTTTAAGTGGTTTAGTATTTCATATTCGTTGTTTACTTAGAATTGTAACCAAATGACCAAAACTTCAAATATCACACAATAAAATTGAGAATGACTTATTTGTTCAAGGGAGAAGCATAGGAATGATAATGTAAACTGATCCACTGAGAGAAACCTTAACTTCCAAGACACAAACTGGAAAAGAAATTAAATAAATTGTATTAATAACAGTAGGAACTAGATGACGCAGCAAGCAGTGTTCTTCAAAAACGAAATGAACCAACCTGCTACAGTTATTATATAAAAGGATTGCTTTTGGTAAATGGCAGCAGCATTATAGAGGAGCCAGCCATTACTCAGACTAAGCAATAAGAAAATTATTCAGTTTAAATTAGGCAGAAGAATAAACAAATGTGGCTCTGTAAACAAGATTATGTGTATACTGCAATTATCTCATGTGGCCATGGGTATGCTATTGCCAGTGCGTGAACTGACCAGTTCAATCTTTCAGACTACATTTAATTGTCTGCAGTGCAATGTGGAACTGCTGACATATCCGAGCATGGATTATGGGTAAGGTCCACATTCAGCAGCTTAAGATATTCCTCTTCCTTCCTGCTCCATCCTCTGCCACTTATTTCTGCCCTGTACATGACTCCATCTGTGACGGCAGCGTAATTACCATCAAGATCTTACTTCAAAAAGAGACAGGATAACGTACAGGTGAAAAAATGAATTACAAAATGGCTTTCGTTGGAATGGAAATATCATACTAAATATCACCTAGTTCCAACTCCCCTGCTGTAGGCTGTGACAGCTTCCACAAGACCAAGTTGCCCAGAGCCCCATTCAGCATGGCTCTGAACACTTCCAGGGGCAGGGCAACATTTTCCAATAATTCACCACCATAGTAAATACCTTTTTCCTTATGTCTAATTTAAACAAAAACAGTCTAAATTTAGAACTTGTATGCCTTGCCCTACTACCACAGTCCTTGACAGAGTTCCTCTCATTTTTCACGTAAGCCCCCTTAAGTACTGTTAAGGCCGCAATGAGGTCTCCCCAGAGCCTACTGTTCTACAGACTGTACAAACCCCAATCACTGAGAGCCTGCCTCTGTAGAGAGCTGCTCCAGCCTTCTGACCATCTTTGAGGCCTTCCTCTGGACCCACTCCAACAGCTCCACATGTTTTTTGTGATGAGGGCCCCTGGTCTAGACACAGTACTGTGGGTGGGGCCTCACCAGGGCAGAACAGAGGGGGACAACTCCTTGCTCATACTGCTGGCCACTTCTCTTTTGATGCTGCCCAGGATACATTTGGCTTTCCAGGCTGCAAGCACACACCAGTGTCCCATGTTCAGTCCTTCATCAACCAACACCCCAAAGTTCTTCTCCACAGAGCTACACTCGAGCCATTCTCCCCTCAGTCTGTATCTGTGCTTCGGATTGCACTGACCCAAGTGCAGGACTGCACGTGGCTTTGTTGAATGTCATGAGTTTTGTGTGGCCCCATCTTTCAAGCACATCCAGGTCCCTCTGGATGGAATCCTTTCCCTCCAAGGTGATGACTGCACCATACCTGTTAATGCCATCCCCAAAAAGGCCAAAAACAATAAATAAAAATGGACCACAGGGGGCTTTTTTTCTGCTTATCCACAATGTGTGGCTTCAAAACAGTTATGCTAGCATAAACCACATATCAAAAGATTACCAAAAGCCACCTAAGCCTGCACCACTGCCTGAAAATACATAGGATGCACAGGTTTAGTTGAGCAACAAAAGCCTCTACTACCATTAGTGACAATTTCTAACAAAAGTAGTGTAAGCTGTAAAGCTTAGTAGCAATTTCTAAAACAGGATTTTTAAAAAGAAAACAAAGCTTCTAAATTGCAGGCTGCAATCACTGCTATTTTTGCTAGAACATCAGGTAATTTATTTTGCCAACAAATCTAAAATTTGATTACTTGCTGCTTCTGGAAAATACGAATACAATTTGATTTTAGAAAGGAGAAGGGCTTTTATTATACTCTATTACAGCAATATAGTGGCCAACATGACTGCTGCAAAGATGAGCAAAGCAATTAAGTTTATGGGCTGATTTTTAACTTGTGCAGTAAATACTTTAAACATACTAAACATTTATCTATGCTCGGTTTTGATTAAAAACAATTTTCCACATCTGGAAGATGCCAAACAACCCTTTGTAACAATGCACTATTAAACAAAAAAGCCTCAGACTATGAAGCAGAAGCAGCAAAGGGCAGCACCAGCTTTAGAAAATGCAAACAGAAAAACCTGCAACTGTGATCCTACTACTGATGACGACTTCATAACAGATTCGAGCTTGCAGTCTCATTTAACTACCACTGCAATTGGGTGGAATCATGGAATTGCTTGAGTTGGAAGGGACCTCAGAGATCAAGTTCCAACCCCTCTATTACTCTGTCCAAGATTCATTCTTTGATCATACTTTCAATTTTCAAATTAAGCTTTACCTAAACAGCATGAGTTAGACTGAGTATGAATTTACAGACTAACAAAAACTATTTACAAATGTGTTTCTGGGAATACACACAGATTTATTGCACATACTCATAGATCTGAAAGTTCCATGTAGCCATGCAAAAATCTGACTGTATCAGCTCTGTGGAAAACTATGCATGTTGCTCTGAAAGTAATGCCTGCTATTTATTTCCATGCAAACTACAACAGATAGAGCACAAGAACACTGTTTGACAGAGAAAATTCTCAGCTACAGATCATGTTTTTCAATACAGTCACCCCCAGGAGCTATGCATTTTCACCAGCAATGAACAACAGTCTGCATGTTGTGCTCATAAAAACAGCACCAGGGGAAGTGACCCACTGTCACTGTTGCCACTGCTGAAACGCACCACCCACTGCCTCACTGTGCATGTTCCCACTGTTTGGTCTCCACAAACATTCAGCAAGTGTCAGTGAATGTCAATGGGTGCCATTTTCTTCACATGAAGGAATTCAATGACATACCTTTCCTCCATGTGCCCTTCCATGTCAGATGCCATTTTGTCATACTGACCCTCTGCTGCCATCTGTCACACAGCAACGGCAGGTTTGTACATACGAGTTTAAAACAAAATGGGATGTTACATCTTTGTGTGCTTCTCAGTCAAAAAGAAATTAAAAAATGGCTCTCAGCTCAAAAATTGTAACAAAACGTGTGGGTTTCTTACACAAACAAAAACACACACAACATCGTCATCTGGCTTTTAAATATGCTTAGGGCAAACAAATGCAGAGATGTTCTCCTTGCTGTACCCCACGTGCAATGCAGGGAGAAGAGAACAAGCAAGAGAGAAGTGCAAGAGAAGCAGCACCGCATTTTGGAATGCTGTGAATCTGGAGACCACGTTCATCAGGTGACCGCAATCAGCACTCACGGGGCCTCAGTGTTTCAACGCCACCTACTGGTCTCCTTCAAATTAAAAAAAAAAGAGACGTTCCATCAACGCAACATGAAAATGGACAGTTTGCCTCAGGAGCAATTATTTAATACATGAACAATATGCCATATGCTGCCATTTTCCTGTGAGTGCTACCAAACATACATAAATGGTAACAGACAGGCATGATTTAAGTAAACCTTTACAACAGCCAAGCCTCATATTCAATCCATCGAACCACAGAGTAGCTCGTGTTGGGAAAGACCTTAAAGATCACCAAGTCCAACCCCAACCTAACCATACTACCCTAACTCTAACAACCCTCTGCTAAATCATGTCCCTGAGCACCACATCCAAACAGGTTTCAAATACATCCAGGGATTCAAAGGCACGTAGGTGTTCTTTTTCTGTTTTTGTTTTTCTGTTGTTGCTGTTTTTTTCCCTGTAAATGAAGACCTACATAAGTTAAAAAGCATTCCAGAAACACTACAGTCTGTATTCAGCAACAAGTAATTCAATTTGGACACACTGCAGTTAGTCTGGGTAATCTGGGTGGATTTTAAGATGCAAATTAAATAGACAAAATATTTGTCTAAATTCTTTGCTTGTATTTTAAATTTATCTCCACTGTTCCAGTTCTGACTCATAGATTTAAGCAAGAAGTTTTGTTTTTTTTTGTTTGTTTGTTGATTTTTTTTAATTATTTTTATTTTAGAGTAAAGAAAGAACAAAATCAAGCAAAGTCAACAGAGGACTGAGTAACCCCCAGGCAGAAAAAGAACCGAATGGGGGAAAAAAAAAGAGAGAGAGAAGTAGGAGAAGCCCAATAAAGAACAAAGTACACCTATATCACCCAGAGTCAAATCAGAGCATTATTTCAATTGAGCATAAGGAATGGGACCACAGCCACAGAATTTAAGTAATGACTTTTTCCTGCTGGACAAACACTTTTGAAGTCATGATTACACTCCATCTCTCAGTCCTTTCATTAGTTTGGCTCTTGACAGTATCTGGAATGGTGGATACATGCCTTGAATTCTTGGGTGATTTTCCTTGGCAAAGTACTCAGCTCTGTGTCTTGACAGAGTTTGGGACAGACAGATCCCACAGTGGCAAGAGGACAGCATATATTATATTTCCTAATGTAAAGTTCCAGAACTGTTAACAAGAAACCTACTCATCTTAAACAGTGTTTGATGGAATGGAAGGTGATCTGCAGTCTTTCAATGCTAAATAATTAATTTTGTGACTGTATCTTTTTTTTTTTTTTTTTTTTTTTTTTTTCTGAAAGATTATTTAAAGCTCAGTTCAGAGTAAATTAAATTCTATGTTGCTCATCCAGATTAAGTGAAGTCAAAAAAGATGGAAGTTATAAGAACATTTTAGAATCTTTACTGATAATATATTTTTCTCTGTTCTGCTTTTACAGTCTTAGCAACTCTCAACAAATGCTTGCTGGTTTCTTTGGTGGAAGTAACACACACAGCAGTAAAGTAACTGAAAAATGTACTTTGTATCAAATAAAGAAAAATGCAGACCTGAAATAGAAATTAATAGAAATTCACAGGTATACATAACAAGTTACACATGGCAGAAACCTCCAGGCCTTACACTATACTTGCATACTCCACCCAAGACCCCTAGTAATCTTTAAAAGCAAGTTGGAAGCAGCTCTGACTTTCATAAGAGAAAGCTATTCCCACACAATAAGCTGGAGTGGACCACATTTGATGCAGGAGGCATCCATAAAGTATCTTCTACTACACAAAACACAATGGAAAAAGAAAGCATTTCCAGTTCTCTCATGTAGTACTGCTGCATAAGCACTATCATGCCTGCAATATAACACACACAAAGTGCATACCCTGTAGTGCAAACACCACACACTGCAACCACCAGGACAATTCAGTACTCCAATGCAATCAGATAACAAATTAAAAATAGCTTTTTGACTACAACTAATAAAGAGCCAGTACAGCAAGACAGAAAAATATTGAGAAGGGTTTCTAAATATGCAAAACAAATACATTTAACACCTACTGGAAAAGAGGCTCTTTGACAAAGGGAATTCGTGACTCGGTAACCTACTGGAATTCTTTGATGGTCTTTTAAATAGACAGAGGTCAGCTAGTGTCATCTGTTTGATTTCCAAAGACTTTTGACCAAAAGGTCTTTAAAAAAATGACACTGCTGCGAGATGAACATCGTGTTAAAAGCAAACTGTCAAAAGACTGGAAAGAAACAGAAAACTGGAACTCGGTGACCTGCATAGTTCCAGATTGGGTTCTACATACCTCAGCATATCCACACCTCACCTAAAAAAAGGTGGGATTCATGAAATTACAGCAGTATGATTTTTATGATTACTGATGGCAGCACGTACAAAAATGTGGGGCTGAGCAAAGGTGTAAGAAAGAAGAAAGGACTGTGTAACACATGAAGCACACACATACTACATACAGTTCTGCTGCTCCAAGCCATTATGGTTGGATCTCTTGGTTTTTATTCTTCCACCTGCACAAATCCCTGTCCTCTTCTGACAAGTTAATAACGATCAATGAGGGATTAATTCCACCCCTAGAACAACTAGGTGGGGATTCTTCCCTGACAGTAGCACACAAACAGAAAAAGTTGTTAAGAAAGTTCCACAAGCAGTACAGAGGGAATGAACAGTGATGAGTTCTTTCCTTGGTACTTCTGACACAATTCAAGAAGAGATCAAACAGCCGTAAGAGCAAAGTTCAATATAAAAATGCATTAGTAGGATTATTATTATTATACTATATTTTATTTTTGCACAAAATCATATGACAACTGTCTTTTGTGTTGGCAAGTCCCCAGAGCCTACATGATGATACGGCGCAGGACTGTTCTGAAAAGTTACCACATCATGTTTGTCTCATCATATATACTTGCCTACATTTGATCTTGACAGACTTTTGTTCTGTGTGTCCTGCCTGGACCTTACACTGTTGCTGGTGTTGGACCTGGTAGTTTAAGAAAAGCGTACACATGCTGTATGGTCACAAATAAAAAGATACAAGAAAGTGACTATAAAAGTGTTTCTGATTTCCCTGCCATCCTCCTGACTCTTCCCCCAACCCTGCCTCCTGTTGGTCTAATTCCTTCTCAAAAGAAAAGCATTCAGAGTATCTTTCCAGGAATGAAAACCTAAAATTAGCCCTTTAGTGCAATTTTTTTGGATGTTTTTTCCCTGAATCTATGTAAATTTTCCTTCCAGCTCCAAATTTGATTTTGAAAATTCTGAAGATTTTGACAGAGAGACTCTAAAATCACAAACCCTGCAGAATTATTTTAGGGTAACAGAATTATTTAAGTCTCATTTTCCACTTCTGCATTCTCTTTTTCCATTGCACATAATATCCTCAAAAAGTAAAGAGACTACTGTGCTGACTTCATTAATGTATGCCTTAGCCTGCCTTTTTCTATGCATTTAGTTGAAATATATGTTAATCTTTGAATCATTGAATTCTAATAGGAAAAGTACTCAGCTGGAGATAAGCGCCTTCCCCAGATCTCTCTATTTTTAACTGAATTATTCAAACGTTCAACGCCATTTTATCTAACATTAGACATGCAGCTTGAAGCTTCCCAAAAACACAAATTTTAATCTCGCATTTAAAACGTATTGACTAAAAATATCACCTGAGCATGCCTGCTATTCAATGTTCCTACAACCACGTGCTTAACTTCTCAAACTTGGAGGTCTCTGTTTGGGTTTTGAGATGGCTCTTTTTTTGTGAAACAACTACTTGGGCACACTTAAATGATGGCTGACAAAAAGCAAAATAACACAAATAACAAACTGCACTGACCATTCCTAGGTGTACTTACGACAAGTGATTAAAAAATAAAATCAGTTCGGAAATCAATATCCATCTTTCCTTATTACTTAAGGAGATACCTGCAGTTTCCAAACATAGATTGCAAAGACTGATCTTTTATTTTATTTTATTTTTTACGCAATGGAATAACTTTCATCCTTCTAAGACACCTTCAGGACAAAGAAGGTCAGGCAGCATTTTGGACTGACATGGAAAACAAAGAAAATGACTGTATAAAAAGAATGTAACCGAGGCGATCAACTAATTTACAGCAACAGGAACTCTATGAAAAATATATATATTAATTTTAATATAATATTATTATATTAATCCTGTTTTCTAACTGCTGGGACCTCCAGCCGTAACTCAGCCTGAAGAATCGCCCAGAACTGGGGCAGAAATGACAGCCCCAAGAGCCAGCCATGCGGCTCGCAGCCCGCACCCAGCTGTCATTTCTCAGAAGCCCACCAGAGGTAGGCAGCGATCTCCTCCCTTCACCCTGCAGCTCAGATCCACTCAGCGGCAGTCCGTGCGCACACAGCCCGGCCCTCACCCCGCACTCTCCGTACCCCGAACGCGGCGCAGCTCCCTTCCCTTTTTCACCGCTCGCCGTCTTCCACGATGCTGCCCTGGGCGCTCCCGGACACAGCGCTCGCTACAAAGACAGCGCTGCTTCCCTCATTTTCAAACCCTCCGGCACCGCGCCCGCCTCACGCCTCACCCCTGCCAGGAGCTGAGCTGAGCTACCGCGCCCCTCGCCATCGCCTCCCCGCGCTCTTCACGGCGGCTCCGGGCAGGCCGGCCCGGCCGCGCCGCCCACCTGCACGCCGCTCGTGTCCGGAAGGCGGCCGAGCCCCGGGAGCGGAGGGCGTCACCTGTGCACGCCGTGCAGTGCCGGCCCTATTGTCCGCCCGGCCCCGCACAGCACGGCCGCGACTGGGGAGCACCGGCCGCGCGGGGCCGCGCCAGGCCCTGCCGGGACGGCCGGCCCGAACCGAGGGACGCGCAGCCGCGAGCGGGACGAGCGCGGGTCCGCCAGGCGCCCCGACCCACGCAGCGCCTACCTGCGAGCGGCGCACAGGGCCAGCATGGGGAGAGAAGCAGAGGAGGGAGCGAGGGGAGGCGGGGCCGCGCGGCGAGGAGGCGGAGAAGGAGGAAGGGCCGGCGTCGCTCCGCTGTCACCGCCGCCGCCCTCCAGCCGGGCGCGGGCACAGCCGCCGGGACCGCGCCGCCGCCTCGCGCATCCGCTTCCGCCGCCTCCGCCGCGCGGTGCCGCCGCCCCCGTGGCCGCCTCTCTCCTGCCGCCCCGCGCGGCGCTGACGGGACGCGCTCTGCCGGCCGCGCGGTAAGGCGATGCCCCGGGCCGGCGCTGAGCGGGGCGGGCGTGGGGTGGACCCGTTCCCCGGGCTCCACCGCCGGGTCGCGGGAGCTCTCGGAGGGGGGGGGGGCATGGCGGCCCTCGGCCGTGCCGGTGGAGCCCGGTGAGCCAGCGGCGCCGCCCGGCCCCGGGAACCTCTCGTTGGCCGCTTTCTCGGCCCCTTCGCTGCTCGCAGCCCGCGGCGGCCGAACTCAGCCCTTCGGGTGAGGTCTCGGGGGGGCGGGGAGGGGGATTTCGCCAGCGCTGACCCTGGCGTAGCCGTTTATCCATCGCTGCGCCGCCTTCCCCCGAGGGCTGGGTGTCAGCTGGTGCCCGTTTGATTCAAAATGGTCTAGGAAAAATAGCTCGGAAAGTTGGAAATAGGGTTTTCTTGAAAGTTATGTAACTGGCAGCTGATGCGGAATGCGAATCAGAGCCGCCCGTGTCCCCGATCCCCGCGAGAGCCGAGGTCGCCGCGCTCCCGCTGTGCCCGGGGCGGACGCGCAGCATCCAGCAGCATCCAGCAGCACAGCGGCTGGGGCACGGCAGCTGCTGCTGAGGTGTTTCGTCGCATCGCCGCTCTTAGTGCAGGTCTTAGCTGATTAATGACTCAGGCGTGTTTTCCCTCTTCAAAATGCGAATGACTTAGGAAAATAAATCAATAAATCCGGACGGTATCCTTTGGAAACAGGAGTTCATGAGTTGTGCTCTGTGGTGAATCTGAAGAAATCTCTGTCCTTCAGATGGCAGGTTGGAAGGCTGCAGGAGATGCCTGTAACCTGCACAGCCCAATGGCTTGTTTCAAGGTGGTGTCATATTGGGCTTTTTGTGAAGGATAATTTTTCCTGTATTCAATTCTAGCTGAGGTGCTCCAGGAATTCACAGCTGGGCCCAAAGCATATGTTCTAACATACTATAAAGCTTTCTCTCCCCTACCCACCCCTCCAACCACCCCCCAATCTTTCTTTCTCTGAAATAAGGGGTCCTATTTATTTATTGTTTAAGACAGGAGAAATTCATCAGTTTGAAAATGTCATCGGTCAAGCGCTTGGTTTATGCTTTCATCCATTTCTTGAGAGAGCAAAGTCAGATGGAAACTTTCACTCCAGATGAACAAGAAAGCTTGGAAGGTAAGTGGTGAAGGTGGCAATACCTGGGCAGATACTGTGCGTGCATATGTTATATTATTTGGTGCATGCTACAGAAAGTAATTGGAGTGATCTAAATGAAATCGCTACAAAATGGCATATGAATAAGAACACAGTATTTCAGAAATTATTAGTTTTAAACTGTCTCTCATTTTTAAAATGTTCTAAAGTCACAAAATGGATTTTAAGTACCAGATACTTTGAATCACGTCAAGTTAGGCAGTGCCAGAAAGCAGACTATGGGAGTGATTTGTGTATGCATTAAGAGTGTGGTTGTAACACTGCTTGCCAGAGCCCCCTCACGAGTTCCTGAGCACCCACCTGCCAGTGTTTACCGGGACTGACACCAGACAGTTTCGTACACCTCTAAAATGAAGAGATGAGTTATTGAAGCAATGAGTTCGAGGCTGCCGTTGGTAATGAATGAACTGAAATAGTGCTAATGTGTGATGGTTGTGCCAACGAGATGCATGCCATCCTTGGTACGCTTTTTAATAAGGGTAGAAGAGATGATGCAGGGAGCAACCAACCTGTCATTCTCATCTCTGTGCTGGGAAAGGTGATGGAACAGATCCTCCTGGAAGCTATGGTAAGGCACATGGAAGACGGGGAGAACTGTTTCGTACTTATAAGAAATATAATAGTTCCAGTTAGTTCATCAGGGAAAGCTAAAAGAACCCAGAGGTATGGAAAATAATGCCAGCAGAGGAATACACGTTGCTTTCAATGCCGTCATTCTTTTCTCTAATTCCTAGGAAGTAATATCACAGTGTAGAATTAAAAATTAATTCTGTGATGCACTTTTCATGGCATCTGTATAAGACACTTGCCTACTATTCTAAGCAGTCTGACTCTTCATGACTCAAAAGGAGGATAAGTTGGAGACAGGGAATGGCGGGGCAATAAATGGCATCCTGGCAGTTATCTGAACTGTAAGGAATTGGGATCGAGAAGCAAGTCATGCTTCTCAGAGACAAACTTTGAAAGAGAAACCTGGAATGTTCTTCCTTTCAGCGTCTGTTGCTTTTACCTTGTAGTTTTCACTAAGGTAGGATGGAGGGAAACATTTGTTGCATATTACTCAAAGGTTATTCCACAGATCTGGTTTTGTGTCATTTTGTTATGTTGGCTCGCAATGCCAGAGGCAGATGTTTGTGGTATGGCAATTGAAGCCGACCCAATATTCCCACCAGTGTTCCATTCCATGTTGTTGCTGTGTGACAGATGGCCGCAGAGGGGCACTCTGACAGAATGGCATCTGACATGGCAGTGTGGATGGAGCAAAGGTGTGACATTGAATTCTTCCACGTGGAAATATTGGCACGCATTAACATTCACAGCTCTTGCTGAATGTGGAGACCAAGCAGTGGATGTGAGCACAGTGAGGGGTGGGTGGTGTGTTTTAGCAGTGGTGACAGTGACAGCATACCTCTGCTGGTCCGGATTTGTATAAGCATTTAATGCTGGCTCTTGTTCATTGCTGGCAAAAATACGTAACTAATGGTGGTGACTGTGTTGAGAAACAGTGTTTTGTAGTTCAGGATTTTCTCTGTCAAATACTGTTACTGTGTTCTTTGAAGCTGTCCAAGTTCCTGTGGAATTTAATAGGAGGCATTACATTTGGAGCAATTCCTATTAGGTGATTATCACTTTCCACATGTATGAATGTAACTTGTATTAGGTTATAATAGTGTTATAGTGAAGTTACATTCAGCTCATGAAAGAAAAGCAATGTTTTTGAAAATTACGTAATAGGAGATGGTGAATAGTCCTTTTGTTTTTATTATACCACTGATAAACGTTGGGTTATGCCTATGAAGGTATATGCCTATACCTGAATACATATTTTAAAGAAGTCTTAGCCTCTACCTGAAAGAATAAATATTTTATAGATTTTATTTTCTGAATAAAAGTATTGGAAACCCTCACTTAAATGCTTATGTAAAGTTTACTATTTTAATACAGATATGAAGTCCTAATTTTAGAGCTGTACCCTGCCAGCAGTTTCTTACCATATGCTATGTGCTAGAGGATCAGAGGCAAGCATTCTGAGTAATTGACTCATTTTGTTTGTGCAGAATATCTTTACTGCATGTGGAATAGCAACAGTCCAGGTCTTACCAATGGAATTGGTTAATGCCAGGTGAAAACTTAAAGGAGGGAAGAATTTGACTGATATTTTTCATTGGTGCCTTATGTATCTAGGTGTTTGTGGAAAAAAGAAAATAGGGTATGGTAAGTGGCTGTGCCAGGAAGTAATTTAAGTATTTCCGATTCCCCACAGAACAATAAAAAGAAGTAGAACATTACAAATGAAATTGGGAATTCATCAAAATATGTCTGGCATATATATTCAAGCTCTATTGTGTTCGGATTATAACGTGATGTCAGTAATAGTGCAAATTTCCCGTGCTTACATGATGAATAAAATGCCTTAATTTGAGAAAACAGGAATAATCAGAAGGTAGACCGGAGAAATATGTTCTTCTGTAGTCCAGGGTCTAGATGAGCAATTCAAATCTCTGTTGCCTAATGCTCAGCAGTATGGGATGAATTAGCAACTTCACTTCTGCCAAGTTGTATTTTAGATGATGTACTTAAGAGGCACTCATTTCCCTTTTGTATATACAGTTTCTACACGTTGTTCCTGTTTGTAGCACCTATCACCACGGAACTAAAGCAGAAAATCTGTACAGATGGAGAAAGGCTGTGATTTTATTTATTCATTCATTCATTCATTTTGCTTCTGACTGCAGTGAGTTCTCAAAGGCAGTGCTTTTTGAACATGTGGAATGCACTGCTTATGGTGAAGGATTCGTGTCACACTTTGGATGACGGTAGTTACATGTAAGATGAAGTAGGTTGAGACTGAACTGCACTGATAAGGAGTAATATTAATATCTAGTTCCGTATTCAGCATAATCAGTGCACACTTTATTAGAAGTTATTCTACTTAGCAGGAGACAAAGGAGTTTAACACAGATCATTCATCACGCTTACTGAGTAATTTAGAGTCTGGCAAACCAATGTATGTTCAGCATTTATGGGCCATAGGAGCAAGCTGTATGCATGTTTAACTGTATATTCAAACTTTAGTTTTGTTACACTTGGTATGTTATAGATCTTATAAGAGGCTTAAAAAAAAAATCTTCTCAGTTTTTTAGTATTTATTTTACAGGTTTACAGGTTTACTTTTTTTTTTTTTCTTCTTACTTTTTTTTTCTCTTGTAACGCTGTGAGCTGAAATTAACTTTCCATTCTAAGATTTAGTTTTTACTGATACTTAGATTCAGTTCGTCTATTCCAGGTAATCTCTAGTTCAGGTTAAAATGTATATGGAATACAGCATAATATTAGGTTACTATTAGAACATTTTTCTGTTCAAATTAGGCTTCGTGAAGGTTCTTCTTTGTTCCTCCTCAGTTTTCAGTCGAAGGCATTTGATTATTTACTTTGATGGAAACATTCTAACAGGTTCTGAAAACATTATGGAAAGTATTGATACAATTTGAGATATTATAACCTACAGAAAATGTGTTTACGCATAATTATATTCAGTAATTCCTATTCATCTTCTTTTGATATTTGGTCCATTTTAGAATTGCATACTGTGAGCATATGTAATTAGGGAGCTAGATAGGGAGTGCCACTTAATGAATCAGACGATTCAGAGGATTGAAAGAAATACTGCATATTTGTTTAAGAATAATGGCAGAACAGGTAAAGACTTTATATATCTTTTAGTCAGTCCTGTGGCGTGTCCCATACTGTGGCTCTTAGTAGCTGAATAAGGAAGTGTGAACCACAACTTTATAAACAAATTAATGAAATTACACTTCTGTTGAGTTAATTTTTATTATTATTATTTTCCATGTAAGTTGCAATTCAGTGTCTGGAGACGGTTTTTAAGGTTAACCTGGAAGATACTCATCTTGCACCTCCACAGCATTTGATAGAAATATTTGCAAATTCTTTCCACAAGGTAAGATTTAAATAAAAATTTTAGCAGTGTTTTGCCAGTACGTGTTAAGATTTTGTATTGTATACACAACTTTGGAAGTGCTGTGTAGGCCAAAACAGTGTGAAAGCTTAAGGAAAATATGTGGGGAAAAAAATGAAATTTCTGTAAAACGTAACAGTCTGAACTCTTTTGGGACAGTATGAGGAATTACTTTCGGCAAGACAAGGACAATTCCGTGCATAAGATTACTGAACAGTGGAGGTCAAGTTGACACTTGAAGGATTTTATCCCTCAGTTAAGCATTTTTCTTACAGTTTTCTGATACTTCCCACTCCGTTGTGGGAGTAATTTAGATGAGCACTAATCTTAAAGTGGGAACTTTCCAAACATGTACAAATAAGTCTCACCTGGAAGTTTCCATTACAGAAAGCATGAAAACAGTGATGGATTGCATATTTCATATCTCATCTTCCTGATTTCCTTAAGATGTGTGTTGAGCCATAAGGTTTCTTTGGTTGTAGAAAGCATGCTATCATTCTCTTCTGAGGACCGTCTTAGTGATGTTCCAGTTCTATCGTACTTCCTCTGCAATACAGAAAATCTGTTTGCTTGTTGATAGAAACGTTTGCTTGTTGATAGAATTACGTCTAGGATGGAAGATTCTTTTTAATATAATCAGGTCCTATATTTTAATGGAAAAAAACCCCAAAACACTTATTTTGTTTACATACAGAATGATAAGCTGCCTCTCTCGGATTCTTTACCGGAGGATATTGAAAAGGCTGACCATCTGAAGGATGAAGGTTTGTAGATTAACAAAGTAACAAACATCTTATTTACATACTTTTTCTGTTGTTGTTGTTATCATGGGTAGTGGTGGTAATGCATCTGTGCTGAGCAACATAACCTGTACAAAAAACTCAGCTTATTTCCCTTGAAATTATTGTGTTCTAAGAGGGCTAAGAGATGTGATCTGATTGGATTCTAAGAAAGTACCGGTAGCGTCTGGTATGATTACAGGACTGTAAGGATATCCAGCACTTTGTAGGCGTGGGTATTGCAGCATTCTGTGATCTTAATCAGTGTCTTCCACCCCCTTATCTGTCAGGCCACAAGGATTTGTGAAATGGACTAAGATTTTATTGTCTGACATCAGTGTGGAATATTACAGTTGCTTTCCCTTTTGTCCTGGATTTCTTAATCTCAGCAGAAACAGTAGGTCTTCTGTTTTCCTTTAGCCAGTTTTTAACTGCAGAGAGAGAATAATCAGTACCCACTGATAACTAGCTCCATCTTAGCAGTGTTCCTGGTCACCTTTGATTCACACCAGTATCGGAAATGCCAACTTTGGTGGCCATCAGTAGTAGTTGTGTTTTAGAGAAAGGTTAGGTAGTGCAATCTTGTTGAGTGCATGTACCTTGTGAGTCTCAACTCTCAGTAGGATTTATTTGTGCAGAACTTTAACTTAAGGAAATGGTGAGTCGGTTCTGGGCCTGGGAAATTTTGCTCTTTCAACCTCCACCTAGAGGTTCAGGGATGTGAGAGATGTGGACCGCCAGTGAGGACTGAGGCAAAGAACTCATTGAGAACTTCTTTATCGGAGGGAGTACACTCTCTTTGGACTGTCTCTGCTGCCCAGTGTATCTGTAGAATCCCTTTTTGTTATTTTTCACATCCCTCACCAACCTGAGTTCCACCTGTGCCTTGGTTTTCCTGATCTCACCTCTGCATATCTGGGTGGCATCCCATCCTAGGCCACATGTCCCTGATTGCATATGAGCAATTACAGTTTCAGTTTGCCTTCTTACTGGCAGGAACTACTGACTAATTACAGTCTGGTATATCAGTATGGGGAAGAGGTGTACTACACTGTACTTGTTTACTACATTGATGATACTTGGTTACCTAAATCTGGTTTTGTTTACTAAGTGCTCTGTGGTCACAAATAAGCGCCGATATAATTGTTTTCAGTTACTACTGGCACCTAGAACTACTTGTTCCACAGTCTTGCTTTATTTGCTTCTATGCAGTTATCTACAGCTGCAATAACCTATTGATCTATCCCTTCCTTATTTTGGGAGAGGGCTGAAATATTTTGCCCAGGTACAGGGAAATCAGTGAAAGTATGTAATTTTCCTGATAACTTCTTGGCATCGTTGGGGAACCAAGGCTTCTGCAGGATCTAGCAGGCCAAGAATCCATAGTGGTGGCACCAGGGATGAGGTTAAGCTTAGGTTTCCTGTAGTAGGAGTTTGTTTCTCTATTACTCTCTCATGAGGAATGAAATCACTACAACTGCTCTATATTTTGGTGAGGAAGGAATGTGCAAAATAGCTTTTATTTGAAAGAACTTGCCTCAACAATCTCTTTCCAGAGAAAAGCTGTATTTTTCTAGCTTTTTCATGGAAGAAGGCTTGAAAAGATATGGGATGTTATTGAGCAGAGTGTCAGAGTACATATAAAAAAACATTTTCTTTGAATTGCTTTTAAGCTACCTCTGCTATATATATGCTTCTCATTATCCTTACTAATGAACCATGAAGCAACATCGCAGAAGTGGGGCTTATTTCCCTTATTAAATGAATAGTTACAGGGAAAAATTTTTATTGATGTTGGACCAAGTAGTTAACAAATTGCTTATTGGATTACTGATTAATCTGTATTAGAGTGGTACTGCAACTACAGTCATATTTCTCAAGAAAAGTGATCTTTCCTTAGTGTCAACAAGGTATGAGATAGTGGAGAAAAAAAGATAAGAAGAGAAAGGCTTATGTGGTGGACTGCAATGCACTTAATAACCTTTACAGACAAAGTATATGCTTCTATTTGCTTTGTACCGTGCCAGTTACGTTTTAAAGAATATATCTCAAAAACATGCAGTTAGAGCTGCCTTATTTAGGTGCTGTTATGTGGCTTCTCTTCTTTCTCCAAACATAATGACGCGTCTTCTAATTACTTAAGAGGTTTTTGTAATTTATTGCAGGTAACAATCATATGAAAGAAGAAAATTATGGTGCTGCAGTGGATTGTTACACTAGAGCAATAGAGCTGGATCCAAACAATGCAGTCTATTACTGCAACAGGTAAAAACAAAATAATACATATGTATTATTCCCAAACCTCATAAGCATTTTTAAAATATAAAATATTACGTAGATCAAAACCATGTGAGGCTAGAAGAAACTGCTATTTGTAAATTAACATGGTAAATTTGTAGCAGATATAAAGCAGAATTGTGATAAAATCTGTATCAGAAGGTGTCGTATGGGCTTTAAAATTACTTTGACACTAGATGTCAGCTTTTTGTAAGTTAGGATGTTTATAGTAAACTGTGACATAGGCTGTGGTTCCCAGTGTATTGAGAATAATAATCTGGTGGTCTAGTTGCCATTTTAGTCTTTTATAGTATCTACTGGCCTTAGAAAAAAGCACTGGTGTGGGTATAACATTTTGGAGATTTCAAAGATATATAAATATTCAGTGATTTTGTGCATGATCTGTTGAGAAATAACAAGACCGCCTTCTTACAATTTTGTTGTATAATCAGATCTTCACCATAGTACTGACATGGGATTAGATGAAGTAAGGAAGGGCACGTTATTGCAGCAGCAGCAGCAGGTTGCATTTTCAGCACACTGCCCTGAGGACCAGTATTAGAACAAAGGTGGTATATTTTGAGCCCCTCTGTAACTGGAGGCTCTAAAGGCAGTTACCCTGCCTCTAGAGCACCTCTATATCTTACTCTTGGGTACACCTATTACCAGAAGGACATAATAATTAGAGTGCTGTCAACCTGTCCTTGTGGTACTGCATGCCATGGTGTGAGGGCTGTGCATCCGCTACTCCAGAGTTTAGTCAGCAATAAATACAAGTGAGACTCAGTGTTTTGTGGCAAGCGTGAGGAGAAAAGGAATGCACAGCATAATAATGTTATCCTACGTCGTGGAGATAGTAGCTAAAAATGTAAATAATCTATGTTAACTTAGAAAACTGATCACATAAATGACATAAATAGATATAAATACATTAATAAAAGACCTGATTCAAAAGCCCTTCGAAGTCAGAAAAATTCTTCAATAGAATGAGCTTCAGCAGCAAATCTGTAGTTGGCAAAAAAAGGTAGAAATTTTTCATTCCGTGTGTAACATTTATGAGAGCCAAAACGAATCTTGGTGTCTATGAGCACAGTATTGTGCAAAGTTACGTAAAAGAAGACAGGCAGTTCTCTGGAGTTCCCAGAGGTATGCAGTATCTGAATAAACACAGGCCTTTTTCTTCTCAGGAATTATTGCTTTCTAAAATACTGCTTTTTTACTTTCAGCTCTGCAAAAGTGAGAGAGATGTAACTGTGCACATTTTTATTTATTTACTTTTGTAAATATGAAAAGAACGTTTTCTGCTCAAATGCATGAGAGAAGAGGCACAGTCCCCAAGTTTTGTCTATAAAGCTTACTGGTATTTGCAGAGCTACACGACTGTGAAGAATGCTAAATATCTGAAAGGCCTAGAATGTCTTCTGAGCAGACTACTTATACAAAGTGAGGAAAAAAAATGCCATATCAAGCTATCACAGAAGAAGGGATTGAGTGGTGGTGGTAGCATCTAGATTTCCTAATTTAATTTTTTTTTTAAATGCTACATGTAATGGAAATACTGTATTTCTCCTATAGTTTTTTAATAAAGGAAGGATAAAGTGGATTATTATCAGACTGTTCTAATTGAGAGGGGAAATTTTGAGTGTTAACTTGTTACTGTCATCTTATTAGGGCAAGTCCAAGTGTAAATAACCACAGCATTTAGTGTTGGTGTTATTGCTGGCACAGAGATGCAGTTTGTATTTAGTAATTCAGAGACTGTTGACCAGTGTCACCCCAGTTTATCTGCAAGCATGAGTTTTACGGAGATACAACTATGTGTGAATAAAATAAATACATCTTCAGTTCAAAACTGTCATGCAGCTGCTAGGTTGTTCTCATGAAGCCAGTTTCAGAGATCAAGTGGGATGGCTCCTATGGAAAGGCAGTTCTGTGCTTCCTGAAGCACAGATTCATTACTCCTAAGAAAAGCAGAGAAAAAATTACTGTGTTCCTTTGGACAGCATTAAAAATATACTTCTTATTGGAAAAATGGTTTTACTTGAGAGTTTCACTTCATGAAATAGGTTTTGTGATGTATTTTACTCATAAGCTGGATGTAGAACAGTTTCTTAGGATTATTTCTCCTTTGTGCCTTCAAAGACAGGCGTGTTCTCTGAAGCCCTAGTCCATCAATACAGCTTAGCATATTAAGAATGTTTGCTTGTCTTGCTTCACTGAGGAAAGCTGACACATTGCCTAATAGTGAACGAAAAGTTAGAAAGTTTAAATATGTATGAAGTCAGTCATGAACATGTATGTAAGCTTGTGTTGGTTCTGCTGATACTGTTTCTTTTACTAAGCTCTCTCCTTTGTTTCTCCACTTTCTCCTAGGGCAGCTGCTCAAAGTAAACTCAATAAGTACAGTGAAGCAATAAAGGACTGTGAGAGAGCCATAGCAATAGACCCAAAGTACAGCAAAGCATATGGAAGAATGGGGTAAGCTAATGGAAATCTGAGTAAACACTGAAAAACCACGTGCAAATCAGTGTACGTTTTCAGAGAAAGTGGAGCTATGTTGTTTTGCTTAGCTGACGTTCTTGTTCTGGAAGTGTGCCGATTTTCTGAGGGTGACTCGGTCAGGGTGACAGCTTTAAGTTTTATTGACCTTAAGTTCTAATTGGCCTTAACATTTTCATATTGAATCTTGTCTGGCTTTTTGGGTTTTGTTTTGTTTTAATTTCATTTCATCAACTCTGCAAATTTTGTTTAGGAAGTCATTCTGTGTTTTTCTTTTCTACCTCCTACCTAATTATGACTAATACAAGTTCTGCTATTGGATAAAAGGGATCTGTTAATGATACAATTAGAGAACAGCATCTTTTTAAGTACTAGGGCTTCAGCACTAGCAGTAGAAGCCTGATTTTTCTGTTCGGTAGCTCCCAGGAGGCAGATGTTTAGTCATGCTAAAATTATGGCAGTTTTCCTCATCCAGGTGGAGGAGTTAACAGGATTGCCCCTTCAGGCAGAGGATCTGCTAAGTGCAATCTGAAAAAGAATGTCGGTTTGAGTGAAGGGCCATAATTCTAAGGTATCTAGCTTTGCATTTTCAGTAACAAAGCATACTGTGAGGGTGTGGGCTGAATATTTCTTCAGCCTTCTGTCTTTTGAAGTGTATCTACACTAGTAAATTCAAAAAATGCTTGGGGTCTGTTGACACAAAATAGCTCATGTCCATATTATGTTTAAAATCTAGTTACGGAGTGACCACATCCCGACTGCCTATTGCTAAATTGCATTGGTCTGTGTTAACTTGTGAACCGTGCCCCAGAATTGTTTGAGCAGCTGTCCTGGGACAGCACCATTCCAGGGAACGTTTATTTAAAATCAAAGGTGACAGAATTCTGTAATTTTAAAACCTTCCCAGACGCAGTTTATTTTACTGGTACGAATGTAGCCTTGAGATAGTGCACAATTATTTCACTTTGATATTGTGAGGATTATGTAACTCTCCTTAGATTATTATTTTTTCTGCATAAAACGGAACCCAAGATCTTCAGATTTCAGTGAGATGGAGGGAAACTACAGGGGGATGGAATTGAAAATTGAAGGTTATTTTAGAGTTTTGGGTGTTCACAAGCAGTGTTAGGTGGGATCTTATTGCTTTAAATGTCTGATTGCTTTAAAAGATGATATATTCTCAACCACTGGGTACTGTTCAGCTCAGCAGCTAGAAAGATTAATATATGTGGCATAGGCTGAGTGAGGATACAGTGCTTGTTTAGAAATAACAGGGGAAGAAAAGCACAGAAGCCACTGTCACACAAGAAAAAATCCATGTGAGAATGCTGGTTTTTCTGACTGAGTTACAAAAGTGAATCAGTTTTTCTGAGGATCTGATGTAAAATTCAGTGTCTTGTTGCCACAGAAATAAACAGAAGTCTTACAGAAATATGCAGCTGTGTAGACAGTTAAAAGAAATGTTGGGTCTGGAATTGTGAGAAAGGAGACTTACCTGCTGTTCGGACTGTGGTATATACTAAGAAGCAGAATTTTACATACTTTTTCCATAAATAAACATTGTTGCATCAGAGAAATATCTGACTGCATTTATCCTCTGGTTAGAAACTGGTAATTTATGGGCCAAGAGGGAGAACACAGCTCACGAGAGCAGTTGTATTGAGAAAACATTAATATTGCGTGAGTTACTCTAGAAGTTTTATACTGGAGTTTCATGCTGTTACTGAGTTTGTTATAGCTGACAGTGATGACCATGACTGGTGTATCTAACCCACTGAGCTCTCTTGCCTGTGATAAAAGACCAAAGTCTCATAGTGGTTATTGGCACAAGCTTATCAAACCTGTCTGTGTAGCTCAGTACATACTTAAGGGGAGCTGGAGTACTAAATATTAGTGGAATGTAGGTTACACAGATCTTTCACAAAATGAGGGAAAAATCAGGTTAGTTTTGTGATCAGCATAAATTGATTATATGGTAGAAGGCAGAACTGAAACTGCAACCGGGTGGAGTTCTGGAATAGCTCCAAGAAAGGAAATGTTTTCAATGCGGGAGTTGAACAAATTTGAAACCAAATATTGTTTCAGAAGTAGTAGATGACCCATTCTGCACGCACCTGAGCTGCTGGAGAATAATATTTTACAAAGCATTAAGCAGGCTTCTCTGAAACATATCTATCTTAAACATATTGCTGCTATCCTCTATAACCTGTTTGTCAAGCAGTGATGTAGATGATCCAAGAGGAAAACCTTACACTGATCCAGTGCAAAAGCCTGCTAGATTTAAACCTATGGTTTTACTTCTGGTTTTCTTGCAGCAGCAGAATTCATATTGAAAGCATCTTAACCCTACTTATCTTCCAAATATACCTTTCCAAATAATCTCCTGGATCAAAGGGACGGGAGGAACAGTAAGAGGAATTTCTGAGCTCAGCTTGTGTTTTCAGAAACAGAATCATTTGATAATGCCAGAGTTTTTAATGAAACTTCCATATGTATGGAGTAGGTGATGCCAGATGAGTTCTTGAGGATCATCTCTTCTGCATTAATAAAGGCTTACTTTAAGCAGTAGTAGCACAACAGCAAAATGTCCTTCAACTTAATAGTTGAGATAGAGTTAGTTGTGAGATACTGGTTTAATTGAAGCAGATTTGTCATTATCTTTTGACGACTGATAATGTTCTACCCGGGATTTCTTTATTTCACATTAGGTTGGCTCTGACCTCAGTGAACAAATATGAAGAAGCAATTACCAGTTACCAAAAAGCACTGGATCTTGATCCAGAAAATGACTCTTATAAGTCAAATTTGAAAATAGCAGAACAGAAACTAAGAGACATGTCCAGTCCTGTAAGTTAGCTCTGCATCTATTTATTAACAATGGTTTTGGCTGATATTTTAGATGTAAACTTACCTTCAAATCTTACTTCTTTTTAGACTGGAACTGGGCTGAGTTTCGACATGGCGAGCTTGATAAACAATCCTGCCTTCATTAGTATGGTGAGTGTACTTCAGGCTTTACATTACATTGCCTTTAAGGCTGAAATTTTAGGAACTGCTCTTGTTTAATAACAAAAGTGTTATTAGTGCTTATTATAAGTTGCATTATACTGAATTTAAACTTTTCTAAGTTATCTTGTATTTGAACCAAGAAGGGGAGGATAGATTTACTCTAATGCTCATCAGACTTCCAACTGATTCTTTCCTACTTATGAACATACAATGATATAATAGATAGCTGTGCTGCTTTCAAAGATGGCAAGAATAGCAAAACATATGTCAGCATCATGGCGGGGATATCTTTTTGTTCACAGTTGATAGTGAACAAAGAAATCTGCTCTTAAATGAATAGCTGTTGGTTCAGACGCAGTCTACCCAGCAAAAGTCTAAAGCAGTAACTGCAAGAACACCTTTTTTCTTACCCTTTCAAATTATCCCTGACATGTTTTACTTCAAGAGATGTGTAAGTAGTGAATCTAAGTAATATGTTGCATTTTCCTTTACTTCCAGCGCTTTTTCAAGTTGTAGCTTTGCCCTTCAATAGTTTTCTCTTCATGAAGGTCTGTCTTAGCCAAATGGTGTACATTAACCTTGAAGAATGGAATTTGCAGGAAAGAAGTGCAAAGAAATGCTTATTTCCTGTGAAAATCCAGTTAAAAGTGTTCTACCCTTCTGGTAGTTTCTCAAGGATAGGACATTTCAACCCATACTTCAGAATGAAAAACAAAGATCAATACATATAGAGACAGCAAGCGAGGAAGAAGTGATGGATGAAATAGCACTGGAGTTCTGCGTACTGCCTCACGGGCCAAATGTGTATTGGTAATATGAAAGTGACTACTCAGGCAACACAGACTACACAGTAAAATTTGTGTAGTCAAAGATGTACTAGTCATTATGGAACTAACTATGAGGAAAGGATTTGTTTGTATCATTTCAAGGTTGAGTGAACAGAACAAAGGATATTCACCCTAGAATGAATGAGCTTCTCCTTTGGTGGTACGGAGTTTTGTTGTTTCTTTGTTGTTTTGTTTTGTTTCAAGGAAAAAGATGTCTTACCTTCAGAATGCTATTTCTGGCCTCCTTTTTGGCCTGATAACTTAGATCAAACCTGCAACTGATGAGAGAGAGGAAAAAGTCCTGAGTTTCCCTTATAAGAGATATGAGTTTGACATCTTTATATCCTAATGTAGACAGATAAAATAGCTGATTTACTTATGAGAGGTTGTATGAAGATGTATTGGCCAACTATTGTTTTATTTGTCTGGGTTTTTTTAGTACACTTTAATAAAATAGTGAATGGGCACTGCATTATGCATTAGTTCTTGGCCACAAATTATTGTAGGAATTATATTACTAGCTTTAAGCCATCACCTGATTTATACTATACGGTCTCTCACTATACAGTCTTATATAACAGTAAACACAACAGTGAATGAGAGTAGAAATGACCTCATTCTTGAAGCAAAGTAAGAAGACTCACAAATATGCAAATAACCAAAGAAAGTATGTTACAAAACTATGGTATAAACCAAGTTCACAGTCTGGTTTCCTCTGCAATATTTTGTTTATCTTGTTATTGCTTTAAGTGATTATTCCTACTACTTAAATAGTTGCAAAAATAATTCCTGAAGCCTGGGAATTTAAAATGCTTTATAGAAAACCTTTGTACTTCAAATTTTATTTCATTTTATTTTTTTTCATTTTTAGTGTACAAGGTTTTTAGGTTTGACTTCTTGTCATATTTTTCATGTATGAATCTTCAATGTGAATCTGTTGTCTATCGTGTCAAAAATTATCTCAGCATCGTATCTTTCAAATATTTAACTGTAATGACTCTTTTTGCTGGAGATCACACATTTTTGTACATACGCTTGATTTTGTAATAAAACATAGCATACACCTTGGTTTTATTTTTTTCCACATTTTTTTTCAGTGACATGTAATAAAAGTGTTATAAAATGTTATAATTGTAGCTATGTATTGTCTATTCTAGGCAGCAAGCTTAATGCAGAATCCCCAAGTTCAACAACTGTAAGTATAAAAATGGAGTATTACTGCAACAAATGTCTTTAAGGGTTTGAACTAAAAGAAAAGGTAGTCAGTACTGAATTCCTAAAAAGGTAGCTTTGTATTTGTTTACTGTAAATAGAAATGCTGCAGTTTCTTCCTCTCACAGCATAGTTCCTCCCTGCAATTCAACAAAGAACTACAGTTTATTGCTTACTGTAAAGGTCCTTGCAGACTCCAGTGCCAACCCTGTGCTAACTGTTCCAGGATGTCAGGGATGATGTCGAATGCCATTGGTGGCCCTGCTGCAGGTGTTGGTGGCCTGTCGGATTTGTCCAGCCTGATACATGCGTAAGTATTATGAATCATAATTTTACTGATAATCTACATTTGTAGAAACTTCATAGTGCACTGTGTCTTAAAAAGGGATAGCATCAAACCAGATAAACTGCAGCCTTTCCTCACTGTGTGCTTTGTTATTATTAAAGGTCATAAAGGCTTATTTATTGTACATCTCCATCAGTTGCAGTGACTGTGTGCTTAGTTTCACTTTCTAGTTTTCATACAGTATTAATTTTCTAAATGCAACTCAAGTGCTGCTCAAACCTTTTAGTTAGTCGTACCAAGCGCATTTCAGATCGTGTTGATCACTTCACTACCTGATATCCCAGGCTTAAAAAAGCTCCAGATTTACCTAGGAGAAATTTCAACAAGTTCTAAAGTTGTCTCCCAACTGACAGTGCTCTGTCAAACCTGCACTTTGACTAAAAGGACTCAAGGGAACTGAAATAATAGTACAAGAGTTACTTTTACAAAAGCCAGAACCCCAGTCTTCTATAACATTATAATAATGATGCATCTGGAAGAGTCAGCACAAAGAAGTGCAATTGCTTGTATGGCAAATCCTAGTGACAGTCCTACAGTTTTATTTTCAGTCTTTTAGCCTGTTTCAAACCATTTTAAGTTTTGCCTCATCAAGGGAAGAGTAAGTTATCGTTGGCAGCACAGACATGACTGTCACCCTTCAAAATCAAGGGCCATTTTTACAAAAATCGTGCTATGTACAAAAATGTGCCTAGACTTTTGAAAATGGTGGCTCTTCCTCAACCTCCACTTTGGTTGAAAGGAGTCTGACTAACCTTTGATACTTGGGCAAAATGCAGAAGATTGAATATCACTGCAGGCCATCCATGAGGTAACAGATTTTACATAGCTGCTTTTTGTAGTACACCAGTGCCATGCTTATCTCCTCCATGGAATGAATCTCAACAAGAATTCCAATCTTAAGCTATGGCTGTTGTGAAGATGCATCTGCTATTACTTCAGTCGTAAAGAAACTTCCTACTGTTGAGCTCTTGCTGCAAGTTGCCAGACATGTACATTCCTAGAAAAATTAACATAAGGCTGCACCTCAACCCCAGTTATCTGAGAGCAGTTACCTTCAACTGCTACAACAGATCATCTCACAGAGAAGGGGGCAAATCACAACGGTACATTTGCTGCTATATCTTAGTAAGTAACATAATACTTTCCATGTTACCAAATAGAAAAACAGTCCAAAAGACTCGATGAGGAAGAAACCGGTGAGGTTTGCAATAGATGAAGTCATGACACTATAGCTACCCTGCTGCATAGCCTCAATCAAGATATCTTTAGTCTTAACTTTCCTATACTGCAGTTTTCGATTACATTAGATTTTGCTACAGTTATCTCTTGTTATTTTTTCAAATTAGTTCTTTAAAACTTTCCAACACAGGGGGCAGCAGTTTGCACAACAGATTCAGCAGCAGAATCCGGAGCTCATAGAGCAACTGAGAAATCACGTCCGGAGCAGATCTTTCAGTGGCAGCACTGAGGAACATTCCTGACTTCAATGAGTCCTGTGAATTGACATGGTATATAACCCCAAAATGCATACCATAGTTAGTAGCAAAAGCACCATTGTTAACTCTTCTGCTTGAATAGAAGACTGAAAATTCTTTGTGCGTGTTTGCAAACAAGAATAAATCTGTTAAACAGATCTATTGCGCATAACATCATTCAGTGTATAGTTAATCCTCTGGAAATTAATATACTAAATACGTTCAGTGGTTTATTAAAATCCTTGTGTATAAGTCATTTTCAGTATGTGCATTAGATTGATCTCCAGGGGTGTTGAATGGCAGGGAGTTCTGCAGTTGTCTGATTTAGTGTAACATCTTAATTCTAACATCCTAACATAAAAGGCATGTTATTCTGATGATGGAAGTTGTTACAGCTGCTGAAACAATAACTTCATCAGTCCTTTTAATGGACATCTGACGTGCCCTTCTATAATGAGTGCAAATCAGTGTTGGACTGTAGAACGTACATAAAACTTCTGCTTGCAGTCTGTTTGTATCTGTGGAGAAGCTATCAATGGTAACGTGAAGTACTTTCTCAACTTCATTTGGCTGGAGAAAAGGAAATGACTGCATATAAAGGAGTACCAAAAAGTAGAGAAAAAAGATAATTTTTAAGTGGAATTATATATACACCAAAATACAATTTGGCCTGGTAAGGAAATTAAGGAGTTTCAGGCTCCCCAGCTGCAATGTATACCCTCAGGTCAATCCTGGAGGCCAGCAGTGTGGCTCTGTTTTCACAGGCATTGCAAACTGCATTACATTCTGTATGTATGCAGTATTTAACATAAGCTTAACTTTCATAACTGTAATAAACTAAAACCGATGACTGTAGAAATATCTTGTACTGAAAAGTAATCAAAAATGATTGCCTTAGAAGGATTCTCCTCCTGATCCTGGGTGATAAATCATTGGCCTCAGATTCATTGCACGTATTTACTCTTAGCAGTGATTGTATGGCTAAAGATTTTTCCAGTTTTTGTTGTTTCTGTTCATACATTGGCATTCTTAATCAGCCTACCTTATTCTGAAAGAGATCGCTGTTTTTTTTCTGGATTTTCTTTGAAATTCTGCTTTGTGCTCACATTGCTGTTGGCGTTTGTCTCACTTCTTAACTCACGATTTCCTCTTTCTAAATCGAAACTAAAACTGATTTGAGGAGCCTGCTTTGATTCTAAGACCAACAGCCCTCTACTGGCCTCTCAGTCTACAGGCAGCCTGGAAGAATAAAATAGAGGTTCCCAAATGGAAAAGGACGCAGTGACTCCTTGGACGTTACACGTTATATCGAAATAATGGGCAAAAGAAACAAGCTCAGAAAATGTAGAGGAGGGACTGAGCCAGGGACTCCACTAAGAAATGTGTGCATCCATTCTGCAAACATTTGTCAGCTTAAAACACAGGGAAAAAGTGCAGCTGGGTCCGAGGAGAAGTGAAATGGAGAAAACAAATAATCCCACAAACACAAAATCCACGTTATCATCTGTTGAATTCACTTGCTTAACACAGCAGCATCGAGATATTTGTAGGCTCTTCAACAAAGCAACCCTTCACACAGCGCTTACTCTATCCATATGTTGCTGTGGCTGCCTTTTTAGGGCTGTGAAGTTTCACATTAAATCCATTTCCAAATAAAAACTGTTATCAACATTTGATGACAAACAAGCTTTTTAACGTGATCTTTTTTCGGAGGCAGTTAGGATTCTGAATCTAATCTGTGAGTTAAGTTCCGTTACACTAACATAATAGGAAAGGATTCTGTCTATAGGGAGAGTGGATGTATGTATGTGCTACGTGGGCTAACACCACTGTACAAACAGTATTCTGTGTCGTGTCAGGAAAGAAGCATTGCTCCTAGCACATAACTCCTATAAATCTTCACATTTCCTTAATTTTCTTCCATAGTGAGTTTTATTAGCTTTGCTAAGGGGAGAGTAGTAAATCCAGGAATGTCTGGATAGCACATGGGGATCTCTCTCAATTAATTTATGCTTCTGTTGGCAGCACTGTTGATGCAGATATCTTTCTACTCTAAAACAGCAAGTGTGAAGAACCTCTTGAGAATTCCTTAAAAACAAGGAAATGTGGTAATACTGATAAACTGCTGTAGAGGTTGTACTGTCTTCCATAAATATACTTCTTTTATTTATCTTTTAAAATTGTTCACTGGTAGGACCCTATACTTTATTATATTTATCAGAGCATTATCCACAGGTTAAAAGAGAAATGAGTTATTGGTTTGTTATTTGAAAACACTGAAATCGTCTTCATGGATATTTTACATACCACGGTATTGTCAGCGTTTAGATTTTATGCCTGTACAAATCACATGTAACCAGAATGTGTATTACAATGATGGCATTAGCTAACCCTTTTGGAATGTGCTACAACTCCTGTAATACTTGTAAACATTCTTTGTTTCTTGTGTATTAACAAAAAGGGCTTTATAGCCTCAATAAAAGACAGTGCAACCAATGACAGGAGCTGTTATTTCATGTTTTTCTCTTGAAGCCAGGAACAGAGGGAATATTTATGCTGAAATCTATTTGGCTTTGAATAGGCTGAATTGTTTCACAAATCGCGCAATATGCCTTTAACGCAGGGTGAGGAAGGAATCCTTTCCCTGTGCAATAACTGCACTTCTGTTTTGCACTGAAATTTTTCATCCTGCTCCATCAAGTGGTAAACCCCAGCCACAGTACATACTGTGCTTAGAGTCAGTTGCAGTTTTTCATTTAACTGAACAAATATGCGTTTAACACCGATCTGATTTTGTATCATTATTATTCCATCAACATGGAAGTGTGATAATGATTGGAGAAGAAAGTAAGTGTTTTGCACTCAAACTGTAAACTCCTGTAGCCTGCTTGCATGGAAATATATGCTAACTGTGCCCGATCAGAAAAACATCTAATGAAATATTCACCATAGAAACTGTTTCTGTTGCATTTATGCCTTTCTAACGGGTATGAATTAAACTCACTCATACCAAGGCAGAATTAAACCTGCAACTTGTGAAGAAATCTTCATACACTGTTGGAGGGCTAATGATAGTCATACTGACAAAATGCAACTTGCCTACCACTTCTGTACCTCTCCTACCTCTTATTACCACATGGTCACAGCTTCAATTTGTGTCAGTTTAACTTGAAAACAGATTATAAATAAAGTTATTTACTTTTTTTGTTTGTTTGTTTGGGTAGTTGTGGCATTACTGTTTCAGCCTATTGGTACCCCTGAAAATAATAAGTAAGTAGATATTTGGTTGTATGCATCATATTAATGAGCAGAGTATAATTTTATTTTATTCCTTTAATTTAGTTAGCTGGTCATAAATTCACCCAATATCTTAAAACGGAAAGTTAACATTGAAAGATTGCATGTATAGCGAAGTCTAAAGCATATGCCTCCAAAACTACAGTTGCTCACTGCTTAACAGAGTCCTGAAGTCCTTTGTGCACATGCTTTGTAGACCTTGGTCTAATACAGTTTTCTTCTTGTTTTCTTACAATTTTAGTTAATGTAGACTTTTTGGTACTGCTTTCTGGCATGGGAAAAATAATTTGCAGTACCTCAGTTTCACAATCAAAAATACCCAAGTCTTTAGTTCCCTTGTATCAGGAAGATAATAACAAACCTGTTCACAACACGCCCTGCGTGCGAAGCACAAATCAGTGAAACTTCTCCACCTATGCTCACAAGACAAACCAATTAGGACATATTATTTGCTGCATTACTTTTTTCCAGCAACTGAGCCTTCACAGGCACATCCTTTGATGGATAATCTGTTCTACTAGCATCTCAATAGCACTAGGTGCTCCATTTCACCTCATGGATAGACATGTGTTGTGCTAACATACTGCTACTCCACACACCCAGAGTATTTCTCTTGGGATTTGAATTCCTGGTACTTGTCTGTGAAAGGCTAAGTCCTTCACACTAACACAGTCCTGTCTGAACCACGATTTAATAACTTCAAAATGTTTAATATAATTAAAAAATAAGTAAAATAATTAAAAATAAGAAAAAAAAAAACAAAAAACACTGTGCTGCTATTTTAATTAAGTACATTCAAATAAATTCCTATGTCAGCCCTTACCCTTGCACAACATTTAACGTAATACAATTTGCTAGAGCTATACTTTTTTAAAAGGCTTTATTTTCATTAAAATGCAACGTGCATCTTTTCAGAAGATTTTAAAACATTAAAAAAAATTCTCAGAGAAATTAAATAAGCAACTTGTGTGTATGGATGCATCGGGGGCTTATTTCCTCTTTACACAGTATGATTCAACTGCAGAAACACAAGAAGTTGGTCCAAAAAACAAAGAGCAGAAATAAAATGTTTCTTCAGCTTTCTTGTTTTACTTTTGAAGAAACAACGCAGACTTGTGCAATATCATCATATTCATATGTTCTCTTCAGAAATGTGTCGGTAAGTCTCAAGCCAGAAACACTCTAGAAAGGAAAAAAATCGAAAGACCCATTAATAGAATTGCTAAACTTATAAAACAGGTATTTTATAACAAATCTATGCCATTGACTTACTTGCAATCCCTGCACTGAAGACAATAATGTAAGTGCAAGACGGAGTGAGGAACTTGGATGTAGTTTTCCAAGTTGTCTTCCAGAAACTCCACACCAGTGGATGGAATTAGTATTGCACATTTCTAAAACCAGATCCATAGTCCTTTCACTGCTAGAGGAAATTGAAAAATGAAAATAAACCTGTGGGCTTTTTCTTAACCATTCAAGGACTGCAGATATTTAACAGCAAGATTATTGTTTGGGTTGTTATTAATGAAACAACTTATATAGTTATAAGACAGCAAATAAGATTTACTGTGATGTGCACTAATTTGTTTACACACAGCCTTGGCTGATGTGAGTGCTCTGTCATGGATCTACTTAACTGGAGAAGATAACAATGTTCACCTTTTCAGCGGACTATAAGATATGTAATGTGCAGTACCTGCAGATCAGGTATTTGCTTTAGTTCCTGGCTTCAAATTTTGTTTAGAATTGCTTTACAGAAGTGCTGCAAGAGACAAGGTCTACTGGAGATCACAGTGTTAATACAAATCAAGTCAAAACATGGAGAAAGACCCACAAAAGATCAATTAAGGCAAGATTTAGCAGACGTTCTAGGGGTGGTACAGAACTAGCAGTAAAATCAGACTTGATATAAATGGTATTTATTCTGATAAATTTATCTGTAATAAAAAATATATATTAAAAAAAGCAATACAAGTAAGCACTAGTTCTGTGACAGAACTAAGAGGACTTCTGCTTTAAGTATGCAATTGAACTGTGAAATCTTATATGATACTGCAGCCAATTCTGCAGAATTCCACTGCTGACTTTTTGATAGTCTCCAGTTAAAATATTATTAACACATAATAATGGGTGATTAAATTATTTACATATTTACATATTACATAATAATGGAAGATTTAATTATTTAGAATGACTGGAATACAAAAGATGTTTAAAGTAATGAACCAGCAGTTTGGTGGTATTCAAAGGTCCATGTCTGGAATGTTTCAGGAGAAATGCCCTGAAAAATGTAATAGCTACAACTTAGCAATTCAGGAAGAAGAACAAGACTCACGTGACACCATTACCTGCAATTTGTTATTTTACATGTAATATCAAAAGGCTCTTCCAAATTTACGGTGTCAGGTATTGTCTCCAGAGAAAGCCTTACATCACCATAACCAGGAGCCTGGGGAAGTACAAGAATGCACGTTTCTCAAACACTGGTTGGTCAAGTTGGAGTTATTACTATTCAAGTTTTCATTTACTACAAGATTAGATGTGAAGAGGATTGGGTACCATCCACTATTATCACCTTTCTGATACATTTAAAAATTCATTAGACAGGATGATCTGCATCAAGGATAATGAATTCATTTACAGGGAACAATACACACTTTATTATTAAGTTTTTCAGACAGTTCACTCTCTCAGAACTCACTCATATGCTGTTCCTGATCAACATGCATCTCTATGACCTCTCTATCAGATGGTTATCAGAGATGCTATGGGTAATACAGCTTTCCTGCATTAGTTCTTCACTGTTCTTCATCTTTAGAAAAAGCACTGATCCTGAGAAATAAAATAGTGCATCCTCTCGCTATTTTGATTTTCCCAAACCTCTGCCAAAATAATTAGTTGGCGCCAGTTAGAATGGTGCATCAATACTTTCCTGTCATCAAATTTTGTAAAGAGCCAAACACATCTCAAATGATTTACTGACAAACCCACAACTTACTACAAACTTCGGCTGACTGAAAATCTAATGTCTTTTAAGTTCAATCTCCGCAAATGATAAAATAATAAAGGAAAAATAGAGGAAATTTTATTCTGCCTAACAAGTTGTAGCTGAGACATATGTTCAAATTCTGCTGATAAAATGATACTGTGCTAAAAGCTGTGTCTACAGCTTAGTTAAAAGGTACTCCCAAAGAGGCCCAGACAACAATTCAGTAATCTAACAGCTTGTGAACAGCTTTTAGTTGCATATGGCTCGTTACAGACTGAAGACAGATGACATTTTAAAACACTTATTAAATTGGACATTAGAATAAGCAGTGTCAAAACAGAGAATTTCAGATCAGTAGAGCAATGGAACTTTGGAAACCTGCAAGAAAGAAACACAGCCTGTGAATTACAAGACCACTCCAAACACAAACCAAATTATTTCAAGCAGGGAAGATCCAAGAATTTGTGTCAAAAGTGCATTCCTGATCTGGACCAAAGTAATGACAGAAAGGAACAGTAAGGGTAAAATCTGGGGCTTGTGAGGGAAACAAAAGCTTGTTGGATTAGTAAGTGGATTAGGAGAATAATGATGGAAGGTGAGTGGAATCTAGACATGAACTACTTGATAGTGCTTTGAAGATGAGACAATGAGAGTAATTACAACCTCAAAGTTCATGAACTTATAAATTGACCAGAAAAAGTAGCCTGAGTCAAAACTGTAAATCTGAAACATACACAGTATTACATATGCTACACATAAAGATACTCATAGAAGCTAATATGTCTGTATGAATTAGGGAGAAGGCTTCTTTATGTATTCTAACCATTCATGCAGGAGTTATTTTTTTAGTGCTTTTCAGCTTCCTGCCAAATGGCAACCAGAAGTTGGTTCTTTTCATTTTGTTTTGACTCATTTTGTTATACACAACTTGATTCCAGCAACAGGAGCACAAACCATTAAGTTACACTGTTCAGTGTAGTGACAAAAAACAAAACACATATTATGTGCCAGAGAACAAACAGTCAAGAAAATGAGATGAAAAAATATACTGTCATTGACACAATCTAAATGAAAACTCCTGTTGAGTGTTTTTTACCACACTTCATAGACCAAACGTATGCTCAGTATTTACATTACATATGAATTCAGAATGAGGTCCAGAAAGTTAGAAGCCTGAATTTTCTTTCAAGTGATTATTCAGTTGTTCATTGAGTTGTCTTAAAATTGATACCAAGTTAAACTGATACTTAAACTGGACTTACCATTCTTTGGAGCTGGCTAGTCTGCAGTCTTCCTCGCTCACCTAGATTCGTTTTCCATACAATATCTAGTTTGCCGATCACGGTCACACCTTTTATTACTCCAGCTTTCTCTGCAAATTCCTGCTTTGGTTTCAGGCAGTATAAGTACTGACGTGTGTCCATAGGTTGTAAATAAGTTCTTGAGCCAAAAGTTGACTCACTGGAACAAAAAACATTATTCCTTCTTTTATACAGTTGTTATTAGGAGGAGTACCTCCCCTCCCTCCCCATTTTTACTGTGCATGTAGCAATTTATTCAATACTGGCACACATTTTATTTATTCACAATAGAAAACAATTTCCAAATTTATGTAGAACTCAAGGACCGTGTTTAGATGGGAAGAAAATAAACTCAGCTGAGCGAGAGAGAACTGAGGTAGAAATACACTTTGTTTATTATCTGTCATCTCAATGTTTGAAAAAAACGTGCCGGTAATTTTCCAATATCAGTTTAATCATCTTCTCAAGCATCAGGAAAAGCAAGGAAGGTAGATGCTGAGAACCAATGGGTTCAGGACATGGGTAAAGCTGGCACATAAGTATGATATATTTAAGAAAAATAATCCCTTTTACAGATCAGAAATAAATCTATCAGCATCAGCTTATTCATGTTTTAAAGTAAAGGTTTCATGCTGAGAAGTAAAGAACAACATCACTGTAACTAGTAAGAAGTACAGAACTTATTCTGGTATTAAAATCCAGTTTATTTCAAACTAATTCCAAGAAGAAATTGCCATGCTTCCATTTCCTGTATTTGCTATAGGCTTTTCTATTTTATCAAGCACAGATCTTTTAAGTTTATATCTTCAAGACTCACAGCCCCCTCAGCAACTTAGGAAACCCTTTGTTTTGCCTTTCCCACCTCCTCATTTTTTAATCTTCTCTTTACCACTCAGTCATCAGATTTTCTTAATTGCTAAGATTCCAGATGGCAATAGTCACAACATGGAATTGGATCCATGAGTGCAGAACTGCATTTCAGCCATGGTATTCACTAAGTCTCAATATGCAAAAAATCAATTCACACTCAGACATTCTAGATATATAAGCTGTTATCTGACTCCTTTCTAGGAAATTCCAGGCTCTCAGTTTTACAAGCCCATGATTACAGTTCAAGTCAAGAAACATTACAATGGACAAAAACACTGCGTATGAACAGCAATCTACTTTACTGCAGCCAAATGCTTTGACAGACAGGGAGAAGACAGAATTGTCACTTTAGCTCCCACTGCAGAGCACTCGAAGTACACCTCTTCCAAAAAATCCAAGCAAGTGCAAATTGCAAGCAGCCAAATCTGACTTCCACCCTACAAGCTCTTCTGTTTCACAGAACACAGTAGTCAGCTCTTCTGGTATTTAGTGTTTATTTCAGCATGATGAACATCTGTGGTCTAAGGCCCTGTAAAGGAATTCCACTGATTCACCTGGACTGCTGGTTGGATAAATTTAACTAGAATAATTGAAAATGGATATGCATCTACTAGAAAGAAACAAGGATGGAAGGGTCCTGAATCTATGGACAGGTCAGAACCATACACATGCTTAAATTTATAAAAAATATACTTAAAATGGAGTATGTTTTCAATGCACCCATGTTATTATTTGAGGGTGAAAATAGGGATTTGTTTATACATTTTTAAAAATAATTTCTATAAAAAGAAAACTAACAACTTTTATAGCTGAATACAAAATAGGAATTTATTTTTTAAATTATGCAAATAAATGCACTCCTACAGTTATAGGCACCTCAGTGATTACAATGCTTACAACTCATGAAATCATAGTATGATGTTTCCTCAGCCCCAACGTACCTCTCCCCTGCTGAGTCAACTGCGTTCAGTTCTGCAACGTTGTACATAATGGACGGCTCTAAAGAAACCTTCTCCATAAACATTGGAGAGGTAGTGATATTCTGAATCTGAGCTTCCAGAAACACTTCGTCTGTCTGGGGAGGAAAAAAAAAGAGCAAGATCACAAAAACGTGATTGCTGCTATTAAAAAGAACAGATAGTCCTACTGTTAAAAAACAAAAAACAGTCGTGTGTGTTTAGTTCATGCCTGCAAATCAAAGTAATTAATGCAAGAAAAACCTTAATCCCAGTTACCATTAATAGGAGCAAAAGTGTTAGTGAACAGATATGTTGCCAAACAATGGATGTGGGATAATTTTTGTATGTTCTAGCTACTGCTTATTTGTAACACTTCAGATTGCCACTTCCCAAGATTTTCAACAACTCAGTAACAACTGAAGTTCTAACCCAAATGATTAAAAAAATAAGGAATTGCAGTGCACATTAATGCCATGCCATGCTGGATTACTAGTGCTGTATAAAAACAATTAAAGGAAGTATGCATGTTTCGCTTGAACTAAAGTATAACAGCTAAGGTACATGCTCTGAGATTTTTATTCTGAAACATTTATGTGTCAACTAAAAAGTAAAACAGCTTTCCCTTTCACTCAGCTTCGTCATGCCAATGGTCACTAGCATTATATACATCTAACAATTTAATGGGTACTCAACTTTCAAAATGTCCTATAGGATCTATCTGTACTAATGAAGCTAACGTCTCAAGATGCTCTAGTGCAGAATGAAAGGTACAGACTGTTTTACTGAATATACTGGGGAAAAAAAAAACAACAAAAACCAACTAAACAAGCATGAAACTAGAAGGTTTTTTTTGCCTCTGCTTCTCTGGAAATGCAGACCATTGAAGTCACCTTGAATCTCTAAAGCCTGATGGCAGAATAACCATTGAAGGCTATCAGAGATATAAGCTCCTGGAGAAGTGCCAATTACAAAAAAAGAAGTATGTGCTGGAGGGAGGAATCTCCATTTACAAGTTACCAGTAAACTGTGTAACAACAAGCTTAAGTGGTATGATAAATCTAAAAGATGCATTTCACGGTGAAATGGAAAAATGCTTACATTTTCTTTTAAATCTGTGTCAATAAGCTGGAGAAGTCCAATTTGTAAATGACAGATCATGTCTGAATTATATTATCCTCAAAAGGAACTCAGTTAGAAGGAGAAATACAGACTGGTAATTGAACAATTCATTTTGCCATACAAACATGTTATGCCCATATTAGATGTATAGAGGAATGGAAATGGTGCAAGCTTAACAGGCTACAGCCAGACCTTGCACTTCCAGGAGTTGGAAATACCCCCAAATTAAACATGGCCCTAGGCATTCATTACAACCCTCATCTGACTGTTGCTTAAATTGACACTGTTTATATCCCATAAATCCATTGCTCATAATCTCCAATAACCCAAGTTTTAGTTGTTTTAATGCAGCAACCATAGGCAGAAATTTTGGAAAAGCTAGTTTGAAAGGGAGAAGAAAAAACAAGCGGCATAATGAAAAAGCAAGTTAGCTTTATGTTATTCCTAGATGGAACTGTTTAATTATCAGTTGGTTTTTTGTTTTTGTTTTTATTTTTTAAATAAATAAAATAATAAACACCTTAAAGTAGTTCACCAGAATGCAGCTTTAGTACAACACACCCTGAAGTGAAATCAGACTGCAGAAGTACCCTCCTAACTCACCAGCTCTTACATGCAGTTAGAGGTGGAAAGCAAGGCTTCAGCTCAGGGGAGAAAGAACAGCCAGCTGCTGCTCTCTCCTCAAACCCACTGTCTCCACTAACTGGATGGGAAAAGTTCTGTCACAGCTTACACAGGCAATGCCTTAGTTAAATCTACACTCCCATGGTTCAAAACTATTAATGTTTTAAAGATTAACTCTCACTTCTAAGTAACAAATCTCCTTTTCCAGTTAAAAAGAAAACTTCTCTCATCAAATTTTTGTGATACGTCCTATGGAATAGCACACGCAACAATTTGAAATTACCAACTTTCAGTTTCAACAATGGGTATTAAAGAAAGAGCTAACCACTAATATGGTTAGCTGCACGTATGCAGGACCGATGGCAAAACATCAGTTTATGATATGCAGAACAAACATTGCTTTTCCATTATGTTTTTAAAAGTGGCAACAACAAGCACAGAGACGGACAGACAATTAAAAAAGCATACAGATTTATAAAAAAAAATAAAAATTACCACAGAACTGAGGTCACTCTAATGGGAAAATAAAAAAGAACACATTAGAGAAATTAGGGTTAAATGTTAAAGAAAAAGGAGGCTAACTTTCAAACAAAATGCATTTCTGCATTTTTTTGCACCATCTAAACACAAGAGCATTAGTAAGACAGAAATGTAAATTAAAATGGATGCAAACAAAGATGACAAGTACATTTCTATTAAGTGGTAGCTAGTATTGTTACATGGTTTACTAGCCTTGCTTCAGATCTTACTAACTGCTGCAGAACTAATGCAAATCAGAGCTTGAGGCATACAAGCCACATGTAAGGCGTGGTAGAATAAATTATTTAAAAAAAAAAAAAAAAAAAAAAAGCCGTTTTGGAGCAATTTTAAAATACATCTTGAATTTAAATCCATGCAATGAGTTGAGTATGAAATGGAAAAACAGTCCTTGTCATTTCTCAGATAATTTGAAGTATCCATATATTTAATGTCTCAGAAATAAAAAAGCAGGTTTTAAATGTTCTAGCGAAGATGCAACAAAATTTGGCATAATTTAAATGGGGAAAAAAAAAATCTTTTGGGGGTATAATCTTCACTGAAAAGAAAAAACAGAATGCTTCAATTGAAAACTTTATTAAGTTTCTGTATGATTGCCTCCCTAAGAATGTTTGCAGGAACAGAAACTTTTCCAGATCTTTTCTGAGGCAAAAAAAAAAGTCAGTGAAAGACTTTCTAAAGACTGAGTCAGGTAATTCAATCACAGGATTGCAGCAGGCTGAGGTGACAGGACATGCATTTTATGCACGAATTTCAGTGACCACCATGATTTGGGTGTTACTGCAATATGAGCAACATGCAAGAAGATTAAGTTCAGTGTTATCCTTTGTCTTATTGAGGTGAAATAAAACCAGAAATTGTAATTCGTAATTATAGTGATAAATTTTACAAATTGATTGCATCCCATCTGTAACATTAACAGTTCAACTAGTTACTTAACTTTTAAATATCTCTAGTTAATCAGCAATGACACCTATCTTCCTCTACTCCCAAGTAGAAGTCTTTCATAAAATTCAGAATGTAGGCATTGGTGCTTCTGATAGTAATTACATACAGCATTTACCCAATTTCTTCTTTCTTTCTTACTTTATTTATCTATCTTTTACTGTTACATGACATAGCAGAACTTAATGTCCTTCCAGATGTGAAATTACAGTCAGTTTGCTAGGTGCATGAAAATCCTTCAGTTAATACTATCTACAAGGTTTTTCTTTAATCAATTATATTAATACTAAAGTAATGAAGTCACACAAATACCCAGGCAGGAAAAAATAAAAGTCGACAAAGCAGACTCTTCAAACCTCTGTGGATTAAAAACAAGCAAAAAACAAAAAACAAAAACCACAAAACACCATCAGCTCAGACACCTCAACTTCTCACTAATTTTTATTTTTAATGAGGAATTGTTGGCTAGCTGAGGGATGGTGATGTTTTATTCATTGCTTTATCAATAGCATTCAGGGGGAAAAAAAAATCAAGAAGAGTAGTTATGACATGTCAAAAGTCTGCCTAAAATTAACAATTCTTTCAGCACAAAACAAAATTTACATATAGATAGACAGTAAGGTTATTTGTCCCTCTTCACCCCCACCATGTATTTTCTACCTGAAGTAATGTGATCGGTGTAGAAGATGAAGTAATTCCAAAGACATTCCCCATTTCTGGAATCTATGCTAGATCTATGAAACACTCAGCTAGTTGTACACACACATATTCTGATCCTCTCAGGTATCTCTCTTGGTCAACCTAATAACTGAAGGCTAGATGTCACCAGGTATTTTTAAGAAAATATTCCATTTCATTCCTCTGTACTAAGACATTTAAAGTATTTGAACTACAATCCCCCTAAATAAATCACACATGCTATATTAAAAGGCTTATAATCTAAATGCTGTTCATACACAACAGAAAAAATCTTGTGGAATCTCCTGTGCAACTTTGAATGTGGCTCATGTTCACACCCCAAATCCTCATCTGTAGACCAAAAATTATGTCATTTTTCCTGTTTTCTCTGTTGATTTTATCAGAAATATATCTTTTGCAGCTGTATAGCCATAATCCCACACAATGAATCCCATAGATGAATATGATTGAGAGAAATAATTAAGACAATAGATTTTGAGACACTCTGCTTTTGTACTGCACATTCATAGCATGCATCCCTCCATTAAGAACAGTATAGCAAAATGTTTTCCACTTAACACAAATTATTGTCAGTTTATCACATTTGTTTCTTCCATTTATTCTTTGCTACAAAGAATTTTCAGCAATTTCACTCTCAGTTAAACTATTTCAATGGAAGTATTTAAGATTACTAGTAAAGATGTTCAACCAAATGACTGTCAGTGTAACAGCTGACCACATTTAAGAGGTATAGCGTAAGTTATTACACAGAACAGAAGCTCTCTGCAAGAACTGAACTTTGTACAAACAATACAGAATATGAAGGACTTGCTCATTATCAGTATCAACTACTTCTCATGGGATACAGGGGAAGTTTACACCCTGCAACGTATCTATACAATACATATATCTACAGGGAAAGTCTACAACTGAAAAGAATGATCAGTGTAGTTTGCAGGAGTTTCCACTATCAGTGGAATTAGAATTCTACCAGTAAAGGGTCAAAATTAGGTACGTAAGTACATTCAAATAAATATTTGCAGTTACGAGGTTTCAAAGTGCCACCTGAAAATTAAGTTATTTAACAGTGGGTTATATTTACACTGGAGAAAAATTTGTTTTTCCCATTGCGGTAAACTATTATCTGTTTTTCATACAATTTATCTCCCCTTACTGCAAGTAGTCTATCAACCTAAAAATACTATCTGTAAATGGAAGTACTTGAGTTCATGGGATAGCAGAAAACACAAAAAATTTTCAGTCAATTTAATCAAATCCTTGACGTGCTTGACTTATATATACCATTTCTTTCCCTTCCATCAAGAATGTATCTATTGTTAATTTACATTATATAAACTCATCAGCCAATAAACTCGGTCATTCAGAAGCTCTCTGAATTTAATATAACTACCTAATACAAAGTGATAAATAGTAAGCGAAAACAAACCTAAATACAAATAGCTCACATTTACCTCTGCATTGTAGAATTTGGTTTTCACATCCAGTGGTTTGAGCACCTGAGTGAAACGGAAAGAAGACAGATTGACAATTGGTTTCTGAGACATCTTTATTATAAACTGCTTATAAGTGCTAAATCTTCACCAAAGTGGTATTCTTGGAATTTTTTCTACTTCTTACCTTAAGCAGAACAGATGCAAAGGTACACAATAGACTCAGCTAAAAACTCAAAATGTGCTAACTGCTAGTTATTTACCCGCCTGGTTACTTTCTTACTGCCTGAGTAGTCTTCTCATATTGGTAACAAATAAATACTTCTGCAACATCCTCTTATGAAATGAGAGAAATATGATATAGTGAGCAGATTTTGTCTTCAAAATAACATTACATCTGCCTTGCATCCTGAAGTGATCTCCACTTGCTTTCAAGAGGGAACAAGAATAATCTAACAGGCCCTTGAGCATTTAGCACCAAACAAAAGTTGCTAAGGACTTCTCTAAAAATAAATGAAAGAACTACACATGATTTTCATAAGCAACAAACCATTACTAGCCTTGACTTCCTTCTTGAAAATACAACTGTTAACATTACCACAAGCTGGAAAAAAAAATAGATACCAGACATTTTAAACCTCATAAATCAGCAGAGAAAGGAGACAATAAAGCAATGGTTTTTAAGTGTTGCACAAACAAACGGTATCTTCATCTCCGAACAGTTAATACTTACAAATGGAAATACACTGATAAAATTGAGAGAAATAACATATTATATTTGTAAGGAAACAAGTTTAAATTGTCTTGCTGGGAACATTTGTTCTCCTACACATATGGAAGGCTCACAGGTACTAATAGCACACTCTGATATTCCTCGTCTGTACTACACGGCAATTTAGCCTTTTAAAGACCAAAATAATTTTGTCAGCAGAAATCAGATTGAGTACAGGGCTAAAAGAGTAAAAGAAGGTGCAACCTGGAGAAGACATATGCCTAAACAATAAGCTGTAGGTCTGGCTCATGTATTGTCAGAACCTCTGTAATAATAGCCAAAAGCATACTAAGTAAAACCCGTCACCCAGTATACCTTTGTTATCCCACAATTATCCAAGTCTTACAGTATACCACAGTAAATCAACACCCATTAAATACACAGCTAAAATACACTTTCCTCACAAAACCAGCCCAGATGATAGCTATTTCCTGCTTTCATCAGTTATTCTAATCAAGTTTTGGTTCCTGTGTGGTAAGAACTTTCAATTTCATCAGTTTATTCTTATGATATTAGAAAAATACAACACACTAGAATTCTTTTCTTAGTTTCCTTTAAAAACAAACAAACAAACAAAACAAAAAACAAAAAAAACCCACCACCCTCTGTTCCAGTTTAAAAAGGTTAAAAAGACTAAAACAAAAATCAGATTTTTACAATTTAAGCTAACAGGTTAGATGTGTCAAAGTCAGACTGAACAATACTTGATCTGGTTGATATAAACAGATTTGAAATTGGTTTTTCTTTATCAATCAATGAAAAAATAGTATCTATTACTTCTGAAATCTTCACCTGCACAGTAAATGTAAACCATCAATTCATGCAGTTTGAAGTAATTGCTTCTATCAATTTGATTTCAAGTGTCAAGTAAATAACAGCATGTAAGAGCACATCTGAAGCACAAACTGTTTTAACATTAGTTTTCCAGATTTACTCACCTCTTACAAATAGAGTAGAATGATTTGTACTGTACCTGAAATTTGAAGAACTTTCTGAAGTACATCTTCTCTCCTGTTTGTGTAGTATAACTTACTGCACAAACTAAGCTAAAAGAAATATTTTAGAAAAATACTAATTAAATTTTGTACTATATCAAAGAAGTAACAGAATATCAGGCATGTGCTGCAGTTTCACAGTTCATTATAGCTCCACAGTACTAAAAATAAGACAGTAACATCAAATAAAAACATTAAGTCTGAAGATTTGAAACCTTACATGTGTGTTCCTATTTCCTTCACTTCATGATGAATCACATCGTCAATACAACAGTCAGGTTTAAGTTCTGCCACTGCAGCAGTAGAAGCTGAAAGGTTCAAGCGCTGAGAACTTGTCTGAAGATCAGCCTAAGAACAGAAAAACAAAGCATCCGGTAACACTACAGCTGCTTAAGGTAACCTACGGAAAAACAACTTAGGCTGAGAAGTATCTGAGGGTTTTGAGTCCCGCACAGTTTTATACATAAAGTACAACTGTGTTTATTGAAGATAGGTTGCTTCTATGTATTTTAGAAATTGCCCTTGACGAACCTAATCATTTAATATATAGCTTATAAAATCCCCATTTACTCTGAGTTCCATGAACTTCTAAAATTTCTGTTCTCATGGAACTCTCTGTTCAATAAGAAAAGCAAAATATGATGCACCAGGAAATAACTCATTTGATACATAAGCAAAACACATAATATATGCTACACAGAGACTTGCTTTGATTAAATAATTGAAAGTGCAAATAAAAGAATACACATCTTTTTGGCTTTGGAAGTTTTGCCACTAATTCTCCAGAGAAGTTTTACAAATTATCCACTTCTTAATACAATTTAATTTTGTTTTTTAACTTAAATATTTAAATATTTCTTATCCCCACTTCTATTTTCATTTATTTTTGTTTCCAGTTGAAAGGAATAATTTCTGGATCAGAAAAAAGTGACAATCTGTGTATAAAACATGCTAAGTGCACTGCTATTGTGAGAAAACAGTTAAGATCAGTATATAGAACAGTTCAAATCCAGTATATAGATTTCACATACCTTCACCAGTATGTCCTTGACAACTTGATTGCTATCATTATGTACACTGATGTAACTGGAAAATGTTTCTCCCAGGAATATATTTCTGTATTTAAAAAATGTACATACATGTTTAGCAACAACAACAACAAAAAACATTTCAAAAAATCCCATTTTTAATATATATTTTTAAGCTGATTAAGCCTCGCTAACTTTAATTACTAGCTCCAGTTCTTAAAATGCTATAAGTTGTAGTTCGTGAAAGTCCTGTAAGAGGCTCACAAATGTACTAAGTCCAGTGTGGAGCAATACAATGCTTTAACTATACTACAACAGTCAACAGGCTCACTGGGGGAAATCCATTTCCTGAGGTTAATTTTTATACTTAACTAGTATCCAGAAGGAAACAGAATTATTTATGTGATTCAAATGTAAGAATAGCTAGGGAGGCTGCCAAATCAAACCTTAGAATATGCTGGCAATTTCACACCCATTCTTCTAAATGTCATTCTTCTAAGAGCAAATTTCAAAAGAAAACAAGAAAATCAAAAAATTTTACAAGATAAAAATACAAAGACAATACTGCAGACAAAACACTACAGCATACAGAAACCATCGCAATAAAATCTATCAGTATAAGCTGTGGTTTGTAGCAGCATTTTACTTCACCCAAATTTCTTTCAACTTTCTGTTCCCAATACATTCGTATCGGGCTACAGACAATATTAGACAATATACATTTACATGTTGCATAATATTCAAAATCAAGTCACAGAATGGTTATAAAATGATTGAATATTTTATTGCAGAAAAATGCTATTCAATAAGAAAGGCAAGTAAGAAATACATTACTGTTAAATGAATCTTAAAATTTACACACTATACGTTACAACAATTCAATCTTACCCAAAATTTTGAGGCAATGTTAGCATTTCTCCTAGCATCAAAGCTTCTGCTCCTTTTACAGTAGAAGGATCATCTTTCATGAGCTGATTAAATAGATTACCTGTAGAACATCAAATTGCATACGCCTTAGTACTAGCCAAGTCAAAGGCTTTGTCTGCATTTAAAATATGACGCATCTTTTTTTTTGCAGTTTATGCTAAACATACTTCTACAACCAACTTACTTAGAGCCAAAACACATGTATATTTGCTTGTTTATAAGTTAATGCTGAACAGCACAATCTCAAAGGCATACTCAAATTATAATTAAACATTATCAGGAGTTCTGTCTAACTAAAGCACACCACATAACACAATTGATCAGCCCCATTTACCTTCTCCCCTGACTGTCTTGCGTTTCTACACAAGTCTCTTTTCTTGGATCCTTCCCTTTTTCTTTTACTTGTAAGTTGCAGCTACTACTGATGGACAAACCAGGAATTTGCAATACATGACTCTCCTCACACCAAGCATAACACACTTCAAAACCTATGATTCTGCAAAGTCAGTTTCCACTGTAATTTTTCCAGATAAAGAAAACATTAACAACCACCTTTTGTTTTCCACAGTTACACGTTTTTCTCTGTTAGAGATGCTTTCCCAGTTAAAAAAACTGCCTGCTCCCTACCTCACAGTAACAACTATAGAGACAGTGTCCTAAGTGCTCAGACTTCATCTGTTTGCAATACAATCACTAAGTTTTCAAGGCTGTAGGTGAGGAGTTGTATAGTGCATCTTGGCATCTTCCTTTAGCAAATACCAAACAAAACATAGTGGTATTTCAGCTTACTTTCTACAGAAGGTCAGAAGAATTTTTTTCACATCTAAATCTTAGATGCACTGCTTAAACCTAGCAATAGGTGCAGAATAATCAGTTAGTAGATGAAACATACCTGGCAAATCTCTTTCTTCACAAGTCACTGGAATATTAGTGAATAATGTAGGTTTTGTTAACCTCATCACTGCAAAAGTAGAAAATAAATCACAGGTCAGTGGAGCAAGTTTATTTGTTTATTTTAAGCACACTTCTGTCTTGCACTCCCTCCATAAAAAAAAAAAAAAAAAAAAAAAAAAAAGGAATAAACAAAACCAAAACACACTACCAAGTATCAGCTCAAATGCTGTCAAGATCTTTTTAGCTTATCTTGTCATTTTCAATAGAATAAATTCCCTGCTACTCTAATCTAAGCATACTGGTGGTGCAATTGGTCCCTCTTACTTTGTTTCTCTGGCACAATAATATCTACCATTTTTTATCTTTAATTTGAATCTGCCTTATCTGTTAAAATGTTGTACTATGTGCTTTGCAGCCTTGAGGAGTATACAAGTTTCATTCTGTGTGACCATTATAAGTCAGCTTAGATGTCTGTTCTGTGACTCTAGATACCATAGAACTGAACATAATGACTTATCTGGATCTTAACAGCCATAAATACCAGGACACAACACAACTTACATCCTAAACTCCACAATATATATATGATACAGACACAAGTAAGGAGCCAAGATTGTTAAGACAAACGCAAAAGTATCAAAAAATAAAAAAATAAAAAATAAATAAAAAATAAAAAAGGGGAGCTACAAGAAAACTGGAGAGCAACTCCATTAGGGAATACAGTGGTAAACTGTGCAATCGTTTCAAAACAAAAGAGGGCAGATTCTGATTAGGTATTCTGAAGAAATTCTTTAATCAGAGGGTGGTGAGGTCTTGGAACAGGATGCTCATCTCTGGAGATGTTCAGTGTAGGCTGTCCTTTGGAAGAAGGGGCAGGCTACTTGGGGAGATTACAAGAAAGTTGCTAAGGTATGCAGGGAAGAAGTTACAAAGGCAAAAGTCCAGCTTGAACTTAGATTGGCTACTGCAGTAAAATAGAATAAGAAATCATTTTACAGATATATCGATGGTAAGCGAAGAACCAAGGAAAATTTCCATCCTTTAGTTCATGCAGCGGGGAATATGACCACTGAGGACAAGGAGAAGGCTGAGGTCCTCAACACCTTCTTTACATCTGCCTTTAATAGGCAGATCAGTTATTCTCAGGGCACTTTACACCCTGTTCTGGAAGTCTGGGATGCTACACAGAACACACCTCTGGTGATTCAAGTGGAGACAGTTAGAGAGCTTCTCCTCCATCTGGACTGTCAAAAGTCCATGGGACTGGACTGGTAGATGAGCAAAAGTCTGTCGATGTAGACTACCTAGACTTCAGCAAAGCCTTTGACACAGTGTCTCACAGTATTCCCTTGTAGAAACTGGCTGCCCATGGCCTAGACATGGGTAAGGAACTGGCTAGAGGGCTGTGCCCAACAGGTAGTGGTTAATGGAGTTAAGTCCAGCTGGTGACCTATGACAAGTGGTGTCCCCCAGGGGTTGGTACTGGGACCTGTCTTGTTCATTGATGACCTAGATGAAGGGATTGAATGTACCCTCAGTAAGTTTGCAGATGACACCAAGTTGGGATGTGGTGTTGATCTGCCTGAGGGTAAGGGAGGCCCTTCAGAGGGATCTAGTTAAGCTGGATCGCTGGGCTGAGGTGAATGAGGTGAATGAGATGAGGCTCAACAAGGCCAAGCACAGTGTCCCGCACCTTGGCCACAATAACCCCACACAGTGCTACAGGCTTGGAGATGAGTGGCTGGATGACTACGAAGAGGAAAGGGACCTGGGGGTGTTGGCTGATGCTCGGCTGATGGACTGAATTAGAAACAGCATGGCCAGCAGGAGCAGGGAGGTAATCATCCCCCTGTACTCAACTCTAGTGAGGCCGCACCTCAAGTACTGTGTTCAGTTTTGGGCTCCTCACTACCAGAAAGACAGCGAGGCTCTGGAACATGTCCAGGGAAGGGCAACGAAACTGGTGAGGGGTCTGGAGCACAAGTCCTATGAAGAGTGGCTCAGGGAGCTGGGATTGTTCAGGCTGGAGAAGAGGAGGCTCAGGGTGACCTCACTGCACTCTACAGCTTCCTGAAGGGAGGTTGTGAGGAGGAGGTGCTTGGCCTCTTCTCCCACGCAACAATCAGGACGTGAGGAAATGGCTGCAAGTTGTACCAGAGAAGGTTTAGATTAGACTCAAGGAAACTTTTTCTTTCAGAGAGTGGTCAGGCACTGGAATGATTGCCCAGGGCAGTGGTGGAGCCTCCATCCGTGGCAGTGTTCAAGAGGTGTCTGGATGAAGAGCTATGAGATATAGTTTAGTGCTTGTGGTAGCAATGGTAATGGGAGGACAGTTGGACTAGATGATCTTGTAGGTCCTTTCCAACCTTGTGATTCTACAGTTCTATGATTCTGAATGGGTTCCTGGGCAGCTTGATCTGGTGGGAAGTTTTCCTGTTCAAGGCAGGGGGACTGGAACTAGGTGATATTTAAGAATCCATCTAAACCAAACCATTCTGTGATTCTCTAACTTCACTTTAACTAAGAATACTCAAGGTTACATAATTTTCATTTGCACTATATATTTAAGATACTTCACTTCTACTTTGGTCCTACCCAAAATGAATAATTCTATAGAAAAACTAAATGCTGCATTCACTTACTGCTGTTTAGTTCACCAGCTGTGATGTACCCATGTAGCACAGTGAGTATCATAGGTCATAAACCAGCAGAAACTTGACAGTTAAAACTGACTAGTGGCACTGATCTCTGTTTCAAGTTTAGGAGGACTGTAGAATATCGAGTTGGAAAGGATCTACAACAGTCACAGGGTCCAGCCCCTGGCTCCACACAGGGACATCCAAAATTCAAACTGTGCATTTGAGAGCACTGTCTGGATGGTCCTTGAGCAAGACTGGTGCCATGACCACTATGCTGACAAGCCTGTTCAAGTGCTCACCGCCCACTGGTGCAGACTCTGTCCCCAACCCTCCCCTGGCACAGCTCCATGCTGTTCCCTCGGGCCCTGTCGCTGTCACACAGAGCAGAGCTCAGTGCTGCCCTCCACTCCCTGTGAGGAGCTGCAGCCGCCATCAGGCCTCCCCTCAGCTCCTCTGCTCTGTCCTGAGCACACACAGAGGCCTCAGCCACTCCTCATACACCTTGCCCACCAGACCCTTTACTAACTTCAAAATCTTCCATGGACACTCGCTGATAGGTTTAAGCCCTCCCTACATTGTGGTGCAAAAATCATACAGTGCTGGAAGTGAGGCTGCACAGTTCCCCCTCCCTCGCCCACATGCAGTGCTGGGTCTACTGCACCTCATGGCACTGATGGTGCTTTTGGCTGCCAGGGCTCACTGCTGCCTCATGGTTTAACTTGCCATCAGCCAGAATGCAAGATCTCTTTCCACAGGGGCTGTTCTGCAGCCTCTCATCCACAAGCCTGTACACTCCAGGCACAGAAACCGGCACTTGCTCATTACAATTCAGGCACTTGGTGAGTGCCCAGCACTCTCATTTGTCATGGTCTCTCTGCAAAGCTTTTCTACCACTAAGGAATGTTTTCTTAGTTAAGTCCTAAGGATATTTAAAGAATATAGTGGGTTTGTATTATGGACAGTTACCTAAGTGCCTTCAAATCTATAGTAAGTTTATATAACTAGAAATGACTACTTATAATGGAAGAGTTACAGCTCAAATTTAAAATAAAGATAATAGTAATAAAATAAAAAAATACACACCACGGAGTGAAGTCAAAATGCACAAATTAAGACATGTAGATTATTATATTTAATGGGACTACTAAAGTATTCTGTCCTTATAGGATTACAGATTATCTGTTGCTTTTCTTCTCAGATTCTAGATACAAACACAACGCTTAATAAAACATTCTGTATCTTACTCCACTGTATCTCTAAAAATTCTGACAGCATTTCATTGATGTAAGTTGGCTACAAAAGCTTTACAACTAATAGCGACTGCTAGTTACTTCAGCTAGCATGTCATATCAGTTTTGCTAAGCAGTAATATTAAATCTCACAGATGCACGAAATTATAGCACAGATCATTCAGCCTTCAGTTAAAGTTTAAAAATACATGTCAACATTCCAAATTGAGCAATATCCTTCATTTTGAACTACAAAAAGGTATGCAATGTCTACAATAAAATACTATTATTCAAACATTATCATATGAAGAAAAACAAGCAAAATTCCAAAGGGAATTTTCTGAAGAACTTAAGTGCAGAAGTTTTGGGGTTTTTTTTCCTCCTTTAGACAAAGGATGACAATAATAATAAAAAAAAAAAAGTACTAAAGCAAACATATGTACTAATCTTCATTGACCCATTCATGATTTTCCCAACACAATAAACTTAAATACATTACTACAGCTTGAAAACCATACTAAAGTAATTAAGTCATCTTCTCATTAATTCATCAGCCATTCTGAAATTTGTACATTTCAAGCTCCTTAAAAAACTAAGCTACCTAAAAACTACTTCAGACAACAATACTGTTACAAATCTATCTTACAGTTATAAACTAAATATAATTCCAAATTTATGTACAAATAAATTCATTTTATCAGTAAGGCTTAGCTTTTCCCTAAGAATACTTCTAACATATTCACAGTATAGTATATCACAGAAAATCCATATCTGTCCCAAAGATCTTTGGATAGTAGCATTGCAAGACGGCAATTCATTCTGCTTGATAAGTCTATTCAGTTTTATCCAGATGTCCTCCAAGTTCTGGTTATTACAATTAGACTGCTCAATTGTCCACTTTGCTCTATAAAATGCATGCAACTTAAGTCTCTCCAAATTGTTTTGAAGTTCTTGAGATAGAGGAAGAATCTTTTCTTTAATCTTAGGGCTACAGAGAGAGACACTCCAAGACCTTTTCAATTTCTGTTTTCCATTAGATGGTGGTTCTCCTTGATTCTCCAAGTTAATTTGCCTATGGCCATTTTGTGTGCGGATTAAAGTCTGCCCATGATTCACATCAGATTGAAATTCAAGGAGATTTTTTGTGCAGTCATAATTAGGACAGTCTACAATATATTCTGAAGGTGTAGAAAGTTGTTTCAGTTCTTCTGCTTCTTCAGAAGTAATAACAGGTGGCTGCTTTTTTGGTTTGAGCGGAAGTCTGTACGAATCATTTGGAAACCAGGGTGTGAATCTTGGTAACTGACGAATGGGAAACTCCTTCACTGCTGCTTCTGCAAATTTCTGCAGTTCCATAAGATCTCTCTGATGTGGTCGATAATGTAAGACCAATTCCATGCTTGTGCAGTAGGAATCCAGTTATTCTTAATTACAAGAACAGTCTCTTGATGAGGATTCATAAGTCTAGTCTCAAACATCTTATTTACAAGAATTTCCTTGCCCCATGCTGCAAAGATCAGTGAGAAACAGGACCTAAAGCAGAAGTATTATGAAAAAATAAGACACTACCAAATTAAGAAAAACATTGCTAGGATATTTCGTAAAAAAGCAACATGTGGTAAAAACAAGCCAAACATGTACATTAACTCTTCCACCTCACTCAAGCTGACTACAGCAACTGTGTTCCATCTGGAACCATCGCCACCAGCATAACTTCAGTACACTGAACATTACCCAGAAGAATGCAGTCCTTCCCCAGTAGTATTTCTTTTACTGGATCCTTTTCATGCTTGCTATCCACCTGTCAGTCTTGTTACATTTTTGTGATGAGTCTTAAAGATAACTGAGACGTCCTCAAATGTTAATTTCACATATTAAGGCAAGCACAATTCTCTTTTTCCAAAGATTCTGCACATGCATGACTTTATGAACAACTGTATTGTCAAAACATGAAGTAAAATATATATTTTTTAAATATCATCTTTAATAAGACACATGACTACCACTGTCTATTTCAGCAAACTCACCAATCAAATATTTTTTTAAAGTGCTTTCCTCAAAAATTTCAACAAACTAAGCCAAAGCATATGAATTAACTACACTGTGCATTACAGAAGCCCTTACTGAAATAGTACTGACAGATTGACAGTTTCTAAAGTTGACACTAAAAAGGGAAGTGCCTAAACAGACTAAGGTCTGCTTTTTTATATCATGTTCATAGATGTTCAATTCTTACCCTCATAGCTTCCAAGGATTACATGCAGCCATTCTTCCAGACATAAGTACTCACAGATTTTATACTCTAAAAATATCCATAACCTCTTTCTTTCATTTAAAGACCATATTAAGCACAGGGAAAAAACAAAACAAAACAAACAAACAAAAAAAAACAACAAACAACAACAACCTACAAACACAACTATGAGACATAACACAAAACATGTGATAACATGCACTCTAATTTGAGCTTCCCCTCTCTGCCTATCAAGTTTACAGTCATTTTGGTTCTCTATCAAACACCAGCAATATACGATGATGTTAGAGCCAATAAAATTTAAAATTCCTTAATCATGTCATTGTCAATATTTTGTATAAAATAGGGAAAATGCAAAGATATTCAGATATCCTTCTGAATTCTATTTGCAAAATATACAGCCTGGACAGTGTATCAAATTCAGTACAAGCCCATGGATCCTACTGATTTCTTGCAAAAGCAAACTGACATGCCATACAACTTGTTCCTTTGTATAAGTTACTAACAAAATGTGCTGGTAATGGCAGCTGACAGTATTTCATGTTCTTACGTTTTGGCTTAAACATTGTCTGTGCACATGTACGAAAAACTGGTTGCTGATCTGAGAATTATGGTTAATAGATTTGACTATGAGATGCTAAAAACCCTCCCAAAAAACACTGTGAAGAAAATAAACAAAGAGAAGATGGAGTCTCACATCATTTATGTACCTGCACTGCTTTATGTAACTGAGCCATCTCACTCACCTAAAATACACATGCAGCTGAGGCTTCAGCTGTTCCCTACTCCACCTTAATAGCAATGCTTATTTTCAAAAAGCGCTGTTCAAGATACTTCCGATGACTGCAATAAGGGGCAACTAGATTCAGGGTTTTCAGCGCTTCAGTTCCTAACGTGATGGCACCGAAGTGCCTGTTGGCACAACTAGCTTCTTCATAGAAATCTGACGATTATTCTTGTTACTAACAGCTCTAGCTCTGTGACCTCATGAGAACTACCAATTTTTTCTCTCAATACCCTTGCTTCCTGAATCAAGAATACAAGCCAGCGGCTGTTCACTGAGGGTAAAAGCCATTAAAGGAAGAAAAAATCAGGAAACTATAAAGAAAATATTATATGAAAATATAATAAACATGAAAATAAATAAATAAATAAAGTCGGAACAGCCGAAGCCTGTGTCTGCACACCACAAATAAATGAAGATGCCGGAACGCCCCGCCAGGCCCGGCGCGCAGCCCCCGCCTCCTCCCACCCGCTCCCCGCAGCGAGACTCGGCCACGCAGCGCGCCCCGTCCCTCCTCAGCCCTCCCCTGACTCAGGGGGCAGCAGCTCGGCCCCGCGCCCTTCCCACGCTCAGGGATTGGGAGCGGGACTCGCGCCAGGCCCGGCCCGCCGGGTGAAGACGCTCCCGGAGCCCGGCCGTCGCGGCTCCCCGCTGAGGGCCCGGCCAGGCGCCCGTACCTTTCAGGGCCAGCAGGTGCTCCTGCTTGGGCTGGTTAATGTCCATGGTACAGCCGCGAGGCCCGAGCGCCGCAGCCAGGGAAGAAGTGCGTAAGCGCAGCGCGGGCAGAGCGAGCACCTCTGAACCCGGAAACAGCTGTTGGAGACACGCCCCGTCACACACCGACACGGCGCGCGAAACTACAACCTCCGCAGGGCGTTGCGCCTGCTCGGGGCCGCCCCCATCCCGAGGAAGGCGGGTCCCGCGGGCCGCCCCGTGGCGATGCCTTCTGGGAGGTGCAGTCCTTGCGGCGGCCCTCGCGGAGAGCGACGGGAGCCGCAGCGCCGTGCTCTGCCGGAGGAAGCGTGCGCAGCCCGGCTCCTACCGCTGCGGAAGAGCGCATGCGCCGCGGGCCGCTTCCCGTGGGTCCGCTGTGCTCCGCCCTCTCAAAGATGGCGGCCCTGGCTGTAAACAAAGCTGCGGCCGGGCCGGACGGCAGCCGTGGAGCTAGTAACAGCCGGGGTCCGACCGGCGCCGCCGTGAAGGTGAGGCGGGCTGCTCGCTGCTTGGCACTCTCGAGCTTGTGGTCTGCCAGTGCTGTGGCGGAGGTGCCTGCTGGGCCCTGGAGGAGGCGTAGCGAGGGCTCTCCAGAGTTTCCCTGAAGCGGTGTGTGCTGGGGACGCCGCTGCGGTAGGGCCTCGCCGCTTCTCCATCTCACCGCGGGGCTCCGGTGAACGGCTGCGAGGCGGGAAGCGTTCGGGGAGGCCCCAGGTGGGAGCTGAGCCCCAGCTCCTCACGGGAGGGCTGCTGTATGCTGCGTCCGTTGTTTTTTGTTTTGTTTCGTTTCGATTTCCCCCCCCCCCAGCCTGGAAACAGATGGTATCTTTTTAAAAATCGTAGGTTCTCGAGTGCGGAGTCTGTGAAGATGTGTTCTCTTTGCAAGGCGATAAAGTTCCTCGGCTGCTTCTGTGTGGCCACACTGTCTGCCATGACTGCCTGACCCGGCTTCCCCTTCACGGCAGGGCTGTCCGCTGTCCTTTTGATCGGCAAGTTACTGAATTGGGTAAGAGTGCTTAGGTCGGAATTTGTTAAGACCAGAACAGAATGGTTAAAAGACTAGCAAGTCTTCTAACAGGAAATGTATGAAGGCTAATTTGAGTTTGTAGGCTGGCAGTGTGTGGTATCAGAATTTTTACTGTCGACAGTTTTGATTTGGCTGAAAATGGATGAGAAGGGGTTGGTACAGTAAAATGCATGGCTATATAATGTGTGTGGATAGTACACAAAACCAAACAAGATGAACATGCTAGTTGTATTTGTTTTGTAGCATTCCTTCTGTACTTTGGAATGCTTTTTTTTTCATTGAGAGGAGTGATAGAGATCTCATTAAAATTAGGTAATAAGTTTTTATGTTCTTGAATATAGGCTTGCAAACATCTTATTTGTAAGCCCTTGTTTACAAAGTGACTGGTCTGTTTTAAGTCCCTGTTTAATGATTCTTGAGAGGATATCAGTTTCCTGTTGTCCTAAACATTAAGTAGACCATACAGTTACGTAAGTTGTTTCTGTGTCAAACAAATTTGCCTGGATTCAAGATGGAATGATAACAAACCTGTTTTAAAGTATATGGTAATTCTAAGAGTGATACAACTTAAATTGACAGGCTGTCTACAGGAATTTTATTACTTTAGAAATGTGTCTCAAGAGAAGATCAGATACAGTGTTTATTCCATAGCGAGCGTTTATTTCAGGCATATGCTAGTGATTGTGTATTCAACATAAGAGTTACAGAGAGGACAAGTTACTAGAAGAATTTGTGTCAAGGTTAACTTGTGAGCAGAACTGTCTGCAGTAGCTTTGAATAGCACAGTGGATAAAAATATCAGGATGGCCGAGAATCCATGGAACAGGAGATATTAAATGTAGTAATGCATGAAATGAATGTACGATTATCAAATTAGCATGAATAAGTATTTACTTTGAAGTGATAGTCTGCTAGAGGAAGAGAAATATTAAATGGAAACAAAAACTCAGAAGAACCATCAACATGATGCAAAGGAGTTCTGTTTGTGATAGGAGAGGTGTGGATGGTATGTGATTGAAAGAGTCTCACAGTTTATTTTTTTATGTGACTGTACATCTGTTCAGGGTTTATATATGTATGCTTTAATAGGGAGTGTGTGTTAGTCTTGCTGTTGTGAAACTTCAATGTGAGCCAGCTTGTAAAGTATCTTGTAAATGGGGAGCAGAGCTTTTCATTGTAATGGGGGTGTTGTCACTCTGTGGCTCTTACTGTGTGATTTCTGCCTGACAATTGGAAGCATCCTATAGTAATTTTTATTTTTAGTTTCAGATTTAACCAAAAACTAAGTTTCTTCATCTTATGTAACAACTAGTGGTTTCTGATGGAACAATGTGAAGTGTTAAATTTCTAAAGAAAGCTAGAGGGAAGAAAAGCTGAAGCTTTCATTTCTAGGGTAGTAGGCTTACAGCTTATTGGATAGTTCTGGAAAGAAGGATGATATGCTGTGACCAGCTGTTGCTCAAAAAAAAACCAAACAAACAAAAAAAACATTTTAGCAAAACAGCCTGAGAGTCAAAGCACTTCTGTGAATGAAAGTGTTCTGCCTGATGGTTTGAAACAGAAGAGGGTCACAGGCACATTTCATCTAATCTGTTCTGCAAGTACTGTCTCAGGAAATAGTGCTTACAGCATTTAAAAATATGGTGTATTATGGACAGCATCTTGTCGTGAACTCTCTTCGAGTAGTTTGTGCATTTGTTGTCCTAACAACCTGTTAGTCTTCCACTGTTAGTTAAATCTCAGCTGTGGTTCTGTTTCCTTCAGTGATCTCAGGAGTGGAATTGGGAAGGAGGCATAGCAACCCTGCACCTTATAAAAGCAACTTCTGGTTCTCCCCTCCCCTCCATTTAAGAACCTGTTAGGAAATAATCTCTATTCTGCTTTTTAGTGAGTTAAAACTCAGGCAGCTCATCAGTAACTAAATGTAGATTATAAGACTGCTGTCCTGGGGAAGTTCTGTTGAAGGAAATGCGGAGTAATTGGGGCAAAAGGCTGCCTGTGTTGAACAAATCGTTAAGTTACTAACTTCAGATTTTGTGGATGCTTTTAAGCTAGTGGAATTTTAAATTATACATGTAAGCAGGTAGAATTACTTGTTTTTCCTTGTACTTACTACTATCATTCAACTCTACTGTTGTGTAGAGTACTTATTCAGAGGGACTCTTAAGCACTTTTCAAGAGATACCCAGAGATTTTTAGGAAGGATATCTTTTCCCCGTTCTTATTTGGGAATTTGGTTTAAATTTGCTTGACTGTATCTTCTAGATATGGAAAATGAACAAAATACTTTTAACTCTGCCTTCTCAAACAGTCAGGATTTCAGAATATGTAAAGTCTGCAAGTAAAAATTGACAGTAAGACTTATAAAGCCTTTTTTCTTCCGAATACTCAGGTTTGGGAGAGTAGGCAAATCATTTCTAGCAGCCTTCTTTCTCTCTTCTTCATGTACGGGATTGGAGTTTTTCTGTGATTAGTTTTTTGGTGTGTGTGTGTTTTTATGTGAGATGTTTTAGTTGTTGTTTTCCAAAATACATAGACCAGGGAATTTGGGGAAGTATATGCAGATGTCACAGCCTTTTGGAGGCTGGCTTTTTCACTTTACCTGAGCAGCTGTGCTATGGAAACCTTTCAGAGTTTATGGGTCAGGTGAACTCTTCCTGCCATCATCATGTTACAGAGCTTGAACTACTTTCTGTCATTAAAACTTGTTCAACTAATGTATTCAGACTTCGGTGTACATCACGGAATCCATTCTGTTGGCACTTTTCTTTTGCTGGAGTGCTAAGATAAAACCTCAAAACATTTTGCAAGAAAATGTGGCTGTAATTTAATACTCCTTCTGCTTTGTTCAAGTATTTAGATGCAGGTGGCTCTTTTATTACTCCTGTTATTTATATTTTTTTCCCCCAGACAAGCTTCATGCTTTTGAAAATGTTATTTGTATTGCTGGCAGGAGTCCATCTTAATATCTTGAATAGCTCAGTCACTGTCTCATTCCTGGCAGACATGCTCCCTGCTAATCATGTCTTAACTCTTCTTTATAGAAGAAACAGTCGGATTGTGTGGCAGTTTTGTAATGGGCACAAGCATCCCTTGTAGGCATGGAGATGAGATCACTAGACTCTTTTACACTTGTGACCAAAGCAGAACTTGAACTAAAGTTTAAGAGGCTAAACAGATATGTTTATGGAACTTGTCTTTCAGTGTTGTTTTTTTATTATAAAGTATATGCTGATTACACAGCAGTTGTTTAATATATTTAGTACAAAAAGCAGCGAATAAGCTTTTTCTCAAATAATGTAAACTTTGATAAGTACTATTGAAATGCAATGTGATCTTCTATAAGCAGTGCATGTTCTATAGGTGCTTATTGGTTATAAATTCTGCTTTAATAGATTAGTTCAGATGTATTCATGTAAGTGTTGCCTGTTCTTTGTGTTTCCAAGGTTGCCAGTGCATGTATAAGCAAATTTCAGCATTGATTTCAAAAAATCAGAGTGAGTTTGTTTGTTCTAAAAAGTTTAAAATTTGAACTAGAAAATAGCTTGTAAGACAGAATAGCTACACGTATAACTTTCATGTAAGTTAACTGCTTATTTTCTGACTTGACTTTCTCTTTGTGCTAGCTGTGGAAGAGGAGATGATTAAAATTAGATACTAGAATGTAAACAAGGGGAGTTCATTATTAAGGAAATTTTCTTGGCTTTTTAATTTTTTATAATTAACATAGAGGAGTTTCATAGTGTACTCTGTCAAGATTGAACAGCTTCTTCATCTTTCAGCCTTATCCAGTATTTGCTTAAAAGCTAAGAAAATGTTTGATAAGTTGGTTTATCCTTTTGGTGAGTGTACGTCCATGTATATTCTGTTATTAATGGCTCTCTGGACTAATGACCCACTGGATTTTTTTAGAGGTACAGAAGTATCAATATTCATTATACAGGTGTGCTGTTAATGTGCAGGTACTTTCCTGTAGTAACTGAAGTTACATCCCATTTTAGCATGGGATGGCGGTACTCTGAATGCTGTAGTAGAGAACTGTCCAGATACTTTTCTGTAATTGCTTTTTGGGATTTAGTATCCAAAAGTCTGTCTGGATGGAGTGCTGGAAAATCCAAGCTCTGTTTACAAACTGGGTTGGCAAAGTTTAGATTCCTAAAATGGGTATTCAGTTCTGGTTTTGTTGTGTTTGTTTGTTTGTTTTGGTTTTTTTTGTTGTTGTTGTTTTTTGGTTTTTTTTTTGTTTGTTTGTTTTCAACTTGTAGTGAGAGATTACTTTTTCTTGCTCTGGTTTGGAAAAACACTATTATACTGATAGGAGTGCTTATGCTAAAAAGTAATGAAGATGACTGTGCTTGTGCTAAATGTAGATGTAAAAGTTGTAAATAGTGGGTTTTGTTCACGTTCTGTTTTAAAGATTGCTGAGGCCTTAAGCTGAATAGTGGTAATTCTGCTTGCACTTCAGAAAGTTTCTTCATTGGAACTGGTAACTGCAGAGAGCCGTGTCGTGCACTTGCTTTGTAGCAAACTTCATTACCTGGGAGGTGCACTTCCAGAGACAGGAGATTTGCAGGCTGCTGAAAGTCACATACAACCCAGCCCCGATAAGCAGTTGTTTTTTCGTTTGTGTTTTTTTTTTTTTTTTTTTTAATGTACACTAAGTATTGCTTTGTACAGGTTGAGGGAGTTGGAGGAGAGAATTGCATATACATGCTCCCATTTACAGCTACAGGAAAATAGTTTCCATCAATTTATCTGTATTGTGAACTCTACCTTTTATCTTTGGTAATAATAGAATATCAGAATAATAGTAATGTCTGTGGGGAAGTGTACCTAGAAGGCAAAGTTTTGAGTGTTAAAACTGTAAACAGTGCAAAGTGGTAAGAGCTGGAAAGTGGATATGTCGATTCCTTTCCACATCTCTCTTCAGCGGTGCTACAACATTGCTGCTCTTCCTTTTACTAGAAAAATCATCTCAAGAAAGCTGGGGGTATTTGTTTGTTTACAGACAATTCCAGGCAGCAGTACCTAACCATGCAGTGCAGCTGTGCTCTATGAAACAGTACAAATAGAAAAATATTGGCAGGTTGTAAAAGCACTTGTATGTATTTTAAACTAGTTTTAAGTCTTAAAACCAGTCTCGTTTCATAGCTGTGAAACAAATGTATTGTCATTATTCTCTTTTGTATTATTATGTATTTTCCTTCAAAAGATTTGAAGCAATACATTAAAATTGTGGTATGTTTGACTATTCTCAGTGTTGAAGGGAAAAAAAGTCTAGGTTAGTTGAGATGACATCTGAATTCCAGAAATATGCAGAGGGCGTACAGTAACAGTAGCAGGAGACAGCTTTTTTTTAGTTCATCAGGAAGGTGCAGATTTCTTATTTTGTCCCTTCCAGATCGGAGACCATTAACGAGTAGTTAAAACCTGTTCTTGTGTTGGTCGTATGCACTATATATGAATAATATCATTAGCGTGAGTTGTGACTCAAACTGATTCCAAATTCTGCAGTAACAAGGTTACAATTTAGGCAGTAGAAATAGACAAAAGTAGATTAGCCTCTGAATTTAAAACAAAAAAATGGTGGGAATAGCTCTGTCATTCTAGAACTTTGTAGTGAATTCCACACAAAACTCCTTTAAAAAACACAATTCAGCTCACCAAGTTTCCAAGGTTTGTAGTCATGAGTCAGCAGTGGTAGTCAGCCTACAGCCTACTGCAGTTAATCAGACGTGACTCTCTAGATGTTGTATATTCAGACTTTTTGTACTTGGTCTTTGAAAACAGTAAACATCCCATTTGAGGACTGCCCCATAGCGTCCTTCGGTAGTATGTATTATTAGCTTTTTATTAGGTGTTAATACTCTTAGAGTCTCCAACATAAAGGAGACCTGGACATGCCTTAGGGAGTCAAACAAAAGGCCACAAAAATGATGAAGGAACAGGAGAGCCTCTGCTCTAAGAAGAGGCTGAGGACTGCAGAGTCTGTTCAGCTGGAGAAGTGAAGAGTCAGGAGGATATTGGTTTGAATGAATACCTGAGGGGAGGATGCAGAGAGACAGAGTCCAAGCTCTTCTCCATGGTGCCCAGTGTTAGGACAAGAGGCTTCGAGCACAAACTGGAGCACAGGAGGTTCCCTCTGAACATCAAGAAGCACTTCTGTGCTATGTGGGTGACAGAGCACTGGCATAGGTTTTCTGGTATATTTGTGTGGACTACTTCTTGGAAATCTTCAAAAGCTTCCTGAATGTTAGTCTGGACACCCTGCTTTGGATGTCTCTGCAACATATGGAAGTTGACTTCCAGAGGTCCTGTCATGTAGTTCTGCACACAGGTCCTTCTTTCTGAGTATTATTTTCATTTCCATTCAGTTTTCTGCTGTCTGCAGTAGGTATTGCATCTTCTGATTCAGGGAGTGTGAGGTTAATGTGAGCTTCCGTTAGTGCAGTAGAAATGTTAACTATACATAGTTAGGCAAAATATATTAAATTTCATGATAATTATACTTCTTATGGTCTTTTGTTGTTAGTTATTGCAGATTATTTTACAAGTGGCATTTCTTAAGTAGGGAAAATTTGCGTAAATAGTAAATAAATCCATGATGGAAAGAAGAAACAGGATGGAATGGTATTGTGAGCTGACACTAGCAGTCATGGTTCCTCACTGGAATTATATGTCCTTTTTAATGTTAGTTAAAATCTTGTCTGTGGTTTGTAACGTTCTCATTATGTTATTTGCTTGTGCATTTTATTCCTATCTCCTTACTTTATTTAGTTCTTTCTCAAAAATAGGAGATTCTGGTGTCTGGGGATTGAAAAAGAATTTTGCTTTGTTGGAACTATTGGAACGGCTGCAGAATGGGCCTCCTGGACAGTGCGGGACAGCAGAAGAAGCCATTGGTCTATCTGGAGAGGTACGGATTTTAAAAAAACTTTGTTACATTTGTGTAAAAATATCATTAGAGAGAAGAAAATTTTCTTGGCAAGTGTATTTGCATTAATAAATTTGTTTTCTTTCTGCATCTAACATGAAGATTTTCAGTAATTACTTCATAATTTAATTCTTATGTGCACTAACTAAATCAGAGAAGTTATTACCAAGTGTGTACATCTTCCCCTTTTTTTAGGCTTTAAAGATTTTTCCAGAGGGTTGCTTGTTTGAATATTTTATTTGTAATAATTTTAGGATAGTTTTCTAGAACTTCCTAACATCTCCTTTTATGGACTTTGAAAACAGCTCTTTTTTCTAGGTAGTTACCTTTTATAGTCATTCTGTATGACTGTGTTGTATAATAGTTTCTTTACCAGAAAGGACTGCTTTGAGCAGCTTGGTATTAACAACTGTTATGAACAAAGCATGCAGTGTAATTTTAGGAGCAGATCATCGTTCTGGGCACATATTTTTCTATTGGTGTTTTGTCTCTAACTTTCTCATTCTTCTTTCTGTAATGCCTATGTTAAAGATTTGTCTTGAACCTGAATTACTTTAGCCTCAAAAGCTCTTCTGCTTCTGCTGAAATGTACATTTAGAGAGTCAATGAACCTCTCAGTCAAAACCCCCTAGAATAATATTGGAACTTACTGTTAGGGAAAGTGACTTTTTTATTGTGGTTAAATAACAAGAAGTCAGGTTTTCAAAGTAGTCCATATTGGTGTCAGGTCTTCTGATTTTTCTGCTGTTGCTGGTATTAAATATTAACAATTTTGGTTTGTGTTGGTGTTATTTTTTAGAGCATCATTCGCTGCGATGAAGATGAAGCCCATGTTGCATCTGTTTATTGCACTGTTTGTGCCACTCACCTGTGTGCAGACTGTTCTCAGCTTACTCATTCTACAAAGACACTAGCGAAACACAAACGTGTACCTCTTGCTGATAAGCCTCATGAGAAGACCATGTGCTCCCAACACCAAGTGCATGCTATTGAGTTTGTTTGTTTAGAAGAGGATTGTCAAGCCAGTCCTCTCATGTGTTGTGTCTGCAAAGAGTATGGGAAGCATCAAGGTCATAAGGTACTGCTGAGAATCTGTTTCTAGCTGTGCTATGGAATGACTTACATATTATTTATCCAATTTAAGTACAAAAGGTTATCAAGAGAGGAGAGCAGAATCTTGATGTGCCTTTATAGAACTACCGTCATTATTTTCTTTCCTTTTTCGTTTTCATTTGGAGAACTGCCACAATAAAAGCTACAAGAAAAGCAGTTATGGTTAAGACTATGTTATTTGTAAGTAAAGGTGTTCTGTCCCTTAATTTGATGCTTTTCAGATCTTCTGACAGTATTATATTGCCTGTTCTGAAAGTTGTTATTCATCTTGCAGTTTGTTCACCCAATCAGTTGCATTCCAACCTTCCTTTTGTGTGTTTTTTAATAAGTAATTATAGTAAACAGGCAAATTTGTTTGTACTCATGTAATTGCTAGATGCCTGTCTTAGTTGTAGAATAGTATGTAGCTTCTAAATGATGCATTTATGTGATTTACTTTATTCATATAGTTTGTATCTAGTACGACGAAAGAGATGGTTAAGGAAAATATTTATGATTGATCATTGGTATGTTGCTTTTAATTAATAGCATTCTGTCTTGGAACCAGAAGCAAACCAGATTCGTGCATCCATTTTAGACATGGCCCACTGTATAAGAACTTTCACAGAAGAAATCTCAGATTATTCCAGAAAATTAGTTGGAATAGTTCAGCATATAGAAGGAGGAGAACAAATTGTTGAAGATGGAGTTGGAATGGCCCACACAGAACATGTAAGCTATCTTCTTTGTTGTTGTTTTTTTTTCCCTGCATATGCAGAATATTACTGATTGTAATAACGAATGGGAGCTTGGAAGGTTGTTTTTAAGCTTTTAACAAATGAAGATCTTTTTTGGTGGTAGTTAATTATAACATACCTTATTGCAATTACATCTCAAGGAAGTTCTTGGAAAACTATATGTAGGCTTTATAAGACAAAACTTCAAGTTCTTATGTCTACTGAGAGATTGACTGCTGTCCCAGTAATAAAATCTTGTTACTGAGACAACAGTTGAAGGCAATCTTGTAGTACGTGACAAGGTTTTTAGTCATCATGAATGTAGAGAGTCAGTAGGGAAAGAGGTGTAAAAGCTACTTGATTATTGAAATAATTTATTTGAGATCTTGACCTTAACAATGATGAGGCTGTCTATGTAAATGGGACTAGAACAGTAAGGTAACTAAGGAGACTTGAACGAAGTTAAGAAATATGAATAAAATGAAAAATACACTTGTACAGTCATGTGGTGTTTTTAATTCTCTTGATATCTTGACTGTGACACTGTAGGTACCTGGGACTGCAGAGAATGCTCGCTCATGTGTCCGAGCCTATTTTTCGGATCTTCATGAAACCCTCTGTCGTCAGGAGGAAATGGCTCTTAGTGTTGTTGATGCTCATGTGAGAGAAAAATTGATTTGGCTTAGACAGCAACAAGAAGACATGACTATCCTGTTGTCACAGGTTTCAACAGCTTGCCTTCATTGTGAAAAAACTTTACAACAGGTAGGTTGGCAAGTGAGCTGTAACGTCTGGCAAGAGAAAGATAATGCAATGTAAGTTTAGGCTACAAACAAAAAAGTTAGGTGGTACTCTGCATTTTCTTTTATAGTTTTAAAACTGTAACTATATGAAATGAGATTGGCCAAGTCCTCCAGATGCTATAAATTCTATGGCGTGACTCTAGAGTAACTTCTGGTTGATTACAGGAGAGGTTTTTGGAACAGAGGTGAAACGGAAGGAAGAAAAAGCCTGTGGGATTTGTGGGAAGGATTTTATAGTTGCAGTTGCTAACGGTTTTTTGAAAATGGTTATGGTAGGGAAAGAAATGGTTTTATACTAAGTGACTTGCTCTTGATCTTTGCACTTGCAGTATGGATAGTTCAGTATCGGATTAAATGTGTGAAGAAAGTGAATGTGTAAGACTGTCTGATGCAATATTCTCTTAATGATAACAAACACTAAATGGCATCTGTAATGAATTGTATGAGAAATTACTTCATTAGCGTGTTACTTGCACTTCAGAATTTTAATCTAATGTCTGATTGCTTTGTCAAATGTACATTTAACTGCAAATCTTTGTCAGCAACATCACAGTACTGAAAATCCTTTTTATCAATTGTGTCACTATGTGCTGTGAAGCTGCAACTGTATTTCAGCTGATGATATTATGTGTGAATGATGTAAATATTCTAAATGTTTAATTTTACTCTGTTTTATAATTTATATTCTTTTACGTGCAGGACTAAGAGATCAAGGAATAACTTTTTTAAAAGCACAGAATTGTTCGGTATCTACTGGTACTAGAGAAGAATGACAAAACCTAATTATCTAAGTACTTTTTTTTTTTTAGTTTTTAAAGTTTTTCTGTAAATATTTCTTTACCTAAAGTATTTGTTTAAAATGAAAGTTTTAAGTTTTCTTTCCAACTGTTGTGCTTACGGTTGTTTCATTCTGCTAAGTAAATTACGAAGAGAAAGTTATGCTTTTGTGGTTTTTGTCTGTTTAGGATGACTGCAGAGTGGTGCTGGCCAAACAAGAAATTACAAGATTGCTAGAGACGTTACAGAAGCAGCAGCAACAATTTACAGAACTTGCTGACCATGTGCAGCTGGATGCTAGCATACCTGTCACTTTTACAAAGGTATTTTTAATCTCATGAAAAATGAAAACTACTTAATTTATCAAGTGCTAGATGTGCTTTAAAGGAAAGCAAAGCGGAAATTATGTATCTTCTTTACAGTGCTCTATTTGTTTCAGCAAATGTAGACAGTTCGACATGAAGTTATCACAAGATGAGTGCTCTCTGGGGCAACAAAACCACTCTGTTATAATTAGTACAAGAAGCAACATTTAACATTGGCTACACCAGTAGTTTTGTTTGAAGATCAGCTGCTTTTCTTCAGAGATTTAGGTCAGCATTCATGAATTCCAGAAATACTGGCGGCATCCCTGATTTGCCAGTACGTGCTCTTAGACGGTGTTCTCTTGAGAGATTTCATGCCATATCCTTTTGGAAAACAATTATTTAGAGTTAATTCATTGCACTGCTGTTACTTCTGCAACAAGTACCTAATTCAGAAGTGGTGTGTATATGTTTTAAATCATTACTTCAGGCAGTGATCTGAGATAATGTTGCTGTTGTCAAGTTGTAAAAGATTGAAAAAGGCTTGAGGTGAAGAAATATAGCTGTGGAGCTTTCAGCAGTGGAATAACACTGTAGGTTACTATTTATTTATTATTATTATTTATATATGTGTTACTATTATGAGGAAACATAATGGAAGAGTTACTAAACTTTTTTTCTCAGGTCTGAGAATTCTAATTGCTATGAGCAGCTTATTCTTGGGTCAAAGACCCATGGCAAAAGAACCTGAAATATAAACAAGCATGAGGTTGGATGGCTTTCTAAAAGACATAAGTTGGGCAGAAGCTGCAGGTTCACTACAGAATTCACTGGACACTGTGGTCTGTGTTATTGCTAGAGGTGATTGGATGATGACAGTGCCTTGTACTTCTGGAGTTCATCCACTTAATCACTACACAAATAGTGAGAATGTAAGCATCTTACCCATTAGGAAATTCAAGTCAAAAAAATCCTTAACTTTCTGTATGCTGCTTCTTGCAGGACAACAGGGTACATATTGGACCAAAAATGGAAATTCGAGTTGTGACTCTAGGATTAGATGGAGCTGGCAAAACAACTATTTTGTTTAAGTTAAAGCAAGATGAATTCATGCAGCCAATTCCAACAATAGGTTAGTCATAACAATTTATATGTAAGATTTTTCTGAATGTTTTATCTATCTGTGGAATTTGCTTCTTTTATGTTCATGTAGAACAAGATTATAAAGTTTGAATATTTTTAATTTAGGTTTTAATGTTGAAACAGTAGAATACAAGAATCTGAAGTTTACTATTTGGGACGTAGGAGGAAAACACAAGTTGAGGCCCTTGTGGAAGCACTATTACCTCAATACCCAAGGTGAGACTAATAGAACTTCTTAACCACATTTTGTCTTTTAACTTATATTTCAGAGCCAAAAAGATTATTAATAGAATACTTAACTGTTAAAAAACAGTTTGTCTAGTGCAAAATACAGCTGCTAGATTCATGAGCTAAATATTTTAATCCAGTTGTTTATTGTGATAGGGCTGCATTCTGCATAAATCCATCAGACAGTTCATGGAGCCAAACAGAATTAGAATCTAAGGCTTTGTCTGACAACAGGCAAGGTGCAGTGTTCCAAAGTTTGCATAGTGAGAAATTGTGCTTGCCAGATTCAGACTTTAAATAGCACTAGAAATGAAAATGCTTGGTCTTTAGAAGCCTCTAGTTGGCAACTTTAAAAAAATTCTACAGTTTTATAACTTCTTACTTGGTATCGTGGACTTCGGATTCTAGATTTCAGAATTAAGCAGTTTATTAGTAAACTTCATTATAAGTACTGCTGACTTGAAAATTAATGCTGTCCTTCTATAAGTGCTCAACAATTATTTTCCAATTTAGAAACAGATTTCTCTTCATGAATTTGCTGTGAAGTGCCTGAAATACTTAGGAGTGACAAGCACTGATTTTAAGTGTTTTGTTGTGTGTATTACTTAGCTTTTATTACCAACTTCAACACTTTCAATCCCCTCATCTTTACAAACTTGGAGACATTTAACTCTGGGTTTCTGTTGTCCTCTTAAAACTCACTTTATAAACACCAGTAGCTATGACAGCTTTGAAGAACTTAAATTGGGATGAAGGAGTAAGCAGTTAATTTGGTGCATATCTGCAGTAGGTTTTGTTTGATTTTGGTTGTTTTATTCATTTTTTTTTAAATTAAAATAGAATGAGCTTAAATTCTGTCCTTTAGCTCTGCCTCTGAACTCTCCAGTTTTCAGGCACTGTAATTAACCTCTGATGTATAGTAAAACTTACTGCTGATGTGTTGGGTCTAAGGAAACCATCTCCTTTTAGTGTAGCCCATAGCTCAGGAAAGCATTTGACTTTACAGTTTTTACAGCTGACTAAGGCAGATTGAAACACTTGTGTGGGAGTCAGTTGAAATGAATCAATAGTTTGAATGGAGATGCTCAATCCTCACGACTTAAATCAGGTTTTAAACCAAAACAGTTTAAACATCAGACTTTGTTAGACTAGACTAAAAACTGCGGAGTTTTTCTTTTCTTTAAGATGAATTGCACTTTTTTTTTAATGACTTATATAAGCATATATGGTATTTCTCAGTCTTCCTGGACTTGAAAGGGAAGTTGTGTGCTGCTGAGAAATTTGACATAGAATACTGCTGGGGGGAAAAAAAAAGAAAGTTGTAGGTTTCAGCTGACTTTTTACATACATTTGTATACAAAGTGTAATGTTTGTTTTATTTCTCTTTTATAGCAGTGGTGTTTGTTGTTGATAGCAGTCACAGAGACAGGGTCAGTGAGGCACACAGTGAACTTGCGAAGTTATTAACAGAGAAGGAATTGCGGGATGCCTTGCTGTTGATCTTTGCTAATAAACAGGTACTTGTTTTTTTGTTGTTTTTTTTTTACTCTTCAGTTTATGAAATTCAAACTTTCTGAATCCTTTTCTGTAGGAAGGGAATGCTTATCTGAGAAGGATAAAATGTACATGTTCTTCTTATGTTTAATTTTTGTAAAATAAACGATACTAGCGTACTTTCTAGATTCACTATGCAGTTTTTGTTTTATTATAATGTGTAGAAAACTTGTAGCTGTTTGACTTTCATGTTTGGAAAGCTTTCATGCAATCCATAACCTCAGTCTGAGCCATCAGTGAAAAATCCTTCAAACATATCTCAGAAGAGTAATTGAGTCTGTCTGATTCTGTTGCAGGATGTAGCAGGTGCACTTTCAGCAGAAGAAATTACAGAACTGTTGAGTCTCCACAAACTCTGCTGTGGCCGTAACTGGTATATCCAGGGCTGTGATGCTCGAAGTGGTACAGGACTTTTTGAAGGACTAGACTGGCTTTCAAGGCAGTTAGTGGCTGCTGGTGTCCTGGATGTGGCTTAATTTCAGAGCAGATAAGTTTGTAGGTTACTGTTTTGTTTTGTTTGCATGATTTAGGATTTTGTAACCAAGTCTGCTGTCTGAAGAAGGGACGACTCTGCGGTTACAGAAAAATGTAAGAGTTCATGCAAGACTGGATAATTGTTTCAGTAAGCTTGTGCAGTTAGTCTTTTTGAAACTTGATATGTGTACAAGTAGTGAAATGGGATAGTTAAATGAGTGCCTTGAAATTCTTTTTGGTGGAATTAGCGTGTTAAAATTTTAAATCCTTATGAAACATGTTATAATTCATCGAATAATCATAAGAAAGTTACTGTAGTTAGTTGATGTCAGAAAAATTTTGAGTGATTCAGAAATGCTTTCTCAAGAAACTACTCCAAAATTCATAGCAAGCTATTAGAATAGCCAGCTCTGGTTGTGAGCCAGAAACAGATGATGCTTCTCTTAGATCTAAGAAAGGCATTCATCTGAAGCTTGTGTTGAAAATTACATGCAGATATACTGCTAATGGTAAACGTGTCCTGTATTATTTTTTAGCTTCCCTGTCATTTATTGTAAGGAAGCATAACAGGGCAAAGAAAATTGAGAGCTGGGAAGTGTTGTAGTACGATGCAGCCAGGTGGCATTGTTTAGCTGGCTATTTCCAAGGGGATTTTTTTTAGTGCTTTTTTGTAAATGTACACATGATAAATTATTTATGGATAGAACAAAGTGATATTAGATTCAAAATGTATTGTGAGTGCTTGAGGATGTAATCTGCCTTCAGAGATTAATTTTACTCCTCAAGAAGTCAAATGAAGTTTAGAAAAAAAATGACAAAACTCACATCTTTTTAAAGAAGTGTGGTGTAATATCGGCCCATCTGTGTCCTCTTATGTAGAAGTCAAGCCTCCAGACTAAGGTAGTGGCCTTTGCTTACTAAGTAGTGTGATGGAAAAAGTGTTCACTAATTACAGCCTTTACAAGATCAGATGGCAAAATATGATGGAAACTTTCTATATTTAGATGAATTCTTACTCCATGTTCCACATTCAGCTGTTGCTAGTGTCTTCATTTTCAGCAGACAGTCGTTCATAAGCTCATGAAATGCAGGTGTGACACTTTAAATTTAGAGAAGGTTATGTTCACTTCGTGGCATCTTCCTTTTCTGCAACACATACAATTCAGGTAACAATTTATTTTTTTCTGACTGATATTCATTGAAGAATCTCCTGGCCTCCTCTTCTAATACGCAGTCACTGCTGGTTGAAGAAACCATGCACATGACTCTCTTCATATCGGTAGGAGAGACAGAAAGAACAAAGCCAATAGATCAAAACAGGATAGTGTCACTTCTTTTGCTGCAATTGAGGTGAATAGGAAGAACCAGGCAGTGGAAGTGATCGGCGTTGTTTCACAGGTAGGTAGGAGGAATTTTCTGTCACAGTGAAAAACACTAACCAGTGAACCTCGCCTGGCAGAGAAAATTTATTTCACCATCTATGAATATGACTTTCTTGATATTATTAGCAGCTTAATGATCTTTTCCCACTACGTACCTTAGGTAAAACCAAGAATGTATAAATAAATAATAAAGTATACTTGCACTTTTCTTTGAGAGGAAGCAGTTAAAGCAGCTACTTCCACATAATGACATTTGTCCTTAGTTTTCTCATTTCTTGTATCTCATGTAAATAACGTGAATTGTAGCTTCAGTTTAAGCAGGTCAAATGACTTGGAATAATAGCTGAAAGAACACTAAGCTTTAAAATAGAAATTTCTTAAAAGGGCTTCAGTGCCTGTGTAGGTACTGAGAAGGGGTAATAACTCTTTCTGCAGATAACCTGATAAATCTAGAAATAGTTTACAATGGGCTGAAGGATGCTTTTCCAGCACCAAGCTGAAAATGATTCTCCTAGTTCTTGCACGGTATGCTGCTGGCTGCTCTTGACTTCAGCATCTGCTCAGCCTGCAGAGCAGTTTCAGGTCTAGTTAGTGCCGACTGTCCCTTCATAGCTCTCTTTTTCCAGTACGAACAAGTTCTGCTAAGAGTGGTAGATCCCTTTTTCTGGAATACAGGGAAGACATCTGTTATTTAGAAAAACTTGAACCTGTAATTTTGTTATAGTGGGCACATGCCAGTTTTACATTCCCTTTGAACTCTTGAACTGTGATTCTAAATCACTGCTTTAAGATGTTCAAAGTGATTGGTTTGTGAGTTGTGTTCTTATTTGTTGTTTTGTTTTTTTAAGTGTATATTTGAGGGCACAGGAAAAATACTTGTACATCTTTTTGAGCACAAAAGATTGCTTGCTTGTGATGTGTGGAATACTACCATAAAGTGTTTTTTAGTGGAATTTATTTAAGATGACTTCAAGTAACTGTGAAGGTATTGCATTTGTCTGTGAACTCTTGAGTGTAAACTGGTGCACTAAGAGGTTTATCTGTATTATAAGTTAATAAATACTATATATAAACTGCTTCTGTTACAAATTTAAGCTTGTTTCACCAGTTCTCTAGAACTTGAGTTTTAGTGTACTGACTTGCGCAGCGGAGGATTCTCTCAACTAGAACTTACTCAAGCATTGCTATGAGGATTATTTGAAAAGACTGATTAACACTTTGCGGGGATTTTGAGTTATTTGTGAAACTAAGCGAATGCAGCATCCAGTGACAATGTTGTGGCTTTCCTTAAAGAATCTTGGATCAGTGATAGTGTGCTTAGGCTAACTGGAAGAACCATGGTTTGTCCTATCACGTGACGTGGTGATACCGTATGCATCTTCAAGCTTATTGTGGATTGTGTGGTATGTGAGGATCTTCTTCTGAGGTAGTTTAATTTCTGAACTGTTGGATGTTACCTAAAGATTTTTGAAGAGAAAGGGCTCTTTTAATGGAAATAATTAAGACTGAGTTGCCCAGAAAAAAAAGTGATATTTTTTTTCAATAAAGTTATCTAAAACTTACGGAGATCTAGTTTTCTTTTAATAATAGGGGTGCACTACAAGACATTTCATATACTGTAAAATTCTCATTTGATTCCTCAGTATACCTTTCTGTGTCAGTTTCCCTCCCTGGGATAGCAGTTTCCAAAGGCTCTGAATTTGATTAGCATGCATTACATCACTGTTAATTGTTTAAAAAACAAACAACAACCAAAACCTATTACAGTCATAAGCTCCTGTATCTTGTGGTCTTATGTGGACATCAACAGTCAAAGATAACACTACAGTATCTTAGAGTAGACTTAACTATCCAGCATAGTACAGGATTGTATTTAGCCACAGGTTCACAACAGCTTGATGTGAGTAACCATGTCAATTAGGTATTTTAATAAAAGTTGTAACTTGGGGGTAAAAATAAAGCCAGCAACAGCATGCATGGGCTAAAATAGTGAGAAATTAAACATTAAAGAAACACAAGAAAATCGTACTGGCAATGCCAGTAGTTGTGCAGGACTTAATACACTGTTACTGCATGATTTGATCACTTGTTCATTTAGTCTGATGGACAGGGACACATACACAACTGTCTTGGAAGATAAGGTAAATTACATATGTCATCCTAGCACAGCCTATTACAGTCTAATTTTTGATGCGTGTGCATATTGTTGATGAGCTTATGACTAACCATCTGACCTCTTATCTCTGACAGAAATAAAGGTACAGACTGTACTCAGATCATATTCTAAAGCTGTTATCATGAACCATGGTGTGTGTTTGCATCTTCAGTCTTGCACAGAAGAGACAAAGGAAAAACAGTAGACGTTGTAAGAAAGAGGCCAATGTTTTTATTTTAAAAAGGAAAGTTTACCAAGAAATACAGGCTTAGGGCACTTCAGGTACGTGAAAAATAGTTTCTACATCCAGGAATTACCAAAAAAGTTTTTATTTCTTCTGTGTTCTTTCCTGGGTCCCACAACAATGACATCCTTCTGTTTGAGCTGGAACCTTCAACACCTGACTTACTTCACTGTGATATTAATGATGCTGATATCCTCATAGGGTTTGTCAGTTTTGGGGTTGACTTTAACATTAGAGATTCTCTGAACAACTTCCATTCCTTTAGTCACACGTCCAAACACGCTGTGTTTGTTGTCTAGCCAAGGCTGTTTGAAGATACAGCAAGAAGACAGAAAAAGCAGATTAAAATAGAAAGTAGCATGTAGGTTAGATACCAAATGAGCGACCTAGAGTAAGTGAGAATGAATATATATGACTACTGACTTTACACTTCTGTAAGTAACTGTAAAACAGCTGTTAGAACAAGCGACTGTTGGCAGTGCAGCTAATCATACTGAATTATCTTTTAAATTACCTTCCCAAAGTGCTACAGACATTGAGTTCCAGTAATGCAGCAACATTTCATAGTTCAAGGATTAAATTCATTTCACTGAAATGCACATTTACTTCATGGTAGTTTCACAATTGAATTTAAGAGCTAGACTAGAATACTACCTAATTTAAAGTCATAGGAAATGCCCAATTAGCAACTGGAATATAGGCAATGATGTGATTTAATGAGCTTCGAAATTAAAGGCAGATGGGTACTTCCTAAGAAGACATGTGACTCTGAGGAACAAATTTCTCTCAGTGCTGTGTTAAGGTATTCATTTTGCACATTAGGCTGCCCAATTTATTTACGTATTGCTGTGTAGTTGTATACACATCAAAGTATTAGCAGGGACATTTTCTAATTTGCTTACTGGCTTTTCTGTATAGGAATCAGCAACTTTAAGCAGTCATGCTGGTACTAATCCAAACAGTTTAGAATGGTCTTAACAAAAGGTAGATTTATGTTAAGTGTAAGCAGTATGTTAAAATATCCTAGTAATACAAAACTGGTTTTACTAAGAATTAGATTAGGTTCTTGCTCCAGTTAAAGTTCACAGGTCTGATCACAACGATCACAGCAGTTTCCTATTTCTTAGATAACTGCTTTGGTGAAGTCTATGCACAGTTCATCTTTGTGTGCAGTGCTGAGCTGCAAAGTAACCAGAGTAGTATCTGCATTTTTACTATGCAGTTACCATCTCACACCTTAACCTGGAACTTTTAATGCTACTTACGGTTGGCACTACTGTTATAAAAAACTGTGATCCATTAGTATTTGGTCCTGCATTAGCCATGCTGAGTGTGTACGGTCTGTCATGTCGTAAAGTTGAATGAAATTCATCTTCAAATTCTCCTCCCCAGATACTTTCACCTCCCATTCCTGTACCTGTGGGGTCACCAGTCTGAATCATGAAACCCTGCACAGAAGTTAGATGTTATTACATCATCACATGGAATAAATAAGTAAAAATATTTTATGCTACGGTTTTATTTTTTTTTTTCCCCAAGCTTGCATCATCTTTTTCAACAAAATCCAGTGCTAAAATGTGGTAGGTAAGGAACGGAGGTTAAAAAAAAAAAAAAAAAAAAAAGACTACACAAACAAGATTACTTCAGTGTTCCTGCTAGTGAAGGATATAACAGGTCTGTGCCTTCTGCAAAGACTTAGGCTCTATTCACTCGCTTCTCATGCAGTAAGAGTAAGAATCTTTACAAGAGATACAGTTCTGACATGAAAGAAAATCATAATTCATGCAGGGTTGCTGAACTGACATTTTTCTCCATTTTCAGATGTTTTCCACCTTTTCAGTTGCAGAACAACTATTAAAAAAACTTGATGTAAAGGCCTTCGGGATCACAGAATCACAAAATGATCCGGGTTGGAAGGGATCTCAAGGATCATGTAGTTCCAACCCCCCTGCCTAGCAGGGCCACCAAACATACACATTTACTAGATCAGGTTGCCCAGAGCCCCGTCCAACCTGGCCTTGAACACCTCCAAGGATGGGGCATCCACAACCTCCCTGGGCAGCCTGTTCCAGGGCCTAACCACTCTCCTAGTAAAGAACTTCCCCCTAACATCCAACCTAAATCTTCCCGCCTTCAACTTGGATCCATTTCCCCTAGTCCTGCTATTGTCAGCCCTTTCAAAGAGTTTACTCCCCTCCTGGGTGTAGGTTCCTTTCAGGTACTGAAAGGCTGCAATGAGGTCACCCCGCAACCTTCTCTTCTCCAGGCTGAACAAGCCTAACTCCCTCAGCCTGTCCTCATAGGGGAGGTGCTCCAGCCCTCTGATCATCTTTGTGGCCCTCCTCTGGACCCTTTCCAAAATCTCTATGTCTTTCTTGTACTGAGGGCTCCACACCTGGACACAGTACTCCAGATGGGGCCTCACAAGAGCCGAGTAGAGAGGGATCTCAGTATTTTTCAGACCTTTCGGGGAACAGTGATGGTGTTCCAGAAATCCTTTGTGCAAAAGCTTTTTCTTTTACGGCTGGCAATAAAATTACATAAACCACCACCACCACTACCAACAAAAAAACGTACAGGTTACCTTGATAATACGGTGAAATATGTGTCCATTGTAGTAGCCATTTCTGCTGTGTACACAGAAGTTTTCCACAGTTTTAGGACACCTGAAATCATGTAATAGAGAACACAGGCTACCTGAACATTTGTTTTGTGGCAAGGCCATAAAGGTTTTGGGTGAGACTCAGATCCTGTTGTGCTGAGCACTGTTTTAGCATACCGCAACAGGGCTCTCATGAAATAAGGTTAAACCAACCTCCCACTTCCTCAAACACAGAGCTGGAAACTAAGCTTGGGAGTGTGAAGCTGCACCTTCACATGTGAATCCAGCCGTGGGGTCAGGAACCAAATCTGTTCTCTCAAAGTCAAAACCACATGTTCCTTCTCCAGATTTCTATCTATATGCTATAGATATACAAAGACAATGCAGGAATGTAAGCTCCATATGCAGAAAGTATTTCTTTTACTTCTGTAATTCTCTTAAGGTTTTCAGTGCTGTGTACCAGAAGCAGAATCTGAAACTGCACTGTTTAAGTTTTACAGGGCGATTCTGCGGTCAGCACAGAGCTTGTCTGACAAACACTGTTGAGAACTACACTGCACAGGTGGGATCTTACTTTTCATTTAATAAAAACAATGCATACTGTTGTTAGTTCATGAATTCAAGTGTTTTTTTTGTTTCTCCCATTCCCCCAAAAGACACTACCAAAGTTGCAGCTGTGTTTGTAAAAATTTTCCACTAGTTCTATGAAATGGATTGGTGGCCAGAGTAGACCTACATATGCTGATCTAAACAGCCATACGCACATTCCCAGCAAACCAGGAAGTACCCACATGATGTCCATAGGAACATACACCTGGACATAAACGGTATCCTACAGCATCCTGTGAAACAACACAAATCAAACAACTATGGGAGCAGACAAAGTACAGTCCCAGTTCCCGACACACAGTACAAAAGTAGTCATTCACAACTACAGTCCACGAGAACTTGGCCCAAGGGCATTCAAAGCCACATCCTCAGTGTTATACTTCATTTTTTTTACCACTTCCATCTTGAAGAGATTTTAATTTCGATGTTTAGTCAGAAGGAAGTATTAGAAAAGGACAAACAACAATAACCAAGGCTGAAAGAATTCTACTTTGGATATATGTTGCAAGGAGAAACAGAGTAACAGAAAAACCACCAAATACATACTCAACGGGAAAAAGCTTAATATGTATATCTCCCATGCTTGTGTGGATAATGGCACTGTCTGAAACTCTCTTGGGACCTTCTGCCTGGGTGGCTGCCATGACCTCTTCTTTAGAAGGTTTCTCATTGAAGACATCTCTGTCTGAGTCTGCACTCTTTGTATCTTCTGGTTCACGCTTAGTAAACTGAAGAACAAAAGACAAGAAGGCAACAGTTTGTATTCTGTACTTTGTTTTTCCTTGTCTTACACAACAGTCTGTGCCCAAGACATCAATGTGCTGACTTAACTTCTTAGACACTCAACTAGATCTGAAATGTAAAGAATTAATAGATGGCATTTAAGTGCTGTGCACTATCAGTGCTTCTCTCTAGTCACAAATTTCTGTACAAATACATGCAAGTCCAACAAACTTTTAATGATTTGTTAACTTCTAAGCTACTTCCTCATTTTAACGTAAAGCCCACGATAGTAGTTCAGCACCTTTCCTTTAGAAAGGAATGTGATCATTGATGTGTGCTGGTATATTCAGACAAAATTGGCAGGTTGCATTACAAAACCTTTGGTTTCACCAAGAAGTGAAACTAAATTCTCCTGTCCCATTACTGCATTAATACAAAAACAGCAAAAACAGCACATTCAACTCAAAGCAGGAAAAACATCAGGAATGAAATTTTTAAAGCGCTTTTTTTTAAAAAACAAAACAAGAAATACAATAAATATTAGCGTGCACAAGAAGACACAGAAGCACAACTGTGTATCAAATGACAATGACTAGCTTTCTGTATGCATTCACTCGCCATACGTATGGTCATGTGCTGCCCAGAATGAGCATTATTTCCATACTGAATATGGTTTCTCTGTAAGCACAGTATCTTGTCAGGTTTTTTCTAAGTGTTCTTATTTTAATTTCTTAAACTAGACCGACTCTAATTCAGACAGCGAAAAACATCAAAGTTTCTTTAACTGCTTGAGCAATTGTGAAAACAAAGTTAGAGTACAACACTGTTTCTGATCAATTTTTAGGCAGTTCAAGCTAAAAATTTTAGCATGTGCTTTCAGTTTAAAAAGACGCCGCTGGAAATGCTGCATTTGCAAACTTTTGAGACAAAAGGCACTGAAAAGGCTCAAGTATAAAATTAAAAAACAACAGAGAAAAGTCTAATAGAAAAATAGAGTTACTTAAATGGACATCACACACACCATGTAAAACCTGTTTTTTTTAAAAGCTGTGCAGATTACTGTTGGATCTGCCTGGATATTTTGGAGAACAGGGTTTTCAGATGCCTTCATTTCTATGGTGATTGCAGCACGATGCTTCTTTGCAACTCCTTGGAATAAAGCTAGTTGCATCACCCTGATGTTCTCTTGTTTTCCCAAGATACGAATGCACCTGAAGTATAAGGCAAAGAAGTGTAAAAGCTGTTAGCTGCTCACAGTCAGGGAATATCTCCTTTCTGACTGCAAGAAACTCAAAGCAAAATTCCAAAGCCTCCCCAAAACAGTTTTTCATAATTGTATTTATACTGCTTCTCTATTCGAACTTGCTACATAATCTACTAGCCAGCCTCCCTACCCTGTAGAGAACAAACTGCATGATCCACGTTTACTTTATCACACTGCTAATTAGAGATTAATCGATTACTCATTTTTATTATGAATATGCCTCACATATTTTCTCATTTTACTAAGCCTTGAATTGCAAAAATCCCTTAATAAGCAAGGAAATATTTTTAATCAACAGTCTGACTGAAGGCTCTCAAATAACAGAAAAATTAGTGGTAACCAGACATGACAAGTTTTAAATGGGAGTGATTAAGCATGGAACTCTAAAGAAATTTATCTCCTCACATCTCGCTAACACTTACCTGTTAGTCTCTACATTTATGACTTTAATGCCCAACATTGTTCCATAGAGAACGAAGTGTCCAGTTTCATCAAAGATTATATTAATTAATCTTACTGCATCCACCTTCTCCAGCTCACGCTCAACTGCCATGCGCCGGCCAAACTCCATGTCTGGTAGTTGCTGTCTCATCTGCTGAAGTTCAGTAAACATCTACAGGAAAAAAAAAAATCACTATTACACTTATGCCCTGATCCAGACAAACACCAGACCACATGCTTCCAGAATACAGAGTCCAAGCAAGAATCCAACCCAGCTCAAACTTATCTGAAGAATTAAACACAAGTAATGCTCTTCTAATGACCTAATAGGCATGTCGTACTGTGCTGAAGCAAAGAAAAACAAGTATGCAGCTGCCTTAACAAAGTTTTAAAAATACTTCAATTTTTTTCATTACTATGGTTATTACTTATTATTTTTTTCTCATTGCTTCCTAATAAAAAGAAATTTAGCAATATGAAGGCAGATGAAAAGTAACAACTCAGTTTCACTCAACAGCTCTAACGTGCATCAGTAAGAATTAATTTTGGGGGTGAAACAACACAAAAGCCAAGGAAGGGAACAGAGAAAACCTTTTCTGAGCAATAAAGCTCAGATTTAGAAAGATAATCATGCAGGTGCATGTGTTGATCACTAAAGTTAAAGACATCGAGACACAAAGAGGAGAACCAAGACCAAACTCACACTCAGAGATTCATCAAAGACTCTCATGAGCTTTCCCGTCAAAAATCGGAAAATCCTGACTTTTCTGTCAGACCCAAGAGTGGCCATTTTCTTGCCATCAGGCGAAAAACTTATACTGGATGGGTAAGCTTTGCATTTAGCAAATTCATACAGATCAGTATCTGTTTTATATTCCCAGTTCACATTCTTGGGAAATTTATATTCGTGAGGAGTACCAGTCCAATACTCAATCATTCCAGATTTGTCAGAGGACACAACTACTTTGTAGACAGGATTCAGCCGTATCTGAGTAAGAGAAGATGTATGGAGTTTATCAAACACATGGAGTGGCTGGTTATTTCCTCGTCCATCATAAATGAATATTTTTCCCGTGGTCTTCTCAGATGTTGCAACAGAAGATATGGCATCTCCCGGGCAATATACCCATTCACACTGGCCAGGTGAGTAGCTGCAACAAGAAGGGGGGGACAAAAAAAGAGAAGAAAAATAATGGGTATAAAAGAAGAAAAATGATGGAAAACCAACTAAATAGCACTGAGTATAGCATAAAACATTATTTCTCAACCTCTGTGACTCAGTAGCACTTTTCTTTCAGCTCTTAGTGGTTAATGCTTCAGTGCAAATGAAGATAACTGCACCTTGGGCATATACTTACTGAAGGTATAGCAAGGCTTACAGAAAACAAAAGTTAATTATCCAAATATAAACATGACAATCACGCTAAACTTATATGTAACTGTTCTGAATATATGAGGGCTGCCATGAAAGTAATGCCAGTTTTATTATGTTGGCCCGTGATGCCAGAGGCGGATGGTGATGGTTTGTAAGCAAAGATGCTGAGAACTGGAACTCCAGACTAAATGTTGGACAATGAAGAAATGATAGCCTCCATAGGAAACTCATTACTATGTGTTCTATCTCTTATCAAACTAAGAGACACTAAAGGCCTAACAGATTCCAGATACTAATCTTTTAGATTGAAAAAAAATAAATAAATTAAAAATCTGTGAGGAATAATGAATACGATGGTTGATAGCTGTGCCACGCTATCCACAATTTCTGCAGAAATAGCTCCCTTTCTCCCCATGATGAAGGTAAGCACACAGCACTAGAATCTGCAGGCAGCTACACTGTACACATTAGTTAAAAACGAAAGGATCGCAAGAGCATCAAAGCTAATCAACTATACAGCATACTGGCATGTTCCCATCAAAGAAGACAAACAAGTTAATGCAAGCTGAAATGATGATACAGCACTTACCAATTCTAAATTAACAAGCTTGAGCAAACACCCATTAATAATTCTTACGTCAATAAGCTGCCCAATAAGCACTGACACTGAATATAATGAAATGGACATTGAATCAAAAAGGGTATTCACAACACTGCTTCCATTACAGCTGTATATGTTCCTCTTCTTCATTAAAGAGACCACTTCAGGTTTAACACAACTATCCCCAGAAAAATATATAGGGAAGTTTGATTACTAGTGCTGAAAAAAACTATTCAGAGATATGGCAGGAGAACATAGTACAGACAAACACTAACAGCATTATTCACAGTATCCCCAGTGCAAAATGGATTTAAATTCTACCTTAGCTTCCCCTGAATTCTCACAGAGAAAAAGAACACCTTCTACAATAACACTGAGCTAAAGGTTTTTTTAATATTAAGTTCACTTTATTTCATTATGTAGTTTTACTGATGTTGCAGTGACACACAGGGCTGCTAAGCACAAAACACCAGTAAAAATAAAAGACTAACTGGAATTTTTCTACATCAGACAGCCAAGAGGTAATCAATTCCTATGGGCTAAGTGCACTATCGGGAGGATATTACTAACACTATATCCGTAAAGCAGCTAACATAAGCATTTATATGGGCACTCTAAAAGGTATCTAGATACCACTTTTAACAGCTTTCAAAGCAGTGGAAGTCTTGGCGTTAATTTCAATTACAAGAACAATGTCAATAATGAACATTTTTCAGTTTATACTTAACTCAGTTTCAAAATTACCTACTAAATACCAGACTACATGGGATAAATAGTCTCTGGTATCACAAGGCTTGTGGACATATCAGTACCATTCTTGGTAGAGCATTCATTAATCCTTCTACTTCTTGACCACAGTCTAAAATAGAAACCACAGGATTTGTTTTCCTCTGTTGCTGATATAATTCCAATAATCTCCAGTCCTATCTCTTCCAAGTTCTCTACCTACCTACACTGTAACAAAAGTGAGATTAAAGAAAACAATGCTCTTTTTAATATTAGAAGAAAATTGTTAGCCTTAAAACAAAAAACAATGGCAAATAACATATACAGGCCACATTTCTTTACTACTGGAACTGTTAGTTGGTTATAATTTCTAACATTCAGTGCCAAAAAACTGGGACAAAAAAAGAAAAAAGAAGATGCCTAGCTAAATTATTTAAGGAACAGCATATCCTTCTGCCTTTTGACAACAGAAAAGGATGTAGTCATACTGCATTCACATGAAGGATGCACACAGTCATAAACTTTTCTACTGTCAGCCAAGTATTTTGCTTAATGCAACGTACTCATCTTCATCTCATCAGAAGAAAGAAAAAAATCGAGTCAAACAAATTATTCACTCACCTCTTACACAAAATAATCCCCCATCACAATCCCAAATAAGAATTTTCAAGAACTGAGCAACTTACCCAAGTTTCAGCATGTTGATCATATCAAAGTTGACTACATCAAACACCTTCATTGCTTTGTCATCTCCAACTGAACAGAATAATGCCCCTTCTGAACTAACAGCAATACTCTCAATAACACCTATCAAAACAAGGTAACATAGTATTAAGACAAGGAAAGGTGTATCTATCATTCATTTCAGTACTCCACGGGAAAAGCAAACAGAAAAAAAGCACCAAATACTATCTGGGCAGAGAGGATGGACCACTTACTATCTATGTAAGTGAAAGTTTATTCTAATAATGACTTTAATTTAAAACATCAACTGGGAAAAAAAAGAAAAAAAGAAGGAAAACAAGACTAAGGCACAGTAGTAAAATAAAAGCACTTTTAGGCTTGCATTCTCAAGAGAGAAACAGCAACAGAATGCTAACTATTGCAATCCTGCTTTTCACATTCGTTAGGGATCAAAATGACTGCATTTGAGACTTCACAATACTTGTTTTTCTTGTTTTTGCTCAGTAGGTTTCATTCTCACATTCTGTTTCTGTATATAATGAGAAAGTGATGCTTAAAATCAAAAACTCATCATAACATTATACGCTGCATATCAAACAGTTTCTTTTCCATTAAGCAGACCATGATTTCTAGTGAGTACCTGAATGTTTTGCATAGTATAGATGAGAGGAAGGTAACATGATCTCAAGTAAAACCTTTTTGAACATCCCCAGATTCTCTCCATACTGTTCTCTCTCTCTCTTCTTTTTTTTTTTTAATAGATACTTTGTACCTGTCCTAGACATTCCCCTTAAACCAGGGTACAAGGCAGTAAGTGATCTACACCAGGACTCATATTGCACATTTTGTTCCCACACTATTCCTCCTGCAGTTTGAGAGCAGACTGTAAAAGGACAAGTAGAATTAAGCACGATACAGTTTAATCCCTGACTGCAGTAAATGGGTCCCAGAACCTCTCTGCTGTCAGATTGTAGCTCCTCTTCAAACTAAGGCAGGGAGTGAGGGGGAGCTCTTTTATAAACAAAAACAAACCCACAACTCCTCACCTAAGTGGCTACGGAAATGTTTAACAAACTCAATCCCTTCTTCTATTTTTTTCCAGAATTTTACGTGTCCATCATGACTTGCTGTGATGATAAAATCTGTCCTACAATTACAAAAGAAGAAATACATAAATGTACATGCTAAGTACTTTCACAACACGTCTGGATAACAATTAAGATGCTATAATTAGTGTTGTATTGAGAATAACATTTACATAAACTACTGTAGCAGTCTGCCTAAATGAATACTATCAATTTTGAGAAAGCAAACAAATATTTTAAAGCACTCTGGATTAATCTACAAAAGGTCAACAGTCTAAAGTTAAGAAATATATAATACCATCCCTTTTGACCATTAAGTTTTACTACTTCTCTAGCTCTGGTTCACAGCAGATATTGCTCGCTACTCAATAACTAAATCTCTCTAATACACACATACTTAGGTAGATAGAAACACTCACATTGAAGAAAAGAAAGCTCCTTTCTCAGTCTGCACAGTTCCAGTGAATTCATTTAGTTGCAGATTTCATTTGATTGCAGCCACTATTTTATATTACTGCACATGGTGTACACTGCAATAAGGATTTTGAGAATCCCTTTTTGTCTGTTTAAATAACTTCTATAGTGCTTTTCAGAAAGTGCTCTCCTTTGCACACAGTGTTGAAAAAACAGAATCATAGAATACCCCAAGTTGGAAGGGACCCATTAGAATCATCAGTACCAACTCCTGGCTCCACAGAGCACTACCCAAAAATCAAACCCTATGTGTAAGTGTCCAAACACTCCCTGAACTCCATCAGTTCAGGGACACCACCATACTTGAAATACCACCTCTAGACATAACAGATTTCAACTATTAGGCTTTTGCAGTGAAAATTTCCTAGTATCCAAGAATACATATCCAATGGCAGTAAATAGTAGGAAATAACAAACAAAAAAACAGACTTACTTAGTGCATGCCACATGTGTAATGACATCCCTGTGCATGTAACTGCGTTCATACATTGAAGCACACGGTAGATTTTCAAGATAGACATGTTCAAATTCAAGGACTGAACAAAATAAAAGGAAAATTAGAAATGCTGTTTTAATAAAATGTTCATAAAAAACCCCATAAAGCTTCTTTTTGCCATTATTACCTTCAAAGAGCTTATTGCCATTTTAGTAGAGTACAGTAGAGGCTTCCGCAAACAGAATAAAAGGGATTTCCACTGTGGCTCAGATTTCTTGATTCACGGTATATGGAAGACATTCAAAGCCTCTTTTTACCAATGCAGATGCTCCCTTTTAGAGCACCTACTACTTTGGCTTTCTGAATGTGTAGAAAGAATTTCATTATATTTTTAAGGCAATGCCAGAAAACATAAGATGAACCACAGCTCCTTTTCTTCCAAAAGGAATATGTATCCTTGTTAAGAAATTCAGTTTAGTAAGTGCTAGTATGTAACTATATCATTTCTTAAATGGCCCATCTAAAATAATCTCATTTTCTGTACTTCTCGCCTGTTTCTACACCCTCTTATTATCTGTGCAATTGTATTTGTTACTAAGTTGGCAAACCCTCCTGGAGACTCTGCAAGGGCATACGGAGAAAAAAGAGAGGTGACAGAACAGCCAGCATGGCTTCTTTAAGGACAAACCTGCCTGACAAATTTGGTAGCTCTCTGCATGTGGGTTACAGCATTTTTGAATAAGGGAAGAGCAACTGCAGTTATCAACCTTGTCTGTTAAACAAAGCATTTAATGTTGCCTCACACAGCATCAATGCATCTAAAGTGGATAGGATCTAATGGATAGATTGCCTGGTCAACAAGGAATTCACTGGAAGTTGTGACCACTGGCTCAATGTCCAGGTGGAGACTACTGATGAGTGGCATCCCTGCAGGAGTTGCTGCTGGGACCAGTGCTCTCTAACACCTTTGTTGGTGACACGGGCAGTAGGACTGAGCACACCCTCAACAGATCTGTCAGTGACACCAAGGTGAGCAGCACAGTCGACATCCTGCAGGGAAGTAATACCATCCAATCCTTAAAGAGATTGAAAACTGGACCTATGTGAGCCTAAGGAGGTTCAGCAAGTCCAAGAGTAAGCTGTATCTCTTGGGTCTTATCAATTGCAATCATAAACATGGGCTGGATGAATGGGAGTAGCTCTGAGAAGGACCTGCGGGTGCTGGCTGATGAAAAGCTGGACATGAGACTGCACTGTAGGCTTGCAGCCCAGAAGGCTGAGTGCCCTGAGCTGCATCAATACTGGGATGGTGACAGGTACAGGCTGTCCCCCTCCACTTTGTCCTCTCTATTGGGGAACTGGACGATAGGATAAGAGAGAATGGTTTTAAACTGAAAGAGGGTAGATTGAAGCTAGATGTGAGGGGGAGGCGCTTTACCCAGTGAGGCAGTGGCACGGCTGCCTAGAGAAGCTGTGGGTGCCCCATCCCCGCAGTGGTCAGGGCTGGAGGCGGCCCTGGGCAGCCTGAGCCGGTGGGGGCAGCCCTGCCCACGGCAGATGCTTGTAAATGGGTGCGCTCTAAGGCCCCTTCCAGTCGAAGCCGCTCTGTGACAGCCCTCCGGCTCAGGGATGTGACGCAGAGTTAATTCCTCAGCTAAAGGCTCCAACAACCCCGGCTCGGAGAAGCAGCGCCCGGCAGCCCGCCCGAGAGCGCAGCGGACGCACGGCCCGGCCCCGCACACCACCGTCACACAGCTCCGCCCCGGGCGGCTGCCGTTACCTCTCCGCTTCTTCGTCTGGGCCGCCTCCCCCGGGAGCGGCCCGACCCAGCGCTCCCCGTCCTCTTCGTCATCTTCCTCGTTCTCCGCCGCGCCGCTCACCTTCCTCTTGCGCTCCGGCTCGGACGACGCCATGCTGCCTACGTCACCTTCCCGAGACGCTTCCCTGCCGTCGCGGGTTCCCGCCCCCACCGCCCTCGCCGGGCGCCCAAAAGTGGCGCCGCAGGGTGCAGCCAATGAGAGCGGAGCGCGCGCAGGAGCTGAGGAGAGCTGGGGCGGCGCACGGTAACGGACGGGCGGGCGGACGGACGGACGGACGGACAGGCGGGCGGGCGGGCGGGCGACTGACTGACTGACTGACTGACTGACTGGCTGTATGTATGTATGTATGTATGTCTGTCTGTCTGTCTGGTGGTGTTCTTGGGGACTGCGGCTCCTTGGAGATGCTCCTGGGGGAGGCCCTGGTCTTGCTGGCGAGATTCAGCCGCTGGAGGTGCGGCCGTTGGGCGGGGGGGACTTTGAGGAAAGACGGGCCTAGGAGGGCTGAGCCCGGGCCCGCTCTGCGAGGCGGCTCGACGTCGTGCTGCCCTGAGGGGGCGGGCTGCTTCCTGTCTGACCTTTGGAGAACTTGTCTATGGGGTGAAACAAAGCTTCGCTTTTATGTGACGAAGAGAAGCTTGGCACTCTTCTTCCTGAGTGTGTTTTTACCTAGGAGTGCGCATCTAAAGCGATGCAGGGAATTACGTATGGAGAGACGAATGTTAGTACTGCGCTAGCAGAAGCAGTACCCGGCTTTCAGCTGTGGGGCACAAATGGAAACCTGTGAGAAAAGGGAATACTGCCAGCTGGAAAAAATGACGTCTGAAAAAGATAGTACTTTAATACGTGTGCTTAACACAGTAATGATAAGGGACCACGAATGAGTCTGGCTTCTGGTATTGCGGCCTGTAGTTTCTCCTTTAAATGTGTTCGTCTTCTGATTGTGTAAAGTTAGTCATGAAAATGCTGAAGGTTAACAACGTTAAAAACATAATAATAACAGTTAATAATAACGGGTTATCATAGAATCACAAGGTTGGAAAGGATAAGATCATCTAGTCCAACCTTTACCATACCTACAGGATACCGACAGGATTTTGCTAGGTATTTAGAGATCTCTATTTCATGTTGCATTTTCACAGTGGTAGGCTGTTATTGAGTGGAGATGTGAGAAGATCGGGCGTTTTTTCCCACCCAGATGCCCCTTTCAGGTTTCCTTTCTGCTTTATTGTATTTATTTATTTATTTTTAAGCCTTCAGGACCTCTTGACTCTGTTGCTGAGCCACTTTGCAGTGATGAAAATGTTCCATTGAGGCTTTTTCATTTCTGTTTGTATCTTTGCCAGTTTTTGGCCTAAGGAAAAAAAATAAAACAGGCACCTCTCAGGACTGCTTAGCTTCTTTATTAGCCTTCTGTGGGGGACTTCGCTGGAGGCTTGTCACAATTCTTAGTAAATGATGTGTTTTAGCTCTCTTTTATGTTATGGAGGTGTTCCAAGACTCTTAAGAAGATAATGATTTTTCCTTTACAAAAGCCATGCTGTTAGATTTTTATCAGATCTTAGTGCGAACAGTCTCAGTGTTCTTAGTGTTCTGTTTTTAATTATTTATGCAACAAATTTGCCAGCAGGGCTAAGCAGAGGTATTGGTACTTCTCAGTTCGTTAAAACAGCATTTGAGGAAAAGTGCTGATTATTTTGTTTTTTTTCTTAGCCACTCTGCTGTGGCTTACTTGACAGTTGGAAGTGGTAGCTGGTGCCTCTTTTTTTGTGCATCATTGAGATGACAAAGACACTTATTTCTTCTTTAAAGATTTACTACCTCTGGTACAATTAGGAAGCTGCAGTTCATTGTTTTACCTTAACAGACTCTCGCTCTGAGTAATATTTTGGCCCTCCTGGTTTTCCTTATACGTGCTGTTGACATTTATATTTCTCTCAATAGACTGATCTTTAATATGACATTTTAAAACCTGTGTGTGCCTATTTAGCCCAACAGTTTCTCAACGTTTTTAATTTGACCAGTTTGACGTATGACTTTTTTTTTGCTGAGCATCCTACTGCACTGTTATTTACTTGCCTACGTATCTTTCAGCTTCTTTTGTTGTGCCCACAACATTTGAATTCAAAGTCTTTTTGATGAACAAGTGAAAACTGTTGTAAGGAGAAATAGCCTGGTGCATTTATTGGAAGGCAGCAGAGATAACTGCTGAGGAACTCTGTGGACATATGGAAGAAAACCATGGTTTTCTGGACTGGCATTTATCCTCACGTTGTTTCCTTGTCAGGAAAGAAGTTGCCCAGATGAACCAAAACATTTTTGAAAACTTTGCACTTTATGATTCAATTGAAAATATTAGTATCTTATTTGAAAATATTTCTACAGTGTTATGTTTAGCTGATGTTAACAAATGATTTGGTCCTACCTGTAAGTATACAATAGTTAACTGAGAATCTTTTTGGATTCAAAGGGATTGCTGCAATATGGACATGACCTAACGCAGCAGAAATGATTCAGTAATCTTTTTGGTTTTGTTATCTGTGTGGTAACTTCACAATTTGCTTGTTAATAGGCTGACAAATCACCAGAAATCATGAACGACTCAGTTTGCCCCATAGAGGCCAAGGAAGAACTCTTGTGTGAATGTGAGAACATTTGGAAGGAGATGGAAAAGGTATGCAAATCATGAATATTAGACTAGATTTCTTGTTAACTTCAGTCAGAATTTCTTGCTCGTCTCCCTTCACCACCAAGGAAATGACAAGAACAACAAAATGAAGACCTTTGGAAAGGCAGGCATGTTGGCGGGGATGAAGAGTGTCTTTCAGAGTCAGACTTTATGATTCACTTACATCTTAAATGAAGTATAATGAGAGAATACATTAAAACTTGGAAAAAACGAAATTATAGTTATTTGTGTTCTGGTACTACCAGTACACTGAAATGGAGATCCTCTTTTTTGCCTTATGCAAGACAGCCATAAGTTGCTATCCTCAGGTACTTAGGGTGCTAGCATATATTCATGCAAGCTGACAGTTGCAACCTCAATCCTAAAACGCTTCTCTTTTGTCAGATAGTCCAATATGCTAATAGTAAGGCTTTAGATCAAGTTATATTTATTTATCTTTTTAATTAAGGCCAAACCTAGTGAGGGAATGTTAGCATTTTATAAAATTCTATTGAGACTTATGAAAACTCATGCTCTTTGTGATATTTTGAGTGTTAATTGCCTACCTTCTATTTTACCTGGTATTTAAGCACCACTTATTTAGCTTGTTCTGTACTGTAGGGTCGGTGCATTGAAAGGATCAGAAATCTACATAGTATACTTTACATCTTAAAGCAGAATGAAGCACATGTAACCTGTGGTTTATGAAGTGTACTGAAAAGATTTTAAAAAGCAATAGGGTATTATTAGCTCTGCATGTAAACCTTTTTCATATTGTGTAGAATTTTGCACAGTGTGTGTCTTACCCAACAACAAGCAGCAGAAAATCCTGTTTCTAGGCTTCTGAAATGTCATAGTAGGTTACCAAATGAAGTACTGCTTAGCACGGTTTTGGAGGGTCTGGGTTTTCTTTGGGGCTTTCAGATAAGGAAGGAAGATAGAATGTTTATTATTTTGAATTTAATTGGAAAATGTTTTGCATTCTTGTATGCCAGGGCATTGCATTCTGGATACAGGCATGTTTTGCAAAAAAATCTAAAGAACTTGTAATCATTGAATTAGCTTCTCTGTTGATATCATTGATATCATGTTGATATTCAAAACAGAATAAGAAGGATTTCAAAGAACTACTTTTTAATTCTGCTGCTTAGTAGTTTCAGCTCTGCCCAGACATGAGGTAGAATACATTGCTGACTCACAGAAAACAAGAAAGTTTAGCAGGTGACTTTTGCTGAGGCCTTGGATCTCCGTGGTGGCCTGAATTTCTGTCTTGGTATTGATCTTACTGCAGTCAGTGGGAACTGATATGCCGCACACTTAAAAAGTGAGCCTATTCCTCAACTGTGTAGTATATTGACCTGCTAAATGATTTGAAACAAAAACTGTGTGTTATGAAGTGATTACTTGGGAAGTTAGAGTAGTAGCACCGGATGTATTAACTTCAGAGCAGATTCCCTGTTCAGCCTTGTTCATAACTGTCTTGTTTTCATAGTTTTTCATATTATCATCTGTTCAGTATTTTTCCCTGTGCTAATGTTTCCCTTATAACTTGCTATCTTTCTCAAATTACACATCTTTTGTTAGCTGCTGATTTTTTACTTTTCAATTGCTTGAATTTTTACTTTTTTTTCTGTAGTACGATTTCAAAATATTTATTTGCTGTTCTGGGTCAGATTCTGAGGGACACCATAAGAGTCAAATCAAAACTTTTTTTTTTTCCTTACAGTAAACAGTTACTGCTGCAATTTTAAAACATCTTATTTCTTTCCTCCAAAAGGTAGGAATGAGTAAACATTGTGTGTCTTTTGCTTTCTACCCAGTGTCAGAGCAAGCTAACACTTACAACAGGAGAACCAGTGCCAGAATCAAATGCCAAGGTAAGGTAGTATTCTTTTATTTTTTTTTATTCTCCTCAAAATATTCCCTATCAACAGAATATTTCCTTCCAAAAGAAGACAACTAAATTATCTTCACTTACTCTCTGAAGTTATTGGCTTTACTCTCACATGTTTGAGGATGATTCTGGTCTACAGTATAGTTGTTTGCTTATTGAGAAGTATGTTTTGCTAGGAATGTATAGAAGCAGCATGAGAAAGACATCCATTTTTGAATATATTTGCTGTATGTATTTGTCTCTTGAACAGACCTTGGTCTGCAGTTTCTGAATGGCAGTGTTAATTTACTTGTATACTCAATGTATGAAAACATTTTGCAGATCCTTTATATCAAGTTTAAAAGGTAGCAGAGCAGGCTGATGGTACTGTCAAAAATAGTGTTCCCGTGCTATGAGAGATGACTCCACCTAATCTACAGAATAAAAAACACTTGTTTGATAGATTTCTTTTTTTTTTTTAAGGTATTTTAATTTTCCAGATCTGTTTAATGTTTTAAAAGATTTCCAAAGATATTTTCTAAATTGTTACAAGTTGTGAAAATCCAAGCTTAAGATGTCAGTTTTTTTATTGTGAGATCTTAGCTGATGATTCTTTTTCTCTTTTTTTGATGAAAAGCTGAATATGGTCTGTAGTCCCTTTTGTTGAAGAGAGCAATGCATACTGCAATTAAGTGTATGTTTACTTTCTTATGCTTTAATTTGACAACATGTATTATGTATGTCTATTTCTTCAAATATGTGCAGTCTCCAATTTCAGGAGATGGAATCGTAATGATGATTCTTTCTCCAGACCATAGTAAAATAAATGAAGTACTTAAGAAAAAATGGTCAGTGCTGTCAGTGACCTAGAAGAGTAATCTAAAGCTTTTTGATGGTGTTGAGACCATAGATGTAGATTTGGTAGACAGAATATTTGACTACAGCTTGAAAGAAAATCTTTTGTTGAGTCATCACATCAGACTGTCCATTAGTGGTAAACGTGTATCTGTAGCATATCAAAAGGCAGTCAAGGATGTGAAATGCTGATGTTTCTTGTGGCTTGTCTTCAGCTGTAATTGTCTGATGCTACAGAGGCAGTTAAGGGGAACATTCCAAATTTGAGTGTTTCTGATTTCTGCCCCCTAAAATGACTGAAAATGTTTCTTGACCTCTGCAATTGCTTTTTGTAATCCTCTAAAGAATAAAATGGTCTTTTGCAGTAGTCAGTCTTTTGTTTCTGTTGCATAAATCTAATAGTTTATGTCCCACTCTTAGTTTGTTCCTGTACAATTCAGCACACTCTAAAAGATACTTAATTTCTTTTGATCCAGGTTTCCTTGTTACTGACACAAATGCAGGCTTTAAGAGCAGAGTGTTTTCAGTGGCAAAAAAGAAATCCTGAATGTAAGTGGTTACTTACCTGTAAGACTTACTCATTTAAAGTTGTACAACACTCTTCATCTGAGCATCTTAGGCTGTGTATGTGTTGACTGTCTTACTGTATTATTGTAATATAACTAGTTAAAAGTCAAATGAAAAGCTTCCTCCCATAATACTTATGTTTAATTTCTAGCAGTTACTTTATTTTCTTTTAGTACTTCAGTTCCTTACTATGATATAAACTTACAATTCTGGAAAATAATGCATGGTTCTTATCATCAATAGGTTAAATGGAAAATCAGAAACATTAATTATTCTTTCACCTTTTTTCATGTTTCTCCTTTCTGTGATTGTTTCTTCTGCATTTCTGCTATTTTAGAAAATTGTAAGACTTTACACCAGCCTATCAGTAGAATTCTGATAGCATCCATTTTTGTGTCTCATGTCCAGTCCCTGTTAGTACCTTTCCACTTGGTAAATTTTGTTAGTTAATCTTCAAATGCACTGACTCATCTTCTTTGAATATTTTAATGCCAGAGTAGTCCTGCTTGTCTTAAAGTCCATGCAATTTGGAAACACTGTGCAAACAGCAAATAGTGATCTCCTCTACTCTCTTTGACCAAATTGGAATGCATTTTTAAATGAATATTATAGTCACTTTTCTAGCTTCTTTCAAGGCTCACGTACTTGCAGCCTAGTATATGGTCAAGTAAGAGGATCTGGAAAGATTAGAGATGCTTCTTATTTCTACTAAATTGATGCTGGTGTTCACTGGAATAAATTCTTAATTTGTGTGCTTTGTAAGCCTGTCAGTCAGAGAGGTAAGCCTCAAATGCTTCTAAGAAGTGTGTCAACCAAAAAGTATGACATTGAATAAAATTTGGGAGATGCTGGTTCTTGGTTGCTGTTTGTGAATAAGCTGCTGACTGGAAGAAATAAATTGAAAACTTTTGAAGTACTTATTTGGGTAAAGTACCTGATGATGTTTGGTTTCTTTACTAAAATACACCATTATGTTCAACTTTGGGCTATTTGTTTAACAGTATATTCTTGATGCATAACCTGTTTTTTATTGGCTTGCTGAGTTGCATCACTCAACTGTTCATACTTATTCCCAGATTAAAAGGTCTATCATTAAAAAAATTTTGTTTTGTATAAACTGTTCATACATTTTTTTATTGTAAAACATATAATGCCATTCTGCTGTTAAACCTTTGTTTTTTTTGGCAACAACTCTGAAGAAGGAAGGAGAATCTACTGCTAAGAATATGAATGGGGCTACAATTGTGGGAAAGTGGAGGGTCTTCTTTACTTCCTTTCATCTTCCATGTCTTTCGTGGATTCTTTCTACTTTTTGGTTTAATACTGGTAAGCATCTAAGTTGCTTTCCAGTACTGAGGGAGAGCATCAGAAAGGTAAAAGTGTTGAGATAAGGATAGGCTGTCCTACTTCAGTTCTGCTTCACCTTTTGCATAGTCCCAGCCTCCTGACTGGCAGGGAAGTTGAAAAATTTTTGACTTGGTGTTAAGTGCTGATTTAACATATCAGTATTTAGTTATTTTATCACCACTGTTTTCACCACAAATCCAAAACATAGCATCACAGGAGTCTCTGTGGAGAAAGCCAAAGCTCATCAACCAAAACCATGATGTATCTATTCTTTGCTTTGGAGGACTGATTACTTAATTGAAAATACTGCCAGAATGAACCTAAACAGGAATAGCAGAAATACCTTTAAGTTCTCTACCTGACTGTATCAAATATTATTAAATTAGTGATATTCATATTATTAAAGAGCTCGTGCTCTAATGATAGCACAGACTGCTACTTCCAATAGATCTAAAGCATGAGCTTGATTTGTGAGTGCTTCACTCGTATTTTATTCTAAGATTTAGAGATAGTAATTTCCTAAGCAAAAGAGATTTCATCCTGACATGTAATTTGATGCGTTTTGAGCTCATTAATTTTGTTGGTTTATTTATATCATTGGACAATTGTTATTAAAGCAATCAGAGTGCACATAAATTGTGCAGATTTGAAACAGCTATAAAATTACTTTCTCAAAGTGTGCTTTGCAAAATTGATGAAATAATTGTATTGCATGTAAGAGATATTTCATGCTTTTTTAAATGGAAAAGATTTTACTGAATTTTATTTAAGATTAGAAATTCAAGCTGTACAAGCTTGGGCAAAACATTCTGATTATATTTACACTTAAGTGTGCTATAGTAGCTTTACTTTCTCAGTTGATAGAAAGATTCATATGCTTTTTTTTTTTTTTTTAGTCATAGACTGCCGCAGTTACTTGAAATTAAAATGGCGTTGTGAACTGACTCAAGTCCATGTAAGGCTATTAAATACAACATTTATTCAGAAAATGCACGAGCCATTAATGACTGGGTTTTGCGTTTTAGGGAAACAGTACCCCATGGTTGAATAGAATAACATTTTTCCTTAAGTGCTGCTGTTGCGGAGGATTTTTGTTAGGAAGTTGACATTATTGGTCATTTTGTCTCCTTATATATATCTATTCTTGTAAACACTAAGAATAGTACTTTACTTTGTAAGGTCTTTAAATGTGATATAACAGATGGAAGGGATGCCATCTGAAGAGACAAGTTTGCAAAGTTAACTATTAACCATTTGCAAGGTGCCACTCCTGGGTTGGGGCAATTCCAGATGGAGACTAGGAGAAGAATCACAGAATGATAAAATTGCTCAGGTTGGAAAAGACCTTAAAGATCATAAAGTCCAACCACAACTTAGCCATGCTACCCTAACTCTTACAACCCTCTGCTAAATCATGTCCCTGAGCACCACATCCAAATGGGTTTTAAACACATCCAGAGACTATAACTCAACCACCTCCCTGGGGAGCCTATTTCAGTGCTTAACAACCCTTTCAGTAGAGAAGTTTGTCCTTGTTCTGTCACCAGAGAGAAGAAACCAACAATGCTCTCTCTGCAGTCACCTTTCAGATCTTGGAAAAGAGCAATAAGTTCTCCCTTCAGCCTCCTCCCCACACTGAATGAACGCACTTCCTTCAGTCTCTCATCACAGGGCATATTCTCCAGGCCCTTCACAAGCCTTGTTGCCCTTCTTTGGACCTGCTCCAATACCTCAATGTGCTTTTTGTTTAGAGGTGCCCAAAACTGAACGCAGTACTCAAGGTGAGGCCTCACCAGTGCTGAGTACAGGGGCAAAATGACTTTCCTAGTCCTGCTCACCACACCATTCCTGATATAAGCCAGGATGCCATTGGCATTGGAAGAACTCATTGAGAGCAGCCGGGCAGGCAGGGACTTGAGGGTTCTGGTGGATGAAAAGCCTGATACAAGACAGCAGTGTGTGCTTGCAGCCCGGAAGACTAACTGTATTATGGGCTGCATCAACAGAAGGGGTGGCTGGCAGAGAGAGGGAGGGAACTGTCCCCCTCTGCTGTGCTCTTGTGAGGCCCCTCCTGCAGTACTGCATACAGGTCTAGGGCCCACAGCTCAAGAAAGATGTGAAATTGTTGAAGTGGATACAGAGGAGGCCACAAGGGTAATCAGAGGGCTGGAGCATCTCTCCTACTAAAGAAAGCTGAGGGAGCTGGGCTTGTTCTGCTTAGAGATGAGAATGTAACCTTCCAGTATTTCAAGGGAGCTTATCAACAGAAGGGAGAGTGACTTTTCACATGGTCTGATAGTGATATGACAAGGGGAAACAGTTTTAAAATATATTAAGATACCAGGAGGAAATGATTTTAGTCAGAGGGCAGTGAGGCACTGGCATAGGCTACCTGGAGAAGCTATGGATGCTCCATCCCTGGAGGCATTCAAGGCCAGGTTGGATGGGGCCCTGGGCAGCCTGATCTAGTGGATGCAACATGCCCACAGCAGGGGAATTGGAGCTGGATGGGATTTCAGGTCCCTTCCAAACCAAGCCATTATATTCTATGTAGATTTCACAGTCCTGGTCAAGCAGTTGGGAAGCATTTAGGTATCCAAGTGTAATGCATTTGCTGGTTATTATTTAAAGAGTCCACATCCTCCAAACCAACTTCTTTTTTTTGGGATAGCAGCATCCTGGTCTGTCTTGGAAAGAGCATCACCAGCAGATCAAAGAATGTGATCATTCGATAGTCAGGCACCTGGAGAATGCATCTGGAGTGTTATGGCCCTTCTCTGGGCTCACCAGTACAGGAGAAACTTGGACATAATGAAACAAGTCCACTGACAGTGATATGGAACTGATGAAGGGCTAGGAATATCTTACGTGCAAGGAGAGGCTGAGACCTGGACTGTATAAACTGATAAAATCTTACCTTATGAAATCTTAATCTGAAAGGATAAAGAAGGAAAAAACAGATTCAGTGCTATTGAGTGTGCAGGCAAGGGGTAATTTTGGCTAACTGAAATAGAAGAAAACGTATATAAATAGACTAAATAGTTCCTGGGGTCCCTCCCAAACAACTAATCTGTGACTGAGGAATTCTGAGAAATTTTCAATCTCTATGTAACTTAGATATTTGCAAAATATGGGCACGTGGTCTGTAGAAAACTTGGCTAAACATTCATTTCAAGTAAGTTATAATAAAGTTCTAATAAAATAGCTTGTGTGTACAATGGAAAAACCAGTGTACAAACTCAACTTACATATAAAAATAAAGTTAGAGTAATAGCAAACCTTCTCATAGTTCTTCAGTCATTTGATGAGCCTGTTTTAGAATGAATTTGGAGACTGAAGAAATTTGATTTCCTTTGTTGATGGAAGCTCTTCCACTGACGACTCAGCCTTGCTTATCCTGACCTACAGGCTTCACATTTCAGAATCACGTACCTGTACTTGTTCATGTATATTAAAACAAAAAACAAACAAACAAACAAAACCCTAAAACTCAGTGCTTTTTTTTTTCACTTGGAAGTGACTGAAACACATTAAAATCCATTCATTCTATTTTTCAGTAGTTTCTACTAATCTTGAAGTGCTGCTGTTATTAGGAGAAGAAGAGGTAAGTCTCTTTTTCTGTTAATGGATGACCTTCTGTCCTTCTGCTTAATCTTTCAAAAAATTCTGTTCAGCTCCCATGTTTCCCTACAGCTTCTCCTGCTGTGAACTTTCTAAGCTAATCGGTGTATTTCTTCAGTCACTGTGGTTGTTCTAATGCTTATCTTCCGCTGAATTATAATTACTAAAATCTTCCAGTTGTAATGAATGATTTTTTAAGCAAAAGTTCTTTTTTATTGTTTATTGCATTTCATACTCTTTATTATGTAACATAATATGTTAAAAGGAGACTCAGTGTTCTTAGCTCTAGATACCTGTGAAAATAATCTACAAAAACTTTCTTGAGTTCTTCTAGACTTGAAGGGGCAAATCAAGAATGCAGAGTGGTAGCTTCATGCAGTGTTGGTTGGACACTGATAAGCAGCAGCAGCTAAGAATATGCACACTGCTGTGGTTTAAAAAATATCTTTTAGATTTTTCCTCCTAGCACTGACAGCAGAGAATCCATCAGCTTCTAAGAGCCATCATAAGTGAGCTGTTTAATTAACTGTAACTAAATAATTAATTTATTTCACTGTACTGCTACATTGTGTTTTAGCTACAACCTTTTGTGGCTTATTTTGCTGAGAGTTCTAATCTTTTTTTCATTTATTGTGCAAATACGTTAAACTTGCACCTGTATAATGTTTTTTAGAAGTTTTGTTTCCTTGAGCAAAATATAAAATAGTTTTTGTAGTGTGTCTGAAAGGAGGCAAAATGCATTCAAATTGTAGGTTTATATTAAAAAGACCTAAACTTAATAGGAATACTGCTTTTAAGTACATAATGTATTAATGAAAGACCCAGTCCTTTGATATGTATTGATATGTAGCTCCTGGCTACAGTAGCTAAATTGTTTCTTCCTCTGTCCTCTCCCATGTATATAATACATGTCATTAATGTATATGATTAGCCTTTCTTTGCAGCATCTTTCAATGTTATACGTTTGATGTATGTGCATTTAGTGTTTTCACCAGCTGAACAGTACATGTGAATGCTCCACAATCTGCTTCAAGTAGAATTAACGGTGTTTTACAGTGCTTCAATACGTTATTGAGTGTCTGGGACAATAAAATTGCAAACAGCTTCAGCTGGATTTTAAAACAGTGTATCACCAGAGCCTCCTTGAGAAACTGCAGATAATTTTGGCAGTCTTTACCTGATATATGAATCCAGATCTACAGATAAAGCCTGACATAGAACAAGTAGAAGAGGCTTGGCTATTTGTAAATTTCAGGTTTCTTTTTACTTTTTATAGTTGCAGAAAGTAAAGGAAGAACTTGAAATGGTGCTGTCAGCAGTTAAGTCTAAGAATGAAAAGCTAAAACAAGATCTGGAAAGGTAATACAGCAATTGGGACTTAAGAATTGTTGTTAGGGAAAACTGCATTGCATTTATTGATCGTACTGCATCCTATTTTTCATGTTTCAAAGAGAACAGCAGTGGCATGATGAACAGGTGCAAGTACTGAACACTTTGAAAGAAATTGAAGAGGAAATGGAAAAAGAAGTTGTAACAGATTCTGAAAAAAGGTATTGCTGTAATGTCAAATTTTTCATATTGAAGAACTTACATTTCAAGAAAAGTATATGGCCAAACAAATACTTAAGAACATACAGCTTGCTTTGTAAAATAGATCAAATGCTGAGATGACGATCTTTTAACAACAGAAAATAAGTGCCTTTTTTTAATTGAGAGAAAAAAAGAATGTTGAATTTGATATCCTGTTGGTATGTTTTTACTATTTTATTGGCTACTAGAGTATATCAAGAACTGAATAACCAAATGTTGGATTTGAAGGAATATAAGAAAAAACTCTTGAATACTTTGGGTGAGTTCCTAGAAGAACATTTTCCCCTTCCAGAGAGAAATGGAAACGCTAAAAAGAAGGTAAAGTGTTGAGTTGGTGTGTTTTTTCTGTTGTTCCTATTGTATTTTTTTGTGATGGTTTGTTTTGTGTTTGTTTTCCTGACTGTTACATTTGCAATGCTTCATTTTTATTTAATTAGATGTAATATTTTGTTAAAGTCACCGGAATAGAATCTTTGGTCATTTTGAAATATAATTATAATCTTACAGCTGATCCTTTATATTTAATCACTGTATTTCAACTTGGTTTGTATTATTTAAGGTTGTTCCAACTGATTTTTTTTTAATGCATGTAGCCTTTACCCAATAAGACGCATAAAAGCTGTGCCAAATTTGAAAATGATGTGGGGTTCACTCCAAATTGCTTCTCTTTTTTTTTACTGGATTAGGCAAGTGGATTCATATTTTCCTTGGCAAAGCAAATTTTAATTGCCTAACAATGCTTTTGGAACAGTAGTAAGGACAAGTGTTTATAATTACGGTATAGTTTAGAATGTTAGCCATCAGTTTCTGTTCAGGCAAACTGTGCCAAAAATTATCTTAAAGTTTAGGGAAAATAGGCAGACAGGGAGTATTTTGCATAATAAATCCAAAGTCTGCAGTAAAAATAAACCTCTTACCATTACTATTTAAAAAAAAACTGATTAGAAAAAAGCTATAAATAAGGTGGGGGTTGATTTGGAGTTCATACATGCTTAGCTTACATACAGCAATAGATTTCTTGAATCTAGTTCCCGGTTCTCGCAGACAACCACACCACACAATTTCTAGACTATCCTGATTGAGCGTCGTTCTTAAATCTTTTCAGTTACTGCTCTTCCTACTGGTGTTTGTTCAAACATTTCAGTACTCTGGTTAGTAACTCTCCTAATTTGCAGTCTTAAATTTACTATGTTTAATAGAGATCCATGTATTCTTATGCCAGCATTGTTCTTAGAATAGCACCTTCTTTCTTGTATTTACCTTTCCTGATATATTAATGGACAGCAGTCTTACCCCTTCTTTTTCTTTGTTTTGCAAACTGAAAGAGCAAAGCTTTCTGTTTGTTTCTCGTGAGGGAACTTTCCATTTCCCTGGCTTATCCTAATACTCACTGTCTGTATTTGATTCCTTTCCGATTAATCGGTTTTTTGGAATCTGGCAGAAACCAACATTAAAAACAAAATATTACTAGCTCATATTCTTCACAAAAACAAAAAAATACACTCTTGTCTTTTTTTCTTTCCGTTATTTCTAGCTGGTGAGAATTGAGTTTCTCCTGAAAAAAAAAAAAAATAATAATAATAATAAAAAATCTTGGATTTACATTATACAGATTTAGGACATAGAAATGCCAGGTGCAGCTTCTGAGGCGCAGTGATTGTCTCTGAAGTCATCTGAAGTCATCCACACCTGCCTGTACTATATTTCCATTCTTCTCTAAATCAGTGCTTTCCAGAATCCTGCTATTAGTAAATGTTGGTCACCCTGCTGTTGTGGTTTAACCTGGCAGCTTTGCACCATGCAGCCATTTGCTCACTTCCCCCTCCCAGTGGAATCTGGAGAAGAATGAGGGAAAAAAGTATAACGCATAGGATGAGATAAAAGCTAGTAAAGAGAGAAAATGAAAAGAGAAATAATAGTATAGTAAAATTATAATAGCAATTATCATTTTATTTTGCATATATATAAATAAAACAAATGTATACCGTGCAATTGCTCACCACCTGCCAACCAGTGCCCAGCCAGTCCTAGAGCAGTGTCTGTCCCAAGCAGGCTGACTTGCCCCAGTTTTACAGTTCATTTGAGATGCCACATGTTATGGAAGATCCCTTTGGCCTGTTCAGGTCAGATGTCCTGGTTCTGTCCTCTCTCATCACTTGTGCTCCCCCTGGCCCCTTCGCTGGCATGACAGTACAAGAAGCTGAAAAACTGAAATGTCTTCAGCTCTGTACAGCACTGCTCAGCAACAACTAAAACACTGGTGTGTTATCAACGTTATTTTTCTCATTAAAGCCAAGACATATGGAACATGGCATCATAACAGACTCTGAGGAACATGAACTCTGTCCCAGCTGAAACCAGGACAGCCTACATTTCTTGTCGCTGTTACAAAATCAAACTTCAGTGACTATGATCCTATGACTAAATTAACAGCCTTCTTTCAATCAGATATTTCCTCGTTTCAGCCTGATGTCTCATCTCCCATTTTGCTGGTTCTTACTCATCTTGCGGGGTTTTTTTAGGATGTTTGTTCAGATACCAGTTACTTTCCCAGACGAATTTTAAGCTGTTGTCTGTTTTTCTCCCCATGGATGTCGTATCTTTAAAAATGTATTTCATATAATTAGACACAAGCGTTCATTTGCTACCTTACATGTGATTCATATAAAAATCCGGTCTGGAAGTGATCTCTGGAGTTCTTCCAGTCCAGCTCTATCAGCAAGGCCAATTTCGAGGTTGGATTAAGTTCCTCATAGTCATCTCCGGCTAACTTCAAATCAAAGAAGCGAATGTGTTTCAGAATTCTGAGGAACAACTTATGTTAGAATCTCCCACCCCAGCGCAAAAGTCAGTTCCTTGTATTTTCTCAGCCTTTGTTATACTGTTAGAAATTCTAGTTTCTGTATGCTGTCTCTTTTCCTTGAAGTTTTCCTTATTTTATAGAAAACCACATCACCCGAGGTCTCTGGGATTATCCTGCACTTTCCCTTCTCACAGAAGCTCACTTTATACCTTTATTTGCTTTTACTTAAGAGTAAGACTTACTTTGATAAATTTCCAATCAAAATCTTATCTTAGTTTTTAATTTTTTTAATACATTTATTGAGCTGTTAAACACGGGTTATGTTCCAGTCAATCTTGTGAATTTGTGTCTTCTATCTTTCAACGCATTTGGTTCTTAGCTGCTAGTCCCCCATAATCAGCAATTAAAGTCATCTCTGGAGGCTGGAGAAAGAGGTTTTCCTTAATGTGTCAGACATGCAAATTGTCTGCATTAGCAATAGAATTTGATGCTACCTGGATTCAAAAGAAGGCATTATTCACATCTCTAATCAGCTTGATTCCCTCACTAGAAGGGAGTCATTGAGAGTCTGGAGTGTGCACAGAGAAGGGCAATGAAGCTCTGAAGGGTCTGGAACATGTCTTATGAGGGAACTAGGATTATTTAGTCTGGAAGAGACTCGGAAGACATTAATCGCTCTTCATGATAACCTGAAAGGAGGTTGTAGCTTTGTGGAGGTCATCCTCTTTTCCCAGGTAACCGGTGGTAGAATGAGAGCTGATTGCCTTGAGTTGCACCAGGGGAAAATTTCTTTCTTGAAAAGAGTGGTGCTGCATTGGAATGGGCTGCCCAGGCAGGTGGTGGAATCTCGTTTCTTTTCTTTGGATAAGGATAGTCATGTGCAGGAATACTCTGTGCAAATCTGTCTCATGAAAGGAAGAAGGTACCTTTCAGTTTAAATAAATAGATGCTAATCATCCTGCTTCAAAGTGACTTTATACACATTAATTATAGATACTTATTGAAATTTGTAACACTTGAAGTATGTAAGTAATATAATATTATAAAACAATACTCATAGTGTATATTATAAAAATCGGAAAATACATTTTCTACTTCCGGGAGAGTGCAAACATCTTTACATTAATACCTTTAAGATTTTATTATTTGAGTATCATTTCTATTAATTTCTGAAGTCAAAAATTAATCATAGGTTTGACACATAAATATCAAACCCACCAACTAATCTGTAGTATTTTTTACAACTGCCAAGGCTACAAAGCATCTTCACGATTCTCCCTTGGAAGTTTTTGCAGCTTTTCACTATGGGTTCAATTTCCTTAGCCTAGTATCAATATAAAGGCGAAAGAATAGGCTTTATTGAGCCCTCACGCAATCATAATTTGTGCGTGATATCCTTGGAGCAAGCAGTGCGTCCCCTTTTTGGCTTTCCATTAAGAAATGTGATAGGAAGGAGGAGCCAGAATTTGCCTTTCATGAGTTATTACCTTTTTACTCCTCTGTTCCAGAATCGGAGTTTGTACAATGTTCTGCACAGTGCTTTGTAAGCAGCCAGCAGTTCTGGATTGTTTCCTGTTTCGGTGTTCAGTATGAATAGGGAACAATGAGAAAACAGAAAAAAGAACCATGTTAGATACGTAACAGCACAAGCAGCTTTATTGGCATTGTGTTTATTTTAATTTGCTAATTTATGGCTCTACAGAGAATTTTATTATTCTCTCTCTTAAACTTGGTCTTTTTTTTTTAAGGGGTAAAATAAATAAATTCTAATTTGGAAATCATGAAGAAATACTAAAGTACTGAGACACCATGAACTGTAATCTTCAACTGTGCCAGATTTGCAGCTTATTGTAAACATTTATCTGCTATTCAAAATACTGTTTCTGTAACAGCTGGTATTAACAGAATATTTTGCGTTGTGATACATCTGAAATATGGTTTAATTTTTGGTTTTATTTCAAAGTAGGTAGCTGTGCTGCAGTCATGAAAGATTACGTGTAATGACTTTTAAAGTAATTATTTATAATACTGAAGTTCGTGATATTGCACTGACAAAATATAAATTATATATAAAAATTATTATTTAAATAATTTATATTTGTTTTGTGACTGAACAAAAGCACGTCGTCATCTGCTGTGCACTGTGCCATCAAACAATTGTGTGATTAATCTTCCCTGTCATTAATTATATTTCCTGAATATTTTGTTTTGTGGGTGTTTTTTGTTGTTGTTGTTGTTAATTTGAATGTGGGTTATGTTTGCAGAGGTACTCCGAAGAGCTGTCTGAACAAGCGATAGAAATACATGAAATTTTAGAGGTAAGATGGTATCATGTAGAGATTTGGGGGATTTTCTAATACTCAGATCGGACTGCAGCCCATTCATAAGATAAATGACAATACAACGTACTGCTTGGATAACGTAAAAGTAAAATGTTTAGGGCTGTTTAATGTCTATGTTAATGTCTATCAAATTAAACCTCCCCGTTTTCATGAGACTAGATGACCGAGTCTTAAGTTTAATCTGGAGAAATGATTTACCCCTTATTTCTATAGTTTTATAGTGTTTATTTTGTAGAAGTTTTATGAGTCTTAGAGGTTCATTTGAGGGAAAACATGCTTTGGTTAAGAAAAGATGTCAGACACGTGATTCCATTTCGTGCTGTGTTTTGTACTGCTTAAATACAAATACTTCTGAAAAGTGACAGACTATCAGTTATAGGAGAACTAAGTAATATGTACTAACAGGATGATCAGTGAGTCTCGATTCATACATTTCTAATGGATTTTATGCTACTATTTGTTAGTACGTATTTTTCATTACAGTACAACTTCAGGTTCTGAGTTGTCAAGCATAATTCTGAAGGAGCATTAAATCTTTTCACTAGTATTTTTCCTTCTAGTCTTAAAGGTAATTTCCTTTTTGTCCTCCATGCTTATACCTCAGACAGTCATAAACAGCTACATGTAAAACCTCACAGAAAAGAAAATAAATGGATTCTTTTTCTTGAGAGAAAACGTGATGAATACCATTCTGGTGTTAAGATGCTGTGATCCGGTCACTATGACATTGTTGTACTTCAGTTTAAAGGCTAGACAGTGAATCTTTACTTACATCATCAAAATTGTTTTACTTGCCTGAAGTATCTCAGCATGCCTATTAATGTCAGATTAGGCAGAGTCTGAAAACAGACCCAAGAATTTGAAATAGATGTATTCCCAATGGAAAACAAATTGCCCTTCATATTTTTTTTGTGTGTGATAATATTAGCCTTCTTAAGATGAGAACACATGCAGATAGTGTCTGATTTCCATTTGGAAGGATGTATTGGTTCCAGAAATACAGACTTATTTTTAACTATTTTGGCCTGAACTGTGAGTGTCCCTTATTTTTATTTTATGGTGATTACGGTTGTGGGTTTTTTTTCTTCGGTTGAGCAACTTGGTTCTAGTTTCAAGCCATTTGCTTAGATACAACAGCTTCTTAAAAAGACAAATAGACAACAGAATTATTGTTGTGGAACTGTAATGGATTCCCAGGGTTACAGTGGCAGCGTGTTCCTAACGATGTTTGCTTTTTGAATAATGAGGGCGCACGTTTTTGATAGATCCACTTTGACAGGCCAGGTGTATACATTTGCATAGTGCGAGTGTATTAACATGTACTTCATTAAAATAGCATAAAGTACCTCAGCAAGCTGTAAACTTATTCATCATGCAGACCTAAGACTTTATTATATTTTTATTTCACTAGTAAGCTTTATTTTTCATTTTTTTTATAAATAAAGGTGTTTTTTTTTCCCCCTTTAAACAGTTTAAGAATTATTACTGTCAGATTGAGAGTTCATTAGACTAGCTTAAAATCTGAAAGATGTTTACAATACAAATGTATGTGAATAGCAATAAAGACAAGGAAGATAAGATGCCAAAGAAGGCTAAGCAACAACTCATCTACAGCAGTGTGATTGGAGTAAATACTCGGCATTAGAGCTGATGGGTACCAAATACATCAACCAGAGCAATTCTGTGCAGTGTTCGTTAAAAAAAAAAGAGCATTTTTTTTAATAGTACTGTGGGTGGGAAAACTTCTTGTGCATTTTTCACCAGCAGGAAAGAGGCAGGCAGAATGTTTTGTACTTAATAAAAGTAGGAAGGCTGGGGGCTCTCTGTTACTCTCTGAGTAGAATACCAAAGTAGCTAGGATGAATAAAGAAAGCATGATAGAACAGGCAAAATTAAATAATCTGCGGGTGTTTATTCTATGGAGCCAGTATTATGAGGGCATAAACGCAGTCTTCAGGAGCACAAGAAGAATGCCGAATCTGATGTCTCTAAATTAATAGGTCACTAATTTAGGTAAGGAAGGAACAGAGGGTAAGGAAGTATCCAGAGGTGGTGAATTGTTTTAAGGCACTTGTCATGCACAGTCAAGAAGTAGCTGTAGGAATTTGCATGAGAGAGTTGGTTAACATTCAAGTACCACTTCTCCACGTTCAAGATTGGTCCATTGGCTTGCTTAAGTATATCAACAGCAAAAGGAGCCTAGGGCCTGCTGCTGAATGAGGTGGGTGCTCTGGTAATGGAGGACATTGAGGAGGTGGAGTTACTGAATGCCTTCTTCTCTTCAGTCTTTACTGCTAAGATTGTCATCCAGGAATCCCAGACCTTGAAGATGAGAGTGAGTTGGGCAGAAAACTTTGCCTTGGCCAAGGAGGATCTGATCATAGATTTTCTATGCAAACTTGGCACACACAAATCCATGGGCCGCTGTGGGATACACCCACAGGGAGGGGAGCTGGCAGAAGGGATTGCAGAATCACTCTCTGTAATCTTTGGAAGGTCTTGGAGAATGGAAGAGCTGCCTGAAGGCTGGAGGAAATCCAGTGTGACGCCAGTTTTCCTAAAGGGCAAGAAGGAATACCTGGAAAACTGCAGGCCTGTCAGCCTCATTTCCAAAAATCTCTCCATTTTGTCAGGATTTCCTGCTGCCTTCACGTTGATGTTTCTTAGGCACTTACACCGTCTGAAATCCCTTAGGAATTTTTGATAAACAGTAAGAAGTTTAGAAGTAGAATTCTCCTTTTACCAATACTGATATCTGCTACATGTTCTAAATTTTTACTTCTGGTCCCCCAGATTCTCTTGAATCAATTAATATCCACACCACACGATCCCTATGTAACAGTTGATGGATCATTTTGGCCACCTTATGTGGAGCTGCTGCTGCGAAGTGGGATTGTCCTGAGACATCCAGAAGATCCAAGCAGGATACGTCTGGAAGGCTTTCACGAGTAGTGTGAGCTACACATTTACTTTTAAAACAAGGCACTAGTACTTATGGGAAGCAATACTTATCTCCTGAAAACTGCTGGGAAGAGGCTCAGTGGTTGTTCCGTATGAGAACTTCACAGCTCTTTCAGGATAGAGGGGGATATTGATATACTTAAAAATCTGTTCTAAGTGCATTTAATTTTGCCTACTTAATTGCTTATTATATATATAATTATAGATCCTGGTAGTTGCTGTCCAGAAACATTTATTTGTTTTATAACTGCTTGCTCAAATGCCCTCCATTCAAAGACTGGCTGTAATGTCTGACTTTCATTCGCGTTCAGTCGTTAGGTGTTTTTTTTTAATCCTTAATCCTTTAATCAGGGTTTTTTAGAGTGGTCTTTTAGCTTGTTTGTTTTTAAATATTTTGTGTTTTACTAATATAAAGTCTGCTGAGGTGGGAAGTGCTTTTAAAAGCCATCAGTCTCAGGTTCTTCATTGATCTCCTGTGATAGTGTAAATTCAGGAATAAAAAATACTTTCCACTGTGTAGCCTGTGTGGTGCTTTTTTTTCTTCTTTTCCTCCTGAAAAGAACAGCAAAAACACAGAAAATGTATCTGGCTAAATAATCAGAATTGCTTAAAGGAATGTGTCTTTATCACCTCCCTCTCCATGCTGGCCACTCCTCTTTTAATAGGATATAGTTGGCTTTCCAGGCTGCAGGCACAGACTGCTGGTTCATGTCCAGCTTCTCGTCCACCAGGACCCCCAAGTCCTTCTCCACAGGGCTTCTCTCAAGGAGATCTTCCCCAGTCTGTATAAACACCTGGGATTGCCCTGCCCAAGAGCAGCACCCTGCACATGGACTTGTTGAACCTCATCAGGGTGAACACGGGCCAACTTCTCCAGCCTGTCCAGGTCCCTCTAGATGGCTTCCCTTTCCTCCAGTGTATTGACTGCACCGCTCAGCTTGGTGTCATCCACAAACCTGCTGAGGGTGCATTCGATGCCATCGTCTGCGTCACTGATGAAGTTGTTGAAGAGCACCATCCCCAAGACCAAACTTTGGGGGATACCACTCGTGACCGGCCTCCACCCTGACACAGAATCATTGATCGCAACCCTTTGGCTGTGTCCAGCCAACTGGTTCTTAATCCACCAGACAGTCCATCCTTCAAATCCACACCTCTACACTTTAGAGATAAGGATGTGGTGAGGGACCCTGTCAAAGGCTTTGCAGAAGTCCAGCTAGATGACATCCATTGCCCTGAAGCCGTCACTCCATCATAGAAGGCCACCAGATTGGTCAGGCAAGATCTGGTGAAGCCATGCTGGCTGTATCGAGTCACCTTTTTGTCTCGTATGTGCCTTAGCGTAGCTTCTAGGAGGATCTGCTCCATGATCTTCCCAGGCATGGAGGTGAGGCCCACCAGCCTGTAGTTCCCTGGGCCTTCCTTTCTCTCTTAAAATGGGAGTAATGTTTCCTTTTTTCCAATCACTGAGGACTACACCGGACAGCCAGGATTTTCCAAATATGATGGAGAGCAGTTTGGCAACCACATCAGCCATCTCTCTCAGAGCCCTGGGATGGATGTCATCCATTAAGACAAGGACCAGACCAATAAAGGACATCAGGAGTCAGGACCTACTAAAGGTTGCCTGATCAAAGAGAGCCTGTTGACCAGGCTCTCTCGCTCTGACTACAAGATGTATCATACTCTCAGGCTCTCATCCTTATGGGGGATTTAAGGTACCTGTCTGTCTGCTGGGAAAGCAACACTGAGCCACAAGCAATCTAAGAGACTCCAGGAGTGCGCTGAGGATAACTTCCTGATCCAGGTATTGGACACACCTACCAGAGGTGAAGCACTGCTGGACCTGCTGCTCATCAGTACATCCCTTATGTGCCAGTACAAGTGAAAGGTCAGGATAGCGTTAAAACTCTTAGGCATGACAAGGAAATGTGGTCTGTATCAACATAAGTTCAAGTCCTTATTTTGAGGAAGAGTACAGGCTTTAGATTCTTCCTCCCCCTTCCTCCCCTATGTTTTCACCCAGGTACGTGCACAGATATTGCTCCCACCTTTGTTAGAAGTGTTCTATCATAACTGTCTCACGTATCAGTCAGCCAGTATAGCAAGTTAACTTCCCCCAAGGAGGACACATTGCTGGCACCTGCTATAGCCATCAGTCCTACTCCCTTTTATCCCACACCTCATTACTCAGGTATAGCTCTGTTCTGACCCCATACTTTCCTTCTGCCAACATTTAGGAAGCTTTAAGAGTCACCCTTACTTCAAAGTAAGACGTGAAATTCCAGTAGGAAGAAATATGAAAAGCGTTGTGATCAATAACACCAACATGTAATGACCTACAATTAGACAGATCGCGCAGAGGTGTAAGCAGAAATTCTAATATCCTTATTATGAAGAAGAGGAAATTTCTTGAAGCTCTGCATCAGAGGAAATGGAATGCTGTATCTGTTGCCATGGCTTCTGCATGACAATGCATTTTTCAATCACTTCAGTCGTGTTGTTGACTGTGTATGTCATATCGCTGTCCATGTCATCTCTAAGAAGCGTACCTGTGTTTCACAGTTGAGCCAGTCTCACTAACAGAAAACTGTCCTTGGACTGTGCGATCTTAGTCAAAACCCTATCAGTTCATATCCAGACAACTGATCACAAGACAGTTCTGAGAAGTACCGGCCAGGCTTCATAGCAAACCAGAATCAATCTGTTTTCTACAGTACAGACACTACAGATGCCAGTGCCTTCCTGTAGGTCGCACTGTAAGGTTACAAGGAAGTGCAGCCTACAACCACTGTATGCTCTCACAGACTCAGACGTGTGAAATACTGGTACACATTTTCTATCATTATTTCCTACCTGATTAATTATATTCTTCTGGGTAGCCTTTCCAACTTCTGCTGACGGCATTAAAGTTAACTGTTGTATTTGTCAACACTTTACTGAGGATAAAAGAACCATGACTTGAAAGACTGGCTTAAAAGTTGTGGGAAATGAAGTTTTGCCTGAAATATAGCTGAGCTTTTTGCTCGTGTGTTTTGGGAGAGAACAGCCGATACTAACGAAGACTGTTATGGTTGTCCTTGCTTTGGCTGGGATAAAGTTAGCCTTGGTATGGTGTATCACTTTGGAAGAATAAGTGGATCTTGAAGTGTCAAACATTTTCAGTACATTGGTACAGCAGCATTACATCTTCTGTACCATATCGCATTCAAAGCTCTTTTTTAACAACATAAGGAAAAGTCAAATTCACTGGTATGTATTCACAAAGGATAGTCAACTCACATACATCCTGAGAGAAAATAAGGTTTATTTCAGTGTTTTGGATTATTGTACCAGGTCTGGTGTAGATATTTCCTGTTGTTAGATCTCTTATTTACTTATTTATTTTGCTTCAAACTTACAGCATGTTGGAAATATCCTCAATAATTTTTGGTCAGGACGGTATCTCTGATAAAAGCAGTTTTTATTCGCGATTGCAATGGCGGGCGCCCTGATAGCAGAAGCGCAACTAAGGACACGATGTTACAGCATTTATACCTTGTCTCCCATACCTTTTCCCCTCCCGTTTCCCCTTTGGTTGGGTATTCGAGGTTACAATTTTACCCGAGATTTGCATTTGTTAATTACATTCTGAAGTTTGTTAATTCAGGTGCAGTCTGTCGCCATCCTGCTGTTGTTTCCAAGATGTCTCGGTGCTCTTATCGTATTGATATGTTGATTTCTTTCAAAGCTTCGTCCATTCTGTCTCAGAGACCTTTGTTAAACAAAGAGCCCGGGGAGGGGGGTTGATTCCAGTCCTTCCCGATATCTCTTCAGGCACATCCTTAGGTATGTCACGACTTGCATACTTTTGCAATGCGTACAACAAAACATTAAAACATACATTGTTGCTAGTTTATACAGGTATATTGTTAATTATTTTAACTTCTCCTCTTTGGATCCTTTATTACTCAGGTCTTATTTGTCCAGCACCAAAAATCAGTAGTTCTATTTCAGACAGCTGGACAGGAGCTGCAGTTTTGTACCTATGACTTCTACCTAATAACTACAAATTGCTTCACTTATATAATGAGATCTTGAAATAAAATATTCTTATCTTATTCTAAATGCAGAAACAACATTTGATTCCCACAATCCCCCCTTTTCTTCTTTATACACTGTTGATTTCTGCAAGTTTTGCTTTTTCTTTAAGGCGTTATCTTGTAGACCTCTTCCTATTCATCACTTCCTTCATTAACCATATCCTCTAATATTCTTGTTGATTGTCCACCCACCAAAACAGTGACTCAAATCCTGCTGCAATTTGATTTCTTGCCTTAAATTCATCAGGGACACCTCTTGGTACCCCGACTGAATATATATATATTGCATCATCAAATTATAACCCTAAACTCCTTTTGGTTCTTCCAGAATCTTTGGATATTCCTTTTTCAAATGCCAGGGTGAATGGTATAACTAATTGAACAAGTGCACAGGTGCTTCCCCAGTTTGAAGGTAGGGTGGACCATAAAATCTTTCCCCCACAGTACCACCAGAGATCTGCTCTGAAGATTCCCAATCTTGAATAATTTCCTGCTAAATCCTCTGTAACATTCAAGACCTTACTGCATAAGGAAAAGTTTCCCATAGGCCTGGCAGCCTTCACACCCTGCCATGAGAGGCAAGATGTATGGTTACCTACCACTGTAGAGAGTGCAGGAGGGATCTTGACATCTGTATCAAGCATTGGAGGAAACAAGAGAGAGAGAGATCAGCAGTCTCTGTTTCCCCAGGCAGTTTTTTCTTGGTACAGTGCAATCATGCATCACATTCCCTTGAGGTTCTTGGTCCATCCCAGCAGAATGGGTACCACCTGAGCTATGGGCCATCCAGATGCACAAGCATAGCAATTGCTATAGTTGAGACTCTGGACAGTATACTTAATCCATTCTACCCAGGCATTAATGTCCCCATATCCTGTTTTGATTTCAAATGTTTATCTAAGATCTTTTATCTCCTTAGCTGTCACAATTGCAGGGTTTCTAGGAAGATTTCTAACCCCTTTTTAACCTCTTCCCTATCCTGGACAATTTGGGTATTTTCACAAAGTGTATCCCACACAGCTATCTGGAATCTCGCTGTTGGATCCTTTCCATGCATATCTATCCCAAGACCAAAAGTGGTATTAAAATGCTGTCAGTCTTGTTAATTGTTATTTCTACCAGGTTACATTGCAACGGTTTGCAATCTGGCTGGACAACTCCCTTATGTGCTCACAAAGTATCACATATACCAGGTGTATATGTCCAGCCTCAGTAGGCAGTTTTCCACCATCCATCATTCCATACGCTACAAGAGAGTCCCTTATTCATATCAAAACTACCAGTTGGTCCCTCCCCTGCATTGTTGTCAAATTTTACATTTTCCAGATAATTATCAGGGTAATAAATGGGATACACTCTGTTACAGCAGTAAAAACTTCTTGTCATGACATGGAAAACTTTTTGTGAGCATTAGTTCTATATAGGTTATAATACTCTCCCACTTAGATATACAATTTATTCACTTATTCAAGGAGAAGTTAAAGGTTAGTTAAAATAATAATTTTTTAAAAAATGCATATATAAAAAAAACTTTTCATTATTTCCTTCTAATTCTTATCTTTTAAAGGTTTTTCTGTGGCTACGGTTTCCACGCCTCAGGGCTAGTGGATGCCTTTACCAGTGTGTAGTGAGTCCATCCTTTCACTGCTGTCCTCACAGCTGTTTCAGTCATTATAAGTGCTTGGAACAGTCCTTCCCAGTCAGGCTGCAGCTTTGTCTCCTTCCCCGTCTGCATCAGGATCCAGTCCCCAGCTTGAAATGGGTGAATTGGAGATTTCAATGATGATGTTTGTGCTAATAGTCCTTGGATCCTGGTCAGTAGCAATTACTGCATTCCTTGCCTTACAGTCTCCTTGTCTCACAGAACTGTAGCTGTCAGTAAACCAGGAACTTCTTCATCTTCTAGGGGTTTGTCCTTCAGTTCTGACTGACCGTCTGAAATGTGCAGCTTCAGTTGTTTCAAAGCAGTCAGGAGATACTGGTTCTCCAGGTGTTCCGCTAAGGAAAGATACTGGGTTGACAATATTAGTTACAATTATTTCTACATCATCCTGCTCTATCAGGATGGGCCTGGTATTTCAGGGATCTTTGGGGTGAGAGCCAATGTCCCCCTTTTGCCTCCAATACAGTAAACACTGTATGAAATATTAAAACCGGTATCCTTTGACCCAATGTAGATTTACAGGCTTCTTGAATATTGAGCACCAGTGCAGCCACCGCCCTCAGACACCCTGGCCATCCCTTACTCACTTCATCAAGCTGTTTGGAGCTTTACGATCAGTCCATAGCTAAGTATCCACAGTCAGCACCACTCTGTCATTCCTGGGAATGTATGGAGTTCCTTGGCAATTTGCAGCTCAGGGGTTTGGAAGATGGCTTCTTTCCTGGCAGTCCTTAAGGTTCAAAGTCCAGCTGTAATCTCCCAAATATGTCACTTGCTGTTGAGTTAGTTGTGCTTTCTGTAAATCAAGAAACTCAGCAAACTCACAGTCCATTACACAGTTCTCTTTTGTTGCTGTGGCATCGAGGTGCTGCAGTAAAGTTCCACCCTGGGCTGGAGGATCCCAGGTCTCAGGCTCACGAGTTGACCAGTTCTCAAAAATCATTAAGCTGTTCTCACAATCCTGGGTAACACTGTCCACATTAACTGAGTCTATTCTCCTTCTATTAGGGATTTTTTTATTCAAAGGCAAATAACCTTAGGCTTCCTTTGGCCAAACCAGGCGGAAGAGACATCCTTCAAATTCAGAAGGTAAACTCCACCTATTCATTCCTTAAGTGGGTTAATAAAATGCATGGATTTGCTACCACTGAATGTACACATTCAACAATTCCATTACTTGCTCTCAAGTCTTGTACCAAACTATTGCACTTGCTATCTAAAATTTTTGCAAAATTGGAATCCAAACTCCAAAAAGTTATCTATTATTTCTTTTATCCTTCTACAGTTACATATCCTCAAAGGGCATCGCTTTACCTTGACTGGGCAAGCTCTTGCTTTTAATTTCTATTTAGGGCTTCATGTTTGCCCCTGATGCCCACACCCCTAAGTGCATCATATTTCAGATTGCTGTGACTCCTGGGGGTACAACATTGTTTTTCCCAGTTTGTGTTAAAACTTACAATTCTTAATCAGTCAATATTGTTGGACTCTTAGCTCTAGTTTTATTAAATTTCTTGCCGAGTAACCTGGCAGGTACAAGAACTCCTGTATTCCTACTTGCTTTCCTAGCTTATATTTACTTAATTAAAAAAAACATTTTCTTGTTGGGCAGTAACTTCTACTACGGTTACAAAGCCATCTATGAGTGGTAAGAAGAATACCATATCCACCAGAAAATAAACCTCTTTATCCAGCTTCCCTAAATGCAATTTCCCGTTGCAGTTTGCACACTGCTTTCCTTCCAGTGGGGGCAGAGCCCTCCCTGGGCTCTTCAAGCTCCTACCCCCCCCCCACCTCTTCCTGAGGGGATCTCTGGGCCCTACGACCCTATTTTAGCACAACACAATAACAGCTGTTATTATCACCAATTCCCTTTCTATCTGTTTGTCAAACAGTTTTTTGTTGTTGTTGTTTGTTTGTTTTGTTTTCATATCCTTCACCTCTCTTCAGTCCTGTGTCTGTCCCAAACTTTCTCACTTTCCAAACTCTCATCGTTACATAAACTACTAACATCCTATTTCAGTTTCACCTTCTTTTCTCCAGAGGTGTCCAGTGCTAACACTGGGATTTCAGGTTTCCTACATCTCTGCACATGAAAGCTGTTCTCACTTCCATTGCCCCTTCCTCTCCACCTCCCCCTTTGCTGTTTACAGCAACAGTCTCCATCCCCGGCTCTCTCTCACTCAAGAGTTCTTGCGGGGGGGGGACAGTGCAGGGGGCTGCTCTCATACCAGCACAGATAAACGCACTTTCTCTTTAACCCTTTTTCCTTTGTACACAATTCCACTATTTGTACCTTCAGATACACTTCCACACACCCTCAATTATACTCCTGTATGCCATTAGCAAATACTCTTTTTTAGACCATCAAAGCAGTTTGTCCCATTCCCTTCAAAACCCACAGATCAAGCAATACAGTTTTTCAGTTTCCACACCCTTAATACCATACAACTTTTTCTTAGCAATCCATATTGTTCAGTTCCCTGGGCTGTTCCACCCTTATCTTTATGACCTTATTTCATGTTTTTCTTGATTCCAAATTTCATCTTTATCCACTAATATTCTCAAAAATTGGTACTGTCATCCAGGTTCTCTCTCCCCCTGATAACTTTAAGGCCTCATTTGTTAATTTGAGTCCTGATACTTTATGGGCCAGCAACGAATGAGCTGCCCCAGTATCAACTAAAATCACAACTTCTTCCCCCTCAGGTCCCACTTTTATATTTACCAGAAGCTCCTGGTGGGACCAAAGTTTTGAAAGCCCCAGAAATTGATCTAATTGTTCTGCTACTCTTATTGGATCCTCAAATAAAGATTTCATTTCCTTCTTAAAATTTCTAATTTCTCCACTAGTGAGTGGGGAGTTTACATAGCATATTTGCCCTTGTCCCAGTGGGACCTCCCATAAGGGGTACACTGAGGTGCTGGTACACCTGTCTGGGAAAGGAAAATTTTTGATATCCCTTTTACATTGTTTTAATTTTCTCCTGAGCCCAACATGCCCCCCTTCCTGTTAAATGACCCTATGCGCTTTACCGTTTTCTCTTACTGGGGCAGTGCCTGTCTCCCTTTGCCTCCCTTTGTGCAACATTGGAGTTATATGAGGGGGAGACTCTCTAGAGGGTCCCATTGACTAGTTCCCTTTTGTAGTTCCTCTCCTTCTTGGTCTGGACCTTTTTTTCTTTTTTTTTTACTGGTAACAGGCTGATTTCTTGTATCCAACAGACAGCATATTCTGATTCCTCCTTCGAAAAGGGGTTTTGTTCTTATATATATATACGTATAAATTCAAGATCTGACAAACCCAATCTTCATCAGATCCATATTTTGGCCAAAATATTCATTTTCCCTGTAGTGGCTCTCTAGGCCATATCTGTACACAACATTTAAACAACTTTTCCCTATCCTCTTTTCCTGATTTTGGGATCATTTTTCTCTGTCCTCCAACTTATACACTAATCACCAATGATTACAGTATTTGATGAAGTTGTTCTTGCTTAGAGTCCCTCCCGGTTTCCCAGCAATATCCCTCCAATATGCCAATATACATCCTAAGGGAGTTTTCTTAGGTATCTCTTTCCCTTGAGTTCCCCATTACTCTTTCTATTGATTCGTACACACACAACAAGGGGGAGCAATGGTTCAAAACAAATTTCGTAAAGTTAACACGTTAAAGCGGAGGTAACACAACCCTATTGTATCCCTAATCTGAATCTTTATCACCCTTAAACCGCAGTATTCTCTACAACAAAAGCAACAGGGTCTCGATACTAATTGTGGTTTGCCTTTTGCGGGCTTTCTTTCCACCACCCTACTCCGTATGCACTTCACTATTATGTGCGTTACAGTTGCCACAATATTAACAACAATTAATAAGACAAAAACATCGCAACATATACAAAAACATCATAACATATAGAACATAGAGGCCTTTCGCGGCCGTTTCCCTCGCAGGACAGAACCGCGGGTCGCAACTCCGCACTCGCCCCGCAGTTGGGCTGCGTCTCACTCACACCCACACTCACACAGACTGCACAAGACCGGTCTTTACACAGTTCAAGGTACAACATTTCTCGGAAAATATCAAAGTTGTTGGTTCAACACTTAGTTCAAATGTACAGTAACAAGCGCTAATAAGAGATGTTAATAATGGCCAAGTACACAACAATTCCTGCTAATACAGCTAGGAAAACCCGGGTTAACATTGACAATATTCACGATACTTTGTTACCAACCAACCCCTCCTCAAGGGGAAGTAAAAATAGCTCTCCTCGTGCACACATAGTAATCCCGGTGGGACTCGAACCCACAATTTAGAACTGCTCCAATTCTCAAGCATCTTCCCCAAGGGGCTATCTTTGGGCACAGTGTTAGGGACCCTTTTACCCTGTTTTATGGAGCTCCTATTACCCATCCCTCCGGAGTGCTACTGTGAACTACCCAGCTCACAAGTTATCACACTCCGATTCTCGGATTTTTGGGCCCAATCCCTGCGGAGCACCCGCTCCGACTCTCGGATTAAATAGGGGTGTACTGCTGGCATCTTCGTCAAGTGCGCAGGGTACCGTACACCAACAGCTCCCTCCCGAGACTCTTGCTTTCAGCACCACAGCCGCCTCGTCCGTCTCCGGCCGCGCCCCTCGCGGGACAACGGAACCGCGGATTGGGACTCCGCACTCACTTCGCACTAAAAGTGCGTCTCAGCCACACACATTCAAGAGTCTCAACCCAAGATAAGGATTCAGTTCCCTTACCTTGATCCGTGCACGAAGTTTCCGGGTCTGCAAGGGTTAACACCTGTGCCTGCCTAGCCCCTTGGCTTTTACAGAGCCCGTCCTTTCTGTAACAATCTCGGTTTCCTATCGGCTGTCCTGAGAAGTCACCTCACCACCCAGACAGGACCGCTAAAATCAGCGGAGTGCACTTATCCTGTCCAGTGCAGTGGGAACACCCCAAGAAGCGATAATGATCCCGGACGAGCCCCCAAATTGTTGGAAATATCCTCAATAATTTTTGGTCAGGACGGTATCTCTGATAAAAGCAGTTTTTATTCGCGATTGCAATGGCGGGCGCCCTGATAGCAGAAGCGCAACTAAGGACACGATGTTACAGCATTTATACCTTGTCTCCCATACCTTTTCCCCTCCCGTTTCCCCTTTGGTTGGGTATTCGAGGTTACAATTTTACCCGAGATTTGCATTTGTTAATTACATTCTGAAGTTTGTTAATTCAGGTGCAGTCTGTCGCCATCCTGCCGTTGTTTCCAAGATGTCTCGGTGCTCTTATCGTATTGATATGTTGATTTCTTTCAAAGCTTCGTCCATTCTGTCTCAGAGACCTTTGTTAAACAAAGAGCCCGGGGAGGGGGGTTGATTCCAGTCCTTCCCGATATCTCTTCAGGCACATCCTTAGGTATGTCACGACTTGCATACTTTTGCAATGCGTACAACAAAACATTAAAACATACATTGTTGCTAGTTTATACAGGTATATTGTTAATTATTTTAACTTCTCCTCTTTGGATCCTTTATTACTCAGGTCTTATTTGTCCAGCACCAAAAATCAGTAGTTCTATTTCAGACAGCTGGACAGGAGCTGCAGTTTTGTACCTATGACTTCTACCTAATAACTACAAATTGCTTCACTTATATAATGAGATCTTGAAATAAAATATTCTTATCTTATTCTAAATGCAGAAACAACATTTGATTCCCACACAGCACAACTACTTTCTGACTGCAGTAATTTTACTTATTCCCAAGGGCAGAATTTCAGTGATTAAGCCAAGGAGATTCTTTTTTGTGCATACTCTCAGGCAAGGCTAACACTGTGTTTTAATTCAGGTTGTTTCCAGGTTAAACAATGAGCATTCCAAGGTACCTCAGCAGTGCCGAACTACTCATAATTATAATCAGCCACGGTTACAAAAAGTTCTTTGTTCTGCAAAAGTTTTGAATTCCGTACTGTCAAATGAAACATAATCATGCCTTCTCTATTTGGCAACAAACACGGCTTGCAGGTGCTTCCAAATGAGCTTTTGGGTTGCAGCTAGCCAAGACAAATGTTTTTGGTGGTATTCCTCTTGTAATTGTAATTTAGGCTGCATTCAGATGAGTTGCTGGAGACTGTTTCAGGCAGAATGATTTAAAATACAAATTAAACTAGATTGATGCTGCAGTTAACTTGATAAAGAACCAGCCCTTTATTGTTTATAATAAATCACTTTCCCTGCAATCAGTTGTTGAAGTTCTCTTCAGATAATAAAGTACTTCTATTTCACTTAATAGAACACTGGGGAGTTCTGGCTGGTGACGAGGCAAGACATCATTCTTTGTGCCATGATCTTCTATGATTCCAGAGACATCTGTGCCAGAAAACTGAATTCTCCACAATTACAGTGCTTAAAATTGGTATCTCTTACAACAGTTCATCTTTGGTATTACTTTGGCTTTTATTTAAGAGAAGCGCTTAATTTTCTGTGTATTTGTACAGGCTGTAAAGCTCGTGGGTTAAATTATTAGCTTATATTCATCAGTGTTGTCAAAGAGCGAGGGTTACTTACAACACTACCTTTATCTGCTACCTGAGGCAGTCACAACCAGTCTTTTTATTTGAATGCGCAACGTGCTGCTATTTCACTATCATTTATTTTCAGTTGTGTCTGTTCCACCGTGAGAAGATTTTGTTTGGTGAAAGTCGTTGCATCAAAAGCTGTGCTTTGATTAGCTCCAGGAACACACTGCTTACAGCCCTGCAACACTGGAAAACCAAGTAATTACTTTTTGTATTCGAGAGAAGAATGCAAAGGCTGATGGGAACATGACTCTGATTGCGGAATAGAAAGGGAACAGATCTGCGCTTCATCACAGAGAGGTGAAACAAGTCAACACGGCCGAATTTTGAATCAGATGGTCTGCTGAGAACAGCACTGCTATCTGTTCTGCAAATTCTGAACTCACCGGGGCTTTAACTTTGCTGTCCTTGAAATCTTTGTAGGGCAGAGCTGTATGTTATGCTATGCTTTCTGCATGTGTATAATTCCACTTTATTTTTCTTTTATAACTAGACATGCTTGGTAATTTCGTATACAATCACATTAAGAAAAAGGAACTACAATTACACGTTACAGGAGGCACACCGAGTTTAAACTAACTTAAATCAGTTACATTTTTATTACTCCCTGATGGTTCGCTTCTTTCACCGAGCACAAAGAAGAGTCACCACGCTCTGAAATGTGTGCACCAGGGGCGTAACTCGGATGCACTCAGATGTAGTGACTTGTCTTGATGATTGCAATTACTGTAAAAATAAGGAAACAGGTACAAATAATAGTATTGCCCAATTAGTACTCATGAAAATGATACTACCAGCGCTTTGCAGAACTGCTGACTGCAAAGAAAGCAGAGTTGTGCTGCTGTTTGCCCATAGAAGCTAACGCTGCGCAGAGGATACATTCTTTAATTGACCAAGCACAAGCTTGACAAAAATAGTGTAACCTGATCAAAGTCCCTCGTATGTGACAGGATTCTGGCAACCTTGCACAGAGTCTGTGATTTGTGAAGATAAAATATTGAAGAGCTGGCAAAGCTATACAAATAATACCATAGCTGTATATATGTGAGGGTTTCAGCAGAATTCTGCTAAGAACAACACTCGAGTTCGTACGCAGCTTTCCTCCTACAGCAAGGGCTGATGATGTGGGCAGCAACAACATGAATCTAAAAAACCTTTGCAAGTCTCCTGCCTGCTAGCTTGGAGATGATTGACTCGGAAAGCCAGCTCTCACATATGGGTTACCATTCAGGAACACTGAAGCTGACCTTGAGAACAGCAACCGTGCCTTGACTGATCTGTCAAGCGGCAACTGTTCTACGTTAAGGAAAGCGCAGCTGCAGCAGTGTGCAAACCTCATGATACAGCACAGACACTATTTTTGTGAAATATTACATCACTGTATTGACTGAATTACCGCGAGAGAAGCAGAACTTTCTAGAGAATCAATAAAACTGAGAGAGGACAGGCAGAGCCCCACTTGGATGAATGAGTATGGTTTAGCATGAGAAATTCACACCATGCCAGAAATATCCTAAAAAATCAGGTCACCCCCACATAAACATATCAGGGCTTAGGTGTAAACCGTCGCCTTAAATCTAGAGCTGTTTTACTCAACCACATTAATTACGGACGCAGTTCTGTTCCACAACAGATTGGACTGTGCACAGGACTACACCAGGGATGAGATCATCCCACTGGATACAGCAGCAGCCATGCTCACAAACCTCGTGCAAAAGCAGCACTGTCACAAGTGTTTAACAAGATTAGCCTTGCGACATTTCAATAAGATGTTTTTCAAGCTCATTGTGAAAATGTCTAATATGTAAGACAGTCAAAATCATAATTCTACAGGGGAGACAAACACACTGCTGACTTTAAAAAGCCAAAACGATCAAATCGAATGCCTTTGCGTGTTTCACTTTTAAACCTAAATTTGTAGTCACGCTTTGGAAGCCAAGTAAGCCAATGATACTGAAATAATATTAGTATGCATATATATGGGAAAGGTCAGGTTTCATGAAAAAAAGCCCATGATCAGATACAGGAGTTCAGCACATTATTTGCAAACTACAGAATTGTTTGTAAGCTACAAAACAGCCTGCACCAGACCAAATGGGGTATTCTGAGTAAATCTGTTAGAATGATATGCTTTGCCATGAAAATGTTCTATTTCAAAGACCAATGGAGAGCCACAAAGATGATAGAGCATCTCCCTCCTGGGAGAGACTGGGACTGTTCATCCAGAGAAGACCAGGGCAGGGAGATCTTTCTCAGAGCTAATAAATAAATAAAGGATGGGTGTCAGGTGGATGAGCCCAGGTACTTTTCAACAGTGCCCAGTGACAGGACAAGCGGTAATGAACAGAAACTGCAGCAACACATAAAGCTCTATATAAAACATGAAAAAAAAATCTTTATTTCGAAGGTGACAGAGCACCAGAAGATGCTGGTTGGAGAGGTTGTGGAGTCTCCTTCTCTGTAGATATCCAAGACCCACCTGGATGCCTTCCTGTGCAATCTACCGCAGGGAACTGCTTTAGCAGGGGGTTGGACCCAATGATCTCCAGCTGCCCATTTCAACCCCTACAGTTCTCTGTGATTCTATTATATTAAAATCTCAATCAATACAATGAACAGAGAGTCAAGTTACCATTTCATTTTGGAAAAAAAAAATAAAATGTGGCATTCTGAGTGTTTTTCTTGCTTTTGCCACGTTCAAATGATTAATTCATACAATAAAAAACACCCTACAATTGATTTTCTTGTGAGATTTTGTGTCCATTTCTTTCTATCCTCCTCCACGCATTTCTTCCTCTATATTTTGTTCTGGATTTTCTCTTTTATGTTCTCTATTTCATTTTCCCATGTATCCTTCCAAAACCTGTCCTTTACTCTGTACCTCCTGGGTCAAGCAGTATCTCCACAGAGTGTTCCCTAGCCCCGCTGTAACTGAAAACAGACCTATCGTTGGCTCTGAGCCTCCATCCAGACACTTCCGTTGTGACACAACTTTCTCTGAAGATTTTCTCTTTAAAGCTCACACATTCAAAAAATATTTCCACTTGTTTTCTGAGGCAATGCTGAGCCACACATTACCTTTCTCTTATAGAAGTGTCCAGAGGAAGGCAAAGGTGTGGGGGGGCTGGGGTTGGGGAAAGGCCCCTTTCTCATCAGGAAGGTTATCAGATGCAGTTCAGCCGCTTTATCAGCAGGGCACTGCCTGCAACGTTTCCTGACTCAAATTAATGAAAAAATAATGGAGTTCCTGACATGTTCCTCTCCTCTAGAGTTTTCCAAACTCTTTCCTTGAAACATGAGATTATAAGTGCAATTTCCCAACAATTCAACTATGAATAACCCATTACGCTGTAAAACAGTTCTACCACACAAAGCGAAAGTACGAAAAGGCATCACGGTCACAAACCCAAACAGCTTGCTGTTTGCAGAGGCTGATGCACAGCATTCAGAGGCAAACTATACACTGACGATGGGGACCCTCCTTTGTTACTAGCTTTTGACCTAAGCGACCAGGTATCTCCCCGCGCCCAGTACAGCGATACAGAGCAGGCCCGCCCAGCCGCGGCCTCACCCCGCCCCGCGCCATCATGGCGGCGGCTCTGCCCGCCCAGCGGCCCGCCCTCACGGCCGTTCGCGCCCTGCGGTCCGTCGGCTGAACGCGCGGCGAAGGAGACGCGGCCGTGAGTTCCGTTTTGATGCGGGAATCTGAGGAAACCTCTCAGGGTCGCCGAAAAAATCATCAGTTTTGGGGTTTGTTTGCGAATCGAGCCTCGGTTTGCATAAACACGTGACCCTTCAGATGGAAGGTATGGCGGCGCAATGAAAACGCCGCTTTACCTCAGAGGAACGCCCTCCTCTCACGGCCGCGCCTCGTTCACTCAGGCAAGCCGAAAAGTTGGACACCCGCACTGTAGAGCTTCTAGTACACTTTCTGTACCGGGAAAACTGTGGTTTGAGGATCAAACATGTGCTGGGTACCACACTTCTATTTGCTCTTTATTTATCACTGTTATCTGTCCTTATTTTAAAAAATAAATTAATAAAAAATGATTACTGGTTGAGTTTGAAGGGACCATCTTTTCTCTACGAAGGTTTTTATACTCTGCTTGCTGATTGCTGACATTCTTCAGTCCTGGCAGATCAATTTACAGGAACACTGTCCAAATTGTACTCCCTTTCTCAAGCTTTATGAAGAATAAGAAAACTGTGGAAAATAGCAGCTTTTCAAAAAGCTGAATTTTGAACAAGTTTCTGTATATGCAGCGATGGAATAGTTGGAAATCTTTTGGTGTAAGGTGCACCATTTCATTGACTTCTTTTTTCCCTGAAATAGAAACTCTGTTGTAGACGGAACCAATAAGGGATTATTATTATTATTAATTATTATTATTTTCAGTTTCATGGAAGTTAAGATGCAGGCTATAGACTATAGCTTGTCTTTGCTTTTTATGGAAAGGTTTCTCTGTTGTACAAAGGCCAAAAAAAAAAAAAAAAAAACAACCTCCCAACAAAAAGAAACCCATCCCAAAATAACCTACTAATGAAGACTCCTAGAAAGGATGAGTAAAACATTGGTGCAAAACATGTCACTGAATGCCAGAACAACAAAACCACTTAGCCCTCTAGTGTAGATCTCTCCTCAGTTTTCTGTTAGTCTCGTTACTTGAAATAATATTGACTCAATTGAAGTATGGTCTCTCACACCTCAGCCAAGTGGCCGGGCTGCACAGATAAATAGATTATAGGTTTGTCTCTGTGTAAAATGGAAAGACTTCTTTTCAAGCAAGCAAGCAAGCAAACAGTTCTGCTGTTGTTACTCCTGAAGTCTCAAAACTGAGCAAAATGAGGTGAAAATTGTGCACCTTTGTAGCAGAATGATCAGCTGTGGACTTAAGCCCTCTAGTTTTTGTTGTTGTGTTGGCTGGTTGGTTTGCTTGTTGTTTTATGTTCGGTTTTGTTTTGTTTTCTACAAACAATCTCTACAGTTTTGATGCTTCTTTAAGGCCACAAGGCCAGACAGTGTATTGGAGAGGAACAGAGCAGCAGCAGAGATTGTGCAACCTGAAAAGCATTTGCCACAGATAAAGACCATTTCCTACAACAGCTTTACTTTTATTCAAGAAGAACTGTAACATTGGCTCCGCTGCTTTATAATATTCAGACTTAATACAGCAAGTCACACATAAGCACACAAATCCCTAGGTTCTTGGTCTAAAAATACAACAGAAAAGTCATGGAATCATAGAATCTTTTGAGTTGGGAGGGACCTTTAAAGGTCGTCTAGTCCAACTCCCCTGCAATAAACAAGGACACCTACAGCTAGACAGATTGCTCAGAGCCTCATCTGGTCTGACCATGACTGTCTCCAGGGTGGGGCATCCACCACCTCTCTGGGTAATCTGTTCCAGTGTCCCACCACTCCTATTGTAATAACTTCCTCCTTATGTCCACTCTAATTCTCCCCTCTTTTATGAAATCATTTCCCCTTGTTATATCATCACACACCCTGCCAGGAGTCTGTTCCATTCCTTCTTACAGCCCCCCTTCAGATACTGAAAGGCCGCTCTCAGGTCTGCCTGGAGCCTTCTCCATTCTGAGCAGCCCCAGCTCCCTCAGCCTGTTCTTGTAGGAAAGGTGTTCCGTCCCTTGGAGCTTTTTTGTAGCCCTGCTCTGGACCCACTCCAGCAGGTGTCTGTTCTGTACTGAGGACTCCATGTCTGGATGCAGTGCTGCAGGTGAGGTCTCACAGCACAGTGTGTAGGGGCATGATCACCTCCCTTGACCTGCTGGCCATACTTCTTATGGTGCAGCCTGGGATCTGGTTGGCTTTCTGGGCTGCGAGTGCACACTGCTGGCTCATGTCCAACTTCTCATCCATCCGCACCCCCGAGTCCTTTTTGGAGGGTTTTTTTCCCATCCTTTCATTGCCCAGCTTGTACTGATAGCAGGAGTTGCCATGACCTTGCACTTGGATTTGTTGAACCTCATGAAGTTCTCCTGGGCCCACATATCAATCTTATCCAGGTCTTTACGGATGGTATCGCATTCCTCAGGCGTCTTGACTTCACCACCCACCTCGGCATCACCCACAAACTTGCTGAGCTCTCTTTAACTTCTATTTAATTTCAGGGATGTGCGTAAGGATTCTTAACATCTGACATATCATTTTCTTTTTCTGTCAAGTTAGTGTACTTTCATCTCAGTGTTAGTATAAATACAAAGCATGGCTGTAGAAGGCTTTAGTAGGTCATTCTGTCTTGCCTCCCCATAGAAGAGGTTTGCAGGAATCACAGAAACTGGAGACAGTTTCAATGTATCAAGACTGGATTAATAAATAAGAGAGTCTTATTTTTACTGAAACCAAACAAAACTAACTTGACTTCATTTTTTACAGGATTGTGCTTTTTCTTCTATCACAGTTGAATTTTATTTTATTACTGATCCCTTAAGCCAGAGTTCTTCCCATATGTTCATCTCCTGTCTAGTATCCACCAGCTTTACAGCATACGCGGCTGGTTCGTCACATGTTTTCACCTGAGGTAAAGATGCTAGTTCTGCAATTGAGATTTCTGTAGAATAAAGGGCACTGGAGAACTCACACATGCGTGGGTTAAATTAACATTTGCCAAGTCACAGAGTGAGGATTTGTTCAGTTTGGTGGCACTCACTTTAAACTGTCACAGGAGGGAGATAAAATGATTCTTCCATATGATGTTGGATAAACCTGTAGAGGTCCCAGAAACAGCTGAGAACCCTAATTAAAACTGTTTTTCAGTTAGTGAGTGTTCCAACTACCTCCTTCTTCCATTCCCTTTTAGAAAATCTGCTTTTGGGTCAGATTTGCTGGTCAGACACGCATGTTACTACACACAACAGCAGTTTGTGAGAGAGCTGAAGCAGTGCAATCGGATGTGGAGTGGTGCAGGTAATGAAGCCAAAGTGATTGAAGATGGCATGTCAGGTTGGCTGCATCTGCCACTTTTTCCATCTCCCTGAAACTTCCTTTTAGTACAAGTGAAAGAAAGCTTAGTATATAGGGGTGGGAGGAGTTTAAATTTAGTAGCTGCTGCATGCCAAGTATATAGTCATTTTTCTTCAGGGAATTAGTTGAGTCCAGCACATTGGCAATGGGTAAGGGGAAACCTATTCTGCTTCCAGCTGGCTGAGCTAGGACTCCATAGCTCAGAGGTTTAAAACATTATGCTGCCTGACACAGGACGATTGCCTGATGACCGAGTATGAGGTTAGGAAATACAAATTACTACTCTGACAGAGCCCTCGTATGTTTAGGGAGATTCTGATCTTGCTGCCAGTATTAAGAAGAAACAATTAAGTATGCTTATTTTGGTAAAATAGCTGGGGGAAAGATGGATAAGAAGTAAATCCAACATAAACTATTTTAAAGGGGGATCCCTCCCCCCCCCTCCCCCCCAAAGGGTACAAGGCAGTATTTGTTGTCCATGCAAATCAACTCCTAATTACACAGTTAATTAGTATAAATTAAATTTGACCGTGTTTTTAAAAAATCAGTTGTATAATCTAGACTACTGTTATTCAACATCAAAAGCAGAACTACTTGCTGCGAGGATCTGTATACTGCTCTGAAAGGCTGAATCTAAAACAGACAACCAACAAAAGGGGAGCCCTTTTTCCAGTCTCAGCTCATTCTCAAAGCCCAAAGCTCCGGATCTTCACCTGCCACTATGCTTTACGCTTAGCCTGTGACGTGAAATACAGTCAAGAGCATTAAGAACTTCTTAATTGTAAAACTGCAGTGCTTGTATTGTATTATTTTCAAACCATCTGAATGCTTCAGAAAACGCATTCTGTGTTTACACATACGGACAGCTTTGAGGTATATCATACAAACCTACATTTAAATATACAGACTTGGATAAAATAGTTTGCTTTTTCTCTTTTTAACATGAATTTAAGCTGCTAAACTCATGTGGCCATGCCAGTTTATATACAGTCATATCTTTCTCATTTGTAAAAAAAGTCAATAAACTAAGAGGAGCTGCCCATGGAATGCTATACCCTTTATATTCTTAATGCATCTCAGAGGTTAGAGGGAGAATTTACATCTTCTTTGAACAGGAGCAGGGAGGTAGACAAAAGTAGGGTAAGTATGAAATATTATTGATCCCATTGCTGATGGTAGTTTGTTGTCAGTGACTGAAGGACCCTCTGGGCAAAGGGGCGTTTTGTCACTCAGATTTCTGCCCTCAAGATGAAAAAATATATATTTTCTGCAAATTAGATTTATTTCCCCAAATTACTGAACGAATAATGAAACAACAACAAAAACCTAACCTCTATCTTTGTTAGAGAGCAGCTATTAAACAATCAAGAAGAAAATGTTTCATTTTCTGCAAGGCAGATGGACTTCAGAAGAATTTTAGCAACTTATTTTACACTGCGTCTTTGGTAAGAAACTTTGGTAGCTGGTAACAGATTGGTGTCCGGTTTTACTGTGGAGCTGAGCGTCAGGAATGCCCGGATGCCCTGACTATTCTGCAAGTTTTGCGTGAGACATTTCAGGCTTCTGCGTTTGTTTTGGGTTTTTTTTACCATGAAGCCTCAGAAAAAAACTTGGCGGAGATAGCACAGAGAGAATTCACTGGTATTCTTTTCCCGTTAATTTGTTTCATCCCCCTAAAGAAAGATCTCAATAGAAGAGTATCCATTCATGTGCAAAGCCGAAAATCTGGTGCAAAAGAAGAGCAAAGGTTAGCCCCGGTCCCTCCCCCAGTCCTATTCACAGCAAATCCCAGTTCTGTTTCGCACCTCCGCAAGTCAGACGTTTTATCAGTGGACAAATGTTCCAAAATGAGAAATAAAAATTCTGTGTGTAGACGTTCAGTAGAAACATCAGGCTAAAACTACAGGTATTTAATGGCGTCACAGAATATGGTGAGTAGGACAGGATCCACGAGCGTCACCTAATCCAACTCGGTATTTTCCTAAGGAGCTATAAGCCTAGGCTAGGGAAATAAGGACAATAAGCAGTCATTCATAAATGGAAATATCTGAAAATTACCTCATTTACGTTCAATTACTGAAAGGTACTTGGGTGCTATATGAAGTTTGTACCAGTTGAAGGTGAGACATTACACAGTAAAATGATGAATGCTGATCCTTGCATTATAAAGTAAGTAATGCTTTGTTATACCAAAGTGTCTTGTAGCCTCACTGATCCCTCAGCAAACGCCAACTAGGTCTGGTTGTATGTGCAGATACTTATTTTCAGGTGGGATATCTGCACCTGTGCTCACTGCCCTTGTAAATACCCTGTTAGAGCTTTGGTAGTGGTAGGGACTTACTGGTAGCTGAACTTTGTACAGATTGGCTGCACTGGAAGAATTGTGTTATGTTTAAAGCTATGCAGAAAACTGCTCATGCAATGAATTATGTAAGAATTTACTGGATTTACTGCCTGATAACCTAGTCTGTGGATGAAATGATGTAGGTTTATAGATGACTGCAATTGTGGGTGCAATGAGCTAAAAATAAATGTCAAGTATTTGCTTCAAAGCTCGTGGACTTCTTCAGCTGCTGCTCCATTTGCTTTGAATACTTTTTGTTTTTATTGACAAAACTCTTAATATATTCTTAATTGCAAAGATTGTAAGGGAACTCATTACCACTGATTAAGTTTCAGGCATTGTGAGAAAACGCAGTGGTTTTGTTTAGTTTTACCTTTTTGTTGTTGTTGTTGTTTCTTGTAAACTAGAAAAAAGAGTTTTGGAGAAATTAGTCTTTCAGGAGTGCAGAACGTCACTGCTAGAATGAGCTCAAACATTTGTGAACGGCCACAAACCAACACCTTCTTACCTCTGGGTAGTCTTAATGCCAACTTCATGTTGGCATGCAAAACTACAGCATATAATGTACGAACCTGCTGAACCATAATACTTGGATCAAGTAAGCTCCTTGAAAGTTTTTGGGAATACTTGAATCTCATCTTCTTTCCTTATAACTCGTCTTTTGATGCAAATAATCCCTTAATTGCTACAAAAGGTTCAGAAGCACACTGAGTTCATATTTCAATTAAGAGACTGTGCCCTGAAACTTGTAACTAGAAATGTAATCTTTTGATTTCTTAGTAATAAAAAGGTTTTCTTTTTTGTGTGTGATTTTAATGCATCTAAGCCCAATATATTCTTAACTTCCCCAGTGTGAAGTTCACCAGTACAGTGGATGCCTTTGATCACCAGTGGACTCTGGTGGAAACTACTGGGAAATACTTGTAAATTCAGCAACTTAAGAGTTCGTACTGAGGAAGATGAAGGCTACTCTTAGCATAATCACACCAAGAGTCATCTGGCTAGGGACATGTGTGGAGGTCTGGGCTGTCACTGCAGTACAAAATCAGCTTCACACAGAGCCAACCAAACCTAAATAAGATGTACAGATGAAATGCTTGACTATTTAAGGGGGCCTTAACCTCCTTCATGCTGTCTTTCCTAACCAGAGAGCTGCTAATGTTGTGATAATCATATGAAAATGAATTTTGAAGTTCCTTGTGATATAGGGAAAGAAATGTATGTACTTATCGTAGTCATACAATGCTCTACTGCATTCATAGTATCTTTGCATTTTTGGGGAGATACCAAATAGTTAGCAGGAGAGTAACTATTAAAGATATTTCAATTTATAAACTGTTGCAAGACACTATTGTAGAAAGAATGCCAAAAAGTCATCTAAATTAGACAAAGCCATAATCTCTGTCCAAAGCAGTATGCACTGCATGCTCTGGAGTCTTTAATAAATCTTTTCCAGTTATACAGTCCAGGAATATGGAAAGTCCAATTCTTTCCATTCAAAATAAATCCATGCTCCTTTCACAGTCCAATTTTACAATCTCTGACATCGGTGTATGTGTTCATGCTTTTATACAAAGTGTAGCAATAAATGAGAATCACCACATATTTCAGCAGATGCTAAACGAGCAGACTGGGACACTCATACAAGCACTGTAACACTCCTCCAGCTCTGAAACTAAACGAGCCACCTAGGTTCTTAGATCAAGGTACCCAGTTCTGCAGGAGGCTGTCCTTCTTAGAGCTGTGTGCCAGGCTGCAAAATGCTGCAGTGCTCTACATAATAACTGCCGGTCCTTACAGGTCAATTCCACGTTTTTCATCCTAAAAAAAAAAAAAAAATCCAAATAACTGAATTCTTGTATTTCTGCTAATAATTTATGCACAGTTTATTTGTGTTTCTGTATACACTAATCTTTGAGGAATACAATTTACCTAATTTTTCCATATTTTCCACATATTTCCACACATTGTACAACTTGTCCAAACTTTGTTCTCCACGAGTCTTACAGATTGTTCAGATCATTGAGATCTTATGAACCACTTTATCTGGAAATAAGAGAAAAAGAGTATATATATGTGTGTATATATATATATTATTGTACATACAGCTGGAAAATTCTCCCTTTAAACAAACTTTTACACTTACTGGTCTAATCTTTTTGGTATCTCTTGACTTGGAAAACTGGAAAGAGACGGAGTGGAAAAAGATACCCTACCTTTGAAAGAAAAAAAAAAAGCTCTCATCTGATTCCTCCTTTTATGTTTACTCCAGTTGCTATTCTTTTGTGGAGCTCCATTATGTTGGCTGTACTTTCTACTTTGGTCTTAATGAGGATGGGATCAGCTCCATCTATTTGCCTGAAAAAGTTGAGGTAAATACCCATTTTAACCACCTTGCATAGGGTAAGATTCTCAGTCTCAGGTTTATTTGAGAGAATTAATCACACCCCTCCCACTGTCCACTCCTTCCAAGTTTTGAGTGAGCCCTGTGCATACTGTTACCACATTCATGTCTTCTGATCTCTACCCTCCCTCACTTGTGTTTTTTCTATCACGGAGAAAGCTGCCCAGAACCTCTTGGAGGGCTGCAAGCTTACATGAACTGAGATCTCTGGTTTTATTTCCAAATCTTATACTAAAAATTCAGGTTGGTCAGGTCCACAGGTTCTTATATAAATAAAGTGGCTCAGGTGATGATAAGTACTTTAGACAGCATAATATACAACTGCTCCCAGGGAAGAGCATCCCAGGAAAGGATGGTCTACCATCTTGCCTTTGGTAAGGCTCTTCATATTTAAATGAAGACATTCTTGTCAAAATGTGCATTGCTGGGTAGAAGGAGCCTCAAGGCCTTACTTGAAACCAAATTCAATGCTATGAATTTCGATTTAAAGGGCCATCAAGAACAGCTCAGCTCAAAAGGGCTCTGTTTTCCAATTGAAAAGACACTTTGATATGCACCCTTTTTTTCGTGGCAAATTGTAAAACAAGTGTGTCAGGCACATCAGCTTCTACCTCCCTTTGCACGGGAGTGACTGGTATTGCCCTGAACACCTCTCTTCCTGTTAGCAATCTGAATTTTGGCTTTTTACAAAGGAATGTCAGTGAGAGCCTGGACCTCAGTAGAACGATTATCTTCAAGCACTCCTTGAAAATTTTAGTTTTGAGGGCTGAAAATAAAGCCCTTATGCTCATTACCAGCTTTCCTCCCCTATAAGCACAGGTAAAGCACAGGACACTTAGCACAGATGAATGTAAGGTTACAATGTTTTTTTCTCAGCTGTGTGGTCAACCGAAGTATTTTAGCAAGTGTAACATCTACCTCACAGATCAAGAGTTACTCAATCGAGTTTTAATTAAATTACTCAAAAAAAAAAAAAAAAAAAAAAAAATTATGGTATCTTACAGATATTTCTAAATTAGAAATCCTAAATGATGTACAAGCTCTTACTTCTGTAAGTGTATTTACATGGTGGTGGACATTACATACAGCATAATGGGAAACAGTACGGTTTGACAATGTTATCCTACTCACTCCTGCAGAGACAGGGGCAGCATACTGTCCAACTCTGGAGGAGCCTTTTAATCCAATTTGAGGTAGGAGGTAGCCATAGTGAGGAGACAAGCAAACAAATGAGATGTCTGACAGATTTGTTCTAACAGCCCGACACCAATTTTTCCCAGCCCTGACAAAGGAGTGGTAAGGAGTATCTTCCAATTCCTTACATGGAATTTACCAGATCAGGAATGGTTCAGGATGTAAATTGTTCCAATTCAGTACAAGCTACATGACAGTAATAAGCAGTAAGATTTCTAATGCTAGAATAACATACATCTAACAATCAACTTGAGGAATGCATTGTTATGACTAGTCTTTTCATAAGCAGAATAGCAGTTTTCAGTTTCACAGAATGAGCAATTCATAGTTACAAATGAAAAAAAGTTTCATGTTGAATGGCTTTTTCTCCATCAGGGAAATGAACATCACATATTAAGTCTCATGTCTCAAGTCATGGTACATGCTAAGCTATAATCATTGCTGTAATCTGCAATCTTTGCTATGCTATAATCATTGCTATAATCAATGTAAATGGCCCACAGATCATCTGCAAAGCTATCCCAGCAGGTAATAGATATTCCAGTAGCAGCTGTCTTCATCAGCCATCAAGTCATCAAGTGTGATGGTAGTTGCACTACACTTTGGATTCAGACACAGGGTAGCTGATGCTTCTATAAGCTACTGAAGTATAATGCCCAGTCAAGAAAGGTACAAGCCAGATACCAGCAGTCCCATCACCATTCTCTACGGAAGCAACAGGGACAACTGGGCTGTTAAAACCATAGTCTCATATATTTAAAAAGAAAGAACAGGAGGCAGTCACAAATACTTAAGCTATAATATTGACTAAGCTCATCGTGGATTCACTTGCCTGATTACCAGCTGTTGGTCCAAGATACTGAGCAATGGTGAGACTCCTTGACTGTTCTGAACAAGAGATTTTATGTGTGGAATGTGATTCATTTTATAATCTAGTACATCAGAAAATTTGCGCTGCAGCATACCATAGGCTCTTACTGCTAATAAGAAACCGTATTTTACCAATGCATTAGGTGGAATTTTGCCCACTCTTTCTTACTTTGCCAGTAAGAATATTCTTGACTGTCTTCCGCTTACCAAAGCATTTCAAATAAAGTTCTCGAAGAGAAAATGACTGATGAATCATGCTTGTTGTACAGGTTTCACTTTTCCTTTTATGTTGAATATTTGGAAACGATTTTTTTTTTTCCCAGTTATTGGTGGAAAGTTTCTAAGTACAATAGGATATTACAGTTGAGTCTTCAGTGACCAGATGAAAATACATATTGGAGAAAAGACATACTTTCAAGCATGCCCATTGAACAAATACTTAAAAGCTTTCTCTTCTGTGTTTATTAGTTAACAGCAAGATTCCTGGAAATAGCTTCAAATACCTCTGAGTATGTCTAGCAGTGTTAAATTGAAGTTTAATGTAAATATTTATTTAAACAAAAAAGTGCTTGCCAATCTTATCAGTTGTTGACTGACATGCTAAAGGATTTGAAGGCCTAAAGTAAAGTCAAGAGTGCTTAATGCTTTAGCTAACTGCTTCCCTGGTCTGCAAAGACTAACAAGAAGAGTAAGCCATGGAGTAGTATACCCTGTGCTCAATAAAACTGTAATCCTGTCCAGAGCTTCTGAGACACAGAACGGCAGTTCCTATCTCTGCTATTCAGTCCTTTCTACTTATAGCAAAGAAAAAATTATACTAAGAATCTGCATATGACTTTTTGTGCAAGTTTCTTTTTTAAAACGTTGCAAATCATCAGAAACATGTGGGTATTATTCAGGCTGATGAGACAAGAATAAAAGCCATCGAATGGACTCGCTATTTTTGTCTGAACCAGGTTCACTCAGAGAAAAAGCAATTTTATGCAAAAAGGGTAAGTCAAACTATATTGGGAATTCTGTCAGAAATTCTAATTATAGATGGTCAGGAATTTTTTTAACTGGAGCCAAAGTTTTTCCTGGTAATATACCAGTTTTGACAAAATTGCTATTGGAAACATTTCCTGAGCTCCAGCAGCGGGTGTAGGCAAGAAAATGGAGTTGTCTGGGACAGAAAATAAATAACTTGTTGGTCTGAGCAGGCAGCTGAGCTTTGCAGAGCCCAAGTCTTTGCCTTGCTTGATTTAGAGCTGGGAGCTGAATTCATGCAAGTGCCCTGGCCAGACAGTGCTAAGCTGTCTTTCTTTTTAGCTTGATGAGTATTTAATCGGTTATATGCCATGGAGCAGCTCCAACCACGGACAGCCGATCTTCCACACCAGAATAACCCCAGCCTAGCTGTCAAGACTGCATTCTGTCTGGCTCGGTCAGGACCTGAGCAGGTCTCCACATCCCACCAGGATACCACGACCATGAGGCAATTGGATCATGCGCGTCTCTCTGTTCAAAAGGTTATTTTTGGTCCCGGTATAGAATGGGGGAAAAGCCGCCCTTTCAAAAGGACAGACCGCACGTTGGTCAGACGCCACGCTCAGCAGAGACCTTCACGAAGCCCGTCTGCGCAGATGGCCAACGTAACTAAGGTACGCCTGCCCGCACCTGCCGCGCAGCTCGCCGCACGAACGCGATCACCTTATAAACGAATTCGCAGCAGCAGGAGGAACTTTGTATCACCAAGAAACACCACTCCTACACTTCCACGCTGACAAACGCGTTCTGACCGAGCGGACACCGCAGAGTCGCGCCGACGCCGGGGGTTCCGCGAAGAGGCCGCGAGCCCGCAGGGTGGCGCCCTCTGCACGAGCACCTCCTGCGGCCGCGGGCTCGCCGCTGTACGGCGCTGCTCGCCCGAGACGGCCGGTGCGCTGCGGGACGCCGACACGCTCCTGCCCGAACCGCGGCACGGGAAGCGACCTCGAGGCTGCACTAGGGCCTCGTAAATGGGATGAGGGTAGCGGGACGCTTCGGCGGGATTGCAACAAACGCGAGTACCTTCCTAGGGGGCCGCACTTGCTCCGCTGAAGCCGCTGCTGACAGGAATGTCACCTGTTTAACGTGCAGAACTGAGACCTGATGGGCAGCAGAGCCTCACGTTCAGACAGAACGAAGCGCGCCGTCATTCTGACGCTGTGAGCGCCGCTCCGGGCCCGGCCTGCAGGACCGCAGGGCCGCGGCCGCCCTCCGGCCCTCAGACGCGCCCCGCAGCGGCTGCACGGCGGGACGTTTCCCGCGCTATCGGCTCCCCGGCAGCACCCTGCCGCCTCCGACGCAGCGCGTAGAAGCGCAGCACCGGGCAGTCTGCTCGCACCGCCTTCGACCTACTCTGACCCGGACTCCGCGCTGCACATAAAGCCGCAGCGCTACTTGGCGCCCCTGGGGCGGCCTCCTCCCGTCCCGGCCGCGAAAGTCCCCGTTCCCCGAGCCGCCCCTCCGGCAGCGCGCCCTCACGGCACACGGGAGCTGCTCTGTGATGAAATCCGCGGTACCGCCCGGGCCGAAGGCCGGTGGGAGGCCTCTGCCGGCTTCCTCCGCGTCTCACCGGGCAGAGGAGCGGAGGAGGCTGCCCGGCCGGCCGCCAGCAACGCCCACCCGGGCTCCCACACGGCACGCCGTACAGCACAGCAGGCGGCGATGGCCGCTAAAGCCCCGTTCTGTTTTCTCCTCCGCGCGGCGGGCGCACCATCCGCACACCGCGGCTCTCCCCCGTCCCTCCCCGCCGCTCCGCGTTACCCCGACTGTACCCCCGCTCCCCCCCGCCGCCACGTGACGCGGCGCGCATGCGCGGCGCCGCCGCCGGTCCGGGGCACATCTGCAGGCTGACGTCAGCGTGCTCCGCGCCGTCCCCCGGGCGAGGCTGCCAAGGCTCCTGCTGCCGCCGCGCTCGGCTTGGCTGGGAGCCGGTAGCGAGAGGAGGTCTGGGGCTACTTCAACCAAACTTTCCTGAGTCCTTCCTGCTCTGCCTGCCTCCTCTCTCCCCCTCCGCTCTCCTCTCTCTCTCTCTCTCTCTCTTTCTCTCTCTCCCCCCCCACCCCCCGCTCCCCTCCCCTACTCAGATGATATTCACATGGTATTTCGCACAGAGGCGGCTGCTCGAGAGGAGGGCACCCACCCCCACCTCAATATAAGCCTGTTTTTCCTTCCTTCCTCCCCCCCTTCTCGTTGGAAAGACAAAATGTGCAGGGTGATACGTGGGGTGAACTGATGGCATCCTCCCTGCTGCCCCGCCGGTCCGTATCTTAAGAGCCCCTTCTGGGGAGGCGACAGAACGTGATTCTGTGGGCGCAGATACCCCGATGGTGGCTTGCTCAGGGGAAAAGCAGAGAGGGAAGCGGGATCCGTCCTGTGCAATCTCTATTGTTTGAAACTTACTTTGTATCAGAAAGTGAAGATGAGCACGGTAAGGAAGATTTCACGCTATTCGATGAACTTTTTCTTTTCTCGTGTCCCGAGCGGCGCTGCGTGCAGGGCTCGGGCGCGGGGGGAGCCGTCTCGCACCAGGCGAGGTGGATTGGAGCGGTTTCAGAGAGAAACCTCTGAGAATGGGGGAAGGGGGTGCGAGGGCTTTTCGACCGAGAACAGCCGCGATTTGCACAGCGCAGCCTGGAGCAGGGCAGCTTTGCTTGAGATTGTTCTGGCTTTAGTACGAGATCGGTTAGTTAGCAAGAAGAGGAGAGTTAAGGGGGGGGTGGGGGGGGGAAAAGATACAGCCCCCGCCCGCAGGCGCAGCAGCCCCCGGGCCGCGCTCCCCGCGGCTGGCGGCAGCCGTCCCGCAGCCCGCCGAGCGCTGGCCGGGCTCGTCAGGAAGATGGAAGCGTGTGGTTTTGATTTACTCCGGGCCGCCGGGGACTCGCCAGACTCTTAACCCCGCGGAGCCGCGTTGCTGTCGGTGTGTGTCTGTCTGCGGGACGTTGGTGCGGCGGGGGGAGGTGAGTGGGCTCCGGCCGTGCATCGGCGGGTTCCGTGCTCGCGGCTTTCACTCGTTGTGCGAGAGGGGAGAGAGCGAGCGAGAGGCAGTCAGACTCTTGTTTTTATTTGGGCTGCCGGTGCAACGCATCGGGCCGGGCGCCAAGTGTCTGGGTCACACGCGTTTTATCCAAATAGATCCAGCGCTGCTGTCTGGAAACGGGCTGCCGAAAGTTAACTTTAGGACCGGCTCCGCCGCAGCAGCAGCCAGGCTCTTCCCTCCGCTCTCTGGGGAGGACGATTTCTTTTTTTTTTTTAGTATTTTTTTTCTTTCCCGTCCTGAATCCTCCCTGAGCGATGTCTGTGAGCTCAGCCCTCCTCGGCGCTGCTGTTTCCCGATACGGTTTTTTTTTTTTGGGGGGGGGAGGGAGGGATTTTTTTTTTTTTCCTTTTTCTTTTTAGTTTTGTTTCTTGTTTCCCCGGGGGGTCGGTGTGTGCGGCCGTTGTCCCTGTCCGTGTAACAGGCGTGCCTACGTGTGGGGCTGTGGAACAGACAGACATCGAGCCCGATGTTGTTGTGGTTTTTTTCGTTTTTTTTTTTTTCTTTTTCCTCAGCTTTTTTCCTCTCCCTTCTCCCCCCCCCCCCCCCCGCACCACGGTGACAGCGAGGCAGCCCGCTCCTCACCTCGGCAGGCGTCGGGCCCTACTCGGTGCTATGAGGAACGGGCATGAGGAGCCGTCCTTCCCTTTGTACGTCCCTTCCCCAGCCCCTTCCCCCCGAGCTCTGCGTGCCGCTATTCGCTCCCCGGAGCTCCCGGGGACGCGGCTAATCCCGGCTTTTGAAGCCGAGGAACGCTTTTCGCGGCCGGCCCCGGTACCTGTAATTGAATTGGTGTGACTGACTGCTGCCCGCCCTCCCCATCGCCCTGGCAACCGCTCGTAGCCCGGCGGGACGGCCGCCTTCGGCCGCGCCTCGACTCGGGCTCCCGGCCGCGGAGGGGCGGCTGGCACGGCGCGGTCCTGGCGCAGGGAGGGGGCCGCGGTCATCTCCGCTCCGCCCGCCGCGCCCCTCGGCCAGCGGGCCGCACCACGAAGTGAAGTCGTTCCCCCCCGCGCCCCCTCCCTCCCTCCCGCCCGCCCCCGCCGATCTGCTGCTCTAGTTCGGCGCCGTTGTTTCGGAGCTCCAGTGCTGTCGGGAGAGCTCGTGGCGGCGGCTGCCGGCGGGGCTGAGGCTGTGTGGTGCGAGAGCCCTGGGTCGCTCCGCTGTGGCGGTCCGGGATCGGCCGTGTGGCGGTGCTCTGCCTGCCCCCCGGCCGGCTCTCCCTCGGCCCTTCATCGATCCACCGGACTGCTCAGGTACCCGAGGCAGATCACGCCCTTTACCTGGACGAGTCGCCAGTGTGTCTGGTCTGACACGGCCACTTGGCATCTGGGAATGCTTGCTCAGCCACAGAGTCCTCGTGTGCCTCATGGCCCTTCTTTTTGGACGTGTGCTGAGTTTCAGTGAGTGGGAGCCTCAAGGCTTGGTGACAGGACTTGCCTCTCTGTCACAAGTGCCTCCACAGGCATCCTGGCATTCAGTGCCACTTGTGTCACCAGCACTGTGAAACACATCTTACACTTCTTCTCGATAGAACTCTTACTGTTAAGCAGGAACAGTAGTTTGAAGTAAACTTTACAGAACCATACATGTGTTTACCGTGGATGGGTGCATAGCACAGCCACAAGGCAGAGGAAAGGCTTCCTATTGTAAACTTAATGCTGACACAATGAACCAGCCTGGCCACAGTACACATGGAACATGAATGCACATTGCATGGGTAGAAAGGAATATATTGCAGGTAGATAGATAGGTAGAAAGGAAAAGAAAGGAATATATTGCAGGTAGAAAGGAACAGATACTGGATGTAAGTGTTCTGTCTGGGGTTACGTGAGTGCTTCATCATTTATATCTATTACAGTTTCTTAATCCAGACCACTGAAACCACTGCACCTGCTGTATTTGTACCAACGCATGAACTGACCGTAATGTGTTTGGAAAGGAGGCTGGAAGTTTCAGCAGAACTTCCAGTGAACTTGATGTGAAATGAGATTTTCTTGTGCAAGGAACATGGCCTAGATGAGACTCAGACCCCTGAAAAGATTCTAGACTAAGGTGATGCTTGGATGTTGTCAAGGTTTAACATGGACCAGCGGTGTTTGGATAATAGGCACCAGTTTGCTTCCTGTATTCAGAACTACTGAACCCCGTGGGCATTCAGGAGTTTCAGGAGATCGTAGTGCTAGGGTAATTTATTATCAACCTAACAGACTGAAAGTGAGTTCCTCGTTTCTATTTGTTGGCCAAGTAAAAGCTGTGAGGCAATGTTATCTCTATATATGGCAGTAATGAGCCATTACTGGACTAGTGTCCAGTTCTGATGTCTGTGCATGAAAAGAGCTGCTGACAGACTGGAAAAGATTCAGAAAAAAGCTGCAGAGTTAATTAGACATTTGGAAACCGTGTTGGCAGAGTGAGGTAAACTGAATAGGTTGAGCTACTTATCGGGGCATGTCAAAAGGTGATTGTATCAGACTGTATCTATGCAAGGAGAAGGAAGCTCATTAGCAGTCATGTAAAGCAAGATTCAGTGGAATTTGAAGCTGGATGTTCTTATACTGGAAGTAGTGCATACTCATACTCTTTATTATACTGGTGTAGCTGAGGAGTATGCGATTGATTATTTCTATTCAGAACTTGAAAAAGGCTAAGAGCTGTAATTAAATATTAGCTAGGAAATGAAGGTGTTACATGGAAGGCTGGATTAGAGGTTTTATTAATATCACCCAAGGCCTGGCCTTATGTGAATGGCATCACTAACTCTTTTTGTTTCCTCAGGGGAAAAAAAAAAAAGAAATAATCTAGTTCAGACTGTGCTTGTGAAGTATCTTTTATTCCCCCTGCAAACCTGATTAAATCCTGAGTGCCCTCTTGAAAAAACTTTTAAAAGTGGGCGTAGGAATGGTCAGGTTAACCTCATTTACTGTTCATAACTGTGTCCATCTCCATTTGGCTAAGAAGTTTCCTGTTATTCACTGTAATGTTAATAAAGAGAATTTACGTGATGTTGATTTTTGTCAAGGTAAGATACAACTCTTTAAATTTTATGAATAATCCACTGACTGCAGGGGATGTTACCTGTCTGAATGAATGGTAAATTGCTCCCAGAATTCCAGGAAGGCAAATATATCTGGTACACATGTAGGTGACTGTGTATACTTGGAAATCTGTTTTTGAACACCTTCTCAGGTGTTCTGTTTCAATACTGCCTACTTCTGTGGAGCTGTTTCTATGTGCAAGTTTGTGGAGTGCTTAAGAGAGTTAGTTAGTACCAGCTGACACAGCACACGGTTTGGCACTCCATTGTACTGGACTGTTAGGTGGCTGCATAGACCTTCCATTTAATCCACATCAACAGCTAGAGATGCTTTTCACTATTGTTGCAAAAGTGTTTTAAATGATGGTCTGGTTGGCTTGGAAGTTCAGTACTCTGTCAGTCTCTCATGACCTGCAAAATGAAAATAATAATGTATTCTACTACATCCATTTGTAGTTTTAATATACTAAGCATTTTTGATAACAGATGTTGGAAATCTTAGGATGTAAATGGTGGGGTTGTTTCTCTGATGCTAGAAATGTGCAGTTTTCCCATTTTAGTGAATGAAAATTCTGCCTGCATAAGCAGAACCAGGGCCCAAGTAATAACAAAATACATGCTGCAGAAAGATCGGATAACAGTACTCTGGAATCTTTCCCAGGTTCTTCCTTTGTCTCCCGGTGTTTTGAGTCTAGTTATTTTCTGCTGAAATCAATTGGTATGGTGCACTGACTATAGGTGGAACGAGTCTGAACACAGAATTATAGCAATAAGAAACCTTAATTTTATAATTCCTTTTATCTGTTCAACATGAAGCAGAATTGTGCATCTTATGCAGTATTCAACTACTACAAAGTTAATGGTATTTCACAGTGATTTTTTTTTTTTTTTTTGCTGTGGTTTAAAATTGTGATCTTGGGTCTTGAAAGTAATAATGGTTGGTATATTTTGCATAATACGTCACATTAGCTTAATGTTTTGCAGGGTAGATCTATTCTAGTAGAAAAATATTAACTTGACTAATTTTGTTTTGGTTTTTTTCAGGAAAAGAAATGGAGCAAGTTCAGTAGCTATCCACTCTAACATCTTAATGATATCTTAAGGAATCTTACAATGCTTATTTTGAATTGAGAAAATGACTGCAGATTTAGAAGAAAGTTGTTGGAAAAGAATACCTGTCAAAAAGTGGAACATCCAATAGTATAAAATAAATATACTTGTTATGGTGCAATTCTGGAGTGGAGTTAAACCTATAGCACACAGGTAGCCCTCCAAGGAGAGAGAGGGGAAAAAAAAGCTTTCTGTTTTTCTAAATTATGGAAATTTTTTGGAAGACGTGGACATGGATTCTGAGCCTAGTCATGGTTTCATCGGAATTTCACAGTGACAGCAGGCTTTCATACAGTTCTCAAGGTAGGAACCTGACCTCTACAGATAACAAGAATAATCAATTTTTACATTTGGGAAATATTTCCAAAGCCATGGTTATATTATTAATGAGATTGTATAGGCTGTGGTCTGAGTTTGATCATGATTCATTGCCTTGAATGCTTGAATATGTTGATTTAATTGTTCTATTTTTTTTTTTTTTTCTAGTTTTAACTGTACAAAAACCTTACAAATTAAGTTGGTAAAATGGTGTCCTTTTTAATAGTTTATAATAGTTTGAAGGCTTGCCATATGGTCATTAATATGTTTTTAAGCTAATCATAATCTAATCATTGATCCATTAGCATTTATAGACTTAATAGCAAGAAGAGTCGTTTAGATATGTTGCAATATAATGCAATGCTATTATGATTGCAGGTGAATGTAATAGCTTTTGTTTTTGAACGATATCATTAGAAAGAATGCGTGCTTCTAGGTAGAACTTAGAGCCCCATGTTTTCCTATTTTGTGTGAACAGGAAAAGCTACATTGTTCAAAACATCTTTTCTCCTGTGGTATCTGATTATTAGGAAGCAGAACACATTTTCTTTACATAGAAAGAAAGAAAAGAGCGTTTTCTTTTCTTTAGTAAAGCTCTGCACCTTGAGTTTACCTGAAAATAACGTTCATTCATGTGGAGGGTGGAATTTAGCTAGTTATGTTTTATGTTTACTACTTGTTGTTTCCTGTTATATTTTCTTCTCTTTTATGCGCACTCCCTGGACTGTCTTACCTTGTGATTACAAAGAGGAATTCCTGTCTTACCTTGAACACTACCAACTAACAATCCCAATAAGGGTTGATCAAAATGGAGCCTTCCTCAGCTTTACTGTGAAAAATATTAAACCCTCAAGAAGGAGGAGGAGCACAGACCCTTATGACCAAGAACTGGCAGCAACTAAATTATTTTTTAAACTTTCTGCCTATGGCAAGCACTTTCATTTAAACCTGACTCTCAACACAGATTTGGTGTCCAGACATTTTACAGTGGAATACTGGGGGAAAGATGGTCCTCAGTGGAAGCACGATTTTTTAGACCACTGTCATTACACAGGATACTTGCAAGACCAGCACACGACAACTAAAGTGGCTGTAAGCAACTGCAATGGTCTGGTAAGTCACATTGCATGTTCTAGGGCAATAGTGTGTTTGCCCCTTTTAATTGGTGTATGTTTCAGTTTTTTTTTTGAGTCCCACTGAGAAGCAAACAGACAGAAGGTACAACAAGACCCTAAAACCTGACCTGGGTCCTGGGGAAAAGTGGTCAGCAATTTTTCAAGCTTAATTTGTAAGTACTAGGACCTAATTTTGTAGTCCTTCAGCAGACAGCGCCTTAAGTGTTCACAGTGTCTGCACTGGGGCTGCAATATTAGGTCTGTCATGAGATCATTACAAAATGATATCAAAATGTTGCAGACTTGCGGAGGGAGAGGGGAACAGTTGTTCTTTTATGATTTTGGGTCTATTTATTGAGATGTTGATCAAACTGTATGCTTCATTTATTTATTTATTTATTTATTTATTGAGAATTAGGTTTTATCTATCTTGATAAAGAGGAGGAATTTCTTGCCGTGGAAGTAATTGTTGGTATAAATTCAGAAAAGTAGATCATTTGCAAGAATCTAAAAGTATTCTGTCATAAACGGTTGCATTCAAAGTATGGTTAGAAATTCTGTTTTCAGATTTTACTGTTCTTCCTTCTCTTGATCATGACAATAGTATTTGCATGGGGTGAAAGCTTTTCTAAACAGAAATTAGAAAACAAAAGAAAAAACTAAAGAATTATTGCTATCAAGTAGCAAAACACTTAAGTAGATGAGCATAACTAGGAAGTACTAAATCAAGAGCTCAGTAATTCCTTTAGTAAACACACATACTGCAGTTATTCATTCTGTATTTATATAGCAGAACATTGGTCAAGCTTGTTATGAGTAAACAGATCTAACTAACTGGTAAACGAGGAGAAAAAGAGAAAAGGTTACAGCCTTGCTCATCTGTTTCCTTTTTAACCTTTACAAATGCTGGGGAACTGCGACTTTGAGAATGTTATTTATAGACAAAAACCTGCTGTTTCAGATCTAGATAGTACTAGGGACAACACAAATAGCTGGCTGTTAAGTATTCTGTCTGGATTACTCTTGAGGAAAGTAGTGAAATGGAGATTTCTAGAGATGAGTGAGCACTTTTGAAGAAGCGTAGTTAAAATGTAACTCTCCTGAATATGTGTTATCACAGTTTTCTTAATGCAGTTGGTAGGTCTGAATGCAGTACTACATTGTACTGTATTGTATTGTGTTTGAACCATGGAAGCACACGGCAATACTTCAGTTTTGTTGTTCCCATGTAATAAAGTGTATGCCACAGTTGTTTGAACTTTTATTGCGAATGTAGTGTATCATCTTGTATTTTAGTTCTTTTCAGCTAAAAATACTTTGAAGAGAAAATCATTGCTTTCAGGATTTACTTCAAAGACTACATGCCTTGATCTCCAGCATTTCTACCCATTGAGACACAAACTGGTTGGCTCAATTGGAGCAATCTATCAGTGTCACGTTTTGCTTGTCCTCAACGATACTATTTGGCTGGTGTGAAGCCATATGTTGTTCCATGGCTTTATTTGTCATACACTAACTGTGTTTGAAAGTCAGCTTCCTTGTGGAGTGCTGTTTAGTTATCATCTTCAGTGCCTTTAGCTATCATCAACTTGTGCTGAAGAAGTGTTTCTTTCTGTTATTCCTTGTATTAAGGCAGACTCAGATCTTTGGGCACACAATGAATGGGACTTTTGCGTCCTTCATGGTCATGCTTCTTGGGACTGCAAGTGTTAGGTGTCCACTGCATCTGATAGAAAGGCTAGGTCGTATGCAGTTGAGGTTTTTGTCATGCTTCAGAAGCACCAGTGGTCCTGTAAGGCTTTCTTTCAGAGGAGCAGGGATCCCTCAAGCAGGTGTGGTGGTTGGCTGGACTCAGTATGATCTTCTACTGTAAGAACCTCCTCTGTCATTATGCTGATAGGGTGTTCTAGAAGGAGCTACCACTAAATTCTCAGGTAAATCCATCAATTATTTTTAAATGATTCCTACTGGCAAACATCTTGTTATAAAGCCACTGGTTAGAACATGTTTAATAAAGCAAGTAGCACGTCAAATGTTCAGGATACTATTGCTTGTTTTAGAGTTAATGATAGTTGAGAAAATGTTGTGTTCAAGGCATTGCATATTTTTTGGTCCTGTTTTTGACATGTAAGAGACTGTCAGTCATATTCTGTGTAGTTTTTGATTAACGTATGTCCAAAAGGCAGTAATTTAAAGTTACTCGTAACTCTAAAACAAGCAATAGTCTTAAATGATGAGTGCTGCTCATAAGCAGAATTTAAGTATTCTGTTTATTTCACTTCCCTGCTAGGTTTCAGTATTCAGAGGAGTCAAATTTCAGGGTGAGCAGGTGAGACAATGGTTTAATTAATGTATGCTGTATGACTTTGTAGAACACCAGTGCAAGCAGGGCTTTCTCTGTGTTAGTATCATAGAACTGATAGAACACCCATTAGTTAACTTCCCTCTCACCATTTCCTGTTTCAGCTTTTCTTCCCTAGAATTACAGGCTACTACTGAAATTTTATTGCAGCAGTTTGCATCTCCTGAACCCTGATTATACTAAAAATTGTCTCAAGTTTTTAGGAATGCTCTGTAATCCAGGAGCAGTTGTGAGAAAATTGAAGGTCTTGTCTGTCAGGCTTGTTGGCTCCTAAACTTTACTGTAGCAACTGTTATGTGTAAATGGATTGCAGCGTTGGTCAACTCCTGAAAGACCTTACAGAGAGCAGGGTTTTGAGGTGCTTGGGTGTTGGGTGTAAGTCAATGGGGCTGAAACAGTAGTAGCTGAGGAATTGCATAAGCTGCGTAGGTAGTCCTAAAGGAAGCGAAATAAGAAGGTGTGGTAGACTGACTGAGTAGAGAATTTCACCTTATGGGAAATAAATTTGTCTGATTCTAAGGGGAGAAAGTCTTGAAGTAAAGTTTTGAATCGAGTCACATTGAAGTTGAGCAGAAATGAAATGTGTATTTTTCCCCCCTATCTCTGTCTGCTGTCAGGTGTCAGAGCCTGTAACTGAGTGCTCGGACAGATTTTCCATGGTGGTGTGTTTTCTTCTTTTGAGCTGACAAGCCCAATAGAGAGAAGTACTTCAAAATGTGTAGAAAATGATGATTGTTAAGGAAGTGAATTATAGATTAAATATCTTTCTGTATCTACAATATTTTCAAGGAAATATTTAATGTAAGGAGCCAAATTTTTCAGTGGCACATAAAGTTCCATGCATGGAGTACCATTTGTGCTAGGTAGCACAGATGTCACTATCCAAGTAGATAAAAGAAGGGCCAAGAACTGCCTAAAAGCATAATCTTACATCATCAGAAGTCTTCCTGTTTTTTTATTTTATTTTATTATTATTTTTTTTTAATTTATCTCAAAATCAGTATATTTATAAATATATTCATATTTTTAAATAAGTTTGTTTGGAAGCTGATTCTGCTGTAAACAAATCATCTAATTTTGTAGATGATAAAGCATATCATGATGTTCTTGAATCATATGTAAGTGTGTAATTTACAAAGTAAAAAGTCAGAAGTATCAAAACAGATTAGTATTCTAGGCTGCTACCTTTTGGGTTCTCTTTGGTACAGGTGTCCATTGCCTAGTTTTAAAATGTCTTGGTAGGTCCCATGATGTATTGTCCCAAGCCAGATGATTATTGTTTCATCTTAGAGAACATGAAAAGCTAGTGCAGCCTTTTTCTGATGATGTAAAGCTACACTTAACTCTGCAGCTGGCTGTATACTTCCTGAACAACCCTGAAAGTTTTTAAGAAGTTTCATTTACTTCTATGTTATGTTTTATCTGTTTTTAATATAATGTCTGTAAAGGTTAAAAAGCAGACAAATTTGAAAAAAAAAAAGTAGCACTTCAAATGTGCAAGAGGCTTTATCTTCTGTAATTAAATCTTTAATTGATGTTAACTGTCACTTCTGTAGCTGATGGACATCCCCTGTCTGAAGTGAGGCGAGGCCCCAGCTAGGCAGTCTGACACAAACAGATTTCTTTTTACAACTTCAGGGGAACTCCATGTGGATTTGCAGATTTGTCTGAGCATGTCAAACTGCTGGATCCAGACCTTATATATGTTAGCTGGAGTTGGCAGTCTGTGGTGGGGTTGGGTAACACAGGACCTCAAACAATCTGTTTTAGATAATAGCCTTGAGAATGCTTCTTTCAGTAACTTACTTGGGACATTCACATTATTTCTTAAATTCGTGGTATTTTCTCACAACCTTTTTCTGGTCATTCCTTAATGATATTTCTTATATTTTGAAGCAGCAGTTTGATTCACAAACTGTTTTAAGTTCTATGGCAAAGCTAAAAAGAACAAACAAAAACAAGCAAATAAAAATAAAAATAAAAAATCCAACTCTGCCAACTCATTTGATTTCTTCTAATGCTTCAGTACATATAATTCCTTTTAATGCTTCATAGGTCTTTATTTCAGTCCCTCTTTTCAACTGAAATATTCTTTGCTCAAATGAGAGATGATGAACCAAAAAGGAGTTTTAGAATATTGTCTTGGATAGAATAGTGTAGCTCCTTCTGTTCATTAATTGTGCATTACAGAATGCATATAGAGTGGAAACGTCTCTAGCCATACGAATTTTCTATTCTCAACTACTGGCATTCACTGGAATGGGTATTTCTTACATGCAGATTTACAAATGTTTCTTAAATAAATTCATGCACGTTAAACTGATGCAAATTGTGTTGTTGAGTTAATACTGGAACAGCAGTTGGCTAGCAAGGAAAGTTAATATACGTTATGTGCGAAGGGCTTATGTGAAGCTCATTTGCAGCTATATTCAGGGCAAGTGATTTTCCAGTGTCACATAGCTAGCTGCAGCAACAGATTGCATGTATATTCTGATTACCTGGTGGCAGGTGTAAGTTAAAATTTGCAATTCCTTGGGTAAACTAACGCTTGTGTGTGTAAATATATATATTTTTATACCCAGAATAATGTATCTGAGATAAGATACTGATTTGACATACAAAATATGGGTGATACTCACTGAGCCTTTTTCACTGCTTGTACCTAAAGGAACTGCAGTTGAAGTTTTTCATTCCTTTATAATAGATTTTGCTTCTCCTGCACATAGTTTGCTTAGAAAATTAGTCTTGCTGTTGATATTGTTTATGTCATTTGAAATTACTTGTTTCCTCTTTTGTTGTCTCACCACTTAAAAATTTATTTACCTAGCCAGACTTGAGAACCGGTTAAGACTCCTCTGTTGCAGAGATGGGGCCATGGCTTGGAAGGTACCTCTTTCTCCTCAGACCTGGCACAAAGCACACAGCCTGATGGTGTTGGCTAGAAAAACTGCAGGACTCTATTTTCCGATAGGAATATAATAATACCAGAGCTTATAGTGGCTCAGGATTCACTTGAACCCAGATGTCTGACAGCCAGTCTGGATTTAGTCCAGATTGTCAAGGTTCTTTCTGCACATCTGGCAGACCTAGTTACATTTTGGTTTATATTTTCAAGGTTGTTTAAGCAGCCATTAAGTGACCTACTTTTTTATTTATTATTTTTTTTTTTTTTTAGTAATAGCGTAGATTCCAAATATTGAGGCATTATGAGAAGATTTGGTGTCCAGGTGTATACAGGCCCTCATGTTACTTCTTGAGTAAATACTTGAGTTCATAATGAAAAATACCACTGAAGAGGGATACCTACTGCCATAGTCACCGTGTGCACTAAAAAACATGAAACTGAAAACTGAGCTGTGTTCATATGTATTTTTTAAAAATATATGATAGGGTTATATTGTTAAAACACAGTTCTTTCTGAAGTGTTTTACAGGCATTTTTATTTTATATGGTCTGTGTTGTTACTGAATTCTGGTTATCCCAGAAGTGAAGAACAGCAGAGAGCTGATGCACAAAACAGCAGCAGAAAAGGTCTGACCAAAAGTGCAGTGATCTTAGAAACATGCTTGGGATATTTTGATCAGTAGCTATAGAGCAAGTGGTCATACAGGTTACCCTGGAGGTGTTAATGGAGGAAAAAAAAAAACAACTTTTAAAACAACAACAACAAAAAACTAATGTAAGTGATAGGGTGATTTTTACAAGCTGTTGGAAGTACTTTGAAATAACCTTAGTGCACATTGCACTGCTAGCAGTGCTCAGATAACATTAACATAAATACGTGTTATCTTGAACTGCCTGTGACACGTGTGTTGAATAATATTAACTCCTCAAATAACGATGTGTAGATAGGGATGCTTTCTTGTATTACTTCTGAGCACTGAAGAGTATAAGGTTGTTATCAGAAGTAGTCAGTGTGGGTTCACCAAAGGGGAATCATGCTTGATTAACCTGGTAGCCTTCTTTGATGTCAACATTGGCTGGGTAGATAGGGTGAAGACAGTAGATGTTGTGTACCTTGACTTCAGCAAGGTGATTGACACAGCCTCCCACAACATCAATGTTATGAAACTTAGAAAATGTGGGATAGATGTGTGTGTGGTGAGGTGGATTGACAGCTGGTTGACTGGCAGAGATCTGAGGGTTGTGATCAGCAGAGTAGTCTGATTGGAGGCCTGTAGCTAGCAGTGTTTTCCAGGGGTTACTACTGGGTCCAGTCTTGTTCAACATCTTCACAAGCGACCTGGATGAAGGGATAACAACAGTTTGTGACAGTTTGCTGATGATACAAAACTGGGAGGAGTGGCTCACACATCAGAGGGCTGTGCTACCATTCAGAGGGACCTGCACCAACTGGAGTATCAGGCAGGGAGGAATCTGATGAGGTTTAACAAAAGCAAATGTGGAGTCATGCATCTGGGGAGGAATAACCGCATGCATCAGATGCATCAGTAGGAAATAGAGCTCCAGCAGGTCAGCCCCTACGGAGAAGGACCTGGAGGTCCTGGTGAGCCAGATTGGCCTTGAACCAGCGGCAATTCTATGATTCTGTGATAATGCCAGTGGTATCCTGGGATGCATTAAAAGGATTATGTCCTCCAGCAGGCTGGGGGAGGTGATCCTCTCCATCTCTTCTGCCCTGTTGAGGTCATATCTGGTGTACTGTGTCCAGTTCCGGGCTTCCCAGTTTAAAAAAGACAGGGGTCTCTTAGAAAGAATGCACTGGAGGGCCACAAATATGATTAAGGGCCCGGAGCATCTCCTGCATGAGGAAAGGTTGAGTAACCTGGGTTTATTCATCCTGGGGATCTGATAAATGTTTATACATACCTAGTGGGAGGTGGGAGACAAATGGAGGAGGCCAGACTCTTCTCAGTAGTGCGTAGCAGTAGAACAAGGAGTAATGGCATAAAACTTGAACATTGGAAGTTCCATACATACATGCAGAAAAACTTCTTTATGGTAAGGGTGACAGACTGCTGGAGCAAGGTTCCAGTGGAGGTTGCGGAGTCTCCTTCTATGGAGATATTTGTGATCTGTCTGGATACCTATCTGTGCAACCTGTTGTAGGATACCTGCTTTAGCAAGGGGTGGAATGATTGATTTATTGAGGTCCCTTTCAACCCCTGCAATTCTGTGATTCTGGGAACAGTCTTTGCAGTAATGGTATCTCCATTGATTTGTGATTGATCAAAATGTGAATGCAGAATTTAGAGTTTCCACTGAAACTAATGACCAGTATTTATTTCTTCTAGAATACAAAGGTTATACATACAGAATTTTCTAGGTAGAATAATTACTATTTTATTTATTTATTTTTGGTTAGAATCTGTAAGCGTAGGAGTCTCTGTTTGGCTTATTTTTCAGTATTTCTGTATCCCCAAACTGGATTTTCTGCTAAAGTTTAATTTCAATCTCTGAAGATTCAGGAAGTTACATAGTTGGCTTGATATTTCCCTTTTCTTCCATCAACCACTCTCCTGTTTAGAAGAAACTGAATTCACAAATATGAAAGCTATGAGAGTAGAATATCTGCCATTCTGCCCTGCAGTGTGAAGGGAAAGAAGTTCATTTGTGACAAGAGAATAAAGTCTAGTACATGGTCTGCAACAACTTGGATCTACCAGAGGCTGGTGGTGAGACCTGATAAGGAATAAATGCTTTGAAGATAGTGTAGTCTAAGGTGATTAATATTAATAGAACTTGATGTATCAATGTAAAATGCTGATTTTTTTTTCTCTAAATAATATTTTCTGAAGTTAACTCTTCATGCAGTTTTTTCTTTATTAAGCACTTACTAGTGTGGCATCACAGAGGAACACTGAGCTCACGCACCCCTTGGGCAAGATGGTTTTGGCTTGGTGTCACTTTAATGGCTTTCAATCATGTGGTTTTGGAAAAAAGTCTTTGAACAGTTTATCTGTCCTGTACTGAGAATCTCTCTTGCTTTGTTACCACACTCACTAAAAAGACGTAGGGACAAACTCCAGAAGTAAGGCAATGCTATTTTATTCTTTCTTTACTGGATTGCTTATAGGCATTTACTGCTGCCTTCCGCTAAAGACATTGGAAGATAACTGAATCATGCATTTTATGTTGACTTATTTCTTAAAAGAAGTAAAGGATAGTCAAATGTTACTTGAAATTAAACTTTTTAATATAAATTTATGTTGTCTTCCAAATTTTTGTTTTCTTTTTTGTCTTAAGCATGGTGTTATTGCTACAGAAGATGAAGAGTATTTTATTGAGCCTTTAAAGAATATAACAGCTAATTCAAGTAACTTCAGTTATGAGAATGGTCATCCCCATGTCATATACAAAAAGTCTACCATGCACCAGCAACATCTGTATGATCATAATGGCTGTGGAGTCTCAGGTAAATGAATACAAGTATCTGTTGTCTTATCATACCTTTAAAAATGTATTAAGTTGTATTTTTAAGACTTCCTTGGTTCACAGGTAAGGTACTATAGAGAATGTAGCAATAAGAAGCCTCCTTTTGGGTGATACTGTGTGCTGTGTTATAAAGTAGCTTCACACCAGGATTCCCATGAAGAATATGGTGTCATATTACAAATAAAGCATTGGGATTAAGTCTTCTTTATTTCTTTGTGTACAGTGGTATTAATGATCACTGGCTTCCTCAAAATGTGCTTCTCAGCATGAGGGCATGACTTCAGTGACTGTGTGTTATAGCTCAGTGTGTAGCATGTGTTTTGTCAAGTTTGAGGGAACTCTATGTGTAGTGAATATGTTACCATTATGATTATTAGTACATTTTGTACATTATTAGTACATAGTACAGTGTTTCCTTACACCTGAAGCAATAAGCAGGGGTTTATGGTTTAGAATTTCTAAACTCTTAGTGTTTGGGTTGCTGGGTTGATGTTATTCTGTAGTAGTTTAGTATGTGTTGTACAGGTACCTAGCAGGAAGAATTCTATGATTTTGATTGAGGGGTATTTTTCTTGTGAAGCACAATTTTAACATCTACAAAAAAACTCTTTAAGTACTCCTAATTTTGAAATGGTTTGCTTAAAATGCAACAGAAACTAATTTCTATAGAACAGCTTGGAGAAAATGAGCAGTTGTTTTAGCTTTACAGTGCTTAAAATAGTGTATTTTTACATAACAGAAAAAATGTTTTAACCTTGTTGTTTATCTGTTTTTTGTTTTTAGAAGTACTGTCCTACACAGCAGTGTTCTATGACATTCACTGTATAGGACAAGCTGGCAAATTCCTTAAGAATGAAAAGCATTTATATATATATATGTGTGTGTGTGTGTGTGTGTGTATGTATGTATATATATATATATATATAAAAGTATATATGTATATATACTTTTGGTTTTTTTGATGCAGCTTTTTTCAGCTTCTTACAGTTTCTGAATCCTAGCTGGCTGACTAAACTGACGGCATGTGTTGTCTGAAGAGGCTCATGTTCTTGGAAGTTTCCTGAGTAGTCCAGCTAACTGTCTAGCATGTGTCAAACTTTGAATACAGCTTCTGTTTTAGTTTAGGAAGCATTATTTCATGTACATACTTTATTATGAAGCAGTTCTGATGACTACTATGTGCTGACTGTAAAATAAGAACACTGATGTATGTGGATGATCCAGTTTTTTTGTTTGCGTGGTTTTTTTTGTTTGTTTGTTTTTTGCATTTTTCAGTGGATATCTGTGAAACATCTATCTTTTTATTTCATTTTGTAGGGAATGCTGATACTCAAATATGTCGAAATTAGCAGAAGGGATTGTAAAAATGCACTGCTGTGTATCTTTTGCCATTAGAATTTATGTAGAAAAAGAGAGGATATTGGCACCATCAGATCTTATCTTCTGTTAATGCTTGGGAGATCATTTCTCATTGAAGTGAGAGGTAGTTTGGTTGTGCTTTGTCTAAGTGTTCTGACAATACCCATGTTATAGACCAGAAGCTGATCAGAGCTTTGCATGAGGTTTTTGTTTTTAAACATTCAGTAATCCTTAGCATCTGTGCCTCTTTGTTTTTCTTTTCCTACATAGTTGATGCTGCCATTATCCTTGGAAGCTCTTCTGCTTTTCCTGAGTTCACATTTGTCACCACCTGAGACCCTTAGACACTAAAGTACAAAATCATTTTGCAGTTCTGACACTACTCATTCTCATTTACTTCTCTTCCTTCTCTTTTTGCTGGTCCGTATAGTGTTTTAACTCAGAGAAAATTTCTGGCAAGCTTTGTTCCTCCCAGTACTACAAGATTGTACCTTTACAGATTGCATGCTGCTTTAATGTTGTTTGTGTGGCTACCAAATCTTTTAAACTGATTTTCCAAGCACTGTTTAACCCTTTTTCCCATAAGGGCTCTTGGCATTCCAAGCATCCCCAGAATATCTAAGAAACAAAACTGAATGTTGTTTTTTGGTTTCCCAGCTTTCAGGTGTTAGAAATAAAGATGGGTAATAACTTTTGGAAGCTGAGAAATCTCCAATTCAATAGAAAAACAACAATAAAAACACTTAAATGCAGATTTGACGAAACTGTAACTGAATCTCTAGCAGAATACCTTTCATTTTGTCTGAAAAACTGGTTTTGGTTGTACCTTCAGGATGCTGTTGCCGGTATAGTATACTGGGAGGAATATTCTTGTGTAGAAGTGCTGCTGTGATTGCATTCTGTTCTGTCAAGTTTCTACCACTGTAATCTACACCTAAGTTTACCTTGTATAGGTTCTGTCATGGGGAAGTGGCGAAGATTTTCTGTTGAGAGACAAGGAGAGAATTATTTCTGACCTTTCCAAGAAATATTGCAGTAATAGAAAGTAATGCAGAGAGTTTAGTGAAGAGATGAGCAGAATTTGCTGAAGTGATCAAGTGGACTGATTAGTGTAGTACATACTATTACATAGTATGTAATAGAATTTTAGTGATCAGTACAAAAGAAAATCAGGGAAGAATAGGGTAAAAATATGATTGAGAAACAGTAAAAATTGACATGAAACCTGCAAAGTGTCAGATTATATAGGGATGGTACTACTACATGCTGCCTCATGTCATGATTTTATTCATGCCAAATGCTATAGTCAGTATATTCTAAAATGAAAAAAATGCTTGTCTACACATTAAATGAGGTTGCTTAATATTGAGAAAAAACCAGTATGTAATTCTTATGTAAGGTGGAACTGTGAGAATATTCAAGTAGATTGCTATTGCATTTTTAGATCACCTTTGTTTTGTTTTTTGTGTGTTGTGTTGTGTTGTTTCATCTCTCCTCCTTTCTAATATCTAGTGCCTTTGAAGGACTGACTTAAAGCTTGGGTGCTGTTACTGTGTACTCTGCCTACACCCATTTATTTCTATGTACATCTGGATTTCTTTTCAGTTGCAGTTTACAATCTAATTTCCTGCTTTTGTACTCATTACTTTGGGGTTAATTACATTGCTTTTCTGATCCCTCCTCTTCACCTACCTTTGTTTTATTTTACTTCCCAATAGATATGCTCAGTGTTGATGTAAGCTTTTTAATCTAGGAATGTGATTTACTCAAAAGTATCTTTGTCAAAATATTTTCCACGAAAGTTTTCAGTGATTTTTAAAGAAAGTTTTGTTGGCATTGTTCATTGTTTTCAAACTACAGAATAGCATGAAAACTGATAGATCAGAAAGTGTCAGTACCCAGGATTATTTCCAACCTTCCCGTTACTTTGAAATCAAATGAAGCTTTAGATTCTCATTTGATAAGAAAGCGGAAAATGTTTGTTTTCTTGAAGTCCTCTGAGGCCTTTGTTTTGAAAATGGTGTGAGGATGAGTCCAGAAGAATCATTACTTTTTTTTGTTGTTGTTGACGGTTTTCTGAGTTCATTGGTTTTCAAATGTTTAGAACAGATTTGCATCTTCGAGTGAAAAATTATGAATGAATATGCAAGCAATATTGCATTTATGAAGTATTCAGCGTTTTTATGAAATTCCCAGGTAGCACCATTTACTCTTTGAGTCATTGATTTTTTGTTTAATTTTTTTTTTTTTTAATTTACCACAGAAGTTTCCAGATAAAATTCTAAATATTCTTAAATCACTATTCAGTGAGATGAAAATCTTTAAACAATTAGGTCAATTTTGAACTTGCTAGAGGTGGGATGTCAGCCAGTAGAAATCTTGATGTTGATTTTAAAATCATCTCCAGACTTTATTACTTGATGTTATTTTTTAGGATGGGTATAGAATTATTGAATTGTAGAATGAGAATAATTTTACTTCTGGTATTTTTGTCAGCTGCCTAGATTATTTCCCTTTTTCACCTTTCCTGAAATAATGGACCTTTTAAAGCCAACTCTGTGCACTCAAAATATCACACAACAGTGGGACTACTGAAGTATTCCTGGTTGTGTCCTGAATATACATGTTTTGTGGCGTAATTATTACCCTATGAAGTAGTTGGCTTAGCTGGACTGTATATTGGCTTTTCACAGAATATATTGGACGTATCTCAGCTTATCCATAGCTGAACCAGTTGTAGGAGAGGTAAGGCTGCATCTCTAGTGTTGATCACTTGTGCAGTCTCATTCAGTCAGTTAAAAATGTACCAACCATTTAGTTTTATTAAGTTCATCCATAACTAGCAAGAATACTTTGAATATTTTGAAACCCCTTTTATGTGATTTCAGCTTCTTGTAGGCTTTATTGAGCTTGAGATTTGCATGGATCTTTGTGAAAAAGGGATACTTAATATTAAAAGTGTCCATTTTACAGGGAAGGGGTGTTCTGTTTTGCTCTGAAGGACATGAGTTCAAGTTCTAAGAAAGTACGTGCTGTTTGTATCTCTGATAATTTCATCTGTTTGTAATGACTGATATATTGCATAAAAGCAGTATTGCGTTTTGAAGTGTTTAATTCCTTAGCATATCTGGATACCTTTAACCTTAATTTTGATTGTTATTTTTTAAAAAATTTCCAATATGTTTTTTATTTCTGAGTATTGCAGCCATCTCATTCTTACCCTTAAAGTTTTGAAATGTGCCCATGGTTAACTATTAAGTAATCTTTAGTACTAGAGTAGATGTGCAGTGCAGGATTAGATCTGTTGAGAGATGATGATGATTTGTAATGCTAAGACAATCTAAGGAGTGTTCAGAACATCAGAACTTAAAAAGGAAAACCAAGTTTGTTTTATGAGGTATTTTAAATTTGAAGATGATAACCTTGAGTTTTCCTTGCCTCAAGAAAAGTTGTTTTTAGAGTCCTTAAAGATGATCTCAACTTAAAACAGCTGCATTTGAATGAGTTTTACTAGTGATCCCTCTGAAGTGTTTAATTATTTTGGTTCCTAGAAGACCTCACAAGAAGCAGGAAACCTTGGTGGATGAGTGATGGATCTGTTTTTCCAACTTCACTTCCTGTCAATGACACATTAAGTAGTCATAATCGACAGAAGAGATCAGTAAGCCTTGAGCGGTTTGTGGAGACGCTGGTAGTAGCGGACAAAATGATGGTGGGATATCATGGTCGCAAAGACATTGAGCACTACATTTTGAGTGTAATGAATATTGTAAGTTTCATCCTTCTCAGTATCAATATTAACATGTGCATTCTGAGGTCTCAAAGTATTTGTAAAGTATTTACTTAATGGCATAGTAATGTCTTAAAATGTGCATCATCTTGCAAGAATTAATTGAAATATGGTAACTATTAGCATTGTGGGGGAAAATGCAGTACTGTTTCTGTCAGATATGCTGTGATCGTTTACGTTTTTTTTTCTTCAATCTGAATGTAATTATAAGAATTTAAAATTGCATAGTTTTATTACATTTAAACCAACAGTCCAAAGGTTCTTTATGTTGGATGGTTTATTGAACAAACTATAAGCAATTTTGACTGAAAATTATGACTGAAATGTATTTGTTTTTACTGAATGGTCATTTGTTCATCCAGAAAGTAACTTAGGTAATGTTAATTTTAACATTATGTAAATGCATTGAGCAGGAAGATAGTCAAATGGTTAACAATTTAGGGAATATGTGCTGTTTCTTGTCTGACTTTGTGTCTTTTCTTATTTTCTGGAGGTCAGGTTGCCAAACTTTATCGTGATTCCAGTCTAGGAAACGTAGTGAATATAATAGTGACGCGTTTAATTGTCCTCACTGAAGATCAGGTAAGAGTTGTTGCATTTCAGCTTTATATCCCTGAAATACAAATCATGCTATTGTGTAGTATAGAATTATTCAATTATTGCTTGAAATGGCTGCATCTGAGTACAAAACCTGCCTTGTAATCTTTCACTACTATAATCAAGATGAAAACATTTCAAAGGAATGTTTCCCACGTATTATTTCAAAAGTATCTGTTCTTTACTTCAGGTGAATATTAATATGCTTTTGAGTATGTCAGTTTTATTTTTATGTCTATATTTCCATACTCAGATTCTTTTTTTTTTTTTTTTAAAAAAAAAAGAAAAACAAAACTTGTATTGACATAATCATTATTTAAGTTGGAGCAGAAGGAATGTCTGTTCAGTAATACACAACTGAACTTGGGGTCAGATTTTACAGAGATAAAATTTGGCAAGAAGAGTTTATTCCTAGAAACCACTGCTTCTAATTATAGTCCCAATTTAGTCTTCAAAAGGCTTAACAACTGACCTTAGTAATTTGTTTGGAACATTTCTGGTATGCATGTTGTATTGCAGCCAAACTTGGAGATAAACCACCATGCAGACAAGTCCCTCGATAGCTTCTGTAAGTGGCAGAAATCCATTCTCTCCCACCAAAGTGATGGAAACACCATTCCAGAAAATGGGATTGCCCACCATGATAATGCGGTTCTTATTACTAGGTATGGTCATTATAAGTATTATGTTTATTTTTATTTTAATTCTGTAGTTTTCTTGCTCTTACTTTTATGTAGAGGCTAGTTTTAAAGTAATATAATTAGTAGGTAATGTGATGAGGAAAAGAAGTAACAGATGGTTTGACCTAAATATATCAAAGTATAGATTAAGAAGCTGGGAAAGTAAGATACGAAAATTACTTGCTTCTGCTGTTATTTTCATTACATAATTGCCAATACAAATATTCCAGTAGAACAGATGGATCTTATTGAGCATTTTATATTTTTATAATTGAAAAGAATTCTTTAAAATAATGGAGAGAAAAACAGTGTATAAAATGTTTTGTTAAGCATATATAATGTTTTATAAGAATTTCAAGGCAGAAGCTCAACTACTGTATTAGTATTTTTCTGCTGAAACAAGATTGTTCTTGCAGACTCAGGCAATGTATGATTCTGCTTTGTAGTTGTTTTGATTTATTGTGCTTAATTAAGATGAGAACTGATGGCTTCTGTAGGTAGTTTCAAAGCTGATGTGCATATTTGTTAGCTTCTATACCACTATTTCTGTGATACATTCAACAAAGCATGTGTTATCTTGTACTCCTGGTGAAAACATTACCTCTTGTTCTCTGCAGTTATGAGTAGGCTATTGTACTTTACTGGGTGATTTATTTCCCTTTGTCTAAGGGCAGTATTTATTTATTTTTCTCTTTTGTTTAAAAAGCAGCAGGTGCAGCAGCACTAATTTGGATTAGAATCCTTTTATTATCATTTATGCTTTCCTGGTCAAATTTTGTACTGCTCTGCATGTCACCTGTTTTTGAAATCATTGTGCTCCCTGCAGAAATGTTAGAAATATTAAGTGATTAAAATAACTGATTTATCCTGGAGTTTTCCGTGAAAGATGCAGTAGTAGCTGGGTTATTGGGAAGGGAAAGGGGGCTGTTTTAATTTTGTTAAAGAAACTTTTAAAATCTCTTTTTGGATAGTAAGAGAACTCAATCTCTTGTGGAGATTTTTGCATTCATATTTCAGATGTAATTGTTACATGTGGATGTTAATGCTACATAGTAATAGTTGAGGTGGTGAAAATGATTGAGACCACTTTGTATTTTATGAATATACTTTGTATATTCACAGTTGTGTGAATGTATTTATTTATTTTTTCACCACAAGACCTTTTAGTTTTACTCAGATTTTTGCCTTCAGTAGGGCTGCTTTCATGTAAAATTAAATAAACCTTTACAGGTGTGCTACGCATGAAAGTTTTACTGGCATAACTTAGGTAGTTAGTGAAGAAGTGTGATTGTTATGCGTTACTGTTGTGTCACTGGAATCTTCCCAGTATGTATGGATGAGTGGTGTTGGTAACTCTGTTCTTAATCTTATGGCTGAATAATTTGACACTTTGTTAGTGTTACTCTGGCACTGCAAAGCAGAGTTGTTTATTTTCATTCAGTGTTGTACTTTAGTATGTTTTATTACTATGTATTCTGTATGGGTTTCCCTGTCCTGGCTGGAAGTTCTATGTTCCAGATGAAGGCCTAAGTAAATGCTGACTTGCAGATCTGTAACTGTGAAAGAAGCAAGTTCACAGAGAGTGAAAAATTCTCACTGAAAAAGTTTTATAGCAATCAGTGAGCATTAAGGACTTGTTAGGTTTAGTAATCATCTATGTATTCTGCTGGTTTTCTGAAGGATGTGTGTTTGCCACCTTATGAAAGTACATAAAACCTTTAAAGTAAGTTTACACTTCCATGCACATACTTAAATATTAAATGAGCACATCTCAGTGTATTACCATCAGGTTTGTGATACTGAGCATAAAGCATTGCTGAACTTTCAAATTCAATTGCATATCTTCATGTTAGAATGCTTGTATTCATTATTTAGTGCAGCCTTCGGTGTTAATTTTGGAAATGACAATTACTAAAGCAATCACTTTTGTTAGTCTGGCTTTCACTTGAACTGCTAGCTCTCCTGGATGTTACCAACAAATTCTGTCAGCATATATGACAGTTTATTTTTTGCAGAGGTGGAGCTGGAACGAGTAAAGATAAATCTATATTACTTTAGCCTATTAATTAATTGATTTTGAATAATTCTAAATTAATTACTGAATTTCAATTAATGTTTTAATTCTGTTTTGGATGTCTCACTTGATTAACCAGTGAATATGCTTACACGTAGAAGAGAAGGGTTATATGTCCAGTGCTTTGAACACCTGGTGTGCTGGAAAGCTGTTTAATAACCTATTCTACCAAAAGGAATTCAAACCAAACTTACGGTTGCTTTTTAGCTGCTGTAATAGTATTTTCAAAAGTAGTTTCCCGAGTAGTCTGCTGTGTATGGGGTAATTAATTTTTCATTGGATTTGGCAGTAGAACCATTTTTAGTCATTGTGTATATTGTTATTGATTAATATGAAAATATTATTTTGTGCTGAGTACTATAAGTTTACAACTACAGTAGCCTTTTCTTAAATGTGAGCATTATGTTGTTGAGATCTCTAAGGTCCCTTCCAACTCGCACGATACTATGATACTATGACTTGGGGGTCCTGGTGGATGAGAAGCTGGACATGAGCCAGCAGTCTGTGCCTGCAGCCCGGAAAGCCAACTGTGTTCTGGGCTGCATTAAAAGAGGAGTGGGCAGTAGGGAGAGGGGAGGTGATTGTCCCCCTCTATTCAGCTCCTGTGAGGCCCCAATTGCAGTACTGTGTCCAGGCCTGGGCCCCAGTACAAGAAGGGCATGGATCTCTTTAAATGGGCCCATAGGAGGGCCACTAAGATGATCAGAGGGCTGGGGCACTTCTCCTATGAAGAAAGGTTGAGAGAACTGGGCTTGTTTAGCTTGGAGAAGAGAAGGCTCCAGGGAGACCTTGTGATCTTCCAGTACTTGAAGGCAGCATATAAACAGGAGGGGGAACAACTGTTTACATGGGTTGATAGCAATAGGACAAGGGGGAATGGTTTTAAACTGAGACAGTGGAGGTTTAGGTTAGATATTAGGAGGAGTTTTTTCACTCGGGGTGGTGACACACTGGAATAGGTTGCCTATGGAAGTTGCGGATGTCCCATCCCTGGAGGCATTCAGGGTCAGGCTGGATGTGGCTCTGGGCAGCCTGATGGTTTTGTAACCCTGCCCATGGCAGGGGATTGAGACTGGGTGATCTTTGAGGTCCTTTTCAACTGAGGCCATTCTATGGTTCTGTATCTAATGTTTTGGTGGGCCCAGAACTGGTCCTGTACTCCAGCCGTGCCCTCTCCTGATCTGCTGGTATTACTTTGCCTAATGTGGCTAAGAGTACCATTAACTTGCCTTAAGGGCACTTAACTGTCTCGTGTTCAACTTTGTGTGAATCTATAATACCTTTTCTGCAGAGCTTCTTTCCAGACTCTGAACTTCTTGTTGAATTCCATGAGATTTTTGCCATCACATTTTTTTCATTTTATTCTGCAGTTGTCTAAGTTGGTTTCTTAGGAGTGAGAAAAATGAAAATATGTAGGTTACTCCAAAAGTAAGCTCTGTCTAATTCCATTAACTGAGTCCTACAATGGACACAAAGAACATAAGAACAGTTTGAGCAAATTTTCAGCTACATAACATTTTTTTCAACACAGCCACCACCATCTGCTATGCATTTTCTCCAGCAATGAACAAGAGCATACACGTCATGCTTGTAAAAATCTCCACCAGTGGAGGTGACCTACTGTCTCCACTGCTGAAATGCAGCATCTAACCTTCATTGTGCTCGCATCCACTGTTTGATCTCTATCAATGTTTACAATTGCCAATGAATTTCAGTGGTTGACATTTTTTCTGCATGGAGGAATGTAGTGACAAACCTTTGGTTCATATGCACTTCCATGTCAGATGCCATGTTGTCAGGCTGTCCCTCTGCTGCCACCTGTCTCATGGCAACAAAATGTAATGAAATACTGGGGAAAAGGTTTAGCCCCTGCTGTGATACCACCATCTACATCTGACGGTAGATGGGCTAACATAATAAAATAACTCTTACATTTGGAACAGCCCTCATACTAATCTGATGGCTTTGTGTTGTGTAATTGCTTTATAGCGTAGTGCTGTTTTGATGACCTTTTATAGAAGAGAAGAAGAATAAGCTCATATCATTATTTTATCTCAAGTGTTTTGGTAGAAATAATTAGTCTTTGTATGTGATTCCTATACTTCTGCATCACAGATGTGGAAATCTCACTTTTTAGCACAATGTCTGGCTCTCAGATTAGTCATTTTAGGGCTGTAATTTTGAGTCTGTGTATATTCTCCCACTATACATCCACCTATCTTACCTCCAATACTGAAGTTTCCATTTGCCTTTTTTTATAGTTATTATTTGCTATTTGTGAGTTTGTGTGTGTGAAAAACGTTCACTGATAGCCTGGTGATTTTTTTTTCTTCAGAAATGCTGTAAGAAATATGGCCCACATGGTGACTTCCAGAATTTTGTGTTTTTAAGACAAACTATTTATGCCATAATATTTTTAATTTTTGAAGAGAAAATAGGTAGTTTTCTTCAATTTCAGTCAGTTACTTCCTCTCCTGGATATTAAAAATCATGAAGTAGGGAAATAATTAAAATAGCACTTCATTTTGGGTTTCTGGCACTATATTAATGGTGTTCATCAGCAATGCCTTTGTTAACGTGCAAGCATATACCTTATGGACAAAATTGTTCCTTGTCTTGTGCTCCTGCACAGAATGATAAGGGCCATGAGTGTCCTTTTGCATTCTGATTTAGTAGGAGAGATGAAGGATGACAGAATACAAAATGGATTTTTTCCTTATGCAGCTGAGTAGTTCTCAAGTATTTTGTGCATATGAAATGGTTAGTTTGTTTTCTCCATATACTAAACAGCTGTTTTTTTCAAGTAGCACGTTACTGACTGACTGAATAAAATTTGCAGAAACAGTCTTTTCCTGCTGAGAGGAAAGATCCAGAGCTATTAATTTGCCTTCTCTTATGTCAGAAGATGAATAAAAGGTGTACCAAACAGTCCATGGAGAAGAAAATTCCAGGAGGAAGTTGAGTTTGGGTGTGTGTGCATCTCCAAATGGGCAGACCTTAGTGTTTGAGATACAAATGTTTTAAACAGAGAATCTATTGAAGTGAAATGTCTCCCACTAGTAGCACTACATATGAAGACTTTATTTTGTATTTTTGTAAAGAAAATGAAAAACAAATTCAGTATGCATGAAAAAATAATCAAGACCTTTTTGATGCAGCTACAATACCTTTTATAGGAATGTAACCGATTCCAAACCATACAAAGATAATTACTGGAAGGTTTTACTCTTAAAACTTTGGTATTGAGACTGTTTTGTTTTTTGTTTTTTTTTTTTTTTTTTTTTTTTTTTTTTTTTCCCCCTCAAATATGCTGTTAGAGATGCAGATACAGCTTTTGAAATTAGTGACAAATAATAATTCTACATTTGAAGGTCCTGTAATTGGATTGGAGTTACTTTTGTAAGTGGTTTATTGTTTTAGCAACAGTTAATTTAACAGCATCACTGAACTAGCATACTTCTTTGTTGGAGGAATCTTCATTTGTGTGAATAAAGCATCAAAACTATAGCATGTTTTGACTAAGCTGAAGACACCTGGATTTGTAGGTGCAGGTGAGAGATGACAGTGTCAGTGGGCAGTCAGTAAAAGTGGACAGTGCTACAGATGGTATAATTGTTCCTCTTTTCCGGACTTCATGTGAGCTTGTGCAATCTACAAGAGAGTTCATTGTCTCTCAGAAATTAGTACAGATTTTCGTGCTTTTGCCTGCTACCATTGTACTTGTAATTCAGTAAGTGTAGTGCTTGGCAGTGTGGTGTGGTGGCTGTTAGTTTTAACTCCTGTATGTATGCAAATGGTACTGATACTCAATGTGTCTTGCAACACTGCATAGCATCATTACACAATTGGTAGATTTTTCAAATACTTAAAGGGGAGGACATTTACAGTCCTTGTTTGTTTATTGTATTTGTACAAGATTAACTTCATGATGCTTAAGATAATCATTTGCTTATCCATGTGCTCTCACTAGCAAGGTGCATTCTCTCATGCTTAACTATGAGGTGTGAATCTCCAGTGCAAACCAGTGCTGTCAGATTTTCTGAAGGGGCAGAAGGTATATGTATACAGCAGTACTCTTAAACACTTGTGTATGGGAGATTGGTAATCACAGCCTGAACCTCTGATTAATCAGCTGAGGCAAGTATGGGGTCAGCTGTGGGAGCACAGGTGAGAGTGATGTAGCTGTGCTCCCGGGAGGGGTGGAGCTTGACTCCATCCCCTCTGAGACCTCATTTAAGGGCTGACTCCCACTGGAGCAGTATCTCTTGGAGATCGCTCACCAGGGAGGACTGCCTCAGCTGCTTCAGTCAAGGCACCACCATTGGTGAGTTTTTCCTTTACTTATTCACTTATATACCTTCTGTACATTTTGTTTCCATCTGTACATTTAAAACCAATACACACTTGTAAATCCTGTGGTCCGTAATCTAAAGAACTGCAGTGTTTCTGGCAATGGTGTAGATATTTGAGAGGAGCAAAAGGCTTCTTGTTTCATTTTGCATACCTGTGTAGAGCTGACCACAATCATGCCTTTCATTTTTTATAATATTAAGGTGGTTTAGGCAGCCAGGGATGATTTAGAAGCTATGTTGTCTGATTAGCAGTCCTAAAAGGAAATCTATGTTATACAAACAGTTCTTCTTTTACATGTCAGTAGCTTATAGATTAGTAATGTATTTTTATTCTGTAATAACAAGTAACATTTTCCCATTAGATTCTGTACTAGTTAAGGCATTTGTTAGCAGAGTTGGGCCAGCCAGGACTGCACATTCCTTTCCTCCTGCAGGTCCAAGATTGTTATGCTTCTTTTCTGAGGCATTTTTCCACTTTGTCTGGGCTTCTTAACTTGTTTGCAAAGATTTCGTTTCTATGCAAGGCGCTCTAACATTGCTCTGTCAGGAGAATTTCCTATCCTTGTCCAATTAAAATGAGCATCCAGAGCATTCTGGTTCCCATGAAATCCTGTCTCTGATTTTCATCCTACAGTTTCTTCTCCTATTAACAAGAAAGGCTTTGATTTCAAGAAGTAATTTGGATGCCTGTTATATTTGTTTGTTTCTTGCTTCCTTGACTCAAGTCCATTAAGTAATTTTCATCCTCGTTTGTTGTCCAGACTTCCTAGCTGTTTTACTGGAACTTCTTACAGTGACTTTAAGCCCTTGGCAGGAGGCTGTTTTCCTCTGTGTTATTTTAATGCAAAAACTTAAGATTATCTATTGACTTAATTTATTGGAGGCCACAGGTGTGTTTATTCTTCTGATAGACAGTTGAAAAACTCATATCTGCTGCCCTTAATTTCTTTCTGTGCAGGTATTTTAAATGTGAGGACCACAGTTTACAAGGAGAAACAATAAATTTCCCATGCCTCTTTATTCTCAGGGAATTGAAGAGGAGCAAGTAAAAAAATCCTAGTGCATTCAAAACAGTAGAATTGGTGGGATTGGAAACAAACTCTGAAATTTACTTGTGTTTAGATAGAGTAGTTTGGGGCAAGTGTGGTACTAGAAATGGTTCGCATAATAGGAGTATTTGTGCAGTACTTCTGTAGATGGTATGTTCTTTGTACTCTGTTTTGCACATCTGCTACTTTCCACTCATAAAATCACTTTTTTGACTGAAATATATAACTAATTCTACTGTACTTACATTCTTGCTTTTGTGTTACAAACATGTCGTTGCTCTTAATTATCCTAAGGAATGATCTATAGTATGGCTACCTGAAGACTGACAAAAGAGGAGTTGTGACTGAGAGATCCAGCATAACAACTGTGAAATATTATGGTGACACGCGTGTTCTTCCTCTTTTAGATACACTTGGGCATAAAGCCTTGCTTAGCTAAGATGGCAAGCCCTGCACATTTAAGAGGGAGGAACCATACACAAATATTTCAATGAAGAATTTTCTGTCTTCAGTTCCTGTGATTTGTACGTCATCTTGTGAGTTGGTGGGATTATGACAGAAAATTAAATTAGATAACACTGCCAATATAGAAAAACACAAGATGAATTAATGAAATCAGTTGGCATATTATCTAGTTCACGTTTCTGTGATAGTTACACACGTGCTTGTTGGATGGTGACTTTTTTTTGTTGGTTGTTTCATTCTCCTCTCTGTTTACAGAACAAGACCTGCAGCTCAATTCAAATATCCACTCTTGTCTATAAATTGATTTCAATTCTGGGTGGAGGATGTTACTGCAAATTGCGTTTTAACACTTATTAATGCTTTTTTTGTTGTTTGTTTGTTTTTTGTTGTGTTTGTTTGTTTGTTTTAGCTGAAAAAAGTTAGACAGTGAGTTTGAGAGAACTCACTTGAAATGCTAAGGTAACTAGAATGCAAATCTGAAAAATGCTTATTGCATTTGTATGTCAAACAGTGGGTCATTAGAAGCTAATTAAGAAGCATATTATGTGAGTGGATTGTTTTCTAATCACTAAAAAGGTTGTTAATCTGTGGTATCATTGGTTGCTTTAAAGATTATGGTTAGTTGAAGATATGTATTCTGATCTAGTTTATAAAGTTTGTGTCTCTGTGAGTGGAAGCTTGGAAAAGATGTAATGTATGCCCAGAGTTTGCCTAATCCTTTCCAGATGGGCAAAATGTGTTTTATTTAATTCCAAATCCAGAAGAGTGACCAGTATCATGGAGTAAAACTTCTGTGCTTTGACTGGAGACTTGAAGTCTGAAAGCTGTTTTTTTTGTTTTTTTTGTTTTTTTTTTTTTAGCAAATGCATTGAAATATTTGCTGTCGAGTAAAGAGACAGGTTATGTTCACCTATCTCAAGTTAAGGCAGAAATTTTGAGTTTAATCTCACACACTTAAGATGTGCGTAATGAGTGAAACTGGTCACAAACCTAATGATTTCCTGAACTGGAAAACTTGAATATATAGCAGCATATACACCAGCATGAAACGTGAGCGGTGCAACTCATTCCTGCCCCTGGTGAAAGGCTTTCTGTAAATGAGGCATAATTAAAAATGCATTTAAATGAATCCATAAAATACCAAACTGCATTTTCTGTTGTTGGTAATGGTATATTAATGTTTGCTGTAGTTTAGAAATAAATGTTGTCCTTTTACACACCCACCTTACAACAGAAGAAAAAAATCAATGAAAAATTCTTTTGTATGCTGTGTTTTTTTTTTTCCTCTTCAGGCATTTACCTTCTTAGTTGCACAAAGGGTCATAAAACTACTCAAATGATAGTTTTTCCAGGAAATGTTTGGTGGTAATAGTTTGGGATATCTGTTAGAACACTCAGTTACTGCTTGGCCAGATATCTGAGGAAGGGCTTTCTAGCAGTTTGAAATGTCATATTTTGCCTTCTTTTATTTAGAGAACATAGAGACTTTTAAAAATCTTCTCATTTTAATTTTTTTATTACTAGTCTGATTAGAATCCTAGCTTTCCCCTTCCCTTCCCCCTGCGTAAGTACAATATCAGAGCTGGTATTTTCACTATTTACAGTGACTGGCAGAATAATAGATATGCGAGTGACTAGCTGTGCTTCTCATTCTTAACAATCCAGAAAAACATATTAGGCCAGTTTTTACCCTGGATTTTTACCAATGTTGGAGTTCGTCTGCAAAAGTGTTGCAAAAGTCCGTCTCTCGCTGCACATGAATATATTCTACATTTTCATGTTTTCTTCAGATTTTAAATGTTGGTCTCAACTATTAGCTCAAGTTTATTACTACGTTTTATTAGATTGCTTCTGTATGGGAACACATTGAAAACATTTGTCTTTAATTAAGGCACAGGTTGTAAATTAATTCTTTTAGTGACAACATCATATCCATTTAACTTCAGTATTCAGTGTTCTTCAGTTTCTACTAGTTTACGCAGATCTGGCCTAACAAAGGGCACGATTATTTATACATTGAGGTCAGTGGCAGAATGCCCAATTTTTCAGTAGGATCTGGATAGGATTTCAATCTGAGTTCATAGCCTTTTCATTTTAATTATGCAAATACTCTTACCGTAAAGTGAGCATTTCTTTGTCCCTGCTGCTTAACTTTTTCAAATATTCAACAACTTTAAAATCTGTACCTGGAGTTATGTATCTGAGTATGTTAACCATTTCAGAATTAGTGGTGGTATTCTCTCTAAGCACACGTTTGTTTCTGTTAATTTCGCTGCTTTTCTAAGCACCCACTATGAATGGAAGTAGATCACTTCCTAATTAATTTTTAGTATATCCAGCGTGTTAGAAGTATTTTCCAAAGTGAATTGGTTAGTTGGTGCTAAAAGTTGATTCTGAAATCAACCTGCTAAACAATAGATGAAATTTTGTTTTGAACTCAAATAATATTTTTAATGATAAGAAAATTGTTGAAGAAAATAAGTCACATTGGTTTGCATGCACTATTCAGAATGAATATTGTCTGTATTATTCTCTCAGTTATCTTTGCAACTAACACTTGCTGTTTTTAAAATTAGTTTCATAGTCTATTGTATAAACTAAATATTGAGGTTATAGTTGCTGCTAAGCACAAACACTGAGATAATCAAGCAAAATGAAATTCTGGTCAAACCATTTATTTTGCAGTACTGTGTGAATGAGCAGGGATCTGGCCAACTGTAAAGAACTATATATGAAACCATAAACATGCTTAATGACTAGCAGGAATTGTATGTATTCACTATTCCAAGTGCTGTATTCCAGTGTTTCCTACCATTGTTTTCTGTACTCTTCTGTTGCTTTCATATTGTCTTATTATCAGCAGATGAAACCATAATACTTCCTCTCTGGAAGCATTCAAGGCCAGGTTGGATTGGGCTTTGAACAACCTGGGAGATGGGAGGTATCCCTGCCTATAGCGGGAGGTTGGAACTATACAATCTTAAAGGTCTCTTCCACCCCAAACCTTTCTATGATTTGGTAACACATGAAAGTATTCCAAATGGGAACATCCTTATCAAATGTAGACCTCTCTGCTTTCTCATGCTTTTTCATTTACTTCTTTCTTTTGCTTTTCATTTTTATGTGTCTTCATTTGATGTATGCCTCTTTTATTCTATTTCCTTCGACGCTTTCCTCCGTCGTACATAGTGGCTTCTCTGTCTCAAGTGGGGAAACGTGTCCTAGCCCAGGAGCTGACAGGAGAGGGTTGACCTCTTCTCCTGCTTAACCAGTGATAGAACTAGAGGGGATGGCCTCAGGTTGCATCAGGGGAGTGTTTCAGGTTGGGTCAGGTGCTAGATAGAATGTGCTGCTCAGGGGGGTGATGGAATCACTGACCCTGGAGGTGCTGAAGAAACATTTAGATGTACTGAGAATCACAATTTATTGGGAAATGGTGGTAGGTGGACAGCTGGGCTGGATGATCTTGGAGATCTTTTCCAACCTATGATTCTGTGACAGTAAAGTCAATTTGTACAACTGTCACAGAGTGGTAAAAGTTAAAGCTTTTAGAGGAAGAAGTTACGTATTGTAAAGGAACAAGAATTTCAAGAAAATTAATGTTGGACAGAAGTTTCCTAGAGACAGTATTTTAGTCTCCAGGTGTGGTTTTATGCTAAATACTTTTACGTGCTGAGAACAGAGAGTATTAATTGTCCAAGCTAACCTTCACTGCCTTAGTGTGAATAACCTTGTGCATTTAGATTTTGTTGCTCAATATCTGAAGTTCCATATGTGTTTTGGAAACTTGCATACCTTTTGACCTGCAGCAGGGATTCTGTGAAAATAGAGAACTAACATAATGCTATATTTTAAACTGGTGTAAATATGGAACAAAAACTAACTTAAACAGTTAACTTTGTTTTGTAGTTTTCATACAGCGTGGAGTTGGGTGTAGCTTTTAGGTGGTGAGAGGAATACAATGTAAATCAAATGAAGTCAGAGGAAGTATGTTCTGTAGTTTGTTACCATCAGTGTTGGTCATAGGGTGCAGTGGAAGGCTCTGTCTCAGAGAGAATTACTTTGAATTATTTTTAATGGCCCTTGAAGAATATTTAACTGGCTTAAACTCTAATGAATACATCACGATTCATAGAAACTCAAAATTGTATCAAAATAGTAAATGAAGAGATATAAGTAGGTGAATGCATGTTTCTGAGAGCATAATTGATACATATGGCAGTGATGCTGAACACTAATGAAGCTGATCAAGAATTTCAACATACAGTTGTCTTAGCTTAAGTGATGATTGATCACTTTTTTAAAAAACAAAAAACAAAAAACAAACAAAAAAACAAAACTGGTAGTGTCTTTTAAGCAACTTTGTATAGTATAGCGAGTCAAAATGTTCCATTTGTCATAGTGATGAACAGACTAATGTTAAATGCTTTGGGATAGCACTGCATTGATCTCTGTTATGAATATGCACATAAACTTTCAGTCACAGCGATTTCTTCAGGCAGGAACTGAATATACAAAGTGTTTTCAGGTGAAAGTATGCAGTGGTAAGCTTGCATTCCTTCAGATGGAGAGGAGATATTTCTTTTCAGTATGTAATGGCTTAAGATTAAGCTTCAGTGCTCATTGTGCCACAGTATGAAATGCTGCTTGGTGAGACTACTTAAAATTGCCAGAAACTCACAATTTATTATATGTAGCACTCTTATTTCCATATATTAGATGTATTTCCTTGTGTGGAATGATGAAATTACAGTGGCTCTGAGCATTTTAAACATAGAGAACGTATTCTAAAATGTTTATAATTGTTAAATAATACACCTGGTGTACTGAGGGGCTTCATGAGCTACAATAGGTTTTGATCCTCATTAGCCAAGTCCAAAAGTTTTTTGCTGTCACAGTAATATGTAATTTTATTTTCGTTTACCTATGACCCCTCTATGCTTAATCTCTGATTAAGTGGTTCTACTTAGCAGATTGTCAGGAAGAATAGTTAGTGTGGCTGCAGTCTGCATTTTGATCTATAAATTAAAATCTCATGTTTATGCCATATGTCTTAAATATCAACTTCACTTTACATAATTATGAAAACAACAAGTAAAAAAAGAATTGCAAGAGTATATCATAAGGAAGGGCAATAGAGGACAAAATACTTTCTTATTCTTGCTCACTGGTGATAATTACTGGATTTAGTATATGTGAAGGAGAAGAAGGAACACAGCAAGTTAGTCTCTGTGTTGGAGCCAACACACAAAACTTTTTTTTTTTTTTTTTTTTTTTTTTTTTTTTTTTTTTCCCCCTCCATACTTTAAAACAGATGAACAAATAAGTTCTATGGATTCCTCAAGCCCAGAACACCAGTAGCACATTTGAAAACTTTCATATACTTAAAACTTCTTTTAGTATCAAAGCTTTATTTTTGAAGTATATTTGTTCTGTCCTTGTTTTTCCTGCCATGCTAATGCTGTGATTTCAGTTCCAAGTCATACAACCTTAGTAGCAATAGGAAGAAAAATAAGAACATTAATGGTATTTTCTCCAAGCCTGTAAATTATTTTTACTTTCTCAGTGATCTTATCTCAAGCTATGCCATTTGCTGAAGGTCACTGTTGTTGACCTACTTAAATGTTACAAAGTGTTCAGTTTTCTGTTTCTGTTATCCTTGAGGTGCGGGTGCATCTCTCCTCCTCTGCTTTATGTTAGAGATTGTTTTTCCACTCTCATCTCCAGGTGTCTGTTGCAGCTGTATGGAGGTATTTTCTGTGAGGTAGTCTGAAGCAATGTTTTGTGCTACAGTTGATTCAGATGTATTCTATTTTTGAAAATACGTCATCTGTAGAAATAGAACAATCCATTGTTAAACAGTTACTTTAAGTGACGGATTCATAGCAATGTAAAATAAAGGAATGCTTTTTCTAAATAAATTTAAAAAATAATAGATGCTTAATAAGTAGTACTTAATTTCGAAGACATCTGTTACCATATGATGTCAAACTAACAAACCAACAGTGTTCATAAAGACCTCTGGACAGTTTATTTAGTTCCTGTGCTACTCTGTTTTCCTGTAAATTCTTTGGCTGTGAGTACTCATGTTCCACTGTTAGGGGTTTTTCCCATTGAAAACTGTTCCCATAGAGTATTCTATATAGGAGGTTCCATCTTTCAGTTGTTAGTCTATTATCCTCATGTTTGGAAATGCTAATGTCCCTAGGTTGAATGTAATTAGAAATTGTGCTCTTTGTAAAGCTCGTTTGGAGGGAAAGCATTTTCATACTGTCATGGTTTTATGATTTTTGGTCACTGGTATTCTGCATCATAACATCATGTAGTACACTGGGAGTTAAAGTGTTAATTTTTATAATCAGTTGTTAATTATGTCCAAACCAGCCTATAAGCTGTTGACACATACTAAGACAACACGCAGTTCTTATTGTGAATCTATTTCATGCAAGTGTGTAATCTTTTAATTTTATGTGTTTGTAAATTAATGCTTTGACACTTGTAAATAGCAAGTACATGATGGAATTCAGTGGTGTGTTTTGTCAGAGGTGACACTTCAATATAATGGACTTGGGATAAGTCTGTTCCGAAAAATATTCTTTTAGCGTTACTGTGTCAGTATATAATTCCTTCTTCCTTACAACAAAGTACTTGTTCCATGACATTAGAGTTTCTGTTGTGTAAAATGTTGAGATTTCAGTAGATGAAGTAGTTAAAATGTAAGATGCTAGTTTAAAAACGATTAGTATAAATTAAGGAACAAAAATTAAAAATCTATTTTTTGTCTGATATCACAACATGAAGTGGCAATTTAGTGTAATATTTTGTGAAGAGGACTTATAGAAGCACAGCAGAGCTAAGGCCATGACTGTGTCATGCATGATAGGCTGGTGCAGCTCCACTGACACAAGAACAAAATTGAATTGAAAACTTGACTGCAGTAGTAACTTGTATATAAATTATTGCTTACAGGATCATATACTTTATTTGAAGGTGTTTATTTCTTGAATGTTGGGCATGTAAGCTTGAAGGATATAGGTGAAGAGAATGTTTCTTACTAAATGATTTGGGATACTTTTCACTTAACACTTTTTGGATGAACACTATTCTAATTTAGTATTTCAAAATACAGCATTCTCTTACAGTTCTGTATCTTCAAGTCACTGCTGTTGTTTCATACTGATTTTTATGTCCTTTACATAGAAAGTTCCATGTCATACTGATCCAGTCACTCTTGGCAAAATCTTTCTCAGCTATGAAGGAAAAGAATTTGAGATTAGAAGTTTGTGAATATATAGTAGTTGTTTTGTTCTGTTAATTTGTATTTCTCTAGTCACCAAACCAGATTATATAGTATATACTCAAGCAGTTTAAGGAACTGTATGTAGTGTGGAAACTACACCACGAGGCTGCACCTCGATTACTGTGTCCAGTTTTGGGCCCCTCACTGCAAGAAAGATGTTGAGGCCCTGGAACGTGTTCAAAGAAGGGCAACAAAGCTGGTGAGGGGTCTGGAGCACAGGCTGTATGAGGAGAGGCTGAAGGAGTGAGAATGTTCAGCCTGGAGAAGAGGAGGCTCAGGGGAGACCTTATTGCTCTATAATAACTTCCTGAAGAAGGTTGTAGTGAGCTGGGGGTCGGCCTCTTCTCTTGTGTCATTAGTGATAGGGCTAGAGGGAATAGCTTCAAGGAGATGCAAGCTGGACATTAGGAAATATTACTTTTCAGAAAGGGTGGTCAGGCACTGGAATGGACTGCCCAGAGAGGTGGTGGAGTCATCAACCCTGGGGGTATTCAGGGAATGACTGGATGTTGTGTTGAGGGACATGGTTTAGCGGGAGCTGTTGGTGATAGGTGAACAGTTGGACTAGACGATCTTTTAGGTCTTCTCCAACCTTGGTGATTCTATGAACATTGCAATACTTCTGTGGACCTTTAAAACAATCTGCCTTTTTCTAATTTAATTATATTTAAATAGAAATGCTTCATCTGTTGTGATCAGCTCCCAGTTGGAAAGATGTTGTTAATTACTCTTTCTTGTACATGTTTACATAGCACTGAAGTACCACTAGCACTGCAGTTCTAGACTTGCTGCCTGGGGTAACTCTGTGTGGTATGGCTATGACCTCTCCATTAATAAAATATCATGCTACCTCCTCTTTCTTCAGTTGCCCTGGGTTGAGACAGACCATTTTCTTAATGACCTAGGCCAACCCTCCATTTACTTAGCCTACTAGTTATTTTGCTATAACTTCTTTTACTTAAACAATATAAAGAGATTCCCTTGCATGTGACTAACTTATAATTAATAATAAAAAAAAAATCTCCACTACCGCTTGCTGAAAGATCTGAAGTAACAAGAGTTTTCTCATAATTGCCAAAGAGACATTTGCATGCTAAGAAAGAATGATTGAGGTGGAGGTAAATCCTGCTATCCTTGCTGTGGTAGCTTTGTTTTTCAATTTTCTGTTCCTGATATCTTTAGGACTGGCATCCAAGTTGTTTGCAAGCCCTGAATGATTGTCTGGGATGGATGCTGCACTGGTGTAGAGATATATATTGCTGTTACCTTGAATCCCTTGAACCATCTCCAGCAATTTAGCCTTGAGCTGAGCACCTCTGCACACTGTATAAACAATACTACAAAGAATTATTACTACTATCTAGTGTGTGCTCAAGTGTATTATCTTGATATACTATGCTTTGTTTTCTGCTTCTTTGGAATATCTAGACAACCTGGGTTTTGAAGATGAGAGCAAAGGATATGTTTGGGTGTGTGAGCTTTTCTGCATGGAGGGAGAAAGTCATACCATGGTCAGTGCAGAATGGGAAGAAATGGTGTTTGTCTGCCAATACAAAGACAGAAAAGTTCATAACTCTACTGATATCTAATTTTTATGTACATCTCTGTGCATTTGGACAATGGATCTAGAAGTATCCTATCTATTATTGGCAAGTAACTGTATTTAAGCACCTACCAAATTCTCTTTAAATTTTCTTAAGATTGCCACTTCTTTGCCCTTCGTCACAGTGTGCACTGCTGTCAGGAATTATTTCAGTTTTATATGTGCAAACTGAGTTTTAGGGAATTTCTGTATTTTCATGATCATATAGATTCTCTTGTGTACTGTGAGGCATTATTTTATAGTTGCTCAAAACCCAAAATGTTGATAGTCTCCTACTCCAAGCATCTATCTATTTTCCCCAAATAGTTACCAAGTAATTTCCTGTTACATGTGGTGAGGTCAAAACTAGACTGCCAGCTCATATTTGCTTCATATTTTTAAACACAGTTTTTTGGAGGAGACTTCAGAAGTAAGGTCAGATGTTTCTGAAGGTTTGCTCTCCACAAATGAAATCTTTACAAAGAAAACTGACTTTCTAAAGCTTTCTAAAGTAGCCATCTTAAAACTGCTGTTGAATATTCTTCAATAAGCTGTCACCTGTATGTATTTGAATGTGTTTTGCTACTAAGACAGAAAAATGTGAGGCGATTGAAACATGTGAAAGAGATGGAAGGAGCAGGACTGGAAAGGGAATGCTATACCAGTACTGCAAAAGTCTTTGTGCAGCTTTTAAGTTCAGCAGGGGTTCCAGTAAGGCATATTTCTATTCCTTTTTCTATGTTATCTTAGTAGTAAATAGATTAGAGTTTCTCAGCCAAGCTTTTAGGAATAAAGGATCCCTACACCATACTTAAAATAAATAAATGAAATAAATTCTTGAGTGTTTTCACATCCATTGAACTCACTGAAAGTTGCTTGGGGATAAGCACATTTGAAGCATATTTCAGCTTTTTAAAACAGAAATGTGGACAGCTTTATACTTTGAGTTACTTATCCTCAGAAGCACTGTTGGCAGGTAGGAAAGTAAGACTGTTATTCTGTCAAATATGCAATAGTTGAACTTGTCAAGTCCAACAATGAGATTTGCGATTGGGGCATGCCAGAGATGCTAGTATGAGGTTATATGTAAGTTTTGTATTCAACCAATTGCTCATATTTTCTGTGGAAGGCAGACTATCTGCAAGGAAGGACAGTCCATATGAAATAACTGTTTTATAAATGTGTACAAAGATGTAGAACATACATAATGGACAAGTTTCTACTTCTCCTTTCTCTCCCTCCCCAGACCTCCTTTTCTCCACCTCCTCTGTTCTTTTGCTTGTTCACTTTTAGGCATGGCATGGTTATAGGTTTGATATTAACAGATTGGAGCATTTGCTGACAAAATGTCACCAATTTTTCTGTCTATCTTCTTAAAAGTAAATAGTATCTTTATAAACATCAGAGGAAGAGATATTCTTTTTAGAACTTGTACGATAGGATAGTTTTCTGTCTTAAAGTGCAGAGTAGGGATTTGTTTTCAAACACCCAGAACCAATAATAAAAAAAGAATCTCAAGATACATACTGTTTTTCTGAGTGTATGACACAAGGTACATTCGGTGGGTTATGTAGATTTACTTTTTTTACTTTTCCTTGACCACTGTATGTATTTCTAGAAGTGTGGTTTATCTGCTCTGTTTTATTTCTCCCAAAAGGTACATCTTTTGTGTTGATTATCAATGAATCAAGTAAACCAATATATTCAGTAATGGATTCAAGTTTTTCTTTTCTAAATGTTGTGTCTTCCAACATTGTTAAACTCATATTCCAGAATCTTTTTTTATAGGTGGGGAGGAGGGGAGAGGAGAAGTGAAGAACAAATGCGTTCTTTTCCAGATGCAATTTGGTGCATAATTTTGAGCATATTCATGTTTTGATGTCTGACAGTGAAAGACTGTAGAGAGGCAACATATTTGGAAAGTTACATCCTCCTTTAGAAACTAAAGCTCTTAAATTACATCGGAACAGAAGCGTCTGAAACTTTTTGGAAATAATTTAGGCTTAAGTATTATTAGTCTAGAAATAGACTCACTATCATGTTACATAAACTGGGTTAACATTTTATTATAAAAAGGGATTACATTTTCAGTGGGATAGAAAACTCTTTAAATGTCACTTTGAACTTGCTTTTTCTGTTTCCTGGGAAATACGTGCTATGTTAGTTGTATTATAATTAATTTGTTGACTCAGTAGGTGGCACTCTTCCCTCTGAGTCACCAAAATGCCATCTGTACTTGAGGTTTGCTTTTTTTGGAAAAGAGTATAGAATAGATCCTGTCTACTTCTGCTCACTGGAACATCAGTTGTGATATTCTAACAAAGTCTGTGTTAAAGAATTATGCTCCTGCTTCTCAGCCTTGGTTATTACTGCTGTTAGAATAATGATGATGATGATGATGATGATTATTATTATTATTTTTTTTTTTAAATTCTGAACTGTTGTTGTTTTAGACTTAAAATTCCCAGCTTTGAAGGTGGTAGTGTTTGAACAGGTCTGCTATATTATGTTTCTTGTGCTTGAATATTAATAATTCTGCAACAAATTTTATTTTTATGATTGTGCCCTACTAGCAATTTCTAGCTTTCACAGAATCACAGAATTGTAGGGGTTGGAAGGGACCTCTAGAGATCATCGAGTCCAACCCCCCTGCCAAAGCAGGCTCCCTACACCACGTCACACAGGTAGGCGTCCAGGCGGGTCTTGAATATCTCCAGAGAAGGAGATTCCACCACCTCCCTGGGCAGCCTGTTCCAGTGCTCCGTCACCCTCACCGTAAAGAAGTTCTTGCGCACATTCGTGCGGAACTTCCTATGCTGAAGTTTCAGCCCATTTCCCCCAGTCCTGTCCCCACGCACTACTGAAAAGAGACCAGCCTCGCCGCTATGGCTCCCACACCTCAGGTATTTATAAACCTGGATCAAGTCCCCTCTCAGCCTTCTTTTCTCAAGGCTAAACAGACCCAGTTCCCTAAGTCTCTCCTCACAGGGGAGATGCTCCAGGCCCTTCACCATCTTTGTGGCCCTCCGCTGGACTCTTTCCAAGAGATCTCTGTCTTTTTTGTACTGGGGAGCCCAGAACTGGACACAGTTGAGGCCTCACCAAGGCAGAGTAGAGGGGGAGGATCACCTCCCTCGACCTGCTGGCCTTACTCTTTTTAATGCACCCCAGTATGCCATTGGCCTTTTTGGCTACAAGGGCACACTGCTGGCTCATGGCCAACCTGTCGTCCACCAGGACGCCCAGGTCCCTCTCAGCAGAGGTCCTATCTAGCAGGTCTTCCCCCAGCCTTTACTGGTGCATGCAATTATTTCTTCCTAGGTGCAAGACTCTACACTTGCTTTTGTTAAACCTCATCCGGTTTCTTACTGCCCAGCTCTCCAGCTTGTCCAGGTCTCGCTGAATGGCAGCACAGCCTGCAGGCGTGTCAGCCAATCCTCCCAACTTCGTGTCATCAGCAAACTTGCTGAGGGTGGTCACTATCCCCTCATCAAGGTCATTGGTTGCTTTGTTGCATTGGAGTTTGAGTTGTAAACTGTGCTGCTGTCCCTCCCCAGGATCATTTCTTCCTGCCATAGGGTCCGATTCTACCACTATAGACAAATACAAATCAACAGTAGACCACTTAAGTGTAAGCATATGCTCAATCTTTAAATACATGTCCATGTGTGTGTTACTGAAAAGTATTTGAAAGTGAAATTTTACTGCCAGAATGGCTTAGACGCAAAGTTCCAGTTCTGAGCATCAGTACTTTTGACTATGCCATGTCTATGTCCTCAGAACCCATAATAACAAGAGGAACTGGGCTTTGCTATGTGTCTTTGATTATTCTTACTACTTACACCAGAGGCATAGAATTTATATGAGCCACTCATTTGTACACCATGTGCTTCTTGTTTTGGCTTTTTTTACTCAGTGGATTGTGCTAATCAAGTTTTTACTGGTTTTATGCAGCCTGTAATTGAAAAACAAAGTCACACAACCTTCATACCTTTTCTTATTTCCATCTAATTATGGATTGAAATAAGTACTTCAGTTTGAAATCTCCCTTTCATGAAATACAGGTCATTCTGCTGATTTGAAAAATATATATATTTTTTTTTATTTTATTTTTTTGAATTTGAAGTGATACTAATATTCATCTAAAGTGTCACTTTATTTTTTGTGAAGGAAAAAAAAAAGTGGGGAAATCCATCTTAAGCTTTCTGTAATATTCAGAATTACCCTAATGTGGAAAACAAAGTTAAAATGTTGAGCTATTCTTCTTAAAATTATTATGTACTCTTTAAAGAAGAGAATATGTGAGTTCTCCTCTTTCAACTAATCAGCTGATACAAAAGGAAGTTCTCTTTTAGCTTTCCAGTCAGAATGCAACTTAGGATTCTCAGTACATCCCAGTAATGTTTTGTGGCCCTTTGGTTCAGTGATATCTCACTCATTAATATATATAGCTGTCTTGCTAAAATATCAGTTTTCAGTGCTCTCAGGTTTAATGATCTCTGGTCTGTGATACACTGATAATCACTAGGCAGTGTATCCTCCCAGAGTGTGCCCCTTAAATACAGTAGTACTACATCTTACAGGCTCTTTCCAACCTTGTGATTCTGTGATTTCGTGTTGTTCTCCAAACTGGATGGTATACAACCTATTTTTCTAGATTTTTAGATTCTTTTTTGACACTTTCAGACTTCTAGATTTTTCTTCTGCTAGAAAAGAAACAGCTGTCAAATTTCTTAAAGGAGTCTCATTGTGACTTGAAATAAATGCAGACGACACCAAGTTGGGAGGAAGTGTTGATCTGCCAGAGGGGAGAAAGGCACTAAAGAGGGACCTGGATAGACTGGATCAATGGGCCAGGGTAAACTGTATGAGTTTCAACAGGAGCAAGTGTCAGGTCCTGGCATTTTGGTCACAAGCCCAGGAAACTCTACAGGTTTGAGGAGGAGTGACTGGAAAGCTGCCTGACAAAAAAGGGATCTTGGTGTGCTGATGGACAGTTGGCTGAATATGAGCCAGCAGCGTGCCAAGGTGGCCAAGAGGGAAGGGCAGATGAGAGGAAACATTATTGGTCTCTTTAATACCTGTAAGATGATTGCAGAGGCACTGTTGGTCTCTTCTCTCTGGTGACAGGTGACAGGATGAGGAAAAATGGCCTCAAGTTGCACCAGGGTAAGTTTAGTTTGGATATCAGGAAAAGCTTGTTTACAGAAAGGATTGTTAAGCACTGGAATAGGCTGCCCAGGAAGGTGGTCGAGTCACCATCCCTGGGTGTGTTTAAAAACTGTTAGGATGTGGTGCTCAGGGACATGATTTAGTGGAGAGTTGTTAGAGATAGGGTACTGTGGTTAGGTCATGGTTGGACTTGGTGATCTTTAAGTTCTTTTCCAACCTGAGCAATTTTATGAATCTAATAGTAGTTACTTACTAATAATAGTTACTGTTTTGTACAAGCCTTACTGGTCCAATGGATAATGCTAAAAGTAGCCCCACAGATTAAGCCCATAACCATTTTGAACAGATTAAATTATAAACTGAGAAGCCTGATTTATATCAAGAAGTTACCTGTGGATAATGTAGATGAAAACTTCTGATCTGTTGTCATCTTAAAAATAGCACTGATACAGTAAGTTCTTAGCTACAAGCCACTTTTTTTTTTTTTTTTTTTTTTTTCTCTCTCTCCAGTGTAGTCACCACCATTAGCAATATCTTTCCCCTCTGTTGCCGTCTGTCGCATAGCTACAGAATCTAATGAAATATTGGTGGAAGGGCTCAACCTCTGTGGCCATGCTACAAACATCTGATTCTGATCAAAGAATAGAATCACAGAATCACTGATGTTGGGAAGGACCTCCAAGATGATCCAGTACAACTGTCCACATATCATGTCACTACACCATAGTACATCTGAATGATTTTTTAACACCTCCAGGGTCAGTGACTCAGCTGTCTCCCTAGGAATCCATTCAAGCTCCTGAATACTGTTTTGGAGAAGAAATTTTTTCTGATATTCAAACTGAACCTCTCATTGAAGTTCAGTTTGGTGCAACTTGAGGCCATTTCCTCTAGTCCTATAATTGATGTCATGGCTCAACATAACAAAGGAAGTGACAGTACTTCTGGAGAAACTCTTGTAGTCTAAAATTAGTCTAGAATTCTTGTAGTCTAGAAAGTCCAGAATTCACATCAGCTAGTTAGATTTATTCAAGAATGATGGAATTTAAGAGTTCTATTTCTAGTGGCTTTAGATTTTGCATTAAACTAAATAGAGTGTCAAACTATACCCTGAGCCCAGAGAGAAGGAAGAGTATTCAAACCACATTTATTGGTAAGGTTCTTTACAAAGTGAGATGTAAGCCACCTATGCACTACAAGTGTGTGTTTTGGTTGGCCTAAATGATTTTGGGGGGGGGTATACCTATTGATATACATGAAGTATTAGTGGTGCCAGGCAAATGTAAGAGAATGTATAATGGTTTAGACACATGAGCAACTTAATACAAAGTACTGTGAAGATAACATAAGTTAGTTTAGTCATATCTCTTAGATATACTCGGATAGCCCTTCATTTTCCACGAGCCCAAGGTAATGTAGCTATGATCTTGGGTAGAAGAGGTGCTTTAACACCGGAACTAGAAAGAGTTGTTTAGTAATAAGTTTATGGAGGGATGATGCTTCATGACCATCCAGTATGCTGCTGAAGTTGGATCTTTATTGTGTATACTTGTATTATTATGCTATGGAACTTGATGTTTTATAGAGCTGATCACATCCAGCTCCCAAGTGAACGTCGTACTTCACAGTATCACAGAATGACCTGGGATGGAAGGGACCTCAATGATCATGAAGTTCCAACCCCCCTGCCTGGCAGGGCCACCAAACTTCCACATTTACTAGATGCATCCACAGCCTCCCTGGGCAGCCTGTTCCAGGACCTCACCACTCTCCTAGTAAAGAACTTCCCCCTAACATCCACGTAAATCTACCCTCTTTCAACTTAAATCCATTTCCCCTTGTCCTGCTATTATCAGCCGTTTCGAAGAGTTTACTCCCCTCCTGGATATAGGTTCCCTTCAGGTACTGAAAGGTTGCAGTGAGGCCACTACTTCTTCTGACCTCTTAAGAAGATGTCTCTTGGAATAATTCCTACGCTGCATTTCTATGACTTTCACATTTTCTTCAGCCAGACCAATAGCAAATCTCTCATTTATTACTTTTAGCAGCTTGAAAAAGAGAGAACTAACTGAGTGGATAAATAGGGAAAAAGAAAGTACAGGTGGCTCACTACCTTGCACATTTAGCTGCAATGAAAAAATATCCTCCCCTTCTACTCTGCCCTACACAAGTTAATTATACTGTAGGGATGTAGGGATTGAATTTTGGATGGTCGTTGTGGAGCCAAGGACCATGTGGACTTCTGTGATCCTTGTTTTTTCTTTTTCAACTTGAAATATTATGATTCTCTTCTATTCTGTGCTTGTAAGATACTCATATTTCTCTCTATGGAAGTGTTAACACTATCATTGCCCTAGTACTTCTAGATTGTTTGCTTTCTGTTCATGCCACATATGTTTAATAACACCATGAAATTTTGACTAGGAAGATATGGTAATCCGTTCTTTGGAATGTTCATAGGGTACAAACAAATAATGAAGAACTAGTATTTTTAAATCCTAGGCTTTATATGTTTACACTATCACATCAATATCTGTACAAGAGAACTAAATCGTGGCTGGTAATTGTAGCTGCTGTTTCCCTCCTGCCTGAGCTCTGGACTACTGTTTTTTTTATACATGTTTTAGCATAATATTTTCTGCTGTGTTGCAGGATGCAACTAACCGTGCCTATGCAATTAATTTTGCTTATCTTTCCCAGACTTTTTTGCATTAGAACACCCTGAGGAGCGCTGCCTTACAAGCTGCTTGTTTTGCTCATAGTAAATGTTCTTTTGAACAGAGCTTTTACCCATCAGTTGCCCGACTGATTCCTGAATGTTTGGATACAAATAGTATTAACAGTGTGCTTGGATTAAGCAGCAGGAAATTTCTGCTCTCTAAACCAGCTTTAGGTAGTCACATACATGTAAATTTTGGAAAGGTACTCAGAATGTAATAGAGCTGTGGAATTCAGTTTTGAGGAACAGAATACAGTAGATTAAATATTATCTACAGTCTTGTGATTGGGCAAATCCTGAGTCTTTCAATAGTCTCTGAATAGTTATCAAGTTATGACTATCATTTGTGGATATTTATTGCTCATGGAGGTAGCTCTAATTATTCTGGTGCACCATTATGAATCGACAGTAGATTAGGAACTATTCCAGGAATAGAAAATCAAATGTGTAATGGAAAATAACTTTCTGGTTAGTTTTATTGCTTCATGGTGTCTAGCTTGCAAGCCTTGTGCCTGACTGTCATATTTGCTTTTCAGAATTCAACAATGCTGACTTTGACATAGAGATTATTCAGTGATAAGGTTGAGGAATCTTGGTGTTGAAAGGAACAAAAAAATCTAGTGTGGAATAGAGTTAATATACTTTGGAGTGGATGGATGGATTTATCCTAGGGTGGGCTAAGCCTCCCAGAAGGTCTGGAGCTCCTTGTGTGTAATATTTGACCTGTATGTATCTGAACTGCTGGCCTCAGTTTACTGATGACATACTTAAAGCATAAGCACAAAAGTTGGAGCAGGGTGTAAAGATGTAAAGAAGTGAGATAGATCTTTAGGCTGCTTGCCTAGGCTGAAAGTACTGATGCTGCCGTAACTGCTATGTTGGTGTTGTTGAAAGGGATTTTTATAACAGTGAGGTCCTCTTTGTAGACAAGCTAGCTGACAATTATTCAAGCCCTTTGTAAGCGTGAGCAGAGCCAGTCAATCTGCTCGTTTTAAAGCTGTGAAGAGAGTAGTCTGGTGGAACTTACGTTCATTGAGTAGTGCAGGAGAAAATACATGGAGTAGTTATACTAGCAAGCCTATATGTAGAATAGAAAACAGGAAGAAAAAACTTCTCATAAAAGACAAATCAAAGCAGAGTGGAGAGGGAAGTGACACCACTCTGGAATTGCAAGTGCCTGACTATTTCTTTAATGCTAGAGTTTTCTTAAAAAGCGTGATTTAGAAAATTATGAAGTTATCATTGTCAACTAAATGAATTTGTAGAATGTTCATTTATTTTATGATGGTGTGGTTAAACTGATGCTCTCCGACTTTGTAGTCATGTTTGTTCTACAAAAGAATTACAGCTAGAAGAAAACCAAAGAGACAGCCAGGAATTGTATCTATATTTTTACACTACCTAATTTTAATCAGTGAAATAACTTTAATAGGCAAAAAGACCATGACTGTGTCATGTCTGAACCAGTTACTGGTACTATTCAAGGGTTTTTTTTTTGTCATTCATTGGCCTGTTAAGAGGCTCTGTGTCTATCTGGGATACTAGACCAAAGGCTAACAGTTGCAGCATTTGTTGTTCTCTGCTTTCCCCTCTATTATTTGCTGCAGTAAGTTTTCAGTCTGGATGACTTTATACCCTCGAAAGTGCAAACAATGTACATTAAAACACGTAGTCACAAAGCTGAGTAAAGATGATTAAGAAGTCTAATTCTATTATTTATTTATTTTACAAGATTTTAAACCTTGTCCTTTGATTTTTGCAGTGATGTCTTTTTATCACTGAAATGGGTTTTTTGAAGTGGTGTGTAGGTCTCAAGTGAGAACTGTCTCAGGTTCATCTCATTTTTAGAACAATATTTTTTAAACTAACTCATAAATGAACCCCTTTTTTATGTAACTGCTGTGTTAGGTGATAACTCTTCTATATGCTCATGGTACAATAAAATATCACTGAAGATAAATACCTCTATTCAAATGTCTTTCACAAACTTTTGTTCTATGTATTTATCTTCCTGTAAATCAGATAATTAGAAATTAAAGTGATAATGTTTTTTCTAGCTCAGAAATTCTGTAACTGAGAATGTCATTTATCCACCAAACTTAAGTATCAGTAAAAAGTCCAACAGAGCCAGACTTTGGTTGTCTGTGGCATTTTTCAACACATGGAAAACTAATAATAGAAAAAGATATTTCTGTTGAGTGATGTGTAACATATATGTTATGCTTTTCCTTCCTTGGTTTAAATAGCTCTTTTTGGTTTGAGGTTTTTGAGGAAGAAGCCAAATAAGACGTGTACTTTATTTTAAGGCAGGATGCTGTTGTGGTGTACCACTTTCTGTAAGTCTAAGCATATAGTGTAGTAAATGTTTTAGAAAGAGATCAGCAAGCATTGTGTTCTATATGTGTATTACTGTTTGTAATCTGTGCAAGTGTAGTGAATGACCAAATTATCTTAAAAGTGGTAAACTACTGAGGAATTACAATGAAAAGTTTATTACAAAACTTGATCAGATGTTGGTATTGGGTTGTATAGCTGCTTTTCCACACACTAGCACTGGTGAAATTGTCTGCACTTCAAAAAAACAAAACAAAACTTTAAAAAAAAAAAAAAAAAAAGAGTATGTTGACATTCAAAGAACTCACTGCTTTTTTTTTTTTTCACTTCTGTTTTTTGAAATTTAGAAATGGGAGGTTGAATTGTTTCATGCTTCATTTCTCATACTTAAAGAATATTTTGTGGGTTGTTCTTGTTGGTTTGTTAAGTTCTTTTGAGTTGTTATTTGGTGGATACACTTTCAAGGTTAGTATATACTTCCAGTTAGTATATTACTGTGTCAGTGCTAACTTGGTTCAGATAGTCCATCTCTCTGGCACAGTGGAAGTTTCCATTAACAAACATCTGGTAATAACAGAGACTTTTCCTTTAGTGGGCAATTTCACATAATCCAGGTAGCATTATTGAAGGCACTGTTACCCTTCAGTTTATAGATAGAAGAAAGAAGAGGTAAATCATTTTGCTCCTGTATCTTTTACTGCTAATGCTACTGTTAAATCAACTGTATATGCTTCAAAGAGTTTACAAAACCCTAAGACTTAAAGGAGGGTGACAGAAAAGACCATATCATTGGAATATGATACTGTCCAGAGTCCAATTTATTTCTATGATTTAAGAGGAAAGAAAAGACTACAACATGGAAGAAATCTCTTCTGGGACAAAGGAACTCAATCCTACTGATAAAATCATCCCCTTTTTAACAACATCCCCTTGAAAAGTAATTGTCTAGTTTCTGGAAACATTAGGAGAGAAATAATTCAAAAACAAAGATGCAAATTCATCCTTTGAAGTTCCTTAAGCCACAGAAACAGCAGAGTGTATCAGGGAAAATTTTTACTGTGCTATCGTCTTAATAATCCCTGTGAGCACTCACAAATGACTACTGTTGGGGGGAAGGCAGATGAACTGTATAATGTAGTACAGTTATTCTCAAATTTTTACTTTGGAAAAAACTTCTGAGTCAAGCACTGAGCTTCAGTAGCTTTTAAAGAACTGCTTTTTTTTTTTTTTTTTTTTTTTTTTTTCCTCCCATGTAGCTTCTGGAATAAACTGCTTACTTTACTATGCTAGAGGTGGGCAGAGATACAGTTGAAATATTGTGAAGCTTTCTAGTTTTCAAGACCATGAACATCCCTCATTTTTAATAGAGGGAACACAGTTACACGGAACTTTGTGTGAATTTCATAGTTCCTCAGTTACATACACTTGGCCTTGCAAGCTGACAGGTTGCAAGGATCAGGAAGAATACTTTCTTCCTTCCCTGCAAGGTGCAGCTAGATGGGAAGGAAATTACTTTTTGCCTCTAATACAGCTTGGATTGATTGTAGCTGTAAATGAATTGTCTGAGAAGATGGAGCAGTACTTACAGTATTTACAAAGAACTCATCTTTCTTACATATTTAAGTGACCTACTCAGGCAGTCAGGATCATAATACTCATAAGATATGCAAAAGAGATTTTTCTGCACGTCAGCTTTGTAGATAACTGAAACTTCTTCAAGAGTTTATTCTGTAATCATAGATGAAATAAATATCACTGACAGTTTTCTTGGGCTTAGAACTGTTGACAACAAGTAAGCTGTTTTTCTCCAGAACAGAGGAGATGCATACATTTTGCATATTAATAATTGTGTCACTACCTTCTGAATTTTACCTGGAAATTCCCAATGTTAGTTGTCTTGTGTCAAATCTCTGCAGTACTGTGTTCATCTCTGGGGAGCACAAGAGGAACATGGAGCTGTTGGAGAAGGTCCAGAGGGTTGTGAAGTTAGAGTACCACTGCTATGAAGACAGGCACAGGGGGTCGGAGTTGTTCAAACTGGAGGAGGCTCTGAGGAGACATTATTGCAGCCTTTTAGTTCATGCAGGGGACCTAAAGATGGAGACTTTTTGCAAGGGTGTATATTGACAGGAGAAAGGTAATGGTTTTAAATTGAAAAAGGGTAGATTTAGATTAGACACAGGAAGAAATTCTTTACTTTGAGGGTGTGATGAGACACTGAAATGGGTTGTCCAGGGAAGCTCTGGGAGTGCTCTAATGTTGGAGGTGTTCAAGATCAGGTTAAAAGCATTTCCAGATAACTTTGTCTATTGGAAGGGCTGGAACTAAATTACCTTTAATTTTTTTTACTTAAACCACTCTGTGATTCTATGATCTTTCTTCGAAATTGAAAGTTTAGCATAATACTGTTCGGGTTTTGGGTTTTGATCTGTATAGTCCTCATTTGTGTTCCTGTTTTATCCTGAATCTCTTTCAGATATTATTCTTTAGTGAGAGGAATTGTTTTAGGTGTTTGTAGACTTGCTCTCTCTTCCACATCTTGCATGGAACTGAAATAAAAGAAGGAGCAAGAGTTTTCCTTCCAGAGGGAAGCTTTTTAGAGTCATGTAGTGAGTGTGACAACTCCCACAGTACGTAAGGACTGTGCATCTTACTGATTATGAGTTACTGGTGGAAAAAAGCCCCTCTATGTACTGTTTTCTTCAGTTAAGATTTGAAAGCAAGCAGTACGGACAAGAGCCGGCTAGGTTGATGGTCCTTTTATCTTCAAATTCTGTGAAAATACAAAAAAAAAAAAATATATATTGGGTCATGGTGGTTAAATGGATTCCTTGAAAATTCAAAACAAAGTGTTGGAAGTGGTGTAGAAACAACAACAAAAAAAGAAATTAGCTGGATTTTTTTTTGAATCATGAAGAGTAGCAGATGGCGGAATTGAACATTTCAGCATGTGAAAATGATACCAGCTTTAGAAAAAATTGCAAGCAGAAGCTAATGAAAGGGAAAAAAGAAAAATAAACAGCTTGAAGAGAATGGTGCAGGTGGACATTGGAAGCCTTGATTTTTTTTTTTTTCTTTTGAGACTGAAGAAGAGAATGTATGAGTGCTGCTTAGAAGACTAAATTATTGTGTATTAACTTTGATTAATTGGTTATTTGAATAGCTAATTAAAACATAATTAGAATAATGTTCCTGCCTGGGATTGTTCTTGCAAAAATATCTTATTGACTGGAAAAGAAAGTATCTTTGTTCATTTTATTTAATTATCCTAATTTAAGTTACATTATCATCAGTCTTTCTTATGAATGTTAAACTCTACATAATGCAGAATATTCACCATCTGCCACAATCAATTAGAAGGATTGGTCTTTGTTTTTCAAAAGTGTAAGAGAAACGAAGAATTTAATTCACATCTTTTTCTCCTATCAGCAGTATATTTTGAAACTTAATTGAATGTGAGGAAATACCTTCAGCTTTATACCTATGTGAGAGTAAACAGATGGAAGCTGCAAGGGTAAATTTTCGGCTCCACTGAAGTCAGTTACAGCTTTTTATTTGAGTGTAGTGGAACCGGCCTTCTTAAATACCCATTTTGTCTAAGGATGCGTGGTGTTAATTTTTTTTATTTTTTTTTTTCCCCCCAATTTTCATTTAATATTAAAAAGCATGAGAAGAACAGTAACTGCTCTGAATTGCACAAACTTTCTGGTGTTGATTTCCAAACTCCATTTAAGAGAATTCATGCAAATTTGGATTTCTTCATTAAAGAATTCTGATCCTTGTTTGCTTTGAGTAATCATTTTGCATGAACTTCAAAAGCATTAGGTTCGTACTCTGTCCTAAAAGAGTTGGTTTGTTTCTGTACAGATAGTAAGGGCAGAAAATATTCAAAAAAGTCTTTCTTTGTCATGCTTCAGCTTTGTAATATACAAAACCTATCTATATTCCGACACATTTTGTATAGAAATGCTGATTTGAGTACAGCCCTTTCCAGAAAAAGCAAATGGGACATCATTGAGGGCTTTATGTTGCATTTAAGATGACAGAGTTTGAACCACTTTGGTGAGATCAGTGCATATGGAAATCTGAGTTCAAAATTAAAGCTTAATCCAGCAAACTGATCCATGTTTAGTACCTTTAAAAATCCCAGGGACTCCATATGGTCACAGCAGTCTACATGCACAGAGAATTTACTGGATTTGGTCCAAATTTTAAGCTTTGTTATTTTGTCCATGGATTTAGCTTACAGACAGATATTAACTCTGTTAACTCTGAAAGGTATTTATCTCATGATCTGGCTTCTACATTATAACCTTTTTGAAAACAGCACTTATGTTACATTTAGCAGGAATGGCTGATGGTCTGGAGGTAGTATATATTTAGGTTAAAAATTAAAGCATAAAGATCTTTTTGTCTTTGTTTTCTCTTGCAATCCAAAATAATGGGACTTTTTCTGGAACACACTGCAAGGAAATCGGAATAAATCCTAGAAATTCAAAGGCATAATAAGAGTGTTCTCATGTCACTAGTCATACTATAGATTTGCTTACTCAAAATATGAAGTTGTCATTCATGAATTATGACTGTTGCAGGACACACTGTTATTATGATTAGCTAAGTCACTGAAGATGTTTGCATGTTAACTGCACAAAACCTTTGGTTTCTGTATTTGATGGATCATATCTAAAAGAAAGGATTTTTTTCCTTTAAATATGTAGTTTAGCTTTTGGCAGAAGTCTGTTTTTCGTTTTAGTTCATTGTAGTGTGCTCTTAAGACACGTATAATTACTGTAAGAAAAAGAGATGGGAATTACAGTGCCAGTTCTTAAGATTACTTCTAATGTTTGGTGTTATGATCAGAAGTTACTGTCTTGAATTAGAATCAACGTCTAAATATTAGGACTTGCAATTAATACTGTTTGTTTTGAAGTGCAAGGCTGTAGAGAATTCCAGTATGCTCAAAAAGTAGAAGTCAAGTGTTTTGAAGCAGTAGCAGTCCAGAGACATGCTTCTGTAACTCCGTAACACTGTGGTAGACTGCTTTATGGAGCTGGTGATTACAAAGATCCACTTTAACCATTTTTTTCTTGCTGGCAGGTGTCCCACTGGCCTGCAGCCAGCGGCTGCGAGTGTACTGCAGCTTGTGGTTTACGCCAGTGTAGAAAATGCCGACACCAGCTGGCTGCACATAATTAAGCTGATTGCCGTCTGACAGCTTGATCTATGATACAGATATGTGACAAATATACAAAATATTTTACAAATCTAATTCTCTGACGTATTTTATCTACTTTTTTTTTTTTTTTTTTTTTTTTTTTTTTCTCTTTAACAGATACGATATCTGCACTTATAAGAACAAACCATGTGGAACTCTGGGTAAGATCATAAACAGAATTTTCAGTTTGTCTTTGAAGTTTGTTTCCTTGCTTTATACTCAGATGTTGATTTATTGACTGAATATATTTGTTTTTAAGTTTACGTTTTCAAAATGTTGTGGTTTTATAAATGTGAACAATAGGAGGTCACCTAGATGGGTATATGCTTTGATAGGTCACTGGAAGTTTAAATTAAATGAGCTGCTGATGGACATCTCATTTTTGGCAGCTGTAATGCTGCTAAAACCTAGAAGATTACTCAAATTTATGAAGCAATAATTAGAGGAAAGAACTTGCTGTTTGTTTTTATTTAACCTCTCTCCATGAGCTATTACAAAATACAAATAGGAGACCTGAAGAACATTAAAAAAAATAAATCAAGGTAGGAAGGAAAAGGGCCTTAAGATTTACGCTATTATTCTTGAGAAGTATAGATTCCGACTTTTCCTTCCTTGAACTTGGAACAAAATAATACTGTAATGTAAACTACAGTATTAGAGAAACTCCTTAAAACCATGCTTTGGCAACAGAGAAACACATATAGCAGTCCTAGGTGCAGGGTTGTTCTCTTCATGCCTAAATTTGTCACCAAAAGTTATTTACTGTAATATAGTTATTACCTGTAGTAATGCTTCAATGCCTTAAAGATACATTATTCAAAGAATACTCTAATGTTTACGTATTTTTCAAATTTACTCAGAAGTAATTAAAGATACAATTCTAGTTTTGCTAGTTAAGATTGTGAATATTCTCATAATGAGAGTTCATAACTGTATTTGCTTTGTCTTTCCCTATAATACACTTATGGCAAAGGAAAGTAGTTTATGTGAGGAGAAAGGTATCAGAATTTTTTTGCCAATTGGAAATACAAAGTATGTTAACAGCATGATTGAGTAAAAGGCAAAATATGATTGTTAATTTCTAAATGTAATTTGTTTCCTTTGATACCTCCTTGGAGGAGACAAAACTGAAGAGACTGTCTACATTGATGCTGCAAAGTTGTCTTAGCAAGAAATAAGAGAATTTAAAAGGGAGAACATTCACTTGCAAACTGCTTGATTTTTATGTGCAATGTTTTTAATTCAGGTCTTTAGTGTACTAGTCATCTCTGTATCAGATGTAAAGGCAAATTCTTGCTCCAAAAATCAAATCATGTACGGTATCAAAGTACTGTTATGAGACCCTTGGCACTAAAACTGAGACAGTGTATTTCCATTATAAGTATTGTACTGAAGAAGAGATAAATCTCCATGGCCCTATTTTGCAAGGCCTTTAATATGCTTAAGTCCCACTGACCTCCAGTAGCTAAAGCATAAATTTAAGTTGTCTGTGAGACAGAAGTCTCAGGTCTCAAAAGGTCAGAGCAAATGTGAATCACTGGTGTTCCAGGAAGAAACAGAAGTGAAGGCTTTACAGGAGGACACACATCTATTTTCTGTCATAGTTCCTTAAAACAGGGAATCTTACGTAGAACTGAGTAGAGATAGGCCTCAGATTTCTCTGTAGCATCTATATTTCAGCAGAGAAGGCCAATTCTGTTCTTGTTTGATCTGAGCTATAGGCTGCACTCTTTACTTGATTTCTGTCACTTTCTGCAGGCATAGTGCATAATTATATGTTATTAGTGTGGTTCTATAAGTCACTAAGCAAGCATTCAGTGAAAAAATCTGAAGACAGAGATGGCTTCACCACCCCAGCGTGGCTCACTTTGCAGAGGAACATGGTTGCTGTTACAAAAGGATGAACTGAACTTCTGTCAGTGGCTAGACTTTTTTCTTCTGATTCTTCATCCTGCTCTCAGTGCTTATGCCTGCTTCAGTGATTTGATTTAGAGCAGTAGTATTGTTCTGATGGAAGTTCAACAAGCTGACATTATTGCCTTTTGCCCATGTTGGTTTGGTTATCAGAGTAGTTGCCTTGTGTGCTGACTTGATTTATTGCAGAGAAAAGCAAGTTAGAACATGTACTTCCCTGATACTCCTGTGTAAGCCTAGGAGAGATCTTAGGGTCTAAATCGTAGTGATAGCCTCTGATGTTTTTTTCCAATTGGAAGCTTTGAACAACATGTAATTTTTATGTTTGACTTATGGAGGTAAAACTCTGTCCAAAGGAGAACAACCAACACATACACATAAAGGAATGCATAGAGAAATAGCACTGAATGCCAGTGCTTTATTCTACTGACCAGCTCCTTTAGCTCCAAGTTACTGCTCATGTGGACGCAGCTAGGAAGCACTTCTTCTTCTTCTTCTGTTTTGTTTGTTTGTTTGTTTGTTTTGTTTTGTTTTTGTTTTGTGTGTGTGTGTTTTGATTTGTTTTATGTTTTTCTTTTTTTGCATAGCAAAGTCACACTGTTCCCAGTTATTTTTCTGTCACAGTGTAGTTAATTGTGCAGGTAATTTCATCAAAAGAAGGGATTACTGCTTTTTTGCAGATAAACCTAGAGAGGGAGACATAAAATAATGTGATGGTTAGGGCTTTCTCTTGTGGGTAGTGCATTTTGTCTGCAATATGTTGTGTAATATTTTATTGCTGAAGAATGTAAGAAATAATGAAGAACGATATTCTGGAAATGCCAGTGCCTTGCTTTCTTTAAATAAAGTTTTTAGAAGCACTTGTCATCTAGAAAGGTTTTAGTTCCAGAAGATAATAGAAGATATATGGAAAAGGCTTCCTTGTTCAAATGAACTTATTAACATGTCTCCCCCTTCTCTTCATTGATGCATGCAGTTTTGTTTTTATAATTTTTTAAAGTACCATATGGTGCTTCTTGTAGCTAAAAAAGTTGCTTGTATGTTTTTATGAACCCACTAAACTTAAACAGATTTCTTTAGAAAAATAATGTGGATACATTTTGCTTTCTTCAGCCTCAAGAATGTTAAAATAGAAATGCTTTCTTGAATTCCCCCTTCTGGCTCAAGTTACTAGGTGGTCCCAAGTTACCAGAAGTAAAATTTATAAATCTAACCCCTAGTCTAGACATTTTCCAGCACTGACTGCAGTTCAAAAAATATTAATGTCTAGCCGGCAAAGTGAAATTCCCCCCAGTGATTTTGCAAATGACTAGAAAGTTAACCTTTTGCCAACTGCTCCTTCTGTGCATAGAGATTATTAAAAAGAATCCAGGCATTTATAACTAGGGCTTTTAAGACTGAAACACCTTGGCATGACCCTTTGTGTCTCCTTCTGTTTATTCAGGCTTGGCCTCTGTGGCTGGAATGTGTGAGCCTGAAAGGAGCTGCAGCATTAATGAAGACATTGGCCTAGGTTCAGCTTTTACCATTGCACATGAGATTGGTCACAAGTGAGTGAGTTTAAAAAAAGAATATGTTTTAATGTATCACACTTTTACTATTAGTTTAATTATGGATATCATTTTTTCTGCATGGCTGTACCATCCCTATTCTGGTGCTCCATGTTTCTGTATAAAGTATTCATAAGTAACACTACATTTTATGAAGTATGTTTTATCAAGAGCTTTACCGTTACAACTGAAGACTTATTGTTTACCCTTTGATTTCAGATTCCATTTAATCCATGCTTTTGAGATTTGGCTCACAACTCTTCTACTGTTTCATATTTTTAATATTAGGTTTTGAAAAAATTTCTTTGTCCTATCTCTTACTGGTCTACATTTCCTTATGAAACAAAAGTGGCTATAAGGTTCCTTTTTTGCTTTTCATTATTTTGTCTTAAATACAATTAAGAATTTTTTGAATAAAACATTGATTCTATTGTCAGTATTCATATGCCCAGCCTTCTTTCATTTAAGAATGAGATATACTAAAAAAACCATAATACTATTTGTGCATTTAAAGCACTAGTTTATCACTCTGAAAAGCACTAGGTTATGAGAATGAATAAGTATGAATCTTAAATGATGTAATTGGTTGTGAAGTACTTCAGGTTCTTCTTCCTACAAGCAAGCATCAGTGGTACATTGTGATGACTCTAAAAACACTTTCTTTTATAAAGAGGTTTCCTTTTTTGGGTTGACCAATGCTGAGTTTATAGCTCATGTGTTTTTCCAATTTTTAGCTGATACAACTGCTATAAACTTAAATGCATATTGAAATGGAAGCTATCAATCTGCTGATAAAAAGCAGGATTGGAAGTAAACATTTATTTTTTCCAGCTCAGCTATCATGCAGGATAATCACTTGGCAAGTGTGATTTCATTTACATTATGTATTAAAAAACCACTGCAGTTGCACTGAAGTGGATGAATTCTGAAAATAAAAAACAACTGTATAAGTCCTAGCAAAAATAATATAACACATGTGTAATTCTTGTCATCTTCATTTTCTTTTTCCTTTATTTGTGTGAGTTGAAAAAGACAGGATAGAGGAAATTATATTTCTAACATTAAGAAACTGAAGTTCTTGTTAGTAGTGATATACAACCTTGCTATGAATTTAAGTCACACGTTCAAGAAGAAAAAAACATCCACATCTTTGTTCTAATCTGTATGACATGTAACGATGCTCTTTATGAAGGTTATTTCAGTGATACATGAAAAAAAATTAAAATATATGCAGCTCTGTTATCATTCAAAGCTATTAGGATTACAACTTTTGGTTTATAGAACATAGATTTTAATCTGAGTGGTTAAGTTTAAAATCTTTGGTGACAGATGGTAAACTGCCATGAAAATTTAAACCCTGGAATGGTCCAGGGAAAATGGTCCCATGGGAAACTCTTATTGAAAACATTGGAATCCGTCAGTGCTTATCAATTTTTATGTACTGCTTGTGAAGAGCACAGGAACAGACTATTCCAAAATGTTGGACATCATGCAGGAAAGGCAGAATAATGCTTGGCTAAGCAGGGATCTTCATGTAGAGCTTAGGTGGAAAAAGAAAGTGTATGGCCACTGGAAATAAGGTAGAATGAAATGGGAGGAATACAGAGATTCTGTCTGTCACAAGGAGAAAATTTGTGTGGTCAAAGTTCAGTTAGAGATGAAGCTAGTCCATACTGTGGAGGACACCAAAACAGTGTGTTTTAACAGCAAATGGAGGATCAGAGATAACATTTGTCCATTACTTGATGAGGTTGATCACTTAACAATTACGGTTTCAGACAAAGCAGAGAGGTGTAATGCCTTTTTCAGCCCTGTCTTCAACACCAGTGATGTGCCCTGGGATCCTCAGAGCCCCAATATATATAATTGATAATTTTAAACTCTGGCCCTGTCACCTGCTTCATTGTCTTCCTCTGAAGGCTTTCAAGGACCTTAGTATCCTTTTTATATTATGGAGCTCAGAACCACACAACATTCAGCATGAGTTGAATACAGACTGGGACATGACCTGCTGGAGAGGAGCTCTGCAGAGAAGGACCTGAGGGTCCTGGTGGACGACAGGTTGGCCATGAGCCAGCAGTGTGCCCTGTTGGCCAAAAAGGCCAATGGGATCTTGGGGGGCATTAAAAGTAGCATGGCTAGCAGGTCAGAGGAGGTGATCCTGCCCCTCTATGCTGCCCTGGTCAGGCCTCACCTGGAATAGTGTATCCAGTTCTGGGCTCCCCAGTACAAAAAAGACAGGGATCTGGAAAGAGTCCAGTAGAGGGCCATGAAGATGGACCTGGAGCATCACTCTCATGAGGAAAGGCTGAGAGTACCTGGGTCTGTTCAGCCTTGAGAAAAGAAAACTGAGAGGCAATATTATTAATGTCTGTAAATATCTTAAGTGTGGTAATCAAAGGGACAAGGTCAACCTCTTTTCAGCGGTCTGCGGGGACAGGACAAGGGGAAATGGCCACAAATAGGGGCCTAGGAAGTTCTGCTCTAATGTGCAAAGGAACTTCTTCACAGTGAGGTAGAGAGAGCACTGGAACATGCTGTCCAGGGAGGCTGTTGATTCTCCTTCTCTGGAGATATTCAAGATTAGCCTGGATGGCTACCTGTGCAGCCTGTTCTAGGGAGCCTGCTTTGCAAAGGGGTTGGACTCAATGATCTCTTCTGACCCCTGCAGTTCTGTGATTCTGTGAGGCTGTACCTGTGTTAATTGCTCAGTTGTTAATTGGGATAATTGCCTCTTTTATATTTCTTCTATCAAGTTGAATATCTTGGATCTCTTAGTGTTTTATGCAATTGTGTTTATATGGCAGAATAAATTTGGTCTACAGGACAATGTCAGGAGCTTTAAAATCTTAGCAATCAACTAACTAGGATATGGGGTTCAAAATTTTTCATGTGTAGTTGTTAATAAGATGGAGGAATGTTTCAGCAGAGTGGAATGGAAGGGGGAGACATATTATATTGCCTTGAAATGATTTGATAAAATATTCCAACTTTGATAACTTAAGCTATAATGAAACATCCATTTAGGGCATACATTTAACTTTTCAATAAATACTCCAAAATGTTGCATTAAAATATTATTTCTATTCTTTTGTGATAAATATTTCAATGACTTTCAGTTGGCACCTGAAAAATGGGTAAATGCTTAATAAAAAAAGCGGGCTTCATGAAAATACTGAAAAGGAATATATTTTCATACATCAAAGATGATTAACTTTGAAAAGTATTTTGCAGAATTATGACTACAGCAATTTGTAGTTAAAGAAATACAATGCAATACTTTCAAGTATTTAGCTGTGCAGTTATCATTTCAGTAGAGAAATATGTCTCAAATGAAACTTAACTGAAAGAGAATGTGTTAAGGGCAGGATGCTTGTAGCAAAAAAAAAAGGTTTAGAGACTTCTAAAAGTAGAAAGCAACAAAACAGTGGAGAGTGTCAGGTTTTGTCAATCTTTTCTGCTGACCCAATAGCCTTGGGGAGGAACTGATCTCTCCTGAAGGCCCCTCACACAGCTGAACAAATGGATGAAAGAAATGAATGTTAGGGAGGGATCTGTAGGACCTGACAATGCACAGCTAAATGGATAAAGTATTAGGTTGAAAAGAGTTGGTATTACCACATCCTCTATTCAAATTATGCCAGTACTACATCTGATGCCAACGGCAGAGTTAACAGTACCTCTACTTTATGCAGCTTGGCAAGAATCTGGTTTGGGATTGTTGTAGATGCTTTTGTTTAAGGCAGAAAGAAATGAACCAAACCCTACTTCAAGCTATCTCACTGGAGAGAAGACAGCACTACTTTTATTTTGGACTAGAACACTTTGAAGGCTGCTGGCATAAAATTTTATGCAGTATCTTCACAGTGGTTATCAAAGTGATTCTCCAGATATATTGTGTCAATAGCTAACTGATGGGCAGAGTTGAGTATATTATCTGAAGCTTGAAAGTAATGATGTCCATGTCATGGGTTTATGTTTTTTGTTGTCGGTATTCTGCATCAAAACATTATGTATTGCACTGGGAGTTAAAGACTTAATGCTCCAGATCCATGGATTGTTGGTATTTCTGGGTACCTGGTTCTCAGAAGAGAACTACATAACCCAGAAGACATTCACTGTTTGGTTTTCGTTCTCCATTTAGAGGGAAAGATAAAACTGCTCACGTGTCATGAGACTGCCTCTTCTTTTACTGCTTGTCTCTGCGTTTGGTGCTCCCTAACCATCTAACCTTCAGGTTTTTAACCTTAAGGCCTTTGGTTTTGGATGTTCTCTCTCTTTCATTTATTTGATTTATTAGCTTAAATTCCAATTCTATTGTACTATACTGTGTTGCATTCATTATGGAATGGCCTGGGTTGAAAAGGACCTCAAAGATCATCTAGTTTCAACCCCCCTGCCACAGGCAGGGTTGCTAACCACCAGACCAGGCCGCCCAGAGCCACATCCAGCCTGGCCTTGAATGCCTCCAGGGATGGGGCATCTACAACCTCCTTGGGCAACCTGTTCCAGTGCGTCACCACCCTCTGGGTGAAAAACTTCCTCCTAATATCTAACCTAAACTACTTCTGTCTCAGTTTAAAACCATTCCCCCTTGTCCTGTCACTATCAACCCATGTAAACAGTTGTTCCCCCTCCTGTTTATATGCTGCCTTCTAGTACTGGAAGATCACAATGTGGTCTCCCTGGAGCCTTCTCTTTTCCAAGCTAAACAAGCCCAGTTCTCTCAACCTTTATTCATAGTAGAGGTGCCCCAGCCCTCAGATCTTAGTGGCCCTTCTCTGGACCTGTTACAAGAGCTCTGCATCTTTCTTGTACAGAGAGCCCCAGGCCTGAACACAGTACTGCACATGGTGCCTCACCAGAGCTAAGGGGGAGGAGGCAATCACCTCCCTCTTCCTGCTGGCCACCTTTTTTTAATGCAGACCAGAACACAGTTGGCCTCCCAGGCTGCAGGGTCACAGAACTCAACTAGAGTTGAAGCTGGAGGTCACCAAAAGGAATGCTGATATATTTTAAGAATCAAAGGAGGACTAGAGATGACACTGGTCTATTAGTTGGTGAATCACTTCAAAATATGGTCTGTGGGAATATTAAGTTCTCAGCCAACTTGGAACTCGTGAGAGATTTGCTGCTGCAGCTGGAAGAGTGTAAGTCTATGGGGCTCAATGGGATTCATCCTGGGTTACTTCAAGATCTTTCAGATGTCCTTGCAAGACTTCTCTCAAGTAGTTTTCAACAATCTTGGCAATCTGGAGAGCCGAGTGAACTGGAAGCTGACAAACGTTGCAATTTTTGAGCAGGGCAAGAAAGAAGATGTTGTTTGTTGAAGGCCTGTCAGTCTCACTGTAGTGCCTAGTGAAATTAGGGATTTACTCTAGGACTCTAGGATTTACTGGAAAGCACCTAAAAGATTGTGCAGTCTTTGATTGCAGCCAGCATGGGTTTGTTACAACCTGTGGGTTCATGTTTAACAAACATAATCTCATTTTATGACAGTGTTAACTAGTTGTCTAAGGGAAGCCAGTTGACATCATCTTTCTGGATTTTGGCAAAGCTTTGAATACTTTTTCTCACAGTATTCCTCTGAACAAGAGATCCAGCCTACAGCTAGACAAAAGCATAGTGCAATGAGTGAACAGCTGACAGAAAAGTCAGACACTTCAGGGAGTGACCTGGATGCAGGATCTGAACTTATGCTAAGTTTGTGGGTGACATTAACTTGTGAGAAGTTGTCATCTCCCTTGAGAATGAAGAGGCTTTGCAGAGAGATCTTGACAAAACAGAAGTCTGGGTCATCAGTAATGGCATGAAGTTTAGCAAGGGCAGGTGCTGGATTCTGCACTGGGTACAGGCCAAGCCTGAATAGATCTGTACAGACAAAGGGATGAGATACTGGAGAACAGTCCTGCAGAGAGAGATCTGGAGTTCTGGTTGATGACAGGTTGAGTGTGAGCCAGCAGTGTGAGCCCAGGCATCCCAAAGGGCCAGCTGTACCCTGGAGTGCACCCAGGCGTTGTCTTGCTCTGGTCTGCACCATATGATCTCACTTCCAGCATTGGGTGGGTTATAAAAGGAGGACATGAAGCTGCTTTGAACACCACAATATAAGGAGGATGTAAAGCTACTAGAGCTGGGTGTGTTCAGTGCAGAGCAGAGGAGCTGAGGGGAGGCCTGATGGTGGCTGCAGCTCCTCACAGGGAGTGGAGGGCAGCGCTGAGCTTTGCTGTGTGGCAGCGACAAGGCCTGAGGGAACGGCATGGAGCTGTGCCAGGGGAGGGCAGCTGGGGGCTGGGGGCAGGGGCTGCACCAGAGGATGGTGAGGCTGTGGAACATGCCCCTTAGGGCAATGGTGATGGTACCAAGCTTCTGAAGCTCACAAGGTGTTTGAAGAACATTCTTGGATGTAGGGATTGGATTTTGGATAGTCCTCTGTGCACACAGGAGTTAGACTCCTATGAGCCTTGTAGGTCCTTTCCAACTCAGAATATTCAGTGATTTTATGACTTTGATTAGCATTTGAGAAAAATGGTATTCCTGTAGTATATGTCCATTGATCTTAGGCTTTTTATTAACCATCTTTGCTTGCTACACTCAGCAGTTCTTATCCAGAAGTTGTTTTGAAATTTTGAAATCTCAGCTCTTTAAGGCTTTCACCTTATACTCTAGCATATGTGACTTGTCAAATGCTGCTCTGACAAATCATATTAACTAGATTTTATCTGATACAGAAATAATGAAGAAAATTGCACTGTATACATGGGGTTAAAAACAGACATGTCATGTAGATATCATCAGTAGAAGCTGGGAAAAATACGTGGTTAAAAAATCTTAATGGTTTGTAATATTTTCTGCAATCCAAACATAAAATCCTATTCATATGTAATGTGGGTAAATCTCTGTGAAGGAAGTTTTAATTCCTTTTGACTTTCTTCTTCCATAAGTGCATGTTATTAATGTGTATACTTACTTATGTTTGTAAAATAGAGTTTTCAAGGAGCACTGAAAACTTTATTTTGCTGCACCAAAATGATTGTTTTTCTTTTCAAACATATGATGAAAATATGAAAGAATGATGAAAATGATGGAAGATGAAAATTAGAACCATTTACATGATTTGTCTATGCTAAATATATAAGAAAGATGGAGAAAGAGTTTTTACTGGGCCTAGAAGTGACAGAACAAAGAGCAATGGTTTTAAACAGGAAGGAGGTAGATTTGATTAGATATAAGGAAGATGTTTTTTGCTATGAGGATGGTAAGCACTGGAACAAATGGCCAAAGCAGTGGATGTCCTCTCCCTCAAATTCTTCAAGGATGACACAGGAGGGGTCTTTGGGCAACCTGTTATAGTGGAAGGTGTCCCTGCCTATGGCCAAGGGGTTGGACTAGAAAATCTTTAATGGTCACTTACAGCCCAAACCATTCTATGATTCTGTGACTCCTTGAAGCTCTTAGTTTATCCATTCATACTTTCTTTGTATCATAGCATAATAAAGGTAACTAATTTACCCTTGTACCGATCCTAGTATCTTGCATTTGAACAGACAATACTATCCAGAAAAGTCATGGAGATTTAATGAGACTGAGAATGTGAGAGTGATTATTATGGCTATTCATACTTTCTATTAAACATTTATATGGAATTTTAAAAGTGTTTTGTTGTTGTTGTTGTTGTTGTTGGTTTTTTTTTTTTTTTTTTTTTTTTTTTGGCTTCTTTAAAATTTGTAGTTTATGTGTGTTTATATATCCTAGGTTTTGTGCAGTTGAACTGTATGTAGTTGAGGCTCAAAATGAACTGCTTTTACAGAAGGTATCTATAACACTGTAATTAACTTGAGAGCATAAAGAATGGTATTGAGTTTTATGGTATTTATCCCTATGTATAGTTCTTAGAATAGCTTTATATTGCTGCTAATACTGCTGTTAATCAGATAAAATCCAGAATTTTAAAAGCCAGGAAGAAAATTGGAAAGGCAAAAGCTCAGCTTGAATTCAACTTGGCTGTTGGTGTAAAAGAGACCAAAAAAACTTTTTACCAAATGTATGAGCAGTAAGAGGAGGGCTAAGGAGAATCTCTATCCTTTAGTGGATGCAATGGGAAATGTGACCACTGAGGATAAGGAAAAGACTCATGTTCTCAGTGCCTTCTTTATGGAATCATAGAATTACCCAGGCTGGAAAAGACCTTGAAGATCATCAAGTCCAACTGCAGCCTAACCAGTACCCTAACTCTAACAACCCCCTGCTAAATCATATCCCTGAGCACCACATCCAAGCGGCTCTTAAACACATCCAGGGATGGCGATTCAACCACCTCCCTGGGGATCCTATTCCAGTACCTAACTACCCTTTCTGTAAAGAAGTTCTTCCTAATATCCAACCTAAACTTGCCCTGATGCAACTTGAGGCCATTTCCCCTCGTCCTGTCACATGTCACCAGTGAGAAGAGACTTGCCGTACTCTCACTGTAAGAACCTTTCAGGTACTGAAAGAGGGTGATAAGGTCTCCCCTCAGCCTTATTTTCCCCAGGCTAAACAGCCCCAGCTTCCTTAACTTCTCCTTGTAGGGCTGATTCTCCAAGCCCTTCACGAGCCTCATTGCCCTTCTCTGGACCTGCTCCAGCACCTCCATGTCTTTCTTGTGCTGAGGTGCCCAAAACTGAACACAGTACTCGAGGTGAGGCCTCACCAATGCTGAGTACAGGGGCAGGATGACTTCCTTAGTCCTGCTCACCACACCATTCCTGATACAAGCCAGGATGCCATTGGCCCTCTTGGCCACCTGGGCACACTGCTGGCTCATATTCAGCCAACTGAATATTCAGCCAACTGACCAAGGTCCCTTTCTGTCTGGGAGCTTTCCAGCCACACCTCCCCAAGCCTGTAGAGTTGCCTGGGGTTGTTGTGACCAAAATGCAGGACCCAACACTTGGCCCTATTGAAACTCATTCCGTTCACCTTGGCCCATTGATCAAGTCTATCCAGGTCCCTCTGTAGTACCCTTCTCCCCTCAGGCAGATCAACACTCCCTCCCAGCTTGGTGTCATCTGCGAACTTACTGAGGGTAAGTTTGGTAACATCTGTCTTTGAAAGACAGACCAGTTATCCTTGGATTCTCTACCCCTTGACTTGGAAATCTGGGATGGGGAGCAGAATGAAACCCCACACCATTTATGTGGAAACATCTGGAGACCAATTATTTTACCTGGGATACAGTGGAATATGCTGAGGGAGCTGTTGGAGGTGATTGCCAAGCCACTTTCCATCATTTGACAGCATTCTTGGTCAAATGGAGAGGTTGTAGAATATTGGATGCTTTCCTATGTGACTTCCATCAACAAGAAGGGTTGTAAGGAGGATCTGGAGAACTACAGGCCTGTTGGCTTGACAGTGCCAGTAAAGGTATTGAGCAGATCATGTTGAGTGAGATCATGTGGCATGTGTAGGACAACCAGGGGATCAGGCCCAGCTGGCACAGATTCATGGAAGGCAGATCCTTCTTGACCAACCTGATCTGCACAGTGGATGTGGGAAAGGCTGTTGACATATTCTGCCTTCAGTTCAGCATTGCTCTTGACATTGCCTCCCACTGTATTCTCAGAAAACTGGCAGCCCATGGCTTGGACAGGTATTCTCTTCACTGTGTAAAGAACTGTCTGGATGGTCAGGCCTGGCCCAGAGAATGGAGTTATATCCAGCTGGTGACCAATAAAGAGTGGTGTTCTCCAGGGGTCGTTGCTGAACCTGTCCTGTTCAGAATCTTTATTGATGACCTGGATGAGGAGATTGAGTGTACCCTCAGTAAGTCTGCAAATGACACCAAGGTGAGAGAAAGTGTTGATCTTTTTGGGGTAGGAAGGCCCTACAGAGGGACCTGGACAGGCAGGGAAGCTGGGCTAAGTCCAATGGGATGAGGTTCAACAAGATCAAGAGCTGGGTCCTGCACTTTGGTTACAAGCAACACTGCAGGCTTTGGGCAGATTGTCTGGAAGACTCTGTAGAGGAAAACAGACCTGAGGGTACTGGTTGATGCTGGGCTGAATTTGAATCAGCAGTGTGCCCAGATGGCCAAGAAGGCCAGTGGCATCCTGGCTTATATCAGAAATAGTGTTGCCAGCAGGAATGGAAAAGTGATCATCCCCCTGTACTCACCACTGGTGAGGCTGCACCTTGAGTATGGTGTTAGTTTTTGGGCCCCTCACTGCAAGAAAGACATTGAGGCCCTTGGCATTGAGGGGTATGTCCAAAGAAAAGCAACAACTCTGGTAATGATTCTAGAGCACAAGTCTTAGGAGGAAAGAATGAGGGAACTGGGATGGTTTTATCTCAGGAGAGATCTTATAGCAAGTACAACTCCCTACAACAAAGAGATAATAAATTGACCTAACTAGCCACTTAAACCCAGATATTTTTTCTTTCATCTTTTCAGTTGAATATTATCTTCTGTCTACCTTTTTATATTACAAATATGGAAGAATACATTTGCCATTAAAAATCCTGATTGGGATCTTCATTTTAATTATGTTTTGTGCATTTAAAGAAAATGTCGTAAACGTGAGTCTACAAGAACGATTCTCATTTCTGTAATATGTTTACATTTAAATATGAAAAAGGTTTTGTCTAAATGAATGATTCTATGATTCTAAATACGTTGAAAATATTGTTTGAAGTATAGAATAATAAGATCGTGTCCTACATTAAAGCATTTTATCAGGAAAAGGAATGTAATAACATTTAACAGACCTCTGCAAAAGTATAGGAAGAATAAATTGGGAGTGAAAAGGAAGTTAATAGTAACCTTCAGGGCATCATGAATTTCAAAAGGAAATCTGAGCTCAGAATTTTGCTTCCTGATTAGAGGCAATGCTTTCCATTTTGACCTATAGTGTAGAAATCTATTACGTTCATACTTCACCTTTGCATAGCACACAGACATTATTTAATGTTACTCTTGTGGCATGAAAACTGGATAGCCAAGGCTGTGTAAACCAGGAAGAAATATTTTTGCTTTACTTTTTCTATTATTTCTATAGAAGCCTGCCATTTCTCCCTGTTGCTGCCTTTTTTTTTTTTTCTTTTTTCCCAGTGAAATGGCTTTTTTTTTTTTTTTTTTTTTTAAGTTGCATATTTTGTTTAATACTATATTATGTGAATGTATCAAGGTTGTAACTGTTTGATCATCAGAGAAAAGTCAAAGAGAAAGATTATATTTAGGAAACAAATGGGAAAACAGTTATTCTAGAAACATACTAAAATCGTGTTTAATTTCATGGCACATATGCTTGTTATAAGGCTACTATTGTTTGGTCAGTATGCTCCACAATTTGCAGGGAAATAATGTATTTAACTAAAGTTGAAACTGGAAATTCTACGTAAAGTCAGAGTAAAGGATTGGGGTGTCCCAAACCTTATAATGATCTCCAAAACCAGAAAATCATCAGTTAAGGCTAAACTCCACCTTAAGACACGCAAATAAAAAGAGAAATAACTAATCTTGAGCCCTTCCTTGAGTGGAAAAATGCAGTATCAGTTAGTTTCAACAAATCCGTAGCTGTAATCCCAAATGGAAATAAGCCAATTTTCAGTACTTGTTTATTCTCTTTTCTTATGTCATTTAAGGGTTAGCTGTGATTTGCATACAGTTAGGAAGCAATAACCAATACTTCACTAACACTGGCTAGAAATTTATCTAGGTCTTCTACAGTGAAATAGGAGAACTTTCTGTTGTGACATGGTAGGAAGGATATGATAAAAATAAAAAACTGCTAGCCTTCTACTGCTATAAAAGCAGACTTCCTCTGTATCAATTTACATTATTTTGCTGTTAATAGATAGGTATGAGCATAATTAACAAAATGACTATATATCCACACAGGAATTGCTGTATGGGTTTTATGTATTATATTAGCTCTGATATTGTAGGAAACAAACTATTTTATTCTCTAATAGTAGATTCTGTCCGAATTCATGCTCATTCATTGAACAAAATTATACTAAAACATTCTAGTTTTCTTTTTCCTCCCTGCACATGTTCTGATGTGAAAAGGTCATTAAAGAGTGTAGTAATGTTAGATGAGTAAAGCTTACTGTTAATGTTCTTTTTAGTGTAGATTCTATGTAGTTAGTCAAAGCTGTGTGAATACAGTACTTCTAAGTAGATGAAATGTAAGGTTTCTGAAGATTTAAATGACATCTGTGTTATGATTACCGGAGCAACAATCTAACAATAAAATGGATGTAAAATTTATGAGAAAGTTGCTATGTCTTACCTAAGTAGATAAGCATTTCTTACAAGTAAATTACAATCTGTTCTTTCTATCTTTTATCTACTACAAGACTTGTTCAGGCTTGCCTTTGATCTTTTCATTGTAGGTGTAGCGATTTACTGCTAGAAATCTTGAAAGTATACTTCACTGGTGCACATTTTTCACTCTTCCCTGCCCCTTGCTTTGTTCTCCTTAAAAGCTGTGTGAGTAGTGTATTAGTACACTAATTAGTGTACTGACTCAGTCAAGTAAGGTCTAGTGATGCAACTGTTACAAGGGACTTAGCTTAAAGTTGCCTCATTTCACTCTCCTATATGTTTATTTTGTCATTCCTAGGTGAAATAAGTTAGTGCAATGAAACTTCCTAAGGTTAGATTTTCTTTTTCTCTCATGAAAAGAATGATTTATTTTCCTGAAGGGCTATATGTAGTTACAGAGCTGTAATTCAGCTTGTGATAGTGAGCAGGAAAATGAAGAGCTTGATATTACAATATTTATTTTACTTTCATTCTTATAAATTCATTGTGTCACCTGACTCTTGAAGTTTCTCAGGTACTTTTTTTCTTGCATTGTTAAACATGTGACAAAGCCAAGTATGAGGCACTGGTTTAAAAGAATTAGGCCAGATTCTCCCACATGTACTGTAACTCATTAATCTGTGATCATTTAATGAAAATTAATGAAATAATAAACTACTACAAATATTGTATTGTAGTTAGAGGAAATAAACATTAGATATCTCTGCAGCTCTCAATGTTCCAAGCTGTGAATTGGCTTGGCATGCAGATCTGTAATATTAGTTTTGGAAAGCAGAAGTAATAGAGTGCTAACAAGTCGGAAAAAAAAGACATTTTACCTGAGTAGCACATTTCAGTTAATTGTAGTGCTGCAAAAGTACATGGTACATGATGTAAACCTCTGTAAGCAGTACTAAGATTGATTTGGATCTGCCTCCTCTGAATCTTATGTGTTTGGATAATAAATCAAGGCAGAAGCATCCTGGCTGTCTCACAAAAATAACTTCAGTCAATTCAGACTCATCAGCAGTAAGTGTTTTTGGCAGCTCTAACCATCAGAATTTAAAGCAACCCAACAAGCCAGTGACCTCACCTTAAATAGAGATGAAATTGTATGAACCTGTTGTATTGTTCCTTTACAATGTAAAGGAAGGGATTGCAAGAAGTTTACATTCTCATCCTGTCCTCTGCTTTTACTCCAGGGTTTTTGTTTATCTGTTACTGTTTTATTCAATGCAGCTGAGACCAGTTATCTCCCCTGTGATTTCTGAGGTCAGATCATAGGTTAGATATGTATTACAAATAATCCTCTGAGATAATTTTTTCAGATATAAGTTAAAACATTGCCAAGAAAAGAAGAAGCTGTTCCATTGCAGATGTTAATAAATGAAACAGAAACAGAGCACTATATATGCTGCTTACTTGGAATTTCTGAGAAGTATACAAGAAACGAAAAAAATATTGGAGAGTTTCAGCTGTGATTTTAAAACTCATAGTGCTACTGCTTTGCATAGTTCCTATATGTTGTGAAAGCTTCTGAGAAAAGAGTGGACATAATGTTATTTAAAAAACAAAACAAAACAAAAATAACCAGGGTGATTCAGAGCTCCTGACATAAGCATCTTTCCTTGAGATAGTAAAGGAAGGGTAATTTCATAGATAACTCCTCTATCAGTTCACAGAATTACAGGGGTTGGAAGGCATGGTCATCTTTGAGTCCATCCCCCAAAGTTAAGACTGTCTCTATGCTTATCTGGCTGTTCTTTTAAAATTACAAATGTATTGTCAGTTTTGGACAAGATCTTAAAGCCAGTGAAAAAAGTACAGTCTGTATCTGTCTAGTCATTTTGAAAAAGGCAGTGTCCTTCATGAAGACTATTTCATTCTCATTTGCCTTCCCACCCCAACTGAACTGCAAACAAGCTTTTGTGAAAGATGCAGCCTTTAGTGTAATGATGGCCAAATATGAGTAACATGCTATGATGAATATGAAACAAATCCTTTGGGCAAAAATGTGTTTTCATCTTCCATAGGAGTGTAAACATAGGCTGTAAGGGCATGCTGCCACTACCATCTTTGGAAAAAGATAAGTTTTTGCAGAACTCCTTTCTAAGCAGCAGAAAAACGATCTGCACCTAGTGGTCAGTTTTCCTACTAAATTCGGAAGCAGCAGCAAGTAGAATAGCCATTGTGGAAGGGAGTAGATGATTTAGTTGAATTAATAATTTTAAATAAATGAATAATTTTGAGTAGCTGTGTACTTAAGATTTGCTTTTTATAGGTTATACCACTGCCACCATCTTTCACAAACAGTGGGTAAAAGCAAGGATACTTAAATATAAAGTTTGTTCTTCTTGGTTGGCCCTAAAGATGAAAATTATTTTTGGTCTCTTTCATTTCCCAGACTGCTGGAGTACTGTGATTTCTTTGTCAATAGGAACATGCTAACTAGAAATGCGATGATTATCAGAAATACATATTTCTTGTACAGAAAAGCATAGCAGCATGATCCAGTGTAGTTCTTTCCCACATAATAAAATGTCAGTTTCTATAAGCAACACACTCATAGGGACTGTTAAAAGCTAAGGTTTTCCATTTTAAGAAATTGTACAGAGGTAGTTCAGAAGGAAATACTTACATCTACAAAAATCATTAATTCTAGGAAATGGTGGCAATTAACTAGGCTAATAAGGTACTTTTTTGTTATAAACTGATTTAGTTCTATGTCCTTCTCTGCCCACCAAAATTTATCAATATAAAAACAAATTAACAATAATAATAAACTCTCATAGTTTCACTGTAGCACGTACATTTCTCAGACAAGTTCTTTTGTAGAGCTCTAGATATTTTATGTAATGGGGATAGTCTTCACTAAAAGCTCAGGGAAGCTCTTAAGTATCTCAGTACCTGCTTCTTAGACTTCTTAAGTTTCATAAGGAATTAATGTTTCTGAAGGTTAATATTTAGATTTAAAAAAAAAAAAAAAAAAAAGGTATTTTGTCCCAAGTGAAAGAGACAAAATGAATCAAAGGGAAACTAAGAAAATGGAATTTTAAAAATATGTATACTATTAGGAGACATCATGGTTTTACATATTCTCTACAGGTGTTTCAGTGATGTTCATAGATACATATGGTATATGCAGGTATATGCTGTCAATTATTTAGGAACAGCAGTAAAGATTTCATTTTAAATAGTTTTATATGTATAATTGAAGTCTTTTCAGGTAGATTCTCTTTGCGTTGACCTCAAAGTTTTAATTTATACTGGTCGTCCATAGTTCGGAGGTCTTGTTTCTGTAATATGGGATTTCTAGGTTATAAGCATTTTTTTTACTTCTTTTTCCAAAATCATGTCATCTTCATTGAAAGTCAGTATATTTGGAAATCTCTGTTAGCCAAATTCAAACCCAGTGTTTTCTTCCTGTATTTTCTCCTGATTTTAAATCTGTCACACTGATCTTCTGTGATGAGGGACAGCTCTATTAGAAAAAACTGCAGGTCACCTTGTGAATGGATAGAGGGAGCATGAGTACTGTATAACCCTGGAAATTGCAAAACCCATATTCTGCTTGAAATATCCCTGGGTACTCTGTGCCTACATGTGCTGCTACAGCAAATTCATGTACCCTATTTGTCCCAGTTTACTAACAGAAGAATTAAAGCCATAACGAATATTCTACACTAAGTGCTCTTTATCTTCCAAGTACTGAATATTCCTTAAAGGTTTAGAAAAAGAAGATACTTTCAAAACCGTGAAAATGAGTGCTAAGTAATTGTACAGCATTCCAAGGTATGAGTAAACTAAACAGAACGTAACTGATCCTAATCCTCTACTTGGAATTCTCCTATAGTGAGTGTGTTCTCCAAGGTCCAATATGATTTCTGTAAAAATCACATTTAATTTTATGAGATGTCTGATGCTGTAGAAGAATAATGAACTGTTTTTCTCCTCTTTTGGGCAGTTTTGGCATGAACCATGATGGAATAGGAAATTCCTGTGGGACCAAAGGTCATGAAGCAGCAAAACTAATGGCAGCTCATATTACAGCAAACACCAATCCTTTCTCTTGGTCAGCCTGCAGTCGGGATTATATCACCAGTTTTTTAGAGTAAGTAATCTCTCAAGAAAAATCATGAGTTATTAGAAAAATTCACACCTTTCAAAATAAATACTTAGTAAAGATACAGTGGCTGGCTCTAATGATTTATGTTTTTAGAATGTAAAAGCAGAAATATGACAAGTCAGTGAAGAATTACATTGTAGAGCCCTTTTCCTGTATGTTGGCAAAAGCTTCTAATATTTTTCCCTTTTCTTGGTGTTAAGTTTTAATCTATTCAAACATTTTAAAGTGCTGATCATATTTCCTTAATTAATCTCAATGTGAGAAATAGGGGAAAGGAGAATTTGTTAGTGAGTAAAAGGAAGTAATTTTTTGTTTGAATAAATGTGTAATGTGAGGAAATGCAGGGAAGGGAACAAGGTTCAAGCCCTTTTCCTTGTTCTCCCATTCATGTGTTTTTTTTATGTAGTCTTGTGGTTTTTCTGTGTTCATTGGCAACTTTCATGAAAATAATCAGAGTTGAAGCTGTCATAGATTTTTTTTATATCAATATCTTTAAACTGTGCTAATCTATACTTCTATGGTGATTTTTATCCAGAAATAGATTCCTACCAAAAATTTTACTTCTTCATAAAAAAGTTAAATAATCAAAACACATTAGTATAAAAAATGTGTTCATTCTATACATGATGCATAATAAATCCCTTGTGTGTAGGTAACCTTCAAAAATCAGGCATAGAACTGTGCGTTCACAGAGAGCAGGTTAAGGATGGTTTATAAAAAATATGTGAGACAGTGGATTCAAGGGAGCAAATGGAAGGCAACTGGTAGATGCAGTGTCATCAGTGAAATTATTCTTCAAGAAATAGAAGTTGTTCAGTAATTCAGTCGCTGTGTTTTAAGAGATGGACTTTAACCAGTCAAATAGTCTAGTAGTCTAGTCATTGGATTTCTAAAAACAAAATGGATTTGTCCATTTTCAGGGATGATACTTCAGAATAATCTGTTTTCTAAGAACTCCATCCAGACCAATAACATTTTCATTGAGTTGGTTCAAATGTACCTACTCTCACAAAGTACAATATCACTGAATTGTACAAAGATGTGTTTGGGCTCCCTGTACATATAATGAACATAATCAAATATGTTGGCATTAGAGGTTGTTGAGAGGAAAATACTTGGTTTTTGGTTACTATATGTGGTTAAGGTGATCTGTATCAACTCACTGAACAATACACCCACTTTTTATGTTTTAAATATTTAAATGAGTGTCTAGACTAAGTAACACTGAATGAATCATCTCACACATGTGTGTAATCCATATTTCTCACAATATAAGTTATTTTCTGAAGAGATATGTATTAATTAAACAATAGCAGTATGAAAAAAAAACAAGAAGATTATAGTGCTTTAGTTTTGCCAATCATATCTGTTAATTCAGCTGCTCACTGTGGTACTCCTTTTAGTATATTATATAGCCAAACTTCAGCTATTAGAAAGAATAGGATTTCTGCATCTCTTCTATGAGATTAATTCACAGTCCAATATTCCTGACTATATTTCAGGTATTTTCACACAATCACAGAATTGTAGGGACTGGAAGGGACCTCTAGAGATCGAGTCCAACCCCCCTGCAAAGCAGGCCCCCTAAAGCAGGCTGCATAGGTAGGCATGCAGGTGGGTCTCGAGAGGAGAATCCACAGCCTCCCCTGAGCAGCCTGTTCCAGTGCTCTGTCACCATCACACTGAATAAATTCTTATGCACATCTGTGTGGAGCTTCTTATGCTCCAGCTTCCTATGCTTCCTCTGCTTTCTTGAAGTACTGGGTATTTGTCTCTTACTGTCACATTTTTACTGTTTATAGTCTTACCTTCTGTTTGCCACTCTCTTTTAAACTCCATTTTGATTTCATAATTATTTTGAAAATGATTTCTGAATTGATGAAAAAGTTCTACAGGTAGCTAAGTTTTTTTTTTTTTTTTTTTTTTTTTTTTTCTTTTTTCTGATGTGCTTAGAGAGGGAAACACACGATAAATTCTGTGGCTTGTATTACACTTCAAATATAATAGTGCTGAACATTTTTTTGTAGTTTCAAATTTCATTCTGAAAAACCGTTCATGTTTCTTTACTTGATACCTCTGTTTATACAGAAATCATTCAGTTTTTAGCTATGTTTGTTAAAAAAATTCAGCTTGTGCCTCCCTACTTCGTTTAAATGGTTTTATTTATTTCCTTTACCCTTAGTATCTCTGATATTCTTTTCCATTCCATTGAAGCACAGTGAAGTTTCTTTAAGTTTCTAATACTTTTAAGCCTGTGAGATGCCACTGAAATTGTACTAACAGTATTATACAGGGAGAATAATACTGTAGTGAATCTGTTTGTGTTGATCTAAGCTGTTTGGATTTTCTGTAATACTTCACTGTCACTGTCATTGTTTTCGATTTTAATTGAATTAGAATCACCTGTATATTTCATAAAAAGCATTGTTGAAGATACTAGATGAATGGTATTTAGGGCAAAAATGGATGTAGCATCTCCAATCATAAATTATCACCTATAATATTTTATTCTTATAGAACAGAATGTAGGTGTTATTTTATCAAAGCCATGTAAACATTCTTTTGTGTATTTTAATTACAAATAGATTTTCCAGTTGGGTTGGATATTATGTTCAAAAGAGCCAAAGCGAGCATCTTCTTCATCTACATATTTTGCAGTCTGTCTTTTTAAAAGTCAGATTTCTCAAACATGATCTGTTTGTTATAAATCTGTGCTTCTTCTTCTTGTTTGTGGTTTTAATACCCTGGAAATGAATTAATGCTTCTTTTTCTTAAGATCATTGTTGCCTGATTTTGCAAGGTAAAATAATCTTTAATTGTGATTTTATTTATTTATTTATTTATTTTCCTTAAGTTTCCAGTCTCTCCCCTAAATTTACCCATCACCCTGATGACAGCAGGGAAGTGTTAAGGTATATACATATGTATAGGACAACTGTCGGAAACCTGGGTTGCTTATTTTTTACTCCTTCACACCTTTCCTTGATACAGAACAGCCTTAATAGCAGATGCTTTTCATTTTCAGGTAATGATCAGTGAGCAAGAAGTGGAGAAAAACAGTGAGATTCATGTGGTAGCACTTCCCTGACTATCCCCGTAGTAGCTGAACAGTCTGCATCCAGACCAGGAAAATTATTCTATTTTTGTTTTTTCCTAATTTCTCTTCAGAACTTAGCAGGAGATGAGGAAAGGTGATTCAGAGGTTTAGAGGCAAGGCCTCAAAAAAGGCACTGTCATCTCTGTCTGCATGTGTTCATTCCTCACAGATTTTCTACTCTGTCTCTCTTTTTTTTTTTTTTTTTCAATTTTTCATCAAAAATGGGAAAACATCTGCAACCAGAACCAGTAGATAACAGTAAAGGGTGAGAAGTGTTTTTGTTTGTTTGTTTGTTTTGTTTTGTTTTTGTTTCTATTTTCCTATACTTAGTGAGTATTGTATTCACTTAGTTGTATTTAACAAGAAAAACAGAGCATGGAGGAATGAAATACGAACATACTCAATTAGAAATGTGAGATTGTGAGTCTGTATGGTAAAACACATTTTAGGTTTATCGTTATGGGTCTCCATAAAAGTTGTAGCAGAATAGTCATGGCACCAGGGCAATGAAGCTAGAATACATTTATCTAGAAGCCCAATAACTGTTCACAGTATTGTGTGGTAAGGTAGATTAATGTGCATCTAACAGTTTACTGGCTTGGGCTAATGCTTTGCAACTACACAGTTTTGTACTGTGTGTTTATTTTGTAGTGTTGATACCATGCTGTCCCTTCCTCATCAGGCGGAAGCATTTTAAAACAGAAGTAATCATGGTTACTATGAAAGTAGTCTCAATGTTACCTTCTTCTCAAGACTTCCTAAAATCTGTGTCTGGATACAAATTTTCCAGACTGAGGGCACTGACTGAGGAATAGCCATTAAGTATTAAAAGTTGTCAATTCAGCCAGACTCTGGTTGAGAAAAGAGTTTACTTTGTGAGACAGCCAGATAGAGGGTGAATGTGACTTCATAGGAATGAAGTCAAAGCAAAGCTGTGTGTGTTGCTAATAGGTCTATCAAAATTCCCAAGAATGATGACCTGATAGCCCAGGCTCTGAAATGGCCAATGAGAACCATCTTAATAGGGAAAACGTTTCTTCTGGCAGGTAATAGCTGCTGGATGTAAGCTTTGTGTTAAAGTGAAGGACTGGATTTAATATATCACCTGAATTGGTTATTCGTGCTTTACAGTGGATTTAAATTTCATTAAACTTTTTATAGAATTAAATGAAAGAAGGACTCAGGAAGATTTGAAGAGTGAGAGCAGTGTTACAAAACAAAGGTTCCTGTGAGAGATGTAGAAACTGTTAAAATCTGTTCACTGAGGAATGAATGAACCCTAAAAATATTGCCTGTGATTGAAAACCAATTGGTAAAACTTTACTGAGTGCAGCATATATATACATGTAATGCAAGTTTTGTTTTATCCAGTCTTTATGTGTCTAGGGCATAGCCATGCATATACCAAGATTTAAAAAAGAGAACTTTCTTCTTCATTTCATTATTCAGTTACTTTTATGGTTGGTAATAACAAAATCTGCTTGATTTCTGGAGTCATTAGTCTCTAGTTGTTTAATCTTGTCAGTGTCAGATAGAAGGTTTAAAAAGAAGTTACATCACCAGCTCAGTCTCTCAAAGTCAGAATTGTCTTTGAAGAAGAACCTAAAGTCTTTTAACTATTTGAACAAGTAAGATCTAATACAGGATATTCATGGATAGTCTATAGAATTGCCATACAGCAGGATTTAGCTTTCAGAGACTATACCTTTCTAACTCTGAAAATGAGCCAAAATACTTTAGTGCAAGGAAGCTCTTAGAGCTGATGTAAAAAATCTTCCATTGTCTGTGTTCAGGCATCATCTGGCCAAGAATCTCAGACATACAAGTGGATATGCATGATAAATACAAGATACTTACCTTAATATGCCTTGTGTACTTTCTATGACAGATATGCTACTACTCCAGGAGACTAGTTTAGTAAGATAAGGTCACATTAATAGTATCAAAATTCCATCTCTTTCTGTACAAATAAATGTAGAAAAATTGCATCCATTATTATCTGTTGACCTATAATTTGGATTATAATCTACCTCTTTTTTCTTTTAAAGATTAGAAGACTTTCTTGCTGACAAGTAAGGATCAAAAAGGATATGTCCATAATTATTTTATATCTGAAGTCTTCAAAAGTCAGTATTTTGTGTAAAAGGTTGCACAATTAAAAAGAAGAGAACCAGTTTTTGCAATCAGTGGCTTGCAATATGTTTCTGAGTATTGACTTTGTCCTCTTGTTTATATTTTATTAATTTAAGTAAATTTTAAAGGGCAGAATTAATTGCAGATTCCTAATGAATGTCTGATAAAATGAAAATAGAACAAATTGGGTAATTGTTTGTAGTGTACTGTCTCTCAAATTTTCCAGGATGGATACCAGTAGATTTTGGTAGGTAAATGATTTTGATAGATGGTTTTTCCTAATGTGGGTGCTGGGTAATTATCAGAAGAGGAAAAGAATGCTTGGGAACATAACGTGGAGGGAAATATGTGTTAAAGAAATAACAAATTATTTACTAAAAAACAAAAGAGAAAATGAGCATAAGAAGAACATTGTGCAAAATTGAATTGTAATTGCTATGCCATGGCTAATCAGCCATAGAGCTAGCCTTATGTAAAAGATGGAAGAGAAGTACAACATATCATGAGAGAGTGTGGTAAATCCACATCAATACCTGAAATTCTCCAAAGTTCAACAATGTTTGCATTAGTAATCCTATTTTATCTCATTTTTAATTTTAAACATGACACTCTGAATCATATCACCATTACTTATGCCCTAATTGTACAAATATTTAGGTGTTATTATCTGTAGATTATTGAGCAGTTTGAAGAGTTTATTCATTAATGTCAGGTTAAGCAATTTTTGTAGCCCATATAGAGATATATCCTAGTACTCTTTAAAAATCAGTTTTTACTCGGGGAAAATATATAGTATATGTGAAATAAGTCTTTTAAAAGGAGCCAAATGTTATTTATAGGCATATAAATAATTCATATTCTTATAGCTATGTATATATATAAATGTACTGTTCATACTTGAGTTATTTTAGTGTTGGTATTTTCCACGTTTTTATGGGAAATTTTGTAACATGATTAAATAAAATATTATGCATACTATCTATAAGTTTATCTATATAATTGTTTAGCTTAGAAGGAATCTTCTAATATGTGCTTGCATTATATGCCGTATTATTATGAATGAGATAATTCTCTAACATCTCAAACTTGTTTTCTGTGCCAACGTTCTGGATATTTTCCTTAGCCATTGTAGGAATTCTAATGTACTGTGTATGTCCCTGAGATATGTGAGAATAAGTAGTCTAATATAAGCATAAACCCAGAAGGGTCCACATTGGTGTTTTTTCTATTTTCTTTCTTAGCAGTCTTGCATAAAAAGTGGTGTCTGCACAGAGACTGTCACTGTTGCTTTCTCAAAATTTTAGCATTGAGTCCCTTGTCTCTCATTTTGATAAATTAGTTTGATAGTGATGAAAACTTTGGGATTGTGAGCTTTTAAAGAAAGGTGTATCCTTTCAGAGAGAAATAAGATTAATTTTCTAGCCTTAATTTTCTATTGTAGTACAAATTAAATTTTGAACTGCATTATAGGTTATTTTATTTTACTTTTGTTTTTTTGACACATTATACTGGAATACTTGTGTTAACAGCAGTGAAAGCAGGAACCTTTTCAGTTTTATAATGGAAAATAGTCCTAATGTGCTCCACATAAACTCATGAAATTAAATTAGGAAAACAAGGAAGTCCTTGAGTACCAATGTACTATCTTAAGGAATAAGCAGAATGTATCTTGAGTTTGAGGCCATCTTGTTTCTATAGCAGACAATGAAGATTTACCCACTCCTTCTTCAAGAATATAAATGTTCTTGCTGTAATATCATGGTTTTGTTTTGTTTTGTTTTGTTTTGTTTTGCTTTGTTTTTTAATGCAATTTCTATGTAAGGTAAAATCACAAGCAGTGAAACTGATGGTGAGTAGAAATTGTTACATTTAAGGATACTTAAAAGTCCTTGTCGTTTCCATCATCTTTTTTTTTTTTTTTTTTTTTTTTTAATATATCTACACGTACAGTATTTCAGTGTAGATTCCCACACTAATTTTGTAACATCAGGTTTTTTCAAGTACTTTGAGAGAAATAATAAAAGTGAAGCAGAAGGAAAAAGAAGTTAATACTCAACTTGATAGAAGTAGCTCATGAGTGTATTACTACTTACTGGACCTTGCTTTACTGTTTTTTGTCATGATGAAAATGCTCTTTGGAGAAATGTCATAGTTCTGTCCTGGTTTGGCCCAGTTTCATGACTAATGGGGAGGGCGAGCCCACAGATCCATGCCCTGGAAAAGGGGGAAAGTAGGAAGGGAAAAGGTAGGAAGATGGTCCTAAAAACAAAACAGTGGCAACAAACTAAGGGAGAAATCTGATTTACTAAATATGATGCAGAATGTGAGATAATACAAAAGAATTGAAATTGAAGCTAGTAAGTCAATTAAATGAGAGAATGTCCGAAAACTAAAGGGATTACGCTAATGCTGAAGGTCAGATGGCTGGGGAACACACACTACAGTGATGAGCAGAAAAAGAGAGGATAACAATCTCATGACTCCCAGTCAGTTTCATCTTTCCTGTGAATGGAGAATGGAAACAGAATATTGAAGTATTCTGGGAGCTGTAGTTCTAATTCTTTTCTGAAATAAGTACCTGGAATTATCAGCAATCCACAGACTGGAGCATTAACTCTTCAACTCCCACTGCACTACATGATGTTATGATGTGGAGTAGTGATAACAGAAATCATAAAACCACAACAGAGAACAGGCATACTTCTGTATTTTCTACAAGAATTTGGCTTACTTTGTAGGAAGTCAATATTAAATCCTTCACAATTATGAGTTTTATACAGTAGGTGTAGATACTTTTTTACGGTTTCAGTACATTTAAAGATTAAGATTTTAATCCATAATCTAATCTTTGCAGGGACCTTTGTCTGTGGCCAGAGGTAATGTTAAGATTTTAAATGCTTATCTTTTCCTAGGATTAGACCTTACATACCAAGCTCTGCACTATTTGAATCTGTGGAGATATTCTTTTCATATTTAATGTCAAATGTTAAGATTCCCATGGCTTGTTTAAACAAGTCAGTATCTGCAGTTTGGTTTGGACGATACATAATGCTTAGGTTGTTTTTGATTTATTTCCATATTGGAATTATTAGCATGTACTCCTTATTCGCACAGAATATAACACTGAAATGCTTTACATTCAGAAGAACCTATGACAGTTTCTCAACTTCAACCAAATGCATGTACTTGTAGCAATTAAAACTGGAGCAAAGGGACAAGTATGTTACTTTTTAATGCTAGAATCACATATTTAATATTTTAAGCCCATATTTAATATTTTTGTGTGAAGGCAAGGATTTTATGCCTTGGTTTGGGTTGGGGGGAGGTGCAGGTGAATCATATGGAATTTATTGGGATGAGAATATGTTTTTTATTCTTATTATTTAGTTGATTATTGAATTGGTTGCTGTTTATTCAGATGTGCCAGTGGTTGTTTGTTTTTTGGTTTTTCCACAAGGTCTGCTCTTGTACACTGAGGAAATGAATAAAATAGGGTTAAAATGAGGTAATTACCGGTACGGTTAAAGGGCCCTTTTTGTTTTTATCTGCAGATGAAAGAAGTAGAAAATTGGAGATCTTCACAAAACAGTGTAGAACACTCACTATTGAAATTATGTTCCTTTGGCAAGGTGCATGGAAAAGATTTGAAAAAAACCCATAAGTGCTGGCAAAATCTGTAGGAATGTCGGAAAAAAATTGGAAGTGTTGGCATAAGAATTCTTGAAAAATCCTCACTTATTCACATGTGAATGAGAGTAAAAAAGCATCTGTCCTCTTTTGTGCTCACTGACTAAATAAAACTGAATAATTATATTTAGTGAAGTATAAAGTATTCTAAACAAAAGAACTCTGTCTGCCTTTGGCTTTCTTTGTTATTTGTTCCACTACACTAAAATATTGTGGTTGAGTATGGGCATACATTGAAAAAAAGCAGTGACTATAAAAGAACATGAAAGTTTTGAAAGAAGGTTATCTTAGTTAAATGCAATGGAAAAGATCTTTGGATCCATACACATTCTTTTACTCATATAAGTACAGGTAAATTCTAAGATCCCGAACCTGTATCACTGTAACTATTATCACTGTAACCTTTATCACTGTAGCTATTTCTTCTCTCACATGGAGGAGTAACAATGCATGTTAAGGTTCTAGTTCTCTGGACATTTAGTCATGTTGAAATTTAAATGTGTTTTATATAAACCAGTTAAGCTGCTTGTATTTGTTATGTTTTAAAGAAGTTGCCTGTTTGAATGATCAGGAGGATCATTAAGAATTATAAACTTAATTTATTTGCTTAATTTGTTTATTTTTCTTTCTGTGACCAAATGTGACCAAATTCGTCAATGAAAATAAATAGGAACGTTTAAGCAGAATTGAAAATTGGTCTTGAGTGGCTCAGTAATTACCATACTTTTTGAAACGATAATATATGACCTAAATAAGCATTTTTGTTAATAACTACAGTGAAAAATTATTTTGATCTCTTAATACCCCTAATTACTTTTTTTTTTTTTCTTTTTACCGTGGGTGCACCATTTTACTGTTTTTTTTTGTTTTGTTTTGTTTTTTTCCCCTGAAATCATACTTGTTTCACACCCAGAGCTGCTAAAAGTAAGAGCTAGATACATTATATCATTGCTGTGATTTACAGTCAGTAGAATTCCTAATTCCTTTGGTCCTTTATGTTGAACAGTTCGGGCCGTGGTACTTGCCTTGATAATGAGCCTCCCAAGCGTGACTTTCTTTATCCAGCTGTGGCCCCAGGTCAGGTGTATGATGCTGATGAACAATGTCGCTTCCAGTATGGAGCAACATCCCGCCAGTGTAAATATGGGGTAAGAAGTCTTAATCCTTACGCTGAGTGTTTTGCTTAGTCATTTGTATATATTCTTTTATAGCATAAAATTTTAGTTAGATGCACTGAAGAGTTATGAATTCCCAACAGTGTTCTATCTAGTAACATCACATATAAGCAAAGAATACATTTGAATCTTTATGCTGCATCTTTTGCTTGAGTCATTTGTGTATGTATTTTACACCCAGATGTGTGTGTAACAGCGAGCTGAAGAAGCATTCTTGAATATTAGGATAGAAAGGAGCCCAGAACATTTGATCCCGCTCCTTTTAAAGTATATAAGTTTCACTGATTTCAGTTAAATGGGATCGTGTTCATGCTCTATTAGCCTTGGAATATGAAATCTGTTTTGTTGACTTTAACTTTTCAATTGAAAGCTACATTTTGAAGTTACATTTGTGTTTGTATTGATTGGTCAGGTCTGCCTTATTTTTTGCTGACAATGAGTTTGTTGTTTCTCACATTGTTCAGAGCTCTTTTTGAAGAGAAGAATAATTGGTTATGGGAACAGAGTAACATGAAGCTAGACTGAATAGCATATTGAATGGCTAAGTACTAGCAAAGCTTTGGCTGCAAGTACCAGTGTGCAGTACTGAAGGTAAAGAAACTTACAGTAGTAGTAAAAACCTGCATACTTAGTATTTTAGGGCATTATGCAATACAGTTAGAAGTATATTTTAAAGAAAATATTGCAGCCCATAATTTGTAGTAAAATGATGCACTCTGTTATACTTACTTTTAAATAATCCACTTGTCAGTAAATTAAAAAAATCTTAAATGCTTTAAAAATACAGAGCTTTACTAATATTTTAATTATTGATTGTTCAAATTAAACAACTGTAATCATGAAATTTACTCTGTTTACTTCTCTTAAGGCTAGCTTCATAGAAAGTCCATTAAAAGGATATTAAATAACCCTTGGATGATTAATACGTTATTTTTCTTGGGATGCCTCTTTGGTAGACAGCATTGTGCAGAGGATTTTAAAAACTGTATGTAGCTGGCTGACTAGCTTGCAGGGTCTTCTGTTACTGATGCTCATCAAACCTGTCTTGGCCTATATTGTGCCTCTGAAAGTTCTCACTTTCCACCACTGTTCTCTAAGGGCCTTGTTTCCTGTCACTAAATCTAAGTTTTTTAATCCTTCTTACAAATACAAATAGATACTCTTTATTTTCAGGCTAAGGAAATCTGTAGGCAGTTAACTTGCTATATATAGTACAGCCTTTAGAGAGACATAGCATTTGAAAATGCAGACAATTAGAAGTACTGGAAGTGTAGGTAATTACAGGCTCTATGAAGTCTGCTTTCATTTTTTTTTTATTTTTTTTTTTTTTATATAGACTTTTGTGGAGGGATTCTCCTATACCTTGAAAGAAGATTGCAAATGAATTGAAGCAATGGTTAGAAGGGGTGAAGTGCTCATGTGACATCACTAGCCCTCTGAACTGGTGTAGTGTACTGCATGCTGTCTATGAGCATGACTTATAAGAGTCTCAGAAAAAAACAAAATCCTGTTTTTAATAGTAGAATTTAAACGTATGTATTTCTACATTAGAATATTTCAGAAGCCTGGTAATATCAAGAAATATTATCTCCCGTAGCTGTAATTTTCTGAAAATGCCATCATTATGATTAAACAGATTTGAAGTAATAACATTGAAGGGAAAGAACACAGATGGAAAATATTCACACCAGAAAAACATTTTCTTAAGAATGAGTATTTAGAACTGAGTAGTGGAACTGGATGGCAATACCAGGGAAAGTTAAGTTGAATTTTCTCCTCTACACTTTCACTATCAGAAGTGAACTGTCAGTACTCTGAATGTTTCTTTTTGAAATAGTACTCACATAATGCTATAAACAGTTCATGGATCTCAGTCTAATGAACATGAAACTGTAAGTGGAAAAACATAATAAAAATCCTTAACTAATGGTGTATCTGATTGATATAATGACTTTTTTTCTAGTGGTCAGCCCTTTCTTATTGAAATGCCTGCTAAAAAAGGAAGAGGTGTAGCAAATTTTCCAGGAAAGATGTTTAGTGGCACAGAAAGAAACAAATTCTAAAACAAAAAGAATTCCAGAGAAAAATTTTTGCTGTTTCCTCTTGCTCATGTATTTTACTAATTTATTATAGCAATACGTGACAGGAGAAACTGTCAAACTCCCAGGTCAAAAGAATTAAAATTCTCATTTGGTCGCTGATATAAGAGTCAGGATGGTGTTCAGTGATTTAGAAAATATTCATGTTCTTATGTATGTCTTCTTAACCTCTAGAAAAACTACCTCTTTTTGGCCATACAGATTTGATGATGATCTGTATTCTTTGCTTTCTTTTTTCCCTGTATTTCCACATCCAGTTCATTGCGTGGTTATTCTGTTTGTTGCTTTTGTTCATAAAGTTCTAATTCAGAAAAGCTTTTCTTCATTTAAATACATGAAGGTTTCTCTCTCACTTTGGAACATCAGGTGTTTGAAGAGGTGTTTGAATGATTAGATCTTAAGAACTCAGTTACTGAAGGGACCATAAGACTGCTTTTCTGTGTGTGTTTACTGACAAGGAGTTCTGCAAAGCAGAACTAAACCTAATGGAACTCTCTGTTTCAGTTATGAGCAAAGCTCTTCCAGCAAAAGTATTGTAGCTGCTGATCAGATTTTCTTACATTGTTCAGCACATTGTCATGCAAAAATTCAGAGAGCTGTTTTAGCATGTTTATTATTGTTTCCAAATAGATAGCAATTTTCTAATGTCAAATTTGCATTGTTCTTTATGCTTTCAAACAACCTATGATACAGGAGCACTTTTATATAATTTAATTCAAGAAATAGTAGTTTGAGTAAAGAACTGAGAGGTGATGTGATGATACTTAAAGATATTTAGGCTGCTACAAATATAATGCCTCCCTTTTTATTATTTTGCCTCATGACATCAGATGTGGGAGTTGGTGGGATGGAGCAGAGATTGACTTCTGGACAGTATTCTGTTGGCTTTATTTGCTGTGTGACAGATGGCAGCAGTGGGGCAGTCTGACAAAGTGATGTCTGACATGGAATTGTGTGCAGAGGGAAGGTATGCCATTGAGTTCCTCCATGTGGAAAATATGGTACTTGTTGACATTCATTGATGCCTGCTGACAAGCCACATTCTGGATGGTGATGCTCAGTTCTCACACCATGAAATGGAGTGCATCTTGATCAGGTCATCCATGCAAATCAACCAAGGAACTATAGATGGATCTGAATTTCAGTTTAAATGCATTGGAATTTATGATGGCAGGGTTGAAGTATCACAGAGTTTGTGCCAGATGGGTGCCATGAGTACTCACACAGGAATAAAAAGAACTCTGTATGCAGATTTGTCAGGATCTGTAGAACCAACACGATGCTGAAGATTTCATTTTCCTTGATAACACCAGTACTGGTCATGATACATGGTGTCACCACTCCAAGCTAGAGACAAAATGGCACTTCATGCAGTGGTGACATGTGGATTCTGTGGCTGAAAAAGAAGTTCAATATGCAGCTGTCAGGGGGTAAAGAGATGTGCACTGTGTTGGGATAGAAAAGAGGTGATTCTTCTTGATTTCCTGGAACCTGGATGAGCCATTGATTCTGACTGCTACATCATGATGCAGACTATGTTGAAGAACTGAACTTCCAGAGTGAGGCCAGAGAACGTGACAGCCTTTCTCTCACAATGCAGTAACATCAAGCCCTGTAGCATGGGGCCATATGAAAGTCTTTGGACTGTCCTAGCACACCCACCTTATAGTCTGTACTTGGTATCTTCTGACTTTGATCTGTTCAGGCCATTTAAAGATGGACTGCATGGGCAACATTTTCTTAGCAATAGTGCCATGACAGCATCCATGAAACAGTAGGACATCTCCACTGGGGCAGATTCTTTTGAGTACGGCATACAGATTTTTGTTCTTTGTGAAAATGCATAGCTAATGGTGGTGACTGTGTTGTAAAGAGTGTTTTGTATATAAGAATTTTCTCTATCAAAGAGCATTATTTTGCTCTTCATATCCATTGTGGTTTTGATGGAAAAAAATAGGAGGCGTTACTTTTGGAGTGACCTATGTGCTTCATTCTTAAGATAGACTTTGAGATACAGGAGAGTCTCAAATGTTTGATTTTCAGTGAGCTATATTATATTGATGGAAATTTCACTGTATGCTACTGGTGTCTGGCTATTTTTCCTAAAACTGATGCTGCTTTCACGCATCTTATTAGTTGCAGTGTTGTGGAGATTTTGAGGGTATTAAGAAGAATGCGAGTTTCTCCAGGGTGATGCTGTGTGAATTCTCCTCTCCTGACTGTGAAGTATGGTTCAGTTATCCTGTACTCTGTGCCCCACATGCCATGGTAGTTCAGAAACATATTCAATAATTTTTCTCAAATGAGTGTAAAGAGAACTTTTGTTGACTCCTTACCTTCTTCACGTTTGTGCATCTGCATAGTTGGTTCTTGGCTGTCTCTTGAGTTAGCTTGGGAAGGAATTCCAGTCTTGACTTTAAATGTCTCTGTTTTATGAGTTTAAATAATATCTGCAATATGCCTGACTGTAACTTGCAGATTTTGTGGTTCATAATAATGTTTTGCTTTGGAGCTGGTCTCCACATTTTTAGGACAGGAGCTAAAACCTCATATATTTTAATAGCAGTTAATATTTTATGCACGTGATTGATTTTTGCTGTGGTGCATTTTATGATCTGAGAAGCTCTTGGGTGCTAGCATGAATTTCAGAGATAGTGCTCAACAATTCTCTGGTAAATTTTTTCCATTTTATCCTTTTCCACCTTCACTGGTGTCATTAAGTATGTGGAACAGAGGAATGAGACAGTTGCTACCTTGAGTACATGGCTTCGCTCAAATCAACAGAACTTTGTATTTCATACTGGAGCTTAATGCATCAGATGATGTATTCTAGTTTATGACAGATAGATCTCTTCTTTGTCACTATCTAAAATAATCCTATAGTTTAAAGTCTAATACTTGCTTTTATTCACATTTTGTAGCTGCATTTTCATAGAATCACCAAGGTTGGAAAAACCCACAGGATCGTCCATTCCAACCTTCCACCTATCACCAATAGCTCTCACTAAACCACGTCTCTCATCTCAACATCAAAACATTCCTTAAACGCCTCTGCGGTTGGTCACTCCACCACCTCCCCAAGCAGCCCATTCCAGTGCCTGACCACTCTTTCAGAGAAGTAGTATTTCCTAATATCCAGCTTGAATCTCCCCTGAGGCAGCTTGAAGCCATTCCTTCTAGGCCTATCACCAGTTACATGAGAGCAGAGGCTGACCCCCAGCTCACTACATCCTCATTTCAGGTAGTTATAGAAAGCAGGCACTGATAAAGTTCAAACTATGAACTTACTGCTTGTAAACAGGAAGGATGAAGATACTTTATCAAAGTAAGACACTGTCTCCTGGCTTCTCTTGATCCTCTTGCTTTAGTTGTCTCAAGGAAGTTTTTAATGAGTTCAGGGGCATATCTGTAAAGCTAATGACGATTAATAGAAAGTTGCCTTAGAAAGTGTTTTCTGCAGAAGCATAGAACACGGAGTTGTCATACCTTCCCTGCTTCCTGATTTCCAGCATGCTGTTTCAGAGGCAGAATAGTTTAACTGAGTTAGAAGGAACAAGACAAAACTGCATTTATCTGGCCAGCTAATTTTCAAATCCAGGAAAGTAAACAAATTGCCACACACAGTAGTTATACAATAATTCTTCTCAGACAAACCAGCAGGAACTATATTTCACCCTTGTGATTATATGATGCAAATTTTATGCAAAATTCATTTTATTAACAAAATGAATTTTGTTAACACTAATATGATTTAATCTGCATAAATAAATTAAAAAAATAATTTTTTAGTGTGACATGGGGCTTTTATAAGTAGGTGAAAGCACATTCTGGAAGCTATTCTTCTTTCAGACAGGAAAGACAGAAATGTATCTTCTCCCTAGACTACAGTTTCCCTTATTATCTCCCTCTTGTTCATACTATGACAAATACTGTGCATTTAGTTGAACCCAGGAGTAATACTGGTTCCCTAATAAATGACTTTTTTTTCTGGCTTTATATGTCATACCGTCACTAAGCTGTTCTTTATTTGGTGCTTGATAGCAACGCAGAAGTAGATCAGTCATGCTGTTTTACATTGCATTGCTCACAAATTGCAGTTTTAATATGTGCATGTTTAGAGGAACTGACAACCTGATCTTAATATTCTTTCTTATCAAGCTTTCCATTATTCTCTGTTTGTAAGGTTTTGTCTGCAACGTGCAAAGCCTCTAATCAGTGTTTTAAAAGTCTTTTGCATTTAGAATGATGAGAGTTTTGAACTTTTCTTGTGTAAGGACTAACAAGATTATATGGTAAATAAGAACATCTGAAGCACTTTTAGGTTTATTCTTAAAATTAATCTTTTCTTTAAGATTAGGGTGCATATAGAGAAATTCCAAAATTTTTCCTCCTGAATCTTAAGGTGGTTTTACTTCTTAAAAAAAGTTCCCACAGTACTGCCACCACAATACTGCCCTTTTTTACTTCTTTCCTATGACTGTCTTAGCTCCATGCACTCCCCCTCTTTCTCCCTCTCTTTCTTTCTCTCTTTCATTTTGTTTTCACTCTCTCAATAATGTCACAAACATCCACAAACAGTGGATGTTATTAAAGCTATTTGAAAAGGCCAAAGGGTTGCCAGTGATCAAAGCAGGAGTATTGTCTTAAGGGTTATGAGAAGCAATAGTGAGACTCTGGGTTCAGTAATGTGGTTTGAATAATGATGGGAAGGGTTGCATGGTTTCAAAGGGAAGATGCTACTTGGAGGCAATTGATCTTCAGGGATTTCTGTAGTTTCCATAAGGTTCACATAAGCACCCAATGTTTAGGAAAGTATGCTGGTAACATAATACAAATGTACATCTTAAGCTACAGATTTTATTTCACATTCTTTCAGCGTGTTGTTATTCATAACATGCTGCACCACTTAATGAGCACTTGTAGCACAGCACTAAACTGGTAACTTTTGGGTGCTTATCTGAACTGAATTCATCTTTGAACCTTCTGGAGTTCACCCATGATATAATCAGCCTTCTAGTTTTGAGTGTGTTGCCATCAGAATTTCAGCAGTGAGGCTGCAAATACTCTGGGGTGATACTTTTCAGATCTTAATTGTAAGTTATAATTTAAGCAAATTATTTTAATGCTGTATTTTAGCAAATGCTCATCAAGAGGTGCAGCATATTATAGATGAAATACACTGAAGAAACATACAATTCTGATGAACTTTTAAAAACTTTATGAAAAAATGAGTCCCTCAATTTCTGGAGTTTAATACTGCATTTTGAGTATGAAACCTCATACTCAAAACCATCATAGTTCAGTATGCATTGTAAATGTATTTTTGATCTTTTTTTTTTTTTTTTTTTTTTTTAAATCTTAGGGGCCAAACTACTAACTTCTTTTGGAGGCTTAGTGTTGAACATTAAGAACAGAACAGCACAGCAAGTTGACCTTTGCTCGTATTACTGAGTTTTCATTGTGCTTTTGTAATGATTATGATATAGGATGCTTAGATGTTACATAATTTGCAATGCTTATATGTAACTCTGCATGACACAAGAGAAAGAGGCTCCATCATTGATAACACTTAGGCAAAAGGAAGATAATTTGATTTGCTGTTTTTTTTCTCTAGATTGGTTCAGCTTTGTTTAATTTACTGCAAATACAAGCATCCGAAATCCAAACTGAAGTCATGGAGCCCTAAGATACACCGTTACAGGTTGTCATCTATCTTGTCTTGATCTTGTGAGAGGCCTCAGCTTCAGTTTATGTTTCCTGGATTTTTCGAGCACTTTCCCTCATTTCCTTTACAAATGAATAGCTACTGAATAGACACGTGGAGTCTGACTTTGAATACATTGGTGAATTTTCAGATTATGCTTCTTTTTGTTAGTTTCAGTAAAATATCCACACAATTTAATGTTTGCAAAACATCTGTTATTGTCATCTTATTTCCACCAACAAAGAACGGGCTACCCTAAAAGGCCGTCACCTTACATAAGTGGGCGAGTGTGTACTTGTTGCATGTGTGAGGAAAAGCAGTATTCTTTCTACTAATGATATTTGGCCCGACCTTTCCAGGGTAGTTTCTGTTAGTTTTTTCAGCCTGATTTATTAAAAACATCTGCTTAGAGATATTATAGATACCATAGTGGTAATAAGAAAATACTTCAAATCAGTAGTAGTTATAAATTTGAGGCAATATGAGGTAGAGAATTAATAGGAAGTATAGAAAGTGTTGTGCATCTTGGTAAGATTTTCTTTCTTTTCAAAATCACCTGAAAAGAAAGAAAATGTATCCATAAACATAATGAACATGGTATAATCCTACTGCCCATTTAATGGAATATGAGCACAGATTAGTTTTGCCATTTATCTTAACATCTTCTGTTTTTTAATCACTATCCAGGTCATTTTTCATTACATACACAGGGCGACAGTAAATGTACTTTAAATTCTACTCTTTCTCTTAATTGCAGTACACCCGGGGAAATGGAATAACCTTTTAAATAAATATGTAGTTTCTTTTAAAAGAAATTGCAGAAGTATATTCTCCACTTTCTTGTTTTAGTATAAATTTATTCTACAAATTTATGCATTATGTTATTTTAGTATACAAGTTCTCTGTATTTGACATAGTTTTCCATAAGGAGATATTATTGGGATCTTAAGATATTGAATACCTGCCCCTGAACAAAACTCCTTTCTGATTTAAGCAATGGTTTTTGCTTAAATATTAATAGTGTGATACAGGCTGTATTCTGTTTGAATACCTTTCTGTTTCTCTTTGGAGATTTGCTGAGAAAAACTTGTGCCGAAATTAAGGACTGAATTAGGACTAACAGACCATGCCAGTGATAGTGTCTAGCTGTGATAGTGTTTCTCATGACAGTGTTTCAAAACAGTTTAGGAAAAGGGAAAATATTTTTCTTATTTTATGAAGTAGGGACATGAGCAAACTTATTTAAAAGCATTTAGCAAATGCATATATTAATTACTAAAATAATTCTGAATTCTATATCTCTTAGTTTTCACAGTTCAACTGAATATTTACTTGTGTTTTAAATGTCTGGGAGTATTTGTTAAATATTCTCCTTTTTGGAGGTGTTAGCCTGGTGATTAAATACATGTTTTAATTATATCTTCCTTTTCTATGCTAACGTATGGATGGTGTGTTTGTATGGGTATATCAAAAATAAAATTCTGCAAGTAAAATATGGAGCACAAACCAGGATTCTGGTTTCAAACCAACCTAAAAAGTAGAAGTTTTCAAAATATAGATAGTTATCCACATACAATTTTTTACTTCTGTCTGTGTGGGACTGGTTGAAATCTTCACTTGCTAATGCACTTGATTGTGTTTTATTCTGAACATTGATCCACACTTCTTAAAGTCAATGCAGGTATTAATTTAAGCCATACAAGTTGACTTGTTTCAAAATGAATACCGGAAAATCAATCACAAGCACAGCCGTCGCTGTCTGACACTTTTAATTACATACAGTTGTATGTGTGGCAATCTAAGTCATACACAGAACAGATGAGCAATTAAATTACAAAAAAAGTGAGACATTATCACAAGAGCATCTGATAACGTATGTGAAAGGAACCTCATTTAAATTTTCACTTTGAAATATATACTCTTTTGATTTAGTGTTGAGATTTGAAAGAATTTAGCGGTTATTAAATTCATCATGAAAAGAATTATTCAATTTTGTGTGTGTGTGTGTGTGATATTTTCTGTGATTTCCCTGTTTGATCTTTTAGACCATGTATTTGTGATTGTGTGTCTCAGTCTGAAAAAGTTACAGCTGTAGTGGCAAAAGTATTTTATTCAGAGATTTAAGTAAATACTTATAGTATTTTAATTTCTTCAGTGAAAAATAAATTAAACTTTGGAAAGCAAGGTAGTTCTTCATTGGCAGCAGGTATGGTTTTACCTGGGACCTTATTTCTAATAAGAGGCTCAAAAATGTCTGTTCTCCTCTGTTTTCATCGAGCCACTCACCAAATGGGAGTTGATGCATAATTTAATGTAACTTTTGGCCAAATTGTCAAACATTCAGTGGAAATTCTCCATTGCTACTGATTTTTTGTAATTTTAGTGCATTCTAAGATGGTATTTTTTTTTAATTGAATTTTTAAAAGATGGGTTGCATTTATCAATCATGGAACTAAATGCACAGTATATTTGTATCCTACAAGAGTGATACCACCTGATATTAAATTTAGAAAATAATTTTCATTATTCAAGAGAAGCATGTACTTTTGAACTGTTGTTGTGGCTACCAGGTAATAATGTTGAAAACCTTTCCTGTATGCAGTACAATTCAAGAAACATGCATCCTATGGAAAATCTTAACAGTTGTTTTGACTGAAGTTCACAAAAAAGCCTAGGTGCCAGTTCCTCAGACAAACAGTAAATTTGTGGAGGAGATAGATGGGAGGCTACCAAACTTATTTTACTCATACTACGTTTTCCTTTTTGCTCTTTGTACCAAGATTCAGCATAATAACTTATACAGGCATTATTTTGGGGTATGATTTTAAGCAGATGTTTAATAAAATGTAATAGTGATGATTATCAGAAGGTCATTTTAAAGATCTGAATATCTTTCAAATTTTCATAAGTACTTTGAAACAGAAAAAATATATAAGCAGGTTGCTAAGTCTTATGAAGATCTCAAAAGGAATATGACAAAAAATATTATGCAAAAATTATCCATTACTATAAAAGCAAGTAATTTCTAATTCTGTTCAACTTATATTGGCTCAACTGATTGCCCAAGTCATTAGCCAACTTTGTACTGTGCCCTGCATTGTGAATTTCAACACTGCATATTTAATTATGAATCTGTAATATCAGTAGATCTTGATTTAATTTAAATGAGTAAATGCACAAAACCAAATGAGAAAATGCTGTAGGAGAAAAGATTATTGGTAGAACTGTTTAATGCTGACAATGGAGGAAATTAGCCTAAATGATTTATGAAACATCAGCCACAAATCTAAAATACTTAAAGGAAATATTTGAATATAGCAAATATGTACTGCTTTAGCATGTGTTCCAGAAAAGGATTGCAAGTAATCCAAGCTCAGAAACCCTTCAATTTAAGCTGAAGGAAACAAACTACAGACTTTTACAGCAGCACTAAAATGCAAATATAAAATAAATATCCTGCTCAGACGAAACAGCTGTGACAAAACATTATGTGCATAGTGGGTGAGGAAAATCACATTTTTGTAGTCTACAGTTTGATCCTTCCAGAATTTTTGTGGCACAGTATCTGTAGTTAGAGTATGGTGACAATTAAATTGCTACAGAACATTTTACAACCCCCTAGACATATTTCTCTGGCCAAACTGTTGCAGCATGTTCAAAACAAAATCTTGTGTACACGTTTACATGAAGACTTGAAGCAATTTTAGGCTGTTACTCTCATCAACTTGCTTCTGCCTTCTTTCCTAGGAAGTGTGTAGAGAGCTCTGGTGTCTCAGCAAAAGTAACCGCTGTGTTACCAATAGTATTCCAGCAGCTGAAGGTACTCTTTGCCAAACAGGAAGCATTGAAAAGGGGGTGAGTACATGTAATCTACTGTTCAAAGAAGTAATTTACTGTTTGCAGATTACAAGAGAGAAAAACTAGAAAATTAGAAAACCCTAATGTTCAAGTAAGAGTTAAATAAAGGAGAGATCCCAATAAATTAGCATCCTAATGTTATTGACCTGCAGAATTTATTTAACAATATTATATTTGTTATATATATATTGTTTATACACACACACACACACACATATATAAAACAAAACTGCTTAATTTTGTTTCCTGAATTTAAAACAAACCGAATGATTACACTGTCCTTCTTTAATTTCTGGATTATTTTTGTAAAAGCTCTGTTTCTTAAATCTTTATGAAATTGTACAGAACTTTACCAAAAGCATTATTACAATGCTAGGTATTGCCATAGACTCTGAAAATGGGTAACAGGTCTAGAGCCTGAATTCCATTATTCTCTTAGGAGATCAAAGAATCTTTATTTCTTCAGATATCAGGTGAATCATACAAGCACATAGAAAAGAGGTTGTCTTACTAAAAGTGGTATCTAGAAGTCCGTATTTCTTAGTGACCAATCTGTTCTGACTTTGATTTACTTAATATTGCATAATTGTGTATCTTTGAAAAGCTTTGCTTTTCTACCTAACAGAAAATTATCAAAAGTCAGTGTTGCAACCGATACGTCTAGTACTACTGTATCTGTCTGAACATGTGAGTTTTGATTTTCAAACACTGAATATGTTTCAGTGCTTTCAGACATAATTCTGAAAATAAATTTTAAATTTAAAAAGAATTTAAAATATTTAAAATGTTATCCTTTAAAAAGAACAGTAATGGAGCTTTTCCCAACTGCAAGGGAAAATCTATACAGATGTCAGAGGACTGAAAAATAATTTGGTCTTTAATTTACAGGTTCTGTACTGGAAAAAAAACAACATTTCTTCCATATCCAGTTCCCAAGATAATATATTGTATTTTATGCAAGTTTTTACAAAATGATGACAGCTTATTATATCAGACAGTTTCTAGTATCTCTTTGAGTGTTGCTGCATCTGTCATTAAGATTTACTGCTTCAGACTGGATTTTTTCCTAACAACAACTGTTATCATCTGTTCTCTGTTCTGATTCTTGCCATGCTAGCTAGGCTAGTTTCAACAAAGATTACACTGCATTTTGACTTACAATCAGATGTTTAAATAGAATGAAAGTTTTTGGGCAGCTGTCACAGTTTATTAATCCTTACTGATGGTTTCCTTCAGGGCCCATGACCTAGCACCATTGTGATGACTTTTCCATGCCGAGTTTGGAAATATTGGTAAACCATGTTAAATACATTCATTGAAGGGTTCATTTTGAAAAATAGAGTTAGCCAATGAAAATAGAGAGACCTTCACGTTTTACTGAAAACGTTACCTTTTATTAGAGTAATAGAAAATGCTAGGAGCCTTATTCTTAAATAAACAGTCTAGGTTTATTTTGGAACCAGCACTCCTTGTCAGCTACGAGGAGCAATTTACCTCAATTTATATTTTTCAAACTACTGAAACTATAGTGGAGAAGTCAAGATGCTTTAAGACAGGTACTGTGTCCATTTAACAGATGCTTTAATCAATTCGCTCTCTACAAAACATCTCCAGTATCTTCTCTTTATAGATTTTAGAGAGAAGTGTGGGAATCAGTTGTAGTTTACAAAGCTAAACTGTTTGTGCCCATAAACAGCAGAGAATTGCAGCTATATACTTCAGAGGTTCCTGTAAATTAATAGTTCCCGTTAGCAAATAAACAGAAAACACAGTTCTTTCCAGATATGTAGTTCTCTTCACCGCATGCTAAGGAGAAAATAATAGGTTACAGTAACACTTTATTATTATTATAATAGTAACATTTGTATGGCAGTCACGCCTAAAGGCCACAACCAAATTAGGCCCTATTTTGCTGGGCTCTGTCCAAATATATAATAAATGACATTCCCTGTTCTAAAGAACTAGCAAGATCCCAGAGTACTTTATAGTATTTAGAAGATCAATTTCTACTTTTAGTTACACTGATGTAAATTCTGTGTAACTGTTAACTCAAGGCAAAATTTGATCATTTGATGATGGAGCATACATTAATATCTTATTGGCAGAGTTAGGAGACATTTCTAGAATAAAAATTGCCAAACGCTTTATTATAATCCTTCTTGTAGCTGCTTATATAAATGTGCCAAACTTTAACTCCTTGGGTCGAAATGCAGTCAATGTCTGCATAAGCCTGAAAATTTTTAGAGTAAGTTATTCAGCTGTTTCTTCATAAAAGGAAGTAGAATAGTGTGAGCGCTTTTTTTGCTGCTGACAGACCATCTGTTCTGTAACACCTTCAAGCTTTGGTGAAGGGATTCATACATTGGCTGGGTTCAAAAAGGTATGCTTTTCCCAAGTCTTGCAGTAATTTTTCAAGTATGAATGGAGCTTCTCTCTGGTCTCACACCATTGTATAAACCCATTCTAAACATGTAAATCAGGGGCAAATGGGCAAAATGAGTAAACAGTGTGCTGAAAGAGCAGTTTGAATATCTGGATTATGTAGTGATGTAAATTCAAGTTATTACTGGACATTAATTTTCTTTGCAAAATTACCATAGAAATTACTGATCGAAAATCCTTTGTTTTAGCTGAGATGAAAATCTTAAATTGAGTTCACCTTTTTTTTTTTTTTTTTTTTTTTTTTTTTCTGTGTTTGTAAAATGATATACATTTCCCTCTATATCACAGTGTTTGCTCTATGAGTTTTTGAGAATCATGCTGTTATAAAATATCTAAAATTCATACAGAAGGGGTCATATTTTCTTTTACCGAAAAACAAATTTTCACTAGAGAATTTGCAAGAGACAACAAAATGCACAGTAGGTTTTCAGATTTAACTTCAGCAGAAGAGGAAAACCAGCACTGAAATAGTTTTTACAGGGGACTGCGGAAATGTAGGAGAAAGAAATACTAGGAAGGCAGAGAACAGTATGAAGAACAGGGTTTTTGTACTAGTTTGGGGAAATAAAGCAGGTAAAATGCAGCTGCCTATTGTGTTCAGCCATGACAGCACAGAACTGGGTTGATCGCATTTTCTCTTTCTACATGTGTGGTGTAGATTTGGGTTTAACCTTAACTGTCTCTTTTATTTATGAATCTTGTTTTGGAAATAGCTTCAGTGAAAAAAATGCTGCAATGTAGTTATTGTCTTTCAGATAATGAAATGATTATCACTTAGTTTGTCACTGTAATGTGAAGAAAGCCAGAAAACTATTTTTCTTTTCCTAAAGAAAATGATTTGACACTGGCTGATAGCTAAGCCTCCAACCAGTTTCCTTCTCATTCCTCCGTGTCAGGACTAGGGTGAGAATCAGAAAGGTGAAAGTGAGAAAAACTCATCTGCTGAGATTAAGGAAGTTTACAAAGTGAAGGGGGGAAAAAGGAAAAGAAAACAAACACAAGTGATGCAAAGATGATCAGTCACTTACCACATCCAATCAGCAAACCAACATATAGCCAGTCTGTAAGCAATAACTCCCTTGGAAGGACCCCAGCAGTGTTATTGCTGAGCATGATGCCAGTTTTGTTGTTGAATATGATGTTCTAGTCTGTATGGCTAATTGAGGTCAGCTGTCCTGGTCCTATCCCTATCAATCTACCCCTTGGAGGGGCAAAGTGAGATACAGAGAAAGCCTTGAGGCCGTGCAGGCACTGGTCAGTAAACAGTGCTATCATCAACACTATTTCATCACAGGTCTAAAATACAGCACCATCTAGGCTGAGATGAAAAGATGATGTGATAGAAAAGGCAATTTTGAACCTGAGATTTAAAATACTCCACTTTATACACTTTTAGAGGACACTTGAATATTTTTTTTTTCATTTTTCTGACCGGTAGAGCAGGAGGTTTATAAACAGAAATATGCTGGATTGCAGCAGGTATTCTTCAAAACATGTTCAAGAACAACATATGAAAAGGGATTAATATAAATATCAAATATATATAGTACAATGCATATTAATTCATGTGATATGTAATATATAGCGTGTGATATAAATTATATACTATATTATATTATGATATTTAAAATGTATTGAGAGAAAAAAAGGATAATGCAGATAGGAAATTAATGATAGTTTTCACTTTTATAAATATTAAATGGTAGCATGTGTTTGTATCAAGGTGCATTTGCTGATAATAAGCTACAGAATTTATTATTAACATATTAGATGTGCATTCATAGGCATTTTGACGTGCTTGACAATTGAAGTGCTATCTATTCAAAGAGAAATTCCTGATGCCTGAACCTTTATTAATTAATGTTTTCTTTTCTGAATCGCAACTACTGATAAAATTGTATTTTCATTTGGTATAATAAAAAGCCAAAGTAAATCAAGTCTTTGCCACTGGCTGCATTTAATTGTTTTACCCGATTCCACACTGCTGAGACTGAGGCTTTAGGTGAGCTTTAGGATGAGAAAACTTGATTTTGCTGTACCAATTGAACTCCACACTGAGTCTTTTTATACTGCCTGTGGTCTGAACACAGATGTATCTCTTTCACTGTGTCACTGTGTTTTCTGTGTTTGTCTCAGTGCATTCTTTCAAATTCATATTTCTGATTTTGGACACAGAATTTATCTTTTTTCTTTTTTCTTTTTTTTTTTTTTTTTTTTTTTTTTTTTTTTTTTTTTTTTTCCCTGAAAAGAATCAATATTGTGTCTGTTATGGTACTTCAAGGCAGTTAAGCAACAGATGCCCACCTTTTGGAATTGAAATGTGCAGATCTGAGACATTGTACGCTTGAGGTCATACTCTCTTCTGTTTGATGCAATAATAGTGGTAATGAATCATCTGATTGAACTGTTTTAGATTTTCTGTGCTACACTAGAATGTGGATCAAGCTGTGACTCATTGGTTATTTCTGAATTATTTAATAAAGTTGCTGACTTAGGAAGTGACGAACTTTCACAGTATCATTTAATTTGAATTCACTGACATTTTTTATGACCAATTTAAGAAACAATATTGCAGAGTTTCAGTTTGCATGAAAAAAGTACATTGTTCTGCCGCTGAACAAATGAGCAGTTTCAGTGATTCTCTGTACCATGTCTCATGCCTTGGCACTGCTTTTGTTATGTCTGTAGCATTACAATAGAGGAAGTACTACAACAGATTCTTCCTCTATTGTAGCTTTGTCCAGATACTTTTTTTAAATACAGGGGAATAATTTCTTGAAATTACTATTGGGGAAGATCTTTCATTTTGCATATTGAAGCCCCTACATGAACTATTACTTGGAACTTGCTCTGCTTGACTAACTTCAGAAAGGACTCTTAGTGTTTAAACTTAATACAGCTTCTACTTGGTTGTTCCTTATTATGAAACATTTGCAAGGATGTATAATGGCAAAGAAATTACTCTTTTATAAGTTTGCTTAAACATCTGTTGTGTGTTTGGGACTTACAACTCAGAGCTTAGTGAAGACAATTAACAAATCACACATGCCCTTACCAGTGTCTAAACATTGCTAGATTAAGTAAAGTATTAGACTTGTTATCTATTTAGAGAATGCTGATGCCTATAATTGGTCATTGCCTGACCCTTGTATTTTTCTGTCATGCTAACTGTCAGCCTGAAAGTTTATTTTGTTTGCTTCTTTTTGGTGAAATCTTTCAGTGGTGCTATCAGGGAGAGTGCGTTCCTTTTGGCACTTGGCCCCAGAGCATAGATGGGGACTGGGGTCCATGGTCAATATGGGGAGAGTGCAGCAGGACCTGCGGTGGAGGAGTCTCCTCATCAATAAGACACTGTGACAGTCCAGCGTAAGTAGCTAAAGTAAGCCGGAGCCAACAAAAAGACACAGTTGGAATTTATTCAAAACTGTGGTTTCACATGTTATCTGTAAAAATGTTTTGCTGCTTTGCCAGCATTTGTCTTCAAAATAGCAGACAGAAACAGTTAAACAGGAGAAGCTGACTTGGCATAGTTCTAACATTTTTTAATTTATCTATTATGTATTTAGGATATAGATTGCTGGAATTATATTTAGTAGCGACTAGAACAGTTTTATTTTGCAAACTTCCTTTTATACACAGTGTATTTAAATTATGAATTCATTTTCTTTTTTCATTATCCATATGATCTCTGATGTTAGTCTAGAATATAAGTTACTATTGCCAGTTATTTATTAAAAAATCAACACTGTTGCCAAGATTTTGCATTCAGTGATTTACATATAAACTGTAATTAGTAATATTGCTGAGCATACAGTAGTTATGTTCTGTCACATTCAACACTTAGTTTTGACTTCCCACTGACTCTTAAAACAATTGAGCTACTTCTCTCCTTGCCACCACTCCCTATCGGTCCATTTATTCTTTCTCAAGAGGGGGCACCTTCTCCACTACAGCTTGGTCTGTTCTGTATATCACCTCGTAGTAGCATCTGTCTGCTTCCCAATGTCCCGAGCACTGTTGCAGAGAAGGTCTGACAGGTAAGTGCTTTTCTCTGTCACTAGTGCCTCTCAGATTAGGAATGCTTTCTTATTTCCATTGCTGTTCTTTGCTGAATGAGACACTGCTTTTTTCTGTTTCTCCTTGTCCTGTTTGGGTTATTTCATTATAGCTATAGTTATCTGTAATAATTTTATTACTCTGTACTTCGTTCTTGTCATGATCTCTACTTCCATCACAATAGTTAACTTTAAAGTCTACTGCTTCCATTCCTGTTTGTTAGCTTCTAAGGCCACTTTCTCTTGAAAGCATCACATTTCTTTCATGAAAATGCCTTCTGTCATTCCTGTCTTGCCTTCTCCTCTTAGTACACTTAAATTTCTTTATTTCTTGTACCCAAATTTTGCAACCCAGGCTGCACTTCAGCTTCCCACAATGGTCTGTATGACAGACATCATGATGTGACATTACATCTACTGAAAGTGATCTTTCTACTTAAAGTGATCTGTCATTATCTGTTACTATCAGTCAAATCTGGAATATACCACTACTAACTGAACAGATTAAAATTATATATGCTCATAGATAACACGTCAGACTTCATTACTGAAAGAACAATAGACTAAGCACATAATATTTTTCACAACACTATGTAAAAATGGCAGTGAAATGTTTGTGTGAAGCATGATTAATATTTTAAGATTTCTAGCTACTCTTATCTCCATGTGTATCTATTATATTGAAAGATAATTAGTAGTGTAGCAAGCGTACACAATTTTTTAAATTTATTTTTTATTTTTTATTTTTTAATTATTCCACTGCCTGCATTAGGAAAAATTTCTCTTTGGTTCATTAGGATTCCTGGTTAAATACCTGTAACATGAAAATAGTATTAATGCACTGTTTAGTTAACTGAAAATTCTTCTATTCTTCTACTCTCAAGTTATGAGCCAAAGATCTGATGGCTGATTAATCTTCCACTGAAGTCAGTGCTAATTATTACTTGACCTCTGTGGAAGATAGATAAGGTTCTTGAACAATTAAGAACCAGCATCTTAATCACACTAATAGAAACCTGCTTACTCTGGAGTTTCCTCAGATTTAATACTACTTAATTCAAATCAGAATCAGATTCTTCAAAATGCAGTCTTTGCTACTGACTCCAATATTAAGCAGGCAGTTTCTCCATTTTGTTATTGCTAAGAGAGTAATATGAAAATGTGAGTAGGTTGTTTACACACACACACAGGCACACACACACACAAAAGCAATACCTTTTTAATATGCTCAAAATAAAATTACACTGTGTTGCTTGAAGTCCTTACAAACTAGATGAATACTGTGAGTGAAGATTTTAAGTACCCAGTACTATCTTGCATCTGCTGTCATTCAAGCCAGTGCTACAATTCTTATTAAGAAAAATATTTTAAAGTCTTGCCTTAAAAAAATTGTGTCATTAATTTTTACATTATATAATTTATGAGGGCTGCTCCGAAACTAATGCCTCCCTTTTTATTATGTTAGCCCATGCTCTCAGATGCAGATGCTGGTGGTATGGCAGCAGAGGTCGAACCTTCCTGCCAGTATACCATTCTGTGTTGTTGCCGTGTGACAGATGGCAGCAGAGGGGCAGTTTAACAAAGTGGCATCTGACATGGTAGTGTGTATTGAACAGATGTGTGTAACTGAATTTCTCCATTCTATCCATGCGGAAGAAATGGCACCTACAGACATTCATTGACAATTTGAATGTTTATGGAGACCAAACATTGGATGTGAGCACAGTGGGATGGTGGGTGGTGTGTTTCAGCAGTGGCGACAGCAATGTGAAAGATGAGCCATGTTCCAGACAGCCATGCACAGATGTCACGCCATAAAAAGAAGAGAGATTTGATCAGCTCATCCATGCTAATTGGCCAGTTACAATCAGGGAACTGTATGTGGAGCTGAATATTGGCTTCGCTGTGTTAAAAGCAGGGGTTGCAATGTTAGTGTCCCCAAATTTGTGCCAGGTGGGTCCCACAGATGCTCACACAGAAACAGAAAGGACATCTTATGCAAGTCTTTCAGGACCTTATGAGCCAATAAGAGACTTAAGATGGTAGTTGCCTTGACTGCATCATCTTTCCAGATGGCTGCGCAGATTTTTTTGAGTGCAGCATGCTGACTCTTGCTCATTGCTGGCAAAAATGCATAGCTAATGGTGACAACTGTTCTATTGGACTCTGTTATTGCACTCATTTTATCTGTTGTTGCTTCCAGGGAAATAAATAGGAGGCATTTCTTTCAGAGCAACCTATGTACATCTTATGTACTTATATTTATGCTTATAATATAAATCTCATGAACATGTGTTTGTGCTGAACATAAACTAAGACATAAAACATCTTTTTCCAGGCCTTCAGGTGGAGGCAAATATTGTCTTGGAGAAAGGAAGAGATACCGCTCCTGCAATACTGACGTGAGTAAATTTTGTTCCTTTGTAAAGCAACTTGTCTGTTTTTAATTTTATCAGCAACAGATATATTTTAATTTTTATTTATTTATTTATTTATTTATTTTCCAGTTCAGAAAAGCTGTGAATCCAGCACTTTATTGGCAAGCATTTTTGTTTGGCACATCTATACAGTGGAGACCCTACAAGCTCTGCTGTATGTTGAGATCTCTGTCTCAGTAGGGTGCCCAGCTGCTGCCTTCATTATTATGGCCTAGAGCAAGTTCAAGATGAGCATTTGGGTTTAAGGTGAACAAGGAGCATAGGGAGTGCAATTATACATTAAACTGAAGTTCTGTCTAGCCTGCGATGCCTCAGTAGTAGTTAATAATTAGCGTGTAGGGAAAAACTATAAAATTATAGGAGACAAGTGTGACACTTCTCTCCGTAGAAGTTTCCAGAAGTCGGGTGCTGAAGGATTTCTTGAACCTCACATTAATCTGTGTATTATTTAACCTTCAGAAATAAGACTATCCTCAGACATCCCTCTACTTCTAAACCTGCTTTTTATACCTGTATAACTTTCAGTGTTTACAGCCCTCTTTGATATTCTGTGAAAATGTATTACTTCTGGTATAAGTGCATTGCTTTACTGTCAGGAATCCATTGGCTCTTGTGTTACCAGAATGATCATGCGGTTTTGGTTCAACCCACGAAGTAATGAGCTAACAGTGAGGAGTGTGCAAATGTTCAATATCAAATTACTAACAAAAATTGTAAATTCAAATAAGTTAAAAACTGAACAAAATTGAAAGAGGAATGTACCTAATAAAGCAACTCACTAGTAGTTTTCTAAGTAAGTAGCGATACAAACCAAAAGAAAGCTTTCCTAATTTTTTAGCTTCAAATTCAACTTGGTTTTCTTCTCAGAACAAGTAGGCTCATGACAGTGGGAGAATCCATGTGTATGTGGTGTATATAACAGTGTTTCAGCTTTTCATTTTTGGATATATTTCATGAAAAGATGCAATAATTAATATTGGTTCCTTTAAAATACCTTGTTATTATGATCACTGTTAATTTTCATGTGTTATGTCGGCATACATGGGTTTTTTCTGTGAAGTTTATTTGCATTGTTCAACTGTATTACAAATGTTCAGATTGAAAACCAGTTCCATACTCCTGCTCACACCTGCTCTGTTCACAAATCCAAGAGGTGCGCTAGGCCTTTTTACCATGGTGTTGTAGGAGAGCCTGAAACTCAGCTTCTTGTTCACTATGAGTTGTAAATTTTTTCCAGTCCTACTGCCCTCCAGGTTAAGACATTTGGAAAACCTGACTTACTTTTTTGGTACATTTCAAAAGATCAGCTGTGTTTGGTGTCTTTGTGCAATTTTCATTTGAATAAGTCCAGCTTGCCAGATGATGCTGTGTAGTTAATTTACTGTCATTTCATTTTTCACACAGCTGGATCTTGTGAAATTGGAAAATGTCCTGTTACTTATAGCTCCAGTTCAGAAACAAAAATGTTGAGTGATGCTGAACACGTTTCTCATTTTAGGAAATTCAACAGTGAACTCAGTTCTCCCACAAAGTAATGATTCCCTACTGAAGTCTTTTATTTGTTAGTTACCAATCAATAACTAGCAAATTTAACACACTTTGCTGAACTAGTGCATATATGGTTTTTAATTGGGATGCAGTGCACTACTAATATATGTGGTTCATTAAAATCTAGGCATTATTTTTTATGTTCATAAAGAAACATATAATGTTGTAGATGATAAAATGTTATGGTATTCTTGTAAAAGACACTGGTATGTATTATCACGTATCTTTCTTTTAAGTCTGTATTGGTCATGTCACTACCAGCTTCTCTGCTTATTGTGGTCTGATATCAGACAAGCACATCAGTCACTAGCAAACACAAAAGTTTAGATAACGCAATATCCTGCTACCTCACAAATATTCAAAATGTTTTAAATTTTTTTTTTTTTTTTTTTTTTTTTTTTTTTTTTTTTTAGTCTTACCATTTTTAGTTCCTTAACTCTGGATACTTTTAAGAAATTCTTCCAGATTTGCCTTGATTCCCTTATTCTCTGTAAGCGTCTTGTTTATTACGAAGAGGAAATAGAAAAGGTCACAGAAGGAACATTTGAAAGGTGCCTGGGAGCCATTCTGGCTGTTCCCTGGTTCAGAGGAAAAATCAACTGTCATTAAACCATTTTCAACTGATAGTTGAGAAGCTGTTTAATTTGTTTTGAGATAACATTAGAATCTTTAATTTTCAGAACCATTTTCCTAAAATATAGGATGTTTTTCCATCCTTTTAGACTCTTACTCTCTTCCAGATGTGATTTAGAAGAATGTGTTCCCTCTGTGGCACCCCTTTCCTCTGTTTGCATACTACTATTGTGTCTCATTCTTCGTTACACTAGATAGTCTATCTGCTAACCATCTTTGATAACCCAGTAGTGTGCCTTTTCTTGTTGTGTGGTAGCCAAACTCTACACAGGTTTTCTAGCAGTTTCTTTCAAAAAGAAGCTTAGAACTATATTATCTTAGTGATGAAATTATGTTTATAAATTTCAGTACTGTGTTCATTTTTCTTAAAACAGTGACAGCATTTTTTCATCCAGTATTGATCCACAGCACCCAAATCTCTTTCTGAGGAGCTGGCATTTAGGAGGTTATTCCTCAGGTTGAGCTTGTTCACTTGTTTAGTCCAAATCCAATCGCAGTGGTTTGCATCCATTGCATTATTTCAAAACACTTCTCCAAGCTATCCAAAGCTTTTGAAGTTATAATCCTGTAGTCCAAAGTGTTTACTTCCTGCCTATGGTCAGGTTTTAATAATTTATACAAGGAGTTGGAAAAAGAAACCTTCAGTGTCGCTGTCTAAGTTTTAAAAACAAACCTTGAACAGTTGCAGACCTGGGCTAGAGTATTCGCAAATGCCACTTTTAAAGTTTGGCTGTGAATAATTTTTTTTTAATCTAGAGAGGGGGAGGAGGTAGGGTATGTTTTTTCAGTGCATAAACATATTGTAACTTACGGAAATTTAAGTTTACTGTCTTAATGGTTTTGTCAGTTGTAGTCCATTTTTTCTTTTATAGTAATCTTCAGGGTTCTGAATAACTAAGAGTTGCTGAGACTAGTAGATTTTGTTTCGAGATTTATTACAGTCCTTAGTGCTTGACATTTTTAATGGAATGGTATGCTTGATTAATGTAAGCATTAAAAGCATGCAAATCTGTCATTATTTTTATGAAAAATGTTTTGTTAGTACATCTTTTCTCTTGAAGTTTTTTGCAGTGTCAACACTCATTGCCCATATGTAATTTTAAATGTAACACTCCCTAAAGCTCCTACCATTCATTAGCAACAACAACAAAAAAAACCAACTCATTTTGACTTCATTTTTCTTTCAAAGATGAGTTAGTTCTGCTGCCCTTTCTTATGACCATTTTCATTCTTTGGAAACAGCACACACACTCCTACTAGGCATATTTCTCATCAAAGACTTCCAAAGCCGCATATGACTTCTTAATTCAAAAGGCATCTGCTAATGGAAACATTGAGATCAGCAGAAAAGAACATTAGTTAATGAATTTAGAAACAAAAGGTGATAGAAAGAACACTGTCATCAGAATTGTATTTTCTACCACCAGCCACTTTCTTGAAAGAAACAGTACTAAAGCTTAACTAATTGCAAGTGATTTAAAATATATATAGGATTTGAAATTCAAGCTGGTAAACATTTAAGGTGTAGAAGACTCCTTATCTTTTGAATGTCTTAAAATGTTTTGCTTACAGGTTATGTAAATGCTTTCTTTTCATAAAAGTGTGGGTGTATGCATGCCTTTCAAAGATTGTTGTTCTTTAGCCTTTTCTCACAGAAGAATGTAAGCAAACTATTTCTGCTGTCCCTTTCCTTTATGCACAAATTTATTCATAGGTATGGTTATTGTTTCTCATCTTCAGATGTAATCCTTTGTTAATAGGAAACCTAGTCAATTGCAGAAGTCTTGTCTGACCTGAAGCTCCAAGATAAAGAGATTTCTCTAAGATAAGATATTTGGTGTTGGGTCAGTATTGCTTCAATGATTTGTTGACAGTTGTTAAACTGTTTTTGCTCCAGTGTTTAAAAATCTTGGTATTCTTCTTAGATTTTTTTTACTCAAAATTTTAATTGATTCATTATCTTGTATGGATGTTCTTCATATCCTGTTGTAAGTTCTTACACTGTTTCTTGATTAGCCATCTCCTAAAGAGGGATTGGAAGCACAAGCAGCCTGTAGCAAGTTACTCACGTAGAAACTCCTAAATCATTGAAAAATGTGAATTATCTTACCCTTTGGTCAAACTGTTATTGAATATTTATTTTGGGAGAAGAATTAGAATGTAGCTACTAATGTAGCTAAAACTAATTTCCCTACAAACAAAATGCTGCTTACGCAGTAATGATTACAGTGTTCAATATTGAAACCTTTGACATCATTCATCTTTTTAATAGTGAGTGACTCTCTTCAGGGATGATCTTATTTTTTTTTAAGTGAGACCTGGAGTCTTTCAGATATTCCAAAGCAGGTTAGAACACCTGCTTTCAAGGCGTTTTAGATTTTCTTTGTCATCAAAGGTAATTGATAAGATGTCTTCAGTAGCATTTTCTCCCATTCTGTTACTGTTTCACTACCTACATTACCTTCAAGGAACAACATCCCAATTGATCACTTTCATTCTTAGCTATCTTGAGTTACTACAGTGATTTTAAACTTTTCCAGGCTTCCTAGTGCTGTAGCTGAAATTCTTCCCCTGTTGTGCAATCAGGTGTGATAGAACACAGTGTATCAAGGATGCCAAAGATACTTGTTTGGGTAGGTTAAGGTGATGTAGGAAGCATGATGAAAAGATGTAACTATGACAGCAGTAGCTGTTCTGTTTCCTGTCTTGAGTAAAGTATCAGTGATGATCCCCTGCTTCTTCATCAGCAGACATTCTAGTTAAAAAATAAAACTTTGTTGGAATGAATAAGTTGAAAGTCAGTTGTTGTGGAGTAGTACTAATAGATGCTCCTTACCCATCTCTTTCTTTAGGAAAAATTTTCAACCCTATTTGAGAATGAAAAAAACAGTAGAAAGTTGATTTCCCGTACATTTCTAATTTCTGAAAGCAATTACTTCAGTGACGGTGTGAGAAAAGAAAGAAATGATGGAACCTGAGATAGTAGTGTTAAATATATAAATATGCCCCCAGTCTTGCTGTACGCAACATTCTCAGAATAGGGCATTCATTTAGTGTCCATAGTTTTGTCTAAGTGTAGAAGATAAGTAACTTTGTTCCCATGGTTCATTTAACTGTTCCCATGGATTGCCTGCCTTGCCTACTGTTCTGGTGAGGAGTAAGATTCCATGCGTGTGAAGCTGTTTTTAAGTCCAAAGCTTTCTTTAAGAAAGAGCAAGCAGCTTAAATTGTGGCAGAAACTTGTTTGTTTGTTTTTACTTTGAGTATTTTTTCAATTATTCTTGTTATTATGAGAATGAAATTAAAAGACTTAAAGTACTAACAGTAAATTTTTAACCAGTAAGTTTTATTCAAAAATATATGTTTAATTAAATGGAGATGGTAGAGAATTACAGACAGTTTAAAACTGTAAGACTCCTAGTATCCAACATTGTCATTTATGTTCAGAATTGGAGAAAACTTTAGTAGTTTGTGAATCATAGTGCAGTGGGCTTGCTATGGTAGGAGCATTGTGTAATAGACCTTTATTATACATATTTGTATAGGCCATTTCATTTGCAGGCATTTGAGATTCCTGAACAGTGCTAGCTGACTTAGATGTATGTAGGAAGACTAGTAAAACTGCCATGAAATGAACTCTTCTGTTGCTCATAAAATAGTAATATTTATTCACAACTCTAATTTCTGTCAAACAATTTCTTTTCTCTTTCAGTCTAAAAATGATTTTAATCTGTATTTCAAATACTTTGTCTCATATCACTTGAAATCATAGCTGCTACTTAAATACTGATTGCAATGTTTAACATGCTATGTGGATTCTTGGTATGTTTAGGGTCATAATTATTATTTTGGACTTCCTCAAGAAAAATTAGCAGAGAAGTAGCAAAGAATTCAGTTTCTTCTGGAATAAGAAGAGAATTTCTATGTTTTGTAATTGGAAATGTAATTGGAAATAGTGAAAATTTAGGTGAAAGCAGCTTTTATGTCTTAATTAATGCTCAGAGTCAGGACCAGACATGGTATCTAGTCTCATTCTCGGCTTTATTGCAATGCTTTTTTCAAAGCTGCAAGTAAGCAAAGATGATAATAGTTTGCAGATCTGTGGAAAGTGTTATAATTTATTTCTCAATATCTTAAACAACAAATGTCAGTGCAGCTACTTCACGTAGTACAACTGAGGCAAGAGCTCTTACCAGAATGATTTTAATTTTTTTTTTTTTCAGTTTTTATATGTGTGTTTATAAGGAGGTAGCTGACAGATTGATTATGAAGCATAGTTTGGCATGATTTTGTTTTTCTAGTTTAATGGAAACTGGTGTAACACCTGCCTTTATTTAAGTTAATAATTCAATTACTTCATGCCAGCTGAAAGATGCAAAATAGACACTTAAACTACAAAGAAATAAAGAAAGTGTCAAAATCAGAGCCACAAGGTAAAGCAAAGAACCACCTCCTAGTCTTCTGAATGTTTCTATTTGTAACATGGACATTTCTTTTTATTTTGATATTTGTAAAGAATAAACTTTGTTTTGGTCTCTGTTCTTTTAGCCATGTCCTGCAGGGGCCCGTGACTTTAGAGAAAAACAATGTGCAGACTTTGACAATATGCCTTTCCGTGGAAAGTATTATAACTGGAAACCCTACACTGGAGGTAATGTGTAGTTTCTCCAAAACATTATTGTATGTGAGGTATTCAAAAATGTATAAATTTTATACAGAAGTAATGTCTTAATATAGAGTGATGATCTTTGATGAAGATGTGATGTGCTGAGTTGTGTTTTCTTTTGTTGGCTGCTGAAAATCGTACAAAAGAGCACTGACTATTCTAACAGGGATTTATTTATTTGTTTATTTATGTATTTTAATGTGAGAAGAGCTTGAGAATCGTTATAGGAACTCTATATTAAAATACAGAGCCCTTTTTCACCTGTGGATATAATAGAATTAAAGGTTGCGTAGCTTATCTGTAAGTGAATTTGATGCTACCGTGTTAAGTTTAATATAAACTTCTCAATAATTTTTTCCTTAATTAAGTTGAGAATAGTGGGAAATGAAGAAAGGGGAAAAAGCACCACAGAATCTCTAAAAATTACTTTTAAAATATGATATTTGTATAATTTCGCCATAAAATAAAAAGGGTATTTTTTGAGGTAGGAAAAATAATTAGTTTAGTTGCATTTTGGTCACTGTTCAAAGTTAGTAAGTCATCCTTTGATTGTTTTTTTCTGTTAAATACTCTGAATAAGTTAGTTTTTCCCCTTTGTTTTTATCTTCAATGGTTTTATTTGTAGTTTTGTTTTAGATCAAAAGCCTAGAAGTGACCACTGTAATCACATGATCTGAGTGGTAGTGTATTTTGTGTAGACAAGAGTCCTATCTGAAATAATCTGATGTTTTTGAACAAGGACGACATTCTTATTCTTGTTTGTCAAATGCTGCTGAAATGGTATCTTTTTAAATTGTTTGTTTAGTAATCATTATGATTATGTTAACATAATAGAATCCATTTGTAGATATCCAACCTTGCTATATCTTAACAAAAGAAATTGTCCTCTTCGAAAAAAAGAAGAGTCAAGTGAACAAATCAAATAATGGAACGCGAAATAAGGTTTCTATACTACATGTGAAAAATGTAAGATAAGATCATACATTTTGGATCAATTTTTGCACATATTTTTTCAGGACCTCTGTTATTTTTTTCTTTACTTTTGTTGTCTAGGTGGGGTTAAACCATGTGCATTAAACTGCTTGGCTGAAGGTTATAATTTTTACACTGAACGTGCTCCTGCAGTAATAGATGGGACTCAGTGCAATGCTGACTCACTGGATATCTGTATCAATGGAGAATGCAAGGTATCAGAATTAAGAGTAGATAAAAAGAACTGAATATCTTAAACTTCAGTGAAGTGTTTTATCAAGCAGTGAAGGTAAAGGTGCAAAAAACCATCATCTTGTTAAAATATTTTTTCTTAGCATGTAGGTTGTGATAATATTTTGGGGTCTGATGCTAAGGAAGATAGATGTCGTGTTTGTGGAGGAGATGGGAGTACATGTGAAGCCATTGAAGGTTTCTTCAATGATTCATTGCCCAGAGGAGGTATGCATGTTTATGTCTGTTCTGTTGTTGCATTTAGATAGCTGTTAAATGAAAAACAGTACTTCACTGTTTTCCATCATGACATTGATACTAGTCACTCACTTTGACTCCTTTTGCCTAATTGTTTTGGTTTAATGTATTAGTTTGGATTTATGTCCTTCATTACTGAATATTTAGTTTTTGTGATCTTAAATGCACTTTGTGTGTGTGTGATTTTATTGTTGTTGTTGTTGTTGTTGTTACAGTTCTTTGGTAGAAGAAATTATGTGAATGATTTTAATGTGCTTAGTAATATTCCATAGATGTGACTATGTGACTATACTTGAAGTTTTAGAATGAAAAGTATCCAAATGAGTTTCTTAAGTTAATGTTAAGAACTTGGGGAGTGTGTATGGACAATTAGCTGAAAATACAGCTTAAAAAAAAAACAAAACAGTACTAGTGTTGGCAGTGTCAGTTTTATTAATACTGGATCTGGAGTCAGTTCTGGATTCTCAAATGTAGGAAAAGAACAGATGCAATGAAGTGACTTCAGTTCACTGAGGGGCTACTAATTGTATGCTGAAAAAACTCTTTGAGAAGAGGTTGAAGGAATTAGGCTTATTCTGCCTGGAGAAATGATAGTTCATGGGGACTGGGCATCTGCTTTCCAAAATGTATGAGTATGCTAGTGTGGAGACAAAACCACTCTGTTTGTTAGGTAGGTAGGTAGGTAGGTAGATAGATAGATAGATAGATAGATAGATAGATAGATAGACAGATAGATAGATAAAATACATTGCTGTGTCCAGGTGTGGAGCCCTCAGTACAAAAAAGATATGGAGATTTTGGAAAGGGTCCAGAGGAGGGCCACGAAGATGATCAGGGGGCTGGAGCACCTCCCCTATGAGGACAGGCTGAGGGAGTTGGGTTTGTTCAGCCTGGAGAAGAGAAGGTTGCGGGGTGACCTCATTGCAGCCTTTCAATACCTGAAGGGAACTTACTCCCAGGAGGGGAGTAAACTCTTCGAAAGGGCTGATAATAGCAGGACTAGGGGAAATGGTTTTAAGGTAAAAGAGGGAAGATTTAGGTTGGATGTTAGGGGGAAGTTCTTTACTAGGAGAGTGGTTAAGTCCTGGAACAGGCTGCCCAGGGAGGTTGTGGATGCCCCGTCCTTGGAGGTGTTCAAGACCAGGTTGGACAGGGCTCTGGGCAACCTGATCTAGTAAAGGCGTATGTTTGGTGGCCCTGCTAGGCAGGGGGGTTGGAACTACATGATCCTTGAGGTCCCTTCCAACCTGGGTCATTCTGTGATTCTGTGATTCTGTGATTGCCTGAATGGAAAGAAGAACATTTTTCTTATGTGGCAGTGTTTCAGTTGCCCAAGAGTTGTATGATTTCCACCTTTGGTGTTTTTCTTGACCCTGTACATGTATAAGGCGCTGACTAATCTGGCCTTATCTCCTAGCAAATCGTACTTGTATCAAGAATTTGGACTAAGTGACTGTCTGAGGTCCTTTCCAGCCTGAATTATCCTATTACCCTGTGATCATTTTATACATTAGTTACTTGTAATACAATGTTGAAAGTATTTTGTCAGCATTAAAAAAAACAAAAACAAAACACGAATACATAAATTTGTATTACATTTTTTGCTATGACTTTAAAATGTGTGTGAAACTAAGTCTTCATTTATATCACATGAAATGAAATGTTCTAGTATGTTTGAATCCTATGCTTCCTAGTAGTTTTTAGTTGTAACCAATTTATTAATGGTTAATTTCATGACTAATATAATATAACAAGAAAAAATATACCATTTTCTCATAGGGTACATGGAAGTTATTCAAATTCCAAGAGGTTCAGTGCACATTGAAATAAGAGAAGTAGCAGTGTCCAAGAACTACATTGGTAAGAGCATGCTTTAAATAGCAGACTACAAATATGTTAGTTTTGATGTGACTTGAAGCTACAGTTTTCTGGTTTGACCAAACTGCACACATAGTAGAAGGAAGGGAGGGAATTACAGTTTTTTGCCACAGTTTGTTAGGATGCATTCTCCCAAGTGGAGCTAATGGAGTTCATAATTCCTCCTTGACTTAAGTGCAAAATCAGGCCAGTCAGACTTGGAGCTTGAGTAGATGAAGATCACTAAAGTGATCTAGTGCCCCACTCTGAGCTAGTGTCTTCCTCCTGAGGAAGTTTCTGATTTTAGGGGATTGTACTGTTTTAAAACATAATCTTATTCTTGGAATGTTTATTCAACAACAGCAATCATTACTTAAATACTAATGAATTAGGTAGCGGAAACAGATTGCACAGGGAAGATGTGGATGCTCCATTACTGTAGATGTTAAAAGTCAGGCTGGCTGGGGCCCTGACCAGCCCATAGCAGGACGTTGGAGCAGTATGATCTTTTCAGGTCCTTTCCAACCCAAGCCATTCTGTGATGATATGATACTGCCTCCGTATCTTAAGGCAATGTAGTATGTTAATTCCTCTGTGTTTCTGTATTGTAGTTGCAGGGAATTACTGCTATACCTTTTTTATGGATAGGAAAATTACATGCAGGAAAACATTTGTGCCCATTAATATCGCTCAGAAAAACTGTGACGAAGCACAGAATTAAATTCAAATTAAATTAATCCAGATTATCCTTCACTTTATTTAAGATTGTTACATTTTATTTACATTTTTTAAAATATTAATACTTACAAATCTGGCTTTCTTAAATTTGGACATGCATTTCTCAGAGTTCATATGCACTGATTTGCATAGCATTCAGTTCACCGTAGTGCAGGAGCACACATTTCTTAGTCAAAAATTATGTAGATAGCTGATCAGTTTTACAGGAAACAGATTACACAACCAGAACAAGTTACTTTTATAGGCTTAATGGCAACTGGCTGTGCTACTTTGTCAGTCTGTACTAATGAAAGTTTTTTTGTATGGTACTGATGTGCTGGAAAGGACTATAATGCATAAATGCGTGCAAGTATTAGTTTGAAGTTTAATTACTCTTTAAGGTGCATTTGTTCCTAAATTTACTGTATTGGTAGTAATGGTACCTTTTACTGTCAGTTGCTTTTTTTGTTGGTATATTTTCGGTCTGCTCCCACAGTCATGTAATTGAGATTTCCAGTCTCCCTCCATTCTGTAGGAACGGTAACATTTGCTACTGCAGGAATAAAGAGCACTTACCATTTTTTCAGCATCACACTCTCTCAATTCAGAATATGTTGGTAAGATTGCTTGTGTATCCTACATTGACATTTGACACAAAGCTGATGGGAGAGGCATTAACTGCATATCACAGTTGCTTTTAAAAGAGAATATTTTGTAATACTGACATTTACACCGATGTTAATACCCTACTTAATATACAGATAACATTTAAAAGACTTTGGTTTCTAAATCCAAGGCTAACTGAAAATGGAGGTGATAAAGGATAATAAAGAAGATAATTTTAATTACTGCAGATAAGTTTGTCGTTCCTCTAACTTATTAACAGAGAAATATGATCTGGAACTGTGCTTACGTCAGTAACCTCAGCACCAAAACTAATGAAAACTGTTATTTTTTTTAGCTCATATGGACAATATAGGCAACATTTGCGGTTTTTAAACTTACCACACGTCTAATAAGATAAAGTATGTTTCCAGAGTGTTTCTCACAATTTCAAGGGTGTTCCCAAGTTTCACACCCTCTCCTCATTACCTTGCTCCATGCCTCAGATGCCCTAGTTGATTCATCTCCTTCACTACTTTGCTGTGTTTACAACTTTCAAGGGAGCCAATTTATGCTAATTTAAGATAGTAAAGCCACAGGGATTGTTTCTTTCTTTCTTTCTTTTTCTTTCTTTTTTTTTTTTTTTTTTCTCTTTTTTCTTTCTTTTTTTTTTTTTTTTTTTTTTTTTGAATGTTTTGTACTGTGAATGTGAATGAGATCACTATTTTAGAGTCACCAGTTTCTGGGAGAAGGAATGCTTGCTGTTTATCTGTTCCCTAAAGAGAACTATGGAAACACAGTGGCAGTTTAAAAGGAGTTTATTTTGTTAAGATACATACTTCAAGATATTTTATAGGTGTTTCTTCAATAGCAATGTCTACTTCACAGCTGTCTCCTCATCTTTATGGACTTCCCTCTTGTTTCAGAACAGCTCTTTTGTGGTCACACCATGAACCAGATTAGAGAACCAATTCAGCTGAAAATAACCATTACATGTATTATTATGTTTTGTTTTATGTGCACACTGCCAAATATGTGACCACAATCAGAGAAATCAATTTCTCAATTTGGAAATAAAAAAATAATGAAAAACCCCCCTCCCCTGTAGCTCTGATACTGGCTTCAGTGCTTTTCCTTTCCTTTCAGTTAGTAGGGTCCCAGACTGTCTTATGATCGAGTTCTTTGGCAAACTCTGATGTTAAATTGAGGCAGCAGTTAGAATCATAGAATCACCAGGGTTGGAAAAGACCTAAAAGATCATCCAGTACAACCATTCACCTATCACCAATAGCTCCCACTAAACGATGTCCCTCAACACAACATCCAATTTTTCCTTGAACACCCCCAGGGTCGGTGACTTCACAACCTCCCTGGGCAGTCCATTTGTTGCCCTCCTTTGAATACGTTCCAGGGCCTCCAAGTCTTTCTTGCAGTGGGGAGCCCAAAACTGGATACAATACTTGAGATGTGACCTCCCCAGAGCTGAGTACAATCACCTCTCTGCTCCTGCTGGCAACACTATTTCTGATGCAAGTCAGGATGCCATTGGCCTTCTTGGCCACTGGGCAAGTACTAGTACAAACTGGTACCCCCAGTCTGTCAGATAGCTGACAAACTCAGGTAGCTCAGTTAGTACCTCTGCTCTCCGTGCTCTCTGCCTCTGACTAATTATTTCTGCACCAGTATCACTCCTTGTGCTGTGACAGTACAAGCACAGGTTTCTGTGATTGCATAAGTGATCTGTTTTTTTGTTTTTTTGTTTTTTTTTTTTTTTGCTTTTTTTAAAACCAATCCATCCATAAACAACAGCAAAATTGCCTTTTTTTTTTCAGATCTGCTGAAAAACTGTATGCTGCTGTCTTCCCTTAATTTGGTTGGTTTGAGTTCACATCTTCACTCCTATTCCCCTTCGCAACAGTGTTGTGTTCTGATTTCCCGTGGGTTACCTGCATTCTCCAATCATTCTTGATTAGGATACTAACATGTTCCTTCTTTCTCATATCTATATCTCACTTGTTCTCATTGATATGTCTGAAATAATAGAAGTAAGAACTTCCTCATTATTTTTTGTTAGTAGATGCTAGACTTACTGACAAGAAAAGGTTTGGCATTAAATGTCAGAGTAAGACAGAGTTTAATGTCTTGATGACCCTGGGCAATCCCAGGATCCTTTTTTAATCAGTCTAGATTTTGTGAAAGAAAAATGGTTAGAAATTTTAACTATAGGGAAGTCTGACCGCTAATGAAATACTAATGTTCAGCTTCAACATAGTTATGTGAAGTTATGATAGCACAAGAAGTAACAGGTAGATTTAGATAAGATATTTGGAATAAATTCTCCACTGTGAGAGTGGTGAGGCACTGGAGCAGGTTGCCCATAGAAGCTGTGGATGCCCCATCCCTGGAGGTGTCCAAGACTAGGCTGGATGGGGCCTTGGGCAGCCTGATCTAGTGGGTGGCAAAACTTGATAATAAATTGCCTAATGGCTGTGTAAAATCCTATATAGTAAAGCTAGTGTGTGTTTTGTCTCAAAAAGCAGCACTGCTGCTTGACTGTGTTTCCACCCATCATGTTGCCTCAAATACTGTTATACTGAACGTAAGTATAAATGATGAATAAGTCTTCATTATTGCTTCAGGTCACAGAGTTAGTATCTAACTAACAAAATATCTGCCTAAAGATACAAAATCATTTTTGTTTTAGACAATCTCACATTACTGATAAAATATCTAATAATGAGTCTTTGATTAGTATCTGCTTGAATAGCCTACTTAGGCAGTTAGTTAAGAAATTTATTATCTACAGTATTTTTATGGCTTAAGGCTGTAAATTAATAGTAATAAAATATATTGGCAGATAAAATAACTAATATTTAATTTTGAAGTAGAAAGTCTTGGATTTATGCTCTAAGAAGGTAAAAAAAAAAGTGTTCAAAGACAGCAAAGTAGGATCTGATAGGTAATATAATTCAATCATTCTTTTCTTTTTGTTTTGTTTGTTTGTTTTGTTTTGTTTTCCTATACAGGATGAGATACCAGTCTCATGCTCCAAAATACGAAATCTTAATAAAAAGATTAGATTGACCTCTTTTTGCTGGTGCTACCCAGGTCTGGGCACTGTACTCCAGATGGAATCTCATGAGAGTAGAATAGAGAGGGACAGTCCCCTTTCTTGCCCTGCTAGCTACCCCACTTTTCATGCAGCCCGGGATGCAGCTGGCCTTCTGGGCTGCAACTGTGCACTACTGGCTCAGTCCAGCTTTTCATCTGCCGAAACCCAAAGTCCTTCCAACAGGGCTGCTCCCAGTGAGTTCTTCTCGCAGTTTATACACATATCTGGGATTGTTGCAAGCCAAGTGCAACACCTTATGCTTATGTAGAACAGGATGAGGCATTCTGTTATGTTCTGTACAGGATCTACAAAATTTACTTACACATTGGACATTATGGTAGAAAGTCCTGTCAAGTTGAACGAGGGATAATTTGATCAGGGCTAAAGAAAAAGGTTTATGTTGAAAAAACACTGATACAGAGCTGAAAGTCACATACTTCTACTAGATTAGTAGTTTAATTTGCATTGGCTTCTCCATTATAAATGCTGCTTCCAATTTTTAGGTGGCTTGTATTTTTTTTTAAGCTCTAAAATCTGAAGAGGATGACTACTATATTAATGGTGCCTGGACTATTGACTGGCCAAGAAAGTTTGATGTTGCTGGAACAGCTTTCCATTACAAGAGGCCAACAGATGAACCAGAATCCCTGGAAGCACTAGGCCCTACTTCAGAAAATCTCATAGTGATGGTAAGGTTATATTTAATGTATATATGAAATTTGAAATATGTTTTTTATTATCAGCAAAGATAAAACCAGACATAAAATCAAAGTAGACCATTATGGGATTTTGCATTTGTATTTCAATTAAGTTTCCTTACCTTTCAAAACTGATATGCAGATACTGTGATGAAAAAGTGATAAAATTATAAGAGCCCTGGGAAATATCACAGAAAAGTCCCCATCTGTGCTAAATGTGATACAGAAGAAATTGTAAATTGGATATATATTGTATTTCTGTGTACTTCTGATAGACGGAACTGTTTGATGTGTAATATGTATGCAGTAGCATTTTCCTTTTCTGACAGTTGTCAGAGTAATTTGACCTGTATTAAAATATGTTGGTTTGACATATGTTGCTCTGAATATGTTTTTACAAAAAACCAAACAAACCAAAAGAACAAAACAGAGAATCAAATACTAGTGTGTGTCAGGTGGGAAGTGGGAAGTGCAGTACAAGCAGCAATCAGAGTAGACAAAAGCTCTTGATTATTATTGTGCTGCCATCAAATGCAATGATATGAGTGTAGTGATAGTTTTGATATTCCTTTAAAGTAACCACCAGTGTTAACTAGTGTATTTAGTGAAAACAATAACCTCAGCAACAGTCTATTGCAGTTACTATTTCTACTGTTATAAATCACTAGAAATATAAGCAAGAAGGGGGCTAGATTCATAACTAGTTGCTTGAGTTCAGTGATAATTGCTGCATACTTGCATAGTGATGTAATTAGCTTTTACTTCAAGTAATGATTCAGCTACTAAATTCATTTCCATGAAGACATTAACTTATGAAGACTGGCTTTTTTAGTGTTATTATGTCAAGAATAAAAAACTGACAGAGACTAGGTAGTTATGATGTCAAAGGGAAAACAACATAAAGTTCAGCTTATACAATAACACTTTTTATATACGTTTAACAATTTCATTCAGATTCTTTTGGAAATATCTTAATGAAGTTTTGTGGCTTCCTTTGTTACTTTTTTCCCATTCACAAGACATAACATGTACCTAGATTAACGTCACTGTAGTTACATTCTGCTTGCCTGGTTTTAATGGTATAACCAGTTGTTTTCAACTTCAGATTCTGCTACAGGAACAAAATTTGGGTATAAGGTATAAATTCAATGTTCCCATCTCTCGCACTGGCAGTGGAGACAATGAAGTTGGCTTTGCGTGGAATCATCTGCCTTGGTCAGAATGTTCTGCCACTTGTGCTGGAGGTAAGACACCAGGCAGCCAAGACACAGGATAAATCAAATTGCAAGATATTCTTTCTTACATAATTATGTAGATAACTAATTGAAAATGTTTCTTTCAGATATAACTCAAACCTTATTTTAGAGAACGAACACTTATCTCATCGGATTTTCAAGTACATTTAACATGTTCAGATGTGTTTTGTTAAATGCAGTATATGTTGGCACAGTGTGTCTCTGTTGATGGTTCTTCTGGGATTCCCTTGAAGTTGGGATGTTTGCTTTTCACAGGAGCTTCCTTGGTAAAGTACATCAGAAGTTTTTAGTAAGGAGAATAAAAACAGAAGGCAAACAAAGCAACCATAAATAAAGGGATATATCTGTCTATGTTTGTACATATTCTTCACATGTCCTAGTCAGCTCTCTCATCCTCCAGCCACTAAAGTTTAGGGCACAAACTGACAACATCTCTGTAGGAAATTATAAGAACTGGATTATACTTCCCAGCCCATAGCAGTATCTATTAATTGTTGCCTTTTGGCAGCAATGGGGGATTTGTAGGTTGTCCCATGTGATTCATCATGGGTGCCTTTTGCCCACAATTTACTATATTCCTAATCCTCCCTCTAGTGGCCACCAATGCAATTCTTTACCTCTGGCTGGGAGAGCAGAACAGTTGGCTTTCTTCAAAGCCAACACCATTGCTGCTGCATGGACTGGTGAGTAGAAGTGCTGTGTGAACAGTATCTTTCTTCTCTCTGGAGTCTGAATACATCATCGCCAAATTATGTTCATTTCAAAAGACACAGGAGAGAATGTTAAATTGACCTCAGGGTTTCAGCTTTCTACTGCACTGTGCACCTACCATAGCAAGACTGGGAAATAGATGTGTTTCTCTAAAGATCCTTTGGAGCAAATATTTGTCCTTTTCTTTTGTTTCTGGGTACTGAAGATATTCATGTTTAGAAACATCTTGATTTGTCTTTCCGATGGATCCTGCTGTGACTGTTACTGGTTGCTTGCAGTTTAAATACAGCAGTTTGAATAGCGTAGGTAAGACAGAAGGGATAAGTACGAATTCTATTCTGTGTTACTAAATAAGGAAGTCTTGAAACCAAGTTCAGGAAATTGCTAAATTTCTCCAATATTTTTATCTTCATTTGTAGGATTCTCTTACTCAACTAGATGGCAGACTGCTGTTTTAACTGATATTTGAACACTGGTGACTCTAGTCAGAAAAGGAAGATTTTAGCGTGGTTGAAGGGAGAGATGTGGTGGGGAGGTGCATTTCCATATATCAGAACTTCACAGGTACTACCAAATCTCGTTTTTATGATGGGTTAATGAGCTATTTGATATCGTGGGAAAACTCAGTTGATTTAGACAGAGACAGTGTTTTAGCTGTGAGTCTTCTGTCATGCAGGTCATAGTGATTTCAGAGATTTGAAGGTGTATAATGGAAGGAATGATTGGCTCGGAAGGAGTAAGCAGTTGTTTAGATAAAATTAGTTTGACATAATTAGTTTTCTTTTTATCCTTATCATTACGTATGAAATGTAAGTGAATCTCAACTATATACATTTATTAATCATTTGAAATTTAATTTTGAACGCTGTTCTTTAGTAGCTTATGGTGTCTAAACCAGGCTCCTTCCATACTCTCCTTTCATTCTGCTTAGTATGAGAATATAATATGATCACTTATTTTCATTTAAATCTTTACTAGAGGAATCTATATTTCACTGTAGCTATAATTCTTGCTGAAAACCTGGATCTGCTTTCTTCATATGTGTATTGTCTTCCATTTGTCCAGAGAAGGGCAACGAGGCTCGTGAAGGTCTTGGAGAATCAGCCCTACAAAGAGAGGCTAAGGAAGCTGGGGCTGTTTAGCCTGGGGAAAAGGAGGCTGAGGGGAGACCTTATCGCCCTCTTTCAGTACCTGAAAAGTTCTTACGGTGAGAGTGGGGCAGGTCTCTTCTCACTAGTGACATGTGACAGGACGAGGGGAAATGGCCTCAAGTTGCGCCAGGGCAAGTTTAGGTTGAATATTAGGAAGAACTTCTTTACAGAAAGGGTAGTTAGGTACTGGAATGGGCTCCCCAGGGAGGTAGTTGAATCTCCATCCCTGGATTTGTTTAAGAGCCATTTGGATGTGGTGCTCAGGGATATGATTTAGTGGAGGGTTGTATACTTGATATATATTTGTGGATTGAAAGTATCTAGTACAAGGACTGCAGCTGTATTTTGGCATAATGAGGTCTAGATAGTTTTGAAGTTTTTAATATTTCCAGTTCTGTATATGTCCTGTCTCCTTTATAGTACTTTGAAAGCAGTCCTCTATGTTCAGTGATTCCTAGGCCTGCTTATAGGCCTTGTTTTGGAGAAAGATTACTGAAGCAGTCAAGAGCCATGGAGCAAGCAGAGAAGGAATTTGTGATTTTTTATTTATTGGCTTAATTTTAAGTCTCTGTATGTACATACAATCATCAATTAAATGGTAGCATGCTATCTGTTCCAGTGGACTTCTATCTTAATGTTCATTGTTGCTGTGCTTCTGAACAGTAAAAACACTTCAGTTTTTAATACAAGACCTCAGTTCTCAAATCTGTAACTATTCTGTAGAATTGGAAAAGCATGCTGTAGAAAAGCATGCTATAAAAAGAATTATAGGAAGAAGAAGGAGGTATTTGTGCTTACAGGGTATAAATGTGCTGGAGCTCTGGATTCCTTGTCTGCCTCACTTGTATGGCTCTCATGATACTGAGCAGCTTGCAGTGTATATTACACACTCACTAATTATCAGTTTGTTATTATTTGGATGCCTCCTTGGAATGCCTGAGCTCAGAAGCATGCCATGAAAGTTGTTGCAAGAAGTGTGCATACAGTATTAGAAAAACTCCCCATGAGCACCTGAAATCAATGGATTCAAAAATCTGAGTTTTACTTTGATATTTCTTGAGATTTTCCAAAAACAGGTTCTTTGGGCTTACCAAAGAAAGCTCTTCTCTTTTACTAGATTCAAGTACTCATATGTAGTATGAGAATATGTACGTTCATTTGTATTATCTGCCTCTTAGTATCTGTTTTTAGGCTTGGGGATCCCAGATTAAAACTTTTATTTTTATACACTAGAAGCATTATTTTCAGTATTGAAAATCATTTCTGATCCAGTTCTTCCTCTTCAGGAACATTATGGAGAACTCAACTTTTTAGGTTTTGTTTTTTGTTTTTGTTTTTGTTTTTCTCTTTTCTTTTCTTTTCTTTTCTTTTCTTTTCTTTTCTTTTCTTTTCTTTTCTTTTCTTTTCTTTTCTTTTCTTTTCTTTTCTTTTCTTTTCTTTTCTTTTCTTTTCTTTTCTTTTCTTTTCTTTTCTTTTCTTTTCTTTTCTTTTCTTTTCTTTTCTTTTCTTTTCTTTTCTTTTCTTTCCTCTTCTCTTCTCTTCTCTTCTCTTCTCTTCTCTTCTCTTCTCTTCTCTTCTCTTCTCTTCTCTTCTCTTCTCTTCTCTTCTCTTCTCTTCTCTTCTCTTCTCTTCTCTTCTCTTCTCTTCTCTTCTCTTCTCTTCTCTTCTCTTCTCTTCTCTTCTCTTCTCTTCTCTTCTCTTCTCTTCTCTTCTCTTTTTTTAATTTATTTTTTTTATTTTTAAATTCTTTTTTCCTGGAAGTACATTTGTAACTGTTCTGCTCTGAGTTGAGAGTCTTGGAAGGAAATTTTTTTGTTAGCTTGTACAAGTCTTTAGTTAGCTGATACAAGTTTAATCTTCCCCTCAAACTTTAACATAGCTTCAACTTACAAATTAAAAAAACACATTGTTTAGAATATTATAAGCTGTGCTGTATTTAAGGGGAAGATATTTCCAGGTTAAAATCCATGCCTACTCAGATTGTATAATAGACTTTCTGAGTGAGAGAACAAACATTGCTGGGTCATGGTGCTATCTGTTTTATCTGTTACAATTGCTGGTAGATTTTTTTCTGCTTCACCCATCTATTTGATATAGTGCAGAGCCTCTGTAAGCTGGAGTACGACTTAGACAAGAATTCAGCAAAAACAATGCCAAAGAATATCAGGATGTAGAGATTATCTAGACAGAAAAGAGTGGAACAGGGGAGACCATATGGAATTTAGAAGGGCTGAGTGGCTGGATAAAATGGTCAGTGGAATTCAGAAAAATCTGATAACAGTAACAAAAGACTCTTTTAATGACCTGATTGAACCATAAACAAGAAAAGCTATTAACAAAACAAGAAAACCCAAGAAAGGGAAAACTAAAACACACAGAAATAGCAAATAAAATGAGGGCTGGAAATAAAAAGAGCTGTAATAGAAAAGGGCAAAATTTAAAACTTAGGAATCATGAAACTGTAGCTTACTCTTAAGCATCTCTTTCCATCTGTGATACCTTGTAGCTTTCCAAGGACAAGTCTATGACTTTGATCTATAAATATTAAGAAAGAAGTGTACGGCTGATGGTATTGTTTAAAAATATCCAACAAATGATGAAAAAATTTTCTCTTTTGTTTACATTAAAAATAGACCACAGTAAGAATATGCACTCTTTTTGTCTAATTTCATTTCATTTCATTTTTATTCCATTCCATTTCACTCCATTCCATTCCAATCCATGCTTAATAAAAATCTAACCATAAGTGGCAGCATTTATTATTTGGAATTTACCAAGTACCCGAAGTATTGATCTTGATTTTGTTTATTCTATTAGCTTTCAGCTGCAGATGAATAAAATATCTTATATACTCATTTAAAAAAAAACAAGCAAGCAAACAATACTTCACTTAGTGTATTATTGTAAGTAAACTGGTTGCAGTCTGGATGCTTTACTGATGGTGACTCTTTTAGTACAATGCCTACTGAATTTTTCTGTCATGCCCTCAGATGAATTATGAAACTACCTTTGGACAAATAAAGCATACTTGTCCTCATCAGGGAAAATATGAGTTTGGCCCTATGATGAACATCTTGTGATCTGATGAGTGAGCTCAGAAAGTATGTCTGGGTTAACCAGCATGGAGTAGATTTTGTGATGCAAGATTCAATATGTTTTAGTACTGGCACCTCTATAATTAACATTTATAACTGCAAATCACAGTTTTGGGGGATTGCTTTTAGAAGTAGATAGGACATTTACATGCCTGCAGTTTTAATTTAACAGTAAAGTGTGTTCCACGTAATTTAAAATTTGGCTGCTGAAAGTCATGCAGACTATAATCAAAATCTGGAAAACATCTCAGTTCTCCGGAGAATACTGTCAATAAACCACTGAAGTTTTGTTTTCTATTAGGATTGCATTGACCAGTCTTAAGTCTTTTATTATAAACCATAAATCTCTATATTTGAAAGTAGAGTGCTTCTGTCTGACTCCTTGTAATTATTCCTCCAAGAGCTTAAATGAACTTGTTAAGCTATGCTTTTTAGATTATGTGAAGAGAGACCATGTATTCAGAGCGCAAGTAATTTAGAAATATTTTTTCAAGGCCTACACGGCTTAACAACATTGTAGCTGTTTTCTGGCTAAGGAATTGCATTTCCAGCTTTCCCATTTCATTTTGAAATTAGAATCTGAGTTGCATTTCTGCAATATTATTTTAAATAATACTAATTAAACAGTGATATAATGTTTCCTTAATTCACTTGTGTGTTTCCTGTATCACAAATCACATACTATGTGATAAAATGATGCAGAACATTTAGAAAATGAATTAGCGTATTTGCCTGGAATGGATTAATGGTTCTTCACCATGTGAGTGGACAATTATAAATGCTTATGAGTGATGCCCTACTTGACCACTGTTCAATAAATAACTTGGCTGGTTGTATTTTTCTTTTTTATAAAACTAAGTGTAATGGTACTTTGTCATCATAGTGCTTCAGAATACCTTCTTGTTCCACAGTCCTCAGAAATAAATTTATCGAGGCTGCTGGCTTTTAGCCAGAGCTGGAAGGAAATGTGCCAGTAGGAAATCTGGTGAGGTCATAACATTAACATCTATGCTATCTAATAAATATATTTGATAGAATTGTTTGGTAGAATTGCTTCATTAGAATGCCTAATTCTAAAGTATGTTATTATGTTTTTAAGCAATTATATTTGAAGAAAATGCCATTATTTTCTTTAAAGTGCTATTGAGACACCAGGAGAGTTAAGGCAGCTTGTTAAAAAAAGAGTAAGCTCCATCAAAGCCAAACATAAATTCTTTGCCAGCTAGCTGTGCCAGCTTATTAGCAATACCTGTTCTAGACCTTTTAAATCCTATTTCTTCTCTTGGTAAAGTTTGAGTAGAAAACTTCATGATAAATAATACTCCTACTCAGGTTTTTGAATCTGATTTTAATTATTCTCCTCTGTTGGCTATATCTTAAAGCTTCAATATTTGCTTAGTAGAATTCAAAGTGTGTCATCTTTTCATAGCTTCTCAAATATTTAAACTTGACATCAACATAGTGAAGAAATTATAGGGGAGAGCCTACCTTAGTAAAGGTTTTTTTTTTCTCTACATTTGTATATCTTTACAAATATAGTAAAGGAGTGAAGCAAATAATCTCTTACTATATTTGTGTGTGTGTATGAATAGAGAAATCTGATAACATTGAAATTTTAGCAGATTTGAAATTTTGAAGCAAAATGTGATTAAAGATCTAGAAATCCTTGAGAAGCAAGGTTAAATGTGATGTGACATGCCATGCTTTACTGACTGGATTTATTATAATACATAACTTATTTTTTAGACTAATTTAGTGTAGTAGATTCATTAATCTAGAATTTGGAAGCTTTTTCATGTTACTTATAACTAATAACAAATTAGAAAAGATCAGTAGGTGGGAAGCGCTCTCTGAAAATGTAAACTGCAAGATCAAAAGGCATTATGCTTTCTGCACATCTTAAAGAACCTGTAATGACTTCCGACTTCAGTTTCTCTTGTTCTGATGGTAGCACAAAAATATTGAAAGCTCTGAGGGAATTTGCTTGATAGGAGTGCTAGGAGATATATGGGAAGGATTGGGATTAATATCACACGTTGTATTCATGATCACTGGAGAAAGCAGTGGTAAAATTCCTATGGAATACTGGGTATAATTTGTATTGTGGGCATAATGAACACAAGTGTGAATGGGTGCACAGAAGGAGTGTCAGGCCAAAGGAATGGTGTATCCAACACTTCAGGGACTACAAGAATGTACTGTATCAATAGAATAGTTACTTATACTAAAATACTGTTTTTACTTTAAAAAATAGTGTTAATTGGCAGTTAGTGAATGTAGTAGTCAAAGGTATGAATTTCAGAGAAGAAATTGTACTTGAGTTTTAAGGTGGAGATCAATCAGTTTATGAACGAATGGTTCCCAGAAATACAGAAGGGTGTTGATTCTACCTGTATGTTCCTTTGTTCCAAGTTTATTTCATGTGTAATATCTCACTGAATTTAAGCCCGTCTTCTAATGAAAATGTTAGCAGCTGAGAATGCTGAGTGGATCTTTAATATCTTTAATACTTAAGCAATGAATATCTGAATATCAGTAGCTGTGGGGAGGGCCTAAAGGGCCCCCCATGCTAACGGTTCTGTAACTCCAGCTGGACTAACTATTTGCTACAACATATAAACTGAGAAGTAGTGGAAAAATGGAGGTAGAAATCTTACAGAAAATGGTGGTTTTGTTTTAGGTTACTGTAAATTTGTGTAGGTAAGATGCAATTGGAAAACTGTGGCAGCTTTATGCACTATTTCATTGTTCCTGCTGTTGTATAGTGGTATGGCATCCAGATATGTGTAGAAAGAAGGAAAAATGAAAGCAGATGATCTGTTGTACCTGGTTTACCTGTAGGATGCACATCTCAAATCAGTATATTTTTTTAAATAAAACTTCATTTAAATGGTCATGATGTTTATGAATAACTTGAGATGTCAGACATTCATAGCATGATTTAGAGTGCCTACTTTGGGAAGGCTATGTGTAGCTATAAACAAAAAGGAGGTATCTTTTCACAGCAGTAGTGATTTAGGGACTGTGACAGAGTCAAGACTCCAGCATTAGGTCTCTTTTGGTGTCTGTAATGGTTAGTGATTTTGAGGTGATATAAGATGGCACATGATTTTGAAGACTGATACACGAAGTTCTCACCTGCTAAACAGACTGCTTATAGGAAGTGTCATGCTGAGTGATTAAATCTAACTCATCTTCTGATTGCTTGGAATAGACACATTTTTGTTCAGGACCATTTTTACACATTTTATCATCCAGCCTGCAGACTCTTGGGAGTATTCGAATTAACAAGACTGTAATTACATAAGTCACACAACCTTTAATTTTCAGGATGCAATGGCAGTTCTATTTTAAAAAGCAATTCCCTATTTCAGAACAAAGTTATTTCAGCTGGGAATACATCTCCAGTTGTATTACGTCTCCAGTTGTCCCCGTGACAGGGGGCAGCCGCCCCATAGGGCCCCTGACCTGAAAGGGAGTGGAAAAGGGGAATGGGAAAAGAGAACAGTGGCGGCAATCTAAGGAGTAAAACTTATTTTACTAAATATGATATCGGAATACAAGATAACACAATATAATACAATATGATTGAGGCTAATAAATTGTATGAAACAGAGAGAGAGTCCCCGAAAACCGAGAGGCCTACAGTGAACACTAGGCGACACGGCTGTAACGCTTCCCGCTCTCTGAGAGTCCGAGAGAGAAAGCTCCAGCTTGGGAGCGAGATTATATATGTCCTCCTCCTGTGACTTATCTCTGGCCGCAACGTCCTCTGGGATATGTGGTTTTCTTCTGAGAGCTGAGAGTTTGGGACGTTGTTATTCCACGGAACTGGAGTACGAACCTTTTAATGATCCATACTGCACATGATGTTATAATGTGGAATATTGACAGCAACATTACAAAACCATGACACCAGTAAAGTACTCCAGCTGTGTGCCACCAAATTATCAGAGTGTCTAGAATGATGGGGAAAGGGAGGATTTTTTAATGGGCATTCATAGCCGCAGTGCTGTCGGGGATTCAAGATTGATGGGATCGGTGTCAGTAAGAGAAGAAAGAGACTTAATCTGTAACCAGCAAATAAGGCATTCACATAGCACAGGCAGGTCATGCTTGGAAGATGGTTTATATATTTTACATTAGGCTGCAATTCAATAAAAACTAGAAATAACTACTATTTAGAAACTGCAGTCTTGCCACCCTAAGTGACTAAGTTTACCACTGTCATAGAAATACTGTATGCTCAAACTTAATACTGCTAGATCTGCAGCTTCTTGAGGGAATGAATAACATAAATGACTGTTGTGAAAAATGAGTTTTCCATTTTGTGCGTAACGTCAGAGAGACGTATGTCTCACATCCCATGTCTCCTAGCATCATAGAGACAATGCCTGTGTGCTTAGACTGGAGGATTTCTGTTCATAGCCAAGCAGGATGCTTTATGGGCTGAACTTCAAGCATCTCAATACTATGCTTGACTCACTGTTGGAAGTAAGTACAAAGTTCCATATAGGTCTAATTTTAGAAACCAAAGAGTTGGTTCTTGTTCATAATGGATAACAAAATCAACAATTGAAAGGTAAGTTGTTTAGCTAGTTTAAAACCAGAAAAAAAACTAAATCCCGTGTTTTTATTTGGCTGTTTACTGTCTGAAAAATATGTTTGTATAATTATTTTTTTACTGCATATCTGCCTCCTATGAAACATTTGCTTTAAAATAAAGAGAGAGGGTTGTAACGTAAGTTGGAAGCCAGGATTTTTTAATCCCTGTTTGTTTGCATGTATTTCAGATTTTGGAAAAAGTTAAGTAATTGTTTCTGTTTATTTAAGCTTTTTTGCAATTATTACCATTCTTCAATCCCGTTATCTCAGTACTGCAACAACCTATGTTAAGAACTGCATAAGAATTGAAGACCCACAGTTGTCCACAATTTGTTCTAGAAACAAAGAGGAGGCCCTGTGTATAAGTGTTTGCAGCAATACTTGGAGCTGTGCTTTTGTCATATGTCAGTGGCTCTTTAATGTCTTTCCCTATATTCTGTTTTCTAAAAACTGAAAAATCTATTTGCAGTGTTGCCTTGTAATGAGTGCTGCCTTGGCAGTTATAGGTCACTATGTGTAATAATAATAATGAAATCTGAAGTGCCTATTGAGAGTTAACATGATGAGAGAGCAGCTGGGAGTGCCAGGCAAAATGAGCGTTCACAAGACGAACTGCATCTTTCAGAATGAATAATAATTCATTATTTTAATGAAGAAAATATTTCTAGGATGACATGTGTGAAAATGCAGCGCTGTATCCCAGATTGCTGTTTTATTTTAAACCAGAGCCTGTGAACAACAATTCTGCATTGAACAGTGTCTGCATTCTACTTGGTGATATTTTCTTTGGAAATCAGAGTGTCTTTTACTAAGAGGGAAGGATAGATGGAAAATGTTTTTTTTTTACAGTACACAAATAAAAACAATCTGTTAGTGAATCTATAAATATATTCTCTTTGTTTTAGAAAACAACAGCAATTTTTAAAATCTTCTTTCAATGAGGTGGCCTAAAATTAAAAGAAAATGAAAAATTCTTTGTGGTCAGGGGACACTGAGTCAGTTGGAATTCACATTCCTGAAGCATTCAGCCTGCTCAAGTGGGATAGTGGGAATAATAATTAATAGGTGAAACATACTTCTGTTCAACAAGCAGAACAGTAAGAATGATTAATTAATGGTGTTTAATTTCATCCTAAGGTGTGCAGAAACAAGAGGTGGTGTGTAAAAGGTTGGATGACAACTCTGTTGTGCAAAACAATTATTGTGACCCTGACAGTAAGCCTCCAGAAAACCAAAGAGCCTGCAACACTGAGCCTTGCCCACCTGAGTAAGTTAATGATCACTAAGATGTATCTGTCTTGCATTTATAGAAAAGCCTTTGTAATATATAATAAATGCAGTTGATCAAATGTAGTATAAATTCTGGTCAGACATGAGGATTCGGTCTTATTAGACAGGATATTTTATTCTAGATTTTGGTTAAGGCCTCTTGTTCCTCTGGAATCTTCTTTTTTTTCACCTAGAAGAGGCCTTATTTGACAGAGGAACAGTGGTGTTCAAAAAGCTGTTCAACTAGTGATAATGACAGCACTGTAAGTAAAAAGTAAAAAATGCTAGTAAAGTAGTTTAAGATGTCAGGTGTGGTGAATAGAGCTGAGAACAGAATTGGAGACCAGTCTTACAGCATTAATGACAGAAGGACTTTGAGGTGAGAGGTTAAATTTCCCAGACTGAAGAGGATGTATTAAATGTTTGCCAGATTTCTAGGTGTGTTATATTAAAATTTGGTATGTCTTCTGCAAAAGGGAAATAGTAAACAGACAAACAGGTTAGTATACCAAACCATTTACTCATAATAGTTTTGCAAAGCAACTTTATCATTGTGATTCTCAGTGTCATACAGTAATCTGTGCCTTTAGGATTAGGTGCTTACTTGGTTAAGTTTATTTTAAGGTTAACTGTCTGCCATATACTGCAATAATTAAAAACATAGCAACTCATTTGTTCAAAAAGGAAATTTGGCAAGAACCGATCTGTAACATAGCTTAATGTTACTGCAAAAACTGTTAAGGAATGACTGTGATGTTTTGCACTGGAAAATAATTTCAGCATATGCACAACATTTCCTTCTTACTTTTTGAAATTAAAAAACATGGAAAAGATGGGAGTGTGTTGATTTACAAGCTCTGGTTAAGTGTGGTGCTATTCTGTACCTATACTCTAATTGGACATAAAAGTAATTAATTCTGACTTGTATAGACATTACATAGCAAAGAAATACTGCAGACTCTTAAAAAACTCTATGACTGTAGCGTGTAAGACACAGGAAGAAGGAAACCAGACTATAATGCATTAAGATCCAATGGGTGTTCATGAAACCAGTGTCTTCCTAGACTATCAACTCATATTTGGCTTGAAGGATGGTAGTCTTCTAGAATTACTCCCCCTATCTCATGTATCTATTCAGAAATAAAGCTGTTACATTCTTCTCAGCTTGAGTATGAGTATGGATGTGCTACCTCACAAAAAAGTCTACGACAGGTCTAAATTACTGTCCCCACAGCCTGTGTGTAATTACATGCTTATCCTGCAAGGATATCATGGACATGAGAGCAGATGTAGTATCTTTTGGTGAGTTCCTTTTTATAAAATGCCTCCCTATCCCATCCCTTGTGTGACTTAGCAATTAATAAATTGTCACTTCTAAAAATTGTTTTTAAAGTTATTCTAACATTTCCCCCCCCACACTGACTTAAAGAATCAAAGTGAAATGGAGTGAATAGCAGGCCAATTTTAGATTGTCCATCCAGTACAGCAGGCAAATACACAAACACAGTAAAGCCCAAGTCACCAAGACTAAGAAAGTGATTGTATGTATTGATTGTATTATGTATTAATTATGTACTAATAAGCAGACACTTTTATATGACAAAGCACTTAATTCCTTATCTCTCTGCAGTCTGATGCTCCCCACAGGGTGAATAGAAAGTGCCAACTGCTAAGAAAAGGCTCTTAGTTCTTAACCTTCCAGGGTTGTCTAGGTGAAGGCTGTTGAAATACTGTCTTTGAGATGGTTCCCTGAGGAATCATGACCATTTTGGCTGAAAAACTCATCAGTTAGTAAGGCTTACTCTTTTAACAGAGTAGTTAAATAATTTTATTATTTAACTCAATTCCAGTTTCCTTCTGGTGATTACCAAAAACTATGGTAATGAAAAGGCTTATGTGCCTCCTCCTGAGTGAATGCCAGTTACATTATATTTGTGGCTCCTAACAGCAGCAAAGACCATATTTGATTGCATTGAAGTAGGTAACATCTAAGGTTTCAGATTTTAAGAAAATATACAGGTGACTATCTCTGGATCTCACTGATTGTTTCATAGTTTTTTTTCTTTAAAAAAATGAATAGTACTGTATTGTGATAGAATATAAATATGGAAGGTATCTGAGAAAGCATGTGAGCAAATCATAGTGCCAAGCTTTGAAAAGCTTCTAGTTCCCCTTGTCATGGTAAAAGCATTAGTTTGTTGGCAAAGAGTCACAAATGGATTCTCTTTCACTGCAATAATAGCAGAATATGACATATCTATGCATATCTCTGACTTGCCTCAAAATGAGCAAAAAAAGAAAAAAAAAAGCTGTGTTGATCCAGGTCCGTAATAGAATAATTTATGTAAAACAAAATGGGATGGCAGCACATATTTTTGACTGAGGCTTCAGACAATGACATTTTCTGATGCTGCTCCAAGAACACTACCACTAGCATCCATAGTAACTGACATGCCTGGCATTTTTTTGCATGTTGGCAGCATGTTGATAACATTCATAATCAGATGAAAAATAATCTCTGACAGGCCAATTCTGAGATCAATTGTTGCAATTCTATAAAAGAGGCAAGCATCTTGGCTTATAACTTATTCTTTAACCTGCAACAGTGGTTCACAAACATTTCCAATTGCAGACCATTTTAAAAAGGATGATTTCATGCAAGTCCAGTGGAAATCTACTTAAACAGCTGAAGTTTTGTCAGGCTTAACTCTCCTTTTTAACTGTTGTAGTCTAGATTGGAAATTGCAACTCTAGAAAAATCAGCAGTGTTTACTGGAAGATACGACTGCAGTGAGGCATGAATTAAAAGACTCGTGTCTACTTAATTTGACTCTGAATAGGTGTATTGTTAACAGCAATAGCAGATGAGACTGTATTCTGGGTTTGTGCAATAATCTACTCAATTTCTGACATGCAGTAATAGACTTTCCTAACTTTTTCTATTCAGATGGTTTATAGGAGATTGGTCAGAATGCAGTAAGACCTGTGATGGAGGAATGCGTTCACGAACAGTTCTCTGTATCAGAAAGATTGGACCTTCTGAGGAAGAGACACTGGACAATGCCAACTGTTTAACACACCGGCCTATTGAGAAAGAGCCCTGTAACAATCAGTCCTGCCCCCCACAGTGGGTCGCTTTGGACTGGTCAGAAGTAAGGAAATTTTGCTATGTTAGCTCAATAAGACAAGAGCTCTGACCAATGAATATTGATACATTTCCTACTGCTGCTCACCACATGAAGTATTGATGAAAAATTCAAAATTTTGATTCATTTGGATTATTGAACCAGTTTTTGTCTATTTTTTTCTTTTCTTTCCTTTTTTTTTTTTTTTTTCCTGGGTTTCTAGTTCTGTTATTTTGTCAGATAATTACGACCAGTTGTTATTAATCATAAGAGAAAAATAGTGCAATACATGAAATCAACAAAGTATCAAATATTAGAAAAGTGTTTGCCATCAGATGATTGTCTTAAAGAAAAAAAACTGCATTTCTGTTGGTTCTTGAACAGGTGAATAGCTGAATAGAAGAACTGATTAATTTACAATATCAAAAAACAAAGTAAGCTGCTAGGTTTTTTGTGAAGTAAACATGGTGATGTAAAGCATCACCTTCTTAGTAATATGCCTTAAGATGCAGATACGAAAATCATTACTCACTCAACTGAAGAAAAAACATCTTCTGTAAAATACAGTGATATTTCTTATAGCATAAAGCAAGACGTGCCATTGCTTAAATATTAAATAAGAAGTCTGCTAATCCGTGCAGCTTTAAGAAGACAGATTGGTCTGTGATACAATTAAATGGGACTGTAATACATGCAAATCACAGTGCAAAAATGCTTTTATGCTTTTTCAGAGCCATGCTCATCTAGACTCTTAGACCACACCTGTTTTCATCTTGAAGTAGCCTTTGGAGTACTTACAAGTTATCTCTGTATTCTTACAAGTATTTATGAGATATGTGCTGTCTATGTCTATGTGACTGCTGTCAAATGCAGCCGTATAAATAATTACTTTCATAAATGGATTAAATTGTGTCTTAGAATTACTTTATTTGGGGGTTTTGTACTTTTTCACAGAAACTTGTTCCTAAATTTTACTCTTTGAGTTACAAGAAGTGCCCTAATTCTATTCAATGCTAGTTTATATGTATTTGCTTTTATTATCTGCAGCAAGCCCTTCTTTTCTTGCTGTTATTCATCAGAAAGGAATGAATCCTGATCACATTCTGATTTCCTATTTCACTTTGAAGTCCATGTATCTGTACATTTGTATATATTGCCCCAAAGGAGATTTTAGATGTGCTTTGTTCCTTTGTTTCCTGCTCCTACTGAAAATACTATTGCCTACTGCGTACCAGTATACTCTAAAAACCTTTTTCTGTTTCACATCCATAACATACTCATTACTTAAAGCCATCTTATATTCTATTGTCATCTCTGTATCTTTATCTTTCTTTTGTCACTTCAGTTAATGATATACCAGTTGAAATAGTGATTTGTGATATTTTATTTATTTATTTATTCATTGTTTTTGGAAATGTGTTCTCTTGCTCTTCATACTGCCAAATTGCACTTCAATTATTTTTGTCTTCAAATTTTACAATTCCTTCTTTAGACGTACTCTTGAGGCACTGGGATTGGTTCAGTTGCCAGTGCTGGCTGCTAATTTCAGTAATATGTGTAACATCAAACACTTGAAACTACTTTTGTGTAGTCACGATTAAGTAGACTGAGAAGAAATGTGAATCAGGTCAGTTCTATGACTGATCCTGGAAGGTCTTTACAGGTAGAAGCTCTCAAGCTCTGTTCACGATAACCAGTTGTACTCTCTCTTTACAGAAGCCCACTTTCTTTGTCTGAAAAATGAAAGATTATTAGAATAAACTGGAATGATATATCAGTGGTGTAGTCATGATTCATTGTATCACATTTTCCATATACATGCTTTCCTTTGAACTTTCATTCAAGATAAATTATAAATCACTAAATATAAAGAAAGTTAATGAGCTTGTGGTTGCACAGATCTCTTCTATGCACACATACTTTTATCTCCAAAAATTGTTGCAACCCTTGGAAATATGAAGCATAAGTGCAAGGCTACTACTAGGCTCCCTCTTTGTACTAATGCCCATACCAATAGTACAAAGGAGCTCTAACCATATATATTTTTTTGATATAGGTAATGTGGTTCACAGAATCACTGAATGGTTTAGTTTGTCAGGGACATCTACAGGTCTCAGATCTAGCCGTTCTGCTTAGGGAAGATCACCTAGACCATGCCCAGGACCATGTCCAGATGAGTTTTCAGTGTCTCCAAGGATAGAGACTCCATCCATTATTAGTTAATAGTGGTTTAGGTATTACAGCACTATTTGAAAGTTGTAATACCTGCCTGTTAAAATACAGTGTTGTGAGCTATTGCAGAAGGTAGTTATCTCCTTGCTGTCTGAATTTCATGCCTATATAATATAATCTGCATCTGTTCTTCTAGAAGAAACTACTTGCGTAGACATTTTTTCCCATTATGTACACTGTTTTTCTTTGAACAACAGTAAAATGTCAATTTGCTATACTAATGAACTATCTGGTTTTGTTCCATAAGAAATTATGAACAAAGTACCATTTTAGTGAACTTTTATGTAAGGAAAATTATTTTAAAACACAGTGTGCACTTCAGTTGTTTTTCTGTTTGTTTTGTTTTCATTAATTTTACATACAGATGCTTTTGTTTATATTCTGAACCTTCTGGTACTTTTACCAAGTTTTATAGATCAATTTGATATTGTAAACCAGGTAGTCATTCAGAGAATATACCTAAATTTGTCTCTTGAATTAATTCTATTAAAAAAAATAATAATTCCTGTGAACACTTTTCTCACCTTAGAGTAGGACCTTAAGAAACCTAGAAATGACACAGTGAATTTTAATGTGTGTCTTATTCTACGTGAAAAATTTCTGTTTTTATTCTATTGTTTGCTGGCATTCCACACAAGAAGTAGAGCATCCAAAGCAAGGCAGGAAAGACTTTAAGTGGCCTTTGTCCCAGTCTAAGAAGACACAGTGTATTCCAGTACATCAGGAATGAATAAGACTTGGAAGGAGCAGAAGAGGAAGGAATTAGAAGGAAAGAATGGATGAGTAGTAAAGCATGTTCAGTTGAAGACTCTTAGATCATGTCTGTGGCATAAATAGTTTTTAAGCTGTTTGTGACCATTACCATAGTACTTCATTTCTGATTGGAATTTCTGACCATCGTCTCAATACTAACATGTCATAGTATCCGTTTGACTAATTATGGAGCCCTAATGATTTTAAGTACTCTAAAGCATAAATATTCCTCTGTAGTTGTCTGTGCTATGGTATTGTCCTTGGGACTATGAACTCTTAATCTTCCACATCCAGCCTTTTGTACAGTAGAAATGTATTACAATTTCATTTATTTATTTATTTTTAACATTATCTAAAGCTTCTTGCTCTGCTAAGCAGTGGGTTGTAATGGTATTCTGTCATGGTTATGAAAAAGGACTGACTTCTTTCTCATATAAATTTTGCCTGATGTAGCTTGGCAAAGTTGTTTTGATTGATTATACCATTGCAATATAATGAGATTATTATTATTTTTTTTTTTTCTGCTCAGTGTTCCCAGAAATATAACGTATTTTAATCCCCATATAATACATATATAAATATATACACATATGTATTTGATATACACATAAAATTCTTTTACTTTATTTTTATTATTATTATTGTTGTTGTCAGAACAGTGAAAATGCCATGTCTGATTGCTTTTGTTGAGAAAATAAGAGTGAACTTGAACATGGAAGTTTTGAACAAATCTCCCATTGAATCCAATAGCAAATCTTGCTATATTTCTCTGGAGTGCAAGTTCTGAAGTTTTGCTTTTATACTAAAAATAAGAAATACTAGATAAATTCAGAAATTTTGGAACTTATACATATGCAAAGACTCTTGTTGAGCAACAGTATGTATATGTATAATTTTAAAATGGTAATTAAGAAGAAATTTGTATTTTTTAGAACTGTGAAACAAATACATTTTGTAAATATTCAGTATGGCCTTAGAAGAATATAAATTAATTATATAAATTAATAATAAATTAATTAAGGCTAACAGTGCATTGCTCAGTGATATATAATCTCTGAAGCCAATTGAAGTGATCTTCAGCAAAGCTTTCAGTACTGTTTTTCATAGTATCCTACAGGAGAATATTTTCAGCATAGAGTTAGACAAAAACATGGGCAAACAACTGGCTGAGGGCTGGAGGGCAGCCCCACAGAGAGTGATCTTGGGCTCTGGCTGATAGCAAATTAACATGTGTCTGGCCACCAAAGGGCCAGCTGTGCCCTGGGGTGCACCAGGCCCAGCACTGCCAGCACATAGTCAGGCTCTGGAACAGGCTGCGCAGGGCAGTCGGCACAGCCCCCAGCTGCTGGAGTTATGTTTGGACAGTGCTGTCAGGCACAGGGTTTGAATTTTGGCTGGTCCTTTGTGGGCACAGGAGTTGAGCATGATGGTCCTTGTGAGTCCCTTTCAACTGAGGATATTCTGTGATTCTTGAGTAATGTCATTTTTACCAATAAAGTCACATTTTGCAGTAGCTGAGCTTTGACTTCACTCTATGAATTAGTTCTGGGTTTGTTTGGTTTTGTTCCAGTTAATAAAGCTGCAGAAGTGAAGGATTTATTAGGAAGAGTTGTATCAGAGACAAGAACATTTTCTTTGTGTTCATGTTACTGTTAGTCATGGCTTCCCCAAGTAAAAAACGCTGCAGCCCTGCTGTGGTGGGATATAGTACTTTCTGGTTTTGTTTGTTTGGGTATTTTGTCTTTCATTTGCTTTGGAGACATGTAGCCTTGCTTAATTTTACTGACATTTTTATTTTTCATGATTCAGTATTATTGTAGGCAACCTGTCTTCTTACTTCACTTTCATTTCTGGGTATAGGGTGTAGTCTGTCTCACTTATTACAGTTTTTTGGGCACTTGAAATGAGACTTGAAAATTGGTGCACCGAATTCAAGAGCTGGCCTTCAAAGTTTTGTTTGTTTGCTACCATTTTCTTGAGATTATGAAACTATCATAGATTGGATTTTTACGTTTGTATTACTGATTATCAGAAGTTCTGCTTTTTGCCTGTCTTGACACACAGGCGAAACTGCATGCCAGCCTCTTCCCAAAGCCATACAGTGATTCACATGCTAGGCACTTTTGTCCATATCCTCTCCAGAGACCTCAATTTAGAAGGCATTCTTCAAGCATGTCTAATGAACATGCGATGCAGCAGTAGCTACCAGGCTGTTTTAAGAGTCAGCTGTGCTAGATAGTTGTTTGCATTTTTATAGTATTTCAAACTTCAGAATGTGACACTCAGAGCACAGAACACAGCTCTGTGCAACTCTTAATGAGTTTCAAGTCTGTCTGTCTCCTGCTGTTTTCACAAAGTGTACTAATCACTAATCTGTAGACTGCCCCTGCTATTGCAGGCAGGTTGAGTCAGCCTTCTCTCTCCTGTTGACGTTTCATGGAATTCATAGGAACCAAGAAGAGGAAATTGAATGCAAGTCATTTTTAAGCACTCTGCTCCAGTTAAGGTTGAAGTCCTCCTCAGCTAGGAAAGGATGTTTTCTTCTAGTCCTTGCTTTAATGTTTTTATATTTCACGTGAAGTTTTTCTGGGAAAAAATAAATAACTGCAGTATTCCATGGAATTTGGACCAGAACCAAGGAATCATGATTATGACTCAAGAGATCTGACGTATTCATTGTCATTCCCTTTTACATTCTACTTAGTATAAATATTTAATTCTTTCTACGTTTCAGCCAGAGGTACAGGTCTTCCTTCTCTGCCTTCTGTTAGGTTTCTAGTAGAGATGTATTTAGGGTACACAAGATTTGTGTAAAAAAATATAGGCAGAACAGGGAATTTTAATCAGGTTTGTCTCATAACATTACATGTGGCAAACCTTTTTACTTTGCAGCAAAACTTCTCTTAAAACTAACCTAAACATTTTCATAGATGAATCTAATAGTAATAAATAGCATAAATAAAACTGGAAATGTACTTTTATCAAGTTGAAACATACAAAAAACATACTCAATACAGCAGTCATCAGCCAGCTTGTTTGTTTCTAAGCATTTTAAAACTACCATCTTGGAAAAATAATAGTTCAGTTGTACAAACATATATGTATCCTTCTATTTTTCCTTAATAACATTTCTGACACATGTATCGATGTTTTACTGGAATTTTTATTATACGTTTATATCAATCTTTTTTCAGTGCACACCAAAATGTGGCCCTGGATTTAAACATCGAATTGTTCTCTGCAAAAGCAGCGATCTTTTAAAAACTTTTCCAGCTGCTCAGTGCCAAGAGGAGAGCAAACCTCCAGTCCGCATCCGCTGTAGTTTAGGTCGATGTCCTCCTCCTCGCTGGGTTACTGGAGACTGGGGACAGGTAAGGTATTCCATGCAAATATTTATTGCCATTAATCTGCTACGTATTATCAATCAGTCTGGCACCTCCTAAGGGTAAAGATGTTTCTGAAAATGAATAAGAAGTAGTTTCCATGGCTTAAGTAAAAGCTTTTCCTGTTTGTCTTAGATGGAAATATGATGCCAGGTAATAGTTTGCTGAACTGTAAAGGATTATTGACTGTAATTTCTACTGGATGAGTTTCTGCATGTGTTTTTTGTAGATAAACCAGTTCCTACTACTGTTTTATGAAAAGGGAATTTATGATACAGCAGTATTTAAAGCTTCTGTATGTTAAAAACACATAGAATTTAATCTCAGAAATTTGATGGAAATAACAAAGCCACTTACAATATTCATATCTTATACTGTACAGAAAGATATGTAGCAGGCAAAAAAATAAATTAGATTTATGATTCTACATAAAATTTGCTTAATTAGGTCTAAGTTGTTCTAGCTCAGGCTGAATTGTGCTGCCAACTATGCGGTGTTTCTGAACAAGATATTCTGAGTTTCTTTCATCATGTTTTTGCGTCTTATGATCAATGGACTGCTATTAATTAATAACTTGGTATTTTCTCTGTTTTGGTTTTTTTTTTTTTTTTTTTTTTTCCTCTGTAAAGAAAATAAATGAGTAAAGCCAGCAATGAAAATAATTTAGCCTAACCAGGGGGCAGTTATTTGTCTTAATACAGTCTTATTAACTTTCAGTCCATATTTTCTTTTATGCTGGTTGTCCAGACACTTATTTTTCATAACTTTTGTAAGTCTTAAAACAAGGCTGTTTAGTTATAGAAATTTAAAAAAGTATTGAAACCACAAAGTATTTCTATTTGAAAGATACTTGTCCTTGTCCTTAAAATAGTCCTTTAGCAAATTTGAATTCTTTCTGTCCTTTATTTAAATTCTTTGTTCTGAAGTAAACACTTTCTCTTTTGAAAACATTCAATTAAACTCAAATGTGATATGTGAAATACTGTAAACTATGTATTCCTACCTCAACTCTGACCTCTTTTGTGAGTTAAGATTGGATTGCTATATTTTCTTTTGGAGACATGTTAATTTTGTTAAACAGAAAAATCCTAAATATTTTATGAAAATTGTTCTGTTTTGACCAAATCTCTCCAGATGCCTTTTTGAAACTTTGTCTATATGTCCTGTTCCTGATTACTTGATTACTTTCATTCATCTAGTTTTAGATTTAAAAAATGCATCCATGTTGTTTCACCGTTTTCTATATTTTATCTTCAGTGTTCTGCACAGTGTGGTCTTGGGCAACAGATGCGAACAGTGCAGTGCCTCTCATATACTGGACAAGCATCCAGTGAGTGTTCAGAAACACACAGACCTCCATCAATGCAACAGTGTGAAAGTAAATGTGACAGCACTCCCATTTCCAACACAGAAGGTAAGTTTACTATCTCAATATAATTTAATCTGGGAAGAGTGATATATTCTTTTATTAATAAAACTCAACTTATACAATTGCCCAGCCTCTGACTTAATTTTTTGCAATTATTTTCTAATTTGTCGTTGTTATTCCAAGGTGAAGTCAACGAGAAGCTAAATATAGGTTCTTTATGTATGTAGCCACAGGCTAAATACTGTAATTTTTTTTTGTTGTTGTTATTTTCCAGTCTCTTTATTGCTTCAAAGGAAATGTAGATAAAAACAGGGGGGTGTGACATACTTCTTAATCCACTGAGTTTGTACCTATTCCATCAGTGGTTAGCATGAAAAAAAGTAGTAATTGCACATTCATTGAAAAACAGGGACTGTAGGTTTAATGCTGCATGGTGCTACAATTCTGTTTGAATACTTTGACTGACTTTTAAGCTCATTCTAATTTTACCATTAAAATTCCTCGATCTGCAAAACAGTCTGTCAGATGGAGATGTTTTGATGAAACAAAGCATACAAAAATCTTACCAGAAATACACTGATGATTGTCTATGAGAATGTTAATTTTTAGTTATGAAGTTTAAATTTTAAATAGTGGCTTGTCATTCCCTGTTATCATTTGAAATACATCTTCATACTGGACTTGTCCTTGATTACTTTAATTTCCATTTTTATGATGTGCTCTTAAGTAATCTTTAGACAGTTATCAGTCTAGAAAACTTTCTGTCCTCCAAAACTCAAAGGAGATTTGAAGGAGATTTTATTTCTAACCATAGATAGTATTTCTTTTCCAAAGGAAGGAAAGTACTTTTATGTGGGCATGATTAAGTCTCAGTCTCCTCTTAATTTCAAGATTTATTATCATTACATTAGTAATTTTAATTATCAGGAAAATACATTGATCTCCTATAGATGGATGCCATCAGGCAGTTTCTGGCTATGTATGGTCTCTGTGTGTTCATAGACTTCAAAGTGGAGTTTTGCCGGGTAACTATAAAAAATGAAGTTGTTCGCAATCGTGTTTTCCAGGGACCTGCTCCTTCACTGGAAAAAATCTGGGATTAGTGGTATTCTAGTTGCACTTCTGCTCTTTGGCCTGCAGTCTAATTTGGCCAGTTACATACCGACAGTCATATAGCCTTGTTACTTTACTTGAGCTAATAAAATGTAGGAGGAAGAAGATACAAGACAATGTTTTCCAATAGATATGTCCTCAACAGTCACATTGCCACTTGGCATCTTGTTTTTGTTTCACATTCATGGTATTTACTGGAAGCCACTGATTATTTGTGAGTGACTCAAGTGACTCGAGTAAATGCAGTCTCAAAGTTCACTTCAGAACTTAAAAAACCCAGCTACAGCCCACAAACTACTTAGAGTGTCTTATTCCAAAATATGACCAAAAAAAAAAAAAAAAAAAAAAAAAAAAAGTTTTCAAGTTATTTTAAAAATATTTTTGCAAGCATTTTAATCAATTAATTAATTAATTAACATTTTTGAGCTACTATATTTTCAAAACAGTAGGCATATATTGCGCGTTTTCTGCTTATACACTTGATCTTAAAAATTTGTAGACTAATAGAAGCTGACATTTCTTGTGTTAGTAAGGTCTCACCCTTCAGGCAATGAAGCGCATCTTTTTTGGCCTGCTAGAGATAATAGAAAGATTTTAAGATTTCAAGAACTGTCTAATCCAAAAGAGCACAATGGATCTCAGATCTTTTAAAAATAAAATCTGATCTTTTAGAAAGATGAGAGTTCTCATGTGTCTAGTGTATCTTTGTATTTCATTTTCGTATACGTTTTAGCAGTTTTTTTTTTTTTTTGTTTTGTTTTGGTTTGGTTTTTTCTTCCATTAATATGAATTGATCATGATTTAAGCAAAAAGTGTTTGAGTTCTTATATTTCCTTGCCAGTGATACTTATGAAAATGCCCTGTGCAGAGGGACTTGGGGGTCCTGATGCGTGAGAAGCTGGACATGAGCCAGCAGTGTGCACTTGCAGCCTGGAAGGCCAACTGTGTTCTGGGTTTCATTAGAAGAGGAATGGCCAGCAGGAAGAGGGAAGTGACTGTATCCCCATACCCAGCTCTTGTGAGACCCCATCTGGAGTGCTGCATCCAGGCCTGGGGCCCTCAGCACAAGAATGACACAGAACTCTTGGAACAAGTCTAGAGGAAGGCCACTAAGATGATAAGAAGGCTCCAGGGAGATCTCATTATGGCCTTCCAGTACTTGAAAGGAGCATGTAAACTGAGCAGGGGACAACTGTTTACATGGGTTGATAGCAACAGGACAAAGGGGAATGGTTTAAACAGAGACAGGGGAGGTTTAGGTTAGGAGGAAGTTTTTCACCCAGAGGGTGGTGATGTACTGGAACAGGTTGCCCAGGGAGGTTGTGGATGCCCCATCCCTGGAGGCATGCAAGGCCAGGCTGGATGTGGCTCTGGGCAGCCTGGCCGGTGACTTTGCGTACAGCAGGAGCTTGAAACTAGATGATCTTTGAGGTCCTTTTCAACCCAGGCCACTCTGTGATTCTCTGAAAAGGACATTCTTTGCCTTTATGAACACTTCTGTTTCTCTTCAGATATAATGGGTTGTCTACTTTGTGCCTGTATTTCAAGCTTCAGGGAAGGAAAGTTCTGCCCCTTGGGGGTAGCATAGCATGTCTGTTTGTACATACAGCCTGTGTCCAAATGCTACCCACTAGCACTACCTTGTGCTTGGGGTCCCACTGTGAGAAAGAAGTACCTTCAATCACTTGTTCAGTAGTTTGCAGCCGAGGGAATTACTTTCCCATTTAAAAACTCATTGTGGTTTCATGGTTTTGCTAACAAAAAATAAGAATGTTCAAATTTTTCAGGAAGCTTGAGTTGCTCCTCCGTATATGGATCATTTTTATGACCACCTTGGAAGCACTTTCTTGGGGAAAGTATAGGTAGTTTACATAAAATAATAGTAAAAAATTTAGGGATGCAGTGTTTGTAAAATAAAACTAGGATCTATCTGGTGACATTAAACATCTCCAACTCTTTTTTTTTTTTTTTTTTCTGCTAAACTCTTTGTTAGAGCAACCTTACAGCATTTTTTTGAGATAAATTATTTTCTGATTAATTCATCTAATTTCGTTCTTCCCACATCATTTTTGCAACTTTAACTTGTGGGTTTTGCTTTTTCTCATTATACATCTCTTCTGTCTTCCTACCTATGAAGCAAAGCTCTTTGCCAAAGTCAGCCAGGAAGACAATGTACAAATGCTTTTAGCTGGAGATATAAATCCTGTATCAAACTTCTACCAGTACATTTACTTCACTGTAGTGCTAATCTGCAGTAGGTTGCAGTAGCAACATCTCAGCTGTGTAACCTGAGTGTACCACGTTGCTCTCAAATTAAGCCATATCTCCAGCTATTATCACAGTAAGAACTGGACATAGACCAAACCATTCTGTTCTGTTACTACCTTCTTTCTTCTGAAAGGAATTTGGGCCAAAGGAGAAGCATGGTATATTCCAGTATTGCTCATGTAATGTACACGGACACGTCACTTTACATACAACTTGCATAGGATGGAAAAGCAGGAATCCTTCCTCCATGTGGCAGACAGAATTCTTCTCATTCTGGGAAAGTTACCTGCCACTGTAGCTGCTGAGGCAGTAAGCCCAGCTTACAGGGAAAATGCAAGCATGAAAAAAATACTCTTACTTGTCTCTTATAGGCATTAAAATGACTTTTGCTTAAAAGAAAGTGTGGATGTGTGGAACCAAGCCTAGAGTATAATCCAAAATTCAGTCAAGTTACTGAACACATGCTGTTTGTGCCATTATTCATAATACTTTGTTTTTCCCTTCCCTGTTCGCTACTATGCATATAATATTTCAAGGCTTCTTACAAGTGCACAGGCATGGTACCAAGTATTGCAAGTCATGTTAGAGTTTGGATAATCTCTGATGGATGAATGAACTCTGAGAAAGAAGCTGTAAAAGTATTGTAAGAAAAATTACTCATATTTCCTACCTGTCTAAAATGGTCATTTATCCCAATAAATGGTAATTCTTTCAAGACAAAGTGGGCACACTTCTAAGTGCCTGGGAGATAAGCCCTGCAAACATTTTTATGGCTTTATAAAATACATGGTTTGTGTACTACGACAGATAAGGAGAAGTATAGTAGGGTGGATGGATAGAGCAGGAATGTGTTAAATCTCAAATTTTCTGTATTTCTAATTTTTTTTTTTTATTTTTTTTTATTTTTTTTTTTTTTTTTCCATCCTTAATACCTTTCTTTATTAGAGTGCAAAGATGTGAACAAAGTGGCATATTGCCCACTGGTGCTGAAGTTCAAGTTCTGCAGTCGTGCATACTTCAGACAGATGTGCTGCAAGACCTGCCAAGGACACTGACCCACAGAAAGCATGAGAATGTGCCTTGTTATTATCATTGTGGAAGAGTGTCTATTGAAGAGAGCCACACAGCGGAATAAGATTGACGTCCTTGGAAATGCATTACCCTGTGGAAAACGTAACCACTGGTCAGCCCCAGCTGACAGGATTTCAATATTATTTTAACTTCTGTGAAGTGGGATTTATTCATCCAAAGTGCTGGACACAGTATAAGGAGGGCATGCCAAATTGGAAAGATCCACATAACACATATAGAATAGCTTACTGTGGAACATTTGTGTTCTTTTGACTCAATCCAATAGTCTGTTTACCTCCTTGGACCATTAAAATAATTTTTATTATGGACTTAGCAATGACACTGAATCCATTTCTATTTAAAACTGTTTAAAATGTAGCTGTTATGACTTGGTCTACTATGGAAGTAAAGAAGAATCAAAAAAAAAAAAAAGTTAAGTCATAGCTTAAAAATGAAAACTATTTTATCTCATGACACAGCACCACCATTTAAATTATAGAAGGAGTTTGGAAATGTTATTTAAGGAGCAGAAATTTAAAAAAAAAAAAAAAAAGTATTTTTCCTTCATTCCACCTAATTCCCTTTGGAGTAATCTGTATTTCCTGAATACTGCTGTGAGCCACATATAAAGCTATACTCAGTAGAACAACCATGAGGGACTTTATTTTAAAAGGTGCAACAGTTATTGCAGTGGTGCATGAAGTACAAGTATGCTATGAAATGAAATGAAATCTGTGTTGCAGTTTTATAACCTTTGTACAAGTGAAACTGAGGTGTCCACTAAAAGGGAACATATTTCAATTCCATGGGGGAGGCAGACTCCAATAGTAGTGAAGACTGTATTGCCAGCCCTTTCACTACTGCGGTACAGCTTGCTTAGAATGTAAGACTTTGACTCCAGCGCACTTTTGTTTACATCACTATCCACAAAGAAGTGGATATTTAGTGGGAATTTAGTGGGCATCCAGATCTGTTTTATATGTTGCTTTTGATTCTCCAAGACCAAGAAGTATCAGTGCGAAAGATAAGCCTACTGTGTAATAACAACGATCCTTTGCAAAGCTGAAAGTTAAATGGATTCCAGATGTTCCCTTCTTTGATATTGTAATGGAAGGGTATTTGTTTATGAGGAAGAATATGTGAGTCTGCAGTTCAGGAGACCATATCATAGTAGACAAGGTTACAACCAAAGACTTGTGGGGATATATAGATTCTGTTAAAATGAGAAGTCAGGAATGTGCTTGAGCTGGGGTACATGCCAGGCTATTAGGGGTAAGGCACACTGGAAAAGGGGTGGCTAGAAATAAGTCTGGCCACCTTGACCTGAATGGCCAAGTACACATTTCAAGCTGGATCATATTTAAAGCTTGAGGCAGCTTTCAGTATGAGACTGGAAGAAAATCCTGTCTCTGGATTAGTAGCTAGATTCCATATGATTTTAACTATTTCAACTATTCTGCAGCCATAATCCACTTACTTCATATTAACGTTATTTTAATACTCACCAATTACCTTGAATTTTTAAATGTGAACCAAACTACTTAGGCAATTCATATCCAAGAATCTACCATTAAAAAAGCAAAATGTCGTACTCTTCTTCCCCTTTACTTCTCAGTTACAGATTCAACAAGGAGATAAGAAAAGTGGGTACTAGTTTATATTAATATATTGTACTTGAACACTTGCAGTTTGCAGCAGGTACTTGATGAATGTGCTTTTTGTGTCCAACTATGCCTCCTTTGTTGTAGTGCAATTAAAATTATGTGAACAATAACGTATTACAAATTTTAACTCAAATAGCACTTTTTTTTTTTTTTTTTTTTTTTTTTTTTTTTTTAAACAAGTACACTTTTCAGTGAAAGATGATTGATTTCAGAACATGACGAGTTTGAAGTGTATCAGTGTATTTTACCAATAACCAAGCCAAATGTGTTGCACGGTATTTACTAATGTGAATTAACATGGAAAAGTAGATACTATTAAGAGGACTCGTACTATGAAATGCCCCTAATATACTGACAATTTTTCAGTGGGGTTCTGAGTAATCCACATATTCATTACCATCAAAATGTTGTCATCTGCTACCTCTTGCCAGTATTTTCATTTTGTTATGCCTGTGACCAGTGGAACTCATTTTCAGTTGGCTTGCCTTTATTCATGTATGCTTATCTGCTGCTCTCATCACTATGTAAACAACTCCTGTTAAAACTGACACCAGTAAACAGCCTTTGGGAGTTGCACATATGGATCAGGGGCAGATTGTAGTCCTTCTCAGTTAAGTGAATGAACTTTCTATGTTCTTTTGACAAAACACCTTGGTGCTAGCATGCCCTGGTTCAGTCAAAATACAATAAAAGGGAAAGGCATTGCTATGGCATTCTCTAAGCAAGAGGCCTCTCTGTATCAGGGTCCGGTTTTCTCCAGGGCATGATTGTGTTTATCAGATAATGTGTCTTTTCAGTTAACAAGAAAAGTGTTTTTTTTATATGTATTATTATTATTTTTTTTTTACCTCACCTAGAACATGAAAATGGTAAGGAGTGTTTCCAAAGACACATTTTGCTATCTTACTGGTGCTAGAACACTAGGGAGTCCCATGTTTACTCAATGTAACAGCTCTGAGGCTGGAATTTAAAGAACTCCCTGGAGCAACATTGAATCGTATTGTTAAAGGGAACAAACAGAATGTATGTGGATTTACAAACTAAGCAACACTTCAGACTAATTCAAAGAAAAATAATTGGTTTCCACAGCACAGTTCATTGCTGCTGCTACGCTGTAGCCAACTATGTAATCTAAGCTAAGTAGTGTTATATTCCTAAATAGTGACAATAGGACTATTTGTATAGGCTATAAATATGACAGGCCTAGAATCAAATAGTAGAATATTAAATACAGAAATCAGTCTGCTGCCAGTACTTTCACTGAGCAATGATATCAGCTGAAGAAGATCAAAACAAAGAAAAATCTACAGATTAACCCCTTAAGGTGTGTACACCCCAAAATAGGCCATTTTGTTAGGAACTTTGTAATGGAGTGAATGTTACATAGATATCCTTAATAATACAGACTGAAATTACCTTTGTATTATTGTGATTAGTTGCTTATTATTTTATACTCAGTATTAATGTGGTACACTGTTACTTTATTATTATTATTTTTTTGCTTTTTGTAAATTATATTCTAATTTATTGTCATGTTTCTTAACACTTGTTGTACATGCAATCTTCTGCTTTTAATGAAAACAAAAATATTGTAACACTTGATGCAGTGAAATTCCACACCAGGCACAGATTTGTTTTTAACATAGACAATTTAGTAAAATAAAACTGCAGCTTTTAAGAATGATACCCATGGTCCTGTTGTCTGACTTGCAGTTGCTAGAATTCTTAATGTTTTGCTTAATGTTTGCTTCTGACATCTAAATGTTATGTCAGAATTCTGCCATTCAGCAGTTTGTCACTCACATCAGCAAAAGAGTAAGGGAAAGTCAACAGTATGATCATGTGCATTATTAAATAATACTTTAGCCTAAGCAATAAATGTAGATCACGAATGAGATTAACGCCAGCAAAATATCCTGTACTTCTTGGGATTACTTCATTACCAGTCAGTCAACAATAACAATAAAATGTCCTTCTCGCATCGAGCTTTTAAGGCTTTATCTGAAGTTTATTGGAAACCATAAATGTCAGGAACAAAGTCATTCGGAGGACTTGGTGCTTAGGTCATTGTTGTTGAGAGATGCTTCTTTTTCTTACGTGATGCAGTTAAAATAACCTATATTGAAATCTGTGATAAAGTCCTGTAGGATGTTTTCTGTTTCTCCGGAACACTTTCTGTTTTCATTAAAATATTTGCTCTTAATAAGAGTAAGGGGCAAAAGAAATTACAAAAACATAAGTATTTTGACAAGGCAAATGGTTGACACCTCCCATTTCCATTCACACTACAAATTATTACCTGATATTCCTCCAATATTGTTCAGTTTTCAGTATTTTTTTTCCCACTGGAGCAATTGTGTTTTGGATTACCCCAAGGAGCTGCACACAGTGAAACATACGCTCTTGTGTTTCCCTCTCTTCCTACTGCTGCTACCTTATACCTAACATCACCTAAGCTAACCACATAGTTCCTAGCACACAAAACTCCCTTCAGTCTTCTTAAGTGCATCCTTCTTACATCCAAAATGTTATTCTAGAGCCAATCCTGCTGTCACAATTTTCTGTTACACTCATTTACTGTATTTTATTTCTTGTAGAGTCCATCTTTCATTAGATACCATTTCTACCTGAGGTTCTGCTTAGCCTCCCTCAGGATTTCCCTTCTATCTCTCACAATTGTTCTTTCATTAATAAAACTCCTAACTCTATTTGATCTCTTAGACAAACTGTTAAATACCCTCTCTAGAATTCTGAACAGGCCTTGAATGTTTTGCTGACTTCTTTAATTTATTATTATTTTTTAATTACAAGGAACTAAAATCCAGGACCCTTGTGGACTTCTACTGCAAAAGTTTTTGGATGAGTCCTGTGAGTCTGATCTGGAGTCAGTCAGTCATCAATCTGAGAGTCTTAAGAGAAAGCCATTACTAAGCTGAGGCTGTCATTCAGTGAGAAGTGACGCCCTATTCGGCTGTCTTCCCTTCACCACAAATGACAATGAGGTGGAAAGGATGGATCATTGCATCTGTGTGGTCCCTCCGATCTTTGTCCTAGACAGACTGGTGTAAGAGCATTTGCATGCAGTAATCAGGATGGAATCCCAAATGGATTTATAAGGGCTGAGTCGGCCACATAACAAGGTTCACTACAGCTCTAGGGACTTGGTAGCTTCCCAAGTATATTTGGCCCTGCTAAAAGGGGAGTTCATGTCCAGTTTAGGAAACATTGCCACTCAGAATGCAGCATGGTTGCACTTAAAGATGTCCCTTAAGGTGGTGTATCACCTGAGCACATCATGTCATTTATTTTTGTCTGTTTCTGCATGTGACTGACATTTTGTTGAGCTTGATAGGCTGTGGGTCAAATAGTTTATGCTCATCATGGATTGTACAGCTGCCAGTCAGGAAATAACTGAAATATGACCCTGAAAGGCTATAAACTTGCATTTCTGCAGTAAGAGTGAGAAGATGCTACCTTTATAAGACAGCTGTATGACCTTTTTGGAGAACACCTATGATAACTGTTTAATAAATAACCTCACTTCTTTGGTAATCCTCTTTGGAACAGACCCATCAGATCACAACTTCAGATAGCAAAGGAAGCATTTTGGAAGCTAGAAGTGAATGCTCAGCCAGAGAGAGCTCCAGGCTTTGGTTGCTATGACCACCCAGAGGGATCAGATTTGGCCTGGCTGGTAAGGGCTAAGACATGGCTCTTAGAAACCGAATTTCTTCAAAGCTAAACACAGTGCAGTTTTTTTTAACTCTCTCCTCCCTCCTCATCCACCTTTTGACTCAAACTCTTAAGCGCTGTACACTTGCTTTTACAGTGTTTATAACATAACAAAATCATTTGTCATTATTGTTTGAAATCCCAATGTAATATTATTTATCTTTTGTAATGAGAATCAGTCTTGTGTGTAGGACTGAAAATCTCTCTTCCCCTGAAGGCAGACTGGTATTGAGTAACACTTCTTGTACAAGTAAGATGAGGTAACAGTTCTGCATGTGTGGGAGGGAGTGTTTTCCAGCTGTATCTCTGTGGAAGTACATAGACTCTAGACTTAGCTGAAATTTCAGGAGACAATATTAAATTGAGAGTGAATTTTAAGTTCTTCTTACCACAGTTGCTTAGAGGTCAACTATGTTTACAAAGCAAATCATCATACAGAAGTGCAATGTGCTCGCTAGGATCAATACACCCTATTATCCTTGAACAGTGATCTGAGACAGAGTTGGGGCCCAGTATGAGTAACAGCTCTGTGTATTAGACAAGTTTGCAGTCTGTTTCTAGGGCTGGCTCATTCATTGCTCAGACTCTGCACCCTGGGCCTGAACTTCCCTCCATCTTCTTCTTCCCCTGGGACTGCACTGCATCTTTCTCACTGTTCTCTCTCATGACTGTGGAGTCTCACAGTCAGTGTGTAGTATTGCTACCTTTGATCCGATATTTTAATTTAACACTGCATGTTAAAAACCCTAATTTTGTCCAATTTGTGAATTTTGTGTTAAAGAGTAAAAACTAAATCAGAAACCTAAACAAAAATCTAAAGAAACAAACAAACAAACAAACAAACAAACAAACAAAAAAACCTAGAGCCAGTAAAACGTAACTATTTGCTTTCAAACAAGTGATATATATATACATCTTTTTTCTCAAGTTTTCAACAGTAATTAAAGACCCCCTCAAGATCTTGAGTTAAGAACAAATATAAGCAAAGGAAACCGAGTCTCTCTTTTGTCTCTTAGATTCTCCTTCACATTTAGCCTTTGCTATTGAAATACACTATCAAAACAAGACCTTCTGCAGCAAAAAGGAATCTCAAACATCTCATTTGCCCTTTGTGGCTCAAAGCTTTCTTAGAAGTTTATTTACCTAAGATAAGGTTACATTGTTGAAACCATCCTGTCAATTAGCAGATAACACTTGACTTCAAATGTATTATCCTTCACAAGCATTTTATCAAGGATACTGCTGGTAACTGAATTTCTGTGGAGGAGGGGAGGTATGACAACCATAAATTGCCCATACCAATTAACCACAGCTTGCTCAGAATCATTGTGAAATACAGAACAAGACATCATATTTAAATAAAAAGCAAAAAGACTTCAAGTTGCATTTTGTACCAGCTGCAAAGGCAAAATACAAGAACAAGACAATAGTTTGTTTTGGAATTTCTAGCCAGGATCAAGAGGTTCACTCAATTAATTACTTCTTGTAGTCATTAGTAAAACTGTTTGCTTATAATGCTCAGTGGCCACGGCCTGAATTCTCTTACCACGCACTTTCAAAAACTTTTTTTGTCCTAGACAGCCTAATAAAGATCTCACATCTTAAGACATTAATATTCTTCTACAATATATTCCTCCTCAAGATAAGTTGCAGCTCTCTTTATGCCCATTCTTGCAAACATGCTGATCACAAATTGTAATGTACAAAAAAGACTCTGGAGAGCTATGGGTTTGTGGCTTCAGTTTCCTGACTTTGAGCTCTACCCTTCACTCCCTTTCTCCTTTAGAGAGGAAAGTTTTCTCCCTGTGGCTCTTTTCCCCCCAGTATGATCAAAACACGTTTCTGGCACCACAGACTCCATACTGTAGCAGAAGATTGGTAGAACTGGTGAATGTGGCTTCAGGCATGGTGGTGGCACCAGGGGCAGCAGTGCTAAAGCATCTGTCACACTTGGCTGGTGGCAATTAGCTTTCCTGCCCACTGAGGTACCCGTCAGCCCCTGTTGGAAGTGCTGCCAGGGCCACAGCCAGTTCACATGGAAAGAAAATGGAGAACTGCTGAGATCCCTGACATAATGGGTGCCCTCAGTCATTGGCCAGCCACCTAACCCAAAGGGAGGCCAAGAGCTGTATATGGGTCAGCTTCAAGCCAAGGAGTCCCAGGTCTGGGAAATGCCACTGGGTAAAGAGAGCCCATGGCTCTCCCCAGTCACCTGGGGTAGGTTGGGCAGCTGCACTGACAGCAAGTGAAGGGTCCACTGTATTGAGCAGCCATGTGGCTTCCAAGGAGCACTCCCTGCGTGTGAGCACACAGGCCTGAACTGAGGTGAAAGGTGATTTGGTAGAGTTGGGGGTGCCTTAGTGGTGTTTCTCTAGGATGTGCTCACTGGTAGGGCTGAGTAGTGGGGTGGTCCTCAGGGTCAGCAGGCTAGGAAGGTGGGAGGAGGCATGAGACAGCATAGGGTAATCCAGAACAGGTGAGGGGCTGACAGCGGATCCTAGGATGGGGGTGGGAACAAGGGTTGGATTAATTGATGCAGACCTCAGGCCCTGTCCAGAGGTTGCTCTATGACAGTGAAGAAATTGCTCCTGTAGGATGGTGCAGAGTGTATGAGACCCTCAAAAATGCCTGGTGCTGGGTGAGGACAAGCGAACTCCCTCTCAGGAGTTTAGATCTCAGGATGGAGGGGTAGGTGGTCTATGTGAAATGCTGTGAATACACAAGGACTACAGAGGCCCATGGTCTGTGTGAACCTTTCTGTGAACTCCAGTGTGTTCTGTTACAAGGGGGAAGCCATGACTCTGTATTACTTGCAACGGTGTGCTGAACTCTGTACCTCTTAGGACAGCCTGTTTTAATTGGTTATGGTTATGCTGCATTTAGAAGATGAGCAAACTGCAGATGATGAGCAGAAAAAGTAGCACTTGCGAAAATAATGTCCACAAAGATGACTGCCATAAAGACAGCAGTGTTCTCCAGAGCCAGATGCTCAGTGAGTCACATGTAGTTCTGCTGAGCTGAAGAACACTTACAGTGTATATTGACTCTCAGCTGGCTGTCAGGATCCCAAAGATCTGCCAGGAGGTATGTTCCTCGTTAACAATCTGACACTTAAGGCCTTCGAAAATAAAACCAAAAATTGCAAAGGGTTTAAGAGACTGGGAACAAGCTTTGGTAAACTTCAGGCTGAAATTTTGATCGTCCCTCTGTGGCCTCAGCACATCGGTTGTGAAAGCATCACCTTGCGCAAGGTGTCTGAATTCGTGCAAACGGAATGCTGTGGTTAGGGCTAAAACACCGTCCTGTCTTTTTTTTCCCCCATCTTTTCAGTGTTACACACTGTGTGTATTCAGTGGCTTATATTTGTTTTCATAAAATTCATGCTCCTCTTGGAGTCTGCCTTTAAAGGCTCATGAGTACACGGATTTTGAGTGTGGAAGTTCAGAATAGCATGCAGTTCAAAAAAGAATAGTGCGCCTTAATGCTTAAAAAAATTATGAAAGTGTCTTTAGGGAAACAAACAAACAAAAAACAACACCCAAACACTAATGCAAAATTAAAACTCTGAGTCATTTTTCTCTTGTTAGTCTTTTTTTAAGCCTTGTATTCTACTTGTATTGCATTTTTTCTCCTCCAGTGTTAACACTAGAAAGAAAAGTACTTCTTTAAGGGTGAGACGGGAAGTAGGAAACAACTGGATTGAAGTCATCACACAAGTCGTTCAGTAGAAAAATATCATCAGGCATTATAAAACTACAAGGGCTAGCAGGATAAATCATAGAATCGTAATGTCCTTTTATAGCTGAGAATATACACTTTTTAAGAAGTGTTGATGGTCTTTCTCTGTGAGTAAACTGTTTATCAAATTTTAAGATTTTCTCACATTTCATAAAAATAATAACCTGACACAGTGAGATGCTGCCTCCTACTCAGTCATTTCAAGGGACTGACTATACTTGAGCTGAAAACTGCAAGAGCCCACAGATATTCTGTCCACACTCTCATCTGTAACATCTCCTATCAGAGAAATATAGGAAAATAGTCATGTGTAAAGTCTCAACAGCTATGCAGCAGCATCCTTTCTCACATATTCCTTCTTACACAAAGGCACCATGGACCCTGAACTTCAGGACAGTACAAAGGTAATGTTGCCATCATCCTCTCTTGCTCTCCCAGAAAATATGAATCAGGCACAAAGTCAGAACCTTGATAATTCATCATCAGCTTCTGGTGCGCATATGAGGTCTGCTCTGAAAGTGATGCCTCCTATTTTATTATGTTGGCATACAACATCAGAAGCATATGCTGGTGGTATGGCAGCAGAGGTTGAATCTTCCTGCCAATATTCCATTCCATGTTGTTGCTGTGTGATGGATGGCAGCAGAGGGGCAGTGTGATAAAGTGACATCTGATATGGAAGTGCGTATGGAGCAAAGGTGTGTCATTGAGTTCTTCCATTCTATCCATGTGGAAAAAAAAACAACAATGGCACCCACTGACATATACTGACACTCTGAATGTCTATGGAGACCAAACACTGATTGTGAGCATGGTGGGGTGGTGGGTGGTGTGTTTCAGCGGTGGTGACAGCAGTGTGAAAGATGAGCCATGTTCCAGACAGCCATGCACAGATGTCACGCCATAAAAACAAGAGAGATTTGATCAGCTCATCCATGCAAATTGGCCAATTACAACCAGGGAACTGTATACGAAGCTGAATATTGGCTTCACTGTGTTGCAAATGATGGTGGCAATGTTGGAGTGTCCCAAATTTGTGCCAGGCGGGTCCCACAGATGCTCACACAGGAACAGAAAGAACATCTTATGCAAGTCTTTCAGGACGTTATGAGCCAATAAGAGGCTGTCACGGCTCTGCCTCATCCTGTAACTAAATGGTGTGGGTGGACCCAAAGACGAGATGGGCCTAAAATAAAAACAGCAGCAACGACGTAATTGGAGAAAACTAATTAACTAAATATGATAGTGGAATGCAAGATAACACTATATAATATAACATAATTGGAATTAAAGCTAATAAATAAAATGAGAGTTTGCCCCAAATGGAAGGACTCACTCTAATGCTGAAGGCAAGACAGACAAGGAGTGGAGCACTAACTCTTTAACTCCCAATGCACTACATGATGTTATGATGTGCAATACTGATAACAAAAATCATAAAACCACAACAGAGACTTAAGGTGGCAATTTCCTTGATACCTATAATCAGGAGGGGAGTAAACTCTTTGAAAGGGCCGATAATAGCAGGACAAGGGGAAATGGCTTTAGGTTTTAGGTTGAAAGAGCGATGATTTATGCTGGATATTAGGGGGAAGTTCTTTACTAGGAGAGTAGTGAGGTCCTGGAACAGGCTTCCCAGGGAGACTGTGGATGCCCCGTCCCTGGAGGTGTTCAAGGCCAGGTTGGATGGGGCCCTGGGCAACCTGATCTAGTAAATGTAGAAGTTTGGTGGCCCTGCCAGCCAGGGGGGTTGGAGCTTCATGATCCTTGAGGTCCCTTCCAACCCAGGTCATTCTGTGATTCTGTGATTTTGAAAAACAAGGTGTTGTAGCTAAGAATTTCCTCCATCAAGTAGAGTTTTTGTGCTCTTTGTATCTGTTGTAGTTTCCATGAAATTAAATAGGAGGCACTACTTTCAGAGAGTTCAATGTACATGATACCATTGCTTTCGTCTTCCTGTTGTTGCCTCAGTGTTGAAACTAGTCAAAGATACTCAAATAGTCAGTCGTGTGAATTCTCTGCTGGGCTGTCTTTTGTTCTTGCCTGTACTTTCCTGCTGAAATGAAGGAAATAAATTGGCCTTCTTTGTCTTTATACCACAATGTGTCAGAATATTGTATGTAACAGTGTAATAATCTGCCTCACAAACAGGCTCATTCTTAGTCAAGGACTCAGTTAATTACATCCTAGAAATTTGCTCAGTTGAGACTGCTGGTACATCTGCTATAAATACTTGCAGAGCAGCCTGAAACCGACATAGCATTGTTCCCATCAATTTTTAATCTAAAAAATGTAGTTTTTATTAAAAGATTGAGAAAGACTGAATTCTTGGACACCAGCAAATGCAATGGGTAAAGTATGTATAACTAATCAGAGTATTTATTACAATGATACTGCTAAAAATGTTGAGAGGCTAGAAAAACCTTACAAATACACTACTTAAAATTCATTTCTAGTAAATAAGTATGGAAAAAGCCCCTCAAATGAAAACATCTTTTACTGTTTAGAGGCAGATAATCCATTCCTAGTCCAGTGCACAAATTTGATTTACAGTGCATTTCAAAATATTTATCTTTTTTTTTTAGGGTTTCCATCACTGTCTAAGCCAATAACCTGCTGTGTTTGAAAAAGTCTGAGCAGTAATTGTCATTGTTTGCAAAGCTATTTTGGAAAATAGCAAGCTTCATGGCATTTTGTAGAGTTAAGGAATGCAACTACTAGCATTGTATACATAATCCAAGTGACCTTCTGGCTTCAGAAGCTCAAATCCATAGGAAAAAGTTGAAGAACAGAAAAATGTTTAATTTTTCTTTTGAAGTTGGTGAGTAGTAGGTGGATTATGTGATAGGCAGTTTGGCAAAAATATGATTAGTTTAACAATTCCATATAAGTACATAACTATGTTGAAATAAACATACCAGGAAGAGTATCATTTCTTCGAGTGGATATTCTGACCCATTTTCATGTGTAAGTATTTGCTGAAGGATTATGCTGATATGGCAGTAGCTGGTTCTCAACTGATTCATACGAATGATTAAGACAGAGCTGAAAATTTTATTTACTTTTCTAGTTTTCTGAAAACTTAATTAGAAATAATATATATATATAATATATATAATGAACTCTATCCTATGCATGTATGTGTTGGACAAGAGTTTCTTTTGTTGTTAGGAGTTGCAGAGTAAATACAAACAGCAATTCCGCCCCAGAGGTACAATTAAAATGTCTTTTAAAGAAACTGTTAGCAGTATCCTTTGAATTACATGCTAAATATTTTTTGAGGAAAAAATATTGGAAATGATATTTTTTCATTTGTCACCTTTTGCATAACAAGCACACAAGCGTTGTTTATTGACAGCCAAAGAGAGCAAAAACACGTGTTCTTTCCTTCATCAGTCTGCTCTCATAATTGATTTTACTAACAGCTCTCCCTTTTCTAGAGCGGATCTTAATGCATTTTACAGAAATCTGTTAATTTTTCAGAAAGTTACTGGCATTCTCAGGATTATGAGTAAAATGAGCACACCCAGGCATCAAGGTATTTATTTACTGATGTACAAATATGCACTGCATCCAAGTTATGCACAACTTTTGGGAATTTCCAGATGTGTCTTATACTTTGGACAGATTTTTTTCTTTCAAAGAGCCACTTTTGAAAGAGTAATTTGGGATGATTTTGTGCAAGAAGTTGCTTGTCACTCTCTTTTTGAAAACTGGCTACTAGCAGTCATATCTGACCTGTAGGTACATGGAACCAAGTGCCATGTTCTGTAAGCTGCATGACTTTAACATCCTGTATTCGGATTCATCGCAAGTTTCCTAGCAGTTACCAAAAACCAGTACTGTCTCATCATGTATGTTTACACTGTGTTCTGGTTAAGATGCTATATATTTATTTGGACACATACACTTTGAACTACTTCATCACAGAATGAGCTTGTTTTAAAATAGTACTTTACTTACTCTGGTCTATGTGACCCAAAGTACTCAAATCTGTCAGTTCAGTTTGGGTCACACGCTTCTTCACAGCCTGTTCTTATGTCTGCTCAGGTATTTTCCTCTCTGATTTTGAGTTCAGATCTGGATTTCCCTTTATCCATAAAAAGAAACGAATCTCACTATTTATGCCACTTTAAATGGCAAAACTGAGCTCACTTTCCTGTTTCTTGAGTGTGTGACACACATCAACACCTCTGCTACCACAGTGAAAAATCTGCCCTAGGTATAGTATAGCTTTTGCATTTGCATTGTGTTCTGTATTTATAGAAGTCAGCAGATGCAGACACTGAGACAGTAACTATAGAATCATAGAATCATTAAGGTTGGAAAAGACCTCCAAGATCATCTAGTCCAGTGCCACAGAGAGGATGGAATGCACTTGCTGGAATGGCTTGCAGATGAGGACTTCGAGTACAAAGATGCTTTCCTGTTGCATGAAGCTCTGAGACAGTATTTCTGTATGACTAACTCAAAACGAATATTGGAAATAAATTGGTAATATATGTGAGGTGCAGCACTGCGTCTGTTTAATTTATAAATGCACTGAAGCAGGCTCTCTGGTGTATTACTCTGCCTGGTTTGGTGCTGTCATCACAGCTGTGAGAAATACCATATACAGATAGATTTTGGACTGCATACAAACAAAGGGAAGAACAAATATTTGGAAATGAGAGACTCCAAAATGCCTGTGCAATAGAAGTAGAGTTAGAATTTCTTCCCTCTGAGGTTCTGTAGGTGCTTCCTCTTCTACCTCGGTTCCATTAGGAAAATGGCTTCTCACTGTTTCTCAGTTTCCAGTTCAGGACTGGAAACATAAGGTTTGAGAGAGTTTGGAAATTGCCTGTCAAGTTTTTCTGAGAGTTTTGAGAAATGATCAGTCTGTGGCAACACCACACAAGTTCTAAAATGAATGGAACTAGCTGTCATCGTATGAAATGGCTTCTATACCCATGTTTCCTATAGTTCCCCTCAGAACTGCCCTCAGACTGCTGTGCCAGCTCCAAGCTTCTGAAGAGGAGGTTAAAGAAGGTTGCTGATAGGCGCTCTGATGGTTCCTCTGTGATTTGAAAGGATATGGCTGAGTTTGCATCTGGAGCAGTTCTGTCCAAAGTAAAGCTGAGCCTTTTAGTGGTGTTCCCATGACTTCAGCCTGGAAGATACAATTTGAGTGAACTGAGTGTTGGTGTTGAATCTTTTTCAGGAAGTCTTTGTGATTTTTTTATGACTTGATTTTTTTGAGGTGATACAGCATTCCATTGGGATGCTTGGGTTTTCCAGGGGATGCCTGAGATATCTGAATCTGTGCAGACCAATGGACCCATGGAGCTGCTGCATATTTGGTATGGAGCAAATGACCATGTTTAGTCAGATTGAGGCAGCCTGTATTACTCAATAAAGTTGAATGATAAATAACAGGAGGCATGCAGGCAAATCCCAGGCTGGCGAGGGTGTTGCTGTTGCAATCTGTGCTATGTACACGTAGGTTAGTAGGCTAACAATTAATCTCTTACCCTGTGGGGCAATCAAGAAGGTTTTAAGATACAGTGGAGGATTTTAGCTTGTAATCCTTTTCAAAGCTTAGAATAATAATTTTTTTTATTAATAAAGGGGAGTAACACTTTCACCCCAGCAAGTTCTGTGGTTTTAGATTGCTGCTCAGAACAAAGAGGCAGTAAAACAGGGCTGGTATGATAATCCCCTAGTACTGGCAACTTGTCCTGAGCCTGCCAGCAATCAAACAACTTTCAGTGCTGACGGTGCCAGAGCACTCAGATCCAACAGCTCCTCCGATGCTCAGAAATGGGATTTCAGGCAGGTAGTACAGTTTTACTGATGTTGCTTTGCATGGTGGCAGGGGAGGTCAGCTACCTCACCACTGTCCAAGGTAAGCGTTTGATATTTAGATGTTAGGTGAAAATGGTGAAGCTTTTCAGAGACCGTGGCTCATGCAGACACTATCAAGAATAAGTAAAGATTTTGTCTCTTGATTAACACGGTCTGATGATGCATGCCTTTATCAGAAAATAAAGCATCAATGTAACCACAGATTTTACTTTGAAATCAAGCAGTGCCCAGGCATGTGTGCATGAAAAAGGCAAGTCAAATGACCATAAATGAACTCTATTACACTACATGAGAGTTAGACCTTGCATTTGTGATAGCTATTTTGAGTCAGGCTAGCAGGGATTGAGAGAGAAATTCTATTACTAATCTGTTTTCACATGCATTTTCAATTTTCAGATTGAAACATCAGTATTTTTATTGTTGTTGGATTTAATCTCAGTTAACAGATTCCTGGTGGTCAAGGAATTACAGATGATGCAGGATTCTTTGCAAGTCCAGGTAGTAAAAAGAAAGTGAGGAGTATCTGAAGCTGCTATTTTGCTGAGTAGCTGATGACTTGTGGAGCAGGGTATTATGAAAGAGAGAATCTAGTAATTTCAGTAACAAACACTGCTACCACTGAAGGTTGCCCTGTGTTAGTTAGAAATCACAGAATTGTGATTGAATAGAGTTCTTCTTTTCTCTATCTCAGGGAATCTTGGGCGAAAGTCAATAAAGTGAAATGCCCCACTTTGCCTACTTATAATTTGCTCACTGGGTCCCCTAGTAATATGATTCCAAAACACTTATTTGGTGTTATAGTTTCTGAATTTTTATTGTGATAATGAAATCTGTCTTACTGTAAAAGTCATAGAAGCAACTGATGTACCTACTGTTTGTGCCAGAATATGCAAGCTCTAGAAAAACTGGCTTTAATCAAACTGATAGTGTCCAAGTGTGGTTTCACAGTGGCAGTATTAGGAAGCCACAGCCAGAGTGTGTTCTTATCCCATATAATGCAAGTACTTTTCACCATTTACCTGTCTTCTGGTACGTGATGCTGAATCAAGCAGAAGTTATGGAAAGAAGAAACTAAGTGTGGATATGAAACACAGCTCAGTGTGTGAAGATGAAACTCTTCGTTGTCTCTATGATGATAAAATTTTTCCTGCTTTTCAGTACTACTTCACCTCCATTTCCTTCTGTTCTAACAGTGTTTTCATAGCTGCCACTCACTGTGGCTTGAGACTGGAAGGGTAAATAAATGTGTGAGTTATAAATATCCATTCTCTAATTGCATCCTAAGTATTTTCCAAACATTATCTTTCTTTATTTTTAAATCCAAGTTTTAGATGGTGTGATAAAATATCTGCTTAGAAAGACAATGGCAGAAGAGGGAAAGCAGACAACAGACTGCCAGGCCCATCTCAAGAGCCAGCAGCCATCAAAGGCCATCTGCACAAGGCCAGAGGAGATCAGGAACACACAGCAGCAGGCAGGAGCCCAAACAGAGGACTCCTGAGGAATGAGCACCTTGTCCACTCCCCTCCCAAAAAATGGAAAAAATGAAACGTCAGGGTGAGGACCACAGCTATGTAAGGAGTAGTCACACTGTGGTTTGGCTTGATAAAACTTTCCTTGTTCAGACATGGCAGACAGAAAACCAAAACTTTTTTGCATTACTTCTGGCTAAGATGTTTTATAAAAGTGGAATTCTGTAATATTAGCTTAAACTGTAGTGGGAGTTTGTTTGTTTGTTTTTTAATTTCAGAACAGTGAAAATTAGACAAATGTGTATTTTCAGCAGAATTTAAGTATAAAGCTGCCTCCCTTGCAAGAAGTATTGGCCCCAGCATTGACCTCTGGAGGACACCACTTGTCCCTGATCTCCATACAGAGTTTGAGCCATTGATCACCACTCATTGGACTCAGTCCTTCAGCAAGTTCTTTGTTTATTGAACAGTCCACTCATCAAATCCATCTCTTTTTAATTTGGAGAGAAGGATGTTGTGTGGTACTGTGTCAAAAGCCTTACTGAAGTCAAGATAGATGACATCAGTGGCTCTTCTCTTGTCCATTGATGCAGTGACACCATCAGAGAAGGGCACTAGGATGGTCAAACAGGATTTGTCCTTGCTGAAACCTTGCTGGCTCTCCCATATCAGCTCACTGTCTTCCATGTGCTTTAGCATAGCTTCCAGGAGAATCTGTTTCTTCCTTGGCACAGAGGTGACACTGACAGTTTGGCAGTTCCTGGGGTCATCCTGTTTACCCTTTTTAAAAATGAGTATGATGCTGCCATTTTTCCAGTCACTGGGGACTTCACCTGATTGATATATCAAGACATATTTTAGAACTGAGCATCTGTAAATTATCTATCTACTATGTACTTTAGAACTGCTCTTCACAAAGTAAACCAGTAGTGTTGTTGATGTTCCAACATGTGGAAAGCTTCTTTTAGCAGCATTTATAGAAACACAGCTTTCTAATTCAGAGCTAGACACCTGGATTTTTAAATATTCTATTTGCTGTGGTTCCCTCCTATGCCTTGAGGAAAGGAAGCAGAACAATGTTAAACACAGACGTGTAGATTGTGAGGAAAGTTAGAAAATGAAAGAGGAGTCCAGCACAATCCTATTAGCCAGATGTTTACTTCCATGCTATGTAGTGACATCTGCAGATTGAACATAGTCCTATTATTAGAACCAATTACCAAAGCATGCAAAATTGAGAGACGAATAGCCATTTCTTAATCAGGGATGCTGTATGCAAGTTTCTTTTACCATAAAAACTGGAAAACTAACCCTATAAACCAGGGGCTTAAGGCACATAAGTAAAACATCAGTTTTATTTGTTTGTCTCCCTGTTTGTTTTGTTTGATGTAAAGATTAAGTTTGAAATACACCAATAGTGAATGAGTGACTTCTAGTTTTTCAGATGTAATAAACATGTGCTAGATTTATTTAGCTCATTAATGGAAAAGCAAAGCCAGAACCTAAAATAGCCAAGAATCCACCTTCACTACAAATTGTCATACAGATCTCCAATATATTCCACATTATCCAAATTAATTAAATTACAGAGATTCCTCTTTTCTTCTTCAAACACCTTTGACCCATCTCTTGTTTCTCTTTCCTGTGGGTACATTATTCCAAACCAAACTGATGAATAGAAAGTAGCATGAACAACTAAATTCCACCGTTATTCAAAATAATATGCACTCTGTAGTAGGACTGCAATCTGTGTGTGATTCATCCTCCTCACACAAGTGAAATATGTTCTTTGCTTTAGCATTGTATTTTTGGTCATATATAAACATTCTGGCAATATTAGGCTTTGACTAATAGAGAAAGTGGTACTTTGTAACTGGCGGTGAGATTATAATTTTTGTAATTAAACTGCTTTTGAAACTCTGCAAAGTGCAGTAATACAAAGATACTATTTTTGGAATAAGCTGCTCTTTCAGTGTTTATAACCAATCCAAACAGTAAAGAGCCCGAGGAAGAAAAAAATTCTCACTTGATTTGATATTTTTGCCTGAAGTCCCTTTCCATACCATGTTTCGTGTTTTGAGAGTTGGCAGTCTTCACTTTTGGAATAGGTCTACCCTCCTGTGCTTATATTAGCAGAGAATGGTGTAGTCATATGACCAAACTTGCAGCTTGTAAAGAAGTTATATAATGTATTAAAAGTTTTTTTTTTTCTTTTTTTTTTTTTTTTAAATAAAACTTTAAATTTCAGCTCTAACTTCAATAGTCAATGACTTTCCTATTTCAAAATTAAGAGAAAAAGGCTTTCTTCTGTTTATTATTATTATTATTATTATTATTAATTAATTAATTGATTTATTTAATATATCGGCTTGACTGATGTTGGTTGATTAAAGATTCAAAATGAACCAGCAACGTGCACTTGCAGCCTAGAAGGCCAACCCTATCCTGGGCTGCACAAAGAGAAGTGTGACAAGCAGATCGAGGGAGGTGATGCTGACCCTCTACTCTGCCCTTGTGAGACCCCACCTGAACCGCATCCAGTTCTGAGGACAAGAAGGACATGGAGCTGTAGGAGTGGGTCCAGAGGGGGGGGGACATCATAGTTATCCTCTTGTGCCTGAGGAGCCACCTACAGAAAAGCTGGGGAGAGATTAGGACAGGTAGCAACAGGATGAAAGGAAATGGTATTAAAGTGGAAGAGGGTAGATATAGATTCGATATGAGGAAGAAATTCTTTGCTGTGGAGGTGGTGAGACACTGGAACAGGTTGCCCGGTGACGTTGTGGATGACCCATCCCTGGAAGCATTCAAGGCCAGGCTGGATGGGGCTTTGAGCAATATGGCCTAGAGGGAAGTGTCCCGTGTAAGCCACTGGAAACAACATTGTATGACGCATTTTTCTTATTCTAATTTTTTTATAAATTGAGAAAGTAAAGAAGGAAGGGAAGGAGGAGCTGGACTGGAAATAGTTGTAAAATAGTAACAGATTGTTTCCTACACCTCTTCCTCCATTTGATTTGCCTGTCTGTTCCCCTTAATTCTCCTTGTGGCTTGTGTTAATTTCTCCTAAGCAGTGAGTTGGGAGCAGGAAGTTAGGAAAACATTTATGCTGTATGCAGTTTTGAAATCTCACTGTAATCCATCATGTGGAAAAAGCTTCCTGAGATACTTTAAAGACCTGGAAGTTCTTTATATTATCTTAGCAGTGGGGCTAGGTTAGCATGGGTGCCTGATAAAGAGCCAGGATGTACACATACAATTTATGCTTGTTGCCATGTTAAAACTGCCAAGCGTGAATTTCTGAAGAAAAACATATTTATAAAGGGAAATAAAAAAAAAAAAAAAAAAAACCAAACAAAAAAAAAAAAAAGAAAAAAAACCCAACAACAACAACAAAAAAACAGTGGGTGCTCATTGTCTAGACTAAATGAATACAATTTTGTATTACAAATCATTACAAGCTATTTACTCAGGATTTTGCTTTGCTACTTGAGACATCTATAGCTCTTCCAGTATTCCCTCACCAGCTGAGCTCCTTTCAAGCCATTTTTCTTTTGATGGTTCATTTGATTTTTTTTAGCATATTTTTAAAGGGATCAGTATCAATAATTAGGAAAAGGTTCAATGGGAAACCTTAAAAATGTTATTTACTTTCAGTTTTCAAGTCAGAAAAGAACATGTGTGATCCACTGCTTATTAATGTTACTTTTATCAGTAGTTGCCTTTATTTTAGCAAAAAATAAGGGATTAAATAATAGTTACATGGACATTTTCAACGTATTTTTAGTGTGTGAGATTATTCTTCATGGTCAGTCATGCTGTGAGAAATATCCAAACTGGAAATACTCTCTATTGAAGTGAAATAGCTTAGTAGTGTAAACTTGATGCCCAGAGGGATGCTCATTCCTTCTTCCTTTTAGTTACTTCTGCTGTTTTCTTTGACGGCCATGATAGCAATTACTTCAGCCAATTGAGAACAAGGAGGCATTTGTTTCCTCTGTATTAATCACTTGTGGAATTGCAGCTTTAGGGTAAGTTCATCAGACTGGGCCACACAGGTTACATTCTTGAATTACTGACTATACTCATTACACGGGAAATGAAAATAAGTTTGAAGAAGCTGAGAATATCTTTTTGTATAATGGTAAGAAATAAACCTCTAGTGGCAACACATCTGGACAAAAACTAATAAGATTGTAAAAAGATCCTAAATATTTGTGACAGAATATCGTTCTTCTTAACATTCATTTACTTCATTTTTTAAGGGTAACTTTCATATTCCAGCAGTTCAACTATTCCATCACACTTCATTTTTGGCACCTGCAACATAGTTTCTGTGGCATGATTAACATTTTTATTTTTTTTTTGATGGCACAAAGCAGATCTGACTTCCTTACTATCACTTATCTGTACAAATAAAATTAACGTGATTTTCAAAAACAAATTCATGTGTAATACAAAATTTCTACTGGATTTTTCTGCAAAGAAGAAAGTTTGCTGAGCCTCATCATTTGCTTAAAGAGTAGAATCTAACCCTGAATCTTCCAAAAATTAAATTAAAAAAAAATTAAAAAATTTTAATTAAATTAAACAAATTAAATACTTTCAAGTATGAAAAATGTCAGTTCAAGACTACCATGTAAAGCACCTTATTCCAGAATGTGATAAAGTATGAAATAAATTCTGAGCAAAGAAAAAACTTCCTAAATTGTATGTACTCTCACAAATGTCAATAGACGTTTGTCACTATGTGCAACCTGAAAGAATTGTCTTTCTCTGTATATAAATGATAACAACAACATATATACAGTAAAAGTAATGTCCTATATGTATCACATTGTTTATTCTTTACATGGATATGACAAGTGAATTTTTAGGGAACATTTTCTGAATTGTGGATCATCAGGAGTTCATTTTGGGAGAGTAGACTCCCTTCATCCCAGAGCCTGTCAAAAATAAAAACAAAAGTAAGGAAGGTATGAAATGTCAAGTAAGTAAATCAATGCAAGAGAAAAATGAACTTACTTTAAGACGTATCCACATAGGAAAACCACAAATCATCTGTGAAGAAAAGGGAAAACTAATTTGTAATATCTTAGAATCATAGAACAATAGAATTGTTTGAGTTGGAAGGGACCCTAAAAGGTAATCTAGTCCAAACCCCCTGCAATGAACAGGAACTGCCACAGCTACATCAGGTTGCTAAGAGGCTCATCCAGCCTTATGCTGAGTGTCTCCAAGGATGGGGCTTCTCTCTGGGAAACCTGCTCCAGAGCCTCAGCACCCTTACTGTAAAAACCTTCTTCCTTATATCCAATCTAAATTGGATATAATATATATTTATATATATATATATGCAGATATATATATATATATATATATATGAGCGGGAGCCCTCATTTAGTTTGAAACCATTTCACCTTGTTTTATGACAACACAACCTGCTAAAGAGTCTGTCCCCCTCTTACAGCTCCCCTTTAAACATGGAAAGACCACTTTCAGGTCTCCCTGGAGCCTTCTCCTGACTGAACAGTCCCAGTTCTCTCAGTCTCTTCTTCTAGGAGAGGTGTTCCATTGCTTGGATCACTTCTATGACCCTCCTTTGGATGTGCTCTGCCAGATCTATGTCTCTCCTGTACCGAGGGGAGTACAATATTTATTTATTTATTTTGTATGAAAGTGGCTTTGTATAGCACTAAATCAACTTGAATAAAAAAAAATAAATGTTGTGACAAGGACATGTCCAGAGAAAAAATGCTCCAGGTTATCACTTATCAGTCTTTACTCTGAGACCAGACTATTCTATCTGCAGTTTTGGCTTCATTTTCCCAGCTTTTTGCCAAACTGAGAGCTGCAGAAGACAGCCTTTCATACTTCATGCGCAGCCTGATTCACCCTCTGAGTCTGGAACATACAGAATAGGCCAAAGGTCATTCAAGAAAAATTGTTTTGTGATCATTAAAGTATGCAACATGACATCATGGACAGATGAGAGGAGTGAGGGAGTGTTGCAGACAAACAGGGAGTGTCCCGCGATTCATGCTCTCCCTGCTGAAATGCTGTATTTCCCTCAGTTTTAGGAATTGCCACATTCACAGGAAAGGAATGCAGTGGTATTTGGTCACTCAGACTGGAATCAACATTTGCACAAAAAAATGTTAGACATGTAAGTAAATAGCTATTTACCGAACCTCAACGTTAACTCCACAGTTGCAAGGCTACACTGAAAATTATGCTTAGATGAACAACAAAGGATTTTTTCTCTTCCATACAAAGAAGAGGAGGTCAGGAGTGCCTCACTTCACATCAAGACTAAAGTTTAACGATCTTGCAAAAGAAATCTTGGACAACGTATGTAATACCAAACTTCTCTGAGGGTTTTGTACAGCCTCCTCCTTACTAAAACAAGCACTCAGAATTCAGTGTTAGACATCACCCTTTTGCTGGTATATTGTTCACAACCTCTACCTCCTTCTTTAGGAGTTAGAAGTATCCATGGGCAAGGGTTAGGATCCAAGAAAGGAGCAGAAATGCTTAATGGCTGTCTTACTCCTGAAGTGTATGCAAACCAGTCATGTCTGACTGGTGGTGCAGGGTCAGGGCTTAGGTGCACTGGTATTTGCTTTGTGCACTGAGACATTTCTTCTTATCAGTGAACTGAAAATTCCATGCTGATGCAAAACCAGGCACAAAGCATTGCTACTTCTTAACCAGACAGGATGGTGGCTGGGTAGGTTCATGGATAATGATCATTTTGCAGTATTACTAGCCCTGGCTTTGAAGAATGTCTTTGTAAAAGATTGGAGTCCTTTTAGTTCCCTTCCCTTTTAGATTTGACCTGGCCATATGTCAAATTAATGTTGCATAAGCAGGTTGTTTTACACTTCAGTGCTTGACTTTAAAAACCATAATACTTTAAGGTGCTTCCTTGGTTCAAAATTCGATGAAACCTCTGGTCCGTCATACTGAAGCTATCTTTCTGAGTAATCAAGTTATTGGCAGCAACAGGCTGCTGTCCTCTGTGTGAATCCTGGGCATTTTAGCAACGGCTTGCACAGTTCTTATTGTTAGCAAGGGAACAGAGAAGTCAAAGATGATAAATGTTTTCTTTAAGACCATGATTTTTTAAGACTTGTGGTTTTTCTCTAACCTTTTTCTGAGAAGCAGCTAGATCGTTTTTACTGGCACACTACCCATGGCCTGTTTGCCTGCAGATGCTCCCCTCCCAGATCTCAGATTGCATTACTGTCTTGCAAAAAGCTGCAAAACAAATTGGCAAGGTGTGGATGTCTTTTTCCCCAGCTGATAGAGCCACTAAATGCAAAACAGTCTTTAATTACTACCACTAGCTCAAGTCCCAGGGAAGTGCTATAGAGGAAAATTCCCGACCCTGCTCCTTAATACACTGTGAGAAGGCACTTTTGGTTTAAAAATAGTTAAAAAGTGAAAAGTTAAGAAATGACAGGATTTAGAGTTGCTTCTAGTTCTGAGACTGAATTCTCATATCCTACTGCTGAGCAAAGTTTATCATTTGAGGCTCGATGATGTGCTAAATGCAACAGTATGGTTTTTCATTCAGTGCTGGCCCAGGTCCTGCTGGCTGAGCCCTGGGGTGGAATTTTCGTGTGCCTGCCTGCGAAATGCCATGTAAACAAATGCTATTGGGATAATTTCCAAGAGTATGTAATGGCCAGATATACAAGGGAATGTTGTGTCAGTGTAATGGGATATCTCCCTTCAGTGGTCTAGGACTTCACCATCTACTTAAGGTATTCCACAGCTCTGTGTCTGGGAAAAAAATAAAAATAAAAATAATAGGTAAGGTACAGATTCTAAACTCAAAGGCAGACCAGGGCACCAAACCCTGGTGTCCCACATCCCAGTCAAATGTTTTAATGATGAAATTTCCTCTGTGCCTTGTCTGAACATGTCTGTGGTCTGAACACATATACTTACAAGTGAGGAAGACTGAACATCTCTGTTCTGAGAATAAGAAATAACTTCAACCCTGTCTCTGCCTAATGCATCTGAAGTAGTATCCATACAGGTACATAACTAAACCTGAATGTACACTCTTGTTAACTTTGCTGACCAGTAGGTTACATGCGGAGGTGGGGATTATTAGGGACTAGGTTTTGACAGGCATGGGAATTGACTCAAGCATTGAGCGTCCTTCTGAGCCTTAAATACTGACTTCCTCTGTACTGATAGTAGCCATCAAACACTTTTGTTTTGTTTGCCTGAAAGCCATGCTTCTTGGGCATATGCTAATCAAATGTGATCATGAATGAAAATAATATTCTATTTCACTTTTCACATCTCTATCTATCTCACTATGTTTGGAGAGATGAACATTCATGGAAAATGTTCTACATTCAAATAATGCCAGAAACTGTTTAGGCAAGGATAAATCTTGACAATGGGCATTGTTTTGCATAGTTTCTTACAAGCCAGAATACAGTAGCAGAACTTTTTTCTTTCTTTTTAATTTTTAATTAATTAATTTATTTATTTTTTAAAAAAATTTAAATTATGATCTTCCAAGCCTCTCCCAGCTTCTCTCCCCTCTGAAATTATCTATGCACTTTGTAAGCTTGGAAAGGAACAATAAGATGTGATGTGTGTTTACACAAAAACAATTCATCTAATAGCTAGAGCAAATAGCTGTGTAGAAGTAGCATGATTTATAAAGCCCGGGGTCAGCTTTGGATCTGTTGAGGCCTTAAGCAAGGGATGATTACAGTGCACCAAGTGGGACCAGAGATAGCAGACTGCACCTGCAGTTGCTTTTTCAACCTTTGTACTCCATGCAATTGATTGCTCAGAGGCCCTCGAGGCTGTTCAAGATGATATGGTCTGAGCTGGTAAAATGAAAAGTCAAAACATCAGGTGAAAAACAAAAGAGCAAAGAAAAAATGTCAATACAGAGACGGAGTGTCTGAAGGTGAATTAGCAGCAATCTGATTGTTCTGTGTTGAGTCAAAAACATTGCAGCTTTAGATCTCACTGTATATTACTAGCAAGTATGTTTCTGACTGCTGCAGTGAAGCACTTTTATCACCGTGTTTGATTCTTTCTCCTACCCATGCTTTGAAATGCAGCGAGAAAAGTGTGAAGGAAGAGTTGAGAACAAGTCCTTAGTTTCATTGCTTCCAGAGAAGAAGGTAACTGTATAGTGAACACATTAGCATTAAATCCCAGATGACCTGGAAAAATGAAGCTACAAAGAGCCATCCCTATAAAATACCAGAGATGCCAATGTGACTCTTTTGTTTGTTTTCTTACCGCCTTTACATTTGAAAAACAATTGTTCTGAACCTCCACACTCCTCATACCAATTATGTGCATATTTCCACATTTTGTTGCATTTAACTATCTTTTCAGAGCCACTTTTGCTATCCTACATTTCAAGAATTCTGCTGATTTTGTACATTGATCGGTATGTGACCTTACTGGAAACTCTTGAAATCCCTTGTCATGATCTCAGTACATGAATTTAGTACACAAACACTTTAAGTAATTTCCAGAAGCCAAATTAAATGTGGTCTCTGACTCCAGAGAGGTACCAGGTTCTAGTCTGTTGTTGTTTGTTCATATAAGCATTTTGAGCTGCATGGTAAATCCTTCTTGATTTTTTTCATTTTCTTCTAGACTTCAGCCCTTTCTTTTCCCTATTTTTACTTTAAGGATGATGTAAATGTGACAAGATAATTTTAGGTTTCTAATGACCAGAAATGTCAGCAACAAGAAGCTGATGTGGTGATGGATGGGAGAAGTGCCACTTAATAAACTAAATATCTCACAAAAACTAAAAATAGTAGTATTTCTTTAAGTCATTTCACACCTATGAAGTGCATGAATATTTTAACAGTGCTTCCCACAGAAAGTGGGAAGTCCTGCTCCTGCTTAGGAAAGATAAATCTTATGACAAACTCTGGACAAGAGTGTGCACAGGCTTGCTGATAAGAAAGGTGAAGGCCTTTGAAGTTGTACATTCACTTAAATGCAAAGCCTGTCTTGTGACTCCGCCTCTTCCCATAGCTGTGGTTAAGCTTTTATAAGCTTCTGTTTATTCCAGATGTTCATACTTCTCTTCTTGAAAAATATCCTCAGTGTACTGATTTTATGGTACTTAGCTCAGCTTGTGATGTGAAGTGGTATGCAAGAAGGTCTCTGAAGGAGTTAGTGGGCTGAGTTCATGACTCTGAGCCCTGTGCGCCAGTTCAACTTATGATAAGGAAATCAGTGCTTGGAGTGTTTATAAATCTGGCATCTCTAATTTTACCCCCCAAAAATCAAAGTGCACAAATAGACAGGTGGAAGTAGACATCCTTGACCTTCTGCTCTGAAAGGTTTTGCTTCTTCTGAATAGAAAGTACAAATTGAAAGTAAAAGTTGAAATTCAAAATTAATGTCCAAACTCAATTAACAGCATAACTCTAGATGATTTTGGCAGACTGTGTTAAGGGGGGAAAGAGAAGGGAGCATTGCACCTATTGCAATGTATTTATCGCTTTTTGTATTTTATTTTGACCTCAAATCAGATTGATCTTTAAAGCTTTCCCTTGTATTCTGCCTTGACCATGCAAATGAGTTCAAATTGCGGTGTCTGCACTTATAAAAGAGCTCACTTATTAAGAGCACTTCTGAAAGTGCCCATTTTAGCATCGAGCTGTGACTGGTGTCTTTCAGTGGAGTCCTGCAGCTTCCCTGTAGCCTCTGAAGGATTACTTACATGTCTCCATGCCCTGTGGCACTTTTGAAATTGCTCTTAAGTGGTCAGATGTGTCTGCCAGGTTATTCAATTAACATTTGCTTCTGTGAACTCTGAGCCCACACTGGAATGAACACATTCACGCTGCACTGACTGATGCAGCCGCCTGGGCTGGAATTTTTATCAGGGGGGACTGTTCTCTTTAACTGACAAATATGAATGCAGATCTGGGTGGATATTCTCTGTCCACTTATAACAGTTTTGCCTCAAAGCCATCTAAATGACCATTTGTTATACGTACTCTTTCCTAGCATTAGGTGATCAATACTGAAGGCAGATGGATACACAAAGAAACCAAATATAATGCATTCTGTAAACGACTGTTTCCCGTCCTCCATTTCTCATCATTATTTACACAACAGTACCTCAGGCTCATATAAATGTTTTATCTTTCTCAATGATTAATTCCTGTATCTCTGCCTACAGCTGAACCAGTCTGTTGCCTGGCTTCTTCTTTCCTCTATTAAATGTGGTAACTACATCAATTCTTTCTCCAGTCCTTTAGTAATACCCTGTTCTCAGTGAACTATCATAAATCTTTTCCATAAGGTTTCCAGTTTCCCTTTCTTCCACTTTCATAACTTCAGGATTCAAGTCATCTGAGCCTCGTGCTTTGTAGGCTTTCAGTAGTTCTAATTGCCTCCTTATCTGTTTTGTGATGTGGGTAAAGCCTTCCAACAATGCACTCCCTCAAGCCTAGGAAAACACCTCGGACAACATAGGATGTTATCTTCTTTCCTTTTTTGTGTACTGATGTGAAAAAGATCATTCAGACCTGCATCATATTAACCATTTATCACTAACTTTTTGCTTTGACCCTCCAGAACCTCTTCTGTATCATTTCCTTTGGTTTTGATAGCAGATTTTATTTTTTTAATGTTTTTACTGTCATTACTCAGTTTTCCATTCAAGTGCCGTCTTTATTTACTTTTTTTTTTTTTTTTTTTTTTTTTTTTCTCCAGTTTTGTCCCATTTTTCTATATTAATTTCCTACTCTAGGACATAAAATGGATATAAAATTTCCTGACAACCTGCTCGCCCGCTTATACTGCAAGGACCTGTTTTGTTCAAAATTTGTTTTTCTTTTTAAAGCAAGCATATGTAGGCAACTTTTCCTCAAGTAGCAGTGCAGGTAACCATAAAATTTCACCTGTATTAAGTTCAGCATTTCTAAATGTGCACTCAGTTCCCAAGTGAATATTCTAAGATCTCTTTTTACTAATCGCTCCGATCTGTAAGGCTTAGACAAAAATCTTGTTGTTTTTATCACTATCCAAACAAAAAGATACTCTGATTGCAGTTTTAAAAGCTCTTCACTACTTTCTGCAAGGTTAGCACGAGGGGTATTTTGTTTGTTTTTGTCTTTATTTTTAAATTTTACAATGCCAAAAAATGAAAAAAAAACACACACACAAAAAAAACAACCCCAAAAAACAACCACCAAAACCCAACCAAACCCTGTTTTGTTTTTATGTGTGGCATTATTCAGTTTGGAAGAGTGAATGATTTGATTAAAATGAATTTGTTTAAAAGTGAGTTTGATTAAAAATGAATTCCATCAGAGACTGGAAAGTGCAAAATCAATCTGATTCATGATTTTATGAAAATTAACTGTAGGTAAAAACACATGCAAAAGCTGAACTATAAAACTTTAGTTACGCTGTTTCTTTCCCTCTGAGATCTATCAAATGGTGAATAGTAATCTGTCACTCACAGATGAAAAAAACTGATTTGATTTCCAGACACTTCCAGTAACATATCTCCTTTCGTAAGTACTTAGCGTATACATGCATTATCCACTCTTTTGGGATTTACTTTTCCAGCCTCTACTGCAGATTTGGACTAGTATCCTAAAAGCCCTTATGCTCTTACCTAACAGAGGCCTAAGTTTGTCCATGGCAGAGCAATCCTTTTAACACCACTGCCATGGCATCCCAGAGATTTAACCTTCCTGTACATTTATTCTGATCCCCAGGACACTATGAGAACGACCATGACCTATATGCATGATTGAGTAAAGACGAAGTGGCCTTGGCAAGCAGGCTGTCCTGACAGAGTCAACCTACACACAGTATATGCAACCTTCACTAGAGATCTTCCTATATTCACTGGTGTACTGCACATTTGGTTTGTTGTACCTGTGCTTTGGCATAGTGTTCTAGCACTTTGTAATGCACGTCTTCAAAGTCAATGGCATGGGCATGATGCAGAGGCCTCTTCTTGAAGGATAAGATACTGCAGTGCCTATCCTGCTGTGTTAATGTGCTTATTGCTTGGTGAGAAGGGAGAGGTATAGCATAACCAAGTGCAGAATTATAGAATCACCACATTTCCCACTGAACCCTGTCCCTAAGTACAGCATCTCAATCTTTATTGAGCAACTCCAGGATCAGTGACTCCACCACCTTCCTAGGCAGCCTGTTCCACTGCCTGACCACTCCTTCAGAGAACAATTTCCTAATATTAAACCTGAATCTCCCCTGGCACAACCTAAGGCCACTCCCTCTAGCTCTATCACTAGTTACACGAAAGTAAAGGCCAACCCCCAGCTCACTACAACCTCCCTTCAGAGAGCAATAAGGTCTCCCCTGTTCTTCTCCAGACTGAACAATCCCAGCTCCTTCAGCAGCTCCTCATACAGCCTGTGCTCCAGACCCCTCACCAGCTTTGTTACCCTTCTGTGAGCACACTCCATGTCTTGTAGTGAGGTGGTCTACCTTGGAACAAAAGGGTGAAAGTTTTTAGAGTTTTCTCTCTATCTGAGAGAGAAAAACTGCTTTGTATTTGTTATCATCTCCTTATAATGGTTCTTCTTTCTTGCTTCTGACTGCTATATGTAACTCTAAACATAAAAGTCTTTTATATGGTAAAGAAATATGGTGATGACTTCAGAATGACAAGTATGCTGAAAAATATTTTTTAAAGAACGACTAAGACTTATTCCATACGGTGAAGTTTTTAGTTCATACAGTAACTACATTTAAACCTAGGAATTAAGTTTTTGCCTCAGTGGCTCCTTGGAGAGGAGCTGACTTTCCATTCCACAGTTTATGACATTGAAGAAAGAGAACAACTCTTTTCTACACGAAGAATATGTAGGTTTTTTTAAAGCATGAATATTACTGGCATGTTGATTCACAAGTGAATGCATTTTCGGAGTCCCTCATAAGATTTTCTCTATTGTTAGATATTTAAACATACTTTCATTTTATTAGGCATGCATCTATTTTACTTGAGAGGTAAAACATTTGCACACCCTATGGTTCAAAATTATTTTTCCTGCAATACTGCTGACTCTGTGATCCTGCCATAATGTGTCTGCTGATTGTGAAGACAAAAATCTCTGTAATTTTCCTGGAGGCTGTTTATTCAGCAATATCCACGCTTCCTGTTTGATATCTTTTCAGATAGTTCTTGAATGAAGCAAATTCATCTTAATCCCTTCCAGTGGTATTTGTATTCAATCCATTTTATACACATAATGGATTTTTCTTCATGAAAAACTCCCTAGAACTGTGTCGAAAATGAATTTGGAAATTAACCACAAAGCAACAAGATAATACACAACCACTTTCATCCACATGTTACAGCCCCTAGCTAGTCTAAAACCAGGACCCTGAGCTTGAGACCTAGTACTCCCATTATACCTGAGATTTCCACATACTTCCCCCTGGATATGAATACAACCAGGGTCCAAATAATGGGCAGGGATATGTCCTGTTTGGATTCTAGGGGAATGAAGTGCTGTCTTCAAGCACTGCACCTAATTTTTGTTTGTGAGCAATGGGCAAATGTAGCAAGTGACTACAGCTGTGTTATTTTGGATTTGAGTAGAAGTGCTTTGATATAACATTGCCTCATTTAACTTCTGCCTCCCTATAGACTAAGTTTGGCACAGGTGTTTTTTTTTTCTTGTAAAGTAAAAAAAGATCACATCTGTGAAATCCATGAAAAAGACTGAATGATTAAAATATGCTTTTCTCTTTGGTCTTCCTCTGACAGTTTTTGGTCGACCCTCTTCTCACACCCAAACGAGCTGCAGTTTCATTTAGATAGTAAGAATAACTCCTCTATTAACTGAGTGAAATTAATGTCAATGTCAGATTAGGTAAAATAGAAGCAACAATTTAGGAAAAACTGGTATGTAACGCTAGTGGTCATTAGTCTTTCTGATTCCCAGTGCTTTACTCTATCTGGAAAACTTTTTATTTTTTATTGTATTTATTTATCTATTTATTTATTTATTTCAAGGTATAGCATCAAAACAGAAAAAAGGTACAAGCAGACAGAGGAAATAAGCTCACACAAGTGTTTCCAGCTAAAATAGACTGAGTCTCTGCAGCATGTTTCTCAGAAGCTCTGCTCCCTTTGCAGCTATTGAATGTGGCCCCGTTTTGCCAGACAAATTCTAGACTCTGCTTGGTAGGAGAGAGTTTGGTGGTGCACTCCAAACCATGGCTAATGCAGAACTACTTTCATTCAATTATGAAAAGAGGAACCTTTAACCTTACTCCTAAGACTTGTAAAGAGGCACCGTGCTGTGGATCTTACTCTGGAGGGTTTCAGTCTTGCTTGTCATGTTAAGATCTCACTTCAGAAAAATGAGTCAAATGTGGATGGATCCTCAACTGTTGTTTGACCAGCTGTTTCTTATCATCCCAGGAACAAAAATTTGGGGATCTAAGGCAGTAACTACTCCTATAAAAGGTAGGTCTGTTTTGATTACTTAATGCCCAGTGAAAGAGCTGTTGAAGAAATCCAGCAATATTCATTTAATCCTATATTATCTTACTCGGGTCTGAGGACCTGTCCAAGAAGTATCTGATCTAAGAATGGACAAAGTTTTGAGCATGTTATGGAATAGATCAACAGAAAATGTTAATAGCAGAGCACTAAGAACTGCATTGATACCAACAAGTAACCACACTCTAGTATCGGCATATCCTGGGAAAAAAAAACAAACGCTCATTTTTATCCTTGTACATTCTAACTCACTGCTTTCCTAATTCCCAGAATTATGGCACTAGACAGAAACACTACAGCTCTAAACTATACTGCCTTATCAGTGGCATTAAGAAAAGGCAATTTCTTCTCAGATCAACAGACTTTTAAAGAAAAAAAAAATTATTCCTTGAATTCATCTGAATATCATTTCCCCATCATAAAGATATGTTCTTTGATCTCAAGAAGAAAGCTGATCAAACTATCTAAAGTCACTGATGAGCAGAGCGAGCCAAGGCACAAGGGTTAGGTGCTAGCAAAAGCTGCACTGTACAAAACCAACATGTTTGTACCTTATTCACAACAGTTGGAAAAGAAAATGCATCCTAATTACATGTCTGTTATTTTAGTAGAAAGACAAGAGATTAACCCTCGGTCTGACCACTAACAGGTTGTTTTCTCACATAGTGTTGAGGTCTTCTTAGAGAATATCATATTATCTCCCCCTAAGTTCAAATGGCTCTTTGCAAATGTAGAATACTGTTTTATATTCACAGTCACCACTAAGAATTTCACACACTTAAGCACCTCCCTTATCTTCCTTCTCTGTAGCATGTTGGCTTCCTCTCAGTGGCAGTGCACTTGACAAAGTGTAAAGAAGCACACATAAATTGGTCTAAAAACAGTCTACAGAGGTGTTCCACTTCCTTAGTGCAGACATGGCAGATGAGTTATCGAATGATAGATGGGAGCAGTAGCTCCTGACACTTTAATTCATTGCCTTTTCACCTCTTTCCTTGGTAAGAAGAATTACAGCTTTTCCATTGAGGACATTTAGTAAGTTAAATTGTGAACATCCTTGTGTTCAGATGATGCATTTCATGTCGATATAAGGAAGAATCCTCCATAGACTTCCTGTTTTTAGAAGGAGTGCTGCCCCCTCAATGACTTAAAATGACTGACAAAGTTTGGTAGTGCTTACCTCTATCATATTATCCGTTCGCATCCAGGGCTGGCATTTAATTCAGCTTCACGCATTCAGCCAGACACTTTAAATAACTTGAGGTTTGGAAAATGCACAGTCTTATGGTTCGCAGCTAGAGTTTATATTGCTATTGCAATGGAGTTTATATCGCTATTGCTAGTGACACATTTGGGGAAAAGAAATGTCTGTGACTGACTGACTTAATCAGGCTCTAAGCCTCAGCTGTGTGTTAGCTTGGCTCATGCTGCTGGATTTAGTAAACTATGAAAAACATTTTTGTCTTACACTGACTATATCATATTAAGGGTAAATTGCATTTCAGCAAATATCTTCCAACAGTACTTTTTATTTTATTTTATTTTATTTTATTTTATTATTATTTTTTTTCATATTATCCTTCCTAACACGATGAAATTGCATTTAGCTTTGATGGCATGAATTTACTTTGACTACAAAATTTCCTGCTAGATTGTGGTAATGGGGACTTGCAGGCAGCTGAGAAGTAATGCAGGCTGAACTGTTGACTTGTCTCATATGATGTTCTGATTAGCAATTGAGCAATCTAGCAAGTGTGGCTGAGGGAAAACTACAGGTAGAAGACCCTGAAGACATACTAGTGAATGAGAGTAAAATTCATAGTCATTGCAACCAATTCAGTGAGAGATGTTGGACAAAACTCTGAACTGAGTTCTATAGGTATACTTGCTGATACTTTTCTGACCCAAGATCACGCTTACTTGTTATACAACTGTTGTTTGGAAAGCCCAGTAAAAGGGGTGGCTATATGTAAACACAGTGAACTAAGCACAGGACCAAGAAAGTATGGTAAGAGAAGTTTCAGGAGTATGTGTGTCTTACAAAGCCTCACTCTGTTGAAACTTTGATCAGTCAAGTTTGACCGTTGCACAGTATCATCCTTTTTCCATTATTAGAGTTGTTGCCTACCATCTCCCTTCTTAATGCTGCCTGTTTTTTTGAGGTGTACATTACTCACAAGTCCAAGAATAAATTCCACCTTAGGTAGCTACTGAATTCAGATGTATTCCTCCATTGCAGTCTTATTTCTGGTTAAATTCAGGAATTCCAAAAATAATATCAGGGAGGAAAACTCAAAAGCTCACTGCTTTTGTGGTTTCTTTTTCTGAGGCCTGTTTTAGACTATATTTCCAATGATCAGGCTGTGCTCTTTAGTTCTGTGCTATATACATATGCTGCGTGTGTTACAAAAGATGTTTTTTTTAGCTTCTCCATATAGCCTATTAAACAGTAGTTGGAATACTTTCATCCCTAAAGAGAAACCTTTGGCATAAATAATATTGTCATTTGGACAGGCTAGACATACTTGAGCAAAGTGACCTTGTAAAAATATTGTCTGAGGTATGACTGAGCCTTAATTATATGACAGTGAGGCACTATATTCTGGTCCCTTTGGAATACGAGGTCTCATCTGAAACCAGCTGAAGTTAGAAACAAAAACAACAAAACAAACAACCAAAAGACAACACCAGCAATGGGCATCGGAGTTAGAGGTTACAGTAAATTCATTCATTTATTTTTTAGTTGTAGATGTTTATGTAAATTCCTTCTTAGGCAGAGCCACACACTGCTTACAGTGGTTTTTCTGCCTGGTGATTTTTGTTTTCACAAAATAGCATAAAGTACTGGAAGGAGATTTTCCTGATTTCATCATAAATATAACTAAGTCTGGCATGGTTGGGCCAAAATACTGTTTGTCTCAGTCACTGGCATAGGCTAATGGTTCGAACAGATAATTTCTGTGGTCTTTCCAACCTTAATGATTCTGTGATTCTTGAACTCTCTCAAGTGTTTTTTCTGTGACAATCATTATCAGTAGGACAACAGCTTACAATGTATTAAAACATGCAGATTCCTGTTCCTCCTCAAGACTTGGTATCTTACAGTCTGTATTCCTAGGTTCGTAAGCTGCTTCTTGATCTGAATCATTATTCACATTTTCATGCTTACTGTTTCATGTCACATAACCTGTTCCAGTTCATGACAACAAGTGGGGCCAAACCATGCTCCATCAGTTGAAATAATTCTTATGCTTTATGTGTGCAGTTTTTGCTTATTATTTCCTGTAAATGCAAGGGCAAGCATAATACAGATGTAATGACAATCTGACAAAAAATAAATAATCGCTCTATGTACAGTCACTGGAATGACTACACTTTCACTGTATGCCATTCGAGGGCCATAACTTCAGAAAGTAGGGCACAGTACCTAATAATATAGATCATAGAGGCCATTCAAACTGTGAAAAAATGGGAAAAAAAAAAAAAAAAAAGGGAAAAATGGAAGTTTGCTTGTAAATGAGCATCTCACACTGCTTGCCAAGAATGTGGACACAGTACAAGCAGGTGAAAGAAATCTGAGTGCAATGTTCTGTTAAAATCTGTTTGACTCCAAAGTTACTTGTGAAGAAGAGCGTGTGACATTTCAGAGCCAGTTTTTCTGCTGCAAATAGCTGCTGCAAAAACATGATCTTCCAGACTCTGCTCAATATAAAAAGCTTCAGCTTTGGATGCTTCATTACTGCCAAAACGTGGCTGCCAAAATTAAAGGGCTGCTCTCTAAGTGTGCCCTTTTACTCTGATGAACAAATAATAAAGTGGAGCGAGTTAGAACTCAAATAACCTTATGAATATTGGACCGAATTTTCAAATTTGTGGCTCCTACTTACTGGGGAATCTGAACCTCGTTCCTTGTAATGTTCTGTAGTCAATGAATTGAACAAACTAAAAATAGAGCCTGTTGTAGAAGTTCCATGTTTCCAGTTCTTTCCCATGTGGTCTGCTAGGTCAAGAATGGTAGATTTTCCCTCTAATTCCCACATACCTCAGAATTCCTCATAGCAGCTTCAGAGTACACCACTATTTTTCTGGTGCACTGAGATCTAAGAACAGGACCTTTTCTTGAGGAAGTTATGTACTTTGTGTGGTCTCCACTCTACCAGCGTCTGCAAATTCAGAATTATTAAGGTAGGCGTGACCTGTTTTTAATGGTACTTTGCAAGTAGAAGCTAAGTATCAACCTATTCGTATTTAAAAACTTGAAAAGGATAGGTTTGAATTCTTTTCCCCCCAGAATTAACTGTCTGAATTTTTATAGCTTTGGAGTGGCACCAGATGCCAGCTGCAGTTTACAGTTTCTCAGTCTGAAATCATACAGATTCTCATTCTGAGATCAGATTTCTTGTGTATCAGAACCATACACTATGCCAAGTGATACCAGTTCAGTGTAACAGTCTGATGTAGTAGAAATGTCCAGCAGCTTCCAGCTTTCATTTATCTATGACTTAAAGGATATGACCCAGAGTAATGGAGAAAATATTTTTGGCATGATGCTGTTTCACTGCGTATTTCAGAAACAACAACAGCAAAAAGGGAGATATATAGGGAAAGCGCTTTAAACATAATGAAGTTAAATTTTCAATCGTAAGTCTACTCATTGAAGCTTTGGATGTTTTTTTTTTTTTTTGCATTTGCATGATGTACAGAAACCATATACACATAGCATTTATTAAGTACATCATAATACAATAAAATTGGGCCTCAGTTGAAGTGTGGTATTTGTGACGGCTGTACAGAGTGTCCGGCTCTGTATCAGGAATCCACGCACAAATAGATGCTGTTCAAGACAGTGTGCCTAGATATAAATGTGGTAGCAATCCATTCTGGAAGCAATTCATTCTGCAAAGAGAATGGAAACCTTTATCTGGCCCATTAGTAAGTGTGGCTGACAGGGAAGAAATGGTGAAGAGAAGATATGGTGTTGAAGTCTCGGGGAAGAAGAAAGCAATTGAATCCTCAACATCGTCTCTGGGAAACTCATAAGAAAGACCTGCAAAAGTGTCCTGCATTTGCAGCTGCTTTTTAAAAAGACATTTCTGACCTGCAGCTTATAAACAAAGCTGGTGTGATGGGGGAAGGTCTGAATATATGTAAGACCACATGGAAACCTCCATCTGTGATTGATAGATACCAAAGTGACAGGAAAAAAGTGCTACTGAGAAAAACAATATTAATTTCTCAGTAAAGTGACCAGGACTAGCATCTGACCAGGCTAACAGTGGGGAAACCATTGTATGGTGACTTATATCTTAAGAACTTCTTGTATTGAGAGAGCAGGAATGTGCTATCAAACAATAACACATTCCCAAAGGTGGAATAAATAGTAATGTGCACAAGCAGCTCTTACTCAGTGACTGAAGGTCCAAGACACCATCTGAGATGGAAAGTCAATTAGCTGTCAAGTCTAAGCCCTGGTAATGAGGCTACTGGAGAAGGAGGCAGCAGGAGTGGCAACAGCACTGGGTTAAGGTGGTTCCTCCTGCTCACTGTAAACACACAGTGTGTGTGCTGTGTGCTGCATGTCCAGGCAGTGACACAGGGCTGTCATCAGTGCCCCCAGGCCTCCCTAGGTATTTCAGTGCCATCTCTTGCCAACAATCCTCCTAGTTGTGATCAGCTTCTTGTGTTTAACTGGCAACGTCTGGTAGATATTCCCAGTTCATCTAAGTCTTCTATATCAGGTTAAAAAATGCCAGGAGAAGTGGTGTCAATTTTCCATTTACATCTCCTGTGTATACACCAGCATTAAAATTTAAGTGTGGCCACAATCTCATCAGCTCATGTTCTGTTACGGTGAAAGATGTGAGCAAGTATCTGCATCTTTCACTGAGAATACATACCTCACAGCCCCAGTTGTCTGTCATCATTTAAATAACGACAGATGCTGATCTGCCAGGATGAGGCAGAGTCTGGAGCCACCCGCTCTGTCTGAGGCAGGTTTTTATGTTGCCAGAGCATAACTCTGTCTTCTGCAAGCCTGAGTTCCTCTAGACAAGAGCAGACAATGCTGGTGTGTAGTTATTTTAACCCGTACAGTTTAGTCACCCATTTACTGCAGAAAGCAAACAGTAAAGGAACAACCTCTTCTCAAAGCTGCTCATGCTGCAAGTCAGCATTGCTCAGGAAAAACAATGTAGACCCTGACAGCACCTCTCCTGTCCTGTCCTGTCCTGTCTTCTTGTGAACTGAGATTGCACTGTCGGACTTCTGCCACTTTTAGAACTAGCTAATCTAACTACTTTAAGTGAATTCAGGAAATGCTTACTTCACGTGTTATGCGGTATTACTTGTCCTATTGCTTTCTCGACTGCGGTAAAAAGTAATCAAGTAGTTGGTAGTTTTTATTTTTTTGTTTGCATTTGATTTCCTCTTCTAATCTGTACACCTTGGGCTATACAAGGATGGTGTCTAGAAGCTTGCAAGTGGAGAAGGATAGATGACACTGCCTCTGTACACAGTGTCGCAGCTGTGACTGAAAGGACAGTCAGTATGGATGACAGAAGATCCAAAATGCAGTAACATTTTCTATGATAAATCTTTATTGTCATCTGGTGTCATAGAGTGCGTTATGTATCAGTCTGCTAAAAACAATGCAAGAAACTAGCCTAAATGACTTTGGAACAAATCTGCCTTCCATTGGCAAGTTTACTGAGGGACTGCTGAAAACAGGTTACGTACCTGCCTCTCCTGTTGTGCTCCAAATATTCTGTAGAACGGCTGTTGGCTGTAACATGCAGTACAGTATCACGACGAGCTAGAAGAGTTTTGCTTGTAGGCATCGTACTGGTTTCAAAGGCTACAAATCCTATTCACAAAAGAAAAGGTATAAATGAAAGAATAATCACGAATCCTGCCTCCTCTTTTGAACAGAACAAGGTTCTGTTAGTTCAAAACCTGTTTTTGCTGTTGTTTATTTTTTTTTCCTATGCTTTACTAAGAAGTATATATTAAAAAAGTCTTGTTACCTACATGCATTAGCCATTTTATATATTTTATATGTGGCACAAGCAATTCCACTTCACTCAGTGAGGCCCAGGCAAGCCACAAGGTTGGACACCCATAACAGATAGTTAGTCACAGTGCAAATTCCATGCCAGCTTACTACTGTGATCCTGCCTTCAATGCAGTAAATGTCTATCATTACTTCTGAAGTGATATTCACTAGGCATAGGAAAGACTGCTGTTTGGGCATAAATTTCCTTTCTCCAGGGAAGGCCTCTGTGCTCGCCCAGAACAAAGTCTAACTGAGTAATGCTTAAAATCAGCTTTAAAAGGCAACATATGTGGTTTCAGCTGTAGTATTCATTATGTAAGATAAATTAGCTATGGAAAAAAAAAACGTATACTACTTTTCAATGCAGTCTTCACCTGTCAAAAAGATATCAGCATAGAATTACTTTCTTGTTCTTGTGACGTTACCACAGATCACCCTTTCAGACCGCTGCCTGCTTGTGTGGAGCTCTAAACCCTGAGTTAAGCTTTTTCTCCCTACGCTTTTCTAGTGCTAAGGAATGTGAATTTCAAGTACAACACAAACTAACCTACTGCAGGAGTTGGGAAAAAAAAACCTGAAAACATCTAAAAAGGCTGTTAGTCAACTTGCTCATTCATTCCCTCATGCATCCTATTTTTGCTCACAGGAAAATTATGTAATTAGAACACTTTTCTATTATAAGGCCAGCCAGTAGCTGTCTCCTGGAATTGATGCTGAAGTTTCTTTCTAGATACAGTCTTCACTTTCCCTGCCCTGACCTCAGCTCCCAGCACGCACACTTTCACCCACGTCCTCCCTTGTCGGAATCCCACCCACCCCATCAGAATCAGGATTTTATATGCTCATTTCCTATAATAACTATTTTTAAAGCTGCATTTTTTTTTTTTTTTTTTTTTTTTTCTACAAGCAAAGCAATGAATAGAGTTAACAGCATGCAGCATAAGACGTTCATGTAAGTTGCTCAAAGCCTGATAGAAAATGCCCTTATGATTAATAATTTTGACTTACTGGGCTGTGAATAGCTATGTTTAAGTATATAACCCCTCTTAACTTCTTTACACCATGGTGCAGTATAGTTCACTTAGTCTAAGAGGAGGATAATGACAGCTTTATACAGGATCTCATGTCACACCTCCAAGTTTTCTTTTTATCTCCAAGATTACACTGCACATTAAAGTAGTAGTGTGCATTAATCTGACCTCTGGCATTTGTGCCATACTAACCCACCAGTGCAGGTTTATGTACCTCACACCTCAGACCCTATCAAGAAATTTGGCAGTGGCAGCTTGATAAGGACACCATACTTTACTGTACTGAATGTGTTCTAAAAACAACATCTGCAAAACGCTTCTCTGGGACACACTTTCTAATGACCTTCCTCACTTGTGTCCCTCTTCTTTAATTATTACCCATGTGGGCTCTCCAAGCTTCTGCAGCATCAGAAAGTGCTGTAATGAAGCGGCAGTGAGAATTCTTAAATTCATGCAAAAATGCCAGCACCTGGAGGAAGGATGGGAAATCTGCGTAAAGATTACGGCTCTCTGGAAACCTTAGAAACTGTTTATTTTAAGATGGTAAAATAATCATTCTAAAAAGGGTTACATTTCTAATAAAACTGATGACATTTTTCATTTCAGTACTGGACTAATTAACAGATCCATCTGAATTACCAGCTACTTTAAAGTGAAAATTCTAGCAACGGGAGGTTTCCATTATTGCGGCAGTTTAAGCAGTCATTGTAATACATTCAAATTCTCTGTTTATTAATGTGGCACTGATAGTGAAATAACACTCCCCAGATTTCTTATCCCAGGCTGGGATATGTATTGGCATACGTGTAATGAAATACATATTTCAAAAGGAGATAAAATTAACCAATGCCTCAAATTAAACTTAGTTTATTTCAAGAACATTGGGGCCATTCTAAATAGCCTTAATTCAATGACTGTGGCTCAGGAAGTCAGTGGTTACTGCTGTAATGTCTATATGCCTTCTCAAAAACCAATAATAATAATAATTATACTTTTGGAAAGGTGTTTCTATTTTCTAATTCTATCCTTAATGGAAAAAAAAATCTCATTCATTATGTTGAAAACTTTTTTATTACGAAGATGACTATTGTAATTGAAGTACAGACCAAAGTAAAGTCAGTTGTTTTATTAAATACACACAAAGCTTTACAGAACTTGGATAATGAATGCACTGAGAGCAGTTCAATGTACAACTTAAGAAACAAATGGTAGTCCAGATTCAAAACCATACAATAAGGGTCCTGAGAGATTCCTTTTCACACTTGTCCAGTGATATTTTAGGATCTGCAGCTTACAAAAGAGCCAGTGCTTTACTGCAGTCACTTTTCAAGGCAGCTCTGGCTAGCATTACATTCATTTTATCTCCTTTCCTTTTTTTCTCTCATTATCTTCTTGCTTTCTTCTCTTCTCCTCTTAGTTACAGGATTCCGTGGATCATAGATCTCAAAAGTGTCTTCATCCTGCATGCTTGCATCTTTCACCTTTCTGCTCCTATCTTCGAACTGAAGTACATGTGACATCCTACAAAACAAATAAAACATGGCTCAAATCCAGTGACAGAACAGTAAGTTATGATTCCTAGTTACAAAAATGATGGCGTATTTGTAGCACCATGCATAGTAGAGCAAAGAAGCCCTAAGCTTCGCTATTTTTTTCTTTCCTTCCCTTATTAAACTCTGGTATAACAGGATAACCACTTTTATGAAAACACATATTCACAAATACCAGCTGGAATTTGCTCTGCTGGATTTTATTTCAAGAATTGAGCTCCCTTGTCTTGTCTTCTTCTATTTAACGGATCTTCCCAAATGTACTGAATAATTTTCCCAGGAACAGGGAGTGTTTCTTCAGAAACTTTTCCTATTAGTCACTTTGGACTTCATTTCACAGTTATAGTTACGCAAAAGGAGAGAAGAGCTTGCATGGAAAACTAAGTAGGTACACAGATCAACATGGGAATGCTTGATTTAGTACTCTTCCACCTTAAACTGGTTCATATCATACTTTTTAATTATTTCAATACTAACCCCACGTTTTTTCTACAGTTGATTAGAAATCTTCTCCATTAGGTATTTTCTTTTTTCAGCAAACTCCCACTCTGGTCTGACTGATACTGCCATAATCTAGTCAAAAGTTTCTTGTTAGCCAGGGAAGCCTTAAATTGATCAACTGTGGCCTTATTAGTATAAATATACAAGTTTTAACTTAAACTAAACTAAACTAAAAAAAAAAAAAAAAAAAAAAAAAAAAAAAAAAAAAAAAAAGAAGAAAAAGGGTTGGGGGAAGAGAGAAGAAAAATACTACAGATGCTTAGAATTTGACCGAGTGTAAACCTACTGACATTACTGACAACCTTGTTACTTCTGTGTATCACAGAATGCAGTTTTAAGTATCAAAACTTGCCTACAGGATTAACACTTTTCACCACAGCAGTAATATTTTCAATGAAAAACCCACATGATTATTTAACAAGACTACTGAATATAAAGTCACATTAACACTCATACTTATGGACCAAAGGCAGCAGAATTATAAAAAACACCAAACACTAAATTAATGATTTTTCAGTGCATAGAGACATGACCAAGCAAAAAGCTTGCTTAAAAAGTCTGGACTCTGTTTTAATCAACTGCAAAAATTTCTTTAATAGGACAACTTAAAATAGCAACAACGATATTGAACTGAATATAAGCCTATTTGTCCTTACAGCATTAGATATTGGTAAAGTCTTTGTGAAATAGAAAGTCCACGAAAAACAAGCCAGAATCAGAATGGAAGCTTTTTTGCTGACGAAATATTGCTTTATCAGTCTCTTGCAACATCTAAGAGATCCTGAATAAAGGAAGTTTTTCAAAGGGCTCTAGTGCAGATCTCCACATGTAAAGGGAAAGTGCGGCATCAGGTCAGTAGATGTAGATAACAATGTTGTAATATTAAAGAAATTGGACAAAATTCAAAGCAACAGACTATATAGGTTGAAATGCTTTTGAAAATTGGGATTTTTCAACCCAATCTATTTTTGACATGAGGGTTTCTTACATTTTTCACTGAACAGTACTGAAAGTAGAGATGCATATTACCATGTCCTATGAAAACACTTCTAGGAGTTGTTTCCAGTATACAGTATTCAGTAGTGTATAAACCTCATAGACTGATAAAAATAAAAATAAATAAATAAATAAATAAAAATATATATATATACTTTCTTGGTCATATCTACAATTCAGAGCAAAATAAAGTGTCATCAGAGTGACTCAAGATTGTGTAACTGTAGTTTAGTTATAGAAACACTGTATCACTGTGAAGAGTTTGAAGTAATTTATTTAACATGCTTTTTCCATTTGTCATATTCTTGTCAACATATTAAAGATGAGCATCATAATATGTACTTATATTTAAAAATATATACCACATCAAACTATCCTAGACCAAATTAAAATACAGTCCCAAAGACGTGGTGTCATTCCTCAGTAAGTGGTTTTAGAGGATGATAAATGAATGTGTATAGTGCAGACTCAACCATTTAATCAGTCGGAGTTTCAAACTATGACATAGCATACTTGTAGGATACAACTCATAGGAATTAAATCTTTCTCTTTCTCTCATCCTTTGGTCTGACCATAGAAATAAGATGCAGCAGATAGAGACCATACAGCATTTAATTTGTTTCCAAGAGCTGAAAGAAGTCACTCTCTGGCTTTATTCATAACTTTCCGCTGAGGTGTTTCCAGTTGTGACAAAAAATAAGCCGATATTAAGAATTACTTTGAAACTCACTGAACGAATTTCAGATGCAGCATCTCATAAGTAAAGCAAAATAAACAAAAGACTGTAGTGAAGATTTTCAAAAATACTCCCCTGGTGTGAACTTCAGCTTATTTTTGCAAGACATGCATCTCCACAGGTACACCTGTTCTGCATCGATGGAAATGCTATATCAGACTTCCTACTATTGACAGAATAATAATTTGTTCCTTATTCTTTTTTCAAGAACATGGAAAGTATTTAGTAATTACTTTGAAATTAATAAATTTAGAGTAGTCTTACTCTAGCAATTGCAGCATGCCTGCACTTGCATAATTTTCCAAATGCTGAGATTGGGCAACAGTTCCACAAATGCATGTGGTCTAAGAGTTTTCCTTCTTCAGTTTGCAGCTCTCTTCCCTTTCTCATGCTCCCAAATTCAGCAGAGAGCTGTCTGGCCCCTTGTGCTTTGCACTCACTGTGATGAAATCTCTTGCTCCACCTCTCCATCTATGTACCTCCATAGTCTACCACTCAACTTGTGCTTATCATCAACCATTGACATTTCATCTTACACTACATAGAATCATAGAATCACAGAGTTACCCAGGTTGGAAAAGACCTTGAAGACCATCAAGTCCAACCGCAGCCTAACCAGTAATCTAACTCTAAACACCCTCCACTAAATCATATCCCTGAGTACCATATCCAAACGGCTCTTAAACACATCCAGGGATGGAGATTCAACTATACCTGAATGCATTTTAACTTGCGTCAGAGACAACACAGTATTTCCAAAGGTAGGCCCCTGGTACAGTGGCATTGTCAGATGTTTCATGCAACAGTTGGCAAACCAGACTCCACAGTCAATGACAGAGTATCTCCCCAGTGTCTTTACACAGCAGTAACTAACACAGCACCTTAGTGATCAGTTTGATTGCTTTCTAGGAGGCAACAAGTGGGAGAATGTTCGCTGCAACACTAAAAAAAATCAACTACTACAGCAGGCTTCAAGAACTGCTGCATAACGATTAAGCTGTGAGTTCCATAGCCAAAGCTGCATTTGCCAACTGGGTAGCAAAGGCCAGACCCCGCCTACATGATGCTCTCCAGGCAGACTCAGTCAGCTTATTTGGGAGACAGACTGTGTTCTGTCGAACTACTGCAGTGCAGAGGTACTTGTGAGAAAAGATAGGATACAAAGTAATTCCTGTGATTTTGGGATGTGTGAGCCATGCACTGGATCGGAAGCATGTGGCAGCTGCTGACAGCTGCCAGTCATTTTAAGTGTAGCATAAGCAGAAATCAGGTATCACATTGGCTGTAGCTTTCCCAGCAATGCGCTCTGGGACAAACCAAGTCGGCAAACAGTAAATTAAATGATTTTCAATACCAGTGATAACAAGGAAGCAGTGAAAATGCTAATGATGAAACTCTAAACTCCCATGTACTACACAATGCACAAATCACTCATTTTTATACTAACTGAAGTGCAAAACTGCATTGTCTACTTTCACACTGGTTTATCAATCTGACACAGCTGTTGGCTGTTACCAGCCCACCTGTTGCTCATTCAACCTTCTTTGTACAAGTTCCTATACATGCCATGTCCTCTGGCACCTCAGTAACTTCTGCAGAGTGCCTGGGACATAAGCTTACACTAATCTATGTCACTGTTTTAAAGAGCAAAACTTTGCAGTAAATCATCAACAGACATGGGCAAATTCTGCCAACTCTGCTGTGAGGGCAGCAGCTTTTGGCAGACAGGCACTAACATCTCAAGCAGTTATAGTTGGGACTCATTTGGAGGTGCCTGCAAAAAGCATGGCAGCTGGTGACAGTTCTTTTGTTTCTGCAATCAGCAGGCACTGAGGAATGAGAAATGCACAGCTCTTCACCCTCTAGATGCAGAACAATATGCTACTTAAAATGCACTACTTACAGTATGTCTGAACTGGAACACTGAACATGGGCAAAAATTACATACTTCTTCTAAATGCAGTCCTTTTCCCCAGACTAAACAGCCCCAGCTTCCTTAGACTCTCCTCCTAGGGTTGATTCTCCAAGCCCTTCACGAGGGCTTGCATTTCACAGGCTGTCTATAATAAGAGAGAAAGTGGAGACCAGTATGGACCTGCTGGATATCTAGGGACTCCAAATGTGTAATGATAAAATTAAACACTGGGATAGATCAGACAGAAGCTTTCTTAAACATGATCATAGTGACAGAACACTGGGTGGCATCTTCTCTGCTCCCCTGTTTTCTTCTGACAACAAACCTATATGCTGTTTCAGGGGAAGAAAATGAAAGAAGAGGAAAAGCAGTTATTCTAATGTTAACAAAACCAGGTATTGTCCCTGGGAGAGGTGGGCTCCTTAAGTAACTTATGAGTACTGCAGTTCTAAGAAGAGACAGTGTGGAGGTGGCTGGCTCCTGTTGGAGCCTCCAGGAGTGGCACACCCAGTGTCATCTTAGCTCCCAAGTGGGGGAGTTTAAAACAACCACAGACAGTTAGTTTTTAGTTGAAAGGAATTTTGTGTTAGGATAAACTTCTTAACCAGATGTCTCAAATCCTTAATATAAGCAATTTTATCACCACAGACTGTAACAACCAGTCCCACCACTTTTGCATTCAACATCACTTGCAAGTAACATGCTACCCACTCTCCTCAGTTATAACAAATATTATATATACTGAAGAAAAAAACACGGTAGTCAAGTATTTCTGGTTCCCTTACACTGTATTCTATTTGCAACACAGATTTTTCCTGCAACAACTGTAAATGTGTTTGTTAAACCATGAACATGGACGTAGGAGTGATACAATGCTTCCCTCCCATCACTCTCATGATATATAGGCAGTGGAAAGATGCGTAGTTCATGTGAACAGATGAGAAAACAGATTAGTGAATCCACAGATCAAAGCAAATGAGATCTCGCTCCCAAGGAAAAAACATGTTAGTTGTTCTGGAAGAATGAGCTCACTGGCACCGTCTTCACTTCCAGCAGAGAAGCGGGTGGCACAGGAAGAGGAGAAACAGTTCAGAAACAGAGAGACAAGAAGAAAAATAAATTGAGGAAGGTAAAGAATAACTAAAGGATAGGAATGGAAAAACAGAGAAAAAGAGATTGGCCAGAATGTAAACAAAATGGAAAAAAAAAAATAAAAAAAAAATTAATCTACAATTGAAAACAAGCAAAAAATGTAAATCAAAGCAAGAGAACAAGAGTAAGAACAAGACAAAAAATGTCAAAACCATAAAACGATGAGAATTTTAAAAGAGGAAATAACGATAAAATCTAAACTTGTTTCCACTTTTTTTCAGAGCTGAGATACTACAATCAAAACAAGCTTCTTGGCTCAGCCTGCTGTCACCACTTCTTGCATAACAGTGAACAAGAACTTTGCAGATAATTTTGTAAGCACAGTCCAGCAGGACAGAGAAAATATGTCTATGTCTGATGAAACCTGCAGCCATCATTATTTTCATTAAGCAACACAACTCCTGCAGGGAAGGTCTTCGTTTCTATCTACCCTAATCTCACTGTTGACCTTTGCTATTTTTCTATAAGAGATAAACCATAATCACTCTTCATGCAAAGGAATCCCATATTGCAAATTCCTCTCTCTTAAGTAGCACGAATAGAATTTTTTCCCAAGCATCTAATGTAGGTTCTGATTCTTACAGCAGTGATTGTTAATAGCATCAAGTACCGTCATAGACACAGCTTCAAAAACTGATCCATGTCTTTAATTCTCAGTGTTTCTTCACACAGCAGCTATAAAAAGAGATGCGCATAGACAACAAGCTTCCATGAGAAAGTTTCCTCCTATTAGTGCATAGCAACTACACTAGGCTAAATCATCTACGAAAGTTCATACCATTCTGTAGTACTTGGTACTTAAACCTTCCTTGTACCATACATTGTTTCAACTTGGGCCTTGTTTACCAAGCCTGCTTGATTTCATGTCAAAAATGCTTACTATGCCTCCTAATAGCTTTCTCTGGTCATCAAGAATCTTCTGTGATTGTTACTGCTGTAAGATTTCACTCTTCCTCTTTTTCTCTGCTCTGCTCCCCTCAGAACATTTCCTTTCCTGAATAATCAGATCACCTGTCCCTTGAGCTTTTTGTGCTTTAGTAGAATCTTGTTTCTCAAACTAAAAAACAAAACAAAACAACAAAAGAAAGCAACAACAACAACGTCAACAAAATCCAAATGCTGTTTGAAATAGAAATAAGACTTGCTTTTCAGATCTGGCCAAATCCAAATCATTAACTATTCCACTGAGGTTAATAATAGAAAAAAATACTTTCCTAAGCATTCAGAGAACTGTTGCTGAAACACAAATATGCGCAGTACTCAAGTAAGTTTTGTGAGTATTTAATTCTGTATCAAGGTAAGAATGTTTCAGTCAATTTGTTCAAGTTTATGAATATGGTACAGAGCACAGTTTTTGACTGAAATTTAAGAATAAGTGCAAAACTGTTTTTTCACTGTGGCTGTAAATGTGATCCCCAATCTCCACCCTCCAAGCACTTATAGAGAATAACTTGAGCAATTTTCTGACTTCCAGATCAATAGAGTATTATTAGTCTCTATTCATTCTGATATTAACAATGGAGGTCACATACTATTGCTGCTATGGCACAGGGCAAGAACCTCCTCAATTCTCACCAAGGAGAACTGACTATAAATGAATAAAAAAATTCTACGAAGTCAGACTGCACCCTTCTGTCAGGTTAACTGCATAAAATGATCAGAAGGGAACACCTGCAGGTATTTCTAACATGCTGTTTTCTTGAGATATTCTGTTAAAATGCTATCTACAGACTTTTGTTCCAAAATATTCACCATGAAAATAATAAAAAAGCAATATTTTTACAAAGTGTAACCAAAAAAACCCCAAAAAACAAAAAAAAAAGCATTTCCATAGCTTCTAACAGTTTTACTAAATATTAGTATAATACAGTTTTTCATTGCTCAAAATATTGCTAAGAATTTTTTTCTTTTGAAAGAGGATTTAATTTTAAGTAAATTTCCAAGCTAAAAACAACTTAACAGTGGAAAAGATTATCCAGTTCTAAAGATAATGAAATCACTGAGTGAAAATTTGGGCTTTCTCTAAGTACCATAATTAGAAATATTTAAACCATGATGATTTACGATTTTAAGTAATTTTTCTAAGGAAAACCCTAGCAACAACAACAAAACAAACAAACAAAACCCCACAAAAAACCCCCAACAGCACAACCACCCCAGCTGTCCTATTGTTATGTTCTACCTGTTCAATCAATTAAAAGAGCATATTTACATATTTTCCCCTTCAGAAAAATGTTAAGTAGCCTGATGAAAGAAGCTGGGTGCTTTAAATAGACAACTGCTCCTCATAGAGCAGGCTGGTAAGGAAGACTGTAATGCAAATTCCAGATGTTGTTCCAGACAGTGTACCAGCACAGAAAAACTTTACACAGCATTTACTATGAGGACATAAGAAAGGCCATACCGGAATAAACCAATGATCCATCCAGTCTAGTATCCTGTCTCTGGCATGGACTCCTTACAATATCTGATGGTCTAGAAGTCAGCAAATTGCCTCCCCAGGTTAACACAGTCAGGGAATATTGTATCATCAGAGCACAGAGTAGGAGGGAGGGGAAGGAGAGTGTTTCTAACATAAGAATCCTGGATTTTCATAACTTAGCATTCAACATTTTCTGGATGTGCTCCATCCTCTTTTGCCATTCCCTCTTCCCATTCTGAATACATACAAATCCATGTGATTTAATCATGTCACTGAAACAGATGAAGTTGGGGAGCTTAGAAAGGTGTGTAAGTACTCAAGAAGCTTAGGCTAAGCTATTCAAGATTTAGAAGATTATTTCTTCATTCTTCACTAGATTTGTTGGCAATAAATAAAATGTAACATTTCCAGATAGTAACAGAAATACTAGATATCCCTTGAGTAAAGCATGGATCATCTCTGAATTTAAGTCAAACAGTAGTTGATTCCAGGCCTGGATGCCTCGTCCAAATAAATTAGACATTGGAGGAATTAACAAAAAACAAACAAACAAAAACCCACCCCAAATGCCCTGAGTTTCTCAGGCATGCCAAACAGCTAGAAGCAATAAATACATAACTTCATCAGAAGAAAAACTTGTTAATACAGTATTATTGACTGTTCAGCAGTGAGCTATCAGCTAACATTTACATATCAACGTCTGACCACAATCTAGTGGTAAAAGGGTGAAGGTGGATATAAAATTGGAAAGATTTATAGCAGAAGGATTTTTTCTCATTCTTCCTTTAAAATGCTAAAACCCAAACAAACACTTATATTTTGCCAGACAGAAAAGAAACCCCTCTTTCCAATGTGTTTCTAATACAGACCTCTGGCATGCATTTATTCTCTGTAACAATCAAGTAAGTATTTTGGCTTTTTCTTTTTTTTTTTTTCTTTTTTTTTTTTTTTTTTTAAACTAAATGTAGTTGAGTAAATCAATGGCCTTAGCAGGAGAGCCCTAATATAGAGCCAGTTTTTCCAGACTAGTGGAGGAACGTTGGCTCAAATCTGGTTGGGAGGAGGGGAGCAAACATGGCTTTAATCCATCTTTGTGCCTCACTGGCATAAATTACAGCAGCACTTTTTCTTTCGTTCCCAAGCCAGCATCGGCATGTGAAATTGACTGCTGCTTAGCTTTCAGGAGCTTACTGTGTTTGTCACAGCTAAGCTTCTACAGCTGAATCTGCAGAGACTGCTGCTAATCTTGAGGAAACCATATTTCATAGTCATTGATCTAAGGTATTATGGCAAAGAAAGAGATGGCATTCTAGAAAATATATACAAAAAGGTTAGGTTTATGAAAGAAATACAACCATTTTCTAGGTGTTTATCCAGAAGGATTTCACAATGCAAAGTTTAAGAGCAGATGTTGTATAAAGTAAGAAATCTTGGAAATAAAACGTGGAAGACATTAACAGATATATGTGTAGTAAATATTAAAAGTGTGCATCACTGACTTATTTCTTAATATAAATGAAATCCTGCAATATAAAAACTGATTGGCTGAGTTCAACATTTTATTGATTCCAAAATCACTATTTCAATGAAAAAAATAATATTAACAAAATCAAACCAATTCTAGTCTGCTCTCTACAGTAGCCACCAAAGTGATCGCATCCTGTTTCTTTTTTTTTAAGAACCATCTCTCCCATACTAGAAGAGTATGAAATAAATAAAATACTATATTCCCACTCTTGATTGCACCAGATTTGTCTTTGACATCAATGTTAAATATTCTGAGTCAAACCTTTTCATGTATTATAAACAAAAACATTTTAAAAGACAATAAATGGTGTAACTACTGGCATTGGATAGAAAATACCTTTACTGAATATACAGATTTATTTTTTGTTTGTGCTGGATTAAAATCTAACCGTGTCCACAAACTAGGTAAAACATTACACAGTTAAACTGCAATGAATGTCCTAGCAGAAGGAGTTGAGCATTACCACATGATGCTCTCAAAATATTTAACTGGCCTCAGTGGTAGTTTTTTGAAATTCAGGACTGGGAATAGATTACGGTATATGACATATAGAAAACAGCCTGCACTTTAAATGATTAGCATTGAACTTCACTGAACTTTCTGTCCACAGAACAAGTTAAATTACTAAAATAGACCCATGCCCTTAACTGTTGGCTATAAGGTGATCAGATCTCTGTGTAGCATTTGACTTGCACTGTATCAAAGGATTCCTAATAGCCATAAGATTTTAAACAGTCAATTAAAGTGAACAATTACATTAAATTCTTATAGACGAAGTTTGTCCCAAATAGCTGGCAACAGTCATGTCAGTGTCAGTAATTTTTTTAAATCAGTAATGCATTTCTATTTGAGATGGGAGACCTTTCCTCATTTAATTTTCACAATATCCTTTTCACTGTAATTTCAAAAGGTATTTTCAGGCATTAACTTATTCACTTAGATTTACAAATAGTCCTATTTTTTTTTATTTCTCAAATTAAGTAGCATTTAGAATAATGATCTATACATATTTAGAACAAGCACAGCTCAGACTCAGCAAAGGTAACTAACCATAAAAGAATTTTAAACTGAAAAATCATGTGAAAACCATAATCCCATTTCAAATACTCCTCTTGCACATTCTTTCTTGTCCCACAGTATATCTGAAAGCTGAATGGATTTGTTATTTCATATCAAAGGAAGACAGTAAGTTTCAGAGTCTAGACATCCTCCCAGAAATGCTTAAGCTGACTGTCTCATTTACATTTATTGCTTCTAGTTACGGCTATAAAAGTATTCCACAGGGAAAGAAAAAGTCAAACTCTCTGAAAGATCAAGAAGCTTTGTTGTTTACATCTAGCACCTCAGATTTCACCCAGGAAATCCTGCAGTGTTTTGGACATGAAGCAGTGGCACCACGTACTGCTGTAAGATGAACTATGGAGTATGCTGAAAGTCACACACAAGTTCTAAATGGCTGCACTACTTAGAGCAGATAGAAACTACTGATCAAACCAGAAGAAATTATCAATGTAGCTGCATGAAGGAAAAATTACTGGTATCTTTTTAAAACCAAATGTAACAATAATGTAAAACCACACTTACAAGGGCTCAGACCATCACTGTGGAAACTAGTTTCAAGCAAGAAGAGGATACTGCCACAACGCAATGTTCAGCATATACCAATACCTTCTTGTACTCTTCCAGCATTTGCTGCCTGTTAGCTAATATGCACTTTAATTATGAAATTCAGTTATTTAGAATTGAATAGATGGGCATATACTTTCAACATATGTACAGAAAAAAGCCCCACAGTTTGCTAGTCTATGTTGCTTTCAGGCCTTACAAGGTACTGTAATCTTGATTGATTTAGTGTGTGATGTATTTCTTTTTCAGTTGTATGGAATGCTGCTCTTTGTGAGTTTCAGGTTACTTGATCCTGACAACTAAGCTTTATATTCAAGTATGCTGCTGGAGTTTGACCATAAAACTTCTTGTGCATTTTGTCTGAGAATTCATGAACAAGGCGGACCCTTTATAGTAAGATAGTAAGCCCACTTAGCGATCAGGTGAACTTTAAAGAAGGAAAATGGTTTTTTGTTTTCTAGAGAAAGTTCCACCAAGTCAAGAATAGTCATGATTGTAAAATTCTCAAGGGAACATAAACACCTATGTATGCAAATAAATACATCAGCTTCAGGAAGTCTACATATGTTTCCAAAGATCTGAGTGAGAACAGTGGAAGATACTCCAGAATTCTGATTATGGGTATGACAACTGTATTCTTGTAGCATAAAATTTGTAACTTAGAAAAAAAACCCACAGTATTCCTTCCAGAAAAGTGTAGGTTAAAAAAAAAATAAATTAAAAAATAAACAAATAAATAAATAAAATAAATATAAAAGCTTCATAAGGATTTAAAGCTGGTTAAAGTTCAGCTAGAAAGCCTGCTGTTTATAAATACACAGCTATAGCTCAATGGAAAGAGTGAAAAAACAAATTCATTTAGTTGGGAGAATATATGTACACAATGCATGTGCAATATAAACTTAGTGAAGAAGGGTTCTGAGAATTTATTGGAGTATTTAGAATTTACATAATTTTAACAAGCTAGTAATAATATGAAAAATGAAGCACGATTCAGAAATATGAAGTTTGATGGCTGAATTTCAAAAAAAAACCAAAAAACAAACAGATACAGGACAGAGACAGGTTAGGCAACCATTCAGTAGAAAACAGTTTGTGGCTTGGAATGGTCTGGAAACCAGACATGAAAGAAGCAATGACAAATAAAGTAATCCTTCAACTCAACACTAACAAAGCATTGTATCCAGTCATGAACCACTCAGAAATCTCAGGAAGAATGACCACAAATTGAGAAGAATAATCTCTGCAGAAAAGCTAAAAATCTTTTTGTCCAAATGAAAGAAATGCATTTATGATTATTTTCCTATGTGTTAAAAGATGGCTTCAAAAAGAGAAAATGAACTCTTTTGCAAAGTCCATTGTGAATTGATATAAGATATTTGGTATCATGTGGAATCATAGACTTTTGAGTTGGAAGGGACTATCAAACACCATCCAGACCAACTTCCCTGCAATGACCAGGGACAGCTACAGCTACATCAGGTTGCTCAGAGGCCTGTCCAGCCTGACCTTGAATGTCACCACAGATGGAGCTCTATAGCTTCTCTGGGCAGCCTCTTCCAGTGCCTCACCACCTTCATTGTAAAAAACTTTTTCCTTATATCCAATTTAAATCTCCTATCTTCATTTTGAAACAATTCCCCCTTGTCTTATCGCAGCAAACCCTGCTAAAGACTCTGTTCCCTTCGCTCTTACAGCTCCACTTTAGATACTGAAAGGCCATTCTCAGGTCTCCCCAGAGCCTTCTCCAGGCTGAACAACCCCATCTCTTTCTGGGTGCACGATAAATGGTCTATATCTCTCATGTACTGGCAGTCCTCATCTGGACACAGTACTCAAGCTGAGGGCTCACATGCACAGAGTAGAGTGCCTTTGGTTTTCTCTGATAACCGCTCACCACACAGCCCTCTAATGTTTAGTCTGGTAGGAGAGTGCTGTTTATCTTGTTCCACAACTGCTGCTCTGAACAGCTTTTCTTGTATTCCCACAGAAGGGCACTGGGGAAGCAACGTCCCTCCCACTGTAACAGAATCACAGAATTGCTCAGGTTGGGAAAAACCTTAAAGATCATCAAGTCCAATCACAACCTAACCATACTACCCTAACAATCATCTGCTAAATCATGTCTCTGAGCACCACATCCAAATAGGTTTTAAACACATCCAGGGATGGTGACTCAGCCACCTCCCTGAGGAGCCTATTCCAGTGCTTAACAACCCTTTCTGTAAAGAAGCTTTCCCTGATATCCAACCTAAACTTACCCTGTCGCAACTTAAGGCTGTTTCCTGTTGTCCTGTCACCTGTCACCAGTGAGAAGAGACCAACTGCACTCTCACTGTAAGCACCTTTCAGATACTGGAAGAGAGGAATAAGGTCTCCCCTCAGCCTCCTCTTCCCCAGCCTAAACAGCCCCAGTTCCTTAAGTCTCTTCTTGTAGGGAATATTTTCCAAGCCCAAGCCTTGTTGCCTTTCTTTGGACCTGCTCCACAACCTCAATGTCCTTTTTATACTGAGTGCCCAAAACTGAAAACAGTTTCCTTTTCAACCCAGGCCATTCTACTATTCACGTAAAGGAAGACTATCAAGAGGAAAACTAGACTACATCTAAATATTTGATACCAATAGAAATCGTTAAACACTAGAAGAGATTGCCTATGGAATCTCTATCATTGGACTTCAAGAACAAATTTGACAAACAGTAAGAAAACTATATGCCCTGCATTCCTTTTAGGCTATGGAGATGGCTTAATTATGTTATATTTGGGAGTCCTGCTCTGCCTCTTTTCAGGTGCAACTCAGAAATCAGTATTAATGGTGGATTCAGAAATGAAAACTCTTATCAACTGAGAAGCAACATTCTTTGCTAATAAGAATAAACAGGCCTCTGTTAGAGGATATGTTATCTGGGAAAATGTTTTGCTTCTTAGCAATAGAAGATCTAATCTTATCCTTCCTGTAAACAGATAACAAACTGAGAATCCAATATCACCAGTCGAACCACCTTTCTGTTAGGGATTAAGCATCACTATCTCTCAGTGTAGTATCTGTAAATTAGTGCCAAGTACAAAAACACACAGATGACCTTACAAACTTGCTAACATTTCTTTAGTACATAGTTAGATTGGGACATTTTCTACTATATGCATTTTTATTTGAAGAATTACTTCATGGGAAAGTATATCAGAATTCTAAGTATCACACTTATTCCATTTGAAGAAGATGATTTTGCACAAATTAACTAAAGCAGTCAGTCTTTGAATTGCATATCAAATTGCAGTACTTGATTGCATCTGAATTTTTTTCTCCCATGCCGGACTCTCCCCATGGAAGATATTTTATGTTGTGTTCACAGGAACTGCATCATCAGTTCCATTATAAGCAGCTGTCATAATATTTTTTTTGACTGAACCTTGCTTTTAGCTGCAGGTGTAAATACTTGATATTAGAATCATAGGTCTGAAGTAGCACTACAACCTGTCTAAGTATCACATACATGCAAAGATCTATATAAACCAGTTCAAACCTTGGAAATGGTGTGTTCTGTATAAAACAAAGTCTGGGTAGTATTTTCACTTTAAAAATCAGGCATATTTACTAGTCCAGAAGAGAAGTAACATGTAAGTGAATTATTCCAGCTGGGACTTATACAGTCATATATTAAGTTTTCATACTTCTAGTCCCCATACAGATGACATCTCACTTCATCTGTGATGAACTTCATATATATTTTGAGGAAAAGTCTGTCATTTGAAGTGCCAGGTAAGACTTTCAGCCCAGAACAAATGACTGCACTCTGCACAAACTATATAAAAAAAAAAAAAAGGAAGAAAAAAAGAAGAAACAATAGTTTTGGATATGGAGGCATAAGGACAATGATGTTAATACCAGGATGAACAGGTATATCTTCCTGAGGTACCTAGATGCCACAACAATGCATCTGTCTACTTGTTTGCAGACATTTTTACTGCTATGAGTCCCCTTTCTGATAGTACAAACCATATTTATGCTGACAGTTTTGATTTCTGAAGGAAATCAGATTTTGATTGCTGCAGACTGATAATCATTCTCACTTAGCAGCAGCATTTGCAGATTGATGTCTCAGCAGAGATCTTTCTATTTCATGTACATTACACATTTCAGATCTCTTCACAGCACTTCCTCAGATGCCTTCTTAGACAGTAAAATCTGGTAATAATTATCAAACACCATACACACTGTTTACAATAGAGTCATATTTCTTTCTTCTTTTTCTCTTGCATAAAAAGTAGAATGCTGCTGAAAAGTACCCAAACGTCTGCTATGCTTCATGCCAATACAGCAGCTCAGCCAAATATGCAGAGAAAAGTTTGCCAAATAAAAGAAAACATAACAAATTCATAATGGTTTCTGTCCTGACAGAAAATGAAAATTATACCTCAATGTGTGGCCACTCATGTGGACACATAAAAATGTCATAGAGGCAATCGTTCTACCTCAGATAACACACCCTGACAGTAGAGCAGCACATACTGGCTAGCTTTCACTTCCCATAAAAACAGCAGCCATGACCTACAAAATGAACTGAAGGAATCATATAATTTTTGCATATCATATATGCATATGCCATGCACTAATTACATTTATCATATATAATATGAAGTAGAATGTTTGTTTTTTCAGTAGTATGACCTTCTTTGTGAGAGCAGATTGGAATTAAGAAAGTATTTTTAAAAGTGAAGTCACTATAGTTATCTCAAATAATCCAATCCAATGAAGACAATGAAAACAAAAGCCTTTATCCCCAAATGCAAAATTCAACTCTCCAAGCCATCTAAACAGTCTGCAGTTGAATAGCTTTTAGAAGACTTCATTGCTTTCCTAATGTTGTATATGATTATAGCCAATTTATGTAATATTACAGGATTTTTAATAGTTTATATAGTAACTCAAATGCAATTTCATCACTGTTATCTGTTAAAATGAAAGTGGACTACACTAATACAAAGAAGCACTGAAAAAATAAATGCACTTACTACACTCTACGTAAGAAAAAGTGTTGTTTTACTACTGCAAAAATCCTATGCTAACGGCTGTACTACTAGTGTTAACATTTCTGCCAGAACAGGCGTCCAAAGCTTTCTGCAAGAAAAAGTTTCCTGGCATTTCCCCAGTGAGGTCTTCACAGAATCACAGTGAAAAGGAAGAAAGTGTGAAGGTGAAGCTGCAGAATCTGTGTTGCTTAATTAAAAGCTAGCAGGGATTCATCGTGTGTATGACAACTGAAAAAATAAGTGATTTCAGTAATTTAAAATTTTAGGATCATCTACGTACCTCATAATCTGCAGTTTGACTCACCTTTGATGACCATCTTTTTTTCTTGTTAAATTTTCATAGACTGAATCTTCAAACAAATAGTCTAAGATTTTCTGATTTAATGCACAAAAATGACCATTTTTATATTATAGATTACTGTAACTCGACAGATAGCTTCTGGGTAGCTGAAAGATTAAGATTTAAAAAAAATGTGCCTTCTATGCATTATCTTTGTTCTCACTGTTTTTTATGTTCTTTTCTTATTTGCACATCTTTTTTCAACTGTAGAATTACTGTAAAAACATGTAACAGTCTGCATTTTTTCACAACATTACATGTCTTCTCATCTGAGAAAAAACCTTAATTAAAGTTACGGTTATTTTACCGTTTAATATGAGCCTTCTCAAAAAGTTACAGGGGACTTTAATCATGTTTGGCTAAGTCATTCATTTTCTGTTTAAAATCTGAACATCCCTCTTTTTACTCCCATTTGTAGTTCAGTCTTTTCTGTGTTATTGGTGCTATTCTGGGGATCTGGGGAAGATACATTATCAGACTAGTTTTCTTCTTCCGAAACGCAAGCCTTTATGAAGATCTTAAGGCTATACTTCATTCATATTTTCACTTACTCATGCTATACTTCAGAGATATTTTCACATACTCATATAAAATTATCAGAGAGATTGAAATATACAAGTGCCAATGTCTTAGTTAAATTTTCTTTTTCATAGCTAGTATTGTGGCAGCTGTGACTGCTTACACCTATAATTAAGAAAAACATTGCAAGAGAGATATTTTATTAGACCTACATCTTGTCTTATAAAAAATATGACCAGTCTGTACAAAACATCTTTTTTTCTTATTTTTGAATAAATTTTTTCTAGCTATTTCATGTACATATTTTTATTATTGTCTAGCAGTTCTCAGTCTAAGATTACAGGATTGCAATTCAAATCACACTGATTTTTCTCCTTCCCAACCTAAAGGTGAATTCTTTGACTGACATAAACATAGTACAGGCTGCTTCTGTGACTGGAAGGTGTTGAGTTCAGAACTTCTGCAGTGCTTCATCAATTGCTTCATTGTGGTCACCCTCCCCTCCAGTTGAATCTTTCCTTATCTCATCCACCAGTCTTCTGCTTTATTTTCCAAAGCACTAAAACATTATGTTTTAGTTGACACCTGCTGCATCAACTCTTTTAATTTGGTGTTTCAGCTGCTTCTTAGATTAAAGCTTAGAAGTGCAGGGTTTCAAAAACACATAGAGAAGTTTATCTAGAGGTGATGAAATTAGTAAATTTTAAGGCAGAAAGCTGCTAACTCCTTTCAGAAATTATTTCCTCCTGGAGATAAATGGCACAGAAAGCATACCACTTTGTTTCCTCATAATGATATCCAGAAGAAGAAATAAGGCGAAGGAACAAGCAAATAATTGACCACTGAAAATTAAAGTGTTAGTAAGAGGAGTCTTACAGAAAAAGGATTCACTAAGGAAAACAGAGACTGATTTGCAAAACAAATGAAAAATGAAGACTGTTACTTATCCTCTGTGAATCTTGACCAGTAATAACAAGACAAATCAAAATCCATAAAACTTACCACCCTTCATCAGTGTCTACTTCAGATTCAGAAACCTCATTTTCAGGAGTTTCTTCAATTGCTTGGGTTAACTTTGATTTAAATCGGTCCAGCAGTGCCAGCGTCTGAAGTTAAATACGCAGTTTTAAGGAAGTTACATACGTTTATAAACAAGTATTACATAACATCTTCAAACTATTATTTTGGGAAACATTGTGATGAGATGGGAGATAACTTTTCTATGACTTCAAAGAAAACTGCAGAGTCAAGCAACTGAGACTGAGGGGTGCCAAGAGTGCATGTTGAGCAAGTGAGAGGGTGTGCAGTGCCAGGAGTATACAAGCAAGAGAGCACTTATCTAGCCATCTAGTAAAATAAAAACACATATTTAGGGAACAGATACTCATGCTATACTTACAGAATAAAATAGATAATAAATTAGACAACACTGGCCACTGACAACAAATTTTACTGTTTCAATCTGTTAGTTTCTTCTAGTAAGGCAATCCACTGCATAAATCATAGACAACTAAACTATTGAAGACACAGTTTAATTGATACTCCTGTATTTTACAATGCTGATCTTTAAAATTTTTTTGCTGACTCAAAAAAACTCAAAGCATTTTACTTGAATACAAAGAACCATCTTAACTAGTTTGACAGACACAGGTCCTTACACTACACACAACAGAAACATCCTGATTTATATTTGGTATTTTATTTTACAGATTGACATTGCCCTGTCTTTCAGCTACAACAAAGTCACTGAATCTACAGTAACATCTGAAGATCATACTGCAGGTCTTCTTTCTGAGTGCTTGAGAGGACATGCTGATTACACAAGAATTGTATGCCTAAGCACTGTGATGGCACAAGGGTCATGGGGCTCTTCATAAAAAGGGCAGACCATAAGAATAATTTGCACAGCCTGCAGCTTAATTCTTGCTGATATTTGAGACATTACTGGAAAGGAAAGCGTCAGGGAATAAGTACTTAACTGAATTTATGTGGCAGACTGCATTTGATCTGTAGGTGATAGGTTGGCCACCTATGTTGTAAAACACCTCTGTATGGCTGTTTAGTTTTGTTTAGTCAAGTTTTTCAAATTTAAAAGAATAAAAACTAAACAAGAATAGAAAACAGAATTTGGAAATACCAGAAGTGTTCACTGGAGTCAAATTTCCTTCTGGGAGCAATCTTAACTTTAGGAGTTTCCTGGCTTTTGAATTCTTTCAAAAACACATTTTAGCACTGCCAAAGGTGGGTTTTAGCATTTATTAGCGTTTAGAAATAACAATTTACTTTTTATGGAAAATTAACTGTAACAGATTTGTAAACTTTGTTTTTTAAACAAATGAAGAGAAGAAAGTTTTCAGAACTCTTTCTGGAATCCTTATTCCCTAGGATTACCTGATCTTCACGGGAAACTCCTTTCTTTGGCTGCTGCTTCCGTTTGTCTTCATATTTTCTCTTCTCCTGAAGGTATTCTTCAACAACACTATTTGGTGCAGGTTCCTCTTCTGAGTAAGGAAATACATTTGGTTAAACAAATTACAGTTGGCTTTTTGATTTATTACCATTTTGAAGAACGTTTGTTATTTCTGAAATACCAAACACAAGCCTTCCATAAAATGTTTCAGCTGGGTTGCTTTTTGAGCAAGTAAGATGATTTGCTGCTCGATGACATGGAATACAAAACACTGTACTAAGCAGACACAAGCCCCAAATTTTTTATGTCAATTATATTTTACCTCAGAGCAAGAGAAAGCAGGGTAGAACTCTGACGTTAAGGCAGAAACAAAAACTGATGAAATCTCTTTAACAAGTTTACCTTCATCCCTGAACACCTTTCCTGGAGCAGCTGAACTGATATACTGCATTAATGTTTTGTAGCTACGGAGAAATTATCAGTTCTTCTGTTTTGTAGGCTGAAGAAGCTACAATACAAATCTCTGGTGTTTGGATGACTGCTGACAGCTACACAGGGGCAAATACTTTAAAATAAAATTCTCTCATACTTCATTTGACGTTGCATATAAAGTTTATAAACACAACATGTCATAAAAAAAGGAAATAAATTTACAGTATGTAATCATCCATATACAAACAAAATAGTCCACTTTGATAAGCAGAAATTCTTTGATAAAAAATACTTGGTATTTGCAAGAACAAACACAGCTAACTAGCAAGGAAAAGAAATTGTCAGGAAAAGAGTGTTGTTGGTGGGAAGAATCCCTTTTAAAATGCCAACTGTCCTTTTAGAATGCACAAAGGCATTTAACTGCTATTTCATACTTTCTAGTCAGTATCCCACACCTCCTCCAAATCTTTTTTGACAGGGCTGGAAAAAGAGGACCACATCACTATATGATGGACTTGAACTTCCAATCAAGACTAACAAACTTAAGACCAGCTTGCTAATCTGAAATATAAAGATCATTACACTGGCAATTATATATGAAAGCTCCAAGAATCTAAGAGGATTAATTCAGATAAAAATGAATGAAACAGTGACATGAGTACACTGCACTAACAATGAAATGCCTCACTCAAGTAGCACAGGATGAAGAAGATGCTAGTTCAGGTAACACAGAACATGCGCGTGTATCCTAGAACTATCAAATCACAAAGTGTAAACTGTGTCAAGAAAAGAAAGATATATATATATATATTTTAAATTCTGAGATGGCATGCACATTATTTCATTAGGAAAGGTGAGGAAAAACAAAACAAAACAATAAATAACTTTCCTTTTTGGAAATAAACTTCATTCTCACTTTAAGAGAATTTCTACTTTACTCTCAGCTAGCTTGAGTTACTGCCAAGAGAACCTTCATCTTACTGTGACATAAACTTCAGCATTTGTGTAATTTATTTTCTTTCAGATAGATTCTTCTATCCTAAAATATTCTTTTAAGGAGTAACAGATGCCAACACTATGGTGTAATCTAATCTAAAACTTTGGTTTTGAGACATGGTTTCCAATGATATCTTGAAACAACAGAGGAGATTCAAGTCTGTAAACCAGAAAGGAAGAGACCGATTTTAAAAAATACAGAAGGGTTTATTTTTTCACGCTTAAATTAGGAACAGTTTAAATGATGTCAGTTTTCAAATACAAAAGTGAAGGATAATAACAAAGAAATGAGAATGTGATCTGAGAGTACCGTAGGGAACGCCATTCTTCAAAATTTCAGATCACTTCCTAAACAAAAGATAGAGCTCGCTATAAAATTTGTATGCTTCATTCCTACAAGTAGAATTAAATAGTGTAAACACTCAACCAGCGTTGCATCAGTCACCTTCCATTTCACAAACTGCAACTGAATTTTCCCTTCCACTTTATGAAAACCAAGAACTTCTAGGTCTTCTGACTAGAAGATCAGAAAAATACAGTCCTTGTTTAAAGCCTCACTGCAGCATCCCTGTACTTGCAGGACATTTATAAACAGGAAGGCGTCCCAATTTTTAATACGGTCTGATAGTGATAGGACAAGGAGGAAAGGATTTAAACTAAAAGTGGGTAGATTTAGGTTAAATCTAGGAGGAAATTCTTCATACTGCAGGTGCTGAGGCTGCACAGGCTGCTCAGAAAAGCTGTGGATATCCCATCCCTGGAGGTGTTCAGGACCAGGCTGCATGGGGTCCTGAGCAGCCCGAGCTGATGGGGAGCAACCATTCCCACAGCACTGTTAGTCTGAACTGGGTGAACTTTTAGTTCCCTTCCAACCCAAGCCATCCTGTGATTCCATGATTAAGTCAATTTCTGTAATTAGGACCTAAGATGCTTCTTCCAGAACCCAGGATGTTTCTTCCAGCATTAAATAATAGCTATGCAAACAAAACATTAATTTACTGCAAAGTAACATAACATATAAATACAATAAAATACAATATGAAATAATACTGTTACTCCTCAAAGAATTTATAACCTTCTCTTCAGTATATTTTTGATTAGAACTATCTAACTCATTATTTTCTTCACATCTTAAACTATCAGTTACTATTACTCTGGAACTTCTACGTTCTTGAAGAGCCACTACTGGCCCTAATGAGCAAGGCAAGAATCAAGACATATTTATTACTAGTGAACAAACAAATACATTTTTTTACAGATAGATTTTCCAAGGCTGAGCTTATTACTGGATTATATAGTTTCCTACAGTGAAAAATAACAGTTTCAGAACAAACTTACTGGTTAATTTAGCCAACTTAAACAACATAATCTTACTACTGATTTTTAGAGCTTCAAAACATGTTTGAAAAAGCAAGCCCCACTAATAATGCACTTTAATATGTGACAATGGAAATTCCTAGTGAACTGTCTCTGAACTTTGGCAGTTTTTAGGCACGCATTACAGAAGTCACAGGCTAAAATGTGGTTAATTTTCTAACGTCGGCTGACTTTGAAAACATGCTTAAGATTACTAGGAAAATCACAGCTGGCTTACAGTGAGGCTTTTTTCAACTTTTCTTTAGCAAGCAGAGAAAGAGGGAAAAGCAGGGAAGAGGCTGAATATACATGCTTGGTATTACTTAAGGACAGTTTAAATGAGAAAAAATAAAAACTGAAACAATAGAAGAAAACAAAAGTACACAAAAATGAAACATTCAGGATGCACACTTCGATACAGTGGAGCTATACTCTGTACTCCATATACCGCAGATCCTCATACTTAACATGCCTTATGCTACATAATTTCAAAACAACCACAATTTGGGTTTTGCAGTTTTCTGAAACATGCACAATTCTCTTATGGTATCAGAAGTCAAGAAAACTTCTTGACAGGACTTAAGCAAATCTTTACATGCCACTGACATTACACAGACTTAATAATAAAAACAGAAATAAAACATAATCTTAAACTGGCATCCTTGCTAGCTTTGAAGACTTTCCTAAACACTTCAATCATTCAGTTATCTTGCTACAAACTAGATAACAATCTGTGCCGCTGTAGGAGCCTTACACTTCATGCTGACTTTTACATTAGTAGTTAGGTTATTATGTTGAGCTTTTCTTTTTTTCTCATGTATGGTAGTTAAATTCCTTCATTCAAAGATTATCAGATAGTTTACAAAAATGTCCTAATGAGAAAAATGAAAATAGCACTTGAAAACTATTTAAAACCAACATATAATTAAGAAAGCATGATATTTCTCTAGTGCATATTTGAAGTATATTCACAGATTTACGCAATAAAACTTTGAAGTACATCTTTTTCAAACACTTGATTAAGTACTTCAAAATGCTGAAGTAATTCAGCACTCAAATTATAATGTTTGATGTAATTTCTGGCATCACTGCAGTGAGTGTCACATAAAAGAAAAACATCTTATTTAAAATAAGGTCTTGACAGCAGTCTGGCATAGTTAACAATTGTATTCACAGATTGGAAAGCTGGTTATAATCAAACTTGTAAGGAGGGAATTATTTTTTTTAATCTCTGTCCTCTTGAAACAATGTAAACACTTAAATTTTCACCCCTAATCCTCCTTAGTTTCCCGAATGTTCTGAACGTGGAATAAATATTAAGTACGCATAACACATAGGTCACTCTGAAAGTAATGCTTCCTATTTATTTCCTTGGAAACAACAACAGGTATAAAGTGTACAATACTACTATTCAACAGTGGAAATTCTCAGCTACAAAATACTATTCTTCAACGCAGTCACCACCATTAGCTATGCATTTTTGCCAGCAATGAACAAGGGCCTGATAGCAGACAGTTTTTAATACACGCAATTTCTTGTATGAAAACTAACACAGAAAAGGTAAACTGTTAACATTTGTCAGATGATAAGTCGTGAAGTGAGCTAGGATATAAAACTTATCTTAACTTTAGGGCAAAATTACTTGTTCAGGTAAAACATTATATTTTTTGCTGTTAAATTTTGTTATATCCAAACTGAAGTCTGAATGTAGAATAAAGTATTTTCTGCTATTCTTTGGTTGTAAATGGCTGCTTCACAGTAAAAGTATCTTTCTTCACTCTTTACACTTGACATCTTAAATACTAAGGTCCCAGCACCTTCTACCTAAATTATAATCCTTTCAACTATCTCCTAATAACAAACTCACATGGTTCTTTGCTATTTTTTTTTTCTTTTTTTCTTTTTTTCCCCCCTGTTTGTATCCAATTGCTCCATATTTCTGTTGGTACAACACTGAGAAGCAATATTATTTATAACCGTGCTTTCACAGTTAACAGCTTTTGTAGTAACAACCGCATGATCAAACCTGAATCACACATAAATTCATGTTCAGTTTGTTTTCTTGTACACACTTGAAATACCAAGTGTGATGATCAAGTAAAATATCAAGGAAATATTAGCACCCCAACATGACGCTGTTTATTTCCAGTGACATTCTTCACATCTTCCCCCTCGTCCCAACAAATCTGGTACCTCTTGTACTGGAATTTAGTATGTAGTGACATTTACTTTTGCTTTTTCATGATCAAAAAATTATTTTTTCATATTCGTGATCCAGTGTGAATACTCAGTCCTGTTTTAGTTTTCATAACACATGCACCACAAAGTGCAAGTTAAATTTGAGATATAACACTACATCAATATTGTAAGATTTACAAACATCTACAACTCTGTCTTCACAATTGGTATCATCTAGAAAGCTTAGAGGTCTTTGCTTGCAGTTCCTAAATTACTATCCCAACACCACTGAAAAACAGTAGGTTTGCAGTCAGAGAATGTTATGTAGTCATTTTTAATCTGCACCTTCTTTAAAACTGATAATACAGAATGCCAACATTTTAACAGATGTTACGAGGAAAAAAGTGAACATTTTGTTAAGGTAAGAAAGGCAAATTCCAGACAACTGCTTTTAGCTCCCTACAAACAATAATGAAAACAAAAGTTTTATTTTGAATGCAGACAGACTCACCTTATCTTTGTCTTTAGGCTACCACTAGGTATAATGCTGAAACTCATGAAAGATAGGAAAACTTTGGCTACTTCAGTATTGGTCTACAATACTATGAAATGGGAGGAAATTATTTGCTAATGCCCGGATCCTCTCACTGTGCACTTTGGAGGCTGTTTTATTTTGGACTACTGGTTGGAACTCAGCAGGTGTGCTCCTGGAACACATCTTTTAGTGTGGCATCATCCAAAAACACACATCTGGTTTGAAGTAAAGACACTAATGAAGATGTATGTTCTAGTTAATATTCCTATTAAAATTTCACCTCTCCAGAGAACTAGAATTTCTCTTTCTGCAAGCAATTTTATCCTTTACCAGAACCTTACCTGTCAACTGTACTTACTATTTCCATACAGACAACAAATAGATAGGTATGTGAGTGATGACAGAAGAACAATTTTTAAAAATCAGTCGGTACAATACAATAATGAAAATAAATAATGTAAAATTCCTTTTCTCCAAGACCAAATAAAACATGTTTAATAAGTCATTTGCATTTATTTTTTTAGTGTGCATTTTTTTCAGTGGCAGATTCTCAATTACCAGAAAGAAATTTCATTCTTTTGATCATATGGTGAATCACATTTCTCTGTATTGAGTCATCCTCAAATAGGGAAACATCATTAGGATAGCAACTTTCTCTGACAATAGATAAAATAACTCATGAGAGTACAAGAATACGTTAAGTGCAGAGAAAGCAAAAAGCAAAGACAGTAATACCTTACTGTGGACATATGAATGTTTATTTTAACTTCACGACTTAAAGACTCAGAAATGGTAAATACAATACTTTCTGTAATGCTTCCATAAAGCTATCATCACTGGTAACAAGATGCTTAGTTTCGCTTCCCCCTCAAAGCCATCCTCCAGGCACATTTTATCTTTCTCTTGATTTACTGTTCAGTTGTGCTTCACAGAATATTGAAGAAAAGAACATATAAGCCCACCTCACCCAAAAGACAGGGTCAGCCTTTTGTAAGCCAACCTAAAAAAATATTTGCCTAATTTGCAGCTGGGAAGTTCCACACTGTAAGTAACCTATTCCAAAGGTTCTCTCTTACATTTAATCTAAACCTTTTTTTGCTTTAATTGAAGCTCACTACCTCTTGTCCCCTCCACAAGGATTTTGAAGAATAACCTTCTCTCCGTGGTAGCCTTTAACACTCTTGAAGTTCTTTAACATAGGTTGCTTTGGGATGTCATCTCTGCTTTAAACTGAATAACCACTGTTCTGTTATGCTTGCCAGAACATCAGTCACTGTTGTTGCTCTGCTCTGTGAACTTTTAAGAAGTCTCTCACCATTGTTTTCAATTGGAATTTGCTCAAATCTTAGCAAAACACTCAGGCTGAAGACACACTCAAGTTGAACAGACAACTATCTCGCATACAGACATATCACTTTATATGTATTTTACAGTATGTTTAAATCCTTCTGTACCATGGCCCTATGTTACCTAGACTTTAAGCTATCTAAAAGTCACTGAATGCTGAACATCTTGAGTTTATACAGTCGGTTACTTTTAAAAGAGATACAAGCCACTTGCTATTAGCTTTTTTTTCCCTGGACCTCTTCTCTTTCAGACTTACATATTCTGTTTATGACGATTTGATTTTAAACTTCTATGAAATGATTCAATCAACAACCCTGTAAACTTCTATGAAATGATTCAATCAACAACCCTGGAACAAAAGTGTTGCAAACTAAGAATAGTTTTATCCAAGTTAGCAAACAGAATCAGATCAGTAGGAGCACTAACACATGCCAGGGACGGTACAAGTCAGTCACCAAACTTAGTTTTAACATCTGCATGTGAGAATCCAACCTTAGCACTTAAATTTGCACTGTTCTTCATTTTTACTGTTGCATTCCCCTTCCCTGCTCCAGATTTTTTTTTTTTTTTTTAAACTCCACAAATAAAGGTCATCTGTCCTATTCTTCAAATCACAAGTAATCAGATTCCCAGTTTGATTACAGTTATCTTAAAGTATTTTATTGATAGTTTGTTAATGTCTCTGGGACTGCTTTAAACAATTCCCAGTAACCTTCAGTGAATTCCAACAAATTTGAATGATTTTAGTGCACCTAGTAAGTAGTTTATAGTTCGTTTGTTCTGTACTTGAATGTTTCCCTTATGTCACAGATCCTCTATAACCACATAAACAAAAGTGACTGCTAAAGATTGAATTAAGCACTCAAACTTCTTTCCTTTTTGTCTTAAAAAGACAACTTCTTCTTGCTCATTCTTCTCCTCTCGCTATATTTTCATTAATCAATTTGTCCATCAATATTTGCATCTAATTTGACATCTTCGTTATTTTGTCTTCCATGTTTATTTTCAGAATATTTAGTTAGATACCCAAGAACTTGGTGAATAGTTTCTTTCCTGCCATACATATTTCTTAACAGTAGAGTAGACCACTTCTGCTCAAAAAGGGAAACCAGGATTATTTCTATCACTAGTGTCATGGTTTTGCAATTTTGTAATTTTGCTATCAGTATTCCACATCATAACATCATGTTAAGCATAGATAATTTTGACAAATCTGCTGCTCACAAAAGAAGACTGAATGTCCCAGGGAATACCACGGTCAGTCATATGACACGGACTCTATATAATCTCACTTCAGTGCTGGACTCGCTCTCTTGGACCTTGCCAGCCAGGGGGAGAGCCGTGTGGGAGCGTTCCAGCCGTTTCGTCTAGAGTTACAGTAGGCCTCTCGGTTTCGGGACTCACTCTCTCTTATTTTACTTGATTCGTTAGCCTTAATTCCAATTATATTGCATTATATTGTGTTATTTTGTATTCCGATACAGTATTTAGTAAATAAGTGTGCCTCCTTAGATCGTTGCCGCTGTATTTATTTCCTTTTTCCCTGTTTTCTTTTCCTTTTGGGATAGCGGCCCTGCAGGCCGTCTATACCCCTGTCATGGGTGCCAGTAGATTTTAGGATAACCTATGACAACTAGCTGCTACCTACAGTTTTTCAGCAGGTTTATATTCTGCCTGCTATTTAATTCAAAGAAATTTTAAAGAAAACAAACTGATACATAAAGCTTTCTTTTCTTCCCCACAGCACCTTGTCCTAAAATAAAAGTTATCTTTTCAAACTGCATCATAGTTTTATCTATCACTGGCGTCTAAGTATTAACTTAGTCTGTCACTGTGTAAGTGGATTTCCTCCAATTCTTCTTCAGTAAGTCCTCTGACGTAACTGGCACCCACACAGGGATATGTTTAAGCAACGGTGTTACAACTGCCATACAAGGCATGCTTCTGTTTCATTTATCATATATGTACATAAGGATTATTCTTATTCTTTTTCTTTTTCTTTTCTATACTTCCACTTCTTTTTGTGTGCCCAGTGATTAGATTTGCTGTCTTGCCAAGGAGAGCTCATATTCACTTAGTGACTAAATATGATTTCTAGAGCCTTTTTAGGGCCACTACTTTCTATAATATGACGACAGATTGCATATACAAGTTCCAGATACTATTTTTATTTTTTTTTTAATTTGACAGGCTGGTTTACTGACCAAGCTCACCTGTTATGCAAGAGAATTTATGACAATATATAGCAATTATGTTACACTTTCTACCACTTTTCTAAATTGCATATAATATGGCAATTTTATTGACAATTATTTTATATTTTCTTTCAAATTTGTTATGCTGTTGAGAGATGGATGAAGACTGCAACATGAATGTATCTAGAGTACCAAAAAACCTGTTTTTGTTTTTTTTTTTTAACTTCAGCTAGTAATCTCTAGCATATTTACGTGCTAAAAATTCACCTTATCTATTAAACACTTGAAAATTTGTGTACATTTATTAAGAAACAGAAAGTAATTTTTTTTCTGCTACAGACGTGTACATCTAATGATCCATCTTCTTTTGCATAAGTTTACGAAGGATAAACTTAGGACTGTCCTCTATATTCTATATTCAATTGATATCATTCAGAAGAAGTGCAGAATCTTAAAGTCGATAGCTTTGAGTTCAGTGTTTAGCATATGAATTTATGTGTCTTTCCAGTGTGAATAGTCAAGAAAACTATTCACATTGGAAGAGATCATAACAGGCGTGTGCCCTTTAAAGAATTCAACTCATTATTTGAAAAAACCGTATTTCAAATTTAGAAGCATTGCCCAACTGCACATATGTAGGCACAGGACATTTGAAAGTAGAAATGCTACCAGTACAAGGCATTTATATACTGGTATCCTTTTGTTACTACCACACCCTATTCTTACAGAAAATTAATTTTCTAGGAAAAACAAACAAACAAACACCATCTACATTGACAATATATTGTCCACATTTATGCAAAAGAAAATAAACCTACTGAAGAACCTTAAAACTGTGATGTTAACTGGAGATCTAAGCAACACCTGCTGTATCTTCCTTTTCTTACCTTCCTTTTCTTTGGGTTTTATAGTTTGCTCTTCTTTTTTCTGCTTTGCTTCCAACAGTTCACGTTTCAGCTGTCGTGCTTCTTTCCGTAGCTCCTCACTGGAAGGAGAAAAATATTTACAAGAATTTAATCTTCTGAGAATGTAAAGCCACTCAGGAGAAACAGAATCAAAGTTAATGGGCAGTAAATCTCTGATATAAACGAAGGGAATGTACTGACTCACTCATGCTAGGAACATGGCTTAAGAATCAATTAGAACCTAAGAAAGCTTGTATTTTCATTTAGAAAAGACAACAAAAGGACATAACAGATGACTTATTTTAAGAGCCTTTTAGAAATATGTCAAGGACATGAATAATAAAACAAAAAACTCCCATTTGTATTTTTAATTTAATATTGTAATATTTACTATAAGAACCACAAAAAGAATTTGAAACAAAGGTAGAGCCAAATCAATTTTATGCATATTATAAAATTCAGTTTACAGAAGTAACAAATGCCAGCATTCCCTATTTCTTAGATGGACAGATAACGTTAGTTGTGATGTGATTAAGATTACATGTATGTAAGGATAAATTATTACATATGAAAATTAACTTAATTTTAAAATTTTACAACAACAATCAGGAAATAACAGCAGAAAAAAAAATTGCAAGTCAGTGTGCCAATATCGAACGAAATGTCTTTCTCTGCCATCCTAGCCTGTATCAGGAATGGTGTGGTGAGCAGGACTAGGGAAGTCATCCTGCCCCTGTACTCAGCGCTGTTGAGGCCTTGCCTTGAGTACTGTGTTCAGTTTTGGGTGCCTCAATTCAGAAAGGACACTGAAGTGCTGGAGCAGGTCCAATGAAGGGCAACAAGGCTTGTGAAGGACTTAGAAAATATGTTCTACAAGGAGAGACTGAAGAAACTGGGACTGTACAGTCTGGGGAAAAGAAGACTTAGGGGAGACCTTATTGCTCTCTTCCAATGTCTGAAACATGCTTACAGAGAGAGTGGGGTTCATCTCTTCTCTCTGGTGACAGGTGACAGAACAAGTGGAAATAGCCTCAAGTTGCACCAGGGGAGGTTTAGGCTGGATATCAGGGAAAGCTTCTTTACAGAAAGGGAGGTTAAACACTGGAATAGGCTCCCCATGGAGGTGGTTGAGTCACCATCCCTGAATGTGTTTAAAAACCATTTAGATGTGGTGCTCGGGGACATAATTTAAGAGAGGGTTGTTAGAATTAGGGTTGTATGGTTAGGTTGTGGTTGGACTTGATGATCTTGTAGGTCTTTCCCAACCTGAGCAATTCTATGAATCACAAAACAGAAAAGGAATCTTGATCTCTTCTGAAGATCGTCCTTTCCAACTCCTTTCTGCAAGCATGGCCAATCACAGCAAGTTGGCTCAAGGCACTGTCCAGTCTGGACTTCAGTGTCCAAAGACAGAGACTCCATAACCCTCTGGGCAATCTGATGCACCATCCTCAGTGTGAGAAAGCTTTTCTATATGTTTAAATTTAATTTCTCGAATTTCATTATATATTCAATACTACTTTAAGTAGCATATCTAAACTCATTTAAGTTCCTATTTATTTTTTACGTGCCTGGAAACCATGTGATTTTCTTCTTTAAGTTCCTTAAGTACATTGCTAGGTACAATCAAGTATTACAGCTTTTGAATGTAAAGTACATTGTAGAGTAAACAAATGCCACAGTTTTCCAAATAAAGACAAGCATTAGCTTATTTGTAAATAATAGCTTTTAACTTTTTATCTGAAATTGTTAGCCTGCTTATTTTTCTACAATTACTACCACCTCTTGATTATTTAATCCTCAGTAACCTTTTCTGATTGAAGTCAGAACACCCTAGAAGATAATAATCGTTGAAAAATGTTAGCAATAGGCTTACACTATTCCAGTGCCAAGCAGAATTATCATCAGCTAGCTCAACCATATTCTCCATACTGAAAATAATGAAAAAATAACAGGGTATATGTGTATTTGTCTACATATGCCTATATGCATATAATAAATTGCATAGTAAATATTTCTGAAAAGAATTATTGACAATCTTCTTTTTCTGCCAAAATCTAGGCAAGTTAGCTCCAATAAGCATTTTGAGAAAACAAAACCGAAAACCTACTTGCTGAACTCAGAAACTAAAATGGAACAATATCAAAATAATTGTTCATTTTTCTTATTTATATCAAAATTAATTGAAATCAGCATGTTTATTCTGCTTAAGACAAGTCTAGACAATCAGATTCAGAAGAAAATAACTAATGCCAGGGTTTTTAGATGCATCAGTTTGACTCATGGGATCTCTATGATGTAGAAGCTACAGGATACTGGCTGTCTTCAGGTTCATCTCTTACTGCATTTTAAATACAACATGCATGGTAAAACTACCAGCTTTCCTGGTAAACTATTTGAATGCACGTTCAACCAACAGCTCTGTACTGTCACCTTGGTCATTACCTGGCTTTCTGTTCAGCAAATGAAATAATTTGTATTTCTTTACAATCTTTTTTAAAGGAAAGGATGTTTTCATCATTTTAGTAACTCCTGTTTGCTACATAACTCCTTGCAATATATCCACAATCCTTCCAAACACTGTCCTGAGAATCAGACATGGTGAGTTCAAGCACTCCAGTAAGGAACTCCTGAGGACATACTTGGAGCCTTTGCTTTGATTCACAAAGAATACAAAATAATCAATGCACTGAGTACTCAAATTACTTCTTGCAATGACTGTAAACCCATTTCTTATCCACTTCTTTCCAAAATGTTCTTCAGTCATTGTACTACCCTTCAGCTACAACCAACATTCCTGATTTCCAAATTTATCATATATTATTCAGTAGTATTTTAAGTTTTTCTTGTTGCATTCTGGCTAAGTGCTATTTAATTCAAACTATTTTTAACACTTTATCCTCAGGTAACCTAATATTCTCATATAAAGGCTTTTTAAATAAAAGCAAGAATGCCAGTGTGCTTATAAACAAATGCTTGGATCTACCTGTACTATAACCAATAAGCTCATTTTACAAATCAAAAAGGTAATCTCTTTAAACCTGCATGCTCATCTCACTTAAGTTTCTCTAAGAGGCAACACAGTTATCTACTTATCACCAGCACTGACTACAACTTTACTGGCCATCCTCTTTGCTTTTGCGTATAACAAAGAAAGCATTCTGTTATACCTTGTTAGAAAAGAAAGGATAAATTATGTATATTCATTTCTTGGTATCATACCCTTTGCCATATTTGCCGTTTTCTGCAAGTACTTAAGTTAAAAGATGTATAACCTTTGTCAGTGGATGTGAACTTTTTACCGTCCTCATATTATTCATACTGCACATTCTACATACAGACCATAAATATTTATGAATAACTTTCCTATATAATGATTTCTGCCATATTTTTGGTTGGCTGAAGACAAGCCAGCCATTTGCCCTGGTGGTCAAGAAGGCCACTGTCCCCCTGGCCTGCATGAGAAATGTAGCCAACAGGTCTAGGGAAGTAATTGTCCCTCTGTACTCAGCCTGGTAAGACAAACAGCATCCCAACTACTGTGGACGGTTTTGGGCCCCACACTACAAGGATATGAAGTTGCTGGATGAGTTCCAAGAAGAGCAACAAAACTGGTTAAGTAACAAGGACACAAGATATGAGGCACAGCTGACAGAGAAGTTCTTTATTCTGCCACAACGAAGCTGAAGGGAAATGTCACGGCACTCTATGCTACTTGAAAGGAGGCTATTGCAAAGCAGATGTCAGTCTCTTTTCTCAGATGACAAGTCATAAGATATAAGGAAACAGCCTCAAACTGTGCCAGCGGTGGTTTAGATTGGGTTATCAGGAAGAATCTCTCCATGGAAAGACTGGTCAAGTATTGGAACAGGCTGCCCAGAGAAACACCTCATCCCTGGAGGTATTTACAAAACATGTGGATGTGGCACTTAGGAAAATGATTTTAATGGCAGAATTGGTCAGCCTGTTGTTCAGATTTGATGATCTTGAAAATCTTTTCCTACCATGATGATTATATGATTCTGTATAGCAGACAATTCAATAGATAGTCTGTCAAGAGTTGTTTTTTCCTTTTCTTTTTAATCTAAATTGTTGAAAAGATGCCTGTTCACTTGCTTCAAGCCTTATGGTGATTACATCAATATTTTACTGACTCTTGTTTCTAGTTGGTATTGGTGTTCCCATTCAAAACATTCTTTGCTATTCCTGTTGGGTACTGGGTAGGTGGTGCCTGCGTGCACCAGGGGTGGATTCAGGGAGGTCACAAGTATCTGACAGGGGCGGTCACCTGTACCACTATATAGGGTTTGTTGCGAGGCAATAAACTTGTACTTTTGGCATTACAAACTGTGTGTGAGTCCTGTCTGTTCCCCATGTGTGGAGGCACGGTACTTTCACTAGGCAGCCTTAACTTGTTGCCGGATTGGGAGGCGACAATACCCTTTTTCTTTTTAATTGATTTCATATTCCTTTTAAAGCAGAATATTTCCTTCCCAATGTGTCTTTGTTCCACATCCATACTGGGCATCCCTGAAAAATCCTGTATTTTGGTAACGCCTCATTCTGTCTTCAGAATGCCTCCTAATCTAATATAATTTCAGAAATTCATGTCACAAGTCGTATAAAGTAAAAAAAGCCTAGCAGTTTGAAGTCATTCATATGGACAGGCTCTATGCACAATCTGTTGGAGATTGCTTAATCTCCTCTAATCCTTGCACTGTATTTGAAAGAAAGCAGATTTTGGCATTTCAAGATCTTACCGTCATAAAATGAAACAGGAAGAAGACTGAAAATCAGACTAAAGATTAATAACATAACTCTTACCTTCTGTAACAGAAGATCTGCCTTTTAGTGGGTAAACACACACTTGTTATGCTGTGTACTTAAGAGCTGTGAGCAAGCATAGCTCCAAAAACTCATGATCATATAGTAGGCAAGGAGTTTCAGTACATTAGCTCTTTCATTGTTTAAAGCTTAGATAGTTTCTGGCTTGGTTAAAGGGTCTGCAAAACTCACTTGTGATGCTTATTCACTACAGATATTCTATCTCTCAGCATTCAGACAAATTAAAGCCGCATTATTATTAATTTTTTTTAGTTTTAATTAATAAGTTTAAATTTCAATAAACTTCAATTTTGGACAGAATTTCATACAATTATGTTTAAATCATCATGCAATAAATGCTTCAGCTTTCTAATTAATCTTTTTTATTATTATTATTTTTTATCTTTCATATTTCTCATCAGGAATTAATACTTAGTTAATACAGAATATAATACATTCAAAATTTAGTCAAATACTCTAAGTTAAATGAATTTGTTTCCAAGTGCCAAATACCAAGTGTATTTATGGCAAATACTAAGGGGTCTTCTGAATTAACTGATTAACCTCCTAAATGGAAAAGTTATATATTTGACTTCACTTAGTCAGAAGGAAAGATAACTGATTATAGTACAGGAATTCTGTGGCACTGGTGTAATAACTGCAGGATTATACTTTTTATGCACAAACAGAAATGCATTCCTCTTCATATACGTATATTTGTACTTGTATGCTCATGCAGACATGTATGTAAACCATGACTCTAAAATAGATGTAATGTACTGTATTAGGTTTATCTGACAAGGTTTTGGTAGCAGGAGGGCCGCAGGGGTGGCCTCTGTGAGCAGAGCCCAGATGTATCACTGGCCAAGCTGAGCCACAACCAATGCTGGGTATGTTCTTGGAGAGCAGATTTAATAAAGAGGAAATATGCTGTACAACAGCAGCTGGAAGGGAGGAGTGAGAAATGTGAGAGAAGCAGCCCTGCAGGCACCACAGTCAGTGCAGGAGGTGCTCCTGGCGCAGAGCATCAGTTCCCTGCAGCCCCAGAGAGACCCACAAAGGAGCAGGCCGTCCCCTTGCAGTCCATGGGCACCACGCGGAGCAGATCTCCCGTGCAGCCACGGTGGCTGAGGCCTGCAGGAGGCACAGCACACGGATACCCCCGCAGGAGCAGCCCCGGGCCGGAGCTGCAGTCCGTGGGGAGCAGCAGTGCTGGGGCATCTGCCACCCGCGGGGATAGCACTGGAGCAGCTCTTGGGGGTGGTACGGAGCCGTCTGGAGCAGAGCCTGGAGAGCTGCGGACGGGGGGAACCTACACAGGATCACCTTCGGCAGGACGGCATCCCGTGGGACGGACCCACGCAGAGCGGGCACGGAGCGGCCATGGGGAGCGGCAGACAGGAAGTGTTATCAAGTGACTGCAGCCTCAGTCCCTGTTTCATAGTATGCGCTTAGTTCACAGTGTTCAAGTCTGTTAGCAACAGGCAATAAATTACAGTAATCTCCCTTGCACTGAGTTTGTTTTCCCTGTGACATTAATTTATGAGTCGTCTCCTCATGAAACATTTTTCTTATTCGTCCCATTTTCTCCCTGTTCTCTTGAGGAGATAGAGTATGGGAGTGACCTGGTGGTGCTATGCTGCCAACCAGTGTGAAAGCACCACACAGACTCAAACAAAATGTGAAGTGGCACAGTCCTTTATCAAAATGTGATTTAAGGGAAAGGTGCATATACTCAACACTCAATTGGTAATGACAAAGCCCAACAGATGTTAAAATTCATCTGATACCTATACTTCAATCACAAGGATATCTTAGATCTTATCCTTCCAGGCATGCTCAAGTTTACCCAAGCTCCAGTATAAAATCCACTGCAATGCAGAGTAGTTACTACTCTTCCTTGAAATTCCACCTAAGCCCTGAGGGAAGCACAAATTGCTTGAGATTAGTCTAACATACAGTCATTCTCTGATCTTGGTACAAACAGCATCAAACAAGGTATTTTTCTTTCACAACTCAAGCACTTAGCTGATGCCAAAAAACATACAAGCAGCCTCACAGTCAGAGGATTCACTCTGGTAAGTCTGAATTTATAATGAAGAAACTACTCAGTGACTGAAAAACTGAAGAATATTCCCCACCACCAGACTTGGTGTTTTTCTAATGGGTGTGCTTTAGTTGAATTAATTTGCAGAAGTAATTTTTTTCTGTAATAATCAGTATTAAATTATTGTTTTGTTTTTTTTTTTAATTTATTTATTTATTTATTTATTTTTATGGTGTAACATGTTATTCCCTTTCCTCTTTTTATAGTACTATAATCACATTATTAACATTATTATTTTTAAGGTCATTTCTTCTCCTATCTTTGGGCTGGCTTTTCATTCAGAAGTGGCAGAGGACTATTATTACTAACAGGCTATACTGAAATGGTACAGTTATTTACTAAGTGCTGCTCGAAGTGAATATAACAGGAGAACGAAAAGAAACACGTTAATTTTACAAAGTTATTTTAAAATTATTTAAATAACTAAGGAATGTCAAGATTGTCATGTGAAAGTATAGTCTTCACATGAGCAGCATCTGATAACATCTTGTCAGTTTCAATTTCCTCTAAAACAGCTTTCCAGTGGTGTAAAATATTCTAGAAACTATATATATATACCTACATAACAAAGTAATGTGAACTACTTTTACACGGCTTATGTGAATTCCACAGCAGAATGGATGATGTTAAATCAAGATCTGGTACAATATTATCTATTAACTCTTCACAATGTAATCTAGCAAACTTTAAAGAAGTCCTGGACTCAATTCTCTCTTACTATAGGCAGATATATCTCTTTTAAAAAAACTATTAAAAATGAATTCCATAAGAAGCATATTCCATCATCTCTTATATTTACTAATGATAATTTTCAACGTGCATTATTTTAGTAGCAGCCATGAAAAGTCATGCTAGAACTGACAAACGCAGATCTCAGTAACACCAGGGAAAAGAACCCCTGTTTAGATGTCTGCTTTTGATTTCTACTAGATTCTTTTGAAAAAACAAACAAACAAAAAAAACAACCCAACATCTGTAATACCATGTTTGGGAATTCCAATTCTAAGTTAAAATATAAACAGCATTTTCAATTAGGTCTCTAATGATAAATTAAAGCAATATAAATTATCATATCTGTACAACTACATGCAGAATGTGAGTAAGGATCAAGGGAAATGGCTGTAATACAAGGTCATGCTTTTGGAGGCTTTTCCAATACTGCAGAATATGGGTACCTGCAGAACATACAATTCTTGGCATGGGTAGCAAATTCCTCCATTTGGCATGTAGATCTAAGGCTTTTCTAGGGTTCAAGAATCTTATTTTACCTGGAACACTTGACTGTTCATCATTGGCACTGCAAGAATTTTACAACTGTAAAACTGCAAAGGCAAATTGAAAATTATGGGTTTGGAATATACACCATGTCTTTTTGCTAGCCTGGTTTTGCTGTAGGAAGGAGTCAGACAGATGTCTGTCTTCTGCAGATGATATGCAGAAGGACTTCGTTATGGTAAGGGTGGTGGAGCTGCAGAGCAGGTTTCCCAGAGAGGTTGTGGAGTCTCCTTCTATGGAGATATTCAAGACCACTCTGGACACCCCATTGTAGGGTTCCTCCTTTAGCATGGGGTTGGACTTGATATCTTGAGGTCCACTCCAACCCCTGAAATTCTGTGATTCTGTGATATAGACATAATAGAAGACATTCATCAGGTCTTGATGTTAGAAATCTGAGTTACATAGTTTAATGTAGGTGCTAAGTGCAGTATTGACATGCTAACAATTAATGCTGTTTCCTGACTTTAATTTGCTATGTTAATATTTGCATTTAGTACGATAACCCTTAGTTTAAAAGGGTTATTTCCTGTATTACTGCTTGCAATTAGTACTTTAACCTTTAGTTTAAAAAAACTTCAGCATCAGAAGTGTTTATGGATGAATTACTACTATTTATATATTTTATCTAGGACTACTGAATTATTTCAGTGCTGAAATATGATACGATTGGCATATTTAATAGGGAGTACTGTGGCATCCATTACTGTTTTGCCATTTCCATAAATCCAAGTAAATAAGTAGATCGTATGATTAGAATATTAATTATCCGATACTTTATTTCAATGTAATTATGCATGCTGGAATATAAACTGCATTTTATGCCAGCTATTGCAGTACTGCACAGTGAGTTCACATAGGCTGAGACTGATGAAGAATGTTACCATTTTATTCTGTTGGAAGAAGCTTAGCAGAACAGCTGGACCTACAGACTGAGCACACAGTATAAACATATGCAAGAAGAAAGGTATTAAGTGAACAGCAATATCTTGCGATAGAGCAGCTAAGACAGACTGAGAGTAAAAAAAAAAAACAAAACCAAACAAGTTTCAGGGCATATGAGCTCTTCTTCAGATAGTTTATTTTTCTTTCGCAGTTAGACTAATAAAAGGTATTAGCTTTCCCTACAAGAGCTGCTTCATTTATATGGTTCAGCCACTGACTATGCTGCCAGGAACGACAGATGTATGCATTAGCGGGTATATAGAAGCATATATCATAGTTTTATCTTAAGGATGATTTTGTGCACTATCTGTACTTCTATTTTCATAGTAGATTCTGGAACAGATAGGAGAACCTAACTTTTTCCAGTGTAAGAGAAGAGCCTAACTTTGGCTAATGTAATATAGGCAACACTGTTATAAACTAAAAAGAATAACCAGAAAACCTCTGTGAAACTGCCAGCATACTTCATCCAGAGCAACTGGTGTGTATCTATATAAACTGGAAACATGTAGTTTCATGTGTGATAGAAGAGCATTTACCTTTTTCTTCACAGCTCAGCACATTTTTTAATCAAGGCTGTTGTGGTTAACAAGCTTCCTTCCTCATCTGTCACTTCCAAGTGACAGTTTGCATGAAGAATTCTTGTTTTAGTCCCCTATTGCATTATTTTATGACTGAAGCTTCGTTCTATGTCTATCAGTCAAACTTCTGTGATGCTTTAATTTTCCACTGGGATATTTCTATCTAAGTAACTTATACTTTCTTCCTCAACATTACTTTCCAGCTTTATACTACTTTGAAGTTTCACTTAATACAAATTGTTCGTTAACGTCACCCATATTTAAACTGCACTGAAAACTTGAAATGGGAACTATCCTAATAAACTTGACTAAAAGCTCCCACAGCATAATTTACGTTCCCTTTTAACGGGCTTATCTATTTTACAATTCTTCTAAATTTGAATTTCCTTCATTTTATCAATTTCCTCCTTTTAACCTTCTTTTTATCATATATTTAGCCTATGAAAAATGATTATTTTTGAACTGTAAGGACCTTGGCAAGTTATCCTTTAGTAAACCAATTCAGTGTATTTTTCTATCAGCCATTTATCCTTGTCTTTAATTATTCTTACTGTCAAACTGAGGTCATTGTATTATACTGCTTTATCATAGAAGAAACAAATCAAATTCATAAGTCATCCTGAAAATTTAGAAGAGAAGTCTTAAAGAAAATATTACATGCTTTGGTAGAAACAAAACTGCTTCTTCTGAAACAACAAGTACTAAGATACAATGAAAAGCTCACAAAAAAAGTGACCAGAAGGGCAAGGAACTTGTGTGACTAAACAACAAAGTTTAAGAGGTTATTCATACAAAATAATTTTATATCTGTAAACTTCAACCTATGGCTGGCAGAATAGATGGTGGAAGATCATATGTTAGGGGCTATGACAAACTTTAAAGAGGAAACAGCTGAAAGTATTAATGCTAAAATGACTGAATTAAGTAAAACAAGAAAACATAAAAGAAGGAGGAGGTCACTAGGTCACATAGGATTAAAGGAAATAATAAGGCAAAACAAAACCACTGCTGATAAGATAAATGATGTATTTGTTTTAGCTTTCTCAAAAGAAGATGGTAGAGAGATAACTCTCTGAGAACTTGATGTGATTTGGAGATCAAGATGATGCACTATCAGAGCCAGAAGAATAGTTATCAACCAACTGAAATATGATAAAGCTCCAGAGAATATCCTCTGGAAGGAACTCAAGAACAACTGTTCCACTAACTCACCTTAAAAACTATGTTGTATCAAATGTTCTGATACAAATACCATATATTTCAAACTAAAGGAATGACCAAGAAAGCACAGTAAATTTCATGGCAATTTCTCATTAATAGTTTCAAATACCTAAAAAAAACCCCACTCCTAATGGCAAGCCTCTATGTTGTTTCAGTTACTAAGTAGTTTCATCCCAATGTGTTGGTAGAAGTGTGGATGAGTACAGTAATGGACAATAAAATGAAGAGATTTAGACATTAAAAAATGCTATTAACAAGAACTTTTAAAATTGCTATTAGAGAAGAAAAATGGTGAGAACAAACTGAAAGTAAAGTACACTGTGAAAAAAATATAGCTGATCTGGGACAAGAGCAAGCAGTAATCTGACAGTACAGCAAAAGGTAATAATTCAAGTTGAATACTCAAAAAAACTGAAGGAGATCCTTGACAGTAATGTTGCAGAATATCCAAAATCAGATTAGCCAATCCTAGACAAAATGGTGATTTCACAGGGTTTTATGTCAGGAGTAGAGAATGAAAAAAATGATCACAGTCACCTGTTCAGATATTCTGATGAAATTCTCTTACAATTGAAAGAGACTCTGCAGAAGGAAGTATATCTAGTATGGCTTACACAGCTCTAAAGCCACAGAATGACCTTATGAAAATCTTCTGAGTTTTATTAGCATCATCTTGGTGAGTAACTCCACTAACCTACAGTTGTGAAAAAAAAACCCAAACATATAATGTATCATGTTATAATTCAAATTTATGGAAGATAATATAACAACTATTACAGTGGCTCTAACAGAAACAACAGCACTGCTCAATTGAGAGTACTGCATACAGGACTGGATAACCTATATCAAAACAGTCAAATCATATGGGAAACTCCAGAAAAGATAACCATATTCTCAGCCTTAAAAATGTTTGAGGAAACATGAAGAAGTGTAGAAAATACTGCAGACTTCTAATACCAAGTTGAAGATAAATTCAATAAAATCTCAGTAAATTATGTTAATAAAATATAATATTTTTAACTCCTCAGATGAGACCACACAACTCTATTGCAAACATTTTCTTTGCACTGAAAACCTACATGATTAAGAGTATCTCAGACATTTACACTGAAAACAGAAACACTTTTTTAGAATAATTAATGCCAAAATGAATTTCAGAAAAAATAGAAGACTTCATTCCTTGAGATTATCTGATTACAAATGACTTTATGCCCATTGCTTGATGGATCCCTCTCCCACTTCTCTAAGGCAACAGAGCAGGCTACTGGCCAGCCAATTCCACTTGCCAATTTCTACATCATGAACTGAGGCAAAGCTAGTTAGAACAGCAGCATATGCCTAATGAAGATTTTCCTCTCCAAGCCTCAAGCTGACCTTCCATTTTATTAAAATTGCCACCAGTGCTCATGATTACTAAGTACCAAAACATTTATATCATCATTAGAGCTTTCAGAGGAAAATAACATGCAAAAAGATGGAAATAAGTTTCTATAAACTCTGTAATACCTGTATGTAGTTGGACATTTAAAATATCTAAGTGGAATGATTGAACTAAAAGGGACAATACATGCCAATTACATATCACTGTTTCTTGGAAATTGGATAAAACACTTGCTCTGAGTTTTGCCTGCCGTTTCCCAACATCTGATAAAAATTTATAACAGATGGAAATGATTGCAACGTGAACAGCACTCCCTTCATGTTCTCCATTCTGCTGATTTAATCACAGACACACTGAATCTGATAGTAATGAAACAATAGACTTGTTGTTGATGAGATCACCAAATGGTTCCATAAAAACCTATCAGACACGGTAAAATATAGCCACCACAGGCATACAGAATTATTTTTTGACCTGCCATATCACCTGTCTATACAAAGGAGTAAATTCTGCCATAGAAGCAGCCTTAAATAAAACAAATGGTAAACTTTACTTAATTTGAAATTATATTGAAAAGCCAGATTCAAAAAGGAAAATCTTGCCAAAAATACTTCAGAGTTTGCTGGCTTTGACACTTCTAGATTTTAGCATCCTTCCATATTATGAAATGGCAGCATGATTCCCCAGTGAGTCTGCTCTGAAATCACTATATAACACATATTTTAAACAAACAAATCCCATTCACGTATTCTGCTACTGCAAACTACTACTGAGAACTTTATTTGTGTATACAATAGCACTGAGGCACTTACAGGATTAATGCCAAATTACTGGACTGGAAGGTCAGTTAAACCTTCTACTGCATCTACCTATATTCCTACTGAAGTAAATACAGATTCAGTTTTTTATTAAAACTTACAAAGTACAGATCTCTGAAGAGAAACAAAATAACTTAATTCTTCTAAAACCTCAACATCATAAAAAATTGCTTTTCTGTACATAAAAATGTCATCAACTTAATGTCAGTTTAAAGACTGATTTGCAGAATGTTTCAAGTCTAGAAGCAATCACTGAGCCTCACTCATAGCTAACAAAAACTGCCTCTTTCCAATAGTACTATTTTAGCCTTGAAGTATCCAACAGGGTGATTCATCCAGCCTCAGGATCCTTCCTGGCTGCCCCTTCTCCTAGGGGCTCCTCTGATCCAGACAAGGGAGAGCAGACTGGAAAAAATTTTTCTGGCAGCAAGAAAAGAACCTAGCTGGAGCGCTGCCTTCCCCAAGCCCTCTTCTGTCACATGAAGAGACCACATGTACATGATGTGGTGGGAAAGGGTTGCAGGATTCTCAGGGAAAGTCAAAAGTCAGGAGTTCCACTGTAAGAACAATTTATCTGGCACACATCATACTTGTTTGTCCAGGGGCTCCTGAAGATGTAGAGCGCTAGGTATGAGCTAGATGAAATACTCTGGTAGCAGCAAACTGTTTCCCTTTTTCTGCTTATGGCAGAAAACACATGTATATACAGTAAACATTGCACTCCAGAGAATTAATTGCCAGAGATGTACTGTACAAAACATTCAAAATAGGCCAAGTTATACTGCAGAAAACAATTACCTTTTATAATAATTCTCTCTCTCTCCAAAAATCCTGCACCTCACTCTCTGGTCAAGCACTGCATCTTGGTCTACAGTTGCTTCTGTTTCAGAAGCTATTAGTGGTTAAGAGGATCTTTTATGAACTCCTTGCCTTATTTTTATGATCTCTCCTCTAAATACCCTATCAGAAGGAGCAGACCACATCCAATTGGGATTTCAGCGAGAAAAGGCAATTGAGCCTCTCTGGCTGTCCAGTGAAAGAGGAAATTCCTCATGTTTCACCATCTCCAAAGCTTGTTCATTATTCAGAGTCCAGCGATTAGAGATGCTAGATATGAGAATTTCATATGGAAGGCAAATTATAACACAAACAAAGATTTGAAGGGGCCTGAAAACTATACCCAATCAAATATGAGGCAGAAATGTCTTCAACAGAACAAGCTGCAGGAGTTAGTCACAATTTTTCATATGAAAAGAACCTGAAGGTGTAAAATGAAACTGGAAGACAGCAGATTTAAAACAAGCAAGAGGAAATATTGTCCACACTGGTTAAAATTAAATTGAGGAACGTACTGTCACATGATATCTAAGGCCAAAAGCATGACTGGGATCAAAGCTGCTCGATATATTCATGGAAGAAAAATATACCAAAGACCATTAAGCACAACAGCCCAAATGAATTTTCTGACTAAATAAGCCTTAAACATTAGATTGTAGGAAATGGGAAAAGTTTCTCAGTATTATCCTAGGCCTACTCTGTTTCTGGCCACTGTCAGAGACAGGGTATTTGACTAAACAGATCTTTGATCTAATCCAGCACAGCTTATTCTTAAATCAATTGGACTTCTAAACACTGACATTTATTACTTTGAATTTGCAACATATAAGCGTGGAGTGACATATTCCATATTGGAGAGGTCTCTGTTTAAATGTGCACAACTACATTTGTTTTCTTGCTTTATTTTTGGATGAAATATCTCTTTGGTAAAAATAATCTTCAGAGAAAGCAATATGTCATTTTCTGCTTTTGAATGGAGAGAAAGTAGGCATTTTTTACAGGTCTAAAAAGATCAGCTTCTTTATGTAGCAGGAAAAACTAGACAAAATTTTGAAAATAATGGCTGTGGAATATGTAACTATAATAAGAAGAATATTTTTCTAATTTTTAGGTAATGTATAAACAAATAAGGAAGGAGTTAATAAACAATATCTCTTCCAATATAATCAATACCTCACCCAGTATTTAGGACTTGTGTGAAGTACATCCATTTTAAACAGCTAACATATGTAAATTGCACTGGATGTAATGTCTCCTATTTCCACGGAAATATACTGGATATAACATCTCATTTCCATGGAAACAACAGCTACAAAGAGCATGATAACACTATTCAACAGAGAAAATTCTGAAATAGAGAACACTATTATTCAACACAGTCACCACCATTAGCTATGTACTTTCACCAGCATTCTGCATTTGTAAAAATCAGCCCCAGCAGAGGTGCCCCACTGCCACTGTTGCCACTGCTGAAACGCGTCACCCACTGCCTCACTGTGCTCACATCCACTGCTTGGCCTCCACGAATGTCCAGCAAGTGTTGAATAATGTCAGTGGGTGCCATTTTTACTGTTGGAAGAATTCAGTGGCACACTCTTGCATTATCTGCACTTCTGTGCCAGATGCCATTTTGTCGGTGCCCCTCTGCTGCCTCTGTCACATGGCAATAAAATGTAATGGAATGTTGGTGGGGAGGTTCAACCTGTACTGTCATACCACCAACATCTGATGTTGTGGTCCAACATAACAGAATTGGAGGCATTAGTTTCAGAGTAGTCCTCATGGTTATGCCATAGCTGATACAGTTATCCAATGAATGTCTGGACTATAGAATTAATTACAATGATGTAATCATGATCAGAAAAACTCCCCCAGCTTCTCACAGCATAATCAAATGTATTTCATGGTGCCCAGTATATTCTGTGCATCTGATGTATTTCCTTCACCTATAAAATTAGTTAGAAAAATCACTAGCGTATCGGCTTAACAGTAATTCTAGTAGAAAAGAATTCAGCAAATTAAAGCAACCATTAAAATTTGTGAAGTCTGTCAAGAACAAAAAGTAAGATTCAATTATTCAGTTATAAATGAATAAAATGTATTCTACAATCTTTAATCTTAAGAAGCACAACCTGAGTGCTGTGTTATTTTACAGTAGAAAATTCTAGGTGATCGTCTTATACCAGATGGATTTCACATTCTTATGAAGTAGCAGCTCCCTCTCTAATCTCTTCCCTTACCCATTCCTTTCCTCACTTCAAGGAAGAATGGCTCCAAAACGCCTCTTTCATTATTATACCACATCTGTATATCAATTAAGCATGGACCATTCGTGAGCCAGAAAAAATACTTCTGGGTCTCTTTAGATTGAGTAAAAAGTATTTTCAAACTGAGCTAAAGCAAGCCTTAGTGAAATTCCAATCAAATAGAAAATATGTTCTATTTTTGCAGTAGATCTCCAATTGGACCTGAATCACATGATGTAATAAAATCACACTTTAGATGAACATCTTGTCCCAGATATTATTTAAAATACTTTTTCTGTTTTAATGTAGAATATTGCTTGCTTCAAATATGTTTTGTTATGGTAATCATTATTTTTTGTTTTGGTCACCACAGAAGGACTTGATCGGGATAATTAGACAGATCCGCAGACACTTTTGTACTTTGTTTTTCATGTATATAATTCCGTTCTTCAAACTACTTTTCATTGATTGTATCCATACCTTAAAATGATATACAGTGCTGAAAATGCTAGCAGATCTAAAACATTCAGGCTGAAAGGCTTGTACAGTTGTGAACAAACATTTGTAAACAGTAAAGGTAAGTTAATTTAAAGCATATAGAAAGAGAGGCACAAACTAATGTTCCATTTTATCCCACATGCAACTTTACTGCCAATCAAGAAGTATCCTGTTCTCACAATTTTCCTATTTTCAGGTTAAATTTCTGTCTTTACTAGCCTAATTCAATATAAAATTGTTGCCCAAATTTTATAATCAAACTGGCATATATAATACTCTTATATTTAATAACATAAGAACAGTTCTTGTAGCAATGTCACCAATGTCATTAATTTGGTAAGTGCTGCACTAATTTGTCAAACATTAACATTTTATTATGTATTATTTATTATGTAATATTTTTTGTGTAAGTATTCAATATAAGCAAATGTAAAAGTAAATAAAAATAACGCAAGTGCTTTACTACTGCTTAAATAACATCTAAAATACTAATATACTGCATAAACTAACATATTTACATTTTACAGTGTATGAAGTAATGAAATTATTCTTAGTGACTTCTATTGGTGAGTCCCATTTACTAGACAAGTCAGTTCAGCTGTAATAGTAATTAAATATTCCTATAAATTGCTGAAAAATGGCCAGTTGGGGTAAGAAACAAAAAGTTAGGAACTGAGTGGATCCCCACCTGCAGAACACAACAGACAGGTAGGATTATATACATCGCTTACAATGTTTTCTATTTCTAAAGGTAATGTTTTGTGAGTAATTATCACAGCTTGCAGGAATCCTGTAATTCAGAAATCTGTCTGAAAACCCAGAATTCAGAACTTAAAATAGCTATTATCTCTAAGCATCAGTTAGCTAAAAATACTAAAGTTTACCAGTGAATGAAGGAAATCAGTGCTTCACATGTCAGACAGCTGAAATAAAGTGGTCTGCACATTTTTCTACTTAAACTACTGCCAGAGAACATTTACAGCCAGGCAATATCAATGGAGAAAAACAATGGTTTAAAGAAAAAAGATCATCAGATCATAGCAAAAAGTAATCTTATTACAACAATACAAAACAAAAGGCTTGTCAATACATTGTCCTAGGTGCATCTTCTGTCTTAGAATTATTATTATTTTTTAAAAATTATTACTGTTTTTTTTTACATTGCACCTGTTATTCACTGTTAAAATAAGCAAAGGCGACTGGAACACAAAGAATGGATCCCATAGCTTTCAGCGCTACTTCTCTTTTAAATAAAAAAAGGAAGGGTATTCTAATAGCACCTCACCTTTCTAGCATGAAAGGCATGCATGAAAAAGGAACAAAATTAATACATGTGCAGATTTTTTTTTCCCTTAAAAATTCTTACCCATTAACAGGAATATTAGTTATTTTTGTTATTATCATTCTGTTGTCTTTTTTTGATTTGTTGCTTTGTTAATAAAATCATATTTCCATTTCCACTGGTCTTCTAATGATGATACTTAATTATTCTCAAGTAAGGAATGCCCATTAAAATTTTATGTAAAGCCTTTTCTCGTGACTTTTAAGTTATTAAGATTAAATACAAGACCTATGCAACAGTTTTTAAATGACCTGCTTTTAAATGATGCATAAAGTTCACCTGTTCAAAAATAGTCAGCCATCAAAGTATCTGCACCAAAGTTGTATCCTAACTGTATATTCTCTCATATCCATACATTTTCCTAAGAAAATTAACTTAAAGCTTAACTAATTTCATTTTTTTTAAATTTTTTATTTTTATTTTTTAATTTTGCCAGTAAAAGGACGGATAAAGCTGTGTGATCAAAAGTTCACATTCTACAGAGTTAGATTCAGAAGAAGGTAGAGAAGACTACAGTAAAATGTAAGTAAGGCAGTCGCTGAACTTGAAGGGAAAAAAATGGATTTTAGAAATACAGACAAGTGCACACTTCAGAATTAAAAGACTATTGGGAAGAATGGTAGCTTATTCTTGAAATCAGCCAGTAAGTATTGGATAAGAGTAGAAAAGGGAGGGTTTTTTTGTTTTAAAGAAAAAGTTAAAACATATGTGGCAGAGGGCCCCCGTTAGTAGGCTGCAAAAGGAGAGTAGGGGATTCAGCACATATTTTATTAACTCAATTTTCTTTTCAGCTTTTCAGTTCACCTTTAAAATAAAAGCTTAGATTCTGCTGAAAACAGCAAAATTTGTGGAAAATCCATAGGGAGGCTCCAAATCCTTGGGATTTGTGGATTTTCTATTTGGACAGATTTTTATTGTTCCTGTTGATTGCCCTAACACTCACTCTCAGGCACCAGGCAGCTTGAATTATGTTATCTGTGGGCATTTAAACAGTACCAGCAGGTAGCTTAACTTTCCAAACTCATTTTTTCAAGAATGTGGAATGCCAAATAACTGTTAAGATAGACATGAAAATGTAAAGAGAATTATCTTATCAGTTTTGTTAATTTAACTAGGTTTAATCATTGCCACTGACTTGTTAGATATATTAAGTTATAAAAATATTTTTATATACTGACACCTCTATTTTCATTCTTTTTGTTATTGCTTGGTCACATATATAGGAAAATGGCTGTGTCTGGGCTAAATGCCCAGAACATTTGAAGCATCTCACGCTGAAACAATAGTGGTCTTTGTTGGACACCATCTGCTAGCAGACTTTTTTTAAAAAAATCATTGTGTGTCTGTTAATACAGATGCATTGCACTTCCACAAACTGAATTACATTTATGCTCAGACTAAATACTGTTCATGTAGAAGTGTTTCATTTCACATTATGACTGAGCTGGAGTTATGCTCATGCAACACACATGAGATAAGCTTGTTCCATGTGGCCAGATCACTTCAGAAGTATTTTATTTTATTTATTTATTTGTTACATGCTCTGCCAAGTTTTTAGTACCACAAATCATACCTTTCAGTAATAATCTATGTTTCAAAGTTGTTGGAATTGCTCATCATTCTGTTTCTTAACTAACTGGTACAAATTGGGCAACTGCCTTGTTTAAATTATGAATCAGGCAATAAAGAACACATTAATAAAATCTGCAGACACTAAGTAGTTATCTCCAGTAAAAAAACAAAAATGCATTAACAGATTTACAAAAAATTAAAATACGAGCAGAAATGAAGTCTATCTTGAGAAGCATAAGAAAAAACATCTGTGAAAAATAGTTAAAAGTACAGATAGTCAATGAGAAGAACCAAGTAGTAATGTGAAACACACTGAAAATGCAAACAAACCTAGTTAAAGCCAGTATTGTGGATGTATTTGTTGTTCCTTATATATATATATATATATATATGCATGTATACATTTATTTATTCATTTATTGTGAAAATAATATTATGGTCATCACATTCCTGTCTGAAATTTCACTGTGGAGAATGATATGACAAATGGTAAATGGGTTTTTGTGATAGCTAACAAGGGTTACTTCCAAATTGTGAAAGCAATTTTCCAATCTGAAGAAAGAATGAAGAAAGTGAAAAAGTAGAAATGACTGTATTTGCTTCCTTATGTCCACTAGATATACTGCCTTTTTTGTTCTCTTAGATTATGCACCTGCAACAATTGTTTCCTTATGCTTCATAATTTGGAAAATATTTCTGATATCCAGTACAACTATTGTGATTCTTTTTTCCTTTTACTATCCCAAATCTTGTCTATTCTTGATCTTTAACAACTCCTATAAGTAACATGTTGACTACACCCTCAGATATGAGTAGATACTAAAGCTCTAGAAATGACTGTGGATCATTGATCTGCAATCAGAACTGTGTGTGCGCTCAGGCAATCACAAATACAAAACAAAGTATATTAACTTAAAATTCATTTAAAATATAAACTATGTGCCTGCTCAGCAGAAATTAATCTGTAGTTGTCCCATATTAATTTAATTCACATTTCTTTGTGTAATCCAAGCCATACAATAAGGGTTTGTTTAAGACTACATTCAATTGTACCTCTAACTTTAGTGAAGGAGTAGCTAATAGACATTTCATATAAATACTGTCTAAAACATACACTTAGATGAGTTCATTTTTTATACCCATCACTTCTTTAAAATCCTGACTTCCAAAGCAAAGCAGCTGTTCATATACTTAGGTGAGGACACAGTATTCTGAAGGACTGTTAATAAAAAGTATACAGCCCTATAATTGTTTCATCAGTAAAATATATAATATTTTATTATATAGATAAAGTCTAAATAAATACAAGTTTAAATAATGTGTATGTATGTTCTATATGACACATACAAAAGAATAATGTATTCTCAAAAGAATAACTCTTCTCAAAAATGACACAGTAGTCATGAACCGTAGCATGCCTTGTTTAAACTAAGTCTTAAAGAACAATACATAGAAAAATAATTAACGATTTATATTACTGACATTTATATTGCAGGAAATTTCATAATTAATCAAACCAAACTCTTAAACAAAATTTCAAAGCAAGCAATGTATACAGGAACTTTCCGGTAACCTATTGCATTCTGAATAACTCCTCTACTTCATAATGGTGCTCAACAAAAGATCTACATAACAGCCAGTACTGTTTGCAAGAGATAAGTATTTAATATAATAGAAGGCACTTTTAATAGGAAATGTCCAAGCTAAACAGTATCAAGTACTTTTTAAAAAAGCTGTATATAATACAGGCCCTGAAAAAAAATAAAAACAAAACCAGCAGTAGTTGATTGGATTTTGCTATGCATAAAATGACCTGCATATCCCTAAAACGGTAAGAACATGGGATTAATAATTACATGTTCAGTGCCGTTTTGAAGTATGCTATGTGGAAAGTGTATGCAGAAAGTAAAAAAAAAAAAAAAAAAGGAAGCTGCAGCACTGATGTGTTTATGCCCCACAGCTCCATAAATCCATCTCTTCTGCAGGTTGCTTCCATCTGCTTTTAAAGAAGTTTATTCAGAAATTACATTGTGAGCTTTCTTTCCCCCAAATCTGTTTTTTCTTGATAATAAGCCTTCCCTAGGCTGGGTATTAGCAAGCTACTTTCATATGTTCTTTCTCTGCATGCTTATCATCAGCTTTGTGTGGCTTGAATTCAGAATAAGAAGTATCCTGTTTTCCTTACAAGTCATACTGATTGTCTGGTCTTAAACAGACAGTCTATAAAAACCAACTTTTCTGTCTCAGTGTGTTACCAAATAGGAAGAACATCAACCAGGCCATCTCTGTCATCAGTATTTAAAGCCTAAAAAAAAAAAAAAACAACTCCCAAAAACATTTAAAAATACAATGTTGAGACAACCTACCTCCAGCATTTATGTTCAGTATAAAAGTGCTGGATATTTCAGCATAGTCAAGCGTTAATGTGTTTGACAACAGTTTTGTCTTTGTAGCCCACTCGGTTTACAGTAGTTGCTCTTTCAACAGTTTTTCCTGTCTTTTTATCAGTTGTTTTTCTTTTCAGAGTGTTCTGCTATCTGCTTTCCCTTTTTAACAATTCACCATTAACCAAACTGTTGCCAAACACTGTCTTCTGTATATTTGTCTTATCTCACAAGATTAAGTAAAAAATGGTGCAGTCTTGTATTTACAAATTGTTGCTTAATTTATAGTGTGTTATAATGTATTTTATAATAAAAAGAGGGAATGCATTCATCTAACATTTACGATTGCTATACTTGAAACTGAAGAGGCATACTGTTTATATTTTTATTAAATACATTAAAGGGTAAAAAGAAGGGTTAACTCATTAAGAACTACTTTTTCCACATCTAGTTTAAGGTATGCAGAAATATGAAAACAGCAGGATCAGTAACGAGTTCTAGTGAAGTACAGCCATGGATTTCTGTTGCCAGGCTTCAGATCTGCCCTTCCCACCCACCCCTGACACTAAGCAGATATACCAGAACACCATGACAAATGAAAGTAATTTCCCTAATGTTCTAAAGAAAGCAGTGAAGCTGCTTTAGAAGCTAGGGCAAAATTAATAAATGCTTTTTTATAGAGGGATATTTAAATATCATTTCTTAGCTACATTTCACAAAGTATAATATCAGAGAAAGATACATGCCTACTGATGACTTCTGCATTTTTCTGCAGTTTAGATTCAATTCAATTCAATTCAATTCAATATTTTCTCGATAAAGAGTTCAATACTAACAAAGAGCACTACCTTAAAAATTTAGGTAGTAACTTTCTCTAGCAAATAATGGAAGGCACTGAGGACAACATCAGGAAAAGATGCCTAAACATCACTAAAATAAAGTATCAGTTCTAGCAAAATTAAACAAACAAACAAACAAACGAAAAGAATAAAATGGAGAAAGCATTTGGAAAAAATATAAGTATTTAGAAAAATTATACATATTAAGGAAACTACATTTCACAACTCTAACACTATACACTAAGATGCAATCTTCAAGACTTCTAGACTGCTTATGTATAAACTGCTGCAGAAATAGGACCTTGATTCACAGCTCTTCAGAAACACAATCTAGAACACTCAAGAAAGCAAAGATAAGAGGGTATACTCAACTTCCAATCTTCACACTTAACCAATGTTTCAGAAATGTCAGAGGAGAAAAGTGACTACACACAGATATTCTGAAGTACTTGTTCTGGAGAGGACTGATGACTCCAAGTCAGATATATATATAAATGTTACATTAAGTTTGAGAGAGGAAAAATAATTGCAAACTAAAATTTAGGCTAAGTTTTGGCTAAAGTCTCATCTTACTTTATGTTATGAAGGACCAAAGTAAGAGGTGAGAAAAGAACTGTCAATGATTAGTGTTCTTCCCAAGAACGTGCTATCTCATACTGCGGAAACATGAAAAGGCTGTCTTGGATATACCAGTAGCTCAAAATGCTGCCCTGGAAGAAATTAACAGGCTTACACAAGAAAGATGAAAATGTGGGCTTACAGCAGAGAAGTAAAATGACATCAGGTTATTGTCTTTCATGTATTAAGTATGTTTTAAAATGTTAGACCATTTCTCATTGATTTCCTCTAACAGCTGTATCTAGAAACAAACATAAATACTTCTCCCCTAAACATTATTTTGCTTTCTCTTTTACTGCTTCTTGTGTCTAGGAAACTCCCTGATAAAATCCAGACAAACACGCATTTCTTCCTCAAAGCCCTCCTGTGTTACTCATCCTCTGCCAAAACATCTAAAAAACCTCTGACTGATATTGAGGGTAATCAGATGTCTGCCTATCATGATTTTCTGTCCTCTTGACTTTCCCCATGGTCTTTGTCTACTGAGACTCATTAGAAGAGTAAACAAGGAGAGAGGAAACTACATTGCTTTCTTCTGATGTAGTACTTATCACTGTTAGCTGTATCTGTCCTCCATAATTCCCACTTTTCTGACTGCCCAGAGCTTCTAAGTACATTAACAAAGACTGTGTCCTTTCTAACTCTGAAACCCAGCCACATGGAGAACAAATAATATTCTTTTTTATAGCACCTTTGATGAACACTGAGATCAGCAGAGCTATTTAAATGTTACTTTCCAAATCATTAACAAGAAACCATCATACAATTTGAGCGATACCATCCAGCTACAAGAAACAAAGCATTATATACAGATTCAATTTTTATATATAAATATACATGTAAAGAGAACGTTTCCTTCTTCAGTATCTTATTGCCAAAGACTTTTATATGAGTATATGTATAAAGGTACATTTTTACAGAGTTAGCAATATAAAACTAAAAAACCTGTGGTTCAGATATATATCACAGAAGTTATAATATTATGGGAATCAAAATTGCTGCAAAGTCAAGCTCCTATCAGTGAACCTTAACACAGGGATAACTGGCAGTCACGCTTTCTAGTTCAGACAGGTAAGGCATGGTTTTAGGTCTCCATAAAAGTATTCTAGTTGAGAAAACACATACTTTTGAAAAAAGTCTACACTGCAGATTCTAAACAGAAGCAAACTCACTTTTGAGAGCAGCTGCAATACCAAGGGGCTCTTGAGTCACTTTTCACTTGAACCACAAGAACCAGGTTTCAAATATGGTAATTCAGGTATGCAATCACAAACAGTAATTAAATAGCAAAATCTACAACACTGATTTCTGTTTTGAAACTATAACTTCTATCATATATAATCATCCCAAGTAGAAAGGGGAGAGGAAACCTAAGTTCTAATCCTTTTCCAGTCTTGGTGGGTTACTCTACCAGTTAGTCCCATGTACACCATGCTTTGCCTAAACCTGGCCAAACCAAACAGATGGTACTCTTTCTTTAGGTACTCTTTTGTGATCTGCCATTTACATGCAGGTCTGATCAGATCCATAACAAAGGGCTCTTGAACAGAGGAAATGTCCTGCAAGTGCAAGAATTAATTCTGAAGCTGGTAAATGTAAAAAGCAGTTACTGACAGCTGTACATTCAGCTGGGCAAAAGAAAATATGCTGCTTACTGTATAGTTAAGAGTTGCAGGTTAAACGACGGGCAGAATGAAATTGGGCAAAAAGAGCAGACATTTAATAAGCAGTACTTCCTAACTGAACAGTCTGAGATTTACATAGGCAGAGAAAGCAGATTCAAAAAGGTACTTTGAGAAAATTTCTACACATTTTAACTCATGATTCGGTGTTTTGTTTGGGTGGAGGGATATTTGTTTGGCTGTTATTTATGTTATATAAATTCATAAAATCATTTTAAGTATTAGGCAAGAAAAGTCACAAGAAAATTAGGAGCTTTGCAAAAATGTATGCATTTGTACATAAATACCCGGCAGACGGGTGCAGAGAGGACAGAGCCAGGCTCTATCAGCTGTGCCCAGAGCCAGGACAAGAGGGAATGAGCACAAACTGAACACCAGGAGCACTTCTGTGCTGTGTGGGTGACAGAGCACTGACAGTGGCTGCCCAGAGAACTTGCGGGGTCTCCTAGAAGATGTTCAGAATCTATGTGGACACAGGCCTGGGTGCCCTGCTCTGGGTGCCCCTACTAGAGCAGGGCTTGGGCCAGGTGGACTCAGAGGGTCCTTCCTAAGTCAAGTGGCAATCCCTTGGTCTGTACTCCAAAACGCATAATTCCTGACAGCTATCAGCTATCATTGTTCTTAAGGATAAAATGTGACAAACTGAACTTAGTGACATTTTTACATACTACTTGGCAATCGTTTTATTCTCCAATAGAAAAGAATAATTTTGTACAGTTGAAATAGTTTGATTTAAGGACAAAAACACTGTCAATGTTCCTTCACTTAATAGTCTTGCTTCAGCTCTGCATCATGTACTTTTTAATTCTATCTTTCAGTACAGAGAGGCAGGAATTGCATATGAAATGCTTCATATCACCTAAAACACAGCAAACCTAAACATTTGATTTTTTTTTGTATGGGATGAAAATGTAAAAATAAAATATGTTCACTGTGTGCACTATTTAAGTAAGCTTTATAAAAAATGGTCTGGAAATATGTGCACAGACTTGTACAGAACAGTGAATGTTCACTGTCTCAAAGCACTGCTTACTCAGTTTCACTCTCTTCAGACAGCGTTAGCAGTCTTTTTCTGACCACACCTGTCCCATAGGAGTCTCCAGTGGAGTAGTGATGTTATGTTTTGGTCTCAGTTCGTGAAAAGAAAAAAGCACCCTTTCATCTGCTTGGGGGGCACATAAAAGATATTTCCAGAACACATAGTGAGTTTCCATTAAAATGCATCCTTTCCCTATAACTTCATTTCCTTGAGATACCTCCAGACTCCTTCTCTCACCTCCGTTCTGTGGTGCATGTTTAAATATTTTGTAAGAAGTTCTAAGATTCGGACACTGTTTTGTCTGTCTCCTGTTCCACAGCCTTAACAAGCCTCTCCTTTCACCCCATAACCCTGCCCAGACTCTTCAGTTCTGTGAGTCAGCAGCTTTTACCTTCCAGCAAAATATCTGCACAGAGCATTCTAGGTCTCCACCAAAAGGAAAACCGTATGCACTACAGGTAGAATTAACTGCTAAAATAATACATGCAAATAAAACAATTACCTGCTTCCATGCAAGCTCAATAAATACTTACATTTTGGAGGGTGATTTTTTGTAATTTTTTTAGAACTTATCACAGGTATACTATTGCAGGTTTTTTTAACTGATGACTACAAACGAATATTTCACAGAAACTGCCAATTTTAATCAAACTTGATGCCTTGCTCCAAAAAAGAAAAACAGATAACAAGCAGCTCGTTGTAAAGTGCCAAGGTTTTGCACTGATAATATTTATACTATTTATATTTATAATAATTAATATTGTAATTTTCTAAGTATCACAGATATCTAAAAGCAATTTCTATCAACAGATAAAAAAAATTGAAAAAAATTATGATTTGATTACAGGGAAAAGGGGAGGAAAAACCATTCCAAAGATATGTACATGAAATAGCTTTCATCTGTGTTCACTTAGGGATTTAGAAAGCAAAATAATAAAACAAAATAGACCACTATACCCCCAATTTTTTAATGACATGATATTACTAGCAGGCACACCATCCTCTTCTTAATCTTGAGGATTTCTATGATACTGGTGTAAAGAATCAGTTCACCTAAAAGTATCAATGATCAACAGCAAGAAATGCAACTAAATTTTGTTTGCTATTCTAGTGGAAGAGGTGGCAGAACATGTACGTTCACTTAAGGAAGAGTACTTCATAAGATGATAAAATACACGTCTTCCCCAAAAACGCTACCAAACACCCACATCCCTCAAAACCAAAACCAAACCAAACAAAACCAAAACAGAAAAAAAATGTTTTACTTTAAAAGTACCTCTTAATTAGATAGGGGGAATAAAACCAGAAATCTGCAATGAAAGCAAAGTTTAATGAGTGCAACACAACCATTTAACATCACTGAAAATGCATCTGACACAAAGTATTTTAGACTCTACAAGTGAGAGATGAAGGTCAGCCAGTTACCAAACTACGTTTGATTGATCAGAGACCTCCAACTTAAAACTAGATTTATAAAGACCAAGAAAGCAAGCTGGCCTATAAGCATATGAAAATTGTGTGATGTTTGAGCTAGTTTTCCAACACTGACAGAAAATTATAGGAAGATTGTTACAGAATTATGAACACTAAAATACAATGAAATTCCAGTAGCAACTGTAAGTCCTTGAAGACAGACATTTAATACAATTTCTTTAGTAGTACAAGAGTGAGCCAAAAAACTGCTCAGCATTTGGAAAAAAATGCCTAGTATACCAAGTGATAGACTGCACTTTTCTGTCTTTCAAAAGAAAAAGCAAAACCTTGAGAACACAGGCTATGTTCACAGTATTGAGAACTGAGAAGGACTCAGTCTTTCAGATTAAAGAAAACATATATACCTGCGCTATCAAATTGTTCACGAATGTTGCACAGGAGACAGAACTAATCACAGGAAGAAACAACCACAGGAAGGAAGGAATACGCTTTCTTTACTCTCTATTTTCTTGTTTTCACATCAAGACTGGACACTTCTTCAGAAGATACGGAACAGCTGAAAAGAAATTCTGCCTTGATGGAACACAAATTAATGGGCTTACAGTAAGAGAAAGTTGGACAAACCACGGTGTGCAGAAGGTCAGACCAGATGATCTAATAGCTCTAAATACTCACGCTAACTTTTTCGATTCCTAGTTTAAATGATGGGAAAAAAGAAAGTTTCACATGTTTCCACAGTCTTAGCCAAAATAAACACATTTTCTTGCCAGGCATTCAAAAATCCATAATGCCTAAACTTAACTAAGATTCACAGAATAGAACACAGACCAGAACTTCAATGAAAAATGTAAATGGTAGATTTTTGACCAAAGTTTCCATCATATACTCTTCTCTTTGAATAATCATTGGTTTGGAGATTGTAGAATCAGGAACCATTTACTCATTTATTCATGGAGACAGGACAGTCTAATATTGTAGTTTTGGACAGTTCCCTTAAAGAATCAGAAAGAAAATATGGTGAAAATCCCTTGGAAATGCTGTACTTTCCTGAGTACCCTGGCTACTTGAGTTAATGCCAGAACCATGCAAACCAACAAGGAAATACACTCTTCCAATCTTCCCAAAGACTCTCTGCAAACTATGAAGTACATCTGAAAAATATTTGGCTTAATGATTGACAGTAAATTTAATGTTTTTGTTTTTTTTTTTCTTCAATGTAAATAATTAGATATTTGTAGTGATGTACAGATTTTATGAGTGCATGGCAGGCTTAAAAAAAAAGATAATATTTTCAATAAACAGATGTAACTACTTTTATCTTCTGCATTTGACATATTGGGTGGCTGAAATATAATTGTAATTCTCCATCAGTGTGAACTGTTAAGCTTTACAAAATATTAGAAAAACAAAAATAATCTCTAGCATGTTAGTAGCAAATTAAAATGAAAATATGGCTGTTTACTTTCTTTTACAATGTTAAGATGAACAATAACAACAACTGGTATTTGTTAAGTTCACGATAGGGACTGTACGCTTTGGCACTGGTAGGGACCTATCTTGAGAGCATTTGAAATTCCCTTTTATACCTACATTCCTAGATATATAAGTGTTCCTCTGCAAGCAAAACAGAATATACCTTTGTTTACCACAGGACATCTCACCAAGAAACATGTATTTATTAAAGCCTCTTCCCACATGACATAAGTAGAAGCACTGTTATCATAAGAATATAAGATTTGCCTCTGTTCTATTTTTATTACTCATTAACAAATAAATGGAGCTCCTTTCCCTGCACACAATTTGCAGCCCACCGTGAAAAGCCTAAGGGTTGCAGCTTTTCCAGTGTGCTCATGATAATTCTGAATTAAGATAGTAATAATAATTAAATAGGAATCTGCACAAACCAGAACAAGGAAGATTTTTATCACACACATAGAATTTATTGGAAATTATTTTATCTACAGAATTAGTGATTGAAAGAGAATGGGAATACAGAATCAGTTGGGCTACATTTCAGGTAGTATAATGAAATTAATAAAATCCTTTTTATATTGAGTTGCTGGAGTGCATGCAGAGGAGATCAACAGAGTTGGTAAAGGGACTAGAGAAAAAGACCTGTGAGGAGTGGCTGAGGGAAATGGAGTTGTATGTCTGTGGGAAAAGAGGCTGAGTGGAGACTTCATCACTCTCTACAACTACCTGAAAGGAGCTTATCTGTCTCTTTTTTCAAGTGGCAAGTGAGGACATAAGGAAACAAACTCAAACAGCACCAAGAGTGGTTTACACTGGATATCAGGCAGAATTTCTTCAAGCATCAGAAAAGGATGTCCAGGGAAGTGCTGGCTCTAAAAGGTACTGAAAAGACATGTGGGCATTGCACTTAGGGACACAGTTTAATGATGGGACTTGGTAGGTCAGGTTGAGGGCTGGACTTGATGATCTTCAAAAATTTTCCTACATAGATGATTCTGTGATAAATCTTGAGATAAGGTCTCAAAATGTCTAACGAGGTATCATGAGAGAGCTCCTCCACAGGTCCAAATGACATGAAATCTGGGGGGCTCACACTCTTACTACAGACTGCAAGCTGTCTTGGGCAAATCTTATTATTTTTTCTAGTATAATATATATTTGAGTGCCAGTAGTGTCTTTCACTACTATCTCTGGATGTAGCTCATAACAATTTTGAATATAACAACTTACTAACATGACTAATACATAAAACAATTGGTTTCAGTATGGGTAACTGTGATAGTGAATGACAGGCATGAAAGATTACATGATATAATAATTACCCTCAGAAACTAAGAATTAAAAATTAACTCATACACTTTTATAAAAAAATCACTATCTGAATATCATGCATCTTTCTGACACTAATATGTTACAGTCCCATGGTATCTACACATGCTCTACTGACAGTAAGATACAAGAATATCAGTGAATTCAGTAAACAGAAAATGATGGACTTCTGTAATTGAAATACAAAGACAGTTGTCACCTTGGAGTGGACATGCTGACTCACTGATACTGAGTACCAGCAAGTAGAGTCTTGTCTTGCCTAAGCAGTCTTTATTCTGTTGTGCAAAACAGTTGCAGAACTCAGTTTGTCTTGACACATAGAAAACCAAACCGAAACACAAACTCTTTCACTAAGAGAATGCATTAATGGTTGAAAATAGTCTCTGATAACTGGCTTAACCACAGAGTTTTTTTTTTTTTTAATCTGTTGTTAATACTAAGGGTGTAACCTCTGAGGTAAAGATTACAAAGTGCCACAGTTCCACAAGCAAATAGAGTTTAACATAAACATTTCATGAATGTCTTTTCGAGACAAAGCTTGGTTGAATATATTTTTTATTATTTTTGAAAGACAGTCTGACATCAAAAACTCTGTTGGTTTTCAATTTATTATGCACTGGGACATGTAGACTGTGTGGGCAAGTGGGAAAGGATTTAAGATAAAAATGGATTAAATTTCTAAATCATTATTGAACTCAATGCAATTTTAATCTAGGCCCTTAATGTTATTTGCAAACCTTAGTTCTGTTCAGGAGCCACAAATTCCACAGTGTGTTTTCAGTACTTTACGTTAGAATATTTGAAAATGGAATAGACAATAGCATTTATTAAAATTGATTCAAGTATTAGTAATCAACAGCCACATGTAAGAGCTTTTCCTTTGAGAGTTTTTAAAAGCTAAGACCACAATGAAGACTAGGAGGCTGAAGATGATAGAAAAACAGTGCAAAGTGTCATAAGTAATTGTTTCTTATACCAAGAAACTCAAGTTCTCAGCTACAGAAAAAAAAGGAAAAGAAAAAGCAGAGAAAAAAAAAACAAAACAGTAGAGCTTGCTTTGAGAACTGTATCCTGATCTGAAATAGGAATTGCTATAGTTTTTTCACAGCACTTTCTAAGCAACAGTTTTAAAAACAAACAAACAGCAACAAAGAACGGAAACCTCACAAAACCTGACCAACAGTAAAGAAAACCACCCTTGTGAGGAAATGGAAGAGTAACTACCTCCAGAAGAATTAGATGTTCTCACTGAGAGTTCGCATACCTAATCCTGGATGTCACTGCAGAACTGCTGCTGGGCTGCTTTTCTCCACTTACTTCCCATGGAGCTCAAAGCTGAACTTGGCAGATCAGAAAGTTCTCACTGAAAATGGTTCAAACTGTTTATCATCACATCCTCCTACACACACACAAAAACTGACGATGTCAAATGTCATGGATATGTTTTAAAAATCATGAAAATAATAAAATCCATAACTCTTATGACAGCCATGACAAAAATGTAGTTTTATTGATGGGTCAGCAAAAAGTTCACGTAACCCTAGACTCAGTGGGCATACTAGGGTTTATTTCACATCAGGGATTTTTGTTGTTGTTGTTTGACTAGTTACAACTGCTTAAAACCTGAAAAGAGCATTGGGTGTAGAAGAGTTCCCTTTCTAGCACATATTTCAAGGAATCAGTATGATATGAATTGGATTTTTAAATGTCCTGCTGTTAAATAAGAAAAACCCTGGCTAATTTACAACATCTAAAATATGTTAAATTTGTAGTAGCAAATATTTAGAATCTTTAATCAGATCAAGCAGTGCAAATAATCAGGAGGAAGGGAAACAACAACAACAACAAAAAATAACATAAACAAAACAATCTGTGACAGTTCTCAACACCAGGTTTATTCTAGAAAGTTACTAAGATTGGAAAATCAAGAAAAAACTGGGAGAGAGAAATGAATGTGTAGATAAGAAAAACACGTTAACAACTGTATCAGTAGGTATGCTGCAGAAAACCAATCAGTAAATGGTCTAGCTTTCTGTTCAAAATCTTTAAGAGAGAAAGGGAAATTCAGCTTGGTAGGAAAGAAAATCAACAAACATTCTTCAGTTAGTTTCAGATCCAACTGAACCCAAGAAAGGAAGCAGAATCAGTAGTATGGAAATCCAAAAAAACACCTCTGAAGGTGGGAAAGCATGTAATGATGTATTTGAATCTGACACAACACATTTATCAAGTAAAATAAGTTTCCCAGGGAACAGTGGGGAGAAATATGTAGTTCTGCACTAGTCTGTCCTCCTCACTATCAGAAGAATGGTCTGAAGTTTCTCCACGGCAATTGCACAGCTTGGACCATTTAAGATTCAATGATACAGTTTCAGACATATTGAAGTAGAGAATGTTGTCATCAGCAAAACTGTATGAAAGAATGAAAGGCCTCTCAGGCTCTTACAAGCATGTCCCCCATTTTCTCATGACAGTAAGGATATATATATTTAAAAGAACTCAAGGATATTATTCTTTCACAATTTTCTATTGAGAGACTGATGGAATCAATCATGGAATTCCAAAAAGGCTTGGGCTGAAGGGATCTCAAAGATTATCCAGCTTCAACCCCCTACCATGGGCAGGGCTCCCACCCATGAGATCAGGCTGTCCAGGGCCCCACTCAGTCTGGTCCCCTGATCAGCCTGTACCAGTGCGTCAACACATGCAGTGTGAAGAATTTCCTCCTAACGTTTAACTTAAACTTCTCCTCTTTTAGTTAAAGCCAGTCCTCCTTGCACTATCACTATCAGACCATATAAAAAGTTGGAAGGAGTTCTTGTAAGCACCCTTAAGCTTACAAGATAGCTTCTATCTTCCCAGAAGACACTATTACATTCTACCCTTTGCAGGACTGGCAGATGCAACAGGGAGAGAAAACAATACATATCATTTTAAATATGGGTTGTCCGTTCCAAAAATCTTGTCAGGCATTCCTTTCCTTTTCTTAGGTAAGGACTAGATAGAACAAATTCTACAGAAATAATACTATTACATATTTTTACCATAAATACTTTCTCCTGTAACATCACCTACACTCGAAGTTAGATAATATATCTACTTGTAAATATAACAAAGATTAAATGGAAAGAGAAAGTTAAGAAAATAGGAAAATATCAAATATGCTTTAACATAATTTCACAGATGAAAAACAAGGTCATGATACTATAAATCTGCTTGAGATTTACCAGTATGCACTGATAAAGTCTCAAGAACAACAACTTAGCTGGTAACTGCTTTCACTGAAAATAGTTCTTGTAATACTGTCCCATCCTAAACTTTTCCTTCATCTACCAGAATTAGTTTAGTCAACCTTACTTCCCTTCTTGCCCCTCTGATGTTTCTTGATTCCTTTCAAAAGCATATTTTTTTATGGCATTTACTCAGTTAATTTTCTTACAGTGAAGTGAAATAAGTCAGCTGAATTCTTAGAAGGGCTGGAACAATGGTGCCTGCCGACAGTGGTAAAAAATATGCAAGCAAAAGCTGAAGTTACAATCGTCTTAAACAGGAAAATTAATCCTGTCTGTAAAACTCCAGATCTGACAGTTATTTTACAAGGAACTGCCAAATAAATTTTCATATTCACTGAGTAATCGCTTTATTTTTACTGTTTACATTTTTGGTCATTCTTTAAATCCTCACCTGCAGTCAGCTAATTTATGGCATTAGCCAGATTTGCTTTCTGTTCTGCTTCTGTAAACATAAGCTTTAGTATACAACTGCAAAACTTAGAAGTATGTGTGATTAATACTTGCATAACGAACTGTAAAGTTAATTTAATTGAATGTATCTCACACCTTGAATTTAATGGTGAAAAATTATTTTGACAATAAATATAAATCACACATCTTATACTGATAAGTATAATCTTATTTCTTCTGATTTTAGATCTCTCAGAATAAGGATGTTTACACTTTTTATCAGTGCTAGCATAAGAATACATTTCTAGGCTGACTTATAGAGAGAAAAATGATAGATTGTAGGAAGTGACCGTAGCATATCAAATACATTGTTATACTGCGAAATACAAACCACAGAAGCTGAAAGTTATACTTCATCGAGAGCTTGTAGCGCTTTTCCAACAACAATTGTCCTCTGTAACACTATTTAAGTACTCATTTAAAAAACTTGTTTGCAATTCTAGTGCTTCAAACTGTAAACTAATATAAGCAAGACTGAAATTCAGCCTAAAACTAAAGTGCAAGTGAGTGTACTTACGAAAGTGAGAAAGGATGGTGGAAAGAATACTATGAAATTTCTTTCTAGCATCAGAACAATCAATCAAAGACCTACTAACACGATCATGAATCTTTTCTCCTAGTGTTGAATGGAGCTTGTGCTTGGCAAAAAAAATTTGATTCTTGTGGACAATACATAATGCTGAGTTTGCAAAACTTAAGATGATTGACCCTACTTTGGCAGAGGATGACTCTTAAAAAGAATCTCTGCTGGTACGCAAAGGTTTATACAACTCTAAGTCCTTTCCTCTGTCAATGCAAGAATGTGCAGAATAGTCATGCTGGTTGTGTGTCTGTTGTATGTGTGGGCAAATTAACACTTTCAGAATTTGTTATAAATTTTCTAAAAGAACACATTACTGCAAAGGAGAACTGTCTCTGACAGTTCCAACCCTCATGCTTCAAGAAACCCATAGAATATTTTCTTTCCAAAGATATAAAAGTACGTGTTCCTAAAGAACACTGTAGTAATCACAAATAATATTTAAATATTAGAAATTTATATTAAAAATACACGCATTTGACCAGAGCTTGAATCAAACAGTAATGGCATCTGCATTTATTTACAGTTAGTTTCAACGTAATAACTGGAATACTCAAAGATTTGGAGGCATGAGAAAGAGATAAACTTACTATTTAGTCTTTTAGCATTCAGATTTGACTATGAAGGCTAGAAATATTCTTATTTAATAAAAATTACTTGACTCATTGCAGTGTAACTATTAGAGAGCATTTGAACACTGGAAAAAAAATTAAAATACGAAAGCAGAGAGACAGAATTTAAATCCTATGTTTCCTAATCGGTCAGTAACTATTTTATATAACACAATATCACAAGTACAATTTCTTGTGCAAGATGCATTTATGGCTCATACTTCCAAATATGTACAGATGGACTGATTAATTAGCTTGTAAATAAGCATGCTGCTGAGCAACACACTTTTATTTTTATTTTTTAACTAAAAATTTATTTTTAATTCAATTATACATTTTTATAGCATTTGAAGATCAGTGGAACATATCATTCAATGACACCATCAACATGAAATTCTAGAAAGACAATGCCACAAGAAATACAACTATTTTAAGTTATCAAAGTCTTTTCTTTTAAGCAGTTGCTTCTCCAAATGAAAATAACATGCAGGTCAGTCTTAAAGGGTTATATAATAACTGGGGTTACATTGGATGGTGACCAGTCACTAGCGGGTGTCCTCAATGCTTCAGCTTAAGGCCGGTTCATTTCCATAAATGATTTGGATGCAAAACTCACAGAATCACACAGAATGACCTGGGTTGGAAGGGACCTCAAGGATCATGAAGGTCCAACCCCACTACCTGGAAGGGCCACCAAACTTACATGTTTACTAGATCAGGTTGCCCAGGGCCCCATCCAACCTGGCCTTGAACACCTCCAGGGACGGGGCATCCACAATGTCCCTGGGAAGCCTGTTCCAGGACCTCACCACTCTCCTACTAAAGAACTTCCCCCTAAACTCAAATGCATACTAAGTTTGCCTACAGCATTAAATTAGGAGCTGTGAATGTTCCATCCCTGAAAACATCTAAGAACAAGTTGGACAGGCAACCCCACTTAGCAGAAGCCATCCCTGACGAAGGAGCGGGGCAGGAAAGAGATTATCTTAGAATTTACTTCCAGCTGTAACCACTCTATGATTCCATGCTGCAAGTAGAGACATAGAAATGTGTGTTGTTTATGTACGCTTTACCTCAGACAGCAAAAGTAACTGAAAGCTGCATATGCCATCACTGTTATTACTGACAGTGATATGCTCATAGCTTGGTCACAATCCTCAGATTCACAGTGATGTTACACACATTCAACAGTTGTGCTTTGTTATGGGTCACACCGGCTGATTCTACTGTTGCAACACACTCCAAAATGGAAAAAAAAAGAATGACAACATAAGCAGGAGTCACCTACTTCCTTTCTAGTGTGAGCTAGACAGCCCATGTGTAACAACGCTGTTATGGGTCACATCAGGAATTTTAGGAAGAATATTCTTCTTTGGTAAATAATTTAACAAGAAAATTAGTCAAGCAATGCAAAATATCAACTGTTATACTTATTTTGTATAGCCATCAATACCAAAACCCTGTTTTATACATTTTTTGTTTACTGGAACTTACAGCTAGAATAAAAAGCAAAATATTTATAACACCATTCTATGAAATTTCTAAATTTCAAAATTATCTGAATTTCTTATTTCCATTTAATGGTCCAATAATTCTTCCTTTGAAATAAAAGATTATGATACGCCATTGTTCTGCAATTTAATGTGCTTCGTCAGTTTGTCTAAATAAATCAGGAAACTTGTTTGTTATAGAAGCTATGAAAACTGAAAAGCATCTGAGTTACCTCAAGCTCTAATGCCCAAAATACCCAGATGTCCTTCCAAAATTCACATACAGTATAAACATAAACAAATATTTTTGCTATGTATTGAAGAGCTTGCTAGCTAAAAAACACCAGAAACTTTCAGTATAGACATATATATCAGATAACACTAACCTAATTACTTGTATACAATACTTCAAGTGAAAATTAAATTCCCCAAAGAAGATGATGTGATAAAAAGCAGCACAGTATGTGAGACAGCTGTGGACTTAAACTTTGATATGTAACAGACGTCTAAATACTGATAAATATACATATATATTCATATACACAAACAAACATTCACATATAAAACAGCTAAATGCTTTCCCTGTCTATGTATGAATTTGGTACTAATTTTTATTACATCCCGTCTTTAAAGAAGTACAAAATTTAAAGTTACGAATGAAAACCTACAAATTAATACACTATGTTAAAAAGATAATTAAGCATTGTCTTGAATGAAAAGAGCCACGTACTTTAAACTTATCTGCAGTATTCCCATTTTCAGAAACTCACATCATAAACCGAAGTGACAATTTGAATTTAACAAGCATAACAGGTTGCCAAACTAAGATTACATCTAACAATGTTTCCAGTGCACCAGGCACCTTCCTTCTCCTGCTGACCTTTCAACACGTGGTTCAGAGACTACTGGATTAGAGCTGTTAACAAGTGACAGGTGCAGCCAATTAACCAAGCAATGACGTAACTGTGACTTCCAGCATTAAGCATAACGCTTGTTCAACAGACTATGCTTATCCACCAATGAGCTCAGTTTTGTTATCAGCCAAACTTAAGAACTTCAAAAGCTCTGTACTGCTGACACACTTCTCATTAAAGAGTGATTTTGCTGTGAAACTATCCAACTGTGACTACAGTACGCTTCACCATGCTCCAGTTTAGGAAGCTGTGAAACAACGTGCATTAACCCTTTTATCAAGCAGATCATACATTTTCAAGTACACAAGGAGAAATAAGGGAAATGGTGAGAAGAAATACATATAATTTAATCGATAAATGAAGCAGCTGAAATGTAGCCAGCAATGAGTATGAAAAAATATTTTAATATCACAATCTAGAAAACAGCGTTCGATCAATTTCAGTTCTTTGCCATGATGGTCCACATTGGTGCGAGGCACCCTTCAAGACTGAATCATCAATCCATAACCTATCAATATCCATTTCCTAGTGCTTCTTAACACGTAACTTGCAGTGATTAAAAATTCCTTGGTTTCATTTTTCCTATAACAATTTGAGACAGAATACATTGGAAAAGAATAAAGGTTGGCTTATCTGAGGATGTGTACCACTATCAAATTGGCCCATCCAGCTTACCGAGCTGTGTGGTGTAGTTGCACCAGACAGTCATAAGCAGAATGACATAATTTGATCAGTATAGAGGGACACCTGTAGCAGTCACTTCCAGAGACAGGTAAGTCAGGAAAGGGGAAGGGAGAGACACTGAGACACCGAACCAGAAGAAAACACTCTAACAATGACTGTTCTGTCCCAAGCCAGGTGTGTCATCCCTTCTTTGTATTCCAAGCGCACAGACTTGGTACAGAAACAGATAACTTCATGATTATCAACTCAGGTGTAATATGACCTATCAATCTAACTTATATTGCTTAAAGGCTAGCTCCCAAGGCAACACTTGAATACCTCAATATTATATCAGTTCGTACTCTGGGAGTTCTGGTGTTTTTGCCAAGCAAATATATAATAAAAAACACTTTAGTTCAGTACCTTTGAAACAGGCTAGTTTAACTATCTATGGCATTTGGCCTGTCAAGAGTCAAACCACTTGGATCCATTTATGCCTGAATAAAAAATAGTATCAAAGAGTGAAAAAAAAATAAAAATAAATTGGCCTCAGAAATTACTGTAACAGGGCAAAAGTCTTTTTAAATATAAGAGTGATCACTAAATAACTTCTGTCCATTACCTTATGACAACAGGTAAAGCCATACAGATGTGTATCTGAGCATACAGAGAAAACCATTTCTGTATTTTTCAGATAGAGACCGAAGTCTGAAAAATACTGAAGAGATTTAACAGTGTAGAAAAGAGGAACAGATTTATCAGCTCCTTCTGTTCTCTGATTAAGCCAGATACAGTATCTGAATATATTTTTCTTTTTCCTTCATTAAGTTACCCCACACACAACTGAAAGAACAGCTTCTAAAATTAAGCAGTAAAAAAATCAACAAGCTCAGGCAATTTGTATCCAAGCATTAAAAAAATAATAAATAAATGAAGAAGCTAGAAGAGATTTCTGAGCCACGGGGAATGCTGGTGTTGAGTAATAGAACACAACAGAACAAGAGGGAAATTCTGGAGAAGTGAGGGAAGAAGGGAATTGAGGGAGGAAGGAAAAAAAATCTGTAACAGCATATTGTTTTCAAACAGAAAACATAGCTCAGATAATTATATGCCTGACTTTAATAACCTGTTCTTGGGTAGAAATAACAGCATCATTAATACAGAACCACAAAAAAAGAAATTAACTACCTTTTATGAACATATGGAAAAAAGAGACTGTCAAACTACCTCATGAGAAGGAACAAAACACAGAATAATTTCTGACCAAGTTTACACATGACAAAGACTGGAGAGAACTAAAATGCCACAAAAGGAAAGGTTAATGTTCAATCTACTCAATTTATCAAAGTTCAGGGTGGTTTGTTCACAATCTGCAAGCAAAGATGGATGTGCTAACAGAAACTTAGCAGACAAGTGAAAGATGAAGATAATACCTCCAAGATGAAGCAAGTCAGAAGGCAGACAGAAAAAAACCCACAGTGTTTTATTTATTTAATGAGAATAGCAATTAAACAAATTTTAGTGGTATATTTGAACATAAAAAAGGGATTTTTTTTTCCCTCTTAAAGATAATACTGAGATAAAAAAAATTTTGCAAAGTCCTGTGTGCTCTGTTAGGTAAAGTTCTCACTTAAATGATCACAGCAGTTTTTTCTGCCTTATCCTCTGAAAGTCCAGGCTTTTTGGATGTTTTCCATTTTCATTAGATAAACAGCTTCTTCTCATTAGAAGCAGATATACCCTTATAAGGACTCAAGTTCTGTTTCTTTACTCCTGCTGACAAAGATTCTGCTCCGAATCTTGTTTTATACATCTTAGATCTTATTGCAGAACTAATCAATGCAAGTACTTTCAATGATAATTTCAGTTATATACATTTATACCAAGCTATTTAAAATAGCTTATATTGCTTACAATTATTATGTAATGAAACTACTATGATCTCCATGTTTAAATTTTGAAGTCAAGTGATCCCAAAAAAGAGGAATCAGTAATATACACTCTCTGTGGAAGATGAGTACTGAAACTCATTAAAGTTACAGCTTTTAAACAGTCTGTTTTATTTACATAGCATTACCATAATTATGTGGAAGGAATTCTGATCAAAAAAGGGAGTACTTCAGTCTGTACATATTCTTGACTCTTGACCTATTAAGAGTCTGCCCAGCTATGAACCCAGAAATTTATTCCTCAAAGCATGACTCCTAAAACTTATTGTAGTGCTTATTACCATGTTTAGTCAGTTTCACTGAATTTACTCAGTGATCTAGTAAGACTATTAATTACAGAAATTCTGACACAGCAAAAGGTTGGAGGATCTAGCTTGAAAGTGCCAGGTTTTACTGTTGTTCTCAAATAAACTTCTATATCCTCAAAAATCCACAACAATCCAAGCAGAAAGAAATTATGCAACTAACCACTCACTTCAAGCAAGTAAACTCACACAGAAGAAATGGAGGGAAAGAAAACAGAAATCCAAATTCTCTGCCAAAATGTAATTACAGAACAAGAGCAAAGATATGTTCTCAAAAAGAATATAAAGTTTAACATTGTTGACACGCTTTTAAGAGACTATTTGACATTAATTTTGCATAAATAATTATGATGTACATAGATGGATGCTAAATTTTATGAACCCCTAATTCTTAATATAAGATAAATTCATAAAACTATAGAAGAATATTAGTCATCCTTAACATCCAATCAACATTCTTAATATTCTGCCCCTCAGTACATTTTTACATGACCATAAACTCCATATACAATGGTGTACGCTGAGATCTAATACTATTTACAGTATACCCTTTCAATAAAATTTAAAGACTGCCAGCACTAATAGACATCAACTATCATCACCAGTTGCATGTCTAGGTTGAAAACAGAGCTGATCGACTAATTAAAAAACAGAAGAGTTGCCTAAAGTTTAGCAAGTAAAATACTTCACTGCTCAGTGAAATTGACATAATCTTAATTGGGACACTATGCAACCATGGAGCTGTCATTTACAGATAAAATCAATTGAATTAGTAAAGTTTAATAAATAGTATTCTGTGTATTATTAACAGTATTACTGTTTACTTGTATAAAGATTTTCAACCATTCAAACAGAATGGAAATGCTCAGGGATGTGCTCTTTTTTCTTTTGGGGAGGGGGTAAAAATAAATCACGAAGATTAGGTTTCCATAAATAATAATGTTTACAAATCCATTCATTTAACTGATAGAAACAGCTAAGATTACGAAGAATCATTTAAAGCTCAAAATGGCATTCTGGAAATCAAATCTGCAAGATTCATGCAGTGTTTACCAGAAGTACGCAAGCAGCAATGCAGCTACCAAGAATTAATACAAATGTGTCTATGAAAAAAAAACACCAACTTGAACATAGCCTCTTAAAATGGAAGTAGACTAAATGCAACTACTATCATTAGCTATTAAAGTTCATCTTTATTTTCTTTATTATTGTCAAAGACAGTTAAATATGAGCACTCTGGCAAAAGGTCTTCAAAATTTCTTCAAATTTTCTATCTGCACATTCAGAAGAAATACGAGAAAAAACATAAAACTATGGCAGACTGAAGGCGAATTACACAGATATAAATGAATTCACAAACATTAAACGCTTTTATACAAAAAATGAAATGATAATTCTACTTGAGGACTGACACAATTTAAATGATTTCAAAGTGATTTAGAAGACCCAATGTAGAACAACCATTTCAGTAACAAACATTTCATTAATCAGGGTAAATATTCAGTAGTAGACTTTAACTATGGTTTAAAAACAGACTGCCAGCTGCTATTACTCCCCAAAATAATGTAGATTCCTGGAAGGAATAGCTAGTAATAAATAAGTGTGCCTCCTTAGATTGTTGCTGCTGTATTTATTTTCCTTTTCCCTTTTTTCCCTTTTCCTTTTGGGATAGTGGCCCTGCAGGCTGCCTATACCCCTGTCATGGGTGCAGGTAGATTTTAGGTTAACCCATGACATGGGTGGAGAATGCAGGCATCGATCCCGCTACCTCTCACGGAAGGGATTCTGATAAAAAAAAAAATGTCATGGGTTAACCTAAAATCTACCTGCACTCATGACAGGAGTATAGGGGTATTATCTATGCTTAACATGATGTTATGATGTGGAATACTGATAGCAAAATTTACAAAATTGCAAAACCATGACAACATTGAATACAACTTGGTGAAGACTTGCGATCAGAAAATGACCTGTTACAAAACAGAACACAGAAGAATATCAAACACATCTGTCTACTAAGAGAGTTTAGTAACAATGTTGGGGTGGAAGACCTGTGAAATGGTGGTCAGTTTAGCAGTAGTTATCTTTACTACCTGAAAGATTTCCCAAACACATCTGCTTGTCCCAAGGACAATCATTTTACTTCATTTTGCTATAATATTTGCTATATTTTGCCAAACTAACTACTGCAGTCAAGTAATATTAACTTTTACTGTAGCTAAATTTCACTTCCTATTATTCATGCAGGATTATTAAAGATTAGAAAATCTGATGACCAAGGTCATTTGTTCTGCTCTATTTTAAAAATTGATATTACCTATTTTGCCCAATAGCACAATGTGTAAAATGTCGTGACTTGTATGTCCAGATACAAACGGCAGATGTGAAGAATAAAGAAAAATATTTCATCCTTCACCACAGTACTGCTTTAACATGTACTGAACATATTTACAAAAAAAAATACAAAATTTCCATAACAGAAACAAAAAACCTCAAAATGTCTCTTCCCATGCTTCTCAACTCCATTGAAACAAAGAAAGGAAATGGAGCATGAACATTTAGCAATTATAAAGTACATGGCTTTACCACTGTTAAATCTGTCTTGCTATGTAACAAAAAATAAAAAAAAGTCACATGTGCAGCTAAACAATTGAGAGCACTCCAGCACTTTGAAATGCTATCCTGCCCACGATACAGTACCAACAATTCACTTTATAATAAGTATTACACATTCTCACCTTCCATCATGCTAACTGCATTTTCACGGGTCATCTACGCATCCTTTTTTCCAGGTGATTAGACAAATGCATACACAAACTTCACCTAAAAATACACTGATTCTTGCCAAGTAGCAGCAGGATGAAATATACCACAGTAACAATCCAGTCTTTGTCCCAGGCTAACACTATACCTATTAACACACTTTGATGCTTAGCCAAGAAAAATCTCAGTGCTGGGATCCTGGTTTTTGTGCCCAAACAATCTGTGTTTGTGTTTAATATAGTATAGACTGCTTTTAAGTTACTGCCAATCATTAACTCTACAAAGAGCACGTCTGGGTTATATTTTCTTTAAAATGAATATTAAGGTAAAGAATACAGAAGAACCTACGTTATTCTGAAAAGAAGAATCATGGAATTCTTAGCTCTAAGCAAATGATCTTATTCAGAAAAACACAGTATTTCTAAAACCAATTCTGAAATAATCAAATTATCTTTCTCTCCTGCATGTCACTTAAACGTTACTGAAATACTCATTTTTTCTAACCAAATATAAAAAGAGATGAAAAGGAACAAACCAGCCCCAGTCTTACCTTAAGGACTGATTTTTACCACAGGAAAAGAAGACAACTTCTCCAGGCTTTTTTTTTTTTTTTTTTTTCTTTTTTTTTCCAAAGGATCTTATCAATAAAAAAGTAACTGATGAATTGTTTTAGAGATTGGATAAAATTTAAAGCATGAAATTTAAGTATAATATGTAATAAAGATTAATATAAAGAAAGCAATATTAAACAAGCAACACTCAAAGTTCTAATCCCAACAAGATGCATTTTGTGATTCTTTCTAACATTGATGTCTATATACTTATGCCTTGGGCATAAAGTCATGAATACTTTCTAGAGCACTGAAACTTGCTTCAAAGTCTCTCAACTTTGACAGCTGGCCCTGCCTTTGTAGTTCCCTTTTTTGATGTTTTACCAGGACCGAATAAGAGACCTGCATTACAAGGAACTCCTCAAGTAATTATAAAGCCATAATTAAGGCAAAATGACAACAGTAAGTGGTCAAGGGGACAGGAAGGCAATAATTTCATAAGACAGACTTAGGAAAAACAAAAGTTTTTCAGTCTGACGTGTAAGGACTTCCTCTGTCATTTTAGACAATATTTCCACTCCTTTATCCTTTGTGCTACATAATGATTGTCAAATTCTAGTCAAAAGGAATTTCATTTTAGCAAACTTTTACTTGCAAGAGAATTTTCACCGGAATCACTGAGACGTTTGCAGAACTGAGCAATTTCCATATGACCGTGGATAAATAGCAATTTATAAATTAGCACTTTAGTTTCAAACCCATTTTAAATTAATCTGCTATGGTAAGTAATTCAAAGCATACTAAACACACACAAATTAATGTGGAAGCATTATAAAAACATTTGGCATGCAGGTAAGTATGACTTTAAGGTGTTGTATGGCCTGAAGGTGAGTCTGTGTATGATGTCAATACAAACTCGGGATACTGATTTCAGAACAGAAGACTCAGAAACCATTTTCGTTCTTTCATATACTCTTGAAATATACAGCAGCAAGCCTACTACCTCTTCTCCTTTAAATTCTTAAGAGAATTTTTGTGTGTATGGTTTAACATAAGTTATAGTCCAGATCAAGCAAAGTACCATAAAAATATCTAACTATCCTTTTCTGGGAATCTAATTTATAAAGACAGCAACAGTAACACACAGCAACAAAAAGAGCATCATGTACAAGTTTGTCGGAATCTATTGAATCAATGTGAAGCAAAAAGTGACAGCTGCCTGGATTGCATCATTACTGGTAATAATATGTTGTGTCACCACCCTGAGCCGGAGTCAAAACACCAGTCCATCAAGTGGTGAAAAATTTCAAGACACAGCCTTCATAGCCTTCATCGGGTGAAGTGATGTGCACTGTCTTCTGAGATAGGAAAGGGGCGATCCTTCTGGATTTCCTGGAACCTGGACAAACCATCAACTCTGGCCATTGCATCACAGTGCTGACTAAGCTGAAGACTTGAGCTTTCAGAGCAAGACCAGGGAAAAAGACCTTTCTCTTGCAACGTGACAACAGCATGACCCACTTCCAATCTTGCATGGACCACACTCATCACACAGTGCATCTATATGATCTTATCTACTCACAGATTTTGCACCTTCTGACTTTGATCTATTAGGGCCAATGAAAGATGACTACATTGGCAACATTTTCATAGTATGACAATGTCGCAGTAGCAGGGTCACCTCTGCTGGTGCAAATTTTTGTGAGCGTGGCATGCAGGATCTTGTTCATCACTGACAATGTGATGCATAGCTAATGATGCTAACAGTTGAAAAAACAGTGTTTTCTAGCTGACAATTTGCTCTATCAAATAGTGTTTTTGTGCTCTTTCTGTCTGTTGTAGTTGGAAACAAATAGGAGGCATTACTTTCAGGGGAATCTAGAAAGAAATGTTATATACTGGGAAAAGTAACCTACATGATAATATCATATGTCACTGTCAAGTCTTCACAGCCAATTCCACATGCTTGAATTAGTACATTCTCAAGAATTCCTATGACATTCAATCACAGCTGTGACTTAACTGGTTTGTGTATGTATTGCATCTAAAGCAAATGACTAATCTAATGAAATGCTCCCTGGATAAAGGTTAATTAACATGCAGAACAACAGGGAAATTAAAATACTGCCATACTGTCCCATACTTCCCAAAGTGGAACGTTCCACAATATAAAACTGAAATAAAAACAGAAAAGCACCACTACCACCACAGAATTAAATAAACGAAAAAAACCCACCTGATTACACACAGCTTTACATCACGATTTACCAAATGGAACCTTCATCAGTATTTAGCATTTATTTAAGCATTTAACAGAAACATCCTTATACTCTCCATCTGAATAGGAACAGTGGGAAAGACCTGATGTTTACACAGTCCCTTGAAGGTTAGCACTGTATGAACTTCTGCACTTTTACAGAAACACTGATTATAATGTTATCAATTGTAAAATAGGTGCTACATTTTAGTCAGTGAAAGAGGTGAGGTATTTCTGAAGAACTAATTAAGTTCCATGGGAAGTTCTCCAGGTGATAAATTCTAGATATGGTAACAGGCTGAAAAAAGGAGGTGAGATTGTAGAACTTCTTTAACCATTAATTTTTAAAAAAAAAGTAAAAAAAAAAAAAAAAAAAAAAAAAAAGTCCATTATAAAGGATTCTCGCATTTCTCATGCAAGCCACATGAGCTATAATTACAGAATGCCTTAAGTTGTAGGGACCTTAAAAATAATCTAGTTCAACTCTCCTGCTGTGGGCCTCCAGGGATGGGGCACCCACAGCTTCTATGGACAGCCTGTGCCAGGTTCTCACCACCCTCTGAGTAAAAAATTTAAACATTTAAAGAATATATTAATATTAAAACATATTATATCATATCAGAACTATAAGGTCAAAGATTATGGGTGGCCAATACATGGTACACTAACACATGTGGAGCTCTGGACACCCTGCTTCTAACTTTTGCATAGCTATCCAGAACAATTTAAATAAACAAACAAATAAATACATAAAGTTTTGATCCTTGTATACTATACCTAAAACTGAGAATTCAGAGGGCAGATTGAGGAGTGATGGAGTCCACCCAGAGGAAACTTTATGTTAACCACAGCTTTGCAACACAACACAAGGAAACAACAGATTTTTCAAAGGAAAGTTAGGCATCGTTTTGTCCTAAAATTCTTTTTTCTTCCCAACCAAAGTAAAGATTACACATCCCCATTTACAGTACTATCTGAACTACAGGCTGCACAGAACATAATGAATTCACATGAAAACTGTATTAACACTTTATCTGCCATTTTGTAGCAGTATACTACACAGACCATATATTTGTCATGCTTATTACACAACCACTATCACCCTGTCTGTCTTCAAACCATGACCATGTATTTTAAACACACTCCTCTTTAAATAGCAAAGCAAAGATAAAGTTTAATTCCATGCCATCACTGACGTAGTAATTTTCCTAGGATGGTATGTGACAAATAAGCTACTTTTGCACACAACTGGAATTTCTCAGTTTAATCTTTTAAAGTGTTTTAAAATAACTTCAGACATTTATTTCAGGGTGGAACATAAAATGGTTCACTGCAAAAACTTTAAATGAAAAAACAAACTTGGATGCTAGTTTACAGATGTTGACAGTTCCTTGTTTTAAAGGAATATCCACGAAGGTGGAGCATAATAATCACACAGTGAACATATATTTTCTATTGCAAAGGTCATTATAAAAGGGCAATATGCTCATCTGTATTATAGTGGGGTGCAGCCAAAACTAATTATTTTTTTAATTACATCTCAAAAAAAGAAACGAATCCTTTTGCACATATTCAATCCAATATTTAAATTAATTTTATGTTAATTTCATTGGGACTTCCTTAAAAAACAAAACAAAAAAAAAAAACAAAAAACAAGGAAGACAAAACAAACAACATACAATGGTAATGGACTAAAATCACAAAGCATGCACTTCTTGGATCAAGTTATGGTAAAATAATCCAACACTTTCCCACAGAAAAAGCATACTCATCAAAACACACAAAAAAACCTCAGAGGAGTGTACAAGTTTAGACGTAACGCTGTATAAGACATAATGCTATCAGACACTTTCTTAGTTGAATTAAACGTCACCTCCTGAATGGTTGCTAATCTGACTCGTTTTCAAGTAAATCCAAATAACTAATCTTGATTATATTAGGAAAACTTGCTTCCCAGTACTTTCAGAAAAGAAATTTCTTAAAAGTTAGCAGTACAGAACAGGATCAAAGAATATGTCTTGAATATCTCTTATAGAGTAAGAATTAGGTTACAGAGTTATCATTTAAAATGGTTGCCAGTAGGATGTAGAGGTCTGGCTGGAAACATAGCCTTTCTCAGGGATATGTCAGGGAATTCTAGATCCATACACTGAATCGCACAAACTGTCATGGGATGGCAAATTATCCTATCTGGATTGCTTGTCTATCTGAGTTTGTTAAAATAAAACACAACAAAAGCTTACAATAACTAACTGCAAAACTCTAGGAAGCAGGAACAGGACAAATGTAGAAAATGAGAAACAAGCTCTTGGAGAATGGTAACAGAAAATAATCCGGAAAGCCCTAGCAACGTAAAAAAAATCTCAGTGATCACTGTAAGAACAAACACGGCCACGGAAGCAGGAGAGTTCTCTATATACAGCAGTAATAACACTAATAAGAGATTACTGACCAAAGCTCTTTAAAGAATGTTGAAAAATTGGAGAAGGAACAAAAAGGCCTCAAAATGATCTGAAGACCGGAAAAAATGTCTTACTGTGAAGGACTAAAAGAACTCAGTGAGTATAGCTTATCAAAAAGATAGAAAAAATCAGTTAGAATTAAAGTAGCTGAAGAAACAGAAAATACTGCACACCGTAGTGAACTTCAGAAAAACACACAGCCAAAAAAAAAAAATCATTGGTTGCAAGTTGAACCCAGACAAATTAAAACTGGATGAAGTACTATTAGGAGTAAGGTGTTTGGAACAGATTACACTATCCAACTAAATATGGACCAAGTTATACTCTTTTGGTACCCACAAACCCTCCTGTTTAGCTGTGGCCAGTGAGCTTAATACAGTGGCAAACAGCTGTAAATTATGGCACAAGACAAGAGTCTATCATATTTTCCTTTGGCTTAAAACACTATTAACAGAATACCTGAATTTACTATGTATGTATAAAAAATAAAAACAAAAAATTAGTACATCATTAAGTATAGTGGGGTTTGAAGTCAGTTGCAAAGAAGGTTTGTACTCCAAAACTCAAAAGCCATTCACATTAATGTACTATTTCTACTTCCTGGTACCAAACTGAAAAGCAGGGAGACAAACAGCATTCCTGGACAGACTCTAACAGAAGCAGTTGCATCTCATTTAAGAAAGCACTAGTATAAAACATTAAATATCATTCAGTTGTTAATAAATACAAAATTGTAATTACTGTAAAGAATAATATCACTTATATAGAAATAGATAAGCTTCATTTTCCAAAGTGATTTTTTTCTCCTTCATATGCCTCGAAATAATTCCCAAGAGAATCTTTCTCATGATTTTTCCAAGAGCCAAGATGATGCTGATGGCATAGCTACTGCTTTTTTTGAAAATGGGTGCAGCAAGTTCACTAAATGGGTGCAGTATTTGCAACAACCTACAGTCAGGGGATTTCTGCAGTGTTTCAGCTATTGACAGCAGCCTCACCATATCAACTGGCTCTCTCAGCACCCTCAAATGCATCCCATCTGGTCAAATAGACTTTTTTGAGTCAAAATTTCTCAGCAATTTCTGACCCAACTGTTCACCACTTTCTTTGTAGCATGTCTGCAGAAACAAACACCTGGAAGATCTTGTTGGTGATGACAATCAAGTACCTCTGTCATTTCTGCACACACTGTTACCACAGGAGACCATAAACCCATACGTTACCCAAAAACAATCTTTTTCTGTTTATGTAGTCAGAGAATTTCTTTCAGTTGGCCTTTACTCTCCTTGCCCATTGCAAGTTCAGCCCCGACAGCAATTCATTAGTCCTCCTTTGCAGACAGTCCTCACTTTCATCTCCATTATATATGATTTTTATACCAGGCATATCAGTAATGAATCCCCTGCTTAGTGAATTTCATGATATATCCAGCCTCTATTTTTTTTTTTTTTTCAAAATCTCTGACTACTAGGATGGGCCATAGCTGTATCTGAAGACTTTTTTGCTCTGCCTTCACATTATTCTATCTACCAGTTCTATAAATATATCAAATCTAGAAGTCCAAAGTCTGAACTCTGGTACTTGCCTTCCTCATTTCACCTGGTAAACACTGATTTCATGGAGGTTTAGAGATGCATTTCTGACTGAATTCACTACTCTTCAACATCTTTATCAATGACACAGATGAAGGAATCTCACATCCTCAGCAAGTCTGGACATGAGCCAGCAGTGTGCACTTACAGCCTGGAAGGCCAACTGTGTTCTGAGGTGCATTAAAAAAGGGGTATCCAGCAGTGAGAGTGAGGTGATTGTCCCCCTCTACTCAGCTCTTGTGAGACCCCATCTGGAGTGCCGCGACCAGGCCTGGGGCCCCCAGTACAGGAAGGACGTGGAGCTCTTGGAACAGTTCCAGAAGAGGGTCACTAAGACAAGCAGAGGGCTGGAACACCTTTCCTTTGAGGAAAGGTAGAGGGAACTGAGCTTGTTTAGCTTGGAGAAGAACTAAGATAGGAGAAATTCAGGTAGAATAGGAAGAAGTTTTTTACCCAGAGGGTGGTGACACACTGGAACAAGCTGCCCAGAGAGATCGTAGATGCCCCATCCCTGGAGGCATTCAAGGCCAGGCTGGATGTGGCTCTGTGCAGCCTGGTCTGGTGATTGGTGGCCCTGCATATGGCAGGGGCGGGGGTTGAAACTAGATGATCATTACGGTCCTTTTCAACCAAGGCAATTTTACAATTCTATGATAATAAAATATCTCCTTTCAGAATACCACTGTTAAAATATGGACATCTGAAATCTTAAAGAACTATCTGATTTTTTGTAAGCTACAGTTTCAGAAGATAACTTCTGAAGGGGACCAGTACATTTGTTTTCTGGGGGAAATATCATACAAATGTATTTATACCACATAACTATATTAGTCCACAAAACTTGTGAAAAAAAACCAACAAAACAACTACTTCTTTAATCCCACATCTGTGAATAAAATTGTTAGTATGAATTCACAGAACAATGATCAGTATGTGATGAATGTAACTATATATACAAACAACCAAGACAAAGATCATAAAAGACAATCTATCCAGTACAACTTTCACAAATGCAAAATAACTGTTTCTTATATTTCAGCTCATACACTTGTTAAAGAATCCCATACAAATTTATTTTAAAGTCTGTGTTCCAATGACATTTGTTTTTACAGTAAAATATAGGAGCTGGAAGCTCACACCATTATGGGACAGAGAAATTAAAAGTGTTGATAATTGAAACATAAAACACAGCAACACTTAAGCCTGTACCTGTCAACAAAGAGCATGGTGATGCATGACCTGTGGGACTCCCTCAACAGCAGGGAGAGGAGACATGCTAAAAAGCTACATTGTTATGCAACTGTTACAAACAACATAGAGGTTTGAGATTTTCAACAATCACAAAAATTACCAGATTTATTTAATTCCAGAATTACAGCAGTTTCCTAAATGATTTTACTTCTTTTCATATGTATGCCTGCCTCATATACACAAGGTAAGAAGTACATAGGAAAAGTATTAGATCAAAAATATTCTACCATATATTACTAATGTACAGAAAGAATATTGAACTATTCTTTTAGAGCAACTTCAGTTTCAGAAAGAAAAGCCTTTATTTAAAGGTTTTTTAGTTTTTCATGGCATCACATATACAGTTAACTTTGGCTATTCTGCACCACAGAACTATGGAAGTACTTCAGGAAATCAGTCTTGTATATTGAGTGTGTCAATGTTTATTCAAATGCTAGAAAAATGTTATCATGTCTTTAACTGTACATACTTTTATACGTTTAGTCTAGGTCACTTTCAAAGAACTTGTATTGCATGGTCTTGAAATGATCTTAATATGAACTTGTGCATGTCTATTGAGCATGTTTATTATTGTTGTATCTAGATGTCAAGATTACAGTGAGGATGCAAGTCATTTAAGCAAGTGCAGATACATATAAAACGATTACCTACTGCATCTTTTTATAGCAAATGGGGAAAACAAACACTAAACAACTAAGATAATTATAACTCTAAAAGTGTTCTGTGCATTTATGTGATGATGAAGCAAGCAATTTCTTACATATACACAGTATATATCTGAAGCTTCATGAGATTACTTTTTATTATACCTATGATGACGTTAACTTTATCTAGAAATGTGCAATCTATATAAAAGGAATATAAGGAACGTAATACTAACTGTATTTCTACTCCTTTATTATATATGTGGATACACATCTCATGTTAGTGGCTTATAAACGCAAAGAAAAGGACATTACTTAGTTTAGCTGCACTTTATAGGACTATTAGGAGTAACATGTAACAGAAACAGTTAAATTTAAGTCATCAAACTACATTTCTTCCTCAGTTATTCTATTCATTATTATTTACTATTCATATTGCTGTTTAATAGTACATCTGCATTAAGCACGAAATTGAAACTGTACTCTATCTGCATGATGTGTTTTGCAAACAAGTAGTGAGAATTTTTAAAAGCTTGTAACTACAAATCCGTAGTATCTGAGCTCCACCTACAGGATAAGAGCAAACATAAAGCTAGCTTTAATTTGCCAAAGTAGAAGAGCACTACAGATTATGAAGCCTTCATCTGATCTGCTCAAGACACTAACACTTTAAAAACTTCATGTAATGTTACTTATATATATTTTCATGTAGACAGCTGTTCTGTATTTTCAAGTTTAAGTTTGATCTTTCTATAAAAACAACAGATATTCAGAATTTCTCTAATGAGTTGCCAGAATGAATAAGATCTTTTTTCCTGAACTTTTTTAAATCTAGTATAAAATTGGAAAGTGTCTTCAGATTATTTTTTTTATGCAGACAAAAGTATCATATGCTGAAAATACTATAACTAACGTCACCATCTGAGCACTCCAAAAACAACTGCATTTGAAGAAGCAGTTGTGGATCTCAGTACCATGAATTTGAGAAGGTGTCTATTATTTCCATATTGTTTCTCTAAAACAGATGTGCAAACTTCTGATTTCACAAAAGGACTGGTGTATAGAACAAGATGACTAATACAAATGAATGAAGACTTGTAAAACAAGTCGTGCATGTTAAAACCCGTTTCTCAGAAAAAAAAAGTTTTTAGAAATTCTCTTATTCTATTAGCACATCTAAGTATATGATGAGATGAACAACACCTGATATATATCTTCTTATACCCCTGATATTTAACTAGACATGCCTCTCCAAGATAAGTAGGGTGGATCAAACCTTTTGTCTCACACCTCATCCATTTCCTCTGTCAGCACACACTTGAACAATAGTGGAGGGTGAAGTCCCACGAGAATACTATCAATTGTCCCCGCTATACTTATAAAAAGGCCACTACTCTAGACAATGAAACTTGATAACCAGCTGATTATCTCATCAAAGCCAATGTTACTAGCACCGTATTTGTATCAAACAACCTACACTTTTAATTTACATGCCACAGGATGCCTTGTCACTTGGAAAACAACAGACTGTAGAAACTGATGTTACCTGTAGTACTATGCAGTACTCCCAAGGTTATCGCTCTCAGTCACTAAGAATGTATCCAATAAATCTCACTTAAAAGTCAAGATACTCCATTTGGCTATAATACTACTACAGTAACCACAAACAAAACTCACAGAACTTGCACAGGAAGAGCTGGCAGCTTACAGATTGTTTACACAATTATCTATGAAATGTGAAGAAGTATAATGCAAGCAATCCTAATGGTATGTTCAAGCTTTATGTCAACCTCATACTGAGATCCTGCAACTACATGTTACACGAGTTTGGATCTAGTAGCCATTCCTGCAAAACCCAACAAATAGCTAAGCAGATTGGCTGGCAGGCCATTGAACACATGCAAATCTTAGAATCATTAAGGTTGGAAAGACCACTAAGATCATCTAGTCCAACCATCAGTTCATGCCTGTGATCACTCTACACCACGTCCTTCAGTGCAACATCTACCCTTTTCCTGAAAACCTCCTGGGACGGTGACTCAACCATTCTCCTGGGCAGCCTGTTACATCACCGCTTCTTCAGAAAATAAATTCTACTTAATACCCACTCTGAACCTCGTATCACTTAAAGCCATTATTTCTCACCCTATCACAAGTTCCCTGGGGAAAAGTGGCCAAATGCCACTTCACCATGGTTCCAGGTAACTGTAGAGAGCTGTAAGGTCCCCCCTAAGACTCCTCTTCCAGAAGCTAAGTAATTCCAGTTTTCTCAGTTGCTCCTCATAAAACTTGTGCTCCAAACACCTCACCAGCTTTGTTGCCATTCTCTGGACATGCTCCAGGGTCTTAATGTCTTTCCTGCAGAGAGGGGTGCAAAACTGAACACTGTACTCATGATGTATGGCAACGTCAATGCTGTACAGTGCACATGCAGAGCACAATGTCTTTTGCTATTGTAAAGATGTTTGGCTTCCATGTAATTAATGACCCTTTTTCAGAAAAAAGCTTTCCTTGGATATCTCCTTTATTTCTGACCCCTCCCTTCCATGCTTTCATGATTGAGGGAGGCTGATAAATTTAATGCAGTACTAAAAAAAAAAGTGCAGTAAGTACAAAACTGGAACTGAACAGCAAATAACTGTAAGTAAGGTAAAGGAGAAAAATAATGCATGATACTTACCTGCGACTGGTGGTTTTCTTTTCCATCTTAGTCTCTTCGTCTTGAAGGGGCAGTTTACCAGTTTCATTTGTATCCATTTTCAACTTTTTTGCAATGCGTTCTTTCATTTGAAATCTCTCATTGCTAGCAGCTTCATCTTCTACACTGTCAACATCTTCATCATTTTCATCTTCCTCCTTTATTGATAGAATATGGAAAAAAAAAAAAAATCCTTAGCTTTTTTTCCTGCTTTTTAACTACAGAGTTTTGAATATGGAAACAACTTCTCACAAAGACAATCCTTTACCACAATAGACAAAGAAACTAACAAGCAAAATCCACAATTATTACAATTACTTCCAAGAAAAATTTCAAGAATGTTTTTGTATCACTTAAAAAAAAAAAAAGAAAACAGTCAGACTTTAAGCCCTTAAAGGTATGCAGAAGGTCTCATGGCAATATGTTATTAGTTTTATTATTGTTCATGGAGCCAAAAGCTGATCAAGGCAAAATACTAAACACTTCATTAATCTTCCCTTAAAAGAAAACCAGAAACTCAGAAGGCCAACTCTATCTTAGGCTGCATCAACAGAGGGGTGGCCAGAAAGAAGAGGGAGGTGACTGTCCCCCTTTCGCTCTGCCCTCATGACATCCCACCTGCCATACGCACAGATAGAGATTGGGCAGAAAACAGCTTGAAAGCAGCTCTCCGGAATAGGACTTGTGGGTGTTGGTTGATGAAAGACTCAACATGAGCCAGCAATGTGCTCTTGCAGCCTGTTATGGTTTTGTAATTTTTGCTTTTGGTATTCCACATCATGTGGAGCACAGAGAAGAAGAACTGCATGTCCCAGAGGACCTCATGGTCGGAGAGGGAAACACATCACAGAAGTGACACTCGCTCTCTCTCTCACTGCCTGGCAGCAAGTGTGGGTGTGCTTCCAAGCTGTGGAGCCTTCAATTTCAAAGTAGGCTCCTCGGTCTTCGGAAAACTCTCTTTCTCTCTTACTTTACTTAATTTATTAGCCTCAATTTCAATTGGATTGTATTATATTGTGTTATCTTGCATTCCAATATCACAGTTAGTAAAATAAGTTTTCCTCTTTAGATCACTGCTGTTGCTCTGTTTATTTCCTTCAGCCAAGCACCCATCTCCGTACCCATCTTTTCACTTCCAATTTTCTGGGGGCCGGGGGTCCCACAGGACTACTGCCCCCCTGCCATGGACATAGATTGATCTCGATAACTCCATGACAAGCCCAAAAGGCCAATTGTATCCTGCACTACATCAAGAGAAGTGTGACCAGCAGGCCGAGGAAGGTGATTCTGCCCCTCTGCTCTTGTGAGACCCCACCTGGAGTACTGTGTCTATTTCTGAGGTCCCCAACACAAGAAGGACATGGAGCTGTTGGAGTGGGTCCAGAGGAAGGCCACAAAGATAAATCATGAGAGAGCTGAAGCACCTCCCTTCTGAGGACAGCTGAGGGAGTCTGGAGCTCTTCAGTCTGGAGAAGAGAAGGCCCTGAGGAAACCTTATAGCAGCCTTCCAGTTCCTGAAGGGGTCCTAAGGGAAAGCTGGGGAGGGATTTTTTTATAAGGCATGTAGTGACAGGATGGAGGGAAGTGGCTTTAAACAGGAAGAAGGTAGATTTGGACTAGATATTAAGAAGTGATTCTTTACTGTGAGGGTGGTAAGACACTGGAACAGCTGCCCAGACAAGTTGTGAACACCCCCTCCCTGAAAGCATTTTAAGCCAGGCTGGATGGGGCTCTGAGCAACCTGTTCTAGAGGGAGGTGTCAGGGAGTTAGAATGAGATGATCTTAAAGGCCCCATCCAAGCCAAACCATTCTATGATTCTATGAAACAACTAGACTTGCTGTGTCAAAATATAGCATGACAGCCAATCAGCAGAGAATCAAAGCTTAAGCAAAAATGTGATCATGCACCTGGCTTGAACAAAGCCAGAACTTTGAGCTTATGTGCCCAAGCAACTGCGTATACACTATGTTTTGCAAAAGAAGTAACAGCACATAAGATGGAAATAAGCTGTTTTCTTTTTGATTAGGTGCAAGGATAGGGGACACTACATCTGTCCTTCACTCTCACTGAGTACCAGCTAAAAGCTGATAGGTATTGACCTATGCATAGCAGACAGATACGAAAAATAAGGTACTTATATACCTGCCATGAAAGTTCACGGCTGACAGCCCTCAGAGCTCTGAAAAGGTTACTGTTTTTTTGCTGGAAATCTGACTTGAGCTAGCTTTAAAAATCCTCAAAAGCGGCATTTATTTCCCATAGGAGAATGTTAAATCACACGCAATAAGGAAAAAAAAACACCACAATGACTTATTTGTAAAAATAAGTAATAATTAAAAAGTTGCCTACCTCACTCAAATATCTCTCTTCATTTGTCGCATCACTAAAATAAATAATAATTGTTAATACTTCAAAATACCAGAGAAAACTTAAAATACAGTTTAAAACATAGTTCTTCAATTAAAAAAATTAACTAATTGAAATTTTAGTCAACTTAGACATTTATACCATCCTCACATTCATTCCAACATTACCAATTAATGGCATTTTCTGTCATTTGTCATCATCTTTTTTAAATAAAAAGTTTAAAAACATAGGATAAAACTGCAATCTGCCACAGACATATTCTATTACTAACCATATTCAGACAAATGCTGATGTACACAGTTGCTTCAAAGGTGAAAAATTATACTAATGATGATATTATTTTTAAAATTTAAGTCAAAGCACCTTTTGATCAAGAAAAGATTATGATTAGGCAAGTGAATAGAATACTATAGAATAGCCCTGGAAATCAATCTGGACCAATAAATAACCAATTGACGGACACAGTTTAGGTGTAATATCTTACAAGCATAAGCAAAAATTCTAAATAACAGTACAACAATTTAGTCAGACAAAATACATAAACAAGCATGTCATCATGTTTTCTGACTACTGTTTGCACTGTACCGCTGAAAAGAAAAAGAAACAACAAAAGTCACTCAAGATAGTTGACTTTTATCTCATTTAAAAATTCCTATCATTTCAAGGCAAGATTTCTGTATTTAAGAAAGCCCTTTTTATATAGGTGTTTTTTGTCTGCATTATACAGACGTGAATTTAAAAATCAAAAACTTTCAGTGGAAGTAATTCTTTCTTAATAGAACTTCTAAAAAATAATCTGGAAGTATTAAAGAAAACATTTTGGATTAATACAGTTCTGTATTTCTGACAACAGTACTGAACAAGCAGATGCACAGTATGAGGTAATTTGTGGGTTTTGTGGCAGTAAAGGGAACTGCCTTATTAACCTCTGGCAGTGTTCTGAAGGGGCTACATTGTGGCTGTGGGTGAGCTGTCTGCTTTATTACATTTGGACTCACACATTCTCTAACCAAATATTTTAAAGGAAACTAAGTAGCTCTGAGATGAGAGAGAAGGACCTTGTACTAATAAAAAGGTTAAAAGACAGGAAACAAAAGTAAGGAGCAAACCAACACTTGTTGCAGTGAAGACTAACTAATGTATTTCCACAACACCATGATGGGTTGCAAGCAGGCAAGCAACTACACTGCTGATTTTCTTTAATAATACTACATTATGCAGAACAGACTGGCAAGAGCAGACTAATGAATTGCTTAAGAACCTGAAAGATAAGACAGTAAGAAGTGAGATGAAATTTGAAATAGACAAAAGAAAAGCCATGGGCATATGTAAATAGAATTCCACTAACATGACAAGGAGCTCTAAGTTGACTAGAGCTAATCATAAATTCTTTGAATATCATGCTGAGATAATTCAATTAAAACAATGGCTTAAAAAGAAAACCAGAAGTTAAGAAGTATTAAAAAAATAAACAGAGGACAAACTGAAGACTGTCTTTATGCAAGTAAATAGTTTTGCCTTTAAAAGTCATCTTTAATTTGTTTGGATTTAAATAAAAAAATAACAAAAATGATATTTTAGAACAGAAACTACAGCAGAGAACAGTAACAAGAATAACTACAGATACTGAACTCTTGTGTGAAGAAAAGCTGAGTAGGTTTAAAGGATTCAGGATGCAAAAGAGATGGCCTAAGAAGGGAATGTAGTAAAAAGAGGTATATAAGGAGGTTGCTCGCTGTCTCTTCCAAATAAGAACTAGAAATTACCAAACAAGACCAGTAGCATGATGTTTCAGAAAAAACAAACGAACGAACAAAAAAACCCCAAAAAACAAACAAACCAAAAAAGCAACAAAAAGAGATACTTCCTTCTGCAACAGACAGGAAGGTGCAAATGTAAAAAAACATTACAAGAGGTCACTGAATAAATACTTTGAAAAGAGACCCTTTAAGGGTTATTAACTAGATGAACTGTATCAAAATCTGGCAGTTCCTTGAGCAGAAAGTAGTTGGAGGTTGTAAGGCTATTCATCAAAACATTACATTTGCCCCACTTATTATCTTTCTATGGCACGGTGTGCTAAAGGAACATTTGATCCAATCCAGCAATGAGTTTCTCACTTTCTTAAAGAGTGACAGACATAAAGTGAGCATCATTTATCAGGTCTAACATATTTAAAGTAAATCTGCTCTGGAACGTGGAAAACTTGTATTAACCTTTTGACAGCAGGAACTGAGCTCAAACGTGGATCGTCCTTCAGTAGATCATGACTACTCTTACTCTTTCCCTTCATGCTCTGTTAAAAACAAACAAACAAACAAACAAAAAAATTACAAATTTCAGTGTTCAGGAGAATGGAGAAAAAGGCAAAGGTATGAAATCAATCCTTTATTTCCAGTTCATTATAGCTTAAGCAGTGAGCATAAGCACTTCTAATTGAAAAGAACATAATCCTTGCAGGAAGACAGTAATAGTGTAGATAATAAAATCTCATTCTGATTTATAAACACCTTCCTTACATATTGTATTTGATGTCGTCTTCTGCAACATTCTCCTAGAGAAGCTGGCAGCTGAGGGATTGGGTAGATACAACTCTTTGCTGCATAAAAAAAACTGGCTGGATGGCCAAACCCAAAGTGTGGTGGTGAATAGAGAAAGAAAGTGATCATCCATCCCTCTGTAGTCAGCACTGACGAGGCCACATCTCAATTACTATGCTCAGTTTTGGGCTCCTCACTATAAGAAAAACATGGAGGCCCTGGAGCGTGTCCAGAGAAGATCAACAAAACTGGTGGAGGGTCTGGAGCACAAGGTGAGAAGAGACTGAGGGAACTGCAATTGTTTAGTCTGGTGAAGAGTGGGCCCAGGAGATCTTGCATCTCTCTACAACTACCTGAAAGGAGGTTGCAGTAAGGTAGGGGTCAGCCTCTTCTCCCACATAACTAGCAATGGAACTAGAGGCAATGGCCTGAAGTTGTACCAGGCGAGATTCAAATTGAACGTTAGGAAAGATTTCTCTGCTGAAAGTGTGGTCAGGCATTGCAGGTATCAGCCACTGTCCCTGGAGGCATTCAAGAAACATGAGGAAGTTATACTGAGGGACTTGGCTTAGTGGGGGAATATTGATGGTACGTGGATGATTGGAAAGGTTGATCTTGGAGGTCTTTTCCAACCTTGATGATTCTACGATTCTATGAAACATGACGAGTGCTTAGCACACTTGTAAACTACTCTGAACAAGTACAGACAATTAAATGTGCAATTTGGACACTGAAAGTAAACACTAGGTGACAGACAATGGGGGACAGGGTCAGGTCCCTAAGCACATAAATATACTTCAGTGGCCTTGAGGAGTCTTACCTGGACCCACTCTGCCCATGAGCACCATTTCCACTCAGGCCTATGAATCCAGACACTGCCTGAACAGTAACAGATGTGTACTTGTGTCTAGCATTCTGGATGGACTCCATGTACAGACCCCGTAGCTTTGTTTAATTAGTTACTTTCAGACTTCCCTAAATTGGAAATTTTACCACATTTGGCAACCCCCAAAAAGTTAACAGAACGATTTCACTGCATGACAACACCAAAACTGAGCTTGTCAGGAAATAGATGTTTTGTCTAGAGAATTTTAAAATGAAGAGCAAGTATTTGGGGTAAGTGAGAAGGACACAGCTAACAAGTTGAGCGAAATATTGAATAACAGACAAATATGGCAGAATGTCAGACAAACATGCTCTTAAGGAATGTAAGCCTAGTTAATCAGGTTAAGTCAAAACCAGGAAGCATCAGAGTTAAAACTACTGTGATAAAGCTCTACTACTAACCTAACTGGCAACACCTTACTTTAATACTGTGCATTGATGTATTCACTGTTGTCCTCTGTACCTTATTATAGGGTTGAGGATAATTTTTTTACAACTGCACAGAATTTAACATAATGTAGTCTCATCACTAACAGAAAAAGGTGCCTGAACTGTAGAAATAAGTTATAACATCTGGAACTCTAGAGATATAATTTGGTAAATAGTAGAAATATGGATGGCAATTTGCAAAATAAAATAAAAAAATAAAATAAAAAAATTTAAACTAATTTGGCAAAGTCCAATCAGGAAATATTAAAGACTACCTATGCCACCCAAGTCAAGTGAATTTGGACAACTCATGTATAACAACTAATTACAATAACATGCTGATTTTCCCACAATAACACTTATGCTTTGTACAGAATATACCCACATAAGTGTGCTCCCGGTGGCGCAGTGGTATAAAGTGCTGCTTGCGGCACCGAAGGGCCCGGGTTCGAATCCCCACTGTGGCGCAGGGGGTAGAAGTGCCGCTTCACTACACAGAGGGCTCGAAACCCGGGAGTTGGGCTCGATGATCTCTAAGGTCCCTTCCAACTCGCACGATACTATGATACTATGATAAGAAAATAGAACTAAGAATTTCCTGATAATGATGAAGTTTACATGTTTCAACTCTCAAGTGCTTTACCATCAGAAGACATCCTTGAAATTAAGTGAAAAAAAAAAAGAAATAGCTTTATACTATGAAACATGGAACCACTTTTGTATTTCTATAAACACCATCATGCAGTAACTGAAGGCACCTTCTACACTAGATAAATTAAGTTTTTTTCTAGAAATCAGAATAGTAGAATTATAAAAATAAAGGTAATTTCTAGTATCATTGTTCAAAACTTGAAAGTAAATAAAAACAATACAAAGAACTTTAAAATTTTTCATAAGCATGTAAAAAAGATAATCTTCAGTTGAAAATCAAAATAAGGATGATTTGGTATGATACCTGACTAACTCTGTTGACTTCCTCCTCTTCTTCTTCAGCTTCTTCCCCAAAGGAAAGCAGATTAAAATTTCTTGAAGAGAAAAAACACATTTTCTATTGAAACTCTTTGTTAACATTTCATAAACTTCAAACATGCCCCTTCCATTTTCTTTGAAATCTTGTTTTATCTATTTTTCCTGTTAAACATATCAATTCAACAAACTACCAGTGTTGAGGGACATTCCTTTTCTATAACTGAGACAGAACAGACAGGGCAATTACAAACTAGAATGCTTTAAAGTTACTTACCTAGAAAACAGTAAGACTGAATTTAAAATTCTGCCTTGACTAGCTTCTATAGACTTAAATGCCAACAGCTCTTTATAATTATTGTTTTTTAATACAGCAACACTCCAGCAGTAAACGCAAAATTCTCAAGACACAACAGCTCAGGAAAGCAGCAACCACAAATACAATTTCACAAATGTATTTAGAAGAGATCGTGATCTTCAACGCTTTTTTTTTTTTTTTTCAAAATTATTTTTATACTGTGTAAGAAACAGCTAGTTGTAATACAATCTACTTCTGTCCAATAGAAGCAAAAGCATGCACATGGTTCAGAGTTCCGATTACTTCTCATAAATGTGTACATATACTGAATTTCATTCATAAATTAATGCATTTAAAAAGCATTTGAAATTTGAAAACATTTTAATGGGAGAGAAGTGGTAGCTGATAAAATAAATTAATGTAAAAGAACTGCACCCAAGTTACTAGTATGCATTAACTTCTGCATCATCTCAGTCACAAATTGCCTATTCTTCTAGACCATGGCTTACACTGCCGTGTTCTCTCTCCTTTGCAACAAACAGATGCACAGTAACTACACAAAGCATTTAATCTCTACGATCTCTTAGCAGTTAGGGTTAGGTCTAACATTAGAGTATGTTCTTCTTGCATTTTGGTTGAGCCTTTGTTTCAAGTAAAGAACAACCAAGCTGCTAGTTGAAGAAAATTAATTACGGCTCATGTTGCAGGTATTTACTTTGTGCCTTTTACTTTGGGCTTTTTATCTTCTTCTTCTGGTTTGTCCTTCTTCAGCCTTCTATTTGGTCTTGGAACAATATCATCAAATGGATTAAATAAAACCTATTAAAAAAAGAATATTTTAGTCACATGCCTAATAAGCATTTTTAATTAAATGATTCAATATTTTAAAAGCAATATATAAAAGACATGCCAGGTTTTCACACCAGATCATGGTTTTCTTAGGAATACAAACAAAACTTCAAGTTTTAAAGAACAGCATACCTACCTCACTACTTCTTATCTTATGCGGACTGAGTGGTCTTTCTTCTTTGTCAACTTCCACTTCAGCTAGCCGCAACATGTTATATATTGTATCTCCTGTAACCTATCAGATACACAGGAAAAGTTTGAAACTACTTAAGTACTTCTGCAGAATGCAAGGCAATTATTACAAGTAAATTTGAAAATACAATTGATACAGGAAATACTGTAGGCATATAAGACTTTTAAAAGGGAGTAAGTACAGCATACCAGTGGCTTTGACCTTCATTTTTAAATTAACAGCAAAGTTCAAAGAACATAAGTAGCAAATTGTGCATTTCTGAGAGCAGAGGAAGATGTCAGAACTTTACTGGGAGTTGTAAAAAAGGAAAATGAGATACTGAAGTATAAAAATTGTAGCTTTATTTTCTTTTGAACAAACTATGAAAGTGGCAAGTTCATCTTAGGCTTTTCATTTTCCTTACTTTCCTTGAATAATTACAAATAAATGTAAACACTTAAATAAATAATGTAATTAGCATTAGACTAGTAAAACAATTACCACATTTCTATTAAGAGATGACTCAAAAGGAAGCACAACACTTGGTTCCAGAAGAAAAACAATAGCAGTGCAGATAATGATGGGAACCACCCATAGAGACACAGACCAAACACAGACAGCTTAGAATGAAGTAAAATAATTTCATGGATATCTAACAAAAACAACACTACAAGAACCTTCAATAATAGAGGAACATATATATGCTTCTATCAAACTCAAACTGAAACTACTCTGTAGCAGACCTTTCCAAAAATCGTGTGCTTGTTATTAAGTTCATCTGCACGGCCCAATGTAAAAAAAAACTGACTGCCATTATCATGGGGTCCAGCATTTGCCATAGCAACAAGTCCTCTTCGATTAAATCGCAGTCGTGAATGGAACTCATCCTGGAAAAGACAAAAAGAAGAAGTATGTAACTACCATAAATTAATATACACTGACAAAAAAACAAACAGTTCAAATAAATTAAAAATTTAAACATTAATAAAACCAAAGTAAATTATATCTTAGTAACAAGATTTAAAACTTCTATTCAAAACAGAAAAAGTATTTTAGTCTATTTTTTCTTCTTACTTTTTATTATAATACAAATAAGCAAACAAAATTATTTCAAAACAAAACAAAACCAAAATCAAAACACAAAGGAAAACACATAGCTAACAAAAATTGAAGAAAAAGTTTTGAAGCTACTACACTAATAACAGAAACACAATTTAAGATAAATTAAGTTTCGCTAATGTTAACTTTCCCTTTTTCTAAGTATTGCCTAATACTCATCTTTATTCCTGTAGAAATTAATGCTTTAGCCAATAGTAAAAGAAAAAAAGAAAGCACTTCTCAAAAGTAATGGCATTACAGGTATTTCTTGTAAAACCATTATTCTAGTTACCTGCTTTATTAAGCAGAAATCCTAAGTCATGTAAAATAACCAGAAGTTCAGTAACTTTGCAATAGTACAGTATTACTCAAATCCAAAGGAAGAACATTTTCAGGACCATGAGAAGACAAAAGAGGGCATCAAATGAAGATGATACTGATGAGTAATGCATTAATACCACAGTAGTATAAAACTCCTAAGTGCTTTCACACTTAACAATAATACCGAATGAAGGAAGTGTCGTTACTACAATATTAGAAACATTTGTTTTGATGTTTCCTTAGGTAGCGATCACTCCCACAAACTTCAGATTTGCATTACAATTACAGCTGGTGGACTGAAGGCCCAGAAAGGTCACACAGCTTCACCAGCCGAAGATGTTTATCCTATCTGAAATTCTGAACCAGAACTAGAGCACAGCTGCTGCGCATTTGTAACCTCACTCATGATCTGAAGACCCTGACCAAGAGATGAGATGTGCTACTATCAGTAATACTAGCGACTACATATACATTCACAGATCTTTGCCAATTCAGGTAGAATGTGCATAACTCACATTTCTGCTCTTCAGTTTGACTCACAGATCCATAGAATGCTTTGGGACCTTATATATCACCCAGTTCCAGTCCCCTGTCATGGGCAGGGTTACCTCTCACTAGACTGGGTTGTCCAAAGCCCCATCCAGCCTGGCCTTTAGCACTCACAGGGATGACGCATCCGTAGCTTTTGCAGGCCATCTGTTCATTGCCTTACCACTTTCTGAGTTAAGAATTTCTTCCTGATGTCTAAGCTAAATCTACTGTACAAAATACCCCTATCTTTTATCACTCCCTGACAAAGAGTCCTTCTTCAGCTTTCCTGCAGGTCCCCTTTAGGTACTTGAAGACCACTGTATGGCCTCTGCAGACTCCTCTCTTCTCCAAGCTGAACAAGCCCAGCTCCATTAACCATTCTTCACAGATGTGCTCCTGCCTTCTGATCACCTTTGTGGCATCCTCTGGGCCTGCTTCCTATGCTCCTTCTTGTGCTGGGGACTCTAGACCTGCATGAAATAGTTTAGATGGGGCCTCATGAGGGCAGAGCAGAGGACAGCCATGTCCCTCTTTCCGTGAAGTCCAGGATACAGTCAGACTTTTGGGCTGCATTTCCCACTGTGGGCTCATGTTGAGTTTCTCATCAACCAGCACCCAAGTCCTCCTCACAGCTGCTCTCAATCCATTCTCTGCTCAGCCTGTACTTGTGCTTAGGATTGTCCTAGTATAGGAGCAGGACACCGCGCTTGTTCTTGTTTAACTTTATGAAGTTAAAACACTTGCTCTGAACAATTTTCTCTCCTAGTTTTATCTTGTTGAAGTGAACGTTAATAGGGTTATATGTTTATCAAAGAATTAGAACAGACAGCTTTAAGAACACTCAATTCTAAAATGCACATTCAAAAACACTGAAGCATGTACAAATTCAGAATATGAATGAACTTTAGCATTCTTTGTAGAATAAACTGTATTCCTTATACAAAATCTGTTTACTCACAAAATTCACACACAGTAGGAAGGACAACTGCCAGAGACTAAGCAAACATCAACATGCACAAGATACACAGCTACATACCTTGAAGGGAGCTCCGTAGATTGAATCTCCACCTGACCCAGTACCAGTGGGATCACCTCCCTGCACTATAAATCCTGGCACAACTCTGTGAAATATTGTATTATTGTAATACTCTAAAAAATAAAGAGAAAATACATTAAATACATTTAAGTTATCTAAAATCACACCTCAATAGAGATTATGCAGACATATCAGTGACTGGAGTTCTATAAAACAAAATCTAAGACAGCATTCTGCCATTTCCACCAAGCTGCCTGATCATATATAGACTTGCTCAGTGCGACTTTACCTTGCCTAACCTACAAAGTATTACTAATGATATTTATGAAAAAAAAATTGTGGAGTCTTGTTTCTGCCACAGAAGGTACTGCATACCTCTTAGAAAATTACATTAAATAATTAATTTTATTTTCAGGACTACTGATGATTGTACCAATATACGTAACTTTAAAAGTAGAGTTAAATCTACTACACTCTGTCCCAGTCAGTACCTCACATAGAGTTATTTATATCCATACACCAAATAGTTATCACTTTTACTCAATGGCAGGCAACACAGAAGTCATCCCTTTTACCTACAATGTACTGTCTTATACTCCCCAGGATACTTTGTTACTGTTCTCCATGTATGCACACACACACACAGTTCAGATACGTGTTATGATACTGTAAGAAAATATAAGGACGAAAGATTCAACTCAACATATATTAACTTTTTTTTTTCTTTTTTTTTTTTTAAATCTGTAAGACAAAGCAGGATCTGACAGTGTTGCAGCATAGAATTCAAGGATAGTTATACTACACAATACTCACCAAAACATATACTACAAAGCATAGGATCCAACAGAGTAGCCATGTGTATGGAAACTGTTGAATCATGGACAGAACCTCTGATTGACCACCTGAGGCGAGCACTGAGTCGGTTGTGGGAGCACAGGTGAAGGCAAGGGGTGAAGCCTGGCTACACCTCTCCTAGACCCAATTTAAGGGCTGACTGCCTCTGGGGAAGGATCTATTCCTGGAGATTGCTTCTCTTGGGAGTTTTCTTGCAAGCCTACAACACTGGTATTTTCTGTTTATTTCTGAATATCCTTTTCCAACGTGATAATCTTTCCTGCTACACGCTAAGGACGAGCCTAATACTTGTCAATTATACATCTGTATACTTGTTGATTATACACCATGCAATTCAGAAAGGAAATACGATAGATTTATTAAAACCGAGGACAACTTAAGGTAATTTCCAGGGCTGAGAAGCTGACTTAACATTAAAAAAAATTTTTTTTGAAAATCCACATGTTCACATTATCAGTAAAAGCACACAGCAGACCTGACACGTGTCTGGGATACACAAATCCCACACTGCTATCTTTCCTTAACAGAGAGTTAAAAGAACTCTTACCAAATCTTATTAATGGTATACAAGCAGGAGCTAGGAAACATAAATTGAGAGGGTCCTTTGCACATTTTTATCTAGTTTTCCCAATGTGAAGCTTTTCATTCTGGTATCTGTTATTCCAGTGAAGGGCTTTGCAGGGTTCTATTCAATAAGACACTATAGCAAATGAAACACTGAAAGTATTCATGAAGAAATGAACAGGCAGTGAGGACATTATACAGGAATGACCTTAACAGAAGAAGTCCAAGCATGGCATCACTGACATTTCCTATGTTCATTAAAGCTGCAATACTTTGTATAGATTTCCTAAAGACAAGCCTTCCTAAATATATGACAACTACTACATCTAAGAAAAACACCAATAAACTGTTGTACTTTCCACTTCCATTGGTTTCCTTAATGACTTAAAAAAAAAAAACAAAAAACATTCTTGATCTGGATAGCAGATAATATAAATAATTAATTAACATATTAAAACTTACTTCTGACTTGTCTTTTCCATAACTGTCCCCAAAATACCAATATTTCACATGAAATAATTCTAACAAATCCTACCCCATTTTGCCATTACCTTCCATACAAAGCTGGATGAAATTTCGACATGCTTTTGGTGCTTCTTTTGACCACAATTCTATATCAATATCTCCTGCTGTAGTTCTCAGCAAGACCTACAAAATTTTTATAAACACACCATTAGTTTTATTGCAACTCAGACACTAATAAACAAATATTACTACTAAGTTAGAAAATACTCTTAAATTCATAACATTAACAACAGCAGTAGTAAGTAGTAAGCAGCTAAGGCTGGTGGTGAGTGCTATCCCCCAGGGGTCCAACCCCTTTAACATCTTTACTGCTGATATATACAGTGAGGTGAGTGCACCCTCAGCAAGTTTGTGTGCCTCCGGTGGCGCAGCGGTAGAATTCCCGTTTGCAACACCAGGGGGCCCGGGTTCGAATCCCCCCCTGTGGAGCAGGGGGTAGAAGTGCCGCTCTGCTACACAGAGGGCTCGAATCCCGGGAGTTGGACTCGATGATCTCTAAGGTCCCTTCCAACTCGCACAATACTATGATACTATGATATGAAGTTTGCTGATGACACCAAGATACATACACTTGATATGATAGAAGGAAGGTGTGCCATCAAGAGGGACCTGGACAGGCTTGAAAGGTAGGCCCACGTGAAGTCCTACTAGGCCAAGTGCAAAGTGCTACACATGAGTTGGGGCATTCCAAGATGAATGTACAGACTGGGAGAAGCAGCCCTTCTGCAAAGAACTTAGAGAAACAGTGGGTGCTTCATCCCTGGAGGTGTCAAGGCCTGGTTGGATGGGGCGCTGGGCAGCATGAGCTGGTGGGGGACAGCCCTACCTATGGCAGGGGGATTGGAACTGGGTGACCTCTGAGGTCTTGTCCAATCCAAACCGTTCTGTGATTCTATGATATCCCAGTGTCGTTCTGCCAGCACTTTAAGATATAGTTTTGAGGCAGTACGTTTGAAAAGACCTTAAGGCTGACAACAAAGTAACTAACAGAGGGTGGAATAGTAAACACTCTTTTAGTATTTCCACAATAAGGCAACACAGAAAAGGAATATGCCTTAAATCTCTAGTGGCGCACTCTATTACAAGTGACACCAATAAAGATCAATAAATGCGAATTCCTAACAAAGCGGTAAACACAACAAGCGTCCGAGAGCGATAAAACTGGACTCCTGCCCCTCGCCCGCGCTGCCCGCAGCTCTCCCGCCCTGCCCTCCTCACTCGCAGCTCCTCCGCGTGGTACAGCGGGCACAGCGCCGGCTGCCCGCAGGGAGTCTCACCTTGCCGTTGGTGGGGGGCTCCTGGATGTAGATGTTGCTCATGCTGTGGAAGGTGTCGTGGCGGACACGCACCACCCGAGCCCAACGCGCAACAACACTTCCCTCTACCCGCGCTACTGCCCGCAGCCCGCCGCCATCTTGGGCGCCTCTACACAGCACAGTGGGGAGGGGGGAAGGTGTGACTGCTCAGAGCTGGGGAAGAGAGAAAGAATTGCTCCGCCGATGGGAGTTTGACGGGAATCACTCGGTAAATTATTTCCAAAAGGATGTGAAGGTTTTTCCAGACACCTCCGCTCGCTTCTCGTCGCCCCGGCCCGGTACTGAGGACCCCGTCCTCCCCGCGAGTGGCGCAGCCCGAGAGTGCTCCGGCCAAAGCCTTCCGGCGGGGAGAGGCGCTGCGGCGTTCCTAGGCCCGGCTGCGAGGGGGACGCTGCTCGCGATGGCTCTGCCGGGTGAGGAGAGCCTCGAGGCTGCGGGGCGGTTTGCTGGGGGGGGGAGGAGGATCGACAGCATTGTTCGTGGGGCGGACGGTGGCGGGGCCCGAGGAGCGGTTTGCGGTGCGTTTTCCAGCCTGCGGAGCTGAAATTGTACCGCTGTGGCCGCTCTAGCAGCCGAGCGGGGCTGGGGGCTCCAGCAGCCCTCCCGCACTCCGTATGCGGCCCTCGCCTGTAGTTTTGTGGGTGCTGAGGCCCGCGGCTGCGCTCCCGCCTTCTGCAAGTTTACGCTGCCTTCCTTAGAGGTCCCGAGAATGGCATCGTCCTGCGTGTGTTTTTCTCCTTATGTCCCAGTTTAATGCCTGCCTGCAGCTAGGTTGTTTAAATAAAGGGTTTAAGAGCAGTGGTGCAGCCAGCACGGGCAGAAATTGTCGTGTTACTCACCAGGTACTCAGCCTGTGTGAGCCTGAGGTATGAGGAGAGTTTGGCTGGAGAAAATTGAGTAGACCTGAACCTTGCTGCGAGTTCAGCAACAACAACCTAACAAAAATAATAAAGCTTAATTTCTTAATAAAGCTGCTCTCGCTCCCATCTTTGGGGGTAGTTTCTGAAGGAAGAGGTCTTATGTTTGTGTTCAAAGATTTGTGAAGCCTATTTTGCAATGTTCTTGTCCACTAAATGAGTGAGGCCCTTAGTGATGCTTTCTGCTGTCAGTTATTTTGCTCGAGAACTGGCAGATGGAAAGAAGGGGAGGTGGGTGGAAAAAAAGAAGCCTTTACTTGTTTGCTTTTAATTGCCTGAAACTTAATCTATTATAAAAGCCTGCCTCTAACATCATTATTTGAAGCCCGAACAGTGATTATTTGACACCAGTCTCAAGAATTTGATGGGCACAGGGACGATAATCAAGATCGTGTAACCCTGTCTTTAGGTGGATAGAGAGCCATTAGTTTCTTCAGACACATACAACAGGCGCTAGCAAGACACGGGTCTCAGTTGGGGTTCCTGATTTTGCTACTTTGTAAAAGTTCCTTTTATACATTTTTTTCCCCCATATTTTTCAGTCACACACTTTTTGCATCTTAATTTGTGCTCATTTCTCTGCCAGTTCTCTTAAAAACTCTGTGTTGTATTCACAGAAAACTGCATCTCACAAGTTGCATCTGAATAGGTAGTCCACTAAAATTGGAGTTATTTTTTTTTGACCAAACTGTTACCAAATTTAGCACAGTGTTTACAGTGCCTTTCTTATCAAGCACTGGGTGATTATTGGAAGTCCTGGCGAATTGCATTTGTGCATGCAGTTTCTGTAGTGAGTGCTCTCTTCCTTTGCATGAACACCAAATCCTTCTATATTGCACTGATTACACAGTAGAGAAGTTTACTGAGTATTTCAGAATACAGATTAAATCTTGCTTTTGAGTCCAGATGTGAACTGAGTCAGCAGATGCTATTTTGAGTACTTCTGTAATAGGGCATTGCAAGATATTTTTTTACTCTTTTAATGTGTGTGTTGCCTGTCCCCTTATTTCTCAAGGTTTTCTTGTGGTTTAAAGGTAGATGCTTATGAAATAGGCACATAAAGACTGCAGAGTTTATAAACCACTAAGAAGATATGCAACACTGAAGTCTGAGATCTGCAGAAAACCATGGGACTTCAAGGTTCCTCTGTTTCTTTTAGTAGGATTTACTAAAGATGGTACTTCTCTTAATAAATCAAAATTTAAACTCATGAAGCTGATGTACCCCCTTTCTGGTCCCCTAATTTCATAGTTTTCTTCTTATGTTAGGTTGATTATTTAAATAAAGGAACTAGTTGTACGGAAAGCTGTGTATACAACTGCTTAATTTTCCGTATTTTTCATACTGGATAGAAAGATACCCTTTCATTTTGGAAATGCTGTTTTGCTTAGAATTATGAATTGACTCAGTAATCCTTTTGTGGGAAATAGGTCTCCAGGTTTTGTCTTGTGAGTTAGATCTTGCTGATCTTCTTAACTGAGGGCACACATAGGTACAGAAAGCAACTTTGACAAAATTTAGAAGAGTGATCACTCCAGTCTGTCTGCTGGTGTTACTAAGCCAGATTTAAAGGGAACTTTTAAGACTTACATTTAGTAACAAGTGATTGATGAAATTTTCTGTTTCAGGTGCAAATAAGGATAACATCAGAGCAGGATGCAAGAAATGTGGCTACCGTAAGTCTATATAGTAAGCAATAGGAGACTGCAGTGTTTTGTTTGTTTGGTTGGTTGGTAAAATTATAGAATACTTAAGAGTCAAAAGGAACCTTTAAAGATACTTTTAAAGGTCATCTAGTCCAGCTTCCCTGTGATGAACAGGAATGTCTGCAGCTCAATCAGGTTGCTCAGAGCCTGGTCCAGCCTGACCTTGAAAGCCTACAGGGATGGGGCTTCCATGACCCATTCCAGTCACAGTATCACAGTATCGTGCGAGTTGGAAGGGACCTTAGAGATCATCGAGTCCAACTCCCGGGATTCGAGCCCTCTGTGTAGCAGAGCAGCATTTCTGCCACTTATGCCACAGGGGGGATTCGAACCCCGGGCCTCTGGTGTTGCAAGCAGCAACTTGTACCACTGCGCCAGCAGAGGCACACAAGTCCCTCACTGCTCTCATTGTAGAAGACTTTATATATCCTTGAATATATGAGACTTGAGTTTCTTAGCAAAAAAAAAACCTGGATGCTGTTGTGTTCACATGCTGTGCAATTGCTTGAAGAACCTTGAATTTCAAGCACTGTCTTTGATATCTATTATTGTGCTTATGAGGCAAGCATTTGTGTTCCTTTTGAGGCTCACTTTGAGCTTAGGCAGGGCTTTCTGCTCAAGATATGTCCAATATGTTTTGAAAAAAAATAAATAATAAAATCTGCATAATCTTCTACACCAAGTATACTTCTTTGTAAGATGTGCTTTGGGTTATGAGAGCCTGCCCTCCTCCTGAAGGCCCTATCAAGGGCTGATGTTGTGCAGGAGCAGGACCTTGCATCATAAGCTGCCAGTTGCTGCTGTTACTTGCAAGTTCTGTAAATCAGCATTTAGCTCAAGTTTTTTCATGATGCTGTCTTAGGGAAAGTACATCCGTAACTGCTCTCCTGATGAATATAGACATGTTCTAGTGAAAATCCTAGTTTATTAATCACTCAGTCATCATTTTAGAACTGCAGTGAACTTTTAACACAGTGATTAAAGCTATATTTACATGTTTTATGTAGCATGAAGGAAAAAAGCTTTGTTCTTTCACTATAGACTTTGCTTCCAACGTGTTTTATCAATAAATTGCCTTATGTATCCAGTCTTTCAGAGAAACAGGGTGATTTATATAAATATAAATACAGTGGTTTATTTGTAGATGCAATATCAGAAGCCTTCTGGAAGAGAAGGAAAATGGGTCAAATCACACAGCCTACATTTTTTTATGAAAAGTTCCGTATTCAAGGTGTAGGGTCTTTAATAGGGAGAAGCTGAGTTTGTTTCTATTGCTACTTGTATTCTTTCACAAACCCTATCTTCAATTTGTTTTATTTGTTGTTATTAGTCCAGTAGAAATATTCAGCTTCAAGGAGCCTAACTCATGGTAATGTTTATTACTACCTAAGTTATAAAACTAAAAGTACTAGTCCAGTGTTAGTATGGTCAGTATTATGTAATGATTATTAAAAATAATTTGTATTTCATAAGGAAATTACATTCTTTTTTTTCATTAAAGGGAGATGGAAGTAGCAGTATACAGCAGAACTTGCTATAGTTTTACAAACATTTCACTTATGCTTTTAAATTGTTATTTTAAATAATTTCTTCTAAAAGGATCTGAGACCATTAAGGAAATAGAAAATCTTTACATTAACAAAAGTATGAGAGCGATCATAAAGCACCATTAGAATACCATTGCACAGCCTCTCAAGGAGGAACTTGAAGTGTGTTTTCCTATCTTGTTCATTGATTGCATCCTATCATAGCTTTTTTTTCTCTTATTAAAATTGAATAATACTTTTAGCTTTTGATACTATTTGCTAGTTTTTAATGTGCTTCTAAATTTTTGTTTCATCCAGCTGGTCATCTGACATTCGAATGCCGAAACTTTCTCCGAGTGGATCCTCAAAGAGATATTGTTTTAGATGTTAGCAGCACAAGCAGTGAAGACAGTGAGGAAGAAGAGTTACAGAGACTGCAAGCCATGCGTGAAAAGAAAAGTAAGTTAGGTCTTCTAAGAAGAATGTAGTAGTATATAGAATATGGTATATAGAATATAGTGCATAGAATATAATATATAGAATATAGTATAGTAGGCTCTACTATAAACAATACATCTTTTACATCAAATGCTCAGACTTCAGTTATTTGATACATTCATGTATTTTTTTTATTAATTCCTTTCATTGGAAATTAATAGTTAATGTGTTTAGAACATCTCAACAAGGTCTTACTGCAGAATACTGTAAAACTATTAATAAACAGCTGCTTAGAAGAAAATGAAATTGATATTCTGAGTTGATTCTATGGTTATGTGTGGTTTAAATATCCTAAAGTCAACAGCAATTCTTAAAACCAAAGACAAATATGGCAGTTGAGTTTTTTTCAAATTTCTATGTAGTAATTTGTCTGAAACAGCTGGCCAGTTGAATTTCAACATTAATACTTGGAGAAATCTGTTTGTAAAGTTTGAATATCGTCAGTCATCAGAGAGGAAATAGGTGTTTTGGTTACTTAACAGTTACGCGGATTCATTTGTAATTGGACTCCAAAAAGGCTGTTGTCCTAAAGTAGATGGAAAGGTTATTCTACTGTATTAAATTCTGTCAAAATTCACTCCAGGGTATAAAGACCGGTATTGTGGTTCAACCTGACAGGCAGCTAAGTACCACTTCTGAGCTGTTTGCTCTATCCCCCTCCACTTCCTACAGGAGAGAGAGAAAACTGAGGGGGGAGGGTAGCATAAATTTCATCTAGTGAGATTCAAAAATTGCTTGTAAGTGAAATTTGAAAGTACCTCATAACACTAAACAGAATTAAGGCAAGCAGTGAACATGACTGTTCTATGGAAGCTGTAGACTTAGGTAAAATACAGTTATTTTAGCATTCCCACAGCAGATATTGTTGTCATTACTGCACAGTTACTGGGAATTTGTAACAAAACTAGAATTTTGTTTTGTTCAGTAAGGATTTTGTTTAACAACTGTACTATGATTTGTTATGTTGAGCAAATGATAGATTAATATGGGCTATGGGATTTTAATGTATACCTTTCTCCTGATTTTCCTGGGCCTACAGGATATGTTAAGGGTTTTAACAGATAAAATGCTGGCCTTTCTTATGCATCTTTATTTTCATTGCAGTAACAATACAAATAGTTGCAGGTTTCAGTCTTCAGCATGAGAAATGCATGACACCTTCTTTCTGTCACTGTTTCTTGTTTTCTGCCTTTCCAGAAATAAGTACCTGCTAGCTGATTTTTCATTTTGGTAGGACCAGGGCCTTAATTTTTCTTTCCAGCTTTCTCTTAATTCAGTTTTTCAACATTTCTGTCCTACATTCAGCTTTTTAAGCAACCATATAAGGGAAAATAGGGAAATGTCAAGCTAAAGATGACTTTTCTACCAATTTTCATAGATGCTACCTTCACAGTTAAATCAAATTTATCCTAGTTGAAGTGTGAAATAAAGCTATGTCAAACTAGGGAGAGTAAACTTTTTTTTTTTTTTTTTTTTTTTTTTTAATCTTCTAGTTACATGCCCTGGTTTCAGACTCGTGCAAGTCTTTTAAAATATAGAAGCAAAAGCTGTGCTACATTTTACAGGACTTCCTCATTCCTGATCTTCAGATAAATTGCAGAAGTTTTACGTTGAGTTCTGCTACCCTGCAAAATATTTCTGAAATTAGTATATACCAGGCTGGGATTTGGAGAAAGGAAAAATAATTTTATAGTTACTTTGCAATGCTATTGAAGCCATTCTTTTCATGCTCTTCTTAGTTCAGACATAAGTGTGTTGTAAACTATAATTTTTTTTGTCCATAGATTTAAATGAGGAGGAAGAGAAAAGAAAACAAAAAAGAAAAAGTAAAGAAAAAACAAAACTAAAGAGACCAAGGAAAAGGTAACTCTTTCAAACAACTATTTTAATTGCAAAACAAATTCAGAAGTCCTCTGGTGTTTGGGTTGGTTTCAGAAAACATTGCATCTTTGAATCCAATTGGTTTTGTGTATACTATTTTGATTGGAAAAGCTTCCTGTCTTCCTTTGAGTGAAGCCGCAGGCTTTGAAATTAGGTCTTGAAAACCAGCAAGGTATGCAGGTCTGAGAAGGCAGTGTTCCCTTTGACTATTCAACAGCAGGCAAGATGTAGTAGGAGAAGGGGAAGTCAAGAGGATTATTGGGTTGGCCCTCAACTGAACTTGTATGGAGAAAACACTGTGGAGTTCAGAAGACCTTAAGCTTCCCTGACTGGTCACATCTGTTGTGTATACATGTACCCTTTCTGAGCAGCATTACTATCAAAAGGAAAACTGCAGTTTCACTTAGCATGTGTTGAGATTTAATGTTTCTGTTGCTGTAGAAGCCTGAAAAAGACTTGCTCTAGTTTCAAAGAAAAAGCTGTAATATCCAAATTTATTGTGAATCGAAGTTTTGACCTGTTGACTGGTCTTTAGAAGTCTATTCCATCATTACAGTTGTTGATGAGGTATCCTCCCAGGAACTGCACTGAGAGCTAGGGAATGTGTATGATATGTGAGGGCCAGAATAAGATGTTCTTCAGAAATAAAGGGACAGGACTAAACACTGTATTGGCATTTTCCCCTCTTCCTTACTTACACAGCATAGCTGTTAACCTACACTTAGAAAGAGTACAGAAGAGCTAGTCTTCTGTTAGTAGTTTTTACCTGCAATTAGTTAACAATCTATTGTGAGAACAGTAGGACAGAACAGCCCTCTTGAGGACAATCATGGGGATTTCTGTATTATTCTCATCTTAAATATTCTGTGCACATAGTAATTTCCTTCATCCCTGCTAATTAGAGACAAATAATAACAGCTGCAAGAGCATCCAAATTTGCCATACCTATTTCTTGTAAATTTTTGTATGTGTGAAATACATGTTCAGGCAAATCATCATTTGATACTTTAAAAGCTGAAAGCTCAGTTTTACTGTCAGGCTTTAGCTCAGTTTTTATGAGATCTGTACTCTTAGATGTTTTTCTTACTAAACATAGAAAAACGCAAATTATACCTATTCCATTGTTAATTAATCTGCATTATAAACGTTCTGCTTTTCTAGCATCGTGGTCTAATTAGAAAAAATGTTATTCATTTGAACATGGCAGGTGAAGATTGTATGAGCTTTCCAGAGGATGCTGCTGTATAAATTCTTCACCAATTTGATTCCAACATTATATATGTACTAAAATAACAACATTATTCTTTTGTTGTCTGTGAATATGTATTTTTGTTAGATCTTCCTCATCAAGTACTGCTGAAGAGGCTGGACCAAAGTCAAAAAAACAAAAATCACATAAAAAGGAAAGGAAAAAGGAAAAGAAGAATAAATCTAAGAAAAGCAAGCATCACAAGAAGGAAAAGAAGAAGAGACGAAAGGAAAAGAGTTCATCTTCAGATAGTTCAGACAGTTCTAGTAGTGACTAAGCTGCTGGCCTATTTTTGCTGTCATTTCTGCAGAGAATAGGATGATTTTCCTTTCAGATCTTGCCTATTTGTGCTTTGCCATTATGTTTATATTCATATATATTTTTTGAGGAAATCTATTTGCAAATGTCAGTGCTTCAAATTATTAAATGGACCATTTGGAAACTTTGGTGGAAGGTCTCTGTGTCAAAATATTTGGACTTAGTATGCTTAATGTTGGAATGGTTAAATCAAATTTGGAAATTAGCAGGAGCTAGCTCATTTGATTTTATTCCATAAGTGTACATTTCCATCTTGTGGGAGGTAATCTATCATGTTGAAATAGGTAATAAAAATTACCATTTACTGTCAGGGTGGTGTCAGCAGTTTATAGACCACTTTGCCCTGGGAAAAGGGGAAAGGGCAAAAAAGGTAGGAAGATGGGCCTAAAACCAAAACAGTAGCAACAATCTGAGGAGAAAATTTAATTTACTAAATTAGATACTGGAATGCAAGATAGTATAATTGGAATTAAGGCTAATAAATAAAATGAGAGTGTCAAAAAACTAAAAGCTTTACTCCCAAGCTGAAGGTGAGAGATGAGTAGGGAGCACAAACTGCAGTGACAAAGTGTTAAAAGAAAGGGCACACTTGTGACTTGCAAGCAGTTTTATCTTTCCCTCCAAATGGAAAATGGAAACAGAATGGTGAATGTCCTCTGGGATATGTAGTTGTTCTCTTCTGAGAACCAGTTACCCAGAAATATTGTCAATCCATGGAACTGGAGCATTAACTCTTTAACTCCCAGTGCTCTATATAATGTTATGATGTGGAATACTGATAATAAAAAATAAAACCATGATGGAGTAATTTTAAGCATGTCAGAGTTTCATAATTGCATATCCTGGTGTTCAGTTCTTACAATTGTAGAATGGTTTGGGTTGGACAGGGCCTCTGCTACAGGCAGGGATGCCTCCCTCTAGACCAGGTTGCTTAAAGCCATCCAGCCTGTCCTGGAATGCTTCGAGGAAGGGGGCATCCACAGTCTCTCTGAGCAACTTGTTCCAGTGTTTCACAACCCTCAGTAAAGAATTTCTTCCTAGAATTCCTTCCTTTGTAGTCTAAATCTACCCTCTTCCAGTTCAAAACTGTTTCCTTTCATCCTGCTGCTACCTGCCCTTAAAAGAAGTCCCCTCCCAGCTTTCCTTGTAGTCACCCTTCAGGTACTGGAAGGCTGCTATAAGGTCTCCCCACAGCCTTCTCCATGCTGAAGAGCCCCAAATCTCTCGGCCTGTCCTTGCAGGGGAGGTGCTCCAGGCCTCTGATCATCTTCACTGAATGGTTTGGGTTGGAGGAGACAGATCTGAAAACAAGGTCTTTGATTTTAAAATTCATCCATTCCTTCTGTCAAGTGTTGTTTGTTTCAGTTTTCACAGTTTGAAGGATAGCACCTGACTTAAATGTAGCTCTTTCACAGGCCCAAGATAGTGATTGTATGCCTGCTTCTTAACAAGCGCTAAAGATCTTACAAGAAGAAGGTGACAAGGACTGTCATCCTCTGTTGGCAGGCTTCAGTTACAGGACATAATGCAGGTTTTCAGAAAGAAATAAAAAGTTATGCTTATAAACAGTATGTGGAGCAAGATCAAGAAATGAACAGCAATAAAGGTGATAGTGACACAGTAATGAAGAGCAAACAACTTCTATACTCCTTACAATAAGCTCTAGAATGCAAAACAACCTCTTTTCACCAGCAAAATGTGTGTCAATATTATACTATCACCCTTAAGCTTACATATTTTTTTTTAGGTGGTGGCAATCGGCGTCAACTTGCATATTCTGGGATTTTTTCTTGGAATATATTCAGCACGTCCATCAAATACTGGTTTTATTGTGTTCTGAACTCTTACTAGTGCTCTGCTTTGTTTTTTGTTTTTTTGTTTTTGCAGTACGCAAAGAAGAATAAGCAGGAGACAAATAAAGGCATTGTTAGCTATAAATACCCAAGATAAGGAGATAAAATAGCAAATTCTGTGTAACACAGGTTTATTACACAACTCTTAAGTTGAAGTTTCTCCTTTCAGCAATAAATTAGAGAATTTCAGAATTCAACGAGGCAATTACCACAACCAAAAAATGCAGTTTAGTGAACTTGGAACACGCTGAGGATCTTACAGGGTTTGATCTTTAAGGAGATCAAAGCTGTGGAGGTAATCAATGCATACTGAACTGTTGTTTCCTCAGTTGACAAGAAAGCAAGTCACATTTGCACACATGAGATGTATAATAACGAATCTGAAACACTGCTACTGTTTCATGCAGTGAACAGTTCCAGGAGCTTCCAAGCTGCCTGTTCAGCACTTCATATTTTGGAGTTCCTTACATCTGTCCCCAGCCAGAAAAAGGAGCGATCTATTTATGCATAATAGGATGACAAATATTGCAAAGTACTGTTTTAACTCAATTTAATAAAAGTGTTTGACTACTGAGTACAGTCTTTTAGTTTTCATAGCAGCATCAGCATGAAAGCTGTTGGATGACATTGTTGTGTCTTAGGTACTCCCCCATCTTGCCAACACTACTGAGCATCAGAGATTCTTCAAGGAAGAGCACACGTCCTCTGTCTCTAGGCATCATCACCTTAGGAGGACACTAATGAAGACTATGAACTACAAACCAATAAATAAGAAAAATGATGAATATTTAAAAAAAAAAAAAAAAAAAGTGCTATAAGTCCTGCTGTAGTGAAAATACCAGAATACAGAAACTGCACAATTAGTAATTAAACTTGGAGAAAGAAGCTGAAACCAGAAGTGAAAATAGCGGGAAAAGGTCACAAATTATTATCAGCCTATGTATGACATTTACAGACCTGAAATGCCAAGCAATAAACAATCGTATATTTGTAATGAATGAGGCAGCCTTGTGCGCTTATATGTTAATATGCCCCTTGCTTTGGCTAACAGAGTTAGAGGATTTTCAGCCGAGTGAAAGGACTCAGGGTCATCTGTGAATTTGACAGTGCTCACCTGTGATGGTGACAACAGTCAGGTAATGTTAATGCACTGTCTTCAGTAGAATTTCTTCAAGTTCTGACTGATTCTCGTATCAGTAGCCTCGCTGTCAGAGAGATATTAAAAAAAGCAACTTGCGAAAAAGCTGAGTAAGATTAAAAGAAGTTTTCAGGGAGTAGCACAAGCAGGCTGCTGTGCAAGAGAAGGTAACAAGAACTAGGGGAACAGCAAAGCACACAGGACACTGACCTCACAAAAGAGGAACACAGTCCCAGAGTATCTGAAGAATAAGAGCAGAACAAGTTCAATGTAACCAGGTTTTGCTACAGTCCAGTGGTCATTAGACATACCCATGGTGATAAAGCAAGCCCAAGCCCAAGTCAGCAATTAAAGTCAGGACCATCAGGGTACAATGCCAAGCAGGGGCATCCCTACAACATAGCCTAGACAAGAACCAAGGACCAGGACCTGCACTTAAGAGTCTTAATGGTTAACTGATGCAAGAGTGGGAAATCTGTATCTTTTGATCTAGATGGATTTTGATACTTGGACAGCTCTTGATTTATGTAAACAACAGTTTAATGTATGTGTTTGAGAATTAGTCAGTATTCTGCCTGTTGTAGAGTTCTTCAGGAGATAAAACTGGGAGCAGCTCTCACCTGCAGTAACCAGACCCTGGAAATTTTGAAGATGGAATCTGCCTCTGCCAAAAGGAAAAACAAGAAAAAGCTTTTTAGATATATGACTTTGACTTCCTTAAGGAAACCACTTCTGCTTCATTCAAATTCTACTAATTTGCTTTGCAAAACCTTTCAAATCTCTGAAGTGTTCTGAATCTTTAAATACTGCTCTCCTTCTAGAACATCTGCCAGATCTGTTCTATGTGCTACTGCTGTTTCTGCTGTTACTGTGTCTTCTGACTGAAAGAGATTGATAGTTTGAATCTGGAAAGAAGACATACAGCAGAAACAGATGCCTTTCTAGCTTTTCTTGCATCTTGAAGCTGGACAACAGGAAGGAACAGATAATGAGAAATCTCACCTCTGCACTGTTACGGGAGTAGTATGCATTTAAAAATAAAAAGTATCACTGCATCTCTGTGCATTTATTATTGAAATGCAATAAAGCCCAATTTACAATGACATGACAACTAATATCACACCTAGCTGCAAATCTGCAACACCACATATTTTACATCAAAACACGAAAAGCCCGAATAGCAGTAAAACAATACTACAGAAGTCCCGAACAGCTGTGAAGAATTTCAACTAAACAGCCTTCTCTATCTAGGCCAGTGACAGCTCTGTGACTCTGCTTGCAAAGGGGAACCTAATTCTAATGGGCTAGAAAGACCCAGTACTGCAGACAGGCAGACAAAAGCTGTAAAAAAGACCATGTGATCTGCAAAATGAATACTAACAGGCTGTAAATTTTGCAGTTCCACTCCTCCAGACTACTTGCTGAGCAGGCATGGCTGTTTTCAGCTAGTTTTGCTTCTCAACATGGAAGTCTGTTAGGGCCCCTAAATCCAATAACTACCAAACCTATGTCAGTTGCATTTCTCTAATCAGGTTAAGTTTATTACAGCATCATCAGTGTTATGAAGGCTACTGAAACCTCATTCCACTGACATGAGAGAAAAGCTGCTGACAAATAAAAGAGTTGAATCCATCGCCCAGACCTAAGTGTCTGGTGCCACATGAGATTCTCTCAGATCCCTGAGGCACCTGTGCAGATCTGGCAATTTATGATGAGCTACATGTGAGTAATCCACATAGTTTCCTGTGCTTGCTTCATAAGAAGATCCATGTTGCACAGCCTTGATTCTTGGTAAGAATAGCAGGAAGGTTTCTTCACATACTGAGCTTCCAGGATGCATATCTAAGCTGTGAAATGTTTGCCTTCACCCTGTGAGCAGCCATCATTGTTTTATGTTGGTATGTGTACTTGCAGAAGGCATGCAATGAGGTGTACACTTTCTGAATGGGCTTCTGCTGGGTAAGGTGTGGGCAGGGTAGCAATGTAATAAGGAGGGCATACCATACGACGCTGAAATGAGTTTGGACACAGGTGCCTGAACCCAGACCAAAATGATAACCCCAGAGGTATATTGATTATATAAACTAGTTTACTATCTGCCAGAGAGGAACTATCTGCCAGAGGGAAATAAATAAATCACTTCAGGCTTTGTTGTTAATTCAGAAAGTGGGTGTGAAGCCAAGAGGCGGCAGCGGTGCCCTGAGGCCGCCCCTCGCCTCAGTCCCAGTGCCTATGGTGCTTCTAAAGGGCAGCACCATAGGATCATGCCGCGGCCCCTTTGTGTGACCCGTGTGGGAGGGAAATGGAGTGGAAGGTAAATCCTGCACAGAGAGCTTGGGGGCCGCTGTCGCACCTCCTGCCCACACCACCTGCCCGCTCCTCAGCCCTCCTGCTGCTTTCTTCCCGTCAAGAGGGAAGACCTTCCATCTGTCACAAAAATGCTTTTGTAATCATATTGTAGTATAGAAGTATGAGAAAGCAGTAATAAGGACTTCAGCATCAGTTCCTAGAGATGATACTTTTGTATTTTAGCCACCTATTGTCACCCACTTGCAATGAAAGAAGTTGTTTTTCCCTTCCACCCCTGCCCCCAAAAACATACGACGAGGCCTAAAGTGTAGCAGACTTAATATTAGACTTCTTTCTTGAGAGACCACATATGAGCATTAGCAGCCTGTTCTGTCTGGCATCCAGGTTTCAGTTCTTGCATGCCCTGTGCTCAGTGTCCTCACATGAACTCATGTGTGCTCAGGTTCCATTGCTGTGTGACTGCAGTGCCTCGCAGCTGTGCTGAAAGCACTTTGTGAGTTCACTGCCCTGTTCCATCATGGTGAAGAGCTCTGATTAACATTAACATTTATCACTCTTGCACCTACATGATGTTTTGAGGCTTGAAAAAAAGTTTATTTTATTTTTCCTTTCAAATTTTAGTGAATGATAATCCTCTGCTTTCTTGACTGAGCAAATTTATCCCTTAATGCCTCTTCATTCCAATACTCAGCAGGTCTAAGCTTATGCCCACTATCAAAAAATAACTAGAAGATATTAGCTCTTGGTTACTAATGACCCTTCAGTTTGAGAAATAAAGCAGCTATCCATCAGGATTAGTAAATGCTATAACAAACAGCAGAGGCTGGAGAGAAACTGCAGAATTGATGAGAACTATGAGGAGGTTTCAGAATGAACAAAAACTGAAATTTTAGTAGTCTTCAGTTCAGGAAGAAGAAACAAATGTAAAGCTTACAGAGCAATGAAGAGTAAAAGAATGTTCAAACAAAAGAGAACAAAAAGTAATTAGAACCTCTAAAAGACACTGTACATAAACCCAGTTCCATCAGAGGGTGTGCTGAAGTTATGCAACTCATTGTATTGTGACTTCTGCCAAGAGGTTTGCACGACTAATTAACATGTATACATTTATCTTATTGATTTGTGCTTTATTTCAATAAATTCAATAAGAATACAGTGATATGAGCTATCATGTAACCTGGTGTGTTAAATTCCATGTGGCAATATGCAGGTAAGTTCCATGCTAGGCATGGAACTCTTGATCTACCTGTCTTTGTCGGAAAATAGTTGCTAAAAAAATAATCACACTCTCCTGACACAGCAACAGGACAAGGGGGAATGGTTTAAAACTGAGAAAAGAGAGATTTAGGTTAGATATTAGGAGGAAGTTTTTCACTCAGAGGGTGGTGGCACACCGGCACAGATTGCCCAAGGAGGCTGTGGATGCCCCATCCCTGGAGGCATTCCAGGCCAGGATGGATGTGGCTCTGGGCAGCCTGGTCTGGCGGTTAGCAACCCTGCACATAGCAGGGGAGTTGGAACTGGAAGATCATTGAGGTCCTTTTCAACCCAGGCCATTCTACGATTCTATGATCATGATTCTATGAATTTCTGTGTACGTACCAGCATAACAAGATTATAATGAATTTACAGTGGATGTCTGTGTAGAAGTTGTATAAGTGCTATTTGCATTCTTCCTTTCTATCTTTTGTACTGTTGCAGCGTACATAGTCTTGTTGTCTACAGGTTTTTTTTTGTTTTGTTTTTTGGTTTTTTTTTGGCACTAATGTATACATTAATGAAATAATTAATGAAGCGGTATCTCATTTTTAACATATGGTGAACCAAATTAATTGGTTAATTTTAATTACAGATCACATACGCAAGTAACATATTTAATAGCCATTAGAAATCAACATTTTCTTTCATTTTTACAGTTGCAAAATCCATTGTGACTCTGGGACTGTAACTATTGAGCACATCTTATCAGTTAAGACAATGAAAACATGACAGTTCAGCCATCTCTTGGATATTCTTTATTTATTACAGAAAAGCAGAATCTGGTTAATGAGGACATTGCTGTGAGGAAAATAAATAGATTTTGAAAATAATCTTTCTATGCATTTTGATTCCATGCTTCTTAAATACACATTCATGCTCACAAGCACACACTTTTGTGACTGCATACAGCTATGCTGATGATTAATGCGGTATACTCTGAAGAATAGATTGTGACATGAAATCATAAAATACACTGCAGTTACCTTTCTCTGTGCTATTTACAGAATGTTATTGTGCTTTCAGCTATATGCTCTCAGAATATGTAGGCATGCATTCCTTTGATGGAATTCATTTTGCTAATAGAAACATGATTTCTATGAGGGCATTTTAGATGCATTTGTTCTCATTGCATCAAAAGTGTTTATTTGGGGTTAATTATTCAAAAATACACAAGGCCTGTTCTGCAAGTAATGTCTCCTATTTTGTTATGTTGGTCCATGATATCAGAGGCATGTATCATGTATGTTGGTGGTATGGCAGCAGAAGTTGAACCTTCCCACCAATATTACATTACATGTTGTTGCTATGTGACAGATGGCAGCTGAGGGGCACTCAGACAAAGCAGAGTCTGACACAGAAGTGTGTAGAAGCAAAGGTGTTTCACTGACTTTCTCCACATTGAAAAAAAGGCACTCACTGACATATACCAATGCTTGCTGAAAATTTATGGAGACAAAACTGAATGTGAGTACAATGAGGCAGTGGGTTGTGTATTTCAGTAGTGGTGGCAGAGATATGAAAGACAAGCCATGTTTTGGATGTCATGCACACCTGTCATACCACAAAATGAAGATCCATTCGGATCCTGGAGCAGATTGCATCTGGGGAGCTGTGTATGGAGCCAAATATTGGCTTCATGGCATTGGAAAAAAAATGATGGTAATTTTGGGATACTGTAAAATTTGTGCCAGGTGGGTCCCATAAATTCTTACACAGGAACAGAAATAACATCATATGCAAGTTTGTCAGAACATACTGAACGAATATGAGGCTGAAGGCAACAGTTGTCTGGATTGCGTCATTGCTGGTGATGAGTTATGGTGTCACCACTATGAGTCAGCGGTCCATGGAGTGGCGACACGTGCATTCCCCATAGAAGAAAGTTCAAGACGCAGCCTTCATCGTGTGAAGTGATGTGCACTGTCTTTTGAGACAGGAAAGGGGTGATCCTTCTAGATTTCCTGGAATGTGGACAAGCCATCAACACTGATCACTGCATCACGATGCTGACTGAGCTGAAGGCTTGAACTTCCAGAGCCAGGTGAGAGAAGAAGACAATCTTTCTCTTGCAATATGATAATGCCAGGCCTCATACCAGTATGAAGACCAGTCTGAGTATGTTGCCAGTCTTGGCTAGACTGTCCTATCACATCCACTGTATAGTCCAGATTTGGTACCTTCTGACTTCCATCTGGTTAGGCCAATGAAATATGCACTGAAATATGGCAACATTTTCCTTGTAACAATACAGTCATAGCTGTGAAACAGTGGGTCACCTTCGCTTGTACATTATTTTCACTAGTATGACATGCAGGCTTTTATTAATCACAGGCAAAAATACATAGCTAACAGTGGTGACTGTGTTGAAAAAGTGTCTTGTAGCCAAAAATTTGTTCTACCAAACTGTTATTTGTACTCTTTGCGGCTGTTACCGTTTCCATGGAAACAAATAGGAGGCATTACTTTTGGAGAAACCTGAAGGGCTGAAAGAAGGTGATCAGGTGACTACAACTTGGAAAAAAAACAACCGTCTGCTATATCTGCTTGAAAGGGAAGGTATACTTTGAGAGAAATATTATAAACTCAGTTACACAACTTCTTAAGTCTGAAATGGAATGACTGACTGGTTCACTTATTCATAAAGAAAAATTTCTGCCTTCCCATCTTGGAATTAAATTAGATCTCAGGTTCTGGGCCATGCAGTTCTCTAACACTTCAGTCAAGGTGTGTGTTTTCTTCCTTTTTCAGTAAATAGCATTTCAAGAGAAGAATTTGGTAGAAAAATCAGACAGATGAAACATATTCAATAGATACAGTTCAGTGAATAGCCTTCTGTAACAAACTGATTCTGGAAGTGTCTTACCAGCAAAAAAAACACACAGTATCTAACTCCAGAGGCGTTTTCCGTGACAAGGGAACATCTCCTCTGTACAGACCACAAAACCCTTATGCAGCAAGGTCTTTTGTTCCCGTTAACATGTTGGCTCAGAGTGGAGTAGCAAACAGGCTCATAGCCACCCTCATGCTCTGCACTGTAGTTACAGATGGTCATGGGGCTTGTAGTGGTACTGTCTAGTGCAAGTTTAGTTCTGGTGTCTCACCTACCATCCTGAAATATCAATACAAGTCCGGCATATTCATATATATTGCTTCTACTAACGGACATTTTAGCACTTATATATTAATTGTCATTTTCTGTCTCTTTGTAAACATACATCTTGAAATGGAAAAATTACCAAAACTTTGTATCTTTTTTTTTACAGTAAAATTACAAAAAATCCCCATATGTTCTGGAAATATCGCTAGAAACAAGTCATTTAATTTAAATAAAAAACTTTATTAACAATGTAAAACGTTTAGTATCTTACAGTCTGAGATAATTCTGGCATGCCCTATGAGAGTTAATAGTGATATGCAGATACCATGCTTATATTCTATTGGAAACAAATTGGTTTGGTGTTGTGTTTTACGATGTTTATTTTGCTACACTTCAATAAATAATTTCAAAAGCTTTCAGAGATACTATTGGCTTAGAAGGAAATGCCTTATTTCTACGTATTGTACAGTATATAGGTTGAATGATTTCTCTGTATTTACAAGTTCTAAAGATTTTCATATACGTTTTGTGTAAATCAAGATATTTTTCTATGAAGCCTTTAAACTGAGATATAGTGGAAGACTAAATATGAACAAGAGCACAAAAAGCAACTGGAGATTTTGTGCAAATTCTGTTATGACAGTGTTTAAATATTTTAGAACTTCAGTACTTTTGCTGTTAGACATTTTTCTATGCTTAAAGACTGTTAGAATATGATCAAGTATTTCAATATGATACTAATGAGTATACTGTACTATGCACAAACTTTCAGCTGTAGTTCAAACAATAAAAAAACTTAAAAATAATCTATTAACCATAATCCATATGTCTTTTCTCTGAGTGGTTGAAAGTAAGCATGCAGAACATACTCTTAGAAGTTTTAAAAACACTCTTAGTTATGCTAGATCTATTCCGCCACTGGTTCTTGGCCACTGTAACTTTAAGCTTTAGAACCCTTATGTTAAAAAGGGGGAGGAGCAGCTGAGAGAAAGAATAGGCCAGCATAGAAAATATGCATTATAATAAAGAGTAGTAGTGTTCTTTTCAGGGGTGAAATGATGGTGGTTTAACCAATGCTTTATTTTCTGGGTGTTTCTGTATTTAATCTTCTAACTTGAGACAAGACAACACAGTCCAAAGAATCTTCGCTTACGTCTTCTTACTAATGGGTAAGGGGTCAAGTTTAGGAGGCTGCTATCATCTGTTATAAAAAGAACAAACACATTTTAATATAAACATGTATGCACACATTTTCATAAAGGAGTTTATGTCCATCATGTGTTCTCCTGTTATCTACAAGATCAAGCAGTAGACTCTACTGTTCAGGCGCAGAGCAAGTAAAAGATGGAAGTTTCTAGAGGAGTCTTAAAATGCTAGTTATCAGGTCTCCATGATAGCGCAACTGAAGTTTTGGCAAGAACATAAGAAAATGACTCCTCAAGTATTGTGAGAATCATGCCAAAATATTCCTGATTGGGTGAATAATGTTAGGGCCTCAAATAAAACTGGAAGATAAATTATTTTGAGACCTTCATTGCAGACATGCAACTTGGAAACTCTTGATATTAGCTTTATATTCTGACTTAAAGATGAAAAAAATAATATTGAGTGTCAGTGAGAATTTCCATTGAAACTTCAATACTGGAACATTTTGGCACATCAAGAATAAAAGACTCTAACACTTACTTGTGAAAGTTTGCACAATACGCTGACCCTGAGTCTGGATAGCTTTCTACCTTATGTATTGACTCCTTTTAAATTCAAGGCAAGTATTTCTTCTGCATAGGGTCAGAGTCTCATTATCAGTCATGATACAGAAGCAACAAGCCTTGCAGGGGTAAGGCAAACCCCATAACTCAGCATCATCCTCCGCAAGCTCTGTGCAATTTACACCCTCATTACATTTGAAAAAGAAAGCTTCATGACACAGGGGATTAGTTGCGCTGCTACTTTTATCTCATAAGGAAAAGTCTATTATTTTGTCTATAGATGTTGTATTTATAAACTTTCAGAGTACTATGCATTGAAGAGTAATATTCTCAAATGAAACTTGAGAGGACCAAGTGCACATATTAAATTCTGTCTCCACTGAGGGATGAATCTGTAGGGAAGGGATTTCACCTAGACTTTTCAGATCTAGTAGAACCCAAAACCTTCAATTGCCTTAATTTTCCTTACCAGAAGAAAATGTAAACCTTACCTTGATTTTTCAGTGGTAAAGGCATAGTCTCCCTGAGTTTACTTAAAAGGTTTTTCATTTCTCTCATATCTCTGTGGAAAAAAAGCATTTTAAAAGATACAATAGAACAGCAGTTGAAGACTCTGAATGGGGAACAGCTCACAGTATAGCTTTATATCCTGAAATAATGAAACAATAAACTAAACCAAATAATACAGAAATCTATTTGGCAAGCATATGGTCCAAATCCATATATCAGACGGTGTGCAACAAAATCATGGAGCCCTTTAAGCTAGTTCATTTCACATCCAGCATAAATACTAGTGTTAACCCTCTTGCATTTTGAACTTGTGCCATGAACACATTTCTCTGTTTAAAAGGCAATTACACATGTAGCCATTCTGTGTCTTTACACCTCCCTGGGCATTAAGTGGAAATTTTAGAAACGAGGCTGTCTCACTCTTCTTAGATGGAAAACTTTAGCACAAAATTTGCAGAAGGTAGAAAGTATTGATAACAAAATGTCATCTCAGAAAGAAATGCTGGAAATTTAGGATTATTTCCTACTATAGGGTCTCAATTTTGTCTTTCAACTGCAGATAACAGAGTAGGAGAAATTCACCCTGATATACCAGTGGGCAGTTTTCCCCTCACCTCTTAAGGATTCCACATTCATAACTATGGGCAGAGCTAACTGAAGGGAACTGCATTTTGTGCTTTCAATACATGAATGCAGGATTGCAGGCCAGCAGATTCCAGGTACAAAATCAGAAGCCACTTAAGATGAAAAAGCAGCTCTCCTTTTAAGAGAACATGGCCTACTAGCACCATAATTCCCCACCCTTTGGTTTTGACAGACACGCTCTGGTAATTAGCCAAATTAAGGATGTCACTTCTCTCTGTTCTTCTTTTAGGAGTTGTGTTCAGATACGTTAAATGTAATAAATATGTTAACAGCTATTTAATTTACTAGCTCCTTTTTTTAGTGGCAACATTTGTTGTCTAACTAAAAGACTAAATAAACTATAGATGTTAATTTGTTTTATTTAAGGATGAAATGTTACACGTACCTCTCAGTGTTTTCAATGTCTGTGGAAACCTGCCATAAATGCTGTTGAACATCTGTAGGTGATGACAATGTGTCTTCTAAAATGGGTACTTCGGAGCTCTCCTCCACTTTAGTATCCAGGATCTTGGGTGGTGCACAAGGCTCTTTTCCTTTAAAATAGTCAAACAAACAAGTACTCCTACTATTAATAAACATAAATTCAGATTATGTTGCTGATGTTTTGGGCTTAATCTTACATGACATGAATGAGCTAAATTTGTGAATACAAAATCCAAGCAAGAACTACTCAGAAAGAGTGCAGGCCACACCAATCTGCTAATGAGTGCTGCTATGTGGTACTTGTACCAAACTGGTTCAAGAGAAATCCCACAGAGGCATGTGTGGAGCTTCAGATTTTACTTATTAAGTATTATAAAGATTTTCAGTTAAACTCCAGTGGTTCATATGTGAGATGAAATAAGAAAAAGTGGGCAAAACAGAACAAAATAAATAGCAAAGAAGAGTACATATTCTGAAAGTAACTTCAAAAACTCTAACATTAGAGAACATTGCATTCCATGTAGCCTAGTATTACTGCAGTATTGAAGGAAAATAAAAGATGAAAACATGATTTTTTTTTTTTTTTTTAATGTGATGATTTAAATAATGCATAGCTGCCCCCATTCTCAGCTCAGTATGCAGTATATTCTGATTTTCCGTGCTTATACTTGCCCAATTCATGTTTACTATAAAAAAGGCAGTGTTTGGACTATGTGGAGATTTCATCTGCTTGGACTTTTGTCTGGGAGAGAAGATAAGATGGGTACTATGCAAGAGAATGCAAGAGAGTTAAGTATTGGTGGGATTTGTTGGTCTTTTTTCAAACTTCCTGTGGACAGTTGGTATTCAATCCTGTAGTGTCAAATACAGACCTGGTTCAAAGCATTAGATGGCACAAATTGTTTTTGCAAGTCTCATTTAAATGAGAAATTTCAATTTGGAGTTCATAGCATTATTAAGAAATTAAAGATTTTCCACTTTGAGTTATTTCACAAAACAGTGTAAACAATCTCAGAAAACAAAACAAAACAAAAACAAACAAAAAAACAAACAAAATGTTCAAAAGCTAGAGGAAAAAAACAAGTTTATTTCAGTGCTGTTGTGAATTTTACTAAGAAATGTTTTTTTCATCTCACAGTGATTGCAGTTTAAGAAAATTTTCACATCAGGACAAAACTGAGTACTTATTCTAGGGTATGACAAAGAAGACTATGAACAGAGCAGTGGTTACTAAACTCTTCTGAGACTAAGATTACAAACAGTGCTTCCACATCACAAACAGGACCCTTTGTAAACCTGTTTAAAAAAATCCTTGACATTCCTGGATCCAAAAAAAAACACAAAACAAAACAAAACAACAAACAAAAAACTATTGGGCAGGTTCTGTAAAAGATGATATTCTGGTAAATCATTCTTTGTTGCTAAAAGAAATCATTCTAATCATTCTTAGCTCTTTGTTTGAATGTCAAATTAGACATTATGTATACCAGAGAAGATATTTAGTTGATGTTTTCATTATCTTTTAAAATCAGTAGGAAGTCTTTCCCTGCTTTCACCTCTCTTGCCTCCTGCCTTGGAAAATGTGATTCCAACAGATGGCATAACCTGACAAAACCAAATTTTCACCTGTGCCCTTTCTCTGCCACCTACATTGTCATCCATTGCCAACTTCTTCACTCTCTGTGAGCCACTTCAACCCACCAAATGATAGAAGACTACCCTAACCAGGACACCAACCCAAAGTGGCAGAAGGGATATTACATGCCACACAATTATTATTATTTTTCCTTCCTTCTCTGTCTTATTAAATTGTCTTTACCCATGTGTTTTGCCTTTTTCCAGTTTTCTCAGCCTTCCCATGGTGGGGAGCAAGTGAAAGGCTGCATGGTGCTCAGCTTCCTGCCAGGTTTAGCCACAACAGCATAACTTTCAAAATATTTTCAGACATTAACTGCAGATTATGCTGTTATTTTGAGGTAGTTCATATTGTACAATTTTAGTTGTTCATTTGTGTAAGCTTCACTATTCATCACTTTTCCCAGAAGCATGAAATACGATATGCTGCTAAGAATAAGTCACTTATCACTTCTCTGTAAAAGCAGATTCCCTCAAGAGAAACTAGTCTGTCACTGACATCATGAGGTGTAATCGGTGCAACAGGTTTTAATTAATTCTGCTGTTATTTGGAATTGCTGCGTTGAAACTCCCCTGACTTCTGGCGACAATACTGTCAAGAACAATCCTGTCCATAAATGCATCCTTCAGGGATGGGAAAAGTGTTTCAGTAGAAACAGTAACAGTTGCAGATGAAATAACAGAAAAAATTCCTTTTTCCTAATTTGAGAGCAGACTTATTGAGACTGTAATATTCTTTTTGTTAGCAAAAAGGCAAGCTCTTGCAGATTTAGCAGAATGAATGACTCAAATTTCTGTTCAAATGGAAAGAGCTCTTTACAATACTTCTGTTGTACTGTGACCAATTCATGAAGCTTTCTTTGAATTTCAGAGCATCTATTCAATCACTTCAAAACAGTTAAAGAGGCACCTAATAACAAAAGCTTTGGTGGAATAACGTATATGACTCAGGCTTAACATTTCTCCTACATAGTACAGACTGTAGGGAAACAAAAGCTCTTTAATCTTCTCATCCATACACCATGTGGGAAGATGTCTTTTGTATTATTCTTTCTTAAAATAGGGACATGAACCCTAGATTTTACCTTCAGTTCAGTCAGTGGAGAGACTTTCCTTAATTTCAGTTGGAGTTTGATCATGCATATAGTCTTTTCAGAGGTATCGTCATACACTGGTTGTTTGTGCCACTAGACAGGGGCTCTTTTTATTGTTGATGAAATTTTAACTTAAACTTGATTTATTTTCTGTCTCCCAGCCTCCCATTTTTACTTTTCCCATTGCCTTTTGTGTGAAATTAAATTCACTGAATTAAGTAACTCTGAAGCTACAAAGTGGATCAGGCTAAAGAAGAGGACAGAAAATGATCAGCTCAGCAAAGGTATATACATCACTCATCTCTCCCTTGTTGTGCTAATTGCGTTGACCTCTGTGTTTGCTTCTGTCATGCTATGCTGTGTGCTTACCCTTAATCTCCACCTGTGTCTCATATAAACTTCTATAATGGAATAATTCTCTATATTCTCTAATTTTATAATGAAATAATTCTCAACAATAGTGGGAATGAGATGAATATACTAAAAGCATAGTATATCCTGTCTGTAGTCTGCAGTTCCTCCCCAGTTTAACCAGGTAGTCACAGAATTTTACCAGATAGCTACCACTGTACTATCTGAGTGTTGGTATCCTTCTGGCCTCAGCTACATTCATACCAGCAGTGGAATGGCCTGTTTAATTTTCTCTAGGGCTTCTATGCACACTTGTGGTAAGAATAAATAATATGTACATTACAAGCATTAAAGATTTTTGTACATTCTTCTGAGAAACTATTCATATATTAACACATGAAAAAGACACAGGATAAGACTTTGAGACCACTTCATACAGGGATGTGTAAGATTCTGGGAATGTAATGAACCTCCGGCTTCTTCTTCCCATAGTTATTCACAGAAATTCTACTAAGTCTGACAGCAGGAATTACCTCTCCATGGCTGTACACTTTTGTCTCAACAAGTTACAAACTATATATCAGATTCATGTGATTCTGCACCGTAAGAATAATACTGCCTTACAACTACATGGTTTATTTTGTTCAAACTCCGTGGAAATGGCTACTTTCAAACCTTGCACATACAAGGTACCTTTTCTTATTTTACAGCATGCTTTGTACTCCGGAAAACACCTCCAGTTCATTTTTAACTTCAGAATTTCTGTCCCCTCTTACCTTTCATTTGTTGTACATGCTTACTTCTCTAATCAGAAAAGTCAGTACCTTGCTTCAATATCACAAAGCTGGGTAATAATTTACAGTTTCTTACAAGGAAATGAATTCATTATTACTGTCTATACATGAATCATCAAAGCTCTTTTATTCTTTTTACACATTTAAGTGCAACATCTACTTTATGAGGTATATGTGAAAATCTAAGGGCAAGAAATAATTGTGACTGGATATAGCAACGTATATTGGAACAAACTTAAGAACAATGAGGTAATTCTGTGTTTTCTCAGCATGGGATATTGGGAAACCTCAGCATTAGTTTAGAAAAAGGACCATCATATCCAGCAGCTCCCATAGGCAGAAATTATGTCAATGATTTCCTCTTATATCTGACATCTAAGCCAGGACTGTTTATTTAATCAGAAAAATAGTCAATATTGGTAACATGTGATGTCAATAAGGTAGACATACAACATGTAAAGAAATGAGAGCTGAATTCTGTAAACACTTCAGAGGCACTTAAGCTAATTCGAAGTATCTTCCTTCCCATGAAACTTTAATTCATGCTTCAAAAAATATTAACAAGTGTAGGATCTGTGTTTGTCATTGCTCCCTAAGGCACAAAGCATTGCAACTCAAATGATGGAGGAGGGCAAATAAAGCAAAACAGAGACGAGATGAGAAGCAAACATATCACCGCATAACATATGCTGCAATCTCAAATTCTAAATTACCACTCTTTTCTTTAATCACTCTTTGTTCTGCATTTACAACAAGAAAAATTGCTACTACTTCACTCAAGGCAGTACTGGAGACAGTCCCATCAGCGTATGAGTTACCAAGAAAGTTCTGAGAAAAAGAGGAATTTTGTCTTTAGAATAAAAAACAATTAGAGTAAAAAAAAGATGAAATGTCCAAGTATTTACATGTATTAGTTAGTCAGGAACCTTGGGACTGTGGAAAGAAGTAAGAAAGTGTATGACCAGATAATTAAAGACTTAATACAGGCAACAAGACAAAATAAGGCTACTGGGTCCTGTTTCATTCTAGCAACTGCAAACTTTCTGAATGTTGAACTCTGCAGCCTTACCATAGAATAGGCACTCTGGCTATAGTCCCTGCAGAGCTCTAACCCTAAACCTAACCCTGACTGCAACACTAACAAAGCTAATACCTGCAAGTTCTGAAACCTGATCTCAAACAAAACATGATACGCAAGTTTATATTTCAAAATCTTTCATTTAGCAGTTTAATGATTAAGATAGCTTGGCTCCACTGAATCAATTGCAGTGAAAACTTTCTGGTTTGGGACCACTCTAATAAAAACAAATTCAGACTTCAAGACTACAGGCACACTGGGGATTCATGCCTGACATGATTCACTGAATGATGATAATGAAATGGAAGTATCTAAAAAGTTTCAGAGGCATAGCTCCTTCTACAGTTTAGTGCTTTGTCTTTCACCCAAGAACGTTCACCCAAGAACTCCTGAAAGACTGTTCTTGTGTTTAAATCAATGCTTGTGTAATTGTGTAATTTAATACCTTTCCGATGAAACTGAAGGGATCCTAGCAGACATATGGACTTGAGCATTTCTGTTGTGTACATTTCTAGGCAACACTGCAACTGGATATACAGTCTACAGATTTCAGGATGAATTTCACCATCTTCTGGGCTGCAATAAAAAAGGAAAAAGTTTTTGTTAAGTGCATGACTGGAAGAACCTGAGGGTCATCAGATACACCCCTCTACTGTTGCAAGTAAGCATATCTTAATCTGCTTCAGAAATTACTAATAATATGATGAAAAAAGCAATTTCTACTGAACTGTATTTAAAACTTTTTAGCAACATGACACCATGGAAGGTGTTCCTGCCCTAGGCATGAGGGTTGCAGTTAAATGATTTTAGGGTCCCTTTGAACACAAGCCACTCTGTGATTCTATGAATTCTTTAGCTCTACAAAGCCCTGAACATAAAATACCTCAACTAGGCTGTCTTTGCTAGGACTGCATAGTCCTTACTTTCTTCTCTGGATTTCTATAAAAGTTACTCACTGCCAAATATGTGAGCAGTTTCTCTCTTTTTAATCTTTGATGAAATATTTTCTTGTAGTGCCAAAATACTTCTTTGCCATCCATTCAGTTATCCTTGATACTGATGCAGCTGCACAAGGAAACTGCAGTGCCATTTTTACAGTCACAGTTGAGGTTAAGGATGCTGGATCAGGCACAATCAACCCCAATCAGAAACTAAGCAATTTTAGTCCATTACGTTCTACAGATTCTGCCTGAATTTTCTTTTTTCCCCAGTGCTTATAATATCAGTCATGTAATGCTACAACAGTGTGAGGAGGACGGGAAGTTAGGGATTTGTTTCACAAAAGCTGTGTTTTAGGGTTTTTCCATACTAACTATTCTGCAACTGTAATCTCATTCCTCCAATTAATTGCTTTGGACACTGAAAATAATTTACCCAGATTCAGGATACAATTCTTAAACATAGCTGTAAAATTTCACGTTAAATTTCATGCTGAGAATGCCTCATTGGTGTAACATACTGCTTTTTAAACTCATTCGTTTCTGTAAGTGCTAAAGAAGTCATCTGCTCAGCTATACCATGATACATAGGTTTTCAATGCCCATCCCAAAGTACTTTCAAGAGGGCAGTAAGTGGTAAGCTGGAAGAGTCAGGATTTTGTCCATTTCATCTTCAGACATTGTGAAATGATAAATGATGCTTTCACAATAGAAAGAGTGCTGGCATTCTTTACACTGATTTAATATCCTATGATTAAACTGGTACTTCAAAAAATGCTCCTGAATACAAAATAAAATTATACGCTCAGATTTCCTCATGGGAACCAAAGCAACTCACCTGATAAGTTATTTGCAGCAATGCTAGACTAGGCTGCTATGTTTAAATAATTTCTTAACACAAATCAAGACCAGAGTCTTTGAGAACTTCATCAGGCAAGGTCTACCCCAAGTAGTAAAATAGGTTATTTCTCATTAAAGGTAAGAAATCATTATTTATACTGAGATATATGATCCAGTTAAAATGTTAAGTCCAAATCTTTTGTCAAGAAATCTTATAAGTCTTAGAACCTCTGTTTTAAAGACAATCCTATCAGTTTGTGCAGATAGAATTTTACAGTAGTTCAATCCAAATGAATACTGCATACTAAAACACGTTAACTCATGTATTTGAGATTTATGATTATTCCTAACAAAGGAAACCATAAATGGATTAGAAAGAATGCTCCATCTGCCACTGATTTCAGAGACACTAACAAAGAAAATGCTCAGATATATTCTGGAGTAAGAAAACAGAAGAAGCCAATCTAAGATGGGCCTCAGATTAACTCTATGCCTCTGGCTCAGTGGGCAGGAGAAGGGAGATTGCTCTAAGGAACATTTTATGCAAGGACTTTTCATAACCTTTCAATAATGAGAGAGAAACCATGTGGTTTTCCTCAAGAATTACTATTCATTCCAGTGACATCAGAAACCAAATGGGATTGTGAAGGTTTCAAGAATTGGCCAGAAACAATTTTTGCACTTCCAAAGCCTATCAAAGAACACTACTGATGTTTGTACATGGTAATGAAAATTGTTAAGAATCACAGTAGTGGTAAAAATGCTGAAGAATGCTTACTCAAGCAAAAGATGCAGCCAAAATAGAAAAAAAGTGAAAAGGCTGGGAAAGACAGAACTGAAAAGAAATCATACTGGGCTTAGTAAAGAGGGACAAAGGTGGGTCCCAATTCCTGGTCTGTTATAAGCAGAACTCATCAAAAAGGTAGGAAACAGTGAGCACATATTGCAGTTACTGTGGATTGTGTTGCTTCAGGACTGTAAACACAATAATAAACCTGTCCGTCCAAGGGGCTTTACTTTCTTTGGATAGACTATAATATGAGCAATTCTTTTCAGTCACATCCAATTTTCTGCATCTAAACTGACATCTGTATTTGCATAAAAATTGAACCATATGTGCAGTAGTATTTTTTGCCTCTTAGTGTTGATACAGAATAAAACTATTGGAGCAGAACAAGAAAGCAATCCCTCCCTCCCCACTGATACTTAGAAGATATGTTTTCAGATGATTGCTCTACTATTTTTTTCCTATTCTTAGGGAGTCCAGCTCTGAAAATACTTGACAGTCTTTAGTCCCTGAATATTTTTCCTGAAAAATTCACCGCCTGACACTGTTTTTTGTTCATTCCCAGTCAAGTCATAGTGCATATTAAAAAAGTGTGCATTTGCTAGAAATGGATTCTTGTTCAAATCTCACATTATTTTCAAAGGATGTGAATGTGAGTATTTTCAGCAACTGCAAAAACAATAGTTTAACAATATAGAATGCTAATTCTGAAACTGAAAATTATGCTTAGAACAACAGCAATACAACACACAGAAATGTACACAAAATTACCCTGAGATAAACTATGTAATTCTTAAAAGCGGTACCTAATTTCAGACACCTCACACATTTAGAAGTTGTACTAGGTATATTACGATATTTGATACTACTTCTAATCTTGCATTAATCCATAGTGCTTTCACCAGTTTAACAAGATTAAATCTCAACAGTCTCTGCAGTTGTGTTTGCTGTTTCTTTCATTTTTAAGCGGCATACATATTACACGAATTGCACTCATTTCATCTGTAATCACTTAGCTGATGAGAAATGGGCAGTTCTCTGCATATGCAACAACCATACATTTAACAGCAATTCTTTTCAAATGGGCAGATGGCAATAGCAGTTTCTACTGTAATTATATTGGTATTAACCAAAGAAGATAAAACACTTACAGCTCAGATTTAAATTCAATTTGTTTTAATATAAATCAGGGGTAATTCTTCTGAAGAATGCTGTTATTTCTGAATGACACAAGCATATTCAAATCCTTTATCTAGTCCTTCATTTAGTATTTATGATTCCCAATGAATTCCATCATTTTCTGTAAAAGAGTTGCCACAAATCTGGATGTCTCTCATATTAGAGTGGGATTCTGATGTTTGATGTAAGATGCAGTCTGAGGAGTACATGTAACTTCTTAGAATTTGTCTAACCAATTAAAACACAAACATCTAGCAAAATACCTCAAAAGCAGAACACACCATGTTTTCTTCCTCTGGAATAATGTTTTAACTTCTAAACTTCAGGTTATATGTACTTGTTTTTCTTTCTCTGATAACTAAGAAGAATACAATAGATATTTAGATAATAAATGGCCTTGTGGGGGCTTTTATTATTTTGATTTGTTCTGCATTTTTCTTACATGTGCATTGAACACAGTTTTCCAGTTCAGAACCATGGAATCACTGCATTACATTTGTATGCAATTGTTTTCCCCCATCAAATGGAATTACTGTTATACAGTAATTTCCTTTGAGCTACCCTTACCAGTAATGGAGTTACAAATCATGCGGAGTTCAATGTACTTGCCATAATCAACATCCAGATCCAAAATTTAGCTACTGCTCATTTCACCTAATAACTGAACCCTTTGACAGCCAATATCCCAGTACACAGAGAAGCATGTTCAAGAGTCCAGATTTCCAGAATGCCTAAACTTATCTTTCTGAGAAGGATTTTCAATCCTAAGCATAAGCATTTAAACAACTAGTAATGAGCAAGTGAGACATTTATTTACATGCTCCACCTGCAGAGTACTGCCTCACAATGTTCTCTGTACAAAGTGGAACCCATGCAAAATAAAGCCACCACAAATGTCAACAATGACCTTTTCCTGTTCAGTGACAACAGCACTTTCATAAGTAGACACAGGACAACAGACACACTCTTCTCTCTTATCTGATTGAAGCTATTTCTCCTGAAAACAACTCCTTAATCACAAGATTATCGTTACCAGAAGTATGGAAACTTACAAGATGAGAAGACAGTAAATCTCTTGAGGAAGATTTAGATAAAACTGGATTATTCTGTTTTTCTCTATGTTGTTTGTAATGCTAAGAAATTCTTAAGATTTGTTATGAGTCATTGTCATTGTGAGAGCTTTCCTTATGGTTTTCAAGGGATTTCTCCCTTTTCCTTGTCACTGGGAATGAGATTGAGGGTTTGAGCATATGTATAAGAATACAGAATGCACCTCACCCTGCTGTTTAGTTCCTAAGAAGCAAAAATGGTGACCACTTTTCTTTAAAACTTCTTCAGCCTTACTGGCAGAATTTTTAACTGTGCACACTAAGAATCTAGCGTACATATGAGAAGATTGGTTTGTAAGTCAGTTTGAATTTATCAGTGGCTTCCTGTTTACAGATGAGCTGCAACAGTAATTGGGAGACACGCTAATACGTTATTTTAATTGACATTTTGTTATTGTACATCTTATATATTCTTCTGTAAACTCAAATTTCTGAAAAGCATAAAAATATAAAGTGGAGGCACCTTTGATATATACATTTTCATATCACTTTTTTTTTATTTTTCTTTTTTTTTTTTTTTTTTTTTTCCCAAGAGCATAGAATGTCTGTAACTGAAATGCTGGCAAAATTTTTCTCCCATTTGCAAATCAGAGTAACAGCAGTGACCCCAAGAAAAATATTTTAAAATATTTCTAGGCTACTACCTTCACTAACAGCCTCAAACTGGTTAAGAAGTGTCTAACTGCAATACTGACCACAAGCATTCCATTAATTTCCAACTGAACTATTTTCTCCTTTGCATGTATATAAGCCTCATTTTCAACTCTGAAAGCCACATGCTCAGATGCCAACTCACGTAAAGATTCCTTTTATAATCCCTGATATATGTTTGTGTTGTGAGTATAAACCGTCCTCTTGAAGTACCATCAATTTAACCTTTCAGTAATTTCGTACTCCTCTATGTTCAGGATGTGAGAAATGTTGAATAGGGGGCATAATTTTTAGAATACTGATTATAGATTATTAAATAGCTATATACCAATTGGTATTTATGTACATAGACAAGTCCTTGAAAAACTGTATTATTATTCCAAAACTCGCCACGTTTGCAGTCAGTCCAGCTGTTTTCTTGATGAAGACCACTTAAATATTCAAAAGAAATCTCATACAACTGCTGTGATAAATTGTGTTGTCACTGTTTAATAACCTTAGGTGCCATACAAGAACTAGTGCAGCACTGAGCACCTGCCCATGAGCCAGCAGCCTCAACACTGGCATCCAAGCACAGCTGTCACAAGAATAGGAATTGTGCTCACTTCCTGTATACACCATGGAACAGAAAATGGTTGGCTTCTCCCTGTACACACAGGTAAGACAAACAGGTACTGATACAGCATTTGCACAGGCAGTGGCTTCTTGGAACTACTTTCCCTGAGAGGGTTGCATCCCGTCAGGATGAACACAATGAATAAATGGCTTCTGTTGGGGAGGAACCAAAGGGTGACTATATGGAAAGCTTCTACCAAGAGACAGCCTGTTGACTCATCAGTGAAGCTCCAAGACACATGTCTTTCTCTAAAAAAGTATTTTGCACCTAGAGTAAGGCACATATAAGATGGCAAATTGTTTAATAACTACAGCAGGCTTCACTCCAAGTCAGTCTTCACTAGAACACTGTCAGCTTGAATTTTTAGATAGAACCAAGAGAATGGGTTCTTTCACACAAAGCAAGTCTTTCTTTTTTTTGGAAGCGAAGGAAGCGCTGGAATTCTTCTTAATAATAAAGTTTCTGTATGAAGGAAAGCAATACGGCTACCTCAGTACTCTAAACTGCTGCACCTGATGCATGGACTCAGATGTGAGCGATCCAAATTGTTTATTACAAGTTCTCACATCACTTAAATAGATTCACAAGTTTTCTATCTTTCCCATTCGCCCCAGCATGTCAACAGAGCATCCCACAAACACTTCTTCAACTGTTCACGCGGGCCCTTATCCAATCAGAGCCACAAACTGTTCTGTCTTCTTCTAGATGTGTCCTTGGTTCTCATGCTGTTTATCTTGCTCCACAGCTGCTGCTCTGTACAGTTCTTCTTCTATTCCCACACTAAACAACCGTACTTCCTTTCATGAGGTCTGTAATATTACTTAATAGATGTAGAAAAACCTGTTAATTATCTAAGAAAAGTGGCTTAAATTTTCTTATTTAAAATTTTCCCTCAGCCAAATTATGGTTATGAAATATTTTCTAATAATTTGCCCCTTCCTTACTAGGAATTTCTGCTGTAATCACTTGAATATGATACTGCCACAGTGCCATAGTGCAGAACTCTGGGAAATTCACATTACTACAATAGCCACACCTCTGCAATTTGACAGCTCTGATATCTACATGCATTAAAAGTAGTTACAAAGAAAGAAAATGCTAATTTATTTATTCATAAACTAGTAACTTCATTTATGTGGTTCATTAGACTTCTATTCAAATCATAAGCAACTTCTTTGTAAATATAACTAAAATAGATCTTTAATACTATTATATTTCTTTTATATTTTGACCTCTAGTAAAACTGATATTTTTCTTTTTATAAAATGCAAACTTTCATAATTTGATAAAGCTATTCAACTGAAAGTGTTTGAGAAGTACCGTCAAGGAGTGGAATTTCTATTTTCCTAATCAGATATTAAAGTAAAACCTATAGAGGGAGCTCTCATACCAATCATTATATTTTCTACCTCTTGTAGGAAAGGTGAATGCAACACTTGGAATAAGCATTTTAAGATACAAGAACGCATGTTTGAAAGGTATCTTCTTAAAGGGAGAGAAGGTAAAGAAAAAGGTAAAGAATGAAAATACTTTATGTTTTTTCAACTCCAAAGAAACTTTTGTTTGTTTGTTTGTTTGTTTGTTTCCAAAATATTTGACAGATGATTTTATTCTACAGCCAAGATGTTTATTAGAACTGGCAAACACTTTCAGGCTTTTCTGAATTGCTACTGATGTCCAGCATCCACAGTTCCATTGAAATCAGTGAAATTTAAGATTGCTAGAACCAAACAAAGCTTCTGCTCTAAATCTGAATTTAACTGAAAGGCTTTAGTCACAAAGCAAACCATGTAACTGCTGCAGAGAAGTACTTTGCTATTACTATCAACATTTAAAAATGTGTGTGAAGATATTACCTGGGGTTAAAAAAAAAAAAAAGCTAAATTATCAAAAGCATTTCATATACCTTTTGGGAAAGGTATAGTGTTGACAAATGACATGCTTAGCTATTAGTCAGAGTATCATTTTAATGAACAATAACAGTAGTGGAAGAGTACTGTGAGACGAACTGTCTACATTTATAACAAGGAATATGCATTTTGGGTGTATCACTTCAATTAAAAGAAAATAAGCCCTTAGCGAATCAAAAGTGAAAATGAATCGATCACATCTGCCTTATGCCCCATATGTACCTCCCATAAAAATATGGGTACAGAAAATAAGCTATGTGAAATCATTGTCCACCAATACTATTGGATAGAGAGTACGGACTCCCTTTTAATTTAGTATCATAGAGACTGCAGTTTAGAAATATATAGCAGCTGCAAAAAAATGCCCTAAGATCAACCTCAGAGATTACAGATCTTCTAGAACAAATGGTGTGAAAAATACTGCAGAAAATAAATGCTTAATTTCTTTAGATACTGAGGGCAAGCAGCCAGAGGCCCTTCTGATTATGATTCAAGTGCAACTGAACCTGCCTCTGCTTTTCTATCTTAAGCATATCACTTACTTTTTTTATAAGATAGCCATTCATGCTTTCAAGTGTAAGTAGAAAAGTCAGTTGAGTATGTTTTCCTTTGTACAGATCTTGAGAAAACACTCTTATTTATGTTCCTCCCATCTGCTGGGGTTATTATTTTTCTTCCAAAATACGTGTATTTCATGCATACTGCTGCCAGTTTCAGTATCATATGTTGTTTTTTTGTTCTACTAATGTGCTGCAATAATGTGATGCAAGCACTGCACAGCATCTCAGCCCAGTCAGAGCAAGGACAAGGCTAGCTCTTTCTAGTACACCTAATAATAGTTGATATGTTGTTTTTATTAAGCTGTTGTTTTGAAGCAGTTACTCTCTAATGTTTTTTCAGTAAAAGAAGAAACATGATCAGATTTTGGTTAGCTGGAGAAGTAGGATTTGTTCTGGTTATATGACAGAACAAGTAGAGCAAAGACTCAATGCATTATCTCTTATCATAGAGACATTTCTAACCCCCAAACTTACAGAAGTTTACAGAAGGTTGGGTATTTCCAAGCTCAAGTATTTTAGGTAGAACAATAACACCAGGAAATATAGGAAATATCCCCCGCCTTCCTCCCCCTCCCCCCCCCCCCCCTATACTTTTTTGCTTTGTTTTGTTTTGCCCTTTATTTTTTTAAAAATTCATTTAAGAAAAATGTTCTTACTTCCACAGACATTATCTTATACCATTACCTTATACACCAACAGCCATGTATGGTCTGGTCTACATGGTTCACCCTCCCATTTCAGAAATATTCCCCACAAAAAAATTGAGGGTTATTTATTTATTTTTTTAAGTCTTTATATTTTTTTTTTACTTTAAATTTTAAAATTCTTTTGAAATTCACTATGTGAGATGATTACTACAGATGCAGCACCTTTGCCTTTAAAATATATTTGTTAATTGCTCTTTCACCTTATGATTCTTCCACATCACTGACATCATGCTAGCAAGAGAACAAGTACGTATCAAACACTTGTTAAGAGCTGTACATGAATGCAGGTTGCCTCCTATTTATTTCCATGGAAACTACAACTGATACAAAGAACACAAAAACACTACTCAGTAAAGCAAATTTTCAGCTACAAAACACACATTCTTAACACAGTCACCACCATTAGTTGCACACTTTCACCTGAGATGAACAAAAGCCTGCATGCTGCACTCATAAAAATGTTCACCATTGGAGATGACCCACTGTCACTGTTCACTGCTGAAAAGCACCATCTACCACCTCACTGTGCTCACATCCAATGTTTGGTCTCCGGAGGCATTCAGAAAACATAGATGAATGTTAATGGGTACCATTTTTTTTCCACACAGAATCACAGAATGTCTTGGGATGGAAGGTACCTCAAGGATCATCATGTTACAACTCCTTTGCCACAGGCAGGGCCACCAACCTCCAGATCTCGTACTGCCCAGGGCCCCATCCAGCCTCCAAGGATGGGGCATTCACAGCCTCTCTGGGCAGCCTGTGACAGCACCTCACCACTCTCTCTGTGAATAGTTTTCCCCTGATATCCAATCTAAACCTTCCCTCATTGACCTCAAAACCATTCTGCCTCATCCTGTCACTGTCTATCCTTGTAAAAAGTTGATTCTCCTCCTGTTTATAATCCCCTCCTAGATACTGCAAGACTGAAATGAGGTCTCGTAACTGTCATCTCTTCTCCAGGTTGAACAAGTCCAGCTCCCTCAGCCTGTCATCAGAGGGGAGGTGTTCCAGCCCTCTTCATGGTCCTCCTCTGGACCTTCTCCAACAGCTCCAAATCTCTCCTGTACTGGGAGCCACAGGACTGGATGCAGTACTACAGTGAGGGCCTCGTGAGAGCAGAGTAGAGAGACAATCACCTCCCTGTCCCTGCTGGTTACCCCTCTTCTGATGGAGCCCAGGACACCATTGGCTGTCTGAGCTGCAAGAGCACACTGCTGGCTCATGTTCAGTTTTTCATCCACTGGGACCCCCAGGTTCTTCTCTGGGGGGGTTAAATTCTTCCATGTGGAGGAATTCAGGGATTCAGTGTTCCTTCAGAAGTGAATATTATTGTCTAAATAGAATCATAGAATCCTTAAGAGTTGGAAGGGATCTTTAGGGGTCATCTAGACCAGCACCCCTGTAATGAACAGGGACATCCACAGCTAGATCAGGTTGCTCACAGCCTGGTACAGCCTGAAAGTCTCCAGGGACTTGCACTATATCACTGTCCCAGTGTCTCACCAACCTCACTTTAAAAGAATTTTTCCTCATAATTAACCTAAATACACATTCTCGTTATGTTTGAAAAAATTTCATCCTTGTACTACCACCACAGACCCTGCTAAAGAGTCTGTTCCCTTCTTTCCTGTAGCTCTTCTTTAGATACTGAAAGGCTGCGATCAGGTCAACTTGGATATCAGTGAGAAGTAAATTATTACAGGTCTCTCCAAACTTTTCCGCCTGTAGACAAACTGTTTATGATCATTTGGTAGAACTAATTATTGAAATTAAGCAAAGCAGCACTATTATATGAAATTTTATTCAAAGTTACTCCACTTTGGTAAAGTCCTTAGGTAAAGTCAGCTGTATTAGATGGAGGTGACAAGACTTTTGGACCTTGGGGGCCACAGGTTGGCTTATGCGGGTGATGGTAATGCACTACCCTATGTGGCAAACCCAATCTACCTCCATATGGACTCTTACAACTTTAGAATCATAGAATCATTAAGGTTGGAGAGACCAATAAGATCTACTCATCTGGATAGATGAAACACACAATGTCTATGGACTTGTCCCCTGATTTGAAGCTTCCAAGTTCTTTAAAATGTTCCTTAATGACTAATGGATATAATGGAGCATTATAAGCTTTATCTTTCAAAAGTCTGCAAAATTTTAATGCTGAGAACTCAAAGCTGTGCTCACTTAATAGCTGGGGAGTGCTTGAATCTTTGACAACTATTATCAAGTACCTCTTGAGGGATGGTTTATGAAGTTTTTTTATGATTGGTCCTGACATCAATCACGTTTTCCCAAATGGGTCAAATTTCCCAGATATCCTTAAAAATGGCTTTGGGTATTTGGTGCAGGATCTAAGTCATAATAAACCACTACTATATGGGATTTAGAAGGAACTCTGCCACAGGCAATTGATGCTTTCTGCTATTGACCATCCACAGGACATGAAGCCAAATGACTGCTTTGAATTAAGACACTTCTCCATTTTTTTTTCCCTACCAGTAGTAGTACTAGTAGTAGTACTAGTAGTTTTTTTTGAACTACTTTCAATTTAAATTTTAAAAATTAATTTTCCAAAGGACCTTCCACAAAGCACTTGTATGGCCTGGATAACCTACATTATGCTGCCTATTTGTGACACAAATTTTAGCGTTTCCACATTTCCCCCCCAGAAAAAAAAAAAAAAAAAAAAAAAAAAAAAGAGTCTAAGGGCCATTGTGATCAAAACAAAGAGAAAATATTTTGTTAGCACAGGAAGCAGTGTAAACTGAAAGGAAAACAGTCCATCAAGCAGATTATTAGTAAGCTGCACAGAATAAGGTAATATTTGAGATTCTGCATACATCAAGTGCTTCTAGAAGTCCTCTGAGTACAAATAAGAGTCTTCCATTTGAAACAGACATTGTAGTACAATAGAAGTACTTTACACAGCCTTACCATGTATTCCACAGATCCAGTCTGTACGAGCGCTTAAGTTAAAAATCACAGCTGAGAGACTGAGGAAGCCTGAACGTGTCAAAAAATTTTATATATATGTACATATAAAAAATAGGAAAAAGAAATAGCTTCCTAGAAGGTTTAAATTTATATAAGGAGATTTTTTTAAATTTAATTTTATTTTTTTTTTTCATTCTGTTGCTAAAATGTGTTCAGGAAGCAGTATTGTAGCATAAGGAAGTTTACTTTCTTTTCAAAATTTTTAATCCTGCTTCAGTCTCTGTTTCACTTTGCAAATTGGTATTACATTTTTGTCACTCTGAAATGACTGTTTCTGCTTGGAGACACTACTGCAAAGTCTTCCTTGGGCATCCTGTATTCTCCATTAACATGCCATGCACAGATGCATTAGTAATTTCCAATTGAATGATGCAAAAGCAATAGCAAGGCCACATGTACGCTGATTTTAGTAGGTCTGCAGATAAATTAAATGCCCAGAACTTGTGGAAGTGATTGGAGGTTGCTGTATAAACATGGCACATTTTAGCATTCTGCCATTTAACAGTTTCCCATACTGGCAAAGTTACCAACAGTTCATTTGCAACCATCCCTCCTACCATGGTAGAGATAAGAAGCACCAGCTTTTCTTTGCTCATTCACTAAATGCAAACTTGTTTTATTCTGCTACAAGAAGGCGGCTTCTTTAATACTTTTGACTACAATATGACAGCATATGAATTCTTATGACAAATCCACAGGCAAGAAATGTTGTTCATCCAGAAAGTATTCATAATAAAGGCAAGAATATTAAGGTAAAAAAATAGAACAAAGGAGGGAAAAGAAAAAAACTACACTGAATCAATTGTTTGTGTGTAGGTAACTGAATCTACTATTTCTCCTTTGGATAAAAATGATGTAAAAGATCTAAACATAGACCTGCAAGTGTATTCAGCAAAGAGTAAACAGCTTCCAGTGGTAGTGGGAACACTTCAGTATATGTTTTGTTTTAAAACATGAATTTGCACACTATTTAATTGACAGTACTGGAATGATTCCTGGTAAGGTTCGCTTAATTTGATGCTAAGATCAGTTGAGACTTAATGCTTTAATAATGGTTTCAAATATTTAATTACCACGAAACCAAGCATATCTACAGCTGGATGCTCTGTGATTCCTGAGCTATCATAGAATGCAGACTCACACTACTACCAAGGTATTTCCTTAAATAGGTTACAGTGTTTACCCACACTGGCATCGCCTGAAGCAGAAGCAGAGTGAAGCCTCCACACCACATCACTCCCTGGAGCACCATCCCAGCTGGGCAGGTGATGGCAATGTGCCCTCCTTGCCCTGCAGTTATCTCTCTGTTTAAAGTCACTCCACAAGGGAAAAGCTACAGGGTTCTGCTCCTGCCTATCTGCAAATAAATGAGTGACGAAGATGATGTCTGTCCTGCCTTCCCCTCCCACTTTCTCTTGGCAGTAGTCTGAAATTCTGGCTGTTCTGAGATGAGAACAAGAGCTCTAAAAGTAAGTTGAATCAACTTCAGATTTGGTTTAGAAGAAAGTGGTAGCAGCCTCTGTTCAGTCAGGAACCCAGAATTGTCAGTATGTGTTAGTATGCTCTAAGAATGTTCTGTTAGTGCCTTGGAGATCAACCCTGTCAGAACCCGAACAAGGAAGAGTGCCCCACTTCTGCCTGCTGATTAGTCTTACCCTTAAGCAAGGTGCTAAGCTCCCCTTCTACTCTGTCAAAATAACATGACTTTGTGTCACCACAGATGTAGAACTTTCAGGTTTTTCAAAATTGTCGTTTTGCACAAGGAATTAAATGCTAAAAGAAATTTTATGTATGCCTGCCCTTGACTGAATCTGGCCCCCAGTTACGAAAGGCAGATCTGTAAAGGGACATATTAACACTTTGTCTACTGAAGTCTGCACTGCCTATGAAAGTGCAGCACCAAAGACAAAGATACAAAGGAAAACTGAGGCTGTGGAGGTTAGACATTTTGAGAACCCTGGTTTTACTAAGTAACCTTCTATTTTTCTCCATTGTTTGCTTTCAAGGATTTCCCTATTAGAACTTGAGTTATCTGTTTTAAATGATATCTTCTTCTTCTTGCTACTTAAACTGAGTAAACATCTTATTCTCAACAAGAGAATCCACTTTAACTCAGCTCTATAGAAAACTGCCTTAGCTTTTCAGTTTCTTTCCATTATTTTAGGTGTACCGGTTTTGTTGTAAACTTAGAGGCATTTTGAGTGAAAGGAGAGCAGTGTCTGTGAGTCGCTAAGACTTCTTCTGAGAGAGAAGCAAGATGTTGTGACTTGCCATGTGCTTATTTGTCTGCAGAGTAAATTAACTGTACACCCATATCTGACCTTCCTTCCCAAAACATTCCCAAGTTAGTTTTCTTACAAGCCATCATGTTATTTTTAATAATTATACTTCCAACAGGTCATACTCTTATTATCACTGTGCAACCTCTCTGAAGCATTTCCTTTACTCTTAACTTTCCTTTGTATGTCGGAACACTAACTGTAATGGAGGAAGAACACAGGGGCAGTGCCTTTAACTCAGATCTCCAGAGATCAGCATTAATCACAGCACACACAGAGAGGGAGTTGAGCAGCAGTGATTGTAAACACAGCTGGGGAGGGCAGAGATCTCCATACATGCTGCATGGTTGATACCTGATGAGCCCTAGTTTGTTGCTTTGTTTGCTAACGCCTTATTTTTGATTCATGATTATAAAAATTCTTCCTTGTTGAGCTGAGTGTTTCCATGTTCTGCTGCTGCTGAGCTGTACTGCCAGTCAGCAGTGCTTTCTTTAATATCTGCAGCTAAACAGTTAACGTGGTTTCTATTATGCCTGTCCTTAATACAGCTCTCATGAAGTTACAAGCCTGTTCTCTTTTCCTCTTGATTTCTAAAACACTCTGGAACAGACCTTTTTTGTTTGCATATGTGCTTTAGTAAGCAATCATTTTAAAGATTATTTTAAAAAAATCAAAACATTTTTGAAAAAATCAAACATTTTAATGAAAATATAGCTACAACTGGGTGCCAGCAAGGTGTCTGAACACAACCTTAGGAACTGATCTAACAGTAATTATTTCTGAGAACCTACCCCCTAATGCCTAAGGAAAATATCAGAAATCTAGTGTTGACAGTAAAAGAATACAGAAGTGGAAAAGAACTAAAACTACTAATGCAGCACAACGGAAGCATTTCTGTGTGTTGCAAGGATAGGAATACAAGCAGAATGTTATTTTTAGGTCTACTGCCTCAGCTTCACAGGAACTCGGGGTAAGTTACATGTAACAACTGTATTGTAAAAGTAACAGAAATGCATCAATGTAAATCCTGAGGAGATTAACTGAGACTTTTGCCCCAGGCTCGGAGGACACAAAAGGACATCTAGTCCACCTCCCAGCTTAAATCCTCTACAGCAGGTCACTAAGGACCGTGTTCACTAGGTTCTGATTATTATTTTTAAGCAGTGGAACATCTTCCTGAAGCTTTCTCTTTTCCAGGATGAACAAGCACAGCTCCCTCAGCCTGCCTTCACAGGAGAGGTGCTCCAGCCCTCTGATTATTTTTGTGACCCTATTTCAGACTTGTTCCAACAGCTCCACATTCTTTCTTGTGCTAAGGATCTCAGACCTGGATGCAGAATTCTGGATAGGCTCTCATGATGGCAGAGCAGAGGGGGACAGTCCCCTCCCTGTCCTCCGTACTTTTGATGCAGCTCATGATGCAGCTGGCCTTCTGGGCTGCAAGCACACACTCCTGGTTTGCATCAAGATTTTTGTCCACCAGGACACAAGAATTCTTCACTGCGGGGCTGCATTCAAGTAGTGTTCTGTCCGCACCATGTTTTTGGGATTCCCCTGACACAATCTCAGTTCACTGAACATGACTTTCTGAACTTCACTAGATTCATATGGGCCTACTGTTCATGCCTTTCCAGGTCCCCCTGAATGGCATCCCTTCCTTCTGTCCTATCTTCTGCACAACTCATCTTGGTGTCGTTAGCAAACATGCTGAGGGTGTACTCAGTCTCACTGCCTGCATCAGCAAAAAAGATGTTTAAAGATGTTAAAGAGCATCAGTCTCATGATGGATCCCTGGTGAAACCATTCATCACCAGCATCAAGCTGGAAGCAGAGTCTTTGACCACAACTCTCTGGCTGTGACCATCCAACCAATTCTTTATACACCAAAAAGTCCAGCCTTCACATTTTTATATCTCCAACTTAGAAATACAGTTTTGGAGTGGAACCACATCAAAGGCCTTGCAGAAGTACAAGCAGATGACATCAGTTGCCCTACTTTTGTCCACAAATGCCATTACCCATCATAGAAGGACACGAGATTGGTCAGGCACAATCTGCCCTTGGTGATGCTGTGATTCCAGGAGAACCTGCTGAATGATCCTCTCAAAGCGCAGATGTGAGGCTTCTATTTCCTTCAAGAAAAAGCCACTGTCAACATTTATATCAGACTACCAGAGAGGCGTGGTTAGTTTTAGTTTCAGCACGCCAAGTGTGCCCAGAAATACTTGCATTATGTAAGCATATCAACTGCTTGAGAATATGAAGGGGACATTTTAAGAAGTCTACACTTGTGCAGAATTGTGCCTTAAAATGCAGTTCTGAGTTATATTTCTGTTCCCATCCCAAACTTTTGACAAATTCTGATCTAAAATGCCATCAGAGTATTAACCAGCCAAAAAAAGATTCCAAAACAGAGGTTTGCACTTTTTTTTCCCTTCTCCCTCTTGTTCCAAACATTTTCTCCTTCCTTTGGCGTATCTTGAGAAATAAATTTCTTGCTGCTATACTTCCTCTGAATTCCACAATAACTTCTGATACTACAAGACGCATAACATAATTCAGACAAGACACTTAATTTATAATATTTTAATACAGTAGAAAATTAAGTGAAGGAATCAGAGCTTGATCACAGCACTCAGAAGATAGCATCATTAAAAATAAAAAATAATAATCTCTCGTATGAATTACGAACACTGTGAGCTAGAACTGACCTGAAGTCCTAGAAGTACAGAAAGAAGAGCTTTGACTTTAGTTTCTAAAAGATCATTAGCCAGAACTAGAATATCTTCATTCAATTGATTTCTATTTCTAATCTTTATTCCCTGAAAGTCACAATGTTGGCAAACTCAGATAAACTCTGCTCTTTGGGAAAATTTCACCTCACTCCACCATCAAAATATGTAACAGAGCACGTTTGAAGGAGCATGTGATAGCTACGAGGGCTATAAAGACAAACTTAATTTTGATTAATTGATCTGTAATGTTTTTAAACACATTACAGTGCACGGATGTCACTGTTCATCCTCAGTGTTAAGTAGAAGATCCTCATATGTACACAAATTCTGAAATCTTCTATGAGCATGTATTGGTCAGGTACTAATTGTTCAGATGCAGCCTTTGACTCAGGAGATTCCTAAACTACTGACTGGGAAGTGATAAGTAAGTATACAGGGGAAGGCAATGCTCTATGTACAGTCTGCTTTTCACATTTTTGTTTGTTTGTTTGTTTGTTTGTTTGTTTTTTCTTTTTCTTTTTTTCCTAAATCTCTGCTACTGGCTGCCATCAGATTTGGACCACATTGGATGATATGCTCCAACTTAGTCCAGTCTCATAAGGTTTTGTGTTTTCTTGCTACTTCCTTACTTTCGTCATCTTCTCCTTTGCTTTCCTTTCCCCCAGTTTAAAACTTAAGTGCAGTTTTCACTTGCTCCATGTGCCTTGCTGAACTTCCTTTGACAGTGTATCAATGTATACATAGCTACAATGTGCATCTTCTGTTGCTCAAATTACACCTCGGCTCTTCTCTGACACCAGAACTCATGATCCCAAGCCAAAGCGTTTTCTCCCTCTTGACTTTCATCCCATGCAGTTCCTAATGTACCATCTCCACCTCAGCATTATTTTTTTCCTTAACGTTATCTAATAAAGTGATGTCAACTTCCTGAAAGATACCCAAGTGCCCTGCAACAGCTCAGGTCACTTTTGGACCAAAAGAATGTTACTGACTGAATGCCGATACATAATGAAATCTTAAAGCCAGTAACACAATTAGTTAACTGTTATAATTATCTCTGTCTGGAAAAGCAATAGGCAAGGATGGCTATATTGAACAAGCTTTGGAAGATGGAATCAGTTGTTTTATCTAGAGGTCTGTGGAGCACAGGGCTGCCCATTTTAAATTAAAGTAGCAAACCAAATACGCCTTTGTCCCATCTGCTGGCTACCAGTGATTTCAGAGCAGCACACCGCCCTCCTGGCTGTTCAACACTGTGACTGATTTAATACATTTCTGTCCCTAAGTATTTTTCTTCTTGCTACATTTTCTTCTCCCTAAATTAAGTTCCAGATCCTGTGTCATATGCACAATGTTGCTCTTCAATCTGAATTACAGATTTGCTCCTCTATTTACTACTCCTCTCCTTCCATTTGTGTTCTGCACTGAGTCCCCTGCTGCACCTTCACCTCTCCTCACAGACATGCCACGTAAGTGGAACTGGCTCATATGCCTTTCCTCAACTGTAGGAGGGTGAGGCTATGAAACACATCTTGTAAAATGTCTGTCAAACTGAACAAGTCATTTCCAGAGAGTTTCTAACACCTACCAGTTGTTATGGATATCACATTATTATCACAGTTATTTAAAATAGTTTTAGATTAGCTAAATGTCAATCTTGTAACAACTGCACAACCTTCAGGACATCTTTGTGTATATGACAGACTTCCAACTGTGAAATGATTACTTAAAGAAGCTCTCTGCTTTAAAATGAGTCTGCATTTATATTTTAACATAAAAAAATAGAGATTAAAATAAAAAATTCAACCAACATTCTGCTATTTGAATGCATGTTTTGTTTATCTCTCTGTTGAGACTGAAAGTACACAAAATCCATTTCATTACTGTTTGGTTGTTTTCATGTTCTCGGTGCTATAGCTGTTGAGGTACTGTGTGCAGGTTAATGCATACTTTGTTGTTGTTTTTTAATGAACTCTCCCAGACTTTAGTAACTTAAAAGTGTCTGTTGTGTTTCAGGAACAAATCAGAGTTTGTGACACCAGCACAAGAAACTTAGCACAAAATTAGTTCTGCAGAGATCAACACTTCTACTAACATGACTGATTGGTGTCTTTTTCCATCATCTAGTTTGTTACAGCGGTCTTCCTATATTCACTAAACCTGTGACAGGTTTCCCATATAACTGATGAAAGAAATTCTGTGAGGATCGGGCAGAGCTGCTGAAAATAAATATTTCACAATGGTTTCTGTTGGGTAAAGCGGGAGCAGGAAGCTCTGACATGGCATGGCCAGAGTGACAAGGCTCAGGGGTGGGTGTGTTAATGTCACATCCCCGTCATCTGCTGTGTGTGACCCACAAATAGTTGGCCTTTGTGAAAACAGCAGCAATTCACTTTTGAAAGACAGTTATTCTATCCTTATTTATCTTTCCTGTGGCGCAGTCTCAAGTAGGTGATGATACATTCTGTCGCCATGGAAAGGAGTGCTTATGTCGTAATACACAAAGTATTAGACAAAGAATAAATTAGAAAAAATATACACTGGGAAAGCTTCAGTCCTTATTTCAAAACAAATCATCTTACAAACATGCATAAAGAAAAGACAAGCTTCATATCAGTCGATCTTTGTAATCCCCCCTCACGTAATTTTCACCTGATTCTTTTTTCTTCTAATTTTGTCAAGTTTTGAGTATCGCTATTACTTGTTTCTGACTCCTCAGTTAGGTATGCCCAGTGAAGGCCTGGGAAGGCAGCTGTTGCTACATTGGTGTTAAAAGTCATCTTCATCTTTTTAAGCTGTCTGGTGATGCGGAGAAAAATCCTCCTTACTTATATAAAAACATCACATGAAATCAGTGAGATCTCATCTTTGTCGTGGGACTGGGATTTGACCCCAAATTGCACTATAGTAAGGATATGAGCAATTGGTAGAGTCTGTGGTAATACAACTCTATCCCTTAAACAGAAACACAAGTCAGTGCTGCTGACGAAAGTCTCCTCAATGGAATATTTAACAGAGATGTGCACAAGAGTACAGATTTAACTAAACATGAGCAGGCTCCTACCCGGAAATTGCTGCTAGCTTCTGGTGAGCCTGATAGGCCATCTCACATCCCCGGGTCCGGGTTTTGTGCATTTCTGCATGCAGAGATGGGCAGGTGACAGAGACATCCCCAATGGAAATCACCAGCTCCCGGTACAGGGCCACCTGGGTATTGAAATCCTGGACGAGCTGAAAAACAGACGGTGTGCTTAGGTGAGACACTGAGCGACAGTGATGAAAACAGCTGCGTTTTTATAAACACATATCCAACCTCCAGCCTGCTCCTGCTGCTCCCAATCTCACAGCACACAGAATCAAGTGCCTGAGATCCAGCGAATGACGACGGCCTCCCTGCCAGCTGCCTCCTGTGTGCTACAAATGCTCATCTGCAGGAAAGTGGTGTTTCTGCCTCTAATCTCTGAAAGTGTGAGTTATTAGTCTTAAATACTAAGCAGACAAACAAAAACAAAAACAAAAAAACCACACACACAAAACAATCCCTGACAAACAGCTGCTTTACTAGTAGGTTATTTTTTGCTGTCAAAAAGAGATGAAAATATCTCGAGAAATGACTGCCTTTGTTCCTCTTGCTTCCTGATCAACGGCACACTTAGCGATTGGAATGCAGTGTTTGCTTTTACACTAGAGAATTTGCTAATTTTGTAACTGCTTCTGTTCTTGTCACTGGCCTCTAACCCACAGATCAGATCTGAAATTGATTGGAAGTCACTGTCAGGGAAGATGCACTGGACTGGCACTTCCCATCCAGGATTCTAGAAGCACCTTTCCCAGTGTGGGAGTGAAAAGCAGGCAAAGAGGTAAACAATAATTTCAACCTTTTCTCAGTCTTCTGGCAGCCAGCAGGAACACCAGGATGCTGCTGGATGCCCAAGTAGATTCATAGTGACGGACAGACCATGGCTGCTCAGTTCCACTGACTGCCTGTGTGGGATGGTGTTTTAAGGAAACAATGCATTTGCTGTCTGCTGGGAGAAGCACATCAGAACATTTGCTCTGCATAGTGGAGGGGGTGGAAGGGAACATTAGAACAAAATATGTATCAATTTGTTTTGCTGACTTGACCTCCATTTCCGTATTATAGAAGCAGATGAGTGACTGCTGATAACTGCAGCCATCATTACCGAAAGGATTTTGGTGTGTCCCACATACCAGCATGGCAAAAACCCAGCTCTGGCACCTGGACTCTATCTATCAGCTTCACCAAATGTGAAAGTCCAGTCCTCAGATTGCTATACTCAGAAAGGGAAAATAAATGAGTGGCTTCTGCAGCAGCTTCACATTCTGGCTCTTCATGCTCATAATTGTAATTATTCAGTACGACAAAGGACTGGTATCAGAACCCCCTTTTTTGGGCAATGTTTTCTCAAACTGTAAGGTTTCACTGTTCCTGGATGAGGTAGACAATGCCTTCATCTCACAAAAACCCCACACGACAACAAAGCCCCAGACAAAACACCCCAACTCTTCACATCTTCTGTTCTGCATAGCTTAAGAGCACATGAGAAATAAGTGGGGAAAGAGAAGAGTACTATGTTGTACCACAGCATAATTATTCTGCATCATAAAAAGCAAAGAGATCTTTGTGCCACACCAGTGAGGAAGACATCCCCTGACCCAACAGAGAACATAATGAGCAGCCTCAGCCCTGCCAAGGAAAACAAAACCACACTGATGCTGCAGCATCAAGACAGAAAAAGAGAGAGATCCCTCATTTTGTCTCTCGAATCTCACTGCATTTTGACAGTGCACTGGTAAATCACATCATACTTCTAATCAGAATTTTACCAGCTGAAGAGTGAAGAAACAAAGCTGGCACTTGTGTTTAGCCACCCAAATTAAGCTCCTGAGAAAAAGAAGTAAGGCTGAACGCAGCGGGATCCACTTGTTGGTTGTATTTATAGAGCCACGCTGGCAGCTTTGTTCCCTGGTGCTTTGGCGCTGCTGCTGGTTTGAAGTATCGGCGTGGAGATCTGCCAGCACTGTTCGTGTATCAGAGAAAAGCACTGCCAGAGCCCGGCACAGCAGAAGTAACAGAAACGCTTCCAGCACTGTTGGACAGAGCTGCAGCAATGCTCAGATCTGTCAGGCAAAGTAGCAGCAACACATTTGCTTGCTATTTCTGTCACAAGAGAGAAGGGCAATTTTGGGGCCCAGCATCAGCTGGGGAGCCAGAGACAGGAAGAATGGCACTGGCCTGGGGAAACGCACCGGGACCCCAACAGTTTAAGCAAGAATGGAGAAAAATGCCATGGTGTGCCATGCGACAGTCCAAAACTAACATGGATGTACCTGAGACCTATAACAGCTGCTCTGGATAGACAGTAAGGAATAGCATGTACAACATGGACAGCGTTGCTGCCTCAAATTCTACATCCCGTTTAGCACAGTTTTAGGGCAAGAGTTTTGTGCGCACTGATGCAACAGAAGCAACGGCTGACCTGCTCAGGCTCGGTCTGAGCAGAGATTCGGCCGCATCCGGCGGAAAGCAGCCGCCGGCCGCGGGCAGCACTGCGGGCTGCGGCCCAGCGGACCCTCCTACACCCCCCACCTCCTGTGGCCGAACGGCCCGAGTTCGACAGCGCTCTGCAGGGAGCGCGGCTCCACCCGCGCCGATGGCAGCCGGGGAACCGGCGGGAGCGGCGCTGCGGAGCGCCGCGGAGAAGCGGAACGCGCGAGCGAAGCCCTCCGGCGGTACCCACCGTCTTGCAGTCGTCCAGGGCCCGCTGGTTCTGGCAGGCGCCCTCGGAGCCGCTGCCCCGCCGCTCCCCGTCGCGGCCGCGCGGCGAGGTCCCGCTGCCCGGGAAGATGGAGGCGGCGGGGCGGGGGCGCTTCCTGCGCCCGCTCGGTGCAGAGCTCATGCACGCGCATCCGCCGCGCGGAGCCGCCGCCGCCGAGGGGGCCCCGCGGGCGCGGGCAGCGCCTTCCCCGCCGCCGCCCCGGGGAGGGTGCTCGCCCCGCGCCGCTCACGGCAGCGAGCGGAAAGCTGGCACCTGCGGGAAAGCCCGGAGAGCGCCCTGCAGCATCGCCACGGCTACCGCGGGGAGAGGCGGAGGGGCCGGCGCCTTCCCTCCTTCAGCAGCATGTCAGTCCCCGCGGAACCGCCCCGCCGGCGGCATGCCCCGCCGTCCTCCTCTCCGCAGCCGGCGGGAGGGGTGGGGGGGCGAGCGCGGCCGTGCCCGGCGGAGGAGCGCTTCTCCCATCCAGCGCCCGCCGGAACCCGCGCCCGCCGCCCGCCCCGCCCCGCAACCGGGAGCCGCTGGCTGGGACCGCGCCGGGGGCGGTGGGTCCGCGTGTGCGGGCGGTGTCAGAGCCGCGCCGGCTTCCTAAGGGGGGAGCCAGAGCGGGGCCGCCCCCCTCCCGCGCCTCGGGCCCTCGGCGATCTCCCGAGCGGCTCTCGGCGGAGCTGGCGCTGATCCCCCCGGAGGCGGCCTGGAACGTGCCCGGCGGGGTCCCCGACCGCTGGCGATTGGTTTCTCTGGCTGACAAACACCTTATCTGGGGCTCCGAACAAACACTTAGAGGGTGCGATGCCACCGTGCGATGGCTCACCGTGGCGAGGATTAATTAATTAACGATAGGAGGCACTGCTCCCGCCACGCTCGGAGGGTGCCGTGCGCCAGCGCTCTACGAGGGCTGTGCGCATCGCCGCCGGCTCGTGGTCGGGCCAGCAGCTCTGGCTCCTAGGGGCACCCCCTCTCCTCTGGAACAACGTTCGTTCTTCAGAACGCCAAGTCTCTATGTTTTATCTGTCAGCGTAACCCTTCGGGTCGGTGCCTTCTGACGGCAGAAAAGTACGCGCTTCCAAAACTACATGCACTTCCCTGCCCAGGTGGTGGCACAGGGGTGGGCCGACGCTCCTCCAAGGGCAGCGCGGAGAGCGCCCTCCCGCCATCCAGCTCAGCACCTTTTCTGCTTTGAAGCCTCTTTCAGATATTTCTCGTCGCCCTCGGCGATGGGTGTGCAGTGCCTGTGATAGAGCTCAGCAAAACTGATCCGACTTTGTGAGTGTGGTGCTACATTGTAAGCGCAGTGCTGGATGCTCGGGCCCCAAGAAGCAGCAGATTGCCGTTTGCAAGCACTGTTTTAAGGACATCACATTTTATTTCCGTAGTAAACTTAATTCTGTTACTCACAGGAAATAAATGCCTGGATTCAACGCTGCGTGAACACAGCCCTGAGCCAGATGTCACACTGATTCCACACACGGACCATTACCTCATGACAAGAAAAATAGTTAAATGCTGGCACACAGCATTTCCTTCTCACATTGTCTATGTGTAACATAACACGTGTTTGCAAAGGGAAATTAAAACAGTGCTATGCTGCATTAATGTTAATGTTCTAATTCTTGCTCATATATCACTTCAGTCATGAGTTTCAGACTTATTTTGTGTCTCTAAGAGCTACTGGAATACCAGAAAGGAATTAATACAGCCAATAAAATAATCATCAGCAACAATGAATCTACCAAACAGCACAGTGAGTCTGCCTCTGCATTCCCTATCCCAGCTGTGTTTTGGTCCTCGAAGTCAGTGACAGAAATCCCATCAATTTCTGCAGAATGAAGCACTGATTACATAGATGCCATGAGCAAACTCTGTGCTGGGTTCTGCCCTGCAGGCACACTCTGAGCAGTCCTGATGTCCCAGACCAATTCAGGGCACTCACTCTCTTTTCAGCGTGTCTACATTTGAGGTGGATCTAGAGATTCTGTGGTAATTTGTAGAACCAACTGCTTACAGATCTCTTCCAGCTGATATTCAAGTAAGGTTATGGAGGAGGTCATCTTGAGTGCAATCCTGCAACATGTGTGGGACAGCCAGGAGATCATGGCCAGAGAGTTTGGCTTCATGAGTGACGAACCTCATCTTCTACTATGACCAAGTGACCCATCTGGTGGATGAGGGAAAGGCTGTGACTGTGATCTGTCTAGACTTTAGCAAAGCCTTTGACTGACCCCCATGGAATTCTCCTGGAGAAGCTGGCAGCCCATGGCCGGGATAACTGTATTCCCTATTGGGTAAAGAACTGGCTGGATGGCTGGGTCCCAGAGGGTGGTGGTGAATGGAATTAAATCCAGTTGGCGGCTGATCATGAGTGGTGTTCCTCAGGGGTCAGTATTGGGGCTGGCCATGTTTAGTATCTTTTCTGATGATCTGGATGAGAGGATTGAGTGCATCCTCAGTAAGTTTGCTTACTGGCAGGAAGTGTTGATCTGCTTTGAGGGTAGGAAGGCCCTACAGAAGAATCTGGACAGGCTGGATCATTGGGCTGAAACCCACGGGATAAAATTCAACAGGACAAAGTGCTGGGTCCTGCACTTCAGTCACAGCTTCCCCAGGCACTGCTACAGGCTTGGGGCAGAGTGGAGGAAAACCGACTCGGGAGTGTTAGAGAACAGCCAGCTGAACATGAGCCAGCAGTGTGCCCAGGTGGCCAAGAATGTCAATGGCATCCTGGTTTGTATCAGAAATAGCATTGCCAGCAAGAGCAGGGAAGTGATTCTCCCACTCATCTGCGGTGAGGCTGCACCTCCAGTACTGTGCTCCTTTTTGAGCCCCTTGCTACAAGAAAGACATTGAGGCCCCGGAGAATGTTTAGAGAAGGGCAATGAAGCTGAGAGGGGTCTGGAGCACAGGCCTTATGAGTAGTAGCTGAGAGAGTTGGATTGTTCAGTCTGGAGAGGAGAAGGCTCAGGGGGAAAATGTATTGCTCTTTACAATTACCTGAAAGGAGGTTGTGGCAAGGTGGGAATCTGTCCTCCTCTCCCAGTGACAGGACAAGATACGGTGGCTTTAAGATGTGCCAGGTGAGGTTCAGGTTGGGTAATAGCAAACATTTCTTCTCAGAAAGAGTGATAATGCATTGGAACAGCCTGTCCAGGGAGGTGATGGAGTTGCTGTCTCTGGAGGTTTGTAAGAAATGTGTTGATGTATCACTGAGGGACATGGTTAGCAGGCATTGTGAGAATGGGTTTGAGGTTGGACTAGATGATCTTAGAGGTCTTTCCCAACCTTGATTATTTTATGTTTCTATGATTTCTGCAAGCCTGATGGAACAGCGTGCCCTTGATTGGCCATGGGGCTGTGCCTGAGGGGCATCAGGACAGCTCTGTCTGAGATGCAGAAGGTGGTTGCAGCAGGGCTTTGCTTTTCCCTAATAAAATTCTCAAGTAATTTCCAAGGAAATACAAATAAGTATGAAGGTTTCTCTATAAACACCCCCCATTTTAATTCCAGAAAAAAAAAAAAAAAAAAAGAAAAAAGAAAAAAAAAGATTGCAAATTTTTTTTATTTTTTTTTTTTATATATTTTTATTTTGTTTTGTCCTGTATTGTAATCTTTGCCCAATCCATTTATTTCTCTGGTCTTTGGTTTCTGGTAACATCTCCCAAGGGTGAGTAGAATGCAGTAAACCAGGAAATTATGAGAGAAACACTGAATTGCTGGGAAATGTGATGAGGTGACATTGGAGAAAGTGGGGAAGTGAAGAAGAGAAGGCAAAAAAAAATTAAAAAAAAATAATAAAAAAGCCATTTCTGCACAATGAAGGGAAAATTGAGAAAATCAAGGTAGTGAAGAAAACAAGGAAAGTTATTGCGCATGACCTCAACTGGAAAAAAATAAAGAATAAATTTTAAAATAAGATTAAAAATGAAAAATTAACAGCTGAAACTTTTTCCCCTTATTCCTCTAAGATACAACTTGAAGGAAGTGAGGGCCATGTCTGCCTAAGTGTGGTGCATTTTGGTCAGAGAGTGAATCTTACTCCCTGAAAATGCAGGGTCAGACCAGTGCACAGAGGTTCAGTATTTGATTTTTGTACCAAGCTTCCTGTGGAGTAAAATTGTTTAACGCTCACAAATGACAGTGCAGTGGTGCATTTGAGAATCACAACTGTTTGATTTTTATTAATTGCTTCCTCCAGATCGGGAATTGAGTGGAAGGGTGGCTGAAGAAGGCTCCACCCTAGCTTGGCTCCATTTACAAGTCCTGCACGGACCCACCACTGGACCTGACAGAGTCAGAGAACCCCCACTGCCTACACATATCCCTTCAGCATGAGCTCTGAGCAGCACTGACCAAGTCAGATTGCTTTCTGGCATGGACTGCACATCCATTTGTTTTTAGTGTCTACTAGTCTAATAACAAGGCAGAAAAAATGTTGTTTATTTATTCTCTTTGGAAGTCAGTACAGTGCTTTTGAACCTAAATCCAGTAACTGAGTCTTTTTTAAATGCTTAATAATATGATGGATGCACTGAAAGTCATAGAATCACAGAATCTGAGTTGAAAGGGATTCTTAAAGATCACCTTGTCCAACTCCCCTGCAATGAGCAGGGACACTTACAGCTACATCAGGTTGATCAGAGCCTGGTCCAGCCTGGCCTTGGATATCTTCAGGAATGGGGCAGTTACAGCTTCTCTGGGCAACCTGCTCCAGTGCTTCACCACCCTTACTGTAAACCGCTTCTTACTTATACCTAATACAAATCTCCTCTCTTTTAGTTAGCAGCTTTTTCCCTTTGTCCTGACCCCACAGACTCTAACAAAGCATTGTCCACTAGGTTACTATGTTGGTCTACAGTGCCAGGAGTGGATGTTGGTAATATGGCAGGAGATGCTGAACCTTCCCACCAGTATTCTGATGCATTTTTTTGCTGTGTGACAGATGGCAACAGAGGGGCAGTCTGACAAAATGTCTGACATGGAAAGTGTGTATGAAACAAAGGTATGTAACTTGATTTCCTCCATGCGGAAAATATGGCAACCACTGACATTCATGTACATTTGCTGAGCATTTATGGAGACCAAACAGTGGATGTGAGCATGGTGAGGTGAAGGGTGGTGCACCTCAGCAGTGGTGACAGTGATGTGAAAGATGAGCCATCTTCTGGATGGCCATACACAGCTGTCACACCACAAAATGAAGAATGCCTGGATCAGCTCATTTGCACACAGTGGAGAATGGTGGTGACTATGCTGAAAAAGACTGTTCTGTAGCTGAGAATTTGCTCTACTAAACAGTGTTACTGTGCCCTTTGTATCTGCTGTAGCTTCCATGGAAATAAATTGGAGGCATCACTTTTTTGTTATTTAAATAGGTACTCACCTAAGTCATCAAAGGCTTCTGTATCCTGTGAGACTTACAGTCACAGGGCAAGGAAGACTGGCACTGCATTATATAATATTGCAAAGAAAATACCAATATTTTTCCGAAGACTGGCACTGCATTATATAATATTGCAAAGAAAATACCAATATTTTTCCAAGTTCCATTTCATCTGTTCCAACAGGTTTACAAGGGTTCTCAGGAAGATTCTGCCCCCTCAGTATGTAGCAATGGAAATACTGAGGAAAGACTTATTTTGATTGCAGAAATAAAAACAAACTAAGACGTGGTCATTAGTGAGCTTGTAGCTGCCAGCCCCGTACAGGCAGGATTGTACCAATTACAAAGGTATGAACCAACATGCTTATGCTACAAGATGTCAACATGCTTTTAGTCTGCTTCTGCTTACCTGTTCCGTAAGCATTGCAAAACACCACACATGATGCTTAATTTATGCCCTGAGGATGAGAGATGATTGTGGTGATATTTTTGTCACTTAAGTCAGAGGATGAAAGAAATTCCAGATCATAGAATGATAGAATTACACAGGTTGGAAAAGACCTTGAAGATCATCAAGTCCAACCACAGCCTAACCAGTAGCCTATCTCTAAAAAAAAAAAAAAAAAAAAGGACTCAAGTTGTGCCAGGGCAAGTTTAGGTTGGATATTAGGAAGAACTTCTTTACAGAAGGGGTAGAAGGGTAGTTAGGTACTGGAATGGGCTCCCCAGGGAGGTGGTAGAATCGCCATCCCTGGATGTGTTTAAGAGCCGTTTGGATGTGGTACAATTCCAGATGAGGCAAACAAGAATATCTTCCCACCTTTTCTATTGCCTTTACAACATTACATTTGTAATTCCAATATGAATTTGCACAGAAACACCCTAGGAAGCACCCAGGTAACAGACAACTGCCTGGTCCAAATTTATCTGGATTTTGGTTTTAATGACAAGGCAAGCTATGATGGCCCAGGACACTGAATATTTCTTTGCTTTCACTTCCATAATTCTTTAAAATGTAAAATCAGTAATAAAATAATGCTAATGTAATCAGCACTTCTGTTATTATGAGAAAAAAATACACAAAATTCTTACTTAAAAAAATAGCATTAGCTTTATTTCTGAATTTATTCTTCAAAGAATAAAGCTAATGCCATTTTCTCATTACCTAAGTATCAGTGAGATAATTTATCTTTAGCACAGTTAGTGCTTTAAAGAACTAGTTGTTGATTTTTTTTAATGATATTCTTTGAATTTCTAATGCCCAAAATGTCCCATGACCATTTTCACAAATGACTTGGTAGTAAAATATTAGAAGATATTCTTACACTTAATAAATCTGTATGTTATTTATGAAGTTGTGAAGGTTAAACTCTTGAAGAGAAGCATTGCTATTAATAAAAGCAGAATAGGAACAGCTTTGGAACAGAGCACATGATAAATTTGCAAGGAGCTGTAAGACAGAGGAGTGAGAATGTACAGCTCTCACCAAATGGATGTTTAAGATAATAATTATGTAAGTGTGCCGGTGCTTTGCTGCTTCCAAAATGCAATGTTTGGCATATGCTTGTATGGCAAGACATGGTGATGGTTTTATATTACATGTGGAAATTGCAGTCCTTCTTCTACTGAGGGAAAATAAACTTTATTCAGAAAAACAAGAGTAATCTTTCAAGAATCCATGAGTAATATTTACCAAAAATAAAAAAATAAAAAATAACCCCCATCCTCTTTACTCCTATGGGAAAAATGCCTGGACCAGCACAGGGGCCTTCCTCTCTATCTTCCCATAAAGCCACGTGCTTTGCAAGAGTGCCACAGGTGACAAAATATATCTGTCCATGGTTGTTCTGTAGACCTATGTGGCTCTCAGAAACAAAGTGCTGTGTAAAACTTCTGGGTCAGTCAGTATCAGAGCAGTTTGTCACTATGTCTGCTCTGTCTCTTGCTCATCATGGATCTGGTGCTCAGACATGGAATAGCAACAAGCATAAGCTACTCACACAGATAGCTTTGCTATCAGGTTATATGTACACATCCGTATCCTTTTTAGGAAAGATATAATTTTTCTAGTATTTCAAGATTAAACACCAAAGATCTGATTACATTTAAAGAAAGACAAATGTTTTCAAATTCAAAAGCACATCAAGGAAACTAAAATTTTACTGCCGTATCTGATGTGAGTACAATACAAGATATTTACTGTCACAAGAAACTGTTCCAATAAATCTCTCAGAGCTATCCCCTGATGAAGTGCTGGAAAATGAATCGGACTGACACGTGGGCCTTGTCAGTTTGAGGAAATTATCTGTCTAAGATGGTGAGGATATAGCTCAAAATTGGTAAATTCTCTGGAGGCACCAGTACTTAAAGACACCCCTGTCTGCTGTGAGTTTGGCATTTGTGAAATGCCTTTATGAGCTCCTCGATACATGCCGTATTCTGCCCATGACTACTCACTGACTGCCTGTCTGACAGAGATACTGTAGCCCTAGAAAGCCAACTTTGTCTGTAGTTTCTGTTATTCTGTTTTTAAATGGCCAGAAAAGATGTAGCATTAATTTAAAAGATGATTACTATACTGTAAAATTAGTATTTTATTGAAATGAACAGAAATAAATCATATCCTCTCAAGAGCCATAATCTGGACTGTTCCTTCTGCAAATTCAATGAATTTTCATGTTTAGAAAGCTATTTCCATAACCACACGTTCATGTTTTCTTCAACTGAAAGCTTAAATTGCATAAAAAATGATGTGTTTTCCATCTAGGAATCATTATGGTATACCACAAACACTGCCTTATCTACTTTGGGTACATTGCAAGTGTGGCATGGCTCATTTTTACATGAAAATGCAATATGAGTTCAGTTGAGCATCTGGTAATTTTAGTGGGGAGCCTTCAGATCTTCTGTCTTTCAAGTTTCTTTGCTGCTCTGAGAAACTGTACCAGAATCACACCATTCTTGACAAACATATGTTGCACATTCCTATATTGTGCTTATCCTTAATCAGGTGCTATCCATCTGCTTGCACCATGCTTCTCAGCCTCCTAAGTGCCCATTATATTTCCTTTTAATGAACACACTCTTCAAGTCAAAGCAGAGCAAACAGAAAACTGTTCTTGAGCAATTCTGTGTACTTCTTAGAATTCAGCTGAGCATGTATGAATTATGATGACAGCAGTAAGAAAATTCAGTTTTTCTTTCACAGCCTTTAAATATTCAATTAACTTTAAAAATTTCTGGGAAAGGATTAGCAATGATGGTGCTGCCTGAAGTTATTCCAAAGTGGTTCACTTAAAACAAGGAGTTTTAAGGAAACAGAGAACTGAATTAAAGGAACTAATTAACTAATCAATCTAAGGATTTCAAGAATATAAAAAGTAGAATATGAAAATCAACAATCAAAAGCTTTTGGCTATAAGTATGAAATCAAGTGGAAGAATATCTCTTCCCCAGTATTATTTTGATGGTAGAATAATGACTTCAGAGAAGGTACTGAGCAGGATTTCCAGTTATTTATTTCATTATTTTCATGACTGTGCAAACTATACTGAGTTGATGACTGCTTTGAATTTGCTCTCTTTCTCTGTAATCTTTGTTGTGGTGTGGCTGTGCTGTCTTGCTGCTCTAGGCTTGAAGTTTTAGCTTTTAGAAGTTGCTGGTTATGTACTGAGGAGATGGAGAGATTAATAAAGGAGAGAAGTAACCTTCTGCTCATGGTGGTGGCTATAATGCTTGGAACCAGAGCAGCATCTGTCTCCTCAAATCCTTCTGCCTTCCTTCTGTAAGGCAGAAGATTAAAGAATTCTCTCTAATGATTCTAACTTGGGCTTTGAATTATACCTTAAAAAACAGCTTTGTGTAAGTCAAAAAAGTATTAAACACAATTGTGTGCTGTCCATACTCCCATATGTTTTGTTTTGTTTTGCTTTCTCAAAGAGTAGTTCATTGATTTATGCTCAGTTCTTAACATGACAAATAGAAGTGCAGCTTTGAAGTTAGTGTGTTGGTCACCAAACAAGAGCAAAATTTGAAACTTTCCATAAATGAGGCCAGAATCCACGAGATGGGAAAGTTTAATATACAAATGACTTTAAACTACCTTGTACTACACTGAACTATATATGTAGACAAAAAATACATTCTACCTAATAGAGTTGCCTTTGTTCTCCCAGAGTAACATGAAATCAGAGAAATAAATATCCAAAAAAAGTTGCTTATTTATGGAATGTATGTACCATGAATCAACTTCTGTGAATATGCTTTATCTTCCTGTTCCCCCTGGAGGGCATCAGAGCTAATAGGAGAATAAAGTAGGATGAATAATATCTCAAGACAAAATCAGTGGATTACGTATCAAATGAAGCTTTCTATGTCATCCAGTTGATAGTTTTGGGAATATAATTATTAAGTTAGATGTCACAAACCTGAAAGCAATAGCTGCACATACTTAGATGAGGATTCGTTGTAATCTTGACAAAACAAAAAACACAGTCTTCACAGTCTTTAAAACTGTTGAGTAATTTGGTAAGGAAATACATGAGGTACAGTATTTTGCTCTGTTTTTCACCATACAAATGAGAGCTGGCTATATAAAACTCTTGCTAGTAGGATCTAGGCATTCTTGTTAATGAGTTGAAGATGAAACTATTACAAAGAAAACTTTCCTGTTGGAGGAGGTATAACTACTGGCAAAGCTATCAAGATGCATGAAATAGTAAGTCTACTTAGTCTTCAATAAGCTTTGACTTTAGTAATTGGGACAGCTGATGCAATCTGTTGTCCTGCTCTTCAATCAAGATGTGGGCCACTGGGAAGGAAGGGAGAGCTAGGGAGAAAGACTTGTGATGGGAACTGGAAAACATGAACTGGGCAGAGACTGAACGTATTGGAAGTGGAGAGCTGAGGGAAAATTACAGCACTTCTCAAGTACACAAAGTGCTGCTGCAAAAGGAAAAAATATCTGGAGTCACAGAAGTATAGTATAAATTTCAGCAAAAGTATTCAGGTGAAATGGAAAACTCTTCATGATGGTAAGGACAGTGAAGATTTGGATTAGCTTTCCATAGGAGACTTCTATCAGAAACTACAATTATGTTGTTAATCATCCCTTCAACGGAAAACTGAATTTCAGACTTCTCAGAGTCCTTTTCTACTCTTATGAGCCTTTTTCATGTTACAAAAAGTCATTTCAGTTCGTAAGAAATATGCACTTGTAAATATTCCTTTAGGAGGTAAAAATGATTTTTAGCTTTTCCCAGTCTTACTTTGTTACTTCAGGGGTTCTATTAACACATGAGACAGATCCTACCATTGTGTTTGCTGGTACTTCAGCATCGTTTTTGCTTTGCAGTTTCACACTGTTGGAAGCAGTAGTTCTTAAACTGTATTTACTGGAAATGTTTTTTAAATACAGTACTAGTGAAGATAGTGTTATTAAATATTCCATAAGTTTGTACAACCTTTAGTGATAAGAGTAATGATGAACTGGGGAAGAAATGTAGGAAGGGGCAAAGAAGAAATGCACTAATGTGAAGAAACAGCAAATAAAAAAATTAAACAGCAACAGAGAATACATCTGCATAACTAAGTGAATTGGAAAGTGATAAGGCAGAAGTTATTTAGGAACAAAGATCAAAATAAGAAAAGGCATGTCAGTGTGGTAAACAGAAAAGCAAGACCACATTTTGCTTGTAGTTTTTTTCTGTGTTGTTTCCCTCCCTTTCTGTACACAGAACAACTGTTGTTGGCACCTGAAGAATAACAGAGTTTTCTGAGTTGTTCATCTGTTTTGTCTGTAAATATTTTCATTTATTTTGAGGAAGTGCGAAATTAAAACTTTACTAATTCAGAAGTGAAAGGGGAGATACAAGTGTGCATGGACAGCAAGAAGAGTGTATCAAGTGGGGCCAGGTTGTCTTTATATCTATTTTTACCTGTGTACTTGCTGCAGTTATAAAAAAAACCTGATTTATTGAATCCAATTACTAATTTTAATGAATAATGGCTCAATTCACCAACTTTAAGTTTAGCAAGAAAATTAAAGCATTTTGCAGTCTTTGATAAGTAAATTCAAGGTAAGTTGAATTGCACAACGTCTGCCATTTATTAGTTTATTCCTGGTTGTGGGTCATCTGCAGCTTTCTGATAGTAAGTTTTCCCAGTCAGGTCCTCTTCTCATTGTCACCACTGTTGAACTCTTGATGTGATGGGAAGCATGTGCTTGGGTGCAGTGGCTGGAGTGTACGCTTTGTCACAGCAGAAAAGACACGTTATTTGTACTATGGCAGCACTTTTGGTCCTCTTCCAGTCCCTGGATGTCTGTAGGTCTTTATAGTATACAGAGTGTGTATGGATTGCACTTCTCCCTACAGTGGAGTATCATCTTCAGAAATGAGTGAAGAGTCAAAGGCTGCATTCAAAACAGCAGAAATAAAAGGAAAATCTACTGCTAGCTTTATGAAGCTATAACATAAAGAGAAGTAACATCTTTAAAAAATAAGACATTTTATCTCTAATTTAAGTTCAGTGTACAGGGCTGTGTGACTGTCATTATAGGAGAGAGTAAATCCAAGACCATTGGAATCTAAGTAAGATTTTTTTTTTCTTTTGCCAATAATCTGCCTCTAAATTAACAGGCAAACCATGTGAAAGATGCATTTGGGAAGAAATGTTGTTTAATAAACAGAATAATTGACTCTTCAGATGAAACAGACTTTGCTTTTAATGTGGGCAGCAAGTGTTCAGACTCCCAGAGGAGACTGTGACAAATAGTTTCAAAACTAATAGACAACAAAGCTGGTTTCTGAAAACAGCAGTATATTAACCCACTGAATTTCAAAGCACAAGGCATTTTTTCAGCAGCTACCCCCATAAGAAAAGCAAAAGGCCTTTGGGGTTGCTATGCCAGTGCAAGGCTTTTTATGAGGTAAAAAAGGGGAAAGCAAACATGCATCAGGTAGATAATTCTTTATCATTCTGGATTTGTTTCTCTGTGTGTGTGTCTGTTCTTTCAGCTGCTGATTCTGACAGTGGAAGGATGAAATCAGCTGGGCTTCTACCAGTTCTTAGTATTTTTTGGTTATTCTTTTGCAAAACTTAGATTATAGTTAATTTTTAGGAAATGAATATAATTCCTCATGATCAAAATTGCTTTTACACTTAAAAACAAAACAAAACAAAACACCAAAGCAAGAAGATATGCAGCATGAAACATGAAAAGGTCTTATTTTTCACTTGCAGTACTGTAAGTGATTGTATCCATACAAACCTGTCCATGTAAGCACAGTTACTTGCATATGAAATAGTTCTTAAGCTCACACTACTTCTACTTCAAGTTTAATGTGCTCGTGTCTGGCATTTTGTACTCTGGCAGCTTAGCAGCCAGAACCTCTGGGATAATTCAAGAAAGATGAATATTCAAGGACTCTTTCAGACTCTGCACCAGCAGCAGGTGTAGGATTTGAACTGAAGGCCATTTGTTGCTGCCTTTACATAGGATTCTGTAATGCGTACATATCAGAGAACAGTTTGTCATATGTTTCTTAAGCTTACTACTGTATTATGAGATGTTTTTGTGTGTGTGTGTGTGTGATGTTGAGAACTGTGTTGTTTTTCTTCCTCTTCATCTTATTTTGTGTTCAATATAGAAAATAATATCATATAAAGCTGAGGGAGACTGTTTACTTTGAGTAGCAGGCTGAGCATTAAAAATGATCTTTTTATCTTGATATTTCATAAAAAATACTCCCATGAAATTGATTTACATTAATTTTAACTTCAATAAATTCTGATGTAGCAATAGAAGTACAAAAATATCCTTTACAAGTAAATATATTTAGATTAGGTGAAAAAATACATTAAATTGATCTAGCTTGTTTTGTTTGTTATGAAGTCTCCATATTCAATTCATTTTAAGAACAAGGTGAAGTACACACTTCTTCATTCTCTAATCAGTTTTCCTCCTCAAGGTTTGTGTTGTGGTTTAAGCCAGCAGCAGCTATATGTGATGAGGGGAGGACTGGGAAAAGAAACTTAGAGCCCATATGTTGAGATAAAATCTATCTAGTAAGATAGAAAAAGAATAAAGAAATAACTGTAATTATGTATATGTATGTGTGTGTGTGTGTATTTACAAAAGAAGTGATCAGTGCAATTGCTCACCACTTGCCAACTGCCAGGGGTTGCAGTGGTTGCACCCTTGGCCAACTCCTCCCTGGTTTATGGTTTTCTCACATGAATTGCTATGATATGTTATATCCCTTTGGCCAGCTCATAGAATCACAGCAATACAGAACTGAATTAAAAGGGATCCTTAAAGGCCATCTAGTCCAACCCCCCTGCAATGAATGGGGACACCTACAGCTAGGTCAGGTGGTTAGGGCCTTGTTTAGCCTGATCATGGCTGTCTCTAGGGATGGGGCATCCACTACCACTCTGGGCAACCTGTTCCACAGTCTGTCTCCACAGACTCCACTAAAGAGTCTGTTCCTCTCCTTACAGCCACCCTTTAGATAGACCACTCTCAGATCTCCCCAGAGATGGATGAATGAATACTGATGGTATTAATCAGCGAAAAAATAAAAGATGATGTGTATGTCTATACTGACTTAGGGGACTGAAGGGATAACAGATACATTTTGTGATTTTCTTTCTTATTCTGTTTTTTCTCTAATAAAAAAATACAAAATGATACACAAATTTCCTTCCCTTTCTTTCTTCCTTTCTTTCTTTCTTTCTTTCTTTCTTTCTTTCTTTCTTTCTTTCTTTCTTTCTTTCTTTCTTTCTTTCTTTCTTTCTTTCTTTCTTTCTTTCTTTCTTTCTTTCTTTCTTTCTTTCTTTCTTTCTTTCTTTCTTTCTTTCTTTCTTTCTTTCTTTCTTTCTTTCTTTCTTTCTTTCTTTCTTTCTTTCTTTCTTTCTTTCTTTCTTTCTTTCTTTCTTTCTTTCTTTCTTTCTTTCTTTCTTTCTTTCTTTCTTTCTTTCTTTCTTTCTTTCTTTCTTTCTTTCTTTCTTTCTTTCTTTCTTTCTTTCTTTCTTTCTTTCTTTCTTTCTTTCTTTCTTTCTTTCTTTCTTTCTTTCTTTCTTTCTTTCTTTCTTCATATTTCAGAAGTAGTTCTTTGTCCAGATGATACAGAAGGAGATGGCTGTACAAATATAAGAGCAGAGAGCAGTTTGGAAATTTCTACAGGCAATGCAATACTAGGGGCTGCTCAAGCTGAAGTAGCACGTCATCATTTAAACATTTTTAATAATTCAAAATGCTTTAAATACATTAAAATTTAAACTTGGAAATGTGTCTTAATTATTTAGTGGAGAATAGTCCTCTCAAAGCACATGAATAAGAACAAATCCAGATGTTAGGGAGATTTGTGACTCAAAAGAAGTTGAAAGCCTTCTGAGATCTTTTTATCAGAGAAAACAAAACGCAAACCAAACCGAGTAAACAAGCCTCCTCTAAATAAATAAATAAATAATTCCCTCAAACAACAACAACAACAAAACAAACAAACAAAAAGAACAGCCAACCAAGCAAATGAAAAAACCCAAATCTTTGAGGAAATTAGGAGCTAAAAATTATTAAAAAAGTGATTCTTGATGATTACAAATATCAGTATATGTTAGCATGTTTCATGTGAGTTAAGCACTCAAGCTATCTGCTTCAGCTTATATGAGCTATAAAAACATACACAGTGGTTGGTGCACGGACATTTTGCTACAAGAAATAAGTATTTAGTCGGTAGTGGTAATTCTCATTTCTTAAAAGATCTGCGTTTCTGCTCATTCTTTCTCTTTTTCACGATCTTTTTTTCTTTTAAAGTATATAAAGAAATCAAGATTTTTGTATTTGTGGAGCTATGATGACAGTTATGTAAAGTATGGCAGACAAAACAGCCTGGGTGAAATCCTGGTTGCAGTTTCAAAAGCAGCATGCTGATGTGATTAAAAAAAAGAAGCAATTTCAGACCATGTTTCTTTTGTCATGCATAAAACCTTAATAAATCTATGACTGTAGGTACTGTAAATATGCTTGGTTTTCTAAAACTCTCTGCCATGTATGCACAGTACAGTACGTATACACGTCTTTGCAGTGTTGATTCCCACATCTCAGTTATTTGAACACATTTTTTTAGACACATTATTTCTCAATTAAGATAAAAATCTTTCAAATTCAAATCTTTCAGCAGGAAATTGTATCATATCCCTTTTCACTTTCCTTATCCCTTCCCTCTCCTCCCCTTTCCTATCTTACCCTTCCCTTCCCTTGTTCTCCTCAAAACTTAGAATGTTTTATAACATTTCCCTTAATGCTGATAATGGTATCTCAAACTATGTGTCAAGCATACGAAGTATGATGATGATTACTTCTGCATGAGAAATATTTTTAATAGTGTATAAAAACTGGGATAAAAACTTAGCATATGCACTGCACAGTAGGTATACAGAATAACAGATATTTATCTAGGAAAATACTTATTCTTCATCTTGAAAAAAGATCCAGAAGAGTGGCATTTTTAATATTATTGGCTAAGGAGTAGTAAGTCTTGCAATTACTTTGATTCTTCAAGTGACAGGCTCATTAATGATTTAGTTGGTAGCAAAACCATTTGAGATTTAACATGTAGTCTGGATTTTCCACAAGGCTGCCAAACAGTACCTGCCAACAAGCACAGCAGTGACATATGAACGAGATACCTTTCATTTTGTGGAGTCTCAGTGCAGATGATTAGTTATGGATTCTTAGTAAGAGGAGTAGTATCTGCTGCCTTAAGCACCCTTACCGTAGAATGTTTGGTGCAAGGACAGTCTTAGGAATTTTGTTAACAGTATGTTGATCAATGTCTTGTTTGCTCTGAGTCTGGCTGTAAGTGCATTTCTCTGAATGTGTCATTAATTTGATTTATTCCTTTTTACTCTCCTACATTTGTCTTCTTAATGTCTAGAATTCCTCAGTTGCAGGAACAGAATTTGGATTTTGTCCATATGCAGAACCAGAGCACAGACGTATGGGAAGCTCAGTAAAATTCAAAGACAACATTTAATGTAAGTTTTAATATATTATCCTTTTTTCTCAGAAGTACTAATGGTCACGAAGCATTATTTCCATTGAATATGATTGGATTAATTGCTGAACTATGAGAGTATACTGGACTGCAATTCACTTTTTTCCCCTTCTTTTCCCCAGCAGTTTTACATTTTATTTATTTACTGATATTCCCATGTGTCTTTATTAGATCAACATTCCTGCCATCCTGCAGAAGATTAGAAAACAAAGATATCAACTCTGTTTTTTAAACGATTTTACTCTCCTTCTAGTAAAGTTTGCATATGCAAATACTTTTTTGCATATTCAAATTAAGCACTGCTATTTGTAGCCACAGTCCCTCAGTCCCATTTGCATGCGGCATGTACGTGTGCAGTCTGGAAGTTATTGAAGAATAACTCTGAGCTATTCATCTTTTCCAGTGTAGACAATTTTTACAATAAATCAGAAAAAAAAAGGATGGTTTTCTTACTAGTGCTTACAACTCAAAATCATTTTGAAATAGTCATTTATGTGCACACGTTTATAGAACTGTGATTTAGGAGAAGAGGGCTACTTCTTTTCTTATTTTCTATGATCATCTTTCAATCATCCAGATTACTGGAAAATTGAACAATAAAAATGAAGCTATACAATATACCAAATACCAGAAAGTGGTAACTTTACCAGAGTGAAGCTGTGAAAAGGAAAATCTGTAACAGCTTCTGAGTACCTGACCCTGTGAGCCTACAGAGCTGCCGTTTTAGAAGTACATTATTGTGACACTCAGGCATATACTCAGGTACACACTGTTCCAGATACATATATTCAGATACATTCTACTGTGTTAAGATACAAGCTGGTTCATTTGATTGTTTGCAGGCGTCACTCTGGCAGGTGTGCTGAGATGGCTTTCTGAAGAGACATGTAAAAAAACACTTTTAAAAGAGGTCAAGTTCTGTTTTGAAATTCCAGTCCCCTTAGAGGAAGTGGGATTAACTGTATTGTGGAAAACGTGGATTTAGCATATAAGGCTTTTTGAGGACAAAAACCTTTCTTTTCCAGTCCCTTTTCTTTACCCTCACAAAAAGTCTGTGGCACTCCTCACTCCTCTTTTCTCCAGGATGAACAGACCCAGATCTCTCAGTTTTTCCCCATAAATGAGATGCTCCTCAAAGTCCAAAAAAAGGACTTTTATCATTTTAGCTGTCCTCCACTTGGACTCTTTCCAGGAGATCCTTGTCTTTTTTAAAATGGGGAGCCCAGAACTGGATACACTATTCCAGATGAGGCCTCACCAGGGCAGAATGGAGGGGGACAGTCACCTCCCTTGATCTGCTGGCCAAGCTCTTTTTAAAGGACCCCAGCATCCCTTTGGCCTTCTTGGCCACCATGGCACACTACTGGCTCATTACCAACCTGTGGTCCACCAGGATCCTGAGGTCCTTCTCTGCAGAACTCATCCCCAGCAGATCATGTCCCATCCTGTACAGATGCATGTGGTTATTCCTCCCCAGGTGCAAGACTCTACACTCACTCTTGTTAAATCTCATCAGATTAATCCCCGCCCAACTCTCCAGTCTGTTCGGGTCTTGTTGAATGGCAGCACAGCCTTCTGGTGTGTCAGTCACCCCTCCCATCTTTGTATCATCAGCAGTCTTGTTGAGGATGGACTCTGTGTCTTCATCCATTTCACTAATGAAGATATTGAATAAAACTAAGAGTCACCATCTGTCTCCTTTTCTTTCTTTGCATCTCATAAACATCAGTTTTAACATCTGTTTACAAAAAGCTGGAATTAATTTAAAATGACATAAATGTTGAAAAGGAGGCTTTAAAGGCAGCTAAGATCATACTAGAAGATGACCCCATTTAGCTTTGGTATAATTGAGAATAAAAAGGAATATGTGGATTTAAGCTTTTCTTCCTTACAGCCATGACACATGGCCCCTCAGAGGCTTTTCAGATTCGTCACAGTGAGATGTGAATAAAGCTGTTCCTTTCAGAGCACTGTATACTCAGGAGAAGGGAAGGCTGCTGATCTAAGAAAGACTTTAAATGATTGCAATACAAACTTCAAAGCACTCTTGTTAAGAGACTTTTGCCACCTACTCATGAACCAGAGTGAGATGTATTTTTGTTTTCATAACAGTAATCTTCACTTCTGTCCCAGGTTTGAAATATGGAAGAAAAAGCTAAAAAATAGAATTTATTTGCACACATGTTAAGACAGTTGGTGAAATCCTTTTATAGCCCAGAAAGCAGTTCTCCTTTAGTCAAGAACAAATAACATGTTTGAGAAAGGAGGCATTACCGCTTCTCATCTATATTTTTCTTTTAAATGAAGAGCTTATGATGAACTCTAGTACTGGTTATCCTGCATCACATCCCATTTGCTCTGCACTCATAAGGCTGAAAAACAGATGTCTTATGTTTATGCCACAGGACTGAGCTTGAAGACTTGCCATGATGACTCTCATTTAAAATTTGTATCGCTTCGTAGACAGGAAAGTTGGAGTACGTTGTTGTTGTTCTTTAACCACCTGCACTGAGGGACACAGAAGTCACTTTGTAGTAAGTGCAGTATCAAATACACTTTAATGAACCTGGCATTGCAGGTGAAACAGATAGATTTCTGATCCAAAGATTGGTGCGAGAAGTGAAGGCAGTTGAAAACATTTTCATAGATCTAAATTACATAAGCCAGACAAAGGGTCGCCTGCTGCTGTGAATGGTGCTGGAAAGCACAAAAGCACCTGTGTCAAAGCACTCACATTAGCTGAAAGTTTCTATTCGTAATTTTGCCGAAGTAATTTATAACCCTATGTCCTAAAAGGTTTCAGAATTTCTCCTGGGAGTAGATGGCATTGTTGTGAAAAGATATTAAGGAAATCAGGTCAAAGCCACAGAACAAAAACCTAGAAACACTATTAGTATTTCACAACAGAGATCTCAAGATAACAGGATGATTATGTAATCTCTGTTGAAAGTAAATGTCCTTGGAAGGTCAGATGAGAAACAGAAGCTCCTTGTTTTCCTTCTAAATCTTTCTTTCTCTATCCACTCTCGGTTTCACTGGCTGTGCTTCTTTACCTTCTTACAACCGTATAAATCACTTTATTTCCTCCCTCTGAAAAGCCAATGAAAAATATGTACTCCTCTTTCTGCTGGACCCAGCAGAAGAGCCATTTGATGGGTAACAAAAGTGGCCTAATTGATGTCTTCCTTACCTCTCCCCACTGACCCCGCTGCAGGATGCATGTTGAGTGCAGGAGTCATCCTATTTTGTCCAAAGCTAATATGGCACCAGAGTAACTGAAATTGCTCATGAGAACAGCAGGCTGGGGATCTCTGACAGGGCCTGCTGATACAGGAAAACAGCTCAAGTCAAACGATACTTCCTTTGAAACCCACAGTTCCCTCATCATCATCACACCATGCTTAAACTATTTTTCTTCATGCAGAAGATACACAATAAATGACTCTTTTTAGGGGTGCTTCCTCTCTCCTTTTGTTGTCATACCATTTGAATTCAATGAAAACTTCTTTTTTTCTATGAGAATAATTGATTATCATGCTCATGATATTCAATATTTAGAATGTTCTCAGTCTGTAGATAGGCAGGAATATTTAACACATGAAAAGCACCTCACCACTGCATGCTCATGTACACCTCGTGTGTGAGACACGAAGTACGCCCAACCATCACACACTCACTGCACAGTCTATTTCTGGAGGAATAAACAGAAGATGTTGGATTGCTGTTCTGCCATTTCCATCAAGATGGAGATCTGGGGCCCTTGTCTTGAGAGAGCACTGTTTGTAACTTGTACACACGGAATCTCTACCAAAAAGCAGTAGCAGTGCTAACTTTTAGACTGAACTCATTTGTATGAGTCTGAAAGCAGAGATCTGGAAATGAAGAATAGTTCATCCTACAAAAACCCCAAAGAGTCAATCCAAATTCATACTCTGTAATCTGGAGAAAGACTATCAGCATTTCACTGTAAAGTCTGAAGACAACACTTTGTTGATGCGGACATAGATTGAAGAAGTTAGAGTGGTGTTAAGTTCATTTGTTGATATCTGAATTGCCATAGTCTTGGGTTCTCATTATTCAAAAAACAAAATGATGGGAAATTATGAACTTTAGATTACTTATCAAAATTCTGGGATATAATTTAAAAAACACACCATTGTTTTAAAGTGTTTAATGTGTATACCATAGCCACCATATAACTGGTTTAAGTTCCTTAAATGATCAGTAGTTATTATACTTATTTTACTATGCTCTTTTGTAATGTATATTATTACATATATACATATCTTTTTCTTTTAAGATTTGCCACAGGCTGTGGAAGAAAGTACAGTTAAAAGAACATCAGAAACTGCGGTGCCTGCTATAGAAGGAAACATTTGTCACATTTCCCAGAAAATGAAGGAACACTCATGACAACTCAGAACGGGAGAGAGGAGGGTTTGCATATGTTCCCCATGGCTCTCAGCGGCAACTTCAACAACCGCGATTCCAAATGAATGTGATAAAAAGAAGACCAGGGAAAATGTGGGCACTTTCTGGAAGGAAATGGGGGATCTGGTTACCAGGGACATGGGTATGATCCTCAAGGTCATTCTATTGGCCTCAAAAGTGCATCTGCTATGAAGTGGTAATATCTAACACTAGTAGCTTAATGAATGTTTAACAGAACTATGTTAGTGTTATTTCCCTTTTTCTCTCCATTAAAGTTGCTATATAAACAAATAAACATTTATTTGAAATAAACACAGAACGCTTTTTGCATTCACCAAATATCTGAAAAGAGAAATACGTTTTGTTTTTTAAAAAGTTCTTTTTAAACTTGAGAAATAAATGTTCAGTTATTTAGTAATTAAATTCTATTCATTATTTAAGCTTTTTCCCCATTTCTGCTGACTTGATACTGCAGAATGTTTAAGCTGATTTTGAAATCCGCTACTTCAAAGTGGTCACTCACCGTAAATCTGTTTGTTTTTTATTATCACATAAGAAATCTGTTTACCAATACAAAAATGAATGCTAAATCTGCTGGTTTCCAACATAAACATAACTAATACTGTAATAAGGATGCTTATCTTAGTTATGGTAATGATTGCAGGAGGATGCTTAGACCACCAGTAAAAACTGACACTGAAAGAGAACTCAGTTCATCAAGTATTTTTCCTTGTGACTAATTAATACAAAAGTTATCCCATACTTTTAATCAGGTATTAGCTTTGTTATGTTAGGGTTTTAATACGATTACCATTATAATCACACCAATACAGTTGCATATACAAAAATACAATAAGCTCATTCATCTAGTTGCTTTAATTAAATACCAGGAGGTTTTAAAATGGCTTTAGTTGCATTTATTCATGGGACGTGCTCAAAGCAGCCTTATCAATCTGTTGCTGATATTCCAACACTGAAATGGGTCTTTTTCCAGAAGCAGAAACAAAAGTTATTTTTCAGGAGCTGAGCTATGAAAGAGCAGGATTAAAAAGGGTTCAAGACAATGATATTTCAGACCTTCAGTTGAGACACTTGGGTACTGGAATTCCAAGTAGGACTGAGATACCCTTCATCTGAGGAGAGATCAGATGCAGCAGAATGCGATCCACTGTACTCAGATGCTGACAGGAGGGAAACAGCCTCCAAAAATGTGAGAGGGGCAACTAAGGGCCCAGCATTGGCCTTTTTCTCCCTTCTTGCACAAACCCGTGACTAATGCACATATAACCCAAATATTGAATTTCTGTGAAAGAAGAATGCAGAAATGCCATCTTCTCTACTTACATAAGTATTTAAATAATGATCATAGCATCTTCATAGCACTTAGGACAAGGGAAGCTCTGGCCATGGGGCCAGAAAACTTTTTCTTGGATTGAGGAATTGTAGAAAATTGTAATTGTAGAAAAAAAGAATGCTGTGATCAGTCACAAGTGCCATCATTATGCACAGCAGATATTGCTGCTAGGGGAGTTAGTGCTGAGGACCTTTGGAGAATGGATATAAATCATTCTGTGTTGGAATTCCTTCCTGGGAATAAAGCAGAAATATCTGGAAAGCTGCAGCCTCTGAATTTCCACTTTTTGTAAGTCACCTCCAGCCTGTTCTGGCAGCTCACAGCCTGTGTGCAATGCCACCTGACTGCACTCCCTGCCATCTGCATGATCTCCTAATGCCAAGCGGTTCTGCATGCAGCCAGCATCGCCCGCTGTCCTCCCTGCAAGGATTCCCGTGCTGAAGGAATGGAGTACAGCCACATCAGGTTCAGTACGGCTCTATGTGCAATACACAGTGCTGCAAAAACAGGACTAGGCAGAGCTTGGGTTTGTCCATAGCAGCAGTTAAATACAAGGAGCTGTGGGCAGTTCTAGCTGCTGAACTGGGACTTCATCCTTACAAGTTCAGAAAGCTTTTTCCCAGAACTTGGAATATTTTTGTCTCTTTGATTTCAGGTATACTGTGACTCTTGTTAATGTGCACTGTCTTTTAGGAAGAAACATCAAGCAATCTTAATTGTTTTTGCGTTAGAATTTTTTTTTAAAAGAACAGCTACAATCCCCTTCACTGTGTTTGCAATAATGTTACTCCACTTTTGAAATTCACTCATTACCTACGTCTTTAGAAAACAGCCATTTCAGAACACTTCAAACATTTTTTTTGGCACTCAACTGCTTACCACAATTGCACTGCTTTTCTAAAATAATGCACTGTTAAGCTTATTGTCTTTCCAAAGAGACAGCGAGTAGACCTCACAAGCACCATTTTGTACAGAAACAGGGTTGTGTGACTGCTGGGATCACATTACTGATCACTGATGGTGCTGACAGTGGATAGGCTTTTGACACTGGGTTGCTATACGTGTGTTTGATAGACAGCTTTCTGTGAAATAAACCAGTCATTCAGGGAGGTAAAAACAAACACAATAAATGTTGGATAAATTACACCATAACCTGCATTTTGTTGCCCAAAGTAACTCGCCGTCTGTGCCACTTGAAAGTTGAGATATTTTCTCATTTTCCAAATGAGGACACTTGGCTATGTGCTGTGTGAAGGAATGCTGCTAGTGGAAACCTTCCAGAAATCTCCTTCTTACCACTTTAACACTGAAAATCCCCAAACACTTTTAATATTAACCTTCCTGTAAAGCAGTACCTGGTAAACAAGCTTTTTTGTTTGTTTGTTTAAATCTTTTTAGTATTGAGTCAATAAGGTATGAAGGTAATGACTGCACAAGCCACACATGTAATCTCCCGTCCTTTGCTTTAAATCATGATAGCAATCACTTATTACTGCTGCTGAAATATGTGTTCAACTGCTGGATTAACATTGTAATGCTTGAATTTGGACACTGTTCAGTGCTTGTAGAAGTGTTTATCACTCAAGAAGCTCCAAGAGCTTTGAACACTTATCAGTATTATCACTAAGCTCACAGGAAGTGGAAATTCTAACTTATTTTGTATAGACTCAAAATAATAATAATCTGGCCTGTAAGTCACTCTGAAAAAATGGGACACTGAGGAATAATAGATAAGGGATGAGAAAGGTATAGTGGTTTGTGCTTTTATTATCATCATACTGTATTTCTGTCTTAAACAGAATTAAAGAATGGGTGCAGTGTAGCAGGGAAATTTAATGACAACCTGACCATTTTTTTCTTGTGGTTAAGAATTTAAGATATTTCCCAGATGACAACCCAAAATGTAACCAGACAACTTATGCTACTAGGTTATGCTACTGATATTTATGAGGAACTGTACTATATGTATGTGAAAAAGTTGTGGTCTTTAAGACAACACAGAGAATTCCCAAGTTCTATGCTCATTTAATTCACATGTCCTTGGGAAGACAAAATGTGGGTACCACTTTTTGAAGATGAAACCAGCTAGGGCTATGAATTGCCTGTAACATTCACTTCTTGCAAATATTTTCTGCTTCATAAGACATAAAAGAGAATTAACATATCCTCCCTCCCCTGAAGTCTAATTCAAATTATTTCAGAACTACTTTAACTTCTGACAGATGAAATGCATACATTAGCTATCTAGAGCCATCTGCAAGGCAATTGCATTCTTACCTCATGTTTCTAATTGGAACGTGTTGTCTCTCAGGCACCATCAGGTGCCATTCTATGGATGGTAATGTATTCTGGGATTTATAACCTTCAAGGATCGAGGACGAGCTTTTGTAAATTTTAGATATTTTCACATTTGGATTGTAGAGTCTAAACAGTATTTCTTGGGTAGAAGCCTAATTATACAAATCCAAATGGGGATTATTTCAGGAAGACCAAGATTACATAGAATTCTTTATTGTTTCTCACTCATTCATTGAACAGGGTCATCACGCAGATTTTTATGTCGGTATCTAGTATCTGTCATTTTATACAGCTAATACTGTGTTGTCGCATGCAAATCTGCCTTCTGCTCAGTTTATTTCCACTCTCCAGTTTGAAACAGTGGAGAACATTACATAACCAGCATTTTAATACTAATTCTTTTTTATGACAGCAAGAAGAATTTTATGTAATTAATTTTTAATACTTGTATCAATATCAAATGACCTACTACAATCTTTTTATTGGTGGCACTTATTCCTTCTGCTTCATCCTCATGATTGAGCATAAAAGATTACACGTGCAATATATTTTAAGTGCTTTCCTGATTAAATTTTAATTCCTTATCAGAAATGTAGAAATGTAAAACTGAAGAAAATGTTTGACAGAAAATGAAATAGGTTAAGCTGAAATGATATCTAGTAAATAGTCGGAATACAATTACTGCAGTTTTTTCATCCTAAAACTGAACTGCAAACTTAAATAAGCCATTACTGACACTTGGTAACACCAAGTAGCAGCTATCGCTGCAATACCAGCTCCCATTAATTCTACTGGAGACTGCCCATGAAAAACAGATGTATTTAAGGTTTACTAGGCTTACAAACATGAACTTTAGTTTTTCTCCCTTAGGACCTGTTGAGAGGAAATCTTCATGTCTGGAATGTCAAATAAAGTCACTCACTACTGGAAATTTGAATTAACACCTTTAATTGTTTAAAAAAAAAAAAAAAGGATTTTAGACATTAACAAGGAAAATAATGAGAAGTCAGTTAATAAAATGTGTATCTATTTCTCATCATTAAAATTCATCATAGCAGAATAATATGACTTGATTCCTTGTCATTCTTTGCTTACTATTCTTCTGGACTTTACTCTCAGATGACTACAGCAACAGATTTAAGGAATTGAAGAAAAATATCTCCTTAAAGTTAGAACTGTCCTTAAAGAAAGACCGGCTGTATTGACTCAAGATACAAGTCAGAGAAAACAAAACAAAAAAAAAAGAGATTACCAGGATTTATTCTGCCTGCAGAATTAAAGATGCAAATAGAAAACCACTGAAATGGACATAAACGTGTTGAAAGCTTTTCCAGCGTCGTACCGCCTTGTGGTCTTAGGTGAAACTATGATGTTCTACCCAAAACTGCCTGGGCAATCTGCTCACTGCTGAAGGACCAACTTCTTTTCACTTCACAGAATTACTCATATGAGAGATGCTCCATTACATTCAGCACTTCAATGGCCCTTCATTGGACTCTCTCCAGTATGTCCTGGTCCCTCCTCTATTGGGGAATGCAGAACTGGACATGATGGTTCAGGCTTGGCTTCATCAGAAATGAACAACTGAGGAGATGTATTGCTTTCCTTAACCAGCTGGCAGCACTTATCCTAATGCAGCCATAATACTGTAAGCCCTCTTGTTGCAAGGGTGCATTACTTGTGATCAACTTGATGTCCAGCAGGACTCCCAAGCCCTTTCCTGCAGAGCTGCTTTCCAGCTAGTAACACCCAGAATGTACTGGAGAAAGGGGTTGTTTCTCTCTACATTCAGGAGTTTGTGTCTCCCTTTGCTGACCTGCATGGGGTTCCCACTGGTCTCTTTTTGCAGCCTGTTTCTTAAAATTGGCAGCACAACCCTCTGGTACATCAGTCAGTTGTCCCACTTTTTTTGTCACCAGCAAACATGCTGAGAGGTACACTGCTGATTACTGGCCTCCAGATGAACTTTGTGCCATTGAGCACAACCCTATGAGAATGGCTGTTTGCCCCCATGGGAGCACCAAGAAAACAGCACGTATGGAATTTCAGTCTTCTTCTCTTTCAGTCTTCTTCGTGTATATTCATTTACTAATTTCTAAGTACAGCTCACAGTTATGAAGTGGTATGAGTTGCCAAGGACAAAAGATGCTGAATGCTGAATATATACTCACAAAAGCAATGCTACATGAGAGATTTACTTGTTATGATAGCCAAAATAGTTGCTTTCTCTCCCAGAGACTCACGATATCAGGTTTATTTTTCTCAAAGAGTGATGAAATAAGCCCAAACTGCATTATCATCATCCTTCTCCACCAGTAACTGTAGTAATGCTGTTGGTGGTATATGTATGTACTCCATGTGTATCTGCAGAGTACTGCTAAAGGCTAACCTTAGATCCCAGCCTTGTGGGCAGGTGCAGCTGTTGCTTGGGAATTGTTTTAAAAAGCTGTGGGAGGAAAGCAAGATGGCTGCACCTCCAGCAGGTAGGAGATTTATAAACACACCCACTGCACAGCTAGAAACACATTACTGAATGAGCACAAAGCCCCTTTGCCAGTCAACAAGCAAACTTCTCATTCTCATCCTGGATTTATGCTGACTTCAACATTTAATCAGTTTGGACTAAAAGCACCACGACCAAAATCTTACCCTGGATAATTTCTGATGAACGTCTGCTAATATGTAAAGAAGTAATCACAGTAACAAAATATTCAGCAGAACCCAGCTGAGAAAAACAAACAAACAAACAAAAAAAACCCAACAAAACCAAAACATTAAAATTTAATTCTACCAAGGAAAAGCTACTGATGGCTGTGAAATATTAGAAACAACTCAAAATTTATTGCAAACATTGTAATACCACTGCAGGTAAGAAAGACAAGATTGAAGAGCAGGATCAGCTTTTAACCAGAAAATTGCTCCCAGAGATAACAACATCATTTTACAGGCAGTCTTTGATGAAAACCAGATTTGAACCTTTTAATTTTCATTGTATTTTTACAAAACAAAGTATCTCACAAAAGCAATAAACTACAAAAAGTTTACTTTCTTTCTATGCCTACCATGTTTTTGTTCATTTGTTTGTTTTTTCCTTATGGAGGACGTCTCAAAGTTGCAACAGTCATTTATAAGCCTTTAAAAAATAATGACCTGGAATTAATAACAAACAACATGAAGTAAAATTGTCCAGCCCAAGAGGGAGTTCACTGTTTAGGCCTCAAAGAAAGGTGCTGCTGCACAGTTGGGAATGCCACACCAAGCTGACTCTCCTACTAAATCAAGGAAAATGCAGCCACACTTCAGTTACCAACTTTTTTTTTTGCTTGCTGGGGCCAATATTACACTGGATTTTTGACTCTTCTTGTTGCCATTTTCAGAATTAATCCATTGTGACCTGCTACTAAGATTGATATAAGTAAGTCTTTCTTATATAATTAGTTATTATCTATACTAAGTTTTTTATGTCTGAATATATTTTGAAATACTTAAGAATACTGCTTCAGCAGATATCCTGGTTATATTATTTTTAATTTAAATTATTACTGAAATTTCAGACTATGTGATTTAAACTAAAGATTTTCTTCATTACATATCTCTTTATTTTAGTACTTTCTCAGACTAAAGGTAGAAGCAATTTTGGCTTAACAGGTAGACTTGTCCCTCTCTTCATGGAGAGAGGAGCATGAAGTTTGTAACATTAGAGACAAACAACAACAAAAAAAAGTTAGAATCTCAGTCCTGGAATAGAAAATTTTTACAAATTACTGATAGCATTTCAGCATACAGACCTACACATTGTACGTAGCAAAACAGAAACCTATACCTAAAAACATCCCAAATGTTTAATGATTTACCTGCATTTGTATAGAGAAGAAGGTTTACCAAGAGCTTTCCTATAACCTTAAAGCTTTTAAAATCGTATGACTACACCACCAGTAACACAGCCAATCATTTTTAAGTGGAGATAATGAAACTAGGTGCAATGCAATTACTGAAAATGTATTTCTGTCACTGTCATAGTCACATAGTGATAGCTAATCTCAATTAGTACACTTTCTTACGTTTTCATGTATTAAATATGATGGCAATAGACATTTATTTCAATCAGTGTGGTCAGACTTGTAATTTCTAATTCTACACATATAGTCGCAAACATACAAAGAAGTTATTTTATGCAGCCTGTAAGACAATTAAATACAAGCAGCTGATTTACTGCTGTTTTTCAGATTAAGTCAAAGTTTCTGGTCCTGATCCCTTTATGACCAATAAGATACTGAGCATGATGGCCCTGCTCCAGCAAAGAAGCATAAGCACATGCTTAATGTTAAGCACATGCTTAATGTTAAGCACACTGATAATGCCTCTGGTTTCATTCCGTAACATTTGGCAGATGGCACCTTCTGTAACACGTTTCTCCTTGTTCTCGTTTAGAACAGGGGAGTATACCACCTACTGAGTAAAACACAGGTCTCCCACACAAACCCTGATACCACAGTAACAACATAAATGCTTTTTTAGATCAAACCACAGTGTACTTCGTAGGATCATGACCTTAGAAATAAGAACTTCCTTGTACCTTCCTGAAAAGCAAACCATTCAGATACCTTGTATCATTATTCAGCATTTGATTCCCATTCTCATAATAGTTTCAATTATCCTCTCCGTAATTTATTTTCACTTTCATTTGAAAATACCGTGTAAAATAGCAAGTACACAATGATTGCTGACCTCTCTGCAGTTTGGTACTGAAACTCAGCAGTCTCCACATGGAATAAAGTGCTCTACAATTCTTTTATATGAAAGGTGCACATAAACGTGGTGTCGTCCTACTTGGTCTCCCTGGAGACACGTAGTGCTGGTGAGCCCCCAGTTAAACAGTATCCTCAAATTGCTACGGTAATTCAATAGTGTTTCAGTCATGTACAGACTAAATTACCACAGGAGAATGCTCCAGTTTCCATTATTCCTCCACTCTTTACTGGAGTTAGTGTCTCATAGCATCACAGCTGCAGGCCTGCTGCCTGCCCCCATTAACTCTCTTGCTGGATCCATATGCAGTCATCTGAATGGCTACTAAAGGTACAGTGCCACTCTGTGAATTTGCACAGAAAAGGTCCCTTTAATGTGCAGATCTTGGGTTGTTAGTTGATTCCTTCTGATTGCCATTTGCTGAAAAGACAAACTTGTCAAATGCTGTGCAGTGTCATTTCTCTTTTTGGTTTATAGGCTCAAGATTTCAGGCACTGAGTACAGTATATCCCCACAACAGAAAGCTGACAGGTCTACCAATTGTCAAAGCCTTCAGTAATTTGGATTATACCAGTGAAATTACTCTGGTAAATATTTATATATTACATAGTGCAGTGCTTATAATCTACTATCCCCAACAGATCTGATTATATATGGCAACTGCCTTTATTGTTTTTTATACACAAGCAATTCAAGCACCAATGAATGAGATGACTTATTTACAAAGTTTGTTAATATAGCATCAACCCTAAGCATGAGTGTATGGGTTGCTTTCTATCATAACACACACTCTAACTCCTCTAAGAACAAACAGTAATGTGTGATTCTACCAAGTAATTATTTTATACATTTGTAGTAAAGTCCTGTTCCCATCCAACATAAGGTAAAACGGCTACTGAATAAAGAATGATCTGGAATTCACATTATATCTGGAACCAAACTTCAGTGCTTTGTCATACATAGCAGAAGCATCAAATAGCCTAATAGCACACTTGATGCAGTCTGATGCAGTTCTGAATGATAAAAATGCAACTTCGAATGTTTCTCATCTTCAGTTGTTTTCTATTCACATTATTGTTGTTCAGTTGCTGTTTTCCTTAGGTGTGATCTCTACAGGTTAGAAAGGGAAAAAGAAATAGCAAAGAAAACAGAACACAATAAATCCTATTACCCAGTTGACTGAATAAATGTAGATTATCACCATGTCCATATCAAACCGCCATCCACGGCTATCATCTTCAAAGTCCATATAGTCCATTCTGTGAGCAGCATGTGGGAAATGTCTCCTTGTTACAGTGTCTGAGCGTCTTCGAAAACCTGCTGAAGAATACACCATGATATAAAACATCTTTATAAAAGCAACTAGACTGACTATGACAAAAGTTAACTTTTCTCTTAGTTACTTACAGAACAGTAAGAAGCAGGAAATCTCACATATCACTGCTAGGTTGAAATGATGAAATCTAAGCATCTGAATTAGTGATCTCCGTGCATTTTATATGCTCTGTGAGACCCCAAGAATATCCTCATTGCCCTGCCAAACAAGCACTCCTTTCCATTCCTCCTGACTTCTCTATTTAGTAAGATAAATACTATGTAAGCTTGAGTATGTCAAAGCAAGATGCTCAAGTCTCTTACACATCCGTTCATCTTCATCAGACACAGTTTGCGACTCGGAAAAGAGGGTGGGAGGTGAGCTGCAAGGGCAGAAGATCTGTCCCATTCATGCAGGACAAGGTGGCAAGAGAGCACTTTCTGGACTTCTGTTTCCAGGTTGCTCTCAATCATTACAATGGGGCTCTGCAGAGCCATACAGATTCTTCTTCTCTAAACAGACATAATGGCTTTTGGGAGTCCCAAGGTGGATAAGATGACATAAAATCTCTCAGTCCTTCAGTGTGCACCACTGCCCGATAGCATGAAGCAGCATACATTCATTTTTTATCTGCTATAGTGCTGCCTTTCTAGTGCAGTTTAATCAGCACTCCTTGAAGTTCCTGTCTTTAGTATTGGTTAATATATAATTGCTGTTTGTGTGCCAGTAATTTTCATTTAAATAACACCAGACCTTGTTCAAGGTAATTGAGAAATCTGTTTTTAAAAAAATAAGTATTCTAATAGAGAATTTTGCTGGAATTCACTAGTTTACTTTTTCAGTGGTGGATATTGACTGTTTCTTTGTATTCTTTTCCCAGAAATAATTGTGCTGAAAAGTTCTGGACAAAATATTAATTATCTCCATTCCAACAATTTTTTCCATGCATTTCAAGTAAGACCACTGTTTCTTTCTGTTGTACTTTTAGAGATATTTAATGACAGATCTTTTTACTCCAGATAAGATATATAATCATTCAAGGATGCTTGGAATAGAAGAATGACTGGCCTGCTGAAAAGAGAGATTTTCTCTGGAGAACCACTGATGGTTAGACATCACCATATCATCACATCTATCTATCTATCTATCTATCTATCTATCTATCTATCTATCTATCTATCTATCTATCTATCTATCTATCACCATTTGTTTCAGTTTATTGTATACAGGCACTGCTTACAGACCTGCACCTGTATACATCAGAATACCTCTATATGTTTTATCTATCTTGTTTTGGAGACCATACGCAAAAGTTTCATTCTAGTGAAGGGAAAGATGATATTTTATGATGGTTTTCAGCTACTCAGATTGGTCTAAGATTTGCCTCATGGCTAAATATGTTACTTTGCTTTTAGAAAGAGAAAACAATCCATTGCTGTAATTTTAGAGAAATTTGAAATTGCAATACTGCAAAAACAAAAGCAAAAACCTCCTAACAAACACATGAGTTAAACATCAGCTAAAAGAGAAGAATGATATAGACTTCTGTTAAGCTTTAAATTATGTTAACCTCAAATTATATTTATTCAATATATGGTCTTTGATTACTTAAAAATAGTATCAATAATTCCTTAAATTAATCCTGAAAAATGTGAGTCTAAATAACTTTATATCGAGACATAATTCACTTGAAAAATGCTAATATGATTTCAATCCTCTATTTTCCTTAAATGCTTCTCTAACACATTAAACACTATTGTCAAACACAAATCTTGGCCTGTGTTGTATTTTAAAGAAAATAATATTATCACTAATATTATACATAGATATATAAATATTATCACTTACACTGTATCATTCACTTCACCTTTTACACATGAATTCTAGTGTTTGGTAACATCTACTCAGGGGAATTATATTCACAAGCAGCTGCATTAGTTTTGAATTGGTATTCCTCACCTTCTACAGGATTTAGACAAACATTATTCTGCAATTAGCCTTCTGGAAACACACACTGATTTTATCATGGATTAGATGTCATAATGCAATCATCCTACATTCAAGAACAGCTGTATTCATAGAGGATATTAATTACTGTATTGTTCTTGCTATAGAAAGCCACAGAGAAACTACTGTTGATGCACTGAAGATACACGTACAGTCAGGAATTGGTTAGTGTGTAACACATGCAATCCCTGTGGCTTCGCTGAGCACGGGCAAAGCTATAGGATGTTGACAGCTGGTTATATGGATTGCATTTTAAATCCATTATTAAAACAGTATACACTGATTAAGCTGAAAACTTCAATATTAAAACTACTCTGTAAACTGAATTCTTGAACTTAGCACAGGCTAACAAAGAACAGTGTTTCATTGACCTGAAGCATATTATGAAATAAACTTCAGTACAGTAATGAAGTAGGATCAAATTTAGAAACCCTATATGATCATGCCAAAGTTTCCTTCAGACACTATGATCCATCCTGTGACTACTGTCTTCAGTAAGTTGTGGCATAGAAAATACCTTCAAATGTCTATGTCTCCAGTGAGAGCTGACATAAACTGCCTCTACATCTGTCTCTAGCCATCTGCAGACAAAAACTCAGAGCTATGAAGCTCCTTAAAAACTGTACAGCAACATGTAAAAGGGGTTTGAATTATGAAACAGAACAGCTGACAGAGCTCCAAATCATTTCCAATGCATTTGCTCCATTTTTTTTCCAAAGCAAACTCAATCTTATTTAATTAGTACACTTCCTAAATAATTTCTACAAACACATGTATTTGTTAAAACACGTAACTTAACTTTTTGTGCCTGTGTTGTTATACTCTAAAAATATACTTCCAGTCAAACCACATGCAGATACATGCACAGTGCCAGAAGAGACTAGTAGATTGCTAGTGGAAACCAGTCACTGGATAACAAAAGCAACATTATGTGCAAAACACACTTCTGTAACCAAGAAACTGAGCAAATAAAGGATTAGCTCCAGAACATGAATGGGCACATCTGTGGTACATGTTCTTGCCGAGGTTTTTGTGGCTCAATGCTTGAAATAAGGCTACTAATTTAATTAATTTATAAATTAACAGAACTTGTTTTGCTACTACTGAAGAAGAAAAGATGATAAGGAAGCACATTTTACTCAAAAATTGTGCCTGATCAATATGCAGCCTACAATAACCATTTACACTGCAAATGCTCATGTAAGATTAAACTACCTAAGAACAAACATTTCAGACATACAGATGTCATTTTGACACAGTCTCATGTTATTGATATGAACAGCAGCAGATAAATCTTCCAAAAGACTAAAAAAAGGCAAGTATGTATTGGCACAGTGTCCTTGCACTTTAGGTTGCACTTTGGAAGCTATGCTCAGAAAAATGCATTAAAACATCATTGATGGGACCTCCTTTCCTGAGATGTGACCATGCATACTTTTGAACTAGACGTCACATTAAGCCCCCTTACCACACATTTTGTCCCTTTGAGGAGTAATCTTGGAAACAGAACGACTATTTGGGGTACAGTTAAACCAGAAGATGAGCTCCAAGAGCTCAAATACTCACTGGTGATGTGCACCAACCAGTAATGGGAATTCAGCTAAAGTTATTAAAAAGTTATTAATCTCTTTCCTAAAACACAAATGTAGACATATGGTCCTATGTCTGTTGTTTTTCCCTATCCTTTATGGCTGATTTAATTGCTAATGTAAGAAGACTTCTGAGCTACCATTAATAATTTTACCTCCTGTATATTTTCTGTAAAACCTTCTCCAAATGAAAAAGTTGTAATCTCCTTCTGTGTGGAAAGACTTCCATGATTCAGACCCTTCTTTCTATATTACACCTCACTCTGCTTCATCCTTTGAGAGAACTAGATTCAAAATTATAGCAAAATTGGAGACCACAGTATCACGCGAGTTGGAAGGGACCTTAGAGATCATCGAGTCCAACTCCCAGGATTCGAGCCTTTCTGTGTAGCAGAGCAGCATTTCTACCACTTGCGCCACAGGGGGGATTTGAACCCTGGGTCTCTGGTGTTGCAAGCAGCACCTTATACCACTGCGCCACCAGAGGCACACAAATATGGGTTCACCACAAATCTTGCTAACAAACCAAAGCTTTCCATTTTATTATGAACATAATAATGCCTATTTACTTTCTGACAATGGCTATGTATTGAATATTTCCAGAGAACTATCAGTTATATTAACTGGTCTCTTTTTTTAAGATGCAATAACCTAATTTACAGCTCAGAATGCTGCATCACTTCTGTGGGCAGCTTGTCCACTGCTTGAATGTCCTCCTAGTAAAAATATTGATCTTATTTGCAGTCTGAACATCTTATGTTATTATGCTTGTCACATGTCATCATGAAGAGGAAGCTCTGTGCTCTTGTTGACTTCCATATAGGTACAGTGCTGCCCTGACATCTTCCCCCAAAACCTTCTCTTCTCCAAACTAAGCAAACCCAGCCTTATCATCAGCTTGCTGTCCCTTTGCTAAACCTGCTCCAATTTAACAACCTCTTCCTGGTACTTGCAGTATTCCAGATGTAGTCTGCAGAATAGCCGGGGATAATGACTTCTCCTCTCTACTGGCCACGCTCCTGTTTCTTCAGCCCAAAGTACTGCTGGGGCACAGTGCACTAAGGCATGCAGCCAGTTCAGCTTCCTCTCCTTTGGGATACCCATGTTCTTTCCAGAGAAATGTGCCCCAACCAGTGCTCAACATTGCTAGGGGCTCCCCCCTCTCAGATAAAAGACAACACATTTGGGTCTGTTGAATTTCAGGAGAATTCTTTTGGTTTGCACCAACTTGTCTATGTGACTGTCTGAACGGCAGACCAACCCTTCAGTTTACTGTCAGACACAGACCAAATGAAATTTCCCAGTGTTTGCCCTGAATTTCTTACACATATACCAGCCTCCTCCCATGTGCACATCATGGTCTTTATATTCTGGTTGTGTTGACAGCATAAGATTTAATATTTAAAATGAGCCATGAGTTCTAAGTTATTCCCAACAAAGAAAAGAACATCTGTTGCCAGACGTCTAAGCGAAGATGGCAGTCACTTTGTGTGCATATCTGCAAGGATTTTCCACCGAACCCCAATTTCATGTCCCAAGCTACAAGTCAGTTTCACAACTTTCACCACACTCAATAAAGCATCCAGTTCCTTCCTGAAACAACAGCCACTCATCCCCATCACAAGCCTTTCTCAAATTCTGATTTTTAGCTTTTCCTGCATGAAAAGCTCAAACCTGCCTACCCTGACTGCCTCAGATACTTCAGATCTGCATACTCATTGTCTGAGATGTCAAAAATCTCACTTGTTTGTAAGCAGCAATATACACAAGTGAAACAGAAGTAACTTAAAATTATAACAATCAAAATAATTTGTAGAAGTTCTTGTAACAGTTACGGCTCTTAGGAGGCTTTATTCCGTATTGCTCAGCCTTTCAACATATATTTTTTTTCACAATCAGAAATGATAATCTTTTAATATATATATTTTTTCTCAGTAGCAATCTATATAAACCTGATATACGCAATCTAAATAAACCTAGGCTCTAAGCTCCTATATTACACATTTGTTCACAAAATACCTGCCTGCATTAACATATCTTTCAACCTTTTACTGTTAATAACTAGAACTAAGAGCTCTCGTCTCTTCCATACAGAAAGGAATAAACTGCTCATTTGTAGTATTTTTCCTCTTGGAAATATCACAAATATAATTCAAACAAAATTTACAAATAATTACACCTGACATAAAAGATACGACAGTTTTACTCTGTCTAAGAGAAAGAGAGCAGATATTTTTTCCATTAAAATAACACCCACTGGAATTCAGTGGAGATTATTTACAATTCCAGTTTTTTGTACAGCTACCATTTCTACCATTATCTTCAGTTCAAAGACATAACTGTAGTGCCTCTGTCAGAAATCAACAACAACCTTCTGAATCTTAATAACCAAATAAAAATGCATGAAGCAAGTTACCTTTTACTATTTTACAGATGAATAATTCAGCTCTTACCAATTAGAACACAAACCAGAAAGCCAGCTGGCATACCTCATCAAATAATCAAGTTATTGAGAAATAAAACAAGAGAATTTTTAAAAGGAAGAAATCCATGATGCCACACTATACACAAGGAAACACATTTTTACATGGAGAGTTATGTACATCTGAGATTTTTGCTAATTCTTTACATCTGAAAATCTATTTACTGAATTCATGAAAAATATTCAAAGGCTACCATGCCCAGCTCTTCTAATAAATTCACAACAAAGATAGAACAACTTCTGTTTTCTGTCATGGGCTGTTTATTTCTCTTCAAGTAAATGAATCAACAAGCATGGGAGGACACAACAAGCTTAGAAAATGTTGTCTGTCTGCTCAAACATCTATGATTATTCTGTAATTACAAGCTAATTGGTGAGTCTAAGAACTGGGATGCATTCAAAAATGGGGTAAGTAATCTCATGCTTCACAATATAAATGCTGTCAGAATGTGGGAATTGTGAAGGAATTTTGATAGTCAGTTTGTAATCAGACTTTTTTTTTTAAAATCACTAAGTGCATTTTTTGCTGGCTTTGTTCCCTTCCCCTAAAGTACAACACACTAAGTACAAAACAGGCAGAACACCATATGACAGATTTTTAAGATGATTTACAGCAAAACCTACCCTCCTAATTTAAAGCTTCTGTATTTGAAAATTCAATTGAGGGTGATGAAATAAAAATAATATGCAGTAATTGAAAAGCATGTTCTCATTTTTCAAGGTGCACACCAGCTCTGTGAACTGAAACATCAGCTTCTTTAATGCTGTTATCCTTCACCATAACAGTTCTCCTGACTGCAATCCATATGGCCTTGATGATGAATGCAAAATATTCACTATCCTTGTGAGAGCATGTCATGTATCTAAATACAGTCTATGTACATTTCAGATCAAACACATGTATTCCTTTAATTGTAAGGAGCACACCATTCTAAGTTTTCAACATGCTTATTAATGACACATAACAGTTACTGCAATTCTCATTTACTTCCCTTTTCATTAGCATTTTTATGTTGACAAGTTGTATCTCTACAGTGAATGTAACTTCTGGAATATCTCTGTTCTTACTGTAATAACTATATCATATATAACTATATAATAACATGTGTATGCATGTTATAATATGTTATATATATATATATATATGTAGTAACTATACAATAACACTAAAAAACAGGGAATGTCAAACAAAACCTTGAAATATTTAATTCTATATAGCATGTATACCAACAGCCAACGTGTGAAATCAGCTTGAAATTATTCAGAATATTCTAACTCAACATGTATTTTCCTATTGACTTTGTATCTCTTGTTCATGTCTATTTCCCTGTCTCTTCATGCAGTTATCACAGTCTCAAATTCTGTCCACTGCTGGCAACGTCTTGCAATGCTCCTACTTTCTTATCACCAAATACCTCTAAAAATCATGTTGCAAGACATGCATATATTTTTACTTTTATCATCTCCTCAGCTGTTCAAATGCTGTATTTCAGATATCATCAACTCTTGCTAAATTATAAAAAGATTCTTTAACCTTTTATATAATATTGTTGTAATAACTACTCTTGTTAGCTTTATTCCTAACTATTTATTTCCTTGCAGTTTCCATCTGTTGGGAATGCTACAATAAAAAATATGTAGAGGCAACAGCTATTGATATTTATAGGAAGGATTAATATAAAAAGCTCAAGATTGAATAAGTATAAAATAGCATAAATAGGATATCATTTGTCCCCAGTTTGGTGTACTTAGTTTGTCCTCAGATGCTATTTCCTGAATTGCATTATTACTGCATTTTCTTAAAAATTATAGTGACGTACTATTACTGATCATCTAATAAAAACTTTGAAGAGTTTTTTTTTATGTTTTGCTTACCACAAGACTTTCAGTGCTTAAAGATTTAATGTTTTAAGCCAATTTTACTGGAACACTAAGATAACAGTAATGTAAATACTTTCTTAAGTAAAATGATTGACTCTACTTTTGTGACAGAGAAGGCCAGAGACAATATGCAGTATAGGTATGCCAGAGCTTCACTGAATTCTATGTAAGACAAGACTTCTATTGCCACAAAACCTTTACATTTGCACATCCAGCTGCCTGACAGCGTGCCTCTTGCAACCTCTTCAGACAAACTGGTGGATGACCTATCTTGGAGCCATGTCATCATCTTCAAACTGATATTCAAATTTGTAGCCAAAGTCAATTCAGAAAATCCCTCCTTCTCATTTGAGCAAACAAAAGAAATACCAATTCCTCCAGAGAGAAAAATACACAATGCAAAACCATATCTTGAGAAGGCTGGCATAGTTTTTTGAATTCAAAGTCTTGTAATACTGGCATTACTTAAGCACTTTTTAGGAAGCTGACCAAGGTTTTACAGAAATAGCTGTGTGAAAAGCTGTCATATTTCTTAATTGGAAAATAAAAAATAAATTTTCACCAAAAAATATTACTTAAAATTTTATCAAGAAAGATCTTAACACCGGTGGCGCACGGTGTTAGAACCGCCGCTTGCAACACCAGAGGGCCCGGGTTCAAATCCCCCTTGTGGCGTAAGGGGTAAAACTGCCGCTCTGCTACACTAGAGGGCTCGAATCCCGGGAGTTGGACTCGATGATCTCTAAGGTCCCTTCCAACTCGCACGATACTATGATACTATGATTTAGAATTAAAATAGAATATGTTTAAGATAAACTAAGTTTATAAACTGTTAAAAAATCCTGTTAGGAAGCAGAAAAAAAATGTACATGTTCAGTCTTCTTTTTTCTTTTCTCTAATAGCTGAATGGAATAGGCTTCCTAGATAAGCTGCAGACGCCCCATCCCTGAAGGTGTTCAAGCCAGGCTGGATAAGGCACTGATCTACAAGGTGCACACAGAAGCGGGGCTTGACTAGATGACTTTTAGAGGCTTTTACCACCATTCTCTGTAACCTCCTCTCAGCCACAGATTCTTCTTTATTCTTACAGTAAATGGGATTTCTGTGTGGTGTCTAATAAAATCTCTGTACACTGAGCAAATATAACTTTCAAGGTAAGATATCCTTACACCAGTAGAGACTCTTCAGGGGCTATTTTATTACAAATTGCTCTACTATGCACTGCATTTTAGTGCTAAGTGTATTGAAGGAGTGTACTGGAGAAGCGCGTCTGCCATTATCTTTACGAAACACAGTTCACAGCTAACTACAGATAAAATCAATTTTACTGGGCATTGTTCAGTGGCCACTATATTTATTTTCCCATTCAGCTTGGCCTAGCTGGCAATAACCATTCCTCACTTCCAGTAAAATGCATGGAAAGAAAAAAAATTACTTGCTAATCCCTGCTGGTGATGAAGACAGAAGGCGTTTTTGCTGGCACACGTTCACAGAAATCAGTCACAAGCTGAACTAGTCTCAGCAGACTCTTACATAAAGCATAAAATTAAGTACATGGTAAGTATTATGCACTGAACAGATTCTATGATGAAAGAGTACCATTGCAAAAACATAATAGTTCCAAATTTAGCCAGGGTGGTGTAAGCAGGATTATGTATTGTTCTCAGTTGTTTCTGGAGGGCAAATACCAAGTATTTATGTAATTTTATTTGATAAATACATAACATTATTTTATGATGTTTAAGTAAAAATTGTAACTGAAGATAGAATTGCCAGCAAACTGTAAGATACCTCAAAGGAAAAGGCGCACTGGAATAGACTAAAGGCCTATCACCCTATTATTCTTTCTCTAACAAGGTCAAACAATGAGAAACTGATGAAAAGTGAAGAAGAGTATAAGAATGGAGCAAGCACATTGCAGTACCTTCCTGGTATATTCTCCTGGTTCCCACGGACACACAGCCCAAGTGTTTTGTTTCTATTCTTAGTGGATCATGGCACCAGTAACTTGAAAAACAGCACCGCTTTTCTCTTTCCCTTCTTTTTAAAAAAAGAAATATGATGAATTCAAAACCTAGTTGTTGAGATTTTAGACATGTATTTTTACAGCTGTTTAGCATTTTTTTTCCTGTCTTTCTAGCTGAAATCACTGAAAGAATCTTGAATAAAGGAAGATTTTTGAGTGTTGTACCCCAATGTGCATTTTTAAAGACAGAGATAAAAGTATGTATCAGTAGGTGTTAATAAAATCTTTCACAATATTTCTACCTTTTTTGAAAAATGCATAAAAATCTGAGCACTCTTTTTCTCTAAAGAATTGTTATCAAAAAGGATATGGCAGATGTGGCCTGCTGCAGGCTAGGAGCTCCCACTGGTAACAACAGGAGTTGAAATCACTGTTCTATCTTGCAGTCCCTGCCTGGTGCAGAAGCCAATAGCTTTTTGTTACATTACTAAACAGATGTGATCAGTAAGAAGATAGCACAGATTCCATTAAATGCAACATTGGTGGAATATCTTCTAGATTAAGCACTCAAAAAACTGTTGCGGGTTAATCGAAAATCTACCTGTGCCCGTGACAGGGGGCAGCTGGCCCACAGGGCCACTGGCCCAAAAAGGAAAGGAAAAAAGGGAAAGGGAAAAGAAAACAGCGGCAACGATATAAGGAGGCACACTTATTTACTAAATACTATATCGAAATACAGCATAACACGATATAATACAATATAATTGAAATTAAGACTAATGAATCAAGCAAAATAGGAGAGAGAGTGAGTCCCAAAACCGAGAGGCCTACTGTAAGCTCTAGGCAAAACGGCTGGAACGCTCCCCACGCTCCGAGGATCCAAGAGAGTGATTCTAGCCCAGGAATGAGATTATATAGTGTCCTTGTCCTGTGACTTATCCCTGACTGTGATGTCCTCTGGGATACATAGTCTTCTTCTGTGAGCTGAACATTCGGTAAATTATCCATACTTTACATGATGTTATGATGTGGAATACTGATATAATAAAAAGAACCATCCTGTTTCTAAATTGGCTTTCTCACTTCCATTGTAATGACTATATATTAAATAAAAATCTTAGCATAAGAACAGTTAGAGGGAATTTCCCATCATCCTACCAAAACCTATACTTTTAAATAGCTATTAAGTCTTGTAACACAGTAGTTTTGTAATTCCCATCTCTCATTGTGAACACTATTTATGTAATCTTTGGGTACATCTAAAATCTTCCCTACGCAGGCAGACAGCACTATTTTACCACATTTCCATCTCTATCTTGACTACCATATTTTTCTGGTTTCCCTAATGTATTTCTATCTCAGTTTTATATGAAAACTTTTTCAATAACTATATAAAGCCCAGTCTCCTAACTGTCTCAGTCTGTCTTTGACACTCCTACATCTGACTATAGCAAATTCGTTTGCATTGTACCCTCAATTTAAATGACTGTAAATCACTTTTTCTTTAAATCACATCTATGGAATCAAATTACTTTTTGAGATTTTCCCTTAGTTTATGAACTTTCTGTGATTGTGTAGTGTTTACAGAATGCAGTTCCAGTCTGGCATTGCATAAGGAAGGCTACACTTTCAGATATTGTTCAATGGCAGGTTTTAGACTTGAGTAAGTATGACAGCCTCCAGCGATGCACACTTGCTATCTAACTGCCTTATTAAAACTACAACACCTATTATCTCTTTAACAACATAGTTATTTGAGCCGTTATTTTTATTGTGCACTTACATTTTTTGAAGTTACTGATACTCAAAGTAATTGAGAAATGTAATGCATTTGTTTATTTCATAAAGTAAAATTTTAAAGGCAGATTTTAAAGAGACATTGTTAACAGTTCACTGACATTTCAGTTGTTGCTGAGTGATGAGAGCATGCCCAGAGCTAGACAGGGCTGCCTGGTGGGGAAAAGCCATTGCCATTATGGCACCAGGGGGCAGGGCAGCTCTAGGACAGGTGGCCTGAGTTAGCGGCAGGGTTATTCAGTACCATATGACATCGTGTGGAAGGCTATAAACCTGTGGGAGTTGGCCACGCACAGCCAGTGCTTGAGGGTTGCTGGGCGTTGTTTGGCAGTCGGTGAAATGTTGCATTGGTATCAGGGTGTTTGTCAGTGTGCAGCTGTATTATGACCCAGGCATTGTTTGGTGGGTGGCAATTATGTGCCACCACAGAGATATGTATCACAACATTTTTGTTTCTGTTTTCTTGTTGTGTCTTAGTAAGTTGTTTTTACCACAACCCACAAGTTCTATTTTGTTTCCAATTCTCTCCCTCATCCTACTGGGGTGGGGGGAGGGGTGAGGAAATGCAGTGTGGTGTTGAGCAGCTGCCAGGTTAAAATACACCACCCCTACACTGGCAAGGTGTAACCCTGGTCAAGGAACATATCCCACCAAATCTCTTCTTGGACAGTGATAAAGTATATTACAAAGAGGCAGTTATCCTCACATCAAAAATTCCATGTTTTCATCCCCTCTGCACAGCCATCATGTCCTTCCTTAAAAAGCCCCATCCTTACTCCATTTCACATGTATAAAACAATAAAATAAAATAGTACATTTGGTATTATTCTAAATTTTAATATGAATTTATTAATAAAAGAGACTGAATTCTTGAGGGTGGTCTTTATTGGCTAGACTGAAAATTGGTAATTTTTTTCCAGAGCAATTTTCTTTCTTCCACCTTGCAGCCACATTTTTTTTTTTTTTCCAAAACAGGAAACCACATATAATTATCCTCATAATGTGCACAAAATTAAGGATTTAAGAACAAGTAGAAATTTATACTCACAAATTGCCTTTCTGAAATTTGCAATATATGTTTAAATCTGGAACACTACATATGAATCACAGAGGGAGAATTTAACTCAATTACAACTATCATCCACTGCTGGTTTCCTATAGCACAGATCAGCTAGAGACTTATTTTCAATTGTATTCAAAACTCAACAAAGCTTAGGAAAATCTTCAACAAATACAGACACAAAGTCTAAAAATTATTCTTGTCTAAAATGATATGTAAGTAATGTCCTTACCTTCAAAAACTCTGAAAGCTTTCTTGCAGCTTGGTAGAGGCCATTTTGCAGAATTAGATTTTTGAAAGCTTTCTTGTAGCTTCAAATATTCCGTAGGGAAAAAGGACTTGGTAGAGTTGTTCAATTCTACAATAATTAACAGGAAACAACATATGTATAAATGCTGTATATGGCTATGCAACACAATAAAAGTGCTTTGTCTACTGTGAAGTAGAGCTCTTCAAGACTTTTGAATCAAAAATCCTACTCCCCAGACATCGCAAGAACAAGATTTAAACATGCTATTTCCTCAGAAATAAAACATTTAGAAAAGATGTCAAGTGCTAACAAAATGAAATACATTGCAGATCAGTTTATTCAACTTATAGGCCTATGATGACTTCAATGAGTCTATTGGTCTGACTGTGGTATTACTTCTTAGCTCATGTTATTTTTTGTTATAACACTGTCACTCAGTAACAGATGGTAATGCAGAAAAAGGAAAAGTCTAAAAATTATTTTGAACATTTTTAATATACAACATTAATGAACATTCATAGAATGGTTAATGACAGGTTATAAGAGTTGACAATAACCCATAAATCTCAGGAGCTTATTAGCTCAAGAAGACGTAATTTCAGTTAACATGGTCTGCAACTTAAATCTGGGAAAACTAACCCATCCGGAGAAAGAAAAGAATGGAAAATAAAGTTTAAAAGTAACAACATTTTCCTACTACAAAAATGAACTGACCTGATGATAGCAGACAGAGTTTTCAAGTTAGCAGTTAGTATGAAAAACTTAAAAACCCACAGTTTCAATTGCTTAACAAAGATTTTACCATCTAAATGTCATGTCTCCAGATAAATACAAATAATATAGCTGCTGCTACAACTCCTTGTATGTCTTAAAAGAAAGAAAAGGCCCTTCAAGGACCTTTTAAAAAGCTTATGTACTATTATTCTACTTTATTCATTGCAATTTTTATTTTCAAGGATAGAAAAGACAGAAAAGGCTTATTTCATGTAGGCAACAGGACGGATGAATCACAGAATCATTGAATCATGGAGTGGTTTGAATTGAAAAGGACCTTTAAGATCATCTAATTCCAACCCCCTGCTATAGGCAGGGACACCTCCATGTAGAACAGGTTGCTCAAAGCCCCATCCAGCCTGGCCTTGAACAAACCCAGGGAAGGGGCATTAACAGCCTTACTAAGCAACCTGTTCCAGTGTCTCATCACTCTCATAGTAAATAACTTCTTCCTGATATCTAGGCTAAATCTACCATTTTTCAGTTGAACACCATTTCCCCTCACCCTGTCATTACATGCCTTATAAAAAGTCACTCCACAGCTTTCCTGTAGGCCCCCTTCAGGTACTGGAAGGCCACTACAAGGTCTCCTTGCAGCCTTCTTCAAGCTGAGAAGCGCTAGCTCTCTCGGTCTGTCCTCATAAGGAAGGTACTCCAGCCCTCAGATCATCCTCATTGCCCTCCTCTGGACTGCTATGTTATGATTGTGTATATACAGTTTGAAGCTCTGCAAAGTCCTCCACTTACCATAGAGATACTTTATTGAAGTGGAATTTCATTTGCGGTGTTTGAATTTACCTTTTAAAGCTCCAGGTACAAAAGAAAGATTTTATGCTGCTCTATAAAAGCCAACCATTACTCATCATCAGAATATCTCTTCAAATATCAAAAAGGTTTAAGCCTGCATGGAACAGTCCTAGAAAGAGTTAAATATGAAGAAATCCTCACAATGGATAGCAAGACTAAATTTTGCTCACTATGAATTTTGGATGTACTCACTGCACACTATTATCTCTTTGGACAAGAGACTGATTTTATAACTGTATGCTACACTTTTAACTATGTATTTTTTCAGATATATTGAAATTCAGCAAAGGCAAATGTGGGGTAGTGCATCCCTGGTGGAATGACCACCTGCACTGATACAGTCAGGGGCTAATCTGCTGGAAGGTAGCTCTGTGGATAGGGACATGTGAGTCTGGTGGACGTCAAGCTCACTGTGAGCCAGGAGCGTGCCCCTGTGGTCAAGCTCAGTGGTATCCTGGTTTGTATGAGGAACAGCATTGCCAGTAGGTTGAGTGAAGTTATCCTCTCCCTTTACTCTGCTCTGGTAAGGCCTCATCTGGAGTACTGTGTCCAGCTATGGGCTCCCAAGTACAAGAGAAATATGGAGCTCTAGGAGAGGGCATAGAAAAGGGCAGTTAAAATGATGAATGGACTATAGCATCTCTTCTATAAGAAAGGCTGAAGGGGCTGGGCCTATTCTGTCTGGAGAAGAGAAGGCTCAGTGGAAATCTGAAGAAAGGATGTCAAATAAATTGAGCCAGACTCTTCTCAGTAGGGTCCAGTGTTAGGATGAGAGGCAAGGGCACAAACTCAAACACAGGAAGTTCTGAATGATCACAAGAAAAAAATTCTTTACTACGAAGATGACTGAGTGCAGGAAACGGAGATACTCAATAGCTATCTGGACACAATTCTGGTTTTCCTTAGGGGATTCTACACAGGCAGGAAAGGTTGGAGTAGATGATCTCCAGAGGTCCTATCCAACATCAAACATATTGTAATTCTCTGTAACACACAAATGAAAAATTAGAAGAAACTTTCAATACTGTAAAAGCTTTCAATTTGATACCTGTTTGGAAAAAGACTCTGGCAATTGTAGTACGACACAGTGGACATGGAGTGCTGGCTGGATTGTCTTTGGCAAGCATCCTTAAGCATGGTTCACAAAAGATATGGTGGCATGGGTAGCACATGTAAGGATTGAAATAAACATCCAGGCACACTGCACAGAGATAGCTTTCCTTATCTCCTCTGAGTTCAGGTTCATCGTCTGTATGCAGATTATCATTTGCAGTCTGCAAGAAGAAAAAGAAAACATCTCTTCAGAGCTCATCTCATGACTATTCTGGATAAACTAATCAGCAGGAAAGTGTTTTAAATAATGGTTAAGATGTCAATACATGTGGGCAATATTAATTTTTAATAAAGGTTAATTTTAATGAGGTGATGAAACATATTGGTAAGAAAGGAATGTCACAAGTATTCTGATAGAAGAACAAAAATCATATGAGACAGTAAAAAAAGAAAAAGAAATAACAAAAGCAACAATGCTGAATACAGCTGCACTGCAGTCACATTTTTTAAAAATAAATTTTAACAATATACTTACAACTTTATTATGAGAATAACTGCTGTATAGTTTCCCAAGAAAGGCAAAACAAAACTAAAATCTAAAACTAAAAATAACCTGGACATAGCTCTTCAGTTGAGAAGTCATCAGCAAAGTGCGTGCTTTGGTATGAATGCTGATTCACAATTTGAAGCAAGCCACAATTTTATTACTATAATGCAGAAACCAAACCTTCAAGTAGAAGGTTCAGTTGAGTCATGGATGCAGGCTCTAGCATGCATGCTTGACATCTTAAAATGTCACGACTTTAAACTAGGTTTGAAGGTGTAGTGAGGTGATAGCAAGCCTGTTCATAATAGGGTGTGGGACAGCATAGCTGGGTTAGAGGGACAGGGTGCTAGAAGGTGTCTCAACCTCTGCCCTGATGTGCTGGAAACGTTGCAGCACACATGAAATCTTATGAGAAAGAGCCAGGGACCAGTGAGGCAACACGAGAAAGTAATAGGGAAACTCAAGAAAAACATTTTGGAGGAATCAAAGAGTTAATCTTAAAGAAGGCAACAAAGTTGGCTCCTAGATGAAGTACCTCTATGCCAATGCATGCAGATTGGGAAACAAACAGTAGGAGATGGAAGCCACTGTGCTTCTAGCAAATCCTGATGTAGTTGCTGTCACTGAAACCTGGAAGGATGATTTCCATGACTGGAATGTGGCTGTTGATGGCTACAAACTGTTCAGAATGGAGAGGCAAGGAAGGATGAAAGACACTGAACTCTACATCAAGGAAGGAATAGTGTGTGAAGAATTATCTCTGAATGGCCATGAGCAAGTCAAAAGCTTTGGTTGAGAGTTACAGATCAAGACAACAAAGGGAACCTTGTGTCTTGGTGTCTACCAAAGGCCATCTGATCAAGCAGAACTTGTTGACGAAGGCTTCGCAACCCTACCAATAAGGTGGATTGCAAGCAGGACATAAGCCACCAATGTACCCTCGAAGCCCAAAAAAACAGCTCAGGCTACATCAAAAGAATTATGTTCAGCAGAGCAAGAATGATCCAAGGGATGAAATGCCTCTCCTGCAAGGACAAGCTGAGAGAACTGGGGCTGTTCAACCTGGAGAAGAGAAGGCTCTGGGGAAACCTGACAGTGGCCTTTCAGCATCAAAAGGGAGCCTCTAAGAAAGAAGGGAGAGTCTCTTTAGCAGTGTTTGTTGTGACAGGACAAGGGGGAATGGTTGCAGACTAAAGAGAGGAGATTTAGATTGAATATAAGGAAAATTTTTTTTTGTATATATAAAACCCCTTTCTCAAGCACTGCTCTGCATCTACTTCCTTGGTAGCTCTTCAGAAGTCCTTACATACTGATACTTAGAATACCTAATGATACCCTTTTACTCAATAAATATTACTTTGTGCTAAAGTAGCTGCTTGATTTGCATTTAATTTCCTTGACTGCTAGTTGTATGTTTCATGGGCCACTTTTGAGACTTGTGGGCCACAGCAGACAACCACTGTCTGATGCTGGTATAGCAAATATTAACAATAACTATTATTTTATGCCTAAATTGTGTGCCCCGGTGGCGCAGCTGTAGAATTGCCGCTTGCAACACCAGAGGGCCCGGGTTCGAATCCCCCCTGTGGCGCAAGGGGTAGAAGTGCCGCTCTGCTACACAGAGGGCTCAAATCCTGGGAGTTGGACTCGGTGATCTCTAAGGTCCCTTCCAACTCGCACAATACTATGATACTATGATACTATGATGATGAGCGTCTCTATGTTGATTTCAGGGATGATCACATGTATAACTTACTGGTTTGGATTTCTGTGTTTTCTCACTACTGTCAGACAGCTGTTGACTGGGACACTCATCAGCAAAAATAATGAATAGGCTCCAACAGTATCTATACTGTGGGATGCATTTAAGAACACAAAAAATATTCACCTAGAATTTATCAGCTCTAGTAAGTAGTAGTCCTGCCAGACTTTCTCAGCTCTATGTGACCTGTTTTCAGAACAGTTGCCAAAGTGCTCAGAGATTCTGGCCTGCTGTGACTTAAGTGCATGGAAACAGCTTGGATTTAGCACTGTCTCCAATCATAAGATCATGTGAAACCCAGAGTGTCAACATATATGTGGCTCTTGTAACTCTTATCTCAGCATTTATTACTCCAGGTTTCTCCATTCCAGGTCTGAGATGGGTCCAGAAAACATTTGCATGTACTGAAATTTACTCGGCTGCCCTGATGCACAGCCAATGTAATCTGTCTGGGACTATTATTTCTAGCTCTGTGCTGCATGAAAACAACTGTGTCATATTCTGGGGAAAGCCTGCCCAAAACAGTGTTAGAAGCACTGCATTACACCAATTATTCTCTTAACCCAGACTGTCCCTATACGTACAGCACAAATATCCCACACCTGAAGGACATGGTAAAAGATCACCATGAAGTGACTGCTGCTAGGTAATTCTAAAATGAAGGAAGCCTCACAACACGATTTCATTGACATAACACGGAAATGACACCGGCACAGGAAGCAAGGAGTATAGTCACAGCTTGATATGTGACACAGATGACTTTGGTAGAAATAACGAAGTTCTGATATGTTGTGACAAAAACCATCCCTGCAGTCCCAGCTCCAACCCACAGAACTCTGCCACGTTAGGATAAAATCATAATTAAAAGCTAGCATAAACCCGAATGTTGTGGAGTGGAAGCAATTTTTGCTGACTGGTTTTGATGAATGCTGACCTGAGAGAAAATACATGATGTGTAGTTGAGCTATCTCTCTCACAGGCTTCAAGTTAAACATTTTCCATGAAGCAATTAAACAAATGATGGAGCTAGAAGCAAAATGGCTGAGAACTCAAGGGCAATTGCTGGTTCAGAGGCTTTGTAGCCAGCTTGAGAAGAACAGACAGGAGAATCTCTGAGCCATTTACAATTAGCAAGTACATAAAAATCACCCTATTGTCCTAACTAGACTCTAGGTATGAGTAATTTGATTAGTGGATCAGAGGAAGAGCTATCATTTCTACTGCTTTGCCCCTCTTCTCAAAAGATCTATATATGCACACAATTTTAGAATTGCAAAGCTAAATCAAAGCAAATTCCAAACTCTAGTGCGAAGCTTGAGCAAATATTTTATAGGGTTACCATTTTTCATCTGCAGTTAAGCAGTGCCTGAATATTTGAATTAGAAGGAAAGCTTCAGTGCTTGAGATCTTTACAACTGTAAGACAGACCACTGCTTTTGCAGAACGATAATACAAACAGAAATGAGAAATGACAGACATCAAAGACAGTGACAAAAAGGAAGATAGCAAAATACTATTTAATACTATTTAGCAAAATATTTCTTTACTCAGTTTAGGTCAGCCATGCTGGCTGTGTCCCCTCACAGCTCCCCATTTCCTGTACAGGCAGGACAATACAAAAAGCTGAAATATCTGCATGCAGAATCACCAACCTCCGCATCTAATACTAGACTAGGCTGCCCAGGGCTTTGAACACCTCCAGGGATGGGGCACCCACAGCCTCTCTGGGCAGCCTGTTCCAGCACCTCACCACTCTTGGTAAAGAACTTCCCCCTGATATCCAACCTAAATCTTCCCTCCCTCAACTTAAAACCATTTCCCCTTGTCTTGCTGTTATCTACCCTTTCACAGAGTTGACTTCCTTCCATTTTAAAGGTTCCCTTTAAATAACGGAAGGCTGTAATGAGGTCACCCTGCAGCCTTCTGTTCTACAGACATTGAGAAGAAAAAACATGCACCAAGACTACAAACAGTTAAAAGTAAGCCTACAGAGAAATGTCACTTTAAATGAAGCAATTTACAATGCTTTTAAAGTTCTTTTAAATGTCCATAATTACAGAGAATGATAACAAAGAAAATATCAGTTCTGCAGTTCACAGAATTCAAAAAATTAACTGTCTGAAATAAAACCTGGGAAAAAAAAACACACATAAAACTGTATTTCATACAAATATTACGCCAGCAAAGATTAATGATCAAAGGTGGATTTTTGAAGGGCTCTGAAGCTAAGTAAATACTACAGAATGGTTTCCATATATTTCACTTTTTAATCAGAAATATAAAGGTACCTATGAATGCTTTAACAATGCAAATGTAAGTCCAAATTAATTAGCAGTTAACTTTTTAAGAGCATGTAATAATGTAGCAATAAATTGCCCTGAAATGATAATAGAATATGACTATACATGCCTCACAGGATTATATTCTCTAATACTTCTAACAGAAAGTTTAAACAGAAGAATGATGTCGACTCTCCAGTAACTTCCATGATGAAAATTTCAGGGGTAATCCATTCAGTCTGGACACACTTTTATCAGATGACAATTTTGTAGTGTTGTGGTGCTAAGAATGAGAAATAATCTGTGTATGGGAAATGCTGAGAAGCAAAGCACTGTGCTGTATGGTGGACTAGAAAAACTCCTAGCAGAGTGAAGTGCTGGCTAAAGTTTAGGAATGTACATTATGAAATAGCTGGGCATTACAATGGATGAGACTGTGTAAGAGTGATGGAGAACCCTGTGGAACAAAGACTAGGGAAACATACATTATTAGTGCATAGCTTATCGAATACACTCAGAACTTCTTACTTAGCTTCATCCTTGCTATAAACTTTGTAGATCCCATTCCAGAATGCATTTCTAACATAATATAATGACAATTTTTTTTCCAGATAATGACTTATGTAGCGATCAGATTAGCTGTTATGTAGATTCGTTAGGAGGAAAAAAATCTTGTTCTCTCCTTGCATGCTTAATGTGAAGGTGTATAAACCACAGTTTCTTTGCAGTAGCAAACACTTTTCTGTTTTCTTATGTGTAAAGTACCTCAAACAGTACCTTGAAATGGGGACAGTGGTCTGTTAGAGAAGAATACACAAATCTACTTTCTTGCAATTCCAGACTAGGAGGAAGACCTAATTTGCTGCACATTTGGGTACCTCACATTTTGAATGCATAGTCTTCATTGGTCTCTTGAAACCTGCTCCTTTGTCAGTTCCCTGCTATTCATAAATTGAACATAAATGACACCACAGTGATTTGCAGCTTTAAAGACTTCATTCACATTATATAATCAAAACCACACACTAACAGTCTGAAAAGTTTGAAAGGATTAATATAGATCCTCTTTTGCACAGAAATAGATCAAGAAGAAATAAATATTTTGGCTATTACTGGAAAAGAAACATCTGTTGTTTTAGCCTAATTTCCTACAAAAATACAGCTAATTAGATTGCCGTATCTGTCAGGTTGTCCCGCAACAGCTTTGAAACCCGTTAGTTAACTGTAACTAAATCCAATACAATGTTAGAGCTTCCTGAAAAATTCATAAAAATTGACAGACTGAAATGAGTGCCATCACTTTAAAGCTATTTCAGAGAATTGAAAGGAGAGAGATAAAGATGATGAAGGGTACAGCCAAGGTCATGTGGTTTGTTCAGCCTGGAACAGACTAAAAAGAGGCCTCATGGTGGCCCACAGCTTTCTTTGGTAAATAGCAGAGGGACAGCTGCTCGTCTCTTCCCTATGGTGACAGTCATAGGACCTGAGGGGATGGCATTGAAGCAGCATCAGGGAAGGGCTATGTTGGGTATCAGACTAAAGGTTCTTCACCAGAGGGTGGTCTGGCCCTGGAACAGGCTGCCCAGAGCAGTGGTCACAACCCAACCTGACAGAGCTCAAGAAATGCTGAGTTTTGGGTAGCTTCATGTGGTGCCAGCAGCTGGGTCCCTCCCAAGTACAGATATTCTGTGACTCTGTGATTACTGTGGGAAAGTCTGTAGGTGTCTACAGTGAAGACTTGGAAGAGCAAAGCAGTGACATGGTATAAGAGAGCAGTACTATAAGAAGCTTTAACATCTGCAAATAATAGCTGGGAGACTTAGGCATAGAGAGAGTAAAGAAACCGCAAATGATCATAGACAGGAGGAGGAACAAATATATTAGTTATGAGATAAGAAAGTAGGCTTTACCTATTCACATAACAACTTCTAGTGATGATATGAGCATTAATATGTTGTTGCTTTGATCAGAAATTACGTAACCTGATTTTTGCAGACTAAATTGGTCTGAAACAAATAGAAAACAAACCAAGTCCAAAACACAGTAGGAAAAATCATAAATCTTTGCTAACTAACCTAGCAAAAATTCTTTCAAATCAGGCCATAAGGTCCACTGGGGACTGTTTGCCTTTAAGCACTCTATTTTTGTTGACTGGTATGATGAATATACAAGGACATTTTTTCAGGATGCTTGCAAACCTAAGCTTGAAACATATGAATCATAATAGGTTGCAAACATCAATGCCCACAGCTTATATATCTGTACAAATCAATAATTCACTCTGAACTACCTGCACTCTACTATACAATATTTTAGCAAGATCCAAAGGAAAGCTAAAAACTTCAAAGCTTGGCAAAGCAACTCAAGCAGTTCTGCAGAGCTGCCTACTACCAGGAGCCTTGGCCTCTCTGCAGACTCTCTCTGCTGCACTTGGGTTTTATGAACTGCTCAAGGGAGAAACAACTGAGGAACATTCATTTTCTTCCATAGAGAACTTTTGTTTAAAGCAAGCAGCATATTTATTTTTATGTTATGTCATTTAGAAATAGCTACAGGCAATGGTGTTTTCCATCTCCTTCGGCGAAGCGCTCTGGAAACCTTAGCTTCTAAGGTAAGTACTAATGAGACACCTATGCTTTTAGTATGTGAAGCTTTAAAGAGACAACAATAAATGTATAAACAATACAAGTGAAAATTAGGTTTTTCTGAACAGATATTTGCACTCTAACCTCCAGTTACTCTCTCTGTGTTTCAGAGAAAATAACATACTACCTGTCTTCCTTCTTAAAGACAATACCTTCCTTAACACCCAAATTCCCTTTCCCTCTCTGTTAAATGAAAGTTATTCTGACGTTATGTTTATTCGCGAATGATACTACTTTACTTATTTGAAAGGACATCCTCATCCCACATTTTTTCCCCATGCTCTAGCAACCTGCCTAATCAAATATGCTTGATTTGATTTGTCTAATCATATATCTGTGCACAAACTATCTTTACTGTATCAACCTCAGATTTTTTTCTTTCTTCAGTTAATGATGACTACAATAGTATGACTACAAACTTTTCTTAATACTGAATGATGACATACTAAGCAACATAGGCAAGCTATATTTCTCACCACGTTAAGTTTACTCAGTTGTTACTCACAGAACTCAGCTGAGAAAATTAAGTAGGTTTTAATGACAGTTAGGAATAAAGATCAAAAGGGCTGTGCATTGATGATGACTCTTTGAGAGATACTCTGAGATCACCTCTCATGATTTCAAAGAAGGTATATAAATAATGCTGGAAAATGTTCAGGTAGAAACAACTGTGTTAACTATGAACTAGAAACTGAGCAACTGTAATGGATGGATACAAGATCGTGGATCAGTACTTACAAACACTGGAACAACAATACTGGACATTATTCACCATAGTTTCTAAGCAAGAAGTCAAGAGTCCAGAGCTAAGGAACTACATGTATTTCACTTATGTTATGTCATGCTGCCCCTTCATTGATGTCATTTACAACGGCACCAGATCAGAGGTGCCACCAATGGATGATACAGGGAGATGACAAATCTGTCAATTCTACTGAGCCTTGGAGGACCAAAAAACTCCTCACATATTTACTGAATGTTAGGATGCCTTCATACCCACTGGGAAAACATGGTTATAGAAAATCATTTAAAGAAAATAACTTGTGCTTGCCCCAAAGAAATTTCTCCTTGTATTGTCTACACAGATTGCTTTTAAAGACTCTTGAAATTCAGTACCGTTACTGAGACCTCTGCTAGAATATAATACCCAAGTATTATACACAATTTAAAACTGACATTGAAAACTAGAAAGGGGACAATGAAATAAAAGCCTAAAATACATCTTACAACAAAAGGCACAGCAATTCAATCAGCCTGAAATTTTTAAACCTACTGGACGGAATAAAATTTGAAGTGAAAACAAACCACACATTTTGTGGAAGAAATGAAAAACAAAAACCAAATCCCACACATACAGGTAAAGGAGGAAAAAAGGATCTAATACTTTATCTTTTTATTCCAGTAAAGACCTCACAGAACTGGCAATGAGTATTTTAATGTACTACTGATTTATACTATTTTAATCAGGTTAAAACAAGCAACCCACATAGATAATGGCCTTGCAACTGGTTATTTTATACATCTCCCTTATTAACAAGCATCTGCTTCCTGTTATGATGGATTTGAAATTATTTACGCATTTTTTGTAAAGAATCTTGGACAAACCCTGATTCCTTTTATGAAGTAACTGAACTGCTAAGCTTTTGGAATATAAATGGAAATTGGCAATATTATCCTCCTGGAAATTTCTCTTAGGAGAATCAAATTTACTGTTAAAGGTAGAACTACAAACATAACTCTTATGAAGATCTCTTATGGTGATGAAATCTATTTCATTGATTAATAAAAAGTATTTTTCCTATTAGAACAATTTAATTACTAAGGTAAATTCGGAAGTAGACTACTGGAATACATATTACTTGAAGTACTTGAATAACAGTAATTTCAATGCTTGTGTCTTTATATTCACCTCTCAACAAGTATAGAAGAAGTTCAAGCTTATCTTCATTTTTTCTTTTATTTTGCATTTAACTAAATATACATACTGTTTATTCAGGAATTTAGGAGAATAATGTAGGCATTACAGCTAATTTGGCAAACGCGGCTTCACAACAGATATTAATATGCAGAGAACATCCAGGCATAGCAATTAGTTAAGCCACACCTAACAATAAAGCAAATGTTAATAATAACTCATCTTTTTAACAACTAGTATTTCAAATAACATGATGAAATAATTAATTCCCAAAAGTCTGCAAATTCTGCACAGAGAAAGCAATCTCTATCTACACCTGGAAAATTCTCTTCTGCTGGTAGTTCATTCTGTACATGGTAAAAAGAAACAATCCTGCCAGTCTGCACATATAAAAACTATAGGATCAGTTGTTTTTAAAATTGAAATATTAGTATTATGTCTCATAAATCTTTTAAATACAACAAAAAGATTTCCAGCACAGAAATAACAATTATTTTTCCATCTACTTCTAGTCTCTGTAGAAGAGTAGGTACTGTTACTCTTTCAAGGAAATGCTCTTAACAAAATGGCTGTGAAAGGGTGTTTAGAGAAATGCTGCTGTAATTTGGCAGCTTTGCATAAATACAGTCATTGTATATCAAACAATGCATCTGTAATTCTTCTTGTCATTTAGCATAAATCTAAAGCAATTTATAGTGATGTATGACACAATCCCAGTTAATAGCGTACAAAAGGCCCCTTTGTGCAGAACTCCTCCTCCTATCATTAAAATAAGTCTCTATGCACTGTATGGCAGAACATGGAGAAGATGACATGAAAAGAGGTCTGTCTGGAGAGGGAGTTCCACATCTTTTCTGAACAGCCTTTACAAACCATCTGTAGCTCTAGTGTATCTCCATTTCTAGGGCACTGCTTTATAATCAATAATATTAATTGACAGATCCTTCAGTTTATTACCAAGGCTTTACTGTTCATACAATTTGTTGGCTCCAAGTTACATATGTGCTTTATATCCCATAGCCTATATATACATGTGTAATACAATCTACAGCAAGTCCATTCAAAAGAATACCATTATGAAAGCTGCGCATAATTTCTGGTTGGTTATATATCTAATACAAATACATACATATATGAGTATACAATATGTAATTATTAAATATGACATCAAATATACAATGCATAATAAATTATGCACACACACATATATATGAATATATAAGAAATGAATATAATTACCAATGTTTTAGACAAAATTATAGTTTTCCTAAAATTAACTCTCACCACAGGCTTTTACAAGGAATTACTGCATAAATTTCACACAGCCTACTTAGTAGAATTACGTAAGCATGACCCTCCCTTCACTCATTCATTGTTTTGGCCACAGGATCCCTCAAATTTTATTACTATGATGATAATACAGACTTGCAGCATCAACCAGGGAAAGGAGGGTAAAGTTTCTTCCCATTCTTACCAGAGAGAATATAGTTTAGCTAATAGTTTAGCACCATAACACTGAATCAAAACAGAAATGTAACCAATGTATGTAGGCTGCTCCAGAAGTAATGCCTCCAATTTTATTTACATGGTGCAGGTTGAGATAAAAATACTTCATAAGATAGAAAAAAAGGAAAAGGAAAATAGTTAAGACAATATACATACAAAAATGTATATAAAAACTGATGTAATTGCTCATCATCCTCTCATGCATGCCCAGCTAGCCCCCAAGTAGCAGAAGAGAGTAAGATGAACTACCACTCCCTTCGAAACTCCTTCCACTTGATTTCATATGATATGGAACATCCCTTTGGCCAGTTTATGTTGGTTCTCATAATTCTTTTCCCTCAGAGCCCCTTGGGCCCTTTGCTGTCAATGGCCTTGGCTCTGTTTAACACTGCTTAGCAGACAACTATAAACACTGGTGTGTTATCAACACTGTTTTTCTCCTAGAACCAAACACAGCATCCTGTCAGACACTCAGAAGAAAATAATTCTGCCCCACCTGAAACTAAGATGCATAGAAACTACAACAGATACACAGAGCACAGTAACACTATTTAATAGAGCAAATTCTCAGCTACAAACCCTCTTTTTTCAGCATAGACAGAACCATTAGCTGACTCATGTGGATGAGCTGACTGAGACGTTCCTCATTTTGTGGTGCGATGGCTGTGCACAGCTGTCTGGAATGTGGTTTGTTTTTCACCCTGCTGTAGCCACTGCTGAAATGCATCAGCCATCACCTCACTGTGCTCTCACCTACTGGCTGGTCTCCATGAATACTCAGCAAATGTCAGTGAATATAAGTGGGTGCATTTTTTTCCACATGGAATAAATCCCTGACACACTGCACTTCATACAGCCTTCCATGTCAGACATCATGTTGCCAGACTGCCCCTGTGCTGCCATCTGTCTCATGACAACCAAATGTAATGGAATACTGGTTCAAACTCTACTGCCATCCCACCAAAATTTATCTTCAATGGCTTTTCATAAGCCAACAAAGTAAAACAGGGAGCACTACTTTCAGAGCTACCTTTGTATGTTAACTATGGCTCTGCCTGCATTTAGCTGGATGTGCGTCATGGTATTCCCCACCTGTGACCCGCTGGGCACGCACTGGAATGTGATGTACTTCTCATCTGGGCTGGGTGCCCAGGGCGTCCTTTCCATTGGCCTAGGGCATATCCCCTTCTCACCCCAAAATGAAGGTACAAACAGGACACCTGCTTTCAGGAACATGCTAATACCTTTGGTTTCTACAATCAAGAGGTTGCTTGTGACATACTGCAGTAGACAAAAGATCCATTGAGTGCAATAAATTGCTTTAAAATACGTCATCCTAAAATTAGGGATCTAAATCTATATTTGACAGTTAAATGATCGTTCCAGTTTTTCAAAGTTTCCTTAACTGATTGGAACAATTGGGTGATCAGCTTGCATGGAGCAATTAGGCCATCTACTTAATGCATCTTGGCTGTCTTCCTTAATCTCTATTTAATAATTTACTACATAAATAGATTCCATCCACAAACAGTGTTGAAGTACAATGTTCACTTACATTCAAGGAAAATAAATACAAGTGAAATTAATCAGATTTCATCACTCTTAGTTTATCATCTTTATGCAGTAAGATCACTACTCAATAATCCATACTCTATCACACTTGAATCCTGGAATTTGCTTCTCATGCATTTCAGGAATGATAACGAAATTTCAAGGGGATTTTCTTTAAAATGTGAGCAAACTGATAACTGAGATACAAACAATACAGGAACTATCCCCAGGAACAAAATGCCATCCAAATACACCTTATATTCCTTTTCTGGAAAATAAGACCTGGATGCTCATTTTGATTATGCAATCTCAACTGATTTTTTATGCTATTTTATCAGAAAGTATAAATTATAGTTCTGTTATGACAGCTGTCATCAATAAGCACTGTGCTTTTTTTCCTTGGCATTTTATTTCAGTCATATCCAGTCATCCAAACTGTGCAAAAGCTTGTTTAACCATTAAATATCTCAGTCAGAAAGCGATGAACATAGATGGCTTCAGAAGGGCCCGTTGTCAGTATGCTGATACTTAAATAAATCCTCTTTCCAGATACTCTATTTAAACAGCTGTTATACAAATCTTTTCTATAAACAGAGCAGAAATTACTGCTTATTTTTTATTCCCCAGCATAAGTGGAAAATCTTGTACATATGTATGTATATTTAAGTCCTAATTATTACAAAAATATGTAGCTCCATATACAGCAATTTACTGTGCAGATATTACAACATTCATACACTATTTTATGCAAGACATGAATTATCTGTGTTGTGTAATCAGCATATCACATCCTACTTTACTTTTTTCCCAGAAGCTATTTAGGAAGATGAGAAGAACATTCGAAATTTTAGGGTGGCAAAATTTCCCTTCTTGTAAGGCTTCCTTCAAAAGCCTTGAGGGGACTGAATAACAATCTCTAACGAATTCAATCTTTTCTCTCTGTTATGATTTAGTATTGCAGATTGCCTTCTAGTGAAGCCTCTCACAAAGCTTCTCAGAAACCAAATACTAAAATCCATCTCCCCTCCATAAAAAAATCCGAGAATTTAAAGCTCCTCTTTGAGAAAGATAGGATAATGAAACAGAAAATGGAGCTGAACATCTGCTTCTTTCACGTTTTTCTGCCTGGATTAAAAAAGTAGGACTGAACTATTAATGTTGGTGCAACATATTCACCAACATAAGGATTTAAGAATTACTGTGCTAAAGTGTATAACTGACTGTAAATAGGATCAGTTGCAAAATGACAGAACTACTAGCAACCTCAAAGTAGTTGATAACTCGAGAGTCTATACATAAAAAAAAATCACCCACCAATCACTTACCCCATCATTTCTCAAACATCATTTCCTTTGCAACAAAGTCTTTACAACATAAGACTTACAATAGGTATAGCTAGTCCACAAATAGTAGCTTCCCAATTTTTAAGTAGCGGATTGTTGACAAGGAAATCTTTCAACAAGCACTGCCAGATATCCTCCTTTCTCACAGAGAATTCGCTCCATCTGTTGGCAGTGGGCAAGTCATGGTACATGGTACTTCTTCAACTGTCATTAAGATGCTATGTGCACTTTCATTTATGATACATGTCCTACTCTGCTAATGATTATGTCTTAAGTCTCTGTTTAAACAACGCATTACTATAAGACTGGGTTTTTTGATTAAAAAACTTGACAGGAACGACAGAGGACTTTCTTTTCTGCTTGTATTGCAGATGTAATTTTATTAGTAAAGGAAACAACCATTTGGTCAGGAATGACATTTTTTAAACCAACATTTATCCTGTTTTTGTGTCTTTGTGTAATAGAAACATGGCCCTCTAGATAATATGGAAGTGGCAGAAACTGTCTGGCAAAGTACAGGCTGGATGAGAAAACACCTAAAGGTGTCTTTGGCTCAGCTGTTATGGAATATACTCCAACATGCAGTATTTAGGATGTAGAATGAGACTGTGTTCTTAGGAGATTCTGGATCCACTGTTTTAACATTGGATTTGCTCCTGATAAAGTCTATGGCAATCAATGGTATTGATGAAACAAAATTCTTTTTACCTTACCTATAAATATAGAAGGTATCTGGCCCAAGAAATGCTCTTAAGTCTCTCTCTTCAGAGGGGATGTGAGATGCTAAGACAAGCCAGGGGAAGGGCACTGTGGACTACTGCTGCTGCAGTGCTCAGCAAAATATGATTACTTTTGTGGTTGTTTTCTTGCTGTAACAAAATGAACTGGCTGTGAAAAACTGTGCTAACAAGTATTTATTTTTGAGAATGTGACAACAGCTGGAAGTTAGGATTCTGCAGACAGGGATGTTCAAACGTATTTTGTGTAATTCCTCTACCATTCATTTTCATGCTGCACGCTTTTATGGAATTTATCTTTTCATTATTATCTTTCCATTATTAGCAAAACATAATCAGCAATGTATTTTGTTAATGAAGTGATCTGAACTGAAATGCTCTCCGTGTTCCCATTTTCACTCTTCATAAAATAATATATTTGTAAGAAGAAAATGTGCTGCACTGTAACAGTAACTGTATTACAGATTTTTAATCACATCATCTCCAGAAACTGAAGATACTCTGACACATTCTGTCAAGCTGTAAGAAATCCAACTCCTTGATAATTTTATCCGATGAGTACATTTTGTCTGTGTTCCTCCCAAATAGGGTTCCAACTAACTTTCTTCCCTGCTTTTTTTCCTTTTTTGCTTAAACGCACAAATAATGAATAGTAGATAAAGTTTCTTTACAAGGCTCACACTCATGCTGGAAGATTAAAACAAAGCTGCAAAATTACAGCAAAAAGAACAAAAAAACATTGGCAAATGGCAGTCAGAAATAAAATATCACCAATGAAAAGGTGAAAAGTCTAGCAGAAGAATGTCAGGAAATGCTTAAATACTATTTTTGTTTTTCAAGAAAATACAGCTGATACAAATAGATAGAATTTTAAAACAGGGCTTATACTTCTGGCTATCACATGGAGTGAAATAATTTTGATATTCAACTAGCCTGATAGCTATTATCTAGAGAATATTCTAGTCAACTAGCAGCCACATATAGACTAAGTTAAAAAAGAGATTAATGGAATAAACATTGGGAAGAACAAACAACAATCTTTAAGGTAGCTATTGCTATATTTAACAGCTCCTCTTCCTTTCCTCCCCCTCTCAAAGCCCATAGAAAAGAGAAAACCAAAGTTACTTTACATTACACACGATTTTTTTTGAAAAGCAGCTGAAGAAAAAACACCTTAAACATCATCACCTGTTTTCATGGATCACAAGCTCCTGAAGTTATTTTACTACCAGTACACCTTACCTAAAAACCTTAACTTCTTAAGCAGCAACACCCTCCTTAAATAAATAGTAAGAAATAAATATTTATTAGAAGTCTTCTATCTGGTTTTACACATTGCCCTACACTTCAGGCCTAACTTAGGTTATATGACAAAGCACACGGTCAGATCTGACTATGATAGACAATATACAAAACAAGGAGTTTGGAAATTCACAGAAATATAAACCAACAAAACAGAATGCTCAGCTTACAGTATTTTCATGCAAAACAAAACAAAACAAAACAAAACAAAAAAACACATTTAAAAGTACACTCAAGAAAAAAAAAAAAAAAAAGGAATATCAGAAAGTGTTATTTGGGTTATTTATGAACCAATGCCCTAAGTTATGCAAAATTAACTGCAGTTTTCTTTTTCTGGGATGAGCCAAAACACTGTATTCTAATTTGGGATCAGAATTAACATAATCCTCTCAGGAAAATGCAACAGAATTCCAGTTTAAATGTGACAATATAAGACTGCCCATTGCTATTACCATTCATTAAATATGATTTTATTTTTAATTATCTACACGGAAATTAAGAAATGACTCTATTTCCCGCTTTCCATCTTTTAGAACAGTGTAGGAAAAAAGAGAGAAACAATAAAATAGTCTTGTAAAACTTCAGCAGAGGTCAGATCTCTATCGGACAGCATCCCCCATTATCCAAGTGTCTCAAGTGGGGTCTTGCAACCTTTCTACTGATATCTAAAAAGGAGCACTTAATATTGTACTGGGATGTACCATAGATGCCCAGATATCTTTGATAGGACTGTTGTGACACAGCACATGGGGACATACCACTCACCTTAACATGTAAGATCTCCAAAAGCAATAACAACAGATTGCTCTGTGTTGTCCATAAGAGATATTCAGCTTTAAAAGTGAGGTTTTCACTTTAACACTTTAACACCAGGCTCCCAACTGAGGTATCCCATATTTGCTTGCTTTCTCTTTTGTGAGTAGATGTGCTCAGGCTCTTAGGTAGCTGAATGAGACAGGGCTTCCTTTGCTTGGAAAAATCACTCTTTGATACTTAGGTTAATGGATAAAGTGAATCCTTCTTTAGCATATTTTAAATATTTTACACGCTCGTAGATTTTATATATAAATGTTCTAAATCTTTTTACAGAATAATTTCACTTTTATTCCCTTAATGTAGGCAGCATCCTGTGACCTACTTTAGCAAAATGGAAAATGTCTTTTCTGATGAGGAAATGTAACGGTCAAAGACAAAAAATCTAGTACAGTAAAGCACACAAAGTAAAGCACTGCTGTTTAGTTTGACTCTGATGGATTGCTTGCCTCCTTAATGTAAGCTTGTAGTTGATAGATTGTGATCATTTTTAGATGACTATTTATGTCAGTTCCTCAGGCAAACACAGGGCATGTTTGAAGCAATTTTATTCAAGGATCTGGTTATCTTATAAGAATATTATATGCTACATTTTATTTTATGGCTTTCACAGTGAATTCAATGAGATGCCATTACTTTATTTTGGTTCCTAATAAAAGAAAGTTGAAGTCCTCAAGCAGAAGAGGTCTTTGTGAAGGGAATATCTAGGGAATATCTAGAGCACACATGAAAAACTCAAATCCTCTAGTACCCAACACTTTGTTACTAGAAAGTAGTTCTTAGTGCTCATTCTGCAGCTAAGCCTTCAAAAATAATAAAATTTAACTAGTAGAGACAACTTGAAAGAAAAACTCAGTGATGTGAATTCTGCCCCTGTTAAGCCTGACTGCAATATTAACTCTGAAGTCCATCAATGTCAACATCAGTTACTCAACCACAGATCGTTTAATAAAGGGGGGCACAAAGTGGTAATGAAACAGACTCAGATCTCAAAAAGAGACACCACTGGGAAGAAAATGCAAAGAAAAGAACAAAGGTGTGACAACAAGGAAACTACCAATAAAGAAATGAGAAACTTTCTATGCCCACTCCACAGCAAGCATGTTTGGTATGAGCTTGAGGCTGGGAGATGATACGGCCAAAACAGGTGATCCAAACTGACAAAAGAGATATTCTGTGTCACAGGCCATTACTCTCAGCAATAGAAGCCCAGAGAGAGGAGGAGCGAGGGTATTCAAGGTTGCAACATCTTTTTTTTGCAGGTAACCACTATGTGTGCTGAGACTCTGCTTTCCAGGAAGCAGCTGGACATCTGCCTGCTGATGAGAAGTAGTAAATGAGGTCCTTTTTTCTTTGCTTTTATGTGCAGCTTTCATTTCCTCTATTAAGCTTGTAGTGTTTTGAACCACAAGTCAGCTCACCTTCCTCCTATTTTCTTCCCAGAGTGAGAAGAACAGAGTGATAAAGAAGATGTGTGTTTGGCTGCTGACCAGAATCACCCTACCACAGCCCTGAAAATACTACTTATTTAGCTATTCTTCATACGGCTGCATCCTATAAGGAGCAGGGAAGTCTAAAGCTCATAAAATACATAATAAAATCTATATTAAAATGTACGTACCAAAACATATATTAAATCAAACAGAACCATGTCGCCTGTTGCATAATTGTGGAGGACAATTACGTAATTACAGGAGATTATGGACCTTGCATTACAGTATGTACAGTATGTACAGATGTGTTTCATCAGCTGTTTTTTAAATACCAGAAGAGACCACTTGATATCAAGAACAAATGACTTATAATAATATTTAGAAAGCAAATACTGAACTGTAATAAATGTAGTTTCTAATGTAAAATATTACCATAAGCCCTCCTAAATGCTGCTCTTAATTTAGTATCTAAAAAGCAAAAACATCTATCTTTAAAAACTACAAGAAACCATGAAAACAATTCTTTTGTACCAGCTTTGCACAGCTTGCATTCAGCTGGACATACTATACACGACTAATGTAGTTTTCCTAAGTGGTAGAAAAAAAACATTGTGAACTCCTACATATAATGAATGCTTTATTTAATTCTAAGTATTTCTAAAGAACAAAGATTCATAGTTGTTAAAACTATACTGCAACTGAACATTAGTTTGTTAGGCAGTAACAGAAAGATGTTACTTTCTGAAAGATGAGAAAACAGCTCCCTTTCTATGATCCATACATCCATTGCTAAACAAATGGCCTTACCAGATAAGACTTTATACAGAACTAATTGGTATGTCTGCATAACGATGCCAAGCAAATGAAAAAAGCATAGGAAAAAAATACACATTAACAAGTTTAATTGCAAATATACAAAATTAGTTTAAATAGCAAACTCTAAACATTACTTCTGATATATTACCAGTTCTAAGAAGCTCAAGTGTTATTGTAGTTTTTTCATATGATAAGTGCTTAGAAGCACTGCATTCTGGATATATATTCTGGATAAGCCAGTTTAGAGGTGGATGAACAAATAACAGTAAAAAAAAAAAAGTAGTTTTTCCAGAAGGAATTTTTTGTATATAGGAAAAGACAGAATGATGATACAGCTTCTTCTACACTGTTAAGGTTTTGCATTTGAAATGTTATTCCATATGCTCAGCTGAGACTCTTAGCTATGCAACATCTACTTATAATTTGATGTGGTAAAAATCACTGCACTTACATTTTGCATGCATATAGCCCTTTCCTATCAGTTCAGACACTCTTAGCTGACAGAGGAAACATCCAGTACCCCACTTCATCTTCAGAATGTGGTGCACCACCTGGGTCTCAGACCCAGAGTCATACTGCTCTGAGTGGAAGGTGCTCTAAGCAGACTGCAACCAGGACCAGGGCCACCAGGCTTCACACTGAAGGATGAGTCCTGGGCTCTTTTCTAGCAATTACAAATGTACCCATTACGTTTTAGTCCCTGAACTAGATCTACTCAAAGTAGCACAAGGTGGCTAAAAGGTCATAGAATTATAAGAAATAGGACCAGAATACTCCTGGATTTCTGACTCCAGTATTCTAAAATTATGAGTAATAAGATGGGAGCTTCTACTTCATAGCCACTGATTCAAAATGACATTCCTACATTCTGAAATAAGTTTTACATTTATACTGAAAGGCAAAAGTAAAGATCAACAACCTAGCAAACTAAGAGGAAGAAAACCAGGTAAGACTGACAAGGAAACTAGGGGAACTACTTTCCCCTGTACAACCTGTGTGAAAAAAAAAAAAAAAAAAAAAAAAATTCTTGGCACCAAATCTAGTGATTAGGTTCACTTCTCAGAGTACACACAATATATATCAATGAAACATCTGAGAAACCAATGCCAAAAAATTCTGCCTACCTCATTGCTAGCACTGGCAAATTTCCAATACTTGGTGGCCTTGTAAATGCCCAAGTGTTATACAAACAAAAAGCGGTATAAAATATAAATTGTTTAGATTGCTTTTTTTTCCACCTTTGTCAAGAATGATAACCTGAAAAGTTAGGTTAGAAGGACCTCCGAAAGGCTTGACAGGTGGGCCCATGCCAACCTCAAGAAGTTCAACATGGCCAAGTGCAAGGTCCTGCATCTGGGTTGGGACAGTCCTAAAAACATACAGGCTGGGAGAGAATGACTTGAGAGCAGCTCTGAGGAGGATTGGAGATGTCATAATATCATAGTATTGTGCGAGTTGGAAGGGATCTTAGAGATCATCGAGTCCAACCCCCGGGATTCGAGCCCTCTAGTGTAGCAGAGTGGCAGTTCTACCACTTGCGCCACAGGGGGCACACATGTCAGTTGATGAAAGATTCAACGTGAGCCAGCAATGTGTGCTTGCAGCCCAGATAGCCAACTATATACTGCGTTGCATCAAGAGAAGCGCGACCAGCAGGTTGAGGGAGGTGACTCTGCCCCTCTACTCTACTCTTGTGAGATCCCACCTGGAGTACTGTGTCCAGTTCTGGGGCCCCCAACACAAGAAGGACTTGGAGCTGTTGGAGTAGGTCCAGAGGAGGGCCACAAAGATGATAAGAGGGCTGAAGCACCTCCACTACAAGGACAGGCTGAAGAAGGCTCTGAGGAGACCTTATAGCAGTCTTCCCGTACCTGAAGGGGGCCCACAAGAAAACTGTGGAGAAGCTTTTTAGAAGGGCATGTAGCAACAGGATGAGAGCAAATGGTTTTAAACTGGGAAAGAGTAGATTTAGACTAGAAATTAGAAATAATTTTTTTAATGTGAGGGTGGTTAGACACTGGAACAAGTTGCCCAATGGGGCTGTTGATGTCCCCTCCTTTGGAAGCCTTCCAGGCTAGGCTGGATGGGGCTTTGAGCAGCCTGGTCTACAGGGAGGTGTCCCTGCCTATAGGCAGGGGGACTGGAACTACATGATCTTAAAGGTTCTTTCCAAGCCAAACCATTCTATGATGTTTTATTCTATGATTAACTGTCATAATTGCAAAGACAACATGTTCTTTACACAGTAGTTTTATTTAGCAGGTATCATAGGACATAACCAGAATCACATCAAAGCTAATCTGAAGTTTTCAGGGCCCGTTAGACATATGAGCAGTCTAACCACTATAATATGGTGTGAAGAAATAAATATAGCACATCAGAAACACTTCTGTGCAATGTTAGCTCAAATGCTTCTGCATGATGATCCCAGAAATATACGGTGAGGACATCTGACTGCCTGCCTGTATTCAGACTGATTCATACAGGGGCACTTAGATATTTTCAGCATCGTGCTCTTTCCTGACAGTGCAAAACCATGGATTCAGCTTGCATGTAACCTTCACTGCATTGACATTAAATGTTCTGTGACACAGGAAAGAACAGCATGGGAACTCAGGAATATGTGCAGAATTCAGTATGCTCCTGGACTGTCTTACAGGGTCCAGACTGGAGGGGCATGATTCAGAATGATTATAGAATCATAGAGTTGTATGAGTAAGAAGGGACTTCTAAACATGGACACAAAAGTAGATCAGGTTGCTCAAAGCCTGGTCCATCCATGGGCAGAGGTTCCATCACATCTCTGGGCAAACTGTTCCAGTGCCTCACTATCCTCATTGTAAAAAGCTTTTTCCTTATATCCAATCTAAATCTCCCATTTTTCAGTTTGACGACATTTGCTTTGTCCTATACCAATGAACTCTTATAGCCCTGCTTTAGATAATGAAAGGCTGCTGTAAAGTCTCCTGGAGCCTTCTCTACTCCAGGCTGAACAGCCATAGCTCTCTCACTCTGCCCTTGCAGTGGGGTTGTTTAATCTCTTGGATCATCTGTGACCCTCTGGACATGCTCCAACACGTCCATGTCTCTCCAGTATTGAGGACTCCACTTCTGGATGCAATAGTTCAGGTGATGTCTAACCAGCACAGAGTAGAGGGGCAGGATTACCTCCCTCTGCCTCTGCTGCGCTCTGTGATCTCAAATAAAAATGTCTGCCTAAAAAAACAGATACACTAATTTTGCATCAGATTAAATATGAAAGCATGGAACAAATGTGGTTACTCTTAGCATACCTAATTTCAAATCCTCTCTCAGACAGTGTTTTTAGCCCAAACATGGCATGGCTTACTGGGTCTATTAACTTTCTAGTTGGCTGTTCTCTTCCACTGAATCACTTCTGAAGATGCAGTGCATGCCAGTGAGGCAAGGGTTATTGATTTTACTCACAATGACAAGTATCTAACAATTCTGAAGAGCTCCAAAACAAACAAATATGTTAGGATACCCTACCTGCTGATGTCTTTATGAAAAATGCAGCAAAACACTTCTATGGAAAAGCTACACAATTAAACAGATATTGTTTACAGATCCAATGATTCACAGAGCATGAACATACACATATTTAAAGTGGTACAGCAGTTTTTCTGGAGGGTTCTTTGAGGTTCTTTGGATCTTGGCTTCCGTAACCATGCATTTAACATAACTAGACACTGTACATTTGTAAATTTCTACATCTAACTTCATTTCTGTCCTTCCAGAATGCTCTGTCCTCTCTTCTGAGTAGTTATTAGCATATGAATGCTTATGTAATTCAAAAAGTAATGTATTTTTTTGGCTACAAATCATCTCCAATGACAGCTATTGTTTAGATATAGGGCAGCCTTTTCCAAAACATCCCTACTGAAAAGAAAGTATGTGAAATTTCTGAGAGTGCCTCATGAGACTGAATGAGTACAAGTCTATGAGGCCAGATGGCGTGCATCCCAGGGTTCTGAAGGAGCTGACTGGGGTCATTGCCAAGCCACTCCCCATCATATTTGAGAAGTTGTGGCTGTCAGGTGAGGTCCCAGATGACTGGAGAAAGGGTCACATCACTCCTGTATACAAGAAGGGGAGCAGGGAGGACCTGGGGAACTACAGGCCGGTGAGTCTCACTTCTGTGCCTGGGAACTTAACATGAGCCAGCAGTGTGCTCTTGCAGCTCAGAAAGCAAATGGTATCCTGGGCTCCATCAGGAGAGGGGCGGCCAGCAGCAACAGGGAGATGACTGTCCCTCTCTACTCTGCTCTTGTGAGGCCCCATCTGGAGTACTGTGTCCAGGTATGGAGCCCTCTGACAGCCTCAGCCTGTCAGAAAGACAGAGAGCTGTTGGAGAGGGCCCAGAGGAGGGCCACGAAGATGGTCAAGGGGCTGGAGCACCTGACCTATGAAGACAGGCTGAGGGAGCTGGGCTTGTTCAGCCTGGAGAAGAGAAGGCTGCGGGGTGACCTCATTGCGTCCTTTCAGTACCTGAAGGGAACCTATAATCAGGAGGGGAGTAAAGTCTTTGAAAGGGCTGATAATACCAGGACAAAGTGAAATGATTTAAATTGAAAGAGGGAAGATTTAGGTTGGATGTGAGGGGGAAGTTCTTTACTAGGAGAGTGGTGAGGTCCTGGAACAGGCTGCCCAGGGAGACTGTGGATGCCCCGTTCCCAGAGGTGATCAAGGCCAGGTTGGATGGGGCCCTGGGCAACCTGATCTAGTAAACGTGGAAGTTTGGTGGCCCTGCCAGGCAGTGGGGTTGTAGCTTCAAGATCCTTGAGGTCCTTTCCAACCCAGATCATTTTGTGATTCTGTGAAATAATTTTTATAAGCTTTGGGAGCAATGTCTAATGCAATATGAAGAAACTGGTGCCAAGTTCTTATGGAAAGAATGAAACAAGCACAAAAATTAGCTATAATGCACTGGCAAAGATTTTGCTGTCAATTGTGTAATCATCAGTATCCATATGTTTGGCATCATTATAATTTGGCATTATTTGCAGTGCTACATATGATAATTCATTTTACTAATTTGATATTTTACTTTTTGCTATTTCCTACTAGAATCAGATGGCTTGACTTGTGAGGTTTTACAGAATCTCATATTTCTTTTCTACTTGTGTGAGATCTTTTTAATGCTTAAAATGACTTTTCCATGCATGCCTAGATTTTTACAAAAAAAATTTAAAAAAAAATTGAAGAGTTGTAAAGAAACCAATTCTTTTCACACAGTTATTTTGTGCCATATTAAGACATGTTGAGTGGGGAGGAAGAAAACAATGACAAAAATAAACACTAGCATCCTTGATACTGTAAAATTGAAGGGGATTGTGAATGAGAAAAATCAGGTATCTTGAATGCTACAGTGCATGAATGATTAGTTCTTCAAACAGAAATAAACAAAACTCTATGGAAATTTAATGCTCCTAGATGTTTGGAATTTCTTTTTCCTGGAAAAAAATTCTACTTATATTCATAGAACCAAGGTCTGCTCTCTGTTTAAATCTTTCCTTACTGTGTATTCATATTCCTTCTATTAATCTGCAGTAAATTTCATAAATATGGAAGTACTTGTATCATTGAATTTTTATTTTTCTGTGCAGTGAGACATATTATATAACTGTGCAACTCAGTCTGCTTTTCACAGTGCGCACAGCACTGTAACTTACCTCCATTAAGGGATCGCTGTTCTTAGCTGAGGGACAGCACATCTCATAAACCATTATTATCTAAGTCATCTATGAGCTTATTAAAAACAACATAATATAAATTCAATAGTGCATGCAAGAAGAAAATATTATACTATACTATAGTATTTCTATAGTTCTCAACTGCTCATCATTATTTTACTGAAGAAGTAATAACCATGGAATGTTAGCAGTGATGTACACTATCTAAAGAACACTCATTTTTGACAGTCAACAATAAAATACAGAGGAATGGGAGACTGTGGTGTATGAGAGGGAGTCCTGAAATTGACAAGCAGTGGCACAGTTTATGACAGAAAGAAGGGATGTCATCCAGAGGGAACTAGACAAGCTTGAAAAGAGAGCTCATGTGAACATCATGATGTGGTTCAATAAGGTCAAGTGCAGGGTGTTGCACTTCAGTCAGGATAATCCCAAATATGTGTTCAGACTGGGAGAAAAACTCATTGAGTGCAGTCCTGTGGAGAATGACACAGCGGCTCAGGAGGATGAAAAGCTGGATGTGAGGGAGCAGTGTGTGCTTGCAGCCCAGAAGGCCAACTGTATCCTGGGTTGCATCAAAAGAAGGGTGGCCAGCAGTGAGAGGGAGGAGACTGTACCACTCTGCTCTGCCCCTCTAAGACTACATCTGGAGTACTGCATCCAGACCCGGGGGCCCCCAGCACAAGGCAGATGCAGAGCTGTTGAAGTGGGTCCAGAAGTGGACAATGAAGATGATCAGGGGGTTGGACCACCTCTCCTGCAAAAAAAGACTAAGAGAGCTGGGCTTATTCAGCTTGGAGAAGAGAAGCCTCTGGGGAGATCTCACTGTGGCCTCCAATACTTGAATGGAACTTATAAACAAGATCAAAATGTACTTTTTAGGTGGTCAGACAGCATAAGGGAGAATGGCTTTACTAAAAGTGCAGAGATAAGGGGGAAATTAGGAGGAATTTTTTTACTCAGAGACCCTGATGTAAGGTGCTGGAACAGACAGGCCAAAGAAGTTGTGGATGCTCCATACCTTGAGGCATTTGCCAGGCTGGATAGGGTCCTGGGCAGCCTTATCTGGTGAGTGGCAACCCTGCGTACTGCTGCGGGTTAGAAGTAGATGATCATTAAAGTCCCTCCTAACCCCAGCCATACTATGCTTTCTATGGTTCTACTATTATATGAAGAGGTTGGGTCACAAAAAACCCTAAAAAACTGCAATCATAAATAAACACATGAGAAGACTACTGATAAAAGTAATTAAAGTCTAAAGTGCTAGGACTTACAGACATGCAAGAGGAGCTCTAAGTGCACCTCAAAAACCAGTAACTTTTGTGTGTTGTCTCCCTCAGATGCAACCTCCTCTGAAAGTACAACTGCAATTTAAGGAAGGTAAGTCATGCATTTAGGCATTAATCCATCATTGCCAATATCTCTTCCTTACTCTAGTTTATAATATGTGACAGATTTAATCTCTTAATTACAAAGGTATAAGATAATAGTCATGATAAAAACAAAAGAAACTACAGTTGCCCCTCTGAATGTACAGTTGCAATTTAAGAAAGGTAAGCTATGCATTTGGGCATGAATCCATCATTGCTAATACCTCTTCTTTACTGTAGTTTATAATCCATGACAGAATTAATCTCTTAATTACAAAGATACCAGATAATAGTTACAATCAAGTTTTGGCTCAGATGCTCCTTAACAGTCTCATAAGATGTACTAGCTAAATAAAGATACTGCCTTATGTTTGCAACCACATAGCCCTGTAATGCAGTATTGCCACAGCTAGCAACAGGTATCAGCTCTGTTCTCAGCCTGCAAGGTCTGAGCTAAAGCTTTGCCAGACTTGCTCTGCCTGAATTTTTCCAGCCTGCAGCTTTGTTTTACTTGGTTTAGCTGTAAGAACACTTTATCTAACTGATCAGATATCTGTGTCTAGCATGTTTTATTTCTGTTATCATTGTATGGGACAACCACAAATATCTGTAACAACAAGTTATTTCACATAAAATAATTAAGCAGTTTAAAGAAATACAGATCTTCTAAGAAAGCAGAGAACTTCAGAAGCAGAGACAGAGTAGGCTCTCAGAATTCTCAGTAACATGTTTCTTCAGATGGATCAGGATGATTTCCAAAATCATCTGATATGGATGAACTGATACTACAGTTTTGAAGCTAGCTCAGTAGTCTTCCTTTATGTAAAATTATGCTGAACAGAAATAAAATATAAGTGGAGGAGCAGCAATGATGTCTCCATCTGAGATATTTTAGATAAAAGTATGAGCTTCAGACCATAGCAAACAATGCAAATATAAAAAGATGCACATAAAAGAAGAGTTTGTAACAAAAAGCTATAGTAACAATTATGAGAAAAAAATATTTACAGTGGCATGTCCTAGACTTAAATAATTTATAACCTAACAGTACAACGCAGAGCTAGAAATCCCTCCTGAACACAAAGATGCCTACATGTATGTGCACAAAATGCTTATACACCGCAGGTTTTAAGAGCTCTCCCCTGCAGAACAGTCAAAGGAAGGTTGAATCCCTCTGCTGTAAGCAGGGCAGCTTAGTCCTGCATGTACTCCCAGCACAGGCCTCTAAGTGCAAGTGTATGTCAGAAGCTCACACGATTGTCCCTATTTACAATTTGAGTTTTATATACTTCACCTTCATAGTAGTGCACATTCTGTCACAAAACAACATTTATGGACATATTTTGGCTTACTTAAAAACAGGAAAACAACTTGACAGATAAAGTTACCATGCTACGAAATAAAAGTAGAGAAATGTGATGCATTTGCAAAGCAAGTTCAAAGCCTAAACAGCTCTTCAGAAAGGCTTTAATTAAATATAAAAATGAGATATATACTACCTATAGTGAAGAGAACTTAGAAGAGATTCACCCACATAAGGATTCTGCTGCTCTGAAGTGCCTTTGAGAAGAGCACTTAAATGAAACAATGCTCAGTGTCATTTATCAAAACTCTCGCATTCTATCCAGTCAGAGGTTTATGATGACATTGTTTGTTTTTTCAGTTAGTTAGTTTGTTTTTGCGAGGTTTTAATACCTGATTGTGTAAGCATAGGTGATAAGTATGCTGAAAATCACAGTTATAGGGTCCCACAGCTCTGCTTCCTATTTTAAGCAGCAATGTAATAATATGTACATAATTACCAAGAGGAGTATCTGAAAGCCCAAGAGAAATGAAGGCAAACTTGGAAGAGAATGGAGGACACTTAAGCAGCAAAAGCAATAAGAAACATGGTCTAATGTGGGCAAGATTTGAAGTTTAACTTTTCTTCTCACCAGCTGCCACAAATTAGGAAAATCTGTACAGCTCTTTACTATTGAAAGTAGCATCTAGCAAAGACAAAGGTGTCTACAGAGACTGCAGATGACATAACCGTGCAAATTCTCATACGCACCACGTATTTGCTTTGTCATTTCCTTCCACAGAAATAAGAAGACCTTGAATTTATAAAACCATTTAAGGGACTCTGACATTCCAGTAATTCTTAAACTTGTTAGAAAATAAATATTTAGTATTAAGACATACAAATCTTAAAAGAGTTCTTTACTCTCAGTATCAGTGTAACATAAAAAATCTGAACATGCTTCCAAATTTGGCAATATGAATTTTAAACACCCCCTTCACCCCCCCAAAAAAAATAAAAAATAAAAAATAAATCCCAAAGATAAAAGAACACATACACAGACTGAAAAAGTCCTATGATATGTCCCTTCATATTCACAAGCTGGTTCTTAAATTTAGTTAAGAGAGTCAGCCCCCAGGTAACTATCTCTCAACCTTGAATTCACTGTTCTGCTTAGATTCTGTTCTACACTCTAAAGGTTCTACTGACAGTACATAGGAAAGAACCTGAAGTCACTCACTGCCTGAGTACTGTAGGACTACATCAAAGCATTAGGAGGAAAAATCATTTATGTACAAAGGACTGATTAAAGATTCATATACAAACCACTGATCCTATATAACCTGCTTATTATGTTCAAAACAACAAAAACAATTTAATGTCTAACCTAAGCTTAGTCTGTTAAAATAAGTTTGGCATTTCTTAGTGAGGCATAAGTATTAAATTCAACCTGACTGCTATCAGATGTAAAACAATCACATCAAAATATGTGCATGTGAAATATGTCACTGTTATGGCACATTTTAAGGTTACCACAACACACCTATCCAAAATGGAATGATTTCTTCAGTAGACTCTACTTGTCTTATGCAAGTTGGTATGTTTGATCTCTACAGCCACACAGTCTTTTACTGCAGGAATTTTATGAGGAGAAATTTTATTATTTTTTTATTATTATTATTTATTTTTTAGTACTAGCCTTTCTACTTAGTCCCTGAGCAAAAAATATTATTCACTTTAATATATATTCTTGGTCTCCAGCTCCTCAAGAAAAAATTACTATCTGTAGCCTTCAATTTTGATCTTCATTAGATAGCCTGAAAATGGAAACCATAGCTGTACACAAGATAAAAAATGCAGCTTCTTTTTATATTAGTAGGTAAGACATTTAGATACTAAGACTTATATCTTCAAAAGCAATATTCAGTTCTTTACTCAAAGAAAGGTTTATGTTATAAATAATATATAATACATATATATCATATAACATATATGATATATATAATACATAATAATATATAATACTATATATTATATAAATAAATAAATAAAATTATAATATATATATATATTATATGTTATATATAATATAATATAATATAATATATAAGACACCTTTAAAAATATTTCTTTTCTGCAAATATAACCTAAATTGACATTATATAGTAGCTAAAAACTTCCGAAATATTACGGTTTCTCATTTACAAGATGTAGGCTGCCTTCAGTCACACTGATTAAATTTTACTGTATTTCTTCCTACTTCGGATTTGCTGTTACATCACAAAACATTAAAAAAGCCAACAGAGTTTTTTATATATATATATGTACATATATATGTATGTATCCATTACAATTTGATTTTATGTCAGAAAAAATTGATTGAATTGAGTTAGACACATTACATGCAGAAAGAAGTTGAAATGCCTTGTTTGCAGGATACCTAAGTCTGTACAGCACTGCTATGTTAAAATCAAATTAAGAAACAGTATCAAAAATAAAATAAAAAAAAAAATGTAAAAGTAAGCCAAACAAAAAGAAAGTAGCACAAATCACTTTAAATACCTACTTGCTTCTGTAGCCACTGTTCTCGCCGCCTCTGTTTTCTCCTCATGCTTTTCAACTTGTTTTTTTCTCTCTTACTCAGGTTTTGGATGGAAGAAATACTTGTAGACTGCACAGGAGTCACAGATGCAGTATATTGTTCCTCTTCTACAGCACTTGTAGATGAAGAAATGTTCATCAGAAAAGGCGATCCATCAGCAATGGCATTCCCAGAAGATTTTCCAGTAGCTTCAAAATCACATTCATCACTTTCTGTGTCTCTATGTACCAATGTGGTACAGGACAAAGCTCGAAACCTTTTTTGTAGTTTGCCAGCACCTGAACTATGTTGGTCCTGAAAAGCACTATTATTAGACTCTAAGTGCAGATCACCTGGTGTATAAAGTGATGGATTGTCATTCTGGCCATTCGACCATTTCATGTGGTAAACCGGTCCCATACTGGAAGTTTCAAATAACACGGGTGACAAAGCAAGTGTCTCTTTGATATTTAAATCCAAACTGTGTGATCTTCGGTGAAAAGGTTTCAGTGTGTGTGCCTCATTCAGACAGGAAGCAAAAAGATTTCCTTTTTGATTTAATGCCGTTAGGGCAAATTTTTTACTTTCCATCAGAAATCTGGGAGATCTTGCTTCTAGACAAAGTGCTTCTGTAAATCTTTTAGTATCGTTATTCTTTCTGGTGATGTATGAAAGCTCCTGGGGGCTGATATCTGAAACTGCTGTTACCACTTCATGGTGGCTACCCTTGCTAAAACCGGACTTAATTTCACAGAGAGGTAAGCATTTTCCTTCTGACTTTGCCAACCTAACAGAACAAGCTGCTTGATAATCAGTCCGACTTTTGCAGAAATGTATATTTACTAGCTGTCCACAGGAGCATTTTGTGTTGCAAACAAAGTTAAATCCCCCTAAACGGGCCTCACAAAATGGACAGTGCAGTTTTCCAACGGTCCACTGTGCCTATTAACAAAAAACAAACTATCATTCAACACATTCATTAAAAATCCAAGATTAGGAAATCATTACTGTATTTACTTTTGTCCTTCTACTAAAAGGAGGAGGTTTTTTGAGCACAAGAAAAGAGACTCCAAAGAGAAAATCCACCATAAAAAACGTTCCAGAGAAAACTGCTTACTGAAGTGATAATTAATTCTAAGTGACAACTATTCTAAATGTAAGAATTCTAGTACTAACGTACACTTCAAAATGTAGGGGCTCTAAAATATTCTAATAATTTGTTCATAGGAAGAACAATACCAGTGAAAACATTAGATCCTTTTAAACAAGGAAATTAATATAACATGTTAATCCGTAACTGGCAAGCACAGTTTCTCAGCTGAGTTTTCTGAGCGCTGATACATTTCTTGCATACCAAGTACAGTGGAAGGAAATTTCTCACAAAGAAAATAAAGGTTTTTTCATTGCTTACCCACAAAAAGCTTGAAATGGTTCTTGCATTTTGGTTTATGTAGTATAACAACATAATCTGTGTGAACACACCATCATAAATCCCTAATACTGTATCATTAGGGACATGCTTACTTATATTATCAACATTTTTATGAATCTCATGTTAATCCTAATGACACTCTTTGAAAAGAAAATACACATCTAAGACCTAAAATCTCCTTCATGCTTGCACAACTATACTCATCTACTCAGGAGAAACTTCTTTGGGGATTAAAGGCATGCTAGTGTTTGCGGGACCAGATGAGAAACATTATTATAAACTCCGGTCACATGTTGCTCACTAGTGTGCATGAAGTGAGGTTAGCAACCAATACAGAAGCTGGCTAGCATTTCTAGCAAAAGCACTGCTTTCAGTTGCAAATATCTTTGCAAGGTCGCTTGGCAAATGATTCCATGACCAATATTTGTCTGAGTGAACACTTTTGAAAGTTTCAATAAAAGCACTTTTGCAGTTTCAGAAAAGAATGTGTGTGGAAGAAAAGTTATTTTTCATGTGATACTGTTACTTTACTGTTTCTTTGAGAAACTCCTTCATAGTGGGTTAAAAACATAAAATTTCACAAAGTATCAAAGATACGCCAGATGAGAACCTGTTTAAATCTGGACATGTTATTAACTAAGAGAAAAATAAATCTATTTGCATATGCCCAAACACTTACAAATCCCACAAAACTCATTAAACATGCAGTCCTAGTTTGTAAGGCTGACAAACTGTCTCTGCCATTCCCTAAGAACAATTAAGCCAACTCAGAGATTTACTATAAGTCTCTCACACTCTTTTTCTTGGATGCTGGGGACTAGGCACTAAAATTAAGGAAAAAACACTTTTTATTGTGGTAGTAACCTCAATCTATAGACAGGGAGAAGGAAATGATCCTCAAAGGTTAGGGAAGAAAGCTAAGTGCCTGGCAACTGGAATACAAGAGGTTCCTTTGAACAGCAGAGAATTTCACTGCTGCCTAGAGCCACATCCAGTCTGGCCTCAAATGCCTCCAGGAATGGGGCAACCACAACCTCCTTGGGCAACCTGTTTCAGTGCATCAGCACCTTGAGTGAAAAATTTCCCTCTAATAGGTACCCTAAACCTCCCCCGTCTCAGTTTAAAACCACTCCCCCTTGTTCTATCACTATCCACCCTCATAAACAGCTGCTCTCCCTCCTGTATATAATCTCCTTTCAAGTACTGGAAGGTCACAATGAGGTCTCCCTGGAGCCTTCTCTTTTCCAGGCTAAACAAGCCCAGTTCCCTCAGCCTTTCCTCATAGGAGAGGTGCTCCAGCCCTCTGATCATCTTAGAGGACCCTCTTTGGACCTGCTCGAAGAGCTCTATGTCCTTTCTGTACTGGGGGCCACAGGCTTGTATGCAGTACTCCAGATGGGGCCTCCCAAGAGATGAGTAGTGGGGGACAATCACCTCCTTCTCCCAGCTGTCCACTCCTTTTTTAATGCAGCCCAGAACACATTCGGCAAAAATGTGAAAGCAAGAGACTGCAGGGAAGTACATCCTAAAGTCCAGTGTGAAGGGAGACTGTGAGATGAAGTGCAGTACAAGGGAATTTGGGATTGATTTAGCATGAGCTTAGCAAGGGACTGATGTACCACGGACTCAGTTTAAGAAGTAACAGCAGAGGCAGTAGCAAGTGGGAAAATCAGCAAGACCTTAAGAAGAGCTGAGAGTACACATTTAAAAATGACCTCCATAAAGACATAAAAGTAGAAAAGGTTACCCAAAGAAGCCAAACAAAATGAAGACTGATAGGGAAAACAGAATGCAAGTTAATAATGGGCATTAGAAACACTGATCAGATATTTATAACTATTGAATTTTTTTTATATATATTAATGTGTGCATGAGACCCAATGAGATTGGTTAAGAACAGGGACAGATGGCAAAAAAGAACTGGCTGGGAAGCAGTGGGCTGTTGCAGGCTGCAAATAGACTTTGTGCTTATGTAAAATGATTTAGCCTTTGATTCAGGAGTCATAAAGGAGAAAATAACACATGATCACAACATTATTCAGAGCCCAGGAGGATCTGCGGATAAACCAAAATTGTTTTAAAAACCCATATACATATCCATAAACCTGCAGCATCTTTCCAGAGAGGTCAGAAGTGAATGAAGCAAGAGTTCCAGGACATGAAAGGGAAAACAAAACACTGACAGTGAAGACCTTCAAAGAGTACTGATTTCTGTGCCTCGACAACTAGAGAAGTGTTGATCTTCTGCAATTTTGAGGAAATACACTAAACTTCTTCTGAGCAGCGAACCAAAAACAACTGTTATGTCTTACTTCTCCTAATCTACCAGTAGAAAAAGACCTGGGGGGGTTCTGGTGGATGAAAAGACTGACACAAGCCAGTAATATGTATTTTCCTTATTCTCACCAACAAGGAAGGACTCGTTAAGGAAGTAAAAGTCGGGGGTAACTTGGGTTGTAGCGACCATGAGATGGTGGAGTTCGAGATCCTGAGCGGAGGAAGCAAAACAAAAAGTAGGATTGCTACCCTGGACTTCAGGAGAGCCAACTTTGATCTCCTCCGGGACTTACTTGGGGCCATCCCGTGGGCCAGGGTGCTAGAAGGCAAGGGGGCCTGTGAGAGCTGGCTAGCATTCAAACGGCTCCTCTTCCAGGTTCAGGATCGGTGCGTCCCTGTAACTAAGAAGTCAGGAAAAGGTGCCAGGAGACCTGCGTGGATGAGTAAGGAACTCATGTGCAAGCTCCGCAGAAAGAAGAAAGTACACGATATGTGGAAAAAGGGTCTGGCCACTTGGGAACAATATAAGAATGTAGTCAGGGACTGCCGAGATGCGACCAGGAAGGCTAAAGCCCACCTGGAGCTGAATCTAGCTAAGGAGATAAAGGATAATAAAAAAGGGTTTTTTAAGTACATTAACCGCAAAAGGAAGGCTAGGGAGAATGTGGGCCCCATACTAAGTGAGGGGGGTGTTCTGGTAACGGGGGATGCTGAGAAGGCGGAAATACTGAACGCCTTCTTTGCCTCTGTCTTTAGTGAAAGGGCTCTCCCCCAGGAATCCCAGTCCCCGGTGGTTGATGAGAGAATATGGGGAATGGGAGATTTCCCTTTAGTCAGGGAAGAGGTGGTCCGTGAGTGCTTAGGAAACATTAATGTCCATAAATCCATGGGACCTGATGGGGTGCACCCGCGGGTGCTGAGAGAGCTGGCGGAGGTTATTGCTAAGCCGCTCTCTGTAATTTTTCAAAGGTCTTGGAGAACTGGGGAGGTGCCTGAAGACTGGAGGATGGCCAATGTCACCCCAGTCTTCAAAAAGGGCAAGAAGGATGACCCGGGTAATTATAGGCCAGTCAGCCTCACCTCTGTCCCAGGGAAGGTGATGGAACAGCTTGTGCTGGATGCCATCTCCAGACAACTGGGAGAAAAGGAGGTTATCAGGAGTACTCAGCATGGGTTCACCAAGGGGAGGTCGTGCTCGACCAACCTGGTGGCCTTTTATGAAGATGTCACTAGCTGGGTGGACGGGGGGAGAGCGGTAGATGTAGTCTACCTTGATTTCAGTAAGGCTTTTGATACGGTCCCCCATGACATCCTTATAACAAAGCTGAGGAAGTATGGGATAGATGAGTGGACGGTGAAGTGGATCGAGAATTGGCTGACTGGCAGAGTGCAGAGGGTTGTCGTTGGCGGTGCGGTGTCTGGCTGGAGGCCTGTGACTAGTGGTGTCCCCCAGGGGTCTGTGCTGGGTCCAGTCTTGTTCAACATCTTCATCAACGACCTTGATGAGGGGATAGTGGCCACCCTCAGCAAGTTTGCTGATGACACGAAGCTGGGAGGATTGGCTGACACGCCTGAAGGCTGTGCAGCCATTCAGAGAGACCTGGACAGACTGGAGAGCTGGGCAGTAAGAAACCGGATGAGGTTTAACATAAGCAAGTGTAGAGTCTTGCATCTCGGTAGAAATAATTGCATACACCAGTACAGGTTGGGGGAAGACCTGCTGGAGAGGAGCTCTGCTGAGAGGGACCTGGGCGTCCTGGTGGACAACAGGTTGGCCATGAGCCAGCAGTGTGCCCTTGTAGCCAAAAAGGCCAATGGCATTCTGGGGTGCATTAAAAAGAGCGTAGCCAGCAGGTCAAGGGAGGTGATCCTCCCCCTCTACTCTGCCCTGGTGAGGCCTCATCTGGAATACTGTGTCCAGTTCTGGGCTCCCCAGTACAAAAAAGACAGGGATCTCTTGGAAAGAGTCCAGCGGAGGGCCACAAAGATGGTGAAGGGCCTGGACCATCTCCCCTACGAGGAGAGACTTAGGGAACTGGGTCTGTTTAGCCTTGAGAAAAGAAGGCTGAGAGGGGACTTGATCCAGGTTTATAAATACCTGAGGTGTGGGAGCTATAGTGGCGAGGCTGGTCTCTTTTCAGTAGTGCGTGGGGACAGGACTAGGGGCAATGGGCTGAAACTCCAGCATAGGAAGTTCCGCACGAATGTGCGCAAGAACTTCTTTACAGTGAGGGTGACGGAGCACTGGAACAGGCTGCCCAGGGAGGTGGTGGAGTCTCCTTCTCTGGAGATATTCAAGACTCGCCTGGACGCCTACCTGTGCGACGTGGTGTAGGGAGCCTGCTTTGGCAGGGGGGTTGGACTCGATGATCTCTAGAGGTCCCTTCCAACCCCTATAATTCTGTGATTCTGTGATTCTGTGATTCTGTTTTCAGCCCTGAAGGCCAACTGTATCATGGGCTACATCAACAGAAGGGTGGTCAGCAGGGAGACAGAGGGGGCTGTCCTCTTCTTCTCTGCCCTCATGAGGCTCCACCTGCAGTACTGCATCTAGGCCTTGGGCCTGCAAAGAAGACAGATGTGAACTGAGTCATGAAGATGATCAGAGGGGTGGAGTGCCTTTCTTACAAAGAAAGGCTGAGGGAGATGGGCTTGTTCAACCTGGAGAAGTCAAGACTGTGGAGAGACCTCATTATGGCCATCCAGTACTTGAAAGGAGCTTATAAGCAGGAGGCAGAGCAACATTTTACAAGGTCTTATAGTGACCAGATGAAAGGGAATGGTTTAAACTAAGGAATAGTGATTTAAGGTAGATATTAGGTGGAAAATCCTTACTCAGAAGGTGGTATAGCACTCAAACAGGCTGTCCAGAGAAGCTGTGGCTGCGCCATCCCTAGAGGTGCCAAGGCCAGGTTGGATGGGGCCCTGATCAGCTTGATCTGATGTCTGGAAACTTGGCTTATGGCATGGAGTCAGAACTGGGCGAGCTTTAAGTCCCCTTCCAACCCACGCCATTATGTGATTCTACAAATAACATTTTAGTTCTAAACCCAAAAAAAGAATATACTAAACAGAAACAATAATTTCAACAGTTGTGAGATGTCTTATAATTTTCAACAGGCAGTTAAGACTCAAATGCATTGACACTAGCTTGTCATCAGACCTTGGAATTTCCAAGTAAGCAAGTACTCTCTAGTCATATAAAAAAAATCACAGTATGTAAAAGAAATTACACCATATCCCAACAACAAATCTCTAAAAAACCTTCACTGTTACTGTCCACAAAAGATACAATGATCAGCACAAACCAAAAGCCAAAGCTTAAATAATTCACACATTTTAATATATAATCACCACCGTTACCTATACATTTCCCCCAGAAATGAAAAAGAGCCTGCATGCCATGCTCATGACAATCTGCATCAGCTGAAACACACCCCCCACTGCCTCACAATGTACATATCCACTGTTAGGCCACCTTCAGTGTTCAGCAGGAGTCAATGAATGCCATTGGGTGCATGTAGGGGAACTGTTAAGTCATAGCTTGAACTGGTGATCGAGCACTTGATGAAAAAGTGTCACTGACTTATGGAGCACAGGCAAACTGTTTACACCTGTGCTCCCCATGTGATCAGAACGGGTGGACTCTGAATGGAGTCACCATGGGCTCACATAAGGGCCAGCCACTGAAAAGAGAGTGTCACTTGGATGTTGGCTGTTCACTGTGAAGGAGTGTGTATGGCCAGTGGTCCCCTTTATTGGTTGGGTGACTTCAGCTCTTCTTTCTGCATATGACTATTGGCCAACCAGTGAATACTTGGTCTGGTATTGCCAAGAAACCGTCAGAAGCAATTTTGCTTCCTCGTGAGCAGAACTGCATTTTTTTCTTCATGGAGGAACTCAATTCCTCACCTTTCCTTTGTATGAACTTCCATGTGAGATGTCATTTTGTCAGTCTGCCCCTCTGCTGCCATATGTTGTATAGCAACAAAATGTAATGGAATATCAGTGGGAAGGTTTGACCTCTACTGACATACAATAACCATCTGCCTTTGACATGGTGGACCAACATCGTAAAGTAGGAGGCATTAATTTCAGAGCAGCCCTTGTACATAAGAAAATATATGTAAGGTAAAAGTCTTCCATTATAATATAGGTTACCAAGGAAAAAAAACCTCAGTTAGAAAGTCTCTGCAATATATAAAGACCTTTTCAGAGAAGTATTCTGGAAATTTCTTCCCTCCTTATTTCATGTTTTGTTAAATGATAAAGATACAAGGAAAAATATATCTACCTTCTCGATGACGCATTTGACCCACTCTGGAATAGCTTCTAAGCTCACATGCCATACACTGCAAGGCTCCTGAGCAACAGCTGAATGCTGTGATATCTATTGAAAAAAATAATACTGTATTGTTATTCAACGTTCACGTAGGCTTTTTTTTTGTTTGGACATAGTCAAATATCAGCCTCCCAAACTCAGTAAATATTTTTATTAACAAATGATAAAACTCAAAGATGCTGGTACATTTTTTAAGCCAAAAATCAAGTAGGTACAGTCAAGAATATACTATTTCTGAATCTAAGGACATTGGACAGACTCCACTGTGGAGATGGAGGCGTCTGGAGGTGTTTTTATTTTGTTTGCAAGAACAGAAAGTATGCAACAGCTGATCTTCCAAGTATATAAGGAAACTGATTTCACATGCTCTATCAGCTGGCACAATTTTCCATAAAGACAGGAAAATCTTAAGTTATAGTTTATATGAAGACTGGTCAGTACTGGACATCTATTGCTTGAATTGATTTATAATCACTTCTGAAATGCTTTCAGAAAAATTATCTGAGAAACCAGGGATTCTATTAATTTTTGAGTTTTATGTGCAATAATGTGACTAAATAAAGAGAAAAAAAAATTAAAGTTGGTAAGAGTAATAGAGCATTTCAGTAACTGACACTAAAATAAATAAAATTACTTAGCTACCCTCTAGCACAGAAATGACATAAGTGCAGTTAAAATGTTTTAATGTAGTTTCGAATGTCAGTAAACTTATAAGGATGGCTAAGACATAAGCTCTAGTAAGTGTCAAAGTCTCAAAATCCTTTGTTAAAAGTGATGAATGTGGAAAAAACACTGACTGACTACTCAGTGTTTGGAACTTATGCGAGTTATGGGACTAATGCAAGTAAAAATTTTATTCTGAGAATTTAAAGTGGGCGATGTACTGTAGACAAACTTCTAGAAATTCTCCACTTAATGACAGTAAGAGTTAAACAGATTCATTTGCCATATCTATGCTATCACCCTCCTCCTCATTATGGAGACTACATGTACTTCAACTTAGATAATTCTGATTCAACTTAGACCTAATCCTGATTTAAAGTATTTATAATGTATGCATAACTTCAACATTTGGTGTTAAGTTTGGTTCTAAGAATATTATTTTACTCATATTTAAGCTACATATTCAACTGCAAGCCTAAAATTCAAAGGGGAAGATGATATACTGAAAATATTACTCTACTGAGTACTTTCTCTGTCTCCTGCTGACTCAGAAAGCTGTATTAAATTACATTTATCTACTATCTACATAATTAGTAAATGAGCACTTCCAGTTCTGTTCAAAATAAAGATGAACCTTTACTACCAATAATAAAGATGAACCTTTACTAACAATTTAAAGTTCCACCATATTTTGCCATGAAAGGAATGGAAATTCCCTGTAAACACAACAAACAAAAGACCTTTAGTACATACTATGAAAAATATTCTACACCCTCAAGCTCTGCAGGCAAAAGGAGTCTGATCATAAAAAAAATCAGCAAGAAATTAATCTTCTTTCTAAGATTACAGTGTGTTAGCAAATCAAGATCACATCCATATTATGGAAAGTTGACTCTACCCATGTTAATCCTATATCCTGAAACACAGGAAAGCACATTGTGATGACAATCAAGTCACCTTGAATCTTGATTCAGCATACTCATGTTTGTAGTAAACTTAAGAGATTCACTTGAAAGGCGTGTCTTAGTACTCTGATGAAGTAGTATGGGATACATTTGCATTTCTGCTTGGCCCCACAGAATGTATCAGAGGATCTACACTGCCTTAAGAAATGTGCACTAGGCTTGACTTTGCAAAGATGTTCCCATCCACAAAACAAAGTACCATGTAAAAAAAACAACCTGTAAAAAGAACTGAAATGAGTATACTTTGCAATGTGAGAAAGACCATGTGAGTATATTCTGTGAGTTATTTTAATAAGGTACCCACAAAACCTGTACAGAAAAGGGGAAATTCCTACTATGTACACAGCAGACGAGTCTTTGCCTTCCCACTTGTAGGTATCTTCTCACGCGCTTGTCAAGTACAGACACACATAACCTTCTAGAATAACAGTGCTCTGGAACTGAAGCTTTCCTTAGAAATGTATAGGTATTTATATAGTCATAATCTGGGCTTCAATTTACAAATGGAATAACTCCACTAATAGGGCACTAGCAATATGCTATTCAAGAACAAGCTCAAACAAATGATTTAATTGCATTAAATATGAAGAGATCTTGATTAGAACAAAGTTATTATTGTCAAGAAATATCTGCATCCAAATACTGCTGACTTTGGAAATGTTTTGCTTATTTATTCAAATGGACTAATGTTACTGTTAAATTTTAATTTTTGTATCAGAAAAGCCATTTAAAATTTTTACTTTTGTATTGTTGGAGAGGTACATAATGAGTAGGGGCAAATCACAATTCAAAAGCATTGAGCTTCTAACTTTACAATAAATTCCAAATGCAGATCTTAAGCAAAACATCATAGTATCATAGTATCGTGCGAGTTGGAAGGGACCTTAGAGATCATCGAGTCCAACTCCTGGGTTTCAAGCCCTCTGTGTAGCGAAGTGGCACTTCTAGCCCCTGCGCCACAGGGGGGATTCGAACCCGGGCCCTTCGGTGCCGCAAGCAGCACTTTATACCACTGCGCCACCGGGGGCACACAAAACATAATTGGTTTATCTTTTTTTGTGTGTGTTGATATCTAGAAACACTTTCTAGATGAAAAAAAAAAAAAAAAAAAAAAAAAAAAAGGCTTTCTTTCATTTATTTGAAGAAAAGTTATATGCTTACGCTTTTCTCCAGTGCTTAAACAAATGGTGCTGTATTTCATTTCTAGTGTTTTCAAAAACAAAGAAAATCAAGATATTTTATTTATTTTTTTCTCTCTGACTCAACATCACAGGATGTAAGCATGGTGTTCTTGGCGTACCTGGAAGGACCCTAAGTCTTTATGATAGCTAACTGATGTTACAAAGCAGTAAGAAATATTCTGTCACTGTTTCGTTCTGTATGATCTTTTTTCTCTTTATTTTAGCAGTACAATACAAGTTACTAAGTGGTATTTCGCCTGGCAGTGCATCTCCCTGGCAGGCAGACTAATCTTCTCAGCAATTTATGTGCACAGACTACCCCCTACTTTTTCAAAATTAATAGCAAAGGTATCTGATCTAGGAATATCCAACACACAGTTAACTACCAGTTAACTGGAAATCAGCATCAGCATTTAAAATACACCTTAGAAATAAAGAGTTCCCTGTTAAGACAAATTATAACAAAACAAGATGCAGAGATAAAACTGATTTTTATATGTAAACTGGTAACAATATATACACAAGCTAGTGGACAAATGCATCACAAACATCAGCCGCTGCAGAACATTAGGTGATTGTTGATTACCTGGGTTTGGTAACACTACCCCTGACGTTTTTCTCTATGGAATTGTCCATATTTTAGTACTTATCTCCACAAGCAAATTTAGTGAAGGCAAGACTAACAGTATTAAAAACCAATAGTACTGGAAAAAGTTAAAAAGCAAGAACAAAACAGCCCTTCAGACATTATACTTACATTAGATGACTCTTTTCCATAACATTTTGCAAGGCAAACAGAATTTGCTATGTATTTTCTACATCTGCAGCAACGTAGCACATCAGTCTCTTGGTTACTCATTTCAACTTGTGATTCTTCAGCTCTATGAGTCTATTTGAAAAGACCATAGAAATGTACAATTCAGTCACCTTTTAAAACCACACATGGTTTTCTTTCGCAACTCTGAAATCTATCAGTCTATTTACCTCCTCTTCATGATGCAGGAGGCTAATGCTTTTGTTTACAAGCATTCCCTGATTTTGTACAGCACATCATCTAACCACTTTAAGAAAGTATGTAAAAACAGTTTCCTAATTGTCCCAATTCTAATTTCCAGGTTGCATACAGAACTGGAAAAGAAAAATCCCAAAATCTCAAAAATAAACCGATCTCCTCAGTGCTTACAGAAGAGATGAGTGACGTGTCCGCCAATTAACCCGACTTATCCCGGGACCTCAACTGTTCGGGGGAGAGAGACACAAACATGGATGCCATAATGTCCTCCCTCAGTTTATTGCTGCATCACACACCTTATATACCACCCTAAATCCCATGCAGATGCATACACCCACTATGCAAAAACCCAATGCATGTGAGAGAACCTATACATACACCTACCTAAACCCCCCGTCCACTAACTTCTTAAGCTACAGGCCTTACTCAGCTATTCTAGAACACTCCATTTACTCAGAACTACTGTATGCACTCATAAATCCTTACTAAGACAACTCAGTGCCCCAACAGATGAGAGAACTTCCACCTTCCCAATTACAATCTCCTCTTCCACATCACACTGTTTCTCAAAACACCTCCACAGAAACAAGTCACTGTTGCCCTACACATCTACACATCTAATACACACATCATTTATGTGATGCCACATAACAAAAGTTAATGGATGAAAAACACTGTATAAAAACAAACGCTGTTTTCTGAAAATGCTTGCTCTCTTTCATAATGTTCTGTAAGAAAACCAGTGCTACTGGTACAACCAAGCTTTTCACAGACCTAAATCAACTTCCTTGTAAAACAAACTTATGACTTAAATTAAGACAGGCAAATATTTTTTCCTCTATGCCTTGCTATGTTACAATTATTCTCTGTTGTTTTCTGCCTTATTCTGTAAGTTTCCATTTTGCCATGCTTTCTCCAACTGTTTTCCTCTTTCTTCCTGCTTCTGTTTTACCCCTTCATGCTAGCTACATGGAAAAAAGCAAAATATCTTTTACACATACACAATCAACTGGAAGATTATGCTGCAATTATGCCTACTTACACTGCTAAACTGAGCAGTCCTTCCCATAAAGGAGGCTGTGGGGCAAAATCTAAAACTATTAATAAAATAAACTCTGCTCCTTCCACAGTCCAAATGTCTCATTGTGCTGTTCTTTCAACTTCATTTTAGTGTATTTTTTGCTCTGAGGTCATCAACATTTGTTGCCTTTATAGCAATATGTGGCTTACTGAGCCATGTAGTATCTTTGTATCTTCCCTATTTCTGCCTTGTCTTTTACTGCCTTGTTTTCTCAATGAACAGAAGACTAGGAAACAAACACACAGTATTCATTGTTTTCCATTTATATCTGAGGTTCTTTTTTCTGCAAATTTTCTATATTTTCTAAATACGTATGGAGTCTGAATATGGTTTAACAAGGAAGAACTAAAACATCATTTTCATACATAACACTACCTCAAGTGTATACACAGCATTTAGTAACTAGATCCAAACTAAGAAAGTGAAATCAAGACAAACATTAAATCTGTTTTTTCATGGTAGATTAAAATAAAATTTTATGAAGATTCCATTAGTCTTCTTCTCTAGATAAATGAATGGAAGTAGTTAATGTACATTTAGGTGGACAAACAAAAGATTACAGAATAGACACTTAAAGAAAAGGCAGAATTTACACTGGAAATTCCATTTCACTTGTGACAAATATTTGATTATTCAAATGCCGGAAGCAGAATCTCAGCTTCTTCTTACCAACTTCAGTCTGTGAAATATTGTGAAAGGGACTAATATTAAATAAAAATAAAAATAAATAAATAAAAAATAATAATAAAAAATCAGGTTCCATAAGATTTCACAGGCAGCATGTACCAATTTGCAGTGAAAACTATGATACTGGACTTTGTAGGAATGATCACCAATTTACAAGTGAGCATCACTCAAACACCTTGAAGCTGTTGTAGTTAATCTGTTCTTAGCAGTTTCATAGCATTAATTTAGCCTTACAGAAGCTCTGTGGGAACCTCCAATCCAAGACCCAGTAAAGCCTGAAAAACTCTTTGCATAAGGCTAGCTCAAATGGGAGTTTCAGGTACAGCTACATCATCTTTTACTAAAGACACATCCCTGAAACTGCAGTTAGTGATATCTGTCTTGTACAGATATATATACTGTATCTGTGTATCCAAACTGTATATATTTAAGTCTCTGTATTTAGCCTGTTCACTTTCTACTAACTAGAAAAAAACCTGTTTTGTCATCTGATCAAAAGCTTCTTCAGTCGAAAGTGGTAATACTTGCTGAGGTGGGGTATGGAACAATTAGTGATGGAGCTCCGAACAGACAACAGGCTGTTGGATAAATGTAGTTGCTGCATTTAAAAGACAATGCTCAAGTCGTTTAAAGAAAGGTTGCCTAATGAAAGTGTCACATTCGAAGCAATGTAAACATTCCCTTTACCTGAATACTGCCTAGCAAGGAATCACTGTTACGCTGCAAAATCAAGGTTTTGTTTTCTTATTAAACACTACAGGTATTTGCTCAGGTCTATACCTTTATTTAAAAATAAATGAATGTATGATATACTACAGATATAATAATCTGCATACCACAGGTTGCAAAGTGAGACCAAGAATGCTGGTACTAACCTAGATGAAAAAAACCCACCACCATTGAAATCCAAATACTTTAAAGAACAGTATTACAGTGGGTAAAGTGTTCCTCTGGCCTCACAGAGTTTAAAAAAACTTCCTGTGACACTGCTAAAATCTTACATGTATGTCCCTCTTAGCAGATCTTGCAGAGGGCAGAAGAAATGCTACAGATTACACTAACATGTTACAGAGGTTTCTACAAGCACCACTTAGAAAACAACAGATGAAACACGATTTTTACAACAAGCATTCATTTCTATTTTGATTTGGAAACAAATTAAAATGGAATTCAAAACAAACAAACAAACAAAAACCAACAAAAAAACGTGCACACAAGGTTCAGAAGTGATTTTATTAATCAAATGCAGTTTAACCATAGTGTTCTGGATACATTGCAATATATATATATATTATTTCTCATGGTTTGTCTTTAAAATTGTTACAAGGCACCTTGTTCTCATCTTGTTTCACCTTTCAGTAATGATGCCAATGTAAAGACAAGTCAGAGACTCTGTACTCTCTAAAAACTTTTTTCTAACCTTCTCTTAAAAGGCTTCTGATGGAGACTTTACAGCCCTCCCTAACTATTTCATTACCTTGTTATCTTCATTGTTATAACCTTTCTCCTATGTCTAATCTGAATTTTCATGCAATTTAAACCTTACTCATTCTTTTATTTGCTGTGAATTCAGAGGACAAAATGACTTTTTTCCTTCCACATGGGAACATTTTACAGTTTAAAGCTTCCCTTCAGACTTGTCTTTGGGTTAAAATAAAATCAATTCTTTACTTTTCTCATGCTTTTTTTGATCTCTACCTGTCACTACAATCCTGTGAACTCTTTAAAAAGGGTCATCTATTCTTACACAGCTGTGTTCTTATCTGGCTACAGAACTCAAAATGAAGTGCTACCAGTACTGAGTTGACCAAACAAATTCTAATGAGGAAGAAAAGGTAAGGACAGTGTCTTCTTAGGGTGGAAAACAACATAAGATTCACTAGATTTCTTTGTAAACGAGACACACCAGAAAACTAAACAATTACTGCAGTGAATAACTGGTAAGTAATTTTCACGTGCAGTCTCTGTGTGAGTTCCTCAAAATTTTCAGGTTTATACATGCTCACCAGTTCATTAAGCGAAGAAAAAAACAACAAAAATATTTTTTCCCTTCTGCTATCCATCTGGAAAATCTATGAACAACAACACAGAACTAGTGGGGCTATTGTGAAGAACGCAAAAGGAATCATGTGAAGGATGAAGCAGCAAATAAATTGAGAAAATATTGCTAATCAACTTCCTGTTTACTCACCATTCCTTGAATGGGATGCTTTCCCTACTGGCAACCTCTCATAAGTAGGAAGTCCTCTTAGATATTTTATTCAAGATTCTTATACAATGCAAACTCTATAAGTTTTTCAGCTTTGGTCCTCTGCTCTCAAAAATAATGCTACAAAACATGAAGTAAGGGCCCCCAAGAAAGTCTCAAACATGCAAAGCAAAAGACGAAACATAAAAATGTATTTCTGTTGAAAGCCTGATCTAGCATACCTCTTCAACTAGGTTTGCCCTCAAGTACAGCAAAGTGGTTCTCAGTGCTTTTTGTTCACCTGTGACCCCATCAGGATACTGTAGCCATGAAGATGTCAATAATAATTAGGTTGCAGCAAGGAATTAGGGCACATTAACTGAGCATTAGTGACAGAGAGTCTTGAAAAATCAGTAGATGCATGGAAGCTTTGAGGTAGAGCGACAGAAGCGAGATGAACTGCGTTGGCCAACAAGTGTATGTTACAGAAATTCTGGTTTCTGAAAAGGGAGGAACCAACACTTTGCTGAACAGGAAAACAATCCCAGAAGAAGCTCAAGCACACACAAAAACTCACTGCTTAGGCTGCAACCCCCAGAGCTTTTTTTCTTTAAAAGAGATGCTTGTAAAAGGACACTTAACCTGCATTTCTCAAAAAATAAATGTTATAAGGGGAGAAAGAAAATTACATTCAGGCTGCCAGGGCAGAACAGCAACATGTGTGAGCTGATGTGCATGTCTCTCCTGTGGGACTGCAAACTGCTCCTCCACCAGTGCAGCTGTTGTGTGCTCAGCCCCATGTCATGGTCCACTGCTGATGAGCAGGTGCCGGTGTGCAATGATACTCCCTTCCAGCAAGAGTAGTAAATTAAAAGGCAGTCAAACTTAAAGATAGGAAGGAATGTCCCACTTACAATGTGCTATTTAATTTCCTAAAAGATCCTGCTGCTGAAGTCTATGAGTCTACAGGGTACATCAAGAGAGCATGGAGTGTTTAAATTGCTTTGACACAACAGACAAAATGGGTCAATGGAAAACCAGGGACTGGCACGTAAATTTCTTCGTGCGTGAAATCCCACTGACTGTTCCAGGACTGTTTAATGTTTCTGTATGTACGAACACCGGCTGCCTCAAAAAATAAAGGTCTGAGCCGTCAGTTCTGGAGGCACACATGTTCCCCTCCATCAATCACCGGGCCACAGCCACGGCTAACCGAGCGTCCCAGCCTAGCCGCCACCTGTCAGCGCACGTCCCCAGTGCTCCCGCCAGGCCCCAACCGGGCACCGACCGCCTCGAAGCGGGACCGGGGGACGGCAGCCGCCCTTTGGGCGGCGCATGGAGTGCTGGGCCCCACTCCCGCGCGTTGCGGGCGCTGTCAGACGGCGGCACCGCTAACTAAACTCTGAAGAGAAGTCGGGGCTCCCGCCGCCGCTCTCCGGCTCCCCCCAGGGCGGGCAGCACGCCGAGGGCTCCGTGCAGGTGTCCTCTCCCTAGCGCGCCCCGGCTGGGCCTACGGGCCGGCGGCGCTGCCCCTCCCCGTGCCCCGCTCCGCTTACCGGGCCGCGCTGCTCGAGGCTGCGATGAGGAGGCGACGCCGCCGAGGCGGGCGGGGAAGGGGCTGCGCAGCAGCAGCTGCTCACACGAACGGGAAGAGACAAGAGACAAACGGCTGCGGAAAGCGCTCAGGCACCACGGTGCCCGGCCGGCCCTGCCCTCCTTGGAGGTCACCCAGGGGCGGGCCGGTGCTCTCGGGCACTGCCCCGAGCCCTCCCCGCGGGGTGCCGGCGGAGGCCGGGCAGCAGGCGGCGGGCTGAGGTGCGGCGGGCTGTGCCGCGAGGAGGCCTGAGGGTGGTACGTCCGCTGTCTCCTGCCTGGCAGAGGGGGGAGCCGCGGTGGGGTGTGCCGGAGGCTGGGTGTGGCAGAGGTGAGACGCGGGAGTGGATTAGGGAGAGCTGAATTAAAACTTTTCAATTAAAAAAATTAAAAAAAAAAAAAAAAAAAAAAAAAGCAACAGTGACAAAACCACGAAAATACTTTGGGCTGCTGCAGCTCTTTCCATAAAGGCAGCAGTGCAGGTACTCGAATACATCAGACTTCTCCAGGTGAGCAGCGATGCCCGCCTGTGCTCAGGGTTCTTCAGAACTCAGGGACAAGCTCTGCCCAGAGCGTGCCACAGCCAGACTGGAACCAGTATGAGCAGAATACCTGCCAGCAGCAGGTTGCATCATGTATAGCAGCGTATCAGCTCCTCTGCAGCCCCTGTATGACTTAATGGTCACCAAAGCAAACAGAAAGTTTTAAATGAGGTACATAATAACAGAAGTAGTTTTGTGAACTTTTACATGGAATTGCTGCAACTCATGCAGAGCAGTCTGGAAGAAAACTTAGACACAAAACTATGAGGAATGCACCGGAGGACTCTGCTATCATCAAAGGGGGCCTTGACAGGCCTGAATAGTGGGCTGGTAGGAACCTCATGTAGTTCAAGAAAGAAATGCAAGTCGTGCATCTGGGGAGGAACAGTCCAAGCATGAGGATGTGCTGCGGGCAGCCACATGGGAAAGAGCTCTGCAAAAAAGGGCCTGGGGCTCCTGGTAGATACCAGGTTAAACATGGGTCAGCAATATGCCCATGCAGCAAAGAGGCTTACAGCACTGTGGGCTTCATTAAGAGAAATGCTGCTAAATGATTAAGGAAGGTGATCCTTCTCCTCTATTTAGGCTACACCTGGAGTGCTGTGTCCAGTTCTGGGTTCCCCAGTACAAGAGCAGCATGGACACTGTGGAAAGCATCCAACAAAAGCCTTGAAGATGGTGAAGGGTCTGGAATACATCTGCTGTAAGGAGGAGCTGAGAGAGCTGGTACTGTGTAGCCTGAAGAAAGAGAGGCTGGTGGGGATCTTATCAGTGTGTACACTGCAGGATGCAAAAGGGTGAAGGCAGGCTCTTTTCTGTGAAATCCTATGACATGATGAAGCAATAGGCATTAACTAGAAGCAGGAGGAACATAGGAGGCTTTGTGAGTGCATCAGGAAACACTTCTTCACTGGTTGACCACAGGTTGTCCAAAGAGTTAGAATAGTTTAGATGGAGGGAGCTTGCAAAGACCATTGAGTAAAACTACCTGGCTGTTTCAACTGCCTGACCAGCTCGGGGCTAACAAAAAGTTAAAGCACATTATTAAAGACACCGTCTTAAACATCAGCAGGCACAGAGGTGCCTTTCTTGGAGGCAGTCATAAACTGCCTGGATATGATCCTTGGCAGCCTGCTCGGGTTGTCCCTTCTTGAGCAGGGTGTTGGACCAGTTGATCTCAATCCTCAGCAATTCTGTGGTTCTGTGATCTTATGATGCTACTAAGTTTTGCTCTTTTCTACCCTGTTGCTCTAGCAGACTACAATGTAACAAATGGAATTAATCTGTTTTTCAGGACATGGCATGGGTTTATTCATTTCCAGCTATGTGAAGTCCTATTGACGTGTATGTTAAAGTAAATAAAAATACAACCAATCTTATCCTGGCCTATGATCGCCTATTTTCCTGCTTTATTGGTGAGATATTTATTTATTTGCCAAGAATACCACTGCCCAGATCTTCTTAATAATTATGCAGTTTGGTGGGATATATTAATTGTTTCCTCTTCTTTCTTTCTTTCTTTCTTTCTTTCTTTCTTTCTTTCTTTCTTTCTTTCTTTCTTTCTTTCTTTCTTTCTTTCTTTCTTTCTTTCTTTCTTTCTTTCTTTCTTTCTTTCTTTCTTTCTTTCTTTCTTTCTTTCTTTCTTTCTTTCTTTCTTTCTTTCTTTCTTTCTTTCTTTCTTTCTTTCTTTCTTTCCTTCCTTCCTTCCTTCCTTCCTTCCTTCCTTCCTTCCTTCCTTCCTTCCTTCCTTCCTTCCTTCCTTCCTTCCTTCCTTCCTTCCTTCCTTCCTTCCTTCCTTCCTTCCTTCCTTCCTTCCTTCCTTCCTTCCTTCCTTCCTTCCTTCTTTCTTTCTTTCTTTCGACCTGGTAAAGAAGGTCTACATGAAGACATTCACAGATAAAATGCTTACAGTAAATAAGTTTGGCTGTGCACAGTCATGATTGCCCAGTAGAAGAAAGATACATGCTTATTTTGAAGTAATTCCCAGTGTGCTACTATGTGCTCAATTTATATCCGAAAGGACAGTTTCCTTTTGGCTTGAAGCTTAGATAAGCTAAAAAAACTGAAACAAAACTGCAAGTTCTCTATCTCAACCAGTCTGAAGTGCACAGGAATTTGAATGGAGAGGACTTCTGGAATTAAATTAAAATTTGTTCAAACCAGTGAGTCATAATTTAAGCAATTAAGGTACAGACTTGCAGAAATAATACTGGATAATCACTGAAAAGATTTTAGAACTAAGTGGATGAGTAAAAGGAATAGGTTAAAAAAGAAATACAGAAATAAAAGAATACTGAATACAGGAACAACAAAGTTACTTTCTGTAAGTATGGAGCAAGAATAAAAGATGTTTAAACTGCAACTGAGCTAGAATTTGCAAAGCATATTAAGAACGATGTAGATGAACTTGGGTATTAGAGATCTGGAAAATGTATGAGATTCAAGTGCATAACATGCAATGTTATACACTTGGAGAATTATGTGTTGGTGACCTACTGAAGAACAATAATGAGATGGAGCAAAGTATTGTGACAGTTTCAAGGGACGTAGTGTAGAGAGAGCTGATCTTGGTAGTTTATCTTGTTTTTGCGAGGACTTGTTTTGCAAACTGGTGTTCTACCTGGGCTCCATTACACAGAGTGACCATGCAGGTACAGCCTGCAAGTGGAAAAAACCCCACAGATCCTGGGGAGAATAAAAGCAGATGAGAGGCTGTGGTGGGAGAGAGAGGAAAAGTGCACTATGAAGCAGGGAACATCCTGCTGTCACTGCCTATCAAATCCACTGCTGGCATTTTCCTTCTCTCTGCTTTTTGGTGGTTTGCTGTCTCTCAAGGGTTGGTAAGTATTAGTGCACTTGCTAAGGGAGTTTCTGGTTGCTTCTTATGGGAATTATCTAAAATGGGTGCCTGTGTGTGCAAGAGTATGTGTATGTTGACTAAAACTTGTAACCCTCTGTGCTGCTTTGAGAGCATACCTTGCTTGCCTCTGCACCTGAGACATCTTGTCTCTCAGATCCAAACATACACTGAAACATTAGTTTGTGATGAGGATGGAATCTGACCACTGAGATACTGATGGTGAGGCAGTGAGAGGTTTTTGTTTTGTTATGTTGTTTTGTGTTGTTTTCTTCTTTCTCTCCCTCTTTTAAGACAGGGACTAGGTGGCAGGATGTGTCTGTCCCAGTATTGTGCCATCATAAGGTCTTGAGTGTGTGTGTTTGTGTGTATGTTTCACAGGCCCAGTCTGCTGAGACCGAGTCTCCCCAAGTGAAGAGACCAGGCTGGGAGGGTGAACTATGGAGTACGTTGAGGGTTCAGCTTGAAACTTATGTAAAAATAGAGCCAGAACCCCCCCCCCCCCCCCCCCCCCTTTTTTTTTTTTTTTTTTTTTTTTTTTTTTTTTAAACGTGTGGCTGCAGCAGCGTGTGTTATATATGCTTAAAAGAAATTTGAAGAAATTTGCACATTCCATTCTGGATGTTCCAGACATGGAGCAGTTGGTGCAAATTGCAGAGGAAACTTGTTGAAAATCTTAATAATTGATGGATTGGAAAAGTGATTAAAATTTCTTGTGGAGACCTGGGATCTATAGAAAATAACAAAGGAAGCTCTCATCTTGCTTTAGGATATTGGTTATGGCTCTCTCTGAAGGAATTCAGTGTGCAACCATGCTTTTAGGGAGCTGGTGGACTCCATTACCTAGCAATTTGAAGCGGGCCTGATTGCCTGGTGCAGTTAATGGGCAGACATACCTTAAACACTCCGCAGGCCTAAATCACATTTAGTAAAGAACAAATCCACAGCCCATCTTCCAAAAAATGCAGCTGTGGAGTCTCAAACTCTTATGTTACAGAAATTATCCCTAGACAGTGATGGAAGAGGTGAAAAACGCAGTGATATCTGGAATGGGTTAAGGAATCAGAGACATCTGGATGATTGATACATGCTGAACCAGCAGTGGTAACTATCCAGCTGAAACTGGGAGCATAACTGTTAGGACGTAATAATATCTTTTGGAACTCAGGAGTCTGGAGCCTTTGATTAGGAGTTTTTAGCTTGCTTAACTCCTATATGATGCCTTAAGGGAAGAAACGGGAGACCTGCTGTGGATTCCAGAATACTGAAAGTTCTTCAGAAACCTCAAATTAGAATTAATGAAAGCACCTGTCCTAGCCTTACCACCCTTGGACAAATCTTTTTTGAACTATACATGCACAGGAAACTGTATTTAGTTCTGGGGGGTAGTTCTGCACTGCTCTGAGTGCATAGCTTGATTGCTTCTGGCCCTGAGACACCTTGTCTCTCAAATCCAAATTTACCCTGGAACAAATGGTAGCAAAAGTGGAGGGGCTCATCCAATGGAAGCAATAAGAAGGAGGATTGTTGGAGTATACTAATTGGCCACAGGATGCCTATGCCTTGGCAGTGTGTCATAGCTTGAAAAAGGCAAACTATGACCTGCACTGTGGAGCCTAGGAGATGTATGTAAAAAGAATATATGAATTGGCCTTTAAAAAATGTAAGGTGGAAATCAAAAGGCCATTTCTGTCCCAATAAGGAAATTGATGAAATTGCTTCCTAAGGCGGTTAGAGAAAAGAACACAAACTAACGAAAGAAAATGAAGTATAGCTGCATGATTATCAAGTTTACAGCAGCTAGTGGTGGGATTTAAAGATCTGTCAGCTTCTTTCATGTCCTCTGTTATTACACTTACAGCAGTTCTTTTGAAAATCTTGCAGTTCCTGGGAAAATATTATTTTTATTGGTGATTTGTTACCTTGTATGTTTCCATGTACTTAGACTTGATTTTCCATATATATTCTTGGTTTGTTGTTTGTTTTCTTGTTTTGTTGGTTCATTTTCCAGTGCTGATCTCTTTTCCAAAATGCTGAACAAAACTGATTTGATGAAGTTTAAGCTTTCATGAGATTCCAGGGCCATCTGCTATATTACCACTGTCTAAATTAAATATTTCCAAGTATACTATTTTGCTGAGTAATGTAGTTTGTTAGAGCAGCCTGACGTTCACTCCCTTTCTAGAATTGTCAATTTAACTTTTTCAGTAGGAATCAGTAGAAAAAAAAGGTTCTTTCACTCATCAGTGCTAAACTGTATGTGCAGCAGGCTGGTTTTCAGGCTAAGATACAAATAAATCAATTATTCTGTTCGTACTGAAAATTGATTTTAGTGCACAGGGTCATCGAAGTAGTTCAGCTTTTAAGCAGTTTTTCTTTTATATAAATTTGTGTGTGACTCATATATTTAATCTTACATCTTACAACTATTAAATAGAGAGAAAGCAAATTGTCTGACTGCTAAAGGGAACAATATGATATGTTTTTCTTCTTAGAAGTCACTCAGCTTTACATTATCTCATTCTCCTTGAAAACCAATCATTTACACAATTATCATTTTCAATTATGAAAAGCTCACTTGTTTTATCCTCACTTAGTCATCAGTTTAAATTGTCATAAATCATTTTAAGGTAATTTCTGACTTTGCTTTTTGGAAACTTATGTTTATTTTTTCATATATCACTGTTTCTGAATCAAGAATTGTAGTCTGATGCATTTTCTGTTGTGCTTGGAATATGCAATTTAAAGCTGTAATAAAAGGTAGGACTTCAAAGCTTCATCTTTTTAACATGATACTGTATTCAAATATTCTTTTTGTTGTAGTCAAAAGAGCCTCCTACACTCGTGCCTGATTATTCATAATATTTTCGCCATTACTGAAATATGATGCCTGTGAATGCTGCTGCCAGATCTCAGAGAGATCCAAACTTTTCATCTTGTCATACAATCATCTAAAATATGTAATATAATGAGATGCTACACTAAATAATTTTGTCACTTTACTTAGATAGGTTTTATTTAATTCAGCATTACTGTGGTACTATTGCTGTAGAATCCATTCTGTAACTCTTAAATGTAAACTTTGGTTTATTCCACTAAACATAACTACTAAATCAGTATTCCTAATGCCAGAATTAAATACCAGTTGTCTGGAACAGAATTCCTTGCTTTAGCAGCATGATTCAGGGCAGCTTCATACCTCACAGAGTGAGCAAAGAATGAGACTCTCAAGGGGCATTTCTCTGTTCTAGTGCTGAGAAGAATGCCGTCAGAGCTAGTGAGTAAGAATGCACACCCACATAATTACGATGCTCAGTTCTCTTCAGGCAGAAGCACTGATGCTATGAGCTATCTGAGCTGTTGCTTTCAAGGCTTTTGCCATAGCTTAGTGACACTCTTATTTCAGACTCAAAGAGTCTGCCCAGTGAGGCTACAAATGCCTCCTTCCTGGAAGCATTCAAGGCCACTCTGGATGTGACTTTGAGCAACCAGTTCTAGAGGGAGGTGTCCCTGCCTATAACAGGGGGTTTGAAGTACATGATCTTAAAGAGCCCTTCCAACCCAAACCATTCAATGATTCTCTGATTCTGATACCAGGGACAGTGTAATGCCAAATGTCTTGTTTGTTGCAGTTGCTAGTCTGTCCAACTAGTTTTGTGTGTCTACTCTTTCACAAACATGCAAAGATATTCATGTGTATTTATGAATGCTTGATTTGAGTAACATTTGATTTTCTTCACTCTGTGTTTTATAGTAAAGGGCAGGAGAAGGACAGTATTTCAACAAAGAACTGATTAAAATTTTACAATTCTTGTTTATAAATTTCCAGTGATTCTAATCATACAATATATAACTTCAAAGCAGGTATTAATTTGAATAAGAACAAGGATTAGAGAGAAATCCTAGATTATAGACCCTTGAGTCCATGTCATTTTATCGGAAACACTGTACATGTGAAGAGGAGATTCCATAAGGAAGATAGACAGAATTAAGGTATTTATTAATTATTATGCTGATTTACATTCATGATAAAGATGTAATTGAGGTGAAAGATGCTTGCAGTTTAACTTTGATGAGATAGAGAAAAGTTAAATGGGTAGAAATGTATAGTAGAATTATAGAAGCACGAGGAGCAGAATGTATATGCATATTCATTTATAGATCATTATTTTACAGTTTACGGTTGGATAAAGAACAAATCTGTTCTCATTAAAGCTCAGCAAAGTCAGCAGTGCTTTGTACATGGATTTACAGGATCCAAGCATGATGCTTTATGGGCAGAGATACTAATGTTTTAAGCAGAAGTAAAATCAGGAAAAAAGATAAAATTATGATAGTTTTATTTTAATATTTATAGAGAGCATATTGATTTTAGGAGCCTTGGATCAATATCCAAACTTGGGTGGTAGCTGTGAAACACATAATGTTTACAACATAACCTTTACAATCAAGATAGTTTTTACAGTCTTTATAAATTAGTTTACTCAGCTTTCCCACTTCCCACACCCATTTAGATGATCCACTCCCACTTCCTCCATCCACTCAGATGATCCACTTGCATTACTCAAACTGAAAATCCCTAGGGGAAGTGCAGGGAAATTTTATATATCTTAGGAGACAAGCATGAGAAGGATTGAACCTGTGGTCTCTGACTGGAACTCTTAAACACAATGTAACAGTGGCAGTGCAATATGCAGTTAGCATGTAATCATTATTTTATATTAAGTGGCAGTCTTCAGCCAGAGCTTTTTCCTTTGGACCATGATATTGCTGTTTCAGAATGTTCCTAATTCTTGCCTCGTCTCTTATTGTCTGCTACAAGAATCTAAGATCTGTGGATGTATATGTTTCAGGTTTATGTTTTGATGCATTTTCCTCCCCATTTGCTTACTGATATATGAGAAACAACACTGGTTTCTCTGTTAGTGCAATTCTACTTTACAAAGGAGCCTGTAGTTCCATGTGCTAAGCTGATGAGTCGAAGTGGTAAGAGCTCTTAGTACTTTCTGTGCAAATTTAGTTTACTACAGGAATCTCTCTCTGGTTTATACTGATACAGAAATGGACAGAGTAAACACAACTGTTGTGTTGTGCAGATATAAAAAACTCTAAGCGCCCACGATAAATGTTTTCTGTTCTGTACCAGTGAAGGAGTGCACACCTCTTTCACCACACCTGCAAGGGACCTCCATGCCCTCTTACAAAAATTGGTGCCCGAATAGAGACTCAAGAAAGAGAATGAACATGGACAAGAATGCACAGGGACCCAAAACTTAACCTGAACTGAAGACTTTCCAGTCTGGAGCACATTGAGACAAATGAGCACATTGAGAGAAACATGGGTGCATTGAGAGAAATGCAGAGAAACCTGTACAGGAGCACACTGAGACAAACGTGGCAGGCACTGAGATAAACATGAAGCAATTTTTAAGAAGTCCTTTGAGATAAATGCTGCAAGCTGAGGATTCATCATCCCCAACTGCTCTGATTGCCTTTTGCTGGGTGAAAGTAAGTGACTGTGTATTATGGGGAACAAAATTACTTCTGAACCAGAAAAGGTCCTTGATACCTTTAAATGTATTCCCAAGCGACAGGGGAAGGCAGTGTCTTCTGCTGACCTGCAAAAAATGCTCGCATAGACAGCTGAGAACAATTTTTCCCTAACAAATTAGTCAGTTTATGGTCTGGAAACATGGGATGAGATCAGGATAACATTGCAGAATGCATTCACAAAGGGTGATAAAATGGAGGCCAGGTTACTTGGAACTTGGAGGGAGATTTTGGAAGTCTTAAAAAGTCAGACTGGCTCATCACTGACTGCCTCTGATTCATCTGAGGATGAAGGAGCCTCTGGTTTCTTATTGGGCTCCCCCATTGTACCGTCGGCTCCTCCACTATCTCTGCTGCAAGGTTTCCTCACTGCCCCCTCTCCTAAAGGTTCTGCTGACCCTTTTGATCCTGGCTCAATGGGTCTTAAGGAGGAGCCAGATATGTTTCTCCCCCATCCACATGATATGTAAGCATGTATTTGGAAGGAGGCTGGGGAAGCTGAAGACGCAGACATGTTGAATGTTTTCACCGTTATCATAGCCCCAGATCAAGACCCACACTGGGAAGCAACATACAGTTACAGATTAATACAGATTAATGTGAACACCCTCCCCTCCACCCCTCCCCCCACCTGCACTGTTCTTGCAGGAAGTCGTATCATGTGGTTGGTCTACTTTCAGCCTGAGCTGAGCCACCGCTATGGGCTAATGTCTCACAGGGTACAAATATTTTTGGGTCAACTGGGATGTCACAGGTATATTGAACTCAGAAAGTCTCTGTGGGCAGACCAAATCTGACTTGTGTATTGCAGAAGGGGAATCAAATGGTACAAATAGCTGGAATTCTTGGCAGTGGTGCTGATGTCACCATTGTCCCTGCAGTGCTTTGGCCAGAAGAGTGGCCACTGATAAACTCTCACTGTTCCCTGTTGGGAATAGGGGGACATGCTTCACCTAAGCAAAGTTCTGTAATTATCAATATAATTGGACTGGAAAGCAGAGTCTCCTCTGTTTGACCTTTTGTTTTACACAGCCCTGTGACAGTATGGGGAAGGTACTGTAAAGGACATCCCCAACTATGCTCCATCAGTTATGGGAACTGATAGTAATACATCTAAAAGACTGTTTCTTTAACACCACATTGTGCTCTCAGGACACTCCTTGCCTTTTCTGTTCCTTCCATTAATGCTGCTGAACCACACTGTCATTATCACTGGACTGTTTTGCCACAAGGGATGAAAAATAGTCCTATGATATGTCAGCAGTTTATTGCCAATATCCTATTGCTAATCCACCAAGGGAATAACAGTGCTTGTATATATCATTATAAGGATGACATATTGGTAGCATCACCAACAGAGCCAGTGGTGAATTTGATAGCATTTTGCATTATACAGGCAGCAATTGCAGCTGGACTAGAAATTTGGCAAAGATGAAATTCGAAAGACACTCCTGTAGATATACTTAGGCTGGAAGATTTTACAACAGAATGTCTGGCCACAGACCCTAACAATAGGAACAAAGATTAATACTCTGAATTATTTACAGAAATTGTTAGGCACCATAAATTGGGTAAGGCCACTAACAGGAGTCTGTACAGGAAACCTCCATTCCCTCTTTAAATTACTGGAAGGGGACCCGGAATTGTTATCACCGCAGCATTTGGCTGCTGAAGTTAAAACAGCTCTGAATACAGCTGTTACAAAGATGACAAGCAGCACATCGCAGGAAACTAAAGCAGCCTATTAACTTTTTTGTTATTAGTTCTCCTTTCCAGCTGTATGTGTTGCTGGCACAGTGGGTTGTGGAGGACCCCAGCCCCCTAATCATATTGGAATGGATATTTCTGTTTGCAAAAACATTAACCACAGTAATAGATGCAATGGCAATGTTGGTCCAGAAAGGACAGGAATGGCTGATGGCCTTAGATGGCAGCGAGCTCAATACCATCTAGTTGCCTACAGATCTCAAGCAGTTGGATTTCCTGCTTTGACAAATGCTGCTGTTACCGTGTGCCCTTGCCAACTTCCCAGGACAAATTAGTACTCACTTGCCTGCCCATCAGCTCCTACAGTCCCTTAACTCCCTCTATTTGTTGCGAGTGCTTAAACTACCAATAACCCCTCTTGCAGGTCTTCGTATTGTTTTTACAGATGGATCCGGCAGGACTGGCCATGCAGTTATAATATGAAGGAACAGTGCTGGAACATGGGATAGTGATGTCCATATCACCACCTGCTCTCCACAAGTTGTTGATCTAACAGTAGTGGTTTCTGTGTTCAAACGATGGTTGAACTCATAAACATAATAACAGACTCTGCTTGTGTTGCAGACATCATGATGCAACTCAAACATTCTTATCTAAAAGAGACAATTAATGTGCAATTGTTTGTATTCCTTGTATGTTTAAAGTGGTTCTTGGACCATCACTCAGGTCCTTATTTTATTCAGCATGTATGCTCTCACTCCTCCCTGCCAGGCCCTATTTCTGAGGGTAATGCACAGGCAGACAAACTGGCAGGAGCAGTTGTTGTCCCTGATCAGTTTGCTCAAGCATACTTATCTCATGGTTTTTACCATCAGAATGCAAAAGCATTACAGTGTGCCCTTCAGCTAACCTCAGACCAGGACCAAGAGATCATACAAACTTGCCTAGATTGTCGAAATATTGCACCAACTCCATCCATAGTTGTTAATCACTGAGGATTAAATTCCTTAGAAATGTAGCACAGATGTTACACATATACCAGAATTTGGGAAGCTCTGTTATGTTTATGTTTCTGTTGATACTTTCTCTACTTGCATTACATTGGTACATACAGGAGAAAAAGCAAAACATGTCTATAAACAATTTTTATTGGCCTTTGCAGCCCTTGGGGTCCCTAAAATGAAAAAAACAGACAATGGGCCAGGATATGTGGAGCACGCTACCCACTACTTCTTTCGGCAGTGGGGTGGGTATTCAACACCCAATAGGTCAAGCTGTTACTGAACGAGCACACGGCACTTTAAAGATCATGCTTCAAAAACAAAAAAGGGGAAGTGGTTTGGACACTCACCATCAAGTCACACTTTGTTTGTGAAGCTGCCTCACCAAGAAGTCTAAAGAACTGAAATCATTGGGAATTAGTTAACACGAACTATTGTTTGTATTCTAAAGAAGCCATCATTTATTCTGTGTGTTAATTTTAGTTTAGCTACTTTTAGAACTGTCTCTTACCCATGCTTTTTATTCTGTTAATAGAAAAGGGGGAGATGTGGGGTAAAGAGTGTCATAGCATTGCTAGTGAGTGGTAAAGCTCAAAAATAATTAGAGCCAGAGATAAACACCCACAAGGTACCCAGTCCTTGCATGTAAGGCCTTACATGTAATCTTGGTTGCATGAGAAAGCTGTTGTGTTGTGTGGGTATAAAAGACTCTAAGCATGTACAGTAAGAGTTTTGTGCTGCACCCACAAGAGTCCTTTGCAAAACCTGCAAGGGAGCTCCATGCCCTCTTGCAACAAGAAAGAAAGTCTTTCCATATTATGTTGAAAATTGGGTTTCATTAAAAATATTGGAAAAAAAAAAATATATGTCTATAAAAGCAAATGAATATGTGGCTACAATAATCTAAATAATGTCAGTAATCCATCTGTAACTCTATGTGTTCTCACTGCCAGGCAATGTGATGGGGTCACAAAATCATATTCCCCACCCAGAATATTTCCTGTGGTTGATAGGGAGAGGCTACCTAGGCTACTTCTTGTAGGCCTGCAGGGAAACACAGCTGGAAACATCTAAACGTAGGAGTTCTCCCTCCTGAGCACACACTTGCCCTTCAGTTTTCTGCTTCTGATCAGCTGCCACAGCTGTGCCTGTTTCTGTATATTCCCAGGGTGGAGCCATCTGCCCATGCAACCCACATGTGGATTGGCATTGAACTGTCATATCACTGACCAAATGAGTTAAAGATGCTACTCCTGCCTTTGAGACATGAGGAAACTAGACATCATAAGCAGACTTATGCCCAGAACCAGATTCTCATGTCTTACAACCTGAGAAATCAGATTCACAATTTGGCAGATTTTGACATGAAATTTTAAAACTAATGTAAAAATGTCAGTAAAATTTGTATTTTCAGCTACCCTTAAGAGACCAAACAGCCAATGATCAGGAGCACATCTACCCTGATCTACACTGACAGTCCTACAATCCTGTGCTACAAGGGACTGGTACTTCTGTCACTGCATCTTTCAGAATGTGAATACTTGAGGTAGTTACAGAATCCAGGTCTATATATCTGCCTTTGTTTTTATTTTTACTTTCCATTTTCTCCTATGGTTTGCCTGTGATTTTTTTTTTTTTTTAATTATTTTTATTTTTCTCACCTCAGTAGCAGTTTTTTTTTAAAAAAACTCTTTTTACTCTTTTCAACATTTTATATCTCCAGTTAAGGCAATGATTTTTTATTATTATTATTATTTTTTTATTATTTTTTTTAATGCTATGGTTTTTATTTACCCTGGTCTTACTTACATTCTTACATTCAGTACTTTTTTAAAACCTGGAATGGGTTTTCTCCTTCTTCTTCTTCTTCTTCTTCTTCTTCTTCTTCTTCTTCTTCTTCTTCTTTTTTATAATCAAACTTCTCATTTTTTTTCGTTAAATGTCTCTCAGTTTTCCAAGTTCAACAGAAACACGTGGACATTATCTGTTTGCTTCCTATGAAAGTACATACAAGACTGCAAAAGTCCTGACAGTTCTTCTAGCCACCAGACAGATTGGGAAAGTTAAAACCACGGGTTAGATCAGTCTGCTAAATGCTGCAGCTGAGAATGTGAACTGCAAAAGCAAGAAGCTCAAAAAGCCAGTAGAGGGAGTGATTTCCACAGCCAATGCCCCTCTATTAGGAATACCCCGACTTCAACCCCAAACGACAAAAAACAGAATGCCAGCCGAGGTACGGACAAAAGGCTTGTGACAAAATGTGCAACAAAAGGTGATGGAGAAACTAGTGCAAAATTTGACAACTATCTAAACAGAAAGTATTGCCTTAAAATGATTGTAATTTTTGGCTAATGAGATAAAATCTTAAGAAATTTAGGAGATAAAATACAAAAATAATGGTCAGATGATTAGAAATGTAAGATGTTAATGATGAGGGAAGTATTTTAATTAATAGTAGATACATTTATCTTTATGACTGCTATAAATCAAATATTGATGAAGTGAGATTAAGTCTTCAATAGGGAAATCAATTTTGTCACTCATACAAGTAATTTCTCATATTTGTTCATTAGAGTGTAAACTGAAATGATAAATCTTGCTGAAATGGTTACTAGTTAAAACACGAATTTCATCACTACTGGTGGAGAATATGTAAATAAATTATTAAGGTAAACAATTCATAAAAGTCAACCTGTGTAATGAGCAATTAATTCACTGCTAATGACTGGGACATTATGAATCTAATTTTGATCAGTATGTTCTAAGCAATTAATAAGGTAAAATCTCTAGACTTACCCATGAGCCAGCAACGTTTTTCAAGTATTGATTTCTTGAGTTCTGAGGAGGATGTGGACTGTGCTGAAGCACTTAACTATTTGTTTATCTCGCTTTCTTACTGAGAACAGAAAAGGGTGTTGTGCAATACAAGCAAGGGGAACTGAGCTGAATAACAGCCCAGAACTAAACTGACAAATATCAGCTTGCAATTATTCTCTGTATATTTTCTTCCTTCCAAAATTTACTGAAATCCCAACTTCTATTAAAAATAGGACATTTAAGACCAGTCTTATTTCTACCTTAGAAACAAAATTAACAGGGTTCATTAGTATAAGCACAAACTGATTCTGAGGAGGTAAGTGACAGGCCTGTATTATGGACAATACTATTCAGTGGGCCTTGTTAATGTTACAAATAACATTTTTACTAATGAATTGGCATTAGGATGCCATTTTAGATCAAATCAAAAGATAGAGGAAAAACACAGAATAGTTTGTAATTTTCACAAAGCGTACGATGATGAAGTTTACTGGCAACAGGAAAATTAAATCAAAATTTAAAAAGATTCCCAAAGGAGTTCCGGGCAACTAATATAATTGAAACACATAGAAATATGTATATAGAGTTATATAGATGGTCTCTTGCAGGTTAAAAATCAGACTCTGAATTAGCAATTTGAGAATGTAATTTTTTATTTTTTTTTTTAAATTTTATTTTTTTTCCTTGACTGGAATATAGGTAATTCTGATCTTAACAGAAAACAAATTCTTCAAAAGATGAAGCTGTTGGCAACACAAAACACCACTGAAGTATTAAGGAATGGTGAAGCGTGCATGCACTGATACTGAAGAGAACGCTAATGTTAGCATAAAGATTTCCACATTATGTCAAAATATTATGTCTGGCCAACAGGTGATATGCACAAGAGAAATAAACAAATAAACATCAGAAGGGAGATTATTGATGGGAGATCTACTTAATAGTTTTGGCTCTAGCTGCTCTGATTATTTTCACATCAGATTAGGGAATTCATTTATTGTGAATTGTTGTCATGGTTTTGTAAATACATTAAAAATACAAATAGATACAGGGTTTGAAAGACATAGTATGATGTTAAATATGTGAAGGAATCTTTTTTTTCTGGCAGACTATGCATTCAGGAATGTTTTGCCAGCAAGTGACATTTTTAGGATATTTCTTGAGACTGTTTCTTCTGTTATGAGGGGATATCTGAGATGTGGAAGGGTAGTGATTTATGTTTGACTGACAGTATTCAAAAGAAAGCAAGCAGTGTTTCAGAAGGCTGACCTTCTTTAAAAACAGATATAATCAAACTGCATACAATATCCCAATACCACAATATAAATGGCCTTAAGTATTCGTGAGAATAAGACCAACATGGAGACTTTATTCAAACATGTTTCTTTATTTAATTACTTCATCCTCATCCAGAGCAGTATTTGCATCAGCAATAGGAATTTTCTCTGCCTTTTGAGCAATAAAAAGCATTTTCTACACGGGCTTCTCCATGGCTAAGCAACCTTTAGGTAACTGTTTAATGGTATCTTTTTTTTTTTTTTTTTTTTTTTTAAATTAGAAATTTATCAATGACTCTTTAATCATATATATTAACTCCTATAGTTTTCTCATCATTAGGCTGTCCCCAGAGATAACCTCTAAAACACTGACTTCATCTAGTATTATTTGTATTCTAGAAATATTTTTCCAAGGAAAATATTGTATGATAGAAGAGACAGCTAATGCAAATTGACTCAGAGGAATTAATTCCACTTCTTCGGTTTTCAAAAGGACAGTCAAACTGACTGGCATACAGTTTTTCAGTTTCTCTGATTTTCCTGTGAACTTACCATTTAGTGGATATTTCTGGCAGATTTCATAAGACAGTGGAACATACTGACAGAAAAGACTAAGTGGTCTTTCTATCACTGGATCCCAAGTTAGCTACTTTAAAACTAGCATGATGATATCCAGTACTGGAGCTCTATGGTGCTGAGTATTTATACCTGTATGCATCTACTGTGGTGCATGGTTTCCCTTTCTGCTATTGTAATTTAAGTCATAGAATCATAGAATGGCCTGAGTTGAAAAGTACCTCAAAGATCATCTAGTTCCAATCCCCTGCTATGTGCAGGGTCACCAACCACAAGACCAGGCTTCCCAGAGCCACACCCAGCCTGGCCTTGAATGTCTCCAGGGCATCCACAAACTCTGTGGGCAACCTGTTCCAGTGTGTCACCACCCTTTGGGTGAAAACCTTCCCTCTAATATTTAACTTAAATCACCCCTGTCTCAGTATAAAACCATTCCCACTTTTCATATCACTATCCACCCTCATTACATTTGCTTATTATTCCATAGATAAGTGAACTTAAGATGAGGCCTTGTGTTTTTGATTATGGTGTGGCAAGTACCTTCTAGTGTTGTACTTAAGAAAAAAGGAAAACTGAAGAATAAGATTTCCTTTGTCATGTCTTGGTATCTCATGTGTGCTTTAAATAGAAACTAATAACTGTCACTACTAGATATTCTAAGTGAGGATTATTTAATTGTTACCGGCTGTGCCAGTTTTCATATGTAAAGCATATACAGATTGAAGTGAGCTGTGGTTGCCCCCTCCAGCATACCTGCTGTAGTTCTAATGTTTTTCCTGCTTTAAATAAATAGAACTAATTTAATTCTTTGATTATTAGTTATCCTGTGCTGTCCAGAAGCCACAGATTTTTCCCTGAATAGATAAAAAAAGGTAATGAGACATCAACAAAGTAAATCTGTTTCATTCCAGAATATTGATATGGGAAAAAAAAAAATCACTACCAACAACACAGTGAGCCAGCAGTGTGCCCTGGTGGCCAAGAAGTGGGATCTTGGGGTGCATGAAAAAGAGTGTGGCCAGCAGGTCAAGGGAGGTGATACTCCCCCTCTACTCTGTCATGATCAGCCCTCTCCTGGAGTATTGCATCCAGTTCTGGGCTCCCCAGCACAAAAAAATACTGTGGTCTCCTCTAAAGAGTCCAGCAGAGGACTACAAAGATGATAAAGGGCCTGGAACATCTCTCTTCTGAGGAAAGGCTGAGTGAGGGCTGCTCAGCCTTGAGAAAAGAAGACTAAGAGGGGATCTGATTAATGTCTATAAATATCTAAGGTGCAGGAGGCAAAGGGATGAGGCCAGACTCTCTTCAGTGTGCTTGGCAATAGGACAAGGGGAAATGGTCACAAACTGAAGCACAGGAAGTTCTGCATGAATGTGTGTAAGAAATTCTTTACAGTGAGGGTGATGGAGCTCTGGAACAGGCTGCTCATGGGGATTGTGGATTCTCCTTCTCTGAAGATGTTCAAGATCCCCCTGGACACCAACCTGTGCAGCCTGCCATAGGGAGCCTGCTTTGGCAGGGGTCTTGGACTCAGTGGTCCCTTCCAACCCCTACAATTCCAGAAGTTTTAAAAGGCAGATTCCCTTTCTCATTCCCACCTATGAAGCTAAATCAAATAAAAAACAAGAAAGATGATTTTTGTGGGTCATTCTATGGCACTTTACAGCTTAACACAGGTAGTACCACAACCATAACTGTTTTTTAGGCTAGATGCTGGCAATCCTTTTCTTCATTATAAAGATATGCAGTAGAACACTGAGCCACAGAGTGTAAAAAAGAGCCGCCTGTAAAATGTCTGGAATTGATGCTGGAATCAGATCTTTTCTGGCCTGTTTGTATT